>NC_053036.3:585767534-588185034 GCF_002575655.3 Aegilops tauschii subsp. strangulata
TTAGTAGCAAAGATGCGGATTGGATCCGTGATCTGAGGATTATCCTCATTGCTGCACAGAAAAATTATGTCCTTGATGCACCGCTAGGTGACAGACCTATTGCAGGAGCAGATGCAGACGTTATGAACGTTTGGCTAGCTCAATATGATGACTACTTGATAGTTTAGTGCACCATGCTTAACGGCTTAGAATCGGGACTTCAAAGACATTTTGAACGTCATGGACCATATGAGATGTTCCAGGAGTTGAAGTTAATATTTCAAGCAAATACCCGAGTTGTGAGATATGAAATCTCCAACAAGTTCTATAGCAAAAAGATGGAGGAGAATCGCTCAACTAGTGAGCATGTGCTCAGATTGTCTGGGTACTACAATCGCTTGAATCAAGTGGGAGTTTATCTTCCAGATAAAATAGTGATTGACAGAATTCTCTAGTCACCATCACCAAGTTAGTAGAACTTCGTGATGAACTATGGTATGCAAGGGATGACGAAAGTAATTCCCGAGCTCTTCGTGATGCTGAAATCGACGAAGGTAGAAATCAAGAAAAAACATCAAGTGTTGATGGTTGACGAGACCACTTCAAGTGTTGATGGTTGACGAGACCGCTAGTTTCAAGAAAAGGGCAAAGGGAAAAAGGGAAACTTCAAAAAGAACGGCAAGCAAGTTGCTGCTCAAGTGAAGAAGCCTAAGTCTGGTCCTAAGCCTGAGACTAAGTGCTTCTACTGCAAAGGGACTGGTCACTGGAAGCGGAACTACCCTAACTATTTGGTGGATAAGAAGGATGGCAAAGTGAACAAAGGTATATTTGATATACAGATTATTGATGTGTACTTTACTAGTGTTTATAGCAATCCCTCGGTAATTGATACTGGTTCAGTTGCTAAGAGTAGTAACTCGAAACGGGAGTTGCAGAATAAACAGAGACTAGTAAAAGTGAACAAAGGTATATTTGATATACAGATTATTGATGTGTACTTTACTAGTGTTTATAGCAACCCCTCGGTAATTGATACTGGTTCAGTTGCTAAAGAGTAGTAACTCGAAAACGGGAGTTGCAGAATAAACAGAGACTAGTAAAAGGCGAGGTGACGATGTGTGTTGGAAGTAGTCCCAAGATTGATATGATCATCATCGCACACTCCCTGTACTTTCGGGATTAGTGTTGAAACTAAATAAGTGTTATTTGGTGTTTGCGTTGAGCATGAATATGATCTGATCATGTTTATTGCAATACGGTTATTCATTGAAGTTAGAGAACAATTGTTGTTCTGTTTACATGAATAAAACCTTTATGGTCATACACACCAACGAAAATGGTTTGTTGGATCTCGATCGTAGTGATACACATATTCATAATATTGAAGCCAAAAGATGCAAAGTTAATAATGATAGTGCAACTTATTTGTGGCACTGCCGTTTAGGTCATATTGGTGTAAAGCACATGAAGAAACTCCATACTGATGGGATTTTGGAATCACTTGATTATGAATCACTTGATGCTTGCGAACCGTACCTCATGGGCAAGATGACTAAAACGCCGTTCTCCGGAAATATGGAGAGAGCAACAGATTTGTTGGAAATCATACATACAGATGTATGTGGTCCGATGAATATTGAGGCTCATAGCAGGTATCATTATTTTCTGACCTTCACAGATGATTTGAGCAGATATGGGTATATCTACTTGATGAAACACAAAGTCTGAAACATTTGAAAAGTTCAAAGAATTTCAGAGTGAAGTGGAGAATCATCGTAACAAGAAAATAAAAGTTTCTACGATATGATCGCAGAGGTAAAATATTTGAGTTACGAGTTTGGCCTTCAGTTAAAACAATGTGAAATAGTTTCAGTACTCACGCCACCTGGAACACCACAGTGTAATGGTGTGTCCGAACGTCATAACCGTACTTTATTGGATATAGTGCAATCTATGATGTCTCTTACCAATTTACCACTATCGTTTTGGGTTATGCATTAGAGACAGCTACATTCACGTTAAATAGGGCACCATCAAAATCCGTTGAGACGACGCCTTATGAACTGTGGTTTGGCAAGAAACCAAAGTTGTCGTTTCTTAAAATTTTGGGGTTGCGATGCTTACGTGAAAAAAATTCATCCTGATAAGCTCAAACCCAAATCGGAGAAATGTGTCTTCATAGGTTACCCAAAGGAGACAGTTGGGTACACCTTCTATCACAGATCCGAAGGCAAGACATTCGTTGCTAAGTATGGATCCTTTCTAGAGAAGGAGTTTCTCTCGAAAGATGTGAGTGGGAGGAAAGTAGAACTTGATGAGGTAACTGTACCTGCTCCCTTATTGGATCACAGAAATCTGTTCCTGTGACTTCTACACCAATTAGTGAGGAAGTTAATGATGATGATCATGTAACTTCAGATCAAGTTACTACCAAACCTCGTAGGTAAACCAGAGTAAGATCCGCACCAGAGTGGTATGGTAATCCTGTTCTGGAGGTTATGTTACTAGACCATGACGAACCTACGAACTATGAAGAAGCGATGGTGAGCCCAGATTCCGCAAAATGGCTTGAGGCCATGAAATCTGAGATGAGATCCATGTATGAGAACAAAGTGTGGACTTTGGTTGACTTGCCCGATGATCGGCAAGCAATTGAGAATAAATGGATTGTCAAGAGGAAGACGGACGCTGATAGTAGTATCACTATCTACAAAGCTAGAATTATCGCAAAAGGTTTTCGACAAGTTCAAGATGTTGACTACGATGAGAGTTTCTCACTCGTATCTATGCTTAAGTCTGTCCGAATCATGTTAGCAATTGCCGCATTTTATGAAATCTGGCAAAGGGATAAACAAAACTGCATTCCATGATGGATTTATTAAAGAAGAGTTGTATATGATACAACCAGAAGGTTTTGTCAATCCTAAAGGTGCTAATAAAATATGCAAGCTCCAGCGATCCATCAATGGACTGGTGCAAGCATCTCGGAGTTGGAATATACGCTTTGATAAGTTGATCAAAGCATATAGTTGTATACAGACTTGCGGTGAAGCCTGTATTTACAAGAAAGTGAGTGGGAGCACTACAACATTTCTGATAAGTATATGTGAATGACATATTGTTGATCGGAAATAATGTAGAATTATTCTGCAAAGCATAAAGGAGTGTTTGAAAGGAGTTTTTCAAAGATAGACCTCGGTGAAGCTGCTTACATATTGAGCATCAAGATCTATAGAGATAGATGAAGACGCTTGATAAGTTTTTCAATGAGTACATACCTTAACAAGATTTTGAAGTAGTTCAAAATAGAACAGTCAAAGAAAAGAGTTCTTGCCTGTGTTACAAGGTGTGAAATTGAGTAAAGACTCAAAGCCCGACCACGGCAAAAGATAGAAAGAGAATGAAAGTCATTCCCTATGCCTTGGCCATAGGTTCTATAAAGCATGCCATGCTGTGTACCAGATCTATTGTATACCCTACACTAATTTTGGCAAGGGAGTACAATACTGATCTAGGAGTAGATCACTGGACAGCGGTCAAAATTATCCTTACTGGAATAAGGATATGTTTCTCGATTATGGAAGTGACAAAAGGCTCGTCGTAAAAGGTTACGTCGATGCAAGTTTTGACACTAATCTAGATGACTCTAAGTCTCGGTCTAGATACATATTGAAAGTGGGAGCAATTAGCTAGAGTAGCTCCATGCAGAGCATTGTAGACATAGAAATTTGCAAAATACTTACGGATCTGAATGTGACAGACCCGTTGACTAAAATTATCTCACAAGCAAAACATGATCACACCTTAGTACTCTTTGGGTGTTAATCGCATAGCGATGTGAACTAGATTACTGACTCTAGTAAACCCTTTGGGTGATGGTCACATGACGATGTGAACCATGGGTGTTAATCACATGGTGATGTGAACTATTCATGTTAAATCACATGGCGATGTGAACTAGATTATTGACTCTAGTGCAAGTGGGAGACCGAAGGAACTATGCCCTAGAGGCAATAATAAAGTTATTATTTATTTCCTTATATCATGATAAATGTTTATTATTCATGCTAGAATTGTATTAACCGGAAACATAATACATGTGTGAATACATAGACAAACAGAGTGTCACTAGTATGCCTCTACTTGACTAGCTCGTTAATCAAAGATGGTTATGTTTCCTAGCCATAGACATAAGTTGTCATTTGATTAACGAGATCACCTCATTAGGAGAATGACGTGATTGACTTGACCCATTCCGTTAGCTTAGCACCCGATCGTTTAGTATGTTGCTATTGCTTTCTTCATGACTTATACATGTTCCTCTGACTATGAGATTATGCAACTCCCGTTTACCGGAGGAACACTTTGTGTGCTACCAAACGTCACAACGTAAATGGGTGATTATAAAGGTGCTCTACAGGTGTCTCCAAAGGTACTTGTTGGGTTGGCGTATTTCGAGATTAGGATTTGTCACTCCGATTGTCGGAGAGGTATCTCTGGGCCCACTCGGTAATGCACATCACTATAAGCCTTGCAAGCATTGTGACTAATAAGTTAGTTGCGGGATGATGTGTTACGGAACGAGTAAAGAGACTTGCCGGTAACGAGATTGAACTAGGTATCGAGATACCGACGATCGAATCTCGGGCAAGTAACATACTGATGACAAAGGGAACAACGTATGTTGTTATGCGGTCTGACCGATAAAGATCTTCATAGAATATGTGGGAGCCAATATGGGCATCCAGGTCCCGCTATTGATTATTGACCGGAGACGTGTCTCGGTCATGTCTACATAGTTCTCGAACCCGTAGGGTCCGCACGCTTAAAGTTACGATGACAGTTTTATTATGAGTTTATGTATGTTGATGTACTGAAGGAGTTCGGAGTCCCGGATGAGATCGGGGACATGACGAGGAGTCTCGAAATGGTCGAGACGTAAAGATCGATATATTGGACGACTATATTCGGACTTCGGAAAGGTTCCGAGTGATTCGGGTATTTTTCGGAGTACCGGAGAGTTACGGGAATACGTATTGGGCCTTATTGGGCCATACGGGAAAGAAGAAAAAGGGCCTCAAGGGTGGCCGCACCCCTCCCATTGGTCTGGTCCGAATTGGACTAGGGAAGGGGGGCGCCCCCTTCCTTCCTTCTCTTTTTCCCTTCCTCTTTTCCTATTCCATATGGGAGGTGGAATCCTACTAGGACTAGGGAGTCCTAGTAGGACTCCACACTTGGTGCGCCCCCTCCTAGGGCCGGCCTCCTCCTCCCTTGCTCCTTTATACACGGGGGCAGGGGGCACCCCAGAGACACAACAATTGATCCTTGAGATCTTTTAGCCGTGTGCGGTGCCCCCCTCCACCAAATTACACCTCGATAATATCATTGCGGAGCTTAGGCGAAGCCCTGCGTCGGTAGAACATCATCATCGTCACCACGCCGTCGTGCTGACAAAACTCTCCCTCAACACTCGGCTGGATCGGAGTTCGAGGGACGTCATCGAGCTGAACGTGTGTACAACTCGGAGGTGCCGTGCGTTCGGTACTTGATCGGTCGGATCGTGAAGACGTACGACTACATCAACCGCGTTGTGATAACGCTTCCGCTGTCGGTCTACGAGGGTACGTGGACAACACTCTCCCCTCTCGTTGCTATGCATCACCATGATCTTGCGTGTGCGTAGGAAATTTTTTGAAATTACTACGTTCCCCAATAGTGTCATCCGAGCCTGGTTTTATGCGTTGATGCTATGCACGAGTAGAACACAAGTGAGTTGTGGGCGATATAAGTCATACTGCTTACCAGCATGTCATACTTTGGTTCAGCGGTATTGTGAGATGAAGCGGCCCGGACCGACATTACGCCTACGCTTACGCGAGACTGGTTTCACCGTTCGGAGCACTCGTTGCTTAAAGGTGACTGGCGGGTGTCTGTCTCTCTCACTTTAGTTGAACCGAGTGTGGCTACGCCCGGTCCTTGCGAAGGTTAAAACAGCACCAACTTGACAAACTATCGTTGTGGTTTTGATGCGTAGGTAAGAACGGTTCTTGCTAAGCCCGTAGCAGCCACGTAAAACTTGCAACAACAAAGTAGAGGACGTCTAACTTGTTTTTGCAGGGCATGTTGTGATGTGATATGGTCAAGACATGATGTGATATAATGTGTTGTATGAGATGGTCATGTTTTGTAACCGAGTTATCGGCAACTGGCAGGAGCCATATGGTTGTCGCTTTATTGTATGAGATGCAACCGCCATGTAATAGTTTTACTTTATCACTAAGCGGTAGCGATAGTCGTAAAAGCAATAAGTTGGCGAGACGACAACGATGCTACGATGGAGATCAAGGTGTCGCGCCGGTGACGATGGTGATCATGACGGTGCTTCGGAGATGGAGATCACAAGCACGGTGCTTCGGAGATGGAGATCACAAGCACAAGATGATGATGGCCATATCATATCACTTATATTGATTGCATGTGATGTTAATCCTTTATGCATCTTATCTTGCTTTGATTGACGGTAGCATTATAAGATGATCTCTCACTAAAATTTCAAGATAAAAGTGTTCTCCCTGAGTATGCACCGTTGCAAAAGTTCTTCGTGCTGAGACACCACGTGTTAATCGGGTGTGATAGGCTCTACGTTCAAATACAACGGGTGCAAAACAGTTGCACATGCGGAATACTCGGGTTAAACTTGACGAGCCTAGCATATACAGATATGGCCTCGGAACACAGAGACCGAAAGGTCGAGCGTGAATCATATAGTAGATATGATCAACATAGTGATGTTCACCATTGAAACTACTCCATCTCACGTGTTAATCGGACATGGTTTAGTTGCTTTGGATCACGTAATCACTTAGATGATTAGAGAGATGCCTATCTAAGTGGGAGTTCTTAAGTAATATGATTAATTGAACTTAAATTTATCATGAACTTAGTCCTGATAGTATTTTGCAAATTATGTTGTAGATCAATAGCTCGCGTTGTTTCTTCCCTGTGTTTATTTTTTGGTCCTAGAGAAAAATTATGTTGAAAGATGTTAGTAGCAAAGATGCGGATTGGATCCGTGATCTGAGGATTATCCTCATTGCTGCACAGAAAAATTATGTCCTTGATGCACCGCTAGGTGACAGACCTATTGCAGGAGCAGATGCAGACGTTATGAACGTTTGGCTAGCTCAATATGATGACTACTTGATAGTTTAGTGCACCATGCTTAACGGCTTAGAATCGGGACTTCAAAGACATTTTGAACGTCATGGACCATATGAGATGTTCCAGGAGTTGAAGTTAATATTTCAAGCAAATACCCGAGTTGTGAGATATGAAATCTCCAACAAGTTCTATAGCAAAAAGATGGAGGAGAATCGCTCAACTAGTGAGCATGTGCTCAGATTGTCTGGGTACTACAATCGCTTGAATCAAGTGGGAGTTTATCTTCCAGATAAAATAGTGATTGACAGAATTCTCTAGTCACCATCACCAAGTTAGTAGAACTTCGTGATGAACTATGGTATGCAAGGGATGACGAAAGTAATTCCCGAGCTCTTCGTGATGCTGAAATCGACGAAGGTAGAAATCAAGAAAAAACATCAAGTGTTGATGGTTGACGAGACCACTTCAAGTGTTGATGGTTGACGAGACCGCTAGTTTCAAGAAAAGGGCAAAGGGAAAAAGGGAAACTTCAAACAGAACGGCAAGCAAGTTGCTGCTCAAGTGAAGAAGCCTAAGTCTGGTCCTAAGCCTGAGACTAAGTGCTTCTACTGCAAAGGGACTGGTCACTGGAAGCGGAACTACCCTAACTATTTGGTGGATAAGAAGGATGGCAAAGTGAACAAAGGTATATTTGATATACAGATTATTGATGTGTACTTTACTAGTGTTTATAGCAATCCCTCGGTAATTGATACTGGTTCAGTTGCTAAGAGTAGTAACTCGAAACGGGAGTTGCAGAATAAACAGAGACTAGTAAAAGTGAACAAAGGTATATTTGATATACAGATTATTGATGTGTACTTTACTAGTGTTTATAGCAACCCCTCGGTAATTGATACTGGTTCAGTTGCTAAAGAGTAGTAACTCGAAAACGGGAGTTGCAGAATAAACAGAGACTAGTAAAAGGCGAGGTGACGATGTGTGTTGGAAGTAGTCCCAAGATTGATATGATCATCATCGCACACTCCCTGTACTTTCGGGATTAGTGTTGAAACTAAATAAGTGTTATTTGGTGTTTGCGTTGAGCATGAATATGATCTGATCATGTTTATTGCAATACGGTTATTCATTTAAGTTAGAGAACAATTGTTGTTCTGTTTACATGAATAAAACCTTTATGGTCATACACACCAACGAAAATGGTTTGTTGGATCTCGATCGTAGTGATACACATATTCATAATATTGAAGCCAAAAGATGCAAAGTTAATAATGATAGTGCAACTTATTTGTGGCACTGCCGTTTAGGTCATATTGGTGTAAAGCACATGAAGAAACTCCATACTGATGGGATTTTGGAATCACTTGATTATGAATCACTTGATGCTTGCGAACCGTACCTCATGGGCAAGATGACTAAAACGCCGTTCTCCGGAAATATGGAGAGAGCAACAGATTTGTTGGAAATCATACATACAGATGTATGTGGTCCGATGAATATTGAGGCTCATAGCAGGTATCATTATTTTCTGACCTTCACAGATGATTTGAGCAGATATGGGTATATCTACTTGATGAAACACAAAGTCTGAAACATTTGAAAAGTTCAAAGAATTTCAGAGTGAAGTGGAGAATCATCGTAACAAGAAAATAAAAGTTTCTACGATATGATCGCAGAGGTAAAATATTTGAGTTACGAGTTTGGCCTTCAGTTAAAACAATGTGAAATAGTTTCAGTACTCACGCCACCTGGAACACCACAGTGTAATGGTGTGTCCGAACGTCATAACCGTACTTTATTGGATATAGTGCAATCTATGATGTCTCTTACCAATTTACCACTATCGTTTTGGGTTATGCATTAGAGACAGCTACATTCACGTTAAATAGGGCACCATCAAAATCCGTTGAGACGACGCCTTATGAACTGTGGTTTGGCAAGAAACCAAAGTTGTCGTTTCTTAAAATTTTGGGGTTGCGATGCTTACGTGAAAAAAATTCATCCTGATAAGCTCAAACCCAAATCGGAGAAATGTGTCTTCATAGGTTACCCAAAGGAGACAGTTGGGTACACCTTCTATCACAGATCCGAAGGCAAGACATTCGTTGCTAAGTATGGATCCTTTCTAGAGAAGGAGTTTCTCTCGAAAGATGTGAGTGGGAGGAAAGTAGAACTTGATGAGGTAACTGTACCTGCTCCCTTATTGGATCACAGAAATCTGTTCCTGTGACTTCTACACCAATTAGTGAGGAAGTTAATGATGATGATCATGTAACTTCAGATCAAGTTACTACCAAACCTCGTAGGTAAACCAGAGTAAGATCCGCACCAGAGTGGTATGGTAATCCTGTTCTGGAGGTTATGTTACTAGACCATGACGAACCTACGAACTATGAAGAAGCGATGGTGAGCCCAGATTCCGCAAAATGGCTTGAGGCCATGAAATCTGAGATGAGATCCATGTATGAGAACAAAGTGTGGACTTTGGTTGACTTGCCCGATGATCGGCAAGCAATTGAGAATAAATGGATTGTCAAGAGGAAGACGGACGCTGATAGTAGTATCACTATCTACAAAGCTAGAATTATCGCAAAAGGTTTTCGACAAGTTCAAGATGTTGACTACGATGAGAGTTTCTCACTCGTATCTATGCTTAAGTCTGTCCGAATCATGTTAGCAATTGCCGCATTTTATGAAATCTGGCAAAGGGATAAACAAAACTGCATTCCTTGATGGATTTATTAAAGAAGAGTTGTATATGATACAACCAGAAGGTTTTGTCAATCCTAAAGGTGCTAATAAAATATGCAAGCTCCAGCGATCCATCAATGGACTGGTGCAAGCATCTCGGAGTTGGAATATACGCTTTGATAAGTTGATCAAAGCATATAGTTGTATACAGACTTGCGGTGAAGCCTGTATTTACAAGAAAGTGAGTGGGAGCACTACAACATTCTGATAAGTATATGTGAATGACATATTGTTGATCGGAAATAATGTAGAATTATTCTGCAAAGCATAAAGGAGTGTTTGAAAGGAGTTTTTCAAAGATAGACCTCGGTGAAGCTGCTTACATATTGAGCATCAAGATCTATAGAGATAGATGAAGACGCTTGATAAGTTTTTCAATGAGTACATACCTTAACAAGATTTTGAAGTAGTTCAAAATAGAACAGTCAAAGAAAAGAGTTCTTGCCTGTGTTACAAGGTGTGAAATTGAGTAAAGACTCAAAGCCCGACCACGGCAAAAGATAGAAAGAGAATGAAAGTCATTCCCTATGCCTTGGCCATAGGTTCTATAAAGTATGCCATGCTGTGTACCAGATCTATTGTATACCCTACACTAATTTTGGCAAGGGAGTACAATACTGATCTAGGAGTAGATCACTGGACAGCGGTCAAAATTATCCTTACTGGAATAAGGATATGTTTCTCGATTATGGAAGTGACAAAAGGCTCGTCGTAAAAGGTTACGTCGATGCAAGTTTTGACACTAATCTAGATGACTCTAAGTCTCGGTCTAGATACATATTGAAAGTGGGAGCAATTAGCTAGAGTAGCTCCATGCAGAGCATTGTAGACATAGAAATTTGCAAAATACTTACGGATCTGAATGTGACAGACCCGTTGACTAAAATTATCTCACAAGCAAAACATGATCACACCTTAGTACTCTTTGGGTGTTAATCGCATAGCGATGTGAACTAGATTACTGACTCTAGTAAACCCTTTGGGTGATGGTCACATGACGATGTGAACCATGGGTGTTAATCACATGGTGATGTGAACTATTCATGTTAAATCACATGGCGATGTGAACTAGATTATTGACTCTAGTGCAAGTGGGAGACCGAAGGAAATATGCCCTAGAGGCAATAATAAAGTTATTATTTATTTCCTTATATCATGATAAATGTTTATTATTCATGCTAGAATTGTATTAACCGGAAACATAATACATGTGTGAATACATAGACAAACAGAGTGTCACTAGTATGCCTCTACTTGACTAGCTCGTTAATCAAAGATGGTTATGTTTCCTAGCCATAGACATAAGTTGTCATTTGATTAACGAGATCACCTCATTAGGAGAATGACGTGATTGACTTGACCCATTCCGTTAGCTTAGCACCCGATCGTTTAGTATGTTGCTATTGCTTTCTTCATGACTTATACATGTTCCTCTGACTATGAGATTATGCAACTCCCGTTTACCGGAGGAACACTTTGTGTGCTACCAAACGTCACAACGTAAATGGGTGATTATAAAGGTGCTCTACAGGTGTCTCCAAAGGTACTTGTTGGGTTGGCGTATTTCGAGATTAGGATTTGTCACTTCGATTGTCGGAGAGGTATCTCTGGGCCCACTCGGTAATGCACATCACTATAAGCCTCGCAAGCATTGTGACTAATAAGTTAGTTGCGGGATGATGTGTTACGGAACGAGTAAAGAGACTTGCCGGTAACGAGATTAAACTAGGTATCGAGATACCGACGATCGAATCTCGGGCAAGTAACATACTGATGACAAAGGGAACAACGTATGTTGTTATGCGGTCTGACCGATAAAGATCTTCGTAGAATATGTGGGAGCCAATATGGGCATCCAGGTCCCTCTATTGGTTATTGACCGGAGACGTGTCTCGGTCATGTCTACATAGTTCTCGAACCCGTCGGGTCCGCACGCTTAAAGTTACGATGACAGTTTTATTATGAGTTTATGTATGTTGATGTACTGAAGGAGTTCGGAGTCCCGGATGAGATCGGGGACATGACGAGGAGTCTCGAAATGGTCGAGACGTAAAGATCGATATATTGGACGACTATATTCGGACTTCGGAAAGGTTCCGAGTGATTCGGGTGTTTTTCGGAGTACCGGAGAGTTACGGGAATACGTATTGGGCCTTATTGGGCCATACGGGAAAGAAGAAAAGGGCCTCAAGGGTGACCGCACCCCTCCCCTTGGTCTGGTCCGAATTGGACTAGGGAAGGGGGCGCCCCCCCCCCCCTTCCTTCTCTTTTTCCCTTCCTCTTTTCCTATTCCATATGGGAGGTGGAATCCTACTAGGACTAGGGAGTCCTAGCACGTACAAACGGCCTCCCAAGCCCCGCCAGCTCTCCTTATGCGTCCAAGGGCCCAGCATGTCGACCCGCGACTATCTCACATGGTGGGCCGAGCTCCGCAACTCCTGCGAGGGGGTGCACGAGGTTCAAGCCATCGAATACTTCACCGCCGGGTGCCGAGAGGGCACCCTCCTCAAGCACCGACTCCTCTGCGACAAGCCGGCTACCCTCGACGAGCTGTTGGTCATTGTAGACAAGTACGCCATGGCCGATTCCTCGATGAAGACCGAGCTCCGAGTGGACGCCTCTGGAAAGGTGCTCGCTCCGGCTCCTAAGACGCCGGCTGGCGACCCCAATCGGCGCCCCTACCAGAACGACCACAAGCGCAAGGCCCCTATGCCGCCTTCCACCAGCCGGCAGGTGGCCACAGTCGAAGATGAGCAGCCCGAAGAGCGGCCCACTCCCAAGAAGAAGGGCGGCAGGCCAGCCTGGCAGCCGGCCTTCTCCTACGAGCAGACTCTCGATGCCCCCTGCAAGTTCCACAGCGGCGCGAAGCCGTCCAACCACACGACCCGAAAGTGCCACTGGCTCACCCGGATCTCCAAGGGCGAGGGGCTGGTGCCGCCTCCGCCTCCCGGCCCGCCGCCTCCAGCCCCCCCAGCAGCTGGCTACTCGACCAGCAGTCGGAGCCATCCAAGATGAGTTCCCTGATGAACACGCCGCCTACGTCGTCTTCACAAGCCAGGTTGAAGACAAGCGCAGCCGGCGCCGACAGCACCAAGAGGTCAACGCAGTCACCTCCAGCAACCCCGAGTTCATGCATTGGTCCGAAAGGCCTATCAACTGGAGCCAGGCCGACCACCCAGAGGTGATGCCGTCCCCTGGCTCCTATGCATTGGTGTTGGATGTCACCCTCGCAACGGAGAGGCGGGCTGCCCGATTCTCCTGCGTTCTAATTGATGGCGGAAGCAGTACCAACATACTGTACCACGATACCATGGAGAAGTTGAACCTCAAGGCGAAGCAGCTCATGCCAAGCCGGACCGTGTTTCATGGCATTGTACCCGGCCTGTCCTGTTCCCCGATCAGCAAGATCAAGATGGATGTTCTCTTCGGAGACAAGGATCACTTTCGCCGAGAAGCAATCTGGTTCGAGGTAGTGGATCTGGAAAGCCCTTACCACGCCTTGCTTGGCCGACCTGCTCTGTCCAAGTTCATGGCCGTGCCCCACTACGCCTACCTGAAGATGAAGATGCCGAGCTCGAAGGGGATCATCACCGTAGCCGGCGACTACAAGAAGTCCATCGAGTGCGCCGCAGCCAGCAGCCGGCTGGCCGAGTCCCTCGTAGTGGAAGAAGAGAAGAAGATGTTGGAGCGAGTTGTGGCCATGGCCGGCAAGCAGCGGGCCTTGTCCCCCAACCCCAAGGAATATGATGCGCAGGGCTCCTTCCAGCCGGCCAAGGAGACGAAGAAGATACCTCTGGATCCGGAGAACCCGGAGAGGTTTGCAGTCATTGGTGCAAACCTAGACAGTAAATAGGAAGGCGAGCTCGTCGACTTCCTCCGTGAGAATCGAGACATCTTTGCATGGTCCCCAAAGGACATGCCGGGTGTTCCGAAGGATTTCGCCGAGCACAAGTTACACGTCCGAGCGAACGCGAAGCTGGTCAAGCAGCCTCTCCACCGACTGTCAGAAGAGAAAAGAAGAATTGTAGGAGAAGAGATAGCCCGGCTCCTTGCCGCCGGCTTTATTATGGAAGTGTTTTTCCCAGAGTGGTTTGCCAACCCAGTCTTGGTGTTGAAGAAGAACAACAGATGGCGTATGTGTATAGACTACACTAGTCTCAACAAGGCCTACCCAAAAGATCCGTTTGCTTTGCCACGGATTGATCAAGTAATAGACTCCACAGCCGGATGCGAGCTGTTGAGTTTCTTGGATGCCTACTCAGGATACCACCAGATTAAGTTAGACCCAGCAGACCGCCTGAAGACCGCCTTCATCACACCATTCGGAGCTTTCTGTTACCTGACTATGACATTCGGCTTGAGGAATGTCAATGCCACTTTTCAGCGTTGCATGCAGAAATGCCTCCTCAAGCAACTCGGAAGAAATGCCCACGTCTACGTAGACGATATTGTGGTGAAGACAGAGAAGCGCGGCACCCTGCTGGAAGACCTCAAGGAAACATTTGCCAACTTGCGCCGATTCCAGATCAAGCTCAACCCCGAGAAATGCGTGTTCGGAGTACCAGCCGGCCAGCTTCTAGGATTTTTGGTCTCCGAACGCGGCATTGAGTGCAACCCTGTGAAGATCAAAGCCATTGAAAGAATGGAGATTCCCACCAAGTTGCGAGACGTGCAGAAGTTCACTGGGTGTCTGGCCTCCCTAAACCGCTTTATCAGCCGGCTAGGAGATAAGGCTCTCCCCCTGTACCGACTCATGAAGAAATCCACTCATTTCGAGTGGAATAACCAAGCAGACCAAGCCTTCCATGAGTTGAAGAAGATGCTGACCACTCCACCTGTCCTGGCGGTGCCGACTGAGAAGGAGCCCATGCTCCTCTACATTGCCGCAACTAGCCGAGTGGTCAGTACAGTTATCGTGGTTCAGCGCCCAGAAGAAGGCCGAGCCCAGCTAGTCCAGAGGCCGGTGTATTATCTAAGCGAAGTAATGTCCAGCTCAAAGCAAAACTACCCACACTACCAGAAGATGTGCTATGGAGTGTACTTCGCCGCCAAGAAGCTGAAGCCCTACTTTCAAGAGCATCCCATCACGGTAGTATGCACCGCCCCGCTTGCTGAGATCATAGGCAGCCGGGATGCATCCGGCCGGGTGGCTAAATGGGCCATTGCGCTGGAGCCTTACACAATCTTCTACCAGCCCCGCACCGCCATCAAGTCCCAAGCATTGGCCGACTTCCTCGTCGACTGGGCCGACACCCAGTACCTACCGCCGGCTCCCGACTCTACTCATTGGCGGATGCACTTAGACGGGTCCAAGATGCGCACTGGCTTGGGAGCCAGCATCGTCCTCACCTCTCCCAAAGGCGACAAGCTCAGATACACGCTGCAAATCCACTTTGCCGCCTCCAACAACGTGGCTGAATACGAGGCGCTCATACACGGGCTCCGGCTAGCCAAAGAGCTCGGCATACGCCGGATCCTGTGTTATGGCGACTCCGACTTGGTGGTCCAGCAGTCATCTGGCGACTGGGACGCCAAGGATGCAAACATGGTGAGCTATCGATTCCTCGTCCAGCAGATCAGTGGGTACTTCGAAGGGTGCGAGTTCCTTCATGTACCACGGGCCGACAACGACCAAGCAGATGCCCTGGCACGAATCGGCTCCACCTGACAGGCTATACCAACTGGTGTCTCTCTCCAGGGCCTCCTCAAACCGTCTATCAAGCCGTCTCCAGAGTCGGACTCTATCCTCGTACCGCCCGCCCCCGATGCGGCCGGACCCGACTGGAGGAACCCAGCAAGCGGCTCGGGGACTTTTACAAGCGGCCCGGGGTCTGCCATAGTCGCACCCGGCTCGGGGACTTCAGAACCCGGCCCGGGGACTGCAGCAGTCGGCACGGGGACTGTAGCGACACAAGAAGCGGTGGCCGACTCCAACTCTCCACCACCCAACCCACCCACCTGAGTCACAGTGGCCGTACTAACAGTAGAAGAAGTCACAGCTCCATCATGGGCCCAGCCCATCCTCAACTTCCTAGTCAACGGAGAGCTGCCGACTGATGAGATCTCGACAAGACTAGTGCAACGCCGAGCTGGAGCATATGCAATAATAAACAGAGAACTTGTCAAGCGCAGCATCACTGGAGTCTTCCAGTGCTGCGTCGAGCCAGAGAAGGGTGTAGCGATCCTCAAGGATATCCACCAAGGCGAATGCGGCCACCACGCAGCCTCAAGATCACTTGTGGCCAAAGTTTTCCGCCATGGTTTCTTCTGGCCGACTGCTTTGGAAGATGACAAAGAGATAGTCAAATGCTGCAAAGGATGCCAAGTCTTCAGTTCCAAGCAACACCTGCCGGCTTCTGCACTCAAGACCATCCCCCTCACCTGGCCCTTTGCCGTCTCGGGGCTGGACATGGTGGGCCCATTCAAGACAGCCTGCGGCGGCTTGACACACCTGCTTGTCGCCGTGGACAAATTTACCAAGTGGATCGAAGCGAAGCCGATCAAGAAGCTGAACGGGCCGACTGCCGTGACATTCATTGCCGACATCACTACTCGGTATGGCGTGCCGCACAGCATCATCACCGACAACGGCACAAACTTTGCCAAGGGAGCACTGGCACGTTTCTGCGCGACACAGGGCATCCGACTGGACTTAGCGTCTGTTGCCCACCCGCAGTCAAACGGCCAGGTCGAGCGAGCAAACGGCCTCATCCTCTCCGGCATCAAGCCCCGACTGGTCGTACCACTGGAGCGCTCGGCCGGCTGCTGGCTCGACGAGCTGCCGGCTGTCCTCTGGAGTCTGCGTACTACCCCAAACAAGTCAACCGGCTTCACTCCGTTCTTCCTTGTGTATGGTGCCGAGGCTGTCATCCCAACTGACATCGAGTTCGACTCGCCTCGGGTCACCATGTACACGGAGGCGGAGGCCAAAGAAGCACGAGAAGACGGCGTCGACCTGCTGGAAGAAGGCCGGCTGTTAGCACTCAGCCGGTCCGCCATCTACCAGCAGGGTTTGCGCCGTTACCACAACCGAAAGGTCAAGCCAAGATCCTTCCAAGAGGGCGACCTTGTGCTCCGGCTGATCCAGTGAACAGCCGGCCAGCACAAGCTCTCGGCCCCTTGGGGAGGCCCTTTCGTCGTCAGCAAAGCACTAGGCAACGACTCCTACTACCTGATCGACGCACAGAAGCCAAGACCACGCAAGAGGGATGATTCCGGCAAGGAATCGGAACGACCATGGAACGCAAACCTCCTGAGAAGATTTAACAGTTGAAAGCAGTATGTATCATGCTACCGTTTTTATTAAATATGAGACAAACGGGCACCCCGAGGCGCACTCGGGGACTGCCCTCCTTTATCTATGAATGACGAGTGTCATACTCATGAATATATTATTACATTTGATTTTCTATCTGGCACCGGGTTTGACTAGTCGGCCCGGGGACTGGCCGCCTTAAGTTATATTAGAAGTTCTACCTGAAGTCAGACAAGTAGTGTGCCGGCACCCGAGCCCTCTCTTGTTGAAAATCGTAGCTCGAAGAACCGACTGTCCGACTGGCAAGAGCCAAAGGCAGAAAGGATGCCCACACAAAAAATGGCTAAGGACTAACGAACTTATATAACGCAAAGACGGTCTCCAACCACGCCTACCAGCTGTCAAAACAGCCGGCTGGCCGGCCTCCCAGCCACTTCGCTATAATCCAACAAAGCTAGAGTACTTGCTCTCCCAACTGGCCAAGCACTTCTCCAGCCACAGATTGCAGAGCAGCTGTCCGGCTGGGAAAGGCGGCAACCAACGGAGGGCGGCAAAGGAAACAGTCGAAGGATGAAAAGCAAAGAACAAGGGAAAGCCAAACGCATGCATAATTATATTTACACATAAGGCCACCAACAGGCCGGCAGTCAATATAGTTCGAATACACCCCCAGTGGGTGGAATTGTGCAAACTTAACAAAATACTGTTCCAAGAGTGGTAAAACAGGAAAGTAGAGGCAGCAGACTAGACTAAGGGCGCAGCAGGGGAGTCGGGCTGGTCGGTGGAGACGGCGCCGCCGGCTGGAGGAGTGGCCGACTGGCGGGTCTCGGCTTGATCATCGCCAGCTGCAGGCGGTGCACCCGCGCGTGCCTTGTTGCTGGAGGCACGGTCAAGCTGAGGCTGACCGGCTGCTCCACCATCTGGCGCGGCGTCTTCACCCTCCTCCTCCTCCTCCTCGCCCTCGTCGCTGGAGTCGATCTCCTCTGCCGAGTCCTCGCCATCTGGCGGGTTCAGCCCGAACCACTCTTCCGGCTGGGCAACGCCGTTGTCGTCCACCTCAGGAGCGAAGGCGCTGGTGTCGGTGTAGTCAGCAATCGCCGAAGCCCGCTGGATGATAGCCGGCCGCGCCGGCTCCAGCTCCGTGTCGGCCTCCTGCCGCCAGGTGGCCAGCTGGTCCAGACTCAGCTCGGGATACCTGGCCTTGACAAACTCCAGCGCCCGCCTGGCGCCGGACCGAGCCGCAAAAGCCTTCTAGGCCTCGAAGCGGCCGACCGCCACCTCCAGCCAGTCGGCAGTCCGACTGGGGGTGCGGGGAATCACCTCACCAGGCCAGAGAGCGGCCAACACCTGCGCCCCAACACGCTGAAGCCGGCGGAGCATGCGGTGAGCCGGCTGGAGGCGGGCTTGAATCGCCAAGAGCTGCTCCTCCAGCGACCGGCGAGCATCCAACGCGATCTCGGCGCCAGCCTGCCTTTGTGCCTCGCGGTGGGCCTCGACGACCTGGTTGGCGGCAGTAGAGTAGCCAGGGAAGTACTCTGCGCAAGAAAGAAAGAGAAAGAAAAGAAAAACACCAAATCAGAAAATGAGCCAAACGGCAAGCAGCAAGCAAGGACGAAGAAGAGGGCGGCCTACCGTCAACCAAGTCTTCGATCTGGCCGTAGCCATTAATCAGCGATTGCCTCGTTTCGGCCCAGCTTGCCGCCTTTGTCTCATATTCGGCTTGGAGGGCGGCCTCGCTGTCTTGCACCGCCTTCAGGGCCGCCTTGTGGCTCTTCTCCTGGTCGGCCAGCCTCTTGGCCAGGCGGTCATGCTCCTGGGCCAAGGCGTCAAATTCGGCCTCCTTAGCGCGGAGGGCGGCCTGAGTCCCACCCAGCTGCTCCCTCAGTCTGGCGTTGGCCGCTGCAGGCATGGCAGAAAAGAAAGAAGCAATAAGGAAGAAGTCGTCAAGGAAGATCCGACCCGACTGCTCAGCAGTCGGCCCGAATCTCGGGGACTACACCCAGTGGGTGCGCTGACGCGCCCCCACGTGAGATAAAGGATGAAGCACTTACCCCGGCTCTCAGATAGGTCAGCATTCTTCTGGGTCAGCTCCCGAGTCTGGGAGTTGAAGGCAGCCGCGCGGAGGTTGTGGTAGTCCTGCAAGTCAGGCAGAGGAGCGAATGAGAACAAGATAGCAAAACAAAGCCCGCTAAGAAGTTCCAAGCCGCCTGCTCAGCAGCCGACTCGGAACTCGGGGACTACACCCAGTGGGTGCGCTGACGCGCCCCCACAGAAGAAACCAAGATCAAAAAAGCAAAAAAGGAAGACTAACCCGAATGGCCACTCGCGTCGCAAGGAACTCGTCGTTGTATTTCCTCAGCGCCGCAGCCTGGGACTGAAGTCGGTTCCGGACGTCCTGCGCCGCCACATTCACCACGGTCGTCCCTCCACCCGGCGTCCACCCCGAGCTGGCGCTGGCCGCCTCCACGTCCCGGGCTGACGAGCCGGAGCCCGCGGCTTTCTGCGGGGCCGATGCGGCCTTCCCCGCGCGTTGGCGACTGGACCACCAGGTCCGTCCTCGCGGCCAGCTCGCCCCCGGCCGATTGCGCAGGCGGCACGTTAGGCCTGCTGCCTTGAGCCGCCCCAGTCGGCGGGGCCGGTGCCGCCTCCCTCTCTGAGACGATGACGTCGTATTTCCTCTCCAACCCCGGTTGGTCGCCGCCGGCTTCCTCCGGCGGGGGCTCCGGGGCCTCGGGCGCCGTGACACGCAGAGGGGTGATGAGCAAGGCCCCCTCCACTGTTGCCGCGGCCGCAGCCCCCGCTTGGGCCTTTGCCGCTGCGTCGGCACACGCCTTCGCCTCCTCCTCCTCCTCCTGTGCCGCCTTGGCGGCAGCCACCCTCAACTCCTCCGCCTCCCGCTCCTCCCGCACCTCCCGCGCGTTTTGCTCCATCGCCGCCTGAAGCTCGGCGCGGGGGTCCACGCGGCGGGTGCTCCCGGATCCTCCCGGCGATCCAACGACGGAGGCGGCAGCAACCCGCTCGAGCGAAAGCGGAGCCCTGGTTTTTGAGAAAGGACAAGGATTCAGAAATCACCAAGAAAAGAAGAAAGAATGTACAAAGGAATATACACTTACGCCGACACCGTCTGCGGCTGCTTCACCACCTTGCGGAAGCGGGCCGCCTTCGCGGCCGCCTCATCCCGCCTGGTCGCCGCCGCTCCGCCCTTGGGCTTCTTCGGCCGACTGCCGAACAAGCCCGACGCGGCCCGACGCTTTTGCCCGCCGCCTCGAGCAGGCGGCGCGGCGGAGGAACCCGCGCCGTAGCCGGGCGCCGGCTGGCGGCGTGGGACGATTTCCGCCTCGTCGTCATCCCGCCAGTCGTCGAAGCTGGCTCCGAGCCCGGAGCCGCCTGCTTCGCCGCCGGCTTCGCCGCCACCCGCCTCGGTGTTTTCATCCATGGCGGCCGCCCCAAGTCGTGGTCCTCCAGGTCATGCTCCGCCCGGTCGGGGAGGAATCGGCGCTCCGTCTCCGACCCGGTTACCGGTCGAAGGAGAGGGCTCTGCCAAGACGTGCCGACTGGTCAGAGTCGGCGAAGAGGAACTCGGCGACAAAACTAAGAGAAGAAAGGGAAAAGGAGAACATACCGTGGGCGGCGGATGTGCACGGGAATATGGCTCCTTGCCAAACCGCCACTCTGCGGAGAGCTTGCAGTTCGCAAGATAATTCATCATGTGGGCCACCTCTTCGTGCGGCATGTCCTTGGTGCACATCCGACTCGGATCGAGTTGGCCACTCATCTGACAGATCAGGTGAGGGCGGCTCTGAAGCGGAAGCACCCGGCGCGCGACGAAGGTGGCCAGCAAGTCGGATCCAGCCAGGCCCTCCGACTGGATCATCACCCACAGTCGGGCGACGGCCGCGGCTCCAGCCTGCGACAGCGTCACGGCCCGATAGGACCACTGGGGCCGCCTCCCAGCCGGCGGGCCGGCTACGTAAGCCGGCAAGTTGACGTAGTCGCCTTGTGGGGCGACGTTCTTCATGTAGAAATATGACTTCTGCCAGAGCTTCACCGACTGGATTAACATGATGACGGGGAAGGGGTTGTCGGCCGCCGGCCTCCGCATCGCGATGAAGGCGCCGCTCTGGGCCGGTACGCCCTGCATGCGGGTGCCCAGCTTCGATTGGAAGAACTCCCCCCAGAGCTCGAGGGTGGGGAGAACGCCAAGAAAGCCTTCGCACAATGTGACGAAGGTGGACAGCAGCACCACCGTGTTCGGAGTGAGGTGATGCGGCTGGAGTTGATAGAAGTCGAGGAAGGAGCAGAAGAAAGCGCTCGCCGGCAAGCCGATGCCGCGCAGGAAGTGTGGGCGGAAGACTACCCGCTCGCCTTCCTCCGGCGCCGGCGTGATCTCCTTCGCAGGTGCGAGACGGACCCGCACCTGGTCTGCGCCGGGCAACCGCCGCGTCTTGCGGAGTAACTCAATGTGGTCCATATGGACGTTGGAGCCGTCCCAGTCCCCGCCGTATTGCATGGTGGCGAGAAGCTATCGAGGAAGAGTGCAGCGGCGGAGAAAGCGCGGCCCTGCGGCGGCAAAGCTGCAGGGCGGAGTGAAGATTGGTGGGACGGCGCGGCGGCGAGGCGCTGCTGCGAGAGAAAGCAGGAGAAAGAAGATGGTGGAGAGGAGAGGAGCGTGCGAGCGCCTGCCGCTTCCCCTCCTCCCCCTACTTATAGCCTCGTGCGGCGAAGCCGAGGAGGCGAGGCGTGGGGAGGAACGTGGGATTAACTGCGCCCACTCCCCCACGCCCCGCGATTACTGCACCCTAACGGCGTGCGGAAACCGCCGCCGGAAGACGTGCAGACAGCTTTGGGCCACAAGAATCCGCGCCTGGCCCCAGGCGTTGGAGTGGTGGGCCCTCGGCCTGCGGCGACGTCTTGTCGCGCGCGTGGGTTGGCAGGTTCTTTTCAGCCAAGGGACGCCACGTGGTTCGCAGGCGGCGAGCGACCGGCCCGCGGCCCGGTGCACGCGCCAATGGACTCCTGCCTTCCGACTTTAAATTTTTTGCCAAGACGGCGCGCCCAACCGAAGCCGGCTCCCAGCTGCTGGCTCATCAAGATAAGAAGCTGACCGAGCTTCTCGACCTCCTCTTAGCCTCGAAGCCCAACCAGCTTCGGAGACTACTGTCGGAGTAAATGGCCACGGGTAGCCTAACCGACTCCCCCTGGCTCTTCGAAAAACTATCAGGCCATTCAAGCCTTCAAGCATACAAAGCATAGGGCCGCCTTCCCCCGGCCGGCTATCCCCAGGACCGACTCCCAGAAGCCAGCCATGAAGAAAGCCGACTCCCAGAAGCCGGCCATGAAGAAAGCCGGCTCCCAGAAGCCGGCCAAGACTGCACCCACTAAGACTGTACCCACATAACGGCGATAGGATGGGGCGTGGCCGCAGTACAGCCCACTACCCCCGAATCCCGGAACAGGCATGGCCACAAGGCGCCGTACGGGCCAGCCATCCCCCGTCCGGCGCGGCACTGTAGCCGTGTTGGCCTCGATGTCACCCACGACAGGCGCCAGTACGGCCCGTAGGCGGCGGGCCCCTTTTGCCAGAGAGACACCCGAAGGCGGCCTGGCCTCCTCTAGTCGGCCAGGGGTGTGGCCGGCTCCCAATAGCCGGCTACCTCCCTCCCTCGAAACATGTGCCTCATTAAGGAGACAAGACGAGGTAAGGCTACAGTGAGAGTCCGCAAGGCGGCGACACTGTAGCCACGCTTACCTCAACAAAGCTCTCGTCATCCGAGGTGAGGCAACAGTAACCAGCCGCCGACAAAGCCCCCAAGCGATGGGGTCGGCCTGTCGGCGGGACCCACCAGTCGGCGGGCCCCAATGACCGGCGGAGAAGCCGGCGTGCATAGACGCTGACGGCTGGGACCCGCGCCCAGCCGGATTACCATTGTACCCCTGGGGGGTAGGCCTATATAAACCCCCCGGGACACCCATGCAAAGGGTTGATCTCATAGAATTCCACACACCACATAGAGAGAAAAGGAGAGCTAGCCTTGCCCTTCTTCTTCCTCTAGCCAAACAGCTCAAGGAGCGCTTGTAACTACTTGAATTGATCTAGTGATCATGCGGAGACCCCGCAGAGCAGGACTAGGGGTGTTATCTCCAGGGAGAGCCCCGAACCTGGGTAAGATCCGCCGGCGTGCATGTCTTCGCCTCATCCCGTTTCCAGGCACCGGCGATGTTTTACTGGCTCCCACTATGATAAGCCATCCGTTGGCATATGTCGCACCTACCACCCGACAAATAGCAAATAATATAATGCGAGGGAGAAGAGTTTATGATGGGTACTTGGTATGCCTTGACTTGAGCATAGATCTCCCCGGCAACGGCGCCAGAAATCCTTCTTGCTACCTCTTCAGCATGCGTTGGTTTTCCCTTGAAGAGGAAAGGGTGATGCAGCAAAGTAGCGTAAGTATTTCCCTCAGTTTTTGACAACCAAGGTATCAATCCAGTAGGAGACTACACACAAGTCGCCTAGTACCTGCACAAACAATCAAGAACCTTGCAACCAACGTGATAAAGGGGTTGTCAATCCCTTCACGGCCACTTGCAAAAGTGAGATCTGATAAAGATAATAAGATAAATATTTTTGGTATTTTTATTGTATAGATTGGAAAATAAAGATTGCGAAATAAATAGTAGACTAGAATTATAGATCAGAAACTTATATGATGTAAAGTCTACCCGGGGGCCATAGATTTCACTAGTGGCTTCTCTCATGATAGCATGTATTACGGTGGGTGAACAAATTACTGCCAAGCAATTGATAGAAAAGCGCATAGTTATGAGAATATCTAGGCATGATCATGAACATAGGCATCACGTCCGTGTCAAGTAGACCGAAACGATTCTGCATTTACTACTATTACTCCACACATCGACCGCTATCCAGCATCCATCTAGAGTATTAAGTTCATAAGAACAGAGTAACGCATTAAGCAAGATGACATGATGTAGAGGGATAAACTCAAGCAATATGATATAAACCCCATCTTTTTATCCTCGATGGCAACAATACAATACGTGCCTTGCTGCCCCGGTTGTCACTGGGAAAGGACACCGCAAGATTGAACCCAAAGCTAAGCACTTCTCCCATTGCAAGAAAGATCAATCTAGTATGCCAAACTAAACCGATAATTCGAAGAGACTTGCAAAAATATCAAATCATGCATATAAGAATTCAGAGAAGAATCAAATATTGTTCATAGATAATCTTGATCATAAACCCACAATTCATTGGATCTCGGCAAACACACCGCAAAAAGCATTACATCGAATAGATCTCCAAGAACATCGAGGAGAACTTTGTATTGAGAACCAAAAAGAGAAGAAGCCATCCAGCTAATAACTATGGACCCGAAGGTCTGTGGTAAACTACTCACACATCATCGGAGAGGCTATAGTGTTGATGTAGAAGCCCTCCGTGATCGAATCCCCCTCCGGCAGATCGCCGAAAAAGGCCCCAAGATGGGATCTCACTGGTACAGAAGGTTGCGGCGGTGGAAAAGTGGTTTCGTGGCTCCCCTAGATGTTTTCAGGGTATAAGAGTATATATAGGCGAAAGAAGTAGGTCGGTGGAGCTACGAGGGGCCCACGAGGGTGGGGGGCGCGCCTACCCCCCTGGGCGCGCCCTCCTGCCTCGTGGCCACCTCGTTGCGTCTCTGACTTCCACTCCAAGTCTCCTGGATTGCGTTTGTTCCAAGAAAGATCCTCGCGAAGGTTTCGTTCCGTTTGATATTACTTTTCTGCGAAACACTAAAATAGGCAAAAAAAAAACAGCATGCATCTACTACTATTACTCCACACATCGACCGCTATCCAGCATGCATCTAGAGTATTAAGTTCATAAGAACAGAGTAACGCATTAAGAAAGATGACATGATGTAGAGGGATAAACTCAAGCAATATGATATAAACCCCATCTTTTTATCCTTGATGGCAACAATACAATACGTGCCTTGCTGCCCCTGCTGTCACTGGGAAAGGACACCGCAAGATTGAACCCAAAGCTAAGCACTTCTCCCATTGCAAGAAAGATCAATCTAGTAGGCCAAACTAAACCGATAATTCGAAGAGACTTGCAAAGATATCAAATCATGCATATAAGAATTCAGAGAAGAATCAAATATTGTGCATAGATAATCTTGATCATAAACGATAATTCATTGGATCTCGGCAAACACACCGCAAAAAGCATTACATCGAATAGATCTCCAAGAACATCGAGGAGAACTTTGTATTGAGAACCAAAAAGAGAGAAGAAGCCATCTAGCTAATAACTATGGACCCGAAGGTCTGTGGTAAACTACTCACACATCATCGGAGAGGCTATGATGTTGATGTAGAAGCCCTCCGTGATCGAATCCCCTTCCGACAGATCGCCGGAAAAGGCCCCAAGATGGGATCTCACGGGTACAGAAGGTTGCGGCGGTGGGAAAGTGGTTTCGTGGCTCCCCTGGATGTTTTCAGGGTATAAGAGTATATATATAGGCGAAAGAAGTAGGTCGGTGGAGCTACGAGGGGCCCACGAGGGTGGGGGGCGCGCCCTGCTGCCTCGTGGCCGCCTCGTTGCGTCTCTGACTTCCACTCCAAGTCTCCTGGATTGCGTTTGTTCCAAGAAAGATCCTCGCAAAGGTTTCGTTCCGTTTGATATTCCTTTTCTGCGAAACACTGAAATAGGCAAAAAAAAATAGCAAATTGCACTGGGCCTTCGGTTAATAGGTTAGTCCCAAAAATAATATAAAAGAGCATATTAAAGCCCATTAAACATTCAAAACAGATAATATAATAGCATGGAACAATCAAAAATTATAGATACGTTGGAGACGTATAACAAATCATAAGAGCAAACGTGGAAAAAGGACATCCAATGGCCCGGTATGGTCACCACTACGCTCCATCCCTGCTTCTCGGCAGGACGAAGATAAAGGAAGATGATACTTGTCCAAGAGGTTCCGACGAGAGGACAATAAACCCTAGTTGTGAGAGAGGGAAAAAAATTATACTCCCTCCGTCCAAAATAAGTATTTTAACTTGGTACAACTTTAGTACTAGTAGCAAACAAGGATCCACACATCTAGTTGAATTGCACGCCTAGCGATTCTCCACGTATTATGCGGCTATTCCGTTACAACTAATGATCAATATCAATAACAACATTGATTCTCCGGTGTAGTTGTAACATCATCCAATCCGCCGACTAGATTGTTTCAATAAAACATATTACATGTGAGGAAAAATTGCCCACCAAATTGAACATATAAACCCAGCTATGTTACCCGCCATTCTAGCGCCCTTGAGTGATTTTCACCGCGCGAGCCGTTCGATCTTGTTACTGTCATACGATTTTTGTTGCTGGCGATCGCTGGACCGTCAATTCTTTTGCACCTTTGTGCTCGTTTCAGAGGTGGATGACTGATGGGCCTCGTTAAGTGTGGGTCCAGAGAACGATGTCAATTTACTCTGGTTTTACGTAGCTGAATTATGGGATGTGCGGGCCGCGTGGTGAAAACCTAATCCCCAATCCCAGCCCGTCCTCGAGCCCCACATTCCCTCCCCTCCCCTTTAGCTTCGTCGCCGCCACCTCTCCCTGCACTCCAGTCTCCACCACCACCATGCCCCCTTGCTTCCCCTTCGCTTTTATCCTCCTCTCGATCCGGCGCTGGCACACACAGTGGTTATGGATGGGCCGCTGGTTGCCTTCATGGGAGAGTGCGGCGTTGAGGTCTTCAGCGTGGGTGTGGAGGAGCGGAAGAGGTGAGGAGGATGACAACATGGGAAGAAACAGCCAGATCGAAGCTCTCGTCGCCGCTCGCGTTGCCATGGAGTGGAGGGTCGCCGTTGGCCGCATCACAGACAAGCGAGGACGAGGACAACGCCTGGATTCGGCGATGGCATCATAAGAGGCCTGGGCCTCCTCCACGGACGAGGCGGTGGCGCGCTTGGCGGCCGCGATCTGAGCACCAGTTCAAGGTGAGGCACCTCCTCTAGCCACATCCAGTTTCTCCCGTGAGTTTGTTTTAAAATAATGAGTTCTTGTTATGGATTTGAGTTTTTTCTTTGTAGTACTCTGTCGGCTGTGGCTGGAACACCTGACATCACTGCCATCAAAACACCATTGCCAAACGCCCCTGAAATTAATTATAAGCAAGAGTGGTACGGCTTGCACAATGTGGCATTTTAGCCGATAAAATTCATTCGTGTTTTAGACACAAAAGAAAAAGATTGAGGCTGAAGCACCAACCACAAGCGGTGCCACAAAAACATGGACAGGGGAACACTCGAGCGCATGCCGTGCCCAACTAGAGCAGAGCGGCAAAAGAGAGAAACAAACTTGAGGGCAAAATCCATTAACTACTGTATATACCGGAATCATCACAAACGGTCAGCACAATATTATATATACTGTTTTCCCCTAAGGAAGAACTTGTTCATATCTGTAGCAGCAGCAAACAGGGAGAGGTTAATGGAGAAGAGTAGCTTCGCCACTAATAATTGATTTTTTAGAAGAATGAAGAGAAGCTAAACTTTCAGTGAATGTGTGTTAACACTTTCAGTTTTCTGAAGAAAAGCTTCAGGCTTCTGCAGTTTTCATTCTTCACGGCACAGAGGTTACAGAGGTATTGAAATATGATGCTTATATGAAACGTTTGGGGGTTTATAGTTAGTACTGCTGGTTTAGGATTTGCATAGTTGAGCTTTTAGCTAATTGCTCTGCTGTTTGGTAGAGGGGAGAGCCGCCTGAGAGTATAAATAATATTATGCTTATACTTGTGATGTGATGCTTTTTGGATGATGATAGTAACATGAGTGTGATCTTATTTGCAGGTCAGATGATGTGTGCAAGGAAGGAAAGATGCAGACAAGCAACGCCGAAGACGTCTTCAAAGCGCTTGATGAGATTGAGTTCCCAGAGTTGGTAGAGCCCCTGAGGACTGCATTGGATGGTCTGTGTTGTTGTCTACCTGTCTCCTCAATTCTTTTACAGTCTGATGTTCTTTAAGTTTAGATGTTGCATGAATAAATAATCTATGTGGCAATGCAAGTGAATGGTGCAGTGGCTCAATGCTTTAGATTGTTGGTGAGAATCTGGGAGCATACATAAATAGATGTTGTTAACAACAATGGAATTTATAAAATGGGAGTATAAATAAATAGAAGTTGTTAAATCAATTGATTTTTAGTGACTCTCTATCTCTATATCCTTATGTACGAGGGATTGCATGAATTTGGGATTCCTTTGTATGTAGTGGGTAGCTTTTGTATTTAGAAAAAATCGTTATAGAAATATATTAAGCTTTATTCAATTGCACTTAGCCCTTTCTGCAATCTTCAGAAGCAAAAAGGCAGCCTGGAGCAAAACAGAGGAAACTAGATAAAGAGCCAATGCTGCAGAGCAAAATGATCGAGCAAACGAAGCCAACGCGGACGACGATTAACTGCTCTAACCTTGTGGTAGGTTGAATCTGAGTCACATTAATGGGTGAACTTTCTCGTAATTCTTTTTCCTGAAACTATAAGACATGGCTGAAGATGACATTTTGGTAATTTTGTATGCTGAACCATGATGCTAGGCTGAATAATTTACTATTTTTTGTTCGCATGAGCTCACATTTTGGTAGTTGCAAAACCTAAACCACGATGCTTTCTTGCCGCTGTTGTAGTCTCTAATTAATGGAATTGTGAGAGACTGTAGTTAATTTAAGTTTCTTCTGTTTCATTAAAACAGGCGTTGATAGCTGCATAAGTTTAACCATGATGCTTTATTTTTTTAGGGAAAACCATAATGCTTTCTTGCTGCTGCTGTAGTCTCTATGTAAGCTAATCTCATCGGTTTGCACTCTCAAAAATCGCAGGAGCCATACAGAAAAAAGTAGGGTACTATTAGAAATTGGCCGTGTGATTTTCATATTCAGAGAATAGCACATGTGTTGATTAAACTGAAAACGTATTTTGATGCATGGAAAATGTATGTGGTGCGTTTCATTTCTGCTCATCCTGATCTAACCAAACTGACCCCATGGATTTGAGATTGCCGTGCCTACCAGGTTTGGACATGTTCTTATTTGTACTACTACTAAATCAAAAACTAAACTGTATAAATAAAATAGCCCCCCCCCCCCCCTTTCCAACAACTTATTTTATTTTTAGAGTGAGCAACGACATGTTATCACACTCTGTTTCTTGTGAGCAGTACGTCAGTTTAGATTGACGTATACTGTTTGGTGCTGTGCCTATCAGGATTGGACATGTTCTTATTTGCACTAAATCACAAAACTAAACTGTATAAATAAAATAGCCCCCCTCCTTTCCAACAACTTATTTTATTTTTAGAGTGAGCAATGATGTGTTATCATACTCTGTTTCTTGTGAGCAGTACATCAGTTTAGATTGACGTATACTCTTTGGTATATAGCATTTTTGCCTACCTCTTGCCTATTTCACATAGAATAGATGATTTCCTTTGCGAGGGATTAGATAAGGCCTATGAGTCCTAGGTAAGCGTGATGAGCATGTCCTGCACTTCTATTTACTATTAAGCACCAACTGAATTTCTGATAATGGCGTTTCAAGAATGACACAATCAATCCAACTTTTACCTTTGGGGTGCTTTTTGGATGGACTAATCTGAAGATGTTGGCTAGCTTGCACCGCCATCATATAATCTAGAAGCAAGGGCAAGGATTATAGGGAAAATAAAGGTACAATGCTCCCAGTATATTTTACTTTTTGGCAAAGTTTTGGTGCTTGCGCAAGAAAGTAACACCATCATTATAGGCTCGTTTTATTTTATCTTAGTTCATGCACTAATGCATAAATTTTTTGGTATTGCCCTTATTATTCAGTCTAGAGCTATGCAATGACAACCATGGGTTTAGTGTTCAGGTGAGTTCCATTTATAGAGTGAAGAACCCTTGGCATCTTATCCAAATTCTTTGATCCTAGATATTATGTATACCCAGTTAAGTACCTTATACCAGTACCTTAATTAGCCTCTTCTGACTATTGATTGTTTGAACTGTTGTAGTAGGACTCAGACTTTCAATGTTATTAGGCTTGTGGACATGTTTTTATTTTAGATTACAGTATTGGGTTCTTTTGGCTTCTGGTTGCTGCTGCACAAAAAGTACACTAAACTCAGATGATGCATGAAAAAAAATGCAGACCTAACATAGTTTTTGTATTCTGATATTTTTGTGATGCCCTTATGTTAAAATGCTTATTTGTTCTCCAAGTAGGCCAACGACGGCTGCTAGCAATGATACATACATATCAACAATTCCAAGGAAGTGCATATGTCAGGATGCATAGCATAATATATATGTTCATTGGAAAATACTTTTCAGCATCTGAAACATCTAAAGGCGATCACTCAACTACGTATTATATACAATATACCCCGCTCGATGGTTGGAGCAGTCCCAGCCACTAATTAGTACTCCAACGTTGCATCACTCATCTAAGTATCAACACTACTCTTGAGACATGCCTATTAACATAGTAGTGCTAGGTCCTCTCTGTTCGTTCTTACTCTCTGTTTTACGAGTCTTTGGTTTCTCTTTATTCACATTTCGTTTTCTATTTTCATTATCACTCTGTATTAATTCGGTATCTTGGTTTATCTTTGTTTAGTCTCCACCCTCTTTCTCCCATACTCCCTCTGTCCAAAAAAGCTTGTCCCCCAAATAAATGTATCTAGCATCAAATTAGTTCTAGATACATTCATTTGAGAGACAAGCTTGGGACAAATTTTTTCGGACGGAGGGAGTACCTCTTTTTTCATTTGTATGTCTAAGGTAAGAATGAGAGGCTAGATAAACAAACAGGAAAATGCTCACTTCATTCAGGGGATGCATTCCGTCATTGTCCATCAACAAGTTCAACTCCGACGATGGTTCACCGATGTGGGCCGATGCACCACATCAGCAACGTCAATGGCCTGACAGGCCATTTTCCAACTGGGCCTGTTGTAAATGACGAAACCATGAGGATGTAATCAGTAATGTTGCTCCTGGTATAGTTATTTAGTGAAGTTATAAGCTTCTCCTTTTGGAGTTTACTTCTACGAGTGATCAGTCCCTGCATCTTGTTCTATTTTTCAGAAAACGAAGATGTACTTTGCCATGCCACTACTCTCGGCAAAATAGTAGATCATGGTGCCCCTTGTGCTACAGTGGAATTGAATCACAAAAATTCTACAGATTCATCAAGCACCAAAGGAGGTTAGTTTTTACCTGAGCAGCAACGGCGACCGCCGTGGGCTTGCTGGAGCCTCCCTTGCCGTGGAAAGTAACTAGCTTCAGGGAGTGCCAGGCTGCCACACAGCCAGAACTCAGCTCGGGCGTTCGGTCTTTTCGGTTTGTTCGGTCCGGTCTTTTCGGTCTTCTAATAATTCGGTCTTTCATAACTGAAGACCGAAATAATTTCGGTCTTTTCGGTTCTTAACTATTCGGTCTTCGGTCTTTACAATTCGGTCTTCGGTCCCGACCAAACAGACCAAATTAATTGCTACAACTCAGATTCATGATGCTTCCAGTACAATTCTATGTTTATATTTGACAGGAAATAACAAGATTCATATCTGACACGAAGTAAGAAGATTCATGATTCATGGTCCAGCAGCAAGATTCATGTATGCATATCATTTATATTTGACAGAAAGTAAGAAGATAAAAAGCAACAACAATTACATTTGACAGAAAGTGAGAAGATAACAAGCAACACCATTTATATTTGACACAAAGTAAGAAGATCACAAGCAACAACAGGACATGGAATATTGGAATCGACAAGCAGCAAACAGCAGACCACCATCACTTAGTACTTGATAACATAGTACTTGACATCAAACAAATCAATTTCAGCACCACCATGGACCTTGTGCTTTCCCTTCACCTTGTCCCCAAATTCTTCAATCATCTCTGCAACAAGTCAAGTATTCAGTAAAATTTCATAATCTTAGTGTTGGTAATATCTTCTGCTAGTTCATGGAAAAGTTGGCTGATTTCTAGCATGCAAGGAAGAGTGCTGGAGTGGAGTGTGTTTGGTTGATGACAAATGGAGAGTGCTGGAGTGGAGTGCGTTTGGTTGATGACAAATGCAATCAGTACCTAGTATAGTTTTCAAGATAACTACGAGATGAGGAACAAACAATCAAACAAATTACTATGTGTGCATCATGATGTTCAGATTCAGATTCTATGTAGAAAAGAGAAAAGATACTCGGTATTAGAGCAGATAGCAATAATACAATTTGACAATGATAAAAACCAAAAATAACTAGCCACATAAACATAATAGGACATGCATTTAGATGGCTATTATGCTGGGTGTGCTCACATGATTAGTTTCACAACAGGAAGGATATCTGGGATATGATGACAGATAACAAGTTAGCATGTATCTAATTTGGAAGGCATGTACCCAATTTGTTTTCATGGGAATCACAGATGATGTACATAGAGACATGAAGTAGATGCTCACCTTCAGCTGCGATGTGGAGAAATGAAGGAGGGCAGTAGACAGCGAGCCGACGAATAGAGTTGAAGAAGACGGGTGGTGATGAGTGGTGATGGACTGCAGCTCCTGAACCAGTCATCGGGGCGCGGAGCACCGGCGGCGGACGGCCGTGTCGCGAGCAGTGGAGCGACTGACGGGGGGTCGGGGATGGCGGCGCGGGGCGCCAGTCTCCAATGGTCGGGGCCTTGGCTCGGCGCGCCGATCTACATCAGTCAAGGTCGCGCCGCGCGCCTCGACGCGGCGGTCGTCACTGACGGCGGACGGCCGTGTCACGGGCAGTGGAGCGACTGACGGGGGGTCGGGGATGGCGGCGCGGGGCGCCGGTCTCCACTGGTCGGGGCCGGGGCTCGGGGCGCCGATCTTCGTCGGTCAGGGGTGCGCCGCGCGCCTTGATGCGGCGGTCGTCACCGGCTCACATCTCATGGGCATGGGGCGTCGGGCCACAGCAGTGGGTGACGGGCGGCGGGCGGCGGGCGGCGGCTAGGGTTCCTAGTGGGATAGAAAAAGATGAATGCGTTCCTGTGAATCGTGAGGTGAGGAGAAGGATGTGTACTCGTGTTATGTGTGACTATTGGGCTGGCCAGATGGGCCTCTTGCGTGTGGTCTATTCGGTCCTGAAGACATTAGGACCGATCAGACCGTAACTAAGTCAGCGCAGAGAGGCATGGCTGGAGAATGTCGCCGGACCATCAACAGGGGCAGGCGACGAGACGCAATGGAAGAATCTGTAGAAGATTAAAGTCCCCGGGAAAGTTAGAATATTTCTTTGGAGACTCTCAAAACAGTCGCTGCCAACTGAAGATGTTCGAGCACACCGACATGGTGGACTCACCCATGTGCGGAATGTGTGGCGCCCCAGACTCTTGGAAACACTCCCTAATCAACTGTACAACCTCAAGGTGCACCTGGGCACTGGTCGATGACGAGCTAGCCAGTCAACTAGTGAACACAAATAAGACCAAGGCAAAACAGTGGCTGTTTACACTAATTGATTCCTTATCGCATGATCAATTCATAAAGGTGGCGGTCACACTCTGGGCAATTTGGACAGCTAGACACAAAGCCATTCATGAGCATATCTTTCAAACCCCTCGAGCTACTCATTTGTTTGTAGAAAGATTCATACAGGAGCTTTCGGTCCTGTCCGAGAATGGAGCCACCACCATCATAGAAGGGGATGCAGGGGGGTGCTCCTCTAGTCCGGCCATACGCCAGAAGGCCCCGCCGATGGGTTACGCGAAGATTCATGTCGATGCCGGAGTCAGAGCGGGCAGGGGAGGCTCGGCTGCGGCTATTTGCCGAGATCACAATGGTGCTTATCTGGGAAGCTCAGCGCTGGTAATAGCCGGTCTGGATGATCCATTAATATTGGAGACTATCGCATGTAGAGAGGCTCTTGCCCTAGCGGAAGACCTAAACCTATGTAATGTGCTCATTGCGTCTGACTCCAAGCAGGCTATACTGGACATCAACAATGCTAGCGTGGGAAAGAATGGTTCAATAGTCAGGGAGATTATTGCCCGGTCAAATGATTTTCTTTGTAAATTTACGTTTAAAGGTCGTGCAGCCAATAAGGAAGCACATAGCTTAGCTAGATTTGCTATTGGTAGAGGGACGGGGAGGCATACTTGGCTAGGCCAGCCCCACAACCCTAATTGTATCCCACTTTCTGTGGACTATGATAAATAAAGTTGCTTTACCCCCAAAAAAACTAATTCGGTCTTCTATTTGTGCAGACCGTATTTTATTCGGTCTTTTCGGGTTCGGTCTCGGTCTTTTCAGTTTCAGTCTTCGGTCTTCAGTTTTTATTTCCGGGGTGAGCCAGAACAAATGCCACCTTCGGCAGGGAGCGACAACAACAACTATGAGGATTTGGCTCGCCGATACGAGTGACAGTGGCGCCATCTGCTGATTCCGTAGCTTCAAGCTATAGCGGGAGCTGCCGGACCGCCGAGATGCAGCTGGAGCTGCCGGACCACCGAGATGCAGTTGGAGCTGATGCGCCTCGGAGCTGCCGGACCACCGAGATGCAGTTGGAGCCGCAGCGCCTCTGAGCTGCAGCTGGAGCCACTCCCCCGCCAAGCTGCAGCGTGATCCGCCGCGAAGATGGATCCCGGCGTGAGCCGCCTCTAGTAAGTGCTTTCTCGAGTACAGTGGGGATAGGAAGAGGATGAACTGGTCGATGGAAAAGGACAACAATCCACCACATGGTTATCTCTGGCGTTATATGTCATATGTGCAACCCGTGTGTATAGGTGTCCAGACTTTAGAGTGTGTGGCTCTTTGTGACAATGGCACGGTTGTAATATTATCTTGCAACGGGTCATCTAGTACCAATAACAACATTTGGTTCTCCAGTTTGTACTAACATCATTCATTCCGCTGAATCCGTCGATTCAGAAAACGTATCACATGTGAGGTAAACTTTTTGAGGGAACATGTGAGGTTAACTTGCCGGATTAGTTCTGGCCATGCCGCGCTTTCGCAAAAGTACATTGCGCCTTAAAAATGGCAAGTTTGACGAATGATAGAACCTGGATTACGAATTTAATCAAGCAAGTCGTTGTAGTATAGTGGTAAGTATTCCCGCCTGTCACGCGGGTGACCCGGGTTCGATCCCCGGCAACGGCGTATTTTTGGTACTCCATTTTTTCTCACGGTGCAACTCATTTTTTAGATAAAAATGCACGTACCCACTACCACAAAGACTACCAACCATCCTCCAAAAAAACAAAAAAAAAGACTACCAACCGCATGCACTGTGGTCTGTGGATCATTTCTTCAGATTATAACAGCCCACAAGTATTCCCCTGTTCCTCTGAATCTAGCTCTCTAGTAGCTCAGCATGGAACATTTCTTCAGAGTACGCAGCTGAATTTATCAGTCTATGGAACTCAGGCTTAACTAAATGACTGGAATTCATAAGGACTTGCGAATAGGCAAAGGGCATGACACATGTTCCCGCGATACCCTGATTCCTAAAAGACCAGCAAGCTTCTCGGGGGAGTTGAATCCAGCACTCTACTAGCTCAGAACAGAATTAGGAGCTGAATTCATCTGTCTCTTTATGTATGCAACTCAGCTACAATTGCAACTTATGAATGGCGAACTACAAACTACATGTTCTGCCTATATCCTAAAAGACCAGAAGGCTTTTCCGTCGAATGCGCAAAATAGATGGAATCAAAACCTGGAGATGCATGGATTTCGATAAGCTCTTCTTGTCCGAGTGATCGATGACAATGCCGCATTGGATCTCTTGAAGACTTGAACGATGTACGTAGGAACAAATGAATTTTCTATCTCGTGCCTTACCAGCTTGCGGCCGTCGAGATGGACAGTTGGGGAGTTACAACAAGTCTGAATTATCTGAGTGCTCGTTGGACATGATTCGATTCAACGTTGGACATGATTCGATTCAACTGAAAGAAGGATGGATAAAATTCTTTATTTTTGCGGGGGAAGGATAGAAAAAATTCCAGTGGTCGTTGGACATGATTCGGTTCAACGTTGAATTATCAAGAGGCAGTCCGTATCTGACGCAGTCACGTAGCCCAACTGAAACTGAATCAAACTGTGATAAGCTAAGCAGCGATGAACGCGTTGTATGATGATTCACTATGGTATATCCATCAGTTTGCCATGAGGATGCGGTTCTGTTCTTACATTACAGAAATATGTGTTTGACAGAAGCTGCCAAGATTCAGTCTTCCGTTATGCAGTATTTCCATGTTGTCACAAAATGTTAGGCGTTCAGGCCATGCAGTTTTATAGGCTATGTGAGTAATTGACCTTGGGATGAAGAACAAGGTGCTATGCCCTGCAACCTAACATTAGAAGTTAGAACATAGTCGGTTTTGCCTCTTTTATTCCTTTTGGGTGTTAGTCTGTGAACAATTTTATCATGCATGTCTGGGTGCGATCAGTAACCTGAACTTGTCCTGTAGGTATGTGAGGGATGCCGACTTGCATGTTTTCCTCTCTTATTCTTGTAGATTTCCGGGCAGCATAAATGCCCTTTGTAAAATTTGCGGAGTTATTCTACTGTCAGACATGATGACGCGCTTCTGTTCTTACGTTGCAAAAATGGGTGCCTGTGGTTTCGTAGATCAGAAGGTTCTTCAGAAGAAAAAACACACATATCTGCAACAGTGAGTTAAGCCATCCATCAGCGAACAAACAAATGCACCTCCGTTGGGGACTGAGATAAACATCTTCAGAACAGTGCGTATTGGCAGGACATGGAGCTCGCTCCAGTTCTCTGCTGCACCAGAACTCCGCTAAGGCACGCATGGATTCGAAGTATCTCAACAGAACTCCCGCGATTATGAAATAGAAGAATTCGGGCTGGCCGAGCGTACAGAGCGCAGCAGGCGTAGGTTGGCTTGCAGGAGGAGGAGGAAGAAGAAAGAAGCAGAGAAGAAGCGCAGCGCAGAGGAGGAGACTTTTTTTGTTTTTTGAGTGGACGCAGAGGAGGAGACTCGTGATCACCTGCCTGCTGGGCTCCCGGGTTTTTATGGGCCGTGGGAAGGCACAGCCCAACAAGGATTGCTGCCCCGCTGCTAATTCATTGAGTCTGTCTGTTTTGCTCGGTTCAGGGTTATGTTAGTTTTGTACCACATCGGCTGTGGAGGAAAGAGCGTGTGGCGTGGCCGGGTATAAGATGGGGCAGTGGGCGAACGGTGGGTGGCATCTTTGCGCTTGGGGCAATGACGCAGCTAGTGAGGTTATACCGAGGCGCGTCAATTGCTGGTTGAAAACTATTTCCAAACCCCCTCTTTGGTCCTCCGAGGCCACTGAGAATTTCTGAAAGGGCTCCTTCCCTTTGGGAGGGCAAAGCCCACAAATCTGACAATGCAAAATATTTACTACAGTAGTATTTTGTTCAATTGACCTGAACACTGAAGGTCACACCAGATACGATGCCGTTGTGCTTTTTTTTTTCTAATGAAAAGGATTGCATCCTGTTGGCATAAAATGCCGATATCATCAGGTCCACTATACAGCCAAACTGTAGTACGAGGAAGGCTACATCCCATTTGTCATGCTCACGTCCTTAATCTAAAAGAGAGTGATTGACAAAAAAATTAGGTTTCCGTTTCACAGAACTATCACTTTTTTTAAATTATATAAAAAAAATCTAATTTTGTGTCTAAAAATTACCAAGTCCGACTGATAACCGTTTCAACCGATTGTCAGACGGCACAGTGGCTAAGTTGGCAAACAGAGGTGTAGTTGGAGTTGTGGTGCTTTAGCAATGGTCATCGAGGAAGTCATGGACCTAGCGACAGTTGAAACTCATGCATGCAGGCAGTGGCGTAGCCAGGCCCCGGGCAACAGGGGCCTTGGCTCGGGGCGTGGTAGCCAGTTTCTTTGTTGATAGATGTAATGGCATTGTTTGGTACTGTTAAGCATTGTAGCGCTGAAGATGGCCCATGACCTGGAGCTGGGCTGGCTACGCAATAACGCAACTGCATGCAGGTAACTCTATCCATTCTGTAACCGAACCAAAAATCATACCGGAAATAAACCGAACCAAACCAATTTTACGATTGTTATGGTTTCTAGTTTTAGCATGGTATGAAGTTTTCATACTGTTTTGACCTTGGTTTTTATGTTATATACCGGTTAACCGAATAAACCGATCTAAAAAATATGTTTATATTTTCTTGAGGCGAACAACCATATGAGTTGTCGTTTTTTTTTGTACACGAGCCAAATTGCCTAGTAAGCACCTACATTTTTCATGTAACATAATCATTTTTCTCTAAAAAAATGCTAAGCACGTCCATAACCACCAAGGTATGAATTAATGCATACATATACACTCATATATATAGTTATATACTATTTGTGAAAAATAATATGTGTTTTGAGTCATAAATTTGAAAATTATTATTGCATCATTCTCAAATTCACGACAACTTTGGTTATTATGGTATATGCCGAAATAATTTGGTATGTACCGAAACCGAACCATATTTTAATTTTATATCGTACTTACTGAAATATTAATACCGTACAGACCGAAAAAACGTATAAACCGACTCACGTAAATCGAATAAGCCGAATGCACAGAGTAACATGCAGGAAAGCTTTGGCCCTGGTCAAAGCCTTGCATGTAAATAAAGTAAGTACAACAGCTGACTGTGTGAGAGTTGTGAAAGAGCTTCAATCTTCGATCCAGCTGGGAGCCTACTACACTCTCCGTTGTTTTTACTCTGCATATAGAAATTGTTGGAAGTCAAATTTCGTAAAGTTTCCCGCAAAAAAAATCATAAAGTTTGACCATGTTTAAATAAAAAATATCAACATTCATCAGAAATTGGCAATAGCTCCTAGGTGCATATGCACCCATTGTCTAAGTACACATTTTGAATAGTTGAAAAATTCCGAACAAAAATCCCGCGTGTATATCCGGACATTCTATGTGCGTGCACAAAGTTTTCGGTAAAATATGAAAAATAAATTCATGAGACATGTAATGATATTAATTTTGTATTGTGAATGTTGATTTTTTTATGAAGTTGGTCAATCCCAATCGCTAAAAGTGATGGTGTTCCCCTGGTTGAATCGGGGTTATTTTTTTAATCGGGACTTGACCTGGTGTGCGACGTGGGCGGCGAGACATGCGGGGGTGTGATGGCCCAGAAATATAGGGGATCAATCATAATCCTTTCGATAAGTAAGAGTGTCGAACCCAACTAGGAGCAGAAAGAAAGGATAAGTGGTTTTCAGCAAGGTATTCTTTGCAAGTACTGAAAGCGGCGTAACAAATAGTTTTGTAGTAAGCTAATTCGTAACAAGTAGAAGGTAGAGTAGCAAAGATGCAGCAAAATGGCCCAATCCTTTTTATAGGAAAGGACAAGGCGGAAAGTTCTCTTATAATAAGGAAAGTGTTTTCGAGAACACATGTGAATTCTCATCTAGTTACGTTCATTATATTTAGTTGATTCACATTCGCTACTTTGATAATTTGATATGTGGGTGAATCGATGCTAGGGTGTTTTTCTTATTTGAACAAGCAGCCCTCTTATTATTACCCTCTCTAGTAAGCATGCACAACTATGAATAATGAATTATGATAAATCTAACCATAACATATGAAACGTATGGATCCAAATCAACCCCTTTACGGATTAACGCATACTAGGGTTTAAATTTTTGTCACTCTCACAACCCATCATCTACTTATTACTCCTCAATGCTTCCCCTTAGGCTCAAGTATGGTGAAGTGTTTGTAGTCGACGTTCACATGACACCACTATAAAAAGAACAACATATATATTCTCAAAATATCAAACGAATATTAACTTCACATGATTACTCATAACAAGACTTCTCACATGTCCTCAAAACAAAAGTTACTACTCACAAATCATATTCATGTTCAAGATCAAAGGTGTGTTGGATATGCTTAAGGATCTAAACATATAATCTTCCATCAAATAAACCAACTAGCATCAACTACTAGATGTAATCAACACTACTAGCAACCCACAGGTGCCAAATTGAGGTTTTGAGAAAAAGATTGAATACAAGAGATGAACTATGATTTCAGATGACATAGTGCTGGTGAAGATGTTGATGATTGGTCCTCCCATGATGAGACGATCGTTGATGATGTCGATGGCTTTGATCCCCCCTCCTGGATGGAAGTATCCCCGGCAAAATAGCTCTACCGGAGAGCAGAAGTGCTCCTGCCCAGGTTCCGCCTTGAGATGGCGGCGCTTCATCCCGAAGGTATTCTCTTTTTTTTCAAGGGAAAAAAGGCTTCATATAGCAGAAGGAGCGCACCGGAGCGCTGTTGCGCGACCCACAAGGCATCAGGCATGCCCAGGGGGGTGGATGCGCCCTGTTGCCTTGTGAGCAGCAGGTGGCCCCCCTCTGGTGGTTCTTCGTTCCTGTATTTTTTTACATATTCAATAACAAAATCTTCATGAAATTTCAGGTCATTTGGAGCTTCGTATAATAGCTATCTCTGTTGTAGCTCTTTTAGGTCCAGAATTCCAGCTGCGGTAATTTCCCTCTTCATGTAAGAAAATTAAGAGATAAAAGGCATTAGAATTGCATCATAAAATGAAATAATGACAAAAAAAATATAAATAACAGTAGAAAAACATGATGCAAAATGGACGTATCAGGGTGGTTGGATCAAAGGGAACTGACGGGAGATAATTTGGACCGGGCGATCACAGTCTGACGACTCTGCGGGCGTTCGAAAGTGCTGCAATTTTCAGGTGGTTCGCCATATAGAAAAAACACTCCTTGCCATATATGGTAATCGAACACGCTCAAAAACAAAATAGGAGTAGTAATCTGACTGCCTAATAAGAAAGAAAGAAAATGGAAACTGAATGGGAAATGTCTGTACACGGCGCACCGACCGAAGCTTTGGGCCGGTCTCATGCGTGTCATGTGATGCGTCCAGATCGGACGCTCACTTTTCATCCTCAAACTCTCACACGCGTCCACGCTGACAGGGTCTACCACCGCTTTGGACGCAACGTTATCCCTTCGCTCGCATCGCTTACTTCATTCCCCACCACTCGTTATGTTTCCTTTTTCGCCAACAACCTCCGATCCCTGTTGTCGTGCGGCGGCGACGAACGCGGCGTTGCATTGTGGGCGAATCACCGACGGCGCCGCGACAGAGATGCCATGGCGTGCGTTTTGCTACAACCCCCGTGCGTGCGTTTTGCTGGCGTGACAGAGATACTTTGGGGGCAAACCCTCAGCGGCGGCGCGGCAAAGATGTTGCGATGGAGTCGTGCGGCGATGCGTGAGGGACCAGCCAACACTTTTGTTCAAACCGGCGTAGGTGTTTGCTGCAACCAGCAAGGCTACGAGCTGGAACCAGCTTCCACTTTTGCTGGAACCAGAACGCGCACTCATCGGCGGCTTTACTTTTTGATGGAACATGTGGGTTTTTTTTTGTTGGAACCGGCTAGTTCATTTGCTACATTGGATTTTTGTTTGAGTTTGTTGATATGTCTTTTTTGTTGTAACCTTGGTAAATTCTAGTTGGAACCAGCCAATTTTTTTGTTTCAACTGACCACTGAGTCTTTTGCTCGCTAAGATTCCGGCTAGTTCATTTGCTGCATCGAACAATTGTTGGAGTTTGCTGGTGTATCTTTTTTTGCTGGAACCAGGCAATTTTTTTGCTTCAACTGACCGTCGAGATTTTATATTTGCTATGATTTTTTGCTAGGAACACGATGGTGCTAATTGGACGACTGCGGCAGCCGGAGCCGGTGATGCGAGAATTATTGCAACCATGCACCCGAGGGCTGGAACCAGCAGTCGTCAAAGCTACATCTATGGTGACCACGCCGTGTGATCCACCGACAGCCGTGTTGCAATCCCGGCGGCGAAGGGCAGGCCCGTCCTCGACGACCACGTCCACGACGAAGGACAGCCAATTTTTTGCTGGTGCTCGTCGGCCACGTCCACGACGACGAGCAGACGTTACTTGTGGCGAGCGCGGGGAGGGGAGTGGCGCTCTGCCATGTTGAGCACGTGCAGCCTGCGGAAGCAAATTGGGAGGGGATGGCCAGATCCTACGGCTGTACGCGGCCCAATCGGGTGGCTGCAGGGTGACCGGCCCAAATTTGGGCCTGTCGACCGGCGCGTAGTACTCGCCAAGCTGAATCCGATTCTCACTCTGCTAAGGCTGTGTTTGGTTGGACAGATTGTCCCAACTTCTGCTTTTTAGAAGCTAAAAGCTAACCAAAGGGATAAATTATCGAAGTAGCTTCTAATAATCTGTAGCTTTTACGTAGTATAAATTTCACAGCTGAGGTACCCCCAACTTTTACGGCTTCTAAACCAACCACTTTCAGCTGTCCCCATAATAATTGATGGTATTTACCCACCAATGCCACTCCCAAGTCATACCTGTTCAATCTCTTCTTCTCAACTCTCGCAGAAGGCAGGAACGAAGCAACAGATCGATCTAGGGTTGGCCGCCGCCACCGCCCGCCAACGCCGCCGGCTCCGGCGATCCTCCGCCGCCGCCTGCTCCGGCGAACCTCCGCTGCCGCCCGCTCCGTTCCAAGGTAAAATTTCTACAACCTCCTCCCTCCTCCATGCTCCTCCCTCCCCTTGCTGTTCCCGGCGGCCCTGCTCCGGCCGGCCATCCTCGCCGGCGCACCGGCCACTCCTAGTACCCCCAAGTCCCTCCTCCCTCCTCCACACTTTATCCATCCTTCGTCTATCCTCCTCCCTGCTCGCCCCTTCCGGCCCACCTGTTCCCGGCGGCCTAGGTCCGTCCGGCCGGCCGGCGGCGCCAGCTCACCGGCCTCAGTCCTCCTAGCCCTCTCCCCAATTCCCTGCTCCCTCCCCCTCTCCTTCCTCCTCACCCTCCCTGTTTAGGTTTCCTTTGAATTTTTTGCACAATTTTATTTATGTAATGTTTAATTGCTTGTATACATGATATGTACAGAAGCTGAACATGATATACCTATTTTTTTGTGATGTATAAGCTTGCATGACATGCCATCTAAAAAGACAGCAAACAACATTCACAAAAATTTCTTGTACATAGATATTATGTTTGCTACTTGTACATACTATTTGAGTACTTGCTGCTATTATGTAATGCATTATTCTTGATACGTGCTTTTCTCATATTGCTTTATTGAAGTATGACTGAGAAGGCGGTGTGGGATGATGCCCATCTCAAGAAACTCATTGAAATATTGAGAGAAGAGGTTGAAAAGGGGAATAGGCCATTAGGTTATTTAAACAAGAGGGGTTGGGAAAACGTTCACAGCAGCTTTTTCACAGCTCACAGCTCACAGCAGCTTTTAAAGAATCTGCAGCTCAACCAAACACAGCCTAGAGTCTATAATGAGTGTGTGCAGATGAGTAGATGAGGCTAGCTCATGCTGTCCGGCTGCTCCCGCTGTAAATAGAGATGGGCCCCCGTGTCATCCCCCCGTGGGCAACTCGGGCGGCGACGCCCATCTCCTTCCCCTCGCCTCCTCACCACCTTCCCCACCCTCGCCGCCGGCCGGGGCCGTCGGGGCAAAGCCCCTCGCGGTGGCCGGTAGCGGGGCCCTGTTCTTCGCACCTCGGGAGGGCCCGTGCGGGGCGGTCATGTCAGGCGGTCACGAGGACTGGCGGCTCATGGTGGCAGCGTCCTCATCGGGACAACGCGGTGGGGGTGTCCCGTTGTACGCTGGTTGTGTGCCCGCTGCGGCGGCGGGTCCGATCGAAACTGCGGCGGCGGCATGGTGGGCCTGGTCTCCGGTCTGGTCTGATCTGGCCGGTGCGGCCTGTTCCATGCGCGGCGGCGGTGATCGCTGACGGTCCCGTGCACACGATGCTGAATGCAGGGTCCTCGAGCGGATCCGGGGGGAAACTCTACTATTGGCACGTTGCTAAGGTCAGCGATGGCGGCGTTTCTCTGTGTCATCCTCTTCTTGAAGGCATCGTCATGGAGAAGCTCTAGACCCCTATCCGCTACCTTCGAGGGAAACCCTAGATCAGTCGATCGAATAACGGCGACACTCAGGTGCCGTACCCCTCTTGAGGGCGTCATTCTTGGAGGTGTGCATAGGCTCGAGGGACCAGTGGACGGCATCTGCAGTGGAGCGGCGTTCCCGGTGACGCATCGACGTCGTGGAGTCTAGGTGGCGAGGCGCAACAAAGTCTCAGCGACGGATGCGTGATGATGAATGTGTGTAGGGAGGAGACGTTGTCTAGCACCATGGGGGCGTCGACGGCAGGCCGAGCAAGGTCGATGCGTCAGTACCTGTTCTGAAGATGGGTTGATGGAAGACAGCGGCGATGGCCTATGAGAGTGCGTCCGACCGGTTTGTGCCCCAGACCCGGTATGTCGCTTGGTCGGGGCCTTCGACTTTAGATGTTAGGCTAGGTGAGAGGTCTGGGTATTTGACTCACACTTTCTGCATCATTGGATAGAAGTAGCTACAGATATTGCTAAAATGGTGGCTTCAGACATATTAATGTATTATTTTGTAAGGTCTTTCTGAATAATTAATAAAGTGGTTGCATGCATCTCCCAGATGCAGAGAGGTCGGGGTCATCCTTCTTTTCAAAAAAAAAAAAGATCATGCTGCCCAGATAGGTCATGCAACGTTTTATTTGTTGTTCATTACATGTGAGGAAAATTACCGGATTAGTTTTCGCCATGCAGTGCTAGGCGTTCAGAACCTTGTAGGTTTAGTGGCCATGTGAGTTATTAAGGACAGTAAAACTGAGACTAAACCGAGCCCTCACAGCGATTTGAGTTTTTGACCGTCCGTTTTCGCGATCTGGCCGTCGGATCTCTGGGTTAAGCCAATCTATCCCGTGTCTGGTAAATAGTGGGCCAGCTGTCTTATGGGCTGCTGCTCCAGAGGCCTAAACGGAGCCCTATGGTTAACTGGGCCCATTCCAGGCTTCGCTAAAGAGGTCCAGTGTTTCGCCTCGCTGAAGCTGAAGCGGGGAGCGACCGCGCCCATCCAGTCCCGATGGGTCGCTCGATTGGATCGACCGGAAGTGCGGGAGGCATCGATGCGCGCGTTGGGATCGACCAGAGGATCTGGCTCCAGCTGATGCGCTCCAGCGCGCGATTGGATGCGAGGTGCGCAAGGGGATCAACGGAGGCGGACAATGCGGGTGAAGAAAGGTGGGGGCGAGGGCGAGGCGGTGGCACGAGCATGGAATCATCTCCTGTCGATTCGAGTTCGTTTGTCGGGATTCCGTAATTAAATCGCAGTTTCTACTACATGCCATTACTGGTAATGGTATGCGCCGCTCGAGTCCTCCAGTAATTGCAGGTCAGTTACATCGTCGATTCATACTCTGTCTTTACTGTACGTGCCTCCATATAATCCGTTCTGCTGCAGTTTGTCCATTCCCCTCCTCAAACATCTTCTCAACGAGCTCCAACTAATTCTACTCGTCTTCCCCGCCGCCTGTCTGACATAGTTCCTTCTCCTTTTCCCCAAACTTATGCATGTCCATTTTCTTACTTGGACTGTTCTTTTTGCTCCCAAATGAATGCAGGTTTTTAAGCTCGTTGGAACTTGCTTACGGTGGGTTTGCTCTTTGCTGGTTCTGCTTGATTGCAAGGTGAAGCACTGCTTTCAAGTTGATGATTTGTGGGCTGAGTGTTAATTTGACTCTTATTAATTTCTATCGGTAAAATCATATGTCAGTACTTGCCTACATGCCCTGAACTCAACGAGGAATATAAAATATGTGTTTGGGAGTCGAAATTTTCATCCTCTCCAACGTAGTTAGAATTAGGTGTGCGTGAGATGTGTTGTTTTTTCATACTCTGAATTATTGGTGAAAGTCAGGTCAGTACCAATCCTATAATTTAGGTGTGTTTCTCTTGGTTCATAGATGTTCAGATATGTGAACTATTGGACTCGATTCTGTTTTTCTGAATGCTGTCTACAAAATTGCATCACTACAGTATTTGACTTCACTATGCATCAGTTTTCAGAAAGACAAGTTACAAATATGACGCGTCTCCATTTCAGTATGAGTTTGAATTTGGATGCACTAAATATTTCTGTATGACTTGTATCACATGAGTAGTTGGCTTACAAGTTATTTAGTGATTACTTTCTGACGGTCAATATAAGTTCACCATTTCTTCATGCTTTTTGTTAAGAATGTTTCTTTCAGACTACTAAGCTGCCTTTTAATAAACTGGTTGTGCAGCATCATGGACTATCCAAATCCAAACATGCACATCTTCAAATGCATTTGGAAACCTGATCTTCTCCTCGATGCACGTCCGCTCCTGTCTCTTCCCCAGCAACCAGTTCATGTGCACTTTCCTGACCTCCACGTCTGCGGTTGTGCTCACGAAGTCTGAATACTAATCTGAAGTATTTGTCTTGTCGTGAGAAACATAGAGAAATGAACAAAATGAGCGGCTCAAGGTGCTGCAGAAACTTATGCAGAGCGGAACCAAGGTGTGATGTTTTAAATCTTAAATTCTTAATCGTTCAAACTCCGACTGGAACAAATTTTGTACTCAATCCAACATCTGGCTGATGCTGACGTGGCTCGAAATTTGTAATGCGTGTGAGACTCTGGACTTCAGGTGGACATTAGCGCGATGAATAAGAAGTTCACTACATCATAGCTACAGATTACATATTACCCTTTCTTACTTAATTAAGAATCTCGTTATCTTTTTCATGACTGCATTTTTTTGTCTTCAGAAAATTTCGTATGCAAATTGCATTTTTACCGTAAAATGAGACAGGCGCGCCAACATGCACTACTTTGAGGAGACACTTCATAGAAATTTTATTTTTTTACGTCATCAATTCCTATCAATATAATGTAAAATTGGATGGGCGCGGCAACGCGCGCCTTCGATGATCTAGTAAACTTTGTGATGAACAAGGTGCTCTGTCCTGTAAAATTATCTCCAAGAACATTTTTATATTTGCCCTCATTTACTATTTTAACAGTCTTGGCCAGAAAATCTTTTTCAACAGCCTTTTTGAATCTCCTTTTCCAACAGCCTTTGTATAAGCGCTCCGCCCTCCCCACCAATATTCTTTACAAAGCTTTGTATAAGGTGTCGGACAATAGGCTAGCAGAAGAAACAGGCCGATATGGGCAATTTGAGCGTTAGAGTATCTCCAGCCGTTTGCCCCCCCCCCCAGGAGGCATTTTTTTTCGCCCCTTGGGGGCCTGCCGGCGAAAATTTTGACCTGAGGGGCGAAAATTTTCCACTCGTTGCATCCCCACGAGCAGTGTTGGACTCCCACGAACAGAGCGGCATTTCGTCGAGCATCTTGCCCGCGGCGGCGTCCGACTACCTCCTCGTCGCGCAGCTAGAGCAGGTCGCGCCCGTCTGGGCCTTGACGTTGACCTTGAGCCCCTTGGCCGCGAGCAGGTCGAGGCGCGCGTTGTGGGCGCCGGTCGTCTTCGCCGCCGCCGGAGACGCGCTGCTCGAGCTCGGCGCGCCCATGCTCCTCGTGTGCGGCCTCGATAGCGCCCCCGTGATCCCGTTCTGCGTGGCCCGCGCCCTCCCTACCCTGCCGTCGCGTTCGACGCCGCCGAGAAGACCTGGGCGCGGTGCTGTGGCACCCCGGACCATGGTGCCGAGCACACCCGTCCGGCTGCTGCTGCCTGTGCATGCCCGGCCACGCAGAGGCGGGCGCGGGCCGTCCCGGCCACACCCAGGCGAGCGCGGGCGAGCTCCGCCCCGGCCACGCCCCGGCGGGCGCGAGCGAGCTCCGCCCCGGCCACGCAGAGGCGGGCGCGGGCGCGGGCCGTCCCGGCCACACCCCGCCCCGGCGACGCGCGGCCGCGCGCTCCTCCTCCGTGAAGGCAAGAAGACACGATGGGCAGCTTGGCCGGCGCGCGACGAGCAGGGCGGCGACGGTGGCGCGCTGTCAATAGGGCGGCGCGACGGAGCTGTGTGAGCAGAGGGCGGCGGAGGAGGCAGAGGCCGGCGTGCGGCGAGGAGGCGGTCGTGACTAGCAGGGGGGGGGGCGAGTATGTGGGCACGTGGGTGGGGACCGGGAGGAAAAGTATGAAGAGACGAGTGAGAGGCTGACAGTGGGCCATTGACATGCAAAATCTTCTCTCTCCGCCCCCAACAGCCCCCCGATGGCCTGGGATCGCCCTGGTACCGCCGGCTCTGTTTTTTGTCAAATCCGGCATTTTTTAAGGTCGTAGGGGCGCGAGTGGAGAGTTTTTCGCCCGCCGGCGCTGAAAAAGCGCCTCTGGGGGGCTTCTTGGGGAGCCTAGTGGAGATGCTCTTATATGATGTTTGGAGGAGGGTAAAAGAGTAAAATGTCAGTTTGGAGCCAGAAGCTCGATTTTTCAGTTGCGGCTTCTCTAGTGTTTTCTCGGAACGCTCCGAGGAACCGCTGCATGGAGCCGGCCCAAAATTCACCCCTTTGTTTGGGCTCTAGCTTTTTTGAGCTAGAAGTTGTAGAAGCCACTCTTAGGAGCCCAAACAAACACACCTTAAATCTGACCTCTCACTTTGCATATTTGCAAACCCAAAGGCCATTTGCCAAATTTTTAGCAGGTCTTTGTAAAAGTGGTCCCTTTCATATTTTTGTCTCAATGACTACTGGACGCTTGTGTGATATGTACGTGTATGTGTGTTGTGTGTATGTGTGTGATGCATGTGTGCATCATGTGATGCGTGTATGTGTACGTGTGTACGTGTGTTGCGTGTATACGTGTGCGTGAATTGTGCTAGCATACGTATGCTAGTGTGCAATGTGTCTGACAAACTGTTCCCAGATGTCATTGTGTGTTTTGACAGGGACGAACGGGGCTTAGCTCAATACCGCCTCCGGGTTTCCACCTCAGCGTAGCAAACTTGTTTAAACCTAAGAGTTTATGGAAGCAGCGGCTGGGAAGTCGTGGATGCAGACCAGATACACCGACAACGGTGAGAAACTCCGAAGACCACGAAAGCCGACTAAATCTTGATGGATCAACCACCAAACCAAAACCAACCGAATCATGGAAGACCCACCGATGAAGATAAGCACACCATTGGAACGGGGAAAGGGTCGGGATGACATGATTCCTACATTGGGACAATGCCACCCCCTCGTTCGCCTCAAACCAAACACGAAGACTTCCTAAAGAAAACCTGAGACAAATCACCCATGTCGATGCACACCAGATTCAGGTCAGATGTTGAGATCGTTGCCACCGAGGACCATGCACCAACGAGTTCTTCTTTGGTGACCTAGTCAGGACGGGCCGCCATTGAAGTTTGTTGCATTGGATAACCAGTCAGCATCATTTACAGCCTAAGCAACATCATTAGAACGAAAACCACCTTTAATTCTTTGCAAAACCACTCGCGAGTGACATTTATCCGGTTTTGCATAGTTCAACGGGTGATCTATCTGGTTTTAGAGTTCAGGGTGGATTTGATCTATCAGGATGGATTTGCATGATTTCCTCTCTTTTTTTACAGGACGCATCCCTGCGGATTCTTTAGGGTTGTGAAGCGGGTCAATATGGGCCGGCCCACACGAGAGAGCCAGGCCATGGGGAAGGACTTCCCGCTGTCCCGGGCTCCCGGCTAGTCCGTCCAGTCCACTCGCACTCTGCCTACGCCGGTTCGTCCTTCCCCCAGTTCGGAGTATTTAACAAAAAACTACCGCATTTCATGGAAACGTGCCTACAAACTACCACTTTACGATTTTGTCCCGAAAACTACCACTTTTTTCCTAATCCATGACAAAAAACTATCACTTTCGAAAAATGACCAGTTTAGAAGATTTAAACACATTTATGACAAGTGGGGCCCACCCGTCAGGGCTGGCGTGGCAAGAAAGGGGAGGGCAACAGCGGAGCAACGCGGCCGTGGTCAACAGGGCCGCGCACCGCGCCACGCTGCAGGTGGGGGCGGCGCCGGAGACGTCCAGGTGGGGGCGTGGAGCTGTGCGCCGGCGCCGAACGGACGGGAGCATAGCCGACAGAACATCCCGGCGGAGAAACAGGATGAGGATCCCTTCCGGCAAGCGCAGATCGTTGAGGGCGGGGTTCGGTACCAGCAGGATCGCCCCCTCCGCCATCGCCGGCCTGTCCGCCGCCACCTCCAGGATCGCCTCCCGCGGCCGCGGCGGCGACGCCGCCGCGGCGCGCGCCGTGTTCGACGCAATGCCCCGCCGCGATGCCGTCGCGTGGAACGCCATGCTCACCGCCTACGCCCGCGCCAGCTAGCCGCACACGGCCCTCGCGCTCTTCGTCGGCATGGGCACGCCGGACACCTTCTCCCTCACCGCCGCGCTCTCCGCAGCGGCGGCCGTCCGCTCGCCGGGCGCCGGCACGCATCTGCACGCCCGCCTCCTCCGCAACGGCCTGCGCGCCGCTCCCCGTCGGCAACGCGCTCGTCGCCATGTATGCCAGGTGCGCCCGCGCAGACGACGCCGCGCGCGTGCCTTCCGGGAGATGCGCGACCGCAACGCGCTGTCCTGGTGCTCGCTCCTCCACGCCCACGTCGCCTCGGGCCGCATGGCGCTCGTGCGCGAGCTGTTCGACAAAATGTCCGCTGGAAGCATCAGCAGTGTTGTCTGGAACACGCCGCTCACGGTGTTGACTTTCCTGCCACGTCAGCCCTGACGGGTGGCCCCACTTGTCATAAACGTGTCTAAATCTTCTAAACTGTTCATTTTTCAAAAGTGATAGTTTTTTGCAACGATTAGGAAAAAAGTGGTAGTTTTCAAAACAAAATCGTAAAGTGGTAGTTTGTACACACATTTCCATGAAATGTGGTATTTTTTGGTTAAATACTCCTCAGTTCGAGAGGAGGTTTTCATATCTTCTACAACCACAGCCGATTGTACAAGATATGAATGCTCCAGAAACCTTGGAGGCAATGGCGTGCAGTGAGGGGATTTCCCTGGCTTTGGACCTGAACGTCCAACAAGTGTAGATCTCCACAGACTGTCTTGCAATAGTCAAGCATATTCAGATGACATTTCTGGGCCAGAGCAAGGCTGTTACAGAGGAGATCAAGACGAGGCTGCAGATGCTACCTCATTCAGAAGTTATCCATGAGAAACGGGATTGTAATACTGAAAAGCATATGCTTGCCTACTAGTTTAGCTTGTGGTCGTCAAGACATTATTTGTATTCCGTTGATGTTTTAATTTGAATAAAGCAGCTTAAAAAAAGTTCAAGAGGAGGTTGCCTAAAAAAAAAGTTCGAGAGCTAGGGTTCCTCAAGGCTTGCTACGCCGAGTCAGCTCCGGGGAAGAAGACGACGCGGCTGCCGCAGGAGTGTAGAAGTGCATGCTCTAGCCAATGCAACCAAAAGACCGATCTGATGGAAGAGACTAGGCAATGCATTTTTACTCAACACTCCCCCTCACGTGTGGCTCCCTCAGGCCTCAACGTGGACCGAAAGTGGGCTGCAATTTAATTGCGCCAGCCGGGTCTTGAACTCAAGACCTCTTGGCTCTGATACCATGTAGAAGTGCATGCTCTACCCAATGCAACCAAAAGACCGATCTGATGGAAGAGACTAGACAATGCATTTTTACTCAACAAGGAGGAGATCGCTTGGATCCTTGACCGTGTGATCCATGTCGATCGTGCCCCTGCTGACTTCAAGGCTCGCAAGCTCCGAAACCCTGACCTGATTCTTTCGCCGGAAGAGGAGATGGATTAGGAGAAGGTGGGATACTATGCTGCTGTACGCGCGTTCTACAGAATTGCAGAGGAATTCTCAAAATTCCAGGCGTGGGTGCGCAGTGAGTACGCCAAGGATGGCTACGTGGAGGTCGATGATGACTTCCTCGCTAAGAGGGCCCGGATATGAGCACTCACGGAGAGGGAAAGGGAGCGTGCACTCAAGACGATCGACTTCTCTGATGAAGACGAAGATCTGAAGAGGCTTGTTACGCCCAGATGGCACTGAGTAGCTAAGAACTGAGCAGTTTGCGATGACACATAAGTTTAGGCTTGTGTTTCTTCTGTCAAAACCTCTGTAGTTTAGAGCCATGGCAATGTGAATTACCTCTGATGCTGTGTCCTACCTTCTGATACAGCAGCCAGCCCTATGTGCGATCTAGAACTTGATCTCATGTAGGTGTGAGGGATACAGACTGTGGAGTTGCAAATTCTTCTCTCTTTTTTCCTAGACTTCCGGGTAGGATAGACTCCCTAGTTTCATTGCCAAAACAGAACATGATCGCCTGTCTAGGCCAGGCACTGGTGAATGCCTTGTTGTACCCCTCTGTCTTTCATGATGATGAGAAATGCGTGTCTGCAGTTTTATCGGCACTGGCAGTCACGTTCAATGTCATGTACTGGCTTGTGACAAGTAATTGGAGATCAAGCTGTTAAAACAAACTTGCATTTTCACCTTCAGTGTTATGTAGTACTCCGTACTTGTTATGATCCATCCGTACTGTATTGTCATCCATGTCAACTGTGCTAAGCTAAGAACTGATGAACGCCTTGTATAATAATTCAGCATGTTTGCAGAAATGTGTTTTTGCAGTTTTATGACTGTTGTGTTCCTTGATTTTCCTTCTTTATCGGTTGTTAGTTTGTCAACCGGCTCTGTTTTCGTTACAAAAACAAAACATGGCCACCAAGTTCCAGGTTGCAGCAGATTTGAGTGCGAAGGCTGGCCGGCTCTGTGGAGAGATGGAGAAGGCATCTAACCGGTTTTTACTTGTCCCCTTCGGCTTTTCCACCGATGAGTTTTGACGAGTTCATGTCTGTAGCCTGCTGGGGTGCACAGCCCGGCTGGGCAGCTTTTGGAGGGCCTGCTTGGGCCATTTGACCAACTCCTAGTGAGTTAACTGGTCTGTGATAACAGAGTGTGTGCCTAATTGTTGCTCTTCTTATTGTTTCCGTTAGAGATTAATCAAAGTGTGCTGACTTTGAGTCAATTTCTGTATGCTTTTAATTGGGGGGAATATTTGATGGCTTCATCCATATAGTTGTCAGTTAAGCCTTATGAGCAATACATTGAATTCTGTTTTTGACAAGCTAGATGAAGCAGAGTTTCTAAACAGACAAGTGGACTGTACATTTGCGTTGTTGCATCTCAAACATACATTAGAAATCTGTTCATGTAATGGTTTGCAGGCATAGTTTAGAAACTAAACTAAGTTTCTTGTCCGTCATGGTGACACTGGTGAAATTATGGATAAATCTGATAAGTCCATACATTGATTTGGGCAATGTTTAGTGGCAGTAATGAGATAAGTACTGAATAGCTGTCATGTTTTCATGGGAAAACAGAACTCTCGATCCTTGTTTTAAGTAAGAGACCCTAACTATCCTAAAGAGATATTGTTGCTGCCTGGAACTTGACTAACAGGACGAAAGACATATTATCATACTAACTTGACTAACAGGCGTAGATTCTATTGCTAGTTCACATGTTCTATCATGACCTGCGTTCATGATTTTTTTTTTCTGAATCCATAAGTGCAGAGTGTTATGGTTAAAAGAGGTATACATGACACTCCGTCTAAATTTGCTTTGCTTTGGACGATGCGCTACATCCATCATTCAGCCTCGAACAGAGGATTGAAATGTTTGCAATTGTTGTTAGGGAGTAGACGTTTGGTTTGAGGACTGCATTAATTAAGTTGGCGTTTATAACAGTAACTGCATAAGTACTTACTTTCTGGCTTGCTTCCTTTGGCAACCAACTGGTAAAAGATCTTAGGAGTGTGTGCTCAGCAAGATAGCCAAGATGGTAGGCCACAAGAACAATCAAGGGATTTTTCATGGATTTTGTTTTGCTGAAACACTAATCTACCTGGAAGAAAATTCAGAAGAAAAGTGCATACCAATGGGGACAATCTACCTGCAGTTAAAATCTACCAACAGAAATCACTGTTTCACTACTGAAGAAAAAACGAGAAAGAAAGACACGAATCGTAGTAATCACTAGCAGTTCTTGTCTGCCGGAGAGAGCTTGCACTTGACCTTCTGGAAGACGACGGCCGGCGTGCCGGGCGGCGCGAGCTGCAGCTTGAGCGGGCACTTGGCCAGGACCTTGCACTTGGTGAAGTGCGCCTGGTACCTGACCTCGCCCGACAGCGCCACCTCCACCTGGAACACCCCCGTCTTGTTCTCCTCCTTGAACTCGGCGACACCGGCGTTGCCGAGCGCAACGTAGGCGCCGTCGGAGCCGGAGACGAGGTGGTACACCTGGGTCTTGCCGGCGGGGTGCGTGGAGCCCTCGTCGGCGAGCCTGACCCGCTCGAAGCGCTGGCCGTCGAAGCTGTAGTCGGCCTCGAGCGGCTCCGTGTTCTTGACGCTCATGGCCCAGTTCTTGTTCCGGACGGTGAGCGTGAGCGAGAGGTTGTAGGCGAAGGCGGTGGCGGGGGACGTGGCCAGCGCGAGCCGCGTGAGGGAGGCGTCGACGACGGCGACCTCGGGGCGGCGGATGAAGCCGTAGGCCGCGAGGAGGACGGCGAAGAGGACGACGCCGGCGAGCACGGCGAGGCAGGCCGCGCAGCAGAGGATGGTCTCGCGCGCGTCGTAGGAGACGCAGGGGCAGCAGCAGTCGCAGAATGCGTCGTAGCAGCCGCAGTCGCTGCAGCACATGGCTGGCTGTGGCTGACCCTGCCGGGATCTTGAGCTGGTTTCTTGGGCTGGCTCTTGAGCTGAGCTAGATCTTGGATGACACTGCCGGACTGACAGGAGGACGAACGCAGGAGGTAGGGGGTGGCGGCTTTTTGGAGTTTCAGCTACCAGTCGATGCGGATTGGGGAATTGCGGATTTACTTTTTCACTCGATGTGAACCTGTCCTGTCACCCTTTGTTGGAATGGAGGTAGGGACCCGATACCTGACAGCGATAGAAATACTGTACTAGCAACGAGTGGAGGACCCATGTCCAGTCAACGGGTCAAGTCGTCGAGCGTATTTGCGGCTAGGAGGCTTCAGCTGGTCCGGGAGAGAGAGGGGCCAAAATCACTGTTTGTTTTAATGTTTATAATCACGAGTTTTTTTTATAATCACGAGTTTACCATGAAGTAATTTCGTTTTTAAAGTTTTCATGATCCGACTCTTCAACCTACCGCCGGTCACGAAGGCGGTATGGTACCGGGCTTACCGCCATGGTGAGTAGCGATAGCCTCATCCACATTCGGACCATGTCCGCTGATCATTTTTGATTATTTTGACATGGCAGATGTATAACCCTCCGACGTCTTTGGAGGTAGCCTTGAGATCCTGCCATCAATATCTTTGGAGGTAGTCTTGAAACCCTACAATCGACGTATTTGCAAGTAGTCTTGAGACCTGCCGTTGACGCCTTTGAAGTAGTGGGGCAAATCTGTCCACACCCCCCCCCAACCCACCGCTCCTCCAGGAATTTGGCCCAAGCTCTGTCACTGCTTTGAAGGTACCCTCAAGACCCTATCACCAACCAGTGACGGAGCCAGCCAACTCAAGGAGCCTCGACAAAGCCTATGCGGCTATGCATGGTAACATTGTCGAGCATTTGCTCCACCAATTAACAATACTGACCTTAGTGTCTTTGTATTATTTGATGAAGTATGGCTAGAGCAGCTTAGGCAATCGTTTCGGGTTGCTGGGAGCTAGCTCCGCCCCTGCCCAACACGGTTGGACGTAGCCTTAAGGCCATACCACTGACGTCTTTGGAGGTACCATTTGACCCGTAGCCAATGTGGGCGACAATGGTAGATTTCTGCCATGTTAGCATGGTAAGCAGCTATACGGACCGAACGTCGTCCAAGGGCTACCGCCATTGACCATGGTGGTAGCTCATTAACCCTACCAGCACCGCTTGGCGGTAGAATCGAGGGTCAAATCATGCAAAAAATTCAAAATGGGGTTAGAGCATACTTAACTTTGTTAATAAGGTCAAAATAGTGATTTTGATCCGGGAGAGACTTAGAATTGGCTGTTTTCATCTTGTTTTAGTAGCTACAACTCATGTGAGCTCAAGCTTTTTATCATACACTTCCATGTGGGCTCAAGCTTATTCTGTAGGGGTGACAGTTCCTTTTCTAATGGAGCGCCAGAACCAGACCCTCCACCCCCCATATGTCAGGGCGGACAACTTGGACACCTCCCAGTCCCAAAAATGTCATCCAAGCGGACCCCTCAAACCCTGCTGTCCAACACCCCTCGTATCTAGCTCATATGTGGAGCAGGAATGAGGTGGTCTGGACACAACGACCATGTAGGATCTGGCCCACCCCAACCCTACAAAACCACCACCTCGATCAAACCTTAGCCTCTTTTTCTTCCACTTTCCTCACTCTCCTTGTCCACCCCGCTTTCATTGTTCCCCCCTTGCTCTCCTCCCCTTGTTGTACCATGGTCAGATCGGCAATGACTTCTCGTATGAGGTTGATCCTATCCATTGGAATGCCCTCATGGCGGTCAGATCGGCAACGGCTTCTCGTATGAGGTTGACCCTGTCCACCGGAATGCCCTCATGGCGGATTCAAATGAGGAACTCTCGCTTGGGGTTGCCCTCTACCGTTCGCGAGTGGATAGGGGGAGGCTCCTCCTCCTTCGTGCATTCTCTGGTGCCCTATCGGATGGCTTCCGCGGTCCGGACGGTTGCAGGAGGTTTGCGTGTCCGACTTGGAGATGCCCTAAGTAGTAGCCTGAAAAGAGAAGTAAAAAAAGCTACAACTCGTCATAAAATGAGCTAGCCTCTATCCTGGCATGATATCAAGTTGAGAGTTCATCATACAACACCTTGCACTAATTGGCGCTAGCTTGACCTAGCACAAGCCTAGCTACAGTTTGGTTTCTTTCTTCGGCAACGAAGACCTCGCTGATCCAAGGACTTGCCGTCACAGCCAAGACGCATTCATTGGTTTCATATACCGGATAGCTCAGGTGGCTCAAGCGACTTAAAAACCCTGGAGAAGGATTGTGAAGTCCGTTATGTAAAACTACATTTGTATCATTTTTATCCGAATATAAAGCAGAGCAGTTCATGTTCTAGAAAAAAAGCAGCGGCCCAAGACGCAAACCAGGAAAAACAAGAAAACTACAGTTTATCATCAAACCAGGAAAAACAAGTTAGAAAACTACAGTTCATCATCAAAATGAGCTAGCCTCCCAAGATATCAAGTTGAAGTTCATCATACAGTTCCTTGCACTAATTGGCGCTGGCTTGTAAACCTAGCACAAGCCATACAAGAGCCATTACTGAAAGATACAAACAACAGAAGACCAACAAAATTTGTCATCGATCCCAGAGTGTTTCCATCACTACACGTACTTGCCTCTGTACTTGGGCTTGGAACCTCTATCAGATTCGGGCTTCTTATCATGCTCCGCCGGGCTGAACACGGCGGTGTGCAGGTTGCCTTCCTCCATCCATTTCTGGTGGTTCTCCCTGAACTCCTGGTGCCGCTCCTCGCCCATCCTCTCGACCTCCTCCGTGTAGGGCCCCACCTTCACCATGGTCAGCAGGACCCGGCTGTACCGCAGGCTTAGGATCTGCTCGCAGGAGGACACCAGCTTGAAGCAGGGGTGCTCCGGAAATTTCGCCACACCAGCAGCATCATCCTCCCGCAACATTGGATAGAAGAAGACGAGCCTGCCACCAACCACCAGCATTCTCGCAGCAAGGTGGAGCAGGTCGTGAACACACTCGGCAAGGCTATATGGTGCGGTTGATGGAATGTGGTTCTCTCTCTTCTCGTCCGGAACTGTGTACGGAGGGATGATGCCTTTTAGGAGCTTCCGACCACCCGACTTGCGCCCACCAGCTCGGACGCCATATGGGGGATCGCAAATGATTGCATCAAATATCTGATGGACAAAAGCAGCAGTAGCTTATCATTTCTTGTGACCAAGACAATAGAATTAGACAGTATCAGAGGAGTAGCAGCACGCAGCTTACACAGAAGATAACCTCATAATACTAGCATCTAAGGAAAGATGCAATGTTCAGTTGTAGACCACAATCACAAACCAATGTTAAAATAGTACAATTATTCTATCACACAATAGTCCAAAGATTTTTTCACATAGTAATTCAGTTGATACATCTCGCAGTAGTTTATACAGTGTGCTCCAGGTACTGCTTTTAAGGAGTATTAAGCAAGTAATAACCATCAATTATTTTCTCATGGGACTAAAAATCAAATTTCACGGTGAATTTGTTTCAAATTAAAGATGGATATATACCAACGACATGAAGGTTATATAAACATTCAACTATGTGACTGTGAGTATCATGTAAGCACAATTGAAATCACAATCACAAAGCAATGTTAACATAATACAGTTGTTCTATCTCACAATAATCTAAAGATTTTTTCACATAGTAATTCAGTTGATATATCACGCAGTAGTTTATACAGTATGCCCCAGGTACTGCTTTTAAGCATATTTACTAAAAGAGCTAGGCAATTGTGCATTTTGCCACTGCCTTGCACTTTTCTGACCAAGGCGCACACTTATGCGCAATTATGCGCAGATTAAGCTAGGCGTTTTGCTATCACCTAGAGCCTAGGCGTGACTTTTTTAACTATGCTTTTAAGGAGTATTAAGCAAACAATAACCATCAATTAATTTTCTCATGGGACTAAAAAACAAACATTTCATGGTGAATTTGTTACAAATTAAGCTAGATATACCAACCACATGAAAGGTCATATAAGCATTCGACTATGTGACTATGTGAGTATCCTGACATATGTGTCCATGCAAGACTTCAAGCACAACTACAAACATTCAGCAGCATGCATTTGTGCAGAAGGGACATAGTTGCTGATGCTTTTTTTCATTTCCGACTAGTCATTAATGAACAATTCCAAAACTGCAAGTGATGCACAGAAACATTGCACAAACAACACAAAATGCAGGATAGTGTACCTCCTTCAATCCTGGACGCCAAGGTGGCAGGTTGTTATCTGCTCGCAGCACACACAAAGGCTCTGGCAACTTGTACTGAATAAGATAATATGGTCAATACATTAGATGAATTATAGGTATCCACCAACTCACAAACTAAATAAGAAGATCTACTACTTCAAGATCTAATAATGATGATTCAGACAGTATAGAAGCAAACATGCAAGAAGCTTCTCTGAACTGAAATTTGGTCAAGTCGACCTAATTACCTGCTCAAAGTTGCTCCAAATGTTGCAATCAGGACCACGACCATCCCGCACAACCCTTATATCAATATCTGCACCCTGAAAGAACTTTATAAGCGAGACATTGACTAGCAAAAGCACAGCTATGTATTTATTTCTGCAATAAGCACAAACCATAGTCATGGCTCCAAAATGTGCAGCGGCGACCAAAATACTCCCAGTGCCAACAAAAGGGTCATACACAAGTTTCCCAGTCCGTGCGAGCCCTTGGTTGGCCATGAGAAACGCCATTTCACAATCCATTGCAGTCGGACCAATGTACTTCCTGCTCTTCAACTGATACGTCGGCAATAGATGCCTGTCTGCTGCTCCAACCTCCCGGCCAAAGAATACCGTCTTCTGGACAACTGGTGGGAGGCCATTTTGTGACCCATAATCATCAGTCTCCAAGACAAAGAACTTGTGTTCGGGCTTCTTCAAATTAACACGGCCCTAAAACAAGAGAAATAACACAGCACCCATCATAAAAAGAAGGAACAATTGGCATCCACAAATGCCTACCTCTGGAATTAATAGTACACAACTACTCCCTCCGTAAACAAATATAAGAGCATTTAGATCACTAATTAGTACAAGGTAGTAGAAGAATTGTGGCAGTAACCTCGAATGGGATGTAAGTGAACCCCTTTATGATCTCATTCTGCTCTTCGAAGCTGATCACCTTGCCGAAGCTGTCGACGACAATCTTGAACGAACTTTCGGGCGTCAGGTATGGCAGCTTCCTCTCGTCGGGGTACTCCCGTATCGCCTTCTCCAGTTCGTCGTATGTGGCACCCTGTCCCCACAGTTCAAAGATCCCCTTCACGAGCAGGCCTAGAGCATGCAGTGTCCGGCATAAACGCGAGATGCTAGGTACTACAGTATAAATCAAGAAAGGTTGGCGAGGGGAGCTCGCTTACTGCGGTTGGCGATCTGCGCGGCCAGACGCTCGTCGCCGGGGAGGCGGACGAGGTGGAAGGGGGAGTCCTCGTGGTGGTTCTCCGGCATACGCCACTCGACGGCGTCCCCGGCGCCGGGCCCACCGAAGAGCTCGGCGAGCGATTGCACTTCCGGCCGCCGGTAGTCCAGGAGCCTGTGGTAGAAGACGCAAAGGTACCACATCTCTCCGCCTCTCCTTTCGAGTACCTCGGGCAGGTCGCCGACGGCGGAGGGCGTGGCGTCTCCGGCGGCGGCGGGTGGAGGGAATCGAAGCTGGGAGCGTCTAGGTATTGGCCGTAGCGAGCTCGATCGCCCGCTCGCCTATAGGGGCTCCTTCACGGGCCGGCCCATTATACAGGGTCACTGTAACTTTGGTTTGGATCTGTGTTTTTTCTGGTTTTATTGCTGGTTTCTGACGTTGGTTTTTGCTAGTTTCTTTAGCATTCATCACAGTTTATAAATAATATTCATACGTGAAAAAAATATTTCTACAATTCCATAAATCCTCGTTTAAAAATTCTTCTGAAATTTAAAAATATGCTCATACAATACACAAAATGTTCATGACATTTAAAAAATGTTCATAATGTGTTTACAAAGTGATCATCGTGTGTTAAAAACAATTCATCATGTATTTATAAAATTTTCGCCATGTATTTAAAAATGCTATATTAAATGTTCATTGTGAATTACATGTTCAATCTGTGTTTAGAAAATTGTTCACCGTGTATTTAAAAAATGTCACCGATTATTTAAATAATGTTGAACGTGTTTTTAGCAAATATTCAACATCTATTCAAAAAATGTTCAATGTGTGTTTAAATATGTTCAACGTCTATTCAAACAAATGTTTAACATGTATTAAGAATATACCCGACATGTATTTTTACATATGTCTGCATATATTTGAAAAATAAAGAAACAATATAACCGGAGAAAAGATTAAAACTAAAAAGGAAAATATGATCATAGAAATTAAAAAATAAAAACCTGAAAATACCCAGAAAGAAAACCGAAAAACAGTAAAAAAAAACTAGATGAGACCTTTCAAAAATCACATGCAAGGTTTTCCAAAACCGTAGCGCCTAGAGGTCCTACCACCGGGCCACACCACACTGATGATAGGCGTACATTAGTCAAGGCATATCTTTCGTGGTCGAAGCTATGCGCGAGAAGGAAAAATTGAACAGAAAATCTACCCGGCACACTACAACCCAAACTTGGCGTGTTTGGTATCCTGCATCGTTTTGGGCCTTTGCATGTGTGACTCAACTAGGCTTGGCTGAGCTAATGCAGGCTCAAAACTATATTGTGAACATTGTTAGGTAGCCTGCATTGCATCAGTGGCCAGATTATGACAGTTGTTTGGTGGCCTGCATTTGTGCTTTAGAGGTGACTAGATGCAAGCTGCAGTTGTTTGGATTGTCTACTTTATTGTTCTGATCACCCATTTTCCAAATGTGATCGTCATACCACCCAAATGCAGCACACTTCACAACAGTGATCACATATAAACAACAACAAAATTAACAATACTCCTACACCATTAACACCAATAGTGGGTCAATGGCCGCTGACCATGGCCTAGGTGAGTGAATCGACGTGGAGAATTCTGCGGATGTTGTGAGCTCTGACGGGTCCCTCCCACGCAAGCGGGGTTTGGGGCTTATAAAAGCACTCACCTGATATCTTGTGTATCGCGCTTTCGGACATGCCTACTTCAACGTGAGTTACAGTGCATCACCCTTAGCGTTGAGGGTACACGTTGACGTGAACAACTCAAGTAGTATATATATAGACGAGATATGTGTGAAGAGAGGATGGGCACACCTCCGGCGATTGATCCAACAGCGGCAGGTGCAGATGGATAGAGTAATCCAACTTCAAGGATTGACGTTGGGCTTGTAGGGAAAATAAGACAATATTTCGGTGGGTGAAACTACATGATCCATGGAAGAGAGTAGAAGATAAAGATTTCGTTGTACGAAACCTCATGATCCATAGAAGAGAGTATAAGATAAGATTTCAGTGTACAAAACCTCCCGATCCACAAGAGGGAAAAAGGAATAACGGTCACCAATGTGAATTTGTATACAAATAAGCTATTCCATACATAATAAAAACACAAGAGAATTTAGACAAGTCTTCATAATAGCTTAAGTGTTTAACTTGGTAACAAGTACACAAACGTCATAATAGCTTAAATGTTTAACTTGGTAACAAGTACACAAACATCATAATAGCTTTAAGTGTTTAACTTAAACAACATACTCGCAAGCTCCACTAAGTTCAACTTACGCACATAAATGAGAACACATAATAATAAGCAGGGACATCTTCACTCTTCAATCTTTACACGCCATTTCTTCATCCTCCTACAAGATGGTAGCAATGAAAGAATTAGTAAAGAACACAAAATTTTAATATTTAAATGAGTTTACACCGATGTAACAATCCAACGCTTTCACTTACGGGCAGTGTCATCACAAGACAATCAGAGGTAGGGAACTGAGGAAGACCGACATTTCAAAGGCTGGGTGATGGCGAAAATTATATAGCCGCAATATACTCCCGCATTGACATTTCAAAGACAATCCTCGTCGCCACCGTCACCGGCGCCAGCACAGGCTTGCCCCGACGACCGTCTCAGGTGGCAGCAAGGGAGGAGGGGGAAGGGGAAGGTGGTAGCGGGGGAAACCCTTGTCGTCCCCGAGTCGCCTTGTGGGGCGACACGAGGACATGGGGAGGGAGGGTTGATTAGTTTTTAAGAAAAGTCGCGCACAATTATGCTCGACGACATGACCAGACCCGTTGACTGAACATTGGTCCTCCACTCGTTGCTATGCCCGGCTTTTTTTGCCGTTGCTGTCAGGGATCCACGTTCATATGAAGTGAAAAATAAGACCCAATCCCCCAATCCGCATCGACTGGTAGCTGAAGCTCAAAAAAGCCGCCACCCCCTACCTCCTGTGTCAGTCCGGCAGTGTCATCCAGATCTACTAGCTAGCTTAGCTCAAGAGCCAGTCGAAGATTGGGCTCAAGAAACCAGCTCAAGATCCAGACAGGTCTCAGCCAGCCATGTGCTGCAGCGAGTGCGGCTGCTACGACGCATTCTGCGACCGCTGCTGCCCCTGCGTCTCCTCCGGCGCGCGCGACACCATCCTCTGCTGCGCGTGCTGCCTCGCCGTCCTCGCCGGCGTCGTCCTCCTCGTCGTCCTCCTCGCGGCCTACTGCTTCATCCGCCACGCCGAGGTCGCCGTCGTCGACGCCTCCCTCACGCGCCTCGCGCTGGCCGCGTCCCCCTCCACCGCCTTCGCGTACAACCTCTCGCTCACGCTCACCGTCCGGAACAGGAACTGGGCCATGAGCGTCAGGAACACCCAGCCGCTCGAGGCCGACTACAGCTTCGACGGCCAGCGCTTCGAGCGGGTCAGGCTCGCCGACGAGGGCTCCACGCACCCCGCCCGCAAGACACAGGTGCACCACCTCGTCTCCGGCGCCGACAGCGCCTACGTCGCGCTCGGCAACGCCGGCGTGGCCGAGTTCAAGGAGGAGAACAAGACGGGGGTGTTCCAGGTGGAGGTGGCGCTGTCGGGCGAGGTCAGGTACCAGGCGCACTTCACCAAGTGCAAGTTCCAGGCCAAATGCCCGCTCAAGCTGCAGCTCGCGCCGCCCGGCACGCCGGCCGTCGTCTTCCAGAAGGTCAAGTGCAAGCTCGCTCCGGCGAGCAGGTACTGCTAGTCATTGGTACGATTGGTGGCTAGTGATTTCTGTCGGTAGATTGGGAGGACCAACTGCAGGTAGATTAGATTGTCCCCATCGGTATGCACTTATTTTCTTCTGAAGTTTTCTTGCGGGTAGATCAGTCTTTCAGCAAAATACTTAATTTATGGAGTACTCAAACCTAACATCTAACAGCAATTGCAAACATTTCAATCCTATATTCGACGATGAATGATGGACGTAGCACATCATCCACAGCAAAGCAAATCTAGATGGAGTGTTACCTGTACCTATTTAAACCAGAAAACTCGTGCACTTACGGGTTCCAAGAAAAGAACAATCATGAACGCAGGTTATGATAGAACATGTGAACTAGCAAAAGAATCTAGGCCTGTTAGTCAAGTTATTACTAGTATGATAATATTTCTATTGTAAAAAAAATCATGTACCTAGTCCTGTTAGTCATGTTCCCGGCAGCACCAACAAAGGCAGCAACAATATCTTATCTCTTTAGGATAGTTATAGGATCTCTAACTTAAATGACAGGTATTCAGTACTTATCTCATTATTACTGCCAGTAAACATTGCCTAAATCAGTGCACAGACTTATCAGATTTATCCATAATTTCACCAGTGTCACCATAACGGGCAAGAAACTTAGTTTAGTTTCTGAAACTATGCCTGCAAACCATTACATGAACAGGTTTCTAATGTACTATGTTTGAGAAGCAATAACGCAAATGTACAGTCCACTTGTCAGTTTAGAGACTCTGCTTCATCTAGCTTATCAAAAACAGAATTTAATGTAATTGCTCATAAGGCTAACTGACAACTATATGAATGAAGTCATCAAATATTCCCCCCCAATTAAAAAGAAATACTAAAATTGAATCAAGGCCAGCACACTTTGATTAATCTCTAAGGGAAACAATATAAGAAGAGCAACAATTAGGCACACACTTTGCAATAACAGACTAATTAACTCACTAGGAGTTGCCCAAATGGCCCAAGCAGGTCCTCCAAAAGCTGCCCAGCCGACCAAAAATTTCTCTGCTCCCAGGTTGTGCACCCCTGCAGGCTACAGATATGAACTCGTCAAAACTCATCGGTGGACTTCCCAACTAAAAGCCGAAGGGGACAAGTAAAAACCGGTTAGATGCCCTCTATATCTCTCCACAGAGCCGGCCAGCCTTGGCACTCAAATCTGCTGCAACCTTTGGTGGCATGTTTTGTTTTTGTAACCGAAACAGCAACTCCAACGGGCCGACCCAAACAAACGCACGCTTTATTCGCTTTTCGTCTGTTTGGGTCGGCCAGGCGGACATGCGCGTCCGCATTCTCAAATGGGTCGGCTTGACTGCCCAACGGGAGGCTGACCTAAATGTGTCGGTGTGAAAAAAAAACAGTTCGCACAAAATAAACATAATTAAACGTACGTGGCCGGTCAAACGCCGGTCAAAGTCCACTTAAACCTAATTAAACATTAATTAAAACATAAAAAAGTCTGCGCCCGCCTGCTGCCGCCCCGCATGCTGCCCTAGACGTCGTTGGCCTTGCCCTTGCCCTTGGCGTCGACCTCGCCATCGCCGGTGAGGTTGATGAAGACGGGAGCAGGGCCAGCCCACCCAAACGCCGCCTGGTACGCTGCCAGGGCGGCCTCCTCCGGCGTCTGCTCGGGCGGCGGCATTGCGGCCAGCCGCGCGCTCCTCCTCCTCCTCCTCGAGTCGGAGCGCCTCCGCGTCGCGTTGGAGCATCGCCTCGTAGCGCATCTGGCGCTCGCCGTCGGCCTGCTCCTGGCGGAACCAGTGCGCATTCCAGCGCTCAAGGTGGGCCGCCTCCTGCGCCGGCGTCGTGGCGAAGTGGACCTGAGGCGCGCTCACCCACTCACGGTACTGGCCCGTCCACGTGTAGGCCTCCTCAGGCCAAGTGGGTGGAGGCGGGGAGCGCTTCCACGTCGGCTCTGGCTTGGGCTCAACGGGTGGCGGCGGTGGCGGTGGCGGCACGAAGAGCGGGGTGTGGACGGAGTCCCCTGCCGCCGACAGGGCAAGGGCTTGCTCCAGCCCATCCTAGTGCGCGTCCTCCTCGAGGCGGCTAGCCTCCAGCGCGTGCTGCAGGGCCTCCTTGAGGGCGGCTTGGTACTCCGCCTCCGCCTCCATGTCCTCCGGCTCTACCTGCGGGGGCGGGCGGGGGGGGGGGGGGGGGGCGGTGGGAACGGCGGCGGGTCGGCGTCGATGCCTACACGCCGTTGCTCCTCGTGTTCGAGGGCGAACCCAGCCTCCCAGTTGGGAGAGTCGGCGGCGTACTCAGGCAGCCGACGCTGCTCCGGCGTGCTGCGCGCGGCGCCTGTGCACCTCCTCGTCGTGCGCCCGCTGGCTCCGCGGAACCACCGGCACCGGGATCCGTTGTGGATCCAGGTGCCAGTGGTGCGGCAGCGTGACGTCGGGGTAGGGCAGCGGCTGCCTGTACTCCCAGTGCCACCGCGCTTGGTGCACCGGAATGTGCAGGCGCCGGCGCCGCAGGAGGAAGGGGAGGAGGACTGCGGGACGACGAGGCACCGGGGGAGTCCTTGCCCTTGCCCTTACCGCTGCTGCTGCCGCCGAAGAGACCCATTGCTTGCTAGGGTTTGTTGTCGCCGGCGAGGAAGCAAAGGGAGTGGTGGGGGGGGGGGGGGGTGGGGGCAGATGTGGACGGAAGTGGATGAGGCCGCCCCCCTCCCGCCGCACGCATGCTTTAAAAAGGACGCTTCCACTGGCTGACTAGTGGACCCGCTGTCGGTGATCGCCATAAATAAGACGATGGGCGGCGGTTGGGTGACCTACAGGTGGGGATGCGGCGCGTCCGCTTCGCGTCCGTGCTGACGCATTTCAGGTGCAATTTTGGTCCGGATATGGGTCGGCGCGGACACCAAGTGAACGCGATTTGCGTTTTCGATCGGCGCGTTGGGCCTCCACTTTTGTCCGCGCCGACCCAAACGGACGCAGGTGGACGAAATATGTCGCCCCATTGAAGTTGCTTTAATAACTGATTAGCAAAAACTGCAAAAACACATTTTTGCAAACACACTGAATTATTATACAAAGCGTTCATTAGTTCATTCTTAGCTTAGCACAGTTGACATGGATCACAATATAGCGAAGATGTATCATAACTACATAACACTGAAGGTGATAATGCAAGTTTCTTTTAACAGCTCGATCTCCAATTCACAAGCCAGTAAATAACATTGAACGTGACTGCCAGTGCCGATAAAACTGCAGACACGCATTTCTCATCATCATGAAAGACAGAGGGGTACAACAACGCAGTCACCGATGCCTAGCCTAGACAGGCGATGATGTTCTGTTTTGGCAATGAAACTAGGGAGTCTGTCTAGGAAAAAAAGAGAAGGATTTGCAACTCCACAGTCTGCATCCGTCACACCTACATGACAAGAGCAAGTTCTAGATGCAAATAGGGCTGGCTGCTGTATCAGAAGGTATCACATAGCATCAGAGGTAACTCACATTTCCACGGCTAAACTACCAAGGTTTTGACAGAAGAAACACAAGGCTAAACCAAGGGTAGAAATCATGCCCATTCCAATGGTGTGTTTATCGTCGCCGGCGGGTCTTCTTGGATTTGGTTGGTTTTGGTTTCTGGTGGATTCGTCTTGATTCGGCGGGCTTTCACGGTCTTCGGAGTTTCTACACTCCCTTTCTCGCAGTTTCCTCTCCTGGGCGGTGATTTGCTTCGCAGATCGCGGTTATTGATGTATTTGGTTTGCATCGACGACTTCCCAGCCGCTGCTTCTACAAGTTTGCTCCGCTGAGCCTGGATGACTCAGATTTAACCGCACCCGGAGGCAGAAACCCAGAGGCGGCATTGAGCTAAGCTCGTGGCACGCCATTTAAGAAACAACTCAGTAAATATCACACAAGGCATTTATAAATAGACAGGTGACATTATTTTGTTTAGGATCATACCCAATCATGATACAACTGTTCACATACTAACAACCGATGGAGAACAAAAGAGGCAAAACCTGTTGAGTTGTAACGTGACCAGTGTTGTATGTGTATATGTATGTATGAGATGTGTTGCCGTTGTAACTCCAGGTAGGGGTGGGCACAGTAAACCGAAAACCGAAAAACCAAACTGAACCGAACCGTATTAACCGATATGTCGGTTAATTCGGTGGTTTGGTTTTTGGTTCGGTGGGAAATTTTAAGGTTGTTCGGCGTTTGGTTTGTGTTCGGTTTTCAATGCCCAGAAATCGAATAGACCGAACAAACCGAAGTGTAGGATGCCCTGTGTAATACCATGTTCACTCCATCATGCGGAGGTATCTCCAAAAGGTACTTAGGCGGGGATGGAGGGAGTACTAGTGTATCATTTAGTGCATGAGCTGCTCAGTTTAGAGGCATCATACGTATTCTTCCATATATAATACATGGCACAGTCCATGTGATTTTTTCACTTAATTATGTTCACTAGTTTGCTTGACCGAATAAAGTATTGCCTAATGTTAAAGTTGCATGATCTTGTGACTATTTTATGCTTTCTATACAAATGCGAATCAACGCTCATGAATCATTACACTTATACTGACAGTGCATGTATTTTGGTTTTTCGGTTAACCGAAGAAACCGAACCGATATATTATGGTTAATATGGTTTGGTTTATTAATTTTGTGTGATTGTTTCGGTTTCCATTTCTTCAAAACCGAAATTATTAAAAACCGAACAAACCGAACCGTATTAACCATATAAACCGAACGCCCAGTCCTAACTCCAGGGCCGGGTCCTTAGGTAGCTAGCTAACCTCCCGGCGCCTGATCGCCCACTTCCCTGCATGTAGGGAAGGCCAGCACGCTGGTTGTTGTATATGTATCGGCATCTCATGAGTAATACAGCGGGCAACCAATTCCTCCATTCTTCTTGGTAATCAGAGCATTAGGTCTTCTCTCCATGGCCAGCCACCTCCAGTCTCCCCCGCTGTCGGTGTCAAAACCGGCGGATCTCGGGTAGGGGTCCCGAACTTTGCGTCTAAGGCGGATGGTAACAGGAGGCGGGGGACACGATGTTTACCCAGGTTCGGGCCCTCTCGATGGAGGTAATACCCTACTTCCTGCTTGATTAATCTTGATGATATGAGTATTACAAGAGTTGATCTACCACGAGATCGTAGAGGCTAAACCCTAGAAGCTAGTCTATGGTATGATTGTTGTTGTCCTACGGACTAAACCCTCGGGTTTATATAGACACCGGAGGGGGCTAGGGTTACACAGAGTCGGTTACAAGGGAGGAGATCTACATATCCGTATTGCCAAGCTTGCCTTCCACGCCAAGGAGAGTCCCATCCGGACACGGGACGGAGTCTTCAATCTTGTGTCTTCATAGTCCAACAGTCCGGCTAAAGGATATAGTCCGGCTGTCCGAGGACCCCCTAATCCAGGACTCCCTCAGTAGCCCCTGAACCAGGCTTCAATGACGATGAGTCCGGCGCGCAGATTGTCTTCGGCATTGCAAGGCGGGTTCCTCCTCCGAATACTCCATAGAAGATTTTGAACACGAGGATAGTGTCCGGCTCTGCAAAACAAATTCCACATACCACCGTAGAGAGAATAATATTTCCACAAATCTAATCTGCTGACAGCTTTTCATAAGGTGATGTTCTGCCGTGGTCTGGTCATGACGAACCGTTTTTTCCGAGCCTACCACTACACGCGTTGCGAGGCGATTTTATTGGCACGTCCTGTCGAAGCAGAGATCGTGTCCCTCTTTTCACGAGATTCTCATCAATACGGGTGTGGGTAACCCAATCGTGCCTGCTGATATGACTCCTCGATTTTAGGCAAGTTCCAAACGGTCACGCGGAGGACGCTTGATATTCACCCTCTTTATAAAGGGGCCAAGGCCTGTCCTTTTCTTCTCGCGCTCGATCCTTCCCTTCCCCCCACCTTGAATTCCAACACTCAAGGCTCAGGCTAAGCGCTTCAGACCTTCAATCATGTCCGGATCCAACCTTCAAGGCCGGTGGATGGCCTCCTCTATCACAGAGGAGAACATCAAGAAGCTAAGAGAAGCCAGGTATCTGACCGCCGAAATCTCGCACAGGCTGCCTGCTCAAGGGCAGGTCATCCCCACTCCCGAACCCAACGAGAGTGTCGTATTTGTTTCCCACTTTCTCCGAGGGCTAGGCTTTAGTCTTGATCCCTTTGTTAGAGGGCTTATATTCTATTACGGGCTCGATTTCCACGATCTGGCTCCGGATTCCATCCTTCACATCTCGTCGTTTATCGTCGTGTGCGAGGCCTTGCTCCGCATCGCCCCACACTTCGGCTTATGGCTCAAGAACTTTAATGTGAAGCCGAAGATGATCGATGGGCAACACGTAGAGTGCGGAGGCTCCATAATAAGCAAAGGCATCGATGCTCCATGGCCAAAGGGACCCTTCCCCGAGATGTCCAACTTATGGCAGCGGGAGTGGTTTTACATCACGGCTCCCCGAAGTACTAAGTGGGTAGCTGCCCCCCGCCTTCCGTTCGGGCCCCCCGCCACAGCTGGCGTCATGGGTCAACAAGGGGCTGGACTGGGGGCCGGCTAATGATGTGCCGATATTGCAGAGTCGCATCCGGGATCTCCTCAAGAGAGATGTCAGCCTTGTCAGTGTAATGCAAGTCATGCTAGTTCGTCGGGTCCTGCCATGCCAACGTCGATCTCTCCGCATGTGGGAGTTCAACCCAGAAGGACCGCGAACCATTCAACAATTCTTCGGCGTGACGCTCGAAGAGATGTACAGATTGTTCTTCGGATCACGAATAAAGTGTCCGGACACCATCGAGGATGCGGGCCTAAACTGCAATCGTCCAGACACCCAAGTAAGTAACTCTTCGGCCGAACATACTGTCTCTTTATTTATCACAACATCATTCTGAAAGGTCGGTCTTTGACCAGGACTGGATAAAAAAGGCGAAGATGATCAGGTGTCCGCCCCCCCTTCCCGAAGGCTCACGGGATCCTGTACTAGCCAGAATGCTTCAGCTTGTGCCTTATCAAGCGCCATCAGGGGAAGATAAAGGGAGGAATAAAGAAGCCGAAAGCGGGCCTCACTCATTATGCATCCAAACCGGGGGAATTAGTGCCTCCACGAAGGAGGATAACCGGGGAGAAGAATCTAAAATTCCCACTCCCCAGGGAAGGAAGAGGACCGCCTCTGAAGACTTGGAAACAATGGTCTCCAAATGAGGGAAGAAACCTTTGTCAGGGGGCCCTACCCCGGAGGGCATCCTTACCGCACAGTGCCCGCAAGGGGACCAGCCCTCCACCGAGCTGTAAGTAAACAAATGTACTTTATAGTAAATATATCCTACTTTATTTCCGAGGACAATAACCGAGACATATGTCTTGTAGTTTGGATCATAGCCCTTCTCGACAGAGTTCATCTTCGGGGGATCTTCTTCCGGAGATGATGGAGAGCGAAACGCCTCGCCATGCCTCCCCGCCTCATGAGGTGGACGACCCAGAGGTGTCGTCACGAAGGATTTCTCCTGATCCACCAAGGCCAGAAGGTGACCCTTCGGCCTCCCGAAGTCTGGAGTATTCGGCTCCTAAGGGGAGCAACAGAAAGAGTCCGGAGCTGTCCGGTGCACGACCAGACGTACTGATGAATCTTCTGGAGCAAGCGGCTATCTCAGAAGCGCATCGTACGTTAATGGGTACGGTGGTTGAGAGGATTTCATCCGCCGAAAGCGGGTTGCATGAAGCTTTTATGAGCCTGCTGGGAGGCTTTGAGGTACGCAAAGTAATATGTATATTTTTGATGGTACCGCACACGCTAGCTGTGCCCTATGCAGATAGTAGCCCCTGAGACTTTGGTTGCTGTCGAAAAAGGCGACAAACAGAGGATCATAGTCCCAGGTGATGATCATGCCGCTTTCATGTGCAGGCGGCTGAGGGTCCGGTGGCTAGCCGGACTGGTGAGTTTGCCAAACTGAAGCGTGATGCGGCGGATGCCGACATCATGCTTGTAAACAGGCGGCTTGACGAGGCACAGGATATGTATTCTCCGGTGATCAACATATATTAAGAGGAGCATGATGCTAGTATCTATAATATGCTGTGACTGCAGATGGAGCTGCCGCCGTGAAGACCCTTCGGGCGAAACTTGCCCGAGCCAAGGAACAAGCCAGGAGGAGTGACGCGGCCGCCCTAAAGGCGGTCGAAGAGTTAAGAACCGAACAGGCTGCGCATTGCCAGAGTAAAGAGAAAATAGCCAAGATGGTTGTTGAGTTAAAAGATGCCGCCGACCGTTATGAACTTCTTGAAAGGGAAAGTCAAACGAAGACGGCGGACCTAGAGAAAGCCATGGTAGCAGCCAAGGAAACCCGCTCTAAAATCAGAGCGGCGAAGGAGGAGCTACGTCAAGCGGGAGATATCATGGCTGGGAAGCCCTTTTTGTTACGGACAAAATTCGGAGATCCTAAGTATGCCCTTCTGGATCAATTATGGAGTTCTGCGGACGCATACTTGGATTTGGCAGCGAGTGTTGCTGATGCGACCAAGTTTTTCAAAGATCAAAAAGATCACGAAGTGGAAAAGTTGTTCTGGTCGCAGTTCAATGCTCCAGCGCGTCCGCTGCTGTTAAATGAGCAAATGGCCGAGTGGGCCGAGCTCCATAGGTTGTCCGGACTTGCCATGAGGTCTGTCGTGGATCATCTATGGCCGGAAGGACCAAGGCCGAATTGTTAGTTTGGTCTAGTGCAACGATTCCTTGGTGCTGTGCCGCATATCGACGCTGTAAAGAGGTCGGCGTGCATAGAGGGTGCGCGGATGGCTCTTGCCCGTGTCAAGACATACTGGGCAGAGATGGAGGCCACCGCTATTGCAACCCAGAATCCGGCCGTAGGCCAGGTTTCGGCCGAGCACTATTTTGAAGAAGTCCTAGAAGGTGCTCGTTTAATAAAGGCTCAATGCTCGAAGAGTGTCATGTTCGAGTGACATGTATCCCGATTGTAAGAACAATGCTATTTGAATTATAAAGGCTGTGTTTATACTTTTGCCTGAAAGTATTATGATGCCTCCTGTGCGGCCGTTTATGTGTGTGTGTGTGTGTGTATATATATATATATACCTGAAAGTTTGCAGTCGTCGGCTTCAGCCCGCACGCATATAATGCAGGGATGTTCGCAAAAGCGCGTGTTCACACTTGATCCAACGTCTTGGTCCATTAAGGAGGTGGTAGCGCGGCGAACGAGGCAATCAGACTATATTGCTTTAACACTTTCACTTAACCATAGGAGTTTGACAGTGGGGCTACTATAAGCCCCTGGCACTTCCGCGCTCATCCGAATACGGGGCGCGTACGTACATGACCGGGAAAACCGGCCCTTCGTTAATGCGGAGGAATCCCGAAGATTCCGCTAGGTCATCGAGTGGTTGACCAGTCTCGCGCTTTATCATGACAGTCAGTTTTCGGCTTTCTCTACTGAGGTGCTCATCCGGATGAACCAGGGCACAATCGCAGTAGTTCTCCCGGTGCCACCTTAGCCGATAGAGCGGAACGTAAGGTAGCAAAACGCGGGAGCCGGGCAAACCCAACATTTGACCAAAGACATGATTCGGAGCTGGTGCATATAGGGCCAAACTCGCGACGCCGAACACTCCCTAAGGTGTTCGGTCTTTACAACATGTACCGGGCTGAGTAACGCCCTTGATAATGGACCCTAAATTTCCAGGTACGTGCATTAGTCTGACGTGGCGAAATGCCAACAACGCCAGCATCCCTCACGGTTGTGTTATGTATCCGGGGGGGTGTCAAGCAACAAGAGACAGTAAGAAAGGTTTACGCAGGGTCTTAATCTAGAAAGAAACCTTTGAGCGGGGCCCTGCTGCACGTCTGCGCCTGTGTCTCCGTTGTGCCGTATCTTGGAAGGGTGTAGCACGATTGTCATCTGTAAAAGAGAGAAACTTAGATGAAAGTCTTCTTGCTAAAAACTAATTATTCTCATTAAAATTCAATCTAAATGAGGTCAAGTCGAACTGTAGTCCTTTTTACATGCGGGAAGCCCCTGGTACCGCCTATGGGGGTATATCCGTCAAACCAATCTCAGGTTTATCTAAGCTGTTACAACTAGTGGTGCGCCGGACTCGCCTAGCCGTGTCCGTGGTCTTGACGATCGATCATTTATTCTGGTTGGGGAGGCCATTTAGTGTGCGGCTGCTAGAGCCGCCACACGTTCTTCCGCGCGTAAGGAACGCTCATTGTTTCCGCTAACTATGATGATGCCACGTGGACCGGGCATCTTAAGCTTAAGAGAAGCGTAATGCGGTACTACATTAAAACGAGCGAAGGCTGTTCTTCCGAGTAGTGCTTGATAGCCGCTTCGGAATGGAGCGATGTCGAAGTTTAACTTTTCACTTCGGAAGTTGTCGGGAGAACCGAATACAACCTCTAGTACTGGAGAGCCCGTACAGCGGGCCTCTGGGCCTGGTATTACTCCTTTAAAGGTAGTATTGCTTTGGCTGATTCTTGTCGGGTCTATCCCCATTTTGCGGACCGTGTCCTGATATATCAGATTAAGACTACTGCCGCCATCCATGAGGACTTGGGTGAGATGGTATCCGTCGATTATTGGGTCTAGCACCAAGGCAGCCAATCCTCCGTGCCGGATACTAGTCGGGTGATCCCTGCGATCAAAAGTGATCGGGCAGGCCGACCAAGGGTTGAACTTGGAGGTGACGGGCTCTACGGCACATATGTCTCGGAGTGTGTGTTTGCTCCTCCTTTTTGCTGCGTGAATCATGTTCACTGTTTGACCTCTGGTGGGAATTTTTTCTGTCCCCCAGTGTTTTGCTGGCGAGGCTCATCCTCGTCTTCGCTTGGTGTCTCCCTCCCCTTGTGTTGGGCGTTTAGCTTGCCGGCCTGCTTGAAGACCCAGCATTCTCTGTGGGTGTGATTTGCAGGTTTATCGGAGGTGCCATGAATCTGACATAATTTGTCTAGAATCTTGTTTAGGCTGGACGGTCCATCTCTGTTGCCTTTGAAAGGCTTTTTCCGTTGACCGGGTCGAGAGCCCCTAAATCCGGCGTTTACCGCCGTGTTGTCTGGGCTGTCTTCGTTATTTCGACGCTTGCTTTTACTGCGTCGTGGTTTTCCATTGCCATCCCTGACTTCAGATGTGCCTGGGTCGCTGGTGCTACTACGGGCCAGCCAGCTATCTTCACCCGCGCAAAAGCGGGTCATAAGGCTTGTTAGGGGTGCCATTGTCCTCGGTTTTTCTTGGCCGAGGTGTCTGGCGAGCCATTCATCTCGGACGCTGTGTTTGAAAGCTGCTAAGGCTTCGGCATCCGGGCAGTCGACGATTTGATTCTTCTTAGTGAGAAATCTGTTCCAAAGCTTTCAGGCTGACTCTCTCGGCTGTTGAATTATATGACTTAAATCGTCTGCATCCGGAGGTCGGACATAGGTCCCTTGAAAGTTAGCCCTAAAAGCATCCTCAAGTTCCTCCCAACTTCCAATTGAATTTTCGGGGAGGCTCTTCAGCCAGTGCCGAGCTTGTCCTTTCAACTTGAGGGGCATGTATTTGATGGCGCGGAGATCGTCTCCGCGAGCCATATGGATATGGAGGATGAAGTCCTCAATCCAGACCCCAGGGTGTGTCGTTCCGTCGTACGCCTCTATGTTCACGGGTTTGAATCCCTCTGGAAATTCGTGATCCAGCACCTCATCGGTGAAGCATAGGGGGTGCGCGGCACCCCTGTATTTGGATGTATCATGGCGTTCTGACGGTTGTAGTGTTCGGTTTTGATTCTGCGCTGGGGCGTGCTTCTAGTTCCGTGATGGATCTGGTCATGCCAGCTTTTTGATGCAAGTCCTCATGTGAATCGTGTGCTGACTTATGTGCGGCCTCGTTAGCCGCCCTATCGCGGCCACGAGGTGGTCGACCCGATCGGTCGGCCGTTTTATTTTTTGGCTGTGTAGGCTCTAAGGCCTCATCATCGAATTCAGGCAACAGCTTGCGCTTTGGATAGCTCTTTGTGTGGCGACTGCCACCATATTTTTCTTCAGTGTCCAGCACTTTGTTCCATCTACTGTTGAGCGTATTCTGCGTGGCCTTGAGCCTTTGCTTCTGCTTCTTCAGACTCCTCGCAGTGGCAATAAGCCTTCTATGGAGGTTCTCTTGTTCCGAGTGCCTTTCCGGGATGGTGTGTGCATCGTCGTCCGGACTGTTTTCCTCTCCGGAGAGAGGTTGATGAGCTTTATCCTCAGCGTCGCCGTGAGCGGACAGCGGCTCCGTACTATGTTCACCGTCCGCTGGTTCATCCTGCTCTGTCGCTGAGTCCGTGTGGTCGTTGTTTCCTCTGGGGTCGACCAGGGTATTATTTTTTCTTGCGCTATTATCGCTGTTTTTGCCGAGGCGGGATTTGGAGCGGCGCCTACGCCGTCGCTTTGGTTGCTTTTCGAGGGGCTATCCCTCCCTGCATCCTTCCGTTCCTCGCATTGTTTTCTTTGGGTGTATCCACCATATATATATCGTATGATGAAGTGGCTGTCCAGCGCCCTGTGGGCGGTGGTTCCTGTTCTTCTCCTGCATCGTCGTCCATACCGTCGATGTCTTCGGAGTCGAAATCGAGCATGTCGGTTAAGTCATCGACAGTGGCTATTAAGTGGGTGGGGAACGAATTTCTTCGTTGCCCGCCTCCCACTCGAGCCGGACATAGTTCAGCCAAGGGCCTCCTGACAAGGAGAGAGACCTTAATGAATTTAGCACATCGCCAAAAGGCGAGTGCTGAAAGATATCCGCGCAGGTAAACTCCATGATCGGCGCCCAATCAGATTCGATAGGCATGGACGCAGGCGGTTCGGGGCCTGTGGCCGGGGACGAATCCGAGGATCCGGCGACACAGGTCTCATAGGAGGTGAAGTCAGTATTCGGCTCTATCGCCACTGAGTGTATGGCCTCCGAGGCGGGGTCCATCCACCCGTCCTCGGACGGCACAATCGACTCCGGATCTAGGGCCGGAGTAGACATAGGTGTGATCTCCCGAACACCGTCCGACGGCAGAGCTAAGTCGCGCTCGTCGTGACTGTGCGGCGCACCTGACATGGGCTCGAATCCATCAAAGATCAAGTCTCCGCGGATGTCGGCAGTGTAGTTTAAGTTTCCAAACCTGACCTGACGGCCAGGGGCGTAGCTCTCGATCTGTCCAGATGGCCAAGCGAGTTGGCCCGTAGTACGAAGCCGCCGAATATGAAGATCTGTCCGGGGAGGAAAACCTCACCCTGGATCCCATCGTTGCCGATGATCGAAGGAGCCATCAAGCCTTGCGGTGACGGCACACTGGAACTCTCAATGAAAGCACCAATGTCGGTGTCAACACCGGCGGATCTCGGGTAGGGGGTCCCGAACTGTGCGTCTAAGGCGGATGGTAACAGGAGGCGGGGCACACGATGTTTACCCAGGTTCGGGCCCTCTCGATGGAGGTAATACCCTACTTCCTGCTTGATTGATCTTGATGATATGAGTATTACAAGAGTTGATCTACCACGAGATCGTAGAGGCTAAACCCTAGAAGCTAGCCTATGGTATGATTGTTGTTGTCCTACGGACTAAACCCTCCGGTTTATATAGACACCGGAGGGGGCTAGGGTTACACAGAGTCGGTTACAAGGGAGGAGATCTACATATCCGTATTGCCAAGCTTGCCTTCCACGCCAAGGAGAGTCCCATCCGGACATGGGACAGAATCTTCAATCTTGTGTCTTCATAGTCCAACAGTCCGGCTAAAGGATATAGTCCGGCTGTCCGAGGACCCCCTAATCCAGGACTCCCTCAGTAGCCCCTGAACCAGGCTTCAATGACGATGAGTCCGGCGCGCAGATTGTCTTCGGCATTGCAAGGCGGATTCACCCGCTCTCGACTGACGGTGACGTCACCGACGACGGCCCCTTGGCCGAAGAGCTCGCCGCCGCTGCAGCCACTGCTGATGCGCGCCCTCGCGCCTCCGTCACTCCTGACTCATCCTCCTCAGGTGGTCTGCCCCTAGCACCTCTGCCGCCCAACCCACCCCCACCACCGACCCCTCTTCTGTGCCTGGCGTTGCCGCACCTACCGGTGGTCTTCCTCCCAGCATCACGCACATCGTCGACTTCAAGCTGTCCCTCGATGGCTCCAACTTCGCCCGATGGAGGAAATACATCAACCTTATCCTCGCTCGGCACCACGCCGAGGCGCACGTCCAGGCCGGTGCAGCCGCCCGCCTCTCCGACCCGCTCTGGCGGGATGATGACAACACGATTGTCTTATGGTTCTACTCCACCGTCGCCGGCGATCTCCTCGACATCGTCGCGCCCGCCGGGTCCACCGCCTTCACGATCTGGAAACGCCTCCATGAGTACTTCCTCGAGAACGAGGCCGAGCTCGCCATGCATCTCGGCCAAGAATTCCGGTCGGCCGTGCGCGGCGATCGCTCCATCAACGACTATTGCCGCCACCTCCAAGGTATCGCTGCCGCCCTTGCTGACGTCCGGGAGCCGGTCACGGACCGCACTCTCACTCTACAGATGTTGGATGGCCTCGGCAAAAAGTTTGAACTCCAGGCCGCCATTCTTCAGTCCACCGTGCCGCTGCCGACCTTCGCGCAGGCGCGCTCTCGCCTCGTCCTCGCCGAACTCGCCCTCGACAAGCGGACACGCACGGAGGGTGCTCAGGTCCTCGCCGTCCATGAAGAACGCGGCGGTGGCGGTCGCGGCGACTGCGTTGATCGCGGCGGCGGCGGCGATCGCGCTCCTCCCGCTGCAGGCGGGCGGGGGGGGGGGGGGGCAACTCGGCGGCGGAAACCATCCTGGCGGGCGTGGTGGTGTACGCGGGCGTGGCCGCAGCGACGCTCCGGGCAGCGGTGGCCGTGGTTCTCAGCAGCCTTGCCTGGGGTATTTTGCCCCCATGGGGCTGCCCTTCCCGCCCCCGCGTGCGCCCTGGGTCGCCCCCAACTCGGCCGGGGTCCTTGGCCCTCGCCCTGGAGCATCACACCATGCGTACCCCCAACAGCCCCGTCATCAAACCCGCCACGATCCGCGTCGTCCTCAATCTTGCTATGGCGAACAGTTGGCCGATCCGCCAAATGGACGTCAAAAACGCCTTTCTCCATGGTGATGTTGCCGAGACCGTCTATTGCCAACAACCCCCCGGCTTCGTTGACTCCGCTCGCCCCACACATGTTTGCCGCCTAAACAAGTCCTTGTATAGCCTCAAGCAGGCTCCTCGGACTTGGTTCCTTCGCTTCACGAGCTTCCTTCGCACTCTCGGCTTCGTCTCCTCCAAGTGCGACACCTCACTGTTCATACTTCACCGCGGAGCGTCCATGGCATACCTGCTTTTATATGTCGATGACATCATCCTGACTGCCAGCACCACTACCCTCCTCACATCGCTCGTGTCTTCGCTCTCCCGCAAATTCTCTATGAGTGATCTCGGGGACATCCACCACTTTCTCGGCATCAACGTACATCGCAATGCCGCTGGTCTTTTCTTATCTCAGGAGCAGTATGCGCTTGAGGTCTTGGATCGGGCCAACATGCTTAATTGCCATCCCGTCACTACGCCCATTGACACTAGCTCCAAACTATCTAGTGTGGACGGCCAGCCCTTCTCCGATCCCTCGAAATACCGCAGCATCGCCGGAGCCCTTTAGTACCTCACACTCACCCGGCCGGATCTTACCTATGTCGTCCAGCAGATATGCTTGTTCATGCACGCTCCCCTTGATTCTCACTTCCAGCTGATCAAGCGGGTCTTGCGCTACCTTCGTGGCACCACTCACTACGGGCTCCAGTTCTATCGCTCCTCTTCACATGACCTCATCTCCTATAGCGACGCTGATTGGGCCGGATGTCCCGACACTCGCAAGTCCACTTCCGGTTTTTGCGTGTTCCTCGGCAGCAACCTCATCTCTTGGTCGTCCAAACGACAACCGACTGTGTCTCGCTCTAGTGCGGAAGCGGAGTATCGTGCCGTCGCCAACTGTGTTGCTGAGTCTTGTTGGCTACGACAGCTCCTCTCCGAACTACATCGCCCCCACGACGAGCTACGGTGGTGTACTACGATAATGTCAGCGCGATGTACCTCTCATCTAATCCAGTACAAGCATCAGTGGACGAAGCATGTCGAAATCAATCTTCACTTTGTTCGCGATCGCGTTGCCCTCGGTGAAGCCCAGGTTCTCCATGTTCTGGCTTCCTCGCAGTTTGCAGATATCTTCACCAAGGGGTTACCGTCCTCCATGTTTTGTGACTTTAGAGGCAGTCTGAACGTTCTTCCAGGCGACGTTCGGACTGGGGGGGGGGGGTTCCTAAGGAATATTCATTATAGGAATGTTTCCGATAGAAATGGTTTGCTTTTGCACATCGAAACCAAAAATTAATCTCGCAGATACAAGTGCATCGATGTCTAAGGGTGTAGATCAGGACTCATTGATCTCAGATTCCGCTTTGAAGAAGAGATTCTTGTTCAATATGGTTGTTTTTGGCTGAGTGTTGAAGAAGCTACAAGTTTGCAAACAAGAAGGTAGAAAGCGGAAGTATGATCAAGACAAAGTGGTAAGGAAGCTAGCTAACCTCCCGGCGCCTGATCGCCCACTCCCCTGCATGTAGTCTAAAACGAGTTGCATCGCGAGATCAGTGCCCGTTCCGTCTTCAAATCTGTAAAATCCCTAGCAAAGAAAAAGTAGCCTCGAAGTCAGAAGAAGAATAGAGTATACGAAAAAAAATGGAGTTGGATAAAAAATTTACGCGCCGTTGCCGGGGATCGAACCCGGGTCACCCGCGTGACAGGCGGGAATACTCACCACTATACTACAACGACACATTGATTTTAAGTTCGAAATCATTTTCCATATCGTATCTGAGCTTACGATTTTAAGGTATGTCCATGAACCACGGATTTGAGGTGCAAAATATTTTTCCGGAGGCACAACATGCAGAAAATTAATCCAACAATTTTTTTCACATGTAATATGTTTTTTAATGATCTATTCAGCGGAATGAATGATGTTAGTACTAAACTCGACAATCAATGTTGTTGTTGATACTGTTGTTCTTATCGAATACCCACATGACATGTGGATGATCTCTAGGCGTGCAACTCAACTAGGTATACCCTATTACCTATGATTCCTTTTCCCTTGTCTCGCGGCTAGCTTCCACCCACCTTGGCATCGTTTCTGGTTGGTGGTGGTGTCCTGCGAACGGAGCCGCCTCATCCACTAGAGCAACATTTATAAAAGGCCCGACGCCAGCAGTTATGTTCATCAACCCTAGCCGCCGCCATTTCTCATCTACATCTTCATAGCCACCACCTTCATCATCACCATAGTTCTCAGCCATCTACCCATACTTTGTAATCGTGCATCACATCCGGCATCTATTATAATACATATATCAATCAATCAATCTTCATGATGTGTTCTTCAATGATTATTTTGTGTGATCCAATCTCCATGTGTGAGTAGTTTAGTAAGGTCATGGGTTGAGACAAGGTCTTGCAACCCGATGTATTTGTTGGAGGGGTCAATGGAAGTACTTTGAATTAACATCTCATATGTTTAACATAAAATTGCTTTGTAGTTGTCTCTCGTCTCGTTCGCGTTCTTCGTCCTTGCAGATAATCAGGATCATGGAAAACGAGCCACAAAGACGCTAAGGGAAGGGAGACCGTGATATGTTATTCTGAACATCAGTGACAGAAAAGTTTATAGTAAGGTAACACAGATCCTATCTTTGGGGATACAAGAGGTGTAGTCATTAAACGTCAAATGTTTTTGTCTGATTATTCCTATCTTAATTACTGGGGCAACTCCGCGCGACGGATAGTGCCTTTAGTTGGACAACTAACTCTTGATGCAGCACGCGCGCTGGTCAATACGTAATTTGGAAACATCCCTCACTTTGATATGTAGCAAGCACATCTCGATAGATGACTTCCAGGGCACAAATTAAGATCATAATGGTCCCGACAAAAATATATGGTTGTAAGCATAAGTCCTGATACCCATGCCTATTTTTATTATAAGTGTTTCTAGTGTCAACTTGATTTCGATCCGGTCAAAAGCTGGAATTTAATTCTCTTACAAAAGCTTGTGAGAAACCCTTGACTTAAAGGGTACTGTCCTCTCGTGGATTCGATAACTCAGGGTCACCTATAGGGAAAAGGCGAGAATCCTTTCTGCTCCTTTACCGGATCACTAAAGGGACTAATCAGCCGGTCCTTGCCCTCAGCCACATGTAATGGAGGTCCTCGCCCCGCAGTAGGCGGTCGACGCGCTCTAATAGCTGCCGGTCAGCTACTATTGCCTTGCCCTCGGCACCGAGCCATTCGACGCTTTGTTGCGTTGGCCATCGTGACAACATAGTGGCGGATTTTTTTGCCAAGACCTTGACATGTCGGTGGCTAGGAGGTCGTTCCCGATGTCCACGCGTAGGATTCATCCCGACACTACTACAAAATTGTCTCCAATGCGCCACCGGTTGGTGTGCTCCTCCTGCACTCTATGTGTTTGACGAATTGTGTGCAAGGTATTTTTTTTTGCTTTCTTCGTGGGATGATTTTTTTTGTTTTATTTGTGGACAATAGAGTAGATGCTAATTCAAACTATTGCATTGTAGATGAGTTCATGTGATTCGTGTTCTTCATGGAATGATTCCTCATCCGACATGACCGAAGTGGATGACGTTGTTTTGATCTTGATGACGCACAAGAACAAGAAGCCAAAGCATGGTGGTTCCATTTACGGACATGAGGTGATTCGTAGGGATAGGCAAGAGGCTCACCCTAGATTGATACACCTCTACTTTGGTCCATCTCCAACATATCTAGAGTGATACTTTTGCCGCCTGTATAGGATGTCTTCAGATTTGTTCCATCACATTGCCAACTGTGTGAAGGAACACGATCAATACTTTGAGCAAAGGAGGAATTGCACTGGCATTCTTGGACATAGCACCATCCAGAAGGTGACAACCGCATTGCACATGATGGCATATGATGTTCTAGCTAATTTCATTGATGGTAGCTTGGCAATGGGAGAGAGCACTTCAATCTTTTATGTCGAGCGATTTGCAAAGGCAGTGGTTGAGGTGTTTGGGCCAGAGTACTTGAGAGCACCCAATGCTCAGGACACGGCGATGCTTATGGAGTTGAGCACAACCTGTGGATTTGCAGGTATGCTTGGCTCCATTGATTGCATGCACTGGAAGTGGAAGAACTGCCCTGCAACATAAAATGGACAGTTCAAAGGATGCAACAAGGATGCTACCATCATTCTTGAGGCCGTGGCCGATCAGGAGACATGGGATTTGGCATGCACATTTTGAGATGCGGAGTTCTTGCAATGATGTTAATGTGCTCCAGCGGCCACCTCTCTTTGCCAAGTTAGTCAATGGAGAATCATCATCGGTGGAGTTCGTAGAAAATGGCCGCACCATAACAAGGGCTACTACCTTGCGGATGAGATATCCAAGGTGGTCTACTTTTGTGAAGCCAATTTGAAGTCCCCAAGGTAAGAAAGAACTCTACTTTCATAATGCTCAAGCGGCCGCTAGGAAAGATGTGGAGAGGGCTTTTGCAATTTTGCATGTCCAATTTGCTATTGTGCGAGGACTGGCCAGATTTTGGGATCAAGAGATCCTCTGGTACATCATGACGTCGGGTGTAATCATGCACAACATGATCATTGAGAATAAGCGTGACGGAGATTTGGATTACACCTTTTATGAGCTCATGGGGAAACCCGCGAAGCCGCGTAGAAGGGAGGATCAAATCCGACGCTTTGTTGAGATGTACCATGAGATTTGAGATGCCACACACGATGGTCTTCAAAAGGATGTCATGGAGTGGTGGAAGTGGCATGGAGAACAACAACCCTAATTTCATCTTCTCGTGCGATGAGTAATTTGTGTGATGAACAATTTACGTGATGTGTGCTGACCAATTTTTGTAATAACTTGAACACTTTGTATGATGTGTGATGAACAATTTATTTGTAGTGTATGTGGTTCATTTGAGATGAGTTTGGTATGAATATGTTCAATATGTATGCAATTGTTGTGTCCAATATACATCACCTACTGGAGCAAAATGGTGCTCTGTTTTATATCATCTGTTGTAGCAAAAATGTTTCAGGTGACATATAATGTATTTTTAATGATGTAAAATTGCTTCTTGTGTATTTAAGATATATCACCTGTTGAAGATGTTTTTATCCATTTATCTGTTATCAAAAGAGATTCCTATGCGAACCGAGCGTACCTTAGATGATTATTAGGTTTCTTGTGATGGAACCAACCCACTAAAATTCAAATCCTACACGGCATTGGTGGTCGCATTTTCCTGGATTATTTCTGATGTGCCGGCTCAATCTCTCGGATGTGCTCATAGGGGTAGGATGTGCATGAGTGATTTCATAAGGGTGAGTGTATGTGCATGTGTATGAGCGTGTCTGCATCTGTAGTGTGTCCCACTACTCAGTTTTGCCATTAGAAATTTAACTTCTCAAAAATGTCATTGGACACCATTACCATTAGCTCAAATCTCATCTGAGATGTTATAATGACCAAAATACCTATGGACCAACATGTCAACTCTTCCTCTATCTCATTACAATAAAGTATGGGTCCCACTTGAACCCAACAACATTCTTATTTTTCTCTAAAGTTATTCGCTTGCTTACTCCATACAAGTGGGGCCCACACTTATCATTGTGGAATAGAGAGGGCTGCATGTGGGTCTAGGGGTGTTATTGTCATATAACATGGTCAACGGGTTTGACCTGACAACAACGATGTCTAATGGCATTTTTAAGCAAACATCTAATGGAACGATGGCATTTTGAAAATATCTAATAGCATTTTTGAGCAAGCATCTCACGGAACAATGACATTTTTGAGGAGTTGTAACTACTAATGACAAAACTGAGTAGTGGGACACAACTAGCAACATAAATGATTAAAACCCTAAAAAAGACTCCTGTGAATCCAATGACCAAAGTGAAACAGTAATATAAGAAGAGAATACCATGTATTAGCGGATTGTAACTTTAGTTAAGGAATAAAACTCCTTGATTTCCTGAAAACAAATGTACGGCTGACTTCCAAATGGAATAGCATAACGTCAGTGCCGACGTCACCTGTAGCTATAACCCATTTGGAAGCAAGCTGTTGATGTTCGCCATTCGGCGGCTTCAAGGCCGGCACATGGCAAAGATACGGCACAATGGCACCAATATATAGGGGGAACGCATCACAGGTTTCACATGAGAAGCAGACACATCTTCATTTCACATCAAAATTTCTCCTCTCTCTATCCATGGCCACGGACGCACAGCACCAGCAACACAGCTACGTACTCCCTCCGCAAACTAATATAAAAGCGTTTAGATTAGTAAAGTAGTGATCTAAACGCATTTATATTAATTTACAGAGGGAGTATAACTTATATGTTTAAAAATATAACTCAAAGTACAAGTGGGCTTACAACCAGGACGAAGGTAGTATTGTTCTATTGCAACGATGCACTCCAAGCCAAGAGATACATGCAATACTGGGAGGGATGTCTCTGTCTCTCCAATGATCTATCATCCCAGTCACAGTGCAGTCAAATTCTTTGGGAGCTTTAATTTATCTGCTCTTTCTCTTTCTCAAGGTCACAAGATCAATGAAATCATATTCGCAAAAAAAATAAAATGAAATCAAGATGCTCATGGTTGAGCGGGAGTTTGTGTCAAATTGCTACGTTCCAGAATAAGGTTTCACACTGTCGCACTAATCACGCTCGCACGGCACACACACCACCGCTGGTTAGTGTCCCTCTTTTCATCCGTATATTGTATGTACGGCTGACTGCCAAATGGAACAGCATACCGTCAGTGCCGACGTCACCTGTAGCTAACCCATGTGGTTGTAAGCTGGTGGTGTTCGCCGTTCGGCGGCTTCAAGGCCGTCACATGGCCAAGATGGTGTACAATACAATGGAACTACTAGTATATAGGGTGCATCACATGAGAAGCAGATACATCTTCATTTCACATCAAAATTTCTCCTCTTTTTATCCATGGCCACGGACGCACAGCACCAGCGACACAGCCGCAACGGCGGCGTGCACACCGGCCACCACTTCCTCATCGTGGCCTACGGCATCCAGAGCCACCTCAACCCGTGCCGCGTCCTCGCGCACCGCCTCGCGCGCCTCCACGGCGTCGACGGCTCCGGGGCCGTCCTCGCCACGGTCTCCCTCCCGGTGTCCGCTCACCGCCGCATGTTCCCTTCGTCTGGAGACGTCGACAATGATGATAAAGCCACCGACGGCGTCGTCTCTTACGCTCCATACTCCGACGGCCTCGACGACGGCTCCATGGCCAGGGACGGCGAGGCGAGGGCGCGCAGCCGCCAGGCCACCTTTGAGAGCCTGTCAGCCGTCGTCGCCACCCTCGCCGCACGTGGCCGGCCGGTGACGTGTGTCGTTTGCAGCATGGTTCTCCCCGCGGCGCTGGACGTCGCGCGTGAGCACGGCATCCCGCTGGCCGTGTACTGGATCCAGCCGGCCACCGTGCTCGCCGCGTACTACCACTACTTCCACGGCCACGGCGACCTCCTCGCGTCCCACGCCGCCGACCCCGCGTACGAGGTGTCCCTGCCCGGGCTACACCGCCCTCTCCGGATCCGCGACTTCCCGTCCTTCCTCGTCGACACGACGGGCAGCGAGCTGGCCAAGGTCTTCAACGAAGCGGCCCGAGAACTGTTCGAGCACTTGGGCGATCACGGCTGCACCAAGGTTCTCGTGAACACTTTCGACGAGCTGGAGCCGGCAGCGCTGGCAGCCATGAAGGAGCACCTAGACGTGTTCGCCGTCGGGCCGGTGATCGGGTCCTCCTCGGCCGAGCCGCGCATCCACCTGTTCAACCACGCCGGCGCCGACGAGAAGAGGTACATGGAGTGGCTGGGCGCGCAGGCGGCGAGGTCGGTGCTGTACGTTTCATTTGGGAGCATATGGACGTACAGCAAGAAGCAAATGGAGGAGATTGCGAACGGGCTGCGGCGGTGCGGGCGGCCGTACCTGCTCGTCGTGCGCAATGACGGGCGGCAGGAGGACGTGAGCCGGAGCCTGGACGACCTCGTGCTAGAGGGGCAGGGCATGGTGGTGGAGTGGTGCGACCAACCCAAGGTCCTGTCGCACGCGTCCGTGGGATGCTTCGTCACGCACTGCGGCTGGAACTCGACGCTGGAGGCCATGGCCCTCGGCGTGCCGGTCGTCGCCGCGCCAAGCTTGTTCGACCAGCCGACGAACGCCTTCTTGATAGAGGAGGAGTGGGCTGCCGGCGTCAGAGGGGAGCGCAACAGCGAGGGCGTCTTCACCGGGGAGGAGCTCGCAAGGTGCGTCGAGCTGCTCATGGGTCATGGCCCGAGGGCCATTGAGATCAGGGAAAGAGTGGACGCTCTGAAAGGGATGACGCGAGAGGCGGCGGCTTCGGGCGGGCCGGCGGAGCGGAGCCTCCGAAGCTTTGTCATGGCGGCCGGTTCAATCGTCGGATGAAGTTTGCAGGAATACACCACCAAATCTGTCCAAATCGATTAAGTGGATGCATGCTGGAGTGGATCAGCTAGCTCTCTCGATCGGTCGGAGTTAAACAACATTTAATAACCGGGATTGCTAAATCTTAGTCGACTTCTTGGTCGATGATATATTCGCAGGATCTTACGTGAAGATCGGTGCGAATTTTTTTAATTTTTCTTTTACTCATGTTATGTCACTTTCTCACGCCGTATGCAGCAACTTAATAGTGACACGTTAATTGCTTATTACTGCCTCCGTTTTAGCAAGTTAAATTGTATGGAATTGCTAACTCACATCTAGATAAATTTAGTTACGTCACATCTAAGTTCTAAACCGTCCGATCTGCTGGTCTTTAATTTTCATGCAAACTCGATGTCACGCTCGCCCAGCATTATCCCATTGTCTTGTCACACGCGCCGAGCGTCCTCGTCAATCTCTTGCCCGCGTTTGGCCAATTCTACTAGTTTGTTGTTTATTATATTGGGTTACGTTCTCAAGTGGTGTGTGGGCCGATCTGCTTTGTTTGTTTTCTTTTGCTTTTTTTCCTTTTTATTTATTTGTTTTCAAATTCATGAACTTTTTATAAATTCATGATTTTTTTCTTTTTCTTTGGACGTCAATATTTACCCGCCGTCCGGTCCGAGAACCTCCCAGACCAAACGAAAGGTTCGGTACGACAGCACCCCCAGAATGAACGATTAAACCACTACTGCCCGAACATCCTCCCCATTGGCCCTACAGGCCTTTCCTTCGTAAAAGATAACAAAGGAAAAAAATCCAGTAACAAAGCCTATTTTGCCTGTGACAAATAAAAGCCCGGTTTTTGCTGTGCTATAAAAAAGCCGTCAACTCTAAAAAGCAGAAATTGTGATGGATAATTTTTTTCTTTTTTGCAATGATTGAAAAGAAAAAGTCATGGCAATTTCCATCTGTACATACATGGTGGTGGAAAAAAATGTTGATTAAAATTGCCATTATCGATTATATTGACATGTATGTAAATGTTATAAATTGCCATGGAAATGTTAAATTTTTTGCCATGGCAGAAAATAGTAAAAATTACCATGGAAAATTTAGAAGTAAAAAAATCATAGCAAAACAAGAGGTAAAAAAGAATTTGCTAGGCGTTGTAGGTAAATTTGCCAAGTCATTAAAGGTAAAATTGCCATTTTTTGCTGTGACAAATAAAAAGCCCACTTTTTGCTGTGCTACGGAAAAAATGACAACAACTGGTGCCAAGGTCAAAATTGCCATGGTCCACGCAAGTTAAATTTGGCTTGACAAATAAAAACAATAATTTGCCATGACCGACCAATTATAGTTTTTCCATGGCAATAAAACTAAACTTGCCATGTTGGCATGACAAAGAAAAACAATAATTAGCCCTGATAGACCAAGTATAATTTAGCCATGGTAATAAAAATAAATTTCCCATGCCAGTATCGATAGTTTTGCCATGTCACTCAAACTAAATTTGCCATGCCAGTATAGATAATTTTGCCATGGCAATAAAACAACATGAGAAAACATAAAAAATGCCATGGCAATAAAAGGAAATTTTTGACATGGCAATACAACTAAATTTGCCATGTCAATGAAGGTGAATTTTTCATGGCAAAAAAATAAAAGTAAATTTAATTCGCCATGATAGACTAAAATAAAAAAATTTGACTCGTATGTGGAAGTAAATTTTGCCATGGCAGCATAGATAGTGTTGCCATGACAATAAATCTAAATTTTGCCATGGCAGAATAGATAGTGTTTCCATAAAAAAATAAGTGTGAACGTGCCATGGAAAATAATATTAGAAATTGCCATGGCATGAAAAGTTCCAAATTGCCACGGCGATATAGGTAAAATTTTCATGTCAATAAAGTTGAATTTGCCATGGCAAAAAAGCAAAACTAAATCTAATTAGCCGTGATCGACTATAGTATTTTTTTTGCCTTGGCAGTATAAATAATTTTGTAATGGCAAAAAAATGTAAAAATTGCCATAAAAAATAAAGAGTATAAATTGTCATGGCAATAATATCTAAAATTTGCCATGGCGATTTACGTAAAATTGCCATGTGAATAAGGGCAAATCTGCCATGGCAAATTGAAAGGTTAAAATTGCCATGCCGAGTAAACTAAAAAATTGACATGATGTATTAATGGTCGACGTTAGGGAAAACATCTACACTTGCCATGGCAACAGATGTTAAGTTGCCATGGCAAGTGTTAATTGGCATGTCAATAGAACTCCAAATTGCCATGGCCAAACATCTTAATTAGCCATGGAAAACAAGACATCTTAAGTTACCATGTCAAAATGTATATTTAACTTTCCATAGCAAAAACACCGTAAAATGCAATGATCACCTCATTGCCATATGACCATATGACACATAGTTACTAAAAAGGCCTATATTTGTCGTATGACCATTAGAAAACAATAAATCAGGGATGGGCCATGATGTTAGGACAAAAACTATCAAAGAGAATTGTCATGTGAATGAATTAACAGTTATAAAAGTTGCCCAGGGGTTAGAATTTGTAATAATTGAAGAAATTGACATGTTTTGATAAACATCATGATAAGAAATTGAAATGGTAGATAGATTAGATGCTAGTTGAAACCTAGTAATGAATAAGAAAAGATGTGGGAATCTTGGATCTAGTGATTTTGCATGAATTAAGTTGCACAAATAGAAACAGGTTGCATAGAGGAACAAATAGCAACTACTTCTATGAAAGAGCACCACGTTTCTGAACATTGGGTTCTCACCCCGCAAGCAGCTCCCCGCCGGCCTGCCCAGGTAACTCGAGCTCGCCGACCTCAAGGCGGGTGCTAGAGTCCCACCGCCCCTTTCTCCTCCCGCCACCGGCACCAGGCGAGTGCTATATGTAGCGAACTTGCCACTGCCTATGGGCCACGACACCTCCAATCCCATGAATCCAGCGTTGTGACTTGCACTTCCCGCCGCTCGTCCACCACCACTACAAGAAATATGCTCAATTGTGACCTTCTGGCAGTGACCGTGGAAGAAATCGTCATAAATCTATGACCATTTTGATCCAATTGGTCGTGACCTGTTTAGGAGAGTCGAAACCATAAACCATAGTGACTATTTTGGTCAAAAAGGTCGTAATTGCCTTACACAAAATGGTCATAAGCAGACAACAGTGGTCGACAGCCTTATTTCTAGCTGATTACGACCAATCCAGATGGTCATTGAGTTGTAAAATGGATGACTGGACGTCCACATCATCAATTTTACCTATGTGTCGTGTCATTTTGGCTTATGTGTAGGTTGTAGCGTCAGTCCGTTCAAATATGTGAGGTGCATAAGTGCATGAGGTGCGGTTCACCTTAGGCTGCTCCCGCTCTTCAGCGGTCTGGTCCAGCGTCACTTAACCATTGTGACCTGGCTGGTTTGGTTCAGCTTTGAGCTGCCCACCGTGGAGTGGGAGGCCGACATGCTCATGAACATCAAGGCCGGATCAAGTACGCTGGTGCACCGCGGCGTGCGGCGGCCTATTTTCTTGTAGTGGTATTGTATATGGTCTCATCCGACACTGAGTATCCATATGTTGTTCTAATCCTGATGATGATGTTGTAGTGAAGTGGACACCATATTCAGTTTGTCTTGATGCTTTATCTCTTGTGGTTCTTGTCTGATGCACATTGTTCTTTGCAGGGTTATGATGATATTTCCAAGGAAATATACTGACCCTGATATGACAAAGGTGTCCATTTTCCCTTTCTTAAACTTTTTTACTCTTCTATTTGTTCTTCCTGTAGTTCCAGTTTCACATTGCTGGTGTTTCATGCAATTCATCAGATCCTGCTTACATGCCTTATTATTGAGTAACTTGATTAGTATTTCTGCCACTGTCCTATCTCAGTAAACTGTTTGTTTTTTCAGTAGCTAAAAAAGAAAGTAAATCTATTATATCCTGGTATTCTAGAATTCCAGTCTTACAGAAGTTACTCTGTGTCCTGCTTTAGCTTGCAACCTGATGCTGTGCTGTCTGTTCTCATTTCTTAACTTTGAAATGTTTCAAACATAAGAGTGCCCTCATCCTCTATTTCATCTGTATGCACCTTGGTAAGAAATATATTGGTCTTGTAAATATCATTGGGAAGTATATCTGCTTCTGTATGTTCTTGCAAGCATTAAATGTTGCTGACATTCTCACTAAAGAATGTCCCTCCAGCACATTCCTTTGAAATGTGACCTTGAGTCGAGCTCCAAGAAGATATTCAACAGATCTGCATCTGCTCTAGATGCTCATGTACAAGATACTAAGTTATTGGTTGTGTTATTCTGGTTGGTACTATCTTATAAACATGTGGTGTAACGATACTGCTGGGACAAATTTGATGAAATGCTGTGCTGTTTGTTCATTCTGCTATGTTATTTTGTGATCCTGTGGTGTAATGATACTATTGTGTTATTTTGAGAATTATATTATTATTACCATTATATTGTCCTGTGTTTTCGGTTGACCACCAAATTGTCCAATGAAATGTTGATCTCCCTTGAATAAGGGCTGGACCGAAACTACTAAATTGTGTGAGTGGGCTGGACCGTTCAGAGAAAAGGAATGGCTCAATTAATAAATTGGTTGTACATTGCCTCAGCCCAAGAACAAACATTAAATAGGCTAATCTGTTGAACTAGGCCCATGGTTGTGGCCCAAAAGTAAATCTAAAAATGGACCAAAATAATGGGCTTGGCCCATAGTTGTTGCCCAAAAGTAAATCTCAAAATGGGCTAATTATTGGGCTCAGCCCATTGAAACAACTGATTTCTACTGATCCTACATGGTGTCCACGTCATCATTTTTGCCATGTGGACATCGCCATGTCAGATCCTACGTGGTCTAGGCTTATTAGTAATGACCATAATTTTGGTCAAAGAATTAAAGACCAAAATTTTGATCAAGGGCAGCCATGACCAAAATTCCAGAAAAGGTCGCGTTTGTTTGTTCTTGACGACCAACTGTTGACCTTCTGAATTTGGTCAAAAAAGGTCAATAAACGAAAGCAATGACGAATTAACGACCAAAATGGGGAGTCATAATTGAGCGTATTTCTTGTAGTGCACATCTCCCCTCTGCCCCGCCAAAGCTAACCCTCCTCCCCACGACAACTTGCTGCTGCAGCGGGCTGGAGCCCGCGGAGGAGATGAGGCGGGAGGATGCTTCTCATCTCTGGCGTCGACGAGCCTCCTCCTGCTCTCCGCCCAGCCACCGTCGGTGAGCTCCCGCGCAGCCGCACATGGACCCCGCCCGCACGATGAGCCTCCCCCTTCTTTCCGCCCAGCCACCATTGGCGAGCAGCCGCACATCCGCCCTCTCCCCCCTCCATCCTTCTACCATATTGCTATGGAAGTGAGTGGATAGGGCATCGGGGGGGGGGGGAGGATGGGAGAAGGGGGATGAAACCTTGTCGGGAATGGATAGGGACGACTGCGTCATTCAGACGATTAATACGAAAACAAGAATGAGTGAAAAAAGATGACGTGGTTGATCTCCCTGCTCTAAGATGCGTGCTACAAATAAAACGGCTCACGGCGTGTTCGGGCTGACATCCAAAAATAGTGGTCATTCGGCAGTTATCTTTTTTGTTTTCTTTTCCATTTTCTCTTTCTTTTTTATTTTTTACTTTAAAAATCATGTCTTTTATTAAAAAAAATGTCAGTGTTAGTTAAATGTCCCCAATCAAACATGTGTCTACGTTTTTCTTGCCTCACTTGCAAGCCTATCTTTGACATGCAAGGTACATGAGTGAACCAACCACTTGAGAATATCTCAATTGATCTACAGCCGTGCCTTCGAACTTTCGAATCCGCACGCTAGGATCATATGATGTTGCAGAACGTTTGCAGTCCGAATATCCAAAACAGCTCAAAATCTTCTCAACATAGTGTGATTGCAAAAGTGTAATTTCACCCTCAGTATTTCTCAGTAGCTTGATGTTCAAGATAACATCAGCCATGCCCAGGTCTTTCATCTCAAAGTTATGAGATAGAAAAGCCTTGACCTCCTCAATAACTTTGAGGTGGGTCCCAAATATCAGTATGTCATCGACATACAAAAACAGTATAACTCCTTCGCCCCACCATGGCGGTAGTATACACATTTGTCAGCTTCATTAACAACAAAGCCAGAAGTTGTCAAAGTTGTATTAAACTTCTCATGCCATTGCTTAGGCGCTTGTTTTAGGCCATACAAAGATTTCACTAGATTGCACACCTTTCTTTCCTGACCATTTACTACAAAGCCATCTGGCTGTTGCATGTAAATTTCCTCGTCTAGCTCTCCATTAAGAAAAGCCGTCTTAACGTCCATCTGATGAACGAGAAGTCCATGCTAGGCAGCCAATGCGAGTAACACTCAAATGGTTGTCAGTCTAGCCACATGTGAGTAACTATCAAAAAAATATTCTTCTTCTTTCTGGGTGTAACCCTTGGCCACAAGCCTAGCCTTGTACTTCTCAACAATACCATCGGTCCTAAGCTTCCTTTTGAACACCCACTTACATCCTGTGGCACCCCGGCTCAGAGCAACCGGTTTACCTTGCATTGCCAGCCCAGAGATCAAGTCTTCTGGCAATACACAACAACATGGTACAGAAACAACCGCTTTATTGATGCTAGCGGATTACATAATTCTGATATTACATCGAGCTACGAGGCCAAGCGGCACGCACGGTGCTGCTAGACAGTATGTACATTATTTAATGAACATGACGGGGGCCTCGATTACACAAACTACGCGCCAGCGGAAGAACGACAAAGTGGAAATCCATAGCACAGGGACACCGACGTGGACACGGCCTAGACACGAGATGCGCTCCGATGCGAACTGACTTGCCTGAAAGCTGGCATAACACGCCAGGCCAGTACATTGAATGTACTTGCAAGCTCACAACAAACATAAGCACGATGACAGACAATACCATGATATTTAATCAGGTTAATGCATTGCAAAAACTACTACCGATGCAATACAAACGATACATGCACTGAGTCCAACGGACTCGCTTACCAGACGGTTACCTCGTAACCAAATGGTGACCATACCGGGGTCACATCTCAAACCATTCACTCATGAACAACTCCCGAGTTCACGAACCACGCGAATCACAATGCATCACAACAATCATTTTAGTTTGCAAGATTAATTATAAAAGTTGATCCATGGTGTGACTTACTCATGAGTTATGCCCATAACCGAGGGCGTGGCTATCGATAGATTAAATACACTCTGCAGAGGTAGCACACTTTACCCACACTACGGAACACCTGGCCTCGCATTCCCATTCGGGTGGACCAAAGCATTCCGACGAAACCCTCCCTTTGTCATGCACTCTCCCCGGCCACTCCGACCAACTCCCTCTCAGGGCTAGGTCTTGGGTGGCCCCGTGTCTACCAAAGACACCAACGTCCACCGTCGTGGCAAAACGGTCCCAAACGGGGACAAGGTACCATAAAAACAAAAACGAGCACACAAGGTTATGTCTGCCTACCGGGCCAGGGTATGCACGCCCATAACCTTCCCTCGCGGGAGGCACCGGTGAGAGTCACAACAAAAGACCGAATCAAGACCTTCCCACAAGGTAAATGTGGTCGCACTGAATAAAAACCTGATTCAGTGGCACCATGATGTGATCAACATCATATTCAAGTTGAACTTAATCAAATTTAACTTTGATAAAAACTTTTTAGCAAAAATATGATATAATGCCATAATCATGCAACTACTCGTCATGCAAATCAATCAACTCATAATCATGGATCAAACTTAACAATATAATTATCCTGCAATACTCGGAATCAAAACTTCTCTGGTTATAACTCATTTTTATTATCAAGCAATATTTTTATTAGTTCATCATTTAAATAAAAGTATCACTTAATAAAAGAACTTTCATTATTTGCCATAACAATATAGCTAGTGCAAAATCTTATTCTACTTGACCAAACAAGTTCATGCATTCAACCAGTAACTAAAACAAGCATATCAAGCATGATAAAATAACTAATAATTAACCAAATTTATTCATGAAATTTTAAATGCAAATAATAACTCATATTCAAGTAGAAAATCATAGATATTGAAATAACACCATCCAAATGCTGGTGTGGCTTGCCTTAGTGTAGAGGAGGATCACACCCCTCTTGGTTTGCTTCAAGACAAGCTTCTCCTTCTGAAAAGAATTTTAAACCACAAAAACAATTATCAAAACACATTATGAAAATCACCAGAAATTCTAGGCAGCAAGGAAAACTCCACCTTTTGGTGTGCTGCTAGAGCTTTCTGAAACAAAGACAATGCAAAAAGAATCAAATCATTTGGACTTATGGTTTAGAAATGGTGGCTGGTCAAAGTTTAGTCAAATTTTCGAATAATATTTGAATTAAACAGAAATCCTGGGGGGGGGGGGGGTGACGTCGAAGGTGTAAACAGAAAATACGCCTCCACTCGTACTGCTTCGGGCGCGAGTGGTGAGGCCGACAGGTGGGTCCCGCGCGTCAGGAGAGAGAGGGGGAGCGCAAGATCAGAGAGAGGCGGGGCTTCGCCGGAGCTCGCGCCGGCGACGAGGGGGTTTGGGGCTAGGCTAGAGGGATGGGATTGAAGCTGGGCTCGTGGCGCACCTGCCCGTACCCATGGCTTGGCGTGGGGTGGACGGAGCTGCTCGCGGTTGAGCTCGCAAGCCTCGGTGGCGGACGGGTTTGCCAGAGAGGTTGAAGACGACGGCTAGGGGCGGCTCCGAGGGCTCAACGGTGTCCAGGCAGCACCAAGAGACCCCCAATGCCCCGCCCAAGCAGCTGCTTGAGCTCGAGGGGCACCGGAGAGCGGTGGCCGTGCTGCGGGGGTCGCTGGAGTTCTCTGGTCAGGGCGACAGCCAGAGGCCTGCCCGACCAAGCTGCTGCTCGTCTACGTGTTCGTGGAGGTGGTGTGGAGTGGTGCTTGGCTAGAAATCGAGGACGGAAGTGCTATATATAGCCGGAGCGAGGGGGGGGGGGACGTGTCGCCGCCGGAGCTCTCTGTACACGTGGAGAACGACGACGAAAAGCTCCAGTGCGAGGGGGCAAACACTCACCGTCAACGCAGGAGCTTGCCCACGCTCGCGGAAGAGCACTGTAGGCGGTGGAGGAAGCAGACAAGCACACGCACGCACTGTGGCTTTTGGCCACGACGTGCCCGTGCTTGCTGCGGCGGCTCCGGCGTCGGCGAGCGCCAGGGAGAGGTCAAGAGTGATGGGTCGACGCTGTGGGTGCGGCGCGGCAGGCGTCGGCGAGCGCTGGAACCAGCACGCGCGAAACAGAGAGGAAAGCGCCAGCCAGAGCGTGTCGAGACATCGCCAGACGCCGTGTCTTCACGCAGTCACCATGCTGGCATGGTCAAGAAGACGCCCATGCGCATCCAAACCTTGTCTACACTTTCGTCCATGCAGTGTTTAGTCTAGGAGTGGTGATAGCTCATACCCACGCCGACTAGATTGGACTCAACTAAGCTGACAAGTTTCTGACCAGAAACTTGGTCGCCAAGTTAAGCAATCTTCTAGAAGGCCATTAGGGCTGATCTCCTGGGGTTTAGGGTTTCTTAGGAGGGTGTTTAAGCTCAAGAAAGATCAGGGCCAAAAGATCAAGGGAAAATGTACTTGCTGTACAAACTGGAATTTTGGACCAGAAGAGAAATGGTTTTCTATAGCAAAAGTATTCCAAAAAGTCATGCAATATTTTTGCATGGGAAGGTGTGCCAGGGTTCTAAGAATATTCAGGAATTATTTCAAATTTTTCTGGGCAAGAAAAATTGGGGTTGCTTTGGAGCACAAGTTTCTGAATTGAATTTTAGAAAAAAATGAACATTTTTCTTTTATGAAAATATTCATTTGATTATTTTAGGGATTTATCAGAGGAATAAAGTAGATAGGTCACTTGGGTGAAAGTCAAGGATATGCCCTAGTGACAAGTCCATTTGAAATGATTCCAAGATCCAAATCAAGTCAGGGCAAAATCACGGCAAAAACCAAGTCCGGAAGAAGAGAGATGACAAGTCCAGAAAAAGCGAGAAGGCAAAATCCAGGCTATCACAACCTCCCCCACTTAGGATGAATCTCGTCCTCGAGATTCGGTTGCTTGGGAAAACCACTCTGGGTATGCAGTCCTTAAAAATTCCTCTCTTTCCCAGGCCGCTCTTCTTCGGTGTGATGCTCCCACTGAACCTTGTAAAACCTTATTTCTTTGCTGCGAGTGACCCTTTCTGTCTGATCCAATATTCTGATTGGCTTTTCCTCATAAGTCAAATCCTTAGCCAATTCTATCTCTGCCATATCAGTCCTCTTCTCCGGTGGCGAAATACATCTCCTTAGTTGTGAGACGTGGAACACATTGTGTACTTCTGACAGTTCCGGTGGCAATTCTAACTGATATGCAACTGTTCCGACTCTGGCCATGACGGGGAATGGACCCATATATCTGGGTGCCAATTTTCCGCGGGTTTGAAACCTCTGGACTCCTTTCATAGGGGTGACTTGAAGATATACGTGTTCTCCGGGTTCGAAACTGATCTGACGATGTTTGACATCATAGTAGCTCTTCTGTCGGGATTTGGCCAGCTGCAGTCTGTCTCGGATTTCCTTAACTTGCTTCTCTGTCTCAAGCATTAAATCAGTCCCGAAAATGCGGCTGTCTCCGGTTTGAGACCAGTTCAATGGAGTGCGGCATTTCTGGCCATACAGAGCTTCATAGGGTGGCATCTTTAAGCTGGCCTGGAAACTGTTGTTGTAGGAAAACTCGGCGTAGGGCAGATAGTCTTCCCACCTGGTTCCTTGGGCCAATATTCATGCCCGGAGCATATCTTCGGGTATTTGATTTACTCGCTCAGTCTGTCCATCTGTCTGGGGATGATAAGCCGTGCTGTATTTCAGAGCGGTCCCCAAGGCTTAATGTAGTCGGCACCAAAATGTGGAGGTGAAGAGAGATCCCCTGTCGGAGGTGATAGTCTTGGGTACTCCATGCAGACTGACGGTTCTTGACACATACAGCTGTGCGAGTTGATTTGCACGGTATGTGGTCCGGATAGGGAGGAAGTGTGCCACCTTTGTTAAGGTGTCCACTATGACCCATATTGCGTTGTTTCCTCGGTGAGACCTTGGTAATCCGGTGATGAAATCCATGCACATGTCGTCCCATTTCCATTGGGATATCGGCAGAGGTTGAAGGAGTCCGACGGGTTTTTGGTGTTCCGCCTTTACCTTGTTGCATATATCGCAACATGCCACAAAGTATGCGATGTCTTTCTTCATTCCATCCCACCAAAACACTTGACGAAGGTCCTCATACATTTTTGGTACCACCGGGGTGAATTGAGTATGGCGCTTCATGTGCTTCTGCCAATATTTTCTTCTTCAGACTTTCTTGATTGGGTACGCAAAGTCTTCCTCGAAATCTTAGCGAACCTCGCTGATCCCTAGAGAAATCCGGTGCATGCCCTTGGTGCATCTTCTGGACATATATTTTCAACATTTTATCATCTGCCTGAGCACTGTAGATTTCTTCTTCGAGAGTAGGGGCAACTTCCAATATGTTGGAAAGGCGGGCATCGGTGATTACCAAATTGAGCTGCATGATTTCTTCATAAAGCTCAGGAGGCAAGGAATCCATTAGAGCATTAAGGTTGGCTGGTTTGCGGCTGAGGGCGTCAGCCACCACATTAGCTTTGCCCAGGTAATAATTTATTCCGAATCATAGTCCTTAACCAGATCGAGCCATCTTCGTTGTCGAAGGTTCAAATCGGGCCGAGTGAATATACACTTGAGACTCGTGTGGTCGGTAAATATCTCGCACTTCTTTCCAATCAGATAGTGTCTCCAGATCTTTATTGCACCACCGCGGCCAATTCCAAATCATGAGTAGGATAGTTTCCTTCGTGTTGCCGCAGTTGTCGGGATGCATAAGCCACCACTTTGCCATCTTGCATGAGTACACATCCCAGCCCTTTTCGGGATGCGTCGCAGTAGACATCAAAACTACGGTAGATGTCTGGGAGCGTTAATACTGGTGCTGATGTCAGCCTGATTTTTAACTCATTGAAACTCCGTTCGCAGTCCTCAGTCCATTCAAACTTCTTGTCCTTCTTTAGGAGCTCAGTCATTGGCTTGGCGATCTTGGAGAATCCTTCAATGAAATGGCGATAATATCCGGCTAGTCCAAGGAAACTCCGGATTTCTGAGACAGTTGTGGGTGCGGACCAATGAAGTACAATTTTCACCTTGCTTGGATCCACTGAGATTCCCTCGGCCGAGAGGACATGCCCGAGAAATCCTACTTGCTGGAGCCAAAACTCACATTTGCTGAATTTGGCATAAAGTTGATGGTCGCGAAGCCTTTGCAAAACTGCTCGGAGATGCTCCTTGTGTTCATCTTTGCTCTTGGAGTAAATGAGTATGTCGTCAATGAACACCACCACAAATTTGTCCAAGAAATCCATAAACACCTTGTTCATCATATGCATGAAGAAAGCTGGGGCGTTGGTGAGACCGAAGGACATAACAGTATACTCATAAAGATCGTACCGACTGGTGAACGCGGTCTTAGGAATATCCTCCTTTATCTTGAGCTGATGATATTCAGTCCTCAAATCAATTTTAGAGAATACTTTGGCCCTGCTGAGTTGATCGAACAGATCGTCAATCCTTGGCAGTGGATACTTGTTTTTAATGGTGACGTCATTCAGCTGTCGGTAATCTACACACATTCGTAGACTGCCATCCTTTTTGTCCACAAAGATCGCTGGTGATCCCCATGGTGAAGAGCTTGGACGGATGTATCCTTTCTGCAGCATCTCATCCAGTTGTTTCTTCAATTCCACCAATTCTGAGGAAGGCATCCGGTAATATTTCTTGTGTATCGGGGTGGTTTCGGGCACCAAATCAATTGCAAACTCCAATTCTCGGTCTGGCGGCATGCCTGGTAATTCTTCAGGAAATACATCTGGATACTCACTGACCACTGGAATCAATTCCACTTCTGCTGCCACTGCTGCGAAAACCATATCTTTCGTGGGTATGCGCTTGCGGGCATAAAAACTTATGGTGCGACCTTCCATGTTTTTCAGGGTAACTCCCCTGGTCGCACAGCTGATGCATACTTGGTATTGGGTTAACCAATTCATGCCCAGAATACCATCCAGTTTGTTGGAGTCGATGATTATCAGGGATGTTGGAAACTTGACGCCCTTGATGTCAATTTCCAAATTACGACAGATGAGATTGCTTCTGAGTAGGGATCCCGGGGATTGTACCAGCATGTGCTTTCCCAAAATCGAACAAGGAAAATTGTTTTGGGAAGCAAAACACCGCTAAATAAAAGAGTGGGAAGCCCCAGAGTCAAATAAAATTATGGCAGGTATGTCATTAACAAGAAACATACCAATGACGACTTTCGGGTCCTCTTGGGCTTCGTCTGCGGAGATATGATGAATTTGCCCCTGGATCATATCTAGGGCGGAATACGGCTCCATGTAGTTGACTTGTGGATTGAATGGATCTGCTTGTTTGTTGTTCTTGGGACACTGCCTGGCGTAGTGTCCTGTTTGAACACAGCTGAAGCATGAATTGTTGCGCTGACAATCTTCGCGCACTGGGCTGGTCACGACATTCTTGACTTGAGTGGTAGTCTTGTTGACATTCTGCTGCCAGTTGGGTTTGTACTCAACTTGAGTTTGTTGCCAAGTACGAGCCTTCTGCACTGGTTGCATATCCTTCTTTGGCTCGAATTTGCGCTTGTGGTCGTTAACAACTGGCTTGTTGTTGTGGAGGAGCTTGTGTTCCCTTTCTGCGATGAAGGCCTTGTTCACCAGAGTCAGGAAGTCCGGAAAATCAAACATGCTGAGAGTGCACCCGAGATGCTGATTCAGTCCTCCAAGAAACCTGTCGATCTTCCGTTCTTCTGTGGCCACATTGTGGAGAGAATAGCGGGCCAAATGGTTGAGTTTATTCAGATACTCGTTGACTGTCATGCTGCCTTGAGTGAGGGAGAGGAATTCGCGCTGCTTGATTTTCATAATCCCGGTTGGAATATGATACTTGCGGAAATGGTCCTTGAATTTTATCCAAGTAATTTCCTCGTCCGCTGGCCATATTGCCTTAGCATTATCCCACCATATAGCGGCGGCTCCTTCGAGATAATGCGTTGCGAAGGGAACCTTGTCTCCTTTTTAGTGCGAGCAATCTCCAGTTTCCTCTCGATAGTCCTTAGCCAGTCGTCGGCATCCAATGGATCAATAGCTTGGCTGAAACTGGGAGGCTTGGTTCGCTGAAAATCTGACAGCTTGGAGTGATGGCCATTCTGGTTTCCATTCTGCCCAACCATAAGTTGCACACTTTTCAATATTTCCAGCAGATCGTTGCTCCTTCTTTCTTCAAACATTCGCAGGATTTGCTTAGTGGAAGGCGGATGTGGTGGTGGAGACGGAGGTGGCTGGTATGGCTCAGGGGAATGTCCTTCCTGTCTTGCGGAGCGACGGACAGGTACATCCTCACCAGCTTGACTGCTGCTGCCTCCACGCGTCATCCTATTATTCGTTTTTCCCAATACATAGAAACCATGATGAGAAAATTCCAAAATGGGAGGAAAGACAATGACAAATCCCCGAAGAAAACAACGAATGGAAACCAAAGCGAATAAAAGGTTCCAACATAATTATGCATAGTCTCAACATGAAAGTAAACATCACAACGGGTCTACTACCCTCATACATGAAACTACGCATCATGACAAGTGCGATAACACCCATACATCATACTCATGACTAAAGCGATACTCTAACAGTCTACTGCTCGGATCGTGCTGCTGCAGGCTCGTCTCCTGAGCCGGACCCAAATCCTGAACTGATGGTAGAGACCTCCGGGTTAAGAGAGATGCGCTGGTGCTGCCTCGAGGGCTCTCCCTCAGGGGCAGGCGGGGGAGGGGGATCTAAGCATAGCAACGGCAGGAGTAGCGACAAGGGAAGCCCATGCAGCACGAGCACTACGAGGGGTCACCATCAGAGGGTTAACGACACCCTGAGACGTCACCGGTGGAACGCGGACTAGAGGAACTGAAGAAGTATAGATGACAGTGGGAAGAGGGTTCCTCATACGAGCAGCCGCAAGAGCTGCGCGGGCGCGTGAAAGCTCCCGAGCTAACTCGTAGTTAAGAAGATAACTGGCGGTGATGTAACAAGAAAGGTGACTAGTGGGACGATCGCACGCCGGATTAATCAAAGGAAAGCGGATATGCCCATTCTCGTGCAAAGATGGGTAGTAGAAGAAACCTAGGTGGGTGTGCATGCATACCTCGTTGTAGCGCAAGTCTACAAGAGCCTCGATAGCAGCAAACTGAACCGCCTGAGATGGCGTAGAAGCAAGACCACCCTTAGTCAAACGTGTGTAAGCACCGGAAGGGGAACTGCGGTGTAGAGTGACCTCAGCATAATACTCATACAATGCACCGGCCAGATGCTCGCGATAGACCTGATACTCTGGATCAGCACCCTCTGGGTAGAGTCGTCGCCACACGTTCTGAAGCAGGTGCGGCGATGTGTACGGAGCTGACTCAGGATGGTACAAGATCGGTACTGGAGCCATCTACACTCACAAACCATACGGTTAGTAATAACAACAAATAAACATGCATGCAATGCAACAACCAGTTTCAATGACTACCGGCACTCAAACGAAGCTACCTACCGTTTCACTAACGCACTAACGGTCTAGCGTGTTTTACGATTAGCGCGGCTCTGATACCAAGCGTTTCACAAGACGCGAGATGCGCTCCGATGCGAACCGACTTGCCTGAAAGCTGGCATAACACGCCAGGTCAGTACATTGAATGTACTTGCAAGCTCACAACAAACATAAGCACGATGACAGACAATATCATGATATTTAATCAGGTTAATGCAATGCAAAAACTACTACCGATGCAATACAAACGATACGTGCACTGAGTCCAACGGACTCGCTTACCAGACGGTTACCTCGTAACCAAACGGTGACCATACCGGGGTCACATCTGAAACCATTCACTCATGAACAACTCCCGAGTTCACGAACCACGTGAATCACAATGCATCACAACAATCATTTTAGTTTGCAAGATTAATTATAAAAGTTGATCCATGGTGTGACTTACTCATGAGTTATGCCCATAACCGAGGACGCGGCTATCGATAGATTAAATACACTGCAGAGGTAGCGCACTTTACCCACACTACGGAACACCTGGCCTCGCATTCCCATTCGGGTGGACCAAAGCGTTCCGACGAAACCCTCCCTTTGTCATGCACTCTCCCCGGCCACTCCGACCAACTCCCTCTCAGGGCTAGGTCTTGGGTGGCCCGTGTCTACCAAAGACACCAACGGCCATCGTCGTGGCAAAACGGTCCCAAACGGGGACAAGGTACCATAAAAACAAAAACGAGCACACAAGGTTATGTCTGCCTACCGGGCCAGGGTATGCACGCCCATAACCTTCCCTCGCGGGTGGCACCGGTGAGAGTCACAACAAAAGACCGAATCAAGACCTTCCCACAAGGTAAATGTGGTCGCACTGAATAAAAATCCGATTCAGTGGCACCATGATGTGATCAACATCATATTCAAGTTGAACTTAATCAAATTTAACTTTGATAAAAACTTTTTATCAAAAATATGATATAATGCCATAATCATGCAACTACTCGTCATGCAAAGCAATCAACACATAATCATGGATCAAACTTAACAATATAATTATCCTGCAATACTTGGAACCAAAACTTCTCTGGTTATAACTCATTTTTATTATCAAGAAATATTTTTTATTAGTTCATCATTTAAATAAAAGTATCACTTAATAAAAGAACTTTCATTATTTGCCATAACAATATAGCTAGTGCAAAATCTTATTCTACTTGACCAAACAAGTTCATGCATTCAACCAGTAACTAAAACAAGCATATCAAGCATGATAAAATAACTAATAATTAACCAAATTTATTCATCAAATTTTAAATGTGAACTCATATTCAAGTAGAAAATCATAGATATTGAAATAACACCATCCAAATGCTGGTGTGGCTTGCCTTAGTGTAGAGGAGGATCACACCCCTCTTGGTTTGCTTCAAGACAAGCTTCTCCTTCTGAAAAGAATTTTAAACCACAAAAACAATTATCAAAACACATTATGAAAATCACCAGAAATTCTAGGCAGCAAGGAAAACTCCACCTTTTGGTGTGCTGCTAGAGCTTTCTGAAACAAAGACAATGCAAAAAGAATCAAGTCATTTGGACTTATGGTTTAGAAATGGTGGCTGGTCAAAGTTTAGTCAAATTTCCGAATAATATTTGAATTAAACAGAAATCCGGGGGGGGGGGGGGGGGTGACGTCGAAGGCGTAAACAGAAAATAAGCCTCCACCCGTACCGCTTCGGGTGCGAGTGGTGAGGCCCACAGGTGGGTCCCGCGCGTCAGGAGAGAGAGGGGGAGCGCGAGATCAGAGAGAGGCAGGGCTTCGCCGGAGCTCATGCCGGCGACGAGGGGGTTTGGGGCTAGGCTAGAGGGATGGGATTTAAGCTGGGCTCGTGGCGCACCTGCCCATACCCGTGGCTTGGCGTGGGGTGGACGGAGCTGCTCGCGGTTGAGCTCACAAGCCTCGGTGGCGGACGGGTTTCACCGGAGAGGTTGAAGACGACAGCTAGGGGCGGCTCCAAGGGCTCAGTGGCGTCGAGGCAGCACCAACAGACCCCCAATGCCCCGCCCGAGCAGCTGTTGAGCTCGAGGGGCACCAGAGAGCAGTGGCCGTGCTACGGGGGTCGCCGGAGTTCTCTGGTCGGGGCGACGGCCAGAGGCCTACCCTACCAAGCTGCTGCTCATCTACGTGTTCGTGGAGGTGGTGCTTGGCTAGAAATCAAGGAGGAAAGCGCTATATATAGCCGGAGCGAGGGGGGGACGTGTCGCCGCCAGAGCTCTCTGGACACACGGCGAACGGCGACGAAAAGCTCCAGTGCGAGGGGGCAAACACTCAATGTCAATGTAGGAGCTTGCCCACGCTCGCGGACGAGCACAAGAGGCGGTGGAGGAAGCAAACAAGCACATGCACGCACTTTGGCTTTTGGCCACGATGTGCCCGTGCTTGCTGCAGCGGCTCCGGCGTCGGCGAGCGCCAGGAGAGGTCAAGAGTGATGGGTCGACGCTGTAGGTGCGGCACGACAGGCGTCGGCGAGCGCTGGAAGGAGCACGCGCGAAACAAAGAGGAAAGCGCCAGCCTGAGCGCGTCGAGACGTTGCCAAACGCCGTGTCTTCACGTGGTCACCATGCTGGCATGGTCAAGACGACGCCCAGGCGCATCCAAACCTTGTCTACGCTTTCGTCCATGCAGTGTTTAGTCTAGGAGTGGTTATAGCTCATACCCAGGCCGACCAGATTGGACTCAACTAAGCTGACAAGTTTCTGACCAGAAACTTGGTCGCCAAGTTAAGCAATCTTCTAGAAGGCCATTAGGGCTGATCTCCTGGGGTTTAGGGTTTCTTAGGAGGGTGTTTAAGCTCAAGAAATATCAGGGCCAAAAGATCAAGGGAAAATGTACTTGCTGTACAAACTGGAAATTTGGGACAGAAGAGAAATGATTTTCTATTGCAAAAATATTCCAAAAAGTCATGCAATATTTTTGCATGGGAAGGTGTGCCACGGTTCTAAGAATATTAAGGAATTATTTCAGATTTTTCTGGGCAAGAAAATTTGGGGTTGCTTTGGAGCACAAGTTTCTGAATTGAATTTCAGAGAGAAAAATGAATATTTTTCTTTTATGAAAAATTTTCATTTGATTATTTTAGGGATTTATCAGAGGAATAAATTAGATAGGTCACTTGGGTGAAAGTCAAGGATATGCCCAAGTGACAAGTCCATTTGAAATGATTCCAAGATCCAAATCAAGTCAGGGCAAAATCACGACAAAAACCAAGTCCGGAAGAAGAGAGATGACAAGTCCGGAAAAAGAGAGAAGGCAAAATCCAGGCTGTCACACATCCCAATGGTTGGCAACCATAAGGACGATCAGTGATCTCCCATGTCCTATTAGCCATGATGGAATCCATCTCGCTACGAACCGCATCCTTCCAGTAGTCAGCATCCGGAGATGCATAAGCTTTTGGAACTGGGAGTGTCATCATCCACGAGGTACACAAGGAAGTCATTACCAAAAGACTTTGTAGTCCTCCTTCTCTTGCTCCTAACATGAACTTCCTCGTCATCCTCCAATGAACTTTCATCACTTTTTTGTTCATATTCCATTGGAATGACTGGTTCTTGAGTCTCATCAGATTCCAGTCTTGAAGTGCTTTGCATATCTCTCATGGGGAAAATATCCTCAAAGCATGTAGCATCCTTAGACTATATAATTGTACCGATATTATGGTTAGGTACCTCAGATTTCACTACTAGATATATATAGCCAATGGTATTCTTAGCATAGCATTAACGCAGTCCACGGTCTTCGGTCAAAGCTTGTGCTTTTTGAGGATCGGCACATTGACTTTCGCCAAACAGCCCCAAGTGCGCAAGTACGAGAGTGTAGTTCTTTTCTTTTCCCATTTCTCATAGGGAGTAGTCTCATTATCCTTCGTGGCAACTTTATTCAGTACATGGCATGATGTCAACACAGCCTTCCCCCACCATGCCTTGGATAAACCCGATGTATCTAACATGGCATTAACCAAATCTGTTAGAGTACGGTTTTTCCGTTTGGCAACCCCGTTTGACTGAGGTGAATAGGGAGGCATCTGTTGGGAATCGTTGCATGGAAAACAAAAAATATTCTACGCACACGCAATGATCTATCCATGGAGATGCATAGCAACGAGGGGGAGAGTGTGTCTACGTACCCCCGTAGACCGTAAGCGGAAGAGTTTATTCAACGCGGGTGATGTAGTCGTACACCTTCGCAATCTGCCCGATCAAATACCGAACGCACGGCACCTCCGCGTTCTGCACACGTTCAGCTCGGTGTCGTCCTCGCCATCTTGATCCAACAAGTGGTCAAGGTAGTAGATGAGTTCCGTCAGCATATGGTGTGGTGACGGTGGTGTTGAAGCATTCCCGCAGGGCTTCGCCTAAGCACTGCCATGATCTAGAGCAGAGGAGTAAACTAGAGGCGGAGGGGTGCCGTCACACGACGTGGAATAAGCTGTGTATTGTGTGGCACCCCTCCCCACATATATATAGGTGTGGGAGGGGAGGAGGCAGCCCCTAGGAGGCCCCAATAGGGCCGGTGGCCACCCTAGGGTTTTCCTAGTGGTGCCCCCTTCCATATAATGCACTTGGGAGAAGGAAAGGGGGGAGGCGCCCCCACTCCTTCCTTTCTCCCTTCCGGAGATATGGTAGGAGGAGGTGGCGCCTCCCCTTTCCATCTAATTGGGTGCGGCTGCCCTAAGGAGGCGCACTAGCCCATGTGGGCTGGTGTGTTCCCCTCTACTTGGCATACTAAGGCACAATACTCTCCCGGTGCCTCCGGAACCCCTTCCGGCATTCCGAAACTATTTCGAAGACCAAATAGCATCGTCCTATATATCGATCCTTACCTCCGGACCATTCCGGAGCCCCTCGTCCTGTCCATGATCACATCCGGGACTCCAAACAACGTTCGATCACCAAACCACAGAACTCATATAATACCAAATCGACATCGAACGTTAAGCGTGCGGACCCTACGGGTTCGAGAATTATCTAGAAATGACCGAGACACCTCTCCGGTCAATAAATAATAGCGGAACCTGGATGCCCATATTGGATCCTACATATTCTACGAAGATCTTTATCGGTCGAACCATAATGACAACATACGTAATTCCCTTTGTCTATCGGTACATTACTTGCTCGAGATTCGATCGTCGGTATCTTCATGCCTAGTTCAATCTCGTTAGTCTCTTTACTCTTTCCATAATACATCACCTCACGACTAACTCCATAGTCATTTGCTTGCAAGCTTATGATGTGTATTACCGAGAGGGCCCGGAGATACCTCTCCGATACTCGGAGTGACAAATCCTAATCTCGATCTATGCCAACTCAATAAACACCTTCGGAGATACCTGTAGAGCATCTTTATGATCACCCAGTTACGTTGTGACGTTTGATAGCACACTAGGTATTCCTCCGGTATCCGGGAGTTGCATAATCTCATAGACGAAGGAATAAGTATTTGACATGAAGAAAGCAATAGCAATAAACTGAACGATCATTATGCTATGCTAACGGATGGGTCTTGTCCATCACATCATTCTCCTAATGATATGATCCCGTTATTAAATGACAACACATGTCCATGGTTAGGAAACCTTAACGATCTTTGATCAACGAGCTAGTCTAGTAGAGGCTTACTAGGGACACGATATTTGTTTATGTATTCACACATGTATTTAAGTTTCCGATCAATACAATTCTAGCATGAATAATAAACATTTATCATGAATAAGGAAATATAAAATAACAACTTTATTATTGCCTCTAGGGCATATTTCCTTCAGTCTCCCACTTGCACTAGAGTCAGTAATCTAGTTCACATCGCCATGTGATTTAACACTAATAGTTCACATCGTCATGTGATTAACACCCATAGTTCACATCGTCATGTGATTAACACCCATAGTTCACATCGCCATGTGACCAACACCCAAAGGGTTTACTAGAGTCAATAATCTAGTTCACATTGCCATGTGATTACCACCCAAAGAGTACTAAGGTGTGATCATGTTTTGCTTGTGAGAGAAGTTTAGTCAACGGGTCTGTCACATTCAGATCCTTATGAATATTTGCAAATTTCTATGTCTACAATGCTCTACATGGTGCTACTCTAGCTAATTGCTCCCCTGCCAAACTCATGGCAAGGTACACATTAGGTCTGGTACACAGCATGTCATACTTTATAGAAACTATGGCTGAGGCATCGGGAATGACTTTCATTCTCTCTCTATCTTCTGCCGTGGTCGGGTTTTGAGTCTTACTCAACTTCATACCTTGCAATGCAGGCAAGAACCCTTTCTTTGGCTGATCCATTTTGAACTTCTTCAAAACTTTGTCAAGGTATGTGCGTTGTGAAAGTCCTATTAAGTGTCTCGATCTATCTCTATAGATCTTGATGCCCAATACATAAGTAGCTTTACCGAGGTCTTTTATTGAAAAATTCTTATTCAAGTATCCTTTTATGCTATCCAGAAATTCTATATCATTTCCAATCAACAATATGTCATCCACATATAATATCAGAAATGCTGCAGAGCTCCCACTCACTTTCTTGTAAATACAGGTTTCACCATAAGTCTGTATAAAACCATATGTTTTGATCACCTTATCAAAGCGTATATTCCAACTCTGAGATGCTTGCACCAGTCCATAGATGGATCGCTAGAGCTTGCACACTTTGTTAGCACCTTTAGGATCGATAAAACCTTCTGGTTGCATCATATACAACTCTTCTTTAAGAAATCCATTAAGGATTGCAGTTTTGACATCCATTTGTTAGATTTCATAAAATGCGGCAATTGCTAACATGATTCGGACAGACTTAAGCATCGCTACAGGTGAGAAAGTCTCATCGTAGTCAACCCATTGAACTTGTCGAAAACCTTTTGCGACAAGTCAAGCTTTGTAGACAGTAACATTACCATCAGTGTCCGTCTTCTTCTTGAAGATCCATTTATTCTCTATGTCTTGCCGATCATCGGGCAAGTCCACCAAAGATCACACTTTGTTCTCATACATGGATCATATCTCAGATTTCATGGCATCAAGCCATCTGTCGGAATCTGGGCTCATCATAGCTTCTACCTAGGTTCGTCTTGGTCTAATAACATGTCTTCCAGAACAGGATTACCATACCACTCTGGTGCGGATCGTGCTCTGGTCGACCTACGAGGTTCAGTAGTATCTTGATCTCAAGTTTCATGATCATTATAATTTGCTTCCTCTCTATTTGGTGTGGGCATCACGGAAACAGTTTTCTCTGATGTACTACTTTCCAATTCGAGAGAAGGTACAACTACCTCATCAAGTTCTACTTTTCTCCCACTCACTTCTGTCGAGAGAAACTCCTTCTCTAGAAAGGATCCATTCTTAGAAACAAAGATCTTGCCTTCGGATCTGTGATACAAGGCGTACCCAATTGGTTCCTTAGGGTATCCTATGAAGGCGCACTTCTCCGATTTGGGTTCGAGCTTATCAGGCTGAACCCTTTTGACATAAGTGTCGTAACCCCAAACTTTAAGAAACGGCAACTTAGGTTTCTTGCCAAACCATAGTTCATACGGTGTCATCTCAACTGATTTAGACGGTGCCCTATTTAACGTGCATGCTGCTGTCTCTAATGCATAACCCCAAAACGATAGTGGCAAATCGGTAAGAGACATCATAGAATGTACCATATCTAATAAAGTACGGTTACGACATTCAGACACACCATCACGCTGTGATGTTCCAGGTGGCGTGAGTTGTTAAGAAATTCCACATTGTTTTAAATGAAGGCTAAACTCGTAACTCAAATATTCACCTCCATGATCAGATCGTAGAAACTTTATTTTCTTGTTACGATGATTCTCTACTTCACTCTGAAATTCTTTGAACTTTTCAATTGTTTCAGACTTGTGTCTCGTTAAGTAGATATACCCATACCTACTCAAATCATCTGTGAAGGTTAGAAAATAACGATACCCGCCGCGTGCCTCAACACTCATTGGACCGCATACATCGGTATGTATTATTTTTAATAAGTCATTGGCTCGCTCCATTGTTCCGGAGAACGGAGTTTTAGTCATCTTGCCCATGAGGCATGGTCCGCAAGTATCAAATGATTCGTAATCAAGTGATTCCAAAAGTCCATCTGCATGGAGTTTCTTCATGCGCTTTACAACAATATTACCTAAACGGCAGTGCCACATGTATGTTGCACTATCATTATCAACTTTGCATCTTTTGGCATCAATATTATGAATATGTGTATCACTACAATCGAGATTTAATAAACCATTTGCATTGAGTGCATGACCATAGAAGGTTTTATTCATTTAAACAGAACAACAATTATTCTTTGACTTAAATGAACAACCGTATCGCAATAAACATGATATAATCATATTCATGCTCAATGCAAACACCAAATAACATTTATTTAGGTTCAACACTAATCCCGAAGGTAGACGGATTGTGCGATGGTGATCGTATCAACCTTGGAATCACTTCCAACACACATAGTCACCTCGCCCTTAACTAGTCTTGGTTTATTCTCCAACTCCTGTTTCGAGTTACTAATCTTAGCAAATGAACCGGTATCAAATACCTAGGGGTTACTATGAACACTAGTAAAGTACACATCAATAACATGTATATCAAATATACCTTTGTTCACTTTTCCATCCTTCTTATCCGCCAAGTATTTGGGGTAGTTCCGCTTCTAGTGACCATTCCCTTTGCAGTAGAAGCACTCAGTTTTAGTCTTAGGTCCAGCTTTGGGCTTCTTCACGGGAGTGGCAACTTGCTTGCCATTCTTCTTGAAGTTCCCTTTCTTTTCCTTTGCCCTTTTTCTTGAAACTAGTGGCCTTGTTAACCATCAACACTTGATGCTCTTTCTTGATTTCTACCTTCGCCGCTTTCAGCATCGCGAAGAGCTCGGGAATCTTTTTTGTTATCCCTTGCACATTATAGTTCATCACGAAGTTCTAGTAGCTTGGTGATAGTGACTAGAGAACTCTGCCAATCACTGTCTTATCTGGAAGGTTAACTCCCACTTGATTCAAGCGATTGTAGTGCCTAGTCATTCTGAGCACATGCTCACTAGCTGAGCCATTATCCTCCATCTTGTAGGCAAAGTACTTGTCCGAGGTCTCATACCTCTCGTCACGGGCATGAGTCTGAAATACCAATTTAAGCTCTTGGAACATCTCATATGCTCTGTGGTGTTAAAAACATTTTTGAAGTCCCGGTTCTAAGCCGTAAAGCATGGTGCACTAAACTATTAAGTAGTCATCGTATCGAGCTTGCCAAACATTCATAACGTCTGCATCTGCTCCTGCAATAGGTCTGTCACCTAGCGGTGCATCAAGGACATAACTCTTCTGTGCAGCAATGAGGATAATCCTTAGATCACGGACCCAGTACACATCATTGCTACTATCTTATTTCCACTTAGTTTTCTCTAGGAACATATAAAAAACATAGGGGAGCTACAACGCGAGCTATTGATCTACAACATAATTTGCAAATACTATCAGGACCAAGTTCATGATAAATTAAAGTTCAATTAATCAAATTACTAATGAACTCCCACTTAAATAAACATCCCTCATGTTATATAAGTGATATGTGATCCAAATCAACTAACCCATGTCCGATCATCAAGTGAGATGGGGTAGTCATCAATGTGAACATCTCTATGTTGCTCATATCTACTATATGACTCACATTCGACCTTTTGGTCTCCAGTGTTCCGAGACCATGTCTGTACATGCTAGGCTCGTCAAGTTTAACCCAAGTATTCTGCATGTGCAAAACTGTCTTACACCCGTTGTATGTGAACATAGAGTCTATCACGCCCGATCATCACGTGGTGTCTCGAAACGACGAACTTTCACAACGGTGCATACTCGAGGAGAACACTTATATCTTGAAATTTAGTGAAGGGATAATCTTATAATTCTATTGTTGTTCTAAGCAAAATAAGATGCATAAAAGGTAAACATCACATGCAATCAAAATATGTGACATGGTATGGCCATCATCATCTTGTGCCTTTTGATCTCCATCTCCAAAGCATCATCAGGATCTCCATCGTCACCGGTGTCGGCGTTCCGGGACCCGGGGTACCCGGACTTGCCTGCCTGCGGCCCATGACATGGCTCCATCGACGGCCTGGTACGGCCCACCTTCAGCATCGATAACTCAAGACCCTCGCGAGGCGGACGACGCCAAGACCTCCAGAAGGGCGGCCTCCTCAGGCTGGCTCCTGAGGAGCGGAGATTTCTATGCATGCCTCATCTCGTGAGGTTTGGATGACGTGAGCCATGACGACCAAGTCCAGGCGGGTGCCAGCGGGCCCAGGATAGTAGTTTCCTCTTTGGTGCTAAGGAAGCAAGCGCAGGCGCGGAGTCCCGAGGAATCAGCCAAAGGTTTCCATTCCCATGCAACAAGACCAAGACCGCCAGGACGACAGGACGGAGGTCATCGCCGATCCCACCACGGCGTCACGACCAGAGGCTTTTGCAGGCGAAGACTACTTTTGTCAGGATACGATGTACTAGTTGTCTCCCTTCGAATTTGGCCGTTGTGGGATCCCTTCCCGCCTCCATTTTGGGGGAAGAGGACCAAGGCCACTATAACTATAGCCTAGCCACCACCATAGGCGGGGGACGAGATCATTCAGATCATTCTCACCCCACCAACTCAAGAACACACCTCCTGAGGTTGTTCTTCCACTGTACTAGTTCATCCTCAGCCCACCTCGAGGCCAATCCACCACAGAGCAGGAGTAGAGTTTTACACCACAAGGTGGCCCGAACCTGGGTAAACTACCATGTCCTCTTTCCTTTGAGTTTGTCGAGCTAGGCCGTGGGATTGATGGGTTGGCAAACCGGGGAGGTTGAGTTCTTCACACGCACCCCAGAGTTCAAATCTATCCAGGGTTTGCGGAGCCCGAAATCCCACATTTGGCGCGCCAGGTAGGGGTGCATCGGAGATTCGCCTCTTCGCCTGCTATACACCACCCGTGCCACTCACCCTCAAGGCGGGTGCCGCTCCATTGAAGGGACCGACAAGCACGTTCGGAGGCGCCACGGGTCTCCGGGCTTTCACCCCTGTCTTGCGGCAAGTGCAGTGGCCGCTTAAGTATAGGCCGGAGTTGCCGCCTCGATTTGACGGTGCGGCGGATCCGGCGGGGTTCCTCCAGGCATACGAGGAGGATGTTTGGGCGGCCGGCGGCCACGACAAGGTCATGGCGAATTGGCTGACCATGGCCCTCACAGGGGTGCCACGCGCCTGGCTTCTGGGCTTGCCAGAGTCCTCGGTGGCCTCGTGGGAGGAGCTGCGCGTCCTCTTCGTCGCGCGCTTCACGGCACCGCCGCCCCACGCTGTCACGACCCTCGTCGGCGGCTCACAGGCACCATCCTCAGACCGCCATGCCAAGCAGTTCTTTCGCCAGATGGGCGCTGCCCGCGTGCAGCAGGGAGCTCCTCCGGGCTGGGTGGCGCCCAAGGACGACCTCACCTTAGACCCGAGGGACCACCCCGCGACTACGACAGGCACCGGCGTGCTCTCGATGCTCTGCACCCCCACCATCTGCAACGTAGTGGTCACCAGGACCCTCATCGACGGTGGCGCTGGCCTCAACATGCTCTCTGTGGAGGCGTTGGGTCTGCTTCATGTGCCCCATGGCCGGCTCCGCCCTACCAAGCCGTTCTCCGGGGTCATGGACGGCTCCACCTGCCCCCTGGGGCAGATCTGCCTCCCCGTCACCTTCGGCACATGCGACAACTACTGCACCGAGCTTATCGGCTTCGACATCGCCCACATTGGCCTCTAAGGGAGTCCTGGATTAGGGGGTCCTCGGACAGCCGGACTATATCCTTTGGCCGGACTGTTGGACTATGAAGATACAAGATTGAAGACTTCGTCCCGTGTCCGGATGGGACTCTCCTTGGCGTGGAAGGCAAGCTTGGCAATACGGATATGTAGATCTCCTCCCTTGTAACCGACTCTGTGTAACCCTAGCCCCCTCGGGTGTCTATATAAACCGGAGGGTTTAGTCCGTAGGACAACGACAATCATACCATAGGCTAGCTTCTAGGGTTTAGCCTCTACGATCTCGTGGTAGATCAACTCTTGTAATACTCATATCATCAAGATCAATCAAGCAGGAAGTAGGGTATTACCTCCATCGAGAGGGCCCGAACCTGGGTAAACATCGTGTCCCCCGCCTCCTGTTACCATCCGCCTTAGACGCATAGTTCGGGACCCCCTACCTGAGATCCGCCGGTTTTGACACCGATATTGGTGCTTTCATTGAGAGTTCCACTGTGCCGCCACCACAAGGTTTGATGGCCCCTTCGATCATCGGCAACGATGCGATCCAGGGTGAGTTTTTCCTCCCCGTTCAGATCTTCATGTTCGGCGGCTTCGCACTGCGGGCCAACTCGCTTGGCCATCCGGAGCAGATTGAGAGCTACGCCCCTGGCCATCAGGTCAGGTTTGGAAACTTGAACTATACTGCCGATATCCGCAGAGACTTGATCTTTGACGGATTCGAGTACATGTCAGGTGCGCCGCACAGTCACGACGAGCACGACTTAGCTCTGCCGCCAGACGATGTTCAGAAAATCACACCTGTGCCTACTCCGGCCCTAGATCCGGAGTCAATTACGCCGTTGCTACCTCTTGAGCACTGCGTTGGTTTTCCCTTGAAGAGGAAAGGGTGATGCAGCAAAGTAGCGTAAGTATTTCCCTCAGTTTTTGAGAACCAAGGTATCAATCCAGTAGGAGGCTACGCGCGAGTCCCTCGCACCTACACAAAACAAATAAATCCACGCAACCAACGTGATAAGGGGTTGTCAATCCCTTCACGGTCACTTACGAGAGTGAGATCTGATAGGATAATATTTTTGGTATTTTTATGATAAAGATGCAAAGTAAAATAAAAGCAAAGTAAAAAGCAAAGGAAATAACTAAGTGTTGGAAGATTAATATGATGAAGATAGACCCGGGGGCAATAGGTTTCACTAGTGGCTTCTCTCGAGAGCATAAGTATTCTACGGTGGGTGAACGAATTAATGTTGAGCAATTGACAGAATTGAGCATAGTTATGAGAGTATCTAGGTATGATCATGTACATAGGCATCACGTCCGAGACAAGTAGACCGACTCTTGCCTGCATCTACTACTATTACTCCACTCATCGACCGCTATCCAGCATGCATCTAGAGTATTAAGTTCATGAAAACAGAGTAACGCCTTAAGCAAGATGACATGATGTAGAGGGATAAATTCATGCAATATGATAAAAACCCCATCTTGTTATCCTCGATGGCAACAATACAATACGTGCCTTGCTGCCCCTACTGTCACTTGGAAAGGACACGGCAAGATTGAATCCAAAGCTAAGCACTTCTCCCATTGCAAGAAAGATCAATCTAGTAGGCCAAACCAAACTGATAATTCGAAGAGACTTGCAAAGATATCCAATTATACATAAAAGAATTCAGAGAAGATTCAAATATTGTTCATAGATAATCTTGATCATAAACCCACAATTCATCGGTCTCAACAAACACACCGCAAAAGAAGATTACATCGAATAGATCTCCACGAGAGAGGGGGAGAACATTGTATTGAGATCCAAAAAGAGAGAAGAAGCCATCTAGCTACTAACTATGGACCCGAAGGTCTGAGGTAAACTACTTACACTTCATTGGAGGGGCTATGGTGATGATATAGAAGCCCTCCGTGATCGATGCCCCTTCCGGCGGAGGTCCGGAACAGGCCCCAAGATGGGATCTCGTGGCTACAGAAGGTTGCGGCGGTGGAATTGGGTTTTTGGCTCCGTATCTGGTAGTTTGGGGGTACGTAGGTATATATAGGAGGAAGGAGTACGTCGGTGGAGCAACAGGGGCCCCACGAGGGTGGAGGGCGCGCCCTGGGGGGTAGGCGCGCCCCCTACCTCGTGGCCTCCTCTTTTATATCTTGACGTAGGGTCCAAGTCTCCTGGATCATATTCTTCCTAAAAATCACGTTCCCGAAGGTTTCATTCCGTTTCGACTCCGTTTGATATTCCTTTTCTGCGAAACTCTGAAATAGGCAAAAAACAGCAATTCTGGGCTGGGCCTCCGGTTAATAGGTTAGTCCCAAAAATAATATAGAAGTGAATAATAAAGCCCAATAATGTCCAAAACAGTAGATAATATAGCATGGAGCAATCAAAAATTATAGATACGTTGGAGACGTGTCAAGCATCCCCAAGCTTAATTCCTGCTCGTCCTCGAGTAGGTAAATGATAAAAACAGAATTTTTGATGCAGAGTGCTACTTGGCATAATTTCAATGTAATTCTTCTTAATTGTGGTATGAATATTCAGATCCAAGAGATTCAAGACAAAAGTTTAATATTGACATAAAAATAATAATACTTCAAGCATACTAACAAAGCAATTATGTCTTCTCAAAATAACATGGCCAAAGAAGGTTATCCCTACAAAATCATATAGTCTGGCTATGCTCTATCTTCACCACACAAATTATTTAAATCATGCACAACCCCGATGACAAGCCAAGCAATTGTTTCATACTTTTGACGTCTTTCAATCTTCACGCAATACATGAGCGTGAGCCATGGACATAGCACTATATGTGGAATAGAATGGTGGTTGTGGAGAAGACAAAAAGGGAGAAGATAGTCTCACATCAACTAGGCGTATCAACGGGCTATGGAGATTCCCATCAATACATATCAATGTGAGTGAGTAGGGATTTCCATGCAATGGATGCACTAGAGCTGTAAGTATATGAAAGCTCAACAAAAGAAACTAAGTGGGTGTGCATCCAACTCGCTTGCTCACGAAGACCTAGGGCATTTTGAGGAAGCCCATCATTGGAATATACAAGCCAAGTTCTATAATGAAAAATTCCCACTAGTATATGAAAGTGACAAAATGAGAGACTCTCTATCATGAAGATCATGGTGCTACTTTGAAGCACAAGTGTGGTAAAAGGATGGTAACATTGTCCCTTCTCTCTTTTTTTCTCATTTTTTTATTTGGGCCTTTTTTTATTATTTATTTTTCGTCCGAAGTCTCATCCCGACTTGTGGGGGAATCATAGTCTCCATCATCCTTTTCCTCACTTGGGACAATGCTCTAAAAATGAAGATCATCACACTTTTATTTTCTTACAACTCAACAATTACAACTCAATACTTAGAACAAAATATGACTCTATATGAATGCCACCGGCGGTATACCGGGATATGCAATGACTCAAGAGTGACATGTATGAAAGAATTATGAACGGTGGCTTTGCCACAAATACGATGTCAACTACATGATCATGCTAAGCAATATGACAATGATGGAGCGTGTCATAATAAACAGAACGGTGGAAAGTTGCATGGAAATATATCTCGGAATGGCTATGGAAATGCCATGATAGGTAGGTATGGTGGCTGTTTTGAGGAAGGTTTATGGTGGGTGTATGATACCGGCGAAAAGTGCGCGGTATTAGAGAGGCTAGCAATGGTGGAAGGAAGAAGAGTGCGTATAATCCATGGACTCAACATTAGTCATAAACAACTCATATACTTATTGCAAAAATCTACAAGTTATCAAAGCAAAGTATTACGCGCATGCTCCTAGGGGGATAGATTGGTAGGAAAAGACCATCGCTCGTCCCCGACCGCCACTCATAAGGAAGACAATCAATAAATAAATCATGCTCCGACTTCATCACATAACGGTTCACCATACGTGCATGCTACGGGAATCACAAACTTTAACGCAAGTATTTCCCAAATTCACAACTACTCAACTAGCATGACTCTAATATCACCATCTTTATATCTCAAAACAATTATCAAGCATCAAACTTTTCATAGTATTCAACACACTCTAAGAATTTTTACTAATCTTGAATACCTAGCATATTAGGATTATTTAAGAAAATTACCATGCTATTTAAGACTCTCAAAATAATCTAAGTGAAGCATGAGAGATCAATAGTTTCTATAAAACAAATCCACCACAGTGCTCTAAAAGATATAAGTGAAGTACTAGAGCAAAACTATATAACTCAAAAGATATAAGCGAAGCACATAGAGTATTCTAACAAATTCCAAATCATGTATGGCTCTCTCAAAAGGTGTGTACAGCAAGGATGATTGTATTAAACTAAAAATCAAAGACTCAAATCATACAAGGCGCTCCAAGCAAAACACATATCATGTAGTGAATAAAAATATAGCTCCAAGTAAAGTTACCGATGGAGGTAGACGAAAGAGGGGATGCCTTCCGGGGCATCCCCAAGCTTTGGATTTTTTGTGTCCTTAGATTATCTTGGGGGTGGCATGGGCATCCACAAGCTTAGGCTCTTGCCACTCCTTGTTCCATAATCCAGCTAATCTTTCACCCAAAACTTGAAAACTTGACAACACAAAACTCAACAGAAAATCTCGTGAGCTCCGTTAGCGAAAGAAAACAAAAGACCACTTCAAGGTACTGTAATGAACTCATTATTTATTTATATTGGTGTTAAACCTACTGTATTCCAACTTATCTATGGTTTATAAACTATTTTACTAGCCATAGATTCATCAAAATAAGCAAACAACACACGAGAAACAGAATCTGTCAAAAACAGAACAGTCTGTAGTAATCTGTAACTAACGCAAACTTCTGGAACTCCAAAATATCAGCCAAAATAGGAAGACCTAGAAAATTTGTTTATTGATCAGAAGCAATTGGAATCAGTATTTTATCACGTTCTGGTGATTTTTAACAATTGTTTTCGCGAACAGAAAGTTTCTGGAAATTACAGCAAGATCAAATAACTATCATCCAAGAAGATCCTATAGGTTTAACTTGGCACAAACACTAATTAAAACATAAAAACACATCTAACCAGAGGCTAGAACAAATATTTCTTCCTAAACAGAAGCAAAAAGCAAAATACTAAAAATAAAATTGGGTTGCCTCCCAACAAGCGCTATCGTTTAACGCCCCTAGCTAGGCATAAAAGCAAGGATAGATCTAGGTATTGCCATCTTTGGTAGGCAGTCCATAAGTGGCTCTCATGATAGATTCATATGGTAATTTTATTTTCTTCCTAGGGAAGTGTTCCATGCCTTTCTTTAATGGAAATTGGAATCTCTACGGGCACATAGTTCCTATTTGCAACAATAAGAACATCATTAATTCTTCCCATAGGTTCCTTAATAGTGGAATCCGCAAGGTGCAAGTTCAGAGAGCAATCATCAAAATCATGGAAATCTAGCAAATCGCACAAAGTTGGGAATAGTGGAAACACTAGCACCCAAATCACATAAAGCATATAACTCATGATCCTTAATCTTAATTTTAATAGTAGGTTCCCACTCATCATAAAGTTTTGTAGGGATAGAAACTTCCAACTCAAGTTTTTCTTCATAAGATTGCATCAAGGCATCAACGATATGTTTGGTAAAAACTTTATTTTGACTATAAGCATGAGGAGAATTTAGCACGGATTGCAACAAGGAAATACAATCTATCAAAGAGCAATTATCATAATTAAATTCCTTGAAATCCAAAATAGTGGGTTTATTAGCATCTAGGGTTTTGATTTCTTCAATCCCACTTTTATCAATTTTAGCATCAAGATCTAAAAACTCCGAATTTTTGGAACGCCTTCTAGGTAAAGGTGGATCATATTCAGTCTCATCATGATCAGGATTCACATTGCAAAACAAAGATTTAATAGGGGACACATCAATAACTTTAAGATCTTCATCTTTATTTTCATAGAAATTTGAAGAACACGCTTTCATAAAGCAATCTTTCTTAGCACGCATCCTAGCGGTTCTTCCTTTGCACTCATCAATGGAAATTCTCATGGCTTTGAGAGACTCATTGATATCATGCTTAGTAGGAATAGATCTAAGTTTTAAAGAATCAACATCAAGAGAAATTCTATCAACGTTCCTAGCCAATTCATCAACTTTAAACAATTTCTCTTCAAGCAAAGCATTGAAATTCTTTTGCGAATTCATAAACTCTTTAACACTAGTCTCAAATTCAGAGGGCATCTTATTAAAATTAAGAGTTGTTGTAGGATTACCATAATTATTAGAGGAATTACTAGGATAAGGCCTAGGATTAAAGTTTCCTCTATATGCGTTGTTACCAAAATTATTCCTACCAACAAAATTCACATCCATAGATTCATTATTATTCTCAATCAAAGTAGACAAAGGCATATCATTAGGATCAGAAGAAACACTCTTAGTAGCAAATAATTTCATAAGTTCGTCCATCTTTCCACTGAAAACATTAATTTCTTCTATCGCATGCACTTTTTTATTAGTAGATCTTTCAGTGTGCCATTGAGAATAATTAACCATAATATTATCTAGGAGTTAGTAGCTTCTCCTAAAGTGATTTCCATAAAAGTGCCTCCCGCGGCCGAATCTAAAAGATTTCTAGAAGCAAAATTCAATCCGGCATAAATTTTTTGTATAATCATCCACAAATTCAAACCATGAGTAGGGCAATTACGTATCATTAATTTCATCCTCTCCCAAGCTTGTGCAACATGTTCATGATCAAGTTGCTTAAAATTCATAATATCGTTTCTAAGAGAGATGATCTTAGCGGGAGGAAAATACTTAGAGATAAAAGCATCTTTGCACTTATTCCAAGAATCAATACTATTTTTAGGCAAAGACGAAAACCAAGCTTTAGCACGATCTCTAAGCGAAAAGGGAAATAGCTTCAGTTTAACAATATCATTATCAACATCTTTCTTCTTTTGCGTATCACACAAATCAACGAAGCTATTTAGATGAGTAGCGGCATCTTCACTAGGAAGGCCGGCGAATTGATCTTTCATGACAAGATTCAACAAAGCAGCATTGATTTCACAAGATTCAGTATTGGTAAGAGGAGCAATCGGAGTGCTAAGGAAATCATTATTGTTGGTATTGGTAAAGTCACATAATTTGGTATTATCTTGAGCCATTGTGACAAGCAAGCAATCCAACACACGCGCAAACAAAAAGCAAGGGAAAAAGAGGCGAACGAAAAAGAGAGGGCGAATAAAGCGGCAAGAGTGAAGTGGGGGAGAGGAAAACGAGAGGCAAATGGCAAATAATGTACTGCGGGAGATAAGGGATTGTGATGGGTACTTGGTATGTTGACTTTTGCGTAGACCTCCCCGGCAACGGTGCCAGAAATCCTTCTTGCTACCTCTTGAGCACTGCGTTGGTTTTCCCTTGAAGAGGAAAGGGCGATGCAGCAAAGTAGCGTAAGTATTTCCCCAGTTTTTGAGAACCAAGGTATAAATACAGTAGGAGGCTACGCGCGAGTCCCTCGCACCTACACAAAACAAATAAATCCTCGCAACCAACGTGATAAGGGGTTGTCAATCCCTTCACGGTCACTTACGAGAGTGAGATCTGATAGATATGATAGGATAACATTTTTGGTATTTTTATGATAAAGATGCAAAGTAAAATAAAAGCAAAGTAAAAAGCAAAGGAAATAACTAAGTGTTGGAAGATTAATATGATGAAGATAGACCCGGGGGCCATAGGTTTCACTAGTGGCTTCTCTCGAGAGCATAAGTATTCTACGGTGGGTGAACGAATTACTGTTGAGCAATTGACAGAACTGAGCATAGTTATGAGAGTATCTAGGTATGATCATGTACATAGGCATCATGTCCGAGACAAGTAGACCGACTCCTGCCTGCATCTACTACTATTACTCCACTCATCGACCGCTATCCAGCATGCATCTAGAGTATTAAGTTCATGAAAACAGAGTAACGCCTTAAGCAAGATGACATGATGTAGAGGGATAAATTCATGCAATATGATAAAAACCCCATCTTGTTATCCTCGATGGCAACAATACAATACGTGCCTTGCTGCCCCTAATGTCACTGGGAAAGGACACCGCAAGATTGAACCCAAAGCTAAGCACTTCTCCCATTGCAAGAAAGATCAATCTAGTAGGCCAAACCAAACTGATAATTCAAAGAGACTTGCAAAGATAACCAATCATACATAAAAGAATTCAGAGAAGATTCAAATATTGTTCATAGATAATCTTGATCATAAACCCACAATTCATCAGTCTCAACAAACACACCACAAAAGAAGATTACATCGAATAGATCTCCATGAGAGAGGGGGAGAACATTGTATTGAGATCCAAAAAGAGAGAAGAAGCCATCTAGCTACTAACTATGGACCCGAAGGTCTGAGGTAAACTACTCACACTTCATCGGAGGGGCTATGGTGATGATGTAGAAGCCCTCCGTGATTGATGCCCCTTCCGGCGGAGCTCCGGAATAGGCCCCAAGATGGGATCTCGTGGGTACAGAAGGTTGCGGCAGTGGAATTAGGTTTTTGGCTCCGTATCTGGTAGTTTGGGGGTACGTAGGTATATATAGGAGGAAGGAGTACGTCGGTGGAGCAACAGGGGGCCCACGAGGGTGGAGGGCGCCCCCCCTACCTCTTGGCCTCCTCTTTTGTTTCTTGACGTAGGGTCCAAGTCTCCTGGATCATATTCTTCCTAAAAATCACGTTCCCGAAGGTTTCATTCCGTTTGGACTCCGTTTGATATTACTTTTCTGCGAAACTCTGAAATAGGCAAAAAAAACAACAATTCTGGGCTGGGCCTCCGGTTAATAGGTTAGTCCCAAAAATAATATAAAAGTGAATAATAAAGCCCAATAATGTCCAAAAAAGTAGATAATATAGCATGGAGCAATCAAAAATTATAGATACGTTGGAGACGTATCAGCCGTCCAAGGACGGGTGGATGGACCCCGCCTCGGAGGCCACAAACTCAGAGGCGATAGAGCCGAATACTGACTTCACCTCCTATGAGACCTGTGTCGCCGGATCCTCGGATTCATCCCCGGCCACAGGCCCCGAACCGCCTGCGTCCATGCCTATCAAATCTGATTGGGCGCCGATCTTGGAGTTCACCTCCGCGGATATCTTTCAGCACTCGCCTTTTGGCGATGTGCTAAATTCATTAAGGTCTCTCTCCTTGTCAGGAGAACCTTGGCTGAACTATGTCAGGCTAGAATGGGATGCAGACGACGAAGAAATTCGCCCCCACCCACCACCCACTTAGTAGCCACTGTCGATGATTTAACCGACATGCTCGATTTCGGCTCCGAAGACATCGACGGTATGGACGACGATGCAGGAGACGAACAGGAACCACCACCCACAGGGCACTGGACAGCCACTTCATCACACGATATATATATGGTGGATACACCCAAAGAAAACAATGACGAGGAACGAAAGGATGCAGCGAAGGAAAGCTCCCTCGAGAAGCAACCAAAGCGACGGCGTAGGCACCGCTCCAAATCCTGCCTCAGCAAAAACAACGATAACAGTGCAAGAAAAAATAACACCCCGGTCGACTCCAGAGGAAATGACGACCATATTGACCCAGCGACAGAGCAGGGTGAACCAGCGGACGGCGAACATAGTACGGAGCCACTGTCCGATCACGTCGACGCTGAGGATAAAGCTCATCAACCTCTCTCCAGAGAGGAAAACAGTCCGGATGACGATGCACACATAATCCCGGAAAGGCACTTGGAACAAGAGAACCTCCGTAGAAGGCTTATTGCCACTGCAAGGAGTCTGAAGAAACAGAAGCAAAGGCTTCAGGCCGCGCAGAATACGCTCAATAGTAGATGGAACAAAGTGCTCGACACTGAAGAAAATTATGGTGGTAGTTGCCACACAAAGAGCTATCCAAAGCGCAAGCTGTTGCCTGAATTTGATGATGATGCCTTAGAGCCCCCACAGCCGAAAAATCAAATGGCCGACCCGTCGGATCGACCACCTCGTGGCCGCGATAGGGCGGCTAACGAGGCTGCACATAAGTCAACACATGATCCACGCAAGGACTTGCATCAAAAGGCCGGCGTGACCAGATCCATCTACGGATCTAGGAAGCGCGCTCCAGCGCATAATCAAAACAGAACACTACAACTGTCAGAACGCCATGACACATCCAAATACAGGGGTCCCGCGCACCCCCTATGTTTCACCGATGAGGTGCTGGATCATGAATTCCCAGAGGGATTCAAACTCGTGAACATAGAGGCGTACGACGGAACGACAGACCCTGTGGTCTGGATTGAGGACTTCATCCTCCATATCCATATGGCTCGCGGAGACGATCTCCATGCCATCAAGTACTTGCCCCTCAAGCTGAAAGGACCAGCTCGGCACTGGCTGAAGAGCCTCCCCGAAAATTCAATTGGAAGTTGGGAGGAGCTTGAGGATGCTTTCAGGGCCAACTTTCAAGGGACCTATGTCCGACCTCCGGATGCAGACGATTTAAGTCATATAATTCAACAGCCCGGAGAGTCAGCCCGAAAGCTTTGGAATAGATTTCTCACTAAGAAGAACCAAATCGTCGACTGTCCGGATGCCGAAGCCTTAACAACTTTCAAACACAGCGTCCGAGACGAATGGCTCGCTAGACACCTCGGCCAAGAAAAGCCAAGGACAATGGCAGCCCTAACAAGTCTTATGACCCGCTTTTGCACGGGCAAAGACAGCTGGCTGGCCCGTAGTAGCACCAGCGATCCAGGCACATCGGAAGTCAGGGATGGCAATGGAAAACCACGACGCAGTAAAGGCAAGCGTCGAAATAATGAAGACAGCCCAGACAACACGGCGGTAAACGCCGGATTTAGGGGCTCTCGACCCGGTCAACAGAAAAAGCCTTTCGAAGGCAACAGAGATGGACCGTCCAGCCTCAACACGATTCTAGACAAATTATGTCAGATTCACGACACCTCCGATAAACCTGCAAATCACACCCACAGAGAATGCTGGGTCTTCAAGCAGGCCGGCAAGCTAAACGCCAAACACAAGGGGAGGGAGACACCAAGTGAAGAGGAGGATGAGCCTCGTCAGCAAAACACTGGGGGACAGAAAAAGTTGCCACCAGAGGTCAAAACAGTGAACATGATCACGTGACGAAGAGGAGGAGCAAACATGCACTCCGAGACGAATGCGTCGTAGAGCTCGTCACCCCCAAGTTCAACCCTTGGCCGACCCGCCCGATCACTTTTGATCGCAGGGATAGCCCGACCAATGTCCGGCACGGAGGATCGGCTGCCTTAGTGCTCGACCCAATAATCAACGGATACCATCTCACCTGAGTCCTCATGGACGGCGACAGTAGTCTTAATCTAATATATCAGGACACAGTCCGCAAAATGGGGATATACCCAACGAGAATTAGCCAAAGCAATACTACCTTTAAAGGAGTAATACCAGGCCCAGAGGCCAGTTGCATGGGCTCTCTCATACTAGAGGTTGTATTCGGTTCTCCCGACAACTTCCGAAGTGAAAAGTTAACCTTCGACATCGCTCCATTCCGAAGCGGCTACCAAGCACTACTTGGAAGAACGGCCTTCGCTCGTTTTAATGCAGTACCGTATTATGCTTATCTCAAGCTCAAGATGCCCGGTCCACGTGGCATCATCACAGTTAGCGGAAACACTGAGCGTTCCCTACGCGCGGAAGAATGTGCGGCAACTTTGGCAGCCGAACACTAAATGGCCTCTCCAACTAGCATAAACGATCGGTCGTTAAGACCGTGGACACGGCTAGACGAGTCCGGCGCACCACTAGCTGTAACAGCTTAGATAAACCTGAGATGAGGTTGATGAATATACCCCCGTAGACGGTGCTAGGGGCTTCCCGCATGTAAAAAGGACTACAGTTCGGCTCGACCTTACTTATCTTCAATTTTAATGGTTTATTGAGAATAACCAATTTTTCACACGACAACTTTCACCTAAGTTTTTCTCTTTTACAGATGATAATCGTGCTACACCCGTCCAGGATACGGCACAACTGAGACACAGGCGCAGACGTGCAGCAAGGCCCCGCTCAAAGGTTTCTTTTTAGATTAAGACCCTGTGTAAACCTTTTTTACTGTCTCTTGTTGCTTCACATCGTCCGGATACTCAGTATAACCGCGAGGGATGCCGACGTTATTGGCATTTCGCCACGTCAGAATAAGTGCACGTACCTGGACCCTCAGGGTTCATTATCAAGGGCGTAACTCAGCCCGGTATATGTTGTAAAGACCGAATACGTTAGGGACTGTTCGGCGTCGCGAGTTTGGCCTTATCTGCATCAGCTCCGAATCATGTCTTTTGTCAAATTTAGGTTTGCCCGGCTCCCGTGTTTTGCTACCTTACGTTCCGCTCTATCGGCTAAGGTGGCACCAGGAGAACTACTGCGATTGTGCCCTGGTTGATCCGGACGAGCACCTCAGTAGAGAAAGCCGAAAACTGACTGTCATGATAAAGCGTGAGACTGGTCAACCACTCGACGACTCATCGGAATCTTCGGGATTCCTCCGCATTAACGAAGGGCCGGTTTTCCCGGTCATGTACGTACGCGCACCGTATTCGGATAGCCGCAGAAATACCAGGGGCTATATAGTAGACCCACTGTCAAACTCTTATGGTTAAGTGAAAGTGTTAAAGCAATATAGTCTGATTGCCTCGTTCGCCGCGCTACCACCTCCTTAACGGACCAAGACGTTGGATCAAGTGTGAAGACGCGCTTTTGCAAACACCCCCGCATTATATGCGTGGGGGCTGAAGCCGACGACTGCAAACTTTCAGGATATATATATATACATAAACGACCGCACAGGAGGCATAATAATACTTTCAGGCAAAAGTATAAACACATCCTTTATAATTCAAATAACATTGTTCTTACAATTGGGATACATGTCACTAGAACATGATACTCTTCGAGCACTGAGCCTCTATTAAACGAGCACCTTCTAAGACTTCTTCAAAATAGTGCTCGGTCGAAACCCGGCCTACGGCCAAACTCTGGGTTGCAATAGCAGTGGCCTCCATCTCTGCCCAGTATGTCTTGACACGGGCAAGAGCCATCCGCGCGCCCTCGATGCACGCCGACCTCTTCACAGCGTCGATATGCGGCACAACACCAAGGAATCGTTGCACTAAGCCAAAATAATTATTCGGCCTTGGTCCTTCAGGCCAAAGATGATCCACAACAGACCTCATGGCAAGCCCGGACAACCTATGGAGCTCGGCCCACTCGGCCATTTGCTCATTTAACAGCAGCGGACGCGCCGGAGCGTTGAACTGTGACCAGAACAACTTTTCCACTTTGTGATCTTTTTGATCTTCGAAAAACTTGGTCGCATCAGCAGCACTTGCTTCCAAATCCAGGTACGCGTCCGCAGAACTCCATAATTGATCCAGAAGGGCATACTTAGGATCTCCGAACTTCGTCCGCTACAAAAAGGGCTTCCCAGCCACGATATCTCCGGCTTGACGTAGCTCCTCCTTCGCCGCTCTGATTTTAGAGCGGGCTTCCTTGGCCGCTACCATGGCTTTCTCCAGGTCCACCGTCTTCGTTCGGCTTTCCTTCTCAAGAAGCTCATACCGGTCGGCGGCATCTTTCAACTCAACAACCATCTTGGCTATTTTTTCTTTGCTCTGGCAATGCGCAGCCTATTCGGCTCTTAGCTCTTCGACCGCCTTTAGGGCGGCCGCATCACTCCTCCTGGCTTGTTCCTTGGCTCGGGCAAGTTCCGCCCGAAGGGTCTCCACGGGGGCAGCTCCATCTGCAGTCACAACATATTACAGATACTAGCATCATGCTCTTCTTAATATGTGTTGATCACCGGAGAAATACATACCCTGTGCCTCGTCAAGCCGTTTGTTCACAAGCACGATGTCGGCATCTGCCGCATCAAGTTGCCGCTTCAGTTCGGCAAACTCACCAGTCCGGCTAGCCACCGGACCCTCAGCCACCTGCACGTGAAAGCAGAACGGTTATTACCTGGGACTATGATCCTCTATTTGGTGTCTTTTTCGACAGCAACCAGAGTGTTAGGGGCTACTATCTGCATAGGGCACACCTAGCGTGTGCGGCACCATCAAAAATTATATAATACTTTGCATACCTCAAAGCCTCTCAGCAGGCTCATAAAAGCTTCATGCAACCCGCTTTCGGCGGATGAAATCTTCTCAACCATCGTACCCATTAGCGTACGATGCGCTTCTGAGATAGCCGCTTGCTCCAGAAGATTCATCAGTGCGTCTGGTCGCCCACCGGACAGTCCCGGACTCTTTTTGTTGCTCTCCTTAGGAGCCGAATACCCCGGGCTTTGGGTGGCCGAAGGGTTACCCTCTGGCCTTGCCGGATCAGGAGAAATCCTCCGTGACGACACCTCAGGGTCGTCCACTTCACGAGGCGGGGAGGCACATGGAGGCGTTTCGCTCTCCATCATCTCCGGAAGAAGATCCCCCGAAGACGAACTCTGTCGAGAAGGGCTACGATCCGAACTACAAGACATAAGTCTCGGTTATTGATTTCAGGAATGAAGCAGGGTATATTTACTATAAAGTACTTTTGTTTACTTACAGTTCGGTGGAGGGCCGGTCCCCTTGCGGGAACTGTGCGGTAAGGATGCCCTCCGGGGTAGGGCCCCCTGACAAAGGTTTCTTCCCTCGTTTGAAAACCATTGTTTCCAAGTCTTCAGAGGCGGCCCTCTTCCTTCCTTGAGGAGAGGGAATTTCAGATTCTTCTCCCCGGTTGTCCTCCTTCGCGGAGGCACTAATTCCCCCGGTTTGGATGAATAATGAGTGAGGCTCACTTTCGGCTTCTTTGTTCCTCCCTTTATCTTCCCCTGATGGCGCTTGATAAGGCGCAAGCTCAAGCATCCTAGCTAGTACAGGGTCTGGTGAGCCTTCGGGAAGGGGGCCGGACACCTGATCATCTTCGCCTTTTTTACCCAATCCTGATCAAAGAGCGATTTTTCAGAATGATGTTGCGATAAATTAAAAGACAACGTGTTCGGCCGCGGAATTGCTTACTTGGGTGTCTGGACGATTGCAGCTCAGACCCGCATCCTCGGTGGTGTCCGGACACTTTACTTGTGATCCGAAGAACAATTTGTACATCCCTTAGAGCGTCACGCTGAAGAAGTGCTGAATAGTTCGCGGTCCTTCCAGGTTGAACTCCCACATACGGAGAGGCCGACGTTTGCAAGGCAGGACTCGACGAACTAGCATGACTTGCATCACCTTGACAAGGCTGACATCTCTCTCGAGGAAGTCTTGGATGCGACTCTGCAATATCGGCACATCATTTACTGGCCCCCAGTCCAGCCCCTTGTTGATCCATGATGCCAGTTGTGGCGGGGGGTCCGAGCGGAAGGCAGGGGCGGCTACCCACTTAGTACCCCGGGGAGCTGTGATGTAAAACCACTCCCGTTGCCATAAGCTGGACACCTCCGGGAAGGAACCCTTTGGCCATGGGACATCGGCGCTGTTGCTTATTACGGCACCCCCGCATTCTGCGTGTCGCCCATCAATCATCTTTGGCTTCACATTAAAGGTCTTCAGCCATAAGCCGAAGTGTGGGGTGACGTGGAGGAAGGCCTGACACACGGCGATGAACGACGAGATGTGAAGGATGGAATCCGGGGCCAGATCATAGAAATCAAGCCCGTAATAGAACATGAGCCCTCTAATAAAGGGATTGAGACTAAAGCCTAGCCCTCGGAGGAAGTGGGAGACGAATACGACACTCTCGCCGGGTTCGGGAGTGGGAATGACCTGCCCTCGAGCAGGCAGCCTGTGCAAGATTTCGGCGGTCAGATACCTGGCTTCTCTTAGCTTCTTGATGTCCTCCTCTGTGACAGAGGAAGGCATCCACCGACCTTGAAGGTTGGATCCGGACATGACTGAAGGTCCGAAGCACCTAGCCTGAGCCTTGGGTGTTGGAACTCGAGGTGGGGGAAGGATTCGATTGAGCGCGAGAAGAAAAGGACAGGCCTTGGCCCCTTTATAAAGAGGGTGAATATCAAGCGTCCTCCGCGTGGCCGTTTGGGACTTGCCTAGAATTGAGGAGTCATACCAGTAGGCACGATTGGGTTACCCATACCCGTATTGATGAGAATCCCGTGAAAAGAGGGACACGATCTCTGCTTCGACAGGATGTGCCAGTAAAACCGCGTCGCAACACGTGCAGTGGCAGGCTCAGAAAAATGGTTCGTCATGACCAGACCGCGACATTACGTCACGCTATCAAAAGCTATCATTAGATTAGATTTGTGGAAATATTATTCTCTCTATGATGGTATGTGGAATTTGTTTTGCAGAGCTGGACACTATCCTTGTGTTCAAAATCTTCTATGGAGTATTCGGAGGAGGAACCCGCCTTGCAATGCCGAAGACAATCTGCGCGCCGGACTCGTCGTCATTGAAGCCTGGTTCAGGGGCTACTCAGGGAGTCCTGGATTAGGGGGTCCTCGGAAGCCGGACTGTTGGACTATGAAGATACAAGATTGAAGACTTCGTCCCGTGTCTGGATGGGACTCTCCTTGGCGTGGAAGGCAAGCTTGGCAATACGGATATGTAGATCTCCTCCCTTGTAACCGACTCTGTGTAACCCTAGCCCCCTCCGGTGTCTATATAAACCGGAGGGTTTAGTCAGTAGGACAACAACAATCATACCATAGGCTAGCTTCTAGGGTTTAGCCTCTACGATCTCATGGTAGATCAACTCTTGTAATACTCATATCATCAAGATCAATCAAGCAGGAAGTAGGGTATTACCTCCATCGAGAGGGCCCGAACCTAGGTAAACATCGTGTCCCCCGCCTCCTGTTACCATCTGCCTTAGACGCACAATTCGGGACCCCCTACCCGGGATCTGCCGGTTTTGACACCGACAGCCTCCCGTACAACGCCATACTCGGGTACCCGGCCTTGGCCAAGTTCATGGCGGCGACCCACCCCGGTTACAACCTCATGAAGATGCCAGGAAGTAGTGGCGTCCTCACCGTGGCGGTGGACACCAAGGACGCGCTGATGGCCCTCAAGCTCGCCTTTAGGGCCGCGGCGACCGCGCGACCAAGCGAGGAGGGTGCCCCGGAGGCTGCACCAGCAAAGAAGAAGCAATTGTTCTCTCAAGATTGGGCCGAGACGAAGCAGGTGACGGTCGATGAAGACGGGGCATCGGGCTCCACCTTCACCATCGGCGCCGGCCTGCCCCCAGACCAAGAAGAAGCGTTGGTCAGCTTCCTGCGCGCGAACAAGGATGTGTTTGCATGGGAGCCCAAGGACCTGATCGAGATCCCGAAGGGGATAATCGAGCACCACCTGAGGGTGTGCCCACACGCGCGTCCTGTGAAGCAGAAGGCGCGGCGGCAGTCCACAGAGAAGCAGTCGTTCATCGTCCAAGAAACCCGCAAGCTACAAGTGGCTGGCGTCATTCGGGAGGTGCGGTATCCAGAATGCCTGGCAAACCCCGTTATCGTCCCCAAGAAAGGCGGGAAGGAGCGCATGTGCGTCGATTTCACCAACCTCAACAAAGCTTGCCCTCAAGACCCCTTTCCACTTCCGCGCATCGATCAGATCGTCGATTCCACTGCCGAGTGCGACCTACTGTGCTTCCTGGACCCAGGGGCGGGCCCAGGAATTCAAGACTGTGTATTCAAATTTTGGAAAAAATGGAAGTATATGGCCTTCCTTTCGGGCGTATAATCAATTACAGAAGCATATTGTACTAGTTCTAAACTATATAGAAGATACCACATAATATATTATATTCACAAAAAATAATCATAACTTGGTATTGTTCACCATATGGAAGTAAAAACATTGTTCAACATATCATCATAAAATCTAAAATATATAGAGGATCGATAAAAAAACTTACAAATCACATGATAACTTTGCGATCCTTGATGCTTTGAAAATGTGTGATAATGTCCTCATCCTTAACTTGCAAGAAGAAATCCCTTTCAATGAATATGACCAAGCAGCCATTCAAGTATTTTTGCCCCATCTTGCTTCTTAGCTTGTTTTTTATATAGTTCATTGATGAAAAGACCCTCTCAACTCCACTTGTTGCAATAGGAAGGACTAGCACTGATATGTCTCCGTCGTATCTATAATTTTTGATTGTTTCATGCCAATATTATACAACTTCACATATTTTTGGCAAATTTTATATGATTTATTGGACTAACCTATTGATCCAGTGCCCAGTGCAAGTTCCTGTTCGTTGCATGTTTATTGTATCGCGGAAAATCCAACAAACAAAGTCCAAATGCAATAAATTTTTACGGAGAATTATTTTGGAATATATGTGATTTTCGGGAGTTGGAATCACCACAAACGGAGGCCCACACAGTCCACAAGACACCAGGGCGCGCCCCAGGCCCCTGGCGCATGGTGGTGGGTTGTGCCCTCCTCGAACGTCGGTTAAAGCTCTACTTCGGGCGCAAGGAAGCTTATATCCAGAAAAAATCGTGTTAAAATCTCAGCGCAATCGGAGTTACGGATCTCCCGGAATATAAGAAACAGTTTTCAGACAGATCAGGGGAACGCGAAACAGAAGAGAACAGAGAGGGAGATCCGATCTCGGATGGGCTCCCGCCCCTCCGCCGCCATGGAGACCAAGGACCAGAGGGGGAACTCTCCTCCCATCTAGGGGGGAGGCCAAGGAAGAAGAAGAAGGAGGGGCTATCTCCCCCTCACTTCCGGTGGAGCCGGAGTGCCACCAGGGCAACGATCGGGACGGTAATCTACATCAACAATCTTGCTACCCACAACCCCAACTTTCTCCCCTTCTATGCAGCGGTGTAACACCTCTTCCCCCCGCTGTAATATCTACTTAAACATGGTGCTCAACTCCATATATTATTTCCCAATGATCTATGGCTATCCTATGATGTTTGAGTAGATCCGTTTTGTCTTGTGGGTTAATCTTGATCTTGGTTGGTATGATTCTATATTTTATTTATGGTGCTGTCCTTGAAGGAAATATGCCCCAGAGGCAATAATAAAGATGTTATTTATATTTCCTTATATCATGATAAATGTTTATTATTCATGCTAGAATTGTATTAACCGGAAACTTGATACATGTGTGAATACGTAGACAAAACAAAGTGTCCCTAGTATGCCTCTACTTGACTAGCTCGTTAATCAAAGATGGTTAAGTTTCCTGACCATAGACATGAGTTGTCATTTGATGAACGGGATCACATCATTAGGAGAATGATGTGATGGACAAGACCTATCCGTTAGCTTAGCATAATGATCGTTAAGTTGTATTGCTATTGCTTTCTTCATGACTTATACATATTTCTCTGACTATGAGATTATGCAACTCCCGAATACCGGAGGAACACCTTGTGTGCTATAAAACGCCACAACATAACTGGGTGATTATAAAGATTCTCTACAGGTGTCTCCGAAGGTGTTTGTTGGGTTGGCATAGATCGAGATTAGGATTTGTCACTCCGAGTATCGGAGAGGTATCTCTGGGCCCTCTTGGTAATGCAGATCACTATAAGCCTTGCAAGAAATGTGACTAATGAGTTAGTTGCGGGATGATGCATTACAGAACGAGTAAAGAGACTTGCCGGTAACGAGATTGAACTAGGTATGATGATACCGACGATCGAATCTCGGGCAAGTAACATACCGATGACAAAGGGAACAACGTATGTTGTTATGCGGTTTGACCGATAAAGATCTTCGTAGAATATGTAGGAGCCAATATGAGCATCCAGGTTCCGCTATTGGTTATAGACCGGAGATGTGTCTCGGTCATGTCTACATAGTTCTCGAACCCGTAGGGTCCGCACGCTTAACGTTCGATGACGAATTGTATTATGAGTTATGTGTTTTGATGACCGAAGTTTGTTCGGAGTCCCGGATGAGATCACGGACATGACGAGGAGTCTCGAAATGGTCGAGACATAAAGATTGATATATTGGACCATGTTATTCGGACACCGAAAGTGTTCCGGATAGTTTCGGGTAAAAACGGAGTGCCGGAGGGGTTACCGGAACCCCCCGGGGGAACTAATGGGCCACCATGGGCCTTATTGGAGAGAGAGGAGGGCCTCCAGGGCAGGCCATGCCCCCCGTTAGCAGTCCGAATTGGACAAGGGAAGGGGGGCGGTGCCCCCTTTCCTACTCCCTCTCCCTCTCCTTCCTTCCCCCTCTCTTCCTTGTGGAGGAATCCTACTAGGACTAGTAGTCCTAGTAGGAATCCCTCTCCTTGGGCCCGCCCCTAGGGCCGGTCGGCCTCCCCCTCCCTCCTTTATATACGGGGGCAGGGGGCACCCTAGAACACACAAGTTTCTCTTAACCGTGTGCGGTGCCCCCCTCCACAGTTACACACCTCGATCATATCGCCGTAGTGCTTAGGCGAAGCCGTGCGCCGGTAACATCACCATCACCGTCGCCACGCCGTCGTGCTGACAGAACTCACCCTCGCCCTCAACTGGATCAAGAGCACGAGGGACATCATCGATCTGAACATGTGCTGAACACGGAGGTGCCGTACGTTCGGTACTTGGATCAGTTGGATCGCGAAGAAGTTCGACTACATCAACTGCGTTACTAAACACTTCCGCTTTTGGTCTACGAGGGTACGTGGACACACTCTCCCCGCTCATTGCTATGCTTCTCCTAGATAGATCTTGCGTGATCGTAGGAAAATTTTGAAATTACCACGTTCCCCAACAGTCCTACGGTGCCCTCCGTTCTCGCGCAAACGTGAGGGGCCCCCGCTGCAGGGTGTTGCAATATGTTCATGGTTTGCTTATGGTGGGTTGCGAGAGTGACAGAAGCTTAAACACGAGTAAGTGGGGTATGATGTATGGGAGTAAAGAGGACTTGATACTTAATGCTATGGTTGGGTTTCACGACCTTAATGATCTTTAGTAGTTGCGGATGCTTGCTAGGGGTCCAATCATAAGTGCATATTATCCAAGTAGAGAAAGTATGTTAGCTCATGCCTCTCCCTCATATAAAATTACAAGAATGATTACCGGTACTTGTTATTGATTGCCTAGGGACAAATAACTTTCTTGTTGACACAAACCCTTTTACTAAACACCTAACTTTTATTATCTTGCAAAATACTTCTAGTTTTATTCTTGCAAAGTAGTTATAGCATCACTCCTACAAAATAGTTTCATACTTGTTTCCGGTAAAGCAAACGTCATGTGTGCGTAGAGTTGTATCGGTGGTCGATAGAACTTGAGGGAATATTTGTTCTGCCTTTAGCTCCTCGTTGGGTTTGACACTCTTATTTATCGAAGAAGGCTACAAACGATCCCCTATCATGTGGGTTATCAAGACCTTTTTCTGGCGCTGTTGCCGGGGAGCAATAGCGTAGGTGAATATTCTCATGTGTGCTTGTTTACTTTATCACTAAGTGTTGGTGTGGAATGACACCTATGGGATCACAAGAATCCCTACTACGGTTGCCGGGGCGCAGGGTTGCAAGAAGAGCAGGATCAGTAGTCAGCACAAGGATCGTTTACCCAGGTTCGGGCCGCGAGGATGCGTAGAACCCTAGTCCTGCTTTGGTGGGTGTATTTCAGAGAGTTCTTGAGCTCTCGAACTAGCTATGGTCAGTGCGTGGTTCGAAAGAGCCGAATCCCCCTCTAGTATGCCATGGGCCTCCTTTTATAGGCGAAAGGGGCTGCCACAGTGGCATACAGGAGGTGGAAAGGCGTACAGTATTGCGAGCTTATCGCTCATATTACAGGACAACTCGCATTTAATGCGCCGCTAAGGTGTCCCCTAGCTTTATCTGGGACGGGGGCAAGGCCCGTCCCGTCCGTCGCCGCTTCTCTTCGCTTCGACACGCGCCCTGGCCAGCGATGCGTGCGGCGCCATGTAGGCAGGCAGGCAGCTGAGGTGTCGCGGTGGTAGGGTCTTCACGAAGATCTGCATGCCGCCACGCAGGCGCCTGCTGAGTTGGCCTGGAAGCTGCATGTTGCCATGCAGGTGCCTGCCCAGCTGGTTTGGGCTGGCAGCTGCGTGCGAACGGTGGTGGAGACTTGGCTGGTGCGGGCCTGACAGTGGCCCTGCTGGCGTCTTCGGCGAGAGCCTTGCCGGGCTTTCCGTGGCGCGCTTCTTGCCGGGGGTCTCGTGGCTCTCCTCGGCAAGGATCTTGCCGAGGATCGTAGTCTTCTAATCCTCATCTGATCTTGAATATGTCTTCACAAAGATCTGCATGCCACCACAAAGGTGCCTCCCGAGCCCTGGCCCCACGTGGCTGATGGTGTTGGGGACTTGGGCTCAAGGGTGGCTCACCCTGTTGGCGTTTGGGCGCGCTGCCCCGGCAAGGGTCTTGCCAGGGGAAACTGCTCCTTGGTTGGCGTTGGTCTGGCTGTCTTGGGCTTCGGTTTTGCCTTGGTTCACCTCCCCTGCTTTGCTTGGTGTGGCCGTGGGCGCGGCTCCGACTGCCCGTGCATAGGTAAAGGGGTACAAAAGTTCGCCCCTTCTTTTGTACACCGACAGGAGCCCCCGGGCCTGGGCCACACATAAGCGCGACGCGTTGTTGGGCCAGGCCCAAAATGGTGCGCGGGCAGGCGGGGCGGTTTTTACCGCAGTAAAACTTTTCGCGCGCTGCGCTTCCCACGACCCACATTGAATGCGCGACGTGGAGGGGCGCGCATGATGTGGGCGGCATGCGTGGGGCGGTTCATGCACGCATGCGTCACATCGCAGTAAATGGGCAGTGCAACCCGCACCTTCCCCATAAAAAGGGATAACCACGGGCGCACTGTTCCATTACCCTCCGTGCAATCCCAATCTCGGAAGCCTCCGCTCGCCTTCCCTTCTTCCCTAAGCTTTGCTCTTGCTCGCCGCCGTCGCATTCCCTCCGCCCTCTGCTTTGCCCTTCTCCCCCAACCGCCATGGCACCGAAATTCGTCAAGGGCAAGGGTGTGGCTAAGGATGCCGGAGCGGCAGAGCCACCGGAGAGTGCGCAGGCGGTGCAGCGGACGCAGTCCGTCCTCTTCCCCTTGACAGTCGACGTGTTCAAGCTTCGAGAAGCCTTCAAGCCCCTGTGGGGGGGGGGGGGGGTGAAGACGGGGGGAGATAAGTCGGGGCATCCCGCCACGCGCGTCGTCCGCGCCAACTGCGCCGAGGCTGCCCAAATCGGTACCCCTTTTTTGTCGACTATTTTTCTTGTGGGCATTGTCCTGCCTTCTCCGATTTCTTCAGCGACATCATGCACACCTTTGGCTTCCGCCTCTTGGATTCTACCCCGAATGCGGTGGCATGCATGGACCTTTTCGCGCACCTCTGCGAGGGTTTCGCCGGGGTGCACCCCAACACGGCGCTCTTCCGTCATTACTTCTTCCCTCGGATCCAGACGGGAGGCGCCATTTCTGGTTGCGTCACCTGGATCCCAAGGTCCAAGGGAGCGTACCCAGATGGCGCCATGAAGGAGAGGTGGGAAGAATGGCGGGGCCGGTGGTGCTGGATCGAAGAGAAGGACCCGCCGGCGTTCTGCGAAGTTCTCCGGGCGCCGCCGGTCCGCAGAAGCGGTTGGAGCGACGTCGACGCCGACGACGAGAAGCTCACGATTGCCACCACCGGGATCCTTCGGCTCACCGAGGCCGGGCTCACCCTCGACATGATCGGGGCGGACTTCATCCGCCACCGGATCGCTCCAATGCATAACAAGGGGAGGCCGGCCTGGCTCTTCACGAACCCCGCCGACATCATGCGGCTCCGCCCCGGCCTCGACCACAATTTCACAGTGATGGGGCACGCCCATTTCTGCCAGCGAATCTTCCAGCTCGATGTGGGCCGCGACGGCGAGGTAGAGCGGACCAGCAAGGTCGCGAGGGCTGCCGCGAAGGCCGGCAAGGTCTTCAAGGGGCCCTTGTTCAAGTTGCCGGCAGGAGTGGTCCCGCTGTGCAACAATTCGCGTCGGACCGACATCATCGCCATGATGCCGGACTGCAACGCGCATGGCCCTGACCCGAGCTGGGCCGAGCCGGAGGGCGTCGAGGTGCGGCAGTTCTTCGAGACCCTGCACGAAGGATACGTCAACGCCGACGCCGAGCGGCTGCTGTCGGTGTCAAAACCGGCGGATCTCGGGTAGGGGGTCCTGAACTATGCGTCTAAGGCGGATGGTAACAGGAGGCAGGGGACACGATGATTACCCAGGTTCGGGCCCTCTCGATGGAGGCAATACCCTACTTCCTGCTTGATTGATCTTGATGATATGAGTATTACAAGAGTTGATCTACCACGAGATCGTAGAGGCTAAACCCTAGAAGCTAGCCTATGGTATGATTGTTGTTGTCCTACGGACTAAACCCTCCGGTTTATATAGACACCGAAGGGGGCTAGGGTTACACAGAGTCGGTTACAAGGGAGGAGATCTACATATCCGTATTGCCAAGCTTGCCTTCCACGCCAAGGAGAGTCCCATCCGGACACGGGACGAAGTCTTCAATCTTGTATCTTCATAGTCCAACAGTCCGGCAAAAGGATATAGTCAGGCTGTCCGAGGACCCCCTAATCCAGGATTCCCTCAGTAGCCCCCGAACCAGGCTTCAATGACGATGAGTCCGGCGCGCAGATTGTCTTCGGCATTGCAAGGCGAGTTCTTCTCCAAATTCGGAGTACCTGTTGAGTAGTGTCCGGCTTCCCAGAAATGTTGCACTCCTTGGCTTCTGCGCCTAATAATGGCTATCTTACACGTGTCGAGCGAATGCGAGAAGCCAGGGCATTTTTACATTTGCCCCCCTAGCCGTGTGAGTAAATCTCCTATTTAAGAGACGGGGATTCTCAGATCCAGATCACACCATCCTCCCACAGCGAGTATACATCGGAGCGCACCCGGAAAAATCCATTCCAACATGGCCGGCCATCGTAGCTCCTCCTCTCGCTCCCGTAGCCCTAAGCCCGGAAATGGAAGAAGTGTTCTATCCCCCACAGCCAATTAGTAGAGTTACAGACCCAGGGATTTCTCCCCCCAGCGTATATGGTCCCCGTTCAAGCCGGGCTCGCCACCTATAATGGCGGGGAGCAAGCGGAGAGCTTTCCCAACCCATCCATGGGGGAGCGGGTATGCCTTGTCCCTTACTTATTAAGAGGGCTTGGATTTCCAATTCATCCTTTCCTCCGCGGGCTCCTGGAGTTCTACGGCCTCCATCTGCATAATTTTACTCCCGCCTCCATATTACACATCGCTGGCTATGTCGCCCTTTGCGAGCTGTTTCTGGGCTGCGAAGCTCATTTCGAGCTATGGAAGAGGCTATTCTACCTCGTACCCCGTACACAGGAGGGGTCAATATACCAAGTGGGCGGAGCCGAAATATGGCGCATGGCCGGGACCGGATACCTGTCCGGTACTCCAAGGAAGACATCCGAAGCCTGGCCTTCGGAGTTGTTTTATATGGAGGACGTCCCCCTTCCGGACCCTATTCGGATAGGCCTTCCTGAGTTCGACAACGCTCCCCTGAAGAAACGCCGCAGCTGGCGCCCTTAGAGCCCTCAGGAGGAAGATAACGGGGAGGTCCTGTACTTGATGGGTCGGATACAGATGCTGGCCCAGTCAGGATTGACAGTAATCGAAGTTATGTCAATATGTATAATGCGGGGGGTGCAGCCACTTCAATATCGGGGGCAACCCATGTGGCACTTCAACGGAGAAGACGATGCCACCCGCTGCGGTCGTAAGGGACCGGACTCAGTCGCTGCTCTAGCAAAAATTCTGTCCGATCTTGCTGTTTCATAGAAGGAGCTGCGAAAAGCTGTGAGGGAGGTCCACAGCCCGCCTCCACAACCAGGGGACCCTGACCGGGCCCTCGACCCCGGACTCGAAGAGGATCCGGACATATTTGTGGAGCTGATTGACAGGACGTTCTATCAATTGAGCTACGATGATGCCATGGTGGCCATCATAGCCGATTACTACTCCCTGCATCGCATGTAAGTAAAACCGGAGTCGCAACTTCCGAAAAGGATCCCTTTTTCTGCACTTCACCTACCGCACACATATGGTGTCTTACAGGGAAGGCCCTCGGGACGCCATGCCGAACCCGCAGTGACTCACCCACAAGGGGCACTGAAGCTGGGTAGGCTTAAAAGGAAGGCAGTCAGGACTGAGACGCTGTCGCAGACGTATGAAACAGAACCCCGCTCCGTGGTTGTCTTCTTTAAAATATAATGACATCCATGTTTCCTAGTAGGAAAAACGCTCGCCGGACTATATCCGGAGAGGTTGCCGGTCATGCCTCCACCAGTCGGGCTCCAGAGCCGGACATATAGGCGGACGCTAACACGGGCCAACGCCAGAGGTTCCTCCTACAGAGGATGCGGATAGGCTATCCGCTACAATTTATGAAGTGGAGAGCGCCATGAATCACAGGCGTCGCTGGGCCGTACTCCGTGACGCTTGTTTCTCCCAAGAGGCGTTCGATGCCTTCAACTCAGGAGACGCGTACATTCGAGCTGCTCAAAATGGTCTTGCCAGAGCCACGGACCAGTATGTAAAGGATATACGCGTAAGGAAGTCTAATAATTATGTATATCAGTAGCCCCTGAGACTTGAAATAGTTGACACAACTGATTTAAGGATCATTATTTGTGCAGGTTCTTATGGAGAAGAATACCCAATTGTCTCAAGAGCTGGAAGAGTGCAAAGCCCAGCTACGGGCCGCAGTTGTCGCAATGAAGGAGTCCGAGAAGGCCCCCTCTGGTAACACTTGGCTTTATCAAAAAGAATGACCTGTACCGTTTAGTATGCGGCATGCATGCAAATCTAACAATAGATTCTGCAGATGACTCTAGAATGAATCCGGAGGTCGTGATAGGGGATGAGCCGCATGCTCAACGACAGCTAAAGGCTGGCGAGCACGTGCTTACACGAGTTAGGCGGGAGAAAAACGATCTCCAAGACGCCAATATCCAGCTGGGCGTGGAACTGAAAGATGTTCGAGCCCAGCTTGCTGACTCCGTAAAGGAGAATAAGCGGCTTCGACGCGGCATTTTCAGTAAGTGCTTGAACAAACTTTTAAAGACTTCGGCAAAGAAACCGGCTAACAGAGTTATGTCTGCAGGTATGCTGACGGGTCAGCCCACAGAGGAGATGCCCGGGTCTGCGGGTGATCTTCTGCCAGAGCTGTCACAACTGCACGAACAAGTTCGGCAGGTGATGCAGGGCATTGCCCAAGCCTTGTGGCCATCCGCCTCCCCGCCAGGAGGCATGGGGGAGCTTATAGAGAATCTCAAGGGAGCGCGGCGGCGCTTCCGATTATGGAAGATATCGGCCTGCCGACAAGGTGCAAGGGAAGCCTGGGCCATGGTGAAGACGCGATATACCAAGGCTGACCCGAACCACATGGCCGAGGTCGGACCTATGGGGCCTGATGGGAAAGAGATCCCCGTCCGTTTGGTGTATGACCAAGTAGAATTAGCCGCAAAGTATTCCCAACAGGATTGTAGGCTAGACAGCCTGTTGGATGGTATAGAAGAAGAATTTAGTCAGTCTAAGTGAATGTGTACTTCAAGTGACATGTATTGTCCCTAGCCGGATTGTAAATCCATTGTCATGGCGGACCTTTTTCCTTCAACCTCTGGACCCAACAGTCCGGAGTGTATCCGAGTACCCGCTCAGTTATGAAAAAACCGGGGTACGCATGGAAACAAGGCGTAGGGGTCATAAGTGCTTGAACAGACAAGTACCGAACTAGTTATGTTATATTACATGGATAGTAAGAAACATCTTCCAGGGAGAATAGTTCCGTTAAGGGTTCCTTTCCCTGGGTACGCATGCCCTAATGTGCACGTCCGAGCTGGGAAAAGAGACGCATGATAAAAACATCTGGGGGCATGTATTACAATAAATAAGGATCATCTTTTGTTCACCGACCGAGTATTCCCTTAAGAACGCTAGCTTTCGGCTTCACCCAGTCTGAGGTACACATCCGGCTGACCCGGCAGTAACAATCGCAGAGGTGCTCCCCTTATGCCCTAGCCGAATTAACGGGAACGCAGGGCATAAACACAAGAGCCAGGCAACCCAGCTTGGCCAAAACTTAAGTCATATCGATGCATATAATGGCGAAAAAAGGTACATGTGGAAGAATAACACATGTGTGGGGCATAGAGCCCGGAAAATAGTTATATGAAGCTTCTATATAAGAAGCCCCCAGGTATAATGAGCGCGGCTAGCGCGTCAAGATTGTGTAGTCAAGACACATTTTAGCATTTTAAGGCGTTGAAGAAAAAGGGAAGACAGAAAGAAATAAAAGACAGATAACAGATATATAAAAAATGGACGGAGGTAAGGAGATGAACATGGAGTCCGGCACTAGGCGTAGAACCTTCAGAATCTGGCTGCGTTCCATGGGTTTGGCTCGAGTTGATTGTCCGATGCATCTCGCAGACGGTATGCTCCACCGGTTAGAACTTGGTTGATAACGAAGGGACCTTCCCATTTGGGCTTGAGCTTGTTCTTTTTCTTCTCCGGTAGGCGTAGAACGAGTTCGCCAACGTTATAAGTTTTGGCTCGTACTTCTCTGCTTTGATACCTTCGAGCCTGTTGTTGATAGAATGCGGAACGGGCTTTTGCCACGTCACGCTCCTCCTCCAGGGCGTCCAAGCCGTCCTGCCGATCAAGCTCGGCCTCTTTCTCTTCATATATGCGCACTCGAGGCGACTCATGAATTATGTTGCAGGGCAGTACCGCCTCTGCGCCGTACACCATAAAAAATGGTGTGTATCCGGTAGTGCGATTCGGCATGGTCCGCAACCCCCATAGTATGGAGTCGAGCTCCTCTACCCAGTGCGTATCGGATTCCTTCAAGGATCGCACTAATCTAGGTTTAATGCCGCTCATGATAAGACCGTTTGCTCGTTCAACTTGATCGTTAGTTTGTGTGTGATAGACAAAAGCATAATCGAGCTTGATGCCCATGTTGCTGCACCAAAGTTTTACCTCGTCGGCTGTAAAGTTCGAGCAGTTATCAGTGATGATGCTGTGGGGGACGCCATAACGGTGTAAAACCCCGGATATGAAGTCTATCACTGGTCCGGATTCGGCCGTTTTAACTGGTTTGGCTTCTATCCATTTGGTAAATTTATCCACCATGACCAATAAGTATTTTTTCTTATGGCTTCCCCCTTTGAGGGGTCCGACCATATCAAGCCCCCAGACCGCAAAGGGCCAAGTAATGGGGATTGTTTGGAGAGCGGTAGGTGGCATATGGCTTTGGTTTGCGAAAAGCTGGCAACCAACGCATCGTTGAACGAGGTCCTGTGCGTCTGCTCGGGCTGTCGGCCAGTAGAAACCTGTACGGAAGGCCTTGCTTACAAGGGCCCGAGCTGCGGTGTGGTGTCCGCCAAGTCCAGCATGAATTTCTGCCAAAAGTTGTCGCCCTTCCTCTTCGGAGATGCACCTTTGAAGGACTCCGGTAGCGCTTTTCTTATAAAGCTCTCCCTCATGGACCTTGTAGGCTTTAGACCGTCGCACAATGCAACGTGCCTCGTTTGGGTCCTCAGGTAGTTTCTGCCTAGTTAGGTAGGTCAAGAACGGTTCTGTCCACGGGGCAATGACAGCCATAATCACGTGGGCGGAAGGTGTTATTTCGGTGGTAGAGCCTCCGATTATGTCAGGGTGTTCGGGATCTGGCGTTGTGTCCGGGTCCGGACTATTATTTCCGGTCTCTCCTTCCCATACCACAGATGGCTTCACTACAAAAAAAAATACACTTCCGTGATGATACATGTTTGTCACAGTAGGTCGCGTTTTCTGTCATGCATGTACATCCATGACAAATTTATGACAGAATCAAGATAATCATACCTGTGCTGTCGTAGAAGTGTTCCATGACATTGCCAAAATTATCATCACGGAAGTGTCCACTTCCATGACGATAAATCGCGTGTCAAAGAAGTGCTTTCGTCAAGGGTGACCGACACGTGGCATCCACCGTAACGGAACACCGTTAAGCTATCGGGTTGGGTTTTGGATCCGATAACCCGTTAACAGCCCCGACCAATGGGGATTTTCCACGTGTAAAATCATCATTGGCTGGAGGAAACACGTGTCGGCTCACCGTTGGGACAGATGTCATCGGCTCATTGGAGCGAAGGCGCCTATGATACGGCGACACGTGGGACGGCCCAATAGAGGCCCATTCCTGTGAAAAGGCCGGCCCGTTTGACTTGGTCAAAAGGTGGCGAGCCTGCCCACGGAAAGCCTGTTAACGGCATGTTCGCATATAGCCCATTTACAGCCCGCTAAGCCAGGGCCCGTTACGCCCTATCTGAATTAGGCCCAGTAGCGTCATCTGGGCCGTCCAATATGATTCAACCTGTTTTAACTTCCGGCCCATGTGTGGCCCATGACTTCTTTTGGCCCATATGAGGACCTTTGTAACTCTTGGCCCATTAACGGCCCGTGGTGAAACTGGCCCGTAATGAACAGTGTATCACTTTATACCCATTAACGGCCCGTTATTCCATTGGGTCGTTTCCAGCCCAAGTTATCTTTCGGCCTTCTCAGGGCCCATTGATTCTTGGGCTCATTTGCAGCATTCGGTTACATACGCCCCGTTACTGTCATTTTCTGCTTGTGGGCCAAATTCAACCCGTCGTTACAGTCGGCCCGTTTGCGGACTGTTAATACGTTGGGCCGTTTTCATGTCAAAAAACCCGTTGGGCTGTTTTCATAGAGTTATCAAATACGGCCTATTAATGGCCCGTATGGTCCACGAATAGTATGGCCCATGATTGGCGAAATGATGATACGCCCCGTAGAAGGCCCATGGATCCTACGGCCCGTATGAGGCCCATGGATAGTACGGCCCGTAGAAGGCCCATGGATCGTACGGCCCGTAGAAGGCCCATGGACCCTATGGCCCGTAGAAGGCCCATGGACCCTAAGGCCCGTATAGAAGGCCGATGGATCCTACAGCCGGACGAAGGCCCATGGATCATACGGCCTGCAGGAGGCCGATGGTTACAACAGTCCGTGTGTTGCCATGATTATTTAGGCCTAGTTACCAAAAATAGGCTATTGTGGCCACTAGAAAAAAACAGAAAAAGAACTGCAGTGACTACAAGAAAACAACTAAACAAGACAATAAGGAAATAAATAAGCAAGCAATTAACGCTAGCCTATTACCGTTATTACACATATTACATCCACTGGGCATCAAAGTTCGCCACCAGTGCAAATATAGGGAACAGAGCAGCACATTACATACACTGGCCATCAAAATTGGCCACCAGTGCAAATAAACGCGGCAACAAAACAAGAGCATAATTGAAACAACTTCAGAAGAGCTCAAGAAACGTTATCCTGGGTATCCACCATGCTGGCAATAAGCTTAGCAAGCTGATTAGCTTTGTCGTGTTTGGCGCTAAAATCCTCCAACGCTTGCTGTTGCACCAGAAAGTATGCATCTGAATGCTCCAGGGACTTCCGCAGTCCTTCCGCTTCTTGTCGCAGCACAGCTGATCGATGTCTTTCAGCTTGTAGTTGAGACTCAAGAAACCGAACTAATTCAGGCATTGAGTTTGAATAGCTTGTGCAAGCGGTAGTGGCCAGTAACTCGAACACTAAACCAAGACAGGACTTTGGGGTTGTCTCGCTGTCTTCAAGATAGTCTTCCTTAGCTGTTTTATCAGCTTTGTTGGAGACCAACAAGGATGTGTCACTATCCTGAACCTTATCTGCATTACTTCCTTTACCATTGCTTAATAAGGCACTCTTCCCCAATATTCTGTCAGCATTCTAAAAGAAGAAACAAGCAGACACATAACAAGTTTAGCATGTACTAGTATATGAAACTCATTTCGGTGAACCAGTTCATTAGTAAGGTGGACAGGATTAAACTACCAAGTCTTCTATTCCAAGTACTAGTACATAATAAAAGCATCAAACAAACATATATCTATGTCCTATGGTCACTGCATTGTCTTGCCAAATCAAAATAGAGACACGGTTCAAATCATATCAGTTCAAGACAAAGCAGCAGTGAAAGAATACAAAGCGTGGGAAACTACACGGCACAACAAGATTTCAGATGGGTACCACGGGTCTACATGTACAACAACACTATTGGCTCTGTTGTGATGCTAGTAATGTGCATGATATGAAAGTCAACTGTATACACAATTGAAATTGAAATCAACAGAGCTATTGATAAGAGCAAACCTGTTAAAGAAACATGCGTGAACATACCTGCTGTGCCATTGGAGTTTCAATTGGATCCTTCAATTTAAAAATAAGTTTGTATGAGTAAATACAGTGATACAAGAGCAAAGCAATCATAGTTAAAAAAAGGCGCGCTAAGCGAGCGCTTAAGCGCGCCTAGGCTCTAGGCGTTGGCAAAACGCATTGCGCATAACTACACATAATCTGTGCATAACCTTGGTCAGTAAAGCGCAAGGCGGTGGCAAAACACACAATTAACGCCTAGCGCTTTTTTGAACTATGATAGCAATGGAATCTTAAATTAGAACAGTTGTTCTCCAGGTTTAGGCACTTGATCTACATGAACATAGTACAGTAAGACGCAAGAATATAATACTTAAAAATAGAAAATGAGCTCATAGACCTTACCACATTCTTGGTTCGGGACCAGTACAGAACAAGGCATTCCCAGTCATCGTCCAGTAAATGTGTCGCGGGAGAACGTAAGGGAATTTGATGAGTTTCTTTGCCGGTGAAGTACGTTTTCTTCAGGTAATTCCGATACTGCCACCAAGCATTCTTGAAGATAGCAGAGGTATTAGCACAGGTTACCTCATCCTGAGTTTCCAAATCGGTCATTCTCTATAGAGAAAAATGGGAAAATTTGCTGTATTATAACCATCATGGAGGTAGGATGTATGGGACGAAGCAAAGTAATTGCCATGAATAACATTACTTACACATAACTCCTGGACAAACACCTACAACTGGCATTTTCCTTCATCTTCAGTATAATATTTCCAAGATGGGAAGATACGCACATACGATTTAACAACATCAAATGCGATAGATGCTAAACTATGACTACCTGGTTGTGCTTCCTCCACAGGAATAGGCATACTAACTGGTGGAGTTGGGGTTCGCCGTGATAGTACTGGCCCTTTGGGCACTGGAGCTGCCTTACTAACTGCTCTTGTTTGGGAGCTCTGTGGTGGAGATGGTGCTGTGTCAACAGGAACTGGGTTACTATCGGCTGGGGTTGGGGTTAGATTGGGTGAAGCTGGTTCTCTGTCCATCGCAATAGGGGTACAATCTGCGACAGTTTGGGTTATGTGTGGTAGGGCTGGTTCTTGTGCATGTACAACCGGGGTGCTATCTCCACCAAGAGGTAGCACTGTTTTATTTGAAGACCGTGTTTTTAGTACGCTAGGAATAGCTTTGATCCGGCCATGTAAAGCACTCATAGAGGTCCGGTGATACTGGTATCACCCGCTCCAATTCAAATGGCTGATAAACAGGAAACATAGTTGAATGTATAGACATTGTATGAGAGACAAATGCAATAGATAGTGTGGAAAAAAGAGGGCATGAAATAGTTGACATTTATATTGTTTAACTAAAACGGATAGCATGACATAATTTCACATATATGATGTCTATCTAAACTAGATAACATAGCATAACATAATTCAAAGATATGATGAATAACTAAACAGGATCGCATGACATAATTCACCTACATGTTATCTAAGTAATCAGGATCGCATCATTTAATTCACATATGTGATTTATATGCTAAACAGAGGGCATTCGATATGATGTCTGAACTAAGAACATGGTGTTGAATATTGTGTATATGATGTCTAAACTATGCCATGCAAGACACCGTATGCATGATATGAGCAGTATAACCGTGCCAAGTTAGAGCATACACCTCAGTGGGGGAATAGGACTGGTCATCTGTCTCTGAATCCATCTCTGAGGAGCTATCGGGACCCAACAAGAGATCTGCTTCGACAGGTAGCACTGTCTGCTCTGAAGGCCTTGTTTTCACTCCAGATTTTTCCATCTCCCACCCAAATGGTTGATTCACAGGAAGAGTAGTTTAATGTACAAACATTGTCGACAAATGGAAATGTAATGAAGAAAAGGATGGGCAAGATGTCATTCAAATATATGATGGCTGGTTAAACAGGATGGCATTGCACATTTCACATATATTATGGCTGGCTAAAAGACATGAGACTGCATAATTCCCATATATGATATAGAAACTAAACAGCTGGCATTACAGAACATGTCTAAACTAAGCAGATGACATATATGATGTCAAAAGTAGGCACTGCAAGGCAACATATGCATGATATGACTAACATCATCATGCCAAGGTAGAGCAAACACCTTGGGGGGTAAATAGGAGTGATCAGCGGCGTCTGAATCCGCCTCAGAACAGATATCTTCCTCTGGATTACAATCTGGAGAGGGGTGGGGAGGGTTTGCCATTGAACCCACCATGGAGCGATGTGTGCATGACATTGTATTGCCGCGCAAAACTCTTCTCTTTTTCTCTACATGTTCAGCATGACTATCTGACATGCATACGAAAAAAAATGGTGAGATTATGTAAGGAGAGCATGCAGAAATTTAGTGTGATGGTAACAACCAGTGGATCGACGTTTTTCCGTTGAACCAAAATAGCCCTAATGGATCGACGTGAATGTATAGTAATAAGTGATGCAACAAGTGTACAACCTCTTTGCCGTAGCCGTGTCGACCTCAGCATCATTGGGTTGGTCGCTGAAGCAGTTGAGGCAGAGGTGGCTGTCGGAGGTGTGGAGGAAGATCTGAGGAATCTGTAGACGGCGTCCAGGGCACTGCTCTGTTGTGATGGATCGTTCTATCGTTGGAGCAGCTCCGGTGAGCCGTAAGACGTCAAGGCTGAAGCAGCACAAGACAAACATCGTCAATCTCAAGTGGGATTCTAATAGCATCTCCAATAGATGATGTAAAATGGATGTAAAATTAACATCACCAAAAACCACATGACTACAATAGATGAGGTAAAAACTGTTGACTCTAAACTTAACTGTCGAAACTGAAATTTATTGTGGAATCTTAATGCTACTGTCGAAACTGAACGCAATGGTAGCAGAGAGGCACTTGCCATGTAGTTCATCTTCAACCTGCACCCCCCTGAGCCGCCAGCCACCACCGGCCGAACCACCGGCCCCAGCGCCGCCTCGCCGCCCCGAAACAACTCGCCACCGCCGCCCCGGCCAGCCCTCTAGGCCCCCCGCCAACACCCTGAACCCTAAGATAGATAGTGGGGTACCTCTCCGGCGAGCCCCCGTCCCCGCTGCGGGTGGTTCTTCCTTAACTCCGGCGAGCCCCCCAACCCCTGAAAATCGACTGACCCAAAAGTCGATTCAGTTGACTGAAGTGTGGCTTAATCGGAGCAGAGCAGCAGCACGAGCGAGGGGGAGAGCAGCAGCAGTAGCTGGGCGAGCGAGCGATCGAGCGAGAGCCGGAGCAGCAGCAGCAGATCCGGCTGGTATGGACGCCGCCGCCGAAGGGGCCTCGCACTGGAGGAGAGCCACCGTGGAGATGTCGCCCGCGGCACCGGCTTCAAGGTAGCCGCTCCATGGGGGTGGGGGATGGAGCACCGTCGGTGCCGGGAGGTCGAGTTAAGGAGAAGGTGCGATGCGATGAGTATACAACCTCTTTGGTGGCGCCGAGTAGGCCTCGGCTTCGTCCGAGGAGTCGGTGAGGATGCTGCGGTTCCGGTGGAGCAGGTTAAGGCGGCGCTGTGGGGATGGAGCAGCCACGATAGACGAGGCGATCGTCGGAGCAGCTCCTTGGAGGTGGAGGACGGGGCGGTTGAACCGGCGGGACGGCGAGATGGACGACGGATCCTCATCCGGGGAGGTGGACGAGGGACGTCGAGCTGTTGCGGTGGACGACGTCGTCGGGGAAGAGGCTCCGGCTGGGCAGCGGTAATGTGGCGAACGGAGGAGGGTGGAGTTTCGCGGCTGGAGCGGAGAGGTTATGGCGGCCTGGGATTTCGAATGGCTAAAAGGGGGCGATGGGAGGGGGTGAAGCATGACTTAGGGACGCGCTTGTCCAAAATGTAGGGTGTGTTACAAAAGTACCCCCCCACCGATTTGAACTAGCAGCCCTTTCGGCTCAGGGTTAGAAGGGGGATTTCGCGTGTCGGGATTTGGCAGCTGGAGGGAGTTTTCGCGCGCGTTGTAATTTCAGGATAGCAAGGCGCGGGTTGTGAAGGCGCCAGTTTTGGGAGCACAATATCTGAATTTTCGGGATATAACAATACGCGGGTTGAATTTTAGGGATAAGCCTAACGTGTACTAATATTGTACTTGTACATACCAAATCAATTCGCACTTCCCTCAACCAAAAAGAAAACGAAAAAAATAAAACTATTCACACCACACAAAGAGAGAGTCTTGCCCCGTTTTACTATACAAATGCTATTCAAAGCTACTCCCTCCTTCCATCTATATAGGGCCTAATGCGTTTTTCGATGCCAACTTTGACCAAATATTAGAGCAATGATATATGACATGCAACTTACACAAAGCACACCGTTAAATTCGTCTGTGAAAGGTTCTTTCAATGATATAATTTTCACATTGTGCATGTCATGTACTATTAATCTTGTCAATAGTCGAAGGCGGTCTTAAAAATCTCATTACGCCCTATATAGATGGAAGGAGGGAGTATGAATCCATGTTATGTCCGATTAAATTTTTTCGCTTGCTGTATAATGCATGTAACCTACTCATACCAACATTTTAGTGCATTCCAAATGTCTATACTACCGCTGCAATTCGAACTAAATTTGAATTTGTTTCTCTATTTCAATAAGAATCTACATTCATGATTGTTGCCAACTTCAACCATCATAGTTTCCTTGCTATCCGCTGATATAAATCGGACGTCCTATAATGTAGGATGGCAGGCACACCATCATCAACAACTCCGTTTTTTATAAGAGTAGAGATAAAATATATTAAATGTAGTATAACATGTTCATAACCACACCATGTGTATCACCGTTATATATATTCACACATGCGTCGGTTTGAAACACTATGATAAATTCTTCAAATATCCGAATTCGCTTTTTATAATGAAGTATATATGATCTCTATTCGTGTTTTACACCCACACTACCCTCTTATCTTTGTAGCTAGTGCTAGCTTTCTCTTGTGCATGCACACGCCCGCATCCCTCTCACCCTCCCTCAGCATTCTCTAGCTCCATCGCCAAATACATCTTTTCACTTTAGGTCGTTCACCCACGGTGTGTGTAGGCCCCCCAGCTCCTTCTTTACGGCACACATCAATCGATATGCCTCTTTAGCCAGATGTGCCTGGCACAAACACAAGCTTCCCCTCTTGTCTTGTCACCGTCCATGCCTCACTCCCACCACTCTTTTCATCATTCTCGTACTCGCACAGTCCTCCCCCCTCGATATAGTATGCCTCTCGTACCACCTCCTACATGCATCCCTCTCTCTCTATCCTTCTCCTCGTGCCTCATTTGATTCTAACACACACATGCATGTATACCGATCGATCTCCCAACATATACGTAGGTCGACTTTAACTACCCCCCATCGATCGACGTACCTCACAAGTTATGTCTCTCCTTTCTCTAACAAAGGGCGATTGATCTTCCTATGTAGTTACGTCTGCTTACCACAGCCACATCGTCCCCCCTCATCATTCGTGCATGCCTCCTGACCCATCTCTCACACGCACGTGCACAGACAACAAGCAGCCATCTCCTCTCTTATTGATATTGCGGGCGTGCCCTCCGTTTGTCTAGCAAGCCTATCCCACCATTTGTTAGAAGCAACTCCACTACCACCCCCTCCAACACTCTAGCTCTGTCTCTCTCCCAACCTTATTCCTCTCCTGCACATATGCATGGATGCCGATCGATCTCCCTTAATATGTGAGGTAGATCGATCTCCTTAATACATGAGGTAGGCCTCTCTCCTCCTCCACACATATACCAGCCATTGTACCTCTATAGTTAATTGGGCCTCCCTCTTCCCGCACCACACACCAATAGTCGAGCGCTGCAGGTAGGTATCCATGCCACAGAGACAAACTGCATATGTCCCATCTCACGTTCCAGTAGGCCAGCCACTCTATATCTTTGACGTGGGCACACACAAATTCGATGGCACTCTTTATCGATCGCGCGTGCACACACACACATCATCCTCTCTTCGATTCTATGGACACCTCAAGCCGATGATACCTTCACTCTCTTCTCGTGGATCGCTCCCTCTATATATATGTTATATCCAGCACTCTATTTCACACACATTGCATATGTTACATTTTTTGATTGACCCCCCCCCCCCCCCCCCCGCCAAAAACTCTCAAGAACCCACACACTATATCTCTCTAGGTTTGTATCTCTCTCACACAACCCCACGTAGGTGGTGTACGTATACAAGAAGAGAATAGGTGCACCGTGCACGTACTCACGCTTCGTGCCTAGCCACACCCTGGCGGGTACACGGTGGAGCTCATTTCTTTACGAAATGGCAGCCCACGTGCTAATTTCACCGCCTGTAGCGGTTGTTTACTAGGGAGGTCGCGTACCACGCGTGCACGAAACAAAGTTCGACTTGACGCGTTGCCGCGTTATTTTTAAATAAAGTTATAGCGCTCAATGGCACGTACACAGAATATAAAACGATTTTTATGGAGAAAAAGGTAGTCCGCTCACTATATACAATGGAGCCTGCCTGCCTGGTTTGTCGCTCTTCAGAGTATCTCACACAAGGCTGCGGTGGCCTCTCTCTCTCTCTCACCGTTGGTCACTGATCCAGCCGCATCCCGTCCGCCGGGGGAAAGGGAGTGCAGTGGCCTCTCTCTCTCACCGTTGGTCACTGATCCGGCCGCATCCCATCTGCCGGGGGAAAGGGAGGAAGTGCATCGTTTCTCCGTTTGATGGCGCCGAGGCAGCACGTCCCGATCTGCGGTACACGCCGTTCTCTCTGACCAAGCTCCGGCGCGGCAGGGCCTACGCCACCTGCTCGCAGATTCCGCCCGCCGCCGCTCACCTAGTTACATCCCGACGACCTCCAGGTATCCCCTCCGGCCTTGCTCCACTGCCCGTCTTCCCACGTTGCTGCATGTGGATCTTCCATAGTTCTTTGCCCAAAACGTAGCTCGTCCGGCGTACTTTGCATATTGCATTCTCGTCCTCACACCATTTTAGACAAACACAACCGTGTTGTTATCTTCCCTTAGGACAAGGAATATGCTTCTTTTTTGTCGTCGCATGTGTCATCAACTGTTATTGGCCAGTAATTGTTTCCTTTCTACTTGTTGCTATTGCGACCTTTTGGTGAACTGCACAAATCACTTTTTTTCTTAAGAGTGTTTTGTGCAGTTGTACTAAAATGTCACACGGGCAACGTCTCTACATTTTAGTGCGACTGCACAAAGGGAGATTGGTTTTGCTCTATCCTCCTCATCCAACTCCGAGCCTAATCTTCTCCAACTAGTTAGTCTTAAGAGAGACTGCAAAGGTGACCGGCTTCTATTTGTGTGTTTATTGTTTCATCAGCAGTCCTCTATTATCGTAATCACACTTAATATCTTTGGAACAGGGACGCTCAACTCTATTTTAGTGGAACTGCACAAAATGATCGGAATGTTGCATGCTCCAGACAGCTACTTTTTTTCCCAACATGCCTTGTTGATTTAGACAGAGCTGGGGGACGTTGCTGCCAATGAAAGCATGGATCAATTTTAGTTTAACACCTTCTCACAACTCTGTCTTCAGTTGTGATGTAATTATTAGCTCTGATCTGCTAATAATTGACATGCATTAGCAAGGAAGTTAGTTTTTTATTGTTTCTGAAAGAGCATCGATGGCAAGACACGCGAAAGAAATGCTGAAAGCTCACACCATTGTACAATTTCATGTCGCTGGAAAATTATTTGTATAGTACGTCAATTATGTAAACAAATGATGGAAGCTGGATAGCATTGCCAGAAGCCTCTTCATCATCCGGGTCCATGTGCCATGCACAAAATTATACTCCTTCGTTCCTAAATATTTGTCTTTTTACAAATTTCAAACGGGCATATTTTAGAGTGTAGATTCACTCATTTTTCTTCGTATGTGTACTCCCTCCGTTCCTAAATATTCTATTCATCTTTCTAGAGATTTCAACAAGTGACTACATACGGAGCAAAATGAGTGAATCTACACTCTAAAATATGTCTATATACATCCGTACGTGCCAGTCCATTTGAAATCTCTAAAAAGACAAATATTTGATTAGTCACTCGTTGAAATATTTAGAAAGACAAATACTCCGGAGTATATTTAAGAACCGAGGGGGTAGTGCACAACCGCATGGGAGACTCAGCCCGGTCGTTGCGCCGCATTAATAGTGAGTAATGAGCAGTCAAATCATAAGCCCCACCTCTCCCACTGTAAGTTGCTCTGAAGAAGCAATCATCAATACGTTCTTCTTTGAATCCGCTCATACTACTCCATCCGTCACTGTTTCTACAGCGCGCTTCAGAAAAAAGAAAAAAAATCTATGGGACCAAGGCGACTAGCGATCGGCCTGAAAAATAGCATTGGTAGTTATAGCACGGCGTCTATTACTAGAGGGAATAATGCGTACACACATGCATGCAGTGCTTCCACCCCGGGTACACACATGCATGCACTTACTCCACTCCGTAGTAGTAGAGTACATGGAGAGAAAATTGTGGACTTGATTGCGCGGTTACCATGCCCTAATTAATTGAGCATTAAACCAAACGCGTCTAAAGTCTCTCTGGTGGTGGAAATGCATTGAGAGAAATGCATCATAATGAAGCGCGCCCTGTAAACTGTGACAGAGGGAGGAGTAGTATGAAGGTGCAAAACCAAGTACGCGTATGGCCAGTCGGTCAACGCACCTCCTCTTTGCATATCACTAACATGTGGGACAGGAGTGTGAGCAAACCGATCTTAATTGACGGCAAAGAGCCAACCCGCCGTTCCTTGAGAGAGACGAGGAGCGAGAACACACAGACGGGCTCGCACGGAGGCCAAGATATATTCGAGCATGGTTGGTTGATCGGTATCATTCATTACATGTTGGGCTGCCGTTTTCCGCCCTTCTCCGGAATAAACGTGTACTTTATCAGAGATAAAAAAACAAGAGTACAGACGCTCCACCATGCGGTTCTAGTAGTAGTACTACTCGTACTACTGCGCTTGGCTCTTCGCCTCTTCGTGAAGTCAAACAATGATGGTACTCCGCATGTTGGGTACTACAGTGTATGCCTCTGACAATCTGACACCGAATGGACTGATGCATGTCCACCGAGGGTAGGTTGCATTAGTCAAAAGGCGTAAGCGAGCTTCACCTTGTCCTGCAAGCTTCTCCTCGTTCTACGAGTTGACGGGACACACCAAAAATTAGTGCTAGTCCATACTCCTCCTTTCCGGTTAATATGGCTTAATCTTTTTTGCGGGTAAATAAGAGAGCTTTATTCATATATAAGCATTCTTAGGACGATCAGCCAAGACATTGGTCACTAGGAAGCGAGGTACCCCGCAAAAAAGAAGTAGGAAGCGAGGTGTTTCATCAAGCCAGCTCTCGGCCACATTCAAAGTGCAGCAAGCACGGTTCGCACGAAGATGCGCCGCAAGGTTTGCTGACCTGTTTACATGCTGAATAACAAAAAAAGAGGAAATATTACCGAGCGCTACTATTTGTAACAGGATATGAGCCAGAATTAAGCGAGAACTATGGCGAGTGTTCCATGCAATCAACTTCCATTATCACATGCGAGAACCCTCGAAGAGAACCAAATGTGTTGAAGATTGCTTTATCACATTTTAAAATTATAATAAGAGTGCAGACGCTCCTCCATCCGGTTCCTAGTACTAGTATAGTACGTACCTTTATAGACTATAGTAGTAGTACTAGTAAACTTTGCGCTTGGCTGTTCGCCTATTCGGGAAGTCGAACAATAATAGCACTAGTAGTATAGTGTATGCTTCTGGCAATCTGACACTGAATTAATTGTTGCACGTCCACCGCCTGAGCGAGGGAGAGCTTGCATTAGTCAAAAGTTTCTCCTTGTCCTGCGAGCCACCGCGCGCAAGCTTCTCCCGTCCTGTAACCTTCTCCTCGTTCGGCAAGTTGACGGGACACAACAAAGTAATGCTAGTCCATAGTGCCTCCTCTCCGGTTAATATGGCTTAATTTCAAACGAGATAAGTACACTGTCTGTCACTGTATATTTGTAAAAATACGGTCGGTGGACTTCATAATATGCTCATTGCGCTCAATATATATATTTTCCGGTGTTTATACGGTCACTAGCTCACCCTGACTGAGTATGTGTGTGCATGCACGTGTAGGTTGAGCACTTGAGCGTGACCGTGTGTGTTCCGTTGTGTGCTCGTACTTGCATGCATTAGGGCGTCGCGTGCGTTTCTGCGTCCATGTGTACGTGTGACTGTTGCATACACGTAGGGGGAGTACGTGTAGGGGCCACTAAGGAGCAGTCAAATCACACAGTTAGTCGGAAGAAGCAACCATCATTTCACTCTTGAATGACACGTACGCAATATAAAATGGTTGATATGGAGAGAAAAATAAAATCACTATATATACACTAGCAGGAGCCTAAGCTACAAGCCTGCTTGCTTAGGTTGCTCTCTTCATAAGCATAGAACGACGGGCCTGATCCCGCAGCTGGGGGAAGGGAACAATGTTCTGCGTAGACGCGGTCGACATCGGCGAGGGAGAAAACCCACAGTCGGTGCGTCCCAATCGGGGGTCACCGCGGTATGGGCCGATGCCGCGTCCCAACCACCCTTCTAGCTACAGCCCGACGTCCCAGGTAGTCCATCTTCCTTTTGGAGCCGGCTTGCTCCACTACCATAGCTCCATCTCCATGTTGATCTTTCTCTACTTCTACCGGCTTCTACTTGTGATGAGTTTATGTCTCATGAACTAGTGCCAGTACTATTATTCTAATCACACTTCTTCAATATCTTTGCCATCAGCGATGCTCAGGTCGATTTTAGTAAACCGGCTGATGATAACGTGGCTGTTGAACCGGAAAAGACTCCAGATCCAGAAGAAAACGATGTTGATGCCATGCTTAATGACCCGCCGCCTCAAGACCATGACTTGTTTACTGAACAAGTAGAAATTGACACCACAGGCCATGCTGACAAACCGACCAGCCCGATGCGACCTGATGACAAACGGCCAGCCCGGCTAAGGCTACCGATAAAGCGCCAACTCCTACGAAGGCTGCTGATGATAAAGAGGATGATGTTATGATTACCGGTGTCAGCCACACTGCTCCTGGCAACCTGGTCGCTTTATCAAAACATAGCGCCAAGGATGAACTTTCTGCTATGGGCAAAGGCAAATGGAGCACCGATTTGTCCAGCTACGCTCATCTCAACGCCCAAGACATTCACTATGGCTTCTTGAACCGTCTGTACACCAGTCGTGACTATGAAGCCGGTTTAGTAAATCTGATGAAGGAGCGATATGAGGTAACCACACAACTGTCTCTTATGTCCATTTTCAAATATCAACTCCAATAGCCCCCAAGTGACGGTTTATGATGCCAATCTAAACCGGGACTTAGTAATAACTTTATATTTGCAACACTGCATTTTTTTCCACTGGTGTAGCCCCCAAGGGCCGGTTTAACTTTATAAAGATGAACCGGGACTTTTAAAAGACTTCCCAGATGAGCAATTGGAGCAAACATACATTAACCCCCAAGTGCCAAGAGTAATGCTTGTATTATGCTTGGGACTTGTAGCAATTTCCAAGAACAAGCAAGTATGCATTAGCCCCCAAGTATCAGGTGCATAACTTGTTATGTTCTTGATACTTCAAACATGTATTACCAACTTATTATACTTCTGTCTGTTACAGGCTGAGCTGAGCAAAAAGGAAGCTCAAGCCGCCGATCTGCAAGAAAATATCAAGTCCCAGCAAGTCGAAACTTCCAAGGCAAAGGATGAGCTGACAAGCGCTTTAGCCGCTATGGAGAAACTGAAAGAAAGCTTCAACAAAGAACGGGCGGATTGGGAGACAGAAAAATCTGCTTTGCGAAAAAGTGCCAAAGATGCAGAAGCAGCTCTTAAACCGGTGGTAGATGAACTGACTGGCGTAAAGAGGCAGATACATGCCATGACTGCTGCTGTGTTCGGTACACATCTTTTCCTTATACTTTCAACATATCCTCCCATGAGTTGCCGGTTTACTGATGTTTACAATGATGCAGGAACTCGCATTAGCCATCTGGGCTCTAACGTACAGAAGAAACTGAAGGCTACCTACACCCTGATAGAGCAGTTGTATACCGGCGCGCAACGGATCATCTGCACCGCTTCCCACAATAAACCTCCTCCAACGTTAATCAAGGATACGTTAGACAGGCTATCTATGCTGCCTGCCCGGGTAGAAGAGTTAAAGAGATCTGCTGCAAGGGCTGGCGCTCTGACCGCACTAACCCGGGCAAAAGCATGGGTGCGTGATCTTGTCCGGCGGACGTGGCTAAAGGCTACCCAAGTTTAAAACAAGACGAATCAGAATTTGGCAATGAAGATCTCCGCGCCATTAACCGGGAAGTACGTCCACTAGCTTGTCAACTTGCTGAAGAGGCTGATCTGTCATTTTACTAGGCGAGTTACGACACCAATAACAAACGGGTTGCTGCACCAACTCCTCAGGCTCAAAACCTGATCCCTCCAATCCGTAAGCACACTTATGCCCCTGACATTGAACCGTCCACCCTTATAAGCGACGAAGCTGTGTTCCAAGTGTTAACTGGGATCAACTGGACAACTATTGACTTCCAGCCGCTGGGTAGAGACGAAGAGGATGAACCGGTGCAAGATGATCCGCAGCCGTCAGGTCAAGCCGGTGACCAGTCATAATCCAGAGGCCGGTTTAGCCTTCCACGTGCTGCAACACTTATTTGAGAAACAATTATCCTTTTGGGCACTGAGATGCCTTGTAATAAGTTACTTAAAACACTTGGTCTGTTATGCCTTCGTGCATACTTATTTGTGCCTGACACTTGTTAATCTGCCATGCTTAAGACATATGATGCTCATAAACCGTAGCGATTTATTCAAGCCATTCCTGCATATAAGAAATATATAATGTCGTGGCAGTTTACCGCCGGACGGGTCATGATGCCTAGATATATAGCCAGGGTTTATAACCGAGGCTGCAAAAAAGATAATCAAATATGAAAATAATTGATACCTGTGACCTTGAGTCATAATGTTGGCTGACCGACTTGTTGTAATGAGGGTAACAACCCTAATCCGGAGTATCAATAACTCCGGTTATATTATGCCGGTTTACTGTAAAAACCGTTCCGGGTTGTTATAAACACCGGTTTAACCATATTCATTTCTGGCGACGTATAGTCAAAACCAGACCGGGCTGGTAGTCTTCGGATTATAACTGATCATATACTGACAACTTGTAGTTGAAAGTCAAGCCGGGTTAATGAACGCCGGTTCAGCAAAACATTAGAAATCTCATCCAAAGAGAAAAACTTAGCAAATAAAAGCAAATGAAAACCTTGTAGTCGAGGCTTTTCACGGGCTGCCCGGCCCCAAATTCGAGGCTTTTCATGGGCTGTCAGGCCACTGAGTTAAACCATTTTACAAAGCCTTTTAAGATGGTCCTGAATCCTTAACCAATCATCATTTTAAATTGACAAGTTCAGGGTCTTATCAGAGTAACTTGTCAAAGTTCGATGGGTCATACCAGGTTTACCTGGGCGGAGTGATTTACTTAAAGAGGTAGGCTAACCCGGGGTTTTAGGTGTATACACCAGGCTTCCAAGCCATGGCTTGATAGCCTATTACAAGTGTAGATTCTTTGTTCATTTCGACAGCAAAGAATCCCCAAGTAACATTTTGAGCTGTGCTCAGTGGGTGCCTATGTTTGAGTTGTTGTTTTACAACACTCTCTTTGGCCCCTGATCGATTTGGCTTTGAGCCGATCAAGAGGTGTGACTATGGTTCGGATATGACCAAGCCCCCAAGTGATGTTGTGGCATTGCGCCGATCAAGAGGTGTAGCTATGGTTCGGATACGACCAAGCCCCCAAGTGATATTGTATAAAGCTTTGATAAGCTGAATCAAGGGGTAAACCGGATGCCGTTTTACAAACAGAAGCTCCATGTAACCACACATGATGTAAGAAAAACAACAGATACCCCGCTTTAGCTGAGGTTCCGGTTTATTATATTGATCATAATATATACATTGTCATAGCTATGTACATAAGCAGAGCCTATGGCTCAAGTATAGTAGGGTCAAAGATGAGCGATATTCCACGGCCGGTGGGTCTCCTCCTCCGATTTACGTGAGTCTTTGCGCTCTCGAACATCGATTAGGTAGTATGACCCGTTGTGCAGATTCTTGCTGACCACAAAGGGTCCTTCCCAAGGGGGGGATAACTTGTGCATATCCGTCTGATCCTGGATGAGTCGGAGCACCAAATCGCCTTCTTGAAAGGTTCTGGTTCTATCCCGACGGCTGTGATAACGACGCAGATCTTGCTGATAAATCGCCGAACGGGCTACTGCCATGTCACGCTCCTCATCTAACAAGTCAAGAGCTTCCTGCCGTGCCTTCTCATTGTCAGCTTCAACATATGCCGCTACACGGGGTGAGTCATGACGGATGTCACAAGGAAGAACCGCTTCCGCTCCATAAACCATGAAGAACGGTGTGTACCCCCGTCGATATGTTGGGTCTGGTATTGATGCTCCATAACACAGAAGGTAACTCCTCAACCCAACAACCCGGCGTCCGTTGCAAAGGAACCATAACCCGGGGTTTTATGCCTCTCAAGATCTCTTGGTTGGCCCTCTCTGCTTGACCATTGGACTGGGGGTGCGCCACTGATGACACATCAAGCCGGATGTGCTCACGTTGACAGAACTCCTTCATGGCACCCTTTGATAGATTGGTACCATTATCTGTTATAATGTTGTGTCAAAAGCCAAACTGGAAGATCACCTTTTTGATGAATTGAACCGCCGTTGCTACATCACACTTACTGACTGGCTCTGCCTCTACCCACTTAGTGAACTTATCAACCGCCACCAGAAGGTGGGTCTTTTTATCCTTGGATATGTTAAAGGGTCCAACCATATCGAGCCCCCAAGTCGCAAACGGCCAAGTAATTGGAATCATCCTCAACTCTTGAGCCGGTACATGAGCCCGTCGTGAGAACTTTTGAGATCCATCACACCTTTTGACCAAGTCCTCGGCATCAGCATGAGCCGTCAGCCAATAAAAACCGTGACGAAACGCCTTGGCAACCAGTGATTTTGAACCGGCGTGGTGACCACAGTCTCCTTCGTGGATCTCACGCAAAATTTCACGGCCTTCTTCAGGGGATACACAGCGTTGAAACGCCACTGTCACACTGCAATGTTGTAACTCTCCATTGATAATAGTCATGGACTTGGACCGCCGGATTATCTGCCTGGCCAAAGTTTCATCTTCTGGTAACTCGCCCCGGTTCATATACGCCAAATATGGAACCGTCCAATCCGGAATAACATGGAGAGCCGCCACCAACTGAGCCTCCGGATCAGGAATAGCCAAATCCTCTTCAACAGGGAGCTTGACGGACGGATTATGCAGCACATCCAGGAAGACATTAGGTGGAACCGGTTTACGGTGGGAACCCAAACGGCTTAAAGCGTCCGCCGCTTCATTCTTCCGCCGGTCCACATGATCCACCTGACAATCTTTGAAGTGACCTGCAACAATATCCACCTCACGACGATATGCCGCCATGAGTGGGTCCTTGGAGTCCCAAGTGCCGGACACTTGTTGAGCCATCAGGTTCGAATCACCAAAGCACTTAACTCGGCTGAGATTCATCTCTTTAGCCATCCGAAGACCATGGAGTAAAGCCTCATATTCAGCTGCATTGTTAGTGCAAGGGAACATTAAACGGAGAACATAACAAAACTTGTCACCTCGTGGGGAAGTTAATACGACTCCATCCCCCGAGCCCTCCAATTGCCTGGACCCATCAAAATGAATGGTCCAATAAGTATGATCCGGCTTCTGTTCTGGCGCCTGTAGTTCTGTCCAATCATTAATGAAATCCACAAGTGCCTGAGATTTCATCGCCGTCTTGGGCATATATTTTAATCCGTGAGGCCCAAGCTCAATAGCCCACTTAGCAATCCGGCCAGTTGCTTCCCTGTTCTGGATTATATCCCCCAAAGGAGCAGAACTGACCACCGTGATGGGATGACCATGGAAATATTGCTTAAGCTTCCGGCTTGCCATGAAAACTCCATATACCAGCTTCTGCCAGTGCAGGTACCTTTGCTTGGACTCAATAAGTACCTCACTGATATAATAAACCGGTCGTTGCACCGGATACTCCTTTCTGGCCTCTTTGCGCTCCATGAAAACAGCCACGCTAACAGCCCTGGCGTTAGCTGCCACATATAGCAACAATGGCTCTTTGTCAACCGGAGCAGCGAGAACCGGCGGATTAGCCAGCTGCCGCTTGAAGTCCTCAAATGCTTCATTAGCAGCATCACTCCAGACGAAGTTATCCGTTTTCTTCAGCATCTGATATAAAGGGATGGCCTTCTCGCCAAGGCGACTGATAAACTGGCTCAACTCGGCAATCCGTCCTGCCAGGCGTTGAACATCATTGATACACTTCGGTTTAGCCAAAGAAGTTATAGCCTTGATTTTTTCCGGATTAGCTTCGATGCCTCTGTTGGATACCAGACAACCCAAGAGCTTGCCTGCCGATACACCAAAGACACACTTGGCCGGATTAAGCATCATTTTATAAACCCGGAGGTTATCAAAGGTCTCCTTCAAGTCAGCAATCAATGTCTCCTCCTTTCTGGATTTTACCACGATATCATCCACATAAGCATGAACATTGCGGCCGATTTGATCATGAAGGCAATTCTGCACGCACCGCTGATAAGTCGCCTGGGCACTCTTGAGCCCAAAGGGCATAGACACGTAGCAGAAGGCTCCAAAAGGAGTTATGAAGGCTGTCTTCTCCTGGTCCTTAACTGCCATTTTGATCTGATGATAACCAGAATAAGCATCCAGAAAGCTCAAATGCTCGCAACCCGCCGTAGCATCAATGATTTGATCAATACGAGGGAGGGAAAAAGGATCTGCTGGACAAGCTTTGTTGAGATCTGTGTAATCCACACACATACGCCAAGTGCCATTCTTCTTAAGTACCAGCACCGGGTTAGCCAACCACTCAGGATGAAATACTTCAACAATGAACCCGGCTGCCAAAAGCCTGGCAACCTCCTCACCAATAGCCTTGCGTCTTTCTTCATTGAACCGGCGAAGAAACTGCTTGACCGGTTTATACTTGGGATCCACATTGAGAGTGTGCTCAGCGAGTTCTCTCGGTACACCTGGCATGTCAGAAGGCTTCCACGCAAAGATGTCCCGGTTCTGACGGATGAACTCGATGAGCGTGCTTTCCTATTTCAGATCCAAGTTAGTGCTGATGCTAAACTGTTTGGATGAATCGCCAGGAACGAAATCAACAAGTTTAGTCTCATCAGCCGTTTTAAACTTCAGGGCCGGATCATGCTCTGTAGTTGGTTTCTTCAATGAAGTCATATCTGCCGGATCAACTTTGTCTTTCTAAAACTTCAACTCTTTTGTTGCACAAATCGACTCGGCATAAGCCACATCACCTTCTTCACACTCCAAAGCGATCTTGCGGCTCCCATGCACTGTTATAGTTCCCTTGTGACCCGGCATCTTGAGCTGCAGATAGACATAACAAGGTCGTGCCATAAACTTAGCATAAGCCGGCCGTCCAAACAGGGCATGATACGGGCTTTTGATTTTCACCACTTCAAAGGTCAATGTTTCTGATCTCGAGTCATACTCATCTCCGAAAGCCACCTCCAGAGCTATTTTACCAACAGGATATGCCGATTTACCAGGTACCACACCATGGAACACCGTATTGGACGGTTTAAGATTTTTATCTATTAACCCCATGCAACGGAAGGTTTCGTAATAAAGGATATTGATACTACTCCCCCATCCATGAGTACCTTAGTGAACTTATAACCTCCAACCTGAGGCGCCACCACCAATGCCAGATGACCCGGATTGTCAACCCGGGGTGGATCATCCTCTCTACTCCACACGATCGGCTGCTCAGACCAGCGTAAGTAATGGGGCACCGCTGGTTCAACGGAGTTCACTGCCCTTTTATGAAGCTTCTGATCGCGCTTGCACAAGCTAGTGGTGAAGACATGATACTGCCCACTATTCAACTGCTTCGGGTTGCTCTGATAACCCGACTGCTGCTGTTTCTGCTGATTGCCCTGGTGATTATAACCACCTTGGTTGCCCTGATTGCCTTGATTGTTATGTCTGCCCTGATTACCGTGGAAGCCTGAACCGGAATTGCCTCCACCATAACCCGGCCCATGAGATCCAGGGCCTGAACCGCCACCCGGTCCATGATCATACCGAAAGAAATCGGAATTTTTGAACTCCTGCATGATATAACAAACTTTCTAGAGGTGCGTGGACGGTGTCTCCCTCGTTCCGTGTTTTGGGCAAGGCTGGTTCAACAGATAAGACAGGCGGTCCGGGTTAGGACTTGGTCCTCCACTACGCCGGGGCGGTTTACCTTTACGCCGCTGACCCTTGTCCTGCGCGTTGGTATTAGCCACAAAATCTAGGCTGGCATCCGCTTTACGCTTACCATTGTTTCGATGACCCGCCGGGTTATGCTGCTACCCCTTGGTATTGCCGCTCTTCTTTCCCTTCCCTGTCTTGTCATCGTCGGACTCGGGATCCTTGGTACTATCAGAGTTGGCATACTTCACCAGAGCAGCCATGAGAGTCCCCATGTCATTGCAATGACGCTTGAGCCGTCCCAATTACAACTTCAGTGGTGTAAACCGGCAATTGCCTTCCAACGTCAAAACTGATGTATCAGCGTTGATGCGGTCCGATGAATGCAAGATTTTTGAAACCCGACGCACCCAATGAGTTGTTGATTCTCCTTCCTCTTGTACACAGACAGCCAAGGCCACAATCGACATGGGCTGCTTGCACGTGTCTTTGAAATTTTGGATAAACCGGGCTCTCAGCTCGGCCCATGACCCAATGTAGTTAGCTGGCAAGTTTTTCAACCAAGTGCGAGCCGTTCCTTCCAACATCATGGTAAATTATTTAGCACACGCCGCATCGTCCACATCCAGCATCTCCATTGCCATCTCATATCTTTCAACCCATGACTCGGGGGATAAATCGGCGGTGTAATTCGGCACTTTTCGTGGGCCTTTGAAATCCTTGGGCAGGCGCTTGTTGCGCAGCGCTGGGACGAGACACGGTACTCCCAAAGAGCTAGAAGTAACTCCTGGTTCCACCAACGTGGTTGGACGAACCGGAGTAAGTTGGTGGGCCTCATGCTGTGCTGCTAACTCGGCCTCTCGACGAACTCTAGCGCGATCCACCACATCCTGAGCATCACCGCCACCACCCGCCGGGTTATGGCCACGGGGCGGATCACGGTTTCGCGCATTGCTTGACACGGCCGGTTCATCAATACGCCTGCTGTAGCTCCGGCTTGGGCGGGGAGTAGAATGGATCTACTCGCGACTATATGAATAAGCCTACTGCTGAACCAGAGCTGTCTGAAGAAGCTCCCTAGCCCGTCGCGTCTCGACTGCCACCGAAGACTCGCCTTCGATCGTGAGGGCCGCCAGCCGTGAAGCGGCAGCAACAATGTTGTCCATCGGGTTAGAGTAATGACCCGGTGGTTTTGGGACATGCTGTGTCGAAACGTTGTTCTGGTGAGGCGGATCCACCAAACGTGGCTGAACCGGCGCCCCCGCTCCAGGTGCCTCTGCCCGGTTTACCACACGCGGATTACTGGTCCCTGCTCCTGGGGTATTAAAGAGGTTCCTGGCTTCATAAACCGGCGGTAGGCGAGATTGGTACCTGCTCTTCAGGACATCGTTTGACGCACTCTGATCCAGCATAAGCCGGTAAGCCTGTGCATCCAATGCGGCCCGTTCCGCGGCCATCCTGGTATCCTCAGCTGCCAAGTCGGCCTTGGCTTGGGTGATCTGATCTTTCACCTTCGCGATTTCCGAATTATGCGCATCTTGATCCGCTGGGTTAACCTCCGCCATCAGTGTCGCCAAAGCGTCAAATAAATCAGATACAACCTGAGCCGGCGATCGTACAGGGCCTCCTGCCCCGGCTGCCGTTGCCGCCACTGACCCGGAAATCATCGCCGCTGCGGTCGAAGAGTGGAGTGCTGGCTGCGTACCGGCCATGAAGATCGTAACCTGGTTTGGCGGATCAAAGGGGTCCGGAATACTGTCGCCATCGGAGCAACCCCCAATCCGGCCATCTTGCAACTGGTACAATGACTCGGTTTCTCCGGTCGATGACTCGTCGCCGGAATAAACGACGGTCTCACCACCAGATTCCGATCTATCCTCAGATTCCACTCGGTGGATGACTCCCACGAAGGCACGCTTCATGACAGGCTTAACCCAGGCAGATCTCGCACGCTGAGCCGTTACCAATTGTGTCATGGTTTTGTCACGGCAGATGTCCTAAGGAAAGGACTTAGTCGTGTAGCCATCGCTACGGGTTAGCTTAAAGGGGTTAAAGCGGACAAGGGACGCAGAGAGTTTATACTGGTTCGGCCCCTTGCGGTGAAGGTAAAAGCCTAATCCAGTTGTTGTGGAATTGCTAGGGTTTCGATGACCAGGGAGCGAATACGCTTTGCCTGAGTCTCGAGTTGTTGTCTGTTCTCCTGAACCGCCGCCGGGTCGTCCCCTTATATACATGGGTGGACACCCGTCGGTTTACAGAATCCCGAGGCCGGCTCATAAACGTGTCCAGTTCGGTCTCTGCTCTTTCTATCTTTCAACACAAGTTTACATATCCGTGCCGGTTTATGTCTACAGGCCGTAAACCGGCTTTGGGCCCTGGGCCTTCATAAAGCGTCACCGTCTTTGTCTTCATGGGCTTCAGGTATAGTGAACCACTATGGGGTTAACCCGGCCTCTCCTGGCCGGTTTACGCCCAGTGGTAATATCCCCAACAAATTGCATCTGACTTTCATTGGAAGATGGGGTAACACTCGTTGGTTCAGGTTGTTTACTTTTTGCAGCAACTCTTTTCAGGAAAGCTCTCAAATCAGTAGTGTCGGTATTCTTACTCTTCATGTTTTACAACTTAAAAGTAAAATTGCTCAAGTTTTAGAGTACTAATCGTTATACATAATGCTCACTGGAACAAATTCAGAATTTATAAACGTTCTCTCATTACACTCGAATGGAAAATTGTAAATTCTCATGTCTAAGCAATTCTTAATTCGCTACAAAGTAGTCTCTTATAATTTCACTATATTAAAACAAGAAAGACAAGTGATTAGTAGTCAAACTAACTTACTTAGTCTTGCACTTCTGTACTGCAGCCTGCTTCCTGGACAATATGAGAGCAAAAGCGCTGCCTAGCTGCCTGAATTCAGTTCGTCAGTGATAAATAAATTCAGTTAGAACACGTGCATGAGAGGAGAGAGCCCAATTTCTAGGTCAAATGATTAGTACATCTAATTAGTGATTATACCTGCAATCCTGCTACCCGCCAACTACAACAGAGATTAGAAAGTTAAGAACCAAAAGGGGCAAGGGATTAGGGATTCAGGGATGTATTGTCGGGCGCATCCACGCTGCAGCCGCCACCGCGCGGACCTGCGACCGATCGTTGATCAAGCGACGGCAGCTCTGGACCCTGGTCGCCGTGCGGTGCTGATCAGGAGGCGGTTCGTGGCTTGGCCGCTTGGGTCACGTGCGGCGAACGGAGAACTTGAGAACAGGGGCGGCGCTGCCGGTTCGTGTGCCTGGCTCTGATCGATGGGATTTTTTCTGGGCGATGATGGATGTGTGCGAGTGACTTGGGCCAATGGGCCTTGCCTGGTCGCAGTGATGAGGAGAAATAGACAATGGGCTGCCTCACTTTTTGGGCTGAAAAGCTTAACTCGACGCTCTGGATGTGTCGGTATCATTTTTCCTTATACAACATAGTATATAGACTATATATACCTAGTTTTTCACAAACATAATGGGTATTCAAGTGAACACCCTTGAATTGAGGTGGGCCCGCCCCTGCCTGGACGCCTTCTCGGGCTATCACCAAATCAAGATGGTAGGGCAGGATGTTGAGAAGACGGCTTTCTTGACCCCGTGTGGGGTGTATTGCTACACCTGCATGCCGTTCGGGCTGCGTAATGCTGGAGCAACCTTCCAGCGGCTGATGCACATCGCTTTGGGCCGTATGTCGATGACATAGTGGTGAAATCTCGGGAGGCAAGGATGCTTATTGAAGACCTGGAGGAGACATTTGCCAGCCTGCGCAAGGTGGACCTGCGGCTCAACCCGGAGAAATATGTGTTCAGCATCCCGTCCGGCAAGCTGCTAGGGTTCCTGGTGTCGCACAGAGGGATCGAGGCTAACCTAGAGAAGGTCAAGGCCATAGAGAGGATGAGTCCACCGCAAACTCTCAAGGAAATGTAGAAGCTGGCGGGCTGTGTAACCTCGCTCGGGCGGTTCATCTCCAAGCTAGGGGAGCATGCCCTCCCTTTCTTCAAACTAATGAAGAAGAAAGGCCCGTTCGAGTGGACTCCAGAGGCTGACGCAGCTTTCCAAGACCTCAAGAATTACCTCACCAGACCGCCGGTGATGGTAGCGCCGCGCCCACTTGAGACTTTGGTGCTCTACCTGGCCGCCACGCCTCACTCCGCCAGCGCAGCGCTGGTGGCGGTGCGGGAGGAGCGCCCGACAAAAGGGCCAACGGCGAAGCACCTCGCACCCGATTGGGGGACCACAGCCTCAGGGCGGCGCTCCTGAGGCCTCAGCCGACCCCCCCAGGCAGTGGGGCTCCTGAGGACGGGGCTCCTGAGGCCACGGCTGCCATGACAGACAGGAAGACTCCCGAGGGACCATAGACTCAGGAGGTGCAAGACCTCACCGATGCCTCCTCCCTCGTCGAACACCCGGTGTACTTCGTCAGCATGGTGCTACGCGAGGCGCGGGCGCGCTATCCCATACCACAAAAGCTCTTGCTCACGCCCCTCGTCGCCTCCCGGAAGCTGCGACACTATTTCCAGGGCCACCCCATCAAGGATGTCTCACCTTACCCACTGGAGAGGGTGCTCCGGAGCCCAAACCCCGCGGGAAGGGTCGCAGAGTGGAACATCGAGCTGCAAGCGTTCCAGCTGGAGTTCAGCACCACCAAAGTCATCAAGGGAGCGGCCCTCACGGATTTCATGGCAGAATGGACTGAGTCCCTGGCCATGAAGCGTGCGAGGACCGTTCTCTCCTTCTCGGAGATGAGGCACCAGATGGATGGGTCATGTACTTCGACGGCGCGTTCGCGCGCCAGGGCGCGGGGGCTGGAGCAGTGCTCATTTCACCCACCAAGGACAACCTCTACTACGTCGTGCAACTCTGTTTTCAGCATGGCGAGAAGGTCTCCAACAACATTGCGGAGTGCGAGGGCTTGACCACCGGACTCAAAGCCGCCGCGGCTCTAGGAGTCAGGCGCCTCACCAACAGGGGTGACTCACAGCTCCTCGTCAACTTCTCCAACAAAGTGTACACGCCGAAGGACGAGCACATGGAGGCATACCTTGAGTAGGCATGCAGAACTGAGAAACGATTCTTGGGCTTGGAATTGCACCATGTGCCGCGAGGCACAAATAAGGAAGCAGACGACATCACCAAGAGGGCGTCCCGGCGTCTACCTCAGGAGCCTGGCGTCTTTGAGGAGCGGCTCTTCAAGAAGTCGGCAGCTGCCCCCGCTGCAGAGTCGGCACCACCCCAGGAGGACCTCCCGCAGGCTCCCCCGTCGGGCGCCCCAGCTTGTGGCCCGACCTTTGGGGCCCGCCTCCTCCTCGCGCTTGAGCCTCGGGAGGGGTGCTGGACTGAGGAGTTCAAGGCATACCTGTTTCAGGGCACCCTGCCGGAGAAGGAGGAAGACGCGGAGCGCGTGGCTCGCCAGGCCACCGCATACTGCATCCAGGACGATGAGATCTATCGGAGGCATCCAAATAACGTTTCTTTACGATCCGTTTCCAAATAGCAGGGATGTGAACTACTGGCCAACATACATGGTGGGGACTGTGGGCATCACTCCTCACCGCGCACCCTCACTACAAAAAAAAAGACACATCCGTGACATTTTGGGCCGAACGAATTTTTTTTCTTTCATACATATGACACTTCTATGATGATAATTGTGACAAAACCCGGTATCATCATAGATGTGGTGGGCTCCTACTTCTATGACAAAAAATCATGACAGAAAATGGGCTTTTCGTCCTGGGCGGGTCGGAGACGCCGCTGCATGACATTCTTTGGGCCGTCCATGACGGAAAAAACCGTGGTAGAAGCGAGGGCGAGGCAAATTTCAGGGAGTTCCCGGTTACGGTGGGAGGTCGGGGGCCGACCGATGCGCGTTTCTCTCATACACGTACGCGCGTGTGTGCGAGGCGTTGGCTCTAACTGAACCCAAGCGAGGCGTTGGGCTCTAACTGAACCCGAGCGATTGCACTGCAGGCTACGCGTTACTGAACCCGAGCGATCGATCGATGGCTGTTAACTGAACCCGATCGAGCGATTCCTTCGCTACTGCTGCTAACTGAAGCCGATCGATGTTGCCTCTGGGATGAACAGTGAGCGTTGCGGGGGGGTTTGGATGAACAGTGAGCGGTGGCGTTGCCTCTGGATGAACATGACCCCGTGGTGTGGTGGAGGGCTGGATGAACAGTAGATGGTGGAGGGGTGCCCGTGGAGGGGTGGTTGAACAGGACCCCGTGGTGTGGAGGGCTGGATGAACAGTAGACGGTGGAGGGGTGCCCGTGGTGGGGTGGTTGAACAGTAGCCGGTGGAGTAGCGCGCGGTGGAGGCGGATGAACAGGAGCCCGTGGAGGCTGGAGGAGGTCGACGCTAGCCCGTGGAGGCTGGAGGAGGTCGACGGTGGAGATGAACAGTATCCCGTGGAGTCCCGTTTTGCTGTACGCCACACCCCTCCCGATGAACAGGACCCCCGTTTCGACCGTAGGAGGTCCGTTTCGTCTGTTTTGCGGTACGCCACACCCCTCCCGATCAACAGGACTCCCGTTTCGACCGTAGGAGGTCCGTTTCATCCTTTTGCGGTACGCCACACCCCTCCCGATCAACAGGACCCCCGTTTCGACCATAGGAGGTCCGTTTCCTCCATTTTGCGGTACGCCACACCCCTCCCGATCAACAGGACCCCCGTTTTGTCCGTAGGAGGTCCGTTTCCTCCGTTTTGCGGTACACCACACTCCTCCCGATCAACAGGACCCCCGTTTCGACCGTAGGAGTCCGTTTCCTCCGTTTTGCGGTACGCCACACCCCTCCCCATGAACACGACGCATTCTGTTGCCTCCCCATGAACACGACGCATTCCGTTGCCTCCCCATGAACACGACGACGGCGCTATTTCTCTGTTCCGACCCAGCCATGTACACGAGCCCTGGCCGTACGTATGCGCGAGTAGGCGTTCGAGACCCCGCCCGTATGTACACATACGTGGCCGTATTTTCTTTCTTGCACCCTTGCCGTTGTACCTACGCGTACATGCTACGTGCGCGCTTCTACTACGACACGTACGCGCCTGTACTACGACACATGCGCACCTCTACATCCACCAGTATATATGTACGTACACGTTCGCGACCAGAATGACAACGCTACGTACGCTTCGACCAGGTGGGTCCCGACTGTCAGGCACTTCCTTGCCTGCGAAGATGTAGCTGGTGGGTCCCAGCAGTCAGGGGGCGAATCGTTTTTTTTTGCCCCCACGCACTTCCTTGCGTGCGAAGATGTAGCTGATGGGTCCCAGCAGTCAGGGGCAAACTTTTTTTCGCGAAATACGGTGGCCCGTCCGGTGGGTCCCCGCTGTCACGTGGAGGAATAATTATTTTGCATGTAATAAGGAGGCACTTCCTTGCTGCGGCCGTGGACCCAGCTGTCAGCCTCTCCACGTACAGTCCATGTCCGATGGAAGCCGTTCCTTGACCACGTTGACCACGCCGCGCCGAGAGCACCAGGGCGGTGGACGATGGCGAGGCCTAGGAAGGGGACGACACGGAGCCGGGGAAGACGCGGTAGTGGATGCCCACGCGAAGAGGAGTACGAGGGTTCACTGGTTCGCTGTGGTGTGAGGCTGCCGTCGCCGCAGAATAACAGGGGGTGTGGGTGAGTAGAGGGATGGCCTGGCCAGCGGTGGGAGTAGTAGGGGGCGGTGAGGCCTCCGCCGCATCGTAGCCGGCCACGGGAGGCAGGAGCACGAGGCACGACCGGCGCTGGTTTGGGCGGCTGGAGCAAGAAGACCAGAGGTTGAAGAAGCACTACGGCCGTTGGATGGACATCGTACGGTCACTGGAGCTAGAATCGTGCATATTGACTAAGTTGACAAAGCCCTCCGTCCCCGTCAACTTAGTAGGCCCATAAGTCAGCCTGCCACTATACTGGGTCCCAGCTAACAGGGGGAGTATTCAATTTTTTTGTGCATAATAAGGAGGCACTTCCTTGCGTGCGAAGATATAGCTGGTGGGTCCGAGCTGTCAGCGGCGGTAACGTTTTTTCGCGAAATACAGAGGCCCTTTCGGTGGGTCCCTGATGTTAGGTGGAGGAATCATTATTTTGCGCATAATAAGGAGGCATTTCCTTGCGTGCGACCGTGGACCCAGCTGTCGGCCTCTCCACGTACAGTCCACTTCAGATGCATGTCGGTCGTTGACCACGTTTACCAGGCCGCGCCGAGAGCACCAGGGCGGTGGACGACGGCGAGGCCTAGGAAGGGAACGACACGGAGGCAGGGAAGACTCGGCAGTTGTTTCCCACGCGGAGGGGAGTACGACTGTACGAGGGTTTACTGGTTCGTCTGCCGTCGCCGGAGAATAACAACAGGTGTGGGTGAGTAGAGGGATGGCTAGGCCAGCGATGGGAGTACGGTGGGGCGGTGAGGCCTGCGCGGCAGCAGAGCCGGCCGTGGGAAGGAGGGAGCAGGCAGTCCCACCGGCGCTTGTTTGAGCGGCTGGAGCAGGAAGAGCAGAGATTGAAGAAGCACGACGGCCGTTGGATGGCCATCCAACAATCACTGCTTGTGCGTCAACCTTTTTTTAGGAAAGCCTAAAATCTGTGGAAAACAGCATACAGCCCATCTGCCATTATTTCTAATAATTTACAGCCCATTTGCTAATTATTAAGGTTTTTTTGGAGCCCATATTATTTTTGTTAGCATTACAGCCCATATTGTGGCCACGGTAAAAAATTATACGAAATTTTGCATATTTCGGTGCGGTCCGAACTGTTTTTAATCCCAAAATTTCGACTCACATTCAAACTGATTTTAAAAATAAATGTATATCAATATAAAATCCAACAAATTCTCCACGCATAAAAATTAATGTAATTTAAAATCTCGAAATAAAAAAAAGATATTTGAAACTAATTGCCGGTTTGATGTGTTTTAAAAATGTACAGCACATTTCTCATTACTGATGGGCCATTTTCTCGGCCAGCCGAATGAAAGCTCTCCTCGTCTTGAAAGATTTGCAGCCCAACAGGCCTGACAAAGCGACTTACTTGGCAAATCACAAAAAAACTGGGCTGTGGCCGTGGACCGAGCTGTCAGCCTCTCCACGTACAGTACTCTTCCGATGGAAGTCGTTCCTTGACCACGTTGACCACGCCGCGCGGAGAGCACCACGGCGGTGGACGACGGCGAGGCCTAGGAAGGGGACGATGCGGAGCCGGGGAAGACGCGGCAGTGGAAGCCCGCGCGGAGAGGAGTACGAGGGTTCACTGGTTCGGCTGCGGTGTGAGGCTGCCGTCGCCGCAGGGCCTGGCCAGCGGTGGGAATAGTAGGCGGCAGTGAGGCCTCCGCGGCAGCACAGCCGGCCACGGGAGGCAGGAGCATGCGGCACGACCGGCCCTGCTTTGGGCGGCTGGGGCAAGAAGACCAGAGGTTGAAGAAGCACTACGGCCGTTGGATGGACATCGTACGGTCACTGGAGCTAGAATCGTTCATATTGACTAAGTTGACAAAGCCCTTCATCCCCGTCAGCTTAGTAGGCCCACAAGTCAGCCTCCAACCAAGGTGGGTCCCAGCTAGCCGGGGGAGTATTCATTTTTTGTGCGTAATAAGGAGGCACTTCCGGTGGGTCCGAGCTGACAGCGGGGGGAACATTTTTTTCGCGAAATATGGTGGCCCGTCAGGTGGGTCCCAGCAGTCAGGGGGCAAACATTTTTTCGCAAAATACGGTGGCCCGTCCAGTGGGTCCCTGCTGTTAGTTGGAGGAATCATTATTTTCCGCGTAATAAGGAGGCACTTACTTGCTCCGGCCGTGGACCCAGCTGAGACTCTCCACGTACAATATACTTCCGATGGAAGTTGTTCCTTGACCACGTTGACCTCGCCGCGTTCCGTTGCATGCATGCGTCCATGGGCGTGGTGCGTCCCCACTGTCAGCCTCTCACGTACAGTCATCTTCCGATGACTGTCGGTTGTTGACCACGTTGACCATACCGTGCCGAGCGCACCCAGACTGGAACGACCCGGAGATGGGGAAGACGGGGCAGTGGAGTCGCAGATGGAGAGGAGTGGGAAACTTCATTGGTTCGGGTGCGCGGCAGCACAGCCGCGGTGCCGCCCACGGGAGACAGGAGCAAGAACAGAGGTTGAAGAAGGAGCACGGCTGTTGGATTAACATCCAACGGTCCAGCTGCTAGAATCATTTCTTGATTAAGTTGACAAAGCCATGCGTACACGTCCGCTTAGTAGGCCCACAAGTCAGTCACCAAATCTGACGGGTCCCAGCTGTCAACGGGATGAATAATTTTTTTCGCAAAACAAGGAGGCACTTCCTTCCGTGCGAAGATACAGCTGGTGGGTCCCAGCTCTCAGGTGGAGAAACAAATTTTTTTGCAAAACAAGGAGGTCCCTCCTATAGCTGGTTCGAATCCAAACCTAGACTATGACTATGTATGGTGCTATGCTACTCTGCAAGTAATGAAACTGACATATCCAACGTTCGCTTCTCCTCTTCTCTACTTACTCTGCCTAGCGTCAGAAGCTCTGGCCGCAGCAACCATGTCCGCTGGCTGCTCGTCCACCTGCTCTTCAGCAGGCCACAACTAGATATGCGCCAAGTCGCCACCCGTAGCATCGCCTGTGGGTCTCATCACACCCCCACTGGCACGCGCACCGCAGCCGATTGCTCATCGCAACCCGCTGCCGTTGGTGTGGTGCCACTACTGCAAATCACGCAGAGTCATCCGTCGCGTCTCAACCACAATCCGCAACCCTGGCCGAGTCTTCTACAAATGCCCGAATCATGGGGTAATAATATGTTTAAGTGTTGTTCCGCTGCTTTCAGTTGCTGATTTTTTTAATAGTTGGTTGATGATCTTCCAATTTGATTCATGCAGAAAAGGGAAGATTCGTGTGATTTGTATTTCTGGGAAGTTGCTGATGTGGGGGAATGCAACTACGCCGATTATTTGTTTAGCCGAGGAATCCCAATACCAGCAGGTTGGGGTGTTGGACAAGTAACTGAAGGAACGACAGAAGAGGAAGATGCAGAGCAGAAGGTTAAAGATGCAGTTCCTCTGATCATGGCCAAGCAACAGCTGTTGAACGGCCTTTACAGCAATGAGGAGATGAAAGAGCTTGTGAAGATAATGGGCAAAATCGATGTGTTCTGTAGGATGATTGTCTCTTTATTTGCAGTGTATGTAGCACTCGTGATGTATTCAGTGGCTACGACATGAGCACTTTGCTGAAACTAGTAATGAATGAAACCTGTGTAGCAGGCTGGGCGTAGTGTTGTGAACATCTAATGATTTCTATTAACGGAAATCAGGGGGTATCCCCTTTTGCTCATATAAATAAATAAATAGCAGAGGCCCTGTCGGGTCAGCTTTGTTCTCATTCGAAGACGTCGAGCAAATTGCAGTGCAACAACAAACTATGTCATCAAATTCAAGTTTCACAGCCAAATATGAGTACAACTAAACAACAATGTCATAATGTTTTAGTTGTCATACAATCACCAAACACAAATCAACATACATAACAAGTGATGTTCTCACAACAAAATACTAAACAACATGTTCATCAGGTTTCAGTTGTCATAGCAAACACAATTTCACATAGTAGATAAAAAACGTCTTCTGACAGGCAAATACGACAAAAGCAATGTAATCATCATCCACAGCAGCAGCGTCAACATCTTCGCCATGTGTATCAGTCTGAATCGTAATTCCCCACGGTGTCATCTTCTTCTTCGTCCTCAACGTCCTCGAACGTTGGCTTCTTCTTGATCAACTCTTGTATGTCCACAGCACGACAGGCAATCTTTTCACCGGCGTCATTGACGTGATGGTTCTCAAAGATATTAGGAACATTTGTGTTATCTTGTACATCAGGAGCAGTGTAAGCATCATCTTATTGTGCAACTTCATTAAACGAATTCCTCTGCTCAAACCTTTGCAATACTCTCCAGTCATCGCTATGTGCAAATGTGTCTTCCAAGAAAAATATCTATGTTGCTTGATTTGCCAAAATAAAAGGCTCGTTGGTCTGGTACGCCGCCTTGACATTGATGGATTTGAAATAATCATCAGCTCTGTGTTTTGCGATCCTGGAAAACAGGTTATACCAACGACAGCACAACAGAACCACACACCGATGATCCTCGAAACTGGAGATATACTGCAACTGAACAATGTCTGTTATGTTAGCATACATTTCAGTTGTCTCTTTGTCATACCTATCCGTGCTCATGATGGCACTGTTTTGTGTCTTCCTGCCTTCGTCTCGTGCAAGGGTGTTGTAGCGCACATCTCCAACAACGCAAGATTCATAATGTCTTACCCGAGTATCAGGACCCATTGCTAGTGAGTAAAGGGCATCATCAACTGCCTGCCCATCCTCCCGCATCTTCTTAACCTATGGTTAGAAAATAGACAAGCTGATCATGTTATGTAGTCAATATATTAAAAAAACTGAAAGTGCACTTCAAAAGCTTACATGGTTCTTGAACCATTTCGCAAATCCTGCCATAACCAGTTTGTTAATGTTTCTTGGATTTTGCGGCAGTAACTCCTCTTTGTAGATGCTGCACAACATAGTGATCGCGTCAAACATCTAAATATATAAGAATGTGCTGCAAGTTTAGTCGATTACGATGTATAAGCTGCAGTACTGCACTTACTTGATATAAGGTAGTATCTCAGGACAGTTATTCAACACATACCAAACCATTTTGTCCAAATATTTAGGTTTGTGCTCTTGTCGACTCTTCCCTGTAACTCGAACAGAATAATCGAAAACATTGAGCCCGGGATTGTCTTCACCCACCTCTTTGCTAAGCTGATCAGCTGTTTCAATGTATTTTGAGCAGAATGTCAACGCTTCTGTAGCAATGTAGGCCTCTGCACTGGAACCCTCGGGTCTAGCTCTGTTCCTAACATAGCCATTGAAAGTGCCTAGCCGCCTTTCAATAGGGTACATCCAGCCATACTGTACTGGACCTCTAAGTAGTGCCTCATTAGGTAGATGAACAGCCAAATGCACCATCACATCAAAGAAGGCTGGAGGATATATCTTCTCAAGGTCGCATAGGATAGTTGGTATCTTGTCTCTAAGACGCTCCAAAGCGTCTATCCTGATATTCCTACGGCAGAGTTCCCTGAAGAATTGTCCCAACTCTGCAACTGCTCTGTATAAGTCAGGGCGGCCCAATCCTCTAAGGATAACAGGTAAAACCCTTTGAAGTAGGACGTGGCAGTCATGTGTTTTCAACCCTTGTACCTTGTTTCCATCTGCACTGACTCTCCTTTCAGGGTTGGAAGCAAATCCATGTGGGAATCTCACACGTGACAGGACCTCGCAGAATTTTTTTCTTTTTACCTTGTCCAAGCATACACAGCTGGTGCCATATCCCGTGGTTTACCTTCATCTTGCACCTGCAAATCCTTTCTGATACCCAGGTGTGTCAAATCAATCCTAGATTTTAAGGTATCTTTCGTCTTGCCTTCAATGTTAAGAAGTGTGCCGATAATGCTGTCACATATATTTTTCTTGATGTGCATCACATCAAGATTATGCCGCAGATCCAAATCTTTCCTATACTCCAAGTCCCACAAAGTGGACCTGCGGGTAAACAATAATCTCTCTTCTACCCTGCCACGCTTCCTTTTCCCGCTACCATTACCAGGATGGTTTCCTGGTGTAATATGGCTGACCTTCTCTAATTCCACTTGCAACTCATCGGCGATGAGCCTCTTTGGCGCATCACGGTTTTCATGCTTTGCATTGAACACATGTCTTCGGTATTTTCTAGGATGCGGCTTGTCCTTGGCAAGGAAACGGCGGTGTCCAATGTAACAGATCTTGCTAAGTATTGCGTATGACAGCGGAATCCTGTCACAGTGAACACATGCATTGTAACCATGTGTCGTTCGCCCTGACATAGTGCCCAAAGCCGGATAATCATGGATGCACCAAATTATAATAGCACGCAGAAAGAAATCAGCTGGTGGGCTGCTATATAGGTCTCGAGTGAGAACACCCTTCCATAGCTGTTGAAGTTCCTCCACAAGAGGCTCCATGAACAAATCAAAATCCTTTCCAGGACTTTTTGGACCTGGGATGAGCAAGGCCATCATGTAGTTTGATTCTTTGGTGCAGACATTTGGAGGCATGTTGTAAGGGATAACAAGCACTGGCCACATGCTATATGTGGCGCTCTGGTGGCCAAATGGGTTAAATCCATCTGAAGCTAAGCCAAGTCTAATGTGTCTCGGGTCAGCAGCAAACTCTTTGTGTTTATCATTGAAGCTTTTCCACTCACTACCATGAGATGGATGGCTCATTACATTCTGATCTCTGTACTCCTGGTTCCTAGACTGCCACAGTACATCCTCTCTTGTTTCAGCATCATGAAACAACCTCTGCAATCTTGGAATAATTGGAAAATGTCTCAGAACATTATGAGGAATCCTCTTCACAGCATCGCCATCTTTCCATCTTGATGATTTGCATTTCGGGCATTCACTTAAGTTGGCATAATCCTTCCGGAACAGAACACAATTATTCTTACAAACATGGATCATATCATATCCAATTCCAACTGCACGAAGGAAATTCTTCATTTTACTGTAGGTGTGTGGCAGCTCAGACGCATCTGGGAAAGATTCGAGGAAAGCAGCCAACATCGCATCGAATGATTTGTTGGTCATCCGCTCAGATGTCTTCACCTGAAGAAAGGTGACCATAGCTGAGAATACTGACAGCTTATTTCCTTGGGTGACAGCAACGTTGCATTGTTCCAACATGCGGGCCCACCGTTTTTCTTCTGCAGGTGAAAGTTCACGGAATGCACGAGCATTTCGTAGCATTGTTTCAATGTTGGTCAAAATCACTAGCTCCGCCACCACCACCTCCTCCACCTCTTCCACCTGAGCATCCCATACAAGTGTAGATGATTTTGCACAGTTGACATAGGTCTTGTAACTGAATTCATACAACTGCTACACGGGCAGAGCACATCTGATTTCGGACAGCTCTGATAAAGTTCATGAAGTTTTCAACCCCCTCGACATATGCAGCGGAGAATCTTCAAGCAGAAGTTATCCAAGTCCTGTCCATCTGTTAGACATACAAATTAGTTCTTCTACTAGATATTACAGGAAAAACATATATGCTTTTTTATGAAGTCCAGAAAAAAAATACCTAGGTCGATGTCTAAAGCTATGGCAAGATATTTGGATGAGCAGATCTAAGTAACGAAATATATGTAAAGCTAATTCAGCAAACAGATTTGAGTGCCAAATTATGGCAGGCTGTTTCAGCAGTCAATGAGGCCGAGCACACAGCCATCGAACTATCGAAGGCCATCACAGCAACAAAGATCGAGTATAAAACGGTGTAGAGCTATTTCACCTAACAGATTGGCTACTAGACCATGGCAATCTACGTCACAATAAATATATGGCAGGATATTTTAGCAACTAATCGGCCTTGGCATGCCATCTCAGCTAAGCAGATTGAGTGCAGAATAGGGCAAGGAAGCTTCTTCAGTAGAGCATATTGACAGTAAACTACTACGGCAAACAGTGAGATTAACAGCGTCTATCAGCGCTACACCGACATGAACGGGGCCTCAGTCAAGAATGCGCATACCGTGGGAGAAGCTGACCGCCGTGCGTCTCCACACGAACGTCGCCAGCGGTGGCGGCGCTGACCGCCGTGCGCCTGCACAAGAACATAGCCAAAGGTGGCGGCGCGGCTAGAGGACGGCAGTCTACGAGAGCGTACTGTGGGAGCGAGAGGATCACCGAACCGCGGCGCCGACGTATCGGCGCGGTGGGGAGGGCGGCTTTGGCGGAGCGAATGGAGTGGAGGGGGACAGGGGAGAGGGGGGTTTGGGGAATATTATTGGCTAGTTGGCCGAAGGGCGGTTGAATCAGATTTGGGGGAATTTTTGGGTGTGTGTGGGGGGGGGGGATTTCGTGCGGTGGGCGGGGGGAGTGGCGCATGGTCGGTTTCTCCAAGTGCAGTCCCACGTGTCAGTGAAGAGGCAAGCCGAAGCGCGTTCCGTTTGCGTGAGCCGTGTGCAGGACCGAACATGTGTGGGGTGCAATGCGACCGCGACAGGAGTGCTGTGAGTGTACCGCCTTTTTTCCTTTTAAACTAGGTGCTTCGCCCCCTCAAAAACAATTTGTTGCTTCGCGCGATCCATCGATACTACTACTAGTAATCCGGTAATCCAGACTAAAACGGCGCGGCCGGGTCTTTTCCCGCGCGATATGCTGGGAGGTTGGCTTAGTTGGGTTTTTTAGGACGAGTAATGCTACACCTACGTAATCCCAGTTACGTAATTAACGTAATGTGAAACGTGTGAGCTGTTGATTTTAGATTGGGGGGAGGGAGGGGCCCACCACCATGAAAATCAGGGGAGGAGAGAGAGAGGCAATTTACGTTAACCCTTTCGTAGGTTCCCGTAGATGTAGAAAGATGTGAAATGCGTGAATGTGTAGTGGACATACTATTGGAGTGCCTAAGATAATTTGTGTATGTATAGACCCTATGTGTTTATTTTACTTCGCATGTTAGATTTGTCTCAGTTCAATAAAAAGCAGAGTTGGTGATGATGATGTGCCTGTCATCTTGCAATATAGGCCGTCCGATCTATATCTAACGGATAGGAAGGAAACTATGACAATTTACCCGCACTCCTCTCCACATTTGCATATAAGGCTTTCCCTCGTTCATCCATTTCTCCCACAAGATCTTGATCTTCCGTGCAACGCACGGGCATCTTTCTAGTACTCCTACAATATGTATATTGTTGTGAAAGTTCATATACACCGGCCGAGATTAATGCAAACATGGCAGATTTTCACTACATTTCGAACTTTAATAGGACAGAAAAATAAAAGAAACCCGACCTAAACCTATTCTACGGCGGCGACCGACGTCCTCCATATGCGATCTCTATGTACGGGGGCGGGGTTCAAGACCCGTGAAGTGAAGGTGCGGTCTCCGGCGAGGAAGAGTAGAACACGGGATACGGACCGGCCAGTTGGCACACCATGCCCTACCGCCTCCCATGCCCTACTCATCCTCGGAGGAGTCCCGACCTCGGCGGTGCCGGACGTTGGACGGCGGCAAGTAGCACGCGTGGCTGACGGTGCTCCCGTCGTCAGCCGCCAGCGTGGCCACCGCTTGTGCGGTCACTCCGCGTCGGGCTACGCCGCTATTGTGTCGCGAGAGGCGACTTGAGCGAGGGCGGCGACCTCGAGCTTCATCCCCGAAGACAAGCTCTCCCACAGAGTGTTCGCACTTGCGGTCATGGCGGATGTGGTGCCGGGTAGGAGGACGATGCGCTATGGTGTGGAGGTTAGCTGGGCGTTGCCGCTTTAACTAGCGCATTCCGGTGAGGCCAAGCGTCTGGGTGCGTCATTAAGTCGCCAGAGTTGGTTTCTCGGGCACCGAGCCTCTTAACGACGACATACGAATGGACGGCATGAATGCGGGCAGCTGGCGCTGGCTGGGAACGCACCGCGCGATGGCGTGAGGGACGTGGGTTTTGGTGTGCCAGGGTAGTCAGCTGCGGTCGTGGCAACGTTGGAGATGCCCTTTGCTCACATGCGATCCCCGCATGTCATTGAAAAAGCAAGACGACCCGGCATGGTCTCAGGTCCAGAGGATGCAGTTGGCCGCGCTACACCACTCCGCAGACGCGTCACGGCGCCCCGTGCATCCTCGACGAGCCGGGTGTTGGGGTGTGTTTGGATTGTGGCCAAAGTGCACCTTACCAAAATTTTGGTCATGACCCAAAGATTGGTCTTTGTTTGGATGGTTGCCATTTTTTTGGATGCCAATGAACTCTAGCCAACTCTAGTTCATTTTTCTTGCCAATGTCGGCCAAATCATGGGCAACCAATACCTCAACCAAAATTTTGGTCATGACCCAAAGATTAGTCTTTGTTTGGATGGTTGCCATTTCTTTGCCATGCCAATGAACTCTAGCCAACTCTAGTTACTTTTTCTTGCCAATGTCGGCCAAATCGTGGGCAACCAATACCTCAACCAAAATTTTGGCTACCCAATGCTTTGATGGGGCAACCTTGGGCACAAACCAAACATACCGTTGGTCGTGCCACAGCACTAACGCCACCCTCGGCACACTGAAACCGACCTTGTCTAGCGACAATATGAGCGTGTCGCTCACCGCGGTCGCCGTGTCCAGAGGCGGTGCCGGAGCTGCGCCCCGTTGTTGGCCCCAATGACCCACATGAATGGTTGTCGGTGGCGAGGAGGTCGTGGGCCAGCTCCTCCATTGGACTAGTCTGCGCTACGTCGTCCCGACGGGTGTGCCCCACATGTCGGTTTCCCTGTTTTCCCGGCCATATTCGAGCGTCAGTGCTCCGCGTTGCGCATTAGGCCTTTCACTATGTAGGCCAAGCGAGACAACTTATTGTTTATTTCAGCCGTTCAAGTATAATCATGTGGCATTTGCTTATTTCTCATTCCTCTCCAACCCTCTTCTCCATCGATCATGTCGCCCTCCAGTCGAGTCCATCCTCCCGCATGCCTCATTTGAACATTCCGCCGAGTATCATTCGCATGTACCCACCCTAGTCCTCTTTCAATAGATCTCCGGACCCCGAGATGAAATCGAGAGGGAACGAGTGGGGGCACGTGATACCTAAGGCGGATTCAAAATTTTGAACCGGTGATCATAGCATCTGCAAATCATATATAAAGGGTATTCAATGTTCGTTTCGTTTTTGAACGTACAATATACTCCCCCTATCCTTTCTAGTTTACATATAAGTTTTATGTGTAGTCAAAGTATCTCTACTTTGATCAAAAAGGTATCAACATTCAACAACGCCCAATCAATATTGTTAGATTCGTACGTACTCCTAGATTTGTACTCGAGATGGTTTCCAATTTCACTATTGACAAGATTAATAGTACATGAGATGTATAATGTGAAAATTATATCATTGGAAACTCCTTTCACATATGAATTTGACCGTATGCTTTGTGTAAGTTGCATGTCATATATTATTACTCTAACATTTGGTCAAAGTTAGCCAAAATGCATTAGACCCTGTATGTTTTGTGTAAGTTGCATGTCATATATTATTACTCTAACATTTGTGTAAGTTGCATGTCATATATTATTACTCTAACATTTGGTCAAAGTAGTTTAGTGGAAGTGGATCCTCTAACGTAGGTATCCCTGCCTTACCCTCCCTTTCGGTCACTTACTGGCTGACCCCATGCTTGCTAGGCCCCGCATGTCAGTTACTCAATGGGTTCTGCCACGTAAGGGGATCCTCATCCGTAGTATACTCCCTCTGTTTTTATTTACTCCGCATAAAACGGAGGGAGTGGTGGTATAATAAATGACGCAGGCGGGGGAGGGGGAGGGACGTCGGTTTGCTCTCAACTGCGGTCCCACAAGCGAGCGAAAACGCAAGACGAAGCGCGTTCCATTCGGTGAGCGACGTGGAGGGTCCAGCGTGCCGGGCTGCAACGCGAACGCGACAAGAGCGATGTACAGTCAAAACCGATTGACCGGTCGTCATCGGAACCACTATTCACACCAGAACCTTCGCTGCTCGGCCTACGCCAGCCACTGCCCTAAAACCACACCAAATCTCCAGCCCATTCCCCCACCTTTCGATCCCCTAGCCCGCATCAAGCGTCCCCTAGTTCGCCGGAAAGCCATGGTGCGCCGCAAGATCACTTACTACAAGATGCTGACGCCGGAGCGCCGCGCAGAAATCGCGGCGGCGGTCGGCGCCACAGACCTCCGTTCCCAAGCTCGCTTTGCGGCGGGCCAATCCCCGAGTTCTTTGGAGCCAAGCTACGAGGAGGAGGAAGCCGATCCAATGTTCATGGCGGAGGTCGCGGCGCAGAAGGCCCCCGATGGGTATGAGACGATGGACGTCGACTTCATGCCGGCGTCCGAGTCCCCCATGGTGCAGGCGGACCAGCGGTTCAACATGGCGATACTAAAGGAGGACCGGGAGGCAGAGGCTCAACTCGACGCGGAGCGCGCGCATGCCTCTGCCATCGAGGCTCTCCTGCAGGCGGAACCGGATGTCGTGGATGTGAACCGGGCGGCGGAGGCTCAACTTGAGGCGGAGCGCGTGGATGCCGCTGCCATCGAGGCCCTCCTGAAGGTGGAACCGGACGTCCTGGACTTGAACCGGGCGCCAGAGGCTCGACTCGACGCAGAGCGCGCGGATGCCGCTCTCATCGACGCCCTCCTGCAGGCGGAACCGGATGTCCTGGACTTGAACCGGGCGGCGGAGGCTCGACTCGACGCGGAGCGCGCGGATGCCGCTGCCATCGAGGCCCTCCTGCAGGCGGAACCGGACGTCCTCGACTTGAACCGGGCTGTGCTCTCGTCCGTGCAGAGCGCTCGCACGCTCCTCTTGAACGAGTAGCTAGAGGCCGAGGACAACCACGGTGCGGAGACACATGTCGGCAACGACGGCTGGTTCGCGCCGGCAGCAAAAGACGACGAGGCCGTCTCTTTCCGCGAGCAGTGATAGTTTTTCTTTATGTTGTTGTTTTTCTGGATCTTTTGCTGTGTAAAAACATATATTTGTTATGCAAGTCGCCTGACTTGGGTCAGTCTACCATTTCAAGCGGTTGGATAAATATCCTACGTCTCCTAACCCTTCTTTCCTTCTTCCTCACCTCTTCTTCTTCCCCAACAGACCACCGCACGGGCCTTACGGATACTCCCCAACATGCGGTTGGATAAACATACTCTATGAATGAAAATTATGTGTCAGCGATAGGATGGCTGAGTTTGGTTTGTTCACATGCGACAGCACGTGTCAGTGAGGGTGCATTCCCTTGGTTGGGTTTGCGGCGTGTAGGAGCGACTGTGTGAGGGTGCGGTGCGACCGCGGCGTGCAGGAGCGACCGTGTGAGGGTGCGGTGCGACCGCGACAGCCGTGCGCAAGTGTACCTCCTTCTCATTTTGAAAACTTTAGGCAAGCTTGGCAAAAATGTGTGGCAAAGTTTGGCAATGCAAGGCCTAGACCCAAACAGGATAAGTACGTACGTACTAGGAGTACTAGTGTTAAAAAAGAAAGGCGGGGTTTTCCTTCGCGGGATTTAATCGATAAAATCCTCGTTTCACGTGTCAATTAATGCTTATTTTTTTCTCCAAAGACCAAAGAGCTAACCATCTCACTCCTCATCGCTTGATTAATGCAGCGCCATGCAAACCAACCTTCTCACTTCCGCATGCATGCAGGGGATATTAATGTCCTTGGTTGCTAACCCCATCAATTTTGCCTCGATTAGTGTTAGTGGCCCTTTGCAAATTGTAATTTTGATATACTGGCCTTGTGTACAAAAAAATGGAGGTAGTAACTATATTTGACTTCCTTCCCCATTGCGGTGACGTCGACGATATCTTTTTTTTGGTGGTTTGGCGAAGTGCGTTCGACGGAGAACACCATTGAGGGAGACCACGGTAAGTCGTTCGCAAGTGCCTCCTGCAAGCCGAGACAACCGCCTTATTTGCATCCAGGAAGTCCTTTACTAGTACTACTAGGAGTACTAGTGCGGTGAGATGGTTTCTCGAAGAAGACTATGGAAAAGCGGAGTCAGCGAAGAGTGAAATGATGGTTGCTTCGTCCGTGCTTTTGTGATTTGACGCCTCACTGCTTTGTGATTTGTGATAGAAGGGACAGGGGAGTAGACTCTATGCTCTATAATGTACTACATGCGTCCAAGCATGGGAGAAAGAGGAGAGACGTTGCATTTTTCTATTCCTTCAATCAATCAATCAGGGAGCTTCGGTTCCATCTTTTTGGCTTTGGCAACACTGTCCACAATGGTTCCCACGATGCCAAAAGCTATTTTCACATTTGGCTACACATTGTGGATGCCCTTAACCGTACCACTTGGTTTTGCTCCTGTGTGCTATCTATACAAATCTCAATTATATTGATCTAAAAAATTATAGAATCAAGATTAGTAAAAAGGAGGTGATTTTGCCGCGCGGATGGCGGGAGAGGTTTCTTATTTGAGCAATGCTACATCCATGTAATGGTTTACGTAAAGTTACGAACTGATGTGATGTGGGACTATTTGATTGGATTAAAGGAGAGGATTAGGCCCACCCCACCTGAAAATCAGGGGGGGGCATATATAGATTAGATGGAAAGTATACGTAGCAGCTACGTAGCCCTTTGTAAGTCTAGGATTAGGCTTCTTATTTTCGGAGGACATTGTCCTGGCGGTTTGCTAACATGCGGTCCCACGTGTCAGTGCTTTACCAAGCCGATGCGCGTCCCACATGAGGCAGAACAACGGCAGAAGCAACACGTGGTTAAGTTGAAGAAGATGAGGGAGAAGCGGATTCAGCAACGAGTGAAATGATGGTTGCTTCGTCCCTCCAACTTAACTGCGGAAAAGGTGCAGCTTGTGATTTGACGCCTCATTGCTCATTACTACGCCGGTGCCATGACTGGGGTGCTTCACCCCGGCTGCTCTGCACTGTATTCCGGTATGGCACGTGGACCCTGTAGCTTGATGTCCCACATGTCGGTGAAAGGGACTAGAAGATTTATGAAAGCGAGCGCTCCACTCTCACGACGGAGGAGTAGACGACACGACGGCCCAGTGAACTGTCACTTGTAGTACTGTATAGTACTATAGTTTTGCTGTTTCGCACGATCCATCGATACAAACCCGATTAAACAGGAAAGGGCAGGATTTTTCCCGCGCGGTAGATGATACTGGCCATACATTTCAAAGGCAATTTTAATGTATGCAAACTGAATAATTATAAGTAACAATATGATATCTAGTAAAACTAAAAACACATATGATTTATTGTGTTAGAGTGTAGTAGTAGTGATGTATTGCATAGTTGGTAGATGTAACATGCGAGAACGTGTAGAGATGTAGTTTTGGAGGGCCTACAGAGAGAAAAGCGTAATACGGTCACCGAACTTCAGAATAAGCTAATTACGGTCACTATATACGTTTTGCGGTGATTATACGGTCACTTGCTCACAGTTCAGCATCAGATTGCACTCTGTTGACCGGCCAAATAGTCTACGTGGCGCCATGTTGACTAGTTAAATTGACCACGTTCCTTGTGGGTCCCACCTGTCAGTTCGCATAGGCAAAAGGTCAGATAAACACAAATTTACGCAGGCGTGACAAGGCTCCAACCCGTGCGTGGGAATGACCTGGTTCTGTATGTGTCTTTCAGGGCCTGATGTGTGTGCATTCACGTGTAGGTTGAGCACTGGTGCGTGAGAGTGTGTGTTGGTCGTGTGGTGTACTGGTGTGTGCATGCATGCGTGCATGTGTGCATGTGAGTGTTGTGTGCGTGGGTGTTAGTGTTGCGTGCGTGCGTGGCTGCGTGTGTACGTGTGAGTGTTGCGTGCGTGCGTGGGTGACTGTGTTTGTGTGAGTGTTGCGTGGATGCAGTTCGTGTGCATGCGTGCGTGTGTGTATAATCACCACACCAGCTCCTGTGTGTTAAAACAGACGGCTCAGCATACCAATACAAGGCCACCTTGTCCGCTGTGCCCGCGGTCATGACTTCGAACCACACCGTCCAAATATTTTTTTATCGTTTGTTTTCATTCTTACTAGCAAGATGCCCGTGCGTTGCACGTAACATCAAGATGCATTTGTATGACTTGTTTATCTTGTGAGAGAAAAGGATGAACGAGGGAAGGCCTTATTTGCAAATGTGGAGAGGTGTGTGGGTACCTTTTTGCAAAATTGCCATAGTTCCTTTCCTATCCGTCAGATATAAATCGGATGGCCTATATTGCAGGATGGCAGGCACACCATCATCACCAACTCTGTTTTTTATAAGAGTGTATTTTATGTATTTTATAAGAGTGTAGATGCAGAGTAGATACAAGTCGACAGGTGGGCACGATGGTAGTGAGATAATGCGATGCAACACTAGAGGTGCCACGTGGAGCGTTTAACTGGTCAACTAGTCATGTCATGAGCAAATACAGAGTTGTACGGTGAGCCCGTGACTGTATAATAACCACTAAACGTAAATGGTGACCGTAATGAGTGGATTTTGAAGTCCAATGTATGTATCGTGCTTTCGCTTCAAACACAATGATCGTCATTGCATATATCGCGAGAGAAAGATGAAACATGCGTGAATTTTCTGGGGGCTTACTTTTAGAGGACCTGGAGATAGTTTTGTGTGCATACGTGAAAGGGGCGTACAGGGGGGGTATGCGATGGAGAGAGAGAGATGCTCTTCATTTCTCTTTATTATGACTAACTTTATATATAGTATAAAAATATACAAATTCACAGTGCGGAATAAATATCATTGTGGGCACCATGCAATGCAAATTAGCGTTCGTACTCCTCCATATAACTTTGTAATGTTGTATATATGTAGAATGTCACGACCGGATTTTGGGGTATAAATTCCCAGAAAAACGGCCTGTGTGCTCACCAGCCCCAGGATTACTGTTAGCTGATGAGGCACCAACTTGATACAAGAAAATCCAAGCAAGTACAAAAATATGTAGTACAAGACCATTGAGGCCTAGGAGTACAACATTTGGTTACTAGTGGTTGAGGGCGGAAGCGGTTGGTTACGTCTGTGTCTATGGGACTCCATTTCCCACAAGAACAGCTGACCAGGATAACTCCTATCTTCGCGAGGCTGCAAAAGTCAACACGTGGGCTCCGAGGTTGTCACCGCGATGCTTATCTTCCAGCGAGGAATCTGGCCAAGACAATAGTCAGGGACAAGCCAGTGAGTACGTTTGAATGTACTCACAAACATTAAGAACACGGGTATAATATATCGAACATGCTCCAGATTATTATGAGATCACACGTCTGTCACGAGAATTGCGGAAAATCCACGATGCACACATGTGGGTAAAAACAAACAAATATAAAGTACTGGGTGCCAAGCGAGGGTCTGAATGACTCCTCGAGCGGAAACTGCAAGAATAGTAATACTGGTGCCAAACGAGTGTCTGAAAGACTCCTCGAGAGGAAAATGCAGAAATAATGATGCCACAGTCGGGCGTCGGGGCGACACCACATAAAGGGCTTATAAAAGATAAATGAACAACAAGCATGCCGCAGTCGGGCGTCTGAGCGACGCCACAGAAAGGGCTTATAAGAGAATAATCATAGTGAATATCCAGGAGGTAGAACCATCCCAGGGATACTCAATAATATACGCAATATACATGGTTAGTCCAAAATAATAAAGATCATAATCCATATGCCAAATCTTAAACAAAATTTAGTACAGTCGTTTCTCCATCCGAAAACCGATAATTTAGTCAAGCCGTATCTCCATCCGAATACCGTTGCTATGATCCAGTTAACCCTGTCTCCATCCAAATCCCGTTACAGAGCTCTAGTTAAATCATTCTCCATCCGAATACCGTTACTGAGATTCAACTCAGACAGTGGTCTATACTCAAAAACATGACTATCCAACAGGATATATCCTCTGCAGAGGGAGTACCATTTCCCACGAGGAACGGGGTTACTTAGTCCCTCGGGACTAATTCCATCTACGGTCTTTTAATTGAAAACACGCCTGACCTGCACACACTAGCTTAACTCACCAGTGTCTGGAATCACCCACGACACCTGCCAAGCAAAACTCTAAGTGGGGAGGCTACAACCTCGATGTAGCATGGGATCACAAAATTTATACCGCGCGCAAACTAGGGGAGCAACCCCCCTCGGCTCCAACCGGAAACACCCATGCCCCCGGACCGAATGGCAGGCTTTAATCCGTGGCCACGGGACCTTCATCACGGCCTCTCTGTACGGTGTGTGCTTTGGAAAGGGGTTGACAACCTACTGAACCATACCCTGTCCCCTGCAGGGACAAGTGGTGGTACCAACAAAAAGGAAGCTATTGATCAAGACTCGGTCTACAACCGACTCAGGAGGTCCAAGTATCCTTCATCAATATTACCGCTAGTGAAATAAATCACCACTCCTCGAGCCTCACCATGCTATGCCGGGCATACTCGTCTCGACGAGGGATTAGGGGCAAGCTCGTGTCTACCCAAGACCACGACTTTCCCGGCTTCCTACCGGTGTGCAACAGAAGCTCACGAGGATGACCCAAATCACTAGTGTATCCATTGCTGACCACAAAACAACTCCAAAGTGCACTCATGCACGAGACCATATCGGTACATAAACTATCACATACTCCAAGTCAAAAGGTGTTGTGATCGCATCAAACACCACAACAAAATATTATGCCAGAGTTCAGCAATGCTTGCCTTCAAGAGTATGCAAAGGATGCACTTATTGGAAGCTTTCCTTTTTCTCCAAAAATCCTATTTTGCAAAATACACAAATACAAATATTTCAAACACAGTACCAAAAGCTGTCTCAAATATTTTTGAAATAAATCTTAAAATAAACTAGATGAAATTTGAGAGAGGTAGGAAAAAGAATCAACTCATTTGGAGTTTTATTTTAAAAGTTATAGCTGGTCAAAGTCTGGTCAAAACTCTGTTTTATTAAAATCAGAAAAAGGAAAACGCTTCGAGGGGAATACGCTTTCGCAGCAGAGGAAACGTACGCGGGTTTTCGCGCCACCACTTAACCAGAGAGGGCGGACGTGCGGGCCACTGACAGTGGGTCCAGAGGGCCCACTAGTCAGGTTTGACTGGTCTCCCTCTCCCTCCTTTCTCTGTGCCCGAATGGTGGCGGGGCTCCGGCGATCGCCGTCGACGAACGGCAGCACCTCACGGGCATCCAAGGGCGGGGATGGAACGGCCAGACCGAGGCGGTCCTCTGGGTGGTTGTTAGGTCGTCGGAGGTGGAAGGAGTCGCCGTCGGCGAGCTCCGCGGCGGAGAGGGCTACGGTGGCGAAGTGACTTTGGTGCTCCGGTGATCTCCGACCGAAGTTGGGTAGCTGGGCAGCTCCGCAAGACTACGGGGAAGTTCTTGGTGGCGCTGGATTGGCGAAAGGGTGGCCGGCTGCGACGAATCGCACCGGAGCTTAGCGTCGGCCGAACCGGCCGGAGTTGAGGAAGACGGCCACTACGGGTCGATCTACTGCGTGGGAAGCTCTACGGGGAGAGTCTGATGTCGTCTGAAGCCTTGAACGAGCTCGGGGACCCTTTATATAGCGTGGCGAGGCTGGCTCCGTGGCGGCAGAAGATAAGATCGTCGGCGACAGCCGTTGCTGTAGTTGCAGGGCATCGTGGCGGTGAAGAACGCATTCCGACGAGCGGGAGGATAAGCACGGCCTGTGCTCTGAGGCAGCTGGCGTGCGCTGGTGGTTTGGGCGGCGCCGTCCGCGGCGGAATCCGCTGCCGACACCGGCGTGCTGCCAAGGCGGCACTGCAGGGTGCCAGGGCGAGCTTGGAGGGTACTGGAGAGAGGGCGAGTGCTTGGCGTGGTTCGGAAGGCGAGCAGGGGGTCAGAGATGGGACGCGACGAGGGCGGCAGTGCGGCGTGTCGGCGTAGTGCGCGCGCGTGCAAAACGTGCGCTCTGGGCGCGCCCAGAGCACGCACGACACCTGTTCGACGAAATGCCAGCGCGCTCTAGAGCTCGAGGGTGGAGCTGGCACTGCACAGGATGGAGGTAGGGGTAACAAGGCACTCAGTGGACAAGGTGGATCGGTCAGGGGTTCAAGCCCACAATGCAAACCAGAGAGCTTGCCAAAAATGACTGTGCACACCAGGTGTTCGACAGAATGCCAGATGCGCTTAGGCAACTCTTGGAGTGGCCAAAATCTCCAGATCAGTGTCTCCTTAGATGCAGGAGATGGAGGTAAGATTAGTTTGGCAAAAACAGAAAGTTGTTAGTGCAAGTTTTGCAAAACTCCAGTTTTGGACAGAAAGAAAAAAAGGTTTAGAGCATGCACTTCAAAACCTCCAATGAGCCCAATCTCCTGGACTTAACAGTTTGGTAGGGAGGACTATAGGCAGGAAAAAGCTCAAAGGTATTAGAGCAAAATAAAGTGGGGTTGCAGTACAAATCATCAAACTGGGCCAGAATGGAAAAGAAGATGGTTCACTCAAATTTTCCAAAGAACATCACTGGGTTTTTGCTTGAAGATGAATTGTATGCATCCATTGACATCTTCAAACACTTGGAAGAATTTTTAAAGAAATATTTAAATGGGTTGTAGTGCAAAAGTGCCTACTGGACCAGATTGGAAAAGTTGGTGTAGAGCTCAAAATCTCCAATGGCCAAAAGGTATTTTTGCATAAAAGTGATTTGGAACCATCACATGACATCCCTAAATTTTGGTGGAATTTTTGAATGCATTTGTAAAAAGGTTGTAGTGCAAAACAGGCTCCAAATGCAAAAGGAATCATTTAAAGGAATAAAGTTTTGAGAAAATAAATCTTGCAACATTTGAATCCACTGATAAATAATGGTTTTATAAAAGAGAGTATTCACAGGCAATAATACTTTTGAAGGTTTTTCCCCACTAGAGGTAAAATCCAAAATCACAAAAGGTAAAACTTGACAATTGGAAAAGTTTTATTTCCTGGCAACATTTTAATAAATAAAACAAGGCCAAAATTTTGGGGTGTCACATAGAAACTCTAAAATAAATTTTTGGCCACACTTTATTCAAAAGGAACGTTGTATGCAAAATAAACGTGAAGAGAGGGCTTTTTAGATCAATGGGGTATGTGATGTAACATGTGTGAATGTGTAGTTGATACATTTGGCGGGGCCTAGAGAGGTATGTGTGTGTATTACGTATTCGACAAAGGCATGGATAGAGGGGCCAACGGGGGGGCGTGGGAGAGATAGCACGAGAAATGAGAGTGGTCTAGTGAGAGAGAGACGAATATGACGTCACGACAAGAGATTCCATTCCCTTGAGTGTGTATATGCAAGGGCGGAGGGAATAGAGCACCATGAGAAATTTTCTGTGTGTGTGGTGTTTGTGTTGGTATGTGTGGGTGTGAGAAGATAATGAGACGTGGGGGCAGAGGGTGTGTCACCGCGTGAGGTCTGGTGGGTCGAGGTGAGGCCCTTCGTTCGGTTCCGACCTGCGCCACATTGGTCGGCCCGTGACGCATTTAGGAAGACCCATGGATGACTAGTCGTACAAGACAAAGATAGCAGAATTGTGAAGGACTCTGTGTCCACTGACAAAGCCGTCTAGGATTTGTAACCCTAGGTTCTCGGACTAAGGTAACCCCTTTATCTCTGATATTACTATTCATCCAACCTAACTTTAAGGGGCATCCTATAGAATGCTCTGCTAGAATCATACTCGTCGATTAGGAAGAGAGGTGTGAGACAATGCGTGAGAGACAGGCGTAAAGATAATGTGCGTACATGAGACACGTAGGCAGGTCCATGTATATAGAAAGGGTCGATGAGGATTGTGCGTGTGTATGTTTGCGAGAGGAAGAGTGCTTGTGATAAAGGTTAGTGAAAACAGTTGTAAATGGTTACGAGAGGGAGGGAGGGTTATATCTAGAGCATGTGTGCGAGAAAGACACCTCAGGAGAGTGTGTGAGCATGTGTGAGAGACCACCGATGGAGAGTGAAACTACACGTAAAAGACTGCTCTACACATTGATTAAGGATATAAATTGTATCCAAATATTAGGATGGGATCATGATATTTGCAATTCGCGTAAGGAGCGGTCATTGATCCATCAGACATCTAGATTCTATCGAATTTGAGCATGTCTATGTTATTATTCGACACAATTGATCCACATAGTTAGTATTTTGAACTCCAGACAATGCATCGCTTTAGCAATCGAATATAAACGTGAGTATAGTTCATGTTGTGTGTGTAAAGCACATTATACATACGAAAGTTACACAATGGACATTATAAATAGCTACCTATGAACTAGCATACATTTGAATTCAACTTAAGGTGGTTTAAAAAAATCGAATTCAACATGAAGTCCATTCAATTATTTGAATCTGATATCATGGCATTTGTAAACCATACCTAAATTATGGGGGCACCAATCTTTGCTCTGATTTTGTACATAATAGCATATGTAGCCGTGTACAAAATAGATTCAAATTTAGCTCCTCCATTCTAAAATAATCGTAGTTATAGGATTTTCAAGTGTCAAAATTTCAAAAAGAAGCGGATAATTTAATGAGGTTTTCAAACATACAAGGTCAAATATAACGTTGTCTATTTAGGTCAATCCTCATAGTTCAAGAGTACTCTAAACGTGAATGCTTGTGTTTCAAAATTTCGAACGAAGCGCCAAAAGAGCCTCTACTCGCCCGAAACCGCGTGAGACAAATGTTTGGTAGTACAAGGAAATTAGTTTTCTAATAACTCCGACCCGTGAAACCTACCGGCCCGATGTCCAAAGGTCTAAACCGGGGTAGGTTTGTAGCTTCATCTAGACGCCACGCAACCGCATCCGAAAAACATTCATACACAATGTCCGCCTAAGCACACATGCGCGAGGCCGAAATCGCTCCCGCCCACTATTTGGGACACCTGGGATTACCATCCTACCCCCGACCCACAGTAGGTCCGAAATTTAAGAGGGGGGCAAAGTTTGTACTTTCCCCAAATTTCAAACAACGTGTCCCATCTTCTGTTCAAAAAAGCCAAAAACAACCGCGTCCCAAACCGAAACATGGTTCCCCCCCACCCGTCCGATTCTCCATTCGTACTCCGTGGGTGCCAAAACAACCTCTCCACCGGCCGCAAAACCCCGGCGTCCTCCGTACGCCACCCCATCCCACCCATCAACTGCCGCCCTCCTCCATCACGCCGGAGCCGATAGCCCGACGTCGTCGTCCACCGCAACCTCAACCGCAACGCCCTCCATGGCTAGTAGTTGAAGCCGAGGCCGAGGCGTCCGTACCCGAGCCAGTTCAACCACGCCGTCCTGCGCCTCACCGCTGCCACTCCAAATTCGCCACCCTCCACCGCACCGGAGCTGTTCCTGCTACGCCGTCCTTCGCCTCCTCGGATCTGCTTCCCATCGACCGACATACAGCCACGGCAACACAGTCAACAATTTGGCCGTGGGTTCGTCCAAGCCTGCACCCTCCAGAATATCGGTTTCCCCGGTAAAAAGAATAAGATCGGCGCGACATGTGGAGGTGACCACACCGGCAACCAAAAAAGGTACCCCTCTTCCCTTATTCGTGCAAATCTTACGTCTCTGCTTACATGGTATTCATCCCACAGAAGACACTAGTTGACCGCTTCTTCTTGATACTAGATGTTCCTAGTAACTCGCGATGCACAAGGTTTCTCCTCATATACTATTTCACCTTATCTAGAGGTCCGTCGCCCCCCTGAATTTCAATTTCTGGCCAGTTGATTCCCAATTAACGGAAGCATTCCCCGGCGTAATAGGCGCTAGTACGCCTATTACGTCGGGGAAGCAGCGCCTTGGTGTTTATCTTAGGGGCGTGTGCGGCCTAGAGCTACTGGCGCCCGATCTGGAGGTCAGCCGGGATTAAAGGGATGGCCTTGGGGCGCTGCCAAGCACGGCGGTGGTGTGAGGTCGATGGGAGGGCGGGGCGGCGGAGGCAGGGGTCTGGGCCGGTGGTCGCTAGCGGTTTGAGAAAGATCGTCAAAAGTGACTGGTGGGAGGTAGACGAAGGCCATCTGCCCGTTCCTTATAGATCGGACGGTTCATTAAACAAATCGACTGACCTATTTATTTTCAGTCGACTGTTATCTTAGATATGACCACATGTGGTGGTGTGCTGGAGGAGTACCTGCATTTCCTGTGCTCATATATTACAAAATCATACGGAGTAGAATCTAATTTTGTTTGCCATGCAATGTTGTAGAGCTATCATATGTCTCCTGTCATTTATTTTTCAGCCACCTGCTATCTGCTACTTTTATAGTGCACTAGTTCTGCACACACTTCACCCTTACTCTCACTATTGTGTTTTTATGCAAGGGTATTTCAGACTCTGCTGCCATGAGAGAAGCCAAAAAGAAAAGAGAGAAGTCGCTCCAGCTTCGTGTGCGGGTAGGCAAGACACGTTACAGCGCTATAAAGGCTGTAGTGTCAACAGATGCAAACGGTAAACGTAGCTCTGGAGTTGATGACCTCGCTCGCAATGAACCACCATCCCAGGTGCTTGCTTTAACTTCGCGGTGTCATATGTGGTTGCATGTTCCATATGGTGTCTAGCTTGTATTCGAAAGGCCGAAGTCGGTAAGATAAGGAAAGATATTTTTTTACATGAACTACCATCCCGTGAACACCAGAAGACAAATAGCTAGTCAGGGCACTGGCCCAGCCAGTGACAATCCCAACAAAGATAGGCATCACCTGGAAGCCAACTAAAAAGCTGCGATGGTGGCGAAGCAGCCCGCCTCCCACCAGGCTCTCAGGTCCTAGATGATCATGCTCACCACTCCAGCCGGATGTCTAGCTTGTATTGCTTCCAATTTGGTTAAATTGCATCTGCTTAGCTTACACATTATACCTTTGAATATGACATGCCTTTCTGTTTTTGGTACATACTAGTACATCTGTGCATTAACCATGTTCTTACATCAAACTAATGTTCTTGTGTATCCCTCATATCACTTATGACGAGGCAGGCAGGCAAGGGGACTACTCCTCATTTAAAGAATGCAGCGTCAGCCTCCCGATATGATTCTCAAGAAACAGAAATGCTAGATGAAGATAGTGAACGTAGCTCTGTAGTTGATTACGACATTTCCCCTACACTAGCATCGCATGTGCTTGCTCTAACTTGGCAGCGTGATATGTCGTTGCATGTTGCATATGGTGTCTAGATTGTAATTCTTCCAATATGGTTAAACTGCATGTGCTAGTCTGCTTAGCTTATACATTATACCTGTTAATGTGACATGCCTTCCTGTATTTAGTACATAGTACATCTGTCTATTAAGCATCTCCTTACATAAAACTATTGTTTTTTTTGTATCCCGCATCAATCAACATGACGAGACACCTTTAATAGCGATATTAGTTGCATCTTTCATATGATTTATAGCATGCGCTGCTTCTAATTTGTTGAAATTCCATTTATGATGGGACACTTTTAACTTGGCAGAGTCATATTTGTTGCATCTTTCATGTGGTGTCTAGCTTGCATTGCTTCTTATTTGCTGGAATGGTTTCTACTTAGTTTACACAAACAGTTGTGAACATGCCATGTCGTCCTGTTTTTCGTACATATTCCATCCTGGTATCATGTGTTTGCCTTACATCAAAGTAGTGATTGTCAGTATCATGCATGAATGAGTTCTGAAGAGAGAATTTTATTGCTTTTTCTTGTCGGTTTTACTTGACAATTCAAAATCAATAAAGCGGAAGGAACTTAGGAAGGCAGCGGATAAAGGTGCTCCTTCCGAACGGAGGGCCTCTACAGTTTCTACTCCTCCGCACCCCCAAGATGATTTCCAAGACAACATGCATAGACACTCAACAAAGCTGTGTTTATGATGAGCATGTCTCCCCTAGTGCAGCATCACCGGTGCTCCCTCTAACTTGGCACTGTTATATGTGGTTGCATGTTATGTGTGATGTCTAGCTTGTATTGCTTCTAATTTTGTTGAATTCCGTCTGCTTACTTTACACATTATACTTGAATAAGACACATGTTCCTGTTTCTAGAACATACAATACATGTCTATCACACCATGTTCTGACATCAAATTACTACTGTTGTGTAACCTGCAACAATCACTTATCATAAGACACGTTTGACTTCGGAGTGTGATATAGGTTACATCTCACATTCTTTTCTAGCTTGTACTACTAATTTGTCGAAATGGCACTTATGACGAGACAGTTTTAACTTCGTAGAGTGATATTCGTTGCATCTTTCATATGGTGTCTAGCTTTCATTGCTTCTAATTTGTTGAAACTTCTCCTTAGTTTACACATCATAAGCTGTGAATATGCAATGATGTGAATATGCAATGGCACTGATGACGAGAGACCTCTAACATGGTAGTGTGGTGTTGTTTGCATCTTGCATATGATTTATTTCTTATACTGCTTCACATTTGTTTAAACGCCATTTATGATGAGACACTGTTAACTTGGCAGAGCGATATTTGTAGCATCTTTCATATGGTGTCTACCTTCCATTGCATTGCTTCTAATTTGGTGAAATGTCTTCTTCTTAGTTTACACATCATAGTTCTGGTTATCTCTTCCGTCCTGTTTTTCATACATATTACATCCTCCTATCATGTTGTTGTCTAACATCAAAGTTCAGTTCGTCTGCATCACGCATCAATTTGTTCTGAAGAACTAAATTGTTATTCGTTTTTCTTGTCGGCTTGACTTAACATGGCACAGAGAAAGTGGAAGAAACACAGAATGGCAGGGAATGAGAAGCGGATGAATCCTGCAGATTCTGCTGGTACTGATGGTGCAATAGAAGGTCAAAGTCCAGCGTAAAATTCTACAAACACGGCATCCCATGCTACACGAGTTGCAAAAAAAGCCAAACAGAAACAAATAGCTGCCACCAAACAAGCAGAGACAGTCCTAGTTCTTGCAACACCTACCACAGTACTACCAGCTGCACGAGTTACTCGTGCGTCAACTGAGCTAGTAGCACGTTCCCAAGCTCCCTTGCCACCTGACACTACTTCCCAAGCACTCTTGACACAAGACAAGTTGGCAATATCAGATGAACCTTGTGAGCTTCAACAGCAAGAAGGTAGTTGCTGGAGTCAAGTTACAGTTGCATGCTTCTTTATATGTAGTCTCACAGTTTGATGTACACTAACACTTCCTATGTTCGTTGTTGGACTAGCACCTAGGCGCAAGAGGAAACAAACATCAGGGATAATGCTCGATAGGTTAACTAAATCTAGAGGAGGAAGAATGGAGATCCGTTTTGAGGCAGGTTTAAAAAGGCCACGTGATGCTACAGAGTCAGCCAAGTTAGTATCAGAGGCAGCGGTTTCCGTTAGGTGTCATGTACGTATCCTCCCAACATGGATTCAGTACAGGAATGACAAAGACGAAACCCAGTTCAACACCTTCCTCGACCACTTATCTGTAAGTATGGTTATGTATGGAAACTAGTAATATCGTCTTGCTCTGTCCCATACTTTCTAGGTTGCTGATAATGAGACTCCCATAATTTTCAACAGATGAGGTTCAAGTTGGATAGCCAAGATGATGCAACCAGACAAGCTTGCACCCATGTTTTCAAGTCTGCTTTGCGACAGTATCGGTATAACTTGAGGAAAACTCACTTTGAAGGCAAGGCTAACAGTGAACTTTCCCAAACATCTCAGTGGAAAATATATCGGATGAAGACTGGAGGGGCCTTGTTAAACATTGGTCTGATCCGAAGTATCAGGTACATTATATATATGTGATCAGATCACATGTTGAAGTCCTATTTACGCATGTGCCACACAAATCTATCTTCTTGTAGGTGAACTATTCAAAGAACAAGGCCAACCGTACGAAAGTGAAATTCCAACAGACGACAGGATCTCGTAGCTATATTGCACACTGCGAGGCTCTTGTAATTAGCTGCTGTTTCACTCTTTTCGCGGTACCATATTATCAGATCTATATTGACTTGTTCGAAATGCAGAGGAAAGCCCGCAAGGACCAAAAAGTACCTGAACCAAATGCTGTGGAAATCTTCAAGGACTGTCACACCAGCAAGAAGAAGGGCATGACTACACCAGTCAAAGCCGCTGTTGTAAGTCCTTAATCCTCATGCCTTTTAACTACTACTTACTCTGACTTGTGCCTTGAACTGCATGGTTTGCAGCCAATGTCTATTACTCTTTTCAATTTTATACACAATTGTCTTAGCGTATCATTGCACCTTACAAGGTTTAAAAGAGAGGAGTGATGTTCCTTTGATCTTGACCCGTAATCTAGTTCCGTGCTGGACTTGCCCACACAACGTTACAATTGCCTGTTTGTCTGTTCACAGTTGTTTTGTGATATGAATGATGTCATACTATGCTTACCGTATTATAAACTTCGTCTCTTTATCCTTAGCCCTCAATACAATGTGAAGAAATAGACAATACATTAGTGATGGTACATGGTCATATGTTTGGAACCTGGTTTTATTATGTACTTTGCAATAAAATACAACTAATATTTTACATGGGTTCACCAGAATAAGTTATGTATATAGACCAAAGCTATTTTGTTTGGTTTTGCTGCCTCCTTAACATCTTCTGTTCTGGTACTACTAATGTAAACCTCAACTTTTCAGCGAGCTATGGAAAAATGGTGGAACCGCCACCTTCTGAAGGTGGCGAGGCAATTATAACGGCAATGTCAGCTCTTGCTGCAGTGGGTTAGTACATGTCCACTAACAGTGCCAAACACACGTTCCTACGTAATACTGGGTTGGTTGTTAAGGCAATATCGTCCAAACTGCCTCATGATCAAGATATGCAAGCTCAAAGCAATGTTGTATCTGCGCTCCAGACACAAGTCCATTCCCTAACAGAGACCCTTTGTGAAACAAGGAGAAACATTGCTCAATGTCGTCAAGATATGCATGGTTTTGAAACCAGACTATCAGACATTTGATATGTTGTTCAGGAGCCTAGGGGAAATGAAGGCGAGGGTTATGGTGCTCCATCGGACAATACAGCATGAAAACGTAACAGTCAGGTCAAATGAACTGAGCTTCTGAACTTCTGGTGGTGCATTTATCTGCTAGATTGTTAAGTTTTATGCCAACCTTCCTTTTGTTATATAGTTGTAATTTTTTTTGGTGCGATACAAAATTTATTCTTAACGTGCAGCCACTGGCTGAAGAAAACAGCAAGCCATTTTTGTATAGTGTAGGCTGTTCCCTATATTTGCACTGGTCGCGATCTTTGATGCCGAGTGGATGTAATCTGTGCAATCACCTTAATAGCCTAGCGTTAGTTTCGGCCTTATTTATTTCCTAGTCTTCTTTTTCCCTGGTTTGCTAGTGGCCGCAACTACCATGGGCCATATACAGGCCGTAGGATCCATGGGTCTCCTACGGGCCGTTGATAAATGGGCCTGTAATCGGTGGGCCTCGGGCCGTCGGATAAATGGGCCTACATGGGCCGTAATCGGGCGTAATTGGTATCGGCCCAGCACGGTAACAGGCCGTTAACAGGCCGTAGGACAGCAAAGGCTTAATTCTGTCACAGGCATAACGGGTCGTTAATGGGCCAGAATATAGGACGGGCTGGAAACGGCGCAACGGGTTAACAGGCCAGAAAGGGGCCGACTCTTGCCATGGGCCGAATTTGGCCCATTAGGGTAACAGGCCAGTAACGGGCCGACTCTTGCCATGGGCCGAATTTGGCCCATTAGGGGAACAGGCCAGTAACAGGCCGACTCTTGCCATGGGCCGAATTTGGCCCATTAGGGGAACAGGCCAGTAACGGGCCGGAAGTAATCGAGGGCCGAAAAGGAGCCCAAGAACGTATGGGCCGTCAATAGGCCGAAAGCTAACTCGGGCTGGAAACGGCCCATGTAAATCACGGGCCGTTAATGGGTATAAAGAAAATTAATGTTCATTATGGGCTAGAGTCACTGTGGTCCTGTAAAGGGCCGAAAGATACGAAGGCCTCATATGGGCCGAAAGACGTCGTGGGCCATACATGGGCCGAAATTGAAATGGGCTGGTGTTATATTCGACGGCCCACATGACGTTGTTGGGCCAATTTCCTTTAGGGCCTAACGGGCCGTGAGTTAACGGGCCGTAAAATGGGCTATTTGCGAAGAGACCGTTAACAGGATTTTCATGGGCCAACCCGTTAACTTTTGACCAAGTCAAATGGGGCGGCTTTGTAAGCTAAATGGGCCAGTGGTGGGCCATGGCACGTGTCGACATATCATAGGCGCCTATCTGACCCATTGACGAGCTGACACGTGTTTCGTCCGGCCAATAAGAATTTTACACGTGGAAATTTCCCATTGGTCGGGGCTGTTAACGGGTTATCGGATCCAAAACCCGACCCGATAGCTTAACGGTGTTCTGTTACAGTGGATGCCACGTGTCGGTCACCCTTGACGAAAGCACTTCTGTGACGCGCGATTTATCGTCATGGAAGTGGACACTTCCGTGATGACAATTTTGGTAATGTCATGGAACACTTCTACGACAGCACATGTATGACTATCTTGATTCTGTCATAAAATCGTCATGGATGTACATGCATGACAAAAAACGCGACCTACTGTGACAAACACGTATCATCACGGAAGTGTATTTTTTTGTAGTGCCTCGTGGGCAAGGCGTTCCGCGGCGGATTCTACTGGCCCACGACGCTCAACGATGCTGCAGAGTTGGTGAGGTCCTGTGAAGCCTGCCAATTCCACGCCAAGCAGATCCACCAGCCTGCTCAAGGCCTCTAGACTATCCCGCTCTCGAGGCCATTCGCGGTTTGGGGGCTGGACATCCTGGGCCCGTTTCCTCGGGCGCCCGAAGGCTACCGCTACATCTACGTCGCCATCGATAAGTTCACCAAGTGGGCGGAAGTGGAGGCCGTCCGCACCATCCCAGCCGGCTCGACAGTCAAGTTCATCAAGGGCCTCGTGAGCTGGTTCGGGGTTCCTAATCGCATCATCACTGACAATGGCTTGCAGTTCACCAGCAACCTTTTCAAAACATATTGTGCTAACCTTGGAATGCAGATATGCGACGCCCCGTTGGCACACCCCAGGAGCAATGGCCAGGCCGATCGCCCCAATGCGGAGGTCCTCAGAGGCCTCAAGGCAAGAACCTTCAAGAAGACACTACAAAAAAAAGACACATCCGTAACATTTTTGGTCGAACGAAGTTTTTTTCTGTCATGCTTATGACACTTCTATGATGATAATTGTGACAAAACCCGGTATCATCATAGATGTGGTGGGCTCCTACTTCTATGACAAAAAATCATGATAGAAAATGGGCTTTTCGTCCTGAGCGGGCTGGAGACGCAGCTGCATGACATTCTTTGGGCCGTCCATGACAGAAAAAACCATGGTAGAAGCAAGGGCGAGGAAAATATCGAGGGAGTTCCCGGTTAGGGTGGGTGGTTGGGGGCCAAGCGATGCGTGTTTCTCTCATACGTACGCGCGCGTGTGCGAGGCGTTGCGCTCTAACTGAACCCGAGCGAGGCGTTGGCTCTAACTGAGCCCGAGCGATTGAACTGGCTACGTTACTGAACCCGAGCGATCGATCCCTTGCTGTTAACTGAACCCGAGTGATTCCTTCGCTACTGTTGCTAACTGAAGCTGCTCGATTCTGCCTCTAGATGAACAATGAGCGTTGTTGGGGGGTTTGGATGAACAGTTCCCGGTGGGGAGTGGATGAACAGGACCCCGTGGTGTTGCTGCTGGATGAACAGGACCCCGATCAAGCCGGTTGGGGGGGTGGATGAACAGGACCCCGTGGAGGGCTGGATGAACAGGACCCCATGGAGGGCTGGTTGAATAGTAGCCGGTGGAGGGCTGGATGAACAGTAGCTCGTAGACGGGTGGTTGAACAGGACCCCGTGGAGATGGCTGGTTGAACAGTAGCGGGTGGAGGAGCGCGCGGTGGAGGCTGGATGAACAGGAGCCCGTGGATGAACAGTCGCAGGTGGACACTGGAGGAGGTCGACGGTGGATGAACAGTAGCCCGTGAAGGCTGGAGGAGGTCGACGGTGGAGATGAACAGTATCCCGTGGAGTCCCGTTTTGCGCTATGCCACACCCCTCCCGATGAACAGGACCCCCGTTTCGACCGTAGCGCTCCAACATAAGTCCGTCTCCTCCGTTTTGCGGTACGCCACACCCCTCCCGATCAACAGGACCCCGTTTCCACCGTAGGAGGTCCAACAGAAGTCTGTTTCCTCCGTTTTGCGGTACGCCAGACCCCTCCCTATGAACAGGCTCCCGTTTCGACCATGGCCGGTCGAACACAAAGTTGTTTCCTCCGTTCTGCTGTACGCCGGGCCTCATTTCGATTGGCTGTTCCGTCCAAGCCGGTTGGCTCCCGATGAATAGCACGCGTTCTGTTGCCTCCCGATGAACACGACGCATTCCGTTGCCTCCCCATGAACACAATGACGACGCAGTTTCTCCATTCCGACCCAGCCATGTAAACGAGCCCTGGCCGTACGAATGCGCGAGTAGGCGTTTGAGACCCCGCCCGTATGTACGTACGTGGGCGTATTTACTTTCTTGCACCCTGGCCGCTGTACGTACGTGTACATGCTATGTGCGCGCCTCTACTACGACATGTGCGTGCCTCTACTATGACACGTGCCCTTCCTTACACGGTCACGGTTCATCGCTGCAGCCTGCAGACAGACCGATCGTATGTACGTAGACGTTCGCGACCAGAATGACAACCCTACGTACGCTTCGACCAGGTGGGTCCCGACTGTCAGGCACTTCCTTGCGTGCGAAGATGTAGCTAATGGGTCCCAGCAGTCAGGGGCGAATCATTTTTTTTTTGCCCGTAATATGGACGCACTTCCTTGCGTGCGAAGATGTAGCTGGTGGGTCCCAGCAGTCAGGGGGAAACATTTTTTTCGTGAAATACGGTGGCCCGTCCGGTGGGTCCCAGCTGTCAGGTGGAGGAATAATTATTTTGCGCGTAATAAGGAGGCACTTCCTTGCTGCTGCCGTGGACCCAGCTGTCAGCCTCTCCATGTACAGTACTCTTCCGATGGAAGTCGTTCCTTGACCACGTTGACCACGCCGCGCCGAGAGCACCAGGGCGGTGGACGACGGCAAGGCCTAGGAAGGAGACGACACGGAGCCAGGGAAGACGCAGCAGTTGTTTCCCACACGGAGAGGAGTACGAGGGTTCACTTGTTCGGCTTTGGTGTGAGGCTGTCGTCGCCGCAGGGCCTGGCTAGCGGTTGGAGTAGTAGGGGGCGGTGAGGCCTCCGCGGCATCACAGCCGGCCACAGGAGGCAGGAGCAGGCGGCACGACTAGCGCTTCTTTGGGCGGTTGGAGCAAGAAGACCAGAGGTTGAAGAAGCACTACGGCCATTGGATGGACATCGTACGGTCACTGGAGGTAGAACCGTTCATATTGACTAAGTTGACAAAGCCCTTCATCCCCGTCAACTTAGTAGGCCCACTAGGCAGCCTCCCACTATGTTGGGTCCCAGCTAGCAGGGGTATTCATTTTTTTATGCGTAACAAGGAGGCACTTCCTTGCGTGCGAAGATATAGCTGGTGGGTCTGACTTGTCAGCGGGGGGAACATTTTTTCACAAAATACAGAGGCCCTTCCGGTGGGTCCCGGCTGTCAGGTGGAGGAATCATTATTTTGCGCGTAATAAGGAGGCATTTCCTTGCGTGCGGCCGTGGACCCAGCTGTCAGCCTCTCCACGTGCAGTCCACTTCCGATGGTGTCATTCGCTGACCGCGTTGACCTCGCCGCGCCGAGAGCACCAAGGCGGTGCATGACGGCGAGGCCTAGGAAGGGAATGACACGGAGCCAGGGAAGATGCGGCAGTGGAAGCCCACACGGAGAGGAGTACAAGGGTTCACTGGTTTGGCTGCGGTGTGAGCCTACCGTCGTCGCAGAATAACAGGGGTGTGGGTGAGCAGAGGGATGGCCTGGCAGCGGCGGGAGTACGATGGGGCGGTGAGGCCTGCGTGGCTGCATAGCCGGCATTTGTTTGAGCGGCTGGAGCAGGAAGAGCAGAGATTGAAGAAGCACGACGGCTGTTGGATGGGCATCCAACAGTCACTGCTCTCGTGTGTTGACTATGTTGACACGGCGTTGCGTGTGCGTCAACCTTTTTTTAGGAAAGCATACGCGTCAACCTGTAGTAGGCGCACAAGTCAACCTCAAATCTGTGGAAAACAGCATACAGCCCATCTGCCATTATTTCTAATAATTTACAGCCCATTTGCTAATTCTTTTTGTTAGCATTACACCCCATATTGCGGCCACGGTTAAAAATTATACGAAATTTTGCATATTTCGGTGCGGTCAACTGTTTTTAATCCCGAAATATCGAGTCACATTCAAACTATTTTGAAAAATAATTTATATAAATATAAAATCCAAATAATTGTCCACGCATAAAAATCAATGGACTTTAAAATCTTGTAATGAAAAAAAATTTGAAACTAATTCCCGGTTTGATGTGTTTAAAAAATGTACAGCCCATTTCTGGCAAACCGAACAAAACTCTCCTCGTCTTGAAAGATTTGCAGCCCAGCAGGGCTGATAAAGCAAGTAGGCGTCGTTTGGGTATTTCTTTAAAAATTAGAACTGGGCTAGCCATTTTCAGCAAGAAAAAAAACACAACTCGGATCATGATGTGGTAAACATAATAAAACCCTGGCTAGATGGGCCACAGCCCCCACACAGCCCCGTTGTTACCCTGATCCGTCGCTAAAACTAGTATAAATAACAATTGCTTGTTCCTCAAAAAAAGTACTCCCTCCATTTCTTTTTAGTCTGCATATAAGGTTTGGTCAAAGTCACATTCAAACTATTTTGAAAAATAATTTATATAAATATAAAATCCAAATAATTGTCCATGCAAAAAATCAATGGAATTTAAAATCTTGTAATGAAAAAAAATTGAAACTAATTCCCGGTTTGGTGTGTTTTAAAAATGTACAGCCCATTTCTCATTACTAATAGCCCATGTTCTGGGCAAATCGAATGAAACTCTCCTCATCTTGAAAGATTTGCAGCCCAGCAGGGCTGATAAAGCAAGTAGGCATCGTTTGGGTATTTCTTTAAAAAAAGTAGGACTGGGCTAGCCATTTTCAGCAAGAAAAAAACACAACTGGGCTCATGATGTGGTAAACATAAATAAAACCCTGGCTAGACGGGCGACAGCCCCCGCACAGCCCCGTTGTTACCCTGATCCGTCGCTAAAACTAGTATAAATAACAGCTGCTTGTTCCTAAAAAAAAGTAAATAACAACTGCGCGACCTGCTGGGTCACTGGTGTCAGACGCTCGTTGTGTAATTCTCTCGTTTATTGACTATGTTGACAATGGCGTGAGCCCCAGATGTCCAACCATTAGGAGGAAACATTTTTGGGGGCTCGTAATAATGAGGCACTTGCTTGCGTACTGCCATGACGCTGGTGGGTCCCTACTGTCATCCTCTCCATGTACAGTCATCTCCTTGTTCCTCTCGGTTGTTGACAATGCAAGAGGGCGACGCACCGCGCACGGCGAGCGAACCAAGGCCGAGGATGACGGAGAGGCCTCGGACGGAACGAACAGGAGCCGTGGAAGATGCGCCGGTCCTGTCATAGGCGGAGGGGAGTACGAGGGTTGACTGGTTCGGGTGCGGGTGCGTGCTGGGGCTGACGTCGCCGGAGAATAACAGGACGTGTGGGGGAATAGAGGGAGAGACTGGCCAACGTTGGAGGGTACGGTAGGGCTGCGGAGGCGCAGCCAGCCATGGGAAACGGGAGCAGGCGGAGCCGACGGGGTGGTTTGGTTTGGGCGGCTGGAGGAAGAAGACAAGAGATAGAAGATACACGACAGATGTTGGATGTCAATCCAACGACTGGTAGGCAGAATCATTTGTTGACTAGCTAGTAAGTCGACACCACCTTGGATAGGCTATTTCCTCGTGGGTCCCAAATGTCAGAATCCAAATCTGTCACGGTCATGCAGCCTTTCCTATGAAAATTTACAGCCCATTTGGTGTGCTAGTTCGAAAAATGTTTGTGGGTGCTGGTGGGGGCTAATCACTTGGCTTCTGTAATGTACAGTGAGCTCAAGCAGACGACGAGAGTGATGTTATTTCCCTTGGTTGGGACTTTTTACAATATTTCATTCTAAATTAAACGAATGGCAAGCCATTTGCCTTGTTTGAAAGAAAATATGACAGTCACAGCCGAGTTGAAAAGGGCAAGAACATCTAACTCCATCTTACAAACTGTACAAAAGCACGAGGGTTAATTGTTCATCAGGTTTAGACAAAACCCAGGTTGAAAAGGGCAACAACATCTAACTCCAGCACTGTTTTCGGCAGTCACAGTCAAATGGATCGGTCAGGTCCATAGAATGAACATCCTGGGTCATAAAATTTACTGGATTATGACCACAATATGTTGTAAATAGAAGCCCGGCACATTCAGAAGCTCTTTTTCCCACCTGAAACTCCTTTTTTGGGTCTTCGACATACCCATCCGTCAAAACCATGCTGCAGATAAACTTAAGCCTGATGGACAATAGTAACCTCGCATTCAGCAGGAAGAATGTGACAAATCTAGTGTTTGCATGGTTGGCTACATATCGTTCTAGCGTTATTGTCTTCAATCAAATGTCATGAGAAGTGAGAAAATCCCGGTGCTTACGAATCCACCGATTGGTTATAACTTTCTTACCCCGTCCTGTTGCCTAAATAGACATGAAGATTGAAGATAGTTAAGGTCTAAAAAAAGAGTGTGGAAAGAGCAACAGCTGAACGGTTAATTATAGTACACTATATGCGAGCTTCCAATGTGCGTGAAATTATCACCTTTATATACAACTTCTCCAGACATGGAAAGCATTGCAGCAAGCCAATAATCTTGTTCAGATCAAAACTATTCATTTGGATATATAAGATCTTGACAGAATCCAGCACCATTGATAGGCTATCCATGGAGAAACTCTTCATTGAGCATAGAACATAATATTAGTACAAAATGTGTACTCCGAGATGATATATAACTTATGCGCAGAAGTTTAAAATGCAGCTTATGGTTACAAGTGTAGATGATAATATAAAGTACCTGAAGAACTGTGGAGCCTAACACCATATTGAAATGAGCATAGAGATCGTGTATTACACCCAAGGTCTCAAGTTTAGGCGCAGAGAGGACGGTTATTTGCGACGGTGAATAACTAGAATCAACGATCAACCTTTGAAGTGGAGGGGCATCTTGGATGATGAGTTGCCTTCCGTCAAAAGAAATTAATTCTTACAAGGTTAGGCGACTTTATTTGGAGACAACCGATTCTAACTGTGAAAACAAGCACCAAGCACTCCAGGGCAGGGCAACTGGAGTGGATGATGCTGTGCAATGTGGCCTCCGATATACAAACCCGCACAAGTGAAAGTTTCTTGAGAAATGGGAGTCGAAGGTTTAGTACCAGATTGTCTGGTAGGTGGCACAGCGCAAAGGTGGCGGTGCGGAGAGAGGAGCAAAACCGCGAGATGGACATCGGTGCTGAGGGCACAGGTACATGGCGTTCGGTATCTGGTAGGTGATTTCCCGGGGAATAGTAGAACTCAAGCAGCTGTAGTTCTATGAATTCAAGGGATTTTAGCCAGGCGTCCACCGTGCAGGGCATGGTATGCTTGCTCAGGTAGCATGACGGGATGCAGAGGCTTTGAATGGAGCCCTGGTGGGAGGAGATGATGGCTCTTAGGATTTCAAAATCATTAAAGAGAGATAGCTGACGACAGTCGAGATTAAGGGGCACGTGGCGCCATAGAGGGTGCCGCCGAACTGAGAGGACTTGGGTGTGGCAGCAATCCTTGGTGGGGAGAAGCGAGATGATCTCCCCAAGGACGGCGTCCGGGAGATCACTGATGCGGTCCACCCAAGATTCTACGGGTTCCTGGGATCCGGTGGGGGCGGGGTCGCCGCTTCTCCGTGTGCTGTCGGGTGCGGGATCTACAATAGGTGTCGCCGCTGGCGGGAGCCTCATCTTCTTGGCACTGGGGTCAGCCGACTCCATTTTCCACGAGGGCATCGCGTCACGCTCACGGATTTGAGCAGAGTAACGAATGACGAGCCTAGTTTTAGTGCAAGTGAAGAAGAAGGGGAGCTGGGGTTTTTCTGTAGTAGTGAGGAAGAAGGGGAGCTGGGGGTTTTCTGTAGTAGTGAGGAAGATGGGGAGCTGGGGTTTTCTGTAGGAGTGAGGTGAGGAATTTGGGGGACGAGTGGAGCGAGCTGACATGAGGTGGGTGGGAGTGAGGAGGAAGAAGAGCACCCATGTGTTTTTGTGGGGCGGTGTGCTGGGTGTGGTAGCGCCTCTCATTAAGTAAATATATGGGCTTTTGAATTGATTTTATTATTTACTAGGGTGGATGGGCTGTTTTGTCTTGGGCCTAGAGAAACAATTACTACTAGTACAATGGAGACACTCTACAGCTACCCAGAAAAACAATTACTACTAGTACAATGGATACACTATCGCTTCTGGCTCCTCCTAGGTCATCGAAACGTCTCCCTCTATTGAATCCCGTTTTACTTTTGTTCACCCACATGCGGGCCATGCCGTGCACGGGCCCAAATGGCATCCACCAAATTAGAAGGTAGTATGCAGGCAGAGAGTCACCCCGGTCGTAGCGCGGCCGTAACGAGCCGTCGTATCGCAAAACCCCACCTCCCCGCAGTCTATGTTTGACGGACGAAGCAACCATAATTTCACTCTTCGCTGAATCCCCTTCTCCCTCACCATCTTCAAGAAAGCCAACACTCGCATCTGCCATTGTCTTCCCTCCCAACAATGGGAAGGTAAGCGGATCCGTGATATCGGTATATTTTCGTTCACAGAAAAAAAAGGAACTTTTGCAAAGCAGAAACCGATCCTCACTCTCTTTTTTGTTTCATTGTCATTGCGATTGTGTTTTCCTATCAGTGGTATCCTAGTATTTGTCAGCTTCATGATGGACCAAGGAGAAGCAGGCAAAGATCTGCCGATATTGGAGCAGACGCGGGAGGCTGATCCCCACAAGACAGAGAGCTCCAAGAAGATGGAGGCAGCCACCGAGCCGACCCCAGATACGCTCACGGCCACTACTGAGATGGTCAACGCCCCGTTTGAGGTTACAACCCCCGTGGCACTGCAGGAGCAGTTTTCCCCCTTCGAAGATGTGTCCCCCCCCCCTCGCTGAGCTGCCCAAGGTGATTTTCTTCTTTGCCGATCTCGATTGTGGTTTTTCATCTAAGTATGTGGTGATGAATAATGCAAAATTTTATTAGCTTCGATGCCATGCTATACATAGTGGTTTAAATAACTTGTGTTTCTTATACTAGAAAGTAATTCAGAATTTTTTTCTGTTTCAGTTAGAGCCCTGATGCAGACAAGGATTGTGTGGTTGTACATATCACTCGCTATGAGGCGGATGACCTGAATATACACACTGGGAAAACAGATTTCTTAGGCTGTTGGATCCTGGAAGCCATTTGCACTTATACCAATGTCGAGATGTATTCCAGCCTCACTGTTGTCAGGCTTGTTGTCCAGGGTGTACTGAAGCACAAGAAGTTCAAAGCTACTCCTTCGTTTGTGAGGCATACTGTTCTTGTCAAGCTTACGCAGGAAGATGACGTGGCATGCCTCCACAAACAAGTTTATGAGTGGCAAGGCCACAAGGTTATCTTCATGAAGGTTCACAGGATTGAGCTGCTGCTAGACGTCCTCGATGATGTTCATGGCACGGTCCGTCTTGTGTCCAGACCAAATTAGATCGAGCCATGAAATAGTTGCCCCAGCTAGTGTTTAATAGTAGTTTGGATTGTGTCTAATTATCCAAACCTTGCCTATTATCGAGCCCTCTAGGCTAGTACTCTGTTTGAATCCGTCTATGGGAACTACTGCTACTTTTGTGTGCTCGTGAATCATGTGAGAACCATCATAATTGTTGCCGAAACAGATGCGTCCTCACTAGTTTTTTCATGAATATGGCATGGTAAGACATAAGTTGTCACGGTTTATCATACGAGCAGTGTGTGTTTGATGTAATAGAGTACTCGTTCGAGAACTGTGCGCCGACGTATACATAAGTACTTGTAAACACTGTTGGTGCTACCCCACTTGTAAGCAGTTGTGCAAAACACGGCACATTAGCTCAGCTCGCTTCAACACTAGGCTATCGACCAGCTAACAATCAATAATCTGCTGTCTGACATATAAGCAGCTACTTATCTTGTTACAGTGGTTCATGCAGTTAACTGAGGCCACAATGTAAATTCCAAACGTTCACACGCTAGTCCAGCGTTCATGTGGAACACTCGCATTAAACTCGGCTTCATAAAAAACTTGAAAAGCATAAGTTAATCAATTTCATACATCTCACTGATTCATAGAACATAACAAACATATACTAGTTCATAGCAAAAGACAAAGTTGTGAGAAGGTTTACAAATCAGGAAAAAACAAGCAAGGCTTCACTGAGCAAAGGGCCTCCCGGCAGGCTTAAATTTCCTGGAGTTCACTCTGGTTTTTTCTTGTTGCCACCATCCAGGGTTAGGTTCTCTCATTCCAGAACAACCAATTATAATTGTGTTCTCAGTAGGAATGCTGAACTGAACCATGTAGTGTACTTACCAGCTGAAATTCTTGTGCATTCCACTAAATTTAAGCACCGCTATTTGCAGAAATAAGCAGACCACAATGCCTCTTGTCCGCGCACCTGTCCCAAAAACCTCCGTGCAGCCGTGCCAGCTAGTCCTCATTCCATGGATCAACTCGTAGAAATTGCATTCCGGGCTAGGATGCAGTTGTTTTTTCTCATCCCTGCACTGCAATCAGGAAGTAAAACATACGAATCAACTTCTTTTAGATTGTGTTGGTCATTCTACCTAGTTACTACCAATGTAGGAATACCTGGAACACTGGTGGTTAGAGGACGACGGCTAGGAATAGCCATCTCATTTTGTGCAGTTGTACTAAAACTGAGGTGTGTACTTTTGATTGCGCAGATAGAAACGATACTGAGACAGACATCCCTATTTGCCCAAATACGAAATACGGTTATTTAAACAGTGAAAAATATTTGCAGTGGCGTATGATTAACAACAACATCTATTGTGTTATAAGTGGCACTAGACTAACAGTATGAAAGTGCCCTCAATTAAGTAACGTCACATCACATCAACACTGCCCCTAGATTAACATGCAGAACAATAGCATTAGTATTACTGTCATGAGAGTAGCACATGGTCAGTAAATGTGCAATCAAATTTGTGCAGTTCCACTGGGATGAAGCAATGTTAGCGGTGCGAGATTTAAGTGTACTGCAAAAACACAATTCATGGGGGAAAAAAGCAAGACGGAAGCACTTCATAAAATGGTGGTGGCATTGCTTCAATTTATCGACGACACTAGACCATTACTTATAGTGACATTAGGTGGCATTGCTTAATGCTTCATGTGATTTTACATTAACGGTAGCGATATGGGCGTAGGGACAGCAGGGGCATAAAGTGGTGAGGCAGATGTGGTTGCCGAGAGCGGCAAACACTCAGGCAGCATGTCTGCATTTGTCCCATTTTTTATCTCCTCGGCGACATTTTCCTATGTGAGCACAGGAAATCTAGATCTGCTCATTCTCATTTGCGTTGTCCCCCAACACCCCTCGCTTTCTTTCCTTTTTCAACCAAGAGACAGGTCCACTTCCCCCCACCCTTCGCCATCCACCATCCTTTCTTCGCCTTTTCAACCAAGAGACCGGTTGGGTAGCCAGTATCTACTACTTTCCCCTGTTTCCTCTTAGAACCAAGTCCTAGATTCATGCTACAACTTTCCCACTTTCTTCCCTATTTGAACCAACTCTTAGATTCGACTGTATGAACTAGCTTTACCTCTAATAATAGTAAAAGTCTAGGTGGCTTTGGAACAGCTGACGGAAGTAGAAAAAGATCCACACGCAGCCACGTGGGGAGCTGGGGCAGTAGAGCAAGGCAGGTATCGAAGGAATATATACCTGAGGGTCGTCGGCATGTGGCAAAGACGGCGTCGGGAGGCCGCATCTTGGCCACAATACCGCAGGGAGGAAGAAGGGGTCGGAGGCCCTCCGGAGCCAGCGCTCTCTCGGAGAGAACGGCACGGCCGCCGATCGGGACACGCGGGCAACCGTTGGTCTCCTCCCTCGCCGCCGACGATAGCGTGAACGATGCACCTACACCCCTGCCCCGGTCGAGGTGGTCCGGCCGGATTTGTGACCAACCGTGAGCAGAGAGAGAGTGTGGCCACCTATGTCTTGCTTAGATCTGGAGAGCATGAGAGAGTGAAAGAGAGGAACCCTAGTAAAGCAAGCGCTAAGGCTCCTTCTTATATATATAGTGGAGTGATTTTGTTATACCATTTTCAAAAAAATGCGCTCCTACGTGTACCCGCGAATGGGTGTGAGAGAACTAGTGCGTGCGTGCACCGCTTCTCTCCGTGAGAGTAAAATATACTATGCCCAAAGAACGTTCGCCACAAGAGTAATAGTATAAGTGTGTGACGTGTGAGCTAAAATAAAAGGTGCGCAACGTCTTTTGTTTTTGAGAAGTTCTGAGGGTAGGGTGTGAAGAGCACATATGTGTGTGACATCTACCTGCAGATAGACGGTAGGTGCGAGAGGATTCGGGAGAGTCATGACTCGTGAGGGTGCGTGTGTGCGTGAGAGAGAGGGGGCACGTATCAATGCAATGCATGTGTCCGTAAATCATTATCCGGCAAACGTTCGCCACAAGCCGGTTTCCTGACGAACGCCATAAGAACCGTTAGATCGGCATCCGACAATGTCAGTTTTGCCATGTCATTTAACAGAGCAGCCACTCCTCCTACACACAAATCTTCCACGTGAGTGTTAGCAACTGTCGTATGCTCCTCCCTCCGTTCCAAAATGCACAGTGCGTATAGCTTTATTGAAAATTTGAACCTCGCACACTTTTACCGAGTTTTCATGTACCAAAATGCACATATAGAATACCCAGTATATATCATTTCATTCATCTTCGAGAGGTAACTATAATGATGGGGGAGGAGTCTACAAAGAAAGACCGTCGTATCACCTGCAGCAATTTCAACCATCCTTTGGTGTGGAGGAATATCATAGGAACTCTATATGATATGATTTTTATAGGATTTTTTCCTTTAGAGCCAATTGGTTCATAGGAATAGATTCATATACTCCACATTTCAAAGGAAATAAACATGATATCATTTTTATAGCTTTAGAGCCACTTGGGTTAATATGAATGGATTCCTCTACTCCCATAATTTCAAAGGAAAATAAACATTAGCATATATTCAATAGAAAAGTTCCTATGATGTGAACCAAATGACATCTCTTTTCTAATCCCTCCTCATAGGAATTGAGATACATGTCATCTCTAGATTCAATACAAAAGTTCCTATGATGTGAACCAAATGACATCTCTTTTCCAATCCCTACTCATAGGAATTGAGATACATGTCATCTCTTTCCCTACAACTTCCATGTATACATCTTCTATTCCTAAATAACTAGTATAACCCACTAGTAGCTTTTTTCGTAGACATGCAACTATGGCACAAGAACACGTCATGCATGCAAGTCATAAATCACATTGTTTTTCTACTATATGCATGCAAGCACCACATCATCAATTCGTGCATGTTACTCATAAGTTATTTCTTGCATTAAATATTTTATTGACAATGTATGTGCTGGTCACGTGCACACATATCTAGTTCACATTCACATTTTTGTTAGAAATGTCATTCTTTTAACTACAATTCATTTTTTCTCTTTGTACTCCCTCCGTCTAGGTGTGTAAGTCATCTTCCGAAAACCAAATAATCCCAAAACACTTTGGCACAGTACATTAACTCCCTCCTCGTTTCTTGTTTCATGACATATCAACCAATAAGAGATGTGGGCCGTGCATGCTTTCAATGGCTTGAGACTTTCAAACATGACATGCAGTGCTTAATTCATTGCATGGAATGCTATTAACTAGCAAAAAAACCTAAGATGACTTATACACCTAGACGGAGGGAGTATTACATTTTTTTCTCATTTTAAGCATACATTCACTTCCCATTAGTTATAGTAGATGTTTTTGGAGGAACTTTTATGCATTATCTATACCTATACCCCTATAGTGTGCGAATAACTTTGAAAGATGGTCATTGGATGAAGGTAATCCGACAATGCAGAGATGGCAAATCCAAGCACTACTGGTCGTTGGATATCATCAACATTCTACCAGATTCTGCCACATGTACAATCTAGAAGACGCCATGGTTGAACTTAAGCATAATACACAAACCTCAAAACACAGGCACTTCTCCTATGTAATAAAATCTTCCGTATCATAATTGCCGAAACCTTTTTTTCTAAATGAATTGCCATTATTTGTTTTTTACTTTATGCTTTACAATGCACAATCCCCATGAATCTTAACCTTTTTATAAAACTAATTGATTTTGAATGATATGAACTATAAGAACTAAACGAACATCTACATCATGCATATATGACTCAAAGCTTTACATGCTATAGTGTGTATTTATTCATAATTTGGTTTCCAAATCTCATGCGTTCAATGCATGTGTACCTTACTAGTAGTTTTGAGTAGAGTAGAAAATTTCACGCAGCCGCGAGTATATCAAAATGCAGGGCCCATGCATCATTGCCTTTCGGTCGAACCTACGTCCACAATTTTTTGTACGTATATCTCCACTGGTCCACGAACCCAAAATGCTGCCTCGTTCCCGTAAAACCAAGGGGCCCACACATATTAAGGCGTCGACTCGAACTCAATCCCTCTCCCGTTTACTACGACGTGGCCCCGCACGCCGTAGTACTCCTACAAACCCTACCGCCGCACGCATCATCGGTTTTCTTCAAGAGGACGAGGGAGAAGCGGATTTGTAGTGGAGGCCCCTACCCTAGGGTGCCCTAGGTAGCTGTCGCACGCATCATTGGTTTTCTCTTTTCTTTATGCTCTTGCGCCCTAGAGTGAAATGATGGTTGCTTCGTCCGTCCAGCTTAATGCGGGAAAGGTGGGGCTTTGTGATTTGACCCCTCATCGCTCATTTACTACTACTGCGGCGCTACGACCGGGGTGCCTCCAAGTCCAACCGCTTCTCCGAACTGTAATTTGGTGCATCGCACGTGGAACAAGATGGTGGATCAGCCACATGTCGGCCAAAGGGGTCCTGTTAAGTGTGTCACCATTTCGTGTGCGGACTGACCCTGCTTGATTTTCTACGCCAACACGATAGGAGCAGCCTACCACTTGGTTTTGCTCCTTGGTGAATCCCGACTATATTGATCTAAAAAGATATGTACTGTACTACCCTCTCCGTCTCGGCTTATAGGGCGCACACGTAGTTCTCGGTCATCCATTTGACTAACTAAATATGAGTTACTATGTCACAAAAAGTATATCATTGGATTCTTAAGCGGATGTAGTTTCTAAACATATATTGTTCATCACATATATAGCCAGTTAAATTCTCAACCTAGAACGACGTGCATGCCCTGTAAACCGATACGGGGGAAGTAGTAAAAATGAGGTTATTTTACCGAGCGATGGGCGGGGGAGCATGGCCTGTCGAGCGGTCCCACGTGTCATGATGTACCAAGGCGATGCGCGTGTCCCTCTTGAGGCAGAACAATGGCAGAAGTAATACTACGTGGTTTCCTTGAAGGAGATGATGGCGAAGCAAATTGTGAAATAATGGTTGCTTCATCCGTCTGGGAAGGTGTGACATTGTGATTTGACGTCTCATTGCTCATTACTACTACTGCGGTGGTATGACTGGGGTGCATCCCCCTGCTGTTCTGCACTGTTATTTGGTGCATGACACGTCGACTCGGTTGCTATATGTCCCACATGTCAGCGAGAGGAAGTACGGAATTCATGAAAGCGAGCATCGACGGAGGAGTACAAGACACGGCTTGGTTTTTGCTGCTTCGCGCGATCCATCGATACAAACCCGGACTAAAAAAGGCGAGGGCAGGTCTTTTCCCGCGCGGCAGGTAGGGGAGTTTGGCATAGTCTGTTTGAGGCAACGAGGCATGAAGGGAAACAAGCAAATAAAGGTTGAGAGACTTAGTTTTGGGAAAATCTGATTTTACGGAGTACGTACCCACTATTGAGGTAGTATACTACTTACTACTCCCTCCTTTCCGGTTTATAGGGCTCGTCTAAGAAAAATTCATTTTTCCGTTTTGTAAGTCTCAATTATACTAGTAGTAGTAGTAGTACCATCACATGTTGGATTTCAAGGTGCGTTAAATCACCCGATGCAAGCATTGTCAAGAGAAAACTCACCAGTGCATGTAGAAGTCCATGGAAATTTAGTGGTCATGCATGCATTCGTTCTAATTAATGCCTCGGTAAACATTACTTGTGCAAACTACGAAATTAATCCACCACTCACCATCTACCTTGGTTGGAGAGATTTTGAAATTGAGCCATAAACTGGAAAGGAGGGAGTAGTAACATAGACTAGGGTAGCTTGCTGCACCACGGACTCCAAGGAAATTGCTGTAGTAGTACTACTCCTATATACCACTGTATATTCCAAACAATATGATAATCTCTCTAACCAAGGTAGGGACGAGGAGTAAACGGAGGGAATAGTAAAATTTTCTCCTTGTCCTGTGAGCCACCGCGCGCATGGGCGAGGGGGCAGGCGCAAGCTTCACCTCGTCCAGCGAGCCACCGCGCCCGTGGGCGGGGGAGACGGCGTGGTAAGCAAGCTTCTCCTCGTTCTGCGAGTTGACGGGACACATCAAAAGTAATATGTACAGAGCATCTCGATGTATAGAGCCTTACCTCTAAGGTAGGCCCCACATGGTTTGCCTCTTCTTTAACATAATGCGTCAAGTCGCAATTTGTTTGTTCACCCGTGGTAGACGATCCTCCATCAAGTGGACAACCAGTACACGTGTCAAATTACCACGTGGGCTGCCTTTTCGTACAGAAATGAGCTCCATCGTGTACCCGCGCGGGTGTGGTTGGGAAAGAGACGGGGGTACGTGCGCCGTGCGTGCACCTCTTCTCTTCATGCACGTCCCCCACCTATGTGGGTGGGTGTGAGAGAGATACAAACGTAGACATAATGTGCCGTCCATCCCCATGCCTCCGCCCAGTCCGACCACCAGTCACCACCACGCCCCACTCATCCTCACCTTATCTCTCATCTTTCTCGAGATATCATTTTTTCGATGAAATCTCGAGATACCATTTTTCCGATAAAATTCTCAAGATATCATTAGTTTTTACACATGGGATTACTCCTGCATGGGTCAATCACAACAGGTGTTTTGTAAAAAAACGCATCTTGATGTTACGTGCAATGCGCGGGCATCTTGCTAGTCCATGAAAACAACACATGGCAAAATTTCATGGCGAACGAGGGATTTGAATCTGCTGGGAGGGGCTGTTTGGATCTTGCCCGGGGTAGCCAAAATATTAGCGACCCTTTTGTCCACCGGTGCCTTTGCCACTGATGAATGAGGAATGGCTCGGGTGCTCATGCATCCTCCAGCGCGCACGTCGGAGACGAGCTCGCACGAGCTATGCTTTTTTTGTCCACCACGCCGCCCGAGCCAGCCGCAGACCGACCGATGACCCGCATATTACGCCATCCAACCGTAGCCACACACATTGTGACAGCAACTCAACCAACCGGATGAAATTCATGCAAACACAGCGATATTTCATATAAACAATGACGAAATTCATATAAAATACCGGATTTTCACACAAACATGACGGATTTCATTACATTCAAATCAACTAAGCGGTGCTAGTTCTGGACAGCACAGGTATATAATACCTGGCCTAACTGGTCGCCCGCCGATCCATTTGTGTTTCTCATGTCCGGCAACACGATCACCGGACTGACGGGAGCCCCCGAGGTATATGCTTCAGTGCAAAGGACGGCTGGCTTCCCCACTGCCGAAGCCGAAGATGATGGTGGAGGGGGGCTTCTCCGCTTCCGTGGTGCCCATGCGGGGTCGACGAAGGTCCTCGCAACAAAAGGATCCAGCAAGACACCTGCTGTGTTCGCCGACGTCGCCTCCGCGGTGGCCTTCATGGGACCCAAGCGGTGGCGGCCTCCCGTGTTCTAATTCTCCTCGATGATGGCGGCGGACGCGGAGGCGCTGGCCACCGACTCGTTCCTCTCCGTGCACCCGGCTTCTGTCTCTGCTTGCATGGCGCGGCCGCCGGCATGGGAGTCTCGACCATAGAAACGGGAGACGCGGTCGCAGACACGGGAGGCACGGTACGAGGCGGCGGCGTGGACGGCAGCGACGACGCCCGTGCGCCGCTCCTCGTCGAGGTGGCCTGGAGCGGCGAGTTGCTGAACCACGCGCCGGCTTGGGACAGCAACTGGCTCCGGCGGGCTCGGCGGGCCGCCCATCCGGCTTGGATGCGGGATAACTACTCTTCGTAAGCCATTGTAAGAGTGGACAAAATGGTGAGGGAGGATATAGGGGAGCGGCGGAGGTGTGCGATTCTTGGCCGGCGTTTGGCCTCGTTTAAATAGGAGATTAAATAGACGGCGGACGGGAGGAGCTCGGCCGGCGTTGCGTTTAATGTTGGCCTGGTCAGGAACGGACGTGTGTCCAGAGTGGGTTTCTCAGCTTCAAATGGGTTTCATGGAGGCGTTTGAATGCGGCAAGGAGGCGTGTTCAGCCGAGCGTGCATCGAGTGGCGCCATCGACTCTGACGTACGACACCGCGCCGTTATTCCACTCACGTGTGGGCTCTTTGGGTACATGTCTTGCATGTCAGTGACCCAACGCAGGCAGCGCACAGTAGAGGAACTTTTGGTGGGCCAGGGCGGTCAGAAGCGGGCATTTCATAAATCGATGATTGGTCATTGAGTGTGACGTCATCTATTTCATCTAAATAAGCCTACTATATAATGTAAGGGAATTTTAAATTTTCATATATACGTTGATAGCCCGTTCGATACGTTGTGATTCATAAAGACCGCTGCAAACATCAATGTTCTTCTTATCACAGATAAAGATTGATTAATACCAGTAACAATCCATGTCCTTAACAAAGGGAGCATGCACGTATAGGTTGAGCGTGTGTCTTGCGTCGTGTGCTGTGTGCATGCAGGCGTGCGAGTGTTGCGTGCGTGCATGTGCACGTTTGAGTGTTGCATGCATGTGTGCATACATGCGTGTGTTCGTGAGTGCATGTGTACGTGTCAGTGTTGCATGCTTGCATGCATGCGTGTGTTCATTATGTGTACGTGTTAGTGTTGCACGCCTGCATGCGTGCGTGTGTCCGTGCGAGTGTTGCGTGCGTGCATGTGTACGTGCGGGGTGAGGCTACACGTCAGTCGACTGACTTTTTCATCTCTGTTCAGTAGATTTTCCAGCCGTTGGATATGAAATCAAGGGCTTGCAGTTTATCTTCAACCTCCACCCCCTGAGCCGCCTGCCACCACCGGCCGAACCGCCGGCCACCACCGCCCGCGGCCGGCCCGCTTTGCCACGCCGCCCCGCCCGCCCCGAAACCATTCCCCACCGCCGGTCCGCCTCCACCCCGGCCATCCCTCTAGCCCCCCCCCCCCCCCCCCGCACCGACCTTTTTCTCCGGCGATCCCCACGCCACCGCCCAATCACCGCGCCCCCACCGCCGGCGACTGCCAACCAGAGGTCTCATGACTTCGAATCCCCACTAACCACTAATTTATTACGATTTCTGTCCTTCATATACGCGCTGACGGGTGGGCCCTATGATAATGTGCGCTGCTGAATGTGGACCGTTTGACTGGTCAATTGATCGTGTCATCAACAAATTACGGAGCTGTATGGTGAGCCAGTGACCGTATGATCACCCTAAAATGTATTTTATTAATACAGTACAGACTCAAACTACCATTTCTTTCTTTCATATACGCGCTGACAGGTGGGCCCCACGGTTACGCGCCCCGATGGTGCAACACTAGTTGCGCCACGTGGAACGTTTGACTGGTCAATTTATTGTGTCATCAACAAAATACGGAGTTGTACGGGTGAGCCAGTGACCGTATAATCATGACATGTATTTTTTAACACGGTACAGACGCAAGCGCTCATATATACGCGCAAGCACTCACCGCTATAAGCGCACACACGCAGACCCTACCCCTATGAGCACCTTCGAGAGAGTGAGCCAGCATATGATCTTGAGATTTTACGAAGTCACCATAGGTGCCTCATAGTTGAGTGGAACGTCTCCTCCCACTAAACGCACATCACCGGAAAATACTGAAATTAACCCAGGATAAATGCGAGCACCAGGACTTTAACCCTGGTGGGCTCGAGAAACCACTGTCCTCCTAACCATCCAACCACAGGTTGGTTAGCACCACAAAAAGTATGTGGTGACCGTGATGAGCTTATTCTGAAGTCCAGTGACAATATCGTGCTTTTGCTTCAAATACAATGACCATAAGTGTCATCAACAAAATACGAAGCACGCATCAAATACAATGTATGTTAGTGTCATCAACAAAATACGGAGACGTGTCGTGAGCTAGATACCGTATGATCACCACGAGAATGTATACGGTGACCGTAATGAGCATATTCTGAAGTCCAGTGACCGTCTAGTGCTTTCGCTTGAAATACAGTGACCGTCACGCGTGAATGTGTCATGGGCATGCATATTTCTAGAGGGCCGAGAGATAGTTTGTGTGCATACGTGAAAGTGGTGTAGAAAGAGGGGGTGTTCGGTGGAGACAAGGAGAGATATGCCCTTCATTTCTCTTTCCCGTGACTAATATTTTAGGAGAAAATGTAAACATTCACAATGCACAACAAATATTTTTGGATGCACCATGCAATTAACTTTCATGTATAACATTGTACTATTGTATATGCTTATTTTCTTAGTGGCCGATTGCGTGTGTGGTGTGGTGGGCTCATCATTTCTAGTTGGGGTGGGCACATCATTTCTAGTTCTGGTTGGTCAACATGAGGACTCATGGGTCGGTTCCATCCTGCACCACATAGGTTGGACCGAGACGCATTATACGAAGACCCATGTGGAGGACTCGGCGTACAACACGAAGCTACCAGAGTCGTGGAGGACTCTATCCCCACTGGTGATAAGCCTACTATATATGATTTGTAACGCTAGGCCCCGAGTATGTTATAGAAGCCTGGGGGCTAGTTCATCGATAGTATACACACACGCACAATGCCTGGTATTCACGTGTACTTTGTACACACCCCTATCACTAATATATAGTACCAGGAGTAGGTTTTTTCCTCAACTGCAAGGGTCTGAACTTGGGTAAAACTTTGCCTCGTATTACCATCCAGCCTAACAGTCAGGGATATCCTACCGAATGATCTGATGGAATCATATCTGCCAACTACTAAGAGAGAGGTGTGTCTGTGGGGGGGCAATGTGTGCGACAGAGGCCTAAAGATAATGTGCGTGCGGGTAGGGCTGGAAAAAAAGCTCAAAGCTCGCGAGCTAAAAGAGTAGCTCATGACTCGGCTCGAATCGACTCGAACTCAGAGAATAACGAGTCGAGCCAAGCTTTAGTTTAAGATTGTTTATAGAACGAGTTAAATGAAACGATCTCACGACTACTCGTGTAACTCGTTAGGCTCGGTACAAAAGATCAGCCAAGCACCCTGCGTCTCAGGCGCACAACACAACACCTAGACGTTCAAGGAAATTACAATTGTTTGGTCATGTATATCTTACTAACTTGTTGATCATTGTGGTCATGTACAATTGTTTTTAGTCAATGGTCATGTACATGGTACTGACTTGATAGTACTAACAATTTCAAGTTAAGCTCGTACATGCTTACAATTGTTTGTGAACATTGTACATGTTTAATATGTACATTTTACATTTCCAAGTAATCATTTATATCATATTCATAAGCTTTTATGTTCATATCATTAACGATCTTAACAAGCTAAACGAGCCAGCTCGCGAGTTATACGAGTCGAGACAATCTTGGATTCGAGCTCGTTATAGTAACGAGTCGAGTCGAGCTAGCTCGTTAACGAAACGAGTTTTAGCGAGTCGAGCCAAGCTGGCTCGACTCGGCTCGAATTCCAGCCCTATGTGCGGGAGACACGTAGGCACATATATGTGCGTATAGAGGGCTAGTAGAGACCGTGCGTGTGTATATATGCATGTGAGAGAAATAGTATTTTCCAATTGAGATTAGTGAAAGAGTGGTACATAGTAGTCAGAAAGAGAGAGAGAGAGATATAGAGAGAGAATGTGTGCGTGAGACACCCCGACACCCCGGGAGAGATTGTGAGCATGTGTTAAAGAGAAATGCGGATGTATATAAAGTGTGTGCACTTATACGTTTGAACCCGAGATAATGGCATTTGTAAATCAGATCTAAAAGGGGGCATCAATCTTTGTTGTGCGTTTGAACATGCTATATATTCATACGCATGTCTAACTTTCTTTTTGCAACCAAGGAGATTATATCTAGAACCATGCATGAACTGAGGTAAGTTGCATATTTTTTAATATGTACTCGTGTACAATGTATATTCAAATGTACCCCCTCCATTCCAAAATAATCGTAGTTTTAGGATTTTCAAGAGTCAAGATTTGTGAAGTTTGACAAATCCTGAAAGTTCAATTCAAGAGAACCAAAAACGTTAATGCTTCTGCTCCCAAATATTGAACGAAGCGCCAAATAAGCCTCTGGTCACCCGAAACTGCACGAGACTAATGTTTGGTGGTAGGAAATTACTGTCCTGACTCTGGCACGTGTAGCCTATCGGCCCGATGTCCAAAGGTCTAAACCGGGGTAGGTTTGTAACTTCACCAAGACGCCAGTCTCAACCGCCTCCGAGAAGCATTCATACGCCGTGGGCGCCTAAACACCCATGCGCTCGGCCGAAATATATCCCGCCCACCATTTGCGACACCTGAGATTACTGTCCTACCCCCAACCCGCAATATGTCCGAAATTTTAGATGGGGGCAAAGTCTGTAACTTTCCCCAAATTTCAAGCAAGCGCGTCCCAAACCGAAACATTGTTCACCCTTAGTTCCCCCTCCCTTCGTTTCCCCATTCATACTCCGTGGGCGCCAAAACACCCTCTCCACCAGCTGCGAAACCCAAGCCTCCTCCGTCCTCCACCCCATCGCGCCCAATCCATCGTCGCCCTCCTCCATCACGCCGGAGCCGGTACCCCGACGTTGTCGTCCAACGCAACCGCAACCGCAACGCCCTCAAGGACTTAGTAGCTGAAGCCGAGGCAGAGCTGCCTCCACGACACCGACGTGCGCTGTACCAGAACCACTTCGACCACGCCGTCCCGCGCCTCACCGCTGCCGCTCCACTGTCGCAATCCACCGCACCGGAGTTGTTCCCGCTACGCTGTCGTTCGCCGCCTCGGATCTGGTTCCCCGCCGTCGACAGACGGCCATCGCACCACACTCAACAACTTGGCCATGGGTTCGTCCAAGGCTCCACCGTCCTCCACAACTTCTCATTTCCAGCGAACCACAAGAAGATCGTTGGAAAAATAGAAGGAGGACACAGCACTGCCAGTAGAAAGAGGTACTCCTCTTCCCTTATTCGTGCAAATCTTACGTCTCTGCTCACACCGTATTCATCCCACGAAAGAAACTAGTTGAGCGCTTCGTACTGCATCTTCTTCATGATACTAAATGAACAAGGTTTCCTCCCATTTACTATTTCATCTTTGCTAGAGGTCAGTAGCCCGCCTGGATTTCAATTCAGGGTCAGTCGAATCGCAATTAAAAGAAGCAGCACACGCTTAGGCGCGCGGAGCACCTAGTCCACCTGTTCGACGGGGAAGCGGCGCATCGGTGTCAATCATAGGGGTGTGGGGCGCAGGAGCTGCTTGCGCCCGATCTGGAGGTCGACGGGGCTTGAAGGGATGGCCGGGGGGCGGTGCCAAGCACGGCGGTGCGGTGAGGTCGAGGGGAGGGCAGAGGCAGGGGACTGAGCCGGTGGTCGCTGGCGTTTCGAGGAAGATCGTAACACTGACTGGCTGGAGGTAGATGAAGGCGATTTGCCCGTTCTTTCTACATCGGACGGTGCAGAAAAAATGGACTGGCCTATTTGTTTTCAGTTGACTGTTATTTTCATAGGACCATGCCTTGTGGTGTGCAGGAGGAGCATCTGCATTTCCCAGCCATCTCTGTGCTCATATTTCAAAATCCTAGAATCTAGTAATTTCGTGTGCACGCATGTTGTAGAGCTATCATGTGTCTCCCGTCATTTATTTCTCACCGACCTGCTATCTGCTACCTTTACACTGCACTACTTGTGCATACACTTCACCCATACTCACACTATTGTTTTTTTATGCATGGGTATTTCAAACTCTGATGCAGTGTTGATGAATACAAAAAAGAAAAGACAGAAGTCACTCCAGTGTAATTCGAAGATAAGCACTAAGCGTCTCAGCGCTCTAAAGGATGCAGTGTCAGCAGATGGAGACAGTAAACGTAGCTCTGTAGTTGATGATCTCAATTTCCACGCACACAACCATCCCAGGTGCTTGCTTTAACTTCGCGCTATCAAATGTGGTTGCATGTTGCATATGGTGTCTAGCTTGTATTGCTTCCAATTTGGTTAAATTGCATCAGCTTACTTTAAACATTATACGTTTGATAATGACATGCCTTCCTGTTTTTTATACATACTACATATGTCTATTAACCATGTTCGTACATCAAACTAATGCTCTTTTGTATCCCTCATTAATCACTTATGATGAGACAGTCACCCCAGTGGGTTACTGTGAGACGCGCTACTCGTTTGAAGAATGCAGTGTCATCCTCCCCACATGATTCTCAAGAAACAACAAGGCTAAATGAAGATATTCAACATAGCTCTCTAGTTGATGACCGCAATTCCCCCACACCACCATCGAAGGTGCTTGCTCTTACTTGGCACTGTCATATGTGGTTGCATGATGCATATGGTGTCTACCTTGTAATGCTTGTAATTAGGGTAAATTGCATCTGCTTAGTTAACACATTATACCTGTGAATATGACATGCCTTCCTGTTTTTGGTACATAGTACGTCTTTCTATTAACCATGTTCTTACATCAAACTACTTTTCTTGTGTATCCCTCATCAATCACTTCTGACGAGACACCTTCAAGTTGACAGTGTAATATTGGTTGCATCTTGCATATCATTTCAAACATGTATTGCCTCTAATTTGTTGAAGTGCCACTTATAATGAGACACATCTAACTTGGTAGAGTGGTTTTGGTTGGATCTTTCATATGGTGTCTAGATTGCATTGCTTCCAATTTGTTGAAATGCCTTTTGCTTAGCGTTTTTCGTACATATTCCATCCTCCTACAATGTGGTTGCCATACATAAAAGTTGTGTTCGTCAGTATCATGCATCAACGAATTTGGAAGTGTGAATTTCATTCCTTTTTCTTGTGTGTTTACTTGACAAGGCAAAATCTAAAAGGACGAAGGCACGGAATGATGGTGGTCCTCTGGAGCAACCGAAACAGATGATCTCTGCAGATTCTCCTGCTACTCCTACTGCAGTACAAGTTCCAAATCTCATCTCCCCTACTCCACAACCCCAGGTGCTTGCTCTAACATGGCAGTGTGATGTCTGGTTGCATGTTGCATATGGTGCCTAGCTTGTATTGCTCCTAATTTGTTAAATTGCATCTCCTTAGCTTACACATTATACATGTGAATATGACACGCCTTCCTGTTTTTGGTACATACTACATCTGCCTATCACACCATGTTCTTACATCAAACTATTGTTCTTGTGTATCCTGCATCTATCGCTTATGATGACACAGTCACGCTCGTGGGTTAGTATGAGACGCGCTACTCTTATAAAGAGTGCAGTTTCATCCTCTCCACATGATTCTCAAGAAACAGCAAGCCTAAATGAAGATATTGAACGTAGCTCTGTACTTGAAGACCGCACTTCCCCTACACCACCATTGCAGGTGCTTGCTCTAACTTTGCAGTGTGATATGTGGTTGCATGTTCATACGGTGTCTAGCTTGTAATGCTTCTAGTTAGGGTAAATTGCATCTGCTTAGTTTACACATTATACCTGTGAATATGACATGCCTTCCTATTTTTGGTACACACTACATCTATGTGTTAACCATGTTCTTACATGAAACTACCTCTCTTCTGTATCCTGCATCAATCACTTACGATGAGACACCTATATTCGTTGCATATTGCATATTATTTCTAGCCTGTTGCTATGTATTGCTTCTAATTTGGTCAAATACATTTGTTAGGCCACCCTTAATTTGGCAGAGTGATATTGGTTTCATCTTTCATATGGTTTCTAGCTTGCATTGCTTATAACTAGTTCAAACACCATGTGCTTCGTTTACACTTTATACATCATACATGTCAATATGTCATGCCGTCCTGTTTTTCATACATATTCCATCCTCCTATCATGCGGCTGTCGTACATGAAAGTAGTGTTCATCAGTATCATGCATCAATGAGTTCTGAAGATTAAATTTTATTCCTTTTTCTTGTGGGTTTGACTTGACAAGGCAAAATCAAAAAAGAGGAAGGAAAAGAGTAAGGAAGGCGATGATGGTGGTCCTCTGCAGCAACGTAAATGGAGCATCTGTACAGATTCTCCTTGTACTACTAGTGTATTACAAGTTCCAAGTCTCCGCTCCCCTACTCCACCATCCAAGGTGCTTGCTCTAACTTGGCAGTGTGATATCTGGTTGCATGTTGCATGTGGTGTCTAGCTTGTATTGCTCCTAATTAGTGTAAATTGCATCTGCTTAGCTTACACATGATACGTGTGAATATGACACACTTTCCTATTTTTGGTACATACTATATGTCTATATCTGTCTATCACACCATGTTCTTACATGAAACTACTCTTCTTGTGTATCCTGCATCAGTCACATATGATGGGACACCTTTAAGTTGGCAGTGTGATATTGGTTTACGTCTTGAATATGATTTCTAGCATGTAGTGCTTCTAGTTTGGTGAACGCCACCTATGACGAGACAGTTTTAACTTGGCAGACTGATATTGATTGCACCTTCCATATGGTGTCTAGCTTGCAGTGCTTCTAATTTGTTGAAGTGCCTTCTGCTTAGTTACCACATCATAGGTGTGAATATGTCAAGCCGTCCAGTTTTTCGTACATATTCCATCCTCGTATCATGACTTTGCCTTTCATCAGAGTAGTGTTCGTCAGTATCATGCATGAATGAGTTCTGAAGAGCGAATTTTATTCCTTTTTCTTGTCGGTTTGACCTCACAATGCAAAATCAATAAAGCGGAAGGAAATTGGTAAGGCATTGGATGATGGTGGTCCTTCTGAGCAACTGAAACGGAGGGTCTCTACAGATTCTAGTCCGCCATCCTCGCAACAAGATTCGCAAGACAACGCAAGGCTAGACAGTCAACGTAGCTGTGTAGATGATGAGCACATCTCCCCTACTCCACCATCACAAGTGCTTGCTCTAACTTGGAACTGTTATATGTGGTTGTGTGTTCCGTATGATGTCTAGTTTGTATTGCTTCTGATTTTGTTGAATTGCATCTGCGTAGCTTACAACTTATACCTACAACGATCACTTACCCATAAGACAGATTTAACTTGGGAGTGTGATGTAGGTTGCATCTTGCATTGTCTTCTAGCTTGTACTGCTTCTAATTTCTTGAAATGGCACTTACGACGAGGCACTTTTTACCTGATAGAGTGATATTGGTTGCATGTTCATATGGTGCCTAGCTTTCATTTCTTCGAATTTTGTTGAAATGCCTTCTACTTACTGTTTTTCATACATATTCCATCCTCCTATCGTACGTCTGAATATGCAATGTTGTCTTTTTTGTATATATTCCATCCTCCTATCATGCGCTTGCCTTACATCAAAGTAGTGTTCGTCTGTATCATGCATCAACCAGTTATGCAGAGCTAATTTTATTCATTTTCTTTTGGTTTTGACTTCGTAAGGCAATATCAGAAAATAGGAAGGAAAAGAGTAAGTTAGGGGATGTTGGTGGTCCTCCGAACCGACGCAAATAGAGACTCTCTAGATTTGCCACTACTACTGCTAATGAAGTTGAAATCCCAAGTCTACATGATGAGTCCACCTCCCGTACTCCACCATCGTAGGTGCTTGCTCTAAGTTGACAGTGTGATAATTGGTTTCATGTTGCATATGTTGTATAGCCTGTATTTCTTCTATTTTGATTAAATTGCACCTGCTGAGTTTATACGTTATACATGTGCATATGACATGCCTTTCTGTGTCTAGAATACACTGCATCTATCAATCATACCAAGTTCTTACATCAAAGTACTGCTGTTGTGTATCCCGCATCAGTCCCTCATGATTGGACGCTTTTAACATGGCAGTTTGATAGTGGTTGCATCTTGCATTGATTTCTACGTTGTACTGCTTCTATTTTTTTTAAATGCCACTTATGACAAGACACTTTTAACTAGGCAGAGTGATATCGGTTGCATCTTTCATATGGTGTCTAGCTTGCATTACTTCTATTTTCTTGAAAATCCTTCTGCTTAGTTTACACATTGTAGCTGTGAATATGTCATGTCGTCCTGTTTTTCTTACATATTCCATCCTCATACGGTTGTATTACATCAAATAATTGCTTGTCTGTATCATGCATCAATGAGTTCTGAAGAGCGGTTTTATTCTTTTGTGTTGTGGGTACGGCTTGACATGGCAAAGTCAAAAAAGAGCAAGGAAAAGAATATAGTAGGGAATGGTGTTACTCGTCGGGTGAAACGGAAAAGGATCTTCCCTCGAGATTCTGTTGGCACTTATAGTGCAGTAGAAGGTCCAAGTCCACCGGCTAAATCTACAAACACAGTATCACCCGCTCCACCAGCTGCAGCATCCGCTTCAACTGTACCAGCATCTCAACGAGTTACTCATTCGGTTGCTCCGGAACTGGCTAGTTCCCAAGCTGCCTTCACACCTAACACTACTCCGAAACACTGCTAACACAATAGGACTTGGCAAGATCAGATGAACCTCATGAGCATCAACACCAAGACGGTACCTGACCGAGTCAAGTTGCAATTGTATGCTCCTTTATATGTACTCTCACAATTTGATGTGCACTAACACTTTCCATATTCGTTGTTGAACGAGCACCATGGCACAAGCGGAAACAGACATCAGGGATAGTGCTTGATAGATTAACAAAATCTAAAGGAGGAAGAATGGAGATCCATTTTGAGGCAGGTTTAAAAAGGCCACGTGATGCTACAGAGTCAGCCAAGTTAGTATCAGAGGCAGCCATTGCCGTTAGGTGTCACGCACGTATCCTCCCAACGTGGATCCAGTACAGGAATAAGAAAGACAATACCCAGTTTAACACCTTCCTTGACCATTTATCCATAAGTAATGTTATTCATCGCAATTTGTGATATTGTCTTGCTCTATGCCATACTTTCTAGCTTCCTCCTAATAAGACTCACATTCTTTTTCCAACATATGAGGTTCAAGTTGGATCCGAAAGATGATGCAACTAAACAAGCATGCACTCACGTTTTTCAGTCTGGTCTGCGACAGTATCGGTACCACCTTAGAAAATCTCACTTTGAAGGCAAGGCTAACAATGAAATCGCCCAAACATCTCCAGTGGAATATATTACAGATGAAGACTGGACAGCCCTTGTTAGACACTGGTCTGATCCAAAGTATGAGGTCGGGTATATGTATTTGATCAGACCACATATTGAACTTGTATTTATGTATGTGCCTTACAAATGTATCTTCTTCTAGGCTAACTGTTTGAAGAACAAGACCAACCGTTCTAAAGTGAAATTCCAACAGACAACAGGATCTCGTAGCTATATTGCACACTGCGAGGCTCTGGTAAATAGCTGCTAGTTCCTTCTTTTTTCTGTGCCATATTATCGTATCTATATTGACTTGTTCCAAATACAGAGGAAAACCCGTGCGGACCAAAAAGAACCTGAACCGAATGCAGTGCAAATCTTCAAGGATTGCCACACCAGCAAGATGAAGGGCATGAGCATACCAGTTCAGGCCAATGTTGTAAGTCCTTACTCCTCCTGCCTTTGAACTGATTGGTACTGTGATGTGTTCATTTAACTGCTTGGTTTGCAGCCAATGTCAGTTACTCTGTTCACTTTTATACACAGTTGTCTTGACGTATCATTTCACCTTACATAGTTTAAAAGAGATGAAGGATATTCTTTTGGTCTTGATCTGTAATCTAGTTGTGATGTTCACGTGCGCACACAATGATACAATAGCCTGTTTGTTTTATATCTGTTTGCCCATGATATGAATGATGTCATACTATGTTCATCCTACTTTAAACCATGTCTCTTTATCCTTATATGTCAACGAATGTGAGGAAATAGACAATACAGTAGGCATGCTACATGGACATATGTTCCGAAAGTGATTTTATTATGTAGTTGGCACTACAATACATGCTAATGTATTACAGTAGTTCACCAAAATAAGTTATGTATAAACGTGAAACCTACTTTGTTTGTTTTTGTCTCATTAGTAACTTATCTGGTACATTAATCTACAAGTTCAAACTTTCAGCAAGCTATGGAACAAATGATTGAACATCCACAACCACCTGAAGGTGACGAGGCTACCACAGGCACAATGTCACCTCTTGCTGAAGTGCGTCAGTATCTCTCCACTAACAGTGCAAAAAGCATCTTCCTGCATAATTCTGGGTTGGTTGTCAAGGTAACCTCGTCCAAATCACCTACTGAACAAAATCTTCCGGCTAGATAGAGTGATATATCTGTGCTCCAGACACAAGTCCAATCCCTAATGGACGTTGTGTCAGAAATAAGAATAGTTGTTGACAAATGTCGTGAAGATATGAATGGTTTTGAAACCAGACTATCAGACATTTGCTTCGTTGTTCAAGAGCAATGGCGGAAAAAAGGGGATGATCATGCCGCGCCATCAGATTCTACAGCCTGAAACATTAGCACTCAGGTCAAATGATTTGTGCTTCTATACATCTGATGGTGCTTTTATCTGCAAGGACTGTAAACTTTATGCCAAAAGGCCTTTTGTTGTATGGTTGGAATTTATTTTGTTGTGATACATCATTTATGATGCTGCCAAAGGCTGCAGTAATTACGACGCTATTTTTGTATAGTGTAGGTTTATCTTAGTAATGTATTTGGCTGAAAGCTTCGTAGGAGCCTAACGTGCCAACATTCGTCGGGCCCATTCCAATTGGGCTAAAAACGATTCTGGGCCGAAATTTGCATGTAGCCCACTAAAAATATCTAGGCCTAAATCAGCATAAGCTTTTATATTTTCTGGTAGGCCTGTGCCCATAGTGGGCCTTTAACAGGCCTAAACATAATTTGGGCCCTCAGTAAAATAGGCCGTTTACAGGTGTAAATATCTCGAGCCCATAAAAAACATGGGCCTTTAATAGGCCGAAAGTAAGATTGGGCCCTGATTGTGCCAAATAACCCACTGGTCTTAGCAGGCCGAAATGGTGGCCCATGTACAATGTGGATCGTCCACAGGCCGAAATTCGGACGGGTCGTAAATGCGCCGACCTACTACACGGGCCTTTAACAGGATGGAAGTTCGGTCGGGCTTGATTAGTGTCATTTTTATATGGGCCGTTAGTAGGCCCGATGTGGCGTTGGGCCACATATGGCCCATGGATTTCGTCCAACGTTAACAAGCCGAAAGTCACAACAGGCTGAAAGTGGCCAAATCTATAATGGGCCTCTAACAGGCTGAATGTCAGACATGGCCGAATATGACCCATATCCTTCACGGTCATTTCTGGGCCGAAAGTTTCAATGGCATATAAATGGGCCCAAATGAAGTAGGACCTTTAACAGGCTAGAAACACACCGGGCCGTAATTCATCCCAAATACATAGCGGACTGTTAACGGGCCAGAAGTGACCATGGGCCGCGATGATGACAAGTTTAGGACGGGCCATTGACGGTCCGATTTGACACTAGCCGTACGGGACTTAACTGAGAATGTTGGGCCTTTAGCTGGGCCGGCCCATTATGGTCTGCAAATTCTTGTGGGCCTTTAGCTGGGCCGGCCCATTATGGTCCGCTAAATCTTGTGGGCCTTTAGTTGGGCCGGCCATTTAATCCTTATGGGCCACTTTTGGGCCGGTCCACGTGTCAACATATCATAGGCGCATCTCGCTCATTGAATGAGTGACACCTGTGCCAGCGCGGAGCTGACACATGGTTCCATCAGCCAATGAGAATTTTACACGTGGAAAATCGGCATTGGTCGTGGCTGTTAGCGGGTTATCGGATCCAAAACCGGACCCGATAGCTTAATGGCGACCCGTTACGGTGGATGCCACGTGTCGGTCACCCTTGACGAAAGCACTTCTATGACGCGCGATTTATCGTCATGGAAGTGGACACTTCTGTGATGATAATTTGGGTAATGTCATGGAACACTTCTACGACAGCACATGTATGACTATCTTGATTCTGTCATAAAATCGTCATGGATGTACATGCATGACAGAAAACGTGACCTACTGTGACAAACACGTATCATCACGGAAGTGTCTTTTTTTTGTAGTGAGAAGCTCGAGGCCTGCGGCAAGGGCTGGCTCGACGAGCTCTATTCCGTGCTATGGTCCATCCGCACCACCGCGACCAAGCCGAAGGGCGAAACTCCATTCTTCCTCATCTACGGAGCTGAAGCGGTTATCCCTCACGAGGTCAGGCATCGCTCCGCGCGGGTCTTGGCGTTTGACGAGGCACCTTGTCATGTCCGTGATCACATCTGGGACTCTGAACAACATTCGGTCACCAAACCACATAACTCATATAATACCAAATCGACATCGAACGTTAAGCGTGCGGACCCTATGGGTTCGAGAACTATGTAGACATGACCGAGACACCTCTCCGGTCAATAACCAATAGCGGATCCTGGATGCCCATATTAGCTCCTACATATTCTACGAAGATCTTTATCGGTCGAACCGTAATGACAACATACGTAATTCTCTTTGTCTATCGGTATGTTATTTGCCCGAGATTCGATCATCGATATCTTCATACCTAGTTCAATCTCGTTACTGTCAAGTCTCTTTACACGTTTCGTAATACATCACCTCGTGACTAACTCCTTAGTCATTTGCTTGCAAGCTTATGATGTGTATTACCGAGAGGGCCCAGAGATACCTCTCCGATACTCGGAGTGACAAATCCTAATCTCGATCTGTGCCAACTCAATAAACACCTTCGGAGATAGCTGTAAAGCATTTTTATGATCACCCAGTTACGTTGTGACGTTTGATAGCACACAAGGTATTCCTCCGGTGTCCGGGAGTTGCATAATCTCATAGTCAAGGAATAAGTATTTGACCTGAAGAAATCAATAGCAATAAACTGAACGATCATTATGCTAAGCTAACGGGTGGGTCTTGTCCATCACATCATTCTCCTAATGATGTGATCCCGTTATCAAATGACAACACATGTCCATGGTGTTGGGGAACGTAGCAGAAATTCAAAATTTTCCTACGTGTCACCAAGATCAATCTAGGAGATGCTAGCAACAAGAGGGGAGGAGTGCATCTACATACCCTTGTAGATCGCGAGCGGAAGCGTTCAAGAGAACGGGGTTGATGGAGTCGTACTCGTCGTGATCCAAATCACCGATGATCCTAGCGCCGAACGGACGGCACCTCCGCGTTCAACACACGTACGGAGCAGCGACGTCTCCTCCTTCTTGATCCAGCAAGGGGGGAGGAGAGGTTGATGGAGATCCAGCAGCACGACGGCGTGGTGGTGGAAGTAGCGGGGATCCCGGCAGGGCTTCGCCAAGCACAAACGGGAGGGAGAGGTGTCACGGGAGGGAGAGGGAGGCGCCAGGGGCTAGGGTGTTGCTGCCCTCCCTCCCCCCACTATATATAGGCCCCCTGGGGGGGCGCCGGCCCTGGGATCCCATCTACATGGGGGGCGGCGGCCAAGGGGGGAAACTTGCCCCCCAAGCCAGGTGGGGCGCCCCCCACCCCCAGGGTTTCCAACCCTGGGCGCAGGGGGAGGCCCATGGGGGGCGCACCAGCCCACCAGGGGCTGGTTCCCCTCCCACTTCAGCCCATGGGGCCCTCCAGGATAGGTGGCCCCACCCGGTGGACCCCCGGGACCCTTCCGGTGGTCCCGGTACAACACCGATAACCCCCGAAACTTTCCCGGTGGCCGAAACTGGACTTCCTATATATAATTCTTCACCTCCGGACCATTCCAGAACTCCTCGTGACGTCCGGGATCTCATCCGGGACTCCGAACAACTGTCGGGTTACCGCATACTAATATCTCTACAACCCTAGCGTCACCGAACCTTAAGTGTGTAGACCCTACGGGTTCGGGAGACATGCAGACATGACCGAGACGACTCTCCGGTCAATAACCAACAGCGGGATCTGGATACCCATGTTGGCTCCCACATGTTCCACGATGATCTCATCGGATGAACCACGATGTCGAGGATTCAATCAATCCCGTATACAGTTCCCTTTGTCAACCGGTATAGTACTTGCCCAAGATTCGATCGTCGGTATCCCGATACCTTGTTCAATCTCGTTACCGGCAAGTCTCTTTACTCGTTCCGTAACACATCATCCCGTGATCAACTCCTTGGTCACATTGTGCACATTATGATGATGTCCTACTGAGTGGGCCCAGAGATACCTCTCCGTCATACGGAGTGACAAATCCCAGTCTCGATTCGTGCCAACCCAACAGACACTTTCGGAGATACCCGTAGTGCACCTTTATAGCCACCCAGTTACGTTGTGACGTTTGGTACACCCAAAGCATTCCTACGGTATCCGGGAGTTGCACAATCTCATGGGCTAAGGAAATGACACTTGACATTAGAAAAGCTTTAGCATACGAACTACACGATCTTGTGCTAGGCTTAGGATTGGGTCTTGTCCATCACATCATTCTCCTAATGATGTGATCCCGTTATCAACGACATCCAATGTCCATGGTTAGGAAACCGTAACCATCTATTGATCAACGAGCTAGTCAACTAGAGGCTTACTAGGGACATGGTGTTGTCTATGTATCCACACATGTATCTGAGTTTCCTATCAATACAATTCTAGCATGGATAATAAACGATTATCATGAACAAGGAAATATAATAATAACCAATTTATTATTGCCTCTAGGGCATATTTCCAACAGTCTCCCACTTGCACTAGAGTCAATAATCTAGTTCACATCACCATGTGATTAACACTCACAGGTCACATCACCATGTGACCAACATCCAAAGAGTTTACTAGAGTCAACAATCTAGTTCACATCACTATGTGATTAACACTCACTGAGTTCTGGTTTGATCATGTTATGCTTGTGAGAGAGGTTATTAGTCAACGGGTCTGAACCTTTCAGATCCGTGTGTGCTTTACGAATATCTATGTCATCTTGTGGATGCTACCACGCGCTACTTGGAGCCATTTCAAATAACTGCTCTACTATACGAATCCGGTTTACTACTCAGAGTCATCCGGATTAGTGTCAAAGTTCGCATCGACGTAACCCTTTACGACGAACCCCTTTTCACCTCCATAATCGAGAAAATTCCTTAGTCCACTAGATACTAAGGATAAGTTCGACCGCTGTCATGTGATCCATTCCCGGATCACTATTGTACCCCTTGACCAACTCATGGCAAGGCACACTTCATGTGCGGTACACAGCATAGCATACTGTAGAGCCAACGTCTAAAGCATAGGGGACGACCTTCGTCCTTTCTCTCTCTTCTGTTGTGGTCAGGTCTTGAGTCTTACTCAATACTCACACCTTGTAACACAGCCAAGAACTCCTTCTTGCTGATCTATTTTGAACTCTTTCAAAATCATGTCAAGGTGTGCGTTCTTTGAAAGTATCATCAGGCGTTTTGATCTATCTCTATAGATCTTGATGCCCAATATGTAAGCAGCTTTATCCAGGTCTTCCTTTGAAAAACTCTTTCAAACAACCCTTTATGCATTCCAAAAAATTTACATCATTTCGGATAAACAATATGTCATTCACATATATTTATCAGAAATGTTGTAGCGCTCCCACTCACTTTATTGTAAATACAAGTTTCTAACAAACTTTGTATAAACCCAAAAACTTTGATCACTCCATCAAAGCGTATATTCTGACTCCGAGATGCTTGCTCTAGTCCATGGAAGGATTGCTGGAGCTAGCATACCTTTTAACATCCTTAGGATCGACAAAACCTTTCTGATTGTATCACATACAAACTTTCCTTACGAAAACTAGTAAGGAAACTTGTTTTGACATCCATCTGCCAGATTTCATAAATGCAGCTAATGCTAACATGATTCCGACGGACTTAAGCATCGCTACGGATGAGAAAATCTCATCGTAGTCAACTCCTTGAACTTGTGAAAAATACTCTTTGCCACAAGTCGAGCTTCATAAACGATAACATTACCGTCCACGTCCGTCTTCTTCTTAAAGATCCATTTATCTCAATGCCTCGCCGATCATCGGGCAAGTTCACCAAAGTTCATGCTTTGTTCTGATACATGGATCCTATCTCGGATTTCATGGCTTCTAACCATTTGTCGGAATATGGGCTCACCATCGCTTCTCCATAGCTCATAGGTTCAGTATTGTCTAACAACATGATATCTAAGACAGGATTACCGTACCACTCAGGAGTAGTACATATCCTTGTCGACCTACGAGGTTTGGTAGTGACTTGATCCGAAGTTTCATGATCACTATCATAAGCTTCCACTTCAATTGGTGTAGGTGCCACAGGAACAACTTCATGTGCCCTGCTACACTCTAGTTGAAGTGACGGTTCAATAACCTTATCAAGTCTCCACCATCCTCCCACTCAATTCTTTCGAGAGAAACATTTCCTCGAGAAAGGACCCGTTTCGAGAAACAATCACTCTTGCTTCCGGATCTGAATTAGGAGGTATACCCAACTGTTTTGGGTATTCCATGAAGATGCATTTATCCGCTTTGGGTTCGAGCTTATCAGGCTAAAACTTTTTCACATAAGCGTCGTAGCCCCAAACTTTTAAGAAACGACAGCTTAGGTTTCTCTAAACCATAGTTCATACGGTGTCATCTCAACGGAATTGCGTGGTGCCCTATTTAAAGTGAATGCGGTTGTCTCTAATGCCTAACCCATAAACGATAGTGGTAATTCGATAAGAGACATCATGGTATGCACCATATCCAATAGGGTGCAGTTATGATGTTCGGACACACAATCACACTATGGTGTTCCAGGCGGTATTAGTTGTGAAACAATTTCCACAATGTCTTAATTGTGTGCCAAACTCGTAACTCAGATATTCATCTCTATGATCATATCACAGACATTTTATCCTCTTGTTACGACGATCTTCAACTTCACTCTGAAATTACTTGAACCTTGCAATAATTCAGACTTGTGTTTCATCAAGTAAATATACTCAGCATCTACTCAAATCATCTGTGAAGTAAGAACATAACGATATCCACTGCATGCCTCAGCACTCATTGGACTGCACACATCAAAGTGTATTACTTCCAACAAGTTGCTTTCTTGTTCCATCTTACTGAAAACAAGGCCTTTCAGTCATCTTGCCCATGTGGTATGATTTGCATGTCTCAAGTGATTCAAAATCAAATGAGTCCAAATGATCCATCTGCATGGAGTTTCTTCATGCATATATATACCAATAGACATGGTTCGCATGTCTCAATCTTTTCAAAACGAGTGGGTCCAAAGATCCATCTACATGGAGCTTCTTCATGCGTTTATACCAATATGACTCAAATGGCAGTGCCACAAGTATGTGGTACTATCATTACTATTTTATATCTTTTGGCACGAACATGTGTATCACTACGATCGAGATTAATTTCAGGTGCAAGACCATTGAAGGTATTATTCAAATAAACAGAGTAACCATTATTCTTCTTAAATGAATAACCGTATTGCAATAAACATAATCCAATCATGTTTATGCTCAACGCAAACGCCAAATAACAATTATTTAGGTTTAACACCAATCTCGATGGTAGAGGGAGCATGCGATGCTTGATCACATCAACCTTGGAAACACTTCCAACACATATCGTCATCTCACCTTTAGCTAGTCTTCGTTTATTCCGCAGCTTTTATTTCGTGTTACTAACACTTAGTAACCGAACCGGTATCTAATACCCTGGTGCTACTAGGAGTACTAGTAAAGTACACATTCATATAATGTATATCCAATATACTTCTGTCGACCTTGCCTGCCTTCTCATTTACCAAGTATCTAGGGAAGTTCTGCTTCAGTGACTGTTTCCCTCATTACAGAAGCACTTAGTCTCGGGTTTGGGTTCAACCTTGGGATTCTTCACTAGAGCAGCAAATGATTTGCCGTTTCATGAAGTATCCCTTTTTTCCCTTGCCCTTCTTGAAACTAGTGGTTTTACTAACCATCAACAATTGATGCTCCTATTTGATTTCTACTTTTACGGTGTCAAACATCGCGAATAGCTCAAGGATCATCATATCTATCCCTGATATGTTATAGTTCATCACGAAGCTCTAATAGCTTGGTGGCAGTGACTATGGAGAACCATCACTATCTCATCTGGAAGATTAACTCCCACTCGATTCAAGCGATTGTGGTACTCAGACAATCTGAGCACATGCTCAACGATTGAGCTTTTCTCCCTTAGTCTGTAGGCTTAAGAAACTTGTCAGAGGTCTCATACCTCTTGACGTGGGCACTAGTCTGAAATCCCAATTTCAGTCTTCGGAACATCTCATATGTTCTGCGACGTTTCAAAACGTCTTTGGTGCCACAATTCTAAACCGTTAGCATTACGCACTGAACTATCACGTAGTCATCAAAAACGTGTATGTCAGATGTTTCGCAACATCTACAGACGACGATGAGGTTCAGCTCACCGAGCGGTGCATTAAGCACATAAGCCTTCTGTGCAGCAATGAGGACAATCCTCAGTTTACGGACCCAGTCCGCATAATTGCTACTATCAACTTTCAACTAAATTTTCTCTAGGAACATATCTTAAACAGTAGAACTAAAGCGTAAGCTATGACATAATTTGCAAAAACCTCTTGACTATGTTCGGGATAATTAAGTTCATCTTATGAACTCCCACTCAGATAGACATCCCTCTAGTCATCTAAGTGATACATGATCCGAGTCAAACTAGGCCGTGTCTGATCATCACGTGAGACGGACTAGTCATCATCGGTGAACATCTCCATGTTGATCGCATCTACTATACGACTCATGTTCGACCTTTCGATCTCTTGTGTTCCGAGGCCATGTCTGTACATGCTAGGCTCGTCAAGTCAACCTAAGTGTTTCGCATGTGTTCTGAGGCCATGTATGTACATGCTAGGCTCGTCAACACCCGTTGTATTCGAACGTTAGAATCTATCACACCCGATCATCACGTGGTGCTTCGAAACAACGAACCTTCGCAACGGTGCACAGTTAGGGGGAACACGTCTCTTGAAATTTTAGTGAGGGATCATCTTATTTATGCTACCGTCGTTCTAAGCAAATAAGATGCATAAACATGATAAACATCACATGCAATCAAAAGTGACATGATATGGCCAATATCATTTTGCTCCTTTTGATCTCCATCTTCGGGGCTCCATGATCATCATCGTCACCGGCATGACACCATGATCTCCATCATCGTGTCTCCATGAAGTTGTCTCGCCAACTATTACTTCTACTACTATGGCTAACGGTTTAGCAATAAAGTAAAGTAATTACATGGCGTTGTTTAATGACACGCGGGTCATACAATAAATTAAGACAAATCCTATGGCTCCTGCCGGTTGTCATACTCATCGACATGCAAGTCGTGATTCCTATTACAAGAACATGATCAATCTCATACATCACATATCATTCATCACATTCTTTTGGCCATATCACATCACATAACATACCCTGCAAAAACAAGTTAGACGTCCTCTAATTGTTGTTTGCATGTTTTACGTGGCTGCTATGGGTTTCTAGCAAGAACGTTTCTTACCTACGCAAAACCACAACGTGATATGCCAATTGCTATTTACCCTTCATAAGGACCCTTTTCATCGAATCCGATCCGACTAAAGTGGGAGAGACTGGCACCCGCTAGCCACCTTATGCAACAAGTGCATGTCAGTCGGTGGAACCTGTCTCACGTAAGAGTACGTGTAAGGTCGGTCCGGGCCGCTTCATCCCACAATGCCGCCGAATCAAGATAATACTAGTAACGGTAAGCAAATTGAACAAATCATCGCCCACAACTACTTTGTGTTCTACTCGTGCATAGAATCTACGCATAGACCTAGGCTCATGATGCCACTGTTGGGGAACGTAGCAGAAATTCAAAATTTTCCTACGTGTCACCAAGATCAATCTAGGAGATGCTAGCAACGAGAGGGGAGGAGTGCATCTACATACCCTTGTAGATCGCGAGCGGAAGCGTTCAAGAGAACGGGGTTGATGGAGTCGTACTCGTCGTGATCCAAATCACCGATGATCCTAGCGCCGAACGGACGGCACCTCCGCGTTCAACACACGTACGGAGCAGCGACGTCTCCTCCTTCTTGATCCAGCAAGGGGGGAGGAGAGGTTGATGGAGATCCAGCAACACGACGGCGTGGTGGTGGAAGTAGCGGGAATCCCGGCAGGGCTTCGCCAAGCACAAACGGGAGGGAGAGGTGTCACGGGAGGGAGAGGGAGGCGCCAGGGGCTAGGGTGTTGCTGCCCTCCCTCCCCCCACTATATATAGGCCCCCTGGGGGGGCGCCGGCCCTGCGATCCCATCTACATGGGTGGCGGAGGCCAAGGGGGGAAACTTGCCCCCAAGCCAGGTGGGGCGCCCCCCACCCCCAGGGTTTCCAACCCTGGGCGCAGGGGGAGGCCCATGGGGGGCGCACCAGCCCACCAGGGGCTGGTTCCCGTCCCACTTAAGCCCATGGGGCCCTCCGGGATAGGTGGCCCCACCCGGTGGACCCCCGGGACCCTTCTGGTGGTCCCGGTACAACACTGATAACCCCCGAAACTTTCCCGGTGGCCGAAACTGGACTTCCTATATATAATTCTTCACCTCCGGACCATTTCGGAACTCCTCGTGACGTCCGGGATCTCATCCGGGACTCCGAACAACTGTCGGGTTACCGCATACTAATATCTCTACAACCCTAGCGTCACCGAACCTTAAGTGTGTAGACCCTACGGGTTCGGGAGACATGCAGACATGACCGAGACGACTCTCCGGTCAATAACCAACAGCGGGATCTGGATACCCATGTTGGCTCCCACATGTTCCACGATGATCTCATCGGATGAACCACGATGTCGAGGATTCAATCAATCCCGTATACAGTTCCCTTTGTCAACCGGTATAGTACTTGCCCGAGATTCGATCCTCGGTATCCCGATACCTTGTTCAATCTCGTTACCGGCAAGTCTCATTACTCGTTCCGTAACACATCATCCCGTGATCAACTCCTTGGTCACATTGTGCACATTATGATGATGTCCTACCGAGTGGGCCCAGGGATACCTCTCCGTCATACGGAGTGACAAATCCCAGTCTCGATTCGTGCCAACCCAACAGACACTTTCGGAGATACCCGTAGTGCACCTTTATAGCCACCCAGTTACGTTGTGACGTTTGGTACACCCAGAGCATTCCTACGGTATCCGGGAGTTGCACAATCTCATGGTCTAAGGAAATGACACTTGACATTAGAAAAGCTTTAGCATACGAACTACACGATCTTGTGCTAGGCTTAGGATTGGGTCTTGTCCATCACATCATTCTCCTAATGATGTGATCCCGTTATCAACGACATCCAATGTCCATGGTCAGAAAACCGTAACCATCTATTGATCAACGAGCTAGTCAACTAGAGGCTTACTAGGGACATGGTGTTGTCTATGTATCCACACATGTATCTGAGTTTCCTATCAATACAATTCTAGTATGGATAATAAACGATTATCATGAACAAGGAAATATAATAATAACCAATTTATTATTGCCTCTAGGGCATATTTCCAACACATGGTTAGGAAACCTTAACCATCTTTGATCAACGAGCTAGTCTAGTACAGACTTACTAGGGACACGGTATTTGTTTATGTATTCACACATGTATTTAAGTTTCTGATCAATACAATTCTAGCATGAACAGTAAACCTTTATCATGGATAAGGAAATATAAAATAACAACTTTATTATTGCCTTTAGGGCATATTTCCTTCAGGGTCCTCTCATGAATAATACCATGTTCCGCACAGTATAGATCGAACTCATTAGAAAAGTACTCTCCACCTTGATCAGACCGGACTCGTTTTATTTTCTTCTCAAGTTGGTTCTCAACTTCTGCAAGCTTCAGCTCGGCTCATTCCCGCAACCCGCGGCGCACCTCGTGATGGGGCGAGGCGGGCGCCGGAGAAGGAGCGCGCGTGTACAGCTACTCTTCCCAAGCTCCCAATGGCACGTGGTAAATCAGCCCTTATAAAGAGGTCTCATTCTTCTTACTGTAACAGTATGGGACTAAACTTCCCACGACTTATTATGCATTTAAATGGGCCTTAGAGATTAACTAGGGATTATTGTCTTATATATGCCCAAGCCCATCTATAATCCATCAACAAACAGACCTACAACCTTAAGTACATCACACGCAAATACCCAACACATCATGATTACAACTCAGATAGATATGCTTGAGAGAATAGTAACCACAGTCTCAAAGAACAAACACCGCTAGAAATCTTAACCGAAAGTAATATGCGAAAGTAATTTGCAAGGGAAATGAAACCGGATGATGCTTGATGGCGACAAGTGATTTGGTAGACTAATCACTCTTCTATGAAAGAGCTACTACCGGATTACATTATTACAGCTAGACTTTAGTCAGTTTGCAGCAGTCGTCACTCTCGGACTCATTACACATTTGACTTTAAAACTCCTTTTGGTTCCCCGCAGTAGAAAAGGGAGAAGTGTCTATTGGTTGGTAGCAAGTAACGCTTCAGGCTGATACATTATTACAGCTAGACTTCGGAGATGATACTCCCTCCGTCTCAAAATAAGTGTCTCAACTTTGTACTATCTCTAGTGCAAATTTGTACTAAGTTCAAGACACTTATTTTGGGACGGAGGGAGTACTACATACCTTTCCCGCAAAGAAAAGAAAAGGACAAGAGATAACCGGAAATCCGTTGGTGAGATAACTGCATAGTAACCTCGTGCTCATAGTCTTCGACATCCTTTAGTTGCAGGGCTCACAGCCCCAACCATTCCTTGTCGAATGTGGAGTCGTGCGTGCTCACAGTCGCACTGGTAAATATCTGTACTACACATATCGATCGATTTGCGTGGCTGGCGTTGAACGCGCGTGATGCACGTGCAGGTGCGAGCATAAATACAGTTATCTCGGAGCCGCGTGCTCCACCCACCAGACCAGCAGAATTTACTCTGGTGGCTTGAGTTGCCAGGAGAACTGAAGTAGTGAGTAGCTAGTGACAGGGACGATATGGCGCCGGCGGAAGGGAACGTGAGCAGGAAGACGGCGTGCGTCACCGGAGGCAGTGGGTACATCGCGTCGGCGCTCGTCAAGATGCTGCTGGAGAAGGGCTACGCCGTGAAGACCACCGCCAGGAACCCCGGTAATTACTTGATGTAGATCTTCATTTACCTCTGGTTCACTCATCAGAACTTACGAACGGGAGCCTATGAATGAAACTGGTCACTTGTGTCGTGGTGCTTTGGATTCTCAGATGACGCGGAGAAGACCGCGCATCTTAAGGCCTTGGCGGCGCTCGGCCCCTTGGAGGTCTTCCGCGCCGACCTGAACGAGGAGGGCAGCTTCGACGACGCCGTCGCCGGCTGTGACTATGCCTTCCTCGTCGCCGCTCCGGTGACCCTCTTGCCGGAGAACCCTGAGGTAGTAAGCAACAACCACCACACTCCAGTTTTAACATCACTGAGGTTATGGTTAACCCACTATTGAGTATTGACAGATTTTGCTTTGCTTTTTTGTGTGTTGCTGCCTGTGATGTCAGGAAGAAGTGATCCAGCCGGCGATTCAGGGAACCCTGAACGTGATGAGGTCGTGCGTGAAGGCGGGGACGGTGAAGCGCGTGGTCCTGACGTCGTCGACGGCCGCCATCTCCAGCCGGCCGCTGGAAGGTGACGGCCATGTCCTGGACGAGGAATCCTGGTCCGACGTGGAGTACCTCAGGGCCAACAAGATCGGTACTTGGGTGCGTACACATCTATCAGTCAAGTTGAAAGTAGCATAAGAAAATTTGGAAGGACGCCGTGAGTACGTGTTGCCTTGGCGTTGCAGGCGTACCCTGCCTCGAAGGTGCTCGCGGAGAAGGCGACGATGGCGTTCGCGGAGGAGAAGGGCCTCAGCCTGGTCACCGTGTGCCCCGTCGTCGTCGTCGGCAGGGCCCCGGCGACAAAGGTGACGACCAGCGTCCCCGAGATCCTCTCCTTGATATCCGGTACGTGAGGCCTCTCAAACTAAAACGCACGCACAAGAAGTATCCGGATTTCAGTCGAGATGCATCCGTCGCGGTGGTGTGTGACGGAATGTTAATTTCAGGCGACGACGACATGGTCGACAGACTGGAACTCATCGAGCAGGCGTCGGGGTCGATCCCGCTGGTCCACATCGAGGACGTGTGCCGCGCCGAGATATTCGCCGCCGAGGAGGCCACGTCGGGGCGGTACATCGTCTGCACCCTCAACACCTCCGGCGTGGCGCTCGCCCACTTCCTGGCGGCCAAGTACCCGCAGTACGAAATCAACACAGATCAGTATGTAGTGTACACGACGTTTTATGTACTGTACAAAGCTACTGGTTGTGCGATGCACTGCTGACCACTGACGACGCGTGGGCTTCTGTCTGCTTGCAGCATTGGTGGTCTTCCGGAAAAGCCCAGGGTGTGCATTTGGTCGGACAAGCTCGTCAAGGAAGGGTTCCAGTACAAGTACAATAACCTGGACGAGATATACGACGACGTCGTCGTGTACGGCAGGGCCTTGGGAGTCCTTCCATATTGACATGATGTCCCTCTCCATTGTGTGATCTTCTTGGAACAAAACGATGGATGTGCTTGCAATAAATCCTCTACGGCGTCCTCGAGGCTAATTTTTTCTCTGTTCTTTTAGCTGTGTTGTTCTTCACTGTCTCGGTTATGACTGTGACATTGGTTTGTGTAGTACGTAGTTGTCTCAACATGGTGGCCTTTGCGTCCGACATGATCGAGATGTGGGGTTTGTGTCATCTCGATTTGGGGTTCCAGATTGTGTTATCTGTTCAGCCAGGGATTTATCTTCAGCTCCTTTGTACTCGGATGGATCTATGAACTCACTTGTCCTGGACTTAATGTGCCATTATCTCAACGCTCGTCTTGGTCCGTATTTTGAATTCCGGATACAACATGCCTTATGTTACTTTCTTTCCTGATATAAAATCATAGATTATAACTATGTAAAACATTCCTAATCAAGTCAAGATAAAAGCATTGCATAAGGATAATATAAGTGTCATGACAATTCCATAGTCCAAACAAGAGAAAAGATGCCATACGATAAATTTATTCTCTCTTTCTTAAGAGCCTTCATTTTAAATTTCAGTGATTTTCCTCGGTCATCTTTTGTAGGACAATTTATAGCCTACAATTGTAACTTATCAGTACATTCTATACATGATTAGAGCTCATAATTTTCATCCTACATGGCAACAAACCAATAAGATGAATGTCCACACACACATTGACAAGCCCACTATTTATCATAGGAAAATGCTAATGTGTTGCATTAGGGGTTTCATAGTCTTCAGTCTACCTTGGCTTGGCCCATCGCCCAATAATTACTCTTGCCCAACGTATGCCCTAAGACATCCACCCTAGTCGGCTTCCATGATATTAGTTTCCCAGTGAATGTACTTCCTCGACCTCCCCCGCGTCCGATCCACCAAAACTGATAGGAAGAGGCCGAAGATACCTTATTCCAACACGTCATTGCCGCAACCACCTTGTCGATTCATTACTTGGATGGCAAAGAAGAGGAACTTGAAAATCCTTTTTAGAACGCTTTTTAATGAAAAGTTCATTTACCTACTATAGTGGGATTGGGTTTGATCTAAAAAAACACTAGTGGATTTGGGCAGCAACTCAAAATAAGATGTTTCCGTCTCCGGGTCTAACTTCACCAAAAGCACCAAGGAAAGACTCCTCCTCTGTAATCTCGGCGTGGTGAGTGAGGCGCGAGCCGCAGGAGACTGATCAACCACGGTGAGGAGGATTTGCGCACCACCGGAATCATTTTGACGGGCGAGAGGGCGACCAAACATGCGGTAGCCACCGGCGAGGAGTGCCCACTGGATAGATAACAACATGATTCGATGGAGAAGCGCACGTTGAAGTGGTACACCAACAAAAGGAAGGCAGAGGCTGACGATGAGAAGTTGCGCACCACCAAAAGGAAGGTGGCGCGGGCGGCGATCAGTTGTTCCTCGGCATCGGAAGCTCTATTCTTTGGGAGGGGGGGGGGGGTCTGTTCCGGGGGAAAGCTGACGCGGTTGTTGTAGGAGGAGGTCGCTCTGATCCTTGATCATGTGATCCATGTCGATCATGCCCCTTCTGACTTCAAGGCCTGAAGCTCCAAAACCCCAACCTTAGGGCCCGTTCGGTATACGGGAATTTCGGAGGAACATTTGGAGGATTAGTTTCCGTAGGAATTTTCGCCCATAGTATGTTCTGTTCGAAGGAATCTAGGAGGTGTGTTCCATCGGAAAGTCATGCTAGCTTGTACTTTTCATAGGAAATTAAAGCTCCAGTAGAACCTCATGTTGGCGGAGGCCCGAGGCTAAGCTCAGACTGCAGTCTAACCGAAAACACAGTTCAGCTGTACGAGAGTTGTGAGAGGTAAGGCCACCCTTATGAATCCCGGTTTAAAATATATGCGGATAGCTTTGGATGGCCAAATCCCGTATCGGATGCGGTGTCTGGTTTGCGGGGATATGCCCTAATGGAACAAAACGAAATAAAGCATCCATGTGCTAAAGCAAGGACCAAACCAAACCATGGTTCTAAGCATTGCAGTCGCCAGCCGGCTACTGCATGCGCCGCTAACAGCCCAAAACATGAAAATACACGTAGTTCTATATTACATATGTGGCCGCGGTCACACCCCAAAGTGTGTTAGATAACGTTTATATGTAGCTTCTGTGTATACTCTGTATATTATATTTGTACACTTTGTGTACCCTTTTATATACATATATATATATATATGTATATATATATATATATGTATATATATATATATGTATATATATATATATATGTATATATATATATATATATATATGAGATAGCCACATCCGTATTGGGTGTCATGCAGTTTCCCAAACATTACGTGTGTTAAATAAACAAATATACGGAAAAAAACTCCTAAGTTGTGACAGTGCGCCATTTGTTACAATCTGGAAAGATGGGAGTGACCTTTTACAAGGTCTACCTTTAATTTCGCTAATCAGACTACTATGATAGTTGGGAGAACCTGAGGCTTCTCAGAGCTCAGCCACTGTCGGCCGTCGGATTGAGTCGCTTGATGTGTTTCTGGGCGTCGGATCGAGCGGTGGGAGGAGCTGGGCCGTTGGATCGACATGAAGCTACTGCTACAATGAATAGTCTGCTCTCCACCGAAAAGATCTCATGCCACCGCCGTAATTTCCATACCCCGCCGAGGGCATTTGCGGGAATTCGCGTGTGTGGTTGTGTGTGGCGTCGTGTGGGTGGTTGCGCTTGGCATAGGAGCGAGGAGGGTCCCCGATTGGGTGAGAACCCTAGCCCATTCTCCCCTTCTCCACCGCAGCCGTCGCCGCCATGGTCCCGTCCTCCTCTCCTCCCCGTACATCTCCCAGCGCCGAGTTCGCTGCCTTAGCTGCTCTCCCCACTACCAGCATGCCGTCGACGGCCAACCGGGCCGCCGCACGCAGGAAGGAAGAGCAGCAACAGCCGGGACGAGGGCGGGGATGGAGAACGCGGCGTCCATCTAGCGGAGCCTCCGTCCATCCCTCACCCCTGATGCCGCCGTCCTTCCTCCTCCCCATCGGGGCCAGGCAGAGGAGGAGGAGCGCCGGCCACAAGCACGACGAGGAGGCGGCCGGCATCACTGTGCGTCGCCCGGCCAAGGTCTTCTCCCGCTGCTCTGGGTCGCGCGCCGCCTCTGCCGCCGACAGGAGGGGGCCGTGGCAGCCGCCACGCATCCCCGCGACCAGGGGCCCCCCGGCGTGGTTCCCTCAACGGAGGGATGCTTCCTCCATCCACTGCCTGCTCCGTGCCGACACCATCAGTAGCGGCAGCGGTCGGGCTGATGCGGACTCCGCGCCACCACCGACGGCTTCGCCACGGACCGCATCGTCTCCGACCATGGCGAAAAGGCGCCCAGCGTCGTCTACAGCGGCACCCTCTTCGGCCCTGACCTAGGTGCGTGAGCTCACCGCCGTCCGCCTCGAGGTAATGTTTCCCTCTCCCTCGAGTTCAACGCGTGTGTGACCGTGTGACGGATTGCATTAGCCGTGTTGCAGTCACCGGGATGCTCATCGCGCTCGTTGGATTCGGGCTCTACAAGCTTCGATTCCCAAGTGTAAGACTTTTTATGTTGTGCATACACAAATCTGCACTTCTGAATTCAATCTGGCTGTAGTTGACAGCAGTGGGCATAACAATAGCATAACAGTATGGATATGCTATGTAGGTCATGAAATGTATCAAAACCGGTCTTCCAGAGATCATACTGCTGGTAGCTCTTTCCCAGGTACATGCATCATCAGTCCTACGTAGCTGCTGTGTGACCTTTACTTACAATTTCTGAAGCTTATGATCATTTTTTCTGCAGTACATACCTCATCCGGTGCCTTTGCTGGGCACTGCCTTTGAGGGGTTCGCCATCATAATGTCTGTTGCTGTCTTGTGGCTTTACGCGTTTTTCCTGACGGTTGGCAGGGCGTATAAGAATGCTGCTCCACCTGACCATCCCAATACTGCAGGAGGTTAGGACAAATTGTATGATTCTCAGATCTACCTGACCATCCCAATTATTTGCAGTGCTTGATTTTTATGAAAAAAAAATTTGCACTGTGTATGTGTTGCGAGCAGTGATCGGTACAGCCAATGCATCGCTACTGGAGTACTGGCCCTTTTGGTGTGAGTATGGCTGGATTATTTGCTTCTTTCATGATGAAGAAATGGCCATAGCCATGGGAGTTTCCTCTTGGCGATGATAGCCGGTGAGGTTTCTCCACCTACACTATTGACAGATATTGATTATGCATGCGTGGATATGAAATAGATGACCTACTATGATTTTACTTCCTGTTTTTTCCTTTGCTTTTCTGTTGTCACGCCAATATGTCAAGGTGTTCATGTGAACAGCTCCCATGATGTGGGTAAAAGGGCAGTTTGATTGAATCATGCTTGGTTAAAAGAAGTTCAGAATCTGCATCTCTAACTCTCCATCGATGATCAAGAAACTCATTCTTTGATGAATTTTTATTCACTTGCATGTGTTCTGGCATTTTTATTATGAACCTGTGACCAATATCTTTTTATGCTACTGTAGTGAGCATCATGCTAACTATTATGATGCTGTACTGAAGTGCTAATCATGTGAGTGAATATATATTAGTTGGTTTAAGCATCAATGAATATCATTTACCCCATAAACCTGCACATAATTTTCTGTGCTATTTGGTAGGTTTTCTAAATGTATGTCATTTTATCCCAATATGATCTCTTACTTAGGTTCGTGTTGTACGACTTGGTTGAGCTCAAGGTCAATGGATACGGCAATTGTCAGGTCTATTTACATGATTTGATTTTTTGTTTACTTTTTGAGAGTACCATGATTGGTATCCAGTACAAGCCTACTCTGCAATTACTTGCCTCTTTCCAAATCTCCATTTTAAATAGTTTCAAGCATCGTCTGTTCAATTTTACCGAACACCTGAACACCATAGATTTGTATGGCTGCTTTTACCAGGTTCCTTCTTACAGTGATTTTAATTGCTAGATATATACATCTAGGAGAGCTGGTTGTATCTCTTTTTTCTGTTGTTATTGGAGAAGATGAAAAAAAATCCTGGTCAGATTCCTTTGTTCTCACAGTAGCTTGCAAATACAGTCATGGACTCGATAATAAACATCTCTCCTACTACAGTGTACAATATATGATTGATTTTTTACTTTGCACTATTTTACATAAGTGTGTTGTTGATGCCCTTTTTATTTGGTCTTGCAGCTATTTTGTGTTTCTGGTTTTATATATATAATGGTTGGATGTTGACAAACAATTTCCATGCCTTCTTTTTCTATGGGTGTATGCTCAGGTCTTGATACTGAACCTTTTTGTCATTCGTTTTCAGATCTGGTGAACAAGATCTTATTGTGTAGATTAACTGCGGTGAATTGCAGCCAGGGTTAGAAGCAGTGGGTCATCCTCGACCTCACGCCGCCCATCTAGACAGAAGAAGATGGGTGCTGCGGGCGACGAGGCTGACGCGCCATCGTCCTGTCTTCTGTGAGGGGATCCATCATGAGGAACCAGCGGACGCGATACGGGTACCCGATCCTTACTGCGGAATCACCTCTTCTTGTGGATGGTTGCTGAACAGCAGCAGTTCCATCTCCATCCCCAACGCATCCTTGCCTCATCTTGATCTGCAATGAACCAGAGGTACCAAGTCTCTCCTTACTCTTTCATGGTGAATCCATTTTTATTATCCCATGTTTGATGGTTTTCTCCTCTCATCTCATAGAAAGAGATTTGATGTGATGATTGAGGTGGAAGGCTACCTTAACCTATGGATCAAAGGTGTGATGATGTACTTTATTATCTACAGCCACACATAACACCAACTGGTCTAGGTAGAGAAGTAGGGTAGATAATGTGCATAGCTCTTTTGTCGCGGCTAATATGTATATGATTGATTAATGGCCACATGAGAGATTACCAAATAACAAAGGCCTTTGTTACTTCATATATGTGATCCTTTTAACAGCCCACAAGATGTCTGAGGAATAACATGATAGAATCTGAGTATAAATGCTAATTTTATTCTAATATTTTATCAGCTATGTTTACTCAAACAGTCCAAGAATTAGAAGAACAATTGCAATAAAGGATCTCCCCCCCTCTCTCCGCTTTAAAATATATATAACCAACCCTTCCTCTTATTAATCATATATCGCATCCTTAATGCGCCATCCTAGCTTGTATCATTTGGGTTTATTTTTTATTTTCTTTGCACTCTACTTTATGTGTCTGGTTAAGTTAGCGAAGGTTGGGATTTTGATTTCTAACGGAATGCAAATCTTATAATCTCTGTAGATTGATCAAGAAAGACAAATTGTCTCATGCTTCAAGTACCAAGAAGATAATTTCTTGCAAGATAAGGAAAAATGGTAAGCTTCTCCATTTGTATACCCATGCTTATTTTTCGTAGAAATGATGGTTGTGTATGTTATCATGTACTCCCTCCGTAAAAAAATAGCCATAGATTAGTTTTACTCCATGGCTATGGTTTCATTGGTGAAATAAACATGGTATTTTACTGAAAAAGCATGGTATTTTATCCTAGAGTTCTAAACCCTACAAATTAGCGTGGTTATGGTTTGTTAGGTCAATCAATAGTGGAAAGTTTAGCCTGGAGCTCTACTTAGTAGAAAAATACAAAACTATTATTATTAATTGACAAAATCCCTTATTCTGCTTGGTATGTGCTTGGCTCATGTATGTTGATTCTCTTGGGCTGCGCAGGGGTGTTGTATCCGGGAGTCAAAGTTACTTGCTTTCTTCCTTACTTGTGCTTATCCAGCCCCAAGATACACTCACAGGCTGTTTGACCCTGTTTCAATTTGCCTTCTTGACCAAATTGATTGTTGTTTCCCCTCCTAATCTCCGTGGATAAGTAGACCCCTTACTGCTAAATTTAGTTGCCTTCGCTTGCCCTTTAAGGTGTTGTGTCCCTTGGCGAATGTAGTGATGGACTGGTCTTTGGCACTTCTCAGTCGACCAGGTAATATACATCCTCCAACCTTACCAGCTACATAATTTTGTGGGGTTCTCCAGTTTAATTCTTTCTAAAATTTGATAACCTGCCCAAGGTCCGGATTCACCTAGCACAACCGGAGACATGGTCGGTTGCCTGTTGGTCTGGAAACTACACAACTTCTCTGAAACCCACTAGCCAAGACAGGTGACTGCCCTTTGTCACATGCTTGAATCGATTTGGGCATAGCAGTCTGGACAGGAAGTTAGTTTTAAGTGGGTGCAGGGCTCTACGCTCTCTCATCTTGGTTTTGATGGCAGGATAATCATACTCAAGTCTGATTGTACGATGGCTCCTGTGGATGCTCTGGTTGTTGGAGAGATTCTGTCTGTAGAGGATGTTTTTCAGCGCTTGATCAGCTACGATGAAGAGCAATGCCTTGAAACATTTCTTTGTGGTCTCTGCACAATTTATTTCAGTGAGCACCCAGGTAATTCAGATGCTCCATTTGATTCTTGGATACTCTCGCTGCTGATCATTTCACAACTACGTCTCCTGTATAACATAAATCTGTTGTTTTGAAACAGTAAGGGAGAACACTACTGATACAGTATATATTGGACACTGAATTGGTGCTCCATGGAGCAAGGGCACCAAGATTTATGCACAAATCCAAACCAAATTTGGTATAGTTTTTGGAAATTTAATTCTGGGGTATAATACCTGATTATTAGAATTCAAATAGTCTACATCTGGGATATTGCTGTTTATATCTACTTCTGCATACCATACTGCTTGTATATAAAATCAACATATATCTGCAGTCAAACAATCATTTGAAAAAGTAACTACGGTTTGGCTTTAGTACAAATATTTCACATATATGTGCTTTAGTTATATGTAATGCTTTGTTGTTTTCCAAGGTATCCTCCTATCGCTGATAGAAGTATTAGCATTTTTCTGGCAGTGCTAATGGCAGTAGCTTCATTTAGTATGGTTTGGTTTCTTACAAAGGTGAACTTCACAAATCAGTTAAAATTGGTGATCGCTTCTGGAACATACGTATACACATTCACATTATAGGTTCATCTTTGACCCTTTTAAAGATGAAAATGCTATTTCCTTTTGAGAATATCTTCAGACAACAGAATATCGTGTCTATTTTGCTGAGAGAGAAATGATCTGATTGGACTATGGAAATCAGTGATAACAGGAGATAGTGAGATATCTCCTCTTCCTGCTGCCTGTGCTCCCTGCCTACTTCCTGACATGTGCTCCCTGCCTACATCCTCTCAGGTCGACGCCACCGTGGCAGTGTTCTTCGGCACTCGGGTCAACATAGTAGGTATAAAATCACCCTCTCCTGCACTACCAAAATCCCCTCTCCATCATTCCTTGGCTTTCTCTGTTGGGTTAATTGTGAGTTAGTGTGTGATTTGATATATTATGGATTGTACAAGTGGATGCGTTGGTTTGAGCGGGGAGCCAGTTTAGGTAGCTGAGAGCACTAACATACCTTCAAATTGGAAAATGTAATTTCGTTTAGTACGCAATGATCTATTATTTTCCTTGTTTCAATAGTGTGACTCTACACATGTATCCTCACAATTAGTGGAGCCTAAAATAATATAGCGGCCGCTCGATCTGAGCTGCTCTATCTGATTGTATTTTAGTAAGACGCTGCAATTTTATAGACCATGTAAATTGATTGCTTGAGGAATGTGAGATTGTGCCCTTAATTTGTACATCCATGTTCTTGCACAGTTTCCAGATTTTGGTCTTTCATGCATGTGTTGTCGATTTTTCTAAAGCAACATATATATTTCTGTAGGTTTCTCCTTGTCATTGACAGCATCGGTTAGCATAGGGGCAGCGGTCGCGGTCACGGTCACCCGAGGAGCACAGCTACACGGGGCTGGTCCTGCTGCCACCAGAGAAGAGCGGAGGAGGTCGATACAAGGTCGAGGAGGGGCACGGGCGAGGTTCATGCCGCACGGGGGCACGCGGCGTCCAGCAAGAGAAGGCTTCTCCTGTTCCCGTGCCGCCAGGCACCCCTCACCGCCGCCCTACTTGTCCTCCGGTGAGCCCTTATCCTCTCTTTTTCCTCCCCCCTGCTCTCTTCACGTACTAACTTCCCCTCCTCCTCTGATCTGTCTATTTTTATTGTTCCTTTATGCCCATTTTTAGTTTCTCTCTTTTTGCTTTAATTTGTTGTATGGGATAAATGGACACTTCTTAGCAAATGATCAATTGATTATTTTTTGATGACAATACTATTTTTTACATGGAACTAAAAAGAACATTGGTTTTCTGAGAAAATAAGATTAGTGAAGTCATATATTTTGTTTAAATCAAGTAAGGTAGCATACATGTATCTTTACTTGCTATTTTTGCATCATGGATGCTGAAACCTGATGCCATGTACATCAGTGTAAGTGTGTTGCCATGACAAGCAGATGATGTGTGTCGTGATGAGAGCAACGCAAGTAATGGTTGCATTAGTGTTGCATATATATCACTGATTGTGTGTATCTACTGCTCGGTTGATTGAATAATTAGTGGCTCACTAATTGAACAAACCTGGATGCTAGAATGAATTTGTGGCTCCCTAATTAAACAACCCAGGATGAATCTTTCTACAATGGAGCTAATTACACAAACCAGGATAATAAAATTAATTAGTGGTTCACTACTTAAACAAGCCAGGAGGTTAAAACTTGCTATAATGGATTTTTGAATTGCTCACTTATATATAGCTCATGTCAATTGAGGATTGCATATATTCAAGCAGGTCGTCGGTGCTCTGTTGGTTGCTGGATTTTGCTTATCTGCCGGCAGACCGCACCGGAGGCCGCCGCCATATAGGGGCTGATGAGGGCATCGTGATGAGGTGAGCCTCCTTCTGCCAGTGCGGCTCCCCTTCGTGGTGCCGATTCGTCTTAGCCTCTCTCTCTCTCTCTCTCTCTCTCACACACACACACACTGATGCTCCTTCCATCTCCTGTCATGCAGGTTGCCGCTTTTGCCATAGCAGAGGGGATCCAGCCGGCACGCTGCGTCTCCCATAAACATGCCTAATTTTATATGCAGAGGTAGCATTGATCTACTTGCCCCCTTCAAAAGGCCATATGTGTTGCTTTGTTTTACTTCTCTTTCATATCCAGTTATTTAGAAATTCCCTGCTAACCTCCTGGCACTTAAATACGATTAGGTATAATGTGAAGCATTTGCTTGACAGAGGCACCTATTGCTGGATCATTTGTGTTGCTATATGTTGCAGGAATGTATCCATGAACTGGGAAACCTGTGAACTCTTTGTTGATACGCCTTTTATGTGTTGCTTTTGGTCTTGATAGAGGTACTTGAGCCTCTTACATGCTCTTGTGTGCAATTTTTTAATTCTAAAATAGTACCTTCAATTGAAGGCTAGAGAAGATTTAGTGGTTATATCATGAGTCACTACAAGCGCCTATTTATTGAAACATTTTCCCAGTTGTTTCACTACAAGCGCCTATTTATTGAATCATTTTCTTCAAACTTGCACCAGTAAATATTTGTAGCTCTTCACGTTGTCTAATCAACATGTTAGTTTTGAATGCTTTGGTGAAACCTAAGCAGTAAACTCATGGCCACACTCTCTCAAATGGTGAAACCACTTCTTATGTAACCACCACTCTTGTTATCGAGGTTCCAAATGGTTTTGCCTATATATTTTTTATGTTGGTACTTCTTATGTTAAGGTAATAGATTGTGACCTCCATTTTGGTTCGGGTTAGGCTTTTATATTTGTGGGTCAATTATAGAAGCCAATTATGAAGTCTTTCTGTTTAGATATGTAGATGTAGTCTTTCTGTTTGTGTATAAGATAATTGCTTTATCTATTTAGTCCATCCTTGTTGTTTTTTGAAAATAGATAGTGTCCATGATGGAGTTGAAGTTACTGTGATAATTGGTTCATCAATTTAGCTAATCCTTACTATTCAGTAAAAAAAAGTTGGTCCTTTTGATTCCTGGTACCAATTTGTTTGTCCTGTAGAGTGAGTACATGAAGGAAAATACTTACCAAAACCTTTATTTTGCTGGCATGTGATATTTTTTCTTGAAAGACATGTGATATTTATCTGTTGATGCATGTGGCTTATGTTGTTTACTTGTCAGTAACCTCTATGGAGTATTTAGGCAATATGTTGCTTATAAGAATGTAATCAAATTATTAATTTGCTCCATTCTAGGGAGGATGAAATCTGATTATTAACTTATTTCATTTCAGGGAGATACATTGACAGGAAGTGCTCACTCGCTAAAATTGTTTCTATCAGGGGCAGAATTATTGTTGAAACACGCACCGTGTGAAGATGAATATGAACCTTTCATAATTATTCCCAAACATGCCACTGTGTCATCATTGGCCAGTGCAGGTATTGCTCTCTAGCTGATATATTGTTTAGTTCTTCTTGGTTTCAATTATGTTGGCCCTCCTTAAGATTGTTTGGGAATGTGAGGCTTTAAAGTTTCAACCTTGTGCAAGGCTCCAAAGCTTTACCAGTTTTCTACTTGCTTCAAATGAATTTGTCATTGAAGAAACCATGAATTCTTTTGTTTTCTTTTTGACCTACACATAACCTTTCATGGGAAGATAGTGTGTCATTTCCCCATTAGGGTTGGAGTACTTGATGTATGTGTTGTATTAGTGACGTGGTCGTAACAAGCAACCATAAATATTGTTTTTGATTTCCTTGGATGAAGACACTTTTATGTGACAACCATATGTTTACTAATACATAGTGGGGTTTCCGAAACTGGTGGTTACTTTTGTTTGTTGACAACCAATTACTGTGATTCCAGGAACTCTTAGATTATACAAGTCCCTATGTTTGTTTGGATTCATGAACCATGGGACTAGACTTTCATTCGATGCCACTAGCTCCTGTGATGCACTGTGTAAACTACCATGTGATCTCCCTCTTCTTTTGTGAATGCGTCCCTTTTGTCACATCTATCCATCCTTTTGTACTTGATATCTACCGTGTATGAACAATTGTATCCTTTAGTTTACCATGTATATGAACATTGCATCCTCAAATGTGTTGTGTTGTCGTTCTGTTGGCTATGGAGATGTGTTGTACTACAGTTTTGGTATCCATCTATGATGTCTTGCTCCTATTACATGTGAATATTTCTTCTTTCCTTTATTCTGTTATATCCTGGTAAACCCTGGCTTTCTACTAACTTTGACCATTACTTGCTTCGCCACATCGTTGGGACCGGCACCCTCGTGCCAAGGCGCGACGCCGATCTAGTATAGTCATTGGCGGGAGCAATTGCTCGGGTTTTCATGTGGGCTGGTCCAATGGTGTCGGTTTTCTTCTTCTTTTGTCCCTTTTCCCATCTTTTTCTTTCTTCCTTCATTTTTGTTATTTTTTTCTTTCTTTGTCTTATTTGTTCATTTTATTTTATGTTTGTTTGCCCCCTTTATGTTGTTTTCTGTCTTTACTTTTCTATTTTTGTTTTCATTTTTTTTCCACTATTCTCTTGAGTAAAACACAAGATTTTTTTCACGAGATACATGGACACTTATTTTAACTTATGGATGTTTTTTAATAGAACATGATCGTCTATGCAAGATGTGAGAACATTTATGTTTATGCACAAGAATTTTCATAAGAACATATAAATATTCTAGAAACATTTATTTTTATATGTGTGCTCATTTTATTGCAACATATTTATATTTTTCACGACATACTCAGATAATTGTTTCAAGAAATACAAACTATTTCTTCATTATATGGCCATTTCTTTTAAGATCTATGAACATTTTTTAATAGGGTATGTCTAGGGCACATCTAGATGTGCCCTACTTATTGCACATCTAAGTGGGTGAATCAAGCATAAAGAGGAAAAGAAAAAAAGAAAAAGGAAATATGCACACGAATCTCGATGTAAGTTCAATGATATAAGACTTAGATGTGCAATACTTATCGCACATCTAGTGCTTTAGCAAAACTGTTTTCAATATTATAAAATATGTTAACAATCTTTATCTGTATATGAATATATTTTTAAAATACATGAACAGGTTTTTATCGGAAGACTATGGAGGAACTCCGACTCCGAGGTGGACTTGGTCGAAGCAACTCAAAAAGGATTTCTTTCGTCTCCGAGTTCAACTCCACTCACACTCCTATAACAATTAGACGCGCTAACGAAGCCTCTGCCTGTATATAATCTCCAGACGGCGCTGGCTAATTCGAGAGCCAGGGTTCCGCAATCATCCGCCAAATCTCGCGGCGTGGTCAGAGAGACGACGCGCGGGAGATCCGATCAGCCGGACCGGCCAATGGCCCGTCAGGAAGGTTCCCGCATCACCGGAAGCATATCTACGGGCGAGAGGGCCGCCGGCGAGGAGCGCCCGCTGAAGCAATGCCGACATGCTTCGGCGGAGAAGCTCGCGCTGAAGCCGTGCGCCACCAAAAGGAAGGCGGCGGCGGCAGACGACGAGAAGCTGCGCAGCACCAAGAGGAAACCGCCGGCGATTGGTTCTTGTTCCACGGCGCAGGACGCTGGCTATGTGACGCGGCTGCCGCAGGAGGATGTCGCTCGGATCCTCAGCCGTGTGATCGATGATGTCAATGACGCCCCTTCCGACTTCAAGGCCCTCAAGCTCCAAAACCCTGACCTGATTCCTTCGCCGGAGGAGGAGCTGGACGAGGAGATGGTGGCATATTATGCCGGCGTGCGTGCCTACTATAAAATCGGAGAGGACTACCTCAAATTCCAGGCATGGGTACGCAGCGAGTACGCCAAGAACGGCTACGTCGAGGTCGATGACGACTTCCTCGCAAAGAGGGCCAGGGTCCGAGCAGACAGCGACAGAGCACGGGAGGATATGCTCAACACGATCGACTTCTCTGACGACGACGATGATCTGACGAGACTTCTTACGACCAGATGGTACTGAATCCGTATCATCTGTCATGAACAATCTGCCGTCTTGCTTTTAAGTTTAGCCATGCGTCTCTTCCCTCACATTAACTGTGATCCATCGATGTTATTACTTTGATCCATGTCAGACTGTGCTAAGCTAAGCACTGATGAATTTCTTGTAATTCACTGTGTTATATCGATCAGTTTACCATGAGGATGCAGTTCTGTTCTTGCGTTTGCAGTTTTAAGGCCTGCACGACAATACAGTAGATGCTCCTGCGAATTATCACTAGCATGGGTAGATTAATCAGTTCCAGTGCCTTGACGAGATCAATTCACCGAGATACTGGCACTGGTAGTGAGAAGTACACTAATTGGAAACTCTGCTCAGCCCCTCTACAATAAATTCAGAACCCATCAACTATAACAAGACCAGAACTTTTCACAAACTCTCAAGCATTGGAAGTAGTTATCTGGGTAAACAGCGGAGAATTTGCGGGGAAGGAAGCAGGGGAAGAAGTGGTTCTGTAGTTCTGAACTTTGTTGTCTGATTCAGAGGAAGCCAGCGTTTTATACTGACGCTGCTCGCACACACACCGGCTCATGGCCAACGCATCATGCAATGGCCACACCTTGCCAATCATCATTAGTTGGCCCAACACCTTGTTAAAAGAGAACGACAGAGCAGTGACAGAGATGACAAATGAACCAACAGTCTTCGATTTCATTAATAGACATGGTATATATCCCTAAAAAAATAAACATGGTATATAACTATATATGCGTGGTGAGGGGGGTGAGGCGTTTCATTAATAGACAAGGTATTTCGTCCTGAAATTTACGCACTTGTGCGCATTGTGTCTCTAAGTTTTTCTTAAAAAAGAGGATATACCCCGGCCTCTGCAGCTATTTTATTAATTTCACAAAGACCAAAAAAGTAATACATCAATAAATCTAAAGCCACCATCTAAGCAACATTTGTTGCTACTCTTATCCTCTTGATGTTGGTGTCCCGACTATCCAAGCCTGATACCAAACAGACATCGCACCAAATCTTAACATCTAAAGCCGGATTCCCCAGCCCAGCCACATATTGGAACTGTGGGTCACACACAGAGGCTGCCACCGTCATCTTTCACCGGTCCATCTCCAGAGCAGAAACTGACGCATCGACCTTGCCTGGCCTACCGTCGACGCCATCATGACGCCAGACAACTCCACCATCCTGCATGTATCTGTCCACACGCGCCCGTCGCCAAACCTCCGCAGCGCCATGTCGCCGGGATCCGCCGTCGGCCTCTCGCAACTAGGTGGAGCCAAACGGAGCCTCGCCGTGGAGACGAGGGCCGTCGTCGACACGCCGGCAGGGAGCCTCTAGCCGCCCCTCACCGGTCATCCTCGCGCCACCGGCCGGCCAAGGCCATACTAGGACGGATCTGGTCAGGACGCCAAATCTGCAACCATTGATGCCACCCATTTGCAAGCAGCCGCCACCTTCATTGAATGGAGCACCGCCACCACCCAATCTCAGGTCACCGCTGGCCATGGCCGCCACCACCTTCGATCACCGCCACCGCTCAGCAGGGGCGCCGTCCTGACTGCCGCCCCCGGCCTGCCCGCATGAAACGCCTCATCCGCCTCATAGGGGATACCTAGACGCCCGCCCGCTCTGGATCGGCGTTGGGCCCGCCGCCACCGCGGCCCTTGCCGGCGGCTAGGGATGGCACGAGGGGAGTCTAGCGGGTAAGGTTCAGGGCCCCCCTTGCGTCGCCTCAGGGCAGACGATGCGAGGGGTCGAGGGCACTATTACACTGGAGAAGCTGGGGGTCGAGCTCCACTGAGCGTTTCCGTGGTGAGGGGATACCTCCAAGAGATGGCAATTACAAATTTAAGAGATGGTGAGGGGCCTGTACGAAGACTCTCCCGCTCCCAAGTCCGCTTCAGGAGTTGGTGGAGCTGTAGCTAAAAATGATGGAGTGGGGAAAAGGTAGCTCCACAGATTTTCAGATTTCAGGGAGCTGGAGGACTGCCGAACAGCTCCGAAGTATAATGGAGAGTGAAAAGGAGATTGAAAAATAAGAGAGTTCGTGCTAGTGCGGCCGGCCCTTCCGGCCGATCGGTGGAACGGCGGCAGTCACGCCCACAACCACATAGGGCTACGCTTGTGTGAGCTGCCTGCCATCTACGTAGCTAGTAGAGCCACGCGGCGTGCAGCTAATCGCCTCTTCCCCGCCAACCGCTTCCGTCCCCGGCGGGCGGCGCGGGAATCGGATGGGATTCGGCCGGTGACGAACCCAAGCGCGCACCAGACCGGCGTACTACAAGACGCCAGCCGAGCCGCCCGTGGAGTCCAATCGCACACTCCCACATGGCCCTATCCGTAACCAATCGCGACACGTGCGCCATCGGACCAAGCGACGCCTGCGCGCGGATACAAATCTGAAATCCCCTCCATGGCGCCGTGCGCTAGCCAATGTCATGGGCTCCCTTCCAAGCTCCGAGCGAGCGGCGCAAGCGTCCGGTCGAGTCGATCAAGCAGAGTATCAAGCCTGGTCGTTCAACCAGCGTCACCTCTCATGGGCGGTTCGGCGACGGCTCTGCCAGATTTGCCTCCAGCACTGTAGTAGCAGCACACTCGGTGGATCTGACGGCTGGACACACACAGCGGATCGATCGGCTTGCCAGGCGAGTTTACTGATACTACTCTGTTCGTAATCGACGATCTCCCCTATCTGCCACTGCCACTGCCAGCCACTTTGTATCTCTCGATGCAGACAATCCTCGCGCCACAGTTTTAGCAGGATCTCTGGTTAACGATTGAGATTGAGATTGCACCCTAAATAGCTTTTTTTATAAATATTTTACATGTAAAATAACATTATATTTATATTCTACACATTTTTTAATCAAATTTCATATATAGCATGTTTAAAGGAGTTCGATATTTTAAAAAAGTACTCTTTGTTCTAGATGGACTGTGGGTTAGTTACATAAATGACAGTTTTTTCCTGCTAAAACGAAATGACTCATTTTCTGTCACTTAATGATGAAATGCGGGTTATTTACCAGAAAAGGGATGGGGTTTCTGTAAAGCAGTAAAAAGCAGCTCCTTTTCTCTCAATTAAAGGTGGATGACGGGTTAATTACCAGAAAAGGGAGGGGATTTTCTGTAAAAATGCATGACGGACACCTAAATTGCCCGCTGTGGTGTTATGTTATAAGGTCGAGCTTCAAACTAGGAAGTACACAACCTAGCTAAATTCTCTCTTTTCGCTTGCCGAGGCTTGCCACTTGTGGCTTACCCTACCTCACAACCCAAATTGTATCCCTTCGAATCTATCAATAAAAGTTTGGCAACCCCAAAAAAAAATCTCGCCTCTCCCATTCCCCGTCTTAGGGGATCTCTAACATGGACCCCTAAACCGTCCTGACGAAGAGATTTGAAGTTTCGAACACAATTTGCCATCAAACGTGATATCTCATCGGTCCGCTGACCGGTCCGGACATCTATTTTCCCACAATCCGGAGGCAAACCACGGGCCGGGCTTTGTGGGCGTCCAGGCCGCTGCCATGCACACGTAAGACACTCGACCCACCCAAGGACTAAAGGAAATATGCCCTAGAGGCAATAATGAAGTTGTTATTTATATTTCTTTATATCATGATAAATGTTTATTATTCATGCTAGAATTGTATTAACCGGAAACTTAGTACATGTGTGAATACATAGACAAACAGTGTCACTAGTATGCCTCTACTTGACTAACTCGTTGAATCAAAGATGGTTAAGTTTCCTAGCCATAGACATGAGTTGTCATTTGATTAACGGGATCACATCATTAGAGAATGATGTGATTGACTTGACCCATCCGTTAGCTTAGCACGATGATCGTTTAGTTTGTTGCTATTGCTTTCTTCATGACTTATACATGTTCCTATGACTATGAAATTATGCAACTCCCGAATACCGGAGGAACACTTAGTGTGCTATCAAACGTCACAACGTAACTAGGTGATTATAAAGATGCTCTACAGGTGTCTCCGAAGGTGTTTGTTGGGTTGGCATAGATCGAGATTAGGATTTGTCACTCCGTGTATCGGAGAGGTATCTCTGGGCCCTCTCGGTAATGCACATCACTATAAGCCTTAAAAGCTATGTGACTAATGAGTTAGTTGCGGAATGATGCATTACGGAACGAGTAAAGAGACTTGCCGGTAACGAGATTGAATTAGGTATTGAGATACCGCGATCGAATCTCGGGCAAGTAACATATCGATGACAAAGGGAACAACCTATGTTGTTATGCGGTTTGACCGATAAAGATCTTCGTAGAATATGTAGGAACCAATATGAGCATCCAGGTTCCGCTATTGGTTATTTACCAGAGACGAGTCTCGGTCATGTCTACATAATTCTCGAACCCGTAGGGTCCGCACACTTAACGTTCGGTGACGATCGGCATTATGAGTTTATGTGTTTTGATGTATCGAATGTAGTTCGGGGTCCCGGATGTGATCACGCACATGACGAGGAGTCTCGAAATGGTCGAGACATAAAGATTGATATATTGGACGGCTATGTTTGGACACCGAAAGGGTTCCGGGAGGTTTCGGATAAAACCGGAGTGCCGGAGGGTTATCGGAAACCCCCGGGGAACTAATGGGCCTCGATGGGCCTTAGTGGAGAGAGAGAGAGGGGCGGCTAGGGCAGGCCGTGCGTCCCCTTCCCTTGAGTCCGAATAGGACAAGGAAGGGGGGCGGCGCCCCCCTTTTCCTTTGCCCCTCTCCCTCTCCTTCCTTCCCCCTCTCTCCCTTTTGGTGGAAACCTACTAGGACTTGGAGTCCTAGTAGGATTCCCCCCCTTGGGGCGCACCCTATGAGGCCGCCGGCCCCCTCCCCTTGCTCCTTTATATACGGGGGAGGGGGCACCCCTAGGACACACAAGTTGACAGTTGTCTTAGTCGTGTGCGGTGCCCCCCTCCATAGATTTCCACTTCGGTCATATCGTTGTAGTGCTTAGGCGAAGCCCTGCATCGGTAACTTCATCATCACCGTCATCACGCCGTCGTGCTGACGAAGCTCTCCCTCGACACTCAGCTGGATATAGAGTTCGTGGGACGTCACCGAGCTGAACGTGTGCAGATCGCGGAGGTGCTGTACTTTCGGTACTAGGATCGGTCGGATCATGAAGACGTACGACTACATCAACCGCGTTGTCATAACGCTTCCGCTTTCGGTCTACGAGGGTACGTGGACAACACTCTACCCTCTCGTTGCTATGCATCACCTAGATGAATCTTGCGTGTGCGTAGGAATTTTTTTGAAATTACTGCGTTCCCCAATAAGGACCTCTCCTGTGCCCGCGCTCTCTCTCGCTCGGACCGGTTGCCGCACATTCATGTCGCTCAACGCCGCTCCAGAGTACCCACACCGTATTCATGCCAGTCCAGAGCAGACACATGTTGGAAATATGCCCTAGAGGCAATAATATTTGAGTATTGTTTATTTCCAGGATTATAATTAATATGTATATTCTATGTTGTAACTGATATCTCGATTATGCGATTCAGAGAAAAACTCATAAGCACGTGTAGAGTTATGAAACAGTAAAACAAGATTCCTAGTCTTGCCTTTAGGACTAGTTCAAAGTGATGGTTGATGATTTTGTTTTATTGATCACGGGCAAGACCATAATGCCGGCAAAATTTGAGAGCATGATGTTAAAAGAACACTCGTGTTGAATTGATCCAAGTTCTTCGTTATACTTAGAGATTAAATCGTCTGAAGTCTATAGTACGTAACACGGGAGTTAACGTATGTATGATTCCTTAGAGCATGAGAGTATCGAGTCACTCCATACCGGACGGTGCGCTTTGGGGTTGTTCCAACGTCATCCATAACAAAGTGATCATAACGGCAACTTACAGTTTCATCGAAAACGTACGACGAGGGACTAGATAGCTTGAGACTGGGATTTTCTCTTTTGACGGTGGAGAGATATTTTTAGGGCCCTCTCGGTGTGACAACATCCGCAATTGGCTGGCCAGACACATTGTGAATTGATCATGGGGATGCCGGACAAGAGAACGAGAAAAGAGAACCAAACCGGTAATGAGGAGACCGATATAGTGAGCATGAGTTTGGCTCATGGGGATACTGATAAATCTCACCTTGGGTTTTGTAAAATATTGTCAAGCAAAAGGAATAACATATTTTTGTCAAAATGGAGGCAAAAGATTTGCCTCATCCATTAATTAAGTGTGACGCCCGGATAATTAGGCTACAGTAAAACTCTCCTAATGATGCCATGTCATCTCTGTTTACTGTTGCTAAACTCTCGTTAGTTCAAAACCCGTTCAAAAGTCATATTCAAAATATGTCAAACAATAAAAGTTTTCAAAAGTTGAAACAAAAATGTTCGGGCAGTGCCAAAAATGGCATAGGTAATATGGTGTAGAAGACACAATTTTATAAAATACGTAAATGCCCTAAATTAAATAAAACAGAAAAGCAAAAGAAATAAAAGAAAAGAAAATACAAAAGCAGAAGACAAAAAAGAAAGAGAAAAGGACCCCCTGGACTAGACGGCCCAGCTCGCAGCCAGGCCGGCCCACCTGGCCCATCCGGCCGACCCGGCCCATTCCCCCGGTCGCTCTCTCCCCTTCCCTATTCCCTCGACCAGGGTCGGAACAGGGGCGTGTCCCCGCCGGACCCCCTCGCCGGCGTCGAGGAGGGGATAAGATCGCCACGCCCTCGCCTCCTCGATCCCATCTCCCACTCGCCCCCGCTCTCCCCTCGGTCCCTGCGCCTCTCCCTCTCCCCTCAGATCCATCCCATCGCATCCGAGCGCCGCCATGGCCTCGCCGCCGTAGAACTCGCAGCCACCGCGACCTCCGCACCTCTCCGACGTGTCCGTCACTCCACCTCCCTCGACTACGCCTCCCCGACGAGCCGCGGTACGCCGGGCGCCCACGAACGCTGCCCCGGCCTCGCCTTCTTCCTCGGATCCCCGGCGCGTCTCTGACGAGCGCCGTCGACTCTGCTGCTACTAAACTCCCAAGGGCCATCTTGCGTGCCGCACGGTGAGCTCCCCTATCTCCCGGCCATCTCCGTTAGCTCCCTCGCGCACCGTAGCTGCCTCGTCGCCGTTGTCGTGAGCACGTCGCCGTGGATCACCTCGCCGCCGTGGCCATGCTCTCCGTCGTGCTCGCGTGAGCACGACATCGTGTTCCTGGTGCTTCCAGGAACCCCAACGCGCACGCGCACACGCCTTCCCGTGCCCCCTAGCGCTGGATCCACTGACGCCCGAACTCCGGCGTCCGCTCCGCCGCTCGCCACCGCTGTCTCCGGTTGTTTCCGGCCAAGCCCCCTCCACCGTTCGACGCGCCTCGACGCGCTCGTCAGTTCGGTCCCAAACACGCCTCGTTTGAACTCCCCGTAGCGCGATCCCCGTCCGCGCCCGAACTGCCGTCCGCCGCGCTCGTTGCCGGCGACCATTCCGGCCACCCCCGCCGTCGTGCTCCCCTCCATCGGACGCGGCGCGAAGAGCCCGTTCCAGAGAGCCTGCCCGCGCCCGATTTGGTGCCCCATAGGCGAACCCCGACGCTCGCCGGCGTTCGGCCGCTGCGCGCGAGCTCGCCGGAGCTACTCCGGCGGCTCCGCTGAGCTGGCACACAGGGGCCCACCCCCTGGGTCACTGTCTGTGGGCCTAGGGGCCCCAACTGGCCACGTTGACCGAAGTCAACTGTGATGATGCGGCAGCTGCTGCCACTAACATGCGGGCCCGCGTCATTTAAAACATTTTTGTAAATAAATAAAATGCTAATTATTTCACTAATTAATTTAATTAACTAAATAGTCACTCACTACTGGGCCCCACCCACTAATTAACCCATTTAGTTAGTCTAAACCCCCTGTTATTGCCCCAGACAATGACATGTAGGTCCCACTGGACCCACCTGTCTGGTTTGACTGGTCAACCGACCAGTTGACCTGCTGACATCACTCTGATGTCATGCCTGCGTCATCATTCACTGTTCTGGATAATGTTGGATTTAAATAAATAATTAAAATCAGAAAATGATTAAATATTTAGAAAATCATATAAAATAATCCGTAACTCGGATGAAAATACTTTCTACATGAAAGTTGCTCAGAACGACGAGACAAATCCGGATACGCAGCCCGTTCGTCCGCCACACATCCCTAACTTATCGAACTCGCAACTTTCCCCCTCCGGTTCATCTGTCCGAAAACACGAAACACCGGGAATACTTTCCCGGATGTTTCCCCCCTTCGCCGGTATCACCTACTACCGCGTTTGGGCACACCTAGCATCACGCTTTGTCATGTCATGCATCGCTATGCATCTGTTTGCATTGTATTCATTGTTTCTTCCCCCTCTTCTCTTCGGTAGACCACGAGACCGACGCCGCTGTTGGTGCCCCAACGGACTACCCTGTTGACGACCCCTCCTTCTTGCTAGAGCAATCAGGAAAGCCCCCCCCCCCTTGATCACCAGATATCGCCTATTCTTCTCTATACTGCTTGCATTAGAGTAGTGTAGCATGTTACTGCTTTCCGATTAATCCTATTCTGATGCATAGCCTGTCTTTGCTACTATTGTTGTTACCTTTACCTGGAATCCTACATGCTTAGTATAGCATGCTAGTATTCCATCTGTGGCCCTACCTTCTTGTCCGTCTGCTGTGCTATACTACTGGGCCGTGATCACTTCGGGAGGTGATCACGGGTATATACTATATACTTTATACATGATACATGTGGTGACTAAAGTCGGGTCGGCTCGAGGAGTACCCGCGAGTGATTCACGGATTGGGGGCTGAAAGGACCTTTGTCCCGATGGCCCTCTGGGTGGATCTTTGTGGCGGAGCGACAGGGCAGGTTGAGACCGCCTAGGTGAGAGGTGGGCCTGGCCCTGGTCGGTGTCCGCGGTTACATCAATTAACACGCTTAACGAGATCTTGGTATTTGATCCGAGTCTGGCCATTTGGTCTATACGCACTAGCCAACTACACGGGAACAGTTATGGGCACTCGACGTCGTGGTATCATCCGAAGCCTTCGTGACGTCAGCGACTAAGCGGCGCGCGCCGGATTGGAACGTAAGCCTGCTCTTGTATTAAGGGGGCTAGTTCTGCTTCCGGCCGCCACGGCAACGTGCAGGTGTGCAAAGGGCGATGGGTCCAGACCCCTGCGCCATAGGATTTAGACCGGCGTGCTGACCTCTCTGTTGTGCCTAGGTAGGGCTGCGACGTGTTGATCTTCCGTGGCCGGGCATGACCCAGAAAAGTGTGTCCGGCCAAATGGGATCGAGCGTGTTGGGTTATGTGGTGCATCCCTGCAGGGAAGATTATCTATTCGAATAGCCGTGTCCCTCGGTAAAAGGACGACCCGGAGTTGTACCTTGACCTTATGACAACTAGAACCGGATACTTAATAAAACACACCCTTCCAAGTGCCCGATACAACCCGGTGATCGCTCTCTAACAGGGCGACGAGGAGGGGATCGCCGGGTAGGATTATGCTATGCGATGCTACTTGGTGAACTTACCATCTACTCTCTCCTACATGCTGCAAGATGGAGGTGGCCAGAAGCGTAGTCTTCGACAGGATTAGCTATCCCCGTCTTATTCTGGCATTCTGCAGTTCAGTCCACCGATATGACCCTTTACACATATACCCATGCATATGTAGTGTAGCTCCTTGCTTGTGAGTACTTTGGATGAGTACTCACGATTGCTTTTCTCCCTCTTTTCCCCCTTTCCTTTCTACCTGGTTGTCGCAACCAGATGCTGGAGCCCAGGAGCCAGACGCCACCGTCGATGACGACTCCTGCTACACCGAAGGTGCCTACTACTACGTGCAGCCCGCTGACGACGACCAGGAGTAGTTAGGAGGATCCCAGGCAGGAGGCCTGCGCCTCTTTCGATCTGTATCCCAGTTTGTGCTAGCCTTCTTAAGGCAAACTTGTTTAACTTATGTCTGTACTCAGATATTGTTGCTTCCGCTGACTCGTCTATGATCGAGCACTTGTATAGGATGTCTTTGCTACTACCGTTGTTACCTTTACCTGCAATCCTACATGCTTAGTATAGGATGCTAGCATTCCCTCTGTGGCCCTACCTTCTTGTCCGTCTGCTGAGCTATACTACTGGGCCGTGAGCACTTCGGGAGGTTATCACGGGTATATACTATATACTTTATACATGATACATGTGGTGACTAAAGTCGGGTCGGCTCGAGGAGTACCCTTGAGTGATTCACGGATTGGGGGCTGAAAGGACCTTTGTCCCGACGGCCCTCTGGGTGGATCTTTGTGGCGGAGCGACAGGGCAGGTTGAGACCGCCTAGGTGAGAGGTGGGCCTGGCCCTGGTCGGTGTCCGCGGTTACATCAATTAACACGCTTAACGAGATCTTGGTATTTGATCTGAGTCTGGCCATTTGGTCTATACGCACTAACCAACTATGCGCGAACAGTTATGGGCACTCGATGTCGTGGTATCAGCCGAAGCCTTCGTGACGTCAGCGACTGAGCGGCGCGCGCCGGATTGGAAAGTAAGCCTGCTCTTGTATTAAGGGGGGCTAGTTTTGCTTCCGGCCACCCACGCAACATGCAGGTGTGCAAAGGGCGATGGGCCCAGACCCCTGCGCCATAGGATTTAGACCGGCGTGTTGACCTCTCTGTTGTGCCTAGGTAGGGCTGCGACGTGTTGATCTTCCACGGCCGGGCATGACCCAGAAAAGTGTGTCCGGCCAAATGGGATCGAGTGTGTTGGGTTATGTGGTGCGCCCCTGCAGGGAAGTATATCTATTCGAATAGTCGTGTCCCTCGGTAAAAAGACGACCCGGAGTTGTACCTTGACCTTATGACAAGTAGAACTGGATACTTAATAAAACACACCCTTCCAAGTGCCAGATACAACCCGGTGATCGCTCTCTAACAGGGCGACGAGGAGGGGATCGCCGGGTAGGATTATGCTATGCGATGCTACTTGGTGAACTTAACATCTACTCTCTCCTACATGCTGCAAGATGGAGGTGGCCAGAAGCGTAGTCTTCGACAGGATTAGCTATCCCCTTCTAATTCTGGCATTCTACAGTTCAGTCCACCGATATGGCCCTTTACACATATACCCATGCATATGTAGTGTAGCTCCTTGCTTGCGAGTACTTTGGATGAGTACTCACGGTTGCTTTTCTCCCTCTTTTCCCCCTTTCCTTTCTACCTGGTTGTCGCAACCAGATGCTGGAGCCCAGGAGCTAGACGCCACCGTCGATGATGACTCCTGCTACACCGGAGGTGCCTACTACTATGTGCAGCCCGCTGACGACGACCAGGAGTAGTTAGGAGGATCCCAGGCAGGAGGCATGCGCTTCTTTCGATCTGTATCCCAGTTTGTGCTAGCCTTCTTAAGGCAAACTTGTTTCACTTATGTCTGTACTCAGATATTGTTGCTTCCGCTGACTCGTCTATGATCGAGCACTTGTATTCGAGCCCTCGAGGCCCCTGGCTTGTATTATGATGCTTGTATGACTTATTTATGTTTTAGAGTTGTGTTGTGATATCTTCCCGTGAGTCCCTGATCTTGATCATACACGTTTGCGTGCATGGTTAGTGTACGATTGGATCGGGGGCGTCACAAGTTGGTATCAGAGCCGACTGCATGTAGGAATCCCCCTTCCACACTCCTTGGCCGAAGTCGAGTTTAGACATTACAAAACTTTTACTAACATGGCTGTGCGCCTTACGGGCCCACGTCGCCATTGGGTGGTATTAGGATCTTTTATTCCTCGACCTATACTCTCGGACTCTGACCTCTCTTCTATTTGGGTTTAAATGAATTTATTAACTATAACTCTAAGTTCTCGTAACTACTTCCTCCCGGAGAGCCCTTAGCACAAATGATCGCCTGCTGCACCGAAGGATTCCGAAGATAATCTCCGATGTTCACTCGAGACTTTGTGTCCGTTGCTTTTGCAATTCCCTACCACCGAAATATCCCTATGGATAAATTCATACATCTGTCGTTCTTACTTTTGTTCCCAGTTGATCTTTTCATTACAAGATACCCTGAAATTCTCTCTATTGATCCGAGAATACCTTGTGCCTACTACCTTGCGGTTCTTGCCACATGAATACCCTCTACGGATAATTCCTCGCACTTACCGAGTATCCGCTCTTCCCCCGTTGTTTATATGATTTACAAGACACATTGAAATACTATCTGATCTTTTGATAATCCTCTGCCCGCTATTACTCGGCAAATACTTGTCTGCTTGCATTATGGTTGCGTTCCATATGACTAGCAATATTCATTAGTATCCTTTGTCATTATCATTTCGAGTCCCTTTATTCAATATGTTGCGAATGCTCGCAATCCTCAATCAGATCCTAGAATTCATCCTTCCGGCTCAGTTGTCATATTAAACATAAGTTGGTTCTCGACCAATGAAATTGCCATCGATTGTACCCTTAAGCCTACTCAACTTATCCATCCTTGATCAGAGTGTTTGCTTCTGATCCCTTGATTTTGGAGCTCATAATTCCTTTGCATTTGAGCTTTGAATTAGTCAGTTGTTTTGATAATCCAATCTCCTTGCTTTCTTTCTTCTGCTGGTTGAGTACCGATGCTCACGTCAGATCTCTTGTGGACCACCAGCAACGTCCTTCATATTCAATAACTTTGTGAGTCTTTTCTCGGATACATAATGCCTTTGGTAAATTGTATCCTCTGCTTTGTCAACCATGCTCTGCTTTCGAGCTGGTGATATTTACTCTTGAAACTTGTGGTATATGTTTCTAAGATACCCCGATGGGTTGAACCTTATGCCTTCCTTAATCTGTGTGAACCCGAAAACTTTTCACGGGTCATACTCCTCTAGTAATTCACCCGGTAGGTTTTCACACTGAAATCGTTTTATTAGAGCTGTGAATGAAAGATTATGCATTGGAGAAGTGGGAGTCGACCTTGAACCTTGTGTTCATGCCCATTGACACGATGTAGAACTTATCATGGAAGCTGCTCGTAAAAATAATTACCCCCTTGTTATACGTTCATCTGGTATCCGTGGTTCGATCATTTATGATTGTGGTTCCGACCATATGTTCTTGATTCCATTTCCCGGACAAGTTAGAGTACTTGCCTTCTGAAGATCAATACGCCTGCCGAACCTCCATTTTGATCTGCCTTCTTTGTATTACCTCCATGGTATCTCGAGGATATATCTTATGAATTTCTGATGAAGTGGCACCTTCCCTGTCATAGTGACTCCACGGGTTCTGGGTTGTCGTCAACCGAGAACATCGATAAGTGAATCGATTCCGCGCTCCGATATGATAACTCTAAGTAATTTTTGTTGCTTATGAGTTTAATACTCCTTCAAGTCATTCCTAGCCTGATTAGCTATATCCTTATCGTGCTAAATTTTAACTGTGCTACCTAGTCCTTCTTCCCGGAGCACGATTTTCGATGATGAGCTAAGCTTACGTCGATCTTCCTCATCATATCATTTTGCCTTGAACCACAAGCTTGGTTTCGAGTTTGTGCCGTACCCGAGGTTCCAATAACCTTTCGCTTCATCATTCCTTTGACTTGATGTCATCGCTGATCGATTACATCTTCAGGTAATCTCTCGACAAATGTGTCGTGGTCATCATCAACATTTTGAATCCTTCCAAGATACCAATCGAATTCATGATGATAAGTACCACCCTTGTTCCTTGGTAATTTGAGTTACCATCGACAACATCCTTGCCTTCCCTCCAACACAAACTTGTTCGTGTTTTTTTATTACACCTTGGGTTCCTTGCCATCCAGCTTATGCTGTGTTCTACCTTGGAGTATTACCATATGTTATGTCGAGAATGTCATGGGAATGCCCCACCTCTTAAGAATTCTTGGAATAGTGATACTTCTCACCATCACCATTCTTTCTTGGTCCCTGTGTTCCAACCGGAATACCAATAAGTGAACTCTGTTGTGAGAATTTATTATCTCTAGCAACCATATTGCTTCGGAGTTAATGGACAATAATTCCAATTTAGTGTGTTGGTTGCTAAATCGTCATTCCGACATTGGCTGTGCAACCCAACCCATATTTCGAGTGCACCTTTCATCAAATGTTTAACTGAGGATGTTTTCCTCGAACATACATCATTATGTCCTTGATCTGACAAATGTTAACTCCTTGATCACATAATTGTGGAAATCCATCTTTTTGGGAATTCTCAACGAATTGTCGCTGAGTTCATCAGCCATCTCCTCATCCTCTCCATGGTTTACTGATGAACTCTTGTTTTCGGAACTCGCTTCCATAGTTCATTTCCCGAGAATCTTATGATGTCTTCTCGTCAATTTGTGTCGCACCCTTTTCTTCTCAGGCATCCTGAGTCTGAGGTATCCTGACGCATATCGAATCTGAACCTCGGTCTGATATGATGGTTGGAATATATTTCCAAGAGTTACAACATTGGTCTTTAACCCGATAAGGTGATGTCATGCCTAGCACACCTGGCCAGAGGACCTATTGTTATAGTTTCCATTTTAGCAAGGTTAGCCATTCTTCCATGAGGAAATTATAAGACTTATTCTACAAGTTGTTCCTGATGGATCCTTCATGCATCTGAATTTTGACCTTTGCTTGAAGACCATGTCAATGCTATCTCGAAGCATGTCTGTGGTACTCTGATCACGATAAGAACATTTGAAGCACCAAGCCAAATTTTCTTTATTATTCAAACACTGTTGTTCGGGTAATGTCATGAACTTCCTCTCCCCTTACCTAAATGGTTTTCTACTTTGTATCCTGGCATGGATATCATGCCCTGTTTGTCCTTGAGAAGGTATACCCCTGAAATATGTGTTTAAACACATTTTCCTTTCCATTGTTCTGTTTAATCTAATATTCATATTTTCCTTTCCATTGTTTGGTTTAACCTTTCTTGGGATCTATATGATCTAAGTAGTAATATTCTGCTGCTCATGTAAACACCTCGGTGTACAACTTTGTCAGTAAGACCCTGATACTATTGTTGATGACATTCCGGTAACCACCGATGGACGAGAACTCTGCCTATTGGTCCGCCTCGTTCAACGAGCAGGAAAATGGTTCTCTTCGTCACTCGCCCTTGGTACCGACGTTGTTGCCGACATAACTGACAGGTTGTTCTCTGACGTGCCTTGCTATCATAACCGTGCAAGAGGTCACCGCTCTTTCTACTTTGAACCCACATGGTGGGCCCATAAACTACAGTTCCACAGGATCGAAACCTGACTCTCCTGTACCCCCCGTTCCCAAGGTTGTTCCTTGCGCTTGGCCTTGGATGTAATTCACGAGCCACCTCCCGAGAGATCATCAATTCTGGTATCGGACACAATAATTATTCCCATTGCTTTGAAACCCCTTTCAGGCCCTGTTTCAGGCATCGAACGGTTGCCTGCCCGCTCGAAATTTCCCATAATGCCTCCTCACTTTGCTCTCGATAATGTCTTAAGTTTCAATTCGAGAGTTACTTTCCGCCACCTTCCCTGATGTTATCTACTAGATAAGCAAACATTGTAGCGGTCCGTTCTTCCGGAATACCCCATTTATTCTTCCGTAAGTACGATGGAGTTCCCGAAGAAAAGATGCCGACTTCATCATGATGGCTGGAAGCAGACTAATGAAGACGTCAATGTAATGGATCGACCTGTTCGGGAAAAGCAACCAAGACCGAGAAGATCCGTTAAATTTTTCTTAACCCAATCCCTTCCCCCTTACTCCCCTCCTAAATCTCGGGATGAGATTTCTTGTAGTGGAGGAGAATTGTGACGCCCGGATAATTAGGCTACAGTAAAACTCTCCTAATGATGCCATGTCATCTCTGTTTACTGTTGCTAAACTCTCGTTAGTTCAAAACCCGTTCAAAAGTCAAATTCAAAATATGTCAAACAACAAAAGTTTTCAAAAGTTGAAACAAAAATGTTCGGGCAGTGCCAAAAATGGCATAGGTAATTATGGTGTAGAAGACACAATTTTATAAAATACGTAAATGCCCTAAATTAAATAAAAAAGAAAAGGAAAAGAAATAAAATAAAAGAAAATACAAAAGCAAAAGACAAAAAAAGAGAGAAAAGGACCCCCTTGGACCAGGCCGGCCCACCTGGCCCATCCGGCCGACCCGGCCCGTTCCCCCGGTCGCTCTCTCCCCTTCCCTGTTCCCTCGACCAGGGTTGGAACAGGGGCGTGTCCCCGCCGGACCCCCTCGCCGGCGTCGAGGAGGGGATAAGATCGCCACGCCCTCGCCTCCTCGATCCCATCTCCCACTCGCCCCCGCTCTCCCCTCGGTCCCTGCGCCTCTCCCTCTCCCCTCAGATCCATCCCACCGCATCCGAGCGCCGCCATGGCCTCGCCGCCGTAGAACTCGCGGCCACCGCGACCTCCGCACCTCTCCGACGTGTCCGCTTGCTCCACCTCCCTCGACTACGCCTCCCCGACGAGCCGCAGTACGCCGGGCGCCCACGAACGCTGCCCCGGCCTCGTCTTCTTCCTCGAATCCCCGGCGCGTCTCCGACGAGTGCCGTCGACTCTGCTGCTACTAAACTCCCAAGGGCCATCTTGCGTGCCGCACGGTGAGCTCCCCCATCTCCCGCCCATCTCCGTTAGCTCCCTCGCGCACCGTAGCTGCCTCGTCGCCGTTGCCGTGAGCACGTCGCCGCGGATCGCCTCGCCGCCGTGGCCATGCTCTCCGTCGTGCTCGCGTGAGCACGGCATCGTGTTCCTGGTGCTTCCAGGAACCCAACGCGCACGCGCACACGCCTTCCCGTGCCCCCTAGCGCTGGATCCACTGACGCCCGAACTCCGGCGTCTGCTCCGCCGCTCGCCACCGCTGTCTCTGGCTGTTTCCGGCCAAGCCCCCTCCACCGTTCGACGCGCCTCGACGCGCTCGTCTGTTCGGTCCCAAACACGCATCGTTCGAACGTCCCGTAGCGCGATCCCCGTCCGCGCCCGAACTGTCGTCCGCCGCGCTCGTTGCCGGCGACCATTCCGGCCACCCCCGCCGTCGTGCTCCCCTCCATCGGACGCGGCACGAAGAGGCCATTCCAGAGAGCCTGCCCGCGCCCGATTTGGTGCCCCGTAGGCAAACCCCGACGCTCGTCGGCGTTCGGCCGCTGCGCGCGAGCTCGCCGGAGCTACTCCGGCGGCTCCGCTGAGCTGGCACACACGGGCCCACCCCCTGGGTCACTGCCTGTGGGCCTAGGGGCCCCAACTGGCCACGTTGACCGAAGTCAACTGCGCTAATGTGGCAGCTACTGCCACTGACATGCGGGCCCGCGTCATTTAAAACATTTTTGTCAATAAATAAAATGCTAATTATTTCATTAATTAATTTAATTAACTAAATAGTCACTGACTACTGGGCCCCACCCACTAATTAACCCATTTAGTTAGTCTAAACCCCCTGTTATTGCCCCAGACAATGACATGTAGGTCCCACTGGACCCACCTGTCTGGTTTGACTGGTCAACCGACCAGTTGACCTGCTGACATCACTTTGATGTCATGCCTGCGTCACCATTCACTGTTCTGGATAATGTTGGATTTAAATAAATAATTAAAATCATAAAATGATTAAATCTTTAGAAAATCATATAAAATAATCCGTAACTCGGATGAAAATACTTTCTACATGAAAGTTGCTCAGAACGACGAGACGAATCCGGATACGCAGCCCGTTCATCCGCCACACATCCCTAACATATCGAACTCGCAACTTCCCCCCTCCGGTTCATCTGTCCAAAAACGCGAAACACCGGGAATACTTTCCCGGATGTCCCCCCCTTCGCCGGTATCACCTACTACCGCGTTTGGGCACACCTAGCATCACGCTTTGTCATGTCATGCATCGTTATGCATCTGTTTGCATTGTATTCATTGTTTCTTCCCCCTCTTCTCTCCGGTAGACTACAAGACCGACGCCGCTGCTGGTGCCCCGACCGACTACGCTGTTGACGACCCCTGCTTCTTGCCAGAGCAATCAGGCAAGCCCTCCCCCTTGATCACCAGATATCGCCTATTCTTCTCTATACTGCTTGCATTAGAGTAGTGTAGCATGTTACTGCTTTCCGATTAATCCTATTCTGATGCATAGCCTGTCTTTGCTACTACTGTTGTTACCTTTACCTGGAATCCTACATGCTTAGTATAGCATGCTAGTATTCCATCTGTGGCCCTACCTTCTTGTCCGTCTGCTGTGCTATACTACTGGGCCGTGATCACTTCGGGAGGTGATCACGGGTATATACTATATACTTTATACATGATACATGTGGTGACTAAAGTCGGGTCGGCTCGAGGAGTACCCGCGAGTGATTCACGGATTGGGGGCTGAAAGGACCTTTGTCCCGATGGCCCTCTGGGTGGATCTTTGTGGCGGAGCGACAGGGCAGGTTGAGACCGCCTAGGTGAGAGGTGGGCCTGGCCCTGGTCGGTGTCCGCGGTTACATCAATTAACACGCTTAACGAGATCTTGGTATTTGATCCGAGTCTGGCCATTTGGTCTATACGCACTAACCAACTACACGGGAACAGTTATGGGCACTCGACGTCGTGGTATCATCCGAAGCCTTCGTGACGTCAGCGACTGAGCGGCGCGCGCCGGATTGGAACGTAAGCCTGCTCTTGTATTAAGGGGGTTAGTTCTGCTTCCGGCCGCCCACGCAACGTGCAGGTGTGCAAAGGGCGATGGGTCCAGACCCCTGCGCCATAGGATTTAGACCGGCGTGCTGACCTCTCTGTTGTGCCTAGGTAGGGCTGCGACGTGTTGATCTTCCGTGGCCGGGCATGACCCAGAAAAGTGTGTCCGGCCAAATGGGATCGAGCGTGTTGGGTTATGTGGTGCACCCCTGCAAGGAAGTTTATCTATTCGAATAGCCGTGTCCCTCGGTAAAAGGACGACCCGGAGTTGTACCTTGACCTTATGACAATTAGAACCGGATACTTAATAAAACACACCCTTCCAAGTGCCAGATACAACCCGGTGATCGCTCTCTAACAGGGCGACGAGGAGGGGATCGCCGGGTAGGATTATGCTATGCGATGCTACTTGGTGAACTTACCATCTACTCTCTCCTACATGCTGCAAGATGGAGGTGGCCAGAAGCGTAGTCTTCGACAGGATTAGCTATCCCCTTCTTATTCGGGCATTCTGCAGTTCAGTCCACCGATATGGCCCTTTACACATATACCCATGCATATGTAGTGTAGCTCCTTGCTTGTGAGTACTTTGGATGAGTACTCACGCTTGCTTTTCTCCCTCTTTTCCCCTTTCCTTTCTACCTGGTTGTCGCAACCAGATGCTGGAGCCCAGGAGCCAGACGCCACCGTCGATGACGACTCCTGCTACACCGAAGGTGCCTACTACTACGTGCAGCCCGCTGACGACGACCAGGAGTAGTTAGGAGGATCCCAGGCAGGAGGCCTGCGCCTCTTTCGATCTGTATCCCAGTTTGTGCTAGCCTTCTTAAGGCAAACTTGTTTAACTTATGTCTGTACTCAGATATTGTTGCTTCCGCTGACTCGTCTATGATCGAGCACTTGTATTCGAGCCCTCGAGGCCCCTGGCTTGTATTATGATGCTTGTATGACTTATTTATGTTTTAGAGTTGTGTTGTGATATCTTCCCGTGAGTCCCTGATCTTGATCGTACACGTTTGCGTGCATGATTAGTGTACGATTGGATCGGGGGAGTCATTAAGCAGAAGAGAATTGCCCCGCTAAGTGGAGGAAAACCGGGCGAAAACCGATACATCAAGAGGCAAATCCATTGTTGAACACCAAAGCACACGGTCTCAAACCACTCTTGTCGACAACATGCCGAACGACACAAGAAACACCCACCACATATACATAAGCAACGGGAACCCCACTCTGCCGAACAAGCCAGCCTTCAGCCATTGCCGAAAAGAAGAATCCATGACTACTATGAGAGGAGTAGCAACGGGACTCCCGCAGAAATGAATGGCATACACTCCACAGGTTCTACGCCAATTGCATCATCTAGCATTGCTCGCTCAAATATCATTCGTGTGAGTATAGAGGTCAATGTGGATGGCCACTGTTTCGATACTGATTATTAAACGAAAGGTGTTTCCGTTCATGTCTATATTTCACCGAACCTGCAGGGTCACACGCTTAAGGGATTACAACATGCTTAGCTCTATTGGAGTTAGAAATATGGGAAAATTTATTACCGAAAAAGTTTCGGGAATAAAAGAATTTGTGTTGATAGAAACCGAAAACGTTTCGGGGTCCACGAAATGGTTTTGAAATACCGGGTAATACCAGATAGGTGAAACACCCCGGCCCTGGTGGCTGCCCCCTATGGCTTGTTTGACAAGCTAAGGAGGGTGTGGGAGTTGGAGGAGGACTCCTCCAACTTGGCCAATGCCCCAAGGGAGGAGTTACATCACATGGTGTAAGACTAGGAGTTGGCGAGTATGAAACTTGGCTAGGCCATTTCCCTGAGTTTGTTGTAAAGTATGTAGCTCGCGATTTAGCCATTCTAACTTTGTAATGGAATACAAAGTTGTTTCTTAAAAAACGCCTCAAGGGAGGAGTTCCCCTCCTCCAAGTCAGCTAGGCCACCTCCTTCAGGTGGGTGTGGGGTGTCCGCGCCTATGTGGCGGACAGTTCAGATATTCCACTACTCGCTTCATTTCACACTAGATTTGGAGATTCCGGACAATATATTAACTACAGGAAATTGGGGAGAGTCCCTTGGATGGTTTAGATGCCTTTACTTTCGGCTACCTTTGTGATGGTTCTTTCACCTTAAGAGGAGAAAAAGTAAATGCAAAGTACACCCCCACCCACACACACACAAACACCACTTCGGAAGCAAATCATGACCACCAGAGTTAAAATTGTACTTGAAGATTCGAATCTCTCAGCAGGTGGTGACAAAAACACCGTAAATAGCAAATTTATTTTAACCATGGCCGTCAATTTTTAACAAGGCCATTATGATCTTTTACTTTTCAATATATTATAAAGTACTCTCTCCATTTCTTTTTTACTTTGCATAATAAATTTATTTGATGTCAATGTTTCAAAATTTAACCAAATGAAGTCGGTGTTTAAAAATTTGACTAAATTTATATTAGAAAATACCATCATCTACAATATCTAGTAAATATAGTAGGAAAATATATTCCATGATGGGCCCAATGATATTAAATATAGTAGGAAAATATATTCCATGATGGGCCCAATGATATTAATGTTGTATTGTGAATGTTAATAGTTTTTTTACATACTTGGTCAAACTTTGAAGGGTTTGGCATCAGACAAACCTAATACATACACGGAGTATAAAGAAACAGAGGGGTACTTTTTAGAAACAAAAATGAATATTTTTTAGAAACTATGGAGGGACTGCTTTAACATACATAAATATATTTAATTAAAATACCCATGTGGTGTCTTGAATTTCCATGCCTAGCTTATTTATCTACAGTATCTTGTTCAAAAGAGCTCCTCATGTTGCGCATCTTAGAGCACCAAACCCGCCTCAAACGCCCATGCGGACGGTCCGGTAACTGACTGGTCACGAAAATTCGACCCAGACGGTCGCCTCAAACAGGCCTCCAATGCCCGGACCGACCGGCACCCCTCATATCCAAATATGGGGCAGATATGGGTCGCCCGGGCGCGTCCGCCACGCCGGACCCGGCCCACGCTGGCCCACCCGACCCACATATATTCCTCCCCATCCACTCGCTAGACCAAACCCTAACCACTTCATTCCACTCCCCTCCACTCCTCTCCGCCTCATGCGCTCATCTCCAGCCTTCTCGGCCATGGCGGACAACGGATCTGACTCCGACCAGTCCGGATCCGTCGACTTGGGTGTCATCTAGTGCGGGTTGGAGGAGGCAATGCCATCCGCATTGCACTCCGCCGCTCCCGGAAGGACAGAGTCCGACCGACGACAGGATCTGTCCGGCTCGACTCCATAGCGTCGGCTCAATGGGCGCTCGGATCCTCGGGGGCTGGATCATCACGACAGCCTTCAAATCTCTCCTTCCCCATCACTGGTCGGGCGGAGTATGAGTCCCACCGGAACTAGTGTGCCCGCCATGGAAAGGAGAGGATAAAGGTCGCCGAGGCCCGACTCGCAGCTGACATGGTGGCGACAGAGGAGGCTGATGCGGCGGCGCCGGCGGCCGTAGATGAGGAAGCTATCCGCGCCCGCATTATGAAGAAGCGACAGTGGAGGAATACGTGCGCCCTCACCCGAGAGTAGAATCGGGTGGTCCGTGTCATGGCCGGACTGCCATCAAAGGACGAGGAGGAGGATAGCGACGGTGATGACAGCTCCGACGATGAGCAGATCCGGCTCGATTCCTACTGTGTCTTCGACCGATACTTCCGCGACAAGGACGGCAAGGGTGCCGGGAAGGGTAAGGGCAGCCGAGGATGATCTTCTCCAAACATGCCAAATTTTGGTAGTCCGATGACATGTTATATTAGCCAGACGATGTAATGCATCGTTTACGTAGTTGCATGAATTTGTACGGATTTGATGTATGCTAATTGAGGCGTCCAGTTGTGAGAAGGAAAATTTAAGGCTTGAAGAGTCAGTGCCCGCAAACGTGTGCGGGCGCGTCCGCGAGCGTGTGAGGGATCGATCCAAGTCCGGTGTAGATGCTTTTATATTTGCTATTTGATCGTCACGAGTCACTTAACAAATGCAGAGCAATAATCCTGAGTACTGGCGTCTAGATCATCAAGTAATGCGGCTTTCACAACTTGTCACCAGCAGGGTGGTGAAAATAACGCCGTAAATGGCTTCCTTTCTGTTGAGCAACTGTAAATGGCTTCCTCAGCCGTGAATACCTGCGGACGCTTGCGCACATGCCTCGGCCGCTCTGCCCACAACTACAAATAGCGCGCGGTTGAAGGCACTGCCCCAGTACACGCGCGCGCGCACACACCCCGCGCCACGAGCGCCAAGGGAACCCCACCCAGACGAGACAATCACCACGCGGGCTCCGCGACGTACGTGCGTGCGTGCGACAACCGGCCATGTCCACCGAGGCGCTGCTGGCCGCCCAAGGCGGCGGCGGCGGCGATGGGGTGGCGAGCCGGCGCCTGAGCATCGACGACGCGCTGGCGGAGCACGCGGGGGAGTTCGGGCGGTGGCAGCTGCGGCACTTCGTGCTGGTGTCGGCGGCGTGGGCGCTGGAGGCGCTGCACACCATGGTCATCATCTTCGCGGACCGGGAGCCGGCCATGCGGTGCCCCGCGGGGGAGGGGCGGTGCGGCGACCGGTGCGCCGGCGCGGCGGCCGGGTGGGAGTGGGCGCAGGGGAGCGCGTCGTCGACGGTGGCCGAGTGGGGCCTGGTCTGCGGCGAGCGGTACAAGGTCGGGCTCGTCCAGGCCGTCTTCTTCGCCGGGTGCATGATCGGTACGTACGCCGCTGCTCTCTCTGCTTCCGCCGATCGGTATCGTAATTCTGCCTTTCTTTCGTGAGCCTAACATTTGCTACCATGTGAGTGCTTCGTCGTCAGCCTAACTAATCCCGTGGGTTGGCTTCGCGTGCGCTCTCTGATGTCCCGTTGATAGTATCTTCTCTTACGCATCAAGTGCAGAGCCTCGTGCTCTGTCTGTCACACGGATGGCATGCCCAGCCCCAGACCGCGCCTCCGAGGGCGCAGCTTGCCGTGGCATGGCATGCGTCCCACCGTGGAGCTGTACAATTTCGCCGTGTCGACGGTGCCAAATCGAACTCCTCCCTCCCCAGATCCGTCTTCATCGCCAGCCGCTACATCCCAAGCGCCGTATACATGCCTGCCTGCCGAATAGCTGTGCAATCTGGACGTTGAGGTGTAGTAGCTGCGCATCTGGACGCACGCAGCCAGCGTCACTGGTTGAGTAGGAGAGTTGTAGTTTACTTCAGCCTTTTTTTGACTCCTGCTGCATCTTTTTCTACTGAACTGCATCTACACCTGTATCGTGGCTAGCCTTAATTTGTATTCTAGTGCGCTTTTTACTTTTCATTAATGGTGCAAGCTCGGTCTCATGCATGCATAGCGCCGGTCTGACAGCAGTACTGATCAGCCAGTAATGAAGCAAAACACGACCCAGCTTGCCTAGCAAAACACGACAGCAGTACTAGTACTAATTTATCTCACATCGCCTAATGGAAAGCAGGCTGTCAGTCTCGGTGATGTGATCTCCGTGTAGATTAGTCTCGCCCTCGCATGTTGGTGTCGCATTCCTCTACTAGGTAGTATTTTTCCAAGCCCTTTTGTCTTTTGTGATTTGGGAATCAGATATGATGCTTGGGATCTCTAAGCATCCTGGGTTCTGATCCGGTGCATGTGGCTGGCAACTGGCAACTGTGGTCTAGTAGATCCTTTGGATGGTACTACTGTGCAAGCCTAACCAACAGTGACTAGTGGACATCTTTACATTCAAGGATGCGTCCCCCGGCCCGTCCACTCAATTATTAGAGTTTAAGTTGCGGCAATGCAACAACACTGAAATTGATATATTTCTCCTCAAAAAATGCACGTGCGAAGATCAACTGAATACGTATCATCTCTTACGCTAATCACTGTCAAGTCGCTAAGGGTGTGTTCGGTTCGGAAACGAAGTGGAATGAAATGTCATGGTTCCATTCCACTAGAATGGGTCGAACGTCCTTGTGTTTGGTATAGACAATTCTAAGGAACGGAATGGTTACATTTTTGTGCTTGGTTTCAGAGATGGAATGGGATGGATTTGTTCATCTCTCCACTTGTTTGCTTATGATTATGTACAATATATTGAACATTGAACAGGATTCCAGTCAATCAAAAACCACTGAATGCATTGGCACACACATATGGCCGGGATGATGCTGAAACAAATAAGAACGGTGCACACACTGAATTGGATTTCAGTCAACCAAATACCGCTGATTTCAGTCATCAAAAGGCTAATCTCAACAAGACAAACAAAGACTGAATTGGATGGGAGCTCGATGGCTGCCAGTACAAGCTCATGCGTAGGAGCCCTGAGCCCCAATGGCCGGCGCACTGGATGGGAAACTCGCTGGGCGCCGACACAAGACGGAGAAACCTGGCCGCGAAGACCATGTCGATGCGGAGCACGTCCGCGCGGTGCACGAGGCCGCACAGCTGCGCGTACTACAAATCGACCTCGCCGCTCGCCGGCATCCAGCGCGGCATCTCGCGGCGCACGAGGCCGCACAGGAGCTGCTCGTACATCTTTGGTACGAATCTACGGCGCCGCTCGCCCTCGCCTCCATCCGTCGCCGTCGCTAGGTGCCCTCAATCTAGCGCCGCTTGTTGCTATCTGCCGCCGGTCGTGTCCAAAGAGGAACGACCGGTTCCACGCGGTCCGCTCGATTTGGAGGTACGAGCGCGTTCCGCATCTGGGAGGTATATTCGGTCCCTGGGAACCAGTCGGTTACCATTCCATCCGTCTACCAAACGCTAGAACGGGGGCTAGGAACGGGTCCGACCCGTGACATTCCGGTTGGTGACTGCAACCAAACACACCTAAGGTTCCTTAATCGGCTCGATGCCTTTTAGTTTGTCGTGGCATGAGGTTGGGTAGGATTGGGTAATTTTAGAGAACAATGAGAATTTATAGTATGGCGTTGACAGTGACCGGGATACGGCATATGCTTCTTCAGGCTCTCAATAAACCCTCCAGATCGGAAGATGCTTCAGCTTCAGAGCTTCCGCGAAGGCGAAGCGATTGGTCCCGGATGACGGCGTGCGGTGCGAGGTGACGCGCGCGCGCAGATGTGCGGTGGATTCAGCCTGCCTACGTGGCTGTTCGAGCCGTGCCAGCTCTTCTGCGCGTCAATCCGTGAACAGTTTGTCTAATTCACATCTAGATGTTATTTAAGGATATCACATCTAAGCTCCCACAAATATGTAATGCAACAATAAGAAAAAAAAACTAAAAAGAAAAAATAGACCACAAACAAAGTGTACATCAGTTTAGATGTGACATAACTATGTCACATCTAGATGTGTCCTAGACAGACCCATTCGTGAACTCCGGATCCAGCCACCGGACAAATCATTCGGATACGTCTGTTCTGGGTACAGGGGTAGTCTGGGAATTGCACCAGAAATGGGCCGCGCATTTCGACTTTTGGACACACACACTCCACTTCCTCTCAAAAAAAGAAAAAACTCCACTTCTAGTAATTTTTTTTTGAGGGGTCACTCCACCTCTAGTAGAGAGTACAACGCCGGTCCTTACTTTCTTCTGCTCTGTTTTCTTTTTTGACGTGTTCTTCTCCTCTGTTTCGGCTGAACAAGAAATGGCCAGACTAAATAATGGAATGGTACTTCACAAAAAAAGAAGTAATGGGTTAGATTATGCGAAAACAAAAGGTTAATGTGCTTGATCCCAAAATCAGGCTTAGCAAATCTTGAACTTGTAGACGAAAGCTAAATTGAACCCTAAACTTTCAATCTCGAAAATCATCACACTAAACTCTCCGATCCTGGTCTACTTTGAACCTTAAGGGCTTTTAGCTAGTATTCGCTGACGTGGCAAGGATAGTTGACTAGCTGGCTGGACATTAGGACGAATCGGGCCAGCCCATTAGCGCAGCCGCTCGTGCGCTCGCTCTGCTATGTTTTTTTTTCATTTTCTTTATTTTATATATTTGTAATGACAATAAATCCGTTAACATTTTTCTAATGACAATATTTTTTTAAACAACACGATCCCACCTCTCTTCTATTACGAGCGACAAAGAATATTAGCACCAAACAATGAGTTTGAGAGGACTCGAATTCAGGACTGCGGCCACACCTAGCCAATCACCTTGAAGGCTGTTGTGATTTAATATCGCAGGTCATACATAAGAACAGACAGGAGCGTTCATATATGATTTTTTTTCTGAAAAGTTTTGAAACATTTCTTGAAAAAAGGTGTGAACAATTTTGAAATACCAAATTTGCAAAATTCCTTTTTTTTAATGTGACAAGGTAACATTTTGCCACATACTCTTTTGCATTTTATAAATCTATACGGACATTTCTTTAAATTCTTTAAACATTTTTAGAAATTTGGTCAGTTTTCAATATTTGTTCCCATTTTTAAAAATGTTTATTTTTAAATAGTGTCTGCTTTTCCAAAATTGATTGTGTTTTCAAAAAATGTTCATTTTTTAAAAAGTATTCAGAATCCCTAAAAGGTGCCCGCACTTTAAAAAATCCTGAGATTTAAAAAAATGTTCATTTTTTACTTCATGTGTTATGGTCAAGAAAAAACTTCATGTGTTCCAAAAAAGAAAAAAAGAATATTCTTGTTGGGCCAGCATAGTGATGACCGCAGTCAACAATCCCGGGATTCAGACCGCCATGTCGACAATCCCTGTTTGTGAACGTTGTAAGGTTCAAAATAGACCGTGATCCAAGAGTTCAGTTTGCTGATTTCTGGGATTAAAAGTTCAGCATTTAATTTAGCTTTCGTGTACAAGTTTAAGGTTTGTTTTATATCTTTTCCTTTGCTTTATCTCTTGATGTAAGCCGTCATGTTTGGCTTGGTGTGCCCCCATAATAACTGTGTTCCACTAAATGTCGTTGTTAAATAAAGTTTAGCGAAGGTTTTCTCAAAAGGAAAAGGTGGTCATGTCATTCATTTTATTATTTATATTTACGGTGTTTTTCTGTTATTTTAGAACATCATGTGGTCGATCGTGTTGTTGGCTCTTTGCAGGCGCCGGCGTGTTCGGGCACCTGTCAGATTCATTCCTGGGCCGGAAGGGGTCCCTCCAGGTGGTCTGCTTCCTCAACGCACTCTTCGGCCTGCTCACCGCGCTCGCCCCCAGCTACAGGGTCTACGTCGTCCTCCGCCTCCTCACGGGCTTCAGCACCGGCAGCATCGGCCTCTGCGCCTTCGTCCTCGCCACGGAGCCCATCGGGCCCTCCCGCCGTGGCACCGCCGGCATGTCCAGCTTCTACTTCTTCTCGGGCGGCATCGCGGCCCTCGCTGGCGTCGCCGCGATGTTCCAGTCCTCCTGGCGCCTCCTCTACGTCGTCACCTCCCTCCCCTCCCTCGTCTTCGTGCTCGCCGTCATGCCGTTCATCTCCGAGTCGCCGCGCTGGTACCTCGTGCGGCGGCGCACTGACGATGCCATGCACGTCTTGCGCGACATTGCGGCTACCAACCGCCGGCGCATCCCTGACGACGTCGCGCTAAAGCTTGATGACGAGGGAGATGATGTCAACAGCGGCAAGATGGTCGAGGATTCGTCACCGTCGTCGTCGTCGGGATCGATCCTGGACGTGTTCCGGTCGAGGACGACGCGGGCCAGGCTAGTGCTGTCCGTGCTCATCAACCTTCTCTGCTCGGTGGTGTACTACGGGCTGAGCCTCAACGTGGTCAACCTCAAGACCAACCTTTACGTCAGCGTCGCCGTGAACTCGATCGCCGAGATGCCCGCCTACCTGCTCACCGCGCTGCTCCTCGACCACTTCGGCCGGAAGCCACTCGGCATCGTCACCATGCTTCTGAGCGGCGTCTTCTGCATCGCCGGTAGCCTCATCGCTGGCGTCGGCGCCATGAGGTAAATTAAAGATAAGAGCTCAAGTCAGCGTTCAAATTTACGTGTGTGTTTCATGTTCCTTGTTCTTATACATTTGAGTATGTGGCATTGCAGGGTGGTGAGGATGGTATGCGGTGTGGTGGGCATCTTTGGGATGGCGGCGACGTACAACTTGTTGTTCATATACACGGCGGAGCTGTTCCCCACGGTGGTGCGGAATGCGGCACTAGGGTGCACGTCACAGGCATCACAGATGGGTGCCATACTGGCGCCCATGGTGGTTGTGCTCGGGGAACGGGTGCCGTTCGCAGTGTTCGGCGTGTCGGGGATCATCGGCGGGCTGTTGGTGTTCTACCTCCCGGAGACCATGAACAAGCCCTTGTATGACACCATGGCCGGCCTGGAGGAAGGAGAGAAGACCCCCTTGAAGTAAGAGTAAGGTGCAGTGGCCAGCGGGTGACTCTGAACTGTATCAGTTTTCGTGTGTATCTTCATACTGAAACATGTTGCCGGTGGAAAATGTTGCTGGTAGAGTGAATCGCTCAAGTAGCTTTGTTTGTAGATTTATTTTCTTGTTGTATGGGGTTTGTAGATTTTTGTTTTGGAATATACTGTAGATTATTTCACTTGTTGATAAAATCAAAGGAATGTTTTTCTCTAAGTTGGTTGAGACATAGTTCACTGGACGCCAATATCTGGTGTTCGGTCGCCATGGAGCTGCTCCCATCTGACGAATCGTTCGGCAGGGGGAGCAGCTCACAGCGAGGGACCTCGTATAGGGCGCCTCGGAGCATCAACACTCGGACTGCAAATCTGATTTCTCAAACGCCCGCGGATGCGTCCGGTTACGCCTCAAAAAATGCAACCCACGTTCGGATACCTCAAATCCATATTATTACGTGCAACATAGCGATATTTAAGCGAAGCTCGTCTGGTCGCCGTGGCCATGTCCGGCGGCCGGCTGCTCTCCTCAGAGTGTTGGCCCGGTCGCCAGCAAGGTAGAGTAGGGTATAGGACACGAGCCGACTCACGGGACTCAAGGCGTCGCCGTCTCCCGTGCCCTACTCTTCCTCGTCGGAGTTGGGAACCCGTTGCGTGCCGGTGGACGTCAGATTGATGACGAATCTGTCTTGAGACGAGCCGCCGACGTCCACCATTGCGGTTGTGGTGCCCGGACTGATGTGCCATACGGGGTGTCGGAGAATGCGACTCCACCTCGTTGACGTCCACCGCCGCGAGAGCTGCTACGGCCTCCCGCGCCCGATGCCTGGCACGGCGTGCCCGCCGTGCCATATTCTCGTCGGACGAGGCCCATGGTGCGTCCCGATGCTCGGCGCGCCAACAAAGGGGTTGTGCGTCCGCCAACGCGTTCGGACGCCAGATGGAGTGCACCCCTCCGGCGAGGCAGCTATGACTGGCCTAGCGCCGGATCCACGCGCCATTTGGGCGGATGCGATGGATTCCTGACATAAGGAGTCCGAGCGCTGCCGTGCACGGCCGCGGCGAAGCGCAAGCCGGACAGCCATTTCCTCCTCGGGGTCGACGAATCTGTAGGTGAAGAACTCGGATCCACTACCCGCCATGCCGGAGACGGCTAGAAGGCGCCGAAGATGAGCTTGGGTGGCGAAGGGGAGTGGAGTGAAGTGGCTAGGGTTTGTTCCGTCGAGCGGATTGAGAGGAATATATGTGAAGTCAGGTGGGCCAATGGTGGCGTGCCCGAACGCACCCATATCCGCCCCATAATTGGGCTGGTTATGAGGGGTGCCGATCAGTCCAGGCCTTTAAAAGCCGTTTGAGGGGCCGTCAGAATCGAAATTATACGACCGACCAGTGACCGGACGGCCCGCCTGGCTTATTAGGCGGGCTTTGGACGCTCGGCTGCAGATGCTCTTAAGGGCGAGTTGTTCGTGCTGGCGCTCATGCCCGTACTTACTGAGCCGTGGCCCAAGAACTCGCTCGCTTCTTTACAAAAGAAAAAGTATCGCTCGCTCCCTTGTTGACGAGCCTCTTTTTCGTACAGGATCGCTGGCTCACTTATGAATTACCGAAAATTTTATAGGTTAAAAAAATATTTCGTGAATTAAAAAACATCCAAGATTTTTCTAAAAGTTCATAAATTTGAAAAAAAAGTTCATAAATTCTGAAAAAAGTTCATAAAAGTTCACCAAAATTGAAAGTTCACCGGTTTTGAAAAATGTTATCAAATTTTGCAAAAATTTCACGAACTTGAAAAAACATTGATTTTCAAAAACAAAGTTCACGAATTTGGAAGAGAAGTTCACAAAAATTAAAAAAAATCATCAATTTTGAAAAAAGTTCATCAAATTTGAAAAAAGTTCAATAATTTGGAAAAAAATATCGTACGTAAAGAGTTCAACGAATTTGAAAAAAGTTCATAAATCTGAAAAATGTTCCTCGATCCAGAAAAAAAGTTCACAAATTTGAAAAAAGATCATCAGTTTTGGAAAAAGTTCATTGAGAAAAGTTCATCGATTTTGGAAAAAAGTTCACCAATTTTGAAGAAAAAGTTCAATGATTTTAAAAATGATTTTGAACCAAGTTTGTGCATTTAAGAAAACAATGAATAGAGAAAGGAATCAGGAACATGAAAAATAAAATAAAAACCACCACGTGGAGAAAGAAAAAAAGAGCTCTTGAGTTTGAACCCCGCCAGCGCACATCTTTTTTGCTTCTGTTTGAACGGGAAAAGGGAAAACGGGCCGGCCCAGCTCAGCAGCAGGGTGGGGGGGGGGGGGGGTAGGAAAAGCGAAGAAACAGGCGCCGTTTAGGATTTGCCTCATAGCGACCTTTCCTTGTCGTTCGCCAGGGGTGCAAGCCCAGATCAAACCCCCTGATTGGGCCAAAGCCGAGTTTGTATTTTGTTATAAAACTGCCATGTAAATTTCAAAACTGACATCCTTTAAACTTTAAAATTGCGCTCCTCTAGATAAAAATCGCCATGAACCAAAAGATATGCACAACACTATAAATTCATAAAAAACCATCTCTTAATAATAAAAATGACATTACGAATCTATCTGTGGTTGGATAGTTAGGAGGACAGTGGTATCTGCAGCCCATCAGAGTTCAAGTCCTAGTGCTCGCATTTATCCTGGATTTTCAGGATTTTTAGCAATGCGTGTTCTGTGGGAGGAGACGTTCCTGTCGACTACGACACGCCTACGATGACTTTGTAAAGCTCAAGATGATATGCCGGCTCAATCTTTTGGAGGTGCTCATATAAATAGGATGTGCGCATGTGTATTCATACGGTTGAGTGTATGCGCGCATATATGAGCGCTTGCGTCTGTACCTACGTTCAATAATAATAATAATAATAATAATAATAATAATAATAATAATAATAATAATGCCATCTCTTAATAATATAAAAATGTCATCTCTTAGTAAAAATGATTGGAACCCGGGTGGTCCTAGGTGGAGGTTCGCGCTGTCAGCCAATGCAGTGGTTGTGGTGTTTTGAAAGTAGTTTGCTGGTTTTTCTTTCTTATAGCGAACTGGTTTGAAAATCTGACGTGGCTCGGATCTTGCGACAGTATACGTGCAAACGAATCTCAGAAAATATCTGGTGCACCAAAGTTTGTAGTGCTACCGGTGCATCAAACTCAACGTTGCGCTTTTAAAATGTCCAAAAAAATTCTAAAAGAAATTAGCACATTCACACAACATCAATATAGCTTCTCACAAAATTTCAAGTCAAATTTCGAAACATAAGTTGAAAACCAAAAATGACAATTTCGACACTAAATAGTACATAACATAACTTGGGCTTTAGATTTGACCCATTATCACACTGATGTCAAACTTGTCATTTTTGTATCTCAAAAATGTTTCAAATTTTGATACAAAATCATTTGACATCGTACATTAATGTTGTGTTAATATGCTATATTTTAATTCAGATTTTTTAAGATGTTCTATGGCATCCGGTGTACCGATAGCACCACAAAATGTAGGTGCACCGGATACATCCCGGCTGACAGTCGCCTGATAAGATTTCTGTTTTTACTTTTCAAGTCGGTAACTTCGACAGTTATTTTTTGCCGGATGGAAATTAGATAGTTACACACTTCAAAAATTATGCGCAATATTAGGTTTGAAAATGCGAGAACCATTTTTGATGCATCTACAAGTCTCATGGTGTACCACTTGATCAGTTTAGAAATTATAATACCTCGATCTTCTTAGAGATAGCAAATCCAGTCAATCAAAGTATTAATGTGGTCAGTTAAAAAAAGTAATAATGTGGTGAACTTTTTATAATTTATCCAACAACAATTGTATACGTGGCTAGACAAAAAAAGACAAATATGTACATGAGAATGGGCCAAATTTTTTATTGTTGGGCCTGGATTTTTTTCCCGCAGCTTGCAAATTACAATGTTTCTGAACAAAATTTTACAGATTGTGACAAATACATATAAGTTTTGCAAGACTTTTTTTTTTGTGAAACTTGGAAATATCATGTTTGCCTTTTTTGAAAAAGCAGGCTAGAAGGAGCCTTGCGTGAGGGAAAGTGGATTACTGCTCCTTGCCTTTATAGGTTAGTGAAAGGCCGAAGGTCCATTTTACTGGGCCGGAGGAATCGCCACATTCCAGTCTTTGGTGCCGTTACATGCGCATGGGGTGAAACAATTCTTGATGATACCCCTCAAAATACAGACCATGATCTCTGTTTTGATGAGACGTGCTATTGAAAGAATTGACTCGGGCCAAGATTTGAGCTACAATAACTGGCTTGCTTGAGCGCCACGGGTGGTGACGGTTCGGTAAAAGCTGTGAGGCCAGAACACTGTTCACACCTATGCGGCAGGCCTTCGAGGCAAAGCTATCTCAAGGCTGCAGATGCCAAAATATGACCCTTAAAACATGTGGTCGGTGGGTGGCCCTGTTAAAGGGAAGCTCGATAGTTGCCTCAAATAAAGGAGAGTTTGGGTTTACATGAGAACCACTTGGAGAGAGGAACTCGTGTCAAGCTGAAGACTCCAAGCCGAAAGACATTAGTTTGAGGAAGATTGTTGTCCCCGACTTCAAAGACAAGTTCAGGGGCTACTGATGGTGTCCAGGACTAAGAGGTACCAACCTAGTCGGTCCACAGTCCATGAGTCGAGCTTATGGCCCACCGATCTCACAAGGAAGGACTCCGGAAGCCTCGAACCCTGACGTGACCAAGACGGACTCTGCCGAAGACTTGGCGTGTACTTCAAGGACTACTTCACCTATCGGCATGCTTATCTTTAGTTGGCAACCGACCATGTGTTACCCTAGATATCCCTGGTGCATATATAACCTAGAGGGTTTAGTCCATAGAGACACAATCATAATTACCAGCCTTATGGTTTAGAAGACAACATACGATCTCGAGGTAGATCAACCTGTACTCGATACTCCATCATCAATATAATCAAGCATGACGTAGGATTTTAATTACATCTTCGAGAGGGCCCGAGCATGGGTAAACATTATGCCCTTTGTCTCATGTTCACCATCGTTCGAAGATCCACAGCTTGGGACCCCCGACCCGAGATTTGCCGGCCGTTTAGTACCGACAGCCTGGGAGAAGATGCAGTCGAGGCGGTGGAAGTTTGTCCACACCCGATAGCCGGCGCTGCGGGAGCGGGCGCCATGGTCGCGCGCCTGCTGCCTCCGCCGTTCGTCCACCGACGGGTGGAGGGAGGAGCTCCCGACCTCCGCGTCGTGGCAGCGCTTAAGGGGTGGGTCGCCGCCGAGCCCATGGCGGCCGCCGTTCCCGCCGCACCCCCCTTGGCCACCCCAACCGCCAACAGCCGTCAACATCTCTGGCAAGTTTGGGTGGGGGACAGTGCCGCAAATCGTAGGTTGAGTTATAGGGATTTCTCGCCGGGGGAAAGGTTTCGCGGCAATGGGGGAGAAACAAGACGGGAATCCTAAATCGACCCGGGGCCAGCATATATACTAGAATCACGGGCGGTTTACGGGCTTCCGTAAACGATTTACGGGCCGGGTCCTTTTTAGCGCACCTGTTCGGGCTATTTTTTTGGGCCATCCCGTAAAACGGCCGGAAAAAACGTGTTTTATCAGAGTTATACGGGATCTGCTAGAGATGCTCTTACACTCTTCTACTGCAAGTCAAATATGTGAAACTGTATCTCGCAGATCTGTGAAGCCGTGCGCCTGCAAGCCCCTCAGTTTTAATACTCCTACTACTCCACGAGTCCCTCTCCCGTGATTAATTAGCTGTGCAGAACCGTTGACATGCGCACGTGCCTCGCTCCGCCTACAAATACTCCAACGATCGCGAGCACCCAGTACACGGCTACACCTACACGCACCCACCCCCGCGCCAAAGAAACCAGGAATCAAATGTCCGCCGCCGAGGCGCTCCTTGCTAATGCCCCCTCCGGCAGCGGCGGCGGCGATCGCCTGAGCATCGACGATGCCCTCGCACAGCACGCGGGGGAGTTCGGGCGGTGGCAGCTGCGGCAGTTCGTAATGGTGACGGCGGCGTGGGCGCTCGAGGCGATGCACACCATGGTCATGATCTTCGCTGACCGCGAGCCGGCCATGTCGTGCCCCGCGGGGGACCGGCGGTGCGGCGACCGTTGTGCCGGCGCTGCGGCCGGCTGGGAGTGGGAGCAGGGGAGCGGCTCGTCCACGGTGGCCGAGTGGGGCCTCGTCTGCGGCGAGCGCTACAAGGTCGGCCTCGTCCAGGCCGTCTTCTTCGTCGGGTGCATGATCGGTACGCCAGTACTCTCATCGGCCATTCGTCTTCGGTGCCGCTTTATTTGCTGAAGTGACTTAGGGGTAGTTTGGTTGGTGTCCTGGAGTCCATGCCTGGGAAAATCTGCTGCCTGGGACGAGCCTGGAAGCCTGATGCTTATTTGCCTCTACAGGCTAGCCTGGCAGCGTTGCGTTTGGATCCTTTCCTGGCCTGGCGTTGTGTCATCCAGTCAATAAACAATATTTAAGTAATGCCAGGCTCGCTGCAGCATGTCCAGGCGCAAAAGAATGGACGCCTGGGCCAGGCTAATCGCCTGCCTGGGCCAAGCAGACTACTTTCTTTCATTTTGTCTGAACTTCACCAGGCTAATCAGGTTGTTGTAGAAGCCAGGCCAGGCAGACCTTTTTACTCCCAGGACACCAACGGAACAGCGACCAGGCAGATTCCAGGCACCGTCCAGGCCAGGCAAGAATTGGCGTGGATGCCAACCAAACTAGCCCTTATCCTCTGGGTTCGGCAGGCGCGGGCGTCTTCGGGCACCTCTCCGACTCGTTCCTCGGCCGGAAGGGCTGTCTGCTGGTGCTCTGCGTCCTCAACGCCGTCTTCGGTCTCGTCACCGCGCTCTCCCCGAACTACTGGGTCTACGCCGCGCTGCGCCTCCTCACGGGCTTCAGCACCGGCAGCGTCGGCCTCTGCTCCTTCGTCCTCGCCACGGAGCCCATCGGGCCCTCCCGCCGTGGCGCCGCCGGCATGTCCACCATGTACTTTTTCTCCGTGGGCATCGCGGCCCTCGCCGGGGTCGCTGTGATGTTCCAGTCCTCATGGCGCCTCCTCTATGCCGTAACCTCCCTGCCCTCCCTCGCGTACGTGTTTGCTGTCATGCCGTTCGTCTCCGAGTCTCCGCGGTGGTACCTTGTGCGCGGGCGCGCCAACGACGCCATGCGCGTCTTGGGCGACATCGCGTCCGCCAACGGCAGGTGCATCCCGGACAACGTCGTGCTCAAGCTTGACGATGAGGGGGACGACGTCAACGGCGCCGAGGTTGGCGCCGGCAAAAAAGCGGAGGAGCTGTCATCGTCGGGCACAATCATAGACGCGTTCCGCTCACCGGCGACGCGGATCAGGCTCGTGCTCTCGGTGATCATCCACTTCCTCTGCGCGGTGGTGTACTTCGGGCTGAGCCTCAACGTGGTCAACCTGAAGACAAACCTTTACGTCAGCGTCGTCCTGAACTCGCTGGCCGAGATGCCCTCTTACCTGCTCACCGCGCTGCTTCTTCAGCACTTCGGCCGCAAACCAGTCGCCATCGGCATGATGCTTCTCAGCGGCGTCTTCTGCACGGCGGGCAGTCTCATCGCCGGCGCCGGTGCCGAGAGGTAATTGAGCCTTTCTTCTGTGTTGTGAATGACAGGGTTTTTCTCTAACCGCATGCAGTTGCATGTCACTGCAGGGTGGTGAGGACGGTGTGCGGAGTGGTGGGGATCTTCGGCATATCGGCGACGTACAACCTGTTGGCCGTGTACACGGCGGAGCTGTTCCCGACAGTGGTGCGGACGGCGGTGCTCGGATGCGCGATGCAAGCGTCGCAGATGGGTGCCATACTAGCACCGCTGGTGGTGGTGCTCGGTGAGCGCGTGCCGTTCGCCGTGTTCGGCATGTCGGGGATCGTCGGCGGGCTGTTGTTCTTATGCCAACCCGAGACGATGAACAAGCCCTTGTATGACACCATGGCTGGCCTCGAGAAAGGGGAGAGAGCGTCTAGAAGTGAAGACGAAGGTGCAGCAGCAGCAGCAGCAGCAGAGAACTCCGAAATTTAGTTAGTTTCGGCGTGTGTCGGTGTGCTTAAAAATGTTGCCCACGGAACCATGTCGCAGACCAGAGCGACTCACACATTCTCGGGTGTTCCATTTTATATTGGTTCACGTGTTTCGTAGCAATAAAAAGTCACGTGTTGACAAAATCAAATTGTGGTTTCTCGTAGCCTAAATATTTGCCTAGTATTGCGGACCAATCTGTGGTTGAATGTTTAAGGGACTGTGGTATCCCAAGCCCACCAGGTTTCAAGTCCTGGTCCTTGTATTTATTTCTGAATTTATTTCAACATTTCCGGCGATGCACATTCAGTGGGAGGAGACGTTCCCGTCGACGACGAGGTGCCTACGATGACTTTGTAAATTTCAAGATGATATGCTGGCTCAGTCTTTCGAAGGTGCTCATAGGGGTAGAGTGTGCGTATGTGCGTTCATAGGGGTGAGTGTATGCGCGTGTATATGAGCGCTTGCGTCTGTACTATGTTCAAAAATATATATTTGCGTAGTACTGCATGACTAGCTCATTTGCATTGTGTGTGAGAGAGTGGCGTTCAGGGGGGGGGGGGGCAGCCGATCTTTTACTTATAATTTAGTCTCTCAAACGGTAGTTTACGACTCACAGCCCCACGCAAACCCATGCGTCCCCAGGCTAGCGAGGAGGAGGGAACCCTAGCTGCCACCGACGTCGACGTCTTAATGCCTACGACCCTGCCAACTCGGCTCGACGCTCTCTCTAGTCCTAACTTGTCGGCGTCGTCAGTCACAGTCGCTTCCCCTACACCGGTTCTCTCTGCCTCAGCGCACCCCAACCCTATACACCTCCACTCCATGCCTGGTGCAAGATCCAATGCTTGTGTGTCTCGTGGCGCCTGATGCTACCCTCCGACAGTAGGTGTGGCCCCACCAAGCCCCTCCTGGCATGGCGGTTCCGACCAACAACGGCTTCCTCATCTTTCATTCCGGACCTGGAGGCTTTGGAATTGCTCAGAATTAGGCTACAGAAAACTCTTTCCTCGGCTCCTCGGTGCTAGCAGCGAAGACTCTCGTGGGTGTCATTTTTCATTCTTGAAGGCGCTGTCACGGCCTTCATCTGCGTCGCTCTTCTAGCTCAGGGGAAACCCTTGGTCTGGTTCGCCAGACTGGAGCGTGGTGGTGTTGCGTCTGCTTTTCCTTCTTGAAGGCACTATCTTGCTCCTTCGCGGAGTCCTCGGTGTTGGTTTGACGATGTTGGACATCTCGTTCGTTTGGCCTGCCTCTCTTGTTCGGGGCTTTTGTGGGTTTAGCCGTGTTTAATCATCTGGTCAGGGTGAGCATCCCTTGCCCCTGTACTTCGGGCACCGTTCAAGCCACCTTACGTTCGTGCCATGCGTTGTACCCTTCTTTATACTCATCCTAATTCTTTCCATCAGTGAAAACATATGCAAGCTTTGCGTATTCATGAATAACAGCCCCTTATACGTTAAATCCTATATTTGATCCGCTAAAAAAGCGGTTCCTAGCCGGTCGCCTAAAACTTAACTCCCTAACAAAAATCTTCACCAATTCTTCTAACTTTTTGTATATGCACTACATTTCAGTTACATATTTTCACACACATTAAATTCAAAGTTCAAAAATCAAATTATTTAAATTCAAGCACACGAAAGGGTCCAAATGAAGTAAAGAGCATCATAGAACCACAACAATTAACTAGTGTTTAAAATATGAACACGTACTATGAAGTATCTACTGATACTCAAAAAGATCATCTTGAAGCTGGGTATGAACTTCTCAGTTCACGATGCTCAATCTATTTTTGGAACACCTTGCGGGCGAAGAAGGTGAGAACACCAGCTGGCGGCGTTGAACCGAATCCAAAGCTCGAGGTGGATGGATGGCGGGGCGATAGACGGACAACAGTCGACGGTGGGGCGGTACACGACCAGTAGCAGATGGCGGGCCACAAATTTAACGCCCCGACTGAAGACAAAGTTCGTCGGTCGCCTACAAAGATCACCGCTATTGCCGCGATAATGCCGCCACAAAGCTCCTCGGCGGCTGCTCTACATCATCTCCGTTGTCCGCCGGCTTCATTTTGTAACAAACGAAGCAACTCCAGTGGTCTTTTTTTTTTCAGCCACACAATCGAGGCGACAATGGTGGAGATGTGTGTCGACCGGTGGGCGGATCAAAATGGGGCAGGAGGGGGCGGAGGCTGCGCATGCGGAGTGTCGTCGGGCCAACGGCAGAGGCTGCGGGTGGACGCCAAAGGCAACATCGGCGAAGATGCGGTGTGGGCTGGATGTGGGTTTACTCCTCAAAATGAATAATATAAGGAGTTATGGCCTTTTGAGGGATCGGCAAGAGATGCCCTTAAACAACCCACGATTATATGCTGGAGCGCATTGCTATTGCAGATGCAACAGAGAACAAATAGAAAAAGGTCTCGCAAATTGAGGATATCTCAAATGGTTAGATCCTTCAGATGGAAATGGAATTAGCTCATCCTGTTTCAAGCTGGTATAGGTGCTCGTTTTTTAAAAAAAATTATAGGTCTTTTAGGGTTGTTTGTTCAGTAAGAGATGACATTCCGTTAACTACGAGACTCCACTTGGTCCATCTCTAAATTTAGTTATAAGGGTTAATGTGTCCCTAAAAAATTAACAGAAAAAGGTGTCGCCCGGATCGAGCAAAGCATGGCGTGCCGTCAAGCTCTGGTGATACTCTATATCCAGGTTCGTCGTTGCGTGTTCCATTGCCAGCAGGACGTCGTCAATAGCATGCATGAAAACGAGGAGTTTTGGTGCAGCTAGCTTGGAGCATCCCCGTATTGAATTCGGCAGGCAAGAGGTAGCGGCTATCAACCCAGGTGATGCATAGCAGCTTGAACGGTCTGGCGACGCATCATGGATAGCCCTTGTTTCCTTCATGTACGGATCTGAGGTGGGGCTGCCGTGGAAGCGGTCGGCAGCAGCTGGCTGGACCAACGTTGCAGTAGATCGCAGATCTAGCTGAGAGATAAGAGAATCTGGTCTACAGTTGCACGTCTCAAACCCACCTCGAACACCCCGGACGGACGGCTTGCAGTAACCGGTCATAAAAAAATGACTCACCCGGATATTGAAAACCGGCCTCAAATGTCTGGACTAACCGACATCCTCATATGAAGCCTCAATCTAGAGTGGATATGGGTCGGGCGGAACCGTGTGCGTCCGCCACGTCGGACCCAGCCCGTGCTGGCCAACCCGACCCCACATATATTCCTTCCCATCCGTTCGCCTGACAAAACTCTAGCCACTTCACTCCAGTCCCATCCATCACCCAAGCTTCCTTCCAGCGATCTCCAGCCTTCTCCGGCATGGCGGGCAGCGGATCCGAGTCCTACACCTCCAGATACGTCAACACCGAACTCATCCCACGCGGCCTCGAGGAGGAGCCGTCCACCTTGCACTCCGCCGCTCCCGGGAGGAGGCCGCCCGACGGCAGCGCTCGGACTCCTTTGTTGGGAATCCATTGTGTCCCCCCAAATGGTGCATGAATCCGGCGCTAGCTGTGTCATCGGTGCCTCACCGGAGACGGCGCGGCCTGTCTGGCGTCCAAAAGCGGTGGCGGGCGCCACAACCCCTCCGTTGGCGCGCCGAGGCGATGGACGCACCATGGGTGTCATCCGATGCAAACGTGATGCGGTGTGCCCACCATGCGAGGCAGCGGAGGGTGCAGGAGGTGGCGGTAGCCCTCGCGGAAGTGGACGTTGGTGAGGCGGAGTCGCATTCTCCGTTGTCCCGTATGGTGTACCAGTCCGGGCGCCACAACCACGTCGTGGCCATCATTGATCTGTCGTCCACCGGCATCGTCAGGGTTCCGAGCTCCGACAAGGGATAGTAGGGCATGGGATACGGCGACGCCTTGATTCCCATCAGCCGGCTCGTGTCCCATGCCGTACTCTATGTTGTTGGCGACCGGTCCAACACTCTGGGGAGCGCAGTCGGCCGCCAGACATGGGCATGGCGGATCCGGCCGAACTCCGCTTAAAGATCGACTTACATTGTACGTAATAGTATGGATTTGAGGTATTATTGTAGAATAAATTATTGAGGTATGACCGGTCATTATTTGTGGACACGTCCGTGGATGTTTGACGGATCGGATTTGCCAAGTCTGGATATAGATGCTCCAAGTTACTCGTACTATGAGCAATTTGGCAAGCTTGATTCATGAACGATTGTTGTATATATAAGAGAAAAAACACTAGTTAAAATTATGGTAGTTACTAACCTTGGTTGACACAACAGCAGAAACCTTGGGTGAATGGTCTCGGAGACATTCACATGCCATGAGTAACTAGAAAAAATAGCGAGGGTTTCCTTCAGCCGCCGCCAGCCGCCGGGCGCGCGCCTCCCGGCCCCTCCCGCGCCCCCTCCTCCTCTCCCTCCCGGTCCGCCCCTGCGCCGCCTCCTCGGGAGGTGGCCGGGGCGGCGCACCCCCTGCTCTCCCTCTCGGCCGTCCCGTCCTCCAGCTCCTCCCCATCGCCGCCGGTGGGCGCCCCTGGCGCTGGCTTGGGTGGTGTCAGCGGCGGCGGGACCTCCTGTCCCCGCGCGCGCGGCTCCCCTACCCGGGGCAGGGGACGGCGGCGGTGCTGCTCGGCTAGGCGGCGGTCGCTGGCGGCGGGCGAGGTGGCGGTGCTGCCCCTTGGCGGCGGGGCGGCGAGGTGATGTGCGGTGGCCGGCAGCGTGCCCCGGCCCAGATCTGGCCCCTCCCGGGCCCATCTGGGTCCTAGCAGGCCGACCATTGGCGTGGCTTCGACGTCCTCTGCGTGGTGCGGAGGAGGAGCAGCCGGGACTCGTGGTGGTGGCACCGACGGCGTGCCTTCTGCAGCGTGACGGCGGGAGCTTTACGAGAATTTGCGGACCCGGACGGGCCTGTGGGCCTGGTATGCTCCTGCTGTAGTGTCCGGTCGGTTATCGTCGTTGACGGTTGGGCCCTCCCGCGTGCCGACGATGTTGCTGTCCCGAGTCCCGGCTCCTCTTCTTTGTTGAGCAGGCCCCTTTCGCGGTGCCGTGGTGAGACGGCGCGGAAGCTTCAAGACCGTTTTGGCGCAGAGTGGTGGTTTGTTTGGTGGCGTGCTCCGAAGCGCCTGAGGTGAAGGTTGGGATCGGGAGAAATCCCTGTCGGCCGAGCCGACACCGACGCGGTGGTGCCTGAGGGTGCCGCCGGACCTTCCTGGAGGGCGTCGGGGGTACCCTTCCTCTATCTTCGTCGCGTATCGGTGGAAACCCTTGGCAGCAGCGTCGTCATCGTCGCGTCCCTTCTTGGAGGTGTTGATTGGTACCGGCGCTTCGGAGTATAGGAGCTTAGTGGAGGATCCCTGGTGGGCGTGGCTGTCGAGAAGCTTCTTCGTTTTTGTTGATCCGCCGATGTCGGCATTTGTTTCTTTCCTTTTTCTCTTTCGTTTCTTTTGGGCGTGCCTGTGCTGCTTCCACCCCAGCACCTATCTGGTTGTATCGGTGATGTCTGCTTTGTAATACAAAGCGGGGGAAACCCTATTTCATAAAAAACTAGAAAAAATAGCAGTAATGTGTCCCTTAATAATTAAACCGCACGTCAATGATAAAACAGTTGCCCCCCTCCCTCAGCACGCCACTGGTAATAGTGCAATTACCAATGATGTGCACTACACATTTTGTACCCTAGTGGTATGACCCATATTAATGACATGCCCCTCTCCTCCCCAATTGTTACCAGAAACTTCTAGAGTGTGCTCCTGCCGTAAATCAGGCAACCATGGAGAGAAAGAAAGATGCCAACAAAAAGCAGAGTTATACAAAACCGAAAATCTATCTAGTTTTTTTTTTTGCGGGGAAAAAAATCTATCTAGTTGGAGGAAAACGAAAAAGAAAAGGATTTCCGACACAATCAAAACAGCGATTGACAAACTACAACAACGACCATCGACCATCAACACTAACCATCTTTTGACATCACAAAAGACAGCAAGAGATGTTCTTCAACGACTTCAGGAAGGTAACGATGACCAAGCAACACTATCCATCTATCCCCGAATTGAACCATCGAACATCAAATTATGGGTTTTCACCCTAAAGCACTCCGGAGATAAATGAACCACTAAAGCATCCGAGCTAAAACACATCAATTCACATGGGTAACAAACCAAAAGCTACAGATGGCGCGCTAAAACAAATCAATTCAGAACCCTCTTATCTCCCTCTTTTCACATGGGAGATAACACTTACACAAGAGAAAGTTAGCAATGCAGATAGACCGAAAATCATTCAGAACCGATCTTTTGCTTTTTTGCTGCCCGGGAACTCTTCGCCACCGCACTTGTTGGTTTTCTCTTAGCAACCAGGATCGAGGGCAAGAGATGATCTTCTGTAGCAAGAATCGACTTGAGCGCTGCACATGCAGCCTTCTGTTCGGACAGCCTTTTATTCTTAGCACGGTCGTCGCTGACATAGGAAACACCCTCAAAGAGAACACTTGATTTCCAGTATGTCATCTCAAGCTCTTTGACTATGGAGGAAGAATAGACAGGCAGACTAGACTTGGATTTAAGTGCAAACTCATGCAGAATAGATTTCGCACATAATTCATCCTAAAACAAAATAAGTTGTAATCAGACTAAGCCCGTATATTCAGACTAGCTAGAAGAATACAGTAGTAGGTTGGATAGTAAAACATGAAGATAAAATATGGGATTGACAGTATAAGCTTACAAAAAGGCTACTTGTAATATTAAGTCACTTGTTCAGCAAGATGAAGTTTAGAGTATGAGAGTTGACCTCTACTTCGCGTACGATAGGCAAACATACAGACGCTCTTAGTTGCAAAATTGGTACTTACAATATTTAATTTGTTATATGCTAGAGCATTATAGCTTTAAACTTGGCGCGAATAATACTGCATCTCCAAGCTGGACGTCTATTTATCACTTATCAGACACACAACCTTCCATCATTGTTCGAAGTCAGTTTAACAGGCTACTACTTTGCACATGATAGACAAACATAAAGTAATGCTGAGTTACAAAATTGATACAACTCAAGCTGGACGTTTATTTATCAGACTAACCTTCCATTACTGTTCAAAGTCAGTTTCAGGGGCTAATTTGCAGATAATATTATATAGATAAACATATAGGCATTAGTTGCAAAATTGATACAAAACTTAATTTTTTTATGCTACAACGTTATAGCAGAAAACTTGGAGGATAACTACTCCATCTCCAAGCTGGATAGACGTGAAGAAGAGCTACCAATTTGAGGTCTATTTATCAGATGTAAACGATTGCAGCTATGGAGTATGGTAAGACACGCAAGTACAAAACAGAATCCCCAATTCCCCATACCTTCTCGATCCTCAAGGTAACATCGTCGCATTTATTCAATAGGCTTGTGCAAGCAACTTGGGCAGCATCTAATTCTGCCTCTTTGCGCTGTAGATGGGCCTCCAATGAACAGAAAGTATCATCATTCACTTTGACCTCAGACCTGAATTTCACATTATGCAGTTCTCCTTCCATTTTTGTGACATAGATGGGAAACATCTGGTACATCCTTAAACAATATGTCTCTAACTTGTTTCTGTAATAATAACCTACATAGCAAATTATTACTAGTTAATATGTCAACACAGAACATAAAAAGGACACGCAATATACATAGGCAACGCAAAAAATAGAGTGGCATTTCACCTTGAGTGCTGATTGGTTCCTTTAATTGATTCAAGGCCTCCAAAAGAGCAGGACCATTGTACCAGTCGAGATTAGAGCCTCTCTTAGAGATATTGTTCCCTTCTTCATCACAACTTATCGGCACAATTATGGCATTGGACCCAGATTTCACAAAATACGAAGAGAGTTGTCCCTCTACTGCATTGTAACTGTGCTCATCCATCTACACGGATAATAACACCAAATTGTAACATAAACTGATACAACTAAACTGTTAACATGTGATGTAATGTATGTATTTGTATTCCATGTATCTAGGATCTGAGCCATGTCCTGGCCTGCGTGCCACCTTTGTAGGACTTGTTGTAACGGCTCCTCCTTGTATATATTGTAACCAGTGTGATGGAATGAATACACAGAGAGAGTTCTATCATTCAACTTGGTACCAGACTCCAGCACCCCATGGCCGAGCACTCCTTCTCCCCGGCCACCAGCTCGGCCACCTCCCCGGGCACCAGCCCGGCCACCTCGCCGGGCGTCTTCTCCTCGTCGTCGACCAGCGCCGGCACCACTGCCGCCGCCAGCACCCACTCTCCCTTCGTCTTCGTCACCTCTCCCACAACCCACAGCGGCTCCTCCCCCTCCATCGGATCTCAATTTGCCCCCCTTTTCTCCTCTCCGGCGCCCCCACTGTCCTTCGCCACAGCACCCTCCCCGCACCCCATTTTCCGCGACAGTATCCAAAACCACATCAAGTTCCTCCTTAATCCTGATGAGCACAACTACCACAAGTGGAAGTCCTTCTTCCTCCTCGTGTTGATCCGCTACGGCGTCGCCCAGTTCATCGAACAACCTCTCCCCCCCAACGCCACTGCTTTCCACCGCGAGCTCGACGCCCATCTCGTTCTGTGGATCTACTCCACCCTTGCGGACAACCTCGTCGATCACGTCGTCGGCGCCACCACCACCTATGATCTGTGGCATCACATCCGCGATTACTTCCTGGCAAACCGCGCGGCGCGGTATATGATGCTGAATCGCCAGTACCGCAATCTCAAGCAAGGTGATCTCTCCGTTGCCGAATACGCTCGCCGCATGAAACTCCTCACTGCTGGCCTCGCCGACATCGATCACGCCGTCACCGAGGTCGACCTCACCACTCAGTTTCTCCACGGCATCGACAAACGCCTCGACACCATCCGCGTTGTCCTGGGGGATACCGTGCCTCTCCCCCCGTTCGAGACGGTTTTCTCGCGCCTGAAGCTCGCCGAGGAGAACCTCGCTCAGCGCGTCGCCGACGAGCCCGTCCCCATCCTCGCCGTCACCGGGACCAGCGGCTCCTCCAACCCTCGCCAGGGCGACCGCGTCGACCACAACACCGAGCGCGGGCCTGGTTTCCCGCAGGGTCGCGGATCTGGCAACCGCCAGGATGGTGACCGCGCTGACCGCGGCGGCCCCGGACGCGGTCCGGGTCGTGGGCGTGGCCGTGGCGACCACGGAGGCCGTGACACCCCTCCACCCGCGGCGTACAATCCCTACATGGGGTTTTTCGCCCCCTACGGCATGGCTCTGCCCACCGCGCGGCCTAGCTGGGTTCCTCCGAACTCTGCCGGCGTGCTCGGTCCGCGACCTGGATCCCATGCTCAGGCGTACCCGATGCAGCTCTCCAGCTTCCACGCGCCCACTTCCCCACAACCGCCGTCGTGGGATCATCTCGCTATGCTCCAGGCTGCCTACAGCGCTTCCGGCTACCCCAACAACGGCACTGCTCCATCCGAGTGGTACCTCGACAGCGGCGCCGCCTCCCACGTCACCAGCAACCCTGGTAACCTCACCTTCTCGAATTCTTCTTTAAAGCATCCTTTCTCTAGCATTGTTGTTGGCAACGGCTCCCACTTACCCATTCATGCCACCGGTTCTGCCACTCTTCCTCCCCACAATTTTCACCTACGTGATATTCTCTTTTCTCCTACTGTGGTCACGAGTCTTATTTCTGTCCGTCAATTCACCAAAGATAACTCTTGCTCAATTGAATTTTATCCATTTGGCTTTCTTGTGAAGGATCTTAGAACCAGGAGGGTACTCATGATCTCCGCTAGCTCCGGCGATCTCTATCTGTTCTTCGGGAATAACAAGACTTGGTGCTCTGCTCTCTCCGCCACCGTCTCCACCGCCGATGTGTGGCATCGTTGGCTCGGCCACCCAAGCCCTCACACCATGTCACGCCTAGCTTCCCAGGATTTTCTCTCTTCATGTAATAAACCAGCGCACCAGCCATGCTCTGCATGCCAATTAGGACGCCAGCCGCGTCTTCCTTTTTCTTCTTCTAGTAGCCGCACATCTGCTCCCTTTGAGCTTATTCATTGTGATTTGTGGACAAGCCCCGTTGTAAGCTTTTCTGGCTATCAATACTACTTCGTTGTACTTGATGATTACTCCCATTTTTCGTGGTCATTTCCCCTACGCAACAAGTCGGACACCTCCTCCACTCTTCTTCGCTTTTTCACCTTTGTTCGTACCCAATACAATGTGATCATCAAGGCTCTTCAATGCGACAACGGCGGTGAGTTTATCAACTCTACCTTGCGCTCTTTCTTCTCCCTCAACGGCATCACCTATCGGTTCTCCTGTCCTCACACGTCGCCCCAAAATGGCAAGGCTGAACGCCTCCTCCGTACCACGAACGACATAGTGCGCACACTTCTTCTCCAAGCAACCCTTCCCCCCCATTCTAGGTCGAAGCCCTTCACACCGCCACATACCTTCTCAACAGGCGTCCCTCCCGTGCCATCCACGACAACACTCCCTACTATATGCTTCATGGCAGTCATCCCACATACGATCATCTCCGAGTGTTCGGATGTCTCTGTTTCCCAAACCTTTATGCCACTTCCACCCACAAACTCCCCCCCGCTCCGCTCGATGCTTTTTTCTGGGCTATCCCCTTGAGCATAAAGGGTATCGCTGCTACGATCTCACAACACGGCGTGTCATCGTCTCTCGTCACGTTATTTTTGACGAAGCGATTTTTCCATACACATCCGACACACCCTCGGCCACACCCTCCCCACCCGCATCGCATCCCACGCGTTTTCTCCTCCCTGACACCGCTGATTTGATGCCCAGGCCGCCACCTACCTCGTACCGGGACCCGCCAGAATCCCCTGACGCGACGCCCCCATGCACGCCTATCCCGCCTCGCCAGCTAGCCGACAGCCCGACCCACCCCTTCACGCGTCGCTCGCCAACTCCCTCCCCCGGCTCCACCGCATCCGGCACCCCACCTGACTCCACCCCACGCGCTTCCTCGGGAACGCCGCCTACCGCACCCACCGCGCCACCCCCCTCGGATCACGCGCCCACTCAGTCAGTTACCGCGGATCCCGCGCCTGCCACCTCTGCCAGCGGATCCTCCTCGGATCCCGCGTCGACCAGACCACCACCTGACCCCACGCCATCTTCCTCAGCTTTCGCGCCAGCCACTCCTATTCAACCACGTCTACCAGCACGGGCCAAACCAATCAAACCACCCCATAATTCCCACAAAATGCTCACTCGTGCCAAGTCTGGCTTCTGCCAGCCCAAACGTTTATTTACCACTACCACGTCTCCCATCTCTCCCATTCCACCCACGTACCGCTCCGCTCTCAAAGACCCTAATTGGCAACATGCAATGCGTGAGGAATATGATGCTTTAATCAACAATTCGACTTGGTCTTTGGTTTCCAAGCCTGCAGGTGTCAATGTGGTCACGGGCAAGTGGATATTTCGCCACAAGTTCCACCCCGACGGTTCTTTGGCGCGCTACAAGGCACGATGGGTGGTTCGAGGATTCACTCAAAAGGAGGGCGTCGACTAGGACGAAACATTCAGTCCGGTTGTCAAACCGGCTACCATTCGCGTCGTGCTCATCATCGCCACCTCCAGCAACTGGGCCATACATCAACTCAACGTCAAGAACGCCTTTCTTCATGGTGACCTCAAGGAGACTGTGTATTGTGCTCAACCAGCTGGGTTTGTGGACTCCGCTCGGCCGGATCACGTGTGTCTCCTCCGTAAGTCACTTTATGGGCTCAAGCAAGCTCCCCGCACCTGGTTTCATCGTTTTCGGTCGTTCTTGTTGTCTCTTGGTTTTCATGCATCCAAGAGCGACCCTTCGCTCTTCATCTTCCACCACGGTGCCTCCATTGCTTACCTCCTCGTGTATGTAGATGACATTATCCTCACCGCTAGCAATCCACAAACCCTTCACCACCTCATCTCCTCCCTCAAACAAGAATTCTCCATGACCGACCTTGGTGATCTTCACCATTTTCTCGGCATCAATGTAACTCCTAACGCTCCTGGATTGTTCTTGTGTCAGCAACAGTATGCCCTCAAAATACTTGACCGTGCCAAGATGCTCAACTGTAAACCTGTTTCTAGTCCGCTCACGCTGGCCACCTGCTAGACAATCCAACTACCTACCGTAGCCTCGCCGGAGCTCTTCAATACCTTACACTCACTCGCCCGGACTTGTCCTATGCGGTTCAGCAAGTATGCCTCTTCATGCATGATCCTCGCTACACACACATGCAGCTCATCAAACGCATCCTTCGCTATCTACGTGGCACCACTCACTACGGCTTGCAGCTCTACAAATCCACCACTCATGATCTTGTGGCCTACACGGATGCAGACTGGGCAGGGTGCCCGGACACCCGCAAGTCCACCTCTGGATTTTGTGTCTTCCTTGGCCGCAACCTGCTGTCTTGGTCTTCCAAGCGTCAGGCCACCGTATCCCGGTCTAGTGCGGAGGCCGAATACCGTGGAGTGGCTAATTGTGTCGCTGAGTCTTGTTGGGTGCGCCAGTTACTGCATGAGCTGCGTCGACCCCCTTCCCATGCCACTGTCGTCTATTGTGACAATGTCAACGCCTCATACATTGCTTCCAACCCCGTTCAGCACCAACGCACTAAGCACATCGAGATTGATCTGCATTTTGTCCGGGATCGCGTGGCTCTCGGTGAAGCACGTGTCTTGCATGTACCATCTAGCTCTCAGTTCGCTGACTTGTTCACCAAGGGCCTTCCATCACAAGTTTTTCATGAGTTTCGAGCCAGCCTCAACGTCCATCCACATGGAGTTCCGGCTGAGGGGGGGGGGGGGGGGGGGTGTTAACATGTGATGTAATGTATGTATTTGTATTCCATGTATCTAGGATCTGAGCCACGTCCTGGCCTGCGTGCCACCTTTGTAGGACTTGTTGTAACGGCTCCTCCTTGTATATATTGTAACCAGTGTGATGGAATGAATACACAGAGAGAGTTCTATCATTCAACTTAAACAACCACGATACTAAAACTCTATATAATATGGCAGATCTATACGAACCTTGCAGCAGCAGATGATCTGCTTACCACCATTGACGAAGCCATGTTGTTCTATATTAGCCTCAAAACCACTAGTTGTGGATTCAGTCATCATCACAACAATGCAATCCGCTTTCTCTGCTTTATCGATCACACAAAAAATATAGTTGCTGGTCTCGAACTTCGACAGGAGTGATTGATCTCTAAGCTCCTTCTTGGCAACCTCAAGGAGATACTTAAGTGGACCCTGGGGACTTTTTTCAAGTTCCGCTATGACACTCCTGCTGATAGCACCCAGCTCTCCGATGAGAGAGTTATACATGGTATAATTCATCTCACCAAGAAAAAAGACGTTGATGTGTCTCTTCTCTTTTCCCATGTTGTATGTACCTTGAAAAAAAAAGCAACGAACGGCCCACGTTGAGATGAGTAAAATCAAGACATTGATCGTTGGGCATTAGTATATTGACGAATATGTGCGAATAATCATGACAGTATTAGCACACTATACGATCGGGCAAGATGAATTGTGTACGTGAAACCGCTAAAAAAAGTATTCGTTCAATGGAATAATCAACCGAGACAATCGAGAACCGCAGCCTCAACGGACGTACGAATTCCACAGTACTGCAATCGTTACATAAGATGAGACACAACCGCGGAGCTTAGAGGCAGCGAGGCACGGCTTTGACTGGGAACGAATCTATACCAGGTAATCCAGCTCCGAGATCCGTAGACAGGACACGAGCACATGAGATGAGAAAGTGATCCACACTTCTTACCGGAGATCGATGAGGTAGCCGCGGTGGTTTGGCCGGGTAGCGCTGGCAGCGGCAGCGGCGCCGTCTCTGACTTGGGGAGGTGCTGGCTGCAGAAGTTCACCGGAGGTACTAGGTATTTGATGAGTCTCCAACTCGCCAACGCTACTTTTCTTTTTTCTATCCTGATTTTTCTTTCTATTCTGATGAGGGAAACGCCAACGCCAATTGCACGCGCACGCAGTGTTGTAGTACAAGCAGGAAGGCCCAAGCACTACGGGCCCGTTCGCTTTAAAGGAATCGTGGTTTTTTTTAGACAACCTCATAAAGCTTTTTATTAAGACGTCACAATGTTTACAGGGACGAAAGAAAGTTCTCCGTGGTGCCCTAACCAAACATGGCAGCCAACCCCAAGAGATAATGCATGCTTCGCTAAATTGTGAGCTTCAAAATTCGAGCTCCTAAATTCATGACTAATTTTACAAAAATCAAAATCATCCGAACGACGGACTATCTCATGTATAATGGCGCCATATTCCGACGAGTTTTCCTTCTTCAGATCATCTACCACCACCTTGCAGTCGGATGCAACATGTATTCTCCTCTGATATAAGTCTTTCGCCAGAGCTAGCCCCTCCCTGATAGCCAGAGCCTCGGAGTTTGTGAAACACCAATGTACCTGAAAAACATGGTTGAAGCTCTGAGGAACGATCCATCGGCATTTCTGCATACCGAACCCACGGCTCCGTATACCGTGCCTGACCAGACACTGCCGCGTCGACATTCACCTTGACACACCCCTCACATGGAGCCTGCCATTGCGTCGGTCTTGCGTGTGCTCTCGATGATGGTCTGTGTGTTATCCCATGAATAATCTGGAGGTCTGCAAGATAGCTAGTTATGAATCCATCAATTGACTGAGGCGACTTGTAGATATTCTCATGGATAGCCTTTCTTCGTGCCCCCCATATGGCCCAGATGGTAACGATCAGCCGCACAAAGTTACAGCTGTCTAATATTTCGTGTAAGGCAAACAGCCAGTCCTTCGGGTTGATCTCTTTCCTCTCCACCAAGTGCTGCACTACCTCTTCCGGCGCTAAGGCCCACACGCTACTCGACATTGGGCAGGAATTGTGGTTTCTTAAAGCAACTAATCAACGAGCGCTCCTTCGGGAGCCTCGCAACGATCAGCGCCACTTGGCGTGCTCTCAGCCATTCGCCGCATGTCGCGCTTTGGGCGCTCCCTCTGTATTTTGTTTTTTCTCGCACGCGTTTTCGGCTTCTTTAACGGTTTTTCCTAGCTTTTTTCGACGTTTTGGTTTTTCACCGGTCTTTCTAATTTTTTTTGCGCAAAAAAACACATTTTCTTTTTTTTTCTTTCGCGAGAGTCATGCCCGTGCCTCTCGAAAACGAAAAAACGCGTTTTCTGTTTTTTTCTTACGCGAGAATCACGGTTTTGCTTCCGCGAGAGGTACGGTTGTGCTTTCGTGAGAGTCACGGCCGCGCCTCTCGGAAATGGAAAAAAACGCGCTTTCTGTTTTTTTTCTTTCGTGAGAGCCACGGTTTTGCTTCCGCGAGAGGCACGGTTGTGCTTTCGTGAGAGTCACGGCCGCGCCTCTCGGAAATGGAAAAAACGCGCTTTCTGTTTTTTTTTCTTTCGCGAGAGCCACGGTTTTGCTTCCGCGAGAGGCACGGTTGTGCTTTCGCGAGAGGCACGGGCGTGCCTCTTTCGGAAAGGGAAAAAACCGTGCTTCCGGTTCGGTTTTTTCGTTCGTTTTTTGTCCGGTTTTTTCGTGAAAAAAAGTTCGTCAAAACCTATCAACATGGAATCTAGTTTTGAAGATTTCGACGCGAGGAATCCAACGGTGAAAGCGGTTCGAGATTTGGATGCACGGTTTAAGAGATAAAACGTTTTGAATAAACTGATCTACGAAAAAGGGAAAACTCGCGGGTTGCGACAAGTGGCGCATATGCAACACGCCACTTATCGCAACCTGGGGAGGTTAGAGTGATCTTCGCAACGAGTAGTCCTCAACTAGTGATTTCGGGTATTTTCCCTTCGTTGTCTAAAAAAAAAGGTATTTTCCCTTCCCTGCGTCCGTTTCAAAGGAAGGTGTTACATCATTCCACGAAAGTCCAACTCCTCTATATAACGTAGGCAGGCGTCATATAGATAGGAAACACCCACGTCAGCCGAAATGAGCCAGAAGTATGGCAGCCCATTTACCTTGTGCTAATATTTGTGCGAAAATACACATTAACAAAACATAATTTTTTTTACCAAAATATATATGTATATAAAATATACTTTTCAAATAATTTTCAATATCTAAAATTAATAAAAATCATTTTAATAAAATATTCATCTTGTGTCTAAAAATGCGAAGTTTGTGTTTAAAAAATGTTTAATGTGTATTCGCAAAATTTTCACCATATATTAAAAATATTCAGTTAAAATATTCATCAAACATGAGAAAATGTTTCCTGTATAATTAGAAAAGATCATCATATATTAAAAAAAATCTGCATCCATTAAAAATATTTCGACACGTTTTCATAAAAATGTAAGTTATAAAAATTAGATTAATAAATGAAAAAGTAAATATCGTAAAATTTAAATAAACACCCAGCAAAAAACTGGAGAAAAAAAGGAAGAAAAAATAGAGAAATGAAGAAAATCATGCATGGAACCTTCTAGACTCTTCACAAAACTGGATGGGGGACTATCTATACAAAAACAAAACCAGTGAGCGCCATAGGAACAGACGAGTCGCAAATAAGAAATGGCAGATTGTGTTCCCTGCATAGGCCGTGGAATAGCGATCAATAGCATACTGCTCCTGCGAGTTTGAACATCTTTCCAGTTCAAGAGCATTTTTTTCAAACTCGGGGACATATTTTGAAAGTCATGAACACTTTTTCAAACTGACAAATTTTTTTTGAAATTCACAGACGTTATTTTAATTCATGCAAATTTTATTGATGTTCATGAATTTTTTCTAAATTAGTGAACAATTTTTGAACCCACACCAGAAAAGAACTTCATGATTTTTTGAATGCATGAATATTTTTTAAATCATAAAACTATTTCAAATTCAGAAACATATTTCATCAAATTTGTGAACATTTTTGAAAATTTTCACGCCTGTATTCAAAATTCATAAATATTTTTTGAACTAATGAGCATTTTTAATAACAATAATTTTTCAATTGGCGAATATTTTTTTGAATTTGCAATTTGTTTTTCAGATACATGATTTTTTTTGAATTCTCGAACATTTTTTTTTCAAATTTGTGAACATTTTTTAATTGACGGTTATTTTTAAATTTAAGAACATTTTTTTGAACACGCGACCATTTTTTGAATCCGAGAGCATTTTTCAAATTCTCGAATAGTTTTTGAAATTCGAATTTTGTTTGAAATCATGGACATTATGAATAAAAACAAAAGGAAAAAACTTGGGCGCAACGCGCCCGCACATGGCCGACCAAAATCCCGCTCTGGAGGAGGGGGGAGGGGGGGTGCGCATTTGTGCGCTCTCCCCCGCGCAGGCCGCTAAATAGGAGGTCTCATAATAAACTGGAGGAAAAGATATTGCGGTTGTTGCGCTTGAACCAAACAATACTAATCTTGTTACAAGGCCGACCCAATTCAGTAGCCCGCGAGCGTTGTGTTGTCCATATGACGTCTGTGGGCGTCCAACAGGATTCACTGAAAAGTCTAGGTAACAGTACCAACTTCATAGGTCCTTAAGGCCGCAGGCTCAGGGTTGTAGCAAGATAGATGGGGCAAGCTCTTGGTGGCGCTCTGGGAAGCCAGTCACACACACTACAGGAATCAGCTTATTTGCCGTCTGCCAAGGAACCAAAAGCGAACGGCAAACTTCTTTGCCGTCTGCCACCGACGACAAAGCTGCCTGGCAAAGAAAGCTACGGTAAACATGTTCTTTGCCATCTACTTTCTCAAGCGGACGGCAAAGAACCTTTGCCGTCCGTGGCAGACGACAAAGAATGTGGACGGTAAATAACATGCGTTAGCCACGTTAGGTGGCTAACGGCAGCCTTTGATGTATTCCAGCGGACGGCAAACGCCCACATCCTTTGCCGTCTGCCACAAACGGCAAAGTAACCAAATGGTATAGCTCCTGTTGGGGAACGTAGTAATTTCAAAAATTTCCTACGCACACGCAAGATCATGGTGATGCATAGCAACGAGAGGGGAGAGTGTTGTGTACGTACCCTCGTAGACCGTAAGCGGAAGCGTTTTATCAACGCGGTTGATGTAGTCGTACGTCTTCACGATCCGACCGATCCAAGTACCGAACGCAGGGCACCTCCGAGTTCTGCACACGTTCAGCTCGATGACGTCCTCGCCTTTCTCGATCCAGCAAGAGGGGCGAAGTAGTAGATGAGTTCCGGCAGCACGACGGCGTGGTGACGGTGTTGGTGAAGAACAATCTTCGCAGGGCTTCGCCTAAGCACTACGAAAACTATGACGGAGGATAAACTAGAGGAGACAGGGTTGCCGGCACACGGCTTGGTGTTTCTTGATGTGTCTTGGGTGCTAGAACTACCCTCTATTTATATGTTGAGCCTTGGGGTCGAAACTTGGTGTAAAAGCTTCCACAAAGTCGGTTTCACCCGAAAGGCAAGAGTCCTTCTCGGACTCCAGGGCCAGACGCCAGGGTTCCCGGCGTCTGGAGCCAGATGCCAGGGACCCTGGCGTCTGGCCCCTGGACTCCGCAAAACTTCCTTTTGCGCTCTCCAAAAACCTCATGGGCTTTCCCCTTTGGCCCAGATAAAGTGTTCTCGTGCCCAAACATTTTGGAAATATCCGGAACCCCTTCGATGGATTCCGGAACCTTTCCGGAGATCAAACACTACTATCCACATATCAATCTTTACTTCCGGACCATTCCGGAGTTCCTCGTCATATCCGTGATGTCATCCAAAACTCCGAACAACATTCGGTCACCAACATACATAACTCATAGTACTATATCGTCAACGAACGTTAAGCGTGCGAACCCTACGGGTTCGAGAACTATGTAGACATGATCGAGACACCTCTCTTGTCAATAACCAATAGCGGGACCTGGATGCCCATATTGGCTCCTACATATTCTACGAAGATCTTTATCGGTCAGACCGCATAACAATATACGTTGTTCCCTTTGTCATCGGTATGTTACTTGCCCGAGATTCGATCGTAGGTATCTCAACACCTAGTTTAATCTCGTTACCGGCAAATCTCTTTACTCGTTCCGTAATACATCATCCCGCAACTAACTCATTATTTGCAATGCTTATAGTGATGTGCATTACCGAGTGGGCCCAGAGATACCTCTCCGACAATCGGAGTGACAAATCCTAATCTCGAAATACGCCAACCCAACAAGTACCTTCGGAGACACCTGTAGAGCACCTTTATAATCACCCAGTTACATTGTGACGTTTGGTAGCACACAAAGTGTTCCTCCGGTAAACGGGAGTTGCATAATCTCATAGTCATAGGAACATGTATAAGTCATGAAGAAAGCAATAGCAACATACTAAACGATCGAGTGCTAAGCTAACGGAATGGGTCAAGTCAATCAGATCATTCTCCTAATGATGTGATCCTGTTAATCAAATGACAACTCATGTCAATGGCTAGGAAACATAACCATCTTTGATCAACGAGCTAGTCAAGTAGAGGCATACTAGTGACATATTGTTTTGTCTATGTATTCACACATGTATCAAGTTTCCGGTTAATACAATTCTAGCATGAATAATAAACATTTATCATGAAATAAGGAAATAAATAATAACTTTATTATTGCCTCTAGGGCATATTTCCTTCAGTCTCCCACTTGCACTAGAGTCAATAATCTAGTTCACATCGCCATGTGATTTAACACCAATAGTTCACATCACCATGTGATTAACACCCATAGTTCACATCGTCATGTGACCAACACCCAAAGGGTTTACTAGAGTCAATAATCTAGTTCACATCGCTATGTGATAACACCCAAAGTGTACTAAGGTGTGATCATGTTTTGCTTGTGAGAGAAATTTAGTCAACGGGTCTGCCACATTCAGATCCATATGTATTTTTGCAAATTTCTATGTCAACAATGCTCTGCACGGAGCTACTCTAGCTAATTGCTCCCACTTTCAATATGTATCCAGATTGAGACTTAGAGTCATCTGGATCAGTGTCAAAATTTGCATCGAGGTAACCCTTTACGACGAACCTTTTTGTCACCTCCATAATCGAGAAACATATCCTTATTCCACTGAGGATAATTTTGACCGCTGTCCAGTGATCTACTCCTAGATCACTATTGTACTCCCTTGCCAAACTCAGTGGTAGGGTATACAATAGACCTGGTACACAGCATGGCATACTTTATAGAACCTATGGCTGAGGCATAGGGAATGACTTTCACTCTCTTTCTATCTTCTGCCGTGGTCGGGCTTTGAGTCTTACTCAATTTCACACCTTGTAACACAGGCAAGAACTCTTTCTTTGACTGTTCCATTTTGAACTACTTCAAAATCTTGTCAAGGTATGTACTCATTGAAAAACTTATCAAGCGTCTTGATCTATCTCTATAGATCTTGATGCTCAATATGTAAGCAACTTCTCTGAGGTCTTTCTTTGGAAAACTCCTTTCAAACACTCCTTCATGCTTTGCAGAATAATTCTACATTATTTCCGATCAACAATATGTCATACACATATACTTATCAGAAATGTTGTAGTGCTCCCACTCACTTTCTTGTAAATACAGGCTTCATCGCAAGTCTGTATAAAACTATATCCTTTGATCAACTTATCAAAGCGTATATTCCAACTCTGAGATTCTTGCACCAGTCCATAGATGGATCGCTGGAGCTTGCATATTTTGTTAGCACCTTTAGGATTGACAAAACCTTCTGGTTGCATCATATACAACTCTTCTTTAATAAATCCATTAAGGAATGCAGTTTTGTTTATCCATTTGCCAGATTTCATAAAATGCGGCAATTGCTAAAATGATTCAGACAGACTTAAGCATAGATACGAGTGAGAAACTCTCATCGTAGTCAACACCTTTTGCGACAATTCTAGCTTTGTAGATAGTAATACTACTATCAGCGTCCGTCTTCCTCTTGAAGATCCATTTAATCTCAATGGCTCGCCGATCATTGGGCAAGTTAATCAAAGTCCATACTTTGTTCTCATACATGGATCTCATCTCAGATTTCATGGCCTCAAGCCATTTTGCGGAATCTGGGCTAATCATCGCTTCCTCATAGTTCATAGGTTCGTCATGGTCAAGTAACATGACCTCCAGAACAGGATTACTGTACCACTCTGGTGCGGATCTCACTCTGGTTTACGTACGAGGTTCGGTAGTAACTTGATCTAAAGTTACATGATCATCATCATTAGCTTCCTCACTAATTGGTGTAGTAGTCACAGGAACAGATTTCTGTGATGAACTACTTTCCAATAAGGGAGCAGGTACAGTTATCTCATCAAGTTCTACTTTCCTCCCACTCAATTCTTTCGAGAGAAACTCCTTCTCTAGAAAGGATCCATTCTTAGCAACAAAGATCTTGCCTTTGGATCTGTGATAGAAGGTGTACCCAACATTTTGGGTATCCTATGAAGATGCACTTCTCCGATTTGGGTTTGAGCTTATCAGGTTGAAACTTTTTCACATAAGCATTGCAACCTCAAACTTTAAGAAACGACAGCTTAGGTTTCTTTGCCAAACCATAGTTCATACGGTGTCGTCTCAACGGATTTCACTACTAGGAAAAGGGCTATAGATGGAATGGCCACTAATGGCGCACCAGATATGTGGTGCGCCATTGCTATGTAGCAGTGGCGCACCATGTGCTGGTGCGCCATTAGTGTGAAATACACTAATGGCGCACCAGACACACAGTGCACCATTAGTAACAATTTTTTTATTTTGCCAGACATACTAATGGCGCACCAGGACATAGTGCGCCATTACTAGTTGTAACTAGTAATGGCGCACCAGGAACATAGTGCGCCACTACAATATTTTTTTTATTTTTTACTTTTTTGCAAAACTACTAATGGCGCACCTGGGGCAGTTGGTTGATACGTGGGACGCCGCAGAGAAAGAATATTTCCCTATGAGAGCCGCACTGCTCACGACGGTGCACGACTATCTCGGTTTCGGATATCTCGCGGGGCAGGTGGTTTCGGAGAGAAATAATATTTCCCTCCCCCGCTCCACCGGCCGCCGCCGCCGACCCCCGGCCCGCACCCTCCCCCACTCCACCGTCGCCGACGACCCACCGCACCCTCACCCGCTCCACCGGCCATCGCCGACGACCCCCCGCACCCTCTCCCCCGCACCCTCCCCGGCCCGCTCCACCGTCACAAATGAATGCAACTAAATTTGCAAAAAAAGCAAATTTGATTATATTTTCAAATAACAAATTTGATGATATTTTTTAAAAAATCATTACTGTTTTTATTAAAAATATTACTGTTATGATTTAAACAAGTTTGAACATATTTAAACACAAATAAATATCAAACAACATTTTAAATGCATAAAAACAAATGAATGCAACTAAATTTGCAAAAAAAGCAAATTTGATTATATTTTCAAATAACAAATTTGATGATATTTTTTAAAAAATCATTACTGTTTTTATAAAAAATATTACTGTTATGATTTAAACAAGTTTGAACATATTTAAACACAAATAAATATCAAACAGCATTTTAAATGCATAAAAACAAAAAATGGGGAGGTTGGGAATCGAACCCAGGACCTCCTAGTGTGTGTGCTGCATGCTGACCAGTCGAGCTAGTGGGTGTGTTCTAATGGAGATAGGGTTAGGTGGAATATAACCTGACCAGTCGGGCTAGTAAGTAAAACAAAATTCTAATGGTGCACCAGGGTGAGGTGCGCCATTAGAATCGACGTACTTATGGCGCACCAGTGGGAGGTGCGCCATTAGAATCGACGTACTTGTTCCCCTCGCACTGTGGCCTCCCTCCCTCCCTCGCCAGATCCCCCACTCGATCGACCCCAACCGTACGCCGCCGCCCCCTTGCTCCGCCCCCTCCGTCCGCCGCGCCTGCACGTCGTCCGCCGCTGTGGTCTTGCACTGCCTTGACGCCGCCGCCCCGACCGCCGCCGGACTCCACCCCCGCCGCCCCCACCACTGCAGCTCCCCCGCGCCGCCGCCCCCGCGCCCGCCGCTCCTTCGCCGTCCCGCCCCAGCACGTACGTCCCCTCCCTCCCTTCCCCCATCCCCCTAGCTTCTCCTCCTCCTCCTCCTCTCACCACCCATGCCTTCTTCTGCTCGGAAGGTCAAGAAGGCGGCCAAGGATGCCGATGACATCACGGGCCCCTTCCTCCGGATCGCCGCCCGCAGCCTCCTCGACGCCGGCGTCCTCTAGGTGATTCCTCCTCTATCCTCCCCTCCTTCCCCCTAGGTTTCTCTCCCCGCCGGCGTCCTCTAGGTGATTCGAGGTGATGCCCCTCACCCCCAACATGCTGTACTGAATTTCTAGGAAAATATGTGATGATGCAGTGTGTGTCAGGTTCAAAATGGAAAGAGAAAAGAACAGCGTTTCTTCAAGTACATGATAGTATTAGTTTTTATCTCAGTCCTTGTGGTGATGTTTTTGTGTTTGGGGTTAAACATATGGGGTACAAGTACAATGTGGCATCAACAATTTGCAAGGGGCACCAGAGACTCATCATTTGCCAAGAACAGATGTCAGCCATTAGCTTGGCATCATGTAAGAAAATGGCCATAATGTGCCCTGATAATGATGTATTTTGTCATAAAAATATATAGTGGACTGCCATGATAATGACATGGTCCTCGTTAGTTACATGTATAGGCTTAATTGAGCTGTGGAGTTCTTGTTACCTTGTCTGTCTGTCCTCGTTAGTTACATGTATCTCTCTGTTTGTGTTTCTGCGTAACAGGTTCGATCGCGGTTGGAGAAAAATTGAGGCGTTTGTTGGCTCCAAGACAATGATACAGGTATATACATGTGCTCTGCTTACTTGTTTGGTTTGCAATAGTTATCATCTAACAAAGTATGCTTAGTTGTTTGGTTTGCAACCCATATTTTATAGTTGATAATACATTTTCCAGATTTGCTTGGTTGCAATCTTTTATCTGAACGCGGTCATTATAAGTTTATAGCTTTCCCACTGTCAGGCTTGTTCCAATAAGTAGATGCACTTGCTCCTTTCTTACATATTTGTGCAATAGTTATCATCAAGTCTACTTCCATGTTGCTGCTAGTAGTAACCTGACAGCACAGCCATACTTAGACCTTCAGAAGGTCAATCTTCAGTTTACTTGACTTTTGAGCCTGCTAGTAGTAACTTGGCAGCCATTCAAGGATGTCTTGGTTGTTCACGAGGCCATCCAATTGTTGTTATGTGATGACCTGATTTCTTGTCTTCCAATGGCATTTGACATTGTGATGACCAACTCATTGATTTGTCATACCCATACTAAACAAAGGTTAGGTTCAGAGATAGTGCTGCATTGTTGAGTTTTACTCCTTTTGATGTAGTAAATTTATTGACTGGTGTTTATCTTACCCTGTTCCATTGAGTAGTAAATCATTATTGGCTTGTATAGATGTCAGCATGCTCCCTTTCTACTCATTTTGGAGAACCTGTAGATGCCAACTCTTGATATGCATGCATGCATTCTTTGCTTGTTTATATTCATTCTTGTAAACTGAACATGCTCATCTATCTATATATGCATTGTATTTTTTTCCTTTGGAAAGTAAAGTTTATTTCCTGGCTGGCTGGCATGATGGCTCATGGATACCTCAGCTGCAGCTGCAGCTGGAGCTCAATGGATGCAACCTTTGTATCTTCCTGTAGTATGGAGTATTAAATTGCCCCCTAGGGTATAAGGTTTCATTTGGATGTTCTCCCAGAACAAAATCATGACTTGTGACAATCTAAGGAAAAGGGGGATGGCAAAACCCCTAGAGTGTGTTCATTGCAAAGAGATACAAACTGTATATCATTTATTTTTTGAATGTATTGTAGCTAGTAAAATCTGTGAAGATGTTGAAATGCTTTTCTAGGTGCCAATCGTTAACTTTGAATCTATTGCTAAGTTGTGGCTTTGCAATAAAAGATACATTCACTTGAATGCAGTGTGCTTTTTTCTTTTCCAAAGGAAAAGAAAATGTGGTGTATAACAAATGTATTATTTGGTGGAAATTGAGATATCATATTAATCATTGACAAATTGGCTTTGAACAAATAATCTTAAATCCATGCATACCTACACAATTCATCTATTTGCAATGTGATGTTGTAAGGGTACTAATTGGTCTCTTCTGCTGCTTATCAGAGATGGGGGAAGCAGCCACCGCCGCTCTGCCTCACTGGAGTACGAGTTGGATGCTTTCGAGTTCTTCAGTGTCATACTTGGGACTTCAGTATCAGCCACGAGGCAGGTATATAAAACGAGAGATCTCCCCTTCACCCATCTCATTATGATAACTCTGTTGTTTGCTACATCACTCCTTGTCCCAAATTGCAGAGGCTGCCTGACACTTTTATGAACATGCTGGGTGAAGATCCGCCACATAATGTGAAGCTCTGACAGGCCGGCGGCGGGGTTCGCAGGCTGTGGGACGTGGAGTTGGTGATCGAGGAGGGCCACATGTACCTGTGCCGTGGCTGGGACAAGTTCTACAGTGCCTACGACCTGCGGACCGGGTACTTTCTTCTCTTCAGGTACGACGATGACGCCACAATGCTCATCGTGAAGGTTTTCAACACGACTATGTGTCGCATGCGCTACGCTGACGACGAAGATGCTAGTGCGTTCTGCCTCTTCTTATTCCTCTACATTTGGCTTTGTCTCACATCGATTGTTAACGACCATTGTTGCATTTGGACAGGCAATGGGAGCAGCAACAGCGACACTGGCTACAGCCAAAGTAGCAGCGATTCTGGCTTTAGCGAAAGCAGCAGCGATTCTGGCAGCAGCAAAGACAGCAAGAAGGATGATCCGGACTGGAGTGGGGGAGAAGAGGAGCAGAGTGGGGATGAGGAGCTAGTGGTGGCTGACCAAGGGCAAGAGATGGTGGTGGCTGACCATGGGCAAGAGATGGTGGTGGCTGACCATGGGCAAGAGATGGTGGTGGCTGAGGATGACCTAGCGATGGTCGTGCCCGTCCTGCCTGAAGGTGGCCTCGCGATGGTGGTGGTGCCTGACAATGACCACGCACCGGTGGTGGCGCCGGCGATCCCACAGCTGGGCGACATGACCACGCCAATTGTGGTAGAAGACTACATCCCACAGCTGCCTCCACCGCCTCGCCGCTCTTGGCGCATCAGGCTGAGGAAGGAGAAGGAGAAGAACAATGAGAACTGAACTATGTGAAACTTTTGTAATATGGTGTTGGATGGATAACGGTGTTGGATGAACAATGTGAAACTTTTGTAATATGTAACGATGGAACTATGTGTTGGCTATGTATGTATATATGATGAAACTTGTGTGTTGGATATGATTGTTATATGGATGCTTGTTGTATATATATGTGTTGGATATCTCATATGTGAAATAGTGACCTGAGATTAAGAAAAAACGATTTTTTTTAAAAATGTTACTAATGGCGCACTTCCATCTGGTGCGCCATTAGTATACCAGTTACTAATGGCGCACCTTTGGGATACTAATGGCGCACCCGTGGTGCGCCATTAGTATACCAGATACTAATGGCGCACCTGTGGTGCGCCATTACTAAAATATTCTAGTGGCGTGGTGCTAGTGGCGCACCAGTAGTGCGCCATTAGTTTGCAAAACTGGTGCGCCACTAGTAAGCCTTTTTCTAGTAGTGTTTAGATGGTGCCCTATTTAACGTGAATGTAGCTGTCTGTAATGCATAACCCCAAAACGATAGTGGTAGATCGGTAAGAGACATCATAGATCGCACCATATCTAATAAAGTACGGTTATGACGTTTGGACACACCATTATGCTGTGGTGTTCCAGGCGGCACGAATTTGTGAAACTATTCCATATTGTTTTAATTGAAGACCAAACTCGTAACTCAAATATTCGTCTCCGCGATCAGATCGTAGAAACTTTATTTTCTTGTTACGATGATTTTCAACTTTACTCTAAAATTCTTTGAACTTTTCAAATGTTTCAGACTTATGTTTCATTAAGTAGATATACCCATATCTGCTTAAATCATCTGTGAAGGTGAGAAAATAACGATATCCGCCGCGAGCCTCAATATTCATCGGACCACATACATCAGTATGTATGATTTCCAACAAATCTGTTGCTTGCTCCATTGTTCCGGAGAACGGAGTCTTAGTCATCTTGCCCATGAGGCATGGTTCGCAAGCATCAAGTGATTCATAATCAAGTGATTCCAAAATCCCATCAGCATGGAGTTTCTTCATGCGCTTTACACCAATATGACCTAAACGGCAGTGCCACAAATAAGTTGCACTATCATTATTAACTTTGCATCTTTTGGCTTCAATATTATGAATATGTGTATCACTACGATCGAGATCCAACAAACCATTTTCGTTGGTGTGTATGACCATAGAAGGTTTTATTCATGTAAATAGAACAACAATTGTTCTCTAACTTAAATGAATAACCGTATTGCAATAAACATGATCAAATCATATTCATGCTCAACGCAAACACCAAATAACACTTATTTAGGTTTAACACTAATCCCGAAAGTATAGGGAGTCTGCGATGATGATCATATCAATCTTGGAACCACTTCCAACACACATCGTCACTTCACCCTTAACTAGTCTCTGTTTATTCTGCAACTCCCGTTTCGAGTTACTAATCTTAGCAACTGAACTAGTATCAAATACTGAGGGGTTGCTATAAACACTAGTAAAGTACACATCAATAACATGTATATCAAATATACCTTCTTATCCGCCAATCACTTGGGGTAGTTCCGCTTCCAGTGACCAGTCCCTTTGCAGTAGAAGCACTTAGTCCAGGCTTAGGACCAGACTTGGGCTTCTTCACTTGAGCAACAACTTGCTTGCCGTTCTTCTTGAAGTTCCCCTTCTTCCCTTTGCCCTTTCTCTTGAAACTAGTGGTCTTGTCAACCATCAACACTTGATGTTTTTCTTGATTTCTACCTTCACCGATTTTAGCATCGCGAAGAGCTTGGGAATTGTTTTCGTCATCCCTTGCATATTATAGTTCATCACAAAGTTCTACTAACTTGGTGATGGTGACTAGAGAATTATGTCAATCACTATCTTATCTGGAAGATTAACTCCCACTTGATTCAAGCGATTGTAGTACCCAGACAATCTGAGCACCTGCTCACTGCTTGAGCTATTCTCCTCCATCATTTAGCTATAGAACTTTTTGGAGACTTCATATCTCTCAACTCGGGTATTTGCTTGAAATATTAACTTCAACTCCTGGAACATCTCATATGGTCCATGACGTTCAAAACGTCTTTGAAGTCCCGATTCTAAGCCGTTAAGCATGGTGCACTAAACTATCAAGTAGTCATCATATTGAGCTAGCCAAACGTTCATAACGTCTGCATCTGGTCCTGCAATAGGTCTGTCACCTAGCGGTGCATCAAGGACATAATTCTTCTGTGCAACAATGAGGATAATCCTCAAATCACGGATCCAATCCGCATCATTGCTACTAACATTTTTCAACTTAGTTTTCTCTAGGAACATATCAAAAAATAAAACAGGGGAGCTAACGCGAGCTATTGATCTACAGCATAGATATGCTAATACTACCAGGACTAAGTTCATGATAAATTAAAGTTCAATTAATCATATTACTTAAGAACTCCCGCTTAGATAGACATCCCTCTAATCATCTAAGCGATCACGTGATCCAAATCAACTAAACCATAACCGATCATCACGTGAAATGGAGTAGCTTTCAATGGTGAACATCACTATGTTGATCATATCTACTATATGATTCACGCTCGACCTTTTGGTCTCGGTGTTCCGAGGCCATATCTGCATATGCTAGGCTCGTCAAGTTTAACCTGAGTATTCCGCGTGTGCAAAGCTGGCTTGCACCCGTTGTAGATGGACGTAGAGCTTATCACACCCGATCATCACGTGGTGTCTGGGCACGACGGACTTTGGCAACGGTGCATACTCAGGGAGAACACTTTTTTCTTGAAATTTAGTGAGAGATCATCTTATAATGCTACCGTCAATCAAAGCAAGATAAGATGCATAAAAGATAAAACATCACATGCAATCAATATAAGTGATATGATATGGCCATCATCATCTTGTGCTTGTGATCTCCATCTCCGAAGCACCGTCATGATCACCATCGTCACCGGCACGACACCTTGATCTCCATCGTAGCATCGTTGTCGTCTCGCCAATCTTATGCTTCTACGACTATCGCTACCGCTTAGTGATAAAGTAAAGCATTACAGGGCGATTGCATTGCATACAATAAAGCGACAACCATATGGCTCCTGCCAGTTGCTGATAACTCGGTTACAAAACATGACCATCTCATACAATAAAATTTAGCATCATGTCTTGACCATATCGCATCACAACATGCCCTGCAAAAACAAGTTAGACGTCCTCAACTTTGTTGTTGCAAGTTTTACGTGGCTGCTACGGGCTTAGCAAGAACCGTTCTTACATACGCATCAAAACCACAACGATAGTTCGTCAAGTTAGTACTGTTTTAACCTTCTCAAGGACCGGGCGTAGCCACACTCGGTTCAACTAAAGTTGGAGAAACTGACACCCGCCAGCCACCTGTGTGCAAAGCACGTCGGTAGAACCAGTCTCGCGTAAGCGTATGCGTAATGTCGGTCCGGGCCGCTTCATCCAACAATACCGCCGAACCAAAGTATGAATTGCTGGTAAGCAGTATGACTTATATCGCCCACAACTCACTTGTGTTCTACTCGTGCATATGACATCTACGCATAAAACCAGGCTCTGATACCACTGTTGGGGAACGTAGTAATTTCAAAAAATTTCTATGCACACGCAAGATCATGGTGATGCATAGCAACGAGAGGGGAGAGTGTTTTCTACGTACCCTCATAGACTGTAAGCGGAAGCGTTTTATCAACGCGGTTGATGTAGTCGTACGTCTTCACGATCGGACCGATTCAAGTACCGAACGCACGGCACCTCCGAGTTCTGCACACGTTCAGCTCGATGACATCCTCGCCTTTCTCAATCCAGCAAGAGGGGCGAAGTAGTAGATGAGTTCCGGCAGCACGACGGCGTGGTGACGGTGTTGGTGAAGAACAATCTTCGCAGCGCTTCGCCTAAGCACTATGAAAACTATGATGGAGGATAAACTAGAGGAGACAGGGTTGCCGGCACACGGCTTGGTGTTTCTTGATGTGTCTTGGGTGCTAGCACTACCCCTCTATTTATATGTTGAGCCTTGGGGTCGAAACTTGGAGTAAAAGCTTCCACAAAGTCGGTTTCACCCGAAAGGCAAGAGTCCTTCTCGGACTCCAGGGCCAGACGCCAGGGTTCCCGGCGTCTGGACCCAGATACCAGGGACCCTGGCGTCTGGCCCCTAGACTCCGCAAAACTTCCTTTTGCGCTTTCCAAAAACCTCGTGGGCTTTCCCCTTTGTCCCAGATAAAGTGTTCTCGTGCCCAAACATTTCGGGAAACATCCGGAACCCCTTCCGATGGATTCCGGAACCTTTCTGGAGATCAAACACTACTATCCACATATCAATCTTTACTTCCGGACCATTCTGGAGTTCCTCGTCATATCCGTGATGTCATCCAAAACTCCGAACAACATTCGGTCACCAACATAAATAACTCATAGTACTATATCATCAACGAATGTTAAGCGTGCAGACCCTACGGGTTCGAGAACTATGTAGACATGACCGAGACACCTCTCTTGTCAATAACCAATAGCGGGACCTGGATGCCCATATTGGCTCCTACATATTCTACAAAGATCTTTATCGGTCAGACCGCATAACAACATACGTTGTTCCCTTTGTCATCGGTATGTTACTTGCCCGAGATTCGATCGTAGGTATCTCAATACCTAGTTTAATCTCGTTACCGGCAAATCTCTTTACTCGTTCCGTAATACATCATCCCGCAACTAACTAATTAGTTGCAATGCTTGCAAGGCTTATAGTGATGTGCATTACCGAGTGGGCCCAGAGATACCTCTCCGACAATCGGAGTGACAAATCCTAATCTCGAAATATGCCAACCCAACAAGTACCTTCGGAGACACCTGTAGAGCACCTTTATAATCACCCAGTTACGTTGTGACGTTTGGTAGCACACAAAGTGTTCCTCTAGTAAACGGGAGTTGCATAATCTCATAGTCATAGGAACATGTATAAGTCATGAAGAAAGCAATAGCAACATACTAAACGATCGAGTGCTAAGCTAACGGAATGGGTCAAGTCAATCACATCATTCTCCTAATGATGTGATCCTGTTAATCAAATGACAACTCATGTCAATGGCTAGGAAACATAACCATCTTTGATCAACGAGCTAGTCAAGTAGAGGCATACTAGTGACATATTGTTTTGTCTATGTATTCACACATGTATCAAGTTTCCGGTTAATACAATTCTAGCATGAATAATAAACATTTATCATGAAATAAGGAAATAAATAATAACTTTATTATTGCCTCTAGGGCATATTTCCTTCAGCTCCCAGATTGCACCGGTTGCTGGCACGTGGCCTCTTTGCCGTCTGTGGCAGACGGCAAAGGCCTCTTTGCCGTTGGTGGCAGACGGCAAAGAGGCTGCATTTCCTCTTTTTCTTTTTTTCTTATATTCAAGCATTTTCACAGCAAATAGATGATATATTTTTTCCACAGGGCAATTTCAGAGCAATCATATGAGATATCCAACACATATAATTTCATCATACATGCATAGTTCCATCCAACCATACATAGCAAGTTCCACATACAGGCTTCCAACCATACATATTACAATAGTTTCATCCAACCATACATGCATAGTTCATCGATACAAAAGAAACAGAGAAAGGGATAACAGACACCCCATCAATGCAAGCTTCCGTGAAGTGAATGAAATCTGCAAAATGGGAAGTAAGAAAGTTAGAAGAAGAAGATTAGAAGAAGAAGAAGAAGAAGAAAATGAAGAAGAAGTATATGAAATTTATGAGCTTACTTATGTAAAAATGAAATTTATGAGCTAACTTAGGTAAAAAAGATATTTATGAGCTAACTTAGCTAAAATGGACCATTTTGGAACTAACTGTTGGGGAACGTAGCATGCAATTTCAAAAAATTTCCTATGCTCACGCAAGATCTATCTAGGAGATGCATAGCAACGAGAGGGGGGAGAGCATCTTCATACCCTTGAAGATCGCAAAGCGGAAGCGTTTATCAACGCGGTTGATGTAGTCGTACACCTTCACGATCCGTCCCGATCAAGTACCGAACGTACGGCACCTCCGCGTTCAACACATGTTCAGCTCGATGACGTCCTCGCCTTCTTGATCCAGCAAGACAGGCGAAGTAGTAGATGAGTTCCGGCACCACGACGGTGTGGTGACGGTGTTGGTGAAGAACAATCTCTGCAGGGCTTCGCCAAGCACAACGGAAACTATGACAGAAGATAAACTAGAGGGGACGGGGTTGCCGGCACACGACTTGGTGATTCTTGATGTGTCTTGGGTGCTAGCCCTGCCCCTCTATTTATATGTTGAGCCCTAGGATCGAAATTTGGAGTAAAATCCTCCTCAAAGTCGGTTTTGCCCGAAAGGCAAGAGTCCTACTCGGACTCCAGGGCTAGACGCCAGAGTTCCCGGCGTCTACCCCCTAGACGCCAGGAACCCTGGCGTCTAGCCTCTGGTCTCCGCAAAACTCCCTTTTTCACTTTCCAAAAGACTAGTGGGCTTTCCCCTTTGGCCCAAATAAAGTGTTCTCGTACCCAAACATTTCAGGAAACATCCGGAACCGCTTACGGTGAACTCCGGAACCCTTCCGGAGACCAAACACTATTATCCCATATATCAATCTTTACCTCCGGACCATTCCGGAGCTCCTCGTCATGTTCGCGACCACATCCTAGTTTCCGAACAACATTCGGTTACCAACATACATAACTCATATAGTACTATATCGTCAACGAACGTTAAGCGTGCGGACCCTACGGGTTCGAGATTTATGTAGACATGACCGAGACACATCTCCGGTTAATAACCAATAGCGGAACCTGGATGCCCATATTGGCTCCTAAATATTCTACGAAGATCTTTATCGGTCGAACCTTATGACAACATACGTAATTCCCTTTGTCATCGGTGTGTTACTTCCCCGAGATTCGATCGTCGGTATCATCATACCTAGTTCAATCTCGTTATCAGCAAGTCTCTTTACTCGTTCCATAATGCATCATCTTGCAACTAACTTATTAGTCACATTGCTTGCAAGGCTTATAGTGATGTGCATTACCGAGAGGGCCCAGAGATACCTCTCCGATACTCGGAGTGACAAATCCTAATCTCGATTCACGCCAACCCAACAAGACACCTTCGGAGATACCTGTAGAGCATCTTTATAATCACCCAGTTACGTTGTGACGTTTGATAGCACACAAGGCATTCCTCCGGTATCCGGGAGTTGCATGATCTCATAGTCAAAGGAATATGTATTTGCATACATGAAAGCAATAGCAATATAACTGAACGATCAACATGCTAAGCTAACAGATGGGTCTTGTCCATCACATCATTCTCCTAATGATGTGATCCCGTTATCAAATGACAACTCATGTTCATGGTTAGGAAACCTTAACCATCTTTGATCAACGAGCTAGTCAAGTAGAGGCTCACTAGGGACTGAGTGTTTTGTCTATGTATTCACACATGTATTAAGGTTTCCTGCCAATACAATTCTAGCGTGAATAATAAACATTTATCATGAATAAGAAAATATAAAATAACAACTTTATTATTGCCTCTAGGGCATATTTCCTTCACTAACCTAGGTAAAATGGATCATTTTGGAGCTAACCTAGGTATAATGGATCATTTTGGAGCAAACCTAGGTAAAATGGATCATTTATGAGCTAACTTAGCTAAAATGGATCATTTTGGAGCTAACCTAGGTAAAATGGATCATTTTGGAGCTAACCTAAGTAGAATGGATCATTTATGAGCTAACCTAACTAATATGGATCGTTTTGGAGCTAACCAAGCTAAAATGGATCATTTTGTTACTAACTTAGGTAAAATGGATCATTTTGGAGCTAACATAGGTAAAATGGATCATTTTGGAGCTAACCTAGGTAAAATGGATTATTTTGGAGCTAACTTAGGTAAAATGGATCATTATTGAGCTAACCTAGGTAATTATGCCATTTTTGAGTTAACTAAGCATATTATGCCATTTTTGAGTTAACTAAGCATATTATGCCATTTTTGACATAAGTAAGCTAAGTATAGGTATTTATTGAGCTAACCTAGGTAATTATGCATATTAGAGCTAACTTAGCATATTAGAGCTAACTTAGGTCATTTTGGAGTTAACATAGGCAAAATTGATCATTTTGGAGCTAATTAAGCTTATTATGTCATTTTCAGGAAAATAAGCTAAGTATATGACATATATGAGGTTACCAAGGTTGTTATGCCATTCCAAACCTAAGTAAGATAATTATGCTATTTTATACATAAGTAAGCTAAGTGTATGTCATTATTGAGCAAACCTAGGTAACTAAGCATATTAGAGCTAACTTAGGTCATTTTGGAGGAAACAAAGCTAATTATAGATTGTTTTATAGCTAACTAAGGTAAAATGGATCATTTTGTAGCTAAGTAAGCTAATTATGTCTTTTTGGAGGAAAATAAGCTAAGTCTAGGTCATTATGGTAATCATTTTGGAGGAAATAAAGCTAAGTCTAGGTCATTATGCATTTGTTAAGCAAAACACTAGAGATAACTTACCGTCATCACGGAGGTGAAGCACCAGAGTTGTTCGTGCCGGTACCACTACCAGGAGAAGGATCCTGTGATGCTTGTCTGGAGGTACGCTGCACCAAAGATGATTTGCAATGTCTCGTTAGCATGAGGACACTCAAATGTTAATACTAGTAACTAATATGACCATTCAAATTAAACTCACCGTGGTCCCCGGAGCAATCTCTGGCATCGGCGGAGGGGTCTGACCTGCCTTCTGGCACATAGACTGCACATTTGGTTTTGACGAGTTAGTCATATTAGCTAGTGATGAAACGAACATTACGTGCATGATTTGGCTAATATGCAGAAGAAACTTACCATGAGGAGCTCGTACATGGCCCGATTCTGCATGTCATTCTGTGCCCTCTCCTCCTCCAACATCCTAGCCGTCCTCTCCTCCAAGTCCCGCTCCTTCTCCGCCGCCTGCCGGTCCCTCTCCGCCGCTCCTTGGTTGTATTTCTCTCTCTCTCTCAAGAGCAGCCTGCAACACCACTCCTCGTTAGCATTGTAATCATTGATGGCTGCACACACAATGTAATGCTTGAAAGAAATCTAAGACTGTATAACTAACCTCGAAGGCGAGCTCGATTGGTCGTGGACGAGGCCTTATCTCAGGATTCGAGCTCGTTTGGCGCGCCTTGATCTCTGGGAGAGAGCGAGGACAACGTATAAGTCCATCTCCAATGGCTATCGAGCCATGGGACCTCCCGCCACCAGATATCATCACCAGCTCCGGATCAAACTGCCCGCTCGAGTTAAAGTCCTCTCCTTTCCTCGCCTTCCCCACATCTCTGTACCTCACGAGCTTGTTGTGGGAGGAGATGTTGGTGAAGTTCTCTGGATGATCGAGGTCAGACACAGAGAATGCCTTGGCCTTCTTGTACGGGGCGGTATGGGCCATGGCATAGAGGTCGAACACCTCTGGCACTGGTGCCATATTGTATCCCGCATAAAAGAGAGGAACATAGTATTAGTAATTAAAGGGCTCAAGCTAGCATGACAGAATGAATTGCATGAATCATGAAACAAAACCACATACCCAGTTCCGCCCGTATTGATATAAGTTGGCGCTGCCTTGATGGTGTGGCATACCTCTCATTTGGGCACGCCGGTCCTTGGCATAGTTGTGGATGGCTAGCCATGCATTTGAGCACCACTCATCCACCAACGCGTCCGAACAATCCATCTTATCCACACACCATCTCGGGGGCACCCAAGTTAGTAAAGAGAAACTTGAGCGCTACGCCTACGAATCTAATCAATGAAACTAAGAACAAGGCCTTAAGAATATAGGCAATTACCGTCATGTACTGCTCCTTATTCAGAAACTTTTGGCGGCACTTCTTCTTAGGCTTCCGAACACCACGCGAGGCGAAGTAGTCTCGAACAGCCTGCACCCGAGCCTCGTGCCGTAAGTTTTGTAGTCGGCACCTACACTCGGCATCGATAACTCGTGCACATGCCTCCTCGTATCCCTCCTCACACCTGTAGAAGGTCTGCAATCAAACGAGGCAACATTGATTAGTATAATAACTAAGCTTATTGGAAGATTTTTAATAGTGTAAAGGAGAAATTACCCAAAACGTTCTGATCACCATGTCGGCCCTCGTGTGGCACAAGACACCGTCGATCATCTCCTCTGGCAGGGCCGGGGCAGCCAAGTAGTGCTCCCAGCTCAATCCTAGCTCTGGAAGCTGACCCTCACCGGGCAACGTGACAAACCCCGGGAAGTTTTGCCGGCAAATCACACCAAGGACTTGGTTGGGCCTGCGGACATCCTGAGCATGGTCCCAACCCCTGCAATATGACAAGGCCAACATATTAGATATTTGAAGAAACATGATGGCAAAAGGTACAAAAAGAGTAAATGCACTCACCTCTTCCCATCAGGACAAAGCAACCACCTCTGCTCGCGGGTCGCTGGGAGGGACGTGAACCGTGTACTACCACGTTGGTAGACGGTGGCCCCCTCAACCACTTCACCCTCGCCGCTATCAGAAATCTGATGCCCGCCACCATCAGCATGGCCACTCGGCCCCTCTGGCGGATCCTGCCAGGTACCCCATCCGGACGTCTCCTGGGACGTAGCCTGGTCCGGAGTCACGTGGGCCCAAGTGTCCTGACCCGAAGTCTCGTGGGCCGAAGGCCCGTCGACCCGAGACTCGTGGACCGGAGTCCGCGTAGCCTCCTCCTCAGATGTGTCCCCCCTAGCAGTCGTGTGCTCGGGTGACTCAGCTGGGGGTGGCGGTGAGGAAGGCGTAGGAGCCAGCCTACCTCTCCTGTGGACACATCCTGATCTACCTTGATGTCTACTACACAACTTTATTCTTGTAGACACGTGTTGCGCCCCCAAGTGCAGAGTTCTGTAGGACAGTAGCAATTTTCCCTCAAGTGGATGACCTAAGGTTTATCAATCCGTGGGAGGCGTAGGATGAAGATAGTCTCTCTCAAACAACCCTGCAACCAAATAAGAAAAAGTCTCTTGTGTCCCCAAGACACCAAATACAATGGTAATTTGTATAGGTGCACTAGTTCGGCGAAGAGATGGTGATACAAGTGTAATATGGATAGTAGATATTGATTTTTGTAATAAGAACAATAAAAAACAGCAAGGTAGCAATTGATAAAACGGAGCACAAATGGTATTGCAATGCTTGAAAATGAGGCCTAGGGTCCGTACTTTCGCTACTGCAATCTCTCAACAATGCTATTATAATTGGATCATATAACCATCCCTCAAAGTGCGATGAAGAATCACTCCAAAGTTCCTTTCTAGCGGAGAACATAAGAAGAAATTGTTCGAAGCTATTCTTTCGGATCGATCTATCCAAGAGTTCGTACTAAAATAACACCAAATAATTTCAGATTCATAATACTCAATCCAACACAAAGAACCTCAAAGAGTGCCCCAAGATTTCTATGGGAGAAAGAAAGACAAGAACGTGCATCAATCCCTATGCATAGATTACCCCAATGTCACCTCGGGAATCCGCGATTTGAGTGCCAAAACATATATCAAGTGAATCAATACGATACCCCATTGTCACCACGAGTATTCATATGCAAGACATATGTCAAGTGCTCTCAAGTCCATAAAAGTATTCAATCCGATAAGAACGAAATCTCAAAGGGAAAACTCAATTCATCACAACAAGATAGAGAGGGGAAAACACCATATGATCCGACTATATTAACAAAGCCCACGATATATCAATATCATGACATCTCAAGAACACGAGAGAGAGAGAGAGAGATTAAACACATAGCTACTGGTACAAACCCTCAGCCCCGAGGGTGGACTACTCCCTCCTCATCATGGTGGCCGCCGGGATGATGAAGATGGCCACCGGTGATGATCTCCCCCTCCGGCGGAGAGCCGGAATGGGGTCTAGATTGGTTTCTCGTGGCTACAGAGCCTTGCGGCGGCAGAACTTCTAATTTAGGGTCTCCCGAGGATTTTTGGAATATTTGACGATTTATAGGGCAAAGAGGGGGTGCGGAGGCCACCGAGGTGGGCACAACCCACCTGGGTGTGCCTGGGCCCCCAGGCGTGCCCTGGTGGGTTGTACCCCCCTCGGGGCACGCCCCAGGTGCTTCTCTGGCCCACTGGATGTCTTCTGGTCCATAAAAAGTCCACAAAAAGTTTCGCGGTGTTTGGACTCCGTTTGACATTGATTTCCTGCGATGTAAAAAACAAGCAAAAAACAACAGCTAGCACTGGGCACTGGGTCAATAGGTTAGTCCTAAAAAATGATAGGAAGTTGCTATAAAATGATTGTAAAACATCCAAGAATGATAATATAACAACATGAATACTTCATAAATTATAGATACGCTGGAGACGTATCAGCATCCCCAAGCTTAATTCCTACTCGTCCTCGAGTAGGTAAATGATAAAAGAAATAATTTATGAAGTGTGAATGCTAGCGAAGTGCACAAGTTTGATCAATGACAATTTCAATCACTTTTCCTAGCATCATAACAACAATTCTTTCTTATAAAACTTCCTATGTTAAAGTAGCAACCAATTCACATGTTAAGGTTCAAACAATGAATTCTCTTGAAACTCAACAACCTATGTTCTCAGTCACCAAGCAATTGCAATTCAACTTATTCAATAGAGTCTAAGTAAGAGATCCACATACTCAACCATCATATAGTCTTCTATGATTTCTAACACTCACCGCACATGAGCAAAACGTTTCAACCGGACACATAGAAAGATAGGGGCTTATGATTTCGCCTCCCAATGTATTCACCTCAAGGGTGATGTCAACAATAATAACTCATGTTAACCATATCCAACTAGATATATGTGCCTAGATCTTTCCTCACCACATGATTCTTGCCAAAAGAGAAAAATAAAAAGTAATAGAGAGAAAAACTTTGACTCCTGCATGAAAGTAAATACATAAAAGTAAAAGATAGGCCCTTCGCAGAGGGAAGCAGAGGTTGCCGTGCGCTTTTTGTTTGTATGCTCAACCCCTTAGTGCAAGAGAACGTCACGTTACATTGCCCCTTATGATAGCAAACTTTATTATGCAGTATGTCGTTTTTATTTCTTTACCATCACAAGTTCGTACAATGCTCAATTTCTCTTACACTAAATGATCTAACACTTTTAGAAGCAATTTTTATTGCCTTATTGCACCGATTACAAACTTACTTGAAGGATCTTACTCAATCCTTGGGTAGGTATGGTAGACTCTTGAAAATAATATTTGGGTTTAAGGGTTTTTGGATGGACAAGTAGTATATCTACTTGGTGCGGAATTTTTGGCTAGCAAAGATAGGGGGCAAGCACCACATGTTGAAGGATCTATGACAATATAACTTCTATGTGAATATGAACAAATATAAATCATTACACAGTCTTCCTTGTCCAACGTCAACAATTTTGGCATATAATATTTTGATGGTGGCTCACAATCACAAAAGATTATCAAGATAGTGTATTTGCATGTGAAAGTTCTCTTCCTTATAGTAATCATTCAGGAATTGCTTGTATGACCAATATTGTGATTGTCAAGCTTCAAAAGATTTCACTTTCTAAACCCAATGTGAAGCTACCACTAGGCATGATATGAACATATAATTTCAACTTCATGACATTCAATTTATTCAACAATTTACTCATAGGATATAAGTGAAGCACGAGAGTAAATGACAAACTACTCCAAAGATATAAGTGAAGATCAAGCGAGTAGTTATGTAAATGGATAGCTATTTGAGGACTCTCTTTTATTTAAAAACTTTCAGATCTAAGTGTTTTATTAAAACAGCAAGCAAAAATCAAAACAAAATAAAATGACAAACCAAGAATAACACGCATCATGTGAAGAAGCAAAAACTTAGGCTTAACCGATACTAACCGATAATTGTTGAAGAAGAAAGGTGGGATGCCTACCGGGGCATCCCCAAGCTTAGATGCTTGAGACTTCTTGAAATATTATCTGGGGATGCCTTGGTCATCCCCAAGCTTGAGCTTTTTTGTCTGCTTAGTTCCTTTTATATCACGGTTTTCCTAAATCTCAAGCACTTCATCGACACAAAACTCAACAAGAACTCGTGAGATAAGTTAGTATAAATCAATGCAATAACCTTATCATTCTCTACTGTAGAAAATCACTAAAATTATTATTCAACATTGCATACTAAATGCCTCTGCATATTTAATACTCCTATCCTCAAATAGAATCATTAAACAAGCAAACATATGCAAACAATGCAAACGTAACAGCAATCTGCCAAAACAGGATAGTCTGTAAAGAATGCAAGAGGATCCATACTTATTCAACTTAAAAAATTCTAAAAATTTAACACATTGTAGAAAATTTATTAGAGCTTATTTTGCAAAAAGTTTCAACATTTTATCACATTCTGACTTTTCTGGGGAATTTTTGCAACACCGATAAACTTTCTGTTTTCAAACAACAACATGTAGACTTGCAAAATAAGCATGGTGAAGGCTATCATTGCCACTTTTTATTGAAATAAGAGATGCAAAACATTATTATAAATAACATCAAGCAAATCCTAACAAAATAAAATGATGCTCCAAGCTAAACAGCTATCATGTGACGAACGAAAACATGGCTTCAAGTGAGGTTACCGATAATGTTGAAGACGAAAGAGGGAATGCCTTCCGGGGCATCACCAAGCTCAGTTGCTTGGATCTTCCTTGAATATTACCTTGGGGTTCCTTGGGCATACCCAAGCTTAGAGTCTTGTCACTCCTTATTCTCCTTATATCGACATCTCACCCAAAACTTGAAAACTTCAATCACACAAAACTTAACGGAACTTCATGAGATAGGTTAGTATGATAAAGAGCAAACCATTTCACGTTGGTACTATCAAACACAAGATTCATAATTGTTTCCACACAATGCCTACTATAGCATATCATTTCTACAATTTATATTGAGCAATATAAGCCATAGAAACTAAAAAACAAGCTAACTATGCATTGAAAACAGAATCTGTCAAAAACAGAACAGTCTGCAGTAATCTATACTCCAACCATAGTTCTGCTACTCCAAAAATTCTAAAAAATTAGGAAAACATAGAGAATTAGTTTATCTATCACCTGTAAAAAATTCAGATCAAAAGAACGTCCAGTGAATTTTTAAAATTCCTGGACTGAGCGCAAAAGTTTTTGTTTTTGCACAGATTCAAGTCAACTATCATTCACACCATCCCAAAGGCTTTACTTGGCACTTTATTGAAACAAAAGCTATAAAACATGATTAGTACAGTATATTAATCATGTGAAAACATAAAACAGCAGGGTATAAGTGTTTGGTTGTCTCCCAACAAGCGCTTTTCTTTAGTGCCTTTTAAGCTAGGCATGATGTTTTCAATGATGCTCACATAAAAGATAAGAATTGAAACACAAAGAGAGCATCATGAACCATATGACTAGCACATTTAAGTCTAACCCACTTCCTATGCATAGGGATTTTGTGAGAAAACAACTTATGGGAACAAGAATCAACTAGCATAGGAAGGCAAAACAAGCATAACTTCCGAACTTTCAACACATAGAGAGGAAACTTGATATTATTGTAATTCCTACAAGCATAAGTTCCTCCATCATAATAATTTTCAGTGGAATCATGAAGAAATTCAACAATATAATCATCACATAAAGCATTCTTTTCATGACACAAAAGCATATAAAACTTATTACTCTCCACATAAGCAAATTTCTTCTCATCAATAGTAGTGGGAGCAAACTCAACAAAATAACTATCATGAGAGTGAAAATTAAGATCATGATGACAAGTTTCATGATTATCATTATTCTTTATAGCATACATGTCGTCACCATAATCATCATAGATAGCAACTTTGTTATGATAGTCAATTGAAGCCTCATCCAAAATGGTGGATTCATCACTAAATAAAGTCATGACCTCTCCAAATCCACTTTAATAATTATAATCATCATAAATAGGAGGCATGCAATCATTATAAAAAATTTGCACATCAAATCTTGGGGGACTAAAAATATCATCTTCATCAAACATAGCATCCCCAAGCTTATGGCTTTGCATATCATTAGCATCATGGATATTCAAAGAATTCATACTAAAAACATTGCAATCATGCTCATCATTTATACCAAACATTCTATTGAATTCTTCTTCTATCAATTGAGCACAATTTCCCTTTCCATCATTTTCACGAAATACATTATAAAGATGAATAATAGGATGCAAACTTAATTCCTTTCTTTATGTAGTTTTCTTTTATAAAACTAAACTAGTGATAAAAAAATAAGAAACTAAAAGATTCGATTGCAAGATCTAAAGATATACCTTCAAGCACTCACATCCCTGGCAACCGCGCCAGAACAGAGCTTGATGTCTACTACGCAACTTTATTCTTGTAGACACGTGTTGGGCCTCCAAGCGCAGAGTTTTGTAGGATAGTAGAAATTTTCCCTCAAGTGGATGACCTAAGGTTTATCAATCCGTGGGAGGCTTAGGATGAAGATAGTCTCTCTCAAACAACCCTACAACCAAATAATAAAAAGTCTCTTGTGTCCCCAACACACCAAATACAATGGTAATTTGTATAGGTGCACTAGTTCGGCAAAGAGATTGTGATACAAGTGTAATATGGATAGCAGATATTGATTTTTGTAATAAGAACAATAAAAAACAGCAAGGTAGCAATTGATAAAACGGAGCACAAACGGTATTGCAATGCTTGAAAATGAGGCCTAGGATCCGTACTTTCGCTAGTGCAATCTCTCAACAATGCTAATATAATTGGATCATATAACCATCCCTCAAAGTGCGATGAAGAATCACTCCAAAGTTCCTATCTGGCAGAGAACATAAGAAGAAATTGTTTGTAGGGTACGAAACCACCTCGAAGCTATTCTTTTGGATCGATCTATCCAAGAGTTCGTACTAAAATAACACCAAATAATTTCAGATTCATAATAATCAATCCAACACAAAGAACCTCAAAGAGTGCCCCAAGATTTCTACCGGAGAAACAAAGAGAAGAACGTGCATCAACCTCTATGCATAGATTACCCCAATGTCACCTCGGGAATCCGCGAGTTGAGTGCCAAACCATATATCAAGTGAATCAATACGATACCCCATTGTCAGCACGAGTATTCATTTGCAAGACATATGTCAAGTGCTCTAAAATCCATAAAAGTATTCAATCCGATAAGAACGAAATATCAAAGGGAAACTCAATTCATCACAACAAGATAGAAAGGGGAAAACACCATATGATACGACTATATTAACAAAGCCCGCGATACATCAAGATCGTGACATCTCAAGAACACGAGAGAGAGAGAGAGATTAAACACATATCTACTAGTACAAACCCTCAGCCCCGAGGGTGGACTACTCCCTCCTCATCATGGTGGCCGCCGGGATGATGAAGATGGCCACGGGTGATGATCTCCCCCCCGGCGGAGTGCCGAAATGGGGTCTAGATTGGTTTCTCGTGGCTACAGAGCCTTGCGGTGGTGGAACTTCTGATCTAGGGTCTCACGAGGGTGTTTTTGAATATTTGACGATTTATAGGGCAAAGAGGGGGTGCGGAGGCCACCGAGGTGGGCACAACCCACCTGGGCGCGCCTGGGCCCCCAGGCGCGTCCTGGTGGGTTGTGCCCCCTCAGGGCACCCCCAGGTGCTTCTCTGGCCCACTGGATGTCTTTTGGTGCATAAATAATCCACAAAAAGTTTCGCGGTGTTTGTACTCCATTTGATATTGATTTCCTGCGATGTAAAAAACAAGCAAAAAACAGCAACTGGCACTGGGTCAATAGGTTCATCCTAAAAATGATATAAAGTTGCTATAAAATGATTGTAAAACATCCAAGAATGATAATATAACAACATGAATACTTCATAAATTATAGATACGTTGGAGACGTATCATACCTCCTCTCTTCTTCCCTCCCCGACATCCTCTCCCGGTGGGCAACGACACCGACAAAGAAGCGCTCGGCGGTGTCCCCAAACTGTCTAACAACGGTCTCTGGAGAGGTGCGGGTGGAATGGAAGAACCCCTCCCACCACGCTTCGGACCCGCCCCCACTGAGGAAGTCCTGGATTAGGGGGTCCTCGGACAACCGGACTATATCCTTTGGCCGGACTGTTGGACTATGAAGATACAAGATTGAAGACTTCGTCCCGTGTCTGGGTGGGACTCTCCTTGGCGTGGAAGGCAAGCTTGGCAATACGGATATGTAGATCTCCTCCCTTGTAACCGACTCTGTGTAACCCTAGCCCCCTCTGGTGTCTATATAAACCGGAGGGTTTAGTCCGTAGGACAACAACAATCATACCATAGGCTAGCTTCTAGGGTTTAGTCTCTCTGATCTCATGGTAGATCAACTCTTGTAATACTCATATCATCAAGATCAATCAAGCAGGAAGTAGGGTATTACCTCCATTGGGAGCGCCCGAACCTGGGTAAACATCGTGTCCCCCGCCTCCTATTACCATCCGCCTTAGACACACAGTTCGGGACCCCCTACCCGAGATCCGCCGGTTTTGACACCGACATTGGTGCTTTCATTGAGAGTTCCATTGTGCCGTCACTACAAGGTTTGATGGCCCCTTCGATCATCGGCAACGATGCGATCCAGGGTGAGGTTTTCCTCCCCGGACAGATCTTCGTATTCGGCAGCTTCGCACTGCGGGCCAACTCGCTTGGCCATCTGGAGCAGATCGAAAGCTACGCCCCTGGCCATCAGGTCAGGTTTGGGAGCTTGAACTATACTGCTGACATCCGCGGAGACTTGATCTTCGACGGATTCGAGCCCATGTCAGGTGCGCCGCATAGTCACGACATGCATGACTTAGCTCTGCCAACGGACAGTGTTCGGGAGATCCCACCTGCAGCTACTCCAGCCCTCGATCCGGAGCAGATTATGCCGTCCGAGGACGGGTGGATGGACCCCGCCACGGAGGCCGCACACTCAGCAGCGATAGAGCCGAATACTGACTTCACCTCTTATGAGACCCGTGTTGCCGGACATTTGGATTCGTCCCCGGCCACGGGCTCCGAACCGCCTGCGTCCGTGCCTATCGAATCTGATTGGGCACCGATCATGGAGTTTTCCTCCGTGGATATCTTTCAACACTCACCACTGGGCGACGTGCTAAACTCATTGAGGTCTCTCTCCTTGTCAGGAGACCCTTGGCCGAACTATGTCCGGCTAGAATGGCATGCGGACGACGAAGAAATTTGCTGCCCACCCACCACCCACTTAGTAGCCACTGTTGACGATTTAACTGACATGCTCGATTTCGGCTCCGAAGACATCGACGGTATGGACGGAGATGCAGGAGATGAACAGGAACCACCGCCCACAGGGCGCTGGGCTGCCACCTCATCATATGATATATACATGGTGGACACCCCCAAAGAAGGCGATGGTGATAAGACAACGGAGGATAATCCCTCCAAGAAGCAATCCAAGCACCGACGTCAGCTGCGCCGCTCTAAGTCCTGCCATAGCAAAAGCAGCAATACCGGCACAAGAGACAATAACGCTCCGGATAGTGCCGAAGACGACGACAATCCCCTCCAGCCAGACCTCGAGCGGTAGGATGAACAAGCTAGCCCTCCGGAACAGGCAGGAAACGGAGAATCAGAGGATGACAATTACATGCCTCTCTCCGAAGACGAGGTGAGCCTTGGCGACGAAGAATTTATCGTGCCTGAGGATCCCGTCGAGCAGGAGTGCTTCAATCGCCGGCTTATAGCCACAGCAAACAGCCTGAAGAAAAAGCAACAGCAGCTTCGAGCTGATCAAGATATGCTAGCGGATAGATGGACTGAAGTCCTGGCGACCGAGGAATACGAACTCGAGCGCCCAACCAAGAGTTACCCAAAGCGCAAGTTGCTACCCCAACTAGAGGAGGAAGCATTGAAACCTACATCACCAGCGTATGATGCGGCTGATTGGCCACCTCGTGGACGAGATAGAGAGGCATATCAGCCCGAAGTCCAGCCCGCACCCCGCCGCCATTCAAACAAAAATACCAAGGCCCGGGGCAACACGCGGGACCTGCGAGACGTATTGGAAAACAAAGCAAAACATACAAGATCGATCTACGGATCACGGGGTCGCGCCCCAACGCATGACGATCTAGATACACTAAAAGCAAATCCGGACGGGCCGAATACAACAGACAAGACTCGTATGAACTGCGTCGTGACATAGCCCGGCACAGAGGCGCCGCACACCCTCTATGCTTCACCGATGAAGTAATGGATCATGAATTCCCAGAAGGGTTTAAACCCGTAAACATTGAAACATATGATGGTACTACAGACCCCGCGGTATGGATAGAAGACTTCTTCCTCCACATTCACATGGCCCGCGGGGATGATTTACATGCCATCAAGTATCTCCCGCTAAAACTCAAAGGGCCGGCTCGGCATTGGCTCAATAGCTTGCCGGCAAACTCCATTGGAAGTTGGGAGAGCCTGGCAGATGCATTCCCGTACAATTTCCAGGGCACTTATGTGCGACCACCGGACGCTGACGATTTAAGTCACATAACTCAGCAGCCAGGGGAATCGGCCAGGAAATTCTGGATCCGGTTCCTAACTAAGAAGAACCAAATTGTCGTCTGTCCGGATGCAGAGGCCTTAGCGGCATTTAAGCATAACATCCGTGACGAATGGCTCGCCCGGCACCTCGGCCAAGAGAAGCCAAAATCCATGGTAGCCCTCACGACACTTATGACCCGCTTTTGGTCGGGCGAAGATAGCTGGTTGGCTCGTAGTAACAATACAGCAAGCAAACCTGGCACATCAGAGGCTAGGGATAACAACGGCAAACCACGACGCAACAGACACAAGAGCCGCAAATATGGTGAAAACGCCGAAGATACGGCAGGTAACGCCGGGTTTAGGGGCTCAAAGTCCGGTCAGCGGAAAAGGCCACTCAAAAATAACAATTCAGGTCCATCCAGTCTGGACCGCATACTCGATCGCCAATGCCAAATTCATGGCACCCCAGGAACGCCAGCCACCCATACCAACAGAGAATGCTGGGTCTTCAAACAAGCCGGCAGGGCAGGCGCCAAAAATGGAGAAGGGGGTCTCAAAGCGATGATGGCGACGAAGAGCCCAGATCACCGAACACAGGAGGACAAAAGAAATTTCCCCCGCATATTCAATCGGTGAATGTGGTAAACACCACCCAAATTCCCAACTCGGACCGGATATGCACCCTTAGGGATGCCGACTTAACGGAACCAGTCGTCCCACAATATAAACTAGGGTCGGTCACCTTCAACCGCACGGATCGTCCGGTTAACGCTAGTCAGGGCAATCCAGCCGCACTAGTCCTCGACCCAATAATTGACGGGTTCCACCTCACACGAGTCCTTATGGACGGAGGCAGCAGTCTAAATCTGCTTTACCGGGACACAGTGCGCAAGATGGGCATCGATCATTCGGTGATCGAACCCACTAAAGCCACTTTCAGAGGCATTATACCAGGTGTGGAAGCCAGCTGTACAGGCTCCATCGCCCTTGAGGTAGTCTTCAGATCACCAGAAAATTACCGTACCAAAGAGTTAATCTTCGAAATCGTCCCTTTCCGTAGTGATTATCAGGCACTGCTCGGACGAACCGCGTTCGCTCGATTCAACGCGGCGCCACATTATGCCTACCATAAGCTCAAGATGCCCGGTCCACGTGGCGTCATCACGGTTAATGGCAAGGCCGAACCTTCCCTCGACACCAACAAGTACACCACTGCCTTAACAGCAGAAGCAACGGGCAGCACCTAGCAGCCGAACCTCGAGTCGACGTCCAGGCTCCCGGACACCGTCAAGGGACTCCGAACTACTTCGCGGAAGGATAGCCCGACTCGTCCAAAGCTCGATTAAATGCTCTGGCGAAGGCCAGGACAGGCCGCACTTGGCGGCTCAACCACTCTCCGGCACGCAAACGTTTTTTACATTTCCTTCGCAGGTTCACCTTTGCGCCGACCAGGACGGGCGATACGGAGGCAACTTGAACGCGCAAGGGAATCCTTAGACATTCCCCGCAATGACCATCCGGCGATCCGCACTCAGCTTCTTCCCCCTGGTCTCAGCAGGTTCCGCAGTCATATTCCTTTTTTATCACATTACCTGTACTCATACGCATAGATGTACTATTCAAATACAACATGTGGATTTATATGACGCTTACCTGCTGTTATTTCTTATTGAAATTCTTTTGTCAAGTGGCATCTGTACACAGCGATATGCCTTAAAATATGCCAGGGGCTTCGTTTTACCCATAACACGGCAATAAAGTCCAAACACCTTCACGGAAGTTCGGCACCCCGAACCTATAGCATTATATGCATCAGCTCTGAATCATGTCTTGGGTCAATAGTTGGGTTTGCCCGGCTCCCATGTTTTGGTACCTTACGTTCCACTATATCGGCTAAGGTAGCACTGGGGGAACTACTGCGATTGTGTCCCGGTTCTTCCGGACGAGCACCTCAGTAGAGAAAGCCGAAAACTGACTGTCATGATACGGCGAGAGCTGGTCAGCTGTTCGAGAGGTTACAAAATCTTTAAGGATTTCTCCCGCATAATGCCATAACCAACGCAGCGTGCGATGGATCGGTTTTTCTTCCGATCAGGTGCTTATAGAGCCCCCCGTGCGGTCTTCCGAACACCAGGGGCTGCGCCTACCTTCCTAAAGCTCCTATGGCTAAGTGAGAGTGATAAAGCCTTATAGTCCGATTGCCTGGTTCGTTGTGCTGAACACCTCCTTCGAAGGACCCAAAACTGGGATAAAGAGTGAAAAGGTTTATCCCGAACAGCCCCGTACTTCTTACGTGGGGGCAGAAGCCGACGACTGGCCAACTCTCAGGATTAATATATAAAACGGCCGCGCAGGAGGATAAACTTTTATATAACAAGCAATAAATAATATAAATGACCTTGTTCAAACATTACAAAGGACAACATGATTTGCATTCATGGAAATATAATGTCCTTGCTACATAGCTCCGCTGCAAGGTAGGATCCGTTCCGGACACTCTCATAATATAATTCAGGCTTGCGGTGCTCCTTTCCCTCTGGCGGTCCTTCAGTCATCAGCTTTTCAGCATCCATCTTCCCCCAGTGCACCTTTGCGCGGGCGAAGGCCATTCGCGCACCTTCTATACAGACCGACCGCTTGATGACATCAAGTCGAGGGCAGGCACTCACAAGCCGCTTCACGAGCCCGAAGTAGCTGCTCGGAATCGGCTCGGCGGGCCATAGCCGGATAATCATATCCTTCATGGCCAGTTCCGCTGCCTTATGCAGTTCGATCAGCTATTTCAGTTGATCGACAAAGGGCACCGGATAATTCGGTGCCAACTACTGCGACCAGAAGAGCTTATCTACAGTGTTCTTTTCTTTGGCTCGGTAGAATTGGGCAGCATCTGATATGCTGCGGGGCAGCTCGGCAAACACCCCTGAGAAATCCGAATGCAAAATTAGAAACATAATTTTCCCCTCAAATACTTGCTTTACATGGAAAAAGCCTTACCCGCCGCGATCTTTATCACCTCTTGGATCCCCTGCAGGGCGCTTTGGGTTTCCCCCCGGGCATCATTCGTGGCCTGATGCGCCTTGGTGAGTTCGGATTCTTTTTCTGTTAAACGCTGCTCGAAGGTATCGCATTTCCTCATGGCCTCTTGCAGCTCCTGCTCAGCTTTAATAAACCTGGCCTCGTGCTTCTCACGAAGAGCCTGCTCTATGGCTGCCTTTTTCTCGGCCTCGGCCACAGCCTTCTTAAGAGCCTTGACTTCGGTCACCACCTCTAGCGCAAATCATGAAGCTTATTTCATCATACTGAAAATTCATTCGCAATAAACGCGAACAAGACTTGTGCATACCTTGTTTATCCCCCAACTGCATTTTCAATTGGCCAAGATCTTCCTTGGCCTCCTGCTCCAGATTTTGATTCAGTCCGGAGATCTCCACAGTATGAGCGGCAGCAGCCGCTACAGACGCCTGCTTATAGGGAAGAGAAATAGATGTCATTCAATGAGTCTTCCTGCGAACATAAATTTGATCCTCTGTCCGGTTCTTTCTTTCACCGAACATTGTATCAGGGGCTACTATCCATACCACGACACTCTTCGAAACCTCATAAAACATACCTCAAAACCTTTTATAAGGCCGATACATGCTCCATTCAGTCCACTCTCAGCAGACTGAATCTTCTCAATCACCGCACCTATAAGGGCACGGTGTTCATCGACGATGGAGGCGCTCTTCAGCACCACCAACAAAGCATCCGACACCTCTGGTTGGATAGAGGTTGCCAGTGTAACAGGCATGTCCCCTCCAGTTGAGAGAGGCTGCGATTGGTCTCCGGAACCGTATCCGGCTGGGAGCCGAATTCCAGATGGCCCCCTCCGTCAGCTCCCATGGGAATTTTCTCCCCCACGTGTCCGGCCCCTGAAGTTTGACCTCCGGGCACCGCCTTCAAGGTCTTTTCCTCTCCTCCTTGGCCGGGGTCCTTCTGGGACATAACCTCGGTGTTATGCACCTGTTTGGAGGAAGGGACCTTTGGGGGCGTCCTGCTCTCCATAGCATCCGAGCTCAGCGAATCCTCTGATGAGGATTGTTTGGTACGGGACCTCGCCGGACTACAAAAAATATGGCTCGGGTTAAAGTACTATGCCATGATGAGTCTGGACGCATAAACGTACTCGGATTTTATATACTCACGAGTTCACCAGGGGCTGGGCCCTGGGATCCCACGCCGGGCCGCTGTCGGCGGCGGCAGTGGACTCCTCCGGAGGAGGAGCCTTTCCCCTTTTGGGCGGCTCGGCCTCCAAGTGTACAGAGGCCGTCCTCTTCTTTCTTCCCCCCACAGGGGATTCATCTTCCTCCTCCTCCTCATCCTCTTCAGAGGCGGAACGGGCATCAGAGCCTTCGGATATTGTGTTTGAAGTGCCGCGGCGACGAAGGCCGCCCCGGGTCTTTTTGGCCTCCTTCTCGGCCGTCTTCTTCGGCACCTTGTAAGGCGCCGGAACCAGCATCTTCGTCAGGAGTGGGACGGCCGGTTCTTCGGGCAGCGGGGCCGGACAATGGATCCGCTCCGCCTTCTTCGTCCAGCCCTGGGAGAGTTGTATAAAACATGTTAAGCGCTTCCTTTGGGTCACGCGGATAAAAAGTATGATGACTTACCAAACTTGCAGGGCGGGACAGTTGGTACCCGCGGTCCTCAGCGGAGTCCGGCCATGATTTGCTGGACTTGAAAAGCACCTTCCAGATGTCCTTGTGCGAGGAGCCGAAAAGCTCTCGTAAGGTTTTGTGCCTGGCTGGATCGAATTCCCATAGATTGCAGGTCCGGTGTTGACAAGGCAGGATCCGGCGAACTAACATTACCTGGACTACATTGACAAGTTCAATGTTCTTGTCTCCCATATCTTTAACGCGCGTCTAGAGCACCGACAGTTCATCGGACGAGGACCAGTCCAGGCCCTTCTTGACCCAGGATGTAAGCCACAGGGGGGCACCGGATCGAAACTCAGGAATAGCGGCCCATTCCGTGCCGCGCGGCTCAGTGATATAAAACCACTGCTGTTGCCACTCCTTGACAGAATCGTTAAAGGTTCCTGTTGGCCATATGACATTGGGCATCTTGCTCACCATAGCGCCCCCGCACTCGGCATGCTCGCCGCCCACTACCTTGGGCTTCACATTAAAAATCTTCAGCCATAAGCCGAAGTGTGGCGAGATCCGGAGAAAAGCCTCGCACACGACAATGAATGTCGAGATGTTGAGGAAGGAATTAGGAGACAGATCATGAAGATCGATCCCATAGTAATACATGATGCCGCGAATGAATGGGTGGAGGGGAAACCCTAGCCCGTGGACAAAGTGAGGGAGGAACACAACCCTCTCGTGGGGTTCCGGAGTAGGGACGATCTGTCCCGCCGTCGGGAGATGGTGGCTGATTTTCTTGGCCAGATACCCGGCCTCCCGAAGCTTTTTGATATCCTTCTCCCGGACGGTAGATGCCATCCATTTGCCTCCTGCTCCGGATCCGGACATTTTCGGAAGGCCTTTGTGGGCAGAAAAGATGAACGCTTGGGCGCTGGAGCTCGGGCGGAGGGGAATGGATCGGGAAGAAGAAAGCGTGGGTGTGAATGGGCGTTCTTATCCCCTTATAAAGGCAACAGGTATTCTATGCCTCCCCGCTTGCCCGGTAAAATCGCTTATCCCCCAACCGCCGTAATTGATGGCACGGTTGGGTTACTTGCACTCGTATTGATGAGAATCCCGTGAAAAGAGGGACACGATCTCTGCTTTGACAGGACATGCCAATAAAACCGCCTCGCAACACGTACAGTGGCAGGCTCGGAAAAATGGTTCATCATGACCAGACCACGACAGTACGTCATGTTATGAAAAGCTGTCAGCAGATTAGATTTGTGGAAATATTGTTCTCTCTACGGTGGTATGTGTAATTTGTTTTGCAGAGCCGGACACTATCCTCGTGTTCAAAATCTTCAATGGAGTATTCGGAGGAGGAACCCACCTTGCAATGCCGAAGACAATCTGCGCGCCGGACTCATCGTCATTGAAGCCTGGTTCAGGGGCTACTGAGGGAGTCCTAGATTAGGGGGTCCTCGGACAGCCGGACTATATCCTTTGGCCGGACTGTTGGACTATGAAGATACAAGATTGAAGACTTCGTCCCGTGTCCGGGTGGGACTCTCCTTGGCGTGGAAGGCAAGCTTGGCAATACGGATATGTAGATGTCCTCCCTTGTAACCGACTCTGTGTAACCCTAGCCCCCTCCGGTGTCTATATAAACTGGAGGGTTTAGTCCATAGGACAACGACAATCATACCATAGGCTAGCTTCTAGGGTTTAGCCTCTCCGATCTCGTGGTAGATCAACTCTTGTAATACTCATATCATCAACATCAATCAAGCAGGAAGTAGGATATTACCTCCATTGAGAGGGCCCGAACCTGGGTAAACATCGTGTCCCCCGCCTCCTGTTACCATCCGCCTTAGACGCACAGTTCGGGACCCCCTACCCGAGATCCGCCGGTTTTGACACCGAGACCCACAATCTTTTAATACCGTTCATGATAGAAGAGTAAACAGAATTAGTACAACATACAAAAATTGAATACCTACATGAATAATAAAATGTATATTCATCAGATAATAGGTAAAGATAGGTCCATCAGCATCTATATTCATCAGTTAATCTAGTTTGTCAATTTTGAAACTTCAACAACCAAACTGACTCATGACAAAAGATCCTCGACCATCGACCCCTCGACCCTCTTTCCCTCAGCGACCCTCGACCCCTCGGCGATCCTCGACCCCTCGGCTACCATCAACCCCTTGACCCTCGACCCGTCGGCATTCCTTGTCCCTTGACCCCTCGGCTATCCTCGACCCTCGACTCCTCGGCGGTCCAGTCAAACACCTTCACTATGAGCATGTTGCGGCTGTTGTCATAGCTTAAGATGCGGACATGCCCGAGCTGAAGGTCATCAGCGCGGGCGAACTACTTCCATCCGTTCTTCGTGCACGGATGGAAGCAGTTCACCCGCGCTCATGACCTTTAGCTTGCGGACATCCTCATCTTAAGCAACGACACTAGTCGGTCATCACTCAGACCGGAAGATCCTCGACCATCGACCCCTCGACCCTCGACCCCTCGGCGACCATCGACCCCTGACCCCTCGGCAATCCTCGACCCTCGACCCCTCGGCGGTCCTGTCGAACACCTTCACTATGAGCATGGTGCGGTGATACGTCTCCAACATATCTATAATTTTTGATTGTTCCATGCTATTATATTATCTGTTTTCGATGTTTTATATGCATTAATATGTTAGTTTATATTATTTTTGGGACTAACCTATTAACTTAGAGCCTAGTGCCAGTTTCTGTTTTTTCCTTGTTTTAGAGTTTCGCAGAAAAGGAATACAAAACAGAGTCCAAACGGAATAAAACTTTCGCGATGATTTTTCTTGGACCAGAAGACATCTAGAGGACTTGGAGTGCAAGTCAGAGAATGTGGCACCCCGGCTCAGAGCGACCGGTTTACCCTGCATTACCAGCCCAGAGATCATGTCTTCTGGCAACACACAACATATTGGTACAGAAAACAACCGCTTTATTGATGCTAGCGGAACAGAGTTCATATTACAACAGTGGTCGAGGCCAAGCGGCACACTTGGTGCGGCGGAACAATGTGTACATTATTTAGTGAACATAAAGGGGCCTCGACTCGAACAATTACGTGGCAGCGGAATAACGTCGTAGCGGAAGCTCCATATCACAGGGACACTGATGTGGACACGATCTAGACTCGAACAACGTTCCTTTCCAACGAGACTTTCTTGAAATCTGGCATGACACGCCAGGTCAGTACATTGAATGTACTTGCAAGCTCACAACAAGCATAATCATAATGACAAACAATATCATGATATTTAACCAATTATTAATAATGCAACATTATATGTCAACATGCTGTGATCAAGCCCAAACGTCCCTCAGGACAGCTTACCAACTGTGATCATCTCTGGACCACAAACACACCACCATAGTGGTCTTTCTCAAGAACAACTCGTGATCCTTACGACGATCACAACCACGACCATCATTTGGTCCCAAATACCTCGATGGCATTTCTGCCATCCATTGACAATGCAAAGTTCATAGCTTAGTGTGCAATTTTTATTAAACGTTGACTCATGGTGGGACCTAGTACGAGGTGTCCGTGACCGTGGACTCGGCTATCGATAGATTATACACTCTGCAGAGGTAGCACATTGTACCCACACCACAGAACCCATGGCCTCGCATTCCCATTCGGGTGGACCAACGGCATTCCGACAAAACCCCTCCACTACCACAGCACTCTCCCGGACACTCCGACCCAAATCCCCAACGGGCTGGTCCTGGGTGGCCCCGTGTCTACCAAAGACACCCCGACCACCGTCGTGGTCAAAACACTCCCACTCGGGGACTCGGTACCACAATCTCATCAACGAGCACACAAGATTATGTGTGCTTACCGGGCCAGGGCAAACATGACATAATCTTCCCTAGATGGAGGCACCGACCAGAGGCCGTGTCAATGGACCGAATCAAGGCCTTCCCACAAGGAAAATGTGGTTGCACTGGAAAGAAACTCGATTCAGCGGCACCATGACCCAGTCAACGGTATATTCAAGTTGAGTTATATTCAGGATTAACTTTAAACTAAAAATGACCGGTGTCATAGCATGGCATGAATTGCAAAACAACACATGCATCACATATTGATAAAAATGACCGACGTCATCCATATGCACACCAAGCATAAACGTCAACAACTCATATTACTCTACTTGCTCAAAATGACTCACAACTTAACCAAAATATTTTGCAACAAGTTTTATTAATTTCCTACGCAAGAAAGTAACTCCGATAAATTTTTCGTATGCTTGACCAAAAGATATCATTATCAACAACTCTTAATTTCTTTATCACTAAGTTGGGTTCAAACATTCTGTAAGACAAGTACTATGATTAAACAAGTATTTAACAGAATATTTTCTAACAAATTTTTATCAATTTAAGAATGCAAACACAAAGCTTTAAATAATTACTAACATTCATAACAAAATTATTTCTAACATCACCTCAAATAAATTTTAACTTGCTTTACCCACTTAAACTAGTTTCAACTATTCTGTAATTCAAGCATAACAACTGACCAATACTTAACAGAATACAAATAATTCAATAATTATTTAAATGCATGGGTTAATCATTTCATTTAAGTGAGAAAATCACAAATATTGAAATGGTATCATAAAAATGTTGCTGTGGCTTGCCTTAGTGCAGATGAGGTTCACAAGCCTCCTGGTGATCCTCAAGACAAGCCTCACCTTCTGAAAATAATTTTAAACACAAAAAGAAAATATCAAGAACACTTCTGAAATTCACCAGAAATTCTAAACAGCTCAGAAAAATCTCATCTTTGGTGAGCTGTTAGATTTCCTTTCAAAGAACACAATGCAAAAAGAATCATCTCATTTGGACTTATGGTTAAAAAGTTAAAATTGTTTGAAGCTCTTTGGAATATAAATGAATTTGAATAAAAAGAAACAGCTGGGGGGGGTGACGTCGAAGGCGTAAAGCCCAGGGGCGCCACCACTCGTACCGCTTCGCGCGTGTACTGAGTGCCTGACTAGCGGGCCCCGCTAGTCAAGTGGGGGAAGAGGGAGAGAGAAACAGAGAGGGCCGCGGCTTCGCCGGAGCTCTCGCCGGCGACGAGGGCTCCTTGGCCCAAACGAGAGGGAGGGATTGAGAGAGGGGACGATGGAGCACCTGCCTGTACCCGTAGCGTGGCTAGGGGTGGTCGGACGGCGTCGGAAACTAGCTCGCAAGTGGAGGCAGAACGTGGAGGTCGCCGGAGTTGAGGAAGACGGCGAGCAAAGGTCACTCCAGAGGCTCCAAGCGGGCGAGATGGCCTCACCGGAGAGAGGCGGAGGCCTTCGAGGGGTCTCCCAGGCCTGGGAGGGGCTGGAGCTACCGCGGAGACCAGAGGGGATCGCCGGTGAGCTCGAGCTCGGGGACGGCGGCCCGAGGCCTGCCCGGCCGGGCTACGGCTTCCTACTCGATCGTGGGGTGTGTGTGAGTGCTGGATGGTGCTCGAGGAGGCTGGGGTGGCTCTATTTATAGGCGAGCGGTGAGGGTGCTTCGGGCTCCGCCGGTGGACACCTGTCCACGGCGCCTGGGGACGAGCGGCGTCAGTGAGAGGGGGAGAAGGCGACGGAGGTCACGCGACCACTGTGGGCGACGGAGACGAGCACAGGATCAAGGGGATGGTGACGAGCACAGTGCGCTCCACACTGTTGGGCTGGCCGGACCTTGCCCGTGCTCGCAGTGGCGAGCTCCGGCGTCGGCGAGTGCCAGGGAGGAGTTAAGGACGTCGAGACGATGATGATGGCGGGGTTTGGCATGGTTGGGCAGGCGGGGGAAGCGAGCACGCTCGAACAGAGCGCTCGACGTCACCCAGAGCGCGTCGACACGCATGCCTGGCATCGTGGACACGCGTGGTCACCGCGCGAACTCTCTCCTCAGGCCAGCCTTCGTCCAAAAATCATGTCTGACATGTTGTTTGTGGTAGTTTTGAAGTTTACCACGGTTTGGTTTGGATCCAGGTGCAGTAGAGAAGATTTTACAAGCCAGGTAAGTTTCTGGTCAGTAACTTTGTGATGTTACTGTGGTCAAATGGCTGGGAGTTTGGGGTTGTGCTTTGGAGGCTAGTTATAAGTTAGTAAGGTAAAAATGCACAAGAAAGTTCAGGTCAAATGGAGCAAGTAAAATGGTAGTTGCTGTAGAAACCACCATTTCTGTCCAGAACAGAAAAGATTTTCTGTAGCAAAAATATTCCAAAAAGTGATGAAATATTTTTGCTCAGGGAGGTGCCCTAGGGTCCCTAGAATATTTGTGAAATATCTTAGAATTTTCTGAGCCATCAAAATTGGGGTTGCCTTGAAGCAAACAGATCTAGCTTAGGGTTTTTTGAGAGAAAATGAATATTTTTCATTTAAGAAAAATATTCCAAAGGTTATTTTGTGGTGGATCAGAAGTGAAGTGATGGTTTGGGAGAGAAGTGAACACTTGGGTGAAAGCCAAGGATGCCCATGTGTTTAAGTCCAAATGAAAAGATTCAGAAACTCCAAGTTTCAAAAACTTTCAAATGAAATTTCAAGCAAATAAGAAAGGGCAAAAACCAGGCTGTCACAGAGAAGCCACGAGGCGGCCACAAGGACGGAGGGCGCGCCCCCCACCCTTATGCCCCCCTCGTGATTCCACCGACCTAGTTTCTTCGCCTATATATTCTCATATATCCCAAAACCAACAGAGGGAGCCATGAAAACACTTTTCCACCACCGCAACCTTATGTACCCATGAGAGCCCATCTAGGGGCCTTTTCCGGCATCCTGTCGGAGGGGGATTCGATCATGGAGGGCTTCTACATCGACAACACTGCCCTTTTGATGAAGCGTGAGTAGTTTACCACAGACCTACGGGTCCATAGCTAGTAGCTAGATGGTTTCTTCTCTCTCTTTGATTCTCAATACCATGTTCTCCTCGATGTTCTTGGAGATCTATTCGATGTAATACCTTTTTGCGGTGTGTTTGCCGAGATCAGACGAATTGTGGATTTATGATCAGCTTATCTATGAATATTATTTGAATCTTCTATGAATTCTTATATGCATGATTTGATATCTTTGCATGTCTCTTCGAACTATCGAATTGGTTTGGCCAACTAGATTGGTTTTTCTTGCAATGGGAGAAGTGCTTAGCTTTGGGTTCAATCTTGTAGTGCCCTTTCCCAGTGACAGTAGGGGCAGCAAGGCACATATTGTATTGTTGCCATCGAGGATAGAAAGATCGGGTTTACATCATATTTCTTGAGTTTATTCCTCTACATCATGTCATCTTACTTAATGTGTTACTCTGTTCTTCATGAACTTAATATTCTAGATGCAGGCAGGAGTCGGTCGATGTGTGGAGTAATAATAGTACATGCAGGCAGGTGTTGGTCTACTTGACACGAACGTGATGCCTATATTCATGATCATTCCTTAGATATCGTCATAACTTTGTGCTTTTCTATCAATTGCTCGGTAGTAATTTGTTCACCCACCGTAATATTTCTATCTTAAGAGAAGCCTCTAGCGAAACCTATGGCTCCCGGGTCTATTTTCCATTATATAAGTTTCCGATCTACAATTTTAGTTTCCGATTTACTTCCTTTGCAATCTTTTACTTTCCGTTCTATAAACCAAAAATACCAAAAATATTTACTTTACCGTTCATCTATCTCTATCAGATCTCACTTTTGAAAGTAACCGTGAAGGGATTGACAACCCCTTTATCGCGTTGGGTGCAAGTTGTTGATTGTTTGTGCAGGTATTCAGTGACTTGTTCATTGTATCCTACTGGATTGATACCTTGGTTCTCAAAACTGAGGGAAATACTTACTCTACTTTGCTGCATCAACCTTTCCTCTTCAAGGGAAAAACCAACGCAAGCTCAAGAAGTAGCATGCAGCTGCTGTCGTAGCTGAAGATGCGGACGTGCCTGAGCTGAAGGTCATCTGCGCGGGCGAACTGCTTCCATCCGTTCTTCGCGCACGGATAGAAGCAGTTCACCCACGCTCATGACCTTTAGCTTGGGGACATCCTCATCTTAAGCTATGACACCAGTCGGTCAGCACTCGGACTGGAAGATCCTCGACCATCGACCCCTAGACCCTCGACCCTCGACCCCTCGGCGACCCTCAACCCTCGACCCCTCGGCAACCCTCGATCCTCGACCCTTGACCCCTCGACACCTCGATCCTTGACCCCTCTTCTTCTTCTTCTTCTTTTCAACTTTCTTATTAACCTAAACGAAACTAAATCTATACTTAAACATTAAAAAACATAAAAAACCTAAACTAAACCTAAAGTAAAGTAACTCTAAACTAAATTGAACATAAACTAATTCTAAAAAACAGAAAAAAGAGAATGCCTCGAACTGACCTTGGGAGGGGGGCGGCCAGTGGAGGAGTTTGAAACAGTGGAGGGGGCGGCGCTGTGGCCTGCCTAACGGCGGGGCTCCGGCGGCCGCCGCAGGGGAGGGGGTGGGGCGGCTGCGGCAGCCGGCGGGAGGCCTGGTCAGGGCGGCGGGGCGACGGGCCGGGGCGGTGGGCAGTCAGTGCGGCGGGGGTGGTGGGGTGGCCGGCGGCTGCGATGGGGGATCGGGGGTCGGGCTGGCCTGGGGCAGGGCGGCGGGGCGGCCACGGCAGCTGGCGGGCGGCCTGGGCAGGGCGGTGGGGCGACGGGTCGGGCGATGGCCGGTCAGGGGCGGCGGGGGTGCATGGCGGGGGCGGTGGGGGTGGCCGGCGGCTGCGGTGGGGGATCCGGGGAGGAGAGAGAGATGGCATGGGGGAAGAGAGAGGAGGCATGGGGGGGGTGGGCTGTTATTCAAACGTTAGGTACTAACCTCTTTGCCGTCTGCTAGCAGACGATAAAGATTCTTTGTCGTCCACTAGCAGACGGCAAAGAAGTGGGGGCGGGGGTGGGCCGTTACAACGCTGGACCCCACCCACCTCTTTGCCGTCTACTAGCGGACGACAAAGAATCTTTGCCGTCCGCTAGCATACGACAAATAACTGGCTGATGGCAAATAGTATCTTTACCGTCCACCAGTTCTTTGTCATCTGTTTTTTGTAAGCTGGCGGCAAAGACCTTCTTTGTCGTCCGCTAGCAGACGGCGAAGAACTGGCTGATGGCAAATTCCCTGATTCCAGTAGTGACAATCGGATGTCCTCAGATAGCATCACGAGATATAATCTTCAGAAATTCGAAGGCGCCAAATAGTCTAAATGGAGCCGATAAATTTTTCATGGTCCGACCCATTTAAGCTTGTACCCAGTTCTTGGTTTTAGAAAGCTTGTAGAAGCTTACACACCAAATTTTTTTTCATTTCTTATTTTGTTCTGTTTTGACTTGCCTTTGCCCATTTTTCTCATGTTCTTTTTGTTTGCTTTTATTTTTCCTTTTAAATCTATGAATATTTTTAGGAAAATGCTGCCCCTCACGACATTGAGGGTGTGTCAGCTATGTCGTGCGGCGACATGTATCACATGGGGTGCGACACAACGCTCTTCTCTTTCTCTTCCTTATCTATTCACCGCTCTTCTTTTAAATCTGTGACGCGCCCCTCTGCTTGACCCGCTGCTCGGTTCCACCATTCCTTCTCTTTCCGCAAGCGCACTCCCTCGGAAGCGGGTGTTCCAAGAGCCTCCCCATCCCTCCGTCTTTCTCCCCTATGGTCGGACCGTTGCGAGAGGTGATGTATGTTGCGCCCGGGGTGGGGTGGGGGCGACCACCATAGATTGGGGCAATGACAGACATGGTTGCAGTGTGGTAGATGATTTCGGCAATGACGACATTGCTGCTAGTTAGGAGGTGTTGCTATTCCACCTCACAATGTTTAGAGGGTCGAAACCCCCAATGCGCAAAGTTGGTGGGATGCAATGACGATGATGACACTGGAAACCATGATGGTGCTTTCGTAATGTCAGCGACACTTCAGCAAAAGTGTGCGACCAGGACGCTACAACCATGGCGGTGCTTCAGAAATAGCCGCACTACAATGAAGGTTCTACTTCTTCAGCTACATCAAGGCTGCAAAGATAGGCGGATCTACATCTCCAACAACAATGATGGAACACTGACGGGGGGTTGTGCCGCTTCTGCAATGGTGGGGCGACGCATTACGACGATGGTGTTCATCCTTTTGCAACAAGGGCGACACTGCAATGTTGGCGTTACAACGATCACAACACTTGATACTACGCACTATGCCTAGCTAGGGGCATTAAACAATAGCGCTTGTTGGGAGGCAACACAATAGTTATCCTTTTTTATTTCTTTTTCTTTATGTGTAAACATGATTATTGGTACTGTAATGATTATGTTTGTATCTTTGCTTTTGAATTATATGCCAAGCAAAGACTTTAGGTTGATGTGGAGGATTGTTTATTTGGTTCTGTGCAAAAATAGAAACTTCAGCGTCCAGTGCATGAATTTACATTTTGTATCGGAGCATGAGAAAACTCTGAATTTTTTACATAGTATTGCTACACAAATTGTGTACGTTGTACTTATTTTTCATAATGTTTGGAGTTAATAAGCATGATTAAAAAATACATCATTACATATTGTTCTGTTTTAGACGGGTTCTGTTTTTATTGCATAGTGTGCTTGTTTTGATGTTTCTATGGATTGTATCGGGTGGTATAAGTCATGGAAATGATAGAATATAGTAGGTATTATGCAATAACAATTATGAATCTAGTTATGACAGTACCTAAGTTAATGATTATTTTATTATACTAATGGATCTCGCGAGGTTTTGTTGTGTTTTGTGTGATCGAAGTTTTATGTTTTGTGTGAGATTACGATGGATGAAAGAATAAGGAGTGGCAAGACCGTAAGCTTGGGGGATTCCCAAGGCACCCAAGGTAATACTAAAGGAATATCCAAGCATCTAAGCTTGGGGACGCCCCTGAAGGCATCCCCTCTTTCGTCTCTAATGTATCGGCAATATCAGTCGGAGCTATATTATTATTCATCACATGATATGTGTTTTGCTTGGTGCATCATGTATTATATTTTTATTTGTTTGTTTGTTTCCATAATCATTGTTTCCTGATCACACCAATTACGGGAGACGCTCAATCATCACAATTCATAGAATGCTCATTGAACTTCACTTACATCTTTTGAGTTAAGGCAATTTTGCTCATGTGCTTCACTTATATCTTTAGACCATGACGATACTTATATTTTACGGAAATCAATTGCCCTCTCATGCTTCACTTATATCTTTTTGAGAGTTGAATAGGTAGTGGTAATTTGCATGAGAATATGTTTAGTCAAAAAATGATAAGTATACAAGAATGGTATAATAAAAACTTGCATCTAGATCACTGAATATGATGCGTGTGATTAACGATATTGAGGTTGTAATATGAAGGTTTACTAGTTGATAAACATTGATTAGTAAAATATTGATACTAAAGTTTGTTATGTTCTATTCATTAAAGTGCCGTTCATGGCATGGCGGGAAGTTGGAGCGTAATTAATCCTTGATTGATATCCTTTGTGTTCTCTATATCGTGCGGGGGGGGGGGGGGGGGCGATGGTTAACTCCTACCAACCTCCTCCCTACAGGCATGCGAGTAGTGCTTTGCTTTGAGGGCTTCTAGATTTTCACAATAAGTATATGAGTTCTTTATAACTAATGTGAGTTTGTGGAGAGGGATGCTATTACACGCGCGCGCGTTAGAACGATCAATTTCCGACAGCTTGTTAGAAACTCAAGTTTCCTTGTAAAGAAATACGGGTGAGGCTAATTAATCAGGCACAACGGCCCCCCCACATGTTGAAATCATGGGGCAGAGTTTTATATATGGAAGGAGACACTAGGCCCCACATTGAATTCACCGGGCAAAGTTTTATGGATGGTTGTGAACATGTGGGTGGGCCATGTGCCCTTTCTGACAGTGCCATATGCGCGATGCCCAGGTCGAGTGTTGCGACACACGGCCGCGTATGAGTCTTTTCGGTTTGTGGACTATACGCACTTCCGCCTTTTCATATTTTGCAAGCCTCTTCGTACCGGGCATTGCCCGTTCTCACCTCAAAACTTGGTGCAAACTTCACCGGTGCATCCAAATCCCGTGATATGATACGCTCTATCACACATAAGCCTTATTATATCCTTCCTCAAAACAACCACCATACCTATGTAGGGTAACGCAGCAGAAAACAAAAATTTTCCAACCTACACACCAGCCCAGGACCACTATGGAGACTGCATACATGGTTTGATCTTTTTCGTTACCGACTCGTAGCGCAGCGGGAAGTAGAGTCGATGACGATCGGCGGTGCAGATCCCCGCAGCTTGGATTTACAACCTCCCAACCGCGAGGATGTATACCCTCATCTGCTACTCAGACAGCCCTCCGGGAGGCGGTCGAACAGCCCCACCCAGACGGTGTCGCGGACAGCCCTTCGGGAGGACCTTCGAAACTCGAATGGTCACTCAGACAGCCCTTCGAGAGGCACTCACGAACTAAGACCGAAACTACGATCTCTCTACAGAGTTGCACACATACGGTGTCATCTATCCGGCAGGGCTTCGCTGTCCAGAACTAGTTCCTACCGGAACCCAGACAGCCTTTCGGCTCTACGAAACTATTTCGTGGGGAGGGAGAGAGAAGCCAGATCATTGCACGGCACTTGTATGTGAGAAGGGATGAGGTTTGGGCTGCCCACTCCTCCTCTATTTATAGGAAAGCCAAGGGCTAGGGATGGCTCCCCAAAACCCAAAATGCCCATGCAAATGTCACACATGAAGGGCATAATGGGGAGGGAAGTGGAGCTCCATGGAGCCCCACACATGTGGCCAGCCAACCCCCTTGGGGGACCCCCATGAGGAGCATTCTTGGCCCCCAAGCCCTTCTAGAAGCCTTTTGGAAATATCCCAAAAGGTGAGTCACCATAAAATATCCCAAAAAGCACTTTCACTATTCACAACGACATTTTTCAGCGTCTGTTCGAACTGAAAATATTTGTGTGGGCTTAGAACATTTCCAGTACCCACCAAAATTATTTTCAACGCGTTCCAAAACAATTCCGGTTTAGTGATTTTCATCTGCGAAAGGCATCTGAAGTGGTTCCGGCAGCTCCGGAGCATATCCGGTTATTATCCCGGAAAATTCCAGAAAGCTTCCAGAATGATTCTGGCACCCTCCAAGAATTATTAGGCATGTGTCGAAACCAATTTGACTTTATGGTATCCCCTGAAACAACTTTTCAGTTTCATCGAAACTCATCTGATGACCTCTTTCTGCGGAACCTTTTTCGCTGTCCGAAACTTTTCCGGTGTCCGAAACTTTTTCAGTGATTTTCTCTCAGACTCCTTGTCTAGTATTCAGCAGATAGATGGCCCTTAAGCGTGTGACCCTATAGGTTCGGTGAAGTATAGACATGAATGGAACCCTTTTCGATCAATGATCAACATCGGAGCCGTGGACACCCATATTGACCCCCATACCCACACGAATAAATATTCGAGTGAACCTCCAGTTGCCGTGTGCTATTCCTGTTGCTTCGCGATATGTTACAAATACCCGAGGTGAGACATGTTGGCATTCCCGTGGATTAACGACTTGTCCACTATGCTTGTTACCTCGTTACCGGTATTGTTCTCTTTTCTCGTTATCGTGTTCCAGCATCCCCTTGATCAAATCACAAAGTGTCTGGCTAGACGATGATGGATACCGTAACACCGAGAGGGCCCAGAGATATATCTCCATCGTCGGAGGAGCAAATCCCAATCTTGAGCTATCAAGTTACTTGACACACTTTTCCATGAACCCGTAAGCCGCCGAATAGCCACCCATTTACAGATGACGTTTAACAAACCCCAAAGTTCATGAAGCAAGCATGAAGAAACTTGATACTTTCATGGTCTAAGGAATCATGCAAATGTTAACCATCTCTGTGTTATGTACCATTAACTTGTGATGAATGAATCTCATAGCATAACATCAATCCGGGTCGATTCAACACAAATGTTCTCTTAACATTTTGCCCTCAAAGTTGCTGGCATAGACATGCCCATGATCAGGAAAACAGAACCATCATGCAACACTTGAGCTAGTCTTAGAGGCCAGACTAGGAATACTTCTTACCGTTTATTATTCCACACATGCATATGAGTCTTCCTCCGAGCCTCGTGGATATTGTAGACTCGAGAATCATTGCAGTTATAGCATGGAACATAAACATAATATGAACTCGGAGATAAATAATATCATTTTTATTGCCTCTAGGGCATATCTCCTACAGACTCCCACTTGCACTAGAGTCAATAATCTAGTTAATGCTAATGCACTTTACACCTATGGCATACTGGTGTAAAAAATGCTTCGCATGTGTTATAGCCTGACGTCCATCGGATCTGACAACTTCAGCTCCATGCGTATCTCTGCATATCCTCACATTTTCATGCTTTCACAAAATTCATATTTTGTGTGGACTTGGCTTTGTATATATGTGAATCATTGGTCGAAACCTGATTCCTCCGACTGAGTTATGGAGCAACTATCTGCAATAATGTCCCATTGACCAAAGCCTTCTTGGAACCATACTAAGTTCATGAATGAACTATATGATTCAACATCTTTGTCTTTGTCGCTTCTAAAGCGGCAACATACTTCGCCTCTGTTATAGAATTCGCCACAGTAACTTGTTTGGAACAATTTCCAACTAACGTGCCACCATATTGTGTATTACACAAAACCCTTAACTTAAATCGAAAATCGCATGGAGAAAAGATGAAGACTGTATCGATGTAACATTTTACAACGAACTCTTCATGATCTCTGCTTGCGAGAAAACATATCATCAGTACTTACTCTAGTACTCAATGACATCTTTCACTGTTGTCCATGATCAGTACTTTGATCACATTAGTATCCATACCCGCAACAGCTTGGGAGTATCGGACGTATCTGGTTGTTTTACATACCATGGAATACATGATTAATCCAAACACAAAAGTGTGTGGAATCTGCATCATGTATTTTGCTCATCAGTGTTTTGGGACACCGAGTCTTGCAAAAAACTCTTCCATGTGACTCCGGCAAGAATCACTCCCTAGCGGTTTTAAATGCTAAAAGGTTTTAGCACCTTGTCAATATGTATTCATTGCTTAGCCCTATTAGGTAAATCTATCTCCATAGATCATTATGCCTAATATTGAGGCTATTTAGCCTAAGCACTTCACCAAAAAACTATTTTCAAATGAAGTCCTAATTCGTGTCAAGAAATTTATTTCCAATTAACAATGTGTCAAGCACACAAGGTTTTTAGAAATATTATTACGCTCCCACTTACTTTCTTGAATTACAAGCATCTTCGTTACCCATTGATGAAGTCAAACCCCTTTGACCATTTCATCAAAGCACGAAGATTCCAACTCCAGTGTGCTCTCTTTTGTCCATCGCTGGAACTCTGAAGTTTGCACCCTTACTAGCATCCTCTGGATAGACAAAATGCCTTGGACTGTAACACATGCAAGTCCTTGGTTTCATTTCCATCAGATGGAAATCCTATTGTCATCCATGTTTCATATCTCATGATTGAAATATGTATTAATTGCTAGTTCAACCCGAACCGACTTTAAGCATCACTACGATGAAAACAACCTCATCGTAGTCAACTCTTGAACTTGTTATTTCAACAAGTCGAGCTTTATGGATAAAACATTTTTATCCGTATCAGTTTTAAGTTCCATAAATATTCGTTAGACTCTAAGTCTTCCGAAAGGTGTATCAAGGTTTTAATCTTGAATCACTTATATGGAAACTAACTCGGGTTGTATTGGCATTTAGCCAATTCCGGAGTCAGGGCCCATCAACGCTTCCTTGTGTATCGTAGGTATAATGTTGTCTAACAACAATATCTCGTTTGCGCACCTTAGAGGTTTGCACGAGCCTTGCCTACGTGGTTCAGCTACAAGTTTGACCAAAGTTCATACATTTTATTGTAGAGACTTCCGTATCAGTCGCAGTAGGAAACTCTGGAATTACTTCCAAGGTCTCTTTCCTTTGATCTGATGACGAAGATACTGTTTATCTCGTCGAGTTGCACTATTCTCCCACTCACCTTTCTGAAAGAACCATTATCTTTAAAAGCACACCGTTTCGCGGCAAAACTATTTTCCTCGGTATAGTGAGGGAGGAATACCCAACATTTTGGTATAACCTACAAAGTAGCACTTGTCTGATTTGGAATAGGTTTGTAACCTTTTACACAAGCCCCATATTCCAAATGTTAAGAAAAGATATAACATGGTTGGGCGTACCATACCATGGCTTTATTTCAACAGACCCGATGTAGCTCCTTTCAGTGTAAAAGCCGCAGTCTCTAAAGCATCACTTTAAAAGGGATAATGGAAAATTTATTTATGTCTTCTTTGACCTTACCATGTCATAAATGGTTAGATTACATCTCCACGGACTTTTCACTTGCAGTAGTGTTCCGGGAGGTGCAAGTTATGAAACCCCTTTCACAACTCATCAGACATTCGCTAAACATGTAACTCAAATATTCCTTTGTGCAATCAAATTGTAGAAACATAATTTTCTTGTTACAATAACTTCTACTTCATTTTTGAAAACCTTTCGAATGATTTCAAAAGATCCAGACTTAAGTCTCATCAAGTAAATATCCATATATCTACTTGAGTCATTTCTGAAGATAAATAAATCCACCACTTGAAACAACATTTATTGAACTACACACATCAAAATTTATGATCACCAATAAGTTTGTTGCTCGTTCCTTATGGCCTGTGAACGGTATTTCAGTCACTTCACTTTTCGGAGGAAAGTTGCAAGTGTCAGATGATTCAAAATCAAAAAGACTTCAAAATCCATCATAATGGAATTTTCCATGCGGGTTTCTCCAATGTGACCAAATGTAGTGCCACACTTGTGTGGTATTCTTTTAGTCTTGCGACATTTAGCGTCAGTGTTATGGATGTATCATATTACTATCAATATTCATAACATACATCCCATCTTGGATGGAAGCATGGCCCTTCATGTTATTCATAATACTTAACAACAATTGTTGGTTTTATGAACAACTCTTTTGCAACAAACATTGTGCAATGGGCTAGAGTGTATGAAACTCTAAAATGAATTATGAAAGTAAACCCAGAGGTATTGTATTATTATCAATATTCATAACATACATCTCATTCATAATGAAAGTATGGCCCTTGTGTTATTCATAACATCGAACATAAAAAGTTCTCTTATGAACAACCTTCTTGCAAGATACCTTATGCAATGGGCTAGAGTTTGTAAAACTCTAAATGAATTACGAAAATAAATACAGACGGCAATACACTAATGGAAGGTATAGTAACATTTACTATGTTACCTGTGTATACCTTAACCTCATTTCTGGCTAGTATTTTTAGGCCATAGTAGCTCTTACATTGATTCGCAACAGAATGCAATCGAGCGGGTATCTTTGTGATTAACTCACAATACCCAAGAATTAGTGATTAACATCTTTAACCATAATTCCCAAGAACTATATCTTTGACCAGCCTACTATACATCAAAAACTTGTATGACATTCATACATGAGCTGGATATTCCAGTCATCTTTCTTTCTGCCTTTATACTTCTAATAGTTTAACTTTTAGTATTTCTCCTACTCGCAAAAGAAGCACCCAACTTAAGAGTGGTGTTAGCCCCGGACTTCCTAGGCGTGTAAGTCATACTAACACCCTTTGGACACTTCCTTTCTCTTTAAGTTGTTGTTTTATTGACCTTTCATTATATGACAGTCGTTCTTCTGGATCCCTCACTTATCAGTCTAATGCATAGTAAACACTTTACTAATAATTTGCAATCAAACATTGCTTTGGATATTTCATATCTTTCAGCCTTTGTTTGTATCTGAAAAATAATTTCCAGTTCCATGAATATCACATAATTATCCCAAACTTTCGAAGTTCGAGTTTCATGGAAGCAAACATATTTCACTTGACCGTAACAGAATTCTAGCTTTTGGATCGAAGGACGAGAGTCACATGATCCATAGCATTAGCAGGAGGATACGGAAAGCATGCGATAGGACAAAGTCCTTCTCGGCACTTTTGAGGACAATCCTCATATTACGTTACCAATCGTAAAGTTTTAACCAGATATTTAACAACTATTCAATTTTAATAGGGAAGGTGGAAACGCGAGCCATTATTCTACAACTATTTTGCATATAACACTTAGACAATGTTCATAATTAATTGCACTAAGAATTAAACATGTTAATTCAACAGTGCGCTCCCACTCAAATCAATATCTCTCGAAATTGATTGTGAGTGATACAAGACCCACATTTCAATTGTTCGCCATTGGTGTAACACCACTGATGATGAAAAATCTCAACCGGTAGGCCAACTTGCCAATCACATCTCTATGTGACTCTTGTTCATCTTTCGATGCGTGTGTTCCGAGATCATGACGGTCATGCCTGAACGTCAAGACAACCAAGTGATCTCGCTGCGAGGTCTCAACTCACCCGCCTCACACTTCTCTAATCGTTCGTACCCGTGTGACACGGCGCACCCGGAAAAGATAGGTGCCGTGACAGTGCTACACTTGGGAGAACACTAACTACATGGTATTTTTGTGAGAGATCACCCTAATAAAAAGCGACTACCGCGCAATCAAGAAGGGTCCATCATAAGGGATAAACATCTCAGGCAATTCATAATAGCATGATATGGTATAGCCCTTTTTGACGGAGAAGTATTTCATTTCTTCGTCTTCGGCATTCGTGTTGGTGTTCACCTTCGCGAAGATTGCCACCACCTTGTCGATGCACCAGATAATATTGCTATCTCCATAGCATATAAAATTAATGCATTACTTAAGGTTGACACGCAGGTCATTAAATTGCAATCATATGGCTCCAGCCATCATGCCGAATCATGACACGCAAGTCATGTTAATCAAATTACATCATATAGTCATCTCATACATAATCGAATTAGTATGAGCACTGCTATACCACATCACATGCACATCCTGCAAAACCAAGTTAGATGCCTCTAATCGGTTTATGCAAAATTTATTTTACGTGGCTTCTAAGGTTTTGACTTAAACCGCAGCGACCAACGTTCATCATCAAGTATGATAGTTCATGTCGCTAGATTAACTTTGCAGGGTGTATGAAGCACGAGACAATAAAATCTCGAACCCCATACTAAACTTCGTCATACGCATGACCCCCGTGCAGATCATATCTGCATTGCCCTGTCGTCTGCGAATTTCATCTTTCTTTTGACTATGGCAGAACCCAAAGAACTGATAGCACTTCCATGATCAATCAGGATCACGGATTGCCAGAACTTTGTCAAATTCCACCATGCTATCTCGAGATTGAGCAAACGCAAATTCTAGGGAAGCAACAAGAACATCGGGTAACAGATTTCATCTGTCACCCGCATAAATAATTTTCAGCAATAGATCTCATCTACTACCTAATTATATTATGCAATACCCATACATCTCTATGTATTCTAGATCGCAACCTGCATCTATGCATAGCACGACTCATGATGCCACTGTAGGGTAACGCAGTAGAAAACAAATTTTTTCCAACCTACGCACCAGCCCAGGACCACTATGGAGACTGCATACATGGTTTGATCTTTTTCGTTACCGACTCGTAGCGCAACGGGAAGTAGAGTCGATGACGATCGGCGGTGCAGATCCCCGCAGCTAGGATTTACAACCTCCCAACCGCGAGGATGTATACCCTCATCTGCTACTCAGACAGCCCTCCGGGAGGCGGTCGAACAGCCCCACCCGGACGGTGTCGCGGACAGCCCTTCGGGAGGACCTTCGAAACTCGAATGGTCACTCAGACAGCCCTTCGGGAGGCACTCACGAACTAAGGCCGAAACTACGATCTCTCTACAGAGTTGCACACATACGGTGTCATCTATCCGGCAGGGCTTCGCCGTCTAGAACTAGTTCCTACCGGAACCCAGACAGCCTTTCGGCTCTACGAAACTATTTCGCAGGGAGGGAGAGAGAAGCCGGATCATTGCATGGCACTTGTATGTGAGAAGGGATGAGGTTTGGGCTGCCCACTCCTCCTCTATTTATATGAAAGCCAAGGGGTAGGGATGGCTCACAAAAACCCAAAATGCCCATGCAAATGTCACACATGAAGGGCATAATGGGGAGGGAAGTGGAGCCCCACACATGTGGCCGGCCAACCCCTTGGGGGATGAAGGAAATATGCCCTAGAGGCAATAATAAAGTATTATATATTTCCTTATATCATGATAAATGTTTATTATTCATGCTAGAATTGTATTAACCGGAAACATAATACATGTGTGAATACATAGACAAACAGAGTGTCACTAGTATGCCTCTACTTGACTAGCTCGTTAATCAAAGATGGTTATGTTTCCTAGCCATAGACATGAGTTGTCATTTGATTAACGGGATCACCTCATTAGGAGAATGACGTGATTGACTTGACCCATTCCGTTAGCTTAGCACCCGATCGTTTAGTATGTTGCTATTGCTTTCTTCATGACTTATACATGTTCCTATGACTATGAGATTATGCAACTCCCGTTTACCGGAGGAACACTTTGTGTGCTACCAAACGTCACAACGTAACTGGGTGATTATAAAGGTGCTCTACAGGTGTCTCCAAAGGTACTTGTTGGGTTGGCGTATTTCGAGATTAGGATTTGTCACTCCGATTGTCGGAGAGGTATCTCTTGGCCCACTCGGTAATGCACATCACTATAAGCCTTGCAAGCATTGTGACTAATGAGTTAGTTGCGGAATGATGTATTACGGAACGAGTAAAGAGACTTGCCGGTAACGAGATTGAGCTAGGTATCGAGATACCGATGATCGAATCTCGGGAAAGTAACATACCGATGACAAAGGGAACAACGTATGTTGTTATGCGGTCTGACCGATAAAGATCTTCGTAGAATATGTGGGAGCCAATATGGGCATCCAGGTCCCGCTATTGGTTATTGACCGGAGAGGTGTCTCGGTCATGTCTACATTGTTCTCGAACCCAAAGGGTCCGCACGCTTAAAGTTACGATGACAGTTTTATTATGAGTTTATATGTTTTGATGTACCGAAGGTTGTTCGGAGTCCGGGATGTGATCACGGACATGACGAGGAGTCTCGAAATGGTCGAGACGTAAAGATTGATATATTGGACGACTATATTCGGACACCAGAAGTGTTCCGGAGAAGTTTCGGATTAAACCGGAGTGCCGGAGGGTTACCGGAACCCCCCGGGGAAGTATTGGGCCTTGGTGGGCCTTGAGGGGATAGAGAGGGCAGCAGCCAGGAGGTGGTGCGCCCCATCCCAGGAGGAGTCCTAGTTGGACTAGGAGAGAGGGGCGCAGCCCCCTTTCCCTCTCCCTCTCCCTCTCTTTCCTTCCCCCCTTCTTTTCCTAGTAGGACTAGGAAAGGGGAGTCCTACTCCTACTAGGAGGACTCCCCCCTCTCCTTGGCGCGCCCATAGGCAGCCGGCCTCCCCCTTGCTCCTTTATATATGGGGGCAGGGGGGCACCTCCATACACACTTGATATACGATATTTTAGCCGTGTGCGGTGCCCCCCTCCACCAGATTACACCTCGATAATACCGTCGCGGAGCTTAGGCAAAGCCCTGCGTCGGTGGAACATCATCATCGTCACCACGCCGTCGTGCTGATGAAACTCTCCCTCAACACTCGGCTGGATCGGAGTTCGAGGGACGTCATCGAACTGAACGTGTGTAGAACTTCGGAGGTGCCATGCGTTCGGTACTTGATCGGTCGGATCGTGAAGACGTACGACTACATCAACCGCGTTGTGATAATGCTTCCGCTGTCGGTCTACGAGGGTACGTGGACAACACTCTTCCCTCTCGTTGCTATGCATCACCATGATCTTGCGTGTGTGTAGGATTTTTTTTTTGAAATTACTATGTTCCCCAACGGTGGCATCCGAGCCAGGTTTTATGCGTTGATGCTATGCACGAGTAGAACACAAGTGAGTTGTGGGCGATATAAGTCATACTGCTTACCAGCATGTCATACTTTGGTTCAGCGGTATTGTGAGATGAAGCGGCCCGGACCGACATTACGCGTACGCTTACGTGAGACTGGTTTCACCATTCGGAGCACTCGTTGCTTAAAGGTGACTGGCGGGTGTCTGTCTCTCTCACTTTAGTTGAACCGAGTGTGGCTACGCCCGGTCCTTGCGAAGGTTAAAACAGCACCAACTTGACAAACTATCGTTGTGGTTTTGATGCGTAGGTAAGAACGGTTCTTGCTAAGCCCGTAGCAGCCACGTAAAACATGCAACAACAAAGTAGAGGACGTCTAACTTGTTTTTGCAGGGCATGCTGTGATGTGATATGGTCAAGACATGATGTGATATAATGTATTGTATGAGATGATCATGTTTTGTAACCGAGTTATCGGCAACTGGCAGGAGCCATATGGTTGTCGCTTTATTGTATGAGATGCAATCGCCATGTAATAGTTTTACTTTATCACTAAGCGGTAGCGATAGTCGTAAAAGCAATAAGTTGGCGAGACGACAACGATACTACGATGGAGATCAAGGTGTCGAGCCGGTGACGATGGTGATCATGATGGTGCTTCAGAGATGGAAATCACGAGCACGGTGCTTCGGAGATGGAGATCACAAGCACAAGATGATGATGGCCATATCATATCACTTATATTGATTGCATGTGATGTTAATCCTTTATGCATCTTATCTTGCTTTGTTTGACGGTTGCATTATAAGATGATCTCTCACTAAAATTTCAAGACAAAAGTGTTCTCCCTGAGTATGCACCGTTGCGAAAGTTCTTCGTGCTGAGACACCACGTGTTAATCGGGTGTGATAGGCTCTACGTTCAAATACAACGGGTGCAAAACAGTTGCACACGCGGAGTACTCAGGTTAAACTTGACGAGCCTAGCATATGTACAGATATGGCCTCGGAACACAGAGACCGAAAGGTCGAGCGTGAATCATATAGTAGATATGATCAACATAGTGATGTTCACCATTGAAACTACTCCATCTCACGTGTTAATCGGACATGGTTTAGTTGCTTTGGATCACGTAATCACTTAGATGATTAGAGAGATGTCTATCTAAGTGGGAGTTCTTAAGTAATATGATTAATTAAACTTAAATTTATCATGACCTTAGTCCTGATAGTATTTTGCAAATTATGTTGTAGATCAATAGCTCGCGTTGTTGCTTCCCTGTGTTTATTTTTGATATGTTCCTAGAGAAAAATTATGTTGAAAGATGTTAGTAGCAAAGATGCGGATTGGATCCGTGATTTGAGGATTATCCTCATTGCTGCACAGAAAAATTATGTCCTTGATGCACCGCTAGGTGACAGACCAATTGCAGGAGCAGATGCAGACGTTATGAACGTTTGGCTAGCTCAATATGATGACTACTTGATAGTTTAGTGCACCATGCTTAACGGCTTAGAATCGGGACTTCAAAGACGTTTTGAACGTCATGAACCATATGAGATGTTCCTGGAGTTGAAGTTAATATTTCAAGCAAATACCCGAGTTGAGAGATATGAAGTCTTCAACAAGTTCTATAGCTAAAAGATGGAGGAGAATCGCTCAACTAGTGAGCATGTGCTCAGATTGTCTGGGTACTACAATCGCTTGAATCAAGTGGGAGTTTATCTTCCAGATAAAATAGTGATTGACAGAATTCTCTAGTCACCATCACCAAGTTAATAGAACTTCGTGATGAACTTTAGTATGCAAGGGATGACGAAAGTAATTCCCGAGCTCTTCGTGATGCTGAAATCGACGAAGGTAGAAATCAAGAAAAACATCAAGTGTTGATGGTTGACGAGACCACTTCAAGTGTTGATGGTTGACGAGACCACTAGTTTCAAGAAAAGGGCAAAGGGATAGAAGGGGAACTTCAAGAAGAACAGCAAGCAAGTTGCTGCTCAAGTGAAGAAGCCTAAGTCTGGTCCTAAGCCTGAGACTAAGTGCTTCTACTGCAAAGGGACTGGTCACTGGAAGTGGAACTACCCCAACTATTTGGTGGATAAGAAGGATGGCAAAGTGAACAAAGGTATATTGGATATACATGTTATTGATGTGTACTTTACTAGTGTTTATAGCAACCCCTCGGTATTTTATACTGGTTCAGTTGCTAAGAATAGTAACTCGAAACGGGAGTTGCAGAATAAACAGAGACTAGTAAAAGGCGAGGTGACGATGTGTGTTGGAAGTAGTTCCAAGATTGATATGATCATCATCGCACACTCCCTGTACTTTCGGGATTAGTGTTGAAACTAAATAAGTGTTATTTGGTGTTTGTGTTGAGCATGAATATGATTTGATCATGTTTATTGCAATACGGTTATTCATTTAAGTTAAAGAACAATTGTTGTTCTATTTACATGAATAAAAAACCTTCTATGGTCATACACACCAACGAAATTGGTTTGTTGGATCTCGATAGTAGTGATACACATATTCATAATGTTGAAGCCAAAAGATGCAGAGTTAATAATGACAGTGCAACTTATTTGTGGCACTGCCGTTTGGGTCATATCGGTGTAAAGCGCATGAAGAAACTCCATACTGATGGAATTTTGGAATCACTTGATTTTGAATCACTTGGTACTTGCGAACCGTGCCTTATGGGCAAGATGACCAAAACACCGTTCTCCGGAACTATGGAGAGAGCAACAGATTTGTTGGAAATCATACATACAGATGTATGTGGTCCGATGAATATTGAAGCTCGTGGCGGATATCGTTATTTTCTCACCTTCACAGATGATTTGAGCAGATATGGGTATATCTTCTTAATGAAACATAAGTCTGAAACATTTGAAAAGTTCAAAGAATTTCAGAGTGAAGTTGAAAATCATCGTAACAAGAAAATAAAATTCCTACGATCTGATCGTGGAGGAGAATATTTGAGTTACGAGTTTGGTCTACATTTGAAACAATGCGGAATAGTTTCACAACTCACGCCACCCGGAACACCACAGCGTAATGGTGAGTCTGAACGTCGTAATCGTACTTTATTAGATATGGTGCGAACTATGATGTCTCTTACTGATTTACCGCTATCGTTTCGGGGTTATGCTTTAGAGACAACTGCATTCACTCTAAATAGGACACCATCGAAATCCGTTGAGACGACGCCTTTTGAACTATGGTTTGGCAAGAAACCAAAGTTGTCGTATCTTAAAGTTTGGGGTTGCGATGCTTATGTGAAGAAACTTCAACCTGATAAGCTCGAGCCTAAATCGGAGAAATGTGTCTTCATAGGATACCCAAAGGAGACCGTTGGGTACACCTTCTATCACAGATCCGAAGGCAAGATATTTGTTGCTAGAAATGGATCCTTTCTAGAGAAGGAGTTTCTCTCGAAAGATGTGAGGGGGAGGAAAGTAGAACTTGATGAGGTAACTGTACCTGCTCCCTTATTGGAAAGTAGATCATCGCAGAGATCAGTTTCTGCGACACCTACACCAAGTAGTGAGGAAGTTAATGATAATGATCATGAAACTTCAGATCAAGTTATTACTGAACTTCGTAGGTCAACTAGATCAATATCCACACCAGAGTGGTACGGTAATCCTGTTCTGGAGGTCATGTTACTAGACCATGGCGAACCTACGAACTATGAAGAAGCGATGGTGAGCCCAGATTCCGCAAAATGGCTTGAAGCCATGAAATCCGAGATGGGATCCATGTATGAGAACAAAGTATGGACTTTGGTTGACTTGCCCGATGGTCGGCAAGCCATTGAAAATAAATGGATCTTCAAGAAGAAGACTGACGCTGATGGTAATGTTACTATCTATAAAGCTCGACTTGTTGCGAAAGGTTTTCGAAAAGTTCAAGGAATTGACTACGATGAGACCTTCTCACCCGTAGCGATGCTTAAGTCTGTCCGAATCATGTTAGCAATTGCCGCATTTTATGATTATGAAATTTGGCAAATGGATGTCAAAACTGCGTTCCTGAATGGATTTCTGGAAGAAGAGTTGTATATGATGCAACCGGAAGGTTTTGTCGATCCAAAGGGAGCTAACAAAGTGTGCAAGCTCCAGCGATCCATTTATGGACTGGTGCAAGCCTCTCGGAGTTGGAATAAACGCTTTGATAGTGTGATCAAAGCATTTGGTTTTATACAGACTTTTGGAGAAGCCTGTATTTACAAGAAAGTGAGTGGGAGCTCTGTAGCATTTCTGATATTATATGTGGATGACATATTACTGATTGGAAATGATATGGAATTTCTGGATAGCATAAAGGGATACTTGAATAAGAGTTTTTCAATGAAAGACCTCAGTGAAGCTGCGTATATATTGGGCATCAAGATCTATAGAGATAGATCAAGACGCTTAATTGGACTTTCACAAAGCACATACCTTGACAAAGTTTTGAAGTAGTTCAAAATAGAACAGTCAAAGAAAGAGTTCTTGCCTGTGTTACAAGGTGTGAAATTGAGTAAGACTCAAAGCCCGACCACGGCAGAAGATAGAAAGAGAATGAAAGTCATTCCCTATGCCTTGGCCATAGGTTCTATAAAGTATGCCATGCTGTGTACCAGATCTATTGTATACCCTACACTGATTTTGGCAAGGGAGTACAATAGTGATCTAGGAGTAGATCACTGGACAGCGGTCAAAATTATCCTTAGTGGAATAAGGATATGTTTCTCGATTATGGAAGTGACAAAAGGTTCGTCGTAAAGGGTTACGTCGATACAAGTTTTGACACTAAATCTAGATGACTCTAAGTCTCGGTCTAGATACATATTGAAAGTGGGAGCAATTAGCTAGAGTAGCTCCGTGCAGAGCATTGTAGACATAGAAATTTGCAAAATACTTACGGATCTGAATATGACAGACCCGTTGACTAAAATTATCTCACAATCAAAACATGATCACACCTTAGTACTCTTTGGGTGTTAATCACATAGCGATGTGAACTAGATTATTGACTCTAGTAAACCCTTTGGGTGGTGGTCACATAGAGATGTGAACTATGGGTGTTAATCACATGGTGATGTGAATTATTGATGTTAAATCACATGGCGATGTGAACTAGATTATTGACTCTAGTGCAAGTGGGAGACTGAAGGAAATATGCCCTAGAGGCAATAATAAAGTATTATATATTTCCTTATATCATGATAAATGTTTATTATTCATGCTAGAATTGTATTAACCGGAAACATAATACATGTGTGAATACATAGACAAACAGAGTGTCACTAGTATGCCTCTACTTGACTAGCTCGTTAATCAAAGATGGTTATGTTTCCTAGCCATAGACATGAGTTGTCATTTGATTAACGGGATCACCTCATTAGGAGAATGACGTGATTGACTTGACCCATTCCGTTAGCTTAGCACCCGATCGTTTAGTATGTTGCTATTGCTTTCTTCATGACTTATACATGTTCCTATGACTATGAGATTATGCAACTCCCGTTTACCGGAGGAACACTTTGTGTGCTACCAAACGTCACAACGTAACTGGGTGATTATAAAGGTGCTCTACAGGTGTCTCCAAAGGTACTTGTTGGGTTGGCGTATTTCGAGATTAGGATTTGTCACTCCGATTGTCGGGGAGGTATCTCTGGGCCCACTCGGTAATGCACATCACTATAAGCCTTGCAAGCATTGTGACTAATGAGTTAGTTGCGGAATGATGTATTACGGAACGAGTAAAGAGACTTGCCGGTAATGGGATTGAGCTAGGTATCGAGATACCGACGATCGAATCTCGGGCAAGTAACATACCGATGACAAAGGGAACAACATATGTTGTTATGCGGTCTGACCGATAAAGATCTTCGTAGAATATGTGGGAGCCAATATGGGCATCCATGTCCCGCTATTGGTTATTGACCGGAGAGGTGTCTCGGTCATGTCTACATTGTTCTCGAACCCAAAGGGTCGGCACGCTTAAAGTTACGATGATAGTTTTATTATGAGTTTATATGTTTTGATGTTCCGAAGGTTGTTCGGAGTCCCGGATGTGATCACGGACATGACGAGGAGTCTCGAAATGGTCGAGACGTAAAGATTGATATATTGGACGACTATATTCGGACACCGGAAGTGTTCCGGAGAAGTTTTGGATTAAACCGGAGTGCCGGAGGGTTACCGGAACCCCCCGGGGAAGTATTGGGCCTTGGTGGGTCTTGAGGGGATAGAGAGGGCAGCAGCCAGGAGGTGGTGCGCCCCCTCCCAGGAGGAGTCCTAGTTGGACTAGGAGAGAGGGGCGCAACCCCCTTTCCCTCTCCCTCTCCCTCTCTTTCCTTCCCCCCTTCTTTTCCTAGTAGGACTAGGAAAGGGGAGTCCTACTCCTACTAGGAGGAGGACCCCCCCTCTCCTTGGCGCGCCCATAGGCAGCCGGCCTCCCCCTTGCTCCTTTATATACGGGGGCAGGGGGCACCTCCATACACACTTGATATACGATATTTTAGCCGTGTGCGGTGCCCCCCTCCACCAGATTACACCTCGATAATACCGTCGCGGAGCTTAGGCAAAGCCCTGCGTCGGTGGAACATCATCATCGTCACCACGCCGTCGTGCTGACGAAACTCTCCCTCAACACTCGGCTGGATCGGAGTTCGAGGGACGTCATCGAACTGAACGTGTGTAGAACTCCGGAGGTGCCGTGCGTTTGGTACTTGATCGGTCGGATCGTGAAGACGTACGACTACATCAACCGCGTTGTGATAACGCTTCCGCTGTCGGTCTACGAGGGTACGTGGACAACACTCTTCCCTCTCGTTGCTATGCATCACCATGATCTTGCGTGTGCGTAGGAATTTTTTTTTGAAATTACTACGTTCCCCAACAGGGGACCTCCATGAGGAGCATGCTTGGCCCCCAAGCCCTTCTAGAAGCCTTTTGGAAATATCCCAAAAGGTGACTGAACATAAAATATCCCAAAAAGCACTTTCACTATTCACGGCGACATTTTTCAGCGTCTGTTCGAACTGAAAATATTTGTGTGGGCTTAGAACATTTCCAGTACCCACCAAAATTATTTTCAACGCGTTCCGAAACAATTCCGGTTTAGTGATTTTCATCTGCGAAAAGCATCTGAAGTGGTTCCGGCAGCTCCGGAGCATATCCGGTTATTATCCCGGAAAATTCCAGAAAGCTTCCAGAATGATTCTGGCACCCTCCAAGAATTATCAGGCATGTGCCAAAACCAATTTGACTTTATGGTATCCCCTGAAACAACTTTTCAGTTTCATCGAAAGTCATCCGATGACCTCTTTCTGCAGAAGCTTTTCCGGTGTCCGAAACTTTTTCGGTGATTTTCTCTCAGACTCCTTGTCTAGTATTCAACAGATAGATGACCCTTAAGCGTGTGACCCTATAGGTTCGGTGAAGTATAGACATGAATGGAACCCTTTCCGATCAATGATCAACATCGGAGCCGTGGACACCCATACTGACCCCCTTTCCCACACGAATAAATATTCGAGTGAACCTCCAGTTGCCGTGTGCTATTCCTGTTGCTTCGCGATATGTTACAAATACCCGAGGTGAGACATGTTGGCATTCCCGTGGATCAACAACTTGTCCACTATGCTAGTTACCTCGTTACCGGTATTGTTCTCTTTTCTCGTTATCGTGTTCCGGCATCCCCGTGATCAAATCACAAAGTGTCTGGCCAGACGATGATGGATACCGTAACACCGAGAGGGCCCAGAGATATCTCTCCATCGTCGGAGGAGCAAATCCCAATCTTGAGCTATCAAGTTACTTAACACACTTTTCCATGAACCCGTAAGCCGTCGTAATAGCCACCCATTTACGGATGACGTTTAACAAACCCCAAAGTTCATGAAGCAAGCATGAAGAAACTCGATACTCTCATGGTCTATGGAATCATGCAAACGTTAACCATCTGTGTGTTATGTACCATTAACTTGTGATGAATGAATCTCATAGCATAACATCAATCCGGGTCGATTCAACACAAATGTTCTCTTAATATTTTGCCCTCAAAGTTGCTGGCATAGACATGCCCATGATCAGGAAAACAGAACCATCATGCAACACTTGAGCTAGTCTTAGAGGCCAGACTAGGAATACTTCTTACCGTTTATTATTCCACACGTGCATATGAGTCTTCCTCCGAGCCTCGTGTATATTGTAGACTCGAGAATCTTGCAGTTATAGCATGGAACATAAACATAATATGAACTCAGAGATAAATAATATCATTTATTATTGCCTCTAGGGCATATCTCCCACAACCTACCTATCATGGCATTTCCATAGCCATTCCGAGATATATTGCCATGCAACTTCCACCGTCACTATTCACATGACTTGAGCATTCATTCTCATTTTGGTTTGCATGATCATATAGAGACGACATGATATTTTGTGTCAAAGCCATTGTTCATCATTGTTATACATGTTACGCTAGATCACTGCATATCCTGGAACACTGCCAGAGGCATTCGTATGTAGTCATATCATTCAGTTTATCGAGTTGAATGTAAATAGAAGTGTGATGATCATCATTATTAGAGCATTGTCCCAGTGAGGAAAAGAATGATGGAGACTGATGAGTCCTTGAAAACGTGGGGATGAGGTTCATGATATTGTTCTAAAAATGAGAGGAAAAAAGAAAGAGAGAAGGGGCAGCGTTACTATCCTTTACCACACTTGGGCTTCAGAGTAGCAAAATGTTCTTCATATAGAGAGTCTCCATGATTTGTCACTTTCATATACTTGTGGGAATTTTTACATTATAGAACTTGGTTTGCATATTCCGCTGAGGAGCTTCCTCAAATGCTCGAGGTCTTCATGAGCAAGCAAGTTGGATGTACACCCACTTAGTTTCATATAGCGAGCTTTCATACACTTACAGCTCTAGCGCATCCGTTGCATGGCAATCCCTACTCCTCACAGTGATATTGATTGTAAGGCCTCTCCATTGCCTAACATTCCGCCGAGTTGATGCGAGATTTCCTCAACTTTTTACCTTCCCTTATAAATCCCTACCATCATTCTCTTTGTCATCTGAAGTGCTAAGTCCATGGCTCATGCTCATGTATTGACTGGAATTGAAAAAGTTGAAGCGAGAAAAAGTATGATACAATTGCTTGGTTTGGCACCAGGGTGTTCATGATTAATACTTTATGCTAGGAAGACCGAGCTAAGCCATGCTTACATGATTAAATGGGTAGGGATAATGTTCTTTAGTACTCTTCATTTTGAAAGGGAATGGTTATTTTCTAGCATTCTTGCATATTGTCGTTTTGATATCTATTAAGTCATCGCTTCCCAACATTCACGAGAACATGAATTATATGATTAAGACATATTAGGTAGCATTTCACATCAAAATTTCTGTTTTTATCAATTACCAACTCGATGACGAGTAGGAATTAAGCTTGGGGATGCTAATACATCTCCAACGTATCTAATTTTTTAGATTGTTTCATGATATTATATTATCAATCTTGTATGCTTTATATGCCACTTTATATCATTTTTGTGGACTAATCTATTAACTTAGTGCCCAATGACAGTTCCTGTTTTTGCCTATTTCTTTGTTTCATAGGAAAACCATACCAAATGAAGTCCAAACATGATGAAACTTTACGATAATTTCTCCTGAACCATAAGAGACCCTATAAACTTCGGTGAGAGGCCATAAGACACACGAGGCCACCACAAGATCAAGGGCCGCACCACTGGGGCGCCACCCAGGCTTGTGGACCCCACGAGCATCCATTTGACCTAATTCCTGGCCTATGAATTCCCTAAAATCCAGAAATCCCTAGAGCGGGACCCGAAACAATTTTATCGCCGCCACAAGCCTCTGTTCTTCCGCGATACCATTTGGAGGACTTTTTCGGTACTCTGCCGGAGGGGAATCCATCACAGAGGCCATCTTCATCAACCTTGTTACCTCCATGATGATGTGTGAGTAGTTCCCACAGGACCTACAGGTCCATATATAGTAGTAGCTAGATGGCCTTTTCTCTCTAAGTTTGATCTTCAATAAAATGATCTCTTCAGGATCTATTCGATGTAATTCTCGCGGTGTGTTTGTTTCAATCCGATGAATTGGCTATATGATCAGATTATTAACTGAAAGTATTTGAGTATTTCTTGAGATTTATATATGTGTTATTTGATAGCCTTGTATTTCTCTCTAATATATCTATCTCTCTCTTATGGTTAATTAGATTGATTTATCTTTAGTGGGAAAGCTGCTTGGTAGTAGGTTCAATCTTGCGGCGTCCTTACTCTGTGATAGCTAGAGTTGCAAGGAACGTATTTGTATTGTTGCTACTAAGGGTAAAACGATGGGGCTAGAACATATTATTTGGTCTTTCTTTGTCTATATTATGTCATCATACTTCAAGCATTACTTTGTTTTTTATGAACTTAAGACCTTGCGATGCATGCTGGATAGCAGTCAAGGGGTGGAGCAACATTAGTAGGCGTCAATAAGATTAACAGTCTACTTGTCACGGACGTAATGCCTATCTATTAATCATGCCATGAAGGATCATCATAACTATGCGTTTTTCTATCAATTGCCCAACAATAATTTGTCTACCCGCCATTACTATGCTCATGAGAGAGATGCCTCTAGTGAACCTATGGTCGCCAGGCCCATTCACTTTGTCTTTACAAAAACCCTAAAAATTACTTGCTATAATTTATTTACTTTTTATTTTATTTTATTTTATTTTATTTAATCTATCTACCACTATAAGATTTAATCCTTGCAATTGGTGAAACAAGGGGATTGACCACCCTCTTGCCTTCGTTGGGTGCAAGCATTTGCTTTGTGTGTGTGTGTGTGTACCGCTTATCTTGTTTGTGTGGTGTCTCCTATAGGTTCTATAAAACTTGGTTCTTAACTAAGGGACATACTATCTGCTACTATACTACATCACCCTTCCTCTTAGAGGAAATCCCAACTCTATAACACGTAGCAGTCTCCTAGGCAGTGCTTTCTTTGAAGCCATTAGGCTTAGCATAAGAGTGCAAGTATTTGTTTTTTGTATTTTGCATTAAAAGTACCCAAAACTAAAGAAAGAAAATAAGAAAAAAATACACTTAGTGATAAATGCAAACAAGCATACACGAAAATATTCACCCTATGGTATTGCTCCCCGGCAACGGCGCCAGAAAACAGCTTGATAATCCCCAAGTGCAAGGAATCAACGTAGCACTTTCGAAAGATGGAAGTGGGAAGTATGGAGTGCCGAACACACAAGGAGATAAAGGTAAGATCAATTTTCCCCTAGGTCCTGTCTATCACTGATACAACCCTACGTACACTAATCGTTTGCATTATCTAGAAACAAGAAATCAAATTACGTTGTGGGTATAAAGAGATAGCTTTGCAAGATAATGAAAAATGTAAACACAAAATATAGGTGATACCTACCCAAAGATTCATTATAATACAATATAATAGAAACATCGAGTATTGTGTGGTATTGGTGGGTAAACAAATTATTATTGTGCAATTGACAGAATATCGCATAGTTATATGGTCATCCAAAGCATAGTTATATGCTCCCCTAGCTAGGGGCACGCCACCTGAGCTTGTGTCCCCCTTACTCATTGTCTGGTGCCTCCCCGAAGCTTCTAGGGTCTCTCCTGGTCCCAAAAAATCACCATAAATTTTCATCGTGTTTGTAGTTTGTTTGGTATGTTTTTTCCTGCAAAACAAATAAATAGGCAAAAGAAAACAGGAACCGGCACTAGGCACTGGGCACCGAGTTAATAGGTTAGTCCATAAAAATTAATACAAAATGGCATATAAAGCATACAAATGTGATAATATAATAGCATGGAACAATAAAAAAATTATAGATAAGTTGGAGATGTATCATATGGTCCTCCCAATTAAAATCTTTTGTGCTCTTACACCCCCTTTTCATGACATCCGAGAAGTGGTCGTGGATTATTATCTCCTTAGCATCGTGCTCGGTGGCCCAACCTTGCTCATGCTTGATTCTATGAATGTGGTTCTTTCTCCTTCTTGCATTGATAAGGTTGTGGGAGAATTTTCTACTAGTGTCACCTTCTTTAAGGTTGGAGATTCTTGCACATTTCTTATTGCGACCCCTCTCAAGCATGAACAAACTTAGGACCCTTCTCTTTAGCCTATCTTGAAGATCACATTCACGTTCATCGAATGGAGTAGAGGAGAAGCATCGATGAGGCGAAGTACCGTCTTTTTGAGCTTGTGGAACAAAAATTGGTATGGCTTGGTGTGGTCAACATGCTCATTCCACGCTTTGTGGACCACCTCATCAAAGTCAGGCATCGATGCCCAAAAGTTATCGAACTTGAAGGTCCTAGGCCCCTTGTCATCGGCAAGCAAGTGCGGCAATGGTAGGATAGGGAGGAAGAGAGGGCATGAAGTACATGTGTGTTGAAGATGAGGTCAAGGCGTTGCAAAAGAACGAGCCGAGCTTGCACAAAGTGGGGTTTTCCCTCTCGTTACTCCATGTGAACCGCCTATTTTGAAGGTGGATTTATTTTAGCTCACAACTTTGCAGCGTTGCACCAAAACGGTTGATCCTACTCTGATTCAGATTTCTCCTGTTATTGTCCCTCGCATGACAAATTTGACCGAAGTCTTCGGAGACAAGTCAAGACACCCCCGAAGGTTACTTTTAACTTATGAGCTTGGCGAAGAAAGCATCTTTGCGGGAGGAGTCGGTTGGACTATGAACAATCAGCAACGAAGAGGTATCGTGCATAGCAGCTTGGCCGATCTGGTGACTTATCTTGGATCGGGTAGACTTGCTTCCTTATAATGTACTACGTGAGTGGATCCGACGGCAGACATGGCAACGACCGACAGGGACGTAAATGGCGCAATAAACGGTGCCGGAAGTCCCGTTTAGTTAGCTTGATAGTTTATTTTCCTTAAAAAAACGCCGATATCCACCACACGTGTGGCGTAATAGGCATTCGCCCACATACCGTGTGTGGCATGAGCAGGGGGCAGCCCACACGGGCTGTGTGGGCGAACAGTAGAATTGCCCACACGTGTGGGCGCAGCTACTTCGTGCCACACGCCCAACAAGTACTACTCATCTCCACCCGCGTGTGTGGCACGAAGCAAATATGCCCACACGTCCTGGCGCAGTTACAATAGGAATCCACGGGATGACGATTTAGTTGCCATCCGGGATGGCGGATGTAGTTATCCGGGATGACAAATATGGTTGTAAAAGCATGACAACTCTCTCTGTTTTGGTTAATTATAGTTGCCATGTCTAATTTATGGTAGTTGCCGTGTGTAATCAAACCATAGTTATCGTGTGTGATTAACTACTTGCCACATATGGTCAAACAATAGTTGCCATGTATACCTAGTTGCCACGTATGGCAATTACCACGTACGCGCAACTGCAGTTGCCGTCTAGCAAACGAATCAAAGTTGCCATGTGTGTTTACCTAGTTGCCATGTACGCGCAACTGCAGTTGCCATCCAACAACGTACGACTGTCGTGTGGGCGAAAAACAGTTCGCCCACACGCGCGTGGACTAGGTGGTGGCTGTGTAGGCAGAAACTAGTTTGCCCATACAGCGCAGCTGGCAACCGCGTGCTGTAGGGCGTGGCGGCGACCTCTCCAACGCCCACACACCGGCCTCGTCCTACGTGGCACGCGAAAACTGCCTCGTTATGTCAAGATTCGTGCAAACTTAGCTGGACGGTGATCCAGACGGGTGGGCGAGTTGCAATGTTGCCACACGTGTGGGCGTTAGTATTTTCGAAAAAAAACTTCGTTGAACTGTTAGACTGGTAAGTGGGCTTAAACGAGACCCGGTTTACAGCCCTAACAACCGGCAGCAGGCTGGACCGCGTTGCAGCAGATCGCAGATCTGAAAGAGAGAGAAATTAATGCTTCTTCGATCTAGTGTCATTCAGGAACAGTGGCTGTACAGAGAAAACACTAGTGGCGGCATAGTATAAAATTGGTTAGATGTTCGTGGCTAGGCTTGGTACCGCATAGTGCAAGGCCAGCCAGCACGCCAGTCGATTCCACGCCAAGCTCGTGGAAATGGAGTGCCTGTCTCGTGATTCCTACATGCGGCAAATCAAATCTGTGCAGCTAGCGTAATCAATTCAGTCGTCGATACGGAATATAGATCACCAAAAGATCTTGCCATGCGGATGCGCATCTCCGTTTTTCTATTTGATTTGATCCGCACGATTCACTCGTTGGGCGCTACAGTTCATTAGGTGTGTACTGTAGAGCATTTGATGAACGCAGATGCCTCGCTCCGCCTACAGGCCTACAAGTAGCTCGCGGTCAAGCTCACGACGAGCGCCAAGGGTATTAATCCAGAGCATTGCCAACACCACGCTCGCACCGCGACGTACGCGCGGCGATGTCCACCACCGAGGCGCTCCTCGCCGGCCCCGGCAGTGTCGGCGGCGGCGAGCGCCTGAGCATCGACGACGCGCTCGCGCAGCACGCGGGGGAGTTCGGGCGGTGGCAGCTGCGGCACTTCCTGCTGGTGACGGCGGCGTGGATTCTGGAGGCGATGCACACCATGGTCATGATCTTCGCCGACCGCGAGCCGGCAATGTCGTGCCCCAAGGGGGACGGCCGGTGCGGCGACCGCTGCGCGGGCGCCGCGGCCGGGTGGCAGTGGGACCAGGGGAGCGGCTCGTCGACGGTGGCAGAGTGGGGCCTCGTCTGCGGCGAGAGCTACAAGGTCGGCCTCGTCCATGCTATCTATTTCGCCAGCGCCATGATCGGTACGTACGACATTGCTCTGCCATACCGTCGGTGAGCTATGATATGAATGATTCCGCCGTCGCTCTACATCACAAGCTGTCTGCCTCAATCATTCGAATCACTGGATCGCCGTAGTTGTATTTTATTCCAGTCCATGTTTGATTCTCGCTGCATCCATCTCCACGAAACCGCAATTAGAGCAGTAACGTGTGTGCAGCAGAATCTGTCAGCACTATCTTATGAACTACTAGTAATAATTAGTATATGGAGCAAATATGTTGCGTTTAGAGTAGCAAATTGGTGTTTACAAATACACAATTATTAGCTACTCATAATCTGATAACTGGCTTATACTTTGCACCAATTTGAGCTCTATTTAAAAAAAGAAATAGATTACAATCCAAAAACACGTTTAGTCAAACTGTTCATTTATCAATTTGGCGTTTTTGTTTCATGTACTTGACCATATCGTTGGCTCGTTGTAGGCGCCGGCGTCTTTGGACACTTGTCGGACTCTTTTTTGGGTCGGAAGGGCTCCCTCCAGGTGGTGTGCTTCCTGAATGCCATTTTCGGCCTCCTCACCGCGCTATCTCCCGACTATTGGGTCTACGTGGCCTTACGCATCCTAACAGGCTTCAGCGCCGGCAGCATTTGCCTTTGCTCCTTTGTCCTTGCCACAGAGCCCATAGGGCCCTCCTATCGTGGTGTTGTTGGCATGTCCATGTGTTATTTCTTCTCCGGCGGCATTGCTATCCTCGCTGGCATCGCCGCGATGTTCCAGTCCTCTTGGCGCCTTCTGTATGTCGTCACCTCCATGCCCTCCCTCGTCTTTGTGCTCACCATCTTGCCATTCGTCTCCGAGTCGCCACGTTGGTACCTTGTGCGGAGGCGCGTTGACGATGCAATGCAAGTTCTACAAGACATTGCCTTCACCAATGGAAAGAGCATCCCAGATTACATCTCACTCAAGCTTGACGATGAGGATGACATCGATAAGAAGATCGATGGGTCGTCATCGTCGATCCTAGACGTGTTTAGGTCACGAACAACACGGGGCAGGCTGGTGCTCTCAGTACTCATCAGCTTCCTTTGCTCGGTGGTATACTACGGGTTGAGCCTCAACGTGGTCAATCTAAAGATTAACCTTTACATCAGTGTGGTTGTTAACTCTCTCGCTGAGATGCCCGCGTTTTTGCTCACTACGATGCTCCTTCAACACTTGGGTCGGAAGCCACTAGCCATTGGCTCGATGCTTCTCAGCGGTGTCTTCTGTACATCTGCCAGTCTTATTACCGGCGTCGGTGCCATGAGGTAATTACATCCTTCTTGTTTTTGCATGTACGTGAATGGGTTGTTAGCAGATTTGCTTTAATTGCACACAATTGCATGTCATTGTAGGGCGGTAAGGATGGCATGCGGGGTGGTAGGAATCTTCGGAATGGCCGCGACATACAATCTATTGGTTGTATACACAACAGAGTTGTTCCCTACAACGGTGCGCACCGCGGCGATGGGATGTACATTACAAGCGTCCAAGATGGGTGCCATACTAGCACCCATGGTAGTGTTACTCGGCGAGCAGATGCCATTCGCAGTGTTTGGCATGTTGGGTATCATCGGTGGACTACTGGTGTTCTGCCTCCCGGAGACTATGAACAAGCCATTGTATGACACCATGTTCGGATTGGAGAAAGGCGAGGGAGAATTTGTAATTAAAGGGGAAATTACATGCGAAAACTCTAAAATTCGATCAATTTCATAAGCAATTTCTCCGTACGTATTGTTCGATCCCAAGGATGTTACCTATGGAACCACGTTGCACACAAAGAGTGAGGTGTGTTAGGTTTTCTCATATGTATTACTCCCTTCGTTCTTTTTTATAAGACATTTTGGACAACTGACATTGAACTATTTTGGGTGCTTTCTCAATTGTCTAAACGTATTATAAAAGTGAACAGAGGGAGTACTACTTTTGCATGTGCTAATGGATATACTCTTACTTTTAAACATTTTAGTAGAGGGTTTCTGTTTGTAGTATGTTTCTACTTTTATGTGCCCGCATACACTATTTTTGTGTGTCTTTTTATCTGGGTCCTAACATCACCCTGCACGTTGGAAAAGGCTAGCTTGAAAATTTTTGCTAGCAAGGCGTCTTGGCAAGCAACATAGCAGCCCAAGAGTAAAATCATTCAATTTGCCAAATTATTTGAAGTAGAAAAAACGAAAATAAAAAAAACAAACTTAAAAAACAGGCTGCCCGGACATGGGCTGGTCCAAACGGGCACGCTGTGTCTTCTCCCAGCGCACAGAGCGCAGTATAGAATGTCCCTACTGCATGGGCCGGCCCAGGAGAAAGTTTCCTCTAGGTGAAACATTTTGTTATCACTTATAGATGGCTTTGGTGGGAAATATTTTACAACTTTGGGGACAATTTTCATAATGCACTGCAGAAGAAATAGCCCTTTTATTATTACTAGTAAAAAGGCCCGTGTGTTGCAACGGGAGAAAAACAAAACTTCAAGCAGGCTATGACCATATAAGCATGGCTCAAGTCCCCCCTCCTGTCCATGTTCTCTATTTTAACATGACATCTCACGCATGTCGCCACTTATCGTCCTTCCGCTTTCGCCAACGATGGCCCTAGTGTTCACCTAATCCAATTTTTTAATGGCGGTATTCACCAAATCACAACGGGTCCGAACATGCTCAATCCCAATGCAATGAACTCAGCCACCGCACGTCACATTGTACCATGCCCGTGCAAGGGAAAGTTAAAAACTCAACCTGTGCACCTGTACGGGCTAAGATTTAAGTAGTAAGCATTCATTTTTTGAAATTCATAGGATTTATTTTATGAAAAAATATGCACCAAAATCACATCATAGTATCATTATGTGATAGTTTTTTTGCTGTCGTTGCTTTTTTTCACAATCTGATTGTTGCACACATATGTCACACCAACTTTATGTTGCCGTTGTTGCTTTTTTTCATGATTAAATTAAAAAGTATCTTATAGAAAAAATATTACAAAAATTATGACTTTCTAAGAAATATATGAGGTACTTATGGGTGTGTTGTTCCTGGGTGTGTTCTGAAACCAAATAATAACCTAATGTGAAGAACGGTTTGTTGATATAGCAATTACAATTTTTTTTTGAAGTCAAACAATTACATAATAACCCAATAAGAGGAAAAAAAAAGTGTGAGAGTTAACACACTAGTACACACCATGCAAAGGTACCACCCCCTTCTTTAGGGCAACACAGTTTATTTATTTATTCAAAGTTCTAAGATATCTCTGAGGAAATAACATCCAAGATACTATTCCTGGTGCTCGAACCAACCTGTAGTTGGATGGTTAGAGAGACTGTGGTATCCCTAGCCCATCATGGTTCAAATCCTGATGCTCGCATTTATTCCTGAATTTATTTCAGGATTTACGGCGATACGCATTCAGTGGGAAGATATGTTCCCGTCGACGACGAGGCGCCTACGGTGACTTCGTAAATCTCAAGATGATATATTGGCTCAGTCTTTCAAAGATGCTCATAGGGGTAGGGTATGCGTGTGTGCGTTCATAGGGATGAGTGTATGTGCGTGTATATGAGCGCTTATGATCTTCAGCGTCGTCCTTGTTGCCGTCTCCTGAAGCTAGCAGCGTGACCTGGTCGCCAGCCGTGTCCCATGTAATTATCTCTCTCCCTCCACAAGGCCCGTCCTAGTTCCCTTCCCACATTAGCCATGTCCTTGCGTCCTTGTTGCCGTCTCCTGAAGCTAGCAGGGTGACCTGGTCGCCAGCCGTGTCTCATGTTATTATCTCTCTCCCTCCACAAGGCCCATCCTAGTTCCCTTCCCACATTATCTCTCTGTATCAAGTCTCGAGGCTGCTTGTTGACTTGTTTAACTCGCCCGTATTTAAATTGGTGAGAATCAGTGCAAAGAAGCGAGGCGGGGCTAATTATTTTGGAAAGAACCTTGGTTTTTAACACAAGTAGAATGGAGTTCCGTTGGTTGCATTCTTCTTGATGGAACTGGAGGTCCTTTGTTCGAATCTCAGGTTGAAATTTGTACCACCTCGGATAGCAAAGTAAAATAACGAAAATTATGGGAGCGAGATGGACGGACGAAATTATGATGGCAAGAAGCAATGCCCCTTTTATTAGTATGTATAGGTATAAATATAGACAGATTATATATACGATGGTAAGAAGCAATGGCCCTTTTATTAATATGTATAGGTATAAATATAGATAGATTATATATATACATCCTACCACCCAGGGTAGTTACCCCACATGTCTCATATACTACCATATGATATTATATATATACAACTCTATCATTTAAATATATTCATATATTATATATAACATATTTCAAAGTGAGTTACATGAAAAAATTGTAAGTTGGCATATGATTTTTATTATATTTGCAAAATACGTATATATTTGTACGTAAAAAAGAGCATACTCAAAATATGATGCATACTACCTAAAAAGTAGTATATATATTAACTCAACATTCTTATATACTACATACTACGCGTATATACTCTCTGATTTGATAGATACTACATACAACATACAAAACTCAAGTGGTGGTAACTACCACCGGATCAAAATATTATTCTGATCACAACCTGAACTTTCTGAGTTACTCGACCTAAACTTCCCTCTGTAGTAACCCGGCCTTCGGGCTATCTTCGCAACTGTGTCTCCGTGCGCGAATTATTCTGGTCAGTCGTGTTCTATGTGATGTAAGTGTAATTTCCAAACGGTTTTTAGCAACTAAATGCCCGTTTTAAATAGGAACCTCGCTCATTGGCGGATTTGCTCTCGGGACATGATGAACTTGCGTCTGTTGCAATTTTACTGCCTGAGTTGTTCGACCTGAACTTCCCTTGGTGACAGGTTGAACTTCTCGCAACATGTTGATAGTTTTCTCTAATTCCTTATGGTTAAAGAGTAACTTGGAAAATCGTAAAATTTCGCAAATCGAACGGCCGAGTTCATATTTTTGATGCCATTTTTAGACGGCTAATTGATACATCTTCAACGTATCTATAATTTTTTATTGTTCCATGCTATTATATATTCTGTTTTGGATGATTAATGGGCTTTATTATACACTTTTATATTATTTTTGGGACTAACCTACTAACCCAAGGCCCAGTGCAAATTGCTGTTTTTTTTGCCTATTTCAGTGTTTCGCAGAAAAGGAATATCAAACGGAGTTCAAACGGAATGAAACCTTCGGGAGAGTTATTTTTGGAACAAACGTGATCCAGGGGACTTGGAGTGGACATCAAGAAACGAACGAGGAGACCACGAGGCAGGGAGGCGCACCTGCCCCCCTGGGCGCACCCCCACCCTCGTGGGCCCCTCGTAGCTCCACCGACCTACTTCTTCCTCCTATATATATATCCATATAACCCGAAAACATCCGAGAGCACCACGAAACCTTATTTCCACCGCCGCAACCTTATGTACCCGTGAGATCCCATATTGGGGCATTTTCTGGCGCTCCGCCGGAGGGGGAATCGATGACGGAGGGCTTCTACATCAACACCATAGCCTCTCCGATGATGTGTGAGTAGTTTACCTCAGACCTTCGGGTCCATAGTTATTAGCTAGATGGCTTCTTCTCTCTCTTTGGATATCAATACAAAGTTCTCCTCGGTCTTCTTGGAGATCTATTCGATGCAACTCTTTTTGCGGTGTGTTTGTCGAGATCCGATGAATTGTGGGTTTATGATCAAGATTATCTATGAACAATATTTGAATCTCCTCTGAATTCTTTTATGTATGATTGGTTATCTTTGCAAGTCTCTTCGAATTATCAGTTTGGTTTGGCCTACTAGGTTGATCTTTCTTGCAATAGGAGAAGTGCTTAGCTTTGGGTTCAATCATGCGGTGCTCGATCCTAGTGACAGAAGGGGAAATGACACGTATTGTATTGTTGCCATCGAGGATAAAAAGATGAGGTTTATATCATATTGCTTCAGTTTATCCCTCTACATCATGTCATCTTGCTTAATGCGTTACTCTGTTCTTATGAACTTAATACTCTAGATGCATGTTGGATAGCGGTCGATGCGTGGAGTAATAGTAGTAGATGCAGGCAGGAGTCGGTCTACTTGTCGCGGACGTGATGCCTATATACATGATCATGCCTAGATATTCTCATAACTATGCACTTTTCTATCAATTGCTCGACAGTAATTTGTTCACCCACCGTAATACTTATGCTATCTTGAGAGAAGCCACTAGTGAAACCTATGGCCCCCGGGTCTATTTTCCATTATATACGTTTCCAATCTATTTTTACTTTGCAATCTTTACTTTCAATCTTTATCATAAAAATACCAAAAATATTATCTTATCATCTCTATCAGATCTCACTTTTGCAAGTGGCCGTGAAGGGATTGACAACCCCTTTATCGCGTTGGTTGCAAGGTTCTTATTTGTTTGTGTAGGTACGAGGGACTTGCGTGTAGCCTCCTACTGGATTGATACCTTGGTTCTCAAAAACTGAGGGAAATACTTACGCTACTTTGCTGCATCACCCTTTCCTCTTCAAGGGAAAACCAACACATGCTCAAGAGGTAGCAAGAAGGATTTCTGGCACCGTTGCCGGGGAGTCTACGCACAAGTCAAGACATACCAAGTACCCATCACAAACTCTTATCCATTGCATTATATTATTTGCCATTTACCTCTCGTTTTTCTCTCCCCCACTTCACCTTTGCCATTTTATTCTCCTTCTTTTTCGTTTGCCTTCTTCTCACCAGATCTATTGTTTGCTTGTGTTACCATGTGCCTTCTATTTGCTTGCATCTTTCCTCGCTAAAAATCTATTGTTGTGGATCCACTTAAATTGTTCTACTTGGATCATCTTCGATCCTTATGCGTTCGTGCTGAAACCCCAACTAGCCTAGTTGATGGGAAATATTTAGATGAGCATGCTCATTTTGTGCGTCACCGTTTGTCTGAAAAAGAGAGACTCTTATGGGATCAAATAAACAGATTGTTGTGTTATGCTTGGAATCTTTGTGACTTTTATGATTTTACTTGTTGCTCTAAGAACCCTAAAAACACCTTCCCTATCTATGTGAATTTAATGGTAATGAAATATTATCTTCTTATGCAAAGGGTGTTTATAGTTACTATGATATCGAACAAATTGAAGAATTTGTTGCTTTTAAGGGTGCTTATGAAGTTGCTTCTTTGATTGAAAAGTATGATACTACTCTCTATGAATCTGAAAATTTTGACATACTTAAATATTGCTATGAAAACTATGCTCATAATGTCTATGTCAAAGAATTTATTGAGGGAATGACCGTTGCTTTGGAAGAAAATAATGATATGCACGAATCTATAGATAATTATGATTCCGATGATTTGATTGAAATATCCCTTGATGAACATGATGCTTGCTATTCTTATGGCCATGATGCCAATATTTATGGAGATGAATTTGCTATAGTTCCTTATGTTAAACATGAGATTATTGCTATTGCACCCATACTTGATAGTTCCTTGAATCAAAAGCATGATTGCAAAGATTTTACTATAAATTCTCTTGATGCCAGTCGTGCTAATAATATGCAAAACCCTAAGCTTGGGGATGCTAGTTTTGCTATGTCTACTACTTGTTGCAATGATCATGATTGGGGTGATTCTTCTTATGATCTTGAAAATTTATTTAAGCCCCATGATGAATATGAGATTGATAATAATGTTTGCAATAATATTAAAAGTGGGTTTGGAAGAGTGTCGACTTTAGATCCCACATATTTGGAGAATGTTCAATCTTATGGTATTTTTGATAAAAGTGGGTTTGAAGAGGTCATGACTTTAGTTAATGATAATCCCACTATTTTGGAAGAGTGTCAACTTCGCATGCATGTGGATCGTGTTGAGAATATGTTATGTGATAGCTATTTTGTTGAATTTGCCTATGATCCTACATGTAATTATTATGAGAGAGGAAAATATGGTTGTAGAAATTTTTATCTTACTAAATTACCTCTCGTCATGTTGAGATTGCTATCGTCTCTTTCTTCTTCCTTGCATATGCTAGGATTTGCTTAACTTGATAATTTGTTTGCCTATAAGATGCCTATGCATAGGAAGTATGTTAGACTTAGATGTGTTTTTCACATGCTTCATGATGCTCTCTTTGTGCTTCAATTCTTGTCTTTCATTTGAGCATCATCGAAATCTCAATGCCTAGCTAGGGGCGTTAAACGATAGCGCTTGTTGGGAGGCAACCCAATTTTATTTTCGTTTCTTGCTTTTTGGTTCTGTTTAGTAATAAATATTGGATCTAGCCTCTGGTTAGATGTGCTTTTATGTTTTAATTAGTGTTTGTGCCAAGTAAAACCTATAGGATCTTCTTGGGTGATAGTTATTTGATCTTGCTGAAAAAGTCAGAAACTTTCTGCTCACGAAAACAATTGTTAAAAATCACCAGAACGTGATAAAATACTGATTCCAATTGAAGTATATAAATAAAGAAATTATCTAGGTCTTCCTATTTTGGTAGATTTTTATGACTTACATAAGTTTGCGTTAGATACAGATTACTACAGACTGTTCTATTTTTGACAGATTCTGTTTTTCGTGTGTTGTTTGCTTATTTTGATGAATCTATGGCTAGTATCAGAGGTTATGAACCATAGAGAAGTTGGAATACAGTAGGTTTAACACCTATATAAATAAAGAATGAGTTCATTACAGTACCTTAAAGTGGTGGTTTGTTTTATTTCGCTAACGGAGCTCATGAGATTTTCTGTTGAGTTTTGTGTTGTGAAGTTTTCAAGTTTTTGGGTAAAGATTTGATGGATTATGGAATAAGAAGTGGAAAGAGCCTAAGCTTGGGGATGACCAAGGCACCCCAAGGTAAAATCTAAGGACAACCAAAAGCCTAAGCTTGGGGATGGCCCGGAAGGCAACCCCTCTTTCGTCTTCGTCCATCGTTAACTTTACTTGGAGCTATATTTTTATTCACCACATGATATGTGTTTTGCTTGGAGCGTCTTGTATGATTTGAATCTTTTCATTTTAGTTTACCACAATCATCCTTGCTGTACACACCTTTTGGGAGAGACACACATGAATCGGAATTTATTAGAATACTCTATGTGCTTCACTTATATCTTTTGAGCTAATCTTGCTCTAGTGCTTCACTTACATCTTTTAGAGCACGGCGGTGGTTATATTTTATAGAAATTATTGATATCTCATGCTTCACTTATATTATTTTGAGAGTGCTTTAGAACAGCATGGTAATTTGCTTTGGTTAAAATTTTAGTCCTAAAGTGATAGGCATCCAAGATGGATATAATAAAAACTTTCACATAAGTGCATTGAATACTAAGAGAAGTTTGATACTTGATGATTTTTTTGAGATATGAAAACGGTCATATTAGAGTTATGCTAGTTGAGTAGTTGTGGATTTGAGAAATAGTTGTTCTAAAGTTTGTGATTCCCGTAGCATGCACGTATGGTGAACCGTTATGTGATGAAGTCGGAGCATGATTTATTTATTGACTGTCTTCCTTATGAGTGGCAGTCGGGGACGAGCGATGGTTTTTTCCTACCAATCTATCCCCCTAGGAGCATGCGCGTAGTACTTCGTTTCAATAACTAATATATTTCTGCAATAAGTATGTGAGTTCTTTATGACTAATGTTGAGTCCATGGATTATACGCACTCTAAAAGGTGAGAAAAGCTATTTTAATTGTTTTTAGTTGTTCCTTTATTTTAATTTGAACTTTTCGTTTTATTCTTTAGAAACAAGCAAAAAACTGAGTTTTTTATATACTTCGAACTTCTTTGATATTTGAATTTGAATATAAATAAGCATTAAACTATTTTTTAATTGAACTTTTATTTTTCCTATAAACGTAAATAATTTGAGTTTTTCCGTATACATCAAACTAATCTGTTATTTTATATTGAACATCTCGATTTTATTTTGTTTAGTATCAAAGAAATTTTAAGTTTTTAAAATCGAACTTCTCAGTTTTTAAAATCTGAACTTCTCGGGTTTTTTTGTAACGGTGAAAATCGAATGTTTTGTTATTCTAAATTGAACTTCTAGGTTTTTATTTATTTTGAAAAAAACAATTGTTTTTTTAGCTTTGAAGTACACCGTTATTTTAGTTTGAAATTCTAGGTTTTTTTGAAGCGGGGAATATCCACTTTATATAAACTTTCTTTGAACTATTATGTTTCTTAAATTTGAACTTCTTGGTTTGTAATAAACATCGAACTTCTTTGTTATTTAAATTTGAGCTTCAGGGTTTTTTCGAAATGAGAAAAATCCGTTATTTAAGTTTTTTTGAACTTTTATATTATTTTAGTTTGAACTTCTTGGTTTTATTCTTTAGTAACAAGGAATTTTGACTTTGGTAATTAAAATTGAATCGCTACTACTTTACTTTGAACTTCTTGGTTTTTTAGAAACCAGGAAAATTTGACATATATAAAAAATAAAGAATGGAAAGGTCGCCACATTTTTAAGTTTTTTAATTGCATTAACTTTTTACTTTATGTGAGCTTCTGTTTCTTTTTATTTTTGATGTTCTCACATGTTGTCCCAACTGAACTACGGAAAGAAAGTGATTGAAAAACAATAGAACGCTAACCCCCTGGTTTTACCGCATTAGTTTTAATTGGTACGTTAGCATTTTCCCCCATTTTTGCATGCCATTTTTGAAACTATAGATGTTACTTTTTTCTACTAGTAGATCACCACCCAAGGAAGCTTCATTTCAAAATAAAAGGAGGAAAGAAATTCAATTTTGAGCAAGGTTGTCTACTGGAGTTCAAAATAAACAACATGCACTAATGCGTGCACGTTTTTCTTTTTACAAGATAGCCTTGTTATATATAGAAGAATATTCTTCTTAATAAGTTACATTAATAATTATAAAATTGAGAAGCAGAGTGCGGTGTGAGAAGCGGTGGCCTTTTTCACTACCACAACTTCATTTCCTTTTCCCTATCCACTCACCACACATCACCGAACAAAGAACTTTGTCCCTCTTTTTTCTGAACTTTTAGGAGTGGGATCTCTGAACATTCTACTTAATTTTCCTTCTTAACTACATTGCATGATTAGTAGTGCAGGTGCTGCTCTCCTGGAACTCACCCTAAACTACTATTTTCAGACGAGCGAGGTCTCTCAAGTTGAACTTCTATTGTTTTGTTTTTGACTTGCTTCCTTCTTTTTCACCTCTGAACATCTGACAGTTTAACTTACATGTATATTTGTACAGTTCTCCTATTCATACATGTGAACGCGGTGTCGTCTAGTTTGTATAGAACATAAAACTAAGAATTGACACATCAGTTAACCAAAAAGAAAAGTTTCACATCAGTTAACCATGCACGTTCAGAGTAACAACTATTAGGAACACAAGTGATATTATTTTAGGAATAAAAAAGTATGCTGACAGACATTTAGACGAGCACCTTCCATGCAAACTAAACAAGTGGTCACCCTGGACTCTGGTATTGCAAAAATATTGAACAGAGACAATGATCGAGCTGGGAACGATGGCCACACTGTGCTGGGTGCCGAGGAGGCGCTGGGACAGCGCCTACCGCCGCCGGTGGTATCAGCCAGGAGGGGGAGGAGCGACATGGATCGGTCTGGGCGGCGACGCATCGGGCGGTGAGTGGAAGGGGTCGGCGGAGGTCGAGACACGAGGGGATGGCTCCGGGGTGGCTGTGGGGACCCACTGGATGGCGGCTGCTTGATCCATGGCATGGGATGGCGGTTGCGCGGCCGGCTGCAGGTCGTGGCTTCCTCCATCTGAAGTTCGTCGTCTCCTCCATTTGCAGCATAGCACCCAATCCGCGCGTGAGCTGGTGGTCGTTGGAGTCTCGGAGAGTGGAGGGTGGCGAAGGATCCTCGTCGGATCCGGCGACCTCGAGGTGCTCTAGCAGGTGGTGCGACGCGTCGTCGGTTGGGGGCAGGGCTCCGGCGGTGCCACCGGCTTGGGGCGGGGCGGGGCGGCAACATCACCGGCTAGGGGCGGGGTGGCGGCATCACCGGCTAGGGGCGGGGCGACGGTTGCGCGGCGGCGTTGTCATCGGTTCGGGTGGGTGGTGCATGGTGTGGGAGGTGGGTGGGGTGGGGGTTGGGCAGGGGCAGCGGGGGGGTCTAGGAGGTGGCGCTGCGGCGGGGATTCAGGTAGGTTGGGCGGTGCCGCATCTAGGCGGGGGGTGGGGGTCCCAGCGACGATTGGATCGGGGGATGGGGGAGGTGTGGGCAGTTCGTGTTTTTCTTTTCTTTCCACGAGTTCTGGAGTTCGGAAGGATTGCGTCGCCCCTATATAGGGTTGTGATCAGAATAACTATACTGATCCCAGGATCAGAATAGTGCTACCCTATAGTTTATATTAGCAGAATAGTTACTCCGCTAACACTTTCGAACTGAACGTTCAATGGAAGTGCACATCATTGTTGACGCAAGAGCACTGCAGTTCCGAGGCGAGTGAACTTCACGTCGCAAAAAACTGCATGCAGCTTTTTTGGTACTGTTTTCGCTCTAGTTTTTAAACCATTTGTCGAAACGAGGTGTGTAATATACTGTTGAAAAGCTATGGATTAGGAGAAACTTCCCCATGTAGAATTTTTTTTGAGATTCCTCACGGTCTAAGAGTAGATTTGAAAATGGTGTGGTCCACGACGAGTGACGACAAGCGTTTTTGCGTTATTTCCTAAACCGCTAGTCGGAATGAACCAAAAGATATCCTCGAGGCGCAACTTTTTCATATATATTACTTTCTCTAATTCGTTACGGTTTAAAATCGGTTTCAAATTTACTAAACCGCGGAATTCTATTTTTCAATTTTTTTGCAATTTTTCGATATTGTTTTCACTCCAGTTTTTAAACCGTTTGTCGAAACGAGGCGTATGATACGCCATTGGAAAGTTACGGACGAGGCGCAACTTTCATATGTAGAAATATTTTTCCTTACAGTTTTAAGTTAATTTTGAAAATTGTGCGGCGGACGACGAGTGGCAGCGGCCGTTTTTCATGAATTTTTTACAAACCGCTAATTGGAATGATTCAAATGATACGCCATTGGAAAGATATCGTCGAGGCGCAACTTCTTCACATATATTACTTTTCTAATTCATTACGGTTTAAGTGCAATTTTGCAATTACTAAAATGCGGACACTGTTTTTCGTGACACCAAAATTGACGAGTAAACTGCATCATACAGAAAACTGCACTGCTTCAAATTAAAACCGCACTGAGACGGGCTACCGAACTTCATTGTTTTTTTTGTGAGACGTAACTTTTCCAAGAAGAGAAACGCATTAGTTTTATTTGTCGTTTCCGCAAGATTTTTTTGTGAGACGTAACTTTTCCAAGAAGGGACCGCGCTTCATGTCGGGCATAAGTGAACCGCAACACGATTGAGTAGTGAAACGCATTAGTTTTATTTGTCGTTTCCGCAAGATTTTTTTTACACCTCACACTAAGAGCAAGTGAACCGCGACAATGTCAAAAATGAACCGGGACACTACCTAAGGTGAACCTCATGATTTTTTGTTGTCCTTTTTTAACCTTTTAATGAATGAGAGTGAATCGCAAAGAGGAGGGCAAGTGAACTGCCACACGTATCGAAGTGAACTAGATAATTGTTTTTGTCATTTTTAACTTTTCTTTTTGTAAATTCATCTCAACTACATGGTGAATGTTAGCGAGCTGTGATGTCTACTACGCAACCTTTTTCTTGTAAACGTTTTTGGGCCTCCAAGTGCAGAGGTTTGTAGGACGGTAGCAAATTTTCCTCAAGTGGATGACCTAAGGTTTATCAATCCGTGGGAGGTGTAGGATGAAGATGGTCTCTCTCAAACAACCCTGCAACCAAATAACAAAGAGTCTCTTGTGTCCCCAACACACCCAATACAATGGTAAATTGTATAGGTGCACTAGTTCGGCGAAGAGATGGTGATACAAGTGCAATATGGATGATAGATATGAGTATTTGTAATCTGAAAAATATAAAAACAGGAAGGTAACTAATGATAAAAGTGAGCGTAAACGGTATTGCAATGCTAGGAAACAAGGCCTAGGGTTCATACTTTCACTAGTGCAAGTTCTCTCAACAATAATAACATAATTGGATCATATAACTATCCCTCAACATGCAACAAAGAGTCACTCCAAAGTCACTAATAGCGGAGAACAAACGAAGAGATTATGGTAGGGTACGAAACCACCTCAAAGTTATTCTTTCTAATCGATCTATTCAACAGTTCGTACTAGAATAACACCTTCAGACACAAATCAACCAAAACCATAATGTCACATAGATACTCCAATGTCACCTCAAGTATCCGTGGGTATGTGATACGTCTCCAACGTATCTATAATTTTTGATTGCTCCATGCTATATTATCTTCTGTTTTGGACATTATTGGGCTTTATTATTCACTTTTATATTATTTTTGGGACTAACCTATTAACCGGAGGCCCAGCCCAAAATTGTTGTTTTTTTGCCTATTTCAGAGTTTCGCAGAAAAAGAATATCAAACGGAGTCCAAACGGAATGAAACCTTCGGGAGCGTGATTTTTGGAACGAACAAGATCCAGGAGACTTGGACCCTACGTAAGAGAATCTTCTAGGAGGCCATGAGGTAGGGGGCGCGCCTACCCCCCCAGGGTGCGCCCTCCACCCTCGTGGGCCCCCTGTTGCTCCACCGACGTACTCCTTCCTCCTATATATACCTACGTACCCCCAAACGATCAGAACAGGAGCCAAAAACCTAATTCCACCGCCGCAACCTTCTGTACCCATGAGATCCATCTTGGGGCCTGTTCTGGAGCTCCGCCGGAGGGGGCATCCATCCCGGAGGGCTTCTACATCAACACCATAGCCTCTCCGATGAAGTGTGAGTAGTTTACTTTAGACCTTCGGGTCCATAGTTAGTGCTAGATGGCTTCTTCTCTCTTTTTGGATCTCAATACAATGTTCTCCCCCTCTCTTGTGGAGATCTATTCGATGTAATCTTCTTTTTAAGGTGTGTTTGTTGAGACCGATGAATTGTGGGTTTATGATCAAGATTATCTATGAACAATATTTGAATCTTCTTTGAATTCTTTTATGTATGATTGGTTATCTTTTCAAGTCTCTTCGAATTATCAGTTTGGTTTGGCCTACTAGATTGATCTTTCTTGCAATGGGAGAAGTGCTTAGCTTTGGGTTCAATCTTGCGGTGTCCTTTCCCAGTGACAGTAGGGGCAGCAAGGCATGTATTGTATTGTTGCCATCGAGGATAACAAGATGGTTTTTTTTTATCATATTGCATGAATTTATCCCTCTACATCATGTCATCTTGCTTAAGGCGTTACTCTGTTTTCATGAACTTAATACTCTAGATGCATGCTGGATAGCGGTCGATGAGTTGAGAAATAGTAGTAGATGCAGGCAGGAGTCGGTCTACTTGTCTCGGATGTGATGCCTATATACATGATCATACCTAGATATTCTCATAACTATGCTCAATTCTGTCAATTGCTCAACAGTAATTCGTTCACCCACCTTAAAATACTTATGCTCTCGAGAGAAGCCACTAGTGAAACCTATGGCCCCCGGGTCTATCCTCATCATATTAATCTTCCAACACTTATTTATTTCCTTCGATTTTTACTTTACTTTTATTTTACTTTGCATCTTATCATAAAAATACCAAAAAAATTATCCTATCATATCTATCAGATCTCACTCTCGTAAGTGACCGTGAAGGGATTGACAACCCCTTATCGCGTTGGTTGCGAGGATTTATTTGTTTTGTGTAGGTACGAGGGACTCGCGCATAGCCTCCTACTGGATTGATACCTTGGTTCTAAAAAACTGAGGGAAATACTTACGCTACTTTGCTGCATCACCCTTTCCTCTTCAAGGGAAAACCAACGCAGTGCTCAAGAGGTAGTAGTATGATCATACGATATGCATCACACAATCTCAGATTCATCTATTCAAACCAACACAAAGTACTTCAAAGAGTGCCCCAAAGTTTCTACCGGAGAGTCAAGACGAAAACGTGTGCCAACCCCTATGCATAAGTTCAAGAGGTCATGGAACCCGCAAGTTGATCACCAAAACATACATCAAGTAGATCGCGTGATATCCCATTGTCACCATAGATAAGCACATGCAAGACATACATCAAGTGTTCTCAAATCCTTAAAGACTCAATCCGATAAGATAACTTCAAGGGGAAAACTCAATCCATTACAAGAGAGTAGAGGGGGAGAAACATCATAAGATCCAACTATAATAGCAAAGCTCGCGATACATCAAGATCGTGCCAAATCAAGAACACGAGAGAGAGAGAGAGAGATCAAACACATAGCTACTGGTACATACCCTCAGCCTCGAGGGTGAACTACTCCCTCCTCGTCATGGAGAGCGTCGGGATGATGAAGATGGCCACCGGTGAGGGTTCTCCCCCTCCGGCAGGGTGCTGGAACAGGTCTAGATTGGTTTTCGGTGGCTATAGAGGCTTGCGGCGGCGGAACTCCCGATCTAGGTTTCTTTCTGGAAGTTTGGGTATATATAAGAGGTTTTGGCGTCAGGAACAAGTCAGGGGGGTCTCCGGGCTGTCCACGAGGTAGGGGGGCGCGCCCATGGGGGTGGGCGAGCGTCCCACCCTTGTGGGCAGCCCGGGACTCTTCTGGCCCAACTCTTTTACTCCATGGCCTATTTCTGGTCAAAAAATAAGCTCCGTCAAGTTTTAGGTCAATTGGACTCCGTTTGGTTTTCCTTTTCTGCGATACTCAAAAAACGAGGAAAAAACAAAAACTGGCACTGGGCTCTAGGTTAATAGGTTAGTCCCAAAAATCATATAAATTAGCATATAAATGCATATAAAACATCCTAGATGGATAATATAATAGCATGGAACAATCAAAAATTATAGATACGTTGGAGACGTATCAGCATCCCCAAGTTAATTCCTGCTCGTCCTCGAGTATGTAAATGATAAAAACAAAATTTTTGATGTGGAAATGCTACCTAACATATTTATCAATGTAATCTTCTTTATTGTGGCAAGAATATTCAGATCCATAAGGTTCAAGATAAAAGTTTAATATTGACATGAAAATAATAATACTTCAAGCATACTAAGAAAGCAATCATGTCTTCTCAAAATAACATGGCCAAAGAAAGCTATCCCTACAAAATCATATAGTCTGGCTATTCTCTATCTTCATCACACAAAATATTTAAATTATGCACAACCCCGATGACAAGCCAAGCAATTTTTTCATACTTTTGATGTTCTCAAACTTTTTCAATCTTCATGCAATACATGAGCGTGAGCCATGGACATAGCACTATATGTGGAATAGAATGGTGGTTGTGGAGAAGACAAAAAGGAGAAGATAGTCTCACATCAACTAGGCGTATCAACGGACTATGGAGATGCCCATCAATAGATATCAATGTGAGTGAGTAGGGATTGCCATGCAACGGATGCACTACAGCTATAAGTGTATGAAAGCTCAAAAAGAAACTAAGTGGGTGTGCATCCAACTCGCTTGCTCACGAAGACCTAGGGCATTTGGAGGAAGCCCATCATTGGAATATACAAGCCAAGTTCTATAATGAAAGATTCCCAGTAGTATATGAAAGTGACAACATAGGAGACTCTCTATCATGAAGATCATGGTGCTACTTTGAAGCACAAGTGTGGTAAAAGGATAGTAGCATTGCCCCTTCTCTCCTTTTCTCTCATTTTTTTTGTTTTTTGGCCTTATCTTCTTCTTTTTTCTTTTTTTTGGCCTCTTTTTTTTCGTCCGGAGTCTCATCCCGACTTGTGGGGGAATCATAGTCTCCATCATCCTTTCCTCACTGGGACAATGCTCTAATAATGATGATCATCACACTTTTATTTACTTACAACTCAAGAATTACAACTCGATACTTAGAACAAAATATGACTCTATATGAATGCCTCCGGCGGTGTACCGGGATGTGCAATGAATCAAGAGTGACATGTATGAAAGAATTATGATGGTGGATTTGCCACAAATACGATGTCAACTACATGATCATGGAAAGCAATATGACAATGATGGAGCGTGTCATAATAAACGGAACGGTGGAAAGTTGCATGGAAATATATCTCTGAATGGCTATGGAAATGCCATAATAGGTAGGTATGGTGGCTGTTTTGAGGAAGGTAATGGTGGGTGTATGGTACCGGCGAAAGTTGCGTGATACTAGAGAGGCTAGCAATGGTGGAAGGGTGAGAGTGCGTATAATCCATGGACTCAACATTAGTCATAAAGAACTCACATACTTATTGCAAAAATCTATTAGTTATCGAAAAGAAGTACTACGCGCATGCTCCTAGGGGGATAGATTGGTAGGAAAAGACCATCGCTCGTCCCCGACCGCCACTCATAAGGAAGACAATCAAAAAATAAATCATGCTCCGACTTCATCACATAACGGTTCACCATACGTGCATGCTACGGGAATCACAAACTTTAACACAAGTATCTCTCAAATTCACAACTACTCCACTAGCATGACTCTAATATCACCATCTTCATATCTCAAAACAATCATAAGGAATCAAACTTCTCATAGTATTCAATGCACTTTATATGAAAGTTTTTATTATATCCCTCTTGGATGCCTATCATATTAGGACTAAATTTTATAACCCAAGCAAATTACCATGCTGTTCTAAAAGGCTCTCAAAATAATATAAGTGAAGCATGAGAGTTCATCTATTTCTTCAAAATAAAACCACCGTCGTGCTCTAAGAAGATATAAGTGAAGCACTAGAGCAATTGACAAACTACTCCGAAAGATATAAGTGAAGATCAATGAGTAGTCGAATAATTATGCAACTATGTGAAGACTCTCTAACATTTAAGATTTTCAGATTTTGGTATTTTATTAAAACAGCAAGCAAAACAAAAGAAAATAAAATGACGCTCCAAGAAAAACACATATCATGTGGTGAATAAAAATATAGCTCCAAGTAAAGTTACCGATGAACGAAGACGAAAGAGGGGATGCCTTCCGGGGCATCCCCAAGCTTAGGCTCTTGCCACTCCTTATTCCATAGTCCATCAAATCTTTACCCAAAACTTGAAAACTTCACAACACAAAACTTAACAGAAAGCTCGTAAGCTCCGTTAATATAAGAAAATAAAACCACCACTTAGGTACTGTTGTGAACTCATTCTAAATTCATATTGGTGTAATATCTACTGTATTCCAACTTCTCTATGGTTCATACCCTCCGATACTACACGTAGATTCATCAAAATAAGCAAACAACACAATGAAAACAGAATCTGTCAAAAACAGAACAGTCTGTAGTAATCTGTATCAAACGTATACTTATGGAAATCCAAAAATTCTGAAATAAATTGGTGGACCTGAGGAATTTTCCTATTAATCTTCTTCAAAAAGAATCAACCTAAAAGCACTCTCCAGTAAAAAATGGCAGCTAATCTCGTGAGCACTAAAGTTTCTGTTTTTTACAGCAAGATCATAAAGACTTCACCCAAGTCTTCCCAAAGGTTCTACTTGGCACAAACACTAATTAAAACATAAAACCACATCTAAACACAGGATATATGGACTATTTATTACTAAACAGGAGCAAAAGTCAAAGAACAAAAATAAGATTGGGTTGCCTCCCAACAAGCGTTGTTGTTTAACGCCCCTAGCTAGGCATGATGATTTCAATGATGCTGACAAAAAGGATAAGAATTAAAACATAAAGGGAGCATCATGAATAATATGACAAGCACATTTAAGTCTAACTCACTTCCTATGCATAGGGATTTTGTGAGCAAACAACTTATGGGAACAATAATCAACTAGCATAGGAAGGCAAAACAAGCAAATAGAGAGGAAACTTGATATTATTGCAATTCCTACAACCATATATTCCTCCCTCATAATAATTTTCAGTAGCATGATGAATGAATTCAAAAATATAACCATCACATAAAGCATTCTTTTCATGATCTACAAGCATACAATTTTTATTACTCTCCACATAAGCAAATTTCTTCTCATGAATAATAGTGGGAGCAAACTCAACAAAATAACTATCATGTGAGGCATAATCCAATTGAAAACTAAAATCATAATGAAAAGTTTCATGGTTATCATTATTGTTTATAGCATACATGTCATCACAATAATCATCATAGATAGAAACTTTGTTCTTATAATCAATTGGGACCTCTTCCGAAATAGTGGATTCATCACTAAATAAAGTCATGACCTCTCCAAATCCACTTTCATAATTGTCACAATAAGATTCAACACTCTCCAAAATAGTGGGATCATTACTTCCTAAAGTTGACACTCTTCCAAACCCACTTTTATCAATATAACCATCATAAATAGGAGGCATGCTTTCATCATAATAAATTTGCTCATCAAAACTTGGGGGACAAAAAATATCATCTTCATCAACCATAGCTTCCCCAAGCATGTGGCTTTGCATATCATTAGCATCATGGATATTCATCGAATTCATACTAACAACATTGCAATCATGCTCATCTTTCAAAGATTTAGTGCCAAACATTCTAATGCATTCTTCCTCTAGCAATTGAGCACAATTATCGGAATCCTTATTTTCACGGAAGACATTAAAAAGATGAAGCATATGAGGCACCCTTAATTCCATTTTTTGTAGTTTTATTTTATAGACTAAACTAGTGATAAAACAAGAAACAAAAAGATTCGATTGCATGATCTAGAGATATACCTTCAAGCACTCACCTCCTCGGCACCGGCACCAGAAAAGAGCTTGATGTCTACTACGCAACCTTCTTCTTGTAGACGTTGTTGGGCCTCCAAGTGCAGAGGTTTGTAGGACAGTAGCAAATTTCCCTCAAGTGGATGACCTAAGGTTTATCAATCCGTGGGAGGTGTAGGATGAAGATGGTCTCTCTCAAACAACCCTGCAACCAAATAACAAAGAGTCTCTTGTGTCCTCAACACACCCAATACAATGGTAAATTGTATAGGTGCACTAGTTCGGCGAAGAGATGGTGATACAAGTGCAATATGGATGATAGATATGAGTATTTGTAATCTGAAAATATAAAAACAGCAAGGTAAATAATGATAAAAGTGAGCGTAAACGGTATTGCAATGCTAGGAAACAAGGCCTAGGGTTCATACTTTCACTAGTGCAAGTACTCTCAACAATAATAACATAATTGGATCATATAACTATCCCTCAACATGCAACAAAGAGTCACTCCAAAGTCACTAATAGCAGAGAACAAACGAAGAGATTATGGTAGGTTACGAAACCACCTCAAAGTTATTCTTTCTGATCGATCTATTCAAGAGTTCGTACTAGAATAACACCTTAAGACACAAATCAACCAAAACCCTAATGTCACCTAGATACTCCAATGTCACCTCAAGTATCCATGGGTATGATTATACGATATGCATCACACAATCTCATATTCATCTATTCAAACCAACACAAAGTATTTCAAAGAGTTCCCCAAAGTTTCTACCGGAGAGTCAAGACGAAAATGTGTGCCAACCCCTATGCATAAGTTCACGAGGTCACGGAACCCGCAAGTTGATCACCAAAACATACATAAAGTAGATCACGTGGTATCCCATTGTCACCACAGATAAGCACATGCAAGACATACATCAATTGTTCTCAAATCCTTAAAGACTCAATCCGATAAGATAACTTCGAAGGGAAAACTCAATCCATTACAAGAGAGTAGAGGGGGAGAAACATCATAAGATCCAACTATAATCACTACAAAAAAAGACACATCCGTGACATTTTGGGTCGAACAATTTTTTTTCTGTCATACTTATGACACTTCTATGACAATAATTGTGACAAAACACGGTATCATCATAGATGTGGTGGGGTCCTACTTCTATGACAAAAAATCATGACACGAAATGGGCTTTTCGTCCTGGGCAGGCCGGAGACGCAGCTGCATGACATTCTTTGGGCCGTCCATGATGGAAAAAACCGTGGTAGAAGCGAGGGTGATGAAAATATAGGGGTGTTCCTGGTTACGGTGGGTGGTCGGGGCCAAGCGATGCATGTTTCTCTCGTACACGCACGCGCGTGGGTGCGAGGCGTTGGGCTCTAACTGAACCCGAGCGAGGCGTTGGGCTCTACCTAAACCCGAGCGATTGCACTGCAGGCTACGCGTTACTGAACCCGAGCGATCGATTGATGGATGTTAACTGAACCCGATCGAGCGATTCCTTCGCTACTGCAGCTAACTGAAGCCGATCGATGCTGCCTCTAGATGAACAGTGAGCGTTGCTGGGGGGTTTGGATGAACAGTTCCCAGTGGGGGTGGATAAACAGGACCCCGTGGTGTTGCCTCTGGATGAACAGGACCCCGATCGATCGAGCCGTTGGGGCTGTATGAACAGGACCCTGTGGAGGGCTGGATGAACAGTAGACGGTGGAGGGGAGGATGAACAGTAGCCCGTGGAGGGGTGGTTGAACAGGAGCCCGTGGAGAGGGCTGGTTGAACTGTAGCCAGTGGAGTAGCGCGCGGTGGAGGCTGGATGAACATGGGCCCGTGGATGAACAGTCGCAGGTGGAGGCTGGAGGAGGTCTACGGTGGATGAACAGTAGCCCCTGGAGGCTGGAGGGGGTCTACGGTGGAGATGAACAGTATTCCGCGGAGTCCCGGTTTGTAGTACGCCACACCCCTGCCGATGAACAGGACCCCCGTTTCGACCGTAGCGCTCCAACACAAGTTCGTTTCCTCCGTTTTGCGGTATGCCACACCCCTCCCGATCAACAGGACCCCCATTTCGACCGGAGGAGGTACGTTTCCTTCGTTTTGCGGTACGCCAGACCCCTCCCGATGAATAGGATCCCGTTTCAAACATGGCCGGTCGAACACAAGGCCGTTTCCTCCGTTCTGCGGTACGCCCGGCCTCGTTTCCATCGGCTGTTCCGTCCAAGCCGGTTGGCTCCCACGCGTTCCGTTGCCTCCCAATGAACACGACGCATTCCGTTGCCTCCCCATGAACACGACGACGACGCAGTTTCTCTGTTCTGACCCAGCCATGTACACGAGCCCTGGCCGTACGTACGCGCGAGTAGGCGTTCAAGACTCCGCCCGTATGTACGTACGTGGCCATATTTACTTTCTTGCACCCTGGCCGCTGTACGTATGTGTACATGCTACGTGCGCGCCTCTACTACGACACGTGCACCTCTACATCGACCAGTATGTACGTACATGTTCGCGACCAGAATGACAACGCTACGTACGCTTCACCCAGGTGGGTCCCGACTGTCAGGCACTTCCTTGCATGCGAAGATGTAGCTGGTGGGTCCCAGCGGTCAGGGGGGTGAATCCTTTTTTTTGCCCGGACGCACTTCCTTGTGTGCGAAGATGTAGCTGGTAGGTCCTAGCAGTCAGGGGGGAAACATTTTTTTCACGAAATACGGTGGCCTGTCCGGTGGGTCCCCGCTGTCAGGTGCAGGAGTAATTATTTTCCGTGTAATAAGGAGGCACTTCTTTGCGGCTGTCGTGGACCCAACTGATAGCTCTCCACGTACAGTACTCTTCTGATGGTAGTCGGTCGTTGACCACATTGACCACGCCGCGCCGAGAGCACCAAGGCGGTGGACGACGGCGAGGCCTAGGAAGGGACGACGCAGGGTTCACTGGTTCAGCTGTGGTGTGACACTGCCATCGCCGCAGAATAACAGGGGGTGTGGGTGAGTAGAGGGATGGCCTGGCCAGCGGTGGGAGTAGTAGGGGGCGGTGAGGCCTCCGCGGCATCACAGCCGGCCACGGGAGGTAGGAGCATGCGGCACGACCGGCGCTGCTTTGGGCGGCTGGAGCAAGAAGACCAGAGGTTGAAGAAGCACTACAGCCGTTGGATAGACATCGTATGGTCACTGGAGCTAGAATCGTTCATATTGACTAAGTTGACAAAGCACTCCATCCCCGTCAACTTAGTAGGCCCACAAGTCAGCCTCCCACCAAGGTGGGTCCCAACTAGCAGGGGGAGTATTTATTTTTTTGTGCGTAATAAGGAGGCACTTCCGGTGGGTCCGAGCTGACAGCGGGGGGGGGGGGGGGGGGACATTTTTGTCATGAAATACGGCGGCCCGTCCGGTGGGTCCCAGCAGTCAGGGGGAAACTTTTTTTTGCCACATATGGTGGCCCGTCCGGTGGGTCCCTGCTGTGAGGTGGAGGAATAATTATTTTCCGCGTAATAAGGAGGCACTTCCTTGCGGCTGCCGTGGACCCAGCTGTCAGCCTCTCCACGACAGTACTCTTCCGATGGAAGTCGTTCCTTGACCATGTTGACCACGCCGCGCCGAGAGCACCAGGGCGGTGGACGACGGCGAGGCCTAGGAAGGGGACGACATGGAGCCGGGGAAGACGCGACAGTGGATGCCCACGCGGAGAGGAGTACGAGGGTTCACTGGTTCGGCTGCGGTGTGAGGCTGTCTTCGCCGCAGAATAACAGGGGGTGTGGGTGAGTAGAGGGATGCCCTGGCCAGCGGTGGGAGTAGTAGGGGGCGGTGAGGCCTGCATGGGAGGCGGGTGCAGGCGGTCCCGCCGGCACTGGATTTGGCGGCTGGAGCAAGAAGATAAGAGATTGAAGAAACATGACGGCCGTTGGATTGACATCCAACGGTTACGTCTGCTAAAATCGTTTGTTGACGTATATAGTAACTAAAAAATCTTGCATACGCGTCAACTTAATAGGCCCATAAGTCAGACCATTCCCTCTTTTTTAATAATTTATATATAGCTCATTGCGACTTCTTATGCAATTTATTGCAGTCCGTTTTTTTGGTTGGCCAGGGCCAATTTCGCATATTTCTGTGGGTTCCAAACTATTTTTAATACCGAAATGTCGAGCCAGATTTAAAGTACTTTCAAGATATATTTAAATTAGGTTAATGCCCAGTGAAATAGGAATCTGAAAATGTGAAAGAAAAAAAATCAGAAATTATAAAGTAATTGCCAATTTGTCATCTCTTTTTATATTTACAACCCATTTCATATTACTTTCAAGATTTGCAGGCATCTTGAAAGAGTTGCAGCCCATCAGGGCGTAGAAAAATAAGTAGGCCTGGATTGGGTATTCTTCAGAAAAAATAAACTGGGCTCATTTCCACAAAGAAAAAATAGCTGGGTTGGTCACATGGTGAACATAAAATATAAGCCTGGGCTAGACGGGCCACAGCCCAGTTCAAACCCTGCTCCGTCTCAACAATAACAAAAAAATACTGCTCGAGCAGCTACGTCCCAGGTGTCAGCCGATCTTGCGTTGTTCTCTTGTCTATTGACTATATATGCTCACAATGTCGTGGGTCCCAGATGTCAGGAAAACACTAGGAGGAAGCATTTTATTTTTCCATACGCTGACATGGTGGGCCCGTACAACGCGAGAGGGCGGCGCCGCAGCGAGCGCACCAAAGTGCGCGGAGGACGACGGCGAGGCCTCGGACGTTGGCGTTAACGATTTAGGAGACGGTGGGGCGGCGATGCGTGCGCTGAGGCGCAGCCAGCCGTGGGAGGCGGAAGCAGGCGGCCCCTCCGGCGTTGGTTTGGTTTTGGCGGCTGGAGGAAGACAGGACTGAAGAAACACGATAGACTGTAAAAGCAGCAGGAGTACTTAACAACCTTAACTGAAACCAGCAGGGCCACTTAACAACCATAGCTGAAAGCAGTATGAGTACCTATACAGGTTCAACCGTACAAAGCACGCCTCGAACAGTGCTACTTTGCCTACAGTTAACCAAGGGTGAGGCCGCCAAGCCCCAGGACAAGGCCCAGGCGCCACCCCGCGCATCCACAACCTTCTGAAAGCGGCTTCATCTCGCAATGTGGTCAATCAACAGGATATTCGCTTTAGAGCCATGGAAAAGTGGGAACATAATCTTCTGTCCTATTCTCCAAGATGACGGGCCTTCATTATTTGAGACCACCCATGAATAAGTATCTTTTCACCTCCAAGGGGAATGGAGTAGGTCGACATAAACATCATGTTGTGACCAAGCGCAAGTCTGACCCGACCATGGTCAGGCATCTGTATAGGAACAATAGAACTGGGCAGTTTCTGTTTCAAGAAGATCACAGCTGTAAAACTATGTATAAGCAATAGTTTATGAGCAACATATATAACAGAAAACAGCTCGTACCATAAGTTTCTCGACATAGTTGGACCTGTTCAACGAGTGCAGCAGTGGCACACATATCCCACGTGGCCTTCCACCATTGGAACGCCCCACAAGGACCTCAAGATGATCAATAAAGTGTAGGAACTTGTAGATGTCGTCCCAGTCAACTTCAGTGCCATCAGTAACAGCTGAGTTGTTACAAAATAACAAACGAGCAGCCTGCTTAACTCTGAAAAAACCTACACATGCCACCAATTATAAGAAAATATTAGTTAGAAGTAGCATCTCCGTGAGAGATTCGTTGCTACTTCTAAAGTTAAATTGTGATTAGTTAGACAGAATAGGTGGATTAAGAAGTAATCGAGGCAACAAGCAAGAACCAGATACAAAACTAACATGGATGAACAATTGGAACGACGTCAGTGTGGAAGATCGCAGTGAAGATGAGACCAGGTTCTGCTATTTCCATCAACATTCGTGCGCCAACTTTCAGTCCGTAACACTTGAGAAAGTTTATCCAAGTTCGGCCATAAAAAAACAGCGATCTTCTTGGTTCATGAACCCAACTCGGAACTTATATCCATGGCTTGTCCTCACTCTGACCATTAAACTGGTTTATTCAGTTATGGCAAGGCCGAGCATCTTGAGTACATGTGTTTTGGCAGAGCAAATAATGCACTGCAGGAAATATAATATGAGAACAGAAAGTATTCCCTATCCAAATCTAGAAATAACTTCCTCCTTCACGTCAGTGTTGACCATCGTACTAGCAGTACCTTTTATCCAAATATAGCAATCCAAATTTCCAAATTGGTCGACAGCATGTTCAAAAAAACCCCACCCTCCCGGATAGAAAAGAGGATTCTAGGAACACACTGTGCGCGTTTTAAAATCTTGTGTTAGGATGAGAAGGAACAAGTGTGGCGTCTCGCCGAGGGCGCAGAAACCTGTAGGGTCCTCGCACTTTGGCCACTACAAATGAAACACACTAGATTCAGTAGGAAGAAAAATGCATCAACGGCGGCGGCTGCCTGATGACCCACAAGTATAGGGGATCTATCTAGTCCTTTCAATAAGTAAGAGTGTCGAACCCAAGTAGGAGCAGAAGGAAATGATAAGCGGTTTTTATCAAGGTATTCTCTGCAAGCACTGAAATTATAGGTAACAGATAGTTTTGTGATAGGATAATTGGTAACGAGCAACAAGTAACAAAAGTAAATAAAGTGCAGCAAGGTGGCCCAATCCTTTTTGTAGCAAAGGACAAGCCTGGACAAACTCTTATATAGAGAAAAGCTCTCCCGAGGACACATGGGAATTATCGTCAAGCTAGTTTTCATCACGTTCATATGATTCGCGTTCGGTACTTTGATAATTTGATATGTGGGTGGACCGGTGCTTGGGTGCTGTCCTTACTTGGATAAGCATCCCACTTATGATTAACCTCTATTGCAAGCATCCGCAACTACAACAAAAGTATTAAGGTAAACCTAACCATAGCATGAAACATATGGATCCAAATCAGCCCCTTACGAAGCAACGCATAAACTAGGGTTTAAGCTTCTGTCACTCTAGCAACCAATCATCTACTTATTACTTCCCAATGCCTTCCTCTAGGCCCAATTAATGGTGAAGTGTTATGTAGTCGACGTTCACATAACACCACTAGAGGATAGACCACATACATCTCATCAAAATATCGAACGAATACCAAATTCACATGGCTACTAATAGCAAGACTTCTCCCATGTCCTCAGGAACAAACGTAACTACTCACAAAGCATATTCATGTTCATAATCAGAGGGGTATTAATATGCATATAGGATCTGGACATATGATCTTCCACCAAATAAACCAACTAGTATCAACTACAAGGAGTAATCAACACTACTAGCAACCTACCGGTACCAATCCCAGACTTAGAGACAAGAATTGGTTACAAGAGATGAACTAGGGTTTGAGAGAAGATGGTGCTGGTGAAGATGTTGCTGGAGATTTCCCTCTCCCGGTGAGAGGAGCGTTGGTGACGACGATGGCGATGATTTCTCCCTCCCGGAGGGAAGTGTCCCCGGCAGAACAGCTCTGCCGGAGCCCTAGATTGGTTTAGCCAAGGTTCCGCCTTGTGGCGGCGGAGTCTCGTCCCGAAAGCTTGCTTATGATTTTTCTTCGGACGAAAGACTTCATATAGCAGAAGATGGGCACCGGAGGGCGAACAGGGGGCCCGCGAGGCAGCGGGGCGCGCCCAGGGGGGTAGGGCGCGCCCCCCACCCTCGTGGCCAGGTGGAGGCCCCCCTGACGTATTTCTTCCGCTCAATATTTTTTATTATTTCCAAAAATAACTTTCGTGGAGTTTCAGGACTTTTGGAGTTGTGCAGAATAGGTCTCTACTATTTGCTCCTTTTCCAGCCCAGAATTCCAGCTGCCGGCATTCTCCCTCCTTATGTAAACCTTGTAAAATAAGAGAGAATAGGCATAAGTATTGTGACATAATGTGTAATAACAGCCCATAATGCAATAAATATTGATATAAAAGCATGATGCAAAATGGACGTATCAACTCCCCCAAGCTTAGACCTCGCTTGTCCTCAAGTGGAAGCCGATAACGATAAATATGTCCACATGTTTAGAGGTAGAGGTGTCGATAAAATAAAATACGGACATGAGGGCATCATGATTATTCTCATAACAGCAACATATATGGATATTGTCATATGATTTCTTATGCTCAAGTAATAATCTATTCACAATGCAAAGTATGAATCAGAAACTTTATTGAGAACTAACAAACTATAATCTTAGTCATTGAAGCAATTGCAATTTATCATAACATCAGAAAGAGTCTATGTTAGAGCTTTCTAGCAAGTCCACATACTCAACTATCATTTAGTCTTTCATAATTGCTAACACTCACGCAATACTTGTGGTTACGGAGTTTTAACCGGACACAGAGAAAGATAGAGGCTTATAGTTTCGCCTCCCAACCTTTTACCTCAAGGGTAATGTCAACAATAATAGTTCATGCTAACTTACATCCAGTTAGATATATCTATCAGGATCTTTCCAACACACTGTGCTTGCCAAAGGATAAAATATAAAAAGGAAAGGTGAAGATCACCATGACTCTTGCATAAGGGAGAAGATAATAGTAAAAGATAGGCCCTTCGCAGAGGGAAGCAGAGGTTGTCATGCACTGTCAGGGTTGGATGCACAAAATCTTAATGCGAAAGAACGTCACTTTATATTGCCACTTGTGATATGAACCTTTATTATACAGTCCGGCGCTTTTATTTCTTCCACATCACAAGATCGTATAAAGCTTATTTCCTCCACACCAATCAATCATACATATTTAGAGAGAAATTTTTATTGCTTGCACCGATGACAACTTACTTGAAGGATCTTACTCAATCCATAGATAGATATGGTGGACTCTCATGGCAAAACTGGTTTAAGGGTTTTTGGAAGCACAAGTAGTATCTCTACTTGGTGCAAAGAATTTGGCTAGCATGAGGGGGAAAGGCAAGCTCAACATGTTGGATGATCCATGACAATATACTTTATCTCAGATATAAGAAAACATAACCCATTATGTTGTCTTCCTTGTCCAACATCAACTCTTTAGCATGTCATATTTTAATGAGTGCTCCCAATCATAAAAGATGTCCAAGATAGTATATTTATATGTGAAACCTCTCTTTCTTTATTACTTCCTATTAATTGCAACGATGACCAAAGCTATGTTTGTCAACTCTCAACAACTTTTAATCATCATACTCTTCCTATGTGAAGTCATTACTCTCAATAAGATCAATATGATCTCTTTATTTCTTTTTATCCCTTTCTCTTTCTATATTTATTCACTCAAGATCATAGCAAAATAATCAAGCCCTTGACTCAACACTAATCTTTATCAAATATAGCTCACGGACTCGATTACATAGAGGGATCAAAAAGCAAAACTCAAAACTAGATCATACTAAAACTTTATTCTACTACATCAAGATACTACTAAAAGGATCGAACTAAGAAAAAGGTAAAGATAGGAGTGTGATGTGATACGATACCGGGACACTTCCCCCAAGCTTGGCAGTTGCCAAGGGGAGTGCCCATACCCATGTGATTATGTCTCCTTTTTCAGTGATGGTGTAATATTCTTGGCGATGATGCCCCTCAGGATACGATTCTATTCCTCGAGCTTATTGACTTGCTGCTTGAGGTCCATTATTTCCTTACGAAGCTTTCCTGTAATGGCTAAAGCTCCTTGCACCCACGGGTGTTGCATAGCTGCGGGAGAACAAGTGACACTCTTCTTCATATTTTCATAAGAAAGAAATCTAACATTGGAAGGGATAACCGAGTTTGGAATAGCTGAGCTCTATAGTTCCCCCATGGTGAATCCAGCCCGGAAGCGAGAAGTGACTTCTTGATCCTCCTCCATGGCATCTATCCTCATCAAATCAGCCTCCATCTCTTCCTCCGTTGCTGGCCCAAAGTGGTCAGCATCGCTGTTTGTCCTTGGTCCCGATGCCGGATGAGACACCCGGCTCTCCCCGATTGACTCTTGAGAAGACATCTTGCTCTAATCTGCAGCAGCAACAACTCAAAACAAGAACATAAGACAATTGCGTGATACGGTGGTCAAAACCTTTGGGAGATTATATAATGATTTTTTACCGACCAAAATATGTATCGTGCAAGAAAACGGAGTCCAGAGAGCACACGAGGTGCCCACGAGGTAGGGGGGCGCGCCCAGTAGGGTAGGGCGCGCCCTCCACCCTCGTGGAGGCCTCGTGTCCTTCCCGGACTGCTTCTTATTTTTCTATTTTTTAAATATTCCAAAACAGAGGAAAATTGCCATTAGAACTGTTTTGGAGTCGGCTTACTTACCGTACCACATACCTATTCCTTTTCGGAGTCTAAAACGTTCCGGAAAGTGTCCCTTATGTATTCCTCCGGGGTTACGGTTTCAATAACATTGGTTTCAACATTTATGGGATTACCTGAGATATAATGTTTGATTCTTTGACCGTTCACCACCTTCGGATTTGTGCCTTCGAAGTTGTTGATTTTTATGGCACCGGAACGATAGACCTCCTCGATAACGTAAGGGCCTTCCCAATTAGAGAGAAGTTTTCCTGCAAAAAATCTTAAACGAGAGTTGTATAGCAATACATAATCACCTACGAGAAAAATGCATCAACGGCGGCGGCTGCCTGATGACCCACAAGTCTAGGGGATCTATCGTAGTCCTTTCAATAAGTAAGAGTGTCGAACCCAACGAGGAGCAGAAGGAAATGATAAGCGGTTTTTATCAAGGTATTCTCTGCAAGCACTGAAATTATAGGTAACAGATAGTTTTGTGATAGGATAATTGGTAACGAGCAACAAGTAACAAAAGTAAATAAAGTGCAGCAAGGTGGCCCAATCCTTTTTGTAGCAAAGGACAAGCCTGGACAAACTCTTATATAGAGAAAAGCGCTCCCGAGGACACATGGGAATTATCGTCAAGCTAGTTTTCATCACGTTCATATGATTCGCGTTCGGTTCTTTGATAATTTGATATGTGGGTGCACCGGTGCTTGGGTGCTGTCCTTACTTGGACAAGCATCCCACTTATGATTAACCTCTATTGCAAGCATCCGCAACTACAACAAAAGTATTAAGGTAAACCTAACCATAGCATGAAACATATGGATCCAAATCAGCCCCTTACGAAGCAACGCATAAACTAGGGTTTAAGCTTCTGTCACTCTAGCAACCCATCATCTACTTATTACTTCCCAATGCCTTCCTCTAGGCCCAATTAATGGTGAGGTGTTATGTAGTCGACGTTCACATAACACCACTAGAGGATAGACAACATACATTTCATCATAATATCGAACGAATACCAAATTCACATGACTACTAATAGCAAGACTTCTCCCATGTCCTCAGGAACAAATGTAACTACTCACAAAGCATATTCATGTTCATAATCAGAGGGGTATTAATATGCATATAGGATGCGAACATATGATCTTCCACCAAATAAACCAACTAGTATCAACTACAAGGAGTAATCAACACTACTAGCAACCTACCGGTACCAATCCCAGACTTAGAGACAAGAATTGGATACAAGAGATGAACTAGGGTTTGAGAGAAGATGGTGCTGGTGAAGATGTTGATGGAGATTTCCCTCTCCCGATGAGAGGAGCGTTGGTAATGACGATGGCGATGATTTCCCCCTCCCGGAGGGAAGTGTCCCCGGTAGAACAGCTCTGCCGGAGCCCTAGATTGGTTTCGCCAAGGTTCCGCCTCGTGGCGGCGGAGTCTCATCCCGAAAGCTTGCTTATGATTTTTCTTCGGACGAAAGACTTCATATAGCAGAAGATGGGCACCGGAGGGCCAACAGGGGGCCCACGAGGCAGGGGGCGCGCCCAGCCCCCACCCTCGTGGCCTGGTGGAGGCCCCCTGACGTATTTATTCCGCTCAATATTTTATTATTTCCAAAAATAACTTTCGTGGAGTTTCAAGACTTTTGGAGTGGTGCAGAATAGGTCTCTAATATTTTCTCCTTTTCCAGCCCAGAATTCCCGCTGCCGTCAATCTCCCTCCTTATGTAAACCTTGTAAAATAAGAGAGAATAGGCATAAGTATTGTGACATAATGTGTAATAACAGCCCATAATGCAATAAATATTGATATAAAAGCATGACGCAAAATGGACGTATCACTGCCATCCTAGGATTACCCGCGACCAAGGGACTTGGATTTATCGGGGATGGATGAGGAATTCGTACCTGGTTCTCCATGAGAAAACCCTATTTAATCGCCGAGAGGGGGTTTTCTCCGAACAAGCAGACGAGGGAGAAGGGGATTCAGGCCCAGTGAAATATTGCCGCTTCGTCCGTCCAGCTTACTGCTAAAGCTGGAAAGGGGGGGTGTGATTTGACGGCTCATTGGGCATTACTGTGGCGCTACGACCGGGGTGTGTCTACCATGCAGTTGTGCACTCTAATTTGTGCATCTGGCACATGGACCCCGTTGCCGGATGCCCCACATATTAGCGAAAGGAAGTAGAAAGACAGAAGTAACTAGTTACACAAAAATGTATTTTTGACAGAGAGATACTCCCTCTTTAAAGAAATATACAAATCTTTTATATCACAACTTTATAAATAAGAAAAATCAAGGGGAATATATATAACATATATAATTATAAAAAATAGAGTAGTTTTTAACACAGTATAGACGAGTTGGTGATGATGGTGTGCCTGCCATCCTGCAATATAGGCCGTCCGATTTATATCTGACGGATAGGAAGGAAACTATGGCAATTTTGCAAAAAGGTACCCACATACCTCTCCACATTTGCAAATATGGCCTTCCCTCGTTCATCCTTTTCTCTCAGAAGATAAAATACTCATACAAATGTATCTTGATGTTACGTGCAACGCACGGGCATTATGGGGGTTCAGCTGAGAATATAATACTCAGACAGGCTCACGGTTCTGGACTTTGGGCCTCAGGCCCACCCTGCATGTTTGGGGGCCCATCTGTTCTACCTCAGCGCTTTTCATATTGCAAGAGATCGGTACGGCACTGGTTTTAGATGTTGTCGCGAGGCGAATACACAAAATTGAATAAAGCACGACAGCTGTTGGAATGAAATCGAACGACAGTTCCTAACCAGCAATGAGAGTTGCAATTCTATCAACGATATACCATGTGATAAATAATATTGTCGTATTACTTATACACACAGGACACTTGTTTCACCATGCCAGATTATTGCATCAAAATCTCTCGGAGGATAGATCAGTTCGGCAGTTGCGTGCTGCTACTGAAGAATTTCAAAGTTGATTTGGACCAGCTCTCCTTGCCGAGAAAGTTCGATTTGAGATCATCCCCTACCGCAAGATATGATTTAGGTTTGAACCTTGACCATCCTTTAGCATCAATCATCATGCGGCCATTCTTTGTACTTACGGTATATTGAGCAGGTTCATTCGCATGGTAAGAGAAACTTGGCCGCTGTCGCCCGGATTGTTGAAAGACTCCCTCGTTGCTCTAGGAATTCTCTATTTGCAAACAAGAAGACATACCCAAACAGTTAGATCAACACAGTGAATCATGCGAAACAACGTGGAAAGAAAAAAGAACGAAACACTTGGGCAGCCAATGCTTACCAAGAAGGTGGACATGTCGGTTTTTGTAAGGACTTTGGTATATGAAGTGCGAACTGCAGCCCAGTCTGTTGCCGGTGCAACTGCTCGTTCGGTTGCCGCTGCACAGGCCGGAGCAGATGCAAGTGCAAGTGTTGGTGCAGGTGCCGAAGCCGCTGCTGCTGCCGGAGATGGTGCTCCTTGTAGAGCTGGTGCCGGTGTCGGAGCAGGTGCCGGTGTTGATGCCCGATCCTCCGGTAGATCAGCCTGATCCGTTGACGCGGTCGGGGCCCAATCCTTAGCTAGATCAGACTGAGCTATTGCCGCTGTCAGTGCTAGAGCAACTGCCGGTGCTCGATCCGTTCCTGAAGGTGGTACCGATGTGCGAGACAGTGGCGATCGTGTCTGGTCTGCTATGATCAGCTTTCTAACTTGACTAGGCTTCGTGACAGTGATCCAGTTTTTTTCTTCATTTCTTTTAAACGCGAGAAGGACTAATTGTGGCATTTTTGTCAAACCAAACTACAGTTCATCATAGGGATTCAGCTTGTACTCAGACAACAGACTGATCCAATTTTTTCCAGTAATATAAGTGATGGACAGTGCCTTCGTTACTGACACGACATAAGAAGTGAAACCTGCAAAAATAGCCATCATAGAGCAAACCAAACGGTTTATTCTGTGATGAATGTCACATGGCAAAACCTGCATCTTAAAATTGCAGGAAAAGAAAGAAAACATGACAATAAATCAATAAGATTTAGACAGTAAATCAATAAGATATACTTGATGTGACATGAGTGAATCCTTACTAGGAAATCACTATGTTCAAGTACTAAACAGAAGATTGATCGTCCAACTACGGGTGGCATGCAGGGGCCCCGCCTACTCCCACAAGCAGGACAGTCCAAAGGTCGTGACAAATCGTATGGACCGAACATCCATGGGACTGGAAATCCTGGTGGGTGCGATAAACTTTGCAATGCATACAGATATTGGAGTGTAACCATAATTGATAAACTGTCCTCACAAAAAAGACGATCTGGATACTTCAAAATATATAGACTGAATTGAGTGGACAAACATTAACATAGACCGTTCTCAGGACTGACCACACACCAAAAGCGGCAGTACTAATAAACAATACAGGGTTCACAAACACAAATCAAGTACTGAACAATAGTACTTACTACAGACAAGCAAAGTTGCACTAATTAAACTCTGCAGACTATTTCTTGCCACCGACCTACGGGATGAACCCCGCATAACTGACTAGGCCATGGACTTCGTGAGAGATGTCTACATGCACCATCACCATCTCGTCAACCTTGGAGAACCTAACAGAGTGGTCTTTCCACTCATAAACATGATCATGAAGACAGGCCGCTTCAGATTTGTTCGGAAGCTTTAAAAGAACCACACCCTTCGTAATCGAAGGCACAGCCAGGAAATTGTTGTGGTCAAGTACAGCCTTGAGAACACGCCTGACAACAATGCTACAGGAAAACACTAGTTCAGGACATGTGGCGACAAGGACATAGCAGCTAGATAGTTTAGAAGGAGAACTCATCCTCAGGTCTTCTAGTTCACACGGCATGACTTTGAGAACTTCATCTCCACCGCGGACCTGGTTCTAATTCAAACATAAACCATATTTTATTACTATCTCCGTTCAGAAGTATAAGATGATTTTCGATATTATACTCCATATATGACTACATATACGCACAGAAATGAGTGAACAAAGACACTAGAACATGTCTTCAAAGGCATGAGAGCAGAGGGATTACTTGCAATATCCACAACACAAGTTACAGAGGCAAATATACCCTCTTCAAAGGTAGCATTGATGTTCATAAAGTACTCCCTCCGTCCCAAAATTCTTGTCTTAGATTTGTCTAGATACGGATGTATCAAGTCACATTTTAGTATTAGATACATCCGTATCTAGACAAATCTAAGACAAGAAATTTGGGACAGAGGGAGTAGTTGAAAGTAATCTATAAGAAATCAGTGTCAACCACTCGCATGTTTTGGTCAAAAGAGGAATTTAGAACCGTCATTTGGCACACAAAAATCACATGCAAGATCACCCAGAAAGTTGTACTACTAGTACTAGTACTGCGTGTTAGATGAAAAAACACGATCAAGATCGAGAAAAAGATCGTCAAGAAGAGATATTACCTGGATTTTCTTAATGAGGGATTGCGGAGAGGGGGCTTGGACAGGGCGATAGCTTTGAGCTTGTCTGCGGTAGTCTCGGCGGGGTGCTTGCGCTTCTTCATACCATGAGCCTCAACGGTTTTGGCCAGAGCCATAGACATCACTTTGGCTGGTGCTCCAGCGTCCATCAAGAAACTTTCAAATAGAAATAAAAGAAAAGAAACCATAATCACAAACCCAAAAGAAGAAAAGAGAGGGAGTTATAGGATCAGTCTCGGGGTTGCAAGACCGGGCCTTGGCCAGAATCAACACCATTGATGCGCTCACCTTTCCTTCTTTGGGAGAGAAGAACAATGGCAGAAGCAGGTCGGGGTTTTCTTGAAGAAATGAGGAACAAGATGAGGGAGAAGCGAGTTGGGTAGAGAGGAAGCTGAGAGAGAAGAGTGAAATGATGGTTGCTTCGTCCGTTCAACTTATTGCTGGAAAGGAGGGGGTTTTGTGATTTGACGGCTCATTGGGCATTACTGCGGCGCTTTGATCGGGGTAGTCTACCGTCACTCTACTACGGAGTAATTTAGTGCATGGCTGGTGGACCCCGATGCTGGCTGTCCCACACGTCGGCGAAAGTGAGTAATTTATTGCATGGCTGGAGGAGGATCCGCACGGTAGAGCGTGTCCACTGTTTTTCTGAAGAAAAAAAGATTACATCAAGCGTTTCCACTCTTACGACGGAGGAGCGCGAAACACAGCAGCCACTTGAACATACACAGTGCTCCTACTACTAGGCATGTGCAGTGGTTCATACGTCAGTACTACGTAATCTTGTTGCTAGTGTAGTAAGATATGACGACAACAAATGATGTTGTGCGCATGTCAACTATATGAACAGTAATGTAGTAACATAGTACCGCTTTCTCGACTGTCCAGTCGAGAATGAACGGTGAGATCAATGTTAACAGAACTAGGTCTACAGCACACGGAGAGTATGATGCTACAGTACTCCACGAAACATGAACCATATGAAGCACGAATAGTGTTAGGCAGGGTGTATGAAGGGTGCACGGGATGGGAGCAAAAGTTCCCTTCTCGACCCACTTTTGGGTGTTCCACACTAGTAGGTTAACACAAATACACGAAGAGGAAACAACTATATTGAGATGAGAATGCAACCAAACACACCCACACGCTTTGTGCTACAGTGACTGATCTGCACCGTCCGAGTTTCATCCAACGGTCATGTTGCGCCGAGACATGGGCATGCCCATGCAGAGGGCGCCTAAACACCACTGAAGTCCCTCTGCCTCTCGAGGCGCACGGCGTTCGTGATGCAGGGGGCGAAACGGCTGAAAGGCAATGCAGTCTATGGGAAGGCGGAGGGAGCCAGCCGAGGAGCGGGGAATCTTTTGGTTTTCACCGTGGTAAACCACCAGTCGACGACTTCTCACATCAGGGAGTAGTGGGTTTTACAGGCGGAGTCATCGTGACTAATTGCTGCCGCGCCTACTCCCGTCAATCAAAAAAAATAAAAATCCTGCCACGCCTGCTCCCGTCAATCAAAAAATTAAAAATCCTGTCGCACTTAAACACCAGAGCAATGCCGCGGTGAATATTTAAATTTACCTACCCGCAAGTAGATAAAAAAGGGGTGAAAAAACAAATGTGGCGGCGTCCTAGCTAATCGGTCGAACTAGCCCAATAGCTAGCCACCGTGCTTCACCGATGTACTCGGTAGGAAAAGTGGTCTTTCGTGATTTGACGACTCATTTACTTGCTTCGGTGAAAACGCGCGGTAGGGCGTCCCACGTCAGGAAGCGTGCACCACCCGGGAGGACCCCGAAACCGCGCGGTAGGGTGTGCCATGTCTCGGCACGGAGGAAACATGTGTGTGTAAAAATTTACTGTATCAGACGTAGTACCTATGGTTTGACCTCGGGACCCAGCCAATCGGTCGAAAACACCCCACTAGCCACACAGCTTCATCATGCTAACATGGCACAGAGGATAGGTGTGGTTAGCTCCGTCTCGACCAGCCACAACTTCTCTTGTTCTAGGCGATTCTTCTATTTCCAAGCTTTTTTTAGTTGTAATAACACCACGGCAAGCTAGCGCCGCTCTTCGTGTGTGCCCGTGCAAAGGTTAGACGATGGAGAGCAGAGAGAGATCGCAGACCTGAGACCCACCAGTAAGTGAGTCAACGGTCATGCACGTGTTGACGAGGCACTCCCTCTACTCTACTCAACGTAATACTGTATAAAATCAAGTTATGGGACAAAGCCAACAACCGTTGTTGTTTCAGGCTATCGACTTACGCTTTGTAGTCCAGGTTGCTAGTTCGAATCTCGTCTTTCAGATTTGTTAGTTTTAGGTCCAAATTTGATTAATGACAAGTGGGACCCCCGTGTGTTGTTCCGATATTTCAGTGAAGGATGGTTTTTTTGAACAAACACTTTGCGCGGTTAGACAAGTAACGGCACAAGTTACACTTATTTTGCAAGTTTATGAACAAAAATGACAGCGGCATAGAATATCACATCCACCCCGCAGCTTAGATGCTATCGTGATACGAATTTTTACACCGTTGGAAGTGAGATCCAATGGCTTGGGAGTAGTCTTTCTAATTATGTGCAATTTCCAAACTCTCCAGAGGTTTTTTTGCAAATAAAACATTCAGGCCTCGTGTGTGCCGCTGCATCTTGGATCCAACGGCTCCCCGTTGCTCATATTATGTCACGACCGGTTTTCCAATAAAAATATTTATTGAGAAACCGATCCCTTTTATGGACCAGTAGAGAAGAATCCTTCCCACTGGTAGACAATATCTTGATCACAGAAGAAAAACCAGGAGTACTAAATATAATACAAGGTTGAGCGGAGACGGCTCAACAATTTATTACAAGCACGCCAATAAAACATAAAGGCGGATAGGGTGGCATAACTACTGACTCACACTAAAAGCGGTGGTGGGTATGCCACAGCGAAGTGGGTGACATGACTCCTGAATCTAACAGCTCTTCGAGCGTCGGAGTGAGGCTCGAGGATACTTATTGTGGGTGGCGGAAGCGTATATAATACAAGTGACCAATATCCAGGATCGCACGGGACTGACTGGGACTCCTCTAGGCGTCGAACTCACTATCAAACTCTTCATCCATGAGATCGCCTTCGTCAACATCTGGCCAAATCAACAAGCCAGGTGAGTACTGTGAAGGTACTCGCAAGACAGTATGGACATAAGATATAACAAATGCAAACATGATGCATATGAACAGATTAATATGACGCACCCAGATAATAAAAATGACTATGCATGGGAAATAAAAGGGAAGTCGAGCGGTAGTCCTCCCGAAATCCCAAAGTAATGTTGTAGGCCAATCGAGTGTCTGAATGAATCCTCGGAAGGGTACAAATGAAATAACAATGCCGCAGTCGGGCGTCAAGGCGACACCACATAAAGGGCTTATATCAAAAGTAAATAACAAGAATGCCACAGTCGGACGTCTGAGCGACATCACATAAAGGGCTTATATCAAAAGTAAAAAAACAAGAATGCCACAGTCGGACGTCTGAGCGACATCACATAAAGGGCTTATAACTCATAACTTGGTATTTCAGTAGCTCATGAATATAATTCATTTCAAGGGGACATTCAGGTACGAGGTAAATAAAAGGGTTAGTCCATCCACAGGAATAACGTTCAACCGAGTTTACCACTCAAGCTTGCTCACCGAGATTTCCACAGAGACTGACACAGGAACTGACATGGGTATGGGTACGCTGGCCACGGTCTTTGACCATGGACGCGATGACTCGGAAGGATTTGACTCTGCAAAGTTTGTACTCTTAACCACAGCCAACGGATTTCTGTAGTCACAAGGGACTAGTTCCATTTACGGTGTTTTAGGAGAAACACATCTAACCAGTACACACCCATTCAACATTCTGATGCCAGGAATCACCCTCGGCAACGTTCAAGAAAAACCTTGAGACGGGGAGGCTACAACCTCGCGTAGCATGGGATCAAATTTATACCACGCGCTCTAAGGGGTGCCCCCCTCTCGGTCCCAACCGGAAACACCCATGCCCCCTGATCGGATGACTGGCTTTAATCCAGGGCCATGGAACCCTCATCCCGGCCCCTCTATTTGGTGTGTACAAGGAAAGAGGTTAACAACTTACTAAACCGTATTCTTTGCAGAAAACATGTGGCAGCACGAAAGGGGAAGAACGGTAACGTGGCTCAGTCCACGCTAACGTCGGAGTTTATCGGATGACGTAAGAATGGCATGCTACAACAATACCATCTTACTACCTTTCATGTCACCAAATGATCAGGTCATCTCTCATCAAAGATCACAGTAACTTCGACGCACACGGTTTGTTGCCTTGCATGCAACGTAATACTCACCGATGCTCATATGCCATGCAAAAACCATTCAAGCAAACATGCAAAACACCTATCATATCAAAGGTTCAAACATGCTTGCCTGGTTCGGAGAAGTCGGAGTCTAGTTCGGCGAAGTTCGCGGCTCTGTCACCTCCTCCGGAACCTACGGTATAACGAAACCGTATACTAACGTGAAAATCGTTGCGTGCATAAATTTTTTTTCCAAATAAATATTATAAAAAATTAGACAAAAATATAAGATTGACAGAAAAGGAAACAATCAAAAAGCATCTTTTATTAAAAAGATATAAGGTTTTAGTCCAGGGACTAATCTGTGATGAAACAGAAAAGAACCAGGGACTTCTTTGAGAAAACAGAAAACGGTTCGGAAAGAAATGCGTCAGCCCAAAGAGAAAACGCATTTTGCCCGAAGGCGCTATCAGAAAACAGTTCGAGGGAGAGAAAGAAGAGAGGCTGACGGGGGGTCCCACCCGTCAGGTTTAAAACTCCAACGGAGCTCGCCGGCGCCCGAAGGCTGCGGTGGTCGCCGGCGTTGAACCACGGCGAGGCAGAGAGATCGGAGGGTACCAGTAGGTTCAGGTGGTTCTTCCGCGTCGGTGGTTGGTGGACTTGGCCGTCGGAGAGCACCACGTCGACGACGACACTTTCTCCGGCGGACGGTGGTTCGGGCGATGGTGAAGTACTCCAGTGGGTGCTGCAAACTCCAAATTGATGCGCGGGTCAGGAGAGTGGAAGCATTAGAAGACTACTGGCAAGAGTTGAGGGGTAGGGGTGCACGCACGAGGGTGAATCGAGTTGGGTCCCGAAGCGGGTCGAGGCGGCCGGAGTTGGGGAAGAAGACTCCCATGGGGGCTGCTCAGTGGCTTGGCGTGGTACTGGTGGTGTGTGGAGGTGGTGCGGGTTTGAGTTCGAGCTCGGGGCCTCCTTTTATAGGCGATCCGAGGGGGTGGCCGTGAACGGGATAGCTCCGGCGAGCAATTACGGCGAGGCAGAGGTTGGGCAGGGGGTTTAGGTGGCTAGGCATCATCAGGGAGGATCACTGGCACCGTTCCTCCGCTAAACCTCGGTCGGGCTTGGTGTAACACGCCGGTCCCCGACGGAACGGCCGTACGGGCACGGCGGCGGCAGGGAGCGCGCTCCGCGCCTAGCAGTTCACGGCGACGGACGGCAGCGTGCACGGGTGAGTGGATGGCCACGCGGCGGCCTCGGGTGGCTTGGGCGGCGCTGGGCGACGCCGTCCAACGCTGCACCTCTCTGGCAGCCGCAAAGGCCGCTGCTGCCTTCGCTCACGGGGTGGCGCACCTCCTCCTGCTCGTCGCCGACGCCCGCAAGCTTCCAGGCGATCGTGCGGTGCAGGGATAAGAAGGAAGTACAGGGCACACGGCGCCACCGCGGCTACTGGCGAGATCGAGAAGGAGCTCTGAAGAAAATGACAGTAGTCTCTGAAACTGTTAACTTAACTATCTGAACTTGACAGAAACAGTGCCATTCAGGTGTTCGACGAAATGATTTGGCATGAAGAAATTTTTTCTGGAGCTGGGACTTGGTGAGGTGACCTCTCAATGCATCCAGAGGCTGCCTGAATTTTCTCAGATTTTTAGGAGGAGGAAACAAATGAATTTCATCAAATTTGGCAAATATGGTCCAAACTTGCAGCAAGCTCAATTTGAAATATTTGAACTGGAGACCAGTGGATCATCATGGATCTTGGTTGAGGGCTCTAAGGACTAGCCAGGGACATTTGTTTGGAGGCCAAATTCAAAGTAGAAATGGTAGTCCCTTTGTAAATCTCCAAGGATCAAAATAGAAGGCAGAAAATATTTTTGATAGGAATTAAATGGAAGCAAATTCATGGGGAGGTTCAACTTGCTGGACTTGAAATATATCTTGACTTAAAGGTGGGGAATGGCTTTTTGGGAGGGGATTTCCACTCATGCCATGGCAAGAGGAGTTTTTGAAAAGGGGAAAAGATCTCTCCAAATGCCATAGGGCTTTTTAAAAGATTTTCAAAAGTTTAATCTCCCAAATGAAAAACATTTGGTGTTGAGTCCACATAAGATGGAAAAACCTCCAAGACCAAAAAATCAAGTCTTGGGTGAATCCAAACAAACACTTGTCATAAAAGAAAATTTTTGAGAGGGAGAGTTCTTTAGAAGAATTTTTTTAAATAACCTCCCTCAAATCAATTAAAAGTTTGAAAAAGCCAAATAAAATTTTTGGGTGTCACATATTAGGTGCTCCTCGTAGCTTAATTACCCGCTACGGTGATATGAGAATCTAGGTCGTAAGATCAGTGATCAGATAGCACATGCGTAGTACTTGTACTTTCTGTGCAATTCCCAAACTCTCTCAGCCGTATATTGCAAAAACATTCAAACCTCCTACTGTGGGTCATTAGATCTCCGTGAACTCGTATCACCATAGAATCTACGGTGCGGGAGCACCTCATATTCTCCCGTGCGAGAAAACATAAGGTGCTCTCGCAGCTTGGATGCTACGGTGATACGAGCTTCGAGGTCGTTTGATCTGAGATCCAGTGGCATCTGAGCAGTCTTTGTGCTTGTAAGCAGTGGCCGAACTCTTTGGGGGCTTTTCTGCAAAAAAACTATTTGAACCACCGAGGGGGTTGGGTCACAAATCCAACGGCTCCGAAGAGCTTGTATCACCAAAGCATCTAAGGTGTGGTAGCACATGATATTCTTACATACAGGAGAATATGATGTCCTCCTTCATCTTAGATGCTACGGTGATACGAGCTTCGAGGTCGCTGGATATGGGATCCATGGGCATCTGAGTAGTTTTTGTACAAATTGTGTGTAATTCTCAAACTCAAGAAGGTTTCCTGTAAAAATATTAAGACATCATGTGAGCTGCTATATCTCAGATCTACAAGCTCCAAGCAACTCGTATCGGCATATAGCATCTAAGGTAGGGGGCACATGATATTCTCCCGGGGAGGAGGGGTGGGGGGTGCACAACCAATCGGTGGTTGGGAGGGTGGGGACAAATATAATCTAAACAACCCTAAACAGAGCTTCACAATTTTATCTAAGGTCGAGGGGGTGACCCCCGACAATCATAGCTCCGCCTAATTAAACACAACATTTGCATGTACTGTAGTACTAGACTTAATATTCATGTTTCAGTTTCATGTTCGTATTAAATATTGAATTGAGGACCATGCATGTCTTACATTTTACTCCCTTCATTCCTAAATATTAGTCTTTTTAGAGATTTCAAGTGGACTGGCACATACAGATGTATATAGACATATTTTAGAGTGTAGATTCACTCATCTTGCTCCGTATGTAGTCGCTTGTTGAAATCTCTAAAAGACTAATATTTAGGAACAGAAGGAGTATATTTGAATTCGTGTCATACATGCATGGTTTGGAAAAATAGATGCACTATACTTATTGGATTGTTGTTGTGTTCGTGTGTGGGTGTCTCTGTGTGTCTGTGGTCATATGCTTGATACATACAAAGTTTTCCCACCTCCATATTGTTCATCTTTTAAATTTGAATTTGCATTGAAAAACTTACCAGGGATACCATGAAATGTGAAATCCACGTTGAGATCACTATATCACAGACTCACTCTAATTCAACAACTCGTTATAAATCAATTACCACGTTGAGATTAGTATTTACAAGGGAAATACGGGCATTGTAATACACATAGATTCGTTCGGCAATTTAAAAGGTTCCTTTCGTATTCTCGAATGGTAGGACCCAACGGCGTACCAGCCAGACCTTGGCTCGTGTTGATCCTAAAAAAAAACCGGGCTCGTGTCCTTCTGGTGGCGTGCATGGTACGCACATTAGGCAACCCCAACCAGTCGAGCCTCCGCGTTTTGAGTCGAAATATCTGGCGGCTAGAATTCCAGCCCTAGGAAATTCCCCACATGTCCCCGGTCCATAATGACTACCGATGAACAACGAAGGGATGCTTTAGTAACTAGACAACGTTACCTACCGTGCCGAGCATGGTTCAATTCCCTCGATCGTCGCTCGCCACGGTCACCCGTCAACTGCATTGCCTAGTAGTAGTACTACTAGACCAGGATGAGCACATAATTGAGCCCGTTTGTTCGTGCCTAGTACTTGAGTTAATATATCAGGCAATGCACTGGTACGGAGGGATTATCCTTTTGCTCTACATATATAACTTGTCTGAAGTCTAACTAAGCAAAATGTTTGACCAAATCCTTTCTTAAGAAATACAACAGGATAGATGTATGGCTTGAAAATTTATTGCATGATGCAGGTTATGATATTGTTTCGAATCTTGGATCTTAAATTTCAGAAAATCCAAAAGTGACCATAAATTCTTGAAACTGAGCATGGTCACGTGATATGGCACAAATATTACTTCGTAAGTTTTTTCTTCAATTTGAGACAAGCTGGTTATGACAAGTTGCACAAATGAAGAGCCACGGTATTTTGGAACAAAGGCCTGTCATGTTAAGGCGAACGCTTTCACTATTGAAACCGTGGGCGTTTACGTGCCGCCACGAGTCCCGCTTCTCATCGGCAGGTGCCGTGCGAGCAAGCGTGTGAGTCGACGGGAGGCGTGCGAGCAAACCGCTACGCCGGCTGACAGGGAGGCGTGCGAGCAGACCGCTGTGCAGGCTCACCGGGAGGCGAGCCCTTTGACCAGGCTCCGCCGCCCACCTTCGTACCAACTGCTCCCACTTTGAATGTCGCCGGCGCCGCAGTTTAAAATCGACCCCGCACTACCCGGTATTGCTACAATCTTCTCTCTTCCTCTCCGATTCTCCTGTCGTCTACCTCCAACCAGCCTGACCTAAACGTACGCCATGCCGCATCACGATGGTCTGCCCTTATTCTTCCAGTTTCCTGAGGAAGATACCCAGCCGGAGTCTCAAGAACATAAGGCGCTTTGGGACGAGCTTGAACTGGCCTTGCGGGAAGACGCCGCGCCTGTTCCCGCTCCCGTTCCGGCTCCCGTCACCCCAACTGCGCCAACGCCCATCCCCATGGTATTTATGGGCTGGGAGCCGCACATTGTTGCCGAGCTTGATGCCACGGGGTTCCACGAGGTCCCCGCCGACTTTCCCGCACCCGTGCACCTGCCAGCGCATGCGCCTGCGCGTGCACTGACGCGCACGCCCGTGCCGGTGCCCGTGCACCTGCCAGCGCATGCGCCTGCGTGTGCACTGACGTGCGTGCCCTTGTCGGTGCCCGTGCACACGAATGTCTCCGCCGCGCCGTTGACAGCGCATGTCCCCGCGCGGGTGCCAGTGCCCCCCTCAGCGGCATGGATGGCCGCCGTCGACTGCTTCCTTGCACCAACGGCAGCCGCCTCCTCCTGCCAGTTGACTCGCTCCGAAGTCCAGAACATTTTGGCCTTCCTTGAAGCTAGGCCAACGTCCAGGAGTACGCCAACAACGGCGCAAGGCACCGCCGTCGCCGTCGGTCAGTGGCCCCACGACACACTGAGCACGGCAGAGGAGCCGCTTCCCACCGCAAGACGCCCCCGCCGCCGCCGCGTAATCTAAATTTGCCATGAAAAATGTTCGGATTGCCATGCTTAAAATCCGAACGTTTATCATTTCTGTTTTTTTCGTCGTCTAATTTAAAGTCGGAGTCAGACTGAACGAAATCTATGGTTTGATAGATTGAATGTTCTGCTAGAGCCGTATCAAATTAAATATAAAACTTCATCAAGCCACATGTATTCCTTGTCATCCAACGACCTAGAATGCTTCAATGTCGAGCGCTCAACACGTTTAGCGTGCAGTTAATTTCATGCCAAAAATAGTGCTAACACATAATAACACGCAAATAATATCCTACTTAATATCCGCATGCACTTAATATACTTCCAAATTAACGTGCATTGCACGTACACACTGACTAGTGCTGCTAGCACGTGAAACTGGTGCCGTAACTTGTGAACGCGTCCAGATATGGTCAACGGCAACATCGCCCGCGAGTTCTACGTGTTTTCCCGTGCGTCTAAACGCAGAAGGGGAGGGGAGAGAGAGAGAGCACACATGGAACCCACCAGTAAGTGAAGGCGAATAGTACTAAAAATAATATTACATGTGATCAATTAAATAGGATGTGGTAATATGAAAACATTATGTGAACAAAGGGAGGCACAACAAACATTGTTGTTCTACATATGTTGCCTATTGACGTGCGGCTTGAAGGCCCTGGTCGCATGTTCGATCCTCGTCCTTTATTTTTTTAATTTGTATATGGGTCCAAATTTGTTTCATGACATGTGGGCCCCTCGGTGTGTAGTTTGTAGCACTTTAATTTGTGGGTCGAAATTTGTTCCATTCCATGTGGACTATCGGTGTGTAGTTTTGTAGCTTATTTATAATAATTAAAGAGACCAGCAGAGTTTTTTCAATAATACCATGGTGCGACGTTGAAGGCGAGAAAGGACTTGCGAGAGAGCGATGACCGAGCCAGAGGGAAATCAACTAGGGGAGTTGCGGGGGTTACAACGGTGTTTCGAGTAGTTGTGGGCCAAATGCTACGAAAATATAATCTAAACCGACGGGAATAAATGTCTACACAAATTAATCCAAGGTTGGAGTGCCCCTCGCAATGTAAATAGCTCCGGCTTTGCGAGGGATGGAGAGGTAGCTTCAATGTGTGGAAGATACGGCGTGAGAAAGCGAGGTCAATCGAGAGACATATAGATAGAGAGACAAAGTGAGTGTGGTCCGACATTCATTGAACAAATATATATGCTCTGGAGAGATATTGTCCGATTGAGCTTTTGGCAAGGGTGAGGGCTGTAAGATAGAGCTTGAGAGATGATCCAGTCACAGACGTGTAGATATATTTTGTGCGTGGGAGGAAGCAAGGTCAATCGATCATATAGGGTCGTCGTGCGATCGAAAGAGTGAGACGGGATGGAGAGAGTGACCTATATAGACAATGTGCGTGAGAGAGTATACAATGTGAATAAGTCGAATTGGGCTCAAAGATGGTGATATATCGTTTTTGTCCGAGAAAGAGCGAGGTCAATCGAGACATACAAAGAGAGAGAGAGAGAGAGAGAGAGAGAGAGAGGGAGAGGGAGAGAGAGAGAGAGCATGGCCCGCCATGAGGTCGTAAGAGTGGGGGCGGCTTCGATGGACTGACCTAGATAGACAATCTGCGTGAGAGAGTATAGAGTGTGTCGATCGAGGCCCAAACAGGGAGATATATCATTTGTGTGTGAAAGAAAACGAGGTTAAACGACACTCAGATAAAGAGAGCGAGATTGAGCGAGTGTGGCCCGCCGTGCGGAAGAAAGAGTGAGACAGTCTCGAGGGAGTGACCTAGATAGACAACGTGCGTGCGTGCGCACGAGTGGTTGGGGGGTAGATAGGCAATGCATGGATTTAGCGCGAGAGGGTGAGAGGGAGAGAGAGAGAGAGAGAGAGAGAGAGAGAGAGAGAGAGAGAGCTCGGCATGGGGTGCAATGGCGGGTGTGTGAGGTAAATACATTTCATAACAGAGTGGGAAAAGGGGGTTGTGTAGTTGAGAGAGTTAGAGATCGAAACATCGAGAGAAAGAATGGATGTGTGTTGGAAACTGATAGCTTTCTAAGGTGGTTAGGAGAGGAAGATTGACCGATACAGGAAGTATGTAGCGTGTGTTCGGGGGGGGGGGGGGGGGGGCTAAAAACAACATTTGAATGTAGATAGTACGAGACTTAATATCGATGTTTCAATTCGGTGTACATTGTAAGATTTGAACTGAGGACCATGCATATGGGTAATTATATTGAATTCGTGCCATACTAGGTTTCGAAAAGTTGACATTGACTCAATTTGTTGTGCTATTTTGTAGGTCATATGTTTGAATCCATCCAAAAGTTTTCTCACTACCATGGTGTTCATCATATACATATGAATTTGTATTAAAAAATTAGCGTGGATACAGTGAAATGTGAAATCCACGTTAGAATTGGAGATCGCTATGTGACACACACTCTAATTCAAATAACTAATTATGTGACACACACTCTAATCCACGTTAGCGTGGATACCGTGGATACCGTTTCGATTTTTTTTTCAAATAACTCCTCATTAATTAATTTATAGTATCTCGTTTCGAATGACTAATTATTGCAAGGAAAACACGGGCTTGGTAATACATACAGATACATTTGCAAGTGAAATAAGATTCGTTTGCATTCTCAAATGTAGGCGCACCAGGTAGATCAGGGTCGTGTCATGGTGGTTGCGTGTCTCAGACGGACGCTTAGCACCCAGCCACCCACCCCCCTCCCCCCCAAAGGACGACGACAAAATAAGTTCGCGCTTCCATGTTTTGAATTGAAATATCTGGTGGCCCCAATTCCAGCCCCGCAAAATCTCCCTTCTCCCTTCTCCACCGTCCCCTTCCGCGCCCAGATTGCTCAAATCCCTAATTCGCCGCCAACCCAAGCAAAGTTCAAATCGCCCCTCATCTCGTCTCTTTCCCCACCTCTGTGCCAGTCGACGATGACGAAGACGACGGTCGCGCTTCACCACCGCACCGGAGCTACCTCATCTACGCCCTCGTCCACCGCACTGGATGGTCCACCGACAACGTCGGCCGCCGCAACCGACGTGCCTCACAGACACCGACTTCCACCGCATCAGGTGCACTTCACCGACGCCGTCTCCCAGCTCACCGGGGCTGCTTCATCGAGCACATCGTCGCACCTCCGCCCCCCGAAGCCGCTGGGGCTTCACCAACGGTCTCGTCCACCACATCGTAGCGCTCCGCTGCCACTCAAGATCTGCATCCGTGCACGGCCAGCCAACGCCAGCGCATCGCCCTCAACGGCTCTGAAGTGACCCGCACTCTAGCTAGGCGAGCATGCCCAAACGCCGGCCCGAACTAGGTATCCACACATCACTCCCTTGTGCACTGTTCCGACGATGTTTGGATATCCTTTCACTGCTCTCTTAGCTTACACGCCTATCCAACTCTGACTTTAACTCTTATTTCTTCTGGAGATATCATCTGAAACAAGCAAATCCATTTTTTAGCGAAGCATGACGGCGCTACGGTATCTGGTACACATCCTGCACACCCGTATAACCTTGTAAGTATCTATCCTCCGGTACAATAGCAAGGTCGATTCCTCTTATTTGATCAGCCATTGGTCGTGCCAAAAATGCAGAGGGGGATGCAAGGAGCACAAGGCCTGCACATCCAAGCAAGTGGTAACATGGACTTGTACATGGAACATCCCAAGCGCAAGCAGAGCTGCAGTGAGCCTATACAACGAGCTAGCGTAAGTCCCTGCATTTTATTTCATTCGTACTGGCATTCGTGTATGATTTGTGTGAAGTGGCGGATCCACGAATTCAAGTTACCAGGGGCGAACATTTAACATAAAAAATACGAAGGCACTTGCACTCAGGAAATCAACAAAACCTGAGAAATGTGAAGCTACATGCACTTTGAGAACCAGCTAATGATCCAAAGTAGTTCAGATTATAAACACTAAATGATGCAAGCACCAAAAAACACAAAATGCAACATGGTGTACAAGGACTACAAACATGGTCTGTACCTACTTGAATTATTCGTTCTCTGGCTGAAAATATCGCAGTGTAATTGCACCTATAACCAGTGCGCAAACTGCATATCAATATATCTATCCTGCACAAGTATGCCAACAGTTTCAAACAACAGATTAGAAAAGTATTTATGCTACGATGTCATGATACGGGGACTTTCTGGTAGATGGCCTCGATGTTTCCTCAAGCCATTAAAATGCACTATAATTTGCTTGTCATCAATGCCTGCAAATCTCTATGTCTCTCTCAACAGAGCAGATCATCATTACACACTAAATCCTTCAATGGGAGCTTGCAAAATGCTTGCATTAGATGCCTCATTAGATACTATATGTTCATCACCAGGAGAATGTAAAATGTTTGCATCAAATCCTTCATTAGCAGTCTATTCGTTAGACACTTCAGGCTCAAGAACAACATGAGCTTGGATGTTTGCACCGAAAACTTGATTAGATACATCAGATTCAGTCAGTTCAGTAGTGATTGGGGGAGTTATAAAATAAGTAGAAATTGGTTTCATTTTCTCATAGATTCCCTACATACAAGCAATTTTACAACACCGTCAGGTTTAACTATTGGCCAGAAATTGAAGAGTTGAATCAGATATAATCAGGGATGTGATGTACCTGCTCGTTGCGCATGCTACTCTTGCAAGCTGTGACTGTCCGTTTGCACAAGCTCGATGCCATGCCCGTGCTACCGCCGCTGCCTCCCACGCAGGCTACACCCAGGGTTGGATCTTCATCTTCTTGTCCTTCCGTTCGCTTGAAGCCCGGTGACCGCCCTCCAACGAGGGCACGAGGAAGTGCTATGTCGGTCTGTCCAGCGGCGGCTAGGTTAAGAGCGAACCAGACTGGAGGCTGGAACGGATGAGTTGGGATTTTTCCTGCTGTCGATCGATATGGAAGGCGCTCGTTTGGGCCGCGAGCCTGCTATAGGGCCTGCCTTGCACTTATGTTATTGGCCTATCCAAATTGAAACATTTTTCTTCATTTTTTACATTCCTACTCGTGCGTTGGGACGAACAAAACAAGCCTGGCCCAACCTGGACAACTCAAACTAGGTGCACACTTTTGAGCCACCCGAGGCGGCCGCCCATACCAGCCCCTATGGTGGCGTTGCCCCTTTTTGCGTGTATGATAGCGGTAGTGAAAAATATTCCAGTGGCACTTTTGATTTACCCACAGAATGGTTGATTTGCTTGTTTCTATGAACTAAGTTCGCCAATAATGTGAAGGATGCCAGTCTTTTCATCCTATTGTAGATTGCTTAGATCTTGATATGCCAAAAGTAATCGCATGAAATATACAGTAACAGCCAGTGTGATGTGTGTGGCTACGACTAGTCTAACCACACGTCCTCATATAACATATCAAGGACGCACCATCTTACCATATTAAATATTCGACTTACCAATGCAGTGTGGGAAGAAAGAAGTATTGGGACTGCGTATCCTAGCAATTGATGCCAGCGACTCCTTCTTACAACCTTGTAAGTGAAAAAGAAGTTGCAGTGTGCATGTACAAAGAACTAGCGTAGGTTCAGTTACCTGCTTCTCGGAATTTTAGTTAGCCACTTATTGCAAAATTGTTCAATTATGTTGCTTGGCTTAATTTAGTTTGCTACTGATTACATAATGCCATAGCCTGTTAATCCTATTATAGACAGCGCCTATCTATGTGTTTGATACTTACTGTTAAGAATTACCTGTTTTCCTGAACTTTAATAGCTACTTGTTTGTTTAAATGCTTTGCTGCTGCAACAACGGGTTACAATGATGTTAATAACTACTTTTCAGCATCGAATTGAAACTCTTTAATTCCTTGTTTGTTTAACTGGTTTGCTGTTATAACTCCCAGTTGAGATGTTTTGCTAACTTCAACTTTTCTGAATCCAATCGGAACTTTAATGGCAAAACAGGTTAGCCCAAGATCAAAGAGCGAGGTCCCCATGGTCATTGTATCATCCCACAACAGTGGCACCGGCCCAATCGTGCATTATGAATTACCAACTGCTGATGCTCTAGAGGCTAAACTAGTGGTAGAAAGAGATTCTGCTTCTGCACTTAGAGATGAAGTTGACATGTTGAGGAAGCAAACAGCACAATCAGTAGCAGTACTCAAGACAACCATTAAATATTTGGTGGATTTCAAAACGAAGCAAGCTGAGACTGACCACATTGTTAAGGTCCTGAAGGAAAAATGGAAATTAAATTCCCACTTGGTAAATCATAGGTGAAATGTTCTTTCCATCGTTGAATAACCTTTGTGTTGTTTGTTCATGTAATCAATCAAACCATTTGTTTTAGAGATCATGTAATAATTGTTTTTTGTTTTTTGTTTTTTGGTTTGTAATTTTATTTGAGCACAAGTCTGTATTAATTGATAAGACTCGGTGACATTTCATTTTGATTGCTGTGCCAGACCTACAAATATGCCAATCGGGCTAAATGTGCATTCAGCAATAATAGTAGTATAGATGGACCATAAGTGGCACGCATCGGAAAGGGCCAAGTTGCTGTAGTAGCTTGGCTAAAAAAGGATGTTGTTGTAGCAAACAAAAGTACAGCGGCCTGGCTTATGTATGTTAGTTGATATTATTGATCCATATACTCTATAAGTGTTTATATGTCTGTTAGTTCTGTACATTCTTGGTTGATTGACTCGGTATTTGAATCTTGATACATCGCTTGTGTACATATCTAAATGGGAGTACACATTATGTTGTGTGTGACATTTGAGTTGGACATGAAGTGTTCCAAATATTCGAATTCACCTTAAACTGGATTCTAGCTTCTGAATTTGAGTATCGGCATTTGTAAACCATATTCATATATGACAGTGGAATACATCTTTGTCGTCCTTTTGAAGATATATAAAAACACATAGAATGATTTATAAAGATTCGTATAGGAATACAAAATGGATTCGAATTTAGTAGCCAGGGTAAACGTGGATGCTTATTGTCCCAAAATTCGAAAGAAGCGGCAAAATGTCCACTCCCACGTCGGCTGCCCGAAGCCAAGTGTTTGGGAGATGGAAATTACTGTCTACCCATTACACGGACAATCCATCGGCCTGATTTCCACTGCTCTAAATAGGGGTAGGATAGTAAGTTCAATTAGACGTGACATGACCGCCTCTGAGACCATTCCCACACGGTGGGCGCCAAACATGGGCGGCAAAACACATTTGATTCAAGCTCGTCCGAAAGACCTTTGTTTCTCCCTCCATTTCCCCATTCATACACGGTGGGTAGCAAAACAAACTCGACTCGGCCGAAATCGATGTAGGCAAATATGTTCAATAGGGGCAGGTTTCTAACTTCACTCAGACGTAACACAACCGCCCTACCTGTCAGCTCGTTCAAACACCGTGGGCGCCAACCATGGGCGCCAACCACCCTCTCCTCGCCCGAAATCGCTCTCGGCAAATATTGGCGAGATGCGAGATTACCGTCGTATCCCCAACCAACGAGACGTCCAAATTTTAAACGGGGGCTAAGTTCGTAACTTTCCCATATTTCTGACAGGCTCGTCCAAAAAACATGGTTCCCTGTACCTCTCCCTCCATTTTCCCATTCATACACCGTCCGCACTAGAACACCATCCCCACACCAGCCTCCGTCCGCCACCGCATCCATCGCCGCCGTCCTCCACCACATCCATCGCCGCCGTCCTCCACCACATCCATCGCCACCGTCCTCCACCATGCCGCAGCGCCTACCAAGACCGCATCGTCCACTGCTAGAGATGGACATTTCTCATCCACAGCGACGGACAAAGAGGCTTGCATCACGTCCTCTCGCTTCATCGGCGACGTCGTCCTCTTTGCCGGCGCCGCTCACACGACCTACTCTTCCACTGCAACGGGACTTATCCCCCGATGCACGCGTCTACCATGGCAGATCTGCTTCAACGCCACCGACAGCCATCGCACCCCTGATGCCTACACGGCGCCGCAAGAGAGGTGGTACTTCATATCTCCTCAACTTTTAGATCTCAACCAGAAAATAGATCTTAACTTGGTTACTCTACTTTCTTTTCAGCTCTTAGAATTTAGTTCTTAGTGCGAAGCAAACAATGGCTGCTAAATATCATTTCTCTGGTTTCCCCCTTTTATGATCACTATACGAGCAGAATATGTGCTTCGTGTCATAATAGCACTGCTCGACCCATCAAGCTAAACAAGCTTAGTTGTTCAAATACGAATCTGATATTATTAAAACAGATTCGTTTCGAAAATGCATGTTCGCCGCTCGGGCGTGTATCTCTACAGGGTGCCCACGGTGGGCCGGCCCACCCTAGGATTTTGGGTCGTCCCAGGCCCCGATTCCCCTCTGTTCTGCTGCGCGCTTCCGATCTCTACTCGCCCCCAACCGCCTGCCTCGCCGGCGACTTGCCGTCCCCAGACGGCATGACTCTAGGAGGAGACGCCGAACTAACATGAGGTCAGGAGCCGCTCGCCCAACAGCGTCACCGTTGCTTGGGCGCGCCGTCATGCCTACCTTCCCAGTCCGTTCAGGGCTCAGGCGTGGAGCACCCACTAAGCCAACCCGGTTTTTCCTGAGATAAGGCCTCAACACTCAGTAGCCACTCCTCACCACCCATTTGCTAATTGATTCATTACTCATTAGGCAGGACTTTCATTAGGGTTTGTTGTGTGCTCAGTGCTACCTACACTTAATGGTTCACATGTATTTCGGTAACCTTTAGTACCTGTAAAGTTCACAGGGTTTTCAAAATTCCGGCCCTAGGAACAGACACTAGTCATTTTGGATTGTTCGTCGTAGTGACATTGACCCAGATTACTACTGCAAGCCAGGTTTTTGACAATTTTACTTGGCTTTCTTACTCATTCGATATAATATCCAATTATTCACGTCGATTAGTTGCAAACAATAAGTGCTAGACAAACTTCTTGATTCAGATTTTGGACGGTCTCTTACTGCAGTTACAATTCTGCATACTTGTCCTAGTAAGCTCACAAGTAAATGATTGATTTACTACATCTATGCTTGCCTTGTCATATTTGTTGTCAATATTCTTTTAGGGTGGACCACCCTGTTTCTAAATACTGCAACCGTAGACATGAGTGAATAGTATTTCTCTATGTGATCTCTTCCAGCATGTGTGGGTAACGAACACTGCATTGTATAGAAAGAAAGTGTCATTTCCAGCTTTTACATAGGCGATCTTTTACATGGAATACAATCTGCCTACTTGCTTTGTGCCGCACTACCAACACTCCACCCTTGAAGCTAAACATTATGCCACTCATAATTCCTTAGTTTATTTGTTCAAATACGAATTTCATATGATTCTAATGTTCCTACTTCAGTTTTGAAATGTGTGTCTGCCTGTTATAGAGACATAAGGGGTTTGTATTTCTGTGTGTGGTCTGGTCAGCACGGTTGGGGGGTGAACTTTGCATATGCAGGGATTTATAGGGAGACACTCTTCGAGTTGAATCCGCAATGCATTCCATAGATAATCTGACTACTTTTTATGTTTTCATGAATCTCAGATTCTGAACAGCATCATAATGATTATGAGCTTGCGCGCATGAAAAGAATAAAGCAGAACAATGCCATGGCTGTCAAACTTGGCATTAAGGGACTGAAATCAAGTCTGGATGCAATACAATGCAAACGCTCTCCACCTACAGATTCATGCTCAGAATATGATCCTAACAGTGATTCTGAGCTAGAGGGATACCTAAGTCAATGTTGCTCCCTAGTGGAGGAGTCAGAGGAAGATGTCCTATCTTATTCACCCATCAAGGTGCTTGCTCTAACTTTCCAAGGTTATATTTGTCGCACATATCTTGCAACTGATGGTTTGCATTGCTTCTACTTTGTTGAACTTCCATTAGCTTAGCTTACACATCGTGTATGTGAATACGCCCTGCCTATCCATTTTCAGTACATATTCCATCTGTCATCATACCTTATTATCCATTCAAATGTTGTTCTTGTGTATCAGACGTTCAAAAGGAAGAGGGCGATTGCTGATCATGGAGGAGCACAAGCAAAGTATTTGGAAAAGGTAATGGCACCTGATAAGTCAAATAGTCCATTAGGTGTAGTTGCAATATCACCTGACCCACAATACACCCCAACTCTAGCAGACTCTAGCCCTACTACACTGGTCATTTCTGATGCCCCAACTCAGCAGACCCCAACTGCAGCAAACATTATGATTATGCCAGTTGACATAGCACCAGCTCTATGACGCAAAACCCCCATTCCAGCAAAGAGTACACCAAATCCAGTTGCCAAATCCCTTTTCGAACCATAGAGAGCCTCAATTGCAGCAAATAGAACCCATGTTCCATTTCTTCCCAGTTAAGAAGACAAAGCTTATATTGTTGTCATGAAGTTTGTGCGCATCTTTCCTTCATGGAAAGATTATACTGCAGACACAGAACAATTTCCAGTCTTCCTCCGCATCTTACGCATAAGTAATGTACCAATGTTATTCATGATCATTACTGCATATGTTTCTGCTGACAGAAGACACAAGATTTCATTCTTTTAAATAGGCGAGGACCAAACTGGATTGTGAAGACGAGCAAGGGTTGGTTGCTCTTTTCAAGCACTCGTTGATGAAGTATCGTTCCTACCTGAGGCAAGCGCACTTCGATGGCAAACCTCTAAACGAAATTTCTGTAAAGTCTCCGGTGCTACATTTATCCGACGGTGACTAGAATAATCTTGTTACACATTGGTCTCGGCTGCAGCGTAAGGTACTTTCTATGATATCACATCACAATTTGAACTACATTTCTGCATTTGCCTTAACGTCTCACTTGTACGAAAACTTTTAGCAGAAGAACATTCATTCTCAAGGGACCACAGAATCTCGCAACTATACTGCACACTGCATTGCTCTTGTGAGTACCTCTTGCCCTGTATGACCATACTTACTTTCATAGTTGTTTGATTATGTAGCATCACTACACATATTAGCCTCGTTACCGTCCATTTGGTGGACATTATAAGATCCGTATGGACTCTTACATAATTTTAGAATCAACCCAATGCTTTTGAAGAGGTTTAGCTCTGCAGTCCTCTTGTAAGGACTGAACGTCGTCTATCACTGTACTTACATTAACAGCTACTCCCTCCGTCCCATAATAGAAGAACGTTTTGTACAGTACACCACACTAGTAAAAAAAGAAACACCCGTGACATTTTGGGCCGAACGAAATTTTTTTCTGTCATAGATATGACACTTCTATGACGATAATTCTGACAAAACCCGGTATCATCATAGATGTGGTGGGCTCCAACTTCTATGACAAAAAATCATGACAGAAAATGGGCTTTTCGTCCTGGGCGGGCCGGAGACGCAGCTGCATGACATTCTTTGGGCCGTCCATGACGGAAAAAACCGTGGTAGAAGCGAGGGCGAGGAAATTTTCGGGGAGTTCCCGGTTACGGTGGGAGGTCGGGGGCCGAGCGATGCGCGTTTCTCTCGTACACGTACGCGCGTGTGTGCGAGGCGTTGGCTCTAACTGAACCCGAGCGAGGCGTTGGGCTCTAACTGAACCCGAGCGATTGCACTGCAGGCTACGTGTTACTGAACCCGAGCGATCGATCGATGGCTGTTAATTGAACCCGATCGAGCGATTCCTTCGCTACTGCTGTTAACTGAAGCCGATCGATGCTGCCTCTGGGATTAAAAGTGAGCATTGCGGGGGGGGGGGGGGGGGTTGGATGAACAGTGAGCGGTGGCGTTGCCTATGGATGAACAGGACCCCGTGGTGTGGAGGGCTGGATGAACAGTAGACGCTGGAGGGGTGCCCGTGCAGGGGTGGTTGAACAGGACCCCGTGGTGTGGAGGGCTGGATGAACAGTAGACGCTGGAGGGGTGCCCGTGGAGTGGTGGTTGAAGAGTAGCCGGTGGAGTAGCGCGCGGTGGAATCTGGATGAACAGGAGCCCGTGGAGGCTGGAGGAGGTCGACGGTAGCCCGTGGAGGCTGGAGGAGGTCGACGGTGGAGATGAACAGTATCCCGTGGAGTCCCGTTTTGCGGTACGCCACACCCCTCCCGATGAACAGGACCCCCGTTTCGACCGTAGGAGGTCCGTTTTGTCTGTTTTGCGGTACGCCACACCCCTCCCGATCAATAGGACCCCTGTTTCGACCGTTGGAGGTCCGTTTCGTCCATTTTGCGGTACGCCACACCCCTCTCGATCAACAGGACCCCCGTTTCGACCGTAGGAGGTCCGTTCCGTCCGTTTTGCGGTATGCCAGACCCCTCCCGATGAACAGGATCCCGTTTTGAACGTGGCCGGTCGAACACAAGGCCGTTTCCTCCGTTCTGCGGTACGCCAGGCCTCGTTTCCATCGCATGTTCTGTCCAAGCCCTCCCGATGAACACGACCACGCATTCCGTTCCGACCCAGACGGTTGGCTCCCACGCGTTCCGTTGCCTCCCGATGAACACGACGCATTCCGTTTCCTCCCCATGAACACGATGCATTCCGTTGCTCCCCATGAACACGACGACGACGCTGTTTCTTCGTTCCGACCCAGCCATGTCAACGAGCCCTCGCCGTACGTATGCGCGAGTAGGCATTCGAGACCCCACCCGTATGTACACATACGTGGTCGTATTTTCTTTCTTGCACCCTGGCCGCTGTACGTACGTGTACATGCTACGTGCGCGCCTCTACTACGACACGTGTGCGCCTCTACATCCACCAGTATATATGTACATACACGGTCGCGACCAGAATGACAATGCTACGTACGCTTCGACCAGGTGGGTCCCGACTGTCAGGCACTTCCTTGCGCGCGAAGATGTAGCTGGTGGGTCCCAGCAGTCAGGGGGCGAATCGTTTTTTTTGCCCGGACGCACTTCCTTGCGTGCAAAGGTGTAGCAGGTGGGTCCCAGCAGTCAGGGGGAAACTTTTTTTCGCAAAATACGGTGGCCCGTCCGGTGGGTCCCCGCTGTCAGGTGGAGGAATAATTATTTTGCGCGTAATAAGGAGGCACTTCCTTGCTACGGTCGTGGACCCAGCTGTCAGCCTCTCCACGCACAGTACTCTTCCGACGGAAGTCGGTCGTTGACCATATTGACCACGCCGTGCCGAGAGCACCACGGCGGTGGACGACGGCGAGGCCTAGGAAGGGGACGACACAGAGGCAGGGAAGACTCGGCAGTTGTTTCCCACGCGGAGCGGAGTACGACTCTACGAGGGTTTACTGGTTCGTCTGCCATCGCCGGAGAATAACAGCAGGTGTGGGTGAGTAGAGGGGTGGCTAGGCCAGTGATGGGAGTACGGTGGGGCGGTGAGGCCTGCGTGGCAGCACAGCCGGCCGCGGGGAGGAGGGAGCAGGCAGTCCCGCCGGCGCTTGTTTGAGCGGCTGGAGCAGGAAGAGCTGAGATTGAAGAAGCACGACGGCCGTTGGATGGACATCCAACAGTTAGTGCTTGTGCGTCAACCTTTTTTTAGGAAAGCCTCAAATCTGTGGAAAACAGCATACAGCCCATCTGCCATTATTTCTAATAATTTACAGCCCATTTGCTAATTCTTAAGGTTTTTTTGGAGCCCATATTCTTTTTGTTAGCATTACAACCCATATTGTGGCCACGATTAAAAAATGATACGAAATTTTGCATATTTCGGTGCGGTCCGAACTGTTTTTAATCCCAAAATTTCGACTCACATTCAAACTGATTTTAAAAATAAATGTATATCAATATAAAATCCAACAAATTCTCCACGCATAAAAATTAATGTAATTTAAAATCTTGAAATGAAAAAAAAGATATTTGAAACTAATTGCCGGTTTGATGTGTTTTAAAAATGTACAGCCCATTTCTCATTACTGATGGGCCATTTTCTCGGCCAGCCGAATGAAGGCTCTCCTCGTCTTAAAAGATTTGCAGCCCAACAGGCCTGACAAAGCGACTTACTTGGCAAATCACAAAAAAATGGGTTGTGGCCGTGGACCCAGCTGTCAGCCTCTCCACGTACAGTACTCTTCCGATGGAAGTCGTTCCTTGACCACGTTGACCACGCCGCGCGGAAAGCACCACGGCGGTGGATGACGGCGAGGCCTAGGAAGGGGACGACGCGGAGCCGGGGAAGACGCGGCAGTGGAAGCCCGCGCGGAGAGGAGTACGAGGGTTCACTGGTTCGGCCGCGGTGTGAGGCTGCCGTCGCCGCAGGGCCTGGCAAGCGGTGGGAACAGTAGGGGGCGGTGAGGCAGGAGCATGCCGCACGACCGGCGCTGCTTTGGGCGGCTGGAGCAAGAAGACCAGAGGTTGAAGAAGCACTACGGCCGTTGGATGGACATCGTACGGTCACTGGAGATAGAATCGTTCATATTGACTAAGTTTACAAAGCCCTTCGTCCCCGTCAACTTAGTAGGCCCACAAGCCAGCCTCCCACCAAGGTGGGTCCCAGCTAGTCGGGGGAGTATTCATTTTGTTGTGCGTAATAACGAGGCACTTCCGGTGGGTCCGAGCTGACAACGGGGGGCACGTTTTTTCGTGAAATACGGTGGCCCGTCCAGTGGGTCCCAGCAGTCAGGGGCAAACAATTTTTTTTGCAAAATACTGGTGGCCCGTCCGGTGGGTCCCCGCTGTCAGGTGGAGGAATAATTATTTTCCGCGTAATAAGGAGGCACTTCCTTGCGGCTGCCGTGGACCCAGCTGTCAGCCTCTCCACGTACAATACTCTTCCGATGGAAGTCGGTCGTTGACCACATTGACCACGCCGCGCCGAGAGCACCACGGCGGTGGACGACGGCGAGGCCTAGGATGGGGACGACGCGTAGCCGGGGAAGACGCGGCAGTGGAAGCCCGCGCGGAGAGGAGTATGAGGGTTCACAGGTTCGGCTGCGGTGTGAGGCTGCCGTCGCAGCAGAATAACAGGGGGTGTGGGTGAGTAGAGGGATGCCATGGCCAGCGGTGGGAGTAGTAGGGGGCGCTGAGGCCTGCGCGGCAGCACAGCCGAGCACGGGAGGCGGGAGTAAGCGGTCCCGCCGGCGCTGCTTTGGCGGCTGGAGCAAGAAGATCAGAGATTGTAGAAACACGACGGCCGTTGGATTGACATCCAACGGTTACGTCTGCTAGAATCGTTTGTTGACGTATATAATAACTAAAAAAATCTTGCATACGCGTCAACTAAACAGGCCCACATGTCAGACCACTCCCTCTTTTTTTAATAATTTATATATAGCTCATGGCAACTTCTTATGCAATTTATTGCAGTCGTTTTTTTGGTTGGCCAGGTCCAATTTCACATATTTCTGTGGGTTCCAAACTATTTTTAATACCGAAATGTCGAGCCAGATTTAAAGTACTTTGAAGATATATTTAAATTAGGTTAATGCCCAGTGAAATAGGAATCTGAAAATGTGAAAAAAAATCAGAAATTATAAAGTAATTGCCAATTTGTCATTTGTTTTTATATTTACAACCCATTTCATATTACTTTCAAGATTTGCAGGCGTCTTGAAAGAGTTGCAGCCCATCAGGGCGTAGAAAAATAAGTAGGCCTGGATTGGGTATTCTTCAGAAAAAATAAACTGGGCTCATTTTCACAAAGAAAAAATAGCTGGGCTGGTCACATGGTGAACATAAAATATAAGCCTGGGCTAGACGGGCCACAGCCCAGTTCAAACCCTGATCCGTCTCAACTATACCAAACAAAAAAAATACTGCTCGAGTAGCTACGTCCAAGGTGTCAGCCGATCTTGTGCTGTTCTCTTGTCTATTGACTATATACGCTCACAATGTCGTGGGTCCCAGATGTCAGGAAAACACCATTAGGAAGCATTTTATTTTTCCATACGCTGACGTGGTGGGCCCCTACTGTCATCCTCTCCACGTACTTCTGCCGATTCCTGTTGTTTGTTGACCAGGTTGACAAAGCGACAGGGCGGCGCCGCGGCGAGCGCACCAAAGCGCGCGGAGGACGTCGGCGTTAACAATTTAGGAGACGGTGGGGCGGCGATGCGTGCGCTGAGGCGCAGCCAGCCGTGGGAGGCGGAAGCAGGCGGCCCCGCCGGCGCTTGTTTGGTTTTGGCGGCTGGAGGAAGACAGGACTGAAGAAACACGGCAGACTCTAAAAGCAGCAGGAGTACTTAACAACCTTAACTGAAACTAGCAGGGGCACTTAACAACCAAAGTTGAAAGCAGTATGAGTACTTATACAGGTTCAACCATACAAAGCATGCCTCGAACAGTGCTACTTTGCCTACAGTTAACCAAGGGTGAGGCCGCCAAGCCCCAGGGCAAGGCCCAGGCGCCACCCCACACATCCACAACCTTTTGAAAGCGGCTTCATCTCGCAACGTGGTCAATAAATAGGATATTCGCTTTAGAGCCATGGAAAAGCATGAACATAATCTTCTGTCCTATTCTCCAAGATGGACGGGCCTTCATTATTTGAGACCACGCATGAATAAGTATCTTTTCACCTCCAAGGGGTATTGAGTAGGTCGACATAAACATCATGTTGTGACCAAGCGCAAGTCTGACCCGACCATGGTCAGGCATCTGTATAGGAACAATAGAACTCGGCAGTTCCTGTTTCAAGAAGATCACAGCTGTAAAACTGTGTATAAGCAATAGTTTATGAACAACATATATAACAGAAAACATTTCGTACCATAAGTTTCTCGACACAGTTGGACCTGTTCAACGAGTGTAGCAGTGGCACACATCTCCCACGTGGCCTTCCACCATTGAAACGCCCCACAAGGACCTCAAGACGATCAATAAAGTGTAGGAACTTGTGGATGTCGATCCAGTCAACTTCAGTGCCATTAGTAACAGCCGAGTTATTACAGAGTAACAAAAGAGCAGACTGCTTAACTCTGAAAAAACCTACACGTGCCACCAATTATAATAAAATATTAGTTAGAAGTAGCATCTTCGTGAGAGATTCGTTGCTACTTCTAAAGTTAAATTGTGATTAGTTAGACAGAATAGGTGGATTAAGAAGTAATCGAGGCAACAAGCAAGAACCAGATACAAAACTAACATGGATGAACAATTGGAACGACGTCAGGGTGGAAGATCGCAGTGAAGATGAGACCAGGTTCTGCTATTTCCATCAACATTCGTGCGCCAACTTTCAGTCCGTAACACTTGAGAAAGTTTATCCAAGTTCGGCCATAAAAAAGCAGCGATCTTCTTGGTTCATGAACCCAACTCGAAACTTATATCCATGGCTTGTCTTCACTGTGACCATTAAACTAGTGTATTCAGTTATGGCAAGGCCGAGCATCTTGAGTACATGTGTTCTGGCAGAGCAAATAATACACTGCAGGAAAAATAATATGAGAACACATCATGTTCAAAAAAACCCCACCCTCCCGTATATAAAAGAGGATTCTAGGAACATACTGTGCGCGTTTCAAAATGCTGTGTTAGGATGAGAAGGAACAAGTGTGGCGTCTCGCCGAGGGCGCAGAAACCTATAGGGTACTCGCACTTTGGGCACTGCAAATGAAACACACTAGATTCAGTAGGAAGAAAAATGCATCACCGGCGGCGGCTGCCATCCTAGGATTACCTGCGACCTAGGGACTTGGATTTATCGGGGATGGATGAAGAATTCGTACCTAGTTCTCCATGAGAAAACCCTATGCAATCATCGAGAGGGGGTTTTCTCTGAACAAGCAGACGAGGGAGAAGGGGATTCAGGCCCAGTGAAATATTGCTGCTTCATCCGTCCAGCTTACTGCTAAAGCTGGAAAGGGGGGTTGTGATTTGACGGCTCATTGGGCATTACTGGGCGCTACGACTGGGGTGTGTCTACCGTGAAGTTGTGCACTCTAATTTGTGCATATGGCACGTGGACCCCGTTGCCGGTTGCCCCACTTATCAACGAAGGGAAGTAGAAAGACAGGAGTAACTAGTTACACATAAATATATATTTTGACAGAGAGAAACTCCCTCTGTAAAGAAATATACAAATCTTTTATATCACAGGCTCACCTTGCCAAGAAATATACTCCCTCTGCAACGCACGGGCATTATCGGGGTTCAGCTTTTTTTATGGGGGTTCAGCTGAGAATATAATACTCAGATAGGCTCACGGTTCTGGACTTTGGGCCGCAGGCCGACCCTGCATGTTTGGGGGCCCATTTGTTCTACCTCAGCGCTTTTCATATTGCAAGCGATCGGTACGGCGCTGGTTTTAGATGCTGTCGCAAGGTGAATACACAAAATTGAATAAAGCATGGCAGCTGTTGGAATGAAATCGAATGACAGTTCCTAACCAGCAATCAGAGTTGCAATTCTATCAACGATATACCATGTGATAAATAATACTGTCGTACAACTTATACACACAGGACACTTGTTTCACCATGCCAGATTATTACATCAAAATCTCTCGGAGGATAGATCAGTTTGGCAGTTGCGTGCTGCTACTGAAGAATTTCAAAGTTGATTTGGACCAGCTCTCCTTGCCGAGAAAGTTCGATTTTGACATCATCCCCTACCGCAAGATATGATTTAGATTTGAACCTTGACCATCCTTTAGCATCAATCATCATGCGACCATCCTTTGTACTTACGGTATATTGAGCAGGTTCATTCACACCAAGGCTGCGCATGGTAAGAGAAACTTGGCCGCGGTCGCCCGGATTGTTGAACGACTCCCTCGTTGCTCTAGGAATTCTCTGTTTGCAAACAAGAGGACATACCCAAACAGTTAGACCAACATAGTGAATCATGTGAAACAACATGGAAAGAAAAAAGAACGAAGCACTTGGGCGGCCAATGCTTACCAAAAAGGTGGACATGTCGGTTTTTGTAAGGACTTTGGTATATGAAGTGCGAACTGCAGCCCAGCCTGTTGCCGGTGCAACTGCACGGCCCGGAGCAGATGCAAGTGCAAGTGTTGGTGCAGGTGCCGAAGCCGCCGCTACTGCCGGAGATGGTGCTCCTTGTAGAGCTGGTGCCGGTGTCGGAGCAGGTGCCGGTGTCGATGCCCGATCCTCCGGTAGACCAGACTGATCTGCTGACGCGGTCAATGCTAGAGCAACTGCCGGTGCTTGATCTGTGCGAGACAGCGGTGATCGTGTCTGTTCTGCTATGATCAGCTTTCTAACTTGACTAGGATCCGTGACCTTGATCCAGTTTTTTTCATTTCTTTTAAACGCGAGAAGGACTAATTGTGGCATTTTTGTTAAACCAAACTGCAGTTCATCATCGGGATTCAGCTTGTACTCAGACAACAGACTGATCCAATTTTTTCCAGTAATATAAGTGATGGACAGTGCCTTCGTTACTGACACGACATAAGAAGTGAAACCTTCAAAAATAGCCATCGTAGAACAAACCAAACGGTTTATTCTGTGATGAATGTCACATGGCAAAACCTGCATCGTAAAATTGCGGGAAAAGTAAGAAAACATGACATTAAATCAATAAGATTTAGACAGTAAATCAATAAGATTTACTTGATGTGACACAAGTGAATCCTTACCAGGAAATCACTATGTTGAAGTACTAAACAGAAGATTGATCGTCCAACTACGCGTGGCATGCAGGGGCCTTGCCTACTCCCACAAGCAGGACAGTCCAACGGTCGTGACAAATCGTATGGACCGAACATCCATGGGACTGGAAATCCTGGTGGGTGCGATAAACCCTGCAATGCATACAGATATTGGAGTGTAACCATAATTGATAAACCGTCCTCACAAAAAATATGATCTGGATACTTCAAAATATACAGACTGAATTGAGTGGACAGACATTAACATAGACAGTTCACACACCAAAAGCGGCAGTACTAATAAACAATACAGGGTTCACAAACACAAATCAAGTACTGAACAATAGTACTTACTATAGACAAGCAAAGTTGCACTAACTAAACTCTGCAAACTATTTCTTGCCACCGACCTACGGGATGAACCCCGCATAACTGACTAGGCCATGGACTTCGTGTGAGATGTCTACATGCACCATCACCATCTTGTCAACCTTGGAGAACCTAACAGAGTGGTCTTTCCACTCATAAACATGATGATGAAGACAGGCTGCATCAGATTTGTTGGGAAGCTTTACAAGAACCACACCCTTCGTAATCGAAGGCACAGCCAGGAAATTGTTGTGGTCAAGTACAACCTCGAGAACACGCCTGACAACAATGCTACAGGAAAACACTAGTTCAGGACACGTGGCGACAAGGACACAACAGCTAGATAGTTCAGCAGTAGAACTCATCATCAGGTCTTCCATTTCACACGGCATGACTTTGAGAACTTCATCTCCACCGCGGACCTGGTTCATTACTACCTCCATTCAGAAATATAAGATGATTTTCGTTATTATACTCCATATATGACTACATATACACTGGAACATGTCTTCAAAGGCATGAGAGCAGAGGGATTACATGCAATATCCATAACACAAGTTATTGAGGCAAATATACCCTCTTAAAAGGTAACATTTATGTTCATAAAGTACTCCCTCCATCCCAAAATTCTTGTCTTAGATTTGTCTATATACGGATGTATCAAGTCACATTTTAGTATTAGATACATCCGTATCTAGACAAATCTAAGAGAAGAAATTTAGGACAAAGGGAGTAGTTGAAAGTAATCTATAAGAAATCAGTGTCAACCTCTCGCATGTTTTGGTCGAAAGAGGAATTTAGAACCGTCATTTGGCACACTAAAATCACATGCAAGATCACCCAGAAAGTTGTACTACCAGTACTAGTACTGCGTGTTAGATGAAAAAACACGATCAAGATCGAGAAAAAGATCGTCAACAAGAGACATTACCTGGACTTGCTTAATGAGGGATCCCGGAGAAGGGGGCTTGGACAGGGCGATGGCTTTGAGCTTGTCTGCGGTAGTCTCGGCGGGGTGCTTGCGCTTCTTCGTACCATGAGCCTCGACGGTTTTGGCCAGAGCCATAGACATCACGTCGGTCGGTGCTCCGGCTTCCATCCAAGAGAGGAAGCTGAGAGAGAAGAGTGAAAGGAGGAACGAGATGAGGGAGAAGCGAAGCGATTGGGGGTTTTCTTCAAGAGAGGAAGCTGAGAGAGAAGAGTGAAATGATGGTTGCTTCGTCCGTCCAACTTACTGCTGGAAAGGAGGGGGTTTTGTGATTTGATGGCTCATTGGGCATTACTGCGGCGGTTCGATCGGGGTAGTCTACCGTCACTCTACTACGGAGTAATTTAGTGCATGGCTGGTGGACCCAGGTGCTGGTTGTCCCACACTTCGGCGAAAGTGAGTAATTTAGTGTATGGCTGGAGGAGGATCCGCACGGTAGAGCATGTCCACTGTTTTTCTGAAGAAAAAATTGATTACAGCAAGCTATTCCACTCTTACGACGGAGGAGTGCGAAACACGGCAGCCACTTGAACATACACAGTGCTCCTACTACTAGGCATGTGCAGTGGTTCATACGTCAGTACTACACAATCTTGTTGCTAGTGTAGTAAGATATGACGATAACAAATGATCTTGTGCGCATGTCAACTACTCCTATATGTAACATAGTACCGCTTTTTCGACTGTCCGGTCGAGAATGAACGGTGAGATCAATGTTAACAGAACTAGGTCCACATCGCACGGAGAGTACGGTGCTACAGTACTCCACGAAACATGAACCATATGAAGCACGAATAGTGTTAGGCAGGGTGTATGAAGGGTGCACGGGATGGGAGCAAAAGTTCCCTTCTCAACCCACTTTTGGGTGTTTGGCAGAGTGCATGAAGGGTGCATGAGTCCACACTTGTAGGTTGACAAAAATACACGAAGAGGAAACAACTATATTGAGATGAGAATGCAACCAAACACACCCACACGCTTTGTGCTACAGTGACTGGTCTGCACCGTCTGAGTTTGATCCAACGGTCATGTTGCGCCGAGACATGGACATGCCCATGCAGAGGGCGCCTAAACACCACCGAAGTCCCTCTGCTTCTCGAGGCGCACGATGTTGGTGATGCAGGGTGCAACCGCCCGCAGAGCCCGCTCCCGGTCGACGGGAGCCAGCTCGTCAAAGACGGCGTCCAATGGCACGAATGGATTCCGGTGACGGAGCCCTGAAAGGATTCGCCCGACAACGGCGACGGCAGCCCGCAACCCCTCCTTGTCCAGCTCAGCCCCCACCATCGCGCGGAGACGGCTCAGCTCCTCGGAGATATAGGTCAAGAAGGAGACCAGGTCAGGAAGCCGCAGCTCATTGAAGTTGACCGGGTGGTCGAACGGGTTTAGCCCGACGGCCGGCATCATCGCGCTGGCACGACGGTAGGCATCGCGCAGCCGCAACACGTGCGTGGAAACTTGGTTCACCAAGTGGTTGAGGCGATCCTGGACCTCGTCACGATCGGCCTGCTCGTGCTCCAGCCGGCTCCCCTGACGGCCTATCGTATCTCCCGCTTTCTGCAGCAACGCCGCCGATGCCTCGAGCATCTTTGTGGTGGACGCCTGCCGCTTTTGAAGCTCCGCGAACTCCCGCACATAACGGAGGAGCATGGCACTCCTCTCCTCCTTGAGCTCACGGAGCTCCACGTCCTTGGCCTTGAGCTCCGCATCCTTGGCATGGAGCTCCTGTGTCAGGCGCCTCACCACGGACTCCGTGATCTGCTGCGCCGCCATGGCACAAGGTAGAAGCAATGGCGAGAGGAAGCAATGGGGGCGAAACGGCTGAAAGGCAATGCAATCTACGGGAAGGCGGAGGGAGCGGGGAATCTTTTGGTTTTCACCACGGTAAAACACCAGTCGACGACTTCTCACATCAGGGAGCAGTGGGTTTTTACAGCCGGAGTCATCGTGACTAATTGCTGTCGCGCCTGCTCCCGTCAATCAAAAAATTAAAAATCCTGTCGCCTGCTCCCGTCGATCAAGAAATTAAAAATCCTGCCGCACCCAAACACCAGAGCCACGCCGCGGTGGATATTTAAATTTACCTACCGGCAAGTAGATAAAAAAAGGGGTGAAAAAACAAATGTGGCGGCGGCACAGCTAATCGGTCGAACTAGCCCAACTATCTAGCCACCGTGAATCACCGATGTACTCGGCGGGGAGGTGGTCTTGTTGGGGATCGTAGCAGAAATTAAAAAATTTCTACGCATCACCAAGATCAATCTATGGAGTTTACTAGCAACGAGAGGGGAGGAGTGCATCTACATACCCTTGTAGATCGCGAGCGGAAGCGTTCAAGAGAACGGGGTTGATGGAGTCGTACTCGTCGTGATCCAAATCACCGATGATCCAAGCGCCGAACGGATGGCACCTCCGCGTTCAACACATGTACGGAGCGGTGACGTCTCCCACACCTTGATCCAGCAAGGAGGAGGGAGAGCTTGAGGAAGAAGGCTCCAACAGCAGCACGACGGCGTGGTGGTGGTGGAGTGACAGTTCTCCGGCAGGGCTTCGCCAAGCACACGCGGAGGAGGAGAGGTGTTGGGGAGGGGAGGGGCTGCGCCTTGGATGTTGTGTTGCAGCCCTCCCCTCACCCCTCTATTTATAGGGAGAAGGGGGAAGGGGGCCGGCCCCTCTAGATGGGATCTAGAGGGGGGGCGGCGGCTAAGGGGGAGGTGGCTTGCCACACAAGCAAGGGGGGGCGCCCCCTTTAGGGTTCCACCACCCTAGGCGCATGGGCCCTAGGGGGTTTGGCGCCCCATCCCACATAGGGGCTGGTTCCCTTCCACCTACAGCCCATAAGGCCCTCCGGGGCAGGTGGACCCTCCTGGTGGAACCCCGGAACCCCTTCGGTGGTCCCGGTACAATACCGGCATACCCCCGAACACTTCTGGTGACCGTATGGTGACTTCCCATATATATATCTTTACCTCCGGACCATTCCGGAACTCCTCGTGACGTCTGAGATCTCATCCGGGACTCCGAACAACAGTCGGTAATCACATACAAACCTTCCTTATAACCCTAGCGTCATCGAACCTTAAGTGTGTAGACCCTACGGGTTCGGGAATCATGCAGACATGACCGAGACACCTCTCTAGCCAATAACCAACAGTGGGATCTGGATACCCATGTTGGCTCCCACATGTTCCACGATGATCCCATCGGATGAACCACGATGTCGAGGATTCAAGCAATCCCGTATACAATTCCCTTTATCAATCGGTACGTTACTTGCCCGAGATTCGATCGTCGGTATCCCAATACCTCGTTCAATCTCGTTACCGGCAAGTCACTTTACTCGTTCCGTAATGCATGATCCCGTGACTAACTACTTAGTCACATTGAGCTCATTATGATGATGCAATAGCGAGTGGGCCCAGAGATACCTCTCCGTCGTACGGAGTGACAAATCCCAGTCTCGATCCGTGCCAACCCAACAGACACTTTTGGAGATACCTGTAGTGCACCTTTATAGCCACCCAGTTACGTTGTGACGTTTGGTACACCCAAAGCATTCCTACGGTGTCCGGGAGTTGCACGATCTCATGGTCTAAGGAAATGATACTTGACATTAGAAAAGCTTCAGCAAACGAACTACACGATCTAGTCTATGCTTAGGATTGGGTCTTGTCCATCACATCATTCTCTTAATGATGAGATCCCGTTATCAATGACATCCAATGTCCATGGTCAGGAAACCGTAACCATCTATTGATCAACGACCTAGTCAACTAGAGGCTCACTACGGACATGTTATGGTCTATGTGTTCACACATGTATTACGATTTCAGGATAAGACAATTATAGCATGAACAATAGACAATTATCATGAACAAGGAAATATAATAATAACCATTTTATTATTGCCTCTAGGGCATATTTCCAACAGGTCTTTAGTGATTTGACGACTCATTTACTTGCATCGGCGCTACGACCGAGGAGGACCCAGAAAACGCGCGGTAGGGCGTCCCACGTCAGGAAGAATATATGCGTGCACCACCCGGGAGGACCCCGAAACCGCGCGGTAGGGTGTGCCACGTCTCGGCACGGAGGAAAAATGTGCGTGTAAAATATACTATATCAGACGTAGTACCTATTGTTCGAACTCGGGACCCAGCCAGTCGGTCGAAAACACCCCACTAGCCACATAGCTTCATCATGCAAACGTGGCACGGAGGATAGATGTGGTTAGCTCCGTTTCGACCAGCCACAACGTCTCTTGTTCTAGGCGATTTTTATATTTTCCAAGCTTTTTTTTAGTTCTAATAACACCACGGCAAGCTAGCGCCGCTCTTCGTGTGTGCCCGTGCAAAGGTTAGACGATGGAGAGAAGAGAGATTGAGATCGCAAACCTGGGACCCACCAGTAAGTGAGACAACGGTCATGCACGTGTTGACGAGGCACTCGCTCTACTCTACTCAACGCAAGTACTGTATAAAATCAAGTTATGGGACAAAGCCAACAACCGTTCATTTTTTCAGGCTATCGACTTACGCTTTGTAGTCCAGGTTGCCAGTTCGAATCTCGTCTTTCAGATTTGTTAGTTTTAGGTCCAAATTTGATTAATGACAAGTGGGACCCCCGTGTGTTGTTCCGATATTTCAGTGTAGGATGGTTTTTTTGAACAAACACTTGCGCGGTTAGACAAGTAACGGCACGAGTTACACGTATTTTGCAAGTTTATGAACAAAAATGACAGTGGCATAGAATATCACATCCACCCCGCAGCTTAGATACTATGGTGATACGAGTTTTTACACCGTTGGAAGTGAGATTCAATGGCTTGGGAGTAGTCTTTGTAATTATGCGCAATTTCCAAACTCTCCAAAGATTTTTTTGCAAATAAAACATTCAGGCCTCGTGTGTGCCGCTGCATCTTCGATCCAACGGCTCCCCGGTGCTCATATTAGGTGCTCCCCGTAGCTTAATTACACGCTACGGTGATATGAGCATCTAGGTCGTATGATCAGTGATCAGATGGCACATGCGTAGTACTTGTACTTTCTGCGCATTTCCCAAACTTTATCAGCCGTATATTGCAAAAACATTCAAACCTCCTACTGTGGGCCGTTAGATCTCAGTGAACTCGTATCACCATAGAATCTACGGTGCGGGAGCACCTCATACTCTCCCGTGCGAGAAAACATAAGGTGCTATCGCAGCTTGGATGCTACGGTGATACGAGCTTGGAGGTTGTTTGATCTGAGATCCAATGGCATCTGAGCAGTCTTTGTGCTTGTAAGCAGTGGCCGAACTCTTTTGGTGCTTTTCTGCAAAAAACCATTCGAACCACCGAGGAGGTGTTGGGTCACAAATCCAACGCCTCCGAAGAGCTTGTATCACCAAAGCATCTAAGGTGTGGTAGCACATGATATTCTTACATACAGGAGAATATGATGTCCTCCTTCATCTTAGATTCTACGGTGATACGAGCTTCGAGGTCGTTGGATATGGGATCAAAGGGCATCTAAGTAGGTTTTGTACAAATTGTGTGCAATTCTGAAACTCATCAAGGTTTCCTGCAAAAATATTAAGACACATCATGTGAGCTGCTATATCTCAGATCTACAAGCTCCAAGCAACTCGTATCGGCATATAGCATCTAAGGTATGGGGGCACATGATATTCTCCCAGGGAGGAGGGATGGGGAGTGCACAACCAATCGGTGGTTGGGAGGGTGGGGACAAATATAATCTAAACAACCCTAAACGGAGCTCCACAATTTTATCTAAGGTCGAGGGGTTGACCCCCGACAATCATAGCTCCGCCTAAACACAACATTTGCATGTACTGCAGTACTAGACTTAATATTCATGTTTCAGTTTCATGTTCATTTTATATATTGAACTGAGGACCATGGATGTCTTACATTTTACTCCCTTCATTCCTAAATATTAGTCTTTTTAGAGGCTTCAAATGGACTGGCACATACGGATGTATATAGACATATTTTAGAGTCTAGATGCACTCATTTTTCTCCGTATGTAGTCACTTGTTGAACTCTCTAAAAGACTAATATTTAGGAATAGAAGGAGTATTTTTGAATTCGTGTCATACATGCATGGTTTGGAAAAATAGATGCACTATACTTATTGGATTGTTGTTGTGTTCATGCGTGTGTGTCTCTGTGTGTGTGTGTGTGGTCATATGCTTGATACATACAAAGTTTTCTCACCTCCATATTGTTCATCTTTTAAATTTGAATTTGCATTGGAAAACTTACTAGGGATACCATGAAATGTGAAATCCACGTTGAGATCACTATATCACAAACTCACTATAATTAAACAACTCGTCATAAATCAATTACCACGTTGAGATTAGTATTTGCAAGGAAAATACGGGTATTGTAATACACATAGATTCATTCGGCAATTTAAAAGGTTCCTTTCGTATTCTCGAATGATAGGCCCCAACGGCATACCAGCCAGACCTTGGCTCGTGTTGATCCTAAAAAAACCGGGCTCGTGTCCTTCGGTGGCGTGCGTGGTACACACATTAGGCAACCCCAACCAGTCGAGCCTCAGCGTTTCAAGTCAAAATATCTGGCGGCCAGAATTCCAGCCCTAGGAAATTCCCCTCATGTCCCCGGTCCATAATGACTACCGACGAACAACGAAGGGATGCTTTAGTAACTAGACAACGTTACCTACCGAGCCGAGCATGGTTCAATTCCCTCGGTCGCCGCTCGTCAAGGTCACCCATCAACTTTATTGCCTAGTACTACTACTACTACACCAGGATGAGCACAGAATTGAGCCCGTTTGTTCGTGCCTAGTACATGAGTTAATATATCAGGCAATGCACTGGTACGGAGGGATTATCCTTATACTCTGCATATATAACTTGTCTGAAGTCTAACTAAGCAAAATGTTTGACCAAATCCTTTCTTAGGAAATACAACAGGACAGATGTACGGCTTGAAAATTTATTGCATGATGTAGGTTATGATATTGTTTCGAATCCTGGATCTTAAATTTCAGAAAATCCAAAAGTGAGCATAAATTCTTGAAACTAAGCATGGTCACGTGATATGGCACAAATATTACTTCGTAAGTTTTTTCTTCAATTTGAGACAAGCTGCTTATGACAAGTTGCACAAATGAAGACCGAATGTATTTTGGAACAAAGACCTGTCACGTTAAGGCGAACGCTTTCACTATTGAAAATGTGGGCGTTTACGTGCCGCCACGAGTCCCCACTTCTCATCGGCAGGTGCCGTCCGAGCAAGCGTGTGAGTCGACGGGAGGCGTGCGAGACCGCTGCGCCGGCTGTCAGGGAGGCGTGCGAGCAGACCGCTGTGCAGGCTTACCGGGAGGCGAGCCCTTTGACCAAGCTCCGCCGCCCACCGCCGTCCCAACTGCTCCCACTTTTAATGTTGCCGGTGCCCCAGTTTAAAATCAACCCCGCACTACCCGGTATCGCTACAATCCTCTCTCTTCCTCTCAGATTCTCCTGTCGTCTACCTCCAACTAGCCTGACGTAAATGTACGCCAGGCGGCATCACGATGGTCTGCCCTTAGTGTTCCAGTTTCCTGAGGAAGACACCCAGCCGGAGTCTCTAGAACATAAGGCGCTTTGGGACGAGCTTGAACTGGCCTTGCGGGAAGACGCCGTGCCTGTCCCCGCTCCCGTTCCGGATCCCGTCGCCCCGACTGCGCCAGCACCCATCCCCGTGGCATTGATGGGCTGGGAGCCGCACATTGTCGCCGAGCTTGATCCCACGAGGTCCCCGCCGACTTTCACGCGCCCGTGCACCTGCCAGCGCATGCGCCTGCGCGTGCACTGACGCGCACGCCCGTGCCGGTGCCCGTGCACTGCCAGCACATGCGCCTGCGCGTGCACTGACGTGCGCGCCCGTGCCGGTGCCCGTGCACACGAATGTCTCCGCCGCGCCGTTGACCGCGCATGTCCCCGCGCGGGTGCCAGTGCCCCCCTCAGCTGCATGGACGGCCGCCGTCGACCGCCTCCTTGCACCAACGCCAGTCGCCTCCTCCCGCCAGTTGACTCGCTCCGAAGTCCAGAACATTTTGGCCTTCCTTGAAGCTAGGCCAACATCCAGGAGTACGCCAACAACGGCGCAAGACACCGCCGTCGCAGTCAGTCAGTGGCCCGACGACACACAGAGCACGGCAGAGGAGCCGCTTCCCACTGCCAGACGCCCCTGCCGCCGCCGCGTAATCTAAATTTGCCATGAAAAACGTTCGGATTGCCATGCTGAAAATCCAAACGTTTATCATTTCCGTTTATTTTATATCGATCGTCGTATAATTTAAGGTCGGAGTTAGACTGAACGAATTGTATGGTTTGATCGATTGAATGTTCTGCTAGAGCCGTATCAAATTAAATATAAAACGTCATCAAGCCACATGTATTCCTTGTCATCCAACGACCTAGACTGCTTCAATGTTGAGCGCTCAACACGTTTAGCATGCAGTTAATTTCATGCCAAAAATAGTGCTAATCACATGACAACACGCAAATAATATCCTAGTAGCTAATATCCGCATGCACTTAATATACTTCCAAATTAACGTGCATTGCACGTACACACTGAAACTGGTGTCGTGACTTGTGAACGCGTCAAGATATGGTCAACGGCAACATCGCCCGCGAGTTCTTCCTGTTTGCCCGTGCGTCTAAGCGCAGAAGGGGAGGAGACAGAGAGAGCACACATGGAACCCACCAGTAAGTGAAGGCGAATAGTACTAAAAATAATATTACATGTTATCCATTAATTAGGTTGTGCTAATATAAAAACATTATGTGAACAAAGGGGGTACAACAAACATTGCTATTCTACGTATGTTGCCTATTGACGTGCGGCTTGAAGGCCCGGTCGCATGTTCGATCCTCGTCCTTTATTTTTTAATTTGTATATGGGTCCAAATTTGTTTCATGACATGTGGGCCCCTCGGTGTGTAGTTTGTAGCACTTTAATTTGTGGGTCGAAATTTGTTCCATTCCAAGTGGACTATCGGTGTGAAGTTTTGTAGCTTATTTATAATAATTAAAGAGAACAACATAGTTTTTTCAATAATACCATGGTGCGACGTTGAAGGCGAGAAAGGACGTGCGAGAGAGCGATGACCGAGCCAGAGGGAAATCAACTAGGGGAGTTGCGTGGGTTGCAACGGTGTTTGGAGTAGTTGTGGGCCGAATGCTACGAAAATAAAATCTAAACCGACCGGAATAAATGCCTACACAAATTTATCCAAGGTTGGAGTGCCCCTCGCAATGTAAATAGCTCCGGCTTTGCGAGGGATGGAGAGTTAGTAGCTTCAACGCGTGGAAGATACGGTGTGAGAAAGCGAGGTCAATCGAGAGACATATAGATAGAGAGACAAAGTGAGTGTGGTCCGACATTCATTGAACAAATATATATGATCTGGAGAGATATTGTCCGATTGAGCTTTTTGGCAAGGGTGAGGGCTGTAAGATAGAGCTTGAGAGATGATCCAGTCACAGACGTGTAGATATATTTTTTGCGTGGGAGGAAGCAAGGTCAACCGATCACATAGGGTCGCCGTGCGATCGAAAGAGTGAGACGGGTTGGAGAGAGTGACCTAGATAGACGATGTGCGTGAGAGAGTATAGAATGTGAATAGGTCGAATTGGGCTCAAACATGGTGATATATCGTTTTTGTCCGCGAAAGAGCGAGGTTAACCGAGACATACGAAGAGAGAGAGAGAGAGAGAGATTGAGTAAGTGAGCGTGGCCCACCATGAGGTCGAAAGAGTGGCGGCGGCTTGGATGGACTGACCTAGATAGACAATCTGCGTGAGAGAGTATAGAGTGTGTCGATCGAGGCCCGAACAGGGAGATATATCATTTTGTGTGTGAAAGAAAACGAGGTTAAACGAGGCTCAGATAAAGAGAGCGAGATTGAGCGAGTGTGGCCCGCCGTGCGGAAGAAAGAGTGAGACAGTCTCGAGGGAGTGACCTAGATATACAACGTGCGTGCGTGCGCACGAGAGGTTGGGGGGCTAGATAGGCAATGCATGTATTTAGCGCGAGAGGGTGAGAGGGAGAGGGGGGAGAGAGAGAGAGAGCTCGGCATGGGGTGCAATGGCGGGTGTGTGAGGTAAATACATTTGGTAACCAAGTGGAAAAAGGGGTTGTGTAGTTGAGTGACTTAGAGATCGAAACATGGAGAAAAAGAATGAACATGTGTTGTAAACCGAAAGCTTCCTAAGGTGGTTAGGAGAGGAAGATTGACCGATACAGGAAGTATGTAGTGTTTGTGCGGGGGGCGCTAAAAACAACATTTGAATGTACATAGTACAAGACTTAATATTGATGTTTCAATTCGGTGTACATTGTAAGATTTGAACCGAGGACGAGGCATACGGGTAATTATTTCGAATTCGTGCCATACTAAGTTTCGAAAAGTTGACATTGACTCAGTTTGTTGTGCTATTTTGTAGGTCATATGTTTGAATCCATCCAAAAGTTTTCTCACTACCATGGTGTTCATAATACATATGAATTTGTATTAAAAAAGTAGCGTGGATACAGTGAAATGCGAAATCCACATTAGAATTGGAGATCGCTACGTGACACACACTCTAATTCAAATAACTAACTAGGTGACACACACTCTAATTCAAATAACTAATTATGTGACACACACTCTAATCCACGTTAGCGTGGGTACCGTTTCGATTTTTTTCAAATAACTCCTCATTAATTAATTTATAGTACTCCCTCTGTTCACTTTTATAAGAGCTTGAAGACATTTCAGACAATGTGCAAAACAGTTCATTTTAAGTTGTCTGAAACGACTTACAGAAGTGAACGGATGGAGTATCTCGTTTCGAATGACTAATTATTGCAAGGAAAACACGGGCATGGTAATACATACAGATTAGTTTGCAAATGAAAGAAGATCCGTTTGCATTCTCAAATGTAGGCACACCAGGCAGACCAGGGTCGTGTTGGGGTGGATGCTGCTTCGGTGCCTTAAAGGCAACTGCCTTTGGGTCACTGACATGTGGGCCAGCCACCTGTTGGGCCCACATGTCATGGACACAAAGGCAGGTGCCTTAAGGCACCGAAGCATAGTCCTGTCGGGGTGGTCGCGTGTGTCGGACGGACGCGTAGCACCCAGCCACCCACCCCCCTCCCCTCCAAAAAAAGGACGACGACAATATAAGTTCGCGCTTCCACGTTTCGGATTGAAATATCTGGCGGCCCCAATTCCAGCCCTGCAAAATCTCTCTTCTCCACCATCCCCTTCCGCGCCCAGATTGCTCAAATCCCTAATTCGCCGCCAACCCTCGAATCGCCCCTCGTCTCGTCTCTTTCCCCACCATTCCCCACCCCTGTGCCGGACGACGACGACGAAGACGACGGTCACGCTTCACCACCGCACCGGAGCTACCTCATCTACGCCCTCGTCCACCACACCGGGTGGTCCACCGACAACGTCGGCCGCCGCAACCGACGTGCCTCACAGACACCGAGTTCCACCGCATCAGGTGCGCTTCACCGATGCCGTCTCCCAGCTCACCGGGGCTACTTCACCGAGCACATCGTCGCACCTCCGCCCCCCGGGGCCGTTGGGGCTTCACCAACGGTCTCGTCCACCGCATCGTAGCGCTCCACTGCCACTCAAGATCTGCATCCGTGCGCGGCCAGCCAACGCCAGCGCATCACCCTCAACGGCTCTGAAGTGACCCGCACTCTAGCTAGGCGAGCATGCCCAAACGCCGGCCCAAACTAGGTATCCACACATCACTCCCTTGTGCACTGTTCCGACGATGTTTGGATATCCTTTCACTACTCTCTTAGCTTACACGCCTATGCAACTCTGACTTTAACTCTTATTTCTTCTGGAGATATCATCTGAAACAAGCAAACCCATTTTTTAGCGAAGCATGACGGCGCTACGGGATCTGGTACACATCCTGCACACCCGTATAACCTTGTAAGTATCTGTCCTCCGGTACAACATCAAGGTCGATTCTTCTTATTTGATCAACCATTCGCCGTGTCAAAAATGAAGAGGGGATGCAAGGAGCACAAGGCATGCACATCCAAGAAAGTGGTAACATGGACTTGTACATGGAACATCCCAAGCGCAAGCAGAGCTGCAGTGAGCCTGTACAACGAGGTAGCGTAAGTCCCTGCATTTCATTTAATTCATACTGGCATTCGTGTATGATTTGTGTGCAGTGGCTGATCCACGAATTCAAGTTACCAGGGGCGAACATTTAACTTAAAAAATACGAAGGCACTTGCCCTCCGGAAATCAACATAACTTGAGAAATGTGAAGCTACATGCACTTTGAAAACCAGCTAATGATCCAAAGTAGTTCAGATTATAAACATTAAATGATGCAAGAACCAGAAAACACAAAATGCAACATGGTGTACAAGGACTACAAACATGGTCTGTACCTGCTTGAATTATTCGTTCTCTGGCTGAAAATATCAAAGTGTAATTGCACGTATAACCAGTGCGCAAACTGCATATCAATATATCTATCTTGCACAAGTATGCCAATAGTTTCGAACAACAGATTAGAAAAGTATTTATGCTATGTTGTCATGATACGGGGACTTTCTGGTAGATGGCCTCGACGTTTCCTCAAGCTATGAAAATGCACTATAATTTGCTTGTCATCAATGCCTGCAAATCTCTGTCTCTCTCAACATAGTAGATCATCATTAGACACTAAATCCTTCAATGAGCTTGCAAAATGCTTGCATTAGATCCCTCATTAGACACTATATGTTCATCACTAGAAGCATGTAAAATGTTTGCATCAAATCCTTCATTAGCAGTCTGTTCATTAGACACTTCAAGCTCAAGAACAACATGAGCTTGTACGTTTGCACCGGAAACTTGATTAGATACATCATATTCAGTCAGTTCAGTATTGATTGGGGGAGTTATAAAATAAGTAGAAATTGGTTTCATTTTCTCATAGATTCCCTACATATATGCAATTTTACAACACCGTCAGGTTTAACTATTGGCCAGAAATTGAAGAGTTGAATTAGATATAACCAGGGATGTGATGTACCTGCTCGTTGCACATGCTACACTTGCAAGCTGCGACTGTCCATTTGCGCAAGCTCGATGCCATGCCCATGCTGCCGCCGCTGCCTCCCACGCAGGCTACACCGAGGGTTGGATCTTCATCTTCTTGTCCTTCCGTTTGCTTGAAGCCCGGCAACCGCCCTCCAACGAGGGCGCGAGGAAGTGTTGTATCGGTCTGTCCAACGGCGGCTAGGTTAGGAGCGAACCAGACTGGAGGTTGGAGCGAATGAATTGGGATTTTTCCTGCTGTCGATCGATATGGGAGGCGCTCGTTTGGGCCGCGAGCCTGCTATAGGGCCTGCCTTGCACTTATGTTATTGGGCCATCCAAATTGAAACATTTTTCTTCATTTTTTTACATTGCCTGCTCGTGCGTTGGGACGAACAAAACTAGCGTGGGCCAACCTGGACGACTCAAACTAGGTGCACACTTTCCAGCCACCTGAGGCGGCCGCCCATACTAGCCCCTATGGTGGCGTCGCCCCTTTTTGCGTGTATGATTGGATAGTGAAAAATATTCTAGTGGCGCTTTTGATTTACCCACAGAATGGTTGAATTGCTTGTTTCTATGAATTGAGTTCGCCAAAAGGTGAAGGATGCCAGTCTTCATCCTATTATAGATTGCTTAGATCTCGATATGCCAAAAGTAATCGCATGAAATATACAGTAAAAGACAGTGTGATGTGTTTGGCTACAACTAGTATGACTACACGTTCTCATATAACATATCAAGGACGCACCATCTTACCAGATTAACCATTCGACTTACACATGCAGTGTGGGAAGAAAGAAGTATTGGGACTGCATATCCAAGCAATTGATGCCATGGACTCCTTCGTACAACCTTGTAAGCGAAAAAGAAGTTGCAGTGTGCCTGTACAAAGAACTAGCGTAAGTTCAGTTACCTGCTTCTCGGAATTTTAGTTAGCGGCTTATTGCAAAATTGTTCAATTACGTTGCTTGGCTTAATTTAGTTTGCTACTGATTACATAATGGCATAGCCTATTAATCATATTATAGACTGCGCCTATCGATGTGTTTGATACTTACTGTTAAGAATTACCTGTTTGCCTTAACTTAAATATCTACTTGTTTGTTTAACTGCTTTGCTGCTGCAACAGCGGGTTACAATGATGTTAATAACTACTTTTAAGCATCCAATTGAAACTCTTTAATTCCTTGTTTGTCTAACTGGTTTGCTGTTATAACTCCCAGTTGAGATGTTTTGCTAACTTCAACTTTTCTGAATCCAATCGCAACTTTAATGGCAAAACAGGTTAGCCCAAGATCAAAGAGCGAGGTCCCCATGGACGTTGTATCATCCCACAGCAGTGGCACCAGCCCAATCGTGCATTATGAATTGCCAACTGCTGATGCTCTAGAGGCTAAACTAGTGGTAGAAAGAGCTTCTGCTTCTGGACTTAGAGATGAAGTTGACATGTTGAGGAAGCAAACAGCACAATCACAAGCAGTACTCAAGACAACCATTAAATATTTGGTGGATTTCAAAATGAAGCAAGCTAAGACTGACCAGATTGTTAAGGTCCTGAAGGAAAAAAGGAAATTAAATTCCTACTTGGTAAATCATAGGTGAAATGTTCTTTCCATAGTTGAATAACCTTTGTGTTGTCTTTTCATGTAATCAATCAAACCATTTGTTTTAGAGATCATGTAATAATTGTTTTTTTTTGTTTTTTGGTTTGTAATTTTATTTGTGCACAAGTCTGTATTAATTGATAAGACTCGAAGACATTTCATTTGGATTGCTGTGCCAGACCTACAAATATGCCAATCGGGCTGAATGTGCATTCAGCAATAGTAGTAGTATAGATGGACCATAAGTGGCACGCATCGGAAAGGGCTAAGATGCTGGCTAAAAAAGGATGTTGTTGTAGCCAAAATAAAGTACAGTGGCCTGGCTTATGTATGTTAGTTGATATTATTGATCCATATACTCTATAAGTATTTATATGTCTGTTAGTTCTGTACATTCTTGGTTGATTGACTCGGTATTTGAATCTTGATACATCGCTTGTGTACATATCTAAATGGGAGTACACATTATGCTGCGTGTGACATTTGAGTTGGACATGAAGTGTTCCAAATATTCGAATTCACCTTAAACTGGATTCTAGTTTCTGAATTTGAGTATCGGCATTTGTAAACCATGTTCATATATGACAGTGGAATACATCTTTGTCGTCCTTTTGAAGATATATAAAAACACATAGAATGATTTATAAAGATTCATATAGGAATACAAAATGGATTCGAATTTAGTTGCCAGGGTAAACGTGGATGCTTATTGTCCCAAAATTCGAAAGAAGCAGCAAAATGTCCACTCCCACGTCGGCTGCCCGAAGCCAAGTGTTTGGGAGATGGAAATTACTGTCTACCCATTACACGGACAATCCATCGGCCCGATTTCCACTGCTCTAAATAGGGGTAGGTTAGTAACTCCAATTAGACGTGACACGACCGCCTCTGAGCCCATTCCGACACGGTGGGCGGCAAAACTCATTTGATTCAAGCTTGTCCGAAAGACCTCTGTTTCTCCCTCCATTCCCCATTCATACACGGTGGGCAGCAAAACAAACTCGACTCGGCCGAAATCGATGTAGGCAAATATTTTCAATAGGGGCAGGTTTGTAACTTCACTTAGACGTGACACAACCGCCCTACTTGTCAGCCCCGTTCATACACCGTCAATAGGGGCAGGTTTGTAACTTCACTCAGACGTGACACAACCGCCCTACCTGTCAGCCCCGTTCATACACCGTCAATAGGGGCAGGTTTGTAACTTCACTCAGACGTGACACAACCGCCCTACCTGTCAGCCCCGTTCATACACCGTGGGCGCCAACCATGGGCACCAACCACCCTCTCCTCCCCCGAAATCGCTCTGGGCAAATATTGGCGAGATGCGAGATTACCGTCCTATCCCCAACCGACGAGACGTCCAAATTTTAAACGGGGGCTAAGTTCGTAACTTTCCCACATTTCAGACATGCGCGTCCCAAAAACATGGTTCCCCGTACCTCTCCCTCCATTTTCCCATTCATACACCGTCCGCGCTAGAACACCCCATCCCCACACCAGCCTCCGTCCGCCACCCCATCCATCGCCGCCGTCCTCCACCACATCCATTGCGACCGTCCTCCACCATGCCAGAGCGCCTACCAAGACCGCGTCGTCCACTGCTAGAGATGGACGTTTCTCATCCACGGCGACGGACCAATAGCCTTGCATCGCGTCCTCTCGTTTCATCGGCGCCGTCATCCTCTTTGCTGGGGCCGCTCACACGACCTTCTCTTCCACCGCAATGGGACTTATCCCCCGATGCACCCGTCTACCGTCGCAGATCTGCTTCAACGCCACCGACAGCCATCGCACCCCCGATGCCTACACGGTGCCGCAAGAGAGGTGGTACTTCATATCTCCTCAACTTTTTTATCTCAACCAGAAAATAGATCTTAACTTGGTTACTCTACTTTCTTTTCAGCTCTTAGAATTTAGTTCTTAGTTCAAAGCAAACAATGGATGCTAAATATCATTTCTCCGGTTTGCAGCTTCAAATCTGCCATGGCACAGCCATAATACGGTTTAATTGATCATGCTTAGGGTTTAATTGATCATGTTGGTTCCGTGGTGGTTTCTTTAATAGAAATCGGAGGGGAAACCCTCTTTTGCTAAAAAAATATGCTTGGAGTTTCCCCCTTATATGATCACTATACTATCAGAATACGTGCTTCGTGTCATAATAACACTGCTCCACCCATCAAGCTAAACAAGCTTAGTTGGTCAAATACGTTGATATTATTAAAACAGAGTTGTTTAATTGCTCAGCTAAATGGTCCTAAATTAGTTTCGAAAATGCATGTTCGCCGCTCGGGTGTGTATCTCTAGAGGGTGCCCACGGTGGGCCGGCCCACCCTGGGATTTTGGGTCGTCCCAGGCCCTGATTCCCCTCTGTTCTGTTGCGCGCTTCCGATCTCTACTCGCCCCCAGCCGCCTGCCTCGCCGGCGACTCTGTCGTCCCCGGACGGCATGACTCTAGGAGGAGACGCCGGACTAACAGGAGGCCAGGAGCCGCTCGCCCAACAGCGTCACCGCTGCCCGGGCGCGCCGCCGTGCCTACCTTCCCAGTCCGTTCAGGGCTCAGGCATGCAACACCCACCAAGACAACCTGGTTTATCCTGAGATACGTCCTCAACACTCAGCAGCCACTCCTCATCACCCATTTTCTAATTGATTCATTACTCATTAGGCAGGACTGTCATTAGGGTTTGTTGTGTGCTCAGTGCTACCTACACTTAATGGTTCAGATGTATTTCGGTAATCTTTAGTACCTCTAAAGTTCACAGGGTTTTCAAAATTCCGGCCCTCGGAATAGAAACTAGTCATTTTGGATTGTTGGTCGTAGTGACATTGACCCAGATTACTACTCCAAGCCAGGTTTGTTGACAATTTTACTTGTCTTTCTTACTCATTCGATATAATATCCAATTATTCACGTCGATTAGTTGCAAACAATATGTGCTAGATAAACGTCTTCATTCAGATTTTGGACGGTCTCTTACTACAGTTACAATTCTGCATACTTGTCCTAGTAAGCTCACAAGTAAATGATTGATTCACTACATCTATGCTTGCCTTGTCATATTTGTTGTCAATATTATTTTAGGGTGGACCACCCTGTTTCTAAATACTGGAACCGTAGACATGAGTGAATAGTATTTCTCTATGTGATCTCTTCCATCATGTGTGGGTAACGAACACTGCATTGTATAGAAAGAAAGTGTCATTTCCAGCTTTTACATAGGTTTCGATCTTTTACATGCAATACAATCTGCCTACTTGCTTTGTGTCGCACTACCAACACTCCACCCTTGAAGCTAAACATTACGCCACTCATAATTGCTTAGTTTATTTTTTCAAATACGAATTTCATATGATTCTAATGTTCCTACTTCAGTTTTGAAATGTGTGCCTGCCTATTATAGAGACATAAGGGGTTTTTATTTCTGTGTGTGGTCTGGTCAGCATGGTTGGGGAGGTGAACTTTGCATATGCAGGGCTTTATAGGGAGACACTCTCCGAGTTGAATCCGCAATGCATTCCATAGATAATCTGACTACTTTTTATGTTTTCATGAATCTCAGATTCTGAACAGCATCATAATGATTATGAGCTTGCGCGCATGAAAAGAATAAAGCAGAACAATGCCATGGCTGTCAAACTTGGCATTAAGGGACTGAAATAAAGTCTGGATGCAATGCAATGCAAACGCTCTCCACCTACAGATTCATGCTCAGAATATGATCCTAACAGTGATTCTGAGCTAGAGGGAGACCTAAGTCAATGTAGCTCCCTAGTGGAGGAGTCAGAGGAAGATACCCTATCTTATTCACCCATCAAGGTACTTGCTCTAACTTTCCAAGGTTACATTGCTCGCACATATCTTGCAACTGATGCTTTGCAATTCCTCTACTTTGTTGAACTGCCATTAGCTTAGTTTACACATCGTGTATGTGAATACGCCCTGCCTATCCATTTTCAGTACATATTCCATCTGTCATCATACCATATTTATCCATTCAAATGTTGTTCTTGTGTATCAGACATTCAAAAGGAAGAGGGCGATTGCTGATCATGGAGGAGCACAAGCAAAGTATTTGGAAAAGGTAGTGGCACCTGATAAATCAGATAGCCCATTAGGTGTAGTTGCAATATCACCTGACCCACAAAATACCCCAACTCTAGCAGACTCTAGCCCTACTACACTGGTCATTTCTGATGCCCCAACTCAGCAGACCCCAACTGCAGCAAACAGTATGATTATGCCAGTTGATATAGCACCAGCTGTACGACGCAAAACCCCAATTCCAGCAAAGAGTACACCAAATCCAGTTGCCAAATCCCTTTTCGAACCAGAGAGAGCCCCAATTGCAGCAAATAGGACCCCTGTTCCATTTCCTCTCAGTTTAGACGACGAAGCTTATCTTGTTGTCAGGAACTTTGTGCGCATCTTTCCTTCATGGAAAGATTATACCGCAGACACAGAACAATTTCCAGTCTTCCTCCGGAACTTACGCGTAAGTAATGTACTAATGTTATTCATGGTCATTACTGCATATGTTTCTGCTGACAGTAGACAGAAGATTTCATTCTTTTAAATAGGCGAGGAGCAAACTGGATTGTGATGACGAACAAGGGTTGGTTGCGCTTTTCAAGCACTCGTTGATGAAGTATCGTTCCTACCTGAGGCAAGCGCACTTTGATGGCAAGCCTCTGAATGAAATTTCTGTAAAGTCTCCGGTGCTACATTTATCCGACGGTGACTGGAATAATCTTGTTACACATTGGTCTCGGCTGCAGCGTAAGGTACTGTCTATGATATCACATCACAATTTGAACTACATTTCTGCATTTGCCTTAATGTCTCACCTTTACGAAAACTGTTAGCAGAAGAACATTCGTTCTCAAGGGACCATAGAATCTCGCAACTATACTGCACACTGCATTGCTCTTGTGAGTACCTCTTACCCTGTATGACCATACTTACTTTCATAGCTGTTTGATTATGTAGCATCACTGCACATGTTAGCCTCGTAATCGTCCATTTGGTGGACATTATAAGATCCGTATGGACTCTTACATAAATTTAGAATCAACCCAATGCTTTTGAAGAGGTTTAGCTCTGCTGTTCTTGTGTAAGGACTGAATGTGGTCTATCACTGTACTTACATTAACAGCTACTCCCTCCGTCCCATAATATAAGAACGTTTTGTACAGTACACCAGTGTTCAAAACACTCTTGTATTATGGGAAGAGGGATTGGTTCATTTTGTAGCATTCTGCATCTTATCTCCCTCACCCACCATTTACTAAAAAAGACCAGATCTATATTTAATCTTACCAACAAGTAGAATACACAGACAATGCCAGTGCAGAAGCGTAGCCCATTGCTCTTGTCAATACATTTTGTCCTGTAACGCTTGTACTTCCAGGGATTGGTAGTTGATTATGTAGCATCAATCTGCATTTTATCTTCATTATCCTCTATCCCTTCCAGTATTATCATATCTATAATTACTCTCTACAAAATGTAGAGTATAGGCAATGCTTATGAAGAAGATTATGTGCTGAAATTCTTGAGTTATCCTTCCCTTGACATGGAGAAGGGCATTATAAAGCCGGTGTTAACTCTTAATGTAAGTCAGTCCTTCTAAAGCCTTTATCCTCAACTGCTGTTTAATTTGCTCATACTCCCTATCGTTTACTGCTGTTTAGTTTGATGTTTCTACCAAAATGCATGTTCGTAAGAACCGTAAGTTCTAAGTTTTACTTGTAAAACCAAATTCCTTATTCATACCATGCACATTACTTAATACTCCCTATATGTATGCTTGTTTTTGTGGATCTATAATCTAGTGTGTGGTGAAGCAGCCCATGTTTGCACCTTTTCATCTCCTGTTTTATCTTACTGATGTGGCTGATGATATGAACAACATGCCATGCACATTAACCAAAATAGATACAATGATTTTCTTTGCCCTTCATCTATGCTTGTTATGTTGACATGGTAATCCAGTAGTGTGGTGAAGCTCCCCGCATTATGAACAATGCCAAACTATGCTATTGATATCTTGAACTTACTCTTTATTTTCTAATTTGAAATTGGATGGAATTGATAGCACATTTATCATCTTTGTTTATACACGTGAAAAACCTGTCATCTCTCTGCTTTGTTTCAGAGTCATATGCCTGATGGCATGCACAAGTTTGCTGAAGGCTGTGAGACAAACCCAACATATATTGCAGCAAAGAAGGCAAAACATCTTGAAGATAGAGAGACAACCCCAAAGTCTTGTCTTGATGCAGTGTTCAAGTTACTTGAGACTAGCAGTCAGACAAGCTCACAGAATTCGTTGTCTGAATCAGTTCGACTTCTTCAGTCCCAAGTTCTAGCAGAAAGACATTCTGCAACTCAACTTCGACTTGAAGTCCTATCTCTAAGAAAGATTGCATAGAACACCAATGAGAACCTCATCGCTAAACAGCTACACCTTGAAGCTATGACCGACATGCTAGGCCGGTCTCACAGCCTTGCTCAGCAGCTTGCGCAGTAGTTCCCACGCAAGGCTAACCTTTCTTGAACTGTCTTGGAAGTGGTCTCGGTTCAGTATTATTTTGTTACGTTGCAGTGGTGCCCAGTTTTTGTAATCTGCTTCTTCGTTGCGCGTTATGATCACTGGTGGCGAACTTCGATGCCAGTGGATGTAATATACCATAAATCCTTTATTGTATAGTGTAGGTTTATTCTTAGTTACTATGCTGTAATTTCTTTATTGTATAGAGTAGGTTTGTTCTTAATTCCTACTAGTTACTGCCATCATTCGCTATCTGAAAAAAATCAGATGTAGTCGACCGGGCCAAAACATTCGCCTCTAACGGGCCTGGTTTTTAGCGCGCCACAATTTGGCCCGCCTGCGTCTTTCTTGGGCCCGAATGATTGGGGCCTTCACACATTGCGCCAGGCCCAAACTTACACCGGCCTATATTTTAGTTGGGCCTTTTGTCGACCCAGCGCTTAGTTTGGCCCAGGTAGCGTTGGGGCATTAACAGGCTGAATATTGTACTGGCCTGTTACCGCCGAGATGAAACCACGAGCCTTTAGCAGGCCAAAATGCATTTTGGGCCTCAATTTTCACTAGTCGTCGACGGGCCTTCAGCAGGCTGAAATGTAGACCGGGCCGTTTTGGGCCCAGTTAGCTCACGGGCCATTACCAGGCCGAAACATATCTCGGGCCTTAGTTGGCCCACTGATATCATGGGCCTTTAAGAGGCCGAAAGCTTAGCATAGGCATCAACGGGCCGAATTACGCGACAGGCCTTTAACAGGCCCAAAGTCACGTTGGGCTTAACTGTTGCCACCTTTAGCACGGGCCGTTAGTGGTCCCGATGTCCCGTCGGACCAGATATGGCCCATGGGCAGCACGGGCCATTCCCAGGCCGAAAGTCACACCGGGCTGAAATGGGCCCATGTCTACATCAGGCCTCTAACAAGCTGAAAGTCACTGGGCTGTAGTTGGGCCCAAATATTTGGCGAACTATTAACGGGCCAGATCTGGCTTCCGGCCGCAAATGGGCCCAAATATTGGGCGAACAATTAACGGGCCAGATCTGGCTTCGGGCCGTAAATGGGCCTTTATTAAGCAGGCCGTTATTGGGCTGGCCCACTAGTACCTGATTAAGTTCTACGGGCCTTTGACTGGGCCGGCCTTTTTAACCTATATGGGCCTCTGTTGGGCCCAGCCACGTGTCGACGTAATATAGGCATGTCTCCTCCAATGGACGAGCGACATCTGGCCCACTGACGGGCTGACAGGTGTTCCCTTCGGCCAATCAGAATTTTACACGTGGAAATTTCCCATTGGTCAGGGCTGTTAACGGGTTATCGGATCCAAAATCCGACCCGATAGCTTAACGGCGTTCCGTTACGGTGGATGCCACGTGTCGGTCACCCTTGACGAAAGCACTTCTGAGACGCGCGATTTATCGTCATGGAAGTTGACACTTCCGTGATGATAATTTTGGCAATGTCATGGAACACTTCTACCACAGCACAGGTATGACTATCTTGATTCTGTCATAAATTTGTCATGGATGTACATGCATGACAGAAAACGCGGCCTACTATGACAAACACGTATCATCACAGAAGTGTATTTTTTTGTAGTGCAGTGTTCAAAACAGTCTTGTATTATGGGAAGAGGGATTCGTTCATTGTGTAGCATTCTGCATCTTATCTCCCTCGCCCACCATTTAGTAAAAAAGATTAGATCTATATTTAATCTTACCAACAAGTAGAATACACAGACAATGCCAGTGCAGAAGTGTAGCCCATTGCTCTTGTTAGTACATTTTGCCCTGTAATGCTTGTACTTCCAGGGATTGGTAGTTGATTATGTAGCATCAATCTACATCTTATCTTCATTATCCTCTATCCCTTCCAGTATTATCATATCTACAATTACTCTCTACAAAATGTAGAGTACAGGCAATGCTTATGAAGAAGATTCTGTGCTGAAATTCTTGAGTTATCCTTCCCTTGACATGGAGAAGGGCATTATAAAGCCGGTGTTAACTGTTAATGTAAGTCAGTCCTTCTAAAGCCTTTATCCTCAACTGCTGTTTAATTTGCTCATACTCCCTATCGTTTACTGCTGTTTAGTTTGATGTTTCTACCAAAATGCATGTTCGCAAGAACCGTAAGTTCTAAGTTTTACTTGTAAAACCAAATTCCTTATTCATACCATGCACATTACTCAATACTCCCTATATGTATGCTTGTTTTTGTGGATCTATAATCTAGTGTGTGGTGAAGCAGCCCATGTTTGCACCTTTTCATCTCCTGTTTTATCTTACTGATGTGGCTGATGATATGAACAACATGCCATGCACATTAACCAAAATAGATACAATGATTTTCTTTGCCCTTCATCTATGCTTGTTATGTTGACATGGTAATCCAGTAGTGTGGTGAAGCTCCCCGCATTATGAACAATGCCAAACTATGCTATTGATATCTTGAACTTACTCTTTATTTTCTAATTTGAAATTGGATGGAATTGACAGCACATTTATCATCTTTGTTTATACACGTGAAAAACCTGTCATCTCTTTGCTTTGTTTCAGAGTCATATGCCTGATGGCATACACAAGTCTGCTGAAGGCTGTGAGACAAACCCAACATATATTGCAGCAAAGAAGGCAAAACATCTTGAAGATAGAGAGACAACCCCAAAGTCTTGTCTTGATGCAGTGTTCAAGTTACTTGAGACTAGCAGTCAGACAAGCTCACAGAATTCGTTGTCTGAATCAGTTCGACTTCTTCAGTCCCAAGTTCTAGCAGAAAGACATTCTGCAACTCAACTTCGACTTGAAGTCCTATCTCTAAGAAAGATTGCATAGAACACCAATGAGAACCTCATCGCTAAACAGCTACACCTTGAAGCTATGACCGACATGCTAGGCCGGTCTCACAGCCTTGCTCAGCAGCTTGCGCAGTAGTTCCCACGCAAGGCTAACCTTTCTTGAACTGTCTTGGAAGTGGTCTCGGTTCAGTATTATTTTGTTACGTTGCAGTGGTGCCCAGTTTTTGTAATCTCCTTCTTCGCTGCGCGTTATGATCACTGGTGGCGAACTTCGATGCCAGTGGATGTAATTTACCATAAATCCTTTATTGTATAGTGTAGGTTTATTCTTAGGTACTATGCCGTAATTTCTTTATTGTATAGAGTAGGTTTGTTCTTAATTCCTACTAGTTACTGCCATCATTCGCTATCTGAAAAAAATCAGATGTAGTCGACCGGGCCGAAACATTCGCCTCTAACGGGCCTGGTTTTTAGCGCGCCACAATTGGGCCGGCCTGCGTCTTTCTTGGGCCCGAATGATTGGGGCCTTCACACATTGCGCCAGGCCCAAACTTACACCGGCCTATATTTTAGTTGGGCCTTTTGTCGACCCAGCGCTTAGTTTGGCCCAGGTAGCATTGGGCCATTAACAGGCTGAATATTGTACTGGCCTGTTACCGCCGAGATGAAACCACAGGCCTTTAGCAGGCCAAAATGCATTTTGGGCCTCAATTTTCACTAGTCGTCGACGGGCCTTCAGCAGGCTGAAATGTAGACCGGGCCGTTTTGGGCCCAGTTAGCTCACGGGCCATTACCAGGCCGAAACATATCTCGGGCCTTAGTTGGCCCACTGATATCATGGGCCTTTAAGAGGCCGATAGCAACTACAGACATCAACGGGCCGAATTACGCGACAGGCCTTTAACAGGCCCAAAGTCACGTTGGGCTTAACTGTTGCCACCTTTATCACGGGCTGTTAGTGGGCCCGATGTCCCGTCGGACCATATATGGCCCATGGGCAGCACGGGCCATTCCCAGGCCGAAAGTCACACCGGGCTGAAATGGGCCCATGTCTACATCAGGCCTCTAACAGGCTGAAAGTCACTGGGCTGTAGTTGGGCCCAAATATTTGGCGAACAATTAACGGGCCAGATCTGGCTTCCGGCCGCAAATGGGCCCAAATATTGGGCGAACAATTAACGGGCCAGATCTGGCTTCGGGCCGTAAATGGGCCTTTATTAAGCAGGCCGTTATTGGGCTGGCCCACTAGTACCTGATTAAGTTCTACGGGCCTTTGACTGGGCCGGCCTTTTTAACCTATATGGGCCTCTGTTGGGCCCAGCCACGTGTCGACGTAATATAGGCATGTCTCCTCCAATGGACGAGCGACATCTGGCCCACTGACGGGCTGACAGGTGTTCCCTTCGGCCAATCAGAATTTTACACGTGGAAATTTCCCATTGGTCAGGGCTGTTAACGGGTTATCGGATCCAAAATCCGACCCGATAGCTTAACGGCGTTCCGTTACGGTGAATGCCACGTGTCGGTCACCCTTGACGAAAGCACTTCTGTGACGCGCGATTTATCGTCATGGAAGTTGACACTTCCGTGATGATAATTTTGGCAATGTCATGGAACACTTCTACGACAGCACAGGTATGACTATCTTGATTCTGTCATAAATTTGTCATGGATGTACATGCATGACAGAAAACGCGGCCTACTGTGACAAACACGTATCATCACAGAAGTGTATTTTTTTGTAGTGCAGTGTTCAAAACACTCTTGTATTATGGGAATAGGGATTCGTTCATTGTGTAGCATTCTGCATCTTATCTCCCTCGCCCACCATTTAGTAAAAAAGATTAGATCTATATTTAATCTTACCAACAAGTAGAATACACAGACAATGCCAGTGCAGAAGTGTAGCCCATTGCTCTTGTTAGTACATTTTGCCCTGTAATGCTTGTACTTCCAGGGATTGGTAGTTGATTATGTAGCATCAATCTACATGTTATCTTCATTATCCTCTATCCCTTCCAGTATTATCATATCTACAATTACTCTCTACAAAATGTAGAGTACAGGCAATGCTTATGAAGAAGATTCTGTGCTGAAATTCTTGAGTTATCCTTCCCTTGACATGGAGAAGGGCATTATAAAGCCGGTGTTAACTGTTAATGTAAGTCAGTCCTTCTAAAGCCTTTATCCTCAACTGCTGTTTAATTTGCTCATACTCCCTATCGTTTACTGCTGTTTAGTTTGATGTTTCTACCAAAATGCAAGTTCGCAAGAACCGTAAGTTCTAAGTTTTACTTGTAAAACCAAATTCCTTATTCATACCATGCACATTACTCAATACTCCCTATATGTATGCTTGTTTTTGTGGATCTATAATCTAGTGTGTGGTGAAGCAGCCCATGTTTGCACCTTGTCATCTCATGTTTTATCTTACTGATGTGGCTGATGATATGAACAACATGCCATGCACATTAACCAAAATAGATACAATGATTTTCCTTGCCCTTCATCTATGCTTGTTATGTTGACATGGTAATCCAGTAGTGTGGTGAAGCGCCCCGCATTATGAACAATGCCAAATTATGCTATTGATATCTTGAACTTACTCTTTATTTTCTAATTTGAAATTGGATGGAATTGACAGCACAGTGATCATCTTTGTTTATACACGTGAAAAACCTGTCATCTCTCTGCTTTGTTTCAGAGTGATATGCCTGATGGCATGCACAAGTCTGCTGAAGGCTGTGAGACAAACCCAACATATATTGCAGCAAAGAAGGCAAAACAACTTGAAGATAGAGAAACAACCCCAAAGTCTTGTCTTGATGCAGTGTTCAAGTTACTTGAGACTAGCAGTCAGACAAGCTCACAAAATTCGTTGTCTGAATCAGTTCGACTTCTTCAGTCCCAAGTTCTAGCAGAAAGGCATTCTGCAACTCAACTTCGACTTGAAGTCCTATCTCTAAGAAAGATTGCATAGAACACCAATGAGAACCTCATCGCTAAAGAGCTACACCTTGAAGCTATGACCGACATGCTAGGCCGGTCTCATAGCCTTGCTCAGCAGCTTGCGCAGTAGTTCCCACGCAAGGCTAACCTTTCTTGAACTATCTTGGAAGTGGTCTCGGTTCAGTATTATTTTGTTACGTTGCAGTGGTGCCCAGTTTTTGTAATCTGCTTCTTCGTTGCGCGTTATGATCACTGGTGGCGAACTTCGATGCCAGTGGATGTAATATACCATAAATCCTTTATTGTATAGTGTAGGTTTATTCTTAGTTACTATGCCGTAATTTCTTTATTATATAGAGTAGGTTTGTTCTTAATTCCTACTAGTTAATGCCATCATTCGCTATCTGAAAAAAAATCAGATGTAGTCGACCGGGCCGAAATATTCGCCTCTAACGGGCCTGGTGTTTAGCGGGCCACAGTTGGGCCGGCCTGCATCTTTCTTGGGCCCGAATCATTGGGGCCTTCACACTTTGCGCGAGGCCCACAACTTACACCGGCCTATATTTTAGTTGGGCCTTTTGTGGACCCAGCACTTAGTTTGGCCCAGGTAGCGTTGGGCCATTAACAGGCTGAATATTGGGCCTTTAGCAGGCCGAAATGCATATTGGGCCTCAATTTTCACTAGTCGTCGACGGGCCTTCAGCAGGTTGAAATGTAGACCGGGCCTTTTTGGGCCCAGTTATATCACGGGCAGTTACCAGGCCGAAACATATCTCGGGCCTTAGTTGGCCCACTGATATCATGGGCCTTTAAGAGGCCGAAAGCTTACTACAGACATCAACGGGACAAATTATGCGACAGGCCTTTAACAGGCCCAAAGTCACGTTGGGCTTAACTGTTGCCACCTTTATCACGGGCTGTTAGTGGGCCCGATGTCCCGTCGGACCATATATGGCCCATGGGCAGCACGGGCCATTCCCAGGCCGAAAGTCACACCGGGCTGAAATGGGCCCATGTCTACATCGGGCCTCTAACAGGCCGAAAGTCACTGGGCTGTAATTGGGCCCAAATATTCGGTGAACAATTAACGGGCCAGATCTGGCTTCGGGCCGTAAATGGGCCCAAATATTCGGCGAACAATTAACGTGCCAGATCTGGCTTCAAGCCGTAAATACGCCTTTATTAAGCAGGCCGGTATTGGGCTGGCCCACTAGTACCTGAGTAAGTACTACGGGCCTTTCACTGAGCCGGCCTTTTTAACCTATATGGGCCTCTGTTGGGCCGTGCCACGTGTCGACGTATCATAGGCGCTTTGGGTCCAATGAGTGGATGACATCTGTCCCAACGGTGAGCCGTGATAACCCACAAGTATAGGGGGGCGCAACAGTTTTCGAGGGTAGAGTATTCAACCCAAATTTATTGATTCGACATAGGGGGAGCCATAGAATATTCTCAAGTATTAGCATTTGAGTTGTCAATTCAACCGCACCTGGATAACTTAGTATCTGCAGCAAAGTGTTTAGTAGCAAAGTAATATGGAAGTAACGGTAACGGTAACAAAAGTAGCGGTAGCAAAAGTAATATTTTTGGTGTTTTGTAGTGATTGTAATAGTAGCAACGGAAATGTAAATAAGCGGAGAACAATATGTGAAAAGCTCGCAGGCATTGGATCGGTGATAGAGAATTATGCCGGATGCGGTTCATCTTGTAACAATCATAACATAGGGTGACACAGAACTAGCTCCAATTCATCAATATAATGTAGGCATGTATTCCGAATATAGTCATACGTGCTTATGGAAAAGAACTTGCATGGCATCTTTTGTCCTACCCTCCCGTGGCAGCGGGGTCCTAATGGAAACTAAGGGATATTAAAGCCTCCTTTTAATAGAGTACCGGAACAAAGCATTATCACATAGTGAATACATGAACTCCTCAAACTATGGTCATCACCGGGAGTGGTCCCGATTATTGTCACTTCGGGGTTGCCGGAACATAACACATAGTAGGTGACTATAGACTTGCAAGATAGGATCAAGAACTCACATATATTCATGAAAACATAATAGGTTCAGATCTGAAATCATAGCACTCGGGCCCTAGTGACAAGCATTAAGCATAGCAAAGTCATAGCAACATCAATCTCAGAACATAGTGGATACTAGGGATCAAACCCTAACAAAACTAACTCGGTCACATGATAGATCTTATCCAACCCATCACCGTCCAGCAAGCCTACGATGGAATTACTCACGCACGGCGGTGGGCATCATGAAATTGGTGATGGAGGATAGTTGATGATGACGACTGCGATGGATTCCCCTCTCCGGAGCCCCGAACGGACTCCAGACCAGCCCTCCCGAGAGATTTTAGGGCTTGGCGGCGGCTACGTATAGTAAAACGCGATGAATCTTTCTCTCTGATTTTTTTTCTCCCCCAAAGCAAATATAGAGTTGGAGTTGAGGTCGAAGGAGCTCCAGGCACTACTAGGAAAAGGGCTATAGATGAAATGGCCACTAATGGCGCACCAGACATGTGGTGCGCCACTACTATATAGTAGTGGCGCACCATGTGCTGGTGCGCCACTAGTGTGAAAGACACTAATGGCGCACCAGACAGACGGTGCGCCACTAGTAACAATTTTTTTATTATTTTTCCAAACATACTAATGGCACACCAGGGCACAGTGCGCCATTACTAGTTCTAACTAGTAATGGCGCACCAGCCACATAGTGCGCCACTACTATATTTTTTTATTTTCTTTTTTGCAAAACTACTAATGGCGCACAAGGGTATAGTGCGCCATTACTAGTTTAAACTAGTAATGGCGCACTGTGCCCCGGTGCGCCATTAGTGTAATTATTTTTTTGCAAAACTACTAATGGCGCACCACCAGCAGGTGCGCCATTAGTAACCAAGGTTACTAATGGCGCATTTGTAGGTGGTGCGCCATTAGTAACCTGGGACCAGCTAGATATTTTGGACAGCCACACCTACCCACTCACTTTCCCCACTTCATTCTCTCCACCTCCTCCTCCACGCTTGTCTCGGCTGCCTCCTCCTCCTCACCTCATTTGCACCATAGATTCATCCAAATTAAGTGGTTAAATTACCTTTTTTTTATAGGTAAGTAAGGGGGAAGCTATCTTTATGTTGTTCTCCCTCCAACAACGTGCACATGCACTTTTTATGGCCTAGCTAGATCTATGTATGTTTGTGGTGTTGCATATGTTTGTGGTGTTGCATATATGTTTGTGTTTGCAGGTACCAGTATTTGAAATGCGATAGTTGCCAATATTTTGCCAGAATGTTGATTCATTTCCGTTTCGGCGAGAATTTTGGCACTATGCATTCTTTTTGGTCCTATTTTTAGGGAAAGTCATGCCAAATTTTTTCTTGGTTCTAAAATATCGTTTTGCTCTACCCCGCAGGTGACCATGGTCCGCACGATGACCGAAGGCATCGTGAATAGGTTTTTGAGCTCCCCGAAGGCCGAGATGCTTCAAAAGAACGAGACGGAGATAAGATGTCCATGTCGAAGATGCAAGCTGAAGAGCCTTATTGCGGACCCGGATTCCGGGCGGGTGCGGGACCACCTGCTCTTGCGTGGTTTCATGGATGGCTATCGGTGGCAAGGTGATGAAGATGACTATGAAGTCGTCCATGGGGGGCGGGCAAGAAATGAGGAAGGGCAGCAAGACAGCCACCACGGCTAGGGCGGGCGAGAAGACGAAGAATCTCCAGGACATGATCACGACGGTGATGCTGTACACAGTCATCATGTAGAAGATGCCGGACATGATGATGAGGAAGATGCCGGAGCAGACGAAGGGCATGATCATGAAGATGAAGATGCCGGCGGAGCAGACGACGATGGACCATCGATGGGCTGGGTGCAGGACCCTCATATTCAAGAGCTGCTTCTCAAGCAGACGGATAACGCAAGAGCTGCCGCCCGAGAGAAAGCCATGCTGGATCAACTGGAGATAGACGCAGTTACTCCATTGTATGAAGGATGCAGGCCCGAGGATACCCGCCTGAAAGTAACGCTCATGGCTCTGGAGATGAAGGTAAAACACAAAATGACCGACGCATGCTTCGACGAGAACATGTCATTCTGGCACGAACGGCTTCCCAAGGGGAACAAGTGTCCGACCAGTTTCGAGGAGGCAAAGAAAATCATGTGTCCTCTGGATTTACCGCACGTGAAATACCATGTGTTCATGAACAATTGCATCATTTATCGGGACGAGCACGCGGAGTCTACCATATGTCCGGTGTGCGGCGTCACTCGATACAATAAGAGGAAGAAAGCTCCTCGAAAAGTGGTGTGGTACTTTCCGATCACTCCTCGTCTGCAGCGGTATTTCACGGACCCGAAGGTAGAAAAGCTCCTGCGTTGGCACGCGGATAGGGAGGAGAAGAAGCGAGAAGATGACGCAAATGATCCGGAGATAAATAAAAAATACAAGATGCTGAGTCACCCTAAGGATGGGAGCCAGTGGCAAGCGTTGAACTTCGAACACCCAGAATTTGGGAAGGATCCAAGGAACATCGTGCTGGGCGCGAGGACCGATGGAGTCAATCCGTTTGGCAGCCAGAGAAGCACACATAGCACCTGGCCTGTGTTTGTGTGGATGTACAACCTTCCCCCCTGGTTGTGCATGAAGAGGAAGTACATTCACATGAGTATGCTAATTGAAGGGCCGAAACAACCAGGGAACGACATCAATCTGTATCTGGGGCTGCTGAAAGAGGAGCTAGACACGCTGTGGAAAACGCCAGCCAATACGTGGGACGCCGCAGAGAAAGAATATTTCCCTATGAGAGCCGCACTGCTCACGACGGTGCACGACTATCTCGGTTACGGATATCTCGCGGGGCAGGTGGTCCACGGATTTTCTGGATGCGTCAGGTGCATGGATGACACAACGTATCGCCAGCTAGATAGAGATCCCGGGTCTTCGAAAACCGTGTTCATGGGACATCGAAGGTGGCTTCGCGATGATGACCCGTGGAGGAAACGCAAAGATCTGTTCGATGGTGAAACTGAACCCCGAAGACGCCCGCGTACGAGGAGCGGCGAGGAAATAGACGAGCTGTTGAAAAATTGGAAAGATTGCCCACTGCCGGGAAAGAAGCAAAAGGCGCCAGAGCCGGGAAAGAAGCGAAAGGCGCCAGAGCCACTTCTGAAGGTATGGAAAACAAGGTCTGTTTTTTGGGACTTGCCGTACTGGAAGATCCACCGTGTGCCTCACAACCTTGATGTCATGCATATCACGAAGAACGTGTGCGAGAGTCTGCTTGGTACCCTGCTCAACATGCCAGAGAGGACCAAATATGGGCCGAAAGCAAGGGCGGACTTGAAATCAATGGGCATCAGGGAGGAGCTTCACGCTAATGATGATGATGATGATGCGAAGCAGGACACGGAAAGTCGTCGCAAAGGCAAAAAGGCCAAGAAGACCGGAAATGACTTCCCTCCCGCGTGCTTCACTCTAAGTCAGGAGGTGATCGATCAGTTTTTCACCTGCCTCGTAGGAGTAACACTTCCTTACGGTTACGCCGGGAAGATAAGCAGATACCTAGACTCAGCGAAGCAGAAGTTCAGCGGATGAAGTCTCACGACTGTCACGTGCTGATGACGCAGATATTTCCAGTTGCAATCCGTGGGATCATGGACGTGCACGTCCATGAAACGCTATTTGGCCTATGCAACTTTTTCGACATCATCTCTCGGAAGTCGGTTGGCGTGAGGCAACTCAGAAGGATACAGGAAGAGATCGTGGTGATACTATGCGAGCTTGAGATGTACTTCCCGCCCGCATTCTTCGACGTTATGGTGCACCTGCTGGTCCATATCATGGAGGATATCATCCAACTCGGGCCGACGTTCCTGCACAGCATGATGCCGTTCGAAAGGATGAATGGTGTCATCAAAGGATACGTTCGCAACATGTCACGTCCAGAGGGAAGCATAGCCAGGGGCTTTCTGACCGAAGAGTGCATCTCCTACTGCACGAATTATCTAGGCATCGAGAACCCCGTTGGTCTGCCCGTCAACAGGCACCTCGGCAGGCTCGCTGGATGGGGTCACCGGGAGGGTCTCCGCGAAATGCATGTCAACTTCGAGGGTCGACTTGCCGACTTTGAAAGAGAAAACCTAGTCGCGCTACAACACATAGACGTGGTCGATCCTTGGGTGGTAGAGCACAAAACCGTTATGGAGAAGACGTACAATGACCGAGGCCAACAGAGGACGGACGGAGATATAATAAAAGAGCACAACTCATGTTTCACGCGTTGGTTCAAGCAGAAGCTTCTGTCGTACCCTTTACATGAGGATTCTTCCGCGGGAGAACAACTCATATTCGCCTTGTCATAGGGCGCCGAGCACAACCTGATGACCTATGAGGCGTACGATATCAACGGCTACACATTCTACACCGAGGACAAGGACATGAAGAGCGATGGTTATCAGAACTCCGCGGTAAAGATGGAATCCTACACCGGTAACGACAAGGACAGATACTACGGAAGGATCGAGGAGATCTGGGAGCTGAGCTACGCTGGAGAGAAGGTCCCGATGTTCCATGTCAGATGGGCCAAGAGCGTCATAAAAGAAGACCGGTATTTCACCACCATGGTTATACCCGAAGCCAAATCCAAGACCGCGGGCGCGAACGTCACCGCGAAAAATGAGCCATGGGTACTGGCTTCCCAAGTGGACCAATGCTTCTTCATTACCGACCCGTCAAAGCCCAGTCATGTTGTCGTGAGGAGAGGCAAAACGAAGATCATCGGAATGGATGGAGTCGCCAATGAGCAAGACTTCGACAAGTACGGCGACCCGAAGATGGAACATGACGACGACGATGAAGTATCAGCATACACCACAAGAAGAAGCAGGACCACCCTACCTAAAGGACGTCCGTTCAAGAGAAGAACTCCATTTACGAAAAATAAGGGCAAGAAGATTGTGAACAGATAGCTAGCTAAGATCGATTGTATTTAAATTGTAGCCTTCATTGCTCGATTGTATTTCATGGGCACTTTTTGAACTCATGAATATTTTCAAATTTCATGGGCACTTTTTGAATTCATGAATATTTTTTCAAATTTGATGATATTTTTTGACCCACCGCACCCTCCCCCGCTTCACCGCCGCCGCCGACCCCCCGCACCCTCCCCGGCCCGCACCACCGCCGCCAATCGAGCACCCCGCGCACCCTCCCCCGCTCCACCGCCGCCGATGACCCACCGCACCCTCCCCCGCTCCACCGCCGCCGCCGACCCCTCACACCCTCCCCGGCCCGCTCCACCGCCGCCGAGCACCCCCCGCACCCTCCCCCGTCGCCGCTGATCCCCCGCACCCTCCCCAGCCCGCTCCACCGCCGCCGAGCACCGCCGCCGAGCACCCCCATTTGATGATATTTTTAAATAACAAATTTGATGATATTTTTTCATATTCATAAAAAAATTATTACTGGTTTTATAAAAAAATTATTACCGTTTTTATAAAAAAATATTAAAAACATACTAATGGCGCACCGCTCGGGTGGTGCGCCATTGCTATCTAAAAAAGCTTTCTAATGGCGCACCGCTAGGGGGTGCGCCACTGCTATCAAAAAAAACATACTAATGGCGCACCGCTCGGGGGTGCGCCATTAGTAATCTTCCCCCCTAGCTCTAACTCGCCCGACCCCTTCGTCCCTCCCTCTCGCCAGATCCACTTCCCCCCCGCACGCTGCCCCGACCCACGACGCCGCCGCCCCCGCGACCCCGCGACCCCCACCACTGCAGCTCCGCCATCGCCGACGCCTCCGCGACCTTGCCGTCGCCGACAGCCTCCCCGCGTCGGCCCCTGCCCTGCGCCGCCTCTACCTCAGTCCGGGCACGGGGTGCGGGACGACGACCGTCGCCGACCCGCGAAGCACGTGGCCGCCGGCCTCCCCACGACCAACCGAGGCGCCCAGGAGGACTGCCGCCGTCTTCCTCTTCGACTACGAGGACCCGGATGAGCTCGGACGCCCTCGAGCCATCCCTTCGACGCCGCCGCCGCCGCCGACGCCGACCCCTCCGGCGACCGACCGCGCCCGCCCAGGTACCTCTCCTCCTTCCTCCTTCCTCCCTCCCGAGGTTAAGTCAGTTTCCCCTCTCTACAACTTTGTCTGCCTCCAGAAAATTGAAAACCAAACACAAAATTCAGTGATAGTTTCAGACCATCCGGAGTCACAAATCATAAAATAGACTTTGTTGGAATTCGTTAATTGCATGAGAACTGAATTTATGTTAATTAGTCAGAAGTCATAGCATTATGCAAAGAAACTTTGCCAAAATTGTAGCAGCTCTCTTATGAAGTTCTGATGAAGGGCAGCAAAAACTCTGCATTTAGTTTTCAGTCATAGGAAAACAAATTTATCCACAAAGTGTTTTTCTGTTTATCATTTTGATGGAGTACAATTGTTACAGTACAGTCAGAATTGTGTATGATTGTGCCTAAAGTAGATAATCTAAAGATACAGACAAAATAATTAGGGGAGCATGTGTGAATCTCTGACAGCAATACAAACTAAGATTCAATTAAGACTAATTAACTGCATTTGATGTCACTATATTCTCTGAATAACTTCAGTTATGATCCGTACTGGAAAACTTCAGTTAACACTCATTTTTCAGTTAACTCCTTACAGTTCAGATCATATTTTGATTGTCAATAATAGTGGACTTTTAATGCTTTTTTAGAGGCAATACTAGTGGATTTTAGGCTTTTTTACTGGCATAATAGTGGAATTTTAGGCTTTTTTGGAGGAGTGTGTTTCATGCTGGCCTATAGTGATGAATTAGTCAGAGGATTGTGCCTTAGGATTGTGCCAAAGTTATCCATTGTATCTATTTGCTTGTCCTTCAAATAGGGGCAAGACTGTTACAGAAAAATTACTTGCAAGCATATTGTGATTTACTTGCAAGCATATTGTGCCTTAGTTACAGAAAAATTACTTGCAAGCATATTGTAACTATTTTCACTCTGTCCTGAAGGTTTTTGACTACAGAATCTGTGGTGACCCACACTCTGTTGGTTCACAGGGTGCTAGAGCTGCACTTAACTTGCTAAAATCATCCCCTTGTTCTTACTGGTTATAGAAATTCATTGCTTGTCCTATGTTTTCTGTCAGGGTATTGTTCAGGAAGCTTGCTTGAGTTTGTGTCCTTTAATTTGTAAATCTGCAGTTCTAGCCACACTTAGGATAAGTTGTTGTATATACTGTCATAAAGTTCAGCAAGAACAGGGCATCAACAGGCATGGATTAAGCTGTTTCTTTGTTGTAACATACTGTATATCACTCCACAATGAAATACAGTACATATTGATGTGCTTTGTAAACTTGTTCATGTACTGAACTACTAATGCCTTGTGATGCTCTGAATTACTTGTGATGCCTCTGAATTACTTGTGATCACATTGAGAAAGACTTGTAAAGATGATGATCATCTTTTACAGAAAACAATTTCTGTAAACACGTCAGTTACTTTGCTAGTTTGCTGGGTTTTGTCTCCGACCATCGTGTCGTGATGATTTTGCAGGTACCCCGAGAGGCCCTTGAGTTTGCTGGAATGTCGATTAACTTCCGTTCCGGCAAATTCGGGTACTCCATATGTCCTATTTTCAGCAAAGGTCATGCTGAAATTTTCCGTGAATTTTAGCATGACTTTGCTAAAAATAGGACATATGGGGTACTTGTGACTAATGCATGGGCCGGGGTCTTAGTACTTAATTAAGTAGGATCAACTGCCCCTTTATTCTTGCTGCATTAAACCATAGGTGGCAATAGAGCCAAGTGATTAGGCCCAACTTAGAATTCTCCTTCCCAGCTTAGCTTTTAGGGTGTCTTGGCGTCGACAAACCCTAAATTATAAAACCTTGGCTTTTAGGGTGCCTCGGTGTCGATAAGAACCTAAATGATGAAAGCTTAGGCTTTTAGGGTGCCTCGGCGTCGACAAACCCTAAATGATAAAAGCTTAGCTTTTAGGATGCCTCGGTGTCGACAAACCCTAAATGATGAGACCATGATCTTGTTCCTTGACAATAACCAACTCTTTGACCAAACTTTTTTCCTATTTAGAGCGAAACATGGCCCACAACAATGAGGCCAGCGGTTCGGGCGGCAAGCAATTCTGGGAGCTGTCCCAGGAGCTGGAGGAAGAACCTCACCGCTATGAGGACGCCGTGGAAGACACCAATCCTGACTACACAACCCCTAGTGGCATCGGGGATGACACCACTGATGGTGCCACCGAGGATGCCACCACTGATGATAGCGGCGCACGCACAGATGGCAGCCAACCGAAGAGGCAACGGAAGGACCGGCGCCCGAGCATGCTCGGCACCGTCAAGGAGGAATTTACTGAAGTGAAGTCCGACGGGCATCCAACGGCGCCCAAAGAATTAGTCAAGGGGTACTCGGTTCAGCTCAGGTGCATTCTCCGGAGCACCGTCTCGATCAACACCGAGAACCTAAGGCATAAGGACCGAGGGAATTTGCGCAGCCTCCTCTTCACAAAGCTGCACGAATGATACAAGTTCCCCGCTGACTTTGCAAACACACGCCTCTCAGGGAATAAAGTGAACAGTGCCGCCCTCACGAGGATGATCACGGCCCTGTCTACTTGGAGAAGCACGGCGAAGGCAATGATTGAAAAAGGTGATAGTTATGAGAAGATCAAGGCGAAATATCATTTGATCAGCGAAGATGACTACAAGGAGTTCAAGATCAAGTGCGAGAGCAGCGCAACCTCCGAATCAAGTCAGTGGGGGAAAGAAATGCGGCAGTTGAACTTAGGGGTCCACCAACTCGGTCCTGGCGGTTACAGAGTGGCAAAGCCTATATGGGACAAGGAGGACGCGGAGCGTGCCGAGCAAGGCCTACCGCCCAGCTTCGAGAAATACCGTGACAAGCAGACCAGGAACTTTGTCAGGGCCCGGTACAAGGAGGACCCGGTAACAAAGGAGCTTACCACGGATCCGAAGACCAGGGCGCTTGAGCTTGTTCTGGTAAGGAATACACCCCCGCGTAATTAGCTCCATATGGTTGCATTCTAATTAACGAAGCCAAACTTCTAAATGGTTCACATTCCTTCCGCAGGAGGCTGAAAGCAGTAGCGCGGGGTCGTCTCAGAGCTCCCCTTTCGACACCCCTTTAAATAGGGCGTTGAACGTAATGAAAAACAAGGATAAGCTCAATAAGCCGTCGTCAGCTGGTCGTGTGGCCGGCAAAGGCTTGTCCACAAAATGGTCGTCATACTATACCGCTGGTGGGCGAAAGGAGAAAAAGACCAGCTTGGAAAGCCAGTCGCGCGTGGTTCAAGAACTCAAGGCACAAGTGGCGCTGATTCCGGAGATTGTCCAAGAGCAAGTGCAACAACAACTGGGAACGACGCTCACCGCCATGGTGCCTACCTTGATTCAGGGGCTGACGACGTGGATTGCGGGCGGCCAACAGGGGCCTCCCCCGGTTCCCAGCTTCACGGCCAGCAACTCGCACAACGCGCAGGCGGCGCCATTGGTGTCTCCGGCGGAGGCGGTATTCGTGTCTCCGGCGCCGGCACGGGCATTGGAGCTTAATGCACCCGGGTGTACGCCGGCCGGCACCTCGCCAGCAACTGGCCCCTCCGTCAGTTGCACGCCCGCCGTTGGCGGTGCCTCGACATTAGCCGAGCTCGACGGCATCACGGTAACTAAGCCTCTCGGCCAATGACTTCATCTCCTTGCCTTTGACTGGGCATCCCTGACGCCCTACATGTTTTCGCAGGGCGCCGCCGACGTTCCTTGCACTCTCCTGCACTTCGTGGGCGGCGAGTTGGTCGATGTCGCCAAGGGCAGAATCGTTCAACCGGGCAACCGCGTGTTCCACGGTAATCCGATGCCACCCACCTTGTATAGGGTTGAACTGGTTCGGGTGCTGCCAGGCTGCGACGAGTTGTTACCTCCGATTCGACCCGCTGGGGCCGACGAAGATGATGTGATGACCCTCAGCGCCTGCGTAAGCTGGCCCCTGCTTTGGCCGAAGAGCCAGATTCGTTTGGGGGCGGGGGACACCACCCCACAGACAAGACCGCCAGTCGTGCCAGCGCCAAGCCATGGCAAGAACGCCGCAACGCTACCGGACATGCCGGACATCCCTATGGCACAGGATCCGGACATGCATATGGCACAGGATCCGGACGACGACGACAACGACGACGGTACATTTACCAACGTCGATAAGTACTTTGCCGAACATGGGTACGGTGACGAGTTCTGCGGGCCTCCTTCTCAAGAACCCAACCCTGAAAAAGACGACCGCGATCTAGCTGGTACGGCGGAGAAACCCAATTGCAACAGGCGTCGTCTGGCGTTCAGTTCTCAGGAGACGCCTCCAGCTGCCGCCTTCACCGAGCCTCAGATAGCTGAGGTGCGAAATATTATCAGCCCCAACACGCTCAAGAAGGCGGTCTGTGAGCAGAACTCGATCCCATTACAGCAGATCAAGAAGAAGGGACGGAAACAAAAGACTAACAAGGGCGCCGGTGCGAGCCTGCCGGCACCGAGTACGATCCGTGCTCAGGATGGGCCACCTTCACCTAAGGATATCTCGAGGAGGGTGCATGTGGCGGGTAGGGCGATGCTACCGACAAATATGCCAATGCTGCAACCGGTGCTATGCGGAGTCTGCATGACAGTGTTCTTTCTTTGGAGAAGTGGCGTCCCAGAGAGAATGATGTGGCATACCCGGTTTTCGTGGCCAAGGTGCCAGAGGGCAAGGGCTTTGTGGATAGCGCCGTCGGGGGTACGATCATCCTGTGGTTTGATGACATCTTTGCTATGTTTAACCTTCATCCGCTGCACTACACCTTCGTTCGGCTGTTTTCGTTGAGTATGGAGATGCGGATCATTAGAGACAAGACCCCGGACATTGTGATAGTCGACCCCTTCTACATGCATGCCAAGATCTTGGGCAGCGCTGGGGACCGGAAAGTCGCGAGTTCACACCTCGAAGGCGTCATTCTGGCAAACCCAGATAAGGATAACTTCCTCGTGCCTTACTTTCCCGAGTAAGTCATCCCCTAACCGCCCCGTAACATATGATTTCTTAGATTTCGATCGTTCTTTTTTTTTCTAACATTCCGTGTTCTGTGCAGTGACACACATTGCACACTCATCCTCTTAAGCCCGAAATATTCCATGCCCACGTATTTCGACCCGGGCCGTGACTCGAAGATAGACTACACAAATATCAAGAAAGTTCTTGATGATGCTCTCCCCGGCTACGCCGCATCTGGAGGCACCTTTAAGAGGCCAGTTTGTAGGTACGGCAGGCACGTGTTCACCCACAATACGACGTTGCCCTGCGTCAAGAAGCCACCCGGCGGTCAGAAGGATGCCTACTACGCCCTCCATCACATGCGGGCGATCGTACGGGACCATAATCACCTTCTGCTACCAAATAATCTCAAAGATTGGGCCGCAAGCTTGGCGGCAATCCAGGACGCGGACATCCGACAAGAATTTGTTTCGCATCCAGTCGGAGTTTGCAGAAATCATCCATCAAGATGTCCTTTGTACCTCGGGGCAGTTCCACCTCAAATATCAACCATCCAACAGTGAGATAGACACAACGCTACAAATGCAGGCTGACAACGCCCGCGACTTCATGACCATCACGAAAGACGGCGGCTTCATCCACGCTCCGGTCCCATGAGTCGAGTCGAAAGTAGTGATGCTATGTGTAGTTCTGAAACATCGATTAGCTCATGTTGTAATTAAACTTTAATGAACTTGTATGTCTCTTTGGTTTGGGCAGTCGTTCAACTTAGATGTAATCGATGCTATTTATTAGTAGGACCATGAATCGTGCTATTAATGTCTTGCTTTTCTCTTCCGATCCTTTTGTTGCATACTTATATATTGCTTATGTATTGTCTGTTGTTTGGCTAGTGCATAGAGATGCCGTCGTATGTCGTGTACAAGGGTAAGGTTCCCGGAGTCTACGACGACTGGGAGGAGTGTCGGAGACAGGTTCACCATTTCAGCGGTAACAGTTACAAAGGGTACACCACTAGGGCGGGGGCGGAATCTAGATACGCGCGCTATCTAGCGGGAGAGAGGAGGGAGCGTTGGAGGAACCGGATGAAGACCAGTTTCATCGCGATGATGCTCATCATGATGACCGCAGCTCTCTTCTATGTGATGGTAGTTTAGATGATCGATATTGACTTGTAATGTGAAGACAAACTCGCTACTCGCGGTCTCGAGACTTGTAATGTTCTATCTTTGTTCGGTCTTTTGAATTCGGAGACTAATATGATGAATTGTATTCGGAGACTAATCTTATATTGTATTCGATGAATCTGCTGTTGCTGTGTGGTGATGTCTATATTCTATCCAATAATATATTTTGTAACCTGTGCAAATATCAGAATAGAAAAAAAATCCCTAATATTCATACTAATGGCGCATCACCCCAACGTGCGCCATCAGTATGCCAAAGGATACTAATGGCGCATCACCCCAGAGTGCGCCATTAGTATGGCAAAGCACATGTGTAAATATCGCCCCCTGGGAGGCACACTAATGGCGCATGTTGGTCTACACTAATGGCGCACGGCGTGATGCGCCATTAGTATACCAGATACTAATGGTGCACCACTGGTGCGCCATTAGTATTTAATACTAGTGGCGTGGTACTAGTGGCGCACCAGTAGTGCGCCATTAGAAGGCAAAACTGGTGCGCCACTAGTAGGCCTTTTCCTAGTAGTGAGGGGGCCCATGAGGTAGGGGGCGCACCCCCCACCCTCGTGGCTAGGGTGTGGGCCCCCTGGTCTTCATCTTTTGCAAGGATTTTTTATTATTTCCAAATAGACGTTCCGTGGAGTTTCAGGTCATTCCGAGAACTTTTCTTTCTGCACATAAATAACACCATGGAAAGTCTGCTGAAAACAGCGTCAGTCCGGGTTAGTTCCATTCAAATCATGCAAGTTAGAGTCCAAAACAAGGGCAAAAGTGTTTGGAAAAGTAGATACGACGGAGACGTATCGACTCCCCCAAGCTTAAACCTTTGCTTGTCCTCAAGCAATTCAGTTGATAAACTGAAAGTGATAAAGAAAAACTTTTACAAACTCGGTTTGCTCTTGTTGTTGCAAATATGTAAAGCCAGCATTCAAGTTTTCAGCAAAGATTATGACTAACCACATTCACAATAACTTTTAGGTCTCATGTTTACTCATATCAATAGCATAATCAACTAGCGAGCCATAATAATAAATCTCGGATGACAACACCTTCTCAAAACAATCATAATATGATATAACAAGATGGTATCTCGCTAGCCCTTTCTGAGACCCCAAAACATAAATGCAGAGCACCCTTAAGGATCAAGGACTGACTAGACATTGTAATTCATGGTAAAAGAGATCCAATCATAGTCATACCCAATATAAATTAATAGTAGTGAATGCAAATGACAGCTACGCTCTCCAGCTAGTGCTTTTAATGAGAGGGTGATGACTCAACATAAAAGTAAATAGATAGGCCCTTCGTAGAGGGAAGCAGGGATTTGTAGAGGTGCTAGAGCTCGGTTTTGAAATAGAGATAAATAATATTTTGAGCGGCATACTTTCATTCTCAACATAACAACCAAGAGATGGTGGTATCTTCCATGCTACACACATTATAGGCGGTTCCCAAACAGAATGGTAAAGTTTATACTCCCCCTCCACCAACAAGCATCAATCCATGACTTGCTCGAAACAACGAGTGTCTCCAACTAGCAACAGTCCCAGGGGGAGTTTTGTTTGCAATTATTTTGATTTAATTTGCATAAAGCATGGAACTGGGCATCCCGGTGACCAGCCATTTTCTCGTGAGTGAGGAGCGGAGTCCACTCCTCTTGAGAATAACCCGCCTAGCATGGAAGATAAGGGCAGCCCCAGTTGATACATGAGCTATTCGAGCATACAAAACAGAATGTTTATTTGAAGGTTTAGAGTTTGGCACATACAATTTTACTTGGAATGGCAGGTAGATACCGGATATAGGAAGGTATAGTGGACTCATATGGAATAACTTTGGGGTTTAAGGGATTGGATGCACAAGTAGTATTCCCGCTTAGTACAAGTGAAGGCTAGCAAAAGACTGGGAAGCGACCAACTAGAGAGCGACAACAGTCATGAACATGCATTAAAATTAATAAACATTGAGTACAAGCATGAGTAGGATATAATCCACCATGAACATAAATATCGTGAAGGCTATGTTGATTTGTTTCAACTACATGTGTGAACATGTGCCAAGTCGAGTCACTTAAATCATTCAAAGGAGGATACCACCCCACTATACCACATCACAACCATTTTAATAGCATGTTGGCACGCAAGGTAAACCATTATAACTCATAGCTAATAAAGCATGGCACGAGCAACTATGATCTCTAATTGTCATTGCAAACATGTTTATTCATAATAGGCTGAATCAGGAACGATGAACTCATCATATTTACAAAAACAAGACAGGTCGAGTTCATACCAGCTTCTCTCATCTCAGTCAGTCCATCATATATCGTCATAATTGCCCTTCACTTGCACGACCGAACGAAGTGAATAATAATAAGAGTGCACGTGCATTGAACGAAGCTGGAATCTGCGAGCATTCAATAAACAGGAGAAGACAAGGCAATATGGGCTCTTGGTTAAATCAACAATAATGCATATAAGAGCCACTTCAATAATTTAATTATGGTCTTCTCCTATCGACCCCCAAAGAAAAGAAAAGAAATAAAACTATTTACACGGGAAAGCTCCCAACAAGCAAAAGAAGAACGGGAATTCTTTTTGGGTTTTCTTTTTAATTATTACTACTACAGCAAGAAAAGTAAACTAACTAAAAGGTATTACTAATTTTTTGGTTTTTCTTAAGGTTTAACAAACACACAAGAAGAAAGCAAGAAAAAGAAAATAAGCCAACATGGATATTACAGTGAAAGAGTATGAGCACCGACATCTAGCAATGAGTGTGTGTGAACATAAATGTAATGTCGGTGGGAAATACGTACTCCCCCAAGCTTAGGCTTTTGGCCTAAGTTGGTTTATTGCCACGGATGGCCTGGCGGATATCCATAGTTGTAGCCAGGGTCGTACTGAGCTGCGGCAGTTATTGCCTCCTGAGCTGCAGCGTGGCGGCGAGCTGCCTCCGCCCTCCTCTCGTACTCATCTGCCTCCTCTCTGGTAATAACATATCTTCCTTTTGCCTGATAATCAAAGAAGGCAGGAGCAGGGAGAGTAATACGGACAGCACGACGTTTGTCAAAGATTAAGCGATACCGGAGAGGTGATTCATTCCTCTCGATAAACTGGTGATGGACCATAGCATTATAGTCTAAATAAGTAGGAGGCAACTCAATATCATACTCACGAATGTCCACACCAAGAAAATCAGCTAAGCGGGTTGCATAAATTCCTCCAAAGAAATCTCCATTAAATCTATTATGGTGCAACCTACGTGCAACAATGGCTCCCAAGTTATAAGTTTTGTCTCCTAACACAGCACTCCTAAGAATACTGAGATCAGGGACACACATGTGACATGCTTCATCTTTACCATTTATGCACCTACCTATGAAGAGAGCAAAATAATGTATAGCAGGAAAATGGATGCTCCCTATGGTAGCTTGTGCTATATCTCTAGATTCCCCCGCAGTTATACTAGCAAGAAAATTTCTAAATTCAGATTTACGGGGTTCACTAGCACTACCCCATTGTGGAAGTTTGCAAGCAGCGGTAACATCCTCTAAGTCCATGGTATAAGATTTTTCATAAAGATCAAACTGGACAGTTGGAGAATTACGTGAAGATGAAAATTCAAACCTCCTCACAAATGTACTAGTGAGATAGTGGTATTGGCGGCACTTCTCTGCCTCGAAGCTCACAAGATCAGCGTTACGCAAATATGCATTAAATTCTTCCTTGATTCCCGCTCGATCCATAAAGTTTTCTGAAGGCCATTCACAAGGCCGCATTGGAGCGTCCCTTGGTGGCTCATCGTCAGCATCACGCATTGCAAGCCTGGGTCCTTGCTTCCTTGAAGAACCACCTTGGAACATTTTCCTATGCATATTTCTTCCTGTGAAAAATTTCTGAAATTTTTAGTAACTTCAAACAAAAGTGAACCAAGCTAAATAAAATTGATAGCAACTACTCCTACAAGTGCCTAGAGCCTATATCAAGCATTAGAACTACTTGGAACCATATAAATTTGACATGCAAGCTCAAGAACATGGTCACCTAGGCAGCACAAATTTGCAATGAATAGAGCACTAGAACAAAAACTAATTGGACCAATGGAGGAGTCACATACCAAGGAACAATCTCCCCAAGAAGTTTTGTGAGAGGTGCTTTGAGCAAGGAGATCGAAAATCGCAGCAAAATGAGCTAGAACACGTGCTTGAGCTGGATATTGGTGTTTGTGGGAGGAAGAATGAGTGTGTGGGTGCAGGAATAAGTCGAGAGGGGCCACCGTGGGCCCATGAGGCAGGGGGCGCGCCCAGGGGGGTAGGGCGCGCCCTCCACCCTCGTGGCCAGGTGCTTGCCCCTCCTGCTGTGTTCTCAGTGCCAGATATTCTCAAAAAATCTAGAAAAAATCATATTCCATTTTCAGGGCATTTGGAGAACTTTTATTTTCGGGGTATTTTTATATTGCACAGGTAAATCAGAAAACAGACAGAAAAATACTATTATTACTTTATTTCAACTAAATAACAGAAAGTAAAGAGAGGGTACAGAAGGTTGTGCCTTCTAGTTTCATCCATCTCATGCTCATCAAAAGGAATCCACTAACAAGGTTGATCAAGTCTTATTAACAAACTCATTCCGAATAACGTGGAATCGGAGAAATTTCGAATAACACTATGCTACCTCAACGGGTATATGCACATCCCCTATAATAAGAATATCATATTTCTTTTTGACAGTAGGAAGAGGAAACTCAAAACCTCCAAATATAATCGATGGAATTTTTCCAATAGAATTGATACTATGAACTTGAGGTTGTTTCCTCGAAAAGTGCACCGTATGCTCATTACCATTAACATGAAAAGTGACATTGCCTTTGTTGCAATCAATAACAGCCCCTGCAGTATTCAAAAAGTGTCTTCCAAGAATAATAGACATACTATCGTCCTCGGGAATATCAAGAATAACAAAGCCCGTTAAAATAGTAACGTTTGCAACCACAACAGGCACATCCTTACAAATACCGACAGGTATAGCAGTTGATTTATCAGCCATTTGCAAAGATATTTCAGTAGGTGTCAACTTATTCAAATCAAGTCTACGATATAAAGAGAGAGGCATAACACTAACACCGGCTCCAAGATCACATAAAGCAGTTTTAACATAATTTCTTTTAATGGAGCTTGGTATAGTAGGTACTCCTGGATCTCCAAATTTCTTTGGTATTCCACCCTTAAAAGTATAATTAGCAAGCATGGTGGAAATTTCAGCTCATGGTATCTTTCTTTTATTAGTAACAATATCTTTCATATACTTAGCATAAGGATTCATTTTCAGCATATCAGTTAATCGCATACGCAAAAAGATAGGTCTAATCATTTCAGCAAAGCGCTCAAAATCCTCATCATCTTTTTTCTTGGATGGTTTGGGAGGAAAAGGCATAGGTTTCTGAACCCATGGTTCTCTTTCTTTACCATGTTTCCTAGCAACAAAGTCTCTCTTATCATAACGTTGATTCTTTGATTGTGGGTTATCAAGATCAACAGCAGGTTCAATTTCTACATCATTATCATTAATAGGTTGAGCATCATCATGAACATCATCATTAGCATTTTCACTAGGCTCGTGTTCATTACCAGATTGTGTTTCAACATCAGAAATAGAAATATCATTTGGATTCTCAGGTGGTTCAGCAATAGGTTCACTAGAAGCATGCAAAGTCCTATCATTTTTCTTTTTCTTCTTTTTAGAAGGACTAGGTGCCTCAATATTATTTCTCTGAGAATCTTGCTCAATTCTCTTAGGGTGGCCTTCAGGATACAACGGTTCCTGAGTCATTCTACCAGTTCTAGTAGCCACTCTAACAGCATAATCATTTTTCTTACTATTCATTTCATTGAGCAAATCATTTTGAGCCTTAAGTACTTGTTCTACTTGAGTGGTAACCATAGAAGCATGTTTACTAATAAGTTTAAGCTCACCTTTAACATTAGCCATGTAATTACTCAAGTGTTCAAGCGTATCGGAATTGTATTTCAATTGTCTACCAAAATAAGCATTGAAGTTTTCTTGTTTGACAATAAAATTATCAAACTCTTCTAAGCATTGTCTAGCAGACTTATAGTGAGGAATATCACCTTCATCAAATCTATAGAGAGAATTTACCTTTACTACCTGTGTAGGGTTATCAAGACCATGAGTTTCTTCAACAGGCGGTGAATTAAGACCATGTATTTCTTCAATAGGAGGTAAATTCTTAACATCTTCAGCTTTAATACCCTTTTCTTTCATAGATTTCTTTGCCTCTTGCATATCTTCAGGACTGAGAAATAGAACACCACTCTTCTTCGGAGTTGGTTTAGGAATAGGCTCAGGAATTGGCTCAGGAGCTGGCTCAGGAAGTGTCCAATTATTTTCATTTGTCAACATATTATTCAATAGAATTTCAACTTCATCCGGTGTTCTTTCCCTGAAAACTGAACCAGCACAACTATCCAGGTAATCTTTGGAAGCATCGGTTAGTCCATTATAAAAGATATCAAGTATTTCATTTTTCTTAAGAGGATGATCAGGCAAAGCATTAAGTAACTTGAGAAGCCTCCCCCAAGCTTGTGGGAGACTCTCTTCTTCAATTTGCACAAAATTGTATATTTCCCTCAAAGCAGCTTGTTTCTTATGAGCAGGGAAATATTTAGCAGAGAAGTAATAAATCATATCCTGGGGACTACGCACACAACCAGGATCAAGAGAATTAAACCATATCTTAGCATCGCCCTTTAATGAGAACGGAAATATTTTAAGGATATATAGGTAGCGAGATTTCTCATCATTAGTGAACAGGGTGGCTATATCATTTAATTTAGTAAGATATGCCACAACAGTTTCAGATTCATAGCCATGAAAAGGATCAGATTCAACCAAAGTAATTATATCAGGATCAACAGAGAATTCATAATCTTTATCAGTAACACAGATAGGTGAAGTAGCAAAAGCAGGGTCAGGTTTCATTTTATCATTAAGAGATTGTTGCTTCCATTTAGCTAATAACCTCTTGAGTTCATATCTATCTTTGCAAGCTAAAATGGCTAAAGTAGCTTCTTTATCAAAAACATAACCCTCAGGAATAACAGGCAAGTCTTCATCATCACTTTCATCAATATAATCAGTTTCAATAATTTCTTTCTCTCTAACCTTAGCAATTTGTTCATCAAGAAATTCACCAAGTGGCACAGTAGTATCAAGCATAGAAGTAGTCTCATCATAAGTATCATGCATAGCAGAAGTGGCATCATCAATAACATGCGACATATCAGAACGAATAGCAGAAGCAGGTTTAGGTGTCGCAAGCTTACTCAAAACAGAAGGTGAATCAAGTGCAGAGCTAGATGGCAGTTCCTTACCTCCCCTCGTAGTTGAGGGATAAATTGTTGTCTTAGCGTCTTTCAAGTTCTTCATAGTAACCAGAAGATATAAATCCCAAGTGACTCAAAGAATAGAGCTATGCTCCCCGGCAACGGCGCCAGAAAATAGTCTTGATAACCCACAAGTATAGGGGATCGCAACAGTTTTCGAGGGTAGAGTATTCAACCCAAATTTATTGATTCGACACAAGGGGGGCCAAAGAATATTCTCAAGTATTAGCAGTTGAGTTGTCAATTCAAACACACCTGGATAACTTAGTATCTGCAGCAAAGTGTTTAGTAGCAAAGTAATATGGAAGTAACGGTAACGGTAACAAAAGTAGCGGTAGCAAAAGTAATATTTTTGGTGTTTTGTAGTGATTGTAACAGTAGCAACGGAAAAGTAAATAAGCGGAGAACAATATGTGAAAAGCTCGTAGGCATTGGATCGGTGATGGAGAATTATGCCGGATGCGGTTCATCATGTAACAATCATAACATAGGGTGACACAGAACTAGCTCCAATTCATCAATGTAATGTAGGCATGTATTCCGAATATAGTCATACGTGCTTATGGAAAAGAACTTGCATGACATCTTTTGTCCTACCCTCCCGTGGCAGCGGGGTCCTAATGGAAACTAAGGGATATTAAGGCCTTCTTTTAATAGAGTACCGGAACAAAGCATTAGCACATAGTGAATACATGAACTCCTCAAACTATGGTCATCACCGGGAGTGGTCCCGATTATTGTCACTTCGGGGTTGCCGGATCATAACACATAGTAGGTGACCATAGACTTGCAAGATAGGATCAAGAACTCACATATATTCATGAAAACATAATAGGTTCGGATCTGAAATCATGGCACTCGGGCCCTATGACAAGCATTAAGCATAGCAAAGTCATAGCAACATCAATCTCAGAACATAGTGGATACTAGGGATCAAACCCTAACAAAACTAACTCGATTACATGATAGATCTCATCCAACCCATCACCGTCCAGCAAGCCTACGATGGAATTACTCACGCACGGCGGTGAGCATCATGAAATTGGTGATGGAGGATGGTTGATGATGACGACGGCGACAGATTCCCCTCTCCGGAGCCCCGAACGGACTCCAGATCAGCCCTCCCGAGAGGTTTTAGGGCTTGGCGGCGGCTCCGTATCGTAAAACGCGATGAATCCTTCTCTCTGTTTTTTTTCTCCCCGAAAGCAAATATATAGAGTTGGAGTTGAGGTCGGAGGAGCTCCAGGGGGGCCACGAGGTAGGGGGTCCGCCCTAGGGGGGCAGGCGCGCCCCCCACCCTCGTGGCTAGGGTGTGGGCCCCCTGGTCTTCATCTTTTGCAAGGATTTTTTATTATTTCCAAATAGACGTTCCGTGGAGTTTCAGGTCATTCCGAGAACTTTTGTTTCTGCACATAAATAGCACCATGGAAAGTCTGCTGAAAACAGCATCAGTCCGGGTTAGTTCCATTCAAGACATGCAAGTTAGAGTCCAAAACAAGGGCAAAAGTGTTTGGAAAAGTAGATACGACGGAGACATATCAAGCCGACACGTGTTTCCTCCAGCCAATGATGAGTTTACACGTGGAAAATCCCCATTGGTCGTCGGGGCTGTTAAGGGGTTAACGGATCCAAAACCAGACCTGATAGCTTAATGGTGTTCCGTTACGGTGGATGCCACGTGTCGGTCACCCTTGACGAAAGCACTTCTGTGACGCGCGATTTATCGTCATGGAAGTGGACACTTCCGTGATGATAATTTTGGTAATGTCATGGAACACTTCTACGATAGCACAGGTATGACTATCTTGATTCTGTCATAAATTTGTCATGGATGTACATGCATGACGGAAAACGTGACCTACTGTGACAAACACGTATCATCACGGAAGTGTATTTTTTTGTAGTGAATAGCAAAGCTCGCGATACATCAAGATCGTACCAAATCAAGAACACGAGAGAGAGAGAGAGAGAGAGAGAGAGAGAGAGAGAGAGAGAGAGATCAAACACATAGCTACTGGTACATACCCTCAGCCCCGAGGGTGAACTACTCCCTCCTCGTCATGGAGTGCGCCGGGATGATTAAGATGACCACCGGTGAGGGTTCCCCCCTCCGGCAGGGTGCCGGGACGGGTCTAGATTGGTTTTCGGTGCCTACAGAGGCTTGCGGCGGTGGGACTCCCGTTCTAGGTTTCTTTCTGGAAGTTTGGGTATATATAAGAGGTTTTGGCATCGAGAACAAGTCAGGGGGTCTCCGGGCTGTCCATGAGGTAGGGGGCGTGCCCAAGGGGTGGGCGCGCCTCCCACCCTCGTGGGCAGCCCGGGACTCTTCTGGCCCAACTCTTTTACTCCATGGCCTTCTTCTGGTCCAAAAATAAGCTCCGTCAAGTTTCAGGTCAATTGGACTCCGTTTGGTTTTCCTTTTCTGCGATACTCGAAAACAAGGAAAAACCAGAAACTGGCACTGGGCTCTAGGTTAATAGGTTAGTCTCAAACATCATATAAAATAGCATATAAATGCATATAAAACATCCTAGATGGATAATATAATAGCATGGAACAATCAAAAATTATAGATACGTTGGAGACGTATCAAGCTGCATCAAATTTTGTTGTGTGTCTTCGTCTTATCCTGCAAAATATAGTTAAGGTGTCTAATGCATAAGACAAGGGACCACAGAGACGAGGGAAATGATTTGAAGCATATGACCAAATGTACTGCATAATTTTCTTTTAATGTTTTAAAGATACAGCGTCCGAACTGCATGGCCACATGGGTTCTGTCGCATTTTAAGTTTTTACAGAATGAACCACAAACAATCGTACAACGAACTGCAATGATTTTACAAATAAAAATATAATAAATTACAACCAAATCCTCGATACTGGTTAGTGAACTGCATCTGCCTTTTAAAGATACCAAACAACCCTCTTTTGGGTCCCTCTGAACCGCACAGGAGGGAGGCGCGGTGAACTACAAGATCGAAGCCAGCGAACCTACCCCTGCTGCTGAACCGCACGACTACGTATCCCGAACTGCTCGGCCACTAAACAAAAAGCTATGCCACATGATCAAACTGCAAAAGTGACGCCGGTGCGCTGAACTACAGGCTCAATTAAACTTCACGGTGCAGGCGGGTGCAGGATTAGCTGCCCAGGCAGGAGCTCCATCTTGAAAAAACGCAAAAAATAATATTCAGTGAGCAGCAAACAAATTCAAAGGAGCTACAAATAGGGGGGAGGCTGGTCGAACAATGAAGGACACCATAGTGGGAACCTTAATTAGTGCAGGCATGCGGAGGGGGAGGCGGACTGCCCGCACGACCGGTGATGCACGCAGATGCACTCCGCACAGCACGAACGCATCAAGTGAACTACACAGGGGCTGGGGGTGGACCCCCTCCTCTGCTCGCCGTGGTGTTTTCGTCCACTGAATCATCGTCGACAGAAGGTAGGTGGAAGAGAGGTTACAGAGAGAGGGGGAACCACCTGCATCTCGCTGCCGGAGGCATGGTGGAGCACCCCCTGCTATGGCATGGTGAGGTCACCGAGGGACTGCAGGGAGACGGTGGTAGGGCTTGGGTAGTCCCAGGACCCTGACGAGGGCCGCGGTAGGCCTGGGGCGGCGCTAGAGTGTTCGTTGGTCGCCGGAGGAGCGCTGCAGTCGAGGGTGTCCAGATCCGTTCCACAGGCGGCCGGATCCGTTCCAGGTGGTGCGGCATGTCGCGTGGGGTGCGACGAGCGCAGAGAAGGTGCGGAGGGCGAGACGATGGCTCCGATGGTGCGCGCCATGCCGGAGAGGTTGGGGTTCCGCCTCTGGTGGGGCGCACCGTGCCGGATAAGGTCGGGAGCTAGGGCAGCGACTCGGGTTGGTCGGGACACGCCGGAGGGTGGGGGCGGCCGCTCGTGTGTGTTGCACCACACCGGAGAAGGTGGGAAGGGTGGGGCGGTGGGTAGTGGGTAGTGTGTTCAGTCAGGGGAGAAGTGGGATGGGTGTTAGCAGAATAACAAAATGGGTTGGTACTCTTAGGAGTACGTACTCCTAAGCACGTGTCGGTGGCTGGTTTGTTCACTGGCGCATAGAAATCCTACCGCTCAAAGCTATTTAGCTTTTAGTTAAAGAAATGATGAGTGAAAAAAAATCAATCTAAAACAAACAGAGGTCATTGGTCCGATTTTTTAGGTGCTTTTATTTGCGTTGCGCTTATCCATCTCCCCTCCCGTCTCATTGGCGTTATGTGGCGGCGGCTCGCAAGGCTGGAACTACATCGGCCTGGTGGAGAAGGAGCTCGCTCGGCAGCAGCCTTCTTTGGCAGCGGCTCATCTGCTCACCGGCCAACAACGCCCTGACTGACCAGGTTTGTTTCCAGTGCGTGACTCTGATGTGTGAAACCAGATCGACAAGGCAATCAACTCTCTTTTTCTGCTGGTTTGTAGGTGGCTGGAGTCCGGCGATCATTGCCTTCCGCGTTCCAACAACCGAGTGCCATCCATGAGAACAATGGAATGGAACCCAGTTCTTACTGGTGGACGTAAAAGTGTACTGCAAGTTCTCCAACCGCAAGCACCTTTGGAGTCCAGCAATCACTAGTTAGATCTAGCCACTCTTCTTTCAAATCTTTCTTTGACTCAACAGTGTGTATACCATCATAGATCTGGTACGAATTGGTTGCGTGCAGTATTTTCTGCATTTTTTTTCTTCTAATAATGGAGTAGTCAATGTATTAGCGACACCAAATAATGGGTATATTCATCTCAAGTTTAGTCAGGATATGAGACCCATTCATCATCCCGTTAGTGCAAATTCTAGTAAATCAAGTGAGTATGTTCGTCAGTATATTGAGCATATTGTCACAGCCACCGCCCAAACTGATTGTAGAACCAGATGAGAAGCACCTTGTCTCACCCAATCTACCTAATTATTTTTTTATCCTTAAACACCTTAATAAAGTCTGAAGATCAGATTACTTACAGTTCCTGGTGTAAACAATTTTTAAGCTCTTTTTTTTTGTTTCTTTTCTCTTTGTACCCAGTTCAGTATTTTTTGTATATATAGCTACATATTAGGTATGTACAATTGTACAATGTTTCTTGAATCAAGTCTAACTTATGTTGCTAATTGTTTTCCTTTGAATATCCATGTATGTAAAACTTGTAGATTTGTTTGATTGAGGAGCACTTCCAGAAGTACATGTGGTGTTATCTGAAGCTTGCTGGAAGAATACCTCTTTCTTCTTCTTCTTCAGTTTTTTAGCATTAACCCTTTTTGAAGATGTAAATAAAGTAGCTGCATAGTCCAGTTTGCTTAGGCAGTGTACATGTATCAAGAAGCAAATTTCTGTACATGATGTACCAATGTATCGAGTATCTTGTTAACCATGGTGCCACTTGATAGATCTCTGAAGAAGCAGTGACTTTTGTTTACATGTATATAACACACAGAGTGAGAAGTACTGTGATACCCTTTGTTCAGTTCAAAAAATATGGATACTTCCTTTTGAAGTATCTCAGAGAAATTCCATTTTGTATTCTACTTTCTTGCAAAAATACGTAGCATATATACTACTAATCGACCATCCTCTGTTTGCTAAGTAAATATACACTCTTAGCAAAAAAGAAGAAGTAAATATACACTACTTTACAAAGTAGTATGCTTACTCAACCGATCTTAAAAACTGGCCAGTCCTTTATTTTCTGTCAAATTGTAGTATACTCATTTGTTTTGAAAGTAGCATATACCCATTAGATTTACATACACGGATAAAGTTGCCAAGTAGTATATACTTGTTTCAGTTTTTGGCGACGAAGTACTAGTAGTACAATGTCCTTCCGAAGGGAAATAATCCCAGTGAATGCCTATTATGAAACCAAGTAGTATATACTCTACCCCGCCCAAAAAAACAGTATATACTGATAAAAAAGACTGCACACACTCATTTGTATAAAAATAGTACATACTCAATAAAACCAGTACATACCTCTTTTGATCACAAGCAATTAATACCTACTCATTCTAAATGAAAAAAGACCCTGTGTATGCATGTTATGAAACCAAGCGGTATATACTGTACATGCAAAAGAAAAACAGTATATACTCAATTAAAAAGGACAGTACACACTCGTTTGGATAAAAGTAGTATATACTCAATAAAAACATTATATATCCCTTTTTCTTGTGGTGACGTAAAAAATTATGGATTCTTTTTTTGTTGAACGGTGCATGCACATGGATGGATTAGGCATCTGGTACTGCATCCCTTAATTTTAGGATCACCAGACGCATGCATGTGTGTGGTCGTTGCATGCATCAGTTCTGTTTAATCTTCTCTGGCTGTTTGTTTCTCACAATTAGGAATATCCAAACTGAAGTATCGGTTAAGAGATGGGAGTATGTACTCTTGGGAGTACAAAAGAGGAGTCGTGTGTATATATATATATATATAGGTAAATTATGTGGGGCACCTAGGTGTCTGGGCACCTAAGTAGCAATATAGCAAGTCATATTTGTAGTGCATGGCTTTCCAAATTTTGTTTGCATGCACTACAAGCATAAATGGACAATAATTGCTTTCCAACAAAATAATATACTACGGTTTCCTAGTATGATTCCTTTCCAAACAAAAAGGGTATGTATATATAATCTTATTTCTTAAGGTATCAAATATGACAAATAATACGAAACGTCGTTCCTATGGTTCGTATGTATATTAAGGATGTTTTTATGCATTTTTCTAAAGTTTTATGTTTCAAGGTATCTAGTATTTAAAAAAAATAGACCGGGTCGGACCTTTTAATGGCTAATATTTCTATACAAATTAAGGTGACCAAATAATATAAAATGCGATCATAAAAAATTGTTTTAGTTGTAGGAATATATGATGCATGCTGATACCCAGACATGATTTTTTTTCCAACGTACATACATCCACTGATGATTATTTTTAGTTTAAGGAATGTTTGTTACATATACCCACACATGATTCTATGTATTTATTGTATCGAGGTATATACTCATAAATTTAATGACAAGGTATGTAAATACGATGAGTATGCATATACAAGAAAAAAATATTGAGTACTCTAGGGTGTATACATACACAAAACTCTAATCAATACATACTAAGTAAGTGAATCCAGACGTACCTAATCTAGTGGGTATGTATTAAATATTCTGGGTATATACATAAAAAAATCTAATGTGTTACATACTAAATATTCTGGGTATATACGTACTAAAAAATCAATGAGTGTGTAATAAATAAATGAATCCGTACATATCTAATCTGATTGATACACACTAAATATTCTGGGTATATACATAGATAAAAATCTAATCTATACGTACTAAATATTCTGGGTATATACATAGATAAAAATCTAATGTGTACGTACTAAATATTCTGGGTATATGTGTATTAAAATTTAATGGGTACATTCTAAACACATGAAATCATATATACATACTAAATATTCTGGGTATATATGTATAAAAATTTAACGGGTACATACTAAACAGATGAATTCATATATACCTAATTTGTAATATATCTAATGTGTAGTATTTTTTCCTTCTAAAGATATATGTTACCATGCATGGCGTGTTTAATGACATCCATTTATGATATGCATTATAATTGTTTCCATATTTACTTGTTTGAGAATTGGCAATTAGTAATGGATTGACTAGTTACCTTCTATACCTATCACAATAACACGCATCTAAATGCAATCAAATGGTGGAAATGCAAGGAGCCTGGGCACCTAGGTGTCCCATACTGCCGTCCTATATATATATATATATATATATATATATATATATATATATATATATATATATATATATATATATATATATATATATATATATATATATATATATATATATATATATATATATATATATATATATATACCCCCCCACACACACACCCCACACACACACAAGGAAAGGGGGGCGCCTTCCCACTTGGGCCCTTGTGGCCCAAGTTGCCTTTCACATCTTGGCCTTTTTAGGCCAATTGGTATTAAATTAAATATATATTTGTTATAAACTCTTTCAAAGCATTATATATTTTCCACCTATATATATTAATCGATATTACCCGATATTCACCGACACCCTTCTGGTGACCCTAATACGCTTCCGGAACCTCTCGGAACTATTCCAATATTAATGAAATATTTCCACAAATATATTCTCATCAATCCCGTCCTACTAATACTCAGTAGATCGTGATTACGTTAAGCTTGTGACCTCGTAGGTTCGGGAACCATAGCCATGCACGAAACCCCTTCGTTCAATGACCGATAGCAGAACCGTGGACATCCATATCGGTCCCTATGATTACATGAATGATATTCGAGTAAACCTTTGGTTATCATGTGATGTTTCCTTTGCTTCGCGATACTTTACAAAACCTGGTGTGCATCGGTATCCTCCAAAGTCATCACCATGCTCACTATACCGTTGCTCCCGTTGCCGGTTTTGTTCTTCTTTCTCGTTGCCGTGTTCCGGCATCCCCGTGACGTAGTCACTTGTGTCTGGCCAGACGATGATGGATGCCATCACACAGAGAGGGCCCTAAGATTATCTCTCCATCGTCGGAGGAGCAAATCTCACTCTCGAGCTGTCCGGTCACTTGTCAAACTTTCCGGTGAGCCTGAAAGTTGTCGTTATGATCACCTCGTTATGATCACTTTCCGGTGAGATGCAACCCCAAAGCCCACCGTCCAGTAGGAAGTGACCAATACAATCTCATGGTATGAGGAACTAAAATACATGCCAACACTCCGTGTTATAACAGATGGTTTCAGACGATATAATCACATAGTATAACAGACAACTATTGGGTCGATTCAATATGATTGTTCTTCTAACACCATACCCTCATGTTGTTTTAGGACTATGATTACACTTAACGATATCCTAAAATCCGGAAAACATGATCACCAACAACACTTGAGCCAGTCTTAGAGGCGAGACCGGGAACCTATTGTTTACCGTTTATTATTCCACACGTGCATATGAGTTTTCCACTGAATCACATATTCCAGGATCATAGCAGTTATAGCATGGAATATAAACTCTTAACTATCACTAGTAGAAAACACGGCTTTCGTCACAGCCGGATCGGAGCAATAGTCCCGGTTGCATTACGAACCGGGACTAATGTGAGCATTAGTCCCAGTTCGAGTGGCTAGGGTGTCGGGAAGGCATTAGTCCCGGTTCAAATGGGACCTTTAGTCCCGGTTTTGAGACACGAACCAGGACTAAAGGGTCCGATGCCCTTTAGTCCCGGTTCGTATATCAAACGGGGACTAAAGATTAGACCTTTAGTCCCGGTTTGAGACACGAACCGGTACTAAAGGGTGCGATGTCCTTTAGTCCCGGTTAATGTTACAAACCGGGACTAAAGGATTTTGATTTTTTTTTTGATTTGTTTTTTGTTTTTAGTTCCTTTTTCAAATTGCTTATATCTTTTAGGATATTTGATGTTTTTGAGTGATTCTTTTTGCATTAGATTCAAAATTTTGTCTAGTTTCTGTTTGTGCCATTAGTTTTCAAATTTGAATGATTTAAATAAGAATTTTTTAAATTTGCTTCAAACACTAGATTGTGCATAATTTGAGTTTAAAATAGATTATAATTTAATTCTTTTTGCTCCTAGTCACATATCAGATTGTTGTCACAGTAATATTTATTTGGTTATTTTTAGAATAATATAAATTAGGATTTTAATTAAAACAGTACTGCTTTGCTTATATAGTTGTTTTAATCCTTTAATTGTTGTTTTCAATTATTTTAAATTAGTTCTTTCTATAGATTTTAACATGTTGTAGTAGGCTTCTGTTAGACAACAGTAGATAAATTTTTATAATTAATTAATATTTATTTTGCTACTATTTTGTATTAATAGTTGTTTAGCCTATAATAATAGTTGATAGAATTAGTTTTGCTATATTAAAAAGTGACTTTAATAGAACGTGACTCTGGCTTGGTTAACCTTAGTTGTGACTCTTGTTGGGACGGTGCTAGCAGATGTAGTCGACGGTAGGATGGGATGGACACCATCGCGGACTAAAGGGGTTCAAACTCTACCCCCCCCCCCCCCCCCCCCCCGTGTATCACCATTTCATTTTTGGAAAAAACGAAAAAAATGGTAAAAACTTCAAAAATTAAAATCCTTCGAGATGTAGTTTTGTTACTACATCTACTAGTTAGGAACATTTAAAAACATAAATTTGGACATGTTTTGCAAAAAAATGTGATAAAAAAGTAGAACGACTATATCTTTTGCATACGATGTCAAAAAAAGTATAATATATCAAAATGTTCAAAACGAAAATCCGCATCCAATTTTGACCGCCATAGGCCGTATTGCAATTTTTTAGAATCCTCAAATTCTAAAAGGAAAAAAAGATATGCTCAAATTTCAGTTTTTTTGAATTTTGGTCAAACTGTGGTCAAACTACTTATTCAAGAAATATTAGGGTTACTAAATAATTATTCAAGAATATTAGTGTTACTAAATAATTATTTCAGTTTTTTTGAATTTTGGTCAAATCTGGTCAAACAGTGGTCAAACTATGGCCAAACTAGTTATTCAAGACATATTAGTGTTACTAAATAATTATTGGTTTTAATAATAATAGTTTCAAACACAAACGGTGTAATGTGTGACTTCATGCTCAAGCTAAACTCCTGAGGGTTAATAGTATTGACAGCTTACTATTGTCAGGAAAACAACAAGTGCAGACTTGGAAACTAGGGTGAATAGAACTCGAAAGTTAAGCGTGCTCAGGCTGGAGTAGTGAGAGGATGGGTGACCAGCTGAGAAATTAGATGATTTGGAATGAAGAGGGGTGATTAAAGATTAGAGATTAAATTGAGCAGCCATGGGGGTGATTAGAGATTAAATACAAATAATTCTGAAATTTGAAAATCAAGAAAAAAATCAATTTTTTCCAAAAAAATTAAAAAAATCCTTTAGTCGCGGTTGGTGTTACCAACCGGGACAAAAGGTCAAGCTCCAAACAGCGGCCACTTGGAGGGCTTTTAGTCCCGGTTCCAGAACCGGGACAAATGGGCCTTTTTCTAGTAGTGTATGTATAATGGAAATATAATAGTACAATATTATTGCCTCTAGGGCATATTTCCAACAGTCTCCCACTAGCACTAGAGTCAATAATATAGTTAGCACTTTTAACTTTAACACCAATGGCAATCCGGTGCCAGTCCATGCTTTGCTTGTGAATAGAATTCATCCTATCGAATCTGACAACTTCAGATCCGTGTGTATCATTTGCATTTCTATGCATCTATCATGCTTTCACAAGAATTCATAATTTGTGTGAAACCGGCTTGGTAGATTGAATCACTGGTAGAACCTTTGATTTCTTAGAGTGAGTTATGGAACCACTAGTAAGAATATTGTTCCAATGATACAATCATCTAGAAACCATACCAAGCTCATAAATGAACTTTCGATTCATCACCCTTCATTTTTTCTTCTAAAGCAATAATATACTTAGCCTTCTATTATAGAATCTACCACAGTAACTTTTTGGACCAATTCCAACTTACCGTGCCACCATAAATCACTTTTAATTGAAATCAAAAAATCCCTTGGAGCATAGATGAAGATTTTATGGATGTACTACTTACAACGAGCCATCATTGATGTAACTCCTTACAACAATCTCTTCATTTTCCTCGTGTGTGAAAAACATGAAGATTTTATCGATGCACTACTTACAACGAGCCTTCATTGATATAACTCATTACAACAATTTCTTCATTTTCTCCGTGTGTGAGAAACATGGCGTTAATCCTTAACAACATTTTCATTATTGTACTATGATCAACAATTTGACCATACTAGTAACTTTTACATACAACTAACTTGGAGTTTTGGAAATATCTGGTTGTTTACATACCATGGAATACAAGTGTGGTTGAAATCATATTTCGCTCATCAGTATCTTAGGATACTGACTCTTTCGATGTGAAATTGACAAGAAACTCTTATTGACATTTTACGTACTAAACTGCTTTAGTATTCTGTCAATATGTATTTTGGCTAAGTCCGATTAGTGATGTCTACTACGCAACCTTCTTCTTGTAGACTCATGTTGGGCCTCCAAGCGCAGAGTTTTGTAGGACAGTAGCAAATTTCCCTCAAGTGGATGACCTAAGGTTTATCAATCCGTGAGAGGCATAGGATGAAGACGGTCTCTCTCAAACAACCCTGCAACCAAATAATATAGAGTCTCTTGTGTCCCCAACACACCCAATACAATGGTAAATTGTATAGGTGCACTAGTTCGGCAATGAAATGGTGATACAAGTATAATATGGATAGTAGATATAGGTTTTTGTAATCTGAAAATATAAAAACAGCAAGGTAGCAAGTGATAAAACGGAGCATAAACGGTATTGCAATGCTTGAAAACGAGGCTTAGGGTTCATACTTTCACTAGTGCATGTTGCGTTAATGCCCAGCTACCCGACCCTGCTGCTTCCCACGCTTCTGCAACCATTCCTTCCTAAGCTTCATGTCTCGTCCACGCTTCTTCGTATCGGAACTACCTCTCTCCTCACAAGCCACGCAGCAGAGCTGTCTCCAAGGCGGGTATTAGTAAGGCCATACGGTCTGATTCTTATGTGACAACATGCTCCACGGTCGTCTCCGGGAACAAGGCCAAGAAACCATCGTTGCATGTCCCCCGGTCTAGCCTGACCTGAACATTTCTATCTCCATCTTGCTTGTTATCCCATGTGTAAGGGTACCCCGAGAATCCTAGGTCCACCATGCCACAGTCAAGGCAGGCAGTCCCTAAAATCCTCCATCTGTGAAAATGTTCTCAAGTTGCCCCCCCCCCCCCTCGCTGGTCTTTTGAAACATTGCTTCCTTAAAGTCACCTGCACACAACCGTGGAAGGTTGTCCTGGCTTCTGAGGTATCTGATAGCATCCCATGAATTCTTTCGGAGGTCGTGCGTGGCTCCCCGTAGAAACCAGTGAATCTACATGGCTTGCCGTCAAGCACAATCTCTGCATCAATGAAATATTAGCACCAGTGCCTCACTGTAACCTGCAGATGATCTCTCCACCACAAAGCTAATCCTCCACTTCTACCCACACAATCCATTGCCACACCATTTTTGAACCCAAGACTCCACTTGAGTCTCTCCATCGCTCTCGCCGTTTTTTTGGTCTCGCTCAGAAATACCACCGCTGGGTTGTACGACCCAATTAGGTCTCGAAGCTTGCCCACTGTGGAGTCCAATCCCAGTCCTTGACAGTTTTAGGCCAGGCAACTCATTGGTCCCGGCAGCCCTGATCCGCAGGATCCGCCGATGCATCATTTGGATCGGGTGGACTTGCTTCCTTATAATGCAGGAGTACTACGCGAGTGGATCCGACGCAGCCATGGCAACGAGCGGCAGCAGGCTGGACCGCGTTGCAGCAGATAGCAGATCTGAATGTGAGAGAAGTTTAATGCCTCTTCGATGTAGTACTCTATTAGGTAAAGCTTCAATTAGGAACAGTGGTTGTACGGAGAAAACACTAGTGGGGTTTTTTTTTGACGAAAAAAACACTAGTGGTCGCATCAATAATTCTACACCTACGGGCCTGTTACGTAATCACTAGATGCCAAAGTTTCAAAAAAAATCGCCAGGTGCCATGATGCTTTCGTAAGGTGCTTAAGTAAAAAAAAAATACGTAAGTGTGGCAAAGCTCGGGTGGCATAGTATAAAATTGGTTAGATGTTTGTGGGTAGGCATGGTGCAGCATAGTGCAGGACTTGCCAATACCCAGTCGATTCCACGCACAGATCATGGAAATGGAGTAGCTGTCTTGTGATGCCTACATGCGGCAAATCATATCTGTGCAGCTAGCGTAATCAATTCAGTCGTCGATACGGATGCCAAAAGAACATGCCATGCGGATGCGGATGCACATCTCCATTTTTCAATTTGATTTGATACGCATGATTCACTCGTTGGGCGCTACAGTGGATTAGGTGTGTGTGTACTGTGGGGCATTTGATGAACGCAGATGCCCACAGGCCTATAAGTAGCACGTGGTCAAGCTCAGCACCACACTCGTTGGGCGCCAAGCGAATTAATCCAGAGCATTGCCAACACCACGCTCGCTCCGCGACGTACGCGCGGTGATGTCCACCACCGAGGTGCTCCTCGCCGGCCCGGGCAGTGTCGGCGGCGGCGAGCGCCTGAGCATCGACGACGCGCTGGCGCTGCACGCGGGGGAGTTCGGGCGGTGGCAGCTGCGGCACTTCCTGCTGGTGACGGCGGCGTGGATTCTGGAGGCGATGCACACCATGGTCATGGTCTTCGCCGACCGCGAGCCGGCCATGTCGTGCCCCGCGGGGGACGGCCGGTGCGGCGACCGCTGCGCCGGCGCCGCGGCCGGGTGGGAGTGGGACCAGGGGAGCGGCTCCTCGACGGTGGCCGAGTGGGGACTCGTCTGCGGCGAGAGCTACAAGGTCGGCCTCGTCCATGCTCTCTATTTCGCCAGCGCCATGATCGGTACGTACGTACGATACTGCTGTGCTCCCGTCGGTGATCTATTATGTGGATGATTCCGCCGTTTTGATGCTCCCGTATAGCCGTTACTCTACATCACATGCTGTCTGCCTCAGTCATTCGAATCACTGGATCGACGCATTACTAGTTCAAGAGGATAGTTGTAGTTGTATTGTAAACTTGCTGATCGTGATGCTCTGGAGGTGCTGCTTGGGATGGTTTGAGCCTCTGCCGTTTCCTTATCACCGCAAAACTCGGACGCCCAAGCTCAATCTTAGCAGCGTTTCTTCTTTTGGTAGTGGGTTGTTGGCCTACGTGCCTGTTTATCGTTCCTTCTCTGGCCTGCGTGCCGTGAACTATGTTGGCCTGCGTGCCTAGGTTTGTGGCCTGATACTCTATTTGCTCATCTCTTTTCGTGGTTGCTTTAGCGTCTGTTATACTCTTGGTGGTGGTTTTATTTATAAAGTCGGGCATATATACTTTTTCTCTAAAAAAAGTTAAACCGCAACTAGATCAGTAACGTATGTGTTACTAGTATGTGGAGCAAGTAATGTTGATTTTATTTAGAGTAGCAAATTGACGTTTACAACTCCACAAATATTAGTACTCATAATCTGAGCATTGGCTTATACTTTGCACCAATTTGAGCTCTCTTCATTAAAAAAGAGAGCTAGATTACAATCCAAGAGCTACATTACGAGTCAATAAAATACACCCCTTTGTCGAAAAAAGTTTGGTCAAACTGTTTATTTATTTATCAATTTATTTTGCATTGTTGTTTCATGTACTTAACCATATGGTTGGCTTGTTGCAGGCGCTGGCATCTTTGGACACTTATCAGACTCTTCTCTAGGTCGGAAGGGATCCCTCTTGGCGGTGTGCTCCCTCAATGCCATTTTCGGCCTCCTCACCGCGCTCTCCCCCAACTATTGGGCCTACGTGGCCTTGCGCATCCTCACGGGCTTTAGCGCTGGCAGCATTTGCCTTTGCTCCTTCATCCTTGCCACAGAGCCCGTAGGGCCCTCCTATCGTGGCGTTGTTGGCATGTCGACATGTTATTTCTTCTCCGGCGGCATCGCGATCCTTGCCGGCATCGCCGCGATGTTCCAGTCCTCCTGGCGCCTCCTCTATGTCGTGACCTCCATGCCCTCCCTCGTCTTCGTGCTCACCATCATGCCGTTCGTCTCTGAGTCCCCACGTTGGTACCTTGTGCGGAGGCGCGCCGAGGATGCAATGCGCATCATACGAGACATTGCGTCCACCAATCGAAAGAGCATCCCAGATGGCATCACACTCAAGATCGACGATGAGGATGACATCAACAAGAATATCGAGGAGTCGTCGTCAATCCTAGACGTGTTTCGGTCACGAACGACGCGGGGCAGGCTGGTGCTGTCAGTGCTCATCAGTTTCCTTTGTTCGGTAGTATACTACGGGCTGAGCCTCAATGTGGTCAATCTAAAGATTAACCTTTACATCAGTGTGGCTGTTAACTCTCTCGCCGAAATGCCCGCATTTCTTCTCACTACGGTGCTCCTCCAACACTTGGGTCGGAAGCCACTCGCCATTGGCTCGATGCTTCTCAGCGGTGTTTTCTGTACATCTGCCAGTCTTATTACCGGCGTCGGTGCCATGAGGTAATTAAATCCTTCTTGTTTTTGCATGTACGTGACATGATGAGTTAGAAGATTTGCTTTAACCGTAGACAATTGCATGTCATTGTAGGGCGCTGAGGATGGCATGTGGGGTGGTAGGAATCTTCGGAATGGCCGCGACATATAACCTATTGGTTGTATACACAGCAGAGTTGTTCCCTACGACGGTGCGTACTGCGGCGATGGGATGTACGTTACAAGCTTCCAAGATGGGTGCCATACTAGCACCCATGGTAGTGTTACTCGGGGAGCGGATGCCATTCGCGGTGTTTGGCATGTTGGGTATCATCGGTGGGCTACTCGTGTTCTGCCTCCCAGAGACTATGCACAAGCCATTGTATGACACCATGTTCGGGTTGGAGAAGGGCGAGGGAGAATTTGTAAATAAAGGGGAAATTACAAGAGGAAACTCCGAAATTTGACCAGCTTTCATAAGCACTTTCTCCATAAGTAGACCCAAAGATATTACCAATGGAACCATGTTGCACACAAAGAGCGAGGCGTGTTGGTTTTCTCATATGCATTACTATGTTTGCATCTGCTAGTGGATATACTCTTACTTTTAAAGATTTTAGTAGAGGGTTTCTATTTGTAGTATGATTCTACTTTTGTGTGCCCGCACAAGATATTTTTGTGGGTATTTTTTTTTTGTCCTAACATCACCCCACACTAGTTTGTTGTTGGAAAAGGCTAGCTTCCAAAATCTGCCTAGCAGTAACATAGCAGTTCAAGAGTAAAATCATTCGATTTATCAAATAACCATAAATAAATCTTCTTAGGTCTATTGTCTACATAATACATGTCAAACGAATGTCACGATGCCTTCACTTGTCTATGCGCTTATTTGTGATACAAATTTTCAAGATGTTATCAATTAACCAAAGGATACTTGTGATGACTAAAAACATACTTTATTCCATACTGATCTTCGGAGGCAATTTTTTCTTGAATTTGCCTCACACTTCAAAATTATGAAATAGGTTGTTGGAATGGAGTATCTTTATGTCCCTAAGGATTTATGTTTAACATATTAGGGTATTGGGACGATGTTCTACTTGCCGTACTATCAAAGGGATCTCCAAACCAGCAACATATTATTTGGACACCAAAATTAATGCTAAAATAACATATTGCAGTAAGACAAGGATCATTGATAAAAACAATGACAAACCTACGAGAGTGTTGGGACGTAGTAGGTACCTAAGGGCATCTATAGCAGATCCAAATAAATTAATCCCCATCTTCTCCCCCATCCTCTAAAAAGTTATTTTTAGGGGACTAAATTTTTCTTAGTTACCGGATTCTCCCAAAGCAGCATGTGGCCGTGCGTGCGTGCGTGCGTCCGTGTGTTGTCTGTCCACTGACGAGCCACTCTGGCTCGTATCCAAGTGCTTCGGCGTCGACATCTCTCCACGTGCTACTCGCTGGTCCTCGACGTCTACGGCGCCATCTGCTCCATCCTCATGCCTCAGTTCCTCCGGTGGCCGGACCGCAGCTCTGTTGCTATCGCCGTCGTCAAGTCCATCTCCGACATGCCTGACGTGGTGGGTGTCATGGAGGGGATTATGGCCGGGTCTTGTGTTTGCGGTGGCACGACCTACTCCCTCGCCCACTGGGGCCTCGTCCCTACACCCACCAGAACATTGCCTGGATGGTTCACACCTTCAAGGAGAAGGTCAGCGACATTTGGCAGGTGGTAGAGGATGCCTTCGCAGCGCTCAAGAGCCGGTGGTGTGCCTGCAAAAGTGCACGAAGGTGAAGCACTGGGACCCCCCTGGTGCTCGGTGCCTGCTACGTGTTGCACAAATCTACGAGGTCGGAGGGGAGACCATGTCGGCGGAGCCGAATTCGTCGGGACTGATGGGATTCCGACACTGGTGAGGGTGGCCGAAGGTGCGGGGCAAGCGAAGGATCAAGTTTTCTAGGTCATCGGAGCAGCGACAGACCTCCGGCGTTGCGGGTTGATGTAGTGGCGACGTGGTTAGACGAGAGCTAAATTTTTGGGAGTGGTGGAGTGGGAGTATCCTCCATTTTCAATGAGATGTGTCTCTCACGACAATATAGGCTAGAGTTGAAATTTTTGCGGGATAGAAGGCTACATTTTTTGGGAATTAACGATTATGGGATATGCTAGCTAGTGCTTAATTCCCCAAAGAAAAGAATCCCCCTGGCATATATAGGTTTTTGGGCATCCGCTAGAGATGCCCTAATATACTAGCCAACCCCTAACACATTTTTTATGACATGGATTGATACAAAAAAAGGGATAATTGATTTTATACCCTTAGTTGTGTCCCCCTCGTCAGGATTGCCCCTAACTTCTGAAAACACGTGGTCTTGCCCAACCCATTTTGATCATCTTGTACTTTTGCCCTTTGACCGTTTGACCGTCACTTTAAAAACTTCATAACTAATTCATACTAAATCAGAAAAATGCAAAAAAGATACCAAAATGTTCGGAAAAACATCAAATATATGTCAATGTCACTTGCATTCATGACAAAAGTGTTGGTAAGTGCCCATCCGAGTTTTAGCTCTTACGATACCACCATGAACAGTGAAATCTAAAAAGAAATCAAAAAATTCAAAAAAAAAATTGTGGCAAAGAATGATAAATGTTTTAAGTGCTTGCCAAGTTTCATCAGGGAATGACACCCAGTCTCCGCCAATGGATTTCCGCAAGATGAGATGCTATGTAAGAGAGGAGACACGTCAAGATGAGATGGAGGCACGTAAGCTCAAAATTCCAAAGCGTCAGAGGACAACTGACTGCATAACTGAGGAGAATCAGTCCATCATGTTGGATCCGAACCCAATAGATAATGTGGCGCGAGCATTTTGGGACAAGCGTGTGTGGTGTCATGCACTCCATGAATCTCGAAGAAGGGGACAATGCACACGCCAGAGAAAGGAACGGTGCACACGCCGGCAACTCGTGATATGTATATGTTGTCGGTTAAATGTTTTTGTTCATGCAACTTGTAAAAAACTATGTGCATGTTTACATGATGTGCTAAACATTTAAAATTCGAAGGGAATCAAATTGTCTGAATGAACAAACAAATTATTTTACAAAGGCTGGGATACGACAACATTGAGTTTGCGTGCCGCCTGCCGGTCTCCAAATATATATGGAGGGCTCTATATGTGTTGTGACAACGGACGATATGGCAACTCTGGTAGAGTTTCTCTTATGATTGAGTGTCCCACTAGGAGAAAACAGGGCTTTGGTTGGGGCCTGGCCAGCCCATTAGTCCTAGTTCAGTCACGAACCGGGACCCATGAGGGGCATACGTCCCGGTTCGTGCGCCCAGGGGGCCGGCCGGGCCTCGTGGGGCATTTGTCCCGGTTCGTCTGGACCCATTTGTCCCGGTTCCAGGCACTAACCGGGACCCATGAGGTGGCTATATATACCCCCTCGCCTCAGCAGAGCACTCCACACTGCTCTGTTTTTTCTGGCCGGCGAGGGAAGAGCTTTATGGTGCTCTAGCTCACCTCCTATGCACATGAGGTGTTCGATGAAATGCCCGAGCCACACTAGTTAAGCTTTCTCCTCTCGAAGCTTGACTTCCAAGATCCATTTTCCCCGAGATTTGTCAAGGTTTAGCGGTCCGTCACGTCCCGTCCCCGTCTTCACCGCGGTCGATCGCCCGCGCCGATCTCGTCGCCGGCGCCACCGTGGTGAGCCTCTTGTTCTTATCTTCTTTCTGAAAGAAAAAAATTCTTACTTTAGATAGATAGTTGTCTAATTTTCTTACTTTTGTTATTGCTTGTTATTATATAGTGCGATGGTTTTGGTATCCACCCCCGTCGGCCCTCGTCCTGTCTATGATTCGGATGTGGTATATATTATCTTCTATAACTATTTGGTTCATTTATTGTTTATGACAATTATGCCGACCAATGTGACATAGATTTTATTTATCTAGGAGGTATGTGAACCGGAAATTCCAACCGACCCTATTGTCGAGAGGTTAAATTTAGTTGAAGAAGAAAACAATTATTTGAAGGAAAAAATAAAAAAATTGAGGAGGAGGAGATGATATTGGAGTTGCATGTTGCGGATGTCGTCGATGATCACAAGATCAAGATGGACGCAATGCGTTTGAAGATTAGAAAGATTAGAAAATATGCCATTCATACTGAGGCTTGCTATCATTATGCCGTTGGATCAATTGTTACCTTGGTTGCGATTATGATCGCATTTGTTGTTGCATTGAAATGTTTTACATAGTTTCAATGTATGGTTTAATTAGATGCTCTGGAGAGCTATATGTTGTTCAATGAGAACTATGTATGTACTTTGGTTTTAATGTGATGATGAAGTTCTATTAATTTGGTCACTTATCTATCCATGATGTTCTGTATTGGTTTTTGACACACTTAATTATATATAATGCACGCAGATGAACAGACAATGGATGTACGGTGGCAGACATACCTCCGAGTACATTAAGGGCGTGCATAATTTTCTCGAAGTGGCTAAGGCAAACAAGCAGAATGGTTTTATGTGTTGTCCATGCCCTATATGTGGGAATACGAAGTCTTACTCTGACCGGAAAATCCTTCACAGCCACCTGCTTTATAAGGGTTTCATGCCACACTATAATGTTTGGACCAGGCACGGAGAAATAGGGGTTATGATGGAAGACAGCGAAGAAGAAGAGGACGATGACAACTATGTGCCCCCGGAATACGGTGATGCTGCAACGGGGGAAGCTGTTGAAGATCAAGAGGAATCAGACAATATTGTGCCCGATGATGATCTCCGACGGGTCATTGTTGATGCAAGGAGACAGTGCGAAAGTCAAAAGGAGAAGTTGAAGTTCGATCGCATGTTAGAGGATCACAAAAAAGGGTTGTACCCCAATTGCGAAGATGGCAACACAAAGCTCGGTACCGTACTGGAATTGCTGTAGTGGAAGGCAGAGAATGTTGTGCCTGACAAAGGATTTGAGAAGCTACTATTGAAGAAGAAGCTTCCAAAGGATAATGAATTGCCCGACAGTACGTACGCAGCAAAGAAGGTCGTATGCCCTCTAGGATTGGAGGTGCAGAAGATACATGCATGCCCTAATGACTGCATCCTCTACCGCGGTGCATAAGAGGATTTGAATGCATGCCCGGTATGCGGTGCATTGCGGTATAAGATCAGACGAGATGACCCTGGTGATGTTGACGGCGAGCCCCCCAGGAAGAGGGTTCCTGCGAAGGTGATGTGGTATGCTCCTATAATACCATGGTTGAAACATCTGTTCAGAAACGAAGAGCATGCCAAGTTGATGTGATGGCACAGTGAGGACCGTAAGAAAGACGGGAAGTTGAGAGCACCCGCTGACGGGTCGCAGTGGAGAAAAATCGAGAGAAAGTACCGGGCTGAGTTTGCAGGTGACCCAAGGAAAGTATGGTTTGGTTTAAGCGCGGATAGCATTAATCCTTTCGGGGAGCAGAGCAGCAATCACAGCACCTGGCCCGTGACGCTATGTATGTATAACCTTCCTTCTTGGATGTGCATGAAGCGGAAGTTCATTATGATGCCAGTTCTCATCCAAGACCCTAAGCAACCTGGCAACGACATTGATGTGTACCTAAGGCCATTATTTGAAGAACTTTTACAGCTGTGGAATGGAAACGGTGTACGTGTGTGGGATGAGCACAAACAGGAGGAATTTAACCTGCACGCATTGCTGTTTGTAACCATCAACGATTGGCCCGCTCTCAGTAACCTTTCAGGACAGACAAACAAGGGATACCACACATGCACACACTGTTTAGCTGACACCGAAAGTATATACCTGAACAAATGCAGGAAGAATGTGTACCTGGGCCATCGTCGATTTCTTCTGACCAACCATCAATGTCGAAAGAAAGGCAAGCATTTCAAAGGCGAGGCAGATCACTGGAAGAAGCCCGCCATGCGTACCGGTGATCACGTACTTGCTATGGTCAATGATTTACACGTAATCTTTGGAAAGGGTCCCGGCGGACTATTTGTTCCGAATGACGCTGAGGGACGCGCACCCATGTGGAAGAAGAAATCTATACTTTGGGACCTACCCTACTGGAAAGACCTAGAGGTCCGCTCTTTAATCGACGTGATGCACGTGACGAAGAACCTTTGCGTGAAACTGCTAGGCTTCTTGGGCTTGTATGGGAAGATAAAAGATACACCGGAGGCACGGGAGGACCTGCAACGTTTGCACGAAAAAGACGGCATGCCTCCAAAGCAGTATGAAGGTCCTGCCAGCTACGCTCTTACCAAAGAAGAGAAGGAAATCTTCTTTGAATGCCTGCTCAGTATGAAGGTCCTGTCTGGCTTCTCGTCGAATATAAAGGGAATAATAAATATGCCAGAGAAAAAGTTCCAGAACCTAAAGTCTCATGACTGCCACGTGATTATGACGCAACTGCTTCCGGTTGCATTGGTGGGGCTTCTACCGGAAAACGTCCGATTAGCCATTGTGAAGCTATGTGCATACCTCAATGCAATCTCTCAGAAGGTGATCGATCCAGAAATCATACCAAGGGTAAGGAGTGATGTGGCGCAATGTCTTGTCAGTTTCGAGCTGGTGTTCCCACCATCGTTCTTCAATATCATGACACACGTCCTAGTTCATCTAGTCGACGAGATTGTCATTCTCGGCCCCGTATTTCTACACAATATGTTCCCCTTTGGGAGGTTCATGGGAGTCCTAAAGAAATATGTCCGTAACCGCGCTAGGCCAGAAGGAAACATCTCCATGGGCCATCAAACAGAGGATGTCATTGGGTTTTGTGTTGACTTCATTCCTGGCCTTAAGAAGATTGGTCTCCCTAAATCGCGGTATGGGGGAGACTGACTGGAAAAGGCACGCTTGGAGGGGACTCAATAATATGCAGGGACGGGCATTCTTGGTCTCACGCACACTACACAGTTCTACAGAACTCTACCTTAGTGACCCCGTATATCGATGAACACAAGAACAGTCTGCGCTCCAAACACCCGGAGCAGTGTGACGACTGGATTACATGTGAACACATCAGGACTTTCGGCAGTTGGTTGGAAACACATCTCAGAGGTGACAACGCTGTTTGTGATGAGTTGTACTCATTGTCCAGGGGACCATCTTCGACTGTATTGATTTACAAAGGATACGAGATAAATGGGAATACATTTTACACGATCGCCCAAGATCAAAAGAGCACTAACCAAAACAGTGGTGTCCGCTTTGATGCAGCAACCAAGAGGGGAAAGGACACATATTACGGTTACATAGTGGACATATGGGAACTTGACTACGGACATGATTTTAAGGTCCCTTTGTTTAAGTGCAAATGGGTCAATCTGCTAGGAGGCGGGGTACAAGTAGACCCAAAGTATGGAATGACAACAGTGGATCTAAACAATCTTGGGTACACAGACGAACCGTTCGTCCTAGCCAATGATGTGGCGCAGGTTTTCTATGTGAAGGACATGTCTACCAAACCGAGAAAAAGAAAAGATAAGGAAGCGAACACATCATACGATGAGCCAAAGCGCCACATAGTTCTTTCAGGAAAAAGAGACATCGTGGGAGTGGAGGGCAAGACATACATGTCCGAAGATTATGAAAAGTTTCATGAAATTTCTCCCTTCAAAGTCAAGGCTGACCCAAGCACCCTGATAAACGATGAAGATTATCCATGGTTACGGCGCAATAAGCAAAGGACTCAAGCGAAGAAAAGGTGAAGACTTTCTCTCCACAACTATTATGATGATGCCTTTGATCTAGAACATCAGTGTAGTTACATGTGAAGAAATGAAATGCCTGTTGTAACAGACGAGTTTCCGTATGAAACCATGATACCTCGAAACAGATTGTCCGTTTTGTACACGAAGTGCATCCAATTTTGCCGTAACCATCTCAACTTTTTAGCACATGCTATGTGGGTGAAATGATGATGCCATGCCAACTTTCAACCTTTTCAGAGTTCATTTGAAATGCTTTTCAATTTCAGGGTCATATAGCTCAAAAAATCAGTAAATGCATGAAAAATAACAAATGAGGTCAGAAAGGGTTGAAAATTGATGACGTGGCTTTGCATGGTGCATACTGAACGCAAAAAAAGTCCGGAGTTTTAATAAGTTATTAAAAATAAAAGAGAGGCGCAATGCTCACCTGCACGTTGCTTAGCTTCAGGCCTTGAGAAACTACACATACCTCCGTGCAGTCTACACCATTTCAAGGCCTGAAGCTAAGCAACATGTAGGTGAGCATTGCGTCTCTCCTTCATCGTCTCTGCACTCAGGGCTTATAAACCACTGCGAGTGCCTCTCGCTTGGCGAGGTGGGACTAAAAGACAGCTGCAGAAAGAATCAATTAAAAAACTCTATTACCGGTTCATGCCACGAACCGGTACTAAAGGTGCTCGTGGGGCACCAGGCTTAGAACCGGTACTAAATGAAATGCCTTTGTAACAGCCTTAGAACCGGTACTAAAGGAATCAACTAAAAAGCTTTTATAAACCTCTAGTGTTATTGAAACTAAAATTATATAAAATTTATGCAACTAAAATTATCAAAGTATTTTCTGTTAAAAACATTAAAAGCAAAAAAGAATTTTCATAAAATAAATATATAAGAAAATAAAATAAATAAGTAGAAACAAAATAAACTTTAATAAATAAGTAGAAACAAAATAAGATAAACTTTAATAAAATAATAAGTAGAAACAAAATAAAATAAACTTTTATAAAATAAATAATTAGAAACAAAATAAAATAAACTTTAATAAAATAAATAAAAATAGCAACAGTAAGTATTTTGTTGTAAGTAGAAACAAAATCAAAAAATAAAGCAAAAAAGAAAATAAAAAACATGAAAAAAAATTAGAAAAATGCCACCTACTGGGCCACCATGGCGTGAATACGACTAGAAACCCAGCTAGTTGGGCCAGGATTCAGGCCCGCAGAAGGCCCAGCAGGCCCACAGGCATATCAGTGTCGGATTAGGCCCATAGGTCTGCAGTTTAGAGTTCGAGAGGGAAGAGGCGGCGCAGCTTATAAACAGGTGCGGGGCGCTCTCAAATAGCGAGGTGGGACTAAACTCCCACCACCACGCCGCTGTGCAAGGCCATTTGTCCCAGTTCGTGGCACGAACCGGGACCAATGCCACCCTTTGGTCCCGGTTCGTGGCACCAACCGGGACCAATGCCCCCCCTTTTAGTCCCGGTTGGTACCACCAACCGGGACCAAAGGTCTCTGCTTCCCGCCCTTTGGGCTACTGAAAAGAGACCTTTGGTCCCGGTTGGCGGCACGAACCAGGACCAATGCTCTGACTATATAGTCAACACTTGTGAAATTTTCGTTTTAGTTAGTTCTTCGATCCCTCCGAACGCCACCCAGCTGCCCTTCTACCCCGCCGTCGCCGCGCGCCGCCTCGACGCCGTCGTCGCCCTGCGCCGCCACGACGCCGTCGCCGCCCCGCGCCGCCCCGACGCCGTAACCGCCCCGCGCCACCCCTGCCCCGACGCCATCGCCGCGCCGCGCCGCGCCGCGCTACGGTCCGGCGGCCTTTCTTTGATTTTTTTTGTTCATATGATGTTCATATGATGTTTTTGTTCATTTGATCATATGATTTTTTTTTGTGCATATGATGTTTTTTTCATATATTTATTATTATTTTATTTAGGTTGTTAGTAGATATCGATTTTAGGTTAGTGTAGAGGAAACAGTAAAACAAGGAAAAGGAAGAAAAGAGGAAGAAGGAAGAACAAAAAGAAGGAGAGGAAAAAGGAAAATAAGAAGAGGAAGAAGGAGAAGAAGAGGAGAAATAAATAAGAAGAGGAAAAAAGAAGAAAAAAAGATATTCTATTTTTTCTTCTTCTCCTCTATTCCTTTCTTCTTCTCCTCTTTTTTCTTCTTTTTTTCTTCTTTTTTTTCTTCGATCTTCTCCTCTATTCCTTTCTTCTTCTCCTCTTTTTTTTCTTCTTCTTTCTCTTCTTATTTTTTATCGGGTATGTCATTGTCGATATACCCCCTCCCTGAAAACTTCGACATGAGGGGGGAGGGGTCGCCGAGGGTTCGAGGGGCGAGGGTCGGGAACTAGCTAGGGTAGAGGGTCGAGGGTCACCGAGGGGTCGAGGGTCGCCGAGGGTTCGAGGATCGAGGGGTCGAGGGGCCGAGGGTTCGAGGGTCACGGGTCGTCGAGGGTCGAGGGTCGAGGATTGCCGAGGGGTCAAGAGGTTGCCTAGTGTCAAAGTATTGAAGAAATACATGGCTTCATCATTAGCCAGAAGTAACCGGGGCATTATGGTACGAAGTTCTCCAAAATTATTCTGGAACGGAGCCCCGGATAGAATAATCCGCCTTTTGGTACGAATTTCAGCAAAGGCCTTCCAAATAGCAATATTCGGAAGGCTCTTGCTGAACTTTGTACCAAAAAGCAAATTATCCTATCTGGGACTCCGTTCCAAAACAACTTTGAAGAGCTTCGTACCATTATGCGCCTATCATTTCCGGCTAATGATGAAGTCATGGTTTTCTTGAATTCTTTGACACTAGACAACGTGACATATAGAAGGGTAGATGAGATCAGGAAAAATATAGACCATTTTCTGCACATCCAGAATGGCGCCATTTTGTTAAATCCCTTGTTGGTCCGGACGTCGGACAATCATGAGAGAGGCGATCCGGCCCAAACCCTAGAAGCGCTGCCGAGGCCACCCAAATTTACCAAGTTAAAAGAGCGTTGTCGTCGAGGCCACCCAAACCCTAGAAGTGTTGCCGAGGCCACCCCAAACCCTAGAGAAGCGTCGAGGCCACTAATATGATTCCTTGTTATGATTAGCTAGCTAGGTCTACGTTTGCCACTAATATATCCATCTATCATATTTTGTATAATAATTGCCATGTCGTAATATTTGCAGAAACTATGGAGCACCGAGACTTGGAAACAGAACAGGTGTTGGGGGACATAATCGCAGCTGGAGGTGATGTCTCATACTATCTCAACGACACCGATGGTCTGGAAGGAGAGGGTGAAGCAGGCTACGGTGATCGAACAATGGAGGAGGAAGGACATGATTATGATGGCTCCGGTGACCGAATGCTGGTGGAAGAAGCACACCGTGATGATGGCTCCGATGACTGAACGGAGTCCGACCAGGTATATATATTAATTAAGCCTGTGCTGACTATAGCTAATTGATGCATTAATTGTTTTGATATGTACACATATTAACTCTCTTCTTTCTTCTTTTCTAGCCCTCCGGATCGAGCCAAACTTCTGTAACGAGACGAGGCCCGAAGAAAAAGTTGCGCTAGGATGAAAGGTTCGTGATCACAGAAATCGCGCGCGATGGCCAACCGATTGCACCCATCCGGACCAAGGAAGCATTTTCTGCTCAGTGCAGGGTTCTTGTTAGGGACATGATCCCGACCAGCATGCACCAATGGTATAAGCCTAAGAACAAAGACCCTGGGGTGTCTTATGTCAACGATAGGCAGAAAGCTAATCTTTGGACCGCGCTAAAGGAAAATTTCACCCTATCGCCAGAGGAGGATCCGGAGAAGCCAGTTATAGAGCCATTGGTCAAGGCTCATGCTCTTAAGAAGATGGCAGATCTATTCAGGAGGTGGAAGAATGAGCTGAAAACAACGTTGTCGACGAAGACAAGACTCCAGAATTCACCGGCCAGTTTGAGAAGATCAGAGATCACTGGGACGCATTTGTGGCCCACAAGACATCGGAGAAGAGTAAGAAGATGTTAGCGACAAACAAGAAAAATGCTGCAAATAAGGAGCATCACCATCGCACGGGGTCAGGTGGCTACCTTAAAGCCCGGCTGTTCTGGGAGAAGGCAGAGAATGACCTGCTTGATAAAGGGGTCGAACCAGAGACATTGAACTGGCCAGACCGTTCAAGGACTTGGTTCTTCGGGGTTGGGGGAACCTTGGACCCTGAAACAGGGAAGTGCGTTTGGATGAACGAGCAACTGCGAATACCCGTCATGAAGCTTCAGGAGTATATCGCCGTAGCGCAGCAAGGGACGTTCATTCTCGATAGAGAGAACGACGAGCTCACAATGGCCCTCGGGAATCCTGAGCACCCTGGACGGACACGAGGCACGCCAGGCTCCGTTTCGTGGAAGGATGGGTTTCCCGACGCAGGCGGTTACAAAGGCCAGGAGAGGAAGAGGAATGTGGAGCAGAACCAACTGCAGGCGCTGCACCCAAGGGTACAAGCGCTAGAGGAACGAGAAGTAGTTCATAGCAAGCGACCTGCCGAAGCTACCCCGCCATCTCAGCGGAGAAGCAGCGTGGCTTCCACCGAGCTGCTTCAGGAGCCTGTCTTCACGGCTCCTGCTAGCTACCACGTGGATGCTATCACGGAGTCTCAAGATTGCCACCTTATGACGCAATGGCAGAACTTCAGAGTCAAGGCGGCTGTCGGCTCTGTTGCACCTCCTGAACCCGGCGCAACTTTTCACTGCCATCCGATTCCAGAAGGATATGATGCTGTGATGGTGGATGAAATAACGGAGGGATTTGAGGAGCTTGAGCTTGACCACCATACCGGTGAAGGGGAGACTCGGCTGGGTTTCCGCTCTGAAGACACCATGTCTATGGCAGAAGGAGCTCATCAACCTTCCGAACTGGACGCCTCCGCCTCCTCCTCCTCCTCCGGCGAGTCAGGGCACTCTGCCTCCTCCTCCGGCGAGTGATCAGGGCACTCTGCCTCCTTCTCCGGCGTGTGGCGGCACTCCGCCTCCTTCTCAGCCAGCGCCGGCGCGTCTGATCAGCCAGCCTCCTCCTCCGCTTCGTCAGCAAGGGCGGAAGAGAGCCGCCGCCGCTCCGGCTGCTCCGGCCGCTCCGGCGTCTAGCAGTACACCCAGAGGCGGGAGGCAATACAAATTCAGTCCATCTCTCAAGCCTCTAGAGAAGTTACCATATGAGATGACCGAGAAGGAAAACGCGGAGATCTGTCAGGCCCAAGTGAGGGACTTCTTTGAAATGCAAAGAGCTAAGAAACATCCACCTCTGGAGGATAAGATCGATCCAGTGAAATCGAAGCGCACTTTGGATGCCCTGAAGCGACCACCACCATCTCCGCCGCAAACCAACTATGAGCGCATTATTGAAAGGACATATAAGGAAGCGTCCCGGTCGGGAAGTACTTGCAGTGATCGAATGTTAGCAGAACAAAGAAGTGGGAAAAATTCCCCAGCTCGGCGAACAAGCGAACCAATCGTGCCCCCCGCTCAAGGTGTCTAGCGATATCGTCGCTAATCATCCGGGGATCTTGCCCGGTACCAATCATGCAGACTACATGCACGACGACGATGCACATTTTGATATAATGGAGGTGGACGAATTCAGATACCAGTACGGGAAGCCTCTCGTCAAAGATGGAAGTCCTCCTCTAACAACAATGATGCGAAGATTCCATGATTGGTACATAAAAACCTGCAGAGAGTCTGGGAAGGATACTTTGACGCTGAGAGTTAAAGAGGAGCACGACCTCGTTGGAATTGATCTGTTGTCTGTTCCATTTGAGGAGTTCTTCCAGTTTTTCAATCAAAAGGCCCTCGATAAATTAACGGTCACTTGCTACTGTCTATAAGTACTACTTCTGTCATTAAGTCTCTATATATAGCTCAGCTCTTTCATTGCATGTATATATAATTATCCTCACTATATTATGCAGATTGAAGATCGCCGAATGCAAGAAAAGACAAATCAGTGATATTGGGTTCATCAACACCAATCTCATAGATGAATTTACGGTTAAATTTCATGCCAAAGAAGCCGATGCCAACTTGCTACGATCGTTGGTAATAAATCAAAACAAAGATATAATACTCTTTCCTTACAACTTCAAGTGAGTGTTACTGTCTTGTGCATATTCGGTTTCCCTTATTACTCGAGGTTATAGTAATGTAATTGATGAGTTATGCATGCGTGCGCAGATTCCACTATATTCTCTTAGAGATTAAGCTTGAGCAGGGACTAGTAACCGTCTTATACTCGAGAAGAAAAGATCCCGAGGACTATGCGGACATGACTAAAATGCTCGAGAAGTAAGTTCAATCGATCATTATCGCACCATATCGGCAACTTTGTTCATTTCCTGATATCAAGTAATTGTTTTCTTTTTCTGGCAGGGTTTGGAAAAAGTTCACCGCACAAGCTCCGGGACTGCCGGGGGAGCTGCGATTTACACACCCGAAAGTAAGTACTACTAGCTAGTTCCGCGCATCTCCCAGTGATTCTAGCGATAGTTCCATCAATACCATTTAGCATGCTTGCTTATCAGTTTGATTGACCTCTATTTCTTGTAAAGTGGTTGTGGCAGGAACCCGGGAATAATTACTGTGGATACTACGTTTGCGAGTCCATCCGCCACACGACCTGTGAGCGGGCTACTCTAAAAAACAATATGAAGTGCGTAAGCAATAATATTCTGTTTTATTACCATCATTTGTGTTGAGTTTCATTCATATATATGTATTGACCCCCTTCTTCAAATTAGATGTTCCAGATGCGAGATGAACTCCTAGCACAAGATCGCATACGAGCAATTCAAGAGGAATTGGCGGGATTCTTTCTTGACCACGTCATCAATAAAGACGAAGAATACCATGTGGAACTTGAGTTCATATGTTTGGGGATTATATTGTAAGAGATCTTATATTGTATATATATGTAGCCAGTAGCGTCGGATAGATATACGAAAACTTGTTGTTGGACCAATCTCTCGGAGAAGGAGAGGTCGATCACTTCTCTCTGTATATGTTCATGACGATCTTCTGTACTTAATGGTTTCCTTCATTTGCTTACTAGCTAGCATGTCGAGTCCTCTCTATACGTATAGCACGTAGCATCGACTAAGCACGGAGATAAGAGAGGACACTTCTCTCTATTAGCTATCTAACACAATATATGAAACCCCTACATTAACCCTACAAAACCCCCAAAACCCCCACCCCCTTTCAAAAAAACCCCCAGCCCCTGAACTGCTGACGCGTGGATGCATGTTTGTCCCGGTTGGTGCTACCAACCGGGACAAAAGGTCCCCCTGCCTGGGCAAGCCGCAGCGGCCACGTGGAGCCCCATCTGTCCCGGTTGGTATACGAACCGGGACTAAAGGTATTGGGCTTTAGTACCGCTTCAATTGTCGCTTGGGATCCTTCCCGACTACTTACCTAGGCATGCCTATTAGTGACACTCGTCTGCTGGAGAAAGACTTCCGCCCAATAATTGCCAAGATCCAACCTAGGATGGAGCCTTGGTAGGGACGGTGGCTTTCCAAGGCTGCTCGAGTGATTCTGATGAACTCCTCCCTTATTAGCCTATTGATGTACATCATGGGATTCTATAGTCTACATGAATCCCATCATCAGGAGGTCACCAAACTCCTCTCCAGATTCTTCTGGGCTTGAGAGAACAATAAACAGAAGTACCACATGGTGAAGTGGTCTGAGATTTGTAAGCCTAACGACCAAGGAGGCCTTGGGGTCATTTTATCCAAGCGGATGAATATTGCCCTCCTCTCCAAATGGCTCTGGCGAATTCAGACCGAGGAGGGAGGCCTATGGCTGGAGATTATCCGCGCGAAGTACCTTCGCGGGTGTCGGTGTCAAAACCGGCGGATCTCGGGTAGGGGGTCCCGAACTATGCGTCTAGGATCGATGGTAACAGGAGACGGGGGACACGATGTTTACCTAGGTTCGGGCCCTCTCTATGGAGGTAGTACCCTACTTCCTGCTTGATTGATCTTGATGAATATGAGTGTTACAAGAGTTGATCTACCACGAGATCGCAATGGCTAAACCCTAGAAGCCTGGCCTATATGTATATGATAATGGATGTGTCCTATCCGGACTATGCTCTCCGGTTTATATAGACATCGGAGAGATCTAGGGTTACATGGGATCGGTTACATAAGAAAGAATCTTCATAGCTGGTCGCCTAGCTTGCCTTCCACGCCAAGGAGAGTCCAATCCGGACACGAGTATGGTCTTCGGTCTTCATTTCTTCACAGCCCATCAGTCCGGCCCATGGATAACAGCCGGACGCCCGAGGACCCCTTAGTCCAGGACTCCCTCAGTAGCCCCTGAACCTGGCTTCGATGATGAGGGTTGGCCAGTCGTCGGCTTCTGCCCTCACGTAGGTAGTACGGAGGTGTTCGGGATGGATTCTAAACAATCTTGATCCAATTATATGGTCCTTTGGAGGAGTTGTTTAGCGCAACGAACAAGGCAATCGGACTGTATGGCTTGAACGCCCTCACTTAGCCATAGGAGTTTTATAATTAAGCAAGTGTGCAGCCCCTGGTCCAGGCCAGGGTGCTGTCAGCATCTGATCAGGAAATGCCGATCCTTCGCATGACGCGGAAAAAATCTCCAATGATTATTGTAACCCTCGAACAGCTGACCGGCTCTCGCCGTATCATGACAGTCAGTTTTCGGCTTTCTCTACTGAGGTGCTCATCTAGTCAAGGCCAGGGCACAATCGCAGTAGTTCTCCCTTTACTACCCTAGCCGATGGAGCGGAACGTAGGGTAGCAAGCACAGGAGCCGGGCAACCCAACTATTGACCAAAGACATGATTCGGAGCCAATGCATACAATGCTAAATTCGGGGTGCGGAACTTTTGTATAGGAAGTGTTCGGACTTTGCTGCCGTATTGTGGGGCGATAAGCAGCCCCTAGCGAATATGAAACATACAGAAGAGTATCGATGCGGCAAATAAGCAGATCGAAATAAAACGGAGTAAGAAGCGAAAACCACAGAAGCTGGGCCACGAACCATTTTGATTATAACTGGATGGATACGTCAAGGCGTATCTTGTACAGATGGTGTGAGAAGTATCCGGGCTATTAACATGCCGGAATCAGTAGGGCACAGCATGCGGGTCCTGAGAAATAAGTATGAATACCGTCAAGAAGAACGTATAAAGGTTACCCTACACACCTGTGCTGCTTGCCTCCGTTGTATGCCAATCCTTCCAAAGGACTCGCGATCAGGCCCGTGGAAAGAGGAACCTGAAACAAGAAAAAGGTAAAAGTACGTGTGTCCGGGATCTGTCTGGCCGAACTGTAGATCCCGGGTTATCTTGTGCCTCCGTCGATGTCCATGGAATTTTGAGTGCGTAATTGTGTACGCATGGTACGAATGCCACTACCTCATTGGAACTGGGACGGGGGCCGAATTGCTAGTCAAGCTCTTGACGAGTCGCGCCGTCCTGTTGCAGTGAAGTCCGGAACCTCTTAATGATGTCCGAGGGCTCGACAGTCGTACTATGGTGCTGCTTGGGAAGGCCGCTCTATACTTCTGCTGCTAAGGCGGCGGTGTGCTCCTCTGTTCGGAGGGAGCGTTCCGTATTGCCATTGACTGTTATGACGCCGCGTGGACCGGGCATCTTGAGCTTGAGATAAGCATAGTGTGGCACTGCGTTGAATCTAGCGAATGCGGTTCGTCCGAGCAGGGCGTGATAGCCGCTGCGGAAGGGGACGATATCGAAGATTAACTCTTCGCTTCGGAAGTTGTCCGGAGAACCAAAGACCACCTCCAGCGTGATTGAGCCTGTACAACGGGCCTCTATGCCTGGTATGACTCCTTTAAAGGTTGTCTTTGTTGGTTTGATTCGTGAGGGTTAATGCCCATCTTCCGCACTGTGTCCTGATAAAGCAGGTTGAGGCTGCTACCACCGTCCATTAGGACTCGTGTTAGGTGAAACCCGTCAATAATTGGGTCGAGGACTAGTGCGGCTGAACCGCCATGGCGGATACTAGTTGGGTGATCTCGGCGATCGAAGGTGATCGGGAATGATGACCACGGATTGAATTTTGGGGCGACTGGCTCTACCGCGTAGACGTCCCTAAGTGCTCGCTTACGCTCCGTTTTGGTGATGTGCGTAGCGTATATCATGTTCACTGTTTTGACTTGAGGAGGAAATTTCTTCTGCCCCCCAGTGTTCGGCTGCCGAGGCTCTTCGTCCTCGTCCTCACTTTGTGATCCCTTTTCCTTGTTTTCGGCATTTAACTTGCCAGCCTTCTTGAAAACCCAATAATCTCTGTTGGTATGATTAGCTTGCTTATCCGGGGTGCCGTGTATCTGGCACAGACGGTCGAGTATGCGGTCCAGGCTGGAAGGTCCTTCATTGTTCCTTTTGTAGGGCTTCTTCTGTTGGCCGGACTTGGAGCCAGTGAATCCGGCGTTGACCGTGGTGTCACCGGTGTTGTTGCCACTGCTTCGGCGTTTGTGTCTATTGCGCCGGAGCTTGCTAGTGCTATTCTTGGCCTCGGAAGGGCCTGTCTCGCTAGCTGTATTGTTACTACGGGCCAGCCAACTGTCCTCTCCCGCGCAAAAGCGGGTCATGAGTGCCGTGAGGGCTGCCATGGACTTCGGCTTTTCTTGGCCGAGGTGGCGTGGTAGCCATTCGTCACGGATGTTGTGTTTAAAGGCTGCTAAGGCCTCGGCATCCGGACAGTCAACGATCTGGTTCTTTTTGGTTAGGAACCTAGTTCAGAATTTTCTGGCTGATTCTCCAGGTTGTTGAACTATGTGGCTTAAGTCATCGGCGTCTGGTGGCCGGACGTAGGTTCCTTGGAAGTTGTCCAGGAAAGCTTTTTCCAAGTCCTCCCAGCTGCCGATAGAATTTTCAGGCAGGCTGTTAAGCCAGTGCCGGGCTGGCCCTTTGAGCTTTAGTCGGAGGTATTTAATGGCGTGGAGGTCATCTCCTCGAGCCATATGGATATGGAGAATGAAATCCTCGATCCATACTGCGGGATCAGTTGTGCCATCGTATGATTCGATATTGACGGGCTTGAACCCCTCACGGAATTCGTGATCCAGTACTTCATCTGTGAAGCAGAGAGGGTGTGCGGCGCCCCTGTATCGGGTCGCGTCGTGGCGTAGCTCTGATGGAGTCCGTCTGCGGTATTCGGCCCGGGCGTGGTTAGATTTATCACGTCCGAATAGGTAGCCGTCGTCGTGCCTCGAGGTGCACCCTCGTGATCCGTAGATCGATCTTATATGTCCTGCTCTATCGCCCAAGATCCGCCGGAGGTCGTATGTGTGACCCCGAACTCTTTTGTCTCTATTTTTACGAGCGGTGGGGCAGGCTGTTGTTTGGTCTGAGTTGCCGCTTTATCCCGGCCACGGGGTGGCCGGTCGGCCGCCCTGTCTCGACCGCGTGGTGGTCGTTCTGCATTACGCGAGGGAGATGTGCGCTCCGGTGCTTCCTCATCGAATTGAGGTAGCAGTCTGCGTTTCGGGTAGCTCTTGGCTGGGCGCCTGGGGCCGTATTCTTCGGCTGTCAGGACATCAGTCCATCTGTCGACGAGCAGATCTTGTTCGGCTTGAAGCTGCTGCTATTCTTTTTCAGGCTCTTTGCAGTGGCTATGAGCTGAAGCTTAAAGCGCTCCTGCTCCAGAGGATCTTCTGGCACGATGAAGTCTTAGTTGCCGAGGCTTGTCTCCTCCTCGGAGGGTGGACGGTAACTATCGTCCTCCGAGTCATCTTCTATGGCCTGTTCATCAGGGTTGTCTTGCCTGTTGTCGTGTTCCTCCTGTTCGGATGTAGCTCCGACAGGGTCTTCTTTGTTTTCAGCGTCGCCCGGAGTACTATTTTCTCCGGTGCCAGTATTGCTATCTTTTGAGCGGCGAGGCTTAGAACGGCGCTTGGGGCGTCGGCGCTTGGACTGCGTCTCAGACGTTTTATTCGCATCTGGCTCTACGTTGTCATCGCCAGATCCTTTGGGTGGATCACCCATGTACACGTCGTACGAAGAGGTAGCCGTCCAACGTCCGGTGAATGGCGGGTCTTGGCCTTGCTCCATATCGGCATCGTCGTCCATACCGTCGATGTATTCGGAGCCATAGTCAAGCACGTCGGTTAAGTCATCGACAGTGGCTATGAAGTGGGTGGCGGGTGGGAAGAAAAATTCCTCGTCATCCGTATCTAGCTCGACCCGAACATAGTTCGGCTGTGAGTCCTCCTCCAAGGATAAGTTCTTTAAAGAATTTAGCTTGTCACCAAAAGGTGAGCGCTGGAAGAAGTCTGCGGCGCCAAATTCGAAAATCGATAACCGATCCAGCTCGGTGTCCGCAGGCGCGCCTGATCTGGAACGTGTAGCCGAAAACGAGTCCGGAGTTCCATTGACGCAAGTATTGCAGGATGTCGAGTCCGTGTGCGGCTCCAACGCCGTGGACCTTGTGGCCTCGAAGGGCACGATCTGCTTCGGTTTTGAGGTCGTTGCAGCAGGATCCATCTCCTGGGTGTGATCCGATGACAGATTTAAGTCATGTTCAACGGAGAGAGGGGGAGCGACTGCCGCAGTCCTGAATCCATCGGAGATCAAGTCTCCGCGAGTATCTGCGACACAGTTCAAGCTTCCGGATCTGACCTGATGGCCAGGGGCGTGACTATCGACCTGCTCCAGATGGCCAAGCGAGTTGGCCCGCAGTACGAAGTCGCCGAACACAAAGGTTTGTCCGGGGAGGAAGGTTTCTCCCTGAACGGCGCCATTACCGACGATCGAAGGGGCCATCGAATCCTTTGCCGACGGCACAGTGGAACTCTCAATGAAAGCACCACTGTCAGTGTCAAAACCGGCGGATCTCGGGTAGGGGGTCCCGAACTGTGCGTCTAGGATCGATGGTAACAGGAGACGGGGGACACGATGTTTACCCAGGTTCAGGCCCTCTCTATGGAGGTAATACCCTACTTCCTGCTTGATTGATCTTGATGAATATGAGTGTTACAAGAGTTGATCTACCACGAGATCGCAATGGCTAAACCCTAGAAGCCTGGCCTATATGTATATGATAATGAATGTGTCCTATCCGGACTATGCTCTCCGGTTTATATAGACATCGGAGAGATCTAGGGTTACATGGGGTCGGTTACATAAGAAAGAATCTTCACAGCTGGTCGCCTAGCTTGCCTTCCACGCCAAGGAGAGTCCAATCCGGACACGAGTATGGTCTTCGGTCTTCATGTCTTCACAGCCCATCAGTCCGGCCCATGGATAACAGGCCGGACGCCCGAGGACCCCTTAGTCCAGGACTCCCTTAGCGGGCACCCGCTGGCCTTCGCCTCTAGATTTGGAGGGTCCCAATTCTGGCAATCAGTGGTCCGTGTGATGCCGGTCTTGTGCATTGGGACCTCCATTAAAGTGGGCACCGGGTCCGGCACCCTATTCTAGCTTCATAGGTGGGCCGGGACCTGTCCCTTTGCGGAACGATTTTACGCGTTATTCTCGATTTGTGCCCGCCCACAACTTTCTATGGCTGTGGCGTTAGCTGACTTGGGCGCTATTGCCTTCCGCCGTACCTTCGGGGCGGTGGAGCTCGAGCAACGGGACAAATTATTCGAGTGTATTGCCCTCCACTCCCCCTCCCTTGAGCCCGATTCGTTGTCTTGGTATCTCGAGCCAAGCGGCAGATTCTCGACGAGGTCCCTATACCAGGCGATTGTTTCCACCCCTGGCCCGGTGGAACTATCGGTGCTTTGGGAGATCAAACTCCCCTTGAAAATCCGCATATTTCTCTGGCAATGGGTCCGGGGCCGACTCCCTTCGGGCACGGAGGTCCGAAAACGGAATGGCCCTGGGGACAGCCTCTGCCCCATTTGTATGGTACCGGAGGATTGCAACCACATTTTCTTCCGGTGCCCGGAGGCGCAGTTCCTATGGAGCTGCTTTCGGGAGGTGGTTGGCAGCAATTGCTGCCACGACAACCTCCCGGACCTGTTTGGGGAGGTCCTTAGGCTCCCCGGTCCTAGTCGCGCCCCCACTTGGGTGGCTTTGGGTACCTTGGCATGGACCCTCTAGTGTGGTCGCGATAAACTAGTCATCGAACGCGTGATTCCGTGCCGTGTGACTGATGCAATCTATAAAATGTGTGGCTTCTTACATCTCTGGAGACCGCTTAGCAAGCGGCGCGACCGAGACGCCGTCGACAACATCATTGCGGGTCTTCGTTCCTCGGCGTCGGCTTTTGCTCCACCTCCGCCGCCACCACCTCCCGAGCCGGATTAGTTTTCTTAGCTTTCTTTGGGGTTTGTCCTGCTGTGCCCTCAACATGACTTTATAACTTGATTGTACTATGTACTGTTGTATTGGATGCTTGGTTCGTTACTTTATAATATAAAGCGGGGAAAACCCTTTTTCTTAAAATCTTTCAGCTTGGCCGGCCATAACCGGGTCTTTCAAAAAAAAACTGGTAGAGTTGCTCTTATGATTGAGTATCCAACGGCTTACCCGGCTTCCATTGTTTACATATTATTAAGGTAAAAACGCAACCATAATTTGGATCCCTCTGCAATCCCCTCCATCAAGAATCCATTCCTAGGAAACGGTTATGTCGCTCCTGCATCCCCTTCATCCTTCACCTTTCAGCTTGTCCGGCCATAAGCGGATCTTTCAAAAAAAATAAAAAATCTGTCAACTTGGCGATTTTGCTGACGCATCTTGGATCGGGCAGACACGCTTCCTTAATACTCCCTGCAGCTGTCGTGATGCCAAAACGCCACTGCTGTCGTGATGCCTACACCTTGTTTATTTAGACTGTACTTGCAGCGAGTCAAATCTTTGCAGCTAGCATAACCAACTCAGTCGCCGATACGGAGTAGATTACCCTGAATATTTCGCTTTTTATTTGATCCGCACGATACACGCGATGAGCGAGACCGCGCCACAGTTGACTCCTGTGTCGGGCAGTTGCCTCGCTCCGCCTACGCGGCTACAAGTACCACGCGCCCTAGCTGCTAGCTAACGACGAGCGCCAAGGGTAGTAAACCAGAGTGAGTACTGCCAACACCACGCTCGCACATGTCGACCACGGAGGCGCTCCTCCCCGCCTCCGGCAGCGGCGGCGCCGGCGGCGGGGAGCGCTTGAGCATCGACGACGCGCTGGCGCTGCACGCGGGGGAGTTCGGGCGGTGGCAGCTGTGGCACTTCCTGCTGGTGACGGCGGCGTGGACGCTGGAGGCGATGCACACCATGGTGATGATCTTCGCCGACCGCGAGCCGGCCATGTGGTGCCCCGCGGGGGACGGGCGGTGCCGCGACCGCTGCGCCGGCGCCGCGGCCGGGTGGGAGTGGGAGCAGGGGAGCGGCTCGTCGACGGTGGCCGAGTGGGGCCTCGTCTGCGGCGAGCGCTACAAGGTCGGCCTCGTCCAGGCCTTGTTCTTCGCCGGCTGCATGATCGGTGAGTACGTCACTGCTCTGCTCTGCTCCCATCGGTCAAGCTTTGAACGATTCCGCCGTCTCGATGGTTCGTCATGCTATCTAGCCGTCTTGATGGCGATCCGTGATGACTCTCTAGCCGCTTACGTACATCACAAGCGTTGTACACCTCTTGTGGTTGTGGACTTGCTAGCCATGCATCTCTAGTTATATTTTACTTCAGCCCTTGTTGGACTCTCGCTGCATATTTTTTTTACTGAACTGCAGCGGAATCTGTCAGCCCCTAATGTAGTAGTATAAGCAGGTAAATGTTGCATTTTACTGTCATCCAGCAGTGTTGCTTTTTTTAGATTAGCAAGTTGGTGTTCACAATTGCTGCACAAATAACTACTCATAGTCTGCTCAGTGGTCTATACTATGAGCACCCATTATTAGAGGTAAAAACCAGGAAAGTTGCGTATGTAGCTGACAGTGACTGAGATCCGGTGTACGCCTCAAAAAGACAAAAACTGGTAACGATCGACATCTGCTTCATTAGAGCAACTGTATCGGATAACCTCTAAATTTACAGTAGCAGATAGCAATTCTAGCAAAAAACACACCGAATATATCCTGTAAATAGCAGATCCCGTAAAAGAAATTGCAGGTCACCAGAGATGTTTTGCAATACAATAATCGTTGTATTGATGGGGTGCTGGTGCACGTATATATAAGTACAGGGTAGGTCTCAACCTCAACTATACACAACTAGGAGGTGAGCCACAACACGTAATACATGCAACACAAAATACAACTCAACGCCCCCCCCCCCCCCCCCCCCGGCACTCGAAGCGTCGCCAGAGACACAGAGACTGGACCGAAACTCCTCGAAGACGGAAGTAGGCAATCCCTTAGTCATCACATCAGCAAACTGTTGCGACGTCGGCACATGAAGAACCCGAACACGGCCAAGGGCAACCTGCTCGCGCACGAAGTGAATATCGAGCTCAATATGCTTCGTACGGCGATGGTGCACCGGGTTGGCGGAAAGGTAGACCGCGCTGACGTTATCACAATAGACAAGAGTAGCTTTATGAACATCACAAAGCAACTCCTGGAGCAGCTGACGGAGCCAAGAGCACTCAGCCACGGCGCGATACTCTGCCTCGGCGCTGGAGCGGGAGACCGTAGGCTGCCGTTTCGATGACCAAGAGATCAACGAGGGCCCAAGGTAGACGCAGTAGCCGGACGTGGAGCGTCGAGTGTCGGGGCAGCCAGCCCAGTCGGCATCCGAGTAGGCCACGAGGTCGGTGGAAGCGGAGGCCGTCAGGGTGAGTCCCAAGGACATGGTGCCACGTATATAACGGAGAATACGCTTCACCAAGGTCCAGTGGGAGTCACGCGGGGCGTACATGTGGAGGCACACCTGCTGAACAGCGTACTGTAGGTCGGGTCGAGTCAGCGTCAGGTACTGTAAAGCACCAACAATGGAGCGATAAAACACTCCATCGGACGCGAGAGACCCCTCCAGAGCAGAGACCTTCGCCTTCGTGTCGACGGGTGTGGGCGCCGGCTTGCAGTTAAGCATACCGGCACGCTCCAGGAGCTCGTGGGCGTACTTCTGCTGATGCAGAAAGAAGCCGTCAGGCCGGCGGACCACCTCGATGCCGAGGAAGTAGTGCAGGGGCCCCAAGTCCTTGAGGGCGAACTCATCATGAAGACGAGCAGTCAACCGCTGAAGGAGATCGGGGGCGGACGCCGTGAGGATGATGTCGTCGACGTAGAGCAGCAGATATGCAGTGTCAGCTCCCTGATGATACACGAATAGTGAGGCATCGGAGCGAGTGGACCGAAAGCCCAAAGACTACAGGTAGGCTGCGATATGCTGGTACCAAGCCCGAGGCCCCTGCTTCAACCCATAAAGAGAACGGAAGAGCAAGCACACAAAGTCTGGGTGCTCGCCGTCGACGAAGCCAATGGGTTGCTCACAGTACACCTGCTCGGCAAGGTGGCCGTGCAAGAAGGTGTTGGAGACGTCCAACTGGTGCACAGGCCAGGCGCGCGAGACCGCCAACTGGAGCACGGCGCGGAACGTGCCCGGTTTAACAACCGGGGCGAAGGTGTCGGTGAAGTCCACACCCGCGCGCTGCCGAAATCCGCGAACCACCCATCGAGCCTTGTAGCGCTTGAGAGAACCGTCCGGGCGAGTCTTGTGGCGAAACACCCACTTGCCAGAGATGATGTTGGCACGAGGGGGTCGCGGAACAAGCTGCCACGTGCGGTTGCGCTGTAGGGCGTCGAACTCCTCCTGCATCGCAGCTAGCCAGTGGGGATCCCGAAGGGCAGCGCGAGCGGAGGTGGGGACGGGTGATGGCGTCGACGTTGAGGCGGTGCACACATACTCGTCGGCGGAGTAGCGCGTGCTAGGCCGAAGCACTCCTGCTCGGGCACGGGTGGTCACACCAAGTGACGGGGCAGCAGGGCCGGCGGATGCCGCGGCAACGGGGGCCACGGCGGCGGGGGCACCCGGTGCGGCGATGGGGGCCGCGGCCGCGGAGGGGATCGCGGCAGCAGCGGCGTCGGAGGCCGCAGCGGCGGCGGCGGAGGCGGGGGCCGCGGCGGCAGCAGCGCCGGCCGATCCGGCGGCGGAAGAGGCAACGGGCGAGCTTGACGTCGAGCCCGTCGCAGGGGTGGCGGGCGGGGTGCCGGGCTCAACCTCGTATGAGGGAGACGGGGACCCGAGGGCTCGCTCGGACTCGACCTCGGGGGAGGGAGTCGCGAAGCCGGGTGGGGGCGGCAGAGGGCGCCGGGCCGGGGGTGCCACCGCGCATCGCTCCATGAAGGGGGCGCGGGGGCCGGCGCCGAAGGAGCCGATGCCGGAGGAACCTGGAAAAAAGGAACACCGTCTCGACAAAGTACACGTGCCTCGAGGTGTACACGCGATGAGTGACAGGATCATAGCACCGGTAACCTTTGGTGTTAGGAGGGTAGCCAAGGAAGACGCATGGGACGGATCGTGGTGCGAGCTTGTGTGGCGTGGTGGACGCGGTGCTAGGATAACAGAGACACCCGAAGATGCGGAGACCATCATAGGACGGTGGTGTGCCGAAGAGAAGATGGTGAGGGGCGTAGTTCCCCCGAGGGCGACACGGACGAATGTTAACTAAGAGAGTGGCGGTGGCCTATATATACCCCTCCACCCACTCTTCATTCGTGGAGAGAGCCATCAGAACATGCCTACACTTCCAACATACATTTTCTGAGAGAGAACCACCTACACTTGTGTTGAGGTCAAGATATTCCATTCCAACCACATAAATCTTGATCTCTAGCCTTCCCCAAGTTGCTTTCCACTCAAATCATCTTTCCACCAAATTCAATCCTATGAGAGAGAGTTGAGTGTTGGGGAGACTATCATTTGAAGCACAAGAGCAAGGAGTTCATCATCAACAAACCATTTGTTACCTCTTGGAGTGGAGGCGCCGGCGTGCACGGGGTAGAGCTCATCGGGACTGTCACATCGATGAAGGACCATTCGGGTACGGGCGTCTTTCACAGAAAAGCCAACACCGTCAAATTCAACAGTAAGTGGGTTCTCACGAGTAAGATGACGAACAGAAACTAGGTTCGTGACTAATTCAGGTGAAACAAGAACATTAGACATAGTGATGGGTGTGGAAGTGGAGGGAAAACTAGTGCTACCGATATGACTAATAGGTAAGGAGGAGCCGTTGCCGACGGTGATACGAGTGGGTGTGTGAACGGGAGTGGAGGAGGTTAGGTTACCGAGATGAGCTGTCATGTGCGCAGTAGCACCTGGGTCCATGTACCAGTCGCCTCCGCCGACAGAGCTACTCGGCAACGGCGCGGAGTGCTGGGCGGCGAGGAGGGCGGGGTCCCATGGCACAGGTACCGGCGGCGGCGAAAGGCCCCCGTAGGGCAGCGCCGGAGCGGGCGGGCCATAACCACCGAGGGGCGGCGGCAGAAGGAGGGCACCGTAGCCGGCGCCGGTCGACTGGTAAGGCGCGTCGATGAACCCCTGGTGGCCCGCGGGGAGATCCTGCGGGTAGTGCGGGGCCCACCCTGCGCCCTGGGCCGGCTGCTGCTGGGGAGGCGCGGGTGGCGGCAGCGGGTAACACCAGCCCGGAGAGGTCATGGCGGGGCGGGCGGAGCATGGCCGCCGGCCATTGGCTGGGCCTGCTGCATGTGGGTGACGCCGGATGCGCCGTAGGGGGCCGACGCGCCGTATGGTGGCGGGGCCGCACCGAAGGGCGCCGGTGGCGGGACAGCAGAGGCGGCGGCGGACAGGCTGGTGAACGCCATCGGGGGTCCGACGGCGGCAGCGGGCGGTCGGCGGCCGGCGGGAGAGCGGCGGCGGCGCGGGAGGAGTCGCGCGGCGGCGGTGGCGATGGGGTCGCGGCGGCGGCGGCGCGGGAGGAATCGCGCGGCAGCGGCTACGGCGGCGGGGTCGCGGCGGCGGCGGCGCGGGAGGAATCGCGCGGCGGTGGCGGCGGCGGCGGCGGCGGCGGCGCGGGAGGAGCGCGCGTCGGCGGTGGGGTGGCGGCGGCGGCGGTGCGGGAGGAGCGCGCGGCAGCGGGGCAGCGGAAGACGAGGATCAAAACCTAAAAACTGATACCATGTAGAGAGATGTTTTGCAATACAATAATCGTTGTATCGATGGGGTGCTGGTGCACGTATATATAAGTACAGGGTAGGCCTCAACCTCAACTATACACAACTAGAAGGCGGGCCACAACACGTAATACATGCAACACAAAATACAACTCAACACCGCATATTATCACCCACATACCCTATATCTGCAGTTTTCAAGCCAATTTTAAGATGAACGGTAAAATAGTCAATGCCGGAGCAGGCGGCCAGAACATCGCCAGAGCAAGCGGAGGAGCTCGGCAGCGGCCGCCGGACCGTAGTTTTATCTATCTATGTATCGTTTATCTATCTATGTATCGTTTATCTATCTATGCTATGACTATGTAATACTCCCTTCGTTCCAAATTACTCGTCGCAGAAATGGATGTATCTAGAACTAAAATACATTTAGATACATCCATACCTGCGACAAGTAATTCGGAACGGAGGGAGTATATTGTTTTATCTATCTATTTATTATATGTATCGTTTTTATTAAAAAATATGTCTGCAATGTTCGTGCGATAGCGCGCGCTGCATTTTAGCGTGCCTGCTGGAGCTACGCGCGTGCGCTAAATTTTAGCACGGCTGCTGGAGCCAGCGCTGTCCGCCGCGCTTTTTCAGGCGATGGGCGCGCTGCAAAGTACTTTTTAGCGCGCCGGCTGTTGGAGATGCTCTAAGCAGGTAAATGTTGCATTTACTGTCATCCAGCAATGTTGCTTTTTTTTAGATTAGCAAGTTGGTGTTCACAATTGCTGCACAATCTACTCGTAGTCTGCTCAGTGGCTTATACCATGAACACCATTATTAGAGGAAAAAACAGGAAAGTTCCGTAGGTAGCTGACAGTGACTGCGATCCGGTTTATACGCCTCAAAAAAGACAAAAACTGCTGACGATCGACATCTGCTTCGTTAGAGCAGAACACACACTGAATATATCCCACATCGCGATCGACTCTAGCAGATAACCTCTGAATTTACGGTAGCAGATAGCAATTCTAGCAAAACACACACTGAATATATCCCATAAAATAGCAGGTCCCATAAAAAAGTTGCAGGTCACCGCATATTATCACCCACGTATCCTATATCTGAAGTTTTCGAGCCAATTTTAAGGTGAACCGTAAAATAGTCCACGCCGGAGCAGGCGGCCAGAACGTCGCCAGAGCAAGCCGAGGAGCTCGGCAGCGGCCGCCGGACCGTCCCTGGAGCGTCGCTGGAGCAGCGGCCGCCGGAGCCTCGCCGGAGGGTCACCGGAGCAAGCCGAGGAGCGTCGCCGGAGCAAGCAGAGGGATTTGTTTTTTGCAGTACAGTTTGGCAGTATCTGTTCTGGCAGATTCAATTTCATACCGCAAAGACAAGTTTATGGTGACCCGTAAACTGATTTTACAGTATCGCGTATAGACCATCTGCTAGACTTGCTCTTAAGTTAGGCGGCATAGCAGTGGCTGACATTTGGGTCTATATGTTAGTTCGCCCACATGTGAGCACTGCTAAGTCACCTAAGTTAAGTGAGAGGATCCCAGTCCCTCTATCTACATGGGCCCTGACTCTTCTTCACTAGGATTTCACCTAATTAGGAAATTGCTAGACTAAGTTATCAACTGGATTACAACACAAAACCTGGTTCAATCCAACAGTTTTTTTTATGTTGTCGTTGTTTCATGTAGTTGTTCATTATACTATTTGCTTGTTGCAGGCGCCGGCGTTTTTGGGCATCTGTCAGACTCTTTTATGGGTCGGAAGGGGACCCTACACATGGTGTGCTTTCTCAATGCCATCTTCGGCCTCCTCACCGCGCTCTCCCCCAATTATTGGGTCTACATGGCCTTGCGCCTTCTCACAGGATTTAGCGCTGGAAGCGTTTGCCTTTGTGCCTTCGTCCTCGCCACGGAGCCGATAGGCCCATCCTATCGTGGGGTCACCGGCATGTCCACTTGCTACTTCTTCTCCGGAGGCATCGCAGTCCTTGCCGGCATAGCCGCGATGTGCCAGTCATCCTGGCGCTTGCTCTACGTCGTCACTTCCATGCCATCACTTGTCTTCGCGCTCGCCGTCATGCCGTTCGTATCCGAGTCCCCGCGTTGGTACCTCGTGCGGCGACGCACCGACGACGCAATGCGGATTCTACGAAACATTGCATCTACTAATGGCAGAAGCATCCCAGATGGTGTCACGCTCAAGCTCGATGATGAAGATGACCTCAACAAGAAGGTCGAGGAGTCGTCGTCGACGATCTTGGATGTGTTCCGATCGCGAGCAACGCGGGGCAGGCTCGTGCTGTCGGTGATCATCAGCTTCCTTTGCTCCGCAGTGTACTTTGGGCTGAGCCTCAACGTGGTCAACCTAAAGCTTAACCTTTACATCAGCGTGGTTGCTAACTGTCTCGCTGAGATGCCCGGGTTCCTGCTTACTACAGTGCTCCTCCAACGTTTTGGCCGGAAACCACTCGCTATTGGCTCGATGATTCTCAGCGGCATTTTCTGCACATCTGCCAGTCTTATTGCCGGTGTCGGTGCCTTGAGGTAATTGAACCCTTCTTGATTTTGCATGTGCATGACAGGGTGAGGTTTGCTTTAACCGCATACAAGTGCGTGTCATTGTAGGGTGGTGAGGATGGCATGCGGGATGGTAGGAATCTTTGGAATGGCAGCGACATACAGCCTGTTGGTCGTATACACTGCAGAGTTGTTCCCAACAGCTGTACGTACCGCGGCGATGGGATGTACAGCACAGGCATCGCAGATGGGCGCCATACTGGCGCCCTTGGTGGTTGTGCTTGGGGAGCAAGTGCCATTCGCGGTGTTCGGCGTGTTTGGCATCATTGGTGGGCTGCTTGTGATCTGCCTCCCAGAGACTATGAACAAGCCCTTGTACGACACCATGTTCGGGCTGGAGAAAGGGGAGAGGGCGCCTATAAGTGAAGGAGGAGTTATACCGGGGAACTCCGAAATTTGACTAGTTTTTGTAATTATCGAGACTGAAAGATGTTACCACGGAAATGTTGCACACAAGAGCGATTGGCACATGCTTCAACGAATTGTTATTTGGCGTTGTGCTAATGCATAGCTTACTTTTTAAGAATTCAGTTGATTGTTCCTACATGTAATATGTTTCTAGTTTTGTGTCTCTGTGTATGCCATTCTTTTGGGTCTTCTTTTATAGTGCTAACAACCTCCTATACTAGTTAATTTGTTTGTTGGAAAAAAAATACTCCCTCCGTCAATTAAAACAACCTCATGTGGTCATGAGTAACGTACCCTCTTGTTTAGGGTTTCTCTCCTCTGGCGGCGACTCCATCACCGCTGCGAGTTTACTGGCCGCCAAACCTAGCCACCGGTGCAGTCTCTCGTGGCTGCTGCTGGCCGGGCTATGGAGAGGCCGATCTGATCTGTACCCAAGATGGCGGCGCCGACAGGATCGTCGTCTTCGGGGGGGCTGGAGCGGGAAGAACCTCGAAGAGATGTTGCAGCACTTGGACCTGCAGGATAACGAATTGGACAATGTGATCGTGGGGGAGGAGGAAATGAAGAAATGCGAGGTAGATGCAAGATGGCTCACGATTGGTAGGTTGAACGCAAATCGTCCCTTTAGTTCATCAGCGATGTTCGAGACGCTCAAATCGATCTGGGGGCTGGCTCATGTTCCAAAGTATAGGGAGGCAGGAGACAATCTTTTTGTCTTCCAAATGTTTTGTCTCGATGACTGGAAGAAGGTCGTCCATGGCGGCCCATAGTTGTTCCGAGGTATGGGATTACTCGTGGAGGACTATGATGGAAAAACGGACCCTACTTCGGTGGTGTTCGATGGCATGTACGTTTTGGCTCAGATTCATGGGATCCCAGAGATGTACCATGATGCGGGTATAGTGGATCAGCTCACTCGTCGCATTGGCCGTGTCAAAGAGGTTCAGTTGGCTCCAAGGTTTTTCTATGAAGGCGACTATGTAAGGGTTTGGGTACGCGTTCTTGTGGCTAAAGCTCTTACCAGAGTCACGCCGTTGAATGTCACATGTGAAGGACGTCGTGTGCTCCCAAAGTATGAAAAAATTCCCTACTTCTGACAGGTATGCGGACTCATGGGTCACAATCGAAATATGGGCCACAAACAAATTGTTCCTCTGTCTCGAAGCCAAACAATAACTATCCAGTAGGTTTGATACTTCAACTTGCCCATCATTACTTGACTTAAAAAGCAACAGGCTATCATCAGAAAAAAGAAGATGGTTCACAGTCGGAGCTGTAGGAGCCACCTTAATACCATCCAGTGATGATGAAGAACTAGATTTCAGGAGGCACGAAAGGCCCTCTGTGCAATTAAGAAAAGATATGGGGATATTGGATCTCCCTGCCGAATACCTCTGCTTGGCATGAACTGGTCAAGTCCCTCTCCATTAAAAAGAACTGAGAAGGAAACTGATTGGACCATACTGATGACAATGTACACCCATGATGGAGCAAAGCCCAACTTCAACATCATAGCTTCAAGGTAACTCCATTCGAGCTTATCATATGCCTTCATCATATCAAGTTTTAGCGCACAATAGTTGTTCGCCTTTGCCTTGCTGCGTTTAATAAAGTGAAGACACTCATATGCACTAATGATATTATCCGTGATGAGCCTACCAGGAATGAAGGCCGATTGCTCCTCCGATATGATGTCCGGCAAAATTTGTTCCAACCTGTATTGCTCCTCCCAAAGGTAACAAACCCATCCCAAAGGTAACGGACTCGTCTTGTATAGTACGTTGCATAAATTGACAGGTCTAAATTGTGTTAGTAGAGATGATTTCGTTACCTTTGAGATCAAGACCAACACTTATCGTTGATACATTCTGGGCTTTAATTCTTCTCCTCTCACAATACTCAGCACCGCCTTTGTCACATCGGCCCCGCATATGTCCCAATGCCTTTGGTTAAAATGCGTTGGGAAGCCGTCTGGACCCGGGGATTCGGTCGAGAACATTTGGAAAAGAGTAGTCTTGACTTGTTCACATGTGTATGGAGCAACAACAGCTCGTTCATCTCAGGCGTAACCTTGTTGGGTACGTTGTTAAGCACCGCGTTCATATTGCTTACCCCCTCCGACATATAGAGGTTTTTATAAAATTCATAGAGGTTTTTATAAAATGCATGCACCATATAAGCTCGGCTGGCAGGTCTCCCTAGTATCCAATGCGGGGTCGATTCCCACCACTGCAATTTTGTTCGAAGCATGTGAATTGGGCCGGCCCGTTTGCACTTGCCCTTAGCGAAAGCTCGAGCCAAGGCCCAAGCGGGCTAGCCAGCCAAATAAGGCGCCGAATACAGGCCATTTGGTACAGGGCGCACACCCCCCTGTACACTTGGTTTTATAGCGGGCCGGCCCATTTTGCTTTCCTGTTTCTTAAAAATTCCCCAAAAAAGGTGCGCCAGCCGCGACTCGAACCACGCCCGTTCGTTTAGGTAGACATCACACCAACCAGTTAAACCAGATAACCACATGTGCTATGGTCGTTCTTTTTATTTTCTTTATATATAAACGCAGAAAAGGCAGTTGTTTTCCCTGTTTCATTTTCTATCTTTTTTTTTCTCTTTCTTATTAAAATGAGTGAACTTTTTAAAGGTGACCAAATTTTCGCAAAATCGGTGCACTTTTTTCAAGTTCAATGAACTTTTCTCAAATTCGATGAACTTTTTTCAAATGTGATGAACTTTTTTAAAAAAACGATGAACCTTTTTTCAAATTGATGAACTTTTTTCTCAAAGTTGATGAACTTTTTTCAATCTCGATGAACTTTTTTTGAAAACCGGTGAACTTTTTTCAAAGTCGATGAATTTTTTTTTAAAATCGATGAACTTTTTTTGAAAACCGATGAACTTTTTCAGTTTTATGAAACTTTGAATCGGTGAACGTTTTTGAATACATGAAATTTTTTTCTAATTCGCGATTTTTTTTAAATATGTGGACATTCAAATTTTGTTCATATTTCTTTTCAAAAGAAATCCCGTTTTTCTAAAAAGCGCGTCTAAAGTTAGTTCTTAGAGGTTTGGTGTTGCAATCTATCAATAAGAGCTTAATAGGTCTATTGGTTGGCCACCAAGCTTTGGAGCTAACTGGCGCAGGATCGAATCCTATCAATATTTAGTTTCTCGGGTAGTTTTTCTGCGCATTAATACATTTTTTGCACTGCCTTGCATTCTCATGGGCCGGCCCATTAGCGTGGTGCAGTGGGCGCCAGTTGCGTCAAAGGGCGCATAAGGCGCTGGGGAGGAGCTCTCGGCTAGCCAAGCGAGAATATATATCGGGAGAATCGCACGCACTCACGCCAGAGGATCGGTAGTCGGGACAGACGAAGGAAACTAGTCCCACGACGGGCGAAAAAGTGCCTGGGTCCCACCGTGAAAAAAAAGTGAAGATTAGCAAAATACAATGTTCGATACTATATTTAAAATCGAAGACTAATGTAATAGTACTTCAAAACAAGACAAAACTTTTCATTCCCCGGCAAAAAGGAAAAAAATCATACCCGGAAAATATAGCGTGAATCTTTAAATCACCGGCGAACCGTGGATCCATGCAAGGGATATACTTCCTTCATTCCCAAATATAAGTCTTTCTAGAGATTGCACTAAGGAGTACATACGAAGCAAAATAAATGAATCTACACTCTAAAGTGTGTTTATATACATTCGTATATAGTCCGGATTGAAATCTTAAAAAAGACTTAGGCCTCCTTAGAGCATCTCCAGTCGCCCTTCAGGAGGCATTTTTCGCCGCTTGGAGAGCTGCCGGTGAGAATTTCGGCCTTGGGACGACAAAATCTCCAATCGTTTTCACCCCCAAGCGAGTCCTCGCCTCTGCTGGCCGCTGCTGCCCCGCCCGCTATGGCCGCCGCTGCTCGCGCCTGCGCCTGCTGCTCGCCACCCGCGCCAGGCCCTGCTCGCGCGCGCCCGTGGCCGCTGCTCCCGTGGCCGTGCCCACTACTAGACTGCTAGAGCTAGTTGTTGCCGATCTTCAGGCCGCGAGCGCGCAACAAGTGTGGTCATGCACGGGGCAAAGAGCACCGGATCACCACCACCTCGCAGCAGCAACAGGTTGGCGCGGCGATGGGCGGCGGCGTGGACAGCCACGGGCACCGGCGCGTCGCTGTCGCTCAACATGCCTGCCTTCGCGCCGAGCATCCACCTCTGGGACTCCACGGCGCTCCTCCGGGACCTCAACACCACCCGCGATGCGCTCTCGCTGGCTCGCGCGGAGCTGGCCTCCCTTCGGGGGCCGTGCGGGACGTCGTCGCTCCTCCTCGAGTTCGTGCTCGCCAAGCTCGGTGCCGTCCACGGCGATACGCCGGCGGTCCAGGACTTCAATGGCTGGCCCGAGGAGCCCACGGGCGAGCTCAAGACGCGCCCGCGCCTGGCCGCCGCCGCCGAGGACGGAGAGGAGGAGGAGGAAGGGGGGGCGCCCGGCACGCCACGCCCCACGCGCCGCCCGGCCTCCCGCCCTGGCCGGCGCGCCCGTGGCGCCGTGGCCGCCGCCAGTCATGCCCGTGCGAGGGGCCGGTGCCGCCCGTGCGTGGCTCGTCGTGGTCGGGGCCGCCCATGGCCGGCGCGCTCGGGGCCTCCTCCGCCGAGTCCTTCACACTGGCCAAGACGGGGCGACACGAACAAGGACGGCGGGTTCCGGCGTGGCTGGAGCTGCAGGAGAGAGGCCATGCACGTGGTGGGCCTGTGAGGAAATGAGGAGAGAGACTGAGGAGAGAGGCTGACGTGTGGGGCTTTTGCGTGCAAAAAAGAGTGCTGCTCCACAGCTTTCTGGGTTTGGGTTGGTACCGCCGGCCGTAAATTTGGCTAAATCCCACCCTATTTCGGGGTCTGGGGGCCTGACTGGGCGAAAAATTGCATGCCGGCGATGAAAAAGGCCTCCTGAGGGGACGGCTGGAGATGCTCTTAGACTAGATTTAGGAACGGAGGGAATAGAATGTCGTCATTCCTGAGGGGTGCTAGTTTGTTTTGGTTTGCTGCGGGTCTTGGCTGGGTCCAGCGACTCTGATTGATAAACGCAGGTGCCTCGCTACAAGCCTACAAGCAGCACACGATCAAGCTCGTTGCCCCAACTAGTACACGCACGCACTGACGCACACACCACGAGCCCCAAAGGCAACTGAATAGCTACCACTCTCGCTCCGCGCGCGACCTACGGGCGGCCATGTCCACCACCGAGCTGCTCCTCGCCGCCTCCGGCAGCGGCGGCGGCAGCAACCGCGTGAGCATCGACGACGCGCTGTCGCTGCACGCGGGGGAGTTCGGGCGGTGGCAGCTGCGGCACTTCGTGCTGGTGACCGCGGCGTGGATGCTGGAGGCGATGCACACCATGGTGATGATCTTCGCGGACCGCGAGCCGGCCATGTGGTGCCCTGCGGGGGACGGCCGGTGCGGCGACCGCTGCGCCGGCGCCGCGGCCGGGTGGGAGTGGGAGCAGGGGAGCGGCTCGTCGACGGTAGCCGAGTGGGGCCTCGTCTGCGGCGAGCGGTACAAGGTCGGCCTCGTCCAGGCCATCTACTTCGCCGGCTGCATGATGGGTACGTCCGCCACTGCTCTATCATTCCGGCATAGCTTGACTGTCTCTAGTGGTGGCGCATTCCCGCATAAAAAAAACGAACCGATGCGATTTGCTAATTCTCTTTTCGCCGGTCCCTGTCATACACATGACTTTTCCGCTTCAGACAAAGAACCACTACTCATCTAAACGATCATATGTTTCTTTACAGATTCTAGAGCATGTGCAATTATATCTTATGCTATACTTCCTTCATTTTAAAACCTAAGGTGTATTTTTTTTAAGTTAAAGATGTTTTTATGTTTGATCAAGTTTATACATTTATATCAACATATATAATATTAAACAAATAAAATATGAAGTGATGACTGTTTGGTGTTGTAGCTACTGAAATTTTGCTATACAAATTGGTCAAACGTTGAGAAGTTTGCCTTTCTATAGAAATTAATGCACCTTATAGAGTTTGTTGCTTTTCCAAGTTAGGAGACGGGTACCTATGAAAGTGAAAGGCATGATTATTGCAAACAAAAAAAAGTGAAAGGCATGAGTTCTTGTATAAAATAGCATTTTCTTTGGGTATCTTGAACAGAGGGAGTATAAGTCATTTAGAGAAGACTAAAATACATACTACACTACACAATAAAGTATCTTCCAGTTTGTGGGATGAATAATTTTAAACTAAAAAAATACTCCCTCCGTTCCTAAATATAAGTTTTCAAGAGATTCCACTATGACTACATACGGAGCAAAATGAGTGAATCTACACTCTAAAGTATGTCTATATACATCCATATGTAGTTCGTAGTAGAATCTCTAAAGAGACTTATATTTAGGAACGGAGGAAGTATATATGTAACAGTGGTATAACTGTCTTGTCTTTTTCCTAAGATATGATCTCTTAGCTACAAGAAGGCAATATTTTTTCTCTTCTCTCTTACTCTTCCAATTTAACAATTCTTTTAGCTGACAGTGTTCAGATAGCATCATTGTGTATGTCTTAAGCCTCCTTCCAACCACTTTTGGCTCACATCAGAGATGATGTAATCCAGAGAGCGGTGTCATATACTCTAAAAGATCGAAATTTGCCATCAAGTGGCTTATAGGATTTTTTTTCTACGCTAGTAATACAACACTCTCAACTATCTTTCAGCTGTTGTTTGGTTTAATTAACAAGAGAAACGTGTCTTCGTCAATCATGTCTTGATCGTAATTGGCAGCTCGCATCACTGGATCGCCTGGACGGATGCATTACTAATTCAACAGGGTATTTGTAGTTGTATTTTACTTCGGCCCTTGTTTGACTCTCACTGCACTCTTCTCTACTAAACTGCAGCTAGAGAAGTATACATGTGCAGCGGAAACTATCTTACGGGTACAAATTACTACGTAATGACTACGTTGGAGTAGTCTTTTACTGTCATCCAGTAGTGTTGGGGCATCTCCAACAGCTACCCGCAAATTTTCACCTGCATCCGCCCACAGATAGGGGTCAGTCCGCTTACATTTCAACTACCATCTGAACTAACCGGACAAAAATCATGCAAACGCGGTCAGATTTCATTCAGGTTCGGATATAATTTACATAAATGGACGACATTCATGCAAACACGGCGGGCTTTTATTACATTTCAAACATTTAGAACAAAAAAACCTACAGCAACCGCCGGCGTCCAAGCCCTTATTGTTCCTTTCCTGGGACCGCCTCCTCCATCCGCCGTCTCCATGAGTGCCGGCGATAAAACCCGTGAAGTGAAGGTGCGGTCTCCAACGAGGGGAAGAGCGAAACATGGGAGACAGACCGACCCACATGGGACACAAGGCCCTGCCGCCTCACGTGTCCGACTCATTCTTGGAGGAGTCCGCGGCCTGTTCGTCGCCGGTGGACTTGAGGTCCATGATAAAAATGGTGGCGCCCACACTATCATCGTCCCACCAGGCCGCTGGATAGTTCATCGGCGGCACGTAGGAGGCACAGCTGGCATTGTTCTCCTCCGCGGCGGCGGCTTTCTGGCGAGCGGCGCCTTGAGCGCGGATGGCCTCGTAGATCGCACGATGCTCCGCGACGAAGTTGGGGTTCGCCGCGGTCATGGCCGCTACGGCATCCTCACTCGCGCGCTCGCCGTCGATCTGGCCCTCTGCCAACTGCTGCTGCTTCAGGAGGAACAGGTTGTACTGATGTTCCACCTACGCCTGTTGGAACGCCGACATAGGCGCCGAAGCTGGCTGCACCTCCGCCATGGCGGAGTTATAGTGTCGACAGCGCCTGCTCCATGATGAAGCCGGCGTGCACAGGCGAGGGTGTCGGTTTGGTGTCGTCTGAGCCTGTCTTCATCGTGGGATCGTCCTCGTCATCGGAGAACTTGGGCGAGCTGGCCGGCAAGCCGGCCTCGATCTGACTGGCATGACGGCTCTGCCTGGCGGCCTCAAGGGCGGCCACCTGTGCTTCATCTCCATGAAAATGGTCTCTCACAGAGCTTCGCCGTTTGCAGTCATGGCGGATACGTGCAAAGGAGAAGGATGGGGAGTGCCTTGTATTGTGGCGTGGAGTTAGTCGGCCGTGGCCGCCTTTTAATAATGGATTCCGGTGAGGCCACGCGTCCAGATGCGTCAATGCACGGCACCGGAGTGGGTTTCTCGGCCGGCGAGCCTGCTTAATGGCGGCATACGGACAAACGGAGCATTGTATAGGCATGGTAGATATATGTCCCGTCCTGCCCAGTAACTCGTCTCCGGTATTGAACGTTCGCAAATTGCGAAGGCAGTGAGAGGTCACGTCCGCTCTGGGCCGGCTTCAATGTGGAGCAGCCACTCTACAGCGGCATGAATGCAGGTAGTTGGTGCCGGCGGAAACGCACGGGCGAAGGAGGAGGGGTTTGGGTGGGCCAGGGTGGTCAGAAGCGGGCTTGGGTGCTATCCGGACGCCCATAAAGCACCCTTCATGTTTGTCTTCGGTTTGTGAGACAAAGTGCGTCCGGACTGCCCTGCGGACCAATACAAAATTGTGTTGGATCGCACAATACGTCCGGACGGTTTGAGAATCGACGTTAGAGATGACCTTACTTGCTAGTTGGGGTTACAACGACAATTATTATCTACTCATAATCTGCTCGGTGGCGTATAATAAGCACATAATTGAAAGTTTCCGAACAGGGTCTAGGATCCGACATATCTCATCTCTCCTACCTTAAAACAGACGTAAAGTTCTATTGTCGATTGCTCATCTTTCGTCCAACATTCTTTACCTTTTCTCTAGAAAAGAAGGATGGCCCATGACCTCTGCATCTGGAAGATGCATGCGGCCATTTTATTGGTTATTCTCGAGGACCTTACAAAGTAGAACAATAATATGCATAAATCCATCATCTTGGCAATCTGCCGCTAGTCCTATCTATAGGATGAAGGGTGCAAGCTGGGCCACATACCCGGACCTGTCACCTAAGCCTAACATCTAAAGCCGAAGGCCCCGACTGAGCCATCTGCCAGGTCCGGGGCACAAATCGGTCCGACGCACTCACATGTGTCGTCGCCGCCATCTTCCACTCGTCCATCTTTAGAGCAGATTGAGGTGTCAACCTTGGCAGGTCCTCTGCCATCGATGCCACCACGACGCTAAACGACGACCTCCACCTACGCGAGCCTTGGCAGGTCCTCCGCCATCGACGCCACCACGACGCCAAACGTCGACCTCCACGAACGCGAGTCCATCTCCAAGCAACGGACGTAGATCCATGCTAGGATAGGACCGCACCACCCACAAGCGCCACCCAACCCCAAGGTTCCCAAAGCGGTGCCTTCAAGAAGGGAACGGTGCCATGAGCGCCGCCGCCGCCAACAAAGTTAGAGTTTTCGCCCGGGAGACCTAGGGGAAGGGGAAGTGAGGAGATCAGTCCATACTGACGCCTCAAGGAGGTGAACAGCGCCCTCAGGTGTCGCCGTCGGCGCGGCCGGTCATGGCCGGCCAGGGATTTTGCCCGAACTATATCCCCGCCACCAGCAGCGCCTCCTGTACAGAATCGGCGACCAAGGGAGGCACGGCCCGACTAGGCTAGCCCGCACGCCGAATAGGGGAGGAGGGGAGGCGCCAGATCGCGCACACCGACTGCTGCAGAAGCCGCCGCCAGCCGCCAACAACCATCGGGATCTCACCGCCTGCGCGGCCAGGACGCCAGATCCACCGCCCGCACGGCTGCTTGCCGGAGCCTGTCGTGCCTCGCCAAAGGAGCCGCCGCTCCAGATCCGGGACTCCCCACGCAGGCAGGGCAGCCGAGGCCCCGCCGCCACCATCCTTGGTGCCCCGGGCTTGCCCGGCGGCTGCCTCAGGCGGCGGCGAGGAGATGGGGCGAGGTGGGGGAGGGGGCCGCGGCGGCGCAGCTAGGGTTCCCCCCGCCGCCACCGGGCGAGGCTGCGCGGGGGTCGTGGGAGGGGTTAGGTGCCTATGTCTCCTTTTTTTATCCTCATCTTTTTTGATTATTTTTCTTCTGCATCTAATTTTGTTACTGGTTTGGCTTCAAAACATCTTCAATTGTCCTATCTTTCATTGAGTTACCAAACAAAATCATGGTTTCTTTTGTAAGCTAATAAATGATTATGCTTACAAAACAAAATTCAGTTTTTCACGCAATCACATTAACATTCAAATTACAGGTAAATCGCGGGCTAACCTACAAAAATATGTATACCTCCCTTGCCATGCACGGATAATTATAAGTGATGATATCTGCAGGGTTTCCACCATGCGGCTCTGACTTTTGTTCACTTGGATTTGGGCTAATTAGGGAATCTCTTCACTAAGTGATACATTAGATTAGAACCCAAAACACAGCTTATTAGCTTATTTGTTTGCTTTTACATTGTTGCTTCATGTGACTGATCATATCGTTGGTTGGTTGGTTGCAGGATCCGGCGTCTTTGGACACCTGTCAGATTCTTTTTTAGGTCGGAAAGGTTCCCTCCAGTTAGTGTGCTTCCTTAGTGGAGGCTTCGGCCTTCTCACCTCGCTCTCCCCCAACTATTGGGTCTATGCGGCCTTCCGCCTACTCACGGGCTTTAGTGCCGGAAGCATTTGCTTTTGCTCCTTCGTCCTTGCCACGGAACCTATTGGGCCATCCTATCGAGGCGTCGTTGGCACATCCACTTGCTATTTCTTCTCCGGCGGTATTGCAGCCCTTGCTGGCATCGCAGCATTGTTCCAGTCCTCTTGGCGCATCCTTTACATTGTCACCTCTCTGCCATCCCTCGCATTCATGCTCGTCGTCATGCCATTCGTCTCTGAGTCCCCGCGTTGGTACCTCGTGCATTGCCGGACGGATGATGCGATGCGTGTCCTACGAGACATAGCGTCCACCAATGGCAAGAGCATCCCACATTGCGTGGGGCTCATGCTAGACGACGAGGACGACATCGCCAAGAAGGTCGTTGTGGAGACGTCGTCGGTCTTAGATGTGTTTCGGTCGCAGATAATGCGGGCTAGGCTCATGCTCTTAGTTATCATCACCTTTCTTTGCTCAGTGGTGTACTTTGGGTTGACCCTCAATGTGGTCAACCTAAAGATCAACCTTTACATCAGTGTGGTTGTTAACTCTCTCGCTGAGATGCCTGCATACCTGGTCACTGCGGTGCTCCTTCAACACTTCGGCCGGAAGCCACTCACAATTGGCTCGATGCTTCTCAGCGGCGTCTTCTGCACAACTGCTAGTCTTATTCCCAACTTCGGTGCCATGAGGTAATTAAACCCTTCATGTTTTATGTATTTGAGTCACAAGTTGAGTCACAAGGGTTTGCTTTAACGACATGCAATTGCATGCCATTGTAGGGTAGCAAGGATGGCATGTGGGGTGGTCGGGATCTTTGGAATGGCAGGAACATACAACCTATTGCTCGTATATGCGTCAGAGTTGTTCCCAACGGTGGTGCGTACCGTCGCACTGGGGTGCAAGGCACAGGGGTCACAAATGGGGGCCATACTAGCGCCCATAGTGGTGTTGCTCGGCGAGCGGGTGCCATTCGTGGTGTTCGGCATGTTGGCCATCATCGGTGGGCTACTGGTGTTCTGCCTCCCGGAGACTATGAATAAGCCTTTGTATGACACCATGGCTGGTATGGAGAAAGGGGAGAGATCATCAAAAAGGGGAGATGAAGTTGCAACTAGTAACTCCCTAATCTAATCACTTAGGCTAAAGCATTGGCGCACTGAAATATCATTGTTGCCCATAAAACAATGTTGCACAAAAGAGGGAATCACACAAATTGGATTGTCTACTTGTTTTAGCTTGGGAAATGTCTATACATTGTTTCATTTCTTGATAAATCATATATTTTGTAAGTCTAAATTATTTCAGAATCGGTGACCCACACATATCCATGAATTGATTTTTTTTCAGTTTAATAGGTGTTGCAAATATAAGATGAATTGTGGTATATTGTGTTGCAACTAAGTGTCGATCCTCCAGCCCAAAACCCATGGGGGTTGCGAAATAATTGTCGCACGAGGTCAGATGATGACATTTTTCTCCCATGGTAAGGGTGATGTCACACTAACCAGGACGATTTATATTCATATATGTTTATGTATGTGTTTTTAAAGTGTTTGTGCATTCGACACACAAGGAATCAGACCCCTGGTTTGATGCTTTGGTGTCTTACCGATGCGAACTATCCTTTTAGTTGGAAACGACGTTCTAGTCAATAGTGAGGCATCAATGGTGATTTCATCAATCTTGAAGCTCCGCAATTTCGACTTGGCTTCAGTACATGATGTGTGAGCATATGCGTGTGTGCACCTACGTTGTAATTGGTATTCCTAAAGAAGTTACTTATTTGTTTGTTATCACTTGGAATGTTTTGCTTCATAGAGCATTATATATTATACAACTTCATGGGTTTTTCTTTCAAATAGTACACATAATATTTTGAATTTCGTTGTCTAGTCTAGGAGTGTTCACGGGGGCATGTCCTCATGGGAGGATGGGAGCTAGTGGCTTTTGGTTTGGCTTTACAGTAATGGTATTATTTTTCTAAGTACAAAATATTCCATGAAGGATTTTCTAAGACTATAAATTATTTGGATGGGTTATTTTGGCAAGATTTACAAAAGAGGAAAAGTTGTACGTCTCATTTTCAAATATACATGCTCTTATTTAAAGGATCGTCATATTAGCGGGATACTTTGCAGCTCGCCACTCAAAACAATGCAATCATGTAGGTTATGCTCAAAGGTGGCAACGGAGACCGAAGGCTTAGTGAGGGTTACGGGTAAGGGAGAGAGGAGCCTAAAAATGAAATCCCCCCTCCCCTCATTTTTTCTATTTACCAAATTATAACACATGATTGGTTTGACCTATTGCCTACTGCAATAATGCGATTAAGCTTCAAAAGAAAAGGTTAACTCTAGTATAAAAACACGCATTATGGCCTTGACCATCGGATGTGTATAATGTATTCCTACGAGTGGTGCGGCCCTATTGAAGGCCTTGTCTTGGTGTCCTGACTGCTACATGGCTTGTTACATGTTTGTCAGTAATTGATTGATTATAAGTGTTTCAACTCGCTTTAGACCATGGATAATAGTATAGCCAACTAATTGCTATATGGAGTTGTCATATCATCTAGAGACATCATTCATAGTTACTCACATACTCTCTCCATTCCAGTGAATAAGGCATGCACACATCTCAAAGTCAACTTTGACCATAAATTGGACCAACCAAACGTGGGTTATATGTAATACAAAATATACCATTTAATTCGTATTGAAAAGAAGTTTCCGATGGTACAATTTTGAAGTCACCAAAATCCATATTATTGATGTAATTAACAGTAAAAGTTGGATTTTAAAAAGTGTGTGTGCGCGCGCGCGCCTTATTCATTGGAATGGAGGGAGTAGTACGGTTGGCCCTTATATTAGTACTTTTGGCAACCTTCTCTCTATCTCTTTCCTCATATGTATTACATTTCCATAGGATCACGTGTACAGATTGGATCTTACATGAGAGCCCACTCCCCTCATTTTTCATGTCTATCTCCTCCACATAAGTAAGATGTTTTGTCCAAAAGGACCCCCGGCCAACAGAATTGTCAAAAAGGACTACCTGTGGATAAATTTGACAAAAAAGACCCCCTGGGCCGTGGCGGCAGGTGCGGCAAGCGACACGTGGCACCTGCCGCCACGCCAGGAGGCGGCGGGCTCTGCCGCCACCGTAGGAGGCGGCCACCCAGCCGAACGGGAATCCCAACTACTCACCGCGCCGCGACGGAACGGGGCGGGACAGATGGGCCCTGCCGCCACGGGCGGAGGCGGCCTCTCCTGAGCGTGGTCGCTGGCTGGCCGATAGGCCGTGCAGGCCGCGGGCCCCGCCGGTGGGCCTCGCCGCCACTGCCGGAGGCGGCCTCTCCTGGCGCGCTGGCTGGCCGACAGCCCCTGACCACTGATGGTGCTGATTCCCATGACAGCGACCTGACGACGCTAATTCCAACGGCGGGAAATGGACGCTGATGTGCTGCTGCTTTTCCCGGGAATCACTCCTGCTTTTCTTCTATCCGGGAATCACTCCTGCTTTTGCTTGTTCTGCTTGAGTGGGTGCGACGGCACTGCGGAAGGAATCCTAGGCTGCGGGAACCTGTTGTGCCGACACTACAGGGATCGTAAAATTTCGTATGTTCGCGTTTATTTTCTGGCCATCATTTGTCGTCTGAGCCTATAAAGGAGACACCGAGGCTCTCGTCATCTTCGTCCAGCCATCCTCGAAATCGCCACTGCGCAAAGTGTGTAACACATTTTTCTAGACGGTATGAGTTTGCCTTGCTCGGATCAAAGCATTAGGCCGAGGAAAATGAAGAATGCAAGTTTGCCTCCGGGGATGGCAGTCCTGCGGTGTTGGTGTGGCGATCTTTGCAAGGTGAAGGAGGTGACAGATTTTTCAGATTGGTTGGGCATGAAGTTTTTCATGTGCGCCAATTATGAGCAAGATCCAACCGTAGCTATTTCAGAGTACGACAAGCCTCCGGTATGCTTTAACCATCACGAATAGATATTGTTGGTATTTTGATTGATTCGTTAATAACATTCTTGTTTCTTGTTGTAGTCTCCTCCGCCTCTGTGCATGTACTATCATTGGATTGACACGGAGATGCCGGCTTGGGCAGTGACTGAGATTCGTGAAAGAAGTCGCCGTGCGTGGAATAGTTTCTATGCGGAAGAGCGACGCGAGAAGGCGGAAGCTGAGGAGAAAGCAGAGCAAGAGAGAGAGTTAAAAGAATACTATGCGGAGCAACACCGTTTTTTTCAGGATTTAGGAAAGAAAAACAGGGAAGAGGCTCGTCGCATGGAGGAGCAGGAACGACAGCGAAAGGAGGCTCGTGAGGCGGAGAGGCAGAGAAAGAAAGAAAGGGCTCGTGAGGCCAAGGCAGCAGAAGAAGCTGGCGATGGAAAAGGAAAATATCCACGCTGGACTCAGTAGATTCCTGTGGTAGTATTTTTAAATTTCGCAATCATTTGTATCTTTATTTCTGCAGTTTAATGTAGGTTTATTTCAGTAGTTAAATGTAGTTGTATTTCAATCGTACGATGTATCTTATTTTCAGCTGTACCGTGTCGTAATGGAAAAAATATATAGTTTTAGAATAAAGTAGTGGCATTTTCTTTCCCTCCACTAATACCGAACATCATGCAAGAACTACAAAATGAAATTAAGATAGAACATAATGCCCTACAATAAGAGAGTACAAACTAATAATGCAAGTATATCTGAATTAAACGGTAGAACTGGAATATAGCTTAAAAACTACATGAAGGCATCATCGTCATCCTCCGTCGATGCAGAACTCTTGCCCTTCGACGATGCAGAACTCTTATGTGACGCCCCTGATTTGACCGTACACTAATCATGCACGCAAATGTGTACGATCAAGATCAGAGACTCACGGAAAGATATCACAACACAACTCTACAACATAAATAAGTCATACAAGCATCATAATACAAGCCAGGGGCCTCGAGGGCTCGAATACAAGTGCTCGATCATAGACGAGTCAGCGGAAGCAGCAATATCTGAGTACAGACATAAGTTAAACAAGTTTGCCTTAAGAAGGCTAGCACAAAAGTAGCAACGATCGAAAAGGCAAGGCCTCCTGCCTGGGACCTCCTAACTACTCCTCGAAGCCGAACTCCATGTAGAATCATCCTCGGGATCTCTAGCTCCTGGACTCCAGCATCTGGTTGCGACAACCAGGTATAGAAAGGGGAAAAGAGGGAGAAAAGCAACCGTGAGTACTCATCCAAAGTACTCGCAAGCAAGGAGCTACACTACATATGCATGGGTATATGTGTAAAGGACCATATCGGTGGACTGAACTGCAGAATGCCAGAATAAGGGGGGGATAGCTAGTCCTGTCGAAGACTACGCTTCTGGCCACCTCCATCTTGCAGCATGTAGAAGAGAGTAAATGGTAAGTTCACCAAGTAGCATCGCATAGCATAATCCTACCCGGCGATCCCCTCCTCGTCGCCCTGTTAGAGAGCGATCACCGGGTTGTATCTGGCACTTGGAAGGGTGTGTTTTATTAAGTATCCAGTTCTAGTTGTCATAAGGTCAAGGTACAACTCCGGGTCGTCCTTTTACCGAGGGACACGGCTATTCGAATAGATAAACTTCCCTGCAGGGGTGCACCACATAACCCAACACGCTCGATCCCATTTGGCCGGACACACTTTCCTGGGTCATGCCCGGCCTCATAAGATCAACACGTCGCAGCCCCACCTAGGCTCAACAGAGAGGTCAGCACGCCGGTCTAAATCCTATGCGCGCAGGGGTCTGGGCCCATCGCCCATTGCACACCTGCACGTTGCGAGGGCGGCCGGAAGCAGACCTAGCCTAGCAGGCGTTCCAGTCCAATCCGGCGCGCGCCGCTCCGTCGCTGACGTCAAGAAGAGCTTCGGCTGATACCACGACGTCGAGTGCCCATAACTGTTCCCGCGTAGCTTGTTAGTGCGTATAGACCAAATGGCCAGACTCAGATCAAATACCAAGATCTCGTTAAGCGTGTTAAGTATCCGTGAACGCCGACCAGGGCCAGGCCCACCTCTCTCCTAGGTGGTCTCAACCTGCCCTGTCGCTCCGCCACAAAGTAACAGTCGGGGGCCGTCAGGAACCCAGGCCCACCTCTACCAGGATGGAGCCACCTGTCCTTTCAGCCCCCTCATTAGAATCACTTGCGGGTACTCAACGAGCCGACCCGACTTTAGTCACCACATGTGTCATGTATAGAGTATATAAGTATATACCCGTGATCACCTCCCGAAGTGATCACGGCCCAGTAGTATAGCATGGCAGACGACAAGAGTGTAGGGCCTCTGATGGAACACTAGCATCCTATACTGAGCAGTAGGATAGCAGGTAAGGGTAACAACTGTAGCAACAATGACAGGTTATGCATCAGGATAGGATTAACAGAAAGCAGTAACATGCTACACTACTCTAATGCAAGCAGTATAGAGAAGAATAGGCGATATCTGGTGATCAAGGGGGGGGCTTGCCTGGTTGCTCTGGCAAGAAGGAGGGGTCGTCAACTCCGTAGTCAAACTGGGCAGCAGCAGCGTCGGTCTCGTAGTCTACCGGAGAAGGAGAGGGGGGAGAAACAGTAAATACGAAGCAAACAAAGCATCACAAAACATAAGGAGGCCAAACGCGGTGCTAGGTATGCCCTAACGCGGTAGGAGGTGATACCGACGAAGGGGGCAACATCCGGGAAAGTATTCCCGACGTTTCGCATTTTCGGACAGATGAAACGGAGGGGGAAAGTTGCGAGTTCGATATGTTAGGGATGTGTGGCGGACGAACGGGCTGTGTATCCGGATTCGTCTCGTCGTTCTGAGCAACTTTCATGTACAAAGTTTTTCCATCCGAGCTACGGTTTATTTTATATTAAATTTTAAAGATTTAAATCATTTTTAGAATTTAATAAATTAATTTAATTCGAAATTTAATTAATGCATCAGCATGACGTCAGCATGACGTCAGCAGTCAACGTTGACCGTTGACCTGGTCAACCTGACAGGTGGGTCCCACCTTTCAGGGGCTGTTAGCTAATTAACAGTAGTTAATTAGGTTAATTAGTTATTAGGTTAATTAATCTTAATTAGTTAATATTAACAGGGTTAATTAAGTTAATAAATTTCTTAATTAATTATCTTTATTATTTATTTATTTTTATTAATTTAATTTATTTTTTAAAATCAATTTTTTTAATTAAAACGTTCCAGGGGACGTGGGGCCCCAAGGTCAGTGGCTCACGGGAGCCTTAGCGGGCGAACGGGCGCGGGTCTCGGGCGCGGTTGCAGGCGCCCATCGAGGGCGAGACCGTGGCCTCGGCTGGGCACGCCCGCGTAGCAGGGGGGGCCTCGGTCAGGGCCGGCGATGGAGCAGGGCGGTCGCCGGGAGCGGGGTGGTGAGCGCGAGGCCACGGTGCGGGGCGGCGGCGGCCGCAGCAGCAGGCAGCACGCGTGCGGCACAGCAGTAGCTCGAGGAGCGAGCAGGGCGCGGGTGCAGAGGAAGCGAGGGCGCGAGGCAGCAACGAGAGAGGCACGGGGGCCGTGGAGCACGCCAACGGGGCAGGGTGCGTGGCGTGAGCCGGGCGCGTCCGGGACGCGTAGGGCGGCGTGCGCGAGGCAGGAGCGGGCGTTGGCATCGGGAGTGGCCAGTGGAAGGGGCCGGCGACGGGGTGATGCATGTGCGTGCTAGACGGCCAACGGGCGCGCGGCGTCAGGGTGACCGCGGGCGCGGAAGCCGGACGGCGGCCGCGGGCGTGGGCAGCGCGGTGGCCAGGGGGTAGGGAGCAGAGGGGAGAAGAGAGGGGTTGGGGTCCTCACGGTCGAGTAGAGACCAGGGGGGCGACGAGGCTCAAGGGAGGCCGTCGGGGAGGAGGACGGGGACGCGTGCGTCGACGGAGTCGAGGCGGAGGAGCTCCGGGTGGCGGCGAGAAGCGACGGCGAGGTCGTCCTCGGGCGCTGGGGGTCGGCGGCAGGCGACGGTTCCTCGGGCGCGGTCGCGCGGGCGAGGTGGGGCTCCGGCGCAGCAAGGGATCGGGCGTGGGCCAGGCGGCGTCGGTGGTGGAGGGGCGAGGGGATCGGCTGTTGGAATTATGCCCTAGAGGCAATAATAAATGGTTATTATTATATTTCTTTGTTCATGATAATTGTCTATTGTTCATGCTATAATTGTGTCATCCGAAAATCGTAATACATGTGTGAATACATAGACCACAACGTGTCCCTAGTAAGCCTCTAGTTGACTAGCTCGTTGATCAACAGATAGTCATGGTTTCCTGACTATGGACATTGGATGTCATTGATAACGGGATCACATCATTAGGAGAATGATGTGATGGACGAGACCCAATCCTAAGCGTAGCACAAAAGATCGTGTAGTTCGTTTGCTAGAGCTTTTCCAATGTCAAGTATCTTTTCCTTAGACCATGAGATCGTGCAACTCTCGGATGCCGTAGGAGTGCTTTGGGTGTGCCAAACGTCACAACGTAACTGGGTGACTATAAAGGTGCTCTACGGGTATCTCCGAAAGTGTCTGTTGGGTTGGCACGGATCGATACTGGGATTTGTCACTCCGTATGACGGAGAGGTATCTCTGGGCCCACTCGGTAATGCATCATCATAATGAGCTCAATGTGACTAAGGAGTTAGCCACGGGATCATGCATTACGGTACGAGTAAAGTGACTTGCCGGTAACGAGATTGAACAAGGTATTGGGATACCGACGATCGAATCTCGGGCAAGTAACGTACCGATTGACAAAGGGAATTGTATATGGGATTGATTGAATCCTCGACATCGTGGTTCATCCGATGAGATCATCGTGGAACATGTGGGAGCCAACATGGGTATCCAGATCCCGCTGTTGGTTATTGACCGGAGAGGCGTCTCGGTCATGTCTGCATGTCTCCCGAACCCGTAGGGTCTACACACTTAAGGTTCGGTGACGCTAGGGTTGTAGAGATATTAGTATGCGGAAACCCAAAGTTGTTCGGAGTCCCGGATGAGATCCCGGACGTCACGAGGAGTTCCAGAATGGTCCGGAGGTGAAGAATTATATATAGGAAGTCAAGTTTCGGCCACCGGGAAAGTTTCGGGGGTTATCGGTATTGTACCAGGACCACCGGAAGGGTCCCGGGGTTCCACCGGGTGGGGCCACCTATCCCGGAGGTCCCCATGGGCTGAAGTGGGAGGGGAACCAGCCCTTAGTGGGCTGGGGCGCCCCCCCATGGGCCTTCCCCTGCGCCTAGGGTTGGAAACCCTAGGGGTGGGGGGCGCCCCACTTGCCTTGGGGGGCAAGTTTCCCCCCTGGCCGCCCCCCCTTGTAGATGGGATCCAGGGCCGGCGCCCCCCCTCCCAGGGGCCTATATATAGTGGGGGGGAGGGAGGGCAGCAGTACCACAGCCCCTGGCGCCTCCCTCTCCCCCTGCAATACCTCTCCCTCTCGCAGAAGCTTGGCGAAGCCCTGCCGAGATCCCCGCTACTTCCACCACCACGCCGTCGTGCTGCTGGATCTCCATCAACCTCTCCTTCCCCCTTGCTAGATCAAGAAGGGGGAGACATCGCTGCTTCGTATGTGTGTTGAACGCGGAGGTGCCGTCCGTTCGGCACTCGGTCATCGGTTATTTGGATCACGACGAGTACGACTCCATCAACCCCGTTCTCTTGAACGCTTCCGCTCGCGATCTACAAGGGTATGTAGATGCACTCCTTTCCCCTCGTTGCTAGTATACTCCATAGATGGATCTTGGTGATGCGTAGGAAATTTTAAATTTCTGCTACGATCCCCAACAGTGGTATCAGAGCCAGGTTTATGCGTAGTTACTATGCACGAGTAGAACACAAAGCAGTTGTGGGCGTAGATGTTGTCAATTTTTCTTGCCACTACTAGTCTTATCTTGTTTCGGCGGTATTGTGGGATGAAGCGGCCCGGACCGACCTTACACGTACGCTTACGTGAGACAGGTTCCACCGACTGACATGCACTAGTTGCATAAGGTGGCTAGCGGGTGTCTGTCTCTCCTACTTTAGTCGGAACGGATTCGATGAAAAGGGTCCTTATGAAGGGTAAATAGAAATTGGCAAATCACGTTGTGGTCATACGTAGGTAAGAAATCGTTCTTGCTAGAAACCTACAAACCACGTAAAAACTTGCAACAACAATTAGAGGACGTCTAACTTGTTTTTGCAGCAAGTGATATATGTGATATGATATGGCCAGAAGATGTGATGAATGATATATGTGATGTATGAGATTGATCATATTCTTGTAATAGGAATCACGACTTGCATGTCGATGAGTATGACAACCGGCAGGAGCCATAGGAGTTGTCTTTATTATTTTGCATGACCTGCGTGTCATTGAATAACGCCATGTAATTTACTTTACTTTGTTGCTAAACGGTTAGCCATAGAAGTAGAAGTAATCGTTGGCGTGACAACTTCATGAAGACACAATGATGGAGATAATGGTGTCATGCCGGTGACGAACATGATCATGGCGCCCCGAAGATGGAGATCAAAGGAGCAAAATGATATTGGCCATATCATGTCACTATTTGATTGCATGTGATGTTTATCATGTTTTGCATCTTATTTGCTTAGAACGACGGTAGTAAGTAAGATGATCCCTTATAATAATTTCAAGAAAGTGTTCCCCCTAACTGTGCACCGTTGCGAAGGTTCGTTGTTTCGAAGCACCACGTGATGATCGGGTGTGATAGATTCTAACGTTCGCATACAATGGGTGTTGACGAGCCTAGCATGTACAGACATGGCCTCGGAACACACGCAATACACTTAGGTTGACTTGACGAGCCTAGCATGTACAGACATGGCCTCGGAACACGGAGGACCGAAAGGTCGAGCATGAGTCGTATAGAAGATACGATCAACATGGAGATGTTCACCGATCTTGACTAGTCCGTCTCACGTGATGATCGGACACGGCCTAGTTAACTCGGATCATGTTTCACTTAGATGACTAGAGGGATGTCTATCTGAGTGGGAGTTCATTGAATAATTTGATTAAATGAACTTAATTATCATGAACTTAGTCTAAAATCTTTACAATATGTCTTGTAGATCAAATGGCCCACGTTGTCCTCAACTTCAACGCGTTCCTAGAGAAAACCAAGCTGAAAGATGATGGCAGCAACTATACGGACTGGGTCCGGAACCTGAGGATCATCCTCATAGCTGCCAAGAAAGATTATGTCCTAGAAGCACCGCTAGGTGAAGCACCAATCCCAGAGAACCAAGACGTTATGAACGCTTGGCAATCACGTGCTGATGATTACTCCCTCGTTCAGTGCGGCATGCTTTACAGCTTAGAACCGGGTCTCCAAAAGCGTTTTGAGAAACATGGAGCATATGAGATGTTCGAAGAGCTGAAAATGGTTTTCCAAGCTCATGCCCGGGTCGAGAGATATGAAGTCTCCGACATGTTCTTTAGCTGTAAAATGGAGGAAAATAGTTCTGTTAGTGAGCACATACTCAGAATGTCTGGGTTACACAACCGCTTGTCTCAGCTGGGAATTAATCTCCCGGATGACGCGGTCATTGACAGAATCCTTCAGTCGCTTCCACCGAGCTACAAGAGCTTTGTGATGAACTTCAATATGCAAGGGATGGAAAAGACCATTCCTGAGGTATATTCAATGCTGAAATCAGCGGAGGTGGAGATCAAAAAGGAACATCAAGTGTTGATGGTGAATAAAACCACTAAGTTCAAGAAAGGCAAGGGCAAGAAGAACTTCAAGAAGGACGGCAAGGGAATTGCCGCGCCCGGTAAGCCAGTTGCCGGGAAGAAGTCAAAGAATGGACCCAAGCCTGAGACTGAGTGCTTTTATTGCAAGGGAAGTGGTCACTGGAAGCGGAACTGCCCCAAATACTTAGCGGACAAGAAGGCCGGCAACACCAAAGGTATATGTGATATACATGTAATTGATGTGTCCCTTACCAGTACTCGTAGTAGCTCCTGGGTATTTGATACCGGTGCGGTTGCTCATATTTGTAACTCAAAACAGGAGCTGCGGAATAAGCGGAGACTGGCGTAGGATGAGGTGATGATGCGCGTCGGGAATGGTTCCAAGGTCGATGTGATCGCCGTCGGCACGCTACCTCTGCATTTACCTACGGGATTAGTGTTAAACCTCAATAATTGTTATTTAGTGCCAGCTTTGAGCATGAACATTGTATCTGGATCTCGTTTAATTCGACATGGCTACTCATTTAAATCCGAGAATAATGGTTGTTCTATTTATATGAGATATATGTTTTATGGTCATGCCTCGCTGGTCAATGGTTTATTCTTGATGAATCTCGAACGTGATGTTACACATATTCATAGTGTGAATACCAAAAGATGTAAAGTTGATAACGATAGTCACACATACTTGTGGCACTGCCGCCTTGGTCACATTGGTGTCAAGCGCATGAAGAAGCTCCATGTAGATGGACTTTTGGAGTCTCTTGATTACGAATCATTTGACACGTGCGAACCATGCCTCATGGGTAAGATGACCAAGGCTCCGTTCTCCGAAACAATGGAGCGAGCAACCAACGTATTGGAAATCATACATACCGATGTGTGCGGTCCAATGAGTGTTGAGGCTCACGGAGGATATCGTTATGTTCTCACTCTCACTGATGACTTAAGTAGATATGGGTATGTCTACCTAATGAAACACAAGTCTGAAACCTTTGAAAAGTTCAAGGAATTTCAGAGTGAGGTTGAGAATCAACGTGACAGGAAAATAAAATTCTTACGATCAGATCGTGGTGGGGAATATTTAAGTCACAAATTTGGTACGCACTTAAAGAAATGTGGAATCGTTTCACAACTCACGCCGCCTGGAACACCTCAGCGAAACGGTGTGTCCGAACGTCGTAATCGCACTCTATTGGATATGGTGCGATCTATGATGTCTCTTACCGATCTACCGCTCTCATTTTGGGGCTATGCTTTAGAGACTGCCGCATTCACTTTAAATAGGGCTCCGTCGAAATCCGTTGAGACGACACCGTATGAATTATGGTTTGGGAAGAAACCTAAGCTGTCGTTTCTAAAAGTTTGGGGATGCGATGCTTATGTCAAGAAACTTCAACCTGAAAAGCTCGAACCCAAGTCGGAAAAATGCGTCTTCATAGGATACCCTAAGGAAACCATTGGGTATACCTTCTACCTCAGATCCGAAGGCAAGATTTTTGTTGCCAAGAATGGGTCCTTTCTGGAGAAAGAGTTTCTCTCGAAAGAATTAAGTGGGAGGAAAGTAGAACTTGATGAGGTGATAGTCACCCCTTCCGAACTGGAATGTAGCGTAGCGCGGGAAGATGTTCCTGTGGTGCCTACACCGACTGGGGAGGAAGTTAATGATGATGATCATGAAGCTTCGGATCAAGTTAATGCTGAACTTCGTAGGTCCACAAGGACACGTTCCGCACCAGAGTGGTACGGCAACCCTATCCTGGAAATCATGTTGTTAGACAACGGTGAACCTTTGAACTATGAAGAAGCGATGGCGGGCCCGGATTCCGACAAATGGCTAGAAGCCATGAAATCCGAGATAGGATCCATGTATGAAAACAAAGTATGGACTTTGACTGACTTGCCCGATGATCGGCGAGCCATAGAAAATAAATGGATCTTTAAGAAGAAGACAGACGCGGATGGTAATGTGACCATCTATAAGGCTCGACTTGTCGCTAAGGGTTATCGACAAGTTCAAGGGGTTGACTACGATGAGACTTTCTCACCCGTAGCGAAGCTGAAGTCCGTCCGAATCATGTTAGCAATTGCCGCATTCTATGATTATGAGATATGGCAAATGGACGTCAAAACGGCATTCCTTAACGGCTTTCTTAAGGAAGAATTGTATATGATGCAGCCGGAAGGTTTTGTCGATCCTAAGAATACTAACAAGGTATGCAAGCTCCAGCGCTCCATCTATGGGCTGGTGCAAGCATCTCGGAGTTGGGACATTCGATTTGATGAGATGATCAAAGCGTTTGGGTTTACACAGACTTATGGAGAAGCCTGTGTTTACAAGAAAGTGAGTGGGAGCTCTGTAGCATTTCTCTTATTATATGTGGATGACATACTATTGATGGGAAATGATATATAATTCTTGGAAAGTATAAAGGCCTATTTAAATAAGTGTTTTTCAATGAAGGACCTTGGAGAAGCTGCTTATATATTAGGCATCAAGATCTATAGAGATAGATCAAGACGCCTCATTGGTCTTTCACAGAGTACGTACCTTGACAAGATATTGAAGAAGTTCAATATGGATCAGTCCAAGAAGGGGTTCTTGCCTGTATTGCAAGGTGTGCAATTGAGCACGGCTCAATGCCCGACCACGGCAGAAGATAGAGAAAAGATGAGTGTCATCCCCTATGCCTCGGCCATAGGGTCTATTATGTATGCCATGCTGTGTACCAGACTTGATGTAAACCTTGCCGTAAGTTTGGTAGGAAGGTACCAAAGTAATCCCCGCATGGAACACTGGACAGCGGTCAAGAATATCTTGAAGTACCTGAAGAGGACTAAGGATATGTTTCTCGTTTATGGAGGTGACGGAGAGCTCGTCGTAAAGGGTTACGTCGATGCTAGCTTCGACACAGATCTGGATGACTCGAAGTCTCAAACCGGATACGTGTATATTTTGAATGGAGGGGCAGTAAGCTGGTGCAGTTGCAAGCAAAGCGTCGTGGCGGGATCTACATGTGAAGCGGAGTACATGGCAGCTTCAGAGGCAGCGCAAGAAGCAATCTGGATGAAGGAGTTCATTAACGACCTAGGGGTGATTCCCAATGCGTCGGGCCCGATGACTCTCTTCTGTGACAACACTGGAGCTATTGCCCTTGCGAAGGAGCCCAGGTTTCACAGGAAGACCAGGCATATCAAGCGTCGCTTCAACTCCATTCGTGAAAGTGTTCAAAATGGAGACATAGATATTTGTAAAGTACATACGGACCTGAATGTAGCAGATCCGTTGACTAAACCTCTCCCTAGAGCAAAACATGATCAACACCAGAACGCTATGGGTGTTCGATTCATCACAATGTAACTAGATTATTGACTCTAGTGCAAGTGGGAGACTGTTGGAAATATGCCCTAGAGGCAATAATAAATGGTTATTATTATATTTCTTTGTTCATGATAATTGTCTATTGTTCATGCTATAATTGTGTTATCCGGAAATCGTAATACATGTGTGAATACATAGACCACAACATGTCCCTAGTAAGCCTCTAGTTGACTAGCTCGTTGATCAACAGATAGTCATGGTTTCCTGACTATGGACATTGGATGTCATTGATAACGGGATCACATCATTAGGAGAATGATGTGATGGACGAGACCCAATCCTAAGCGTAGCACAAAAGATCGTGTAGTTCGTTTGCTAGAGATTTTCCAATGTCAAGTATCTTTTCTTTAGACCATGAGATCATGCAACTCCCGGATGCCGTAGGAGTGCTTTGGGTGTGCCAAACGTCACAACGTAACTGGGTGACTATAAAGGTGCTCTACGGGTATCTCCGAAGGTGTCTGTTGGGTTGGCACGGATCGAGACTGGGATTTGTCACTCCGTATGACGGAGAGGTATCTCTGGGCCCACTCGGTAATGCATCATCATAATGAGCTCAATGTGACTAAGGAGTTAGCCACGGTATCATGGATTACGGTACGAGTAAAGTGACTTGCCAGTAACGAGATTGAACAAGGTATTGGGATACCGACGATCGAATCTCGGGCAAGTAACGTACCGATTGACAAAGGGAATTGTATATGGGATTGATTGAATCCTCGACATCGTGGTTCATCCGATGAGATCATCGTGGAACATGTGGGAGCCAACATGGGTATCCAGATCCCGTTGTTGGTTATTGACCGGAGAGGCGTCTCGGTCATGTCTACATGTCTCCCGAACCCGTAGGGTCTACACACTTAAGGTTCGGTGACGCTAGGGTTGTAGAGATATTAGTATGCGGAAACCCAAAGTTGTTCGGAGTCCCGGATGAGATCCCGGACGTCACGAGGAGTTCCAGAATGGTCCGGAGGTGAAGAATTATATATAGGAAGTCAAGTTTCGGCCACCGGGAAAGTTTCGGGGGTTATCGGTATTGTACCGGGACCACCGGAAGGGTCCCGGGGGTCCACCGGGTGGGGCCACCTGTCCCGGAGGGCCCCATGGGCTGAAGTGGGAGGGGAACCAGCCCTTAGTGGGCTGGGGCGCCCCCCCATGGGCCTTCCCCTGCGCCTAGGGTTGGAAACCCTAGGGGTGGGGGGCGCCCCACTTGCCTTGGGGGGCAAGTTTCCCCCCTGGCCGCCGCCCCCCCCCCCTTGTAGATGGGATCCAGGGCCGGCGCCCCCCCCTCCCAGGGGCTATATATAGTGGGGGGGAGGGAGGGCAGCAGTACCACAGCCCCTGGCGCCTCCCTCTCCCCCTGCAACACCTCTCCCTCTCGCAGAAGCTTCGCGAAGCCCTGCCGAGATCCCCGCTACTTCCACCACCACGCCGTCGTGCTGCTGGATCTCCATCAACCTCTCCTTCCCCCTTGCTGGATCATGAAGGGGGAGACGTCGCTGCTCCGTACGTGTGTTGAACGCGGAGGTGCCGTCCGTTCGGCACTCGGTCATCGGTGATTTGGATCACGACGAGTACGACTCCATCAACCCCGTTCTCTTGAACGCTTCCGCTCGCGATCTACAAGGGTATGTAGATGCACTCCTTTCCCCTCGTTGCTAGTATACTCCATAGATGGATCTCGGTGATGCGTAGGAAATTTTAAAATTCTGCTACGATCCCCAACATCGGCCTCCTCCCGATCCAGATCCAGCGGGGAGGAGAGGAGAGGAGTGGGGAACGTGGGGGGCGACGGGGTGTCGGTGGAGTGGATAAGGGGAGTGGGGGCGCGGGGTGGGCCGGCCCATTCGTGCGGCTAGGGGCCCGCGTGGATGGCCAGCTGGGCCAAAGGGCCCAGCGGGGGGGGGGGTTCCCTTTTTTATTTTTTTATTTTATTTGCTTGTTTTCTGTTTTTATTTCTTTTGTTTATTTTCCTTTTCTGTTTTATTTAATTTTACAGCACTTAAGAATTTTATAAATTTGTGTTTTCTTTACTATAATTATTTTTGTAATATTTGGCACCACCCGAGCATTTTTGTTTCCACTTCTGAAAACTTTAATTGTTTGACTTATTTTGAATTTAAATTTTGAAACGTTTTCGAATCATTGCGAGGTTAGCAACAGTAACCAAAGTGACGTGGCATGATTAGCGTGGGATTACTGTAGCATGATTATCCGGGCGTTACAAATCTCCTCCACTACAAGAAATCTCGTCCCGAGATTTAAGCGGTGGAGTAAGGGGGAAAAAGTGCTGGTAGCGAAAACCTAACGAGTCTCGTCGGTCTTGGCTGCCCCTTTCGAAGAGGTTGATCCCTTTCGTTGATGTCTTCATTACTCTGCTTCAAGTCACCATGATCAAGTCGTCATCCTTTCTTCGGGATTTTCATTGTACATATGAAGGACAAGGGGTAACTTCGGAAAAACGGACCTCAGAAAGGTTGACTATCTGGTTGATAATATCGGGGATGGTGGCGGAAAGTAACTCTTGAATGGAAACTTAAGACAATATTGAGAGCAAGGTAAGTAGGTACCATGAGAAGTTTCGAGCGGGTGAACTGTTCGTTGCCTGAAACAAAGTGTGAAAGGGGGTTCAAGCAGCGAGAGTAAGTATTGCGTCTGATACCAGAATAGATCAGTAGGACAGTGGTCCGTGAATTACATACGAGGCCACGCGCGATGAATAAATTTGGGAACAGGGGGTGCATAGGAGAGTCAAGTTTTGATCCTGTGGAACTGTGGGTTATGGGCCCACCATGTGGTTAAAGTAGGAAGGGCGGTGACATCTTGCACGATCATGATAGCAAGGCATGTCAGAGGGTAGCCTGTCAGTTATATGTCAGCAACATCGTCGATACCAAGGGCGAGGGACGAAGAGAACCATTTTCCTGCTCGTTGAAACGAGGTGGACCAATAGGCAAAGTTCTCGTCCATCGGTGGTTACCGGAATGCACCAACAATAGTAACAGGGTCTTACTGACAGAGTTGTACACCGAGGTGTTTGCACAAGCAGGGAATTAATACTGCTTAGATCATAATGATCACCAGAAACGTTAAGCCAACCAATGGAAAGGAAAATATGATTATCAGATTAAACAGAACAATGGAAAGGAAAATGTGTTTAAACACATATTTCAGGGGGTATATCCTTCCCAAGGACAATGGTTAGAAGAGAACCATTTAGGTTAGGGAAGAGGAAGTTCATGACATTACCCAAAGAACGGTGTTTGAATAATTGATAACGAAAATTTAGCATTGTGCTTCAAATATTTTTATTGAAGATCGGAGTAACACAGACATGCTTCGAGATGGCATTGACATGGTCATTAGGTAAGATCAGGCTATGGATACACAAAGGATCCATCAGGAACAACTTATAGAGTAAGTCTTACAATTTCCTCATGGAAGAATAGCTAACCTTGCTAAAAAGGGAAAACTTATAACAATAGGTCCTCCGACCAGGTGGGTTAGGCATGACATCACCTTATCGGTTCATAAATAGACCAATGTTATAACTCTTGGAAATATGTTCCAACCATCATATTTGACCGAGATTCAGATCTGATTGGTGTCAGGATATCTCAGACTCAGGATGCCTGAGAAGAAAGGTGCAACACAAATTGTCGAAACGACATCGAAGATTCTCGGGAGATGAACTATGGAAGCGAGTTCCGAACAAGGGTTCATCATTGAATCAAGGAGAGCTGAGGAGGTGACTGATTGACTCAGCGACAATCCATTGAGATTTCCAAAAGATGGATTTCCACAACTATGTGAACAAGGAGATAACATTAGCTAGATCGAATGACTTAATGATGTATGCTCGAGGAAAACATACACAATTAAACATTGGTTGAAAGGTGCACCCGAATATGGGCTTAGGTAGCATGATCAAGGTTAGAATGGTGATTCGATAACCAATACACAAGGAATGAACTATCGTTCATTAACTTACAAGCAATAGGGTTGCTGGAAGTTTTGAATTTTACACATCACAGTTCATTTGTGGGTACTTCGGTTAAAATCAACATGGGGACCAAGAACTGAATGTAGACGGCAAGATGTATTACTATATCAAGAATTCTAAAGAGGTGGTGAAATTCTCATGACATTCTTGATATAAAATTTGGTAATACTCCAAAGTAAAGAGGAACAAATGCTGGATAGCAAGGATCTCAAGGTATAACACAAAACACGAACAAGTTTGTGTTGGAGGGAAGGCAGTAAAGTGGCCGATGATAACACAAATCATCAAGGGAAAGGATGGTCTTTCTCATCATGAATTCAATTGATATTCTGGAAGGACTCAGAATGCTCATAATGATCACGACACATTTGTCGAGAGATTCCATGAAGATGCAATCGCTCGGCGATGACATCAAGTCAAAGGAATGATGAAGCGAAAGGTTATTGGAACCCTGGGTACGACGCAAACTCGGAATCAAGCTTGTTGTTCAAGGCGAAATGATATGACGAGGAAAGTCGGCATAAGCTTAGCTCATCGTCAAAATCGTGCTTTGGAAAGAAGGACCAGATAGCACAGTTAAAAAGTTGCATGATAATGATATAGCCGATCAGGCTAGGAATGACTTGAAGGGTTATTAAATCATAAGCAACGAAAATTACTTAGAGTTATTGAATCGGAGTGCGGAATCGATTCACTTAACGGTGTTCTCGAGTGACTAATAACTTAGAACCCGAGGGAAATTGGAATTGGCGAGAATAATAGTTGACGAAGAACTCATAAGAAGTTATGTAGTTCCGTGGTATTCTTGAGATACTAGAGTGTAATGCTCGACGGTAGATCAAAGTAGAGGTTGGACTGGGGTATTGCTCTGCAGAAGACAAGTGCTCAACTTGTACGAGAAATGGTATTTAAAGGAGAACGTGGTCGGAACCACGATTGCAAAAGGCCAGATCACAGATATAAGATGAACTTATACCAAGGGAATAATTAATTTAAGAGAAGCTTTTAATGATAAGATCTACATCGTGTACATGGGCATGAACACAAAGTCCAAGGTCGACTCCCACTTCTCCAATGCATAACCTTTCATTCACTTCTCGCATTCGATGAAGTTGTATGGTAGAAAATTATCTGCTAAAATACCAGAAGGGTATGGCTTGTGAAAACCTTCAGGTTCATACGGTTTTTAGGGAAGGTATAGGTTCAATCCATCGGGGCATCTTAGAAACATATACCTCAAACTTCAGGAGTAAATAACACAAGCTCGAAAGGAGAGCATTGTTGACAAAGCATAGGATACAATTTACCAAAGGCATTATGTATCCGAGAAAAGACTCACAAAGTTATTGAATATGAAGGACATCGTCGGATAAAATCCAACAAGGTTCTGATGGTCCATAAGAGATCTGGTGTGAGCATCGGTACTCAACCAGAAGAAAAAGCATGTAGGTAAATCAGATGATAGAAACAACTGACTACTTCAGAGCTCATTTGCAAAAGAATTATGAATTCCAAGACAAGGGATCAGAAGCAATGCTCTGATTAGGGATGGATAAGCTGAATAGCCTTAGGGGTACAAACGATGACGATTTGATTGGTCGAGATCCAGCTCATGTTAAAAATGATGTCTGAGCCGGAAGGATGAATTCTAGGATCTGATTGAGGGTTGCGAGCATTCGCAACATATTGAATCAATGGACTCAAAAAGATAATGACAAAGGGTGCCAATAAGATTTCGAGACTTATGGGATTAATCATAATGCTAGTAAGCAAGAATTTCAAGAGCAATAGGCTCCTGAGGATTTTCGGAAGATCGAATGGTATTCTGAACACTTTTGTGATATACTTGAATCAACTGGGGATGAGCGGATACTCGGTAAGTGCGAGAATTATCCGTAGGGGTATTCAGGTGACAAAGAACAGCAAGGCAATAAGCTCAAGGATTCTCGGAACAACAGAGATAATTTCAGCGTATCTTGTAATAACAAGATCAACTGGGAAACATTGCATGAATGGCGAGTATACGCGGTTATCCATAGGAGTTTATCGATGAAAGGGAATGGCAAAAGCGATGAACACAAGTTCTCGGGTTATCAGCGGAGAGTATCTTCAGGGTCTTCACGTGCAGCAGACGATCATCAGTAATAAGGGGCTCTCCGGGTGAAAGTGATAACGAGATCCTAATGTTATATTTAGCAAAATTCACTTAACCCGAATAGAAGAGAGATCAGAATCCCAGAGTATAGACAAGGAGTAAAAGATCCTAATACCACCCAATGGCGACGTGGGCCCGTAAGCCACACAGCCATGTTAGTAAAAGTTTTTCACTGGCTAGACTCGACTTCGGCCAAGGAGTTGGAAAGGGGGATTCCTACAGGCAGTCGGCTCTGATACCAACTTGTGACGCCCCCGATTTGACCGTACACTAATCATGCACGCAAATGTGTACGATCAAGATCAGAGACTCACGGGAAGATATCACAACACAACTCTACAACATAAATAAGTCATACAAGCATCATAATACAAGCCAGGGGCCTCGAGGGCTCGAATACAAGTGCTCGATCATAGACGAGTCAGCGGAAGCAGCAATATCTGAGTACAGACATAAGTTAAACAAGTTTGCCTTAAGAAGGCTGGCACAAAAGTAGCAACGATCGAAAAGGCAAGGCCTCCTGCCTGGGACCTCCTAACTACTCCTCGAAGCCGAACTCCATGTAGAATCATCCTCGGGATCTCTAGCTCCTGGACTCCAGCATCTGGTTGCGACAACCAGGTATAGAAAGGGGAAAAGAGGGAGAAAAGCAACCGTGAGTACTCATCCAAAGTACTCGCAAGCAAGGAGCTACACTACATATGCATGGGTATATGTGTAAAGGACCATATCGGTGGACTGAACTGCAAAATGCCAGAATAAGGGGGGGATAGCTAGTCCTGTCGAAGACTACGCTTCTGGCCACCTCCATCTTGCAGCATGTAGAAGAGAGTAAATGGTAAGTTCACCAAGTAGCATCGCATAGCATAATCCTACCCGGCGATCCCCTCCTCGTCGCCCTGTTAGAGAGCGATCACCGGGTTGTATCTGGCACTTGGAAGAGTGTGTTTTATTAAGTATCCAGTTCTAGTTGTCATAAGGTCAAGGTACAACTCTGGGTCGTCCTTTTACCGAGGGACACGGCTATTCGAATAGATAAACTTCCCTGCAGGGGTGCACCACATAACCCAACACGCTCGATCCCATTTGGCCGGACACACTTTCCTGGGTCATGCCCGGCCTCGTAAGATCAACACGTCGCAGCCCCACCTAGGCTCAATAGAGAGGTCAGCACGCCGGTCTAAATCCTATGCGCGCAGGGGTCTGGGCCCATCGCCCATTGCACACCTACACGTTGCGAGGGCGGCCGGAAGCAGACCTAGCCTAGCAGGCATTCCAGTCCAATCCGGCGCGCGCCGCTCCGTCGCTGACGTCAAGAAGAGCTTCGGCTGATACCACGACATCGAGTGCCCATAACTGTTCCCGCGTAGCTGGTTAGTGCGTATAGACCAAATGGCCAGACTCAGATCAAATACCAAGATCTCGTTAAGCATGTTAAGTATCCGCGAACGCCGACCAGGGCCAGGCCCACCTCTCTCCTAGGTGGTCTCAACCTGCCCTGTCGCTCCGCCACAAAGTAACAGTCGGGGGCCGTCAGGAACCCAGGCCCACCTCTACCAGGATGGAGCCACCTGTCCTTTCAGCCCCCTCATCAGAATCACTTGCGGGTACTCAACGAGCCGACCCGACTTTAGTCACCACATGTGTCATGTATAGAGTATATAAGTATATACCCGTGATCACCTCCCGAAGTGATCACGGCCCAGTAGTATATCATGGCAGACGGACAAGAGTGTAGGGCCTCTGATGGAACACTAGCATCCTATACTAAGCAGTAGGATAGCAGGTAAGGGTAACAACTGTAGCAACAATGACAGGTTATGCATCAGGATAGGATTAACGGAAAGCAGTAACATGCTACACTACTCTAATGCAAGCAGTATAGAGAAGAATAGGCGATATCTGGTGATCAAGGGGGGGCTTGCCTGGTTGCTCTGGCAAGAAGGAGGGGTCGTCAACTCCGTAGTCGAACTGGGCAGCAGCAGCGTCGGTCTCGTAGTCTACCGGAGAAGGAGAGGGGGGAGAAACAGTAAATACGAAGCAAATAAAGCATCACAAAACATAAGGAGGCCAAACGCGGTGCTAGGTATGCCCTAACGCGGTAGGAGGTGATACCGACGAAGGGGGGAACATCCGGGAAAGTATTCCCGATGTTTCGCATTTTCGGACAGATGAAACGGAGGGGGAAAGTTGCGAGTTCGATATGTTAGGGATGTGTGGCGGACGAACGGGCTGCGTATCCGGATTCGTCTCGTCGTTCTGAGCAACTTTCATGTACAAAGTTTCTCCATCCGAGCTACGGTTTATTTTATATTAAATTTTAAAGATTTAAATCATTTTTAGAATTTAATAAATTAATTTAATTCGAAATTTAATTAATGCATCAGCATGACGTTAGCAGTCAACATTGACCGTTGACCTGGTCAACCTGACAGGTGGGTCCCACCTGTCAGGGGCTGTTAGCTAATTAACAGTGGTTAATTAGTTATTAGGTTAATTAATCTTAATTAGTTAATATTAACAGGGTTAATTAAGTTAATTAATTATCTTTATTATTTATTTATTTATTTTTATTAATTTAATTTATTTTTTTAAATCAATTTTTTATTAAAACGTTCCAGGGGGCGTGGGGCCCCAAGGTCAGTGGCTCACGGGAGCCCTAGCGGGCGAACGGGCGCGGGTCTCGGGCGCGGTTGCAGGCGCCCATCGAGGGCGAGGCCGTGGCCTCGGCTGGGCACGCCCGCGTAGCAGGGGGGCCTCGGCCAGGGCCGGCGATGGAGCAGGGCGGTCGCCGGGAGCGGGGTGGTGAGCGCGAGGCCACGGCGCGGGGCGGCGGCGGCCGCAGCAGCAGGCAGCACGCGTGCGGCACAGCAGTAGCTCGAGGAGCGAGCAGCGCGCGGGTGCAGAGGAGGCGAGGGCGCGAGGCAGGAACGAGAGAGGCACGGGGGCCGTGGAGCACGCCAGCGGGGCAGGTGCGTGGCGTGAGCCGGGCGCGTCTGGGACGCGTAGGGCGGCGTGCGCGAGGCAGGAGCGGGCGTTGGCATCGGGAGTGGCTAGCGGAAGGGGCCGGCGACGGGGCAATGCATGTGCGTGCTGGACGGCCAACGGGCGCGCGGCGTCACGGTGACCGCGGGCGCGGAAGCCGGACGGCTGCCGCGGGCGTGGGCAGCGCGGTGGCCAGGGGGTAGGGAGCAGAGGGGAGAAGAGAGGGGTTGGGGTCCTCACGGTCGAGTAGAGACCAGGGGGGTGACGAGGCTCGAGGGAGGCCGTCGGGGAGGAGGACGGGGACGCGTGCGTCGACGGAGTCGAGGCGGAGGAGCTCCGGGTGGCGGCGAGAAGCGACGGCGGGGTCGTCCTCGGGCGCTGGGGGTCGGCGGCAGGCGACGGTTCCTCGGGCGCGGTCGCGCGGGCGAGGTGGGGCTCCGGCGCGGCAAGGGATCGGGCGTGGGCCAGGCGGCGTCGGTGGTGGAGGGGCGAGGGGATCGGCCTCCTCCCGATCCAGATCCAGCGGGAAGGAGAGGAGAGGAGTGCGGAACGTGGGAGGGGGGACGACGGGGTGTGGGTGGAGTGGATAAGGGGAGTGGGGGGCGCGGGGTGGGCTGGCCCATTCGGGCGGCTGGGGGCCCGCGTGGATGGCCAGCTGGGCCAAAGGGCCCAGCGCGGGGGTTCCCTTTTTTATTTTTTTATTTTATTTGCTTGTTTTCTGTTTTTATTTCTTTTGTTTATTTTCCTTTTCTGTTTTATTTAATTTTACAGCACTTAAGAATTTTATCAATTTGTGTTTTCTTTACTATAATTATTTTTGTAATATTCGGCACCACCTGAGCATTTTTGTTTCCACTTCTGAAAACTTTAATTGTTTGACTTATTTTGAATTGAAATTTTGAAACGTTTTCGAATCATTGCGAGGTTAGCAACAGTAACCAAAGTGACGTGGCATGATTAGCGTGGGATTACTGTAGCATGATTATCCGGGCGTTACATCTTACCCTTGGACGATGCAGAACTCTTGCTCTTCGAGGATGTAGTACTCTTGCCCTTAGACGATGCAGAACTCTTGCCCTTTGATGATGCAGAACCCGGAAGCGGCGGCATGAAGATATCATCTTCGTCCTCGCTCTCCTCAGTCCATAAAAATGTATGCTTTTCTGCAGTCCTTCTGAAAGTTTCACTCTCCGGCTCCACTCCTGCATAGGTGGTGGAGTCTGTAATCCTTGTTGCGAACCTGATGCGTAATTGTAGGCGTATGGTTGTTGTGACTCCTCGGGAATAAAAGATGGGCCAATAACGTCCTCTTTGAAGAAATCTGTATCTACTGCGTTAACATTGTCGCCAGGTTGGGTGTACTCATCGTTCCAATTTACATCAGGTATGCCCTGCACATAGAAACATTGTAAACAAAAACTGTTAGAGGATAATATGTAATATCACTGTAAATGTGTTAAAATGTAAACATGACTACCTGATCAGATCCCTCGCCTGTACTGTCTGGACATTCTACCTGGTACTGGTTTAAATCTGGGACACGAGTCTCCTCGGGCATGGAGATCCCTCGCGTGGAGAGATACAGCCGAGATCCCTCACCTTGAGTGTATGCTCCATATCCTGTGTATGCATATGGGTTTGGGAAAGATACAGCTCGGGCATCGAATCCAAGCCCATGCCATGGTCCTGTGATGTCTGCCCCTGACGAAGCAGCACCGAAGAAGAGCGATGTAGTGGCAGAGATGAGTCATGTCGTGGCAATGTCGTTGTTGTACTCGGACCCTCCCCCCACTGCCCATGGCTTGTACGCGCCTCGCTCGGTCTGGACGACGGCGCCGCACTCGGTCTGGCTGACCTCGGTACTGGCATGTTGTACGCTCCAGTGACAACGTCGTCGCCTCTACCACATCTCAACTTTGTTAGCACGTATTCTTTAAAACGTTTATTGAATGACTTGACAGCTTGTCCCCTGGGCGGCATGCTTTCCGTCGCCATCTGCCCTATGTCGTTGGCAGTTTGAAGCTGGAAAAATATTTGGTTGTTATTTGGTTGAAATGATTATGAAATGATGGACCTGAAAAAATTACTAGTGATTACCATCCGGTCATGATAGTAAGCTGCATGCAGCTCAACAGGTCTCTGCATCTGCTCCTCGTGCGTGAGATTTGTTGATATCGTAGTTGGTTGACCGGCCAGGCTTGTACGCGTGCTGATGCAGTACCACTGCTTGTACGCTTGAGCTGTACTTCCATCGTACGGTCTGCAAAATTATATAATAACATCAACCGTTGTGATGAAAGCAAAGTATCTTCACGCATCGTATGGTCATCGTAATAAAATAATGTAAATAAAATGTACCTAAGTTGATACACTATATCTGCTAGCGCTTCATTTTCCCACTTCTGTACCCATTGAATGTTGCGTTCCCTCCAATCGTAAAGACTCCAACCGTGGCCCATATTGGTTAGCCTGCAAATTATGTAACAAAGTGTGAGTTTAGTAAATTAAAAATGACACTAACTATTTAGGGAGGTCACATCTTACTTATGGGTTTCCTCGTCCGTACATCTTGGAAAAGGTGGTGGAATCTTTTGATACAGACCGAACTGTCTCATGACACGCTCTGGGTTGTAAGGCTCAACACACCACAGGAACAATAAGTAGCAGCGAGTCAGCCAGAATGCACTATCGGTCAACATGCCTGCTGTGATGGGTCGTATATCAAAGACCATCTGTACATGCTCCTGAGTCCATGGGTTCCATGTGACTACAGACTCATCAAGTGCCTCAAACTGCTGGTGGTATATAGGGTAACAATTTTTCGCAATACTTGGAGACCAATGTTTCCGTGCCTTTGTCCACCTGCTGGCCATAGTTACACAGCTGCCCTCGCTATAGTCGTATGGGTGTATGGGATTTATTATACGAGGTCGTCCTACAGGGAGGTATTCCCAAGACCACAACTGTAGAAACTCGTAGGGGACACAAAGTCACGGAGCTTTTTTGCGAAGGAAGTTTTTTTTGTGGCATCACACAAGCCTCTATATGTATGAGATAGAATGGCAGAACCGAAGCTGTATTTTGGCTGCTCGGGTAAAGGTTCATCTACCATCTTCTCCACAATGTAGATGAGACCAGGGAGAAGTACGTCCCCGTGTGAATTTGGAAACATAACCCCGAGGAGCCACAACAAATACGCAAACAGATGTCTTTTCCTTGTCTCAGAATCAGCAAAGCTAGAAAAATTAAGAAAGTTATCATGAAGCCAGGGGAGTGGGATGCCACGAGCGCCACCAGTATGTTGTGATTCTGGCATTGTCATCCCAAGACGATCTGATATATTTTGTGCCCAAGTTTTAGACACTCGTCGAGAGACTAACGGCTCACCTCTAATTGGTAGAGCAAGGATCATAGAAACATCTTTCAGTGTAGGTGCAAGCTCCCCAAAACGAAAGTGAAAGGTGTGGGTTTCAGGTCTCCACCGGTCAACGAGGGATGTCAAAAGGGATGGGTCCGAACGTAACTGGGATGGGTCTTCGCTTGATGTGAGCCTAGCAAAAGCATGTAGTCCATAAGCGTCAAGGTGAGGAATGAAATAATTGTGTATTGGCCTGGTTTTCTTTACGGTTCGAAGTCTGAAACTCCGATAATCATGTTCTTTATTTGGGTTCAAAAATAGGTGGCAACGGTGGCCGGCGTCATGGGGCCCCTCCAAAAGCCGCGGCACTTCAGCCATAACCTGCACACAAACATACAAAAAGAAACACAAAGAGATTCAATAATACAAAGAGATTCAATTTAAGATAAATATAAATACAATAACACAATAATACAAAGAGATTCAATTTAAAATAAATATAAATACAATAACACAAAGAGATTCAATAATACGAACATATTCAATTTAAATTAATAAAAGTATAATACAAATATAAATAGACATAGCGAGTACAGATAAATGAACATCATGCGGTGTTGTTCGCTCGATACGGGCATTCCCTACGTGAATGTCCAAGACACCTACAAACGCGGCATCGCCTTGGTTCTCCCATCTGGCTATGGTCCATGTCATTGCGATGACGCCTAGACTGACGTCGTCCCTTGGCGGTTCTCATCAAGTCGGTGTTCGGAACCCATTTCGGCCATCTGACCACATCATTTTGTAGTTCATATCAATGCCCCAGGCCCAGAACTCACCGTTCCAAGTGTTGTACAGATTATACATGTTGAAGTACGGTGATATGTATGGCTCAACACTGATTTTTTGATCTGCAGCCGCCCGGAGCACATGACTACAAGGGTAGCCCTCAAGCTTGGGCTTGTTACACGTGCACTCACAGGACGTTGGGCCGAGGGTGACAGCTTGCTTTTTTGATCCTCTATGGTGACCCTTAACGTACTTAGCTCGCACATTGACCTCCCACTTATTCCTAAGTGTGTCCACTTTCCTGCAGCCATGGCTTTGGGACTTCTTTGCTTTCTCGTCCAGATGTCTTTGCATCTTCTCGGACCATGGCTTGTTCAATTCAACTTGTGCTTTAGCCACGGTAACCCTGTCTGCAAAGTATGACAGGGTCCGGTTCCAAGTTTCTTCAATTAGGGCTGTGATAGGCAAGGCTCTCACCCCTTTAAGAACACCATTGTACACCTCTGACATGTTGCTGGTCATTATTCGTGAGCCTGCGCCCACTTGTACAAATCAGGGCAATTCTCGCCGATCCACTGGCTCAAATTTATGGCCGTCCTTCGACCCCTCCGGTCTTCTCTCTGCGGCAAGGCCGCGCGCTCGATCTCACCATTGATACTTGCCCAGATGGCATTCATTTTGGCTTCAGTTTTCTGCATGCACATCCTCTTGAATAACTTGAACCAATCCTTATTCTTGAATTTGGAGTAAAAGTTTGCTGCCAAATGCCGCATGCACCACCTTCCCTCTAGATCCGGCCAGCCCCACTCTTCTGACGACTCCTTAATTATGTTGAGAGCACTTAATAATCCTGTGTTGCGATCAGAGATGATGCAAACACCTAAACGCTCTTTCACGACACCCATCTTCACGCAGCTCAGGAACCACAACCAGCTATCTTTGTTCTCGCTCTCGACCAGTGCGTATGCAATAGGAAGAAGCTGATTATTTGCATTTGCTGCAATCGCCACCAATAGTGTGCCCTTGTACTTTCCAGTGAGGAAGGTACCATCAACTGATAATACCGGGCGACAGTGCCTGAAGGCTTGTATAGTCTGGGCGAATGCCCAGAATAAGCGGTCCAGGATTAGCTCACCCGGGTTCTTTGGGTTCTGACGTTCTCTCCGCCAAACTTGAGTCCCCCTATTAGCACTTGCTATCTGATGAAGCATTCTGGGGGCATAAGAATAGGCCTCCTCATAGGTTCCATACAAGTTCTTGAATATATTTTCCTTCGCACGCCTAGCCTTGCTGTAGCTGACAGGGAAGCCAATCTGATCTTCTGCATCTTTTTGCAAAGCCCTAACACTAATGTTGAGACTTCCCTGCACAATCGTTTCCATCACCTGTGCCACATATCTTGCCATCACATTGCAGTGATTTGAAAGAGTCCCAGTTTGCTCACAGCTATGCTGCACTATTTTTGTGATATGCCATGACTGACATACCCCAGGCTTCAGTCTAGCGAGAACTCCTCCGCGGCAACCTTTCGCGGTGTGGATGCATATGACCTTCAACTCTTTTTTATCAGACTGCTTCACTTTTTGCTGGCAGTGGAGGGCGATTGCATACCTATTAATTGCTTGGTAAGCAGACTTCTTGTCTGGGAAAACCTGCCCAACCTCTAGGCTCCCCGCTTCTAGGCCAGAAACAGAGTGAAATTCATTTGTGATGCTCATATCCTGTAAAAACCCAGGTTGTAGTGACGCCGCGACCGCCCTTTGGGGAGGAACATCTTCTTCTTCGCTTGACTCGGAAGACGCGGAAGAGTGATCTCATCATCGAGCGCCTCCGGCAATCCCTCCACGTGTTCACTCATGTCAACGGCCGCAGACCAATATCCTGTGTCATACACAGGCTGGTCGCCCGTCGGTTCCGATGGGCCGATGCTAGGGGTTGATGTGATGGCCAACTCGACCTCACCGCCCCTGCTACTGCATCCGGCAACATCAGTGACTGAAATGAACTCCACATACACCATCGGCTGACCAAACACTGGTTATTGGGATTGCTTGCAAACCTCATGTACGACCCCCACGACTGATCACCTGTGACAGGCCGCAAACCCCAACGGGCAGCTGTCCCATCATTTGCTCCGTCAGCGACGAACCTCCATTTTCATTTTTTTCCCCTGCATCCTTGGGCCAAACACCGCTCGGATCCACCTTCTGACAGCTGCGTAACCCACGTTCACCATGTCTCTAACTACAACTGTAGTCGACTCGCACAAGGACACATCCACCCCGAAAGGACCGTCCCGTAAGACGTTCCCATAGTACACTACTAAATTTTCCATAGTACCTAACCAAAATACATGTTTACATTTCAAACAATTAGTAACTGAACATTTAATAGTAGTACGATGACAACATTTACATATCAGACGACTAAAATAATAATCGTATTTTCGTTACAAATATTCGTTTTGTTTTTAGAATCATTTGCTTAGACTTTCCGGGGTTGTTTGGTTAATGGGTATTTAGAGATCTTTTTTTTTCTAACTCGTCTACGAGGGTCACAAACTAAAACTCGGTTTGCTTTTCTCCAACTACCCCAAAAATATCCTAAACTGATTCTCGTAACATGCAAAAACTGAGCTTTTGGAAAAACGACTATTAGTAAAAACTAATTTTCTTACAACAGGTTATGACAAAACCGATGGTAATTACTCGTTATGACAAACAACCACTAAACATAATAGTATGATAATAACATTTTAATATCATATGAGTAAAACATTTAATTTCTTCCGGCTTTATATAATTTTGTCATATCATACGATAGCAATCATTTATTTACAAATAATAATATTTGCAGCGGCATGCACATTATTCACAACAGTACATCAATATAAAAAATATTAACAAAATTACGGCGTCATTTTATACCTTAGCTCCAATATGGATGTGCTTGCGAATGCAATTAAGCGTCCAAATAGTTCGAATAAATATCCGTCACCAGTAATATATGAACGGAGTCGACCTATTATCACATGAACATCAATATTACACACGGATTTTTCTTTCTGCTATCAAAAGTATGAAAATAGCACTTGCATGTATGTGGTCATCACCTCACAAGGGACAGCGAAGATGGATACACAATTTCTTCAATCACGTCATCTCCTCCTTGTTTGCTACTAAGATGAATTATTTTACCTAATTACATACATCATTAAGTACATTAGCACCTAATCTTAACATATAAAATTTAGATTATTGCGACATAACAAAGTAGACCTACGGTTTTCTAACTATAGACTTATTAATAAACATACCACATGAAATATCGTACCACATGCAATGAACAATTATAGTACAAGTTTTTCTTAATTACCGTATTAAGATTTCTCGCATGTCAATACTAATGGACGCACCTAACATTGATACAACATCTTCAACCTACTCTTCTAAAAAATATATTATAAATGGTACATCTGTCGTCTGAAATTATTTCTAACCTCTAAGCACTAACATTGCATAGCTAATGACGAGCTAAAAGACTAACTAATTACCATCCTGCATGCACAAAAAACAATTTATTGCAAAGCTCATACCTTGATCTTCAACTTCGTAGTTCACTTCGCTAGGCAAATCGTACTCCTGAAGCTCTAAATGACTCCAAAAAGTGATGAAATAATGCCTAACAAAACAGAGAACACATAGTTATGAACTAAAACAAAAAGAGTAAAAACATCATGCATGCGAACGAAACCAACAAAAATGGATAGATCTTACCTTCGTCTATCTTTTCTTCCACTTCAGCATATTCAAAATCCAACTCTAAATCGCCCTAAATCACGAGTGAAAGTGCTTAGTGAGTACTTCTTTCTCTCCGTTCTTACGACTTAGAGAGCAGAAGAGGAGGCCAGAGACAGTGTGCTTGTGCACGGAGCTGAAGCATAGTATATAAAAAGAAGAGGATCTCTGTAGTGTCGGCACAACAGGATAAACTCACCTACCGCAGCCTCGGATTCCCGCAGCGAGTGAGTGTATTTCTACAGTGCCATCGCGTCCTTTGAAGCAAAAGCCAGTGCTGGGTGAGTGATTCCCGCAGTGCCGTCGCGTCCGCTCAAGCAAAAGGCAGTTGAGTCCCTAGGCAGCACCGCGGCGGAATCAGTGCGGGTGCATACAAAGCAGTCGCAAAAGCCAGCTCACGGGCAGCAGAATCATCGCGAGTAAAGAAAACCAACCAGATTCCCGCCCGTGACTGATTCCGCCCGTGAAAATCAGCGCCGTCAGCACGGGAATCAGCGCCGTCTACGACGTTGTCGCGCGTGCAGCAACAGAGGGATGCCGCCTGCTGCGGTGGCGGCGTGGCCCACAGGCTGGGCCCGCGAGCAGCACGGCCTGTCGGCCTGCGAGCGACAGCGGCAACAGAGGCCGCCTCACATAGTGGCGGCGTGGCCCACCTAGCCTCGCCCGTTCCGTCCCGGCTCGGGGTACTGTGCGAATCGCGTTTTACCCTGGTTCCCGCCTCCTGCAGTGGCGGCAGGGCCCGCCGCCTCTTGGCGTGGCGGCAGGTGCCACGTGTCGCCTGCCGCGCCTGCCGCCACCGCTGAGGGGGTCCTTTTTGTCAAATTGATCCACAGGTAGTCTTTTTGTCAATTCATCTCGGCAGGGGGTCCTTTTGGACAAAAAATCCATAAGTAAAAGTGTTATGTAAGAGGGTTATAGGCTCCTTACTATACTTGTTCTATTGATGGTTAGATTCTCGATGGTAGCTAACATGTGGCATATTCTTGCCTCGATGTCTTTGATGGCATTTTAATAAAATATCGGTTGTGTACATCTTGCAGATACAAAAGGTCGGGAGGCTAATCCTTCCATAATATACTTCTATATAAAACACGTGCTCTAATAAATTTAAATATCTAAGGCTATGGCACATGTGTCAAGTGGTTCTAAGGGGCCATTTGGTTTGTCCCAATGCTTGCTTTTCCAATCATGGCCTCGCTAAATATTTGGTGGAAGATTTGGCCACCCACGCCTTGCCAAAAAAAGTTGGCTAAGAATTGAGTTGAGGCTGTTGTAGAGGCGCAGGCGCACCAATTATTTGGTAACCATACAAATGAACATCCAAGGTTATTCAACATCCAATTTTCTAACATGGCGTTAGAGGGCAATGATCCAAACAGCCCGGAGAATCCACAAGAATTTTCTAACAAGGTCTTGGGCATCATAATGTAAATCCCTATCTCATTTAAAAATTGGACTTAATCAAAGTTCTAATTCCATTCTTGTATCTACATGATGGTGCCATTATATCTATATAAAGAAGTAAGGGCTTCTTTGATTAAGGAATTTCTTCCTTACATCACTACATAGTGGAATAGCACTGACTGGCCAAATCTTATCATCGCTGATGCGGTTTTGGCCCATCTGTGGATGGGGTTAATGATGACCTCCCTAAGGTAGGTGGGCCACTTGGCCTGATGACTTCTAAACACATAACGCTGGCAGGTTAGTGATAACATCCCCAATAATTTACATTCTAGGCTTTTGTTTTCATTCTGGTACCAGCCAAGGAATCGAAATTGACAAAAGGGCATGCACACAAAATATACAGGCACACATCATACATTTGGACAAGCACTTTACTTTTCATAACTTAGATTCATATACTTGGAGTTCACAACCAACATGCCCATTAATTGAACATACTTCGTAGCTAACGTATTGAACATACTTGTAAAACCTATATATATATAAGCTTGTTGTATTTGTAGTCCCGAGTAATTCACCCATCTTTCCTATAGTGCAGGCGCGTGATGGAGTAAATGAGACATGGTCTTTTTGTGCAGTGCCACTAAAATATAATCTGTCCAAAACAAATTAACAAGTTATGAATTATAATAATAGGACATGAGTACAACGACGTCCACATCTATAGGATCATAATTACCTATGGACAAGAAGTTGATAGGACAAAGCAAAAGAGATAGAAGTCATGAAGGCAAACCAATAGACCTGAAGGCAAACATAATTGTCTGGAGTAGCAAGTGCTTTCTCCTAATTCTTCCTCTTCTCTTCAGAATTTTTTGTGCAATGCAACTAATTATTTTTTGTACGTTTTGATGACATCGTACAAAAAAATTGACTTGTCTTTACTACATCAACTGAGATATGTAATCTAAAGCTTTAGATGTGTTAAGACTGGTAATATGTGTTAAAGAATTTTGGTTATTCTTCAACACCATTAGAATAATTGTACTGAAATCTAAAGCATTAACAGAATTCTACAAGCATTATCTATATAAAATTTTGTGAAGGTACCAAGTTTCATTATCGGATTACTGTCGAGTGCAACACCATAAGCATAATTTGACTACAATCTAAAACATATAACACAATTCCATAACCATTAGCTATAAAATGTGAAGGTGGTAGGTTTCATCATCGTAGTGGTGGCTAGTGGAACACCATTAGCATGGTTTGTCTTAACATTAAACCCTTAATAGATATCCAAAGGCAGCAGCAAACTCTAGAAAAGTTTTAATCCAAAACCCTAAAATATACATCGAAGTGAAGGCCACACATACAGAAATGAAGCTCGCCAACTTGGACGCCGCCGCGACCATAGAACAAGTTGCAACATGCCAGGTCTCCGATCATGCACGCCGGCGCGGGAGACCTGGCGTTCCACAACAAGAAAAAAGATTAGACGGAGGCATCATCGTGTGACCGACGACATGAAGCACGGCGAGAAAAGCCGCTCATAACGACGTGCGAGTGGACGCACTAGGAGGCCACAACAGCATCGGGATGGTGCGGGTGCAGAGGTATTTGGAATGGAGACAGGCTACAAACTGAATTATAAACAAGCTTCATAAACAACAACACTGACCGGCGGTAAAACCAAAAAGGCGGAATCAAAGGCTCAACACAAACGGGTCAAATATAACAGCCCGTTAGTGAAAATTGTTGGTCCATTTTGGCTGTCGCTACACACGATCACTGACCGGTTATTTTCAAACCCGTCTGTGATAAGCATCAAGCCGAGCCCCAAATGCAATATCATTGACACATCTCGGCTCGCCGGTCAGTGCAAAGGCTCATCACTGACGTGTGGTCACTAGCCAGCCAATAATGAGGGGCAGTGCTAGTCGGATATTTAGTAATGTTAGAAATATCTACATATCAAGACACTTTGGATCATGGGATTGGTGTTACCAAATTACTATAAAATCCCCATACATGACCTACATCATTTCATAGGAATCTAAACATGAGCTTCAACTTCCTTTTTCTTTGAGAAGTCTAATTCACTTACAATCCATCTCCTCAATCATGTGTTTATTTTTTATGCACCGTCCAAAGGGACTTCTTGCAAACAGACATGTGTGGCCAATTGGCTGGCACGGACCCGCATGGGCTTCATGCATATGTTGCGGTGAGGGTGTCGTTGGTGTTCGTTTGCGGTGAATCGCAGTCGTTAGGTCGTTGGAGTGACGACAACGATGCTTGCACACAAGCTTGGTGATGGTCTTCCTCTCAACAGTGTGTGTGATTGTGTGTTGGTCCATAACATTGGCTTTGTGGGCGAGTCGTAACAGTTTTCGAGTATTTTTTTTCTAACAAATTGCTAATTCTCTCGTGCTTTCTGTGTGCTTCAAGCTCCTACGGTTCAAACAGGTCAGACCATAGCACAAATAGAGATCTAGGCCTATTTAGCCATTTTCATTCCTAACTGGGCCTTATGGGAGGGGGGGGGGGGGGGGGGGGGTGATGTACCTATATTACTATCTGGTGTGGGCTCAAAACTACCTTCTGAACCATTGCCCGCCACTACCACTCAAAAACCAAAAACATTGCCCAGCGTGATAGCAGCCCGTGCGCATCGGTCATTGTCAAAGAGAAAGTCGGTTTCCCTCCTCAAAAGAAATAGAGAAGGGCTTCACCGCGGGAGCTATTTCTCGCCTCCAGTGAGACCCAGGAGATGTCTCGCTGAAGGGGTCTACAGTAATGGGCCGGCCAAAACGCGCATAGTAAATACAGTAAAAAAGAGGAGAAAAGGACGCACGGCCAAGATTCAAACCGCGGCATCCTCGCTGCGGGAACGCGCAGCTAGCCACCGGGCTAGGCTCGGGTTTGTGACGTACTAGTAGGGCGGCCTTACTTAAGTCGAAGCGAGTCAGTTTTTCCACTGTTTCTTCTTCATTTTTTCTGTTTTTCTTTTTCTTTTGTTTTTTCATTGGTTTTTCTCTATTTCCATTTTATTTATTTTTTCTTTCTTTTTCCATTATTTTTATTTATTTCTTCGTTCCTTATTTCGTTTTCTTCTCCGATTTTTTCATTCTTTTCTTTTTTTCTTCTCCTTTTTGTTTCATTTTTTGTTTTTCCTTTGATTCTTCTTTTCATTCTTGTATACATTTTTTCAAATACTTGTTCAACATTTTTTAAATAATTCCTCTACATTTTTTCAACTACTTGTTCAACATTTCTTAAAATAGTTGCTTAACATTTTTCAAATAATTTTTCATTTCTTCAAACACTTGTTCAACATTTTTTATATACATGACCAACATTTTTTGAAATACATGTTCAACATATTTGAAATACTTATTCAAAAAAATTTAATACTTGTTGAACATTTTTTAAATACTTGTTTAACATTTTTCAAATACTTGTTCAACATTTCTTTAAATACTTGTTCAACTTTTTTCAAATACTCGTTGAACATTTTCAAATACTTGTTCAACATTTTTCGAATACTCATTAATCCTTTTTAAAATAATTTTATAGAGTGTATTTTAAAGTATAAAAATGTAAAAATAAAGCAAAAAGGGAAAACAAAAAACATATAAAAATAAAAAACAGGCTATCGTTTCCTGGGCGCGTGGGCCGGCCCACCTTCCTCACCCCCTTCATCGAGTCTAGAAGTTAGACTCGATGAAGGCGAGGAATAGGGGCGCCTGCGCTGTGGAGGATAAAAAAAGGCTTCATTAGAGATGTGATTTGGACCAACGGGCATCAGCCAACCCGTTCTCCCTCTTGCTGCGGGAATGATCGCCACCTTATACAATGCTAGATGCTTAGGGAGTTGCTTAGAAAATAAATCAGGTTTTTTTGAAACACTGATGCCTATTTCTACAGAAGAGACGCCTAATTAAGCGTCTATACTGTACAAATAAGCACTCCTGATTTATTTCTCTAAGCACATTCTATAAGCACCTTGCATTGCACAAGGGCTAAAAAGATACCGGATTGCATAATTGCATTTCGTGTGTGTCGATTCAGCCACCGCTGAAAAGAAAAATGTGCGTCGATTCAGCCGTAAACTCGAGCTGCCCCTTCCAATCCGCTGTTGGTTGTACAGATCACCGGGTACACAGCACGTAACGTAAGAGCTCAGCTCCAGCTAAATCCAGCGTTGCATAGTACGTACTCGGTGTGAACCTCTGAGACTTTCAAACCGCAACAGAATCCATACACAGACGTTGGAGCAACTACGTGCAGGCAATCATACCGTGGCACACCGGCACGTCACTAGGAGGCCAATGCGGACGGCGTGAGCCCACAGCCATTGACACAGGCAGAGGAGCCAGCCACGTTTCAGAAATGGGGTTCCCCCTCCGTCGTCCTCCTTGCAACCTCTGGCATGCGCCATGCCATTGGCGTGTGAGGATTGATGGAGAGTTTTATTGCGCTGCTGCTGGCCTGGGCGATGCGATGCGATGGCGATGCGACGTGACATGGCCAGGCCCAGGGTAATAATTTCGCACGCGCGCCCGGCCGGGATCATTCGTTCGTGGCGCTGCTCATCCCTGATCCCGGGGCCATCATTTCACTACACATCATCATGCATCGCACACCATGTCATGTCGCTGCCATGCCATGCCACCACGAAACCGCCAATGCCATCGAGGCGGAGGCCTGCCACGCGGTCGTCCGTCGCATGTTAAATACTTTCTTCGTTTTAAAATATAGTGTTTCCTCCGTATCATAAATTTAACTAACGAAGCCGACTGTGGCGGGAGCACGCAGGAGAAAAGCGCGGACGCGCTATATTTTAAAATGGAGGAAGTAAACTCTGCTGGCTGCACGGAGTAGTATCTTCCATGCCTTAACAATCTTACACAGAGTGCAGTGCACTGATCACATGGTTAATTACCAGAGTATCGAAAGTTACTGAGGCAATTTACTGTACGTGCATGCAGGAGATCAATCGATGCACACAGGAATTATCTGGTCACGGAAATAGAGAGGGAGACGAAGCATACGTCCAGAAACCAACGTTGCAGTGCAGCGCCCACAAGTCGCTGTCGATCGACCGAGCGCGCGCGCGCACGCAGTGGAGACGAATCCGTGACGAGCGCAAACGGACGCGAGCCACTGCCTCCTCTCCTAGTCTCCTGGCTAGGGCCCGGCGCCAGAGGTAGAAACGGGAAATTTTACCCCAGAAGAAGAGGAGGACACGATTCGAGGGATGGGCGTCGTGAGGCAAAACGTCATGGGGACGTTCCTCATACGCGGCCATGCTCTGACAGTCACAGGCTCGCTGATGTCTCGTCTTTTTTATTTTTTTCCCACGGTGCGCAGCTGCATAATTACCGCACGGCAAAGCTTTTGCGCCCGTTTAAAAAAAGACACCGCACGGCACGGGATGGCTGCCGTGTGTACATTGTACTGTTCTGCTGCACTGGAGATTGTTACAGTGTGTATCACTGTTCGTATTAGGGACTAGGGATTACTACTCGTACGTGCAACCGTAGGTACTATACTCGTTCGTCGCACTTGTAGCTAGCCACTGCTAGTACTGCTAGCCTACAGCTACTGGACAAGCAGGGCAGGAGCGCTACGCTGCAGTGTACGAATACGTTCAGCAGTGTTGCTGTTCGTTCACAGGTAGGAGTACGTACGTACGTGCTCTTTGGTCTCATCGATCGCTGCCGATCAGTACACAAGGCAAGGACGAGCGAGCAACGGCACTATTTTTAAATTTGAAAAACATTACTGTAGTTGTAGTACCTGACAAAAGGTTAATCGGGACCGGAGGAGTTGTTGGTTTCGTCTTAAAACTTTTTGGACGCAAAAGATGAGTCCAAACTCCGAGACCTTTTCCTTTTCACTTTTTCCAGGACCGGAAAAGGACCGGCCCCGCTCCCGCTAGTATGATCACGTTACTGTAGATAACTTCACCACTCTTACCGGAGGCGAATGGATGTGGCCCACACGCCAGTACTACTCACCATCATGGCCTTCACTTGGCTATCAGAAAACAAAAGGAGGCTCGAGTATCTCTCGTCCTCCAAAATCCAAAAAGGAAAAGAAAAGAGAGCATCTTTTCTCTCCACTGGTAAATGGTTTAGCAGCGCCTGTGATGACTGATGAGAAGCATATTGGCGCCGTGAATCCGTGGGATACGATGGACCGTAAAATCGTAACATCACCACTCTTACAGGATGGTTAATTTGTGCGCCGCGCGAGAGTCGAGAGAGACAAGGATTATGCGCCTCGTTACCGGCGCCCGAGGGCGAAAAGAAGAGAGCTCGTGGGATGATGCCTCGCGAGCTTTGTCCGTTCCAGCAAAAGACAGAGCATGCATGTGTGCGTGTGATATTATCATCGTGCTTTGCACCCAAAAAATGCGAGTATTGAGTGGGGCGTTTCATTTAGAACGGGCTCCATGGAGTTCTTTTTAAGAAGAAAAATCAGAATGCATTTGGAAGTTTTGAAAAGGAAATGTTCTGTAAAATTTCATTCAGGCTAGATAAAAAAGACCCAAAAAAAATTGGCCCGAATACAGTGAACAAGAATTGGCCATATATATCCCTCAAAAAAAAAAAGAACTGGCCATATATATTCATGAAATTTCGTACTTATATTCTTACCTACATACTGTTAGAAATATTAGCACTTTTTCAACTAATCTAATCCAGAAGTAAACCGTAAGCATGGCAAATACGGCATTGCATCTCATACCGATAACCAAGCATGTTAGCATGTACAGTACGTGAAACCGAAACATCCATGAACATCATATATACGGGCAACACATGAACGAGCAAATAGGGGATGAACGAGTCATACCCTCCGGTTGGCCAGGCCAACGCGGCGGCGGCAGCAGCCTCGGCATCGGCCGATGCCTTCTTCTTGGTGGCTTCGTTTTTAGCCATGGAGTCGATGCAGGGGAAGTAGTGGACTCAGAGGCGGACGGAGACGAGGGCGGATCAGGAGCAGTCGGCTCGGCTCATTCCTGCAACCTGCGGCACGCGCGCGCGTCGTGACGAGGCGGGCGGCGGAGGAGGAGGAGCGCGCGTGTACAGCTCTTATTCCCAAGCTCCCAATAGCAGTAGAGCAGCCCTTATAAAGAGGTCTCACTCTTCTTACTGTAGCGGTATGGGACTAAACTTCTCACACTTCCCACCAGTTGTTGTACACATGCATGGCCTTAGAGATTAATTAAGGATTATTATCTTATATGAACCTAACCCTATCCATAATCCATCACATACTTTCAAAAAAAATTAAAGGTTGGTAAATGTTTTTTTGTTGAAAATAATAAAAGGCTTCATGGGTCCCGGCAACCAAATGCACTCTCGGGAGGGGTATGAAGCTTGGACGGGAAAACGTACTCCTTGTACAACTACACAAGTGCATTGTGATTTTTGTAGAGTACTTTAAGCAGCAATACTAGTACTGGTATTTGGCAACGTGAACCCTTTCTAAAGTAGAGATGTTCTCTCGTAGTACTCCCTCCGTCTCAAAATACTTATCGAAAAAGTAGATAAAAATAGATGTATCTAGACCTAAAATATGTCTAGATATATCCATTTGTTCGACAAGTATTTTCGGACGAAGGAAGTGCTCCACAGCTGGAACCAACATGATACTGCTCCCTCTTGGGGACCCGTTCCTAATGCGGTACACCATCAGATAGATTAAGCATAAAGTAGTGTACACTAAACACGGCAGCGGCATCTGCCCGGACGTCACCGTTCGATCTGCTCACGTAAAATATTCCTTGAGCCGCTAGGATAAAGATGCCCATTCCACCCTCCGTCAATGCGCCTACGTTTAGGGCTTCTTTGATTCAAAGGAATTTTAATGAATTTTTGAAGGATTAAAATTTTTAGGATTTTTTTCTTATGTTGGTCCTTTGATTCATAGGATTGAATCTTATGGGATTTTTTCCTATGGAATTTTTTGTACTACATTTCATAGAAAACCTAACAACCACTCCAACCTCTTTTTACAATTCCTTTGTTTGTCCCGTGCCATCAAACACTCATTGCTAATTCTATAGGATTCCACTCCAACCCTATACTTTTCCTATTCCTGCGTTTTTAAAATCCTACGAATCAAAGAGGCCCTTAATTAACGACTAGGTTACGTTATCAGAGCATCAATGTTAGCACTTAGCACTAGAGGAGATGAGACTGGCGTGCGCAACGGAGATGAGTATTTGAATGCACCTTGCTGCAGCGCAGTGCAGTGCGGGAGGTAGCACTGTCCGCCCTCCCTGCATGCCTCTCGCTAGCTTCTCCATCAAGCCGTGGCGCAGCGGTACGTACCAACTGGTAGCACGCACTGGACGCTACATTGACACGCATTGATCTGCTGCTGTACTCGACGGTACCGCTGTGCTGTGTTTGCTCACTCTCTTTTCTACCTTTCGCACTTTGCTCTTTACCGTGTCACGTACGCCCCCGCGAGGCAGCCAGCTGTGGCCAGCGAGGATCGTGCTGAATGATGCGTACGGTTCGGCTCGGCTCGGCCGGAGCCAGTAGAGCTAGCACTCTTGCAGGCTAGCAGCGTGACAGACAGGGGCGTGGCCAATGCCGCAAAAGTTGCCAAAATTATTACGGGCCTGGCCCCACCACCCAACGGCTACCTCGCCTTCCTACGTGGGCGCCCGGCGCCCTCGTGTCACGTGCCACCCTTCCTCCGCAAGCCGGCTCCCACCCCCACACTACCAGCTTGCCCCGCCTATATAACGCGCGCCAAGGCCCTTGCCGGAACAATCACGGTTCACACGGGGCACACGGCGAGCTCAGTACAGTGAGGAGGAGCACTGAGCAGGCAGTAGCTAGCGTCGTTACGGGTTGGCGGCAATGGCGTGGTGGAAGAACGGCGCATTGGTCGCCGCGGCGTCGCTCGCCGTGGCCGCGGTGGTGTGCGCCGGGGTGGCGGCGGCGGCGAGCAAGTTCGACGACGTGGTGCAGCCCAGCTGGGCCAACGACCACGTCCTCTACGAGGACGACCTCCTCAAGCTCCGCCTCGACAGCTCCTCCGGTACGCTCCGTCCTCTCGCTGCACAGGCGCCGCCAGCATTTGTCTCAGTAACAATGGAGCTCTTTTGCTGATGGCTTCTTCTTGTCTGCATTTTCATTTCGACAGGCGGCGGATTCGCGTCCAAGAACAGGTTCTTGTACGGCAAGGCGACCGCGGATCTGAAGCTCGTGCCGGGGGACTCCGCCGGCGTCGTCACTGCATTCTATGTGAGTGAGTGCAGGCCCGCCTTGCTTTGCCCCGATGTTGCTCTTCGTCTTGGCATTGCCATTTTCATCTGCTCGTGACATCTGCCCCGTGAACTGCTGCATTCATTCTGCATTAGGAAACAAGAATATGCATCTTTCAATGTTGATTCCATTATAAGGATTAATCTGAGTAAAATGGGGATGGGTCGATGGGACATGCTCGCCATGTCTGTCATGGTCAGGCCATGGATGCTGCCAAGCACCTATTTACAAACAACACGGCACGTGAACAAGCTCAGCAACAGAACAACTTTCTTAAAAGCTGCCACTTTAAACAAAATAACCCTGAAAGATTTACCCCCGTTGAGTTACCACTTATTACTACTAATGCTTAGTGCTTGACAGTATTTGCATCTTCAACCTCGAGTAACTAATCTTTGTGATGTGCTTGTATGATGGACTTGCAGCTGTCGTCGGCGGGGGAGAAGCACAACGAGTTCGACTTCGAGTTCCTGGGCAACGTCACCGGCGAGCCGTACCTGGTGCAGACCAACCTGTACATCGACGGCGTGGGCAACCGGGAGCAGCGCATCGACCTCTGGTTCGACCCCACCGCCGACTTCCACACCTACGCCGTGCTCTGGAACCCCAGCCAGGTCGTCTTCCTCGTCGACGACACCCCCATCCGCGTCTACGACAACAAGAACGCCTCCGCCACCAAGCCCAAGGGCCACCACCGCCACCCCAACGCCACCACCACCCAGGCCCAAACGGCGTCCGCGTTCCCGTCGCCGCAGCCCATGGCCGTGTACAGCTCCATCTGGAACGCGGACGACTGGGCCACGCGCGGCGGGCTGGTCAAGACGGACTGGTCGCACGCGCCGTTCGTGGCCACGTTCCGGGACGTGCGCGTGGAGGGCTGCGCCTGGGCCGCCAACGCCTCCGACTCGGACGCCGGCGAGGTGGCGCGCTGCAGCGGCAGCTCGTGGGGCAAGGAGGGCCGCTACTGGTGGAAGGAGAAGGACATGCAGGAGCTGTCCGTGCACCAGAGCCACCAGCTGGTGTGGGCGCGCGCGCACCACCTCGTCTACGACTACTGCGTCGACACCGACCGCTTCCCCGTCCAGCCGCCCGAGTGCGCCGGCCGCTGATCCGCCGCGTCGTCGCCGGCCACCTCCGTCGGAATCTTAATTAGTAGAATGGATCCATGACATCGATGGATCGTCGCAGCTGCTCGTTTTCAGTTTCGATTTAGGTCCGCACGTCTCTCCGATGAACTTCGACCGTGTTTGTTATCTCTGCCTTGTAGTTCCGTTGTTATGTGGAGGTGTTTTTTGTATAAATTCGTCCGTGGAAATGATGCTCTTTTCTCTGTTCCCCAATGCAATATCTGTTCGTCCGTAGAGTATCTTCTTTGATACCCGTTCCATGTTTGGAGGACAATGCTCAAATTACGCTCTTGATACTGCGCTCATCCATGCGATGTTGTTCCATGTCTAACGCACCGTGGTCCTCTTATCAAGGTTCGATCCAGTACTTGGTACACTTTAATCAAAGGTAGCTCAGTAAATAGAAGGTACAGTTCAGTAACTGGTGGTCCATTTGAGCGAGTACGTAGATGCCACTGCTTGGCTGCAGGAAAGGCCCAAAAAGGATAAGGCGTCAGTACTGATGAGGCTCACAAGACAATAGAGAATCGTTTGGATGCATCAGCCTCTGTAAATCTCCCTCGTCACGAGCTCCCTATCTTTTTACCTTGCTGCTCATGATGGTAGCATTGGTCAGAATGGACCAAGCAGCCTTTCATTTTTTTTCTTTGGCCCAGCCGCATGAGATGATGGGAGTCGGCTCGCCTTTCGTTCACAAACTTTGGAGCTCTGCAGCATTCGAGTGAGCGCACAGTCCCTCCATGGATGGATGGATGCCATCAAGCACCAACGAAAGGACGCTGCATCTTTGTTCTTCTTCAGGGAGTAGAGGAGGACCGTGGGGCATGTGGAATCGATTGATTGGCATGGCACGCTCCGTGAAGAAGTGCCGCGTGTGTGTCTTGCACGGAAAAGGATAGGCAGATGCCTTGTCACTTGCCAGGGCGGAATAGATGCAGCCAAATTTATCCACGGGCTGTGTTCGCTTTTGAAATGCAGGATTTTTAGTTGCGGGCAAGAGGCTTTGAACCCTCGAACTCTGCACAGCTGCCTGAGATGATGGGGGCTCAGCTCGTCTTTCTTCACAAACTCGGCTCGGTACAAAACCCCACGCCTGTAAACATGGTCGTCCTCTCGGTTACAAAAATGCGACTGTGGGATTTCGAACTATATTTTCCTTTCTTCAGATTTTAAAATTTCAAATTATTTGGATTTAAACAAAATTTCCGCTGATTTTTCTCAAATAAAATTACGTATATTTATTTTGCACTATATTTTCTATATCCAGCTTTTTAAATTTAAAATCTCTCGAACTCAAATAAACAATTAGTTGATTTGTCCGAAAAAATTACGTACATTCATTCTGACATATATTTTCATTTATCAAGATTTTAAAATTTAAAATTATTCGAATTCAACCAAAATTCCGTTGATTTGTCTGAAATAAATTTATGTACATTCCTTTTACCCGGATTATTTAAATTAAAACAAAATTTAGTTGATTTTTCCGGAAAGATTACGTACATTCATTCTGAAATATATTTTCTTTTATCTAGATTTTTTAATTAAAATAACACGAATTCAGACAAACAATTTGGTGATTTGTTCAAAAAAAAATTTACGTACATTCATTGTGCACTATATTTCCATTATCTAGATTTTTAAATTTTCAATTCCTCGAATGGAAACAAAAAATTAGTAGATTTGTCCAAAATAATTATGTACATTCATTCTAACCTATATTTTCATTTATCAAGATTTTAAAATTTAAAATTATTAGAACTGAAACAAAATTCCGTTGATTTGTCTAAAATAAATTTACGTACATTCAGAATGAACTATATTTCCTTTTACCTGGATTATCTAGTGATAACAAAATTTTAGTTGATTTCTCTGGAAAATTTACGTACATTCATTCTGACCTATTTTTTCTTTTATCTAGATTTTCGAAATTAATATTATTTGAATTTAAACAAAATTTTCATTGGTTTCTCTCAAAGAAATTTACGGACATACATTATGAACTATATTTTCTGTCATCTAGATTATTCAAATGCAAAAGAAATTAGTTGATTTGTCCGGAAAGGTTACTTACATTCATTCTGAACTATATTTTCTTTTATCTAGATTTTGAATTAAAAATAACAGGAATTCAGACAAACAATTCGTTCATTTGTTAAAAAAAATACATACATTCGTTCTGAACTATATTTTCTTTTATCTAGATTTTGAATTAAAAATAACATGAATTCAGACAAACAATTCGTTCATAAAAAAAATTGACGTACATTCATTGTGCACTATACTTCCATTATCTAGATTTTTAAATTTTAAATTTCTCGCAAAGGAACAAAATTTTAGTAGATTTGTCCAAAAAAATTACGTACATTCATTCTGACGTATATTTTCATTTATCAAGATTTTAAAATTTAAAATCATTCAAATTCAAACAAAATTCTGTTGATTGGTCTGAAATAAATTTACGTACGTTCACTATTGACTATATTTCCTTTTACCTGGATTATTTAAATGAAAATAAAATTTTAGTTGATTTGTCTGAAAAATTGCGTACATTCGTTCTGACCTATATTTTACTTATTAAAAAAAATTCAAATTTAAAATTATTCCAATTGAAATACAATTTTAACTGATGTTTCCAAAATAATTTATGTACATTCATTCTGCACTAGATTTGTTTTATCTAGAATTTTTAATTGAAACTTATTTGAATTCAAACAAAAACTTAGTTGATTTGTCTGAAAAATTTACGTACATTCACTCTGCACTATATTTTATTTTATCTAATTTATATTTAAATTGTTTGAATTCAAACAAAACTCAAGTTGATTTGTCCGAAAAGTTTATGTAGAATATAAGTTGTTTTTTACATAAAAAAATAAAGAAGAATACATAAGATAAATTGTGTTTATTTCTTGAACTATGATTGTGGCCGAATGGTTGGCTTTCGAATACGCAGCGAGCTTATGAGGTCATAGGTTCGACCTGTGGCTTCTGCTTTGATTTCTATTTTCATTCGTACGGTTAATCATATATACTCAATTGGCCATCTTATATATACTTAATTGTGCTCGATAAATGTTAAACACAAGTTGGTTGCTATCTATGCTAGGCGAATCACATCAGGTCATAGGTTCGAATCCCACCCACCCTGCAGCATTTTCATTTTATTCAATGATTTTTTGCATATAAATAAATAAAATGCGAGGGTGCTTACTGAAAAAAATATTGTGTGCACATTACCCACCGCCTCAGCCACTGACAGCGAACCCTAACACGTAGGCATGCCACGCATGCACGGGATAAAACTTGATACGGTAGAAAGCACCATATACGAACGGAAGGACAAGTTAGATGACCAAAAACACGTATTTTACAAGTTTACACACCAAACTGATCGTTGCGTGCAAGTGCTATGACTCCCGGGGTATTTACTGTGACGCCCCCGATTTGACCGTACACTAATCATGCACGCAAATGTGTACGATCACGATCAGGGACTCACGGGAAGATATCACAACACAACTCTACAACATAAATAAGTCATTCAAGCATTATAATACAAGCCAGGGGCCTCGAGGGCTCGAATACAATTGCTCGATCATAGACGAGTCAGCGGAAGCAACAATATCTGAGTACAGACATAAGTTAAACAAGTTTGCCTTAAGAAGGCCAGCACAAAGGTAGCAACGATCGAAAAGGCAAGGCCTCCTGCCTGGGACCTCCTAACTACTCCTGGTCGTCGTCAGCGGCCTGCACGTAGTAGTAGGCACCTCCAGTGTCGTAGGAGTCGTCGGCGACGGTGGCGTCTGGCTCCTGGACTCCAGTATCTGGTTGCGACAATCAGATAGATAGGAAGGGGGGAAAGAGGGAGAGAAGCAACCGTGAGTACTCATCCAAAGTACTCGCAAGCAAGGAGCTACACTACATATGCATGGGTATATGTGTAAAGGGGCATATCAGTGGACTGAACTGCAGAATGCCAGAATAAAAAGGGGATAGCTAGTCCTGTCGAAGACTACGCTTCTGGTCATCTCCATCTTGCAGCATGTAGAAGAGAGTAGAATTGAAGTCCTCCAAGTAGCATCGCATAGCATAATCCTACCCGGCAATCCCCTCCTCGTCGCCCTGTTAGAGAGCGATCACCGGGTTGTATCTGGCACTTGGAAGGGTGTATTTTATTCAGTATCCAGTTCTAGTTGTCATAAGCTCAAGGTACAACTCCGGGTCGTCCTTTTACCGAGGGACACGGCTATTCGAATAGATAAACTTCCCTGCAGGGGTGCACCACATAACCCAACATGCTCGATCCCAATTGGCCGGACACACTTTTCTGGGTCATGCCCGGCCTCGTAAGATCAACGCGTCGCAGCCCTACCTAAGCACAACAGAGAGGTCAGCACGCCGGTCTAACCCTATGCGCGCAGGGGTCTGGGCCCATCGCCCTATGCACACCTGCACGTTGCGAGCGCGGCTGTGAGCAGACCTAGCAACCCGCACGATCACGGCGGTCACGTCAAAGCGGTCCAACACGGCGCGCGCCACTCAGTCGCTGACGTCAAGAAGGCTTCGGCTGATACCACGACGCCGGGATACCCATAACTACTCCCGCGTAGATGGCTAGTGCGTATAGACCAAATGGCCAGACTCAGATCAAATACCAAGATCTCGTTAAGCGTGTTAAGTATTCGCGAACGCCGACCAGGGCCAGGCCCACCTCTCACCTAGGCGGTCTCAACCTGCCCTGTCGCTCCGCCACAAAGATCCACTTGCGGGTACTCCTACGAGCCGACCCGACTTTAATCATCACATGTGTCATTTATATAGTATATAAGTATAAACCCGTGATCACCGCCCAGGTGATCACGGCCCGATAGTATAGCACAGCAGACGGACAAGAATGTTGGGCCACTGATGGAAAACTAGCATCCTATACTAAGCATGTAGGTTTGCAGGTAAAGGTAACAACAGTAGTAGCAAGGATAGACTATGCATCAGGATAGGATATCGGAAAGCAGTAACATGCTACACTACTCTAATGCAAGCAGTATAGAGAAGAATAGGCGATATCTGGTGATCAAGGGGGGGGGGCTTGCCTGGTTGCTCTGGCAAGTAGGAGGGGTCGTCGACTCCGTAGTCGAACTGGGCAGCAGCAGTGTCGGTCTCGTAGTCTACCGGAGAGAAGAGGGGGAAGAAACAGTAAATACAATGCAAACATAAGCATGACGATGCGTGACATGACAGTGAGCGGTGCTAGGGGTGTCCTAACGCGACAGTAGGTGGTACCGGTGAAGGGGGGGAACATCCGGGAGGTATTCCCGATGTTTCGCGTTTTCGGACAGACGGACCGAAGGGGGAAAGTTGCTAGTTCGATAGGTTAGGGAGGTGTGGTGGACGAACGGACTGCGTATTTGGATTCGTCTCGTCGTTCTGAGCAACTTTCATATAGAAAACATCTTCATCCCAGTTACGGTTTAAAAGATATGAATTTTCAAAGTTTATTTGAATTTCTGGAATTATTTTTATTAAGAAAATGAATTATGACGTCAGCATGAGGCAATGCTGACGTCAGCAGGTCAACAGGTCGGCTGACCAGTCAAACCAGACAGGTGGGTCCAGTGGGACCCACATGTCAGCCTCTGCTAGTCTAATACTTAATTAAACTAATCTAACAGTATAATTAGAGGGGTGGGCCCCACATGTCAGTGAGTGATTAGTTAAAATAATTATTTTTATTTAGAAAAAAATTTCTTTTTCTTTTCTTTTTTTATGTTTTTGCGGCGGGGCCCGCATGTCAGTGACACTGGGCTGCCCAGTCAGCAGTTGACTGGGTCAACCCAGTCAACTGGGGCCCGTGGGGGCCACTGGCAGTGAGCCAGGGGTGGGGCCCGGTGCAGATGGGCCACGGGTCCAGTGAGGGGGGAAGGGCCTTTTCCCCTTTTCTTTTTCTGCTCTGTTTGTTCTGTTTTCTGTTTTTTTATTTGTTTATTTCCTTTTCTGTTTTATTTCATTTAAAAGTATTTAGGTATTTTATAAAAATGTGTTTTCTCCACCATAATTACTAGTGTAATATTTGGCACCCACTGAACATTTTTGTTTGAGTTTTTGAAAACTTTTATTTTTCACTTTAATTATATTTGAAGTTTGAACTAGGAGTTTGAAAAGGAAGGTGATTCAAATGTGATCAAGCCCTGTTTAGCAACATGATTAGCTTAATCACAGGGAGTTACTGTAGCATGGTTCCCAGGGTGTTACATTTACCTCTTAAAACAACACTATAGGATTAGTATTAGTCCTTTAGATAACGCTGGAGTACCCGCCACCTGGAGAAATCCACGCTTTTTGATGCATTCACAGTGCCCCCGCTGCCTGCCTGACGGCCTTCCCTCCTGTCCGGTCGCGTTATCCTATCCCTTGACGCTCCATGGCTCCGGAGGTCCATGACCTGTGGACCACGGACACTTGGGGCCATCTTTTGTGTATTGTAGTGTCTTTTTGCGTTGTCCCTTGGTGACCCATCTATCGTAGTCCTTTCGATAAGTAAGAGTGTCGAACCCAATGAGGAGCAGAAGGAAATGATAAGCGGTTTTCAGCAAGGTATTCTCTGCAAGCACTGAAATTATAGGTAACAGATAGTTTTGTGATAGGATAATTTGTAACGAGCAACGAGTAACAAAAGTAAATAAAGTGCAGCAAGGTGGCCCAATCCTTTTTTAAGCAAAGGACAAGCCTGGACAAATTCTTATATAGAGAAAAGCGCTCCCGAGGACACATGGGAATTATCGTCAAGCTAGTTTTCATCACGTTCATATGATTCTCGTTCGGTACTTTGATAATTTGATATGTGGGTGGACCGGTGCTTAGGTGCTGTCCTTACTTGGACAAGCATCCCACTTATGATTAACCCCTATTGCAAGCATCCGCAACTACAAAAGAAGCATTAAGGTAAACCTAGCCATAGCATGAAACATATGGATCCAAATCAGCCCCTTACGAAGCAACGCATAAACTAGGGTTTAAGCTTCTGTCACTCTAGCAACCCATCATCTACTTATTACTTCCGAATGCCTTCCTCTAGGCCCAAATAATGATGAAGTGTGATGTAGTCGACATTCACATAACACCCCTAGAGGAGAGACAACATACATCTCATCAAAATATCGAACGAATACCAAATTCACATGACTACTAATAGCAAGACTTCTCCCATGTCCTTAGGAACAAACGTAACTACTCACAAAGCATATTCATGTTCATAATCAGAGGAGTATTAATATGCATAAAGGATCTGAACATATGATCTTCCACCAAATAAACCAACTAGCATCAACTACAAGGAGTAATCAACACTACTAGCAACCTACAGGTACCAATCCCAGACTTAGAGACAAGAATTGGATACAAGAGATGAACTAGGGTTTGACAGGAGATGGTGCTGGTGAAGATGTTGATGCAGATTGGCCCCCTCCCAATGAGTGGAGCGTTGGCGATGACGATGGCGATGATTCCCCCCTCCCGGAGGGAAGTGTCCCCGGCAGAACAGCTCCGCCGGAGCCCTAGATTGGTTCCGCCAAGGTTCCGCCTTGTGGCGGCGGAGTCTCGTCCCGAAAGCTTGCTTATGATTTTTCTTTGGACGAAAGACTTCGTATAGCAGAAGATGGGCACCGGTGGGCCAACAGGGGGCCCACGAGGCAGGGGGCGCGCCCAGGGGGTAGGGCGCGCCCCCACCCTCGTGGCCAGGGTGTGGGCCCCCTCTGGTATTTCTTTTGCTCAGTATTTTTTATTATTTCCAAAAACAACTTTCGTGGAGTTTCAGGACTTTTGGAGATGTGCAGAATAGGTCTATAATATTTGCTCCTTTTCCAGCCCAGAATTCCAGCTGCCGGCATTCTCCCTCCTTATGTAAACCTTGTAAAATAAGAGAGAATAGGCATAAGTATTGTGACATAATGTGTAATAACAACCCATAATGCAATAAATATCGATATAAAGCATGATGCAAAATCGACGTATCAACTCCCCCAAGCTTAGACCTTGCTTGTCCTCAAGCGGAAGCCGATAACGATAAAAATGTCCAGATGTTTAGAGGTAGAGGTGTCGATAAAATAAAATGCGGACATGAGGGCATCATGATCATTCTTAAAACAACAACATATATGGATATTGTCATATGATTTCTTATGCTCAAGTAATAATCTATTCACAATGCAAAGTATGAATCAGAAACTTTATTGAGAAGCAACAAACTATAATCTCAGTCATTGAAGCAATTGCAATTTATCATAACATCAGAAAGAGTCTATGTCAGAGCTTTTCAGCAAGTCCACGTACTCAACTATCATTTAGTCTTTCATAATTGCTAACACTCACGCAATACTTGTGGTTACGGAGTTTTAATCGGTCACAGAGAAAGATAGGGGCTTATAGTTTCGCCTCCCAACCTTTTACCTAAAGGGTAATGTTAGCAATAATAACTCATGCTAACTTACATCCAATTAGATATATATGTCTGGATCTTTCCAACACACAGTGCTTGCCAAAGGATAAAATATAAAAAGGAAAGGTGAAGATCACCATGACTCTTGCATAAGGCAGAAGACAATAGTAAAAGATAGGCCCTTCGCAGAGGGAAGCAGAGGTTGCCATGCGCTTTCAGAGTTGGATGCACAAAATCTTAATGCGAAAGAACATCACTTTATATTGCCACTTGTGATATGAACCTTTATTATGCAGTCCGTCGCTTTTATTTCTTCCACATCACAAGATCGTATAAAACTTATTTCCTCCACACCAATCAATCATACATATTTAGAGAGAAATTTTTATTGCTTGCACCAACGACAACTTACTTGAAGGATCTTACTCAATCCATAGGTAGGTATGGTGGACTCTCATGGCAAAACTGGGTTTAAGGGTATTTGGAAGCACAAGTAGTATCTCTACTTGGTGCAAAGAATTTGGCTAGCATGAGGGGGAAAGGCAAGCTCAACATGTTGGATGATCCATGACAATATACTTTATTTCAGATATAAGAAAACATAACCCATTACGTTGTCTTCCTTGTCCAACATCAACTCTTTAGCATGTCATATTTTAATGAGTGCTCCCAATCATAAAAGATGTCCAATATAGTATGTTTATATGTGAAACCTCTCTTTCCTTATTACTTCCTATTAATTGCAACGATGACCAAAACTATGTTTATCAACTCTCAACAATTTTTAATCATCATACCCTTTCTATGTGAAGTCATTACTCTCCATAAGATCAATATGATCTCTTTTTATTCTTTTTATTCTTTTTCTTTTCTTTCATTCACTCAAGATCATAGCCAAATAATCAAGCCCTCGACTTAACACTAATCTTTATTATATAGCTCACGGACTCGATTACATAGAGGGATCATAAAGCAAAACTCAAAACTAGATCATACTAAAACTTTATTCTACTAGATCAAGATACTACTAAAAAGGATCGAACTAAGAAAAACGGTAAAGATAGGAGATGTGGTGGTGATACGATACTGGGGCACCTCCCCCAAGCTTGGCAGTTGCCAAGGGGAGTGCCCATACCCATATGATTATATCTCCTTTGCTGGTGAAGAAGGTGGAGGTGATGATGGATAGTCGCACATCGAGCGTAAGAGGTCCTCCAACTTGCGGATACACTACTGGAATCAGCTATTTTGCCGTCTGCCACGGCGGACGGCAAAAGGCTCCGGCAAAGTAGGCTACGGTAAACAGCTACTTTGCCGTCTGCTTCCTAGCGGCTGACGGCAAAGGCCCTTTGCCGTCTGCCGCAGACGGCAAAGAGGGCGGACGGCAATAATTGTGCTCTCAGTTCGTTAAGTGGCTAACGGTAGGCCTTTGCCGTCCGCCGTGGACGGCAAACTTTCTAGTGCCTTTGCCGTCTGCCGTATGATGTCATCTACACGTCACTACATGGCAGGCCTTTGCCGTCCGCCGCTGACGGCAAACTCTTTGCCGTCTGCCGCTGTAGGCAAACTGACCAAATGGGTCAGCTCCCAGGAAGCACAGCTGGATGCCACGTGGCCTTATTGCCGTCCGCGAGTTTGCCGCGAGCGGCGGCGGCGGCGGGGGGGTGGGAGGAGAGAACGGCGAGGAGAGAAGAACTGAGTAACTGGCGGGGGGGTACGGGCCGTTAGGTAGTGCCCTCTTTGCCGTCCACCTCTCTTTGCCGTCCGCCCTTGTGCCTCTTTGCCGTCTGCTGGCAGACGGCAAAGAGGTGGGCCGTTAAGTTTTTTCCAAACGGGCGGGGGGTGGGGGCCACCTCACTCTTTGCTGTCTGCCAGCGGACGGCAAAGATTCTTTGCCGTCTGCTGGCTGACGGCAAAGAGCTCGCAGATGGCAAAGAGCTTCTTTGCCGTCTGCCATTTCTTTGCCATCTGCTTTTGGGTAGCTGATGGCAAAGAGCTTCTTTGTCGTCAGCTAGCAGACAACAAAGAGCTGGCAGATCGCAAATTAGCTGATTCCAGTAGTGATAATGCCCTTGAGTGCGATGATATGCTCCTTCAACAAAATATTTTCACGTGTGAGATACTTGTTTTGTATGCGAGCTAACTCAATCATCTTGAAAGCTTCGATCTCAGTTGGGGTAAGAAGATCGTGATCAAGTTGAAGGATGTCTTCTCTTGCCGGAACTTGGTCCTCCATGGCTTTCTTGATCTCTTCATCCTTGTTGATCTCCATGGGTTCTTCCCTCTTCAGCTCTATCTTCATTAGCCAAGCATCGTTGTCACCATTGTTGGAGGAGGGGGACGACATGATGCCTGGCCTTGACAACCCTGACAGAAAATAGCTCGAAACGAAAATAGAGGATATTTGCGTGATACAGGAGTCAAAACCTTCGGGAGATTATATAATGAATTTTTACCGACCAAAATACGTATCGTGCAAGAAAACGGAGTCCGGAGAGCGCACGGGGCCCCACGAGGCAGGGGGGCGCGCCCAGGGGGATAGGGCGCGCCCTCCACCCTCGTGGAGCCCTCGTGTCCTTCCCGGATTGCTTCTTATTTTTCTATTTTTCTAAATATTCCAAAACAGAGAAAAATTGCCATTAGAACTTTTTTGGAGTCGGTTTACTTACCGTACCACATACCTATTCCTTTTCGGAGTCTGAAACGTTCCGAAAAGTGTCCCTTATGTATTCCTCCGGGGCCACGGTTTCAATAACATTGGTTTCAATATTTATGGGATTACCTGAGATATAATGTTTGATTCTTTGACCGTTCACCACCTTCGGATTTGTGCCCTCGAAGTTGTTGATTTTTATGGCACTGGAACGATAGACCTCCTCGATAACGTAAGGACCTTCCCATTTAGAGAGAAGTTTTCCTGCAAAAAATCTTAAACGAGAGTTGTATAGCAATACATAATCACCTATATTAAACTCACGCTTTTGTATCCTTTTGTCATGCCATCTTTTAACTTTTTCTTTAAATAATTTGGGATTCTCATAGGCTTGGGTTCTCCATTCATCAAGTGAGCTAATGTCAAATAACCTCTTCTCACCGGCAAGTTTGAAATCATAGTTGAGTTCTTTAATGGCCCAATATGCCTTATGTTCTAGTTCGAGAGGTAAGTGACATGCTTTTCCATAAACCATTTTATACGGAGACATACCCATAGGATTTTTATATGCAGTTCTATAGGCCCATAATGCATCATCAAGTTTCTTGGACCAATTCTTTCTAGATCTATTAACAGTCTTTTGCAAAATTAATTTGAGTTCTCTATTACTCAATTCTACTTGACCGCTAGACTGTGGGTGATAAGGAGATGCAATTCTATGATTAACATCAAACTTAACAAGCATTTTACGGAAAGCACCATGAATAAAATGTGAACCGCCGCCAGTCATTAAATATCTAGGGACTCCAAACCTCGGAAAAATAACTTCTTTAAGCATTTTAATAGAAGTGTTATGATCAGCACTACTAGTTGGAATAGCTTCTACCCACTTAGTAACGTAATCAACAGCAACTAAAATATGTGTATATCCATTAGAGGCAGGAAATGGTCCCATATAATCAAAGCCCCAAACATCAAATGGTTCAATAACAAGTGAATAACTCATAGGCATTTCTTGACGTCTACTAATATTACCAATTCTTTGACATTCATCACAAGATAAGACAAACTTACGGGCATCCTTGAAGAGAGTAGGCCAATAAAAAACCGGATTGCAATACCTTATGTGCAGTTCTATCTCCAGCATGGTGCCCTCCATAAGCCTCGGAGTGACACTTACGTAGGATCTGTTCCTGTTCATGCTCAGGTACACAACGTCTAATAACACCATCTACTCCTTCTTTATAAAGATGTGGGTCATCCCAAAAGTAATGTCTCAAATCATAGATTTTTTTCTTCTATTGGTATGTGAAACTAGGTGGTATAAATTTAGCAACTATGTAATTAGCATAATCAGCATACCATGGAGCAGTACGAGAAGCATTTATGACATTTAATTGTTCATCAGGAAAGCTATCATCAATAGGTAGTGGGTCATCAAGAACATTTTCCAACCTAGACAAGTTGTCTGCAACGGGGTTCTCAGCTCCCTTTCTATCAATAATATGCAAATCAAATTCTTGTAGCAAGAGGACCCATCTAATAAGTCTAGGTTTAGCATCTTTCTTTTCCATAAGATATTTAATAGCAGCATGATCCGTGTGAATAGTTACTTTAGAATCAACAATATAAGGTCTGAACTTATCACAAGCAAATACAACTGCTAAGAATTCTTTTTCAGTAGTGGCATAATTTCTCTGGGCATTATCTAGAGTTTTACTAGCATATTGAATAACATTTAATTTCTTATCAACTCTTTGCCCTAGGACAGCACCTACAACATAATCACTAGCATCACACATAATTTCAAAAGGTAAATTCCAATCGGGTGGCTGAACGATAGGTGCAGAAATCAATGCTTTCTTAAGTATTTCAAATGCTTCTACACAATCATCATCAAAGACAAATGGTATATCTTTTTGGAATAAATTAGTCAGAGGCCGAGAAATTTTTGAGAAGTCCTTAATGAACCTCCTATAAAATCCGGCGTGACCAAGGAAACTTCTTATACCTTTAATGTCCTTGGGACATGGCATATTCTCAATAGCATCAACTTTAGCTTTATCAACTTCAATACCTCTCTCAGAAACTTTATGCCCCAAGACAATACCTTCATTAACCATAAAGTGGCACTTTTCCCAGTTCAAGACAAGATTAGTTTCTTCACATCTCTGCAAAACTCGATCAAGGTTGCTTAAGCAATCATCAAAAGAGGATCCATAAACGCAGAAATCATCCATGAAAACCTCACATATCTTTTCACAAAAGTCAGAGAATATAGCCATCATGCATCTTTGAAAGGTAGCAGGTGCATTACATAAACCAAAAGGCATACGTCTATAAGCAAAAGTACCGAAAGGGCAAGTAAAGTGGTCTTTGATTGATCATCAGCTGACATAGGTATTTGAGAGAAACCAGAGTAACCATCTAGAAAGCAAAAATGTGTATGTTTGGATAATCTTTCTAGCATTTGATCAATAAAAGGTAAGGGGTAATGATCTTTTTAGTAGCTTTATTTAATTTGCAGAAATCAATTACCATCCTATAACCTGTAATAATTCTTTGCGGGATCAATTCATCTTTATCATTAGGAACGACGGTAATACCTCCCTTTTTAGGGACACAATGGACAGGACTTACCCACTGACTATCAGCAACGGGATAAATAATACCTGCTGAAGGAAATATGCCCTAGAGGCAATAATAAAGTTATTATTTATTTCCTTATATCATGATAAATGTTTATTATTCATGCTAGAATTGTATTAACCGGAAACATGATACATGTGTGAATACATAGACAAACAGAGTGTCACTAGTATGCCTCTACTTGACTAGCTCGTTGATCAAAGATGGTTATGTTTCCTAGCCATAGACAAAGAGTTGTCATCTGATTAACGGGATCACATCATTAGGAGAATGATGTGATTGACTTGACCCATTCCGGTAGCTTAGCACTTGATCGTTTAGTATGTTGCTATTGCTTTCTTCATGACTTATACATGTTCCTATGACTATGAGATTATGCAACTCCCATTTACCGGAGGAACACTTTGTGTGCTACCAAACGTCACAACGTAACTGGGTGATTATAAAGGTGATCTACAGGTGTCTCCAAAGGTACTGGTTGGGTTGGCATATTTCGAGATTAGGATTTGTCACTCCGATTGTTGGAGAGGTATCTCTGGGCCCACTCGGTAATGCACATCACTATAAGCCTTGCAAGCATTGCAACTAATGAGTTAGTTGCTGGATGATGTATTACGGAACGAGTAAAGAGACTTGCCGGTAACGAGATTGAACTAGGTATTGAGATACCGGCGATTGAATCTCGGGCAAGTAACATACCGATGACAAAGGGAACAACATATGTTGTTATGCGGTCTGACCGATAAAGATCTTTGTAGAATATGTAGGAGCCAATATGGGCATCCAGGTCCCGCTATTGGTTATTGACCAGAGAGGTGTCTCGGTCATGTCTACATAGTTCTCGAACCCGTAGGGTCCGCACGCTTAACGTTCGTTGACGATATAGTACTATGAGTTATGTATGTTGGTGACCGAATGTTGTTCGGAGTTTTGGATGAGATCATGGATATGACGAGGAACTCCGGAATGGTCCGAAAGTAAAGATTGATATGTGGAAAGTAGTGTTTGATCTCCGGAAAGGTTCCGGAATCCATTGGAAGGGGTTCCGGATGTTTCCCGAAATGTTTGGGCACGAGAACACTTTATCTGGGCCAAAGAGGAAAGCCCACGAGGTTTTTGGAAAGCGCAAAAGGAAGTTTTGCGGAGTCCAGGGGCCAGACGCCAGGGTCCCTGGCGTCTGGGTCCAGACGCCGGGAACCCTGGCGTCTGGCCCTGGAGTCCGAGAAGGACTATTGCCTTTCGGGTGAAACCGATTTTGTGGAGGCTTTTACTCCAAGTTTTGACCCCAAGGCTCAACATATAAATAGAGGGGTAGGGTTAGCACCCAAGACACATCAAGAAACACCAAACCGTGTGCCGGCAACCCCATCCCCTCTAGTTTATCCTCCGTCATAGTTTTCGTAGTGCTTAGGCGAAGCCCTGCGAAGATTGTTCTTCACCAACACCGTCACCACGCCGTCGTGCTGCCGGAACTCATCTACTACTTCGCTCCTCTTGCTGGATCGAGAAGGCGAGGACGTCACCGAGCCGAACGTGTGCAGAACTCGGAGGTGCCGTGCTTTCGGTACTTGGATCGGTCGGATCGTGAAGACGTATGACTACATCAACCGCGTTGATATAACGCTTCCGCTTTCGGTCTACGAGGGTACGTATACAATACTCTCCCCTCTCGTTGCTATACATCACCATGATCCTGTGTGTGCGTAGGAATTTTTTTGAAATTTCTACGTTCCCCAACAGTGGCATCCGAGCCAGGTTTTATGCGTAGATGTTATATGCACGAGTAGAACACAAGTGAGTTGTGGGCGATATAAGTCATACTGCTTACCAGCATGTCATACTTTGGTTCGGCTGTATTGTTGGATGAAGCGGCCCGGACCGACATTACGCGTACGCTTACGCGAGACTGGTTTTACCGCCATGCTATGCACACAGGTGACTAGCGGGTGTCAGTTTCTCCAACTTTAGTTGAACCGAGTGTGGCTACACCCGGTCCTTGAGAAGGTTAAAACATCACTAACATGACAAACTATCATTGTGGTTTTGATGCGCAGGTAAGAACGGTTCTTGCTCAGCCCGTAGCAGCCACGTAAAACTTGCAACAACAAAGTAGAGGACGTCTAACTTGTTTTTGCAGGGCATGTTGTGATGTGATATGGTTAAGGCATGATGCTATATTTTATTGTATGAGATGATCATGTTTTGTAACCGAGTTATCGGCAACTGGTAGGAGCCATATGGTTGTCGCTTTATTGTATGCAATGCAAACGCCCTGTAATGCTTTACTTTATCACTAAGCGGTAGCGATAATCGTAGAAGCATAAGTTGGCGAGACGACAATGATGCTACGATGGAGATCAAGGTGTCGCGCCGGTGACGATGGTGATCATGACGGTGCTTCGGAGATGGAGATCACAAGCACAAGATGATGATGGCCATATCATATCACTTATATTGATTGCATGTAATGTTTATCTTTTATGCATCTTATCTTGCTTTGATTGACGGTAGCATTATAAGATGATCTCTCACTAAATTATCAAGGTATAAGTGTTCTCCCTGAGTATGCACCGTTGCGAAAGTTCTTCATGCTGAGACACCACGTGATGATCGGGTGTGATAGGCTCTACGTTCAAATACAACGGGTGCAAAACAGTTGCACACACGGAATACTGTGGTTAAACTTGACAAGCCTAGCATATAACAGATATGGTCTCGGAACACTGAGACCGAAAGGTCGAGCGTGAATCATATAGTAGATACGATCAACATAGCAATGTTCACCATTGAAACTACTCCATCTCACGTGATGATCGGACATGGTTTAGTTGATATGGATCACGTGATCACTTAGAGGATTAGAGGGATGTCTATCTAAGTGGGAGTTCTTTAATAATTTGATTAATTGAACTTTAATTTATCATGAACTTAGTCCTGGTAGTATTAGCATATCTATGTTGCAGATCAATAGCTCGCGATGTTGCTCCCCGTTTATTCTTTATATGTTCCTAGATAAAACTAAGTTGAAAGATGTTAGTAGCAATGATGCGGATTGGATCCGTGATCTGAGGTTTATCCTCATTGCTGCACAGAAGAATTATGTCCTTGATGCACCGCTAGGTGACAGACCTATTGCAGGAGCAGATGCAGACGTTATGAACGTTTTGACAAAAGCTCGGTATGATGACTACTTGATAGTTAAGTGCACCATGCTTTACGGCTTAGAACCGGGACTTCAAAAATGTTTTGAACACCACAGAGCATATAAGATGTTCCAAGAGTTGAAATTGGTATTTCATACTCATGCCCGTTTCGAGAGGTATGAGACCTCTGACAGTACTTTGCCTACAAGATGGAGGAGAATAGCTCAACCAGAGCATGTGCTCAGATTGTCTGGGTACTACAATTGCTTGAATCAAGTGGGAGTTAATCTTCCAGATAAGATAGTAATTGACAGAATTCTCTAGTCACTATCACCAAGTTACTAGAACTTCGTGATGAACTATAATATGCAAGGGATGACGAAAACAATTCCCAAGCTCTGCGCGATGCTAAAATCAGCGAAGGCAGAAATAAAGAAAAACATCAAGTGTTGATGGTTGACAAGACCACTAGTTTCAAGAAGGACAAAGGGAAGAAGGGGGACTTCAAGAAGAACGACAAGCAAGTTGCTGCTCAAGTGAAGAAGCCCAAGTCTGGACCTAAGCCTGAGACTAAGTGCTTCTACTTCAAAGGGACTGGTCACTAGAAGCGGAACTACCCCAAGTATTTGGCGGATAAGAAGGATGGCAAAGTGAACAAGCTATATTTAATATACATGTTATTGATGTGTACTTTACTAGTGTTTATAGCAACCCCTCGGTATTTGATACTGGTTCAGTTGCTAAGAGTAGTAACTCGAAACGGGAATTCCAGAATGAACAGAAACTAGTTAAGGGCGAGGTGACGATGTGTGTTGGAAGTAGTTCCAAGAATTGATATGATCATCATCGCACACTCCCTATACTTTCGGGATTAGTGTTAAACCTAAATAAGTGTTATTTGGTGTTTGCGTTGAGCATGAATATGATTTGATCATGTTTATTGCAATACGGTTATTCATTTAAGTTAGAGAATAATTGTTGTTCTGTTTACATGAATAAAACCTTCTATGGTCATACACCCAATGAAAATGGTTTGTTGGATCTCGATCGTAGTGATACACATATTCATAATATTGAAGCCAAAAGATGCAAAGGTAATAATGATAGTGCAACTTATTTGTGGCACTGCCGTTTAGGTCATATTGGTGTAAAGCGCATGAAGAAACTCCATGCTGATGGGCTTTTGGAATCACTTGATTATGAATCACTTGATACTTGCGAACCATGCCTCTTAGGCAAGATGACTAAAACGCCGTTCTCCGGAACAATGGAGCGAGCAACCGACTTATTGGAAATAATACATATTGATGTATGCAATCCGATGAGTGTTGAGGCTCACGGCGGGTATCGTTATTTTCTGACCTTCACAGATAATTTGAGCAGATATGGGTATATCTACTTGATGAAACATAAGTCTGAAACATTTGAAAAGTTCAAAGAATTTCAGAGTGAAGTGGAAAATCATCGTGACAAGAAAATAAAGTTTCTACGATCTGATCGCAGAGATGAATATTTGAGTTACGAGTTTGGTCTTCAATTAAAACAATGTGGAATAGTTTCACAAATTTGTGCCACCTGGAACACTACAGCATAATGGTGTGTCCGAACGTCATAACCATACTTTATTGGATCTAGTGCAATCTATGATGTTTCTTACCGATTTACCACTATTGTTTTGGGGTTATGCATTAGAGACAATTGCATTCACGTTAAAAAGGGCACCATCTAAATCCGTTGAGACGACACCGTATGAACTGTGGTTTAGCAAGAAACCTAAGCTGTTGTTTCTTAAAGTTTGGGGTTGTGATGCTTATGTGAAAAAGTTTTCATCCTAATAAGCTCAAACCCAAATCGGAGAATCGTGTCTTCATAGGATACCCAAAGGAGACAGTTGGGTACACCTTCTATCACAGATCCGAAGGCAAGACATTCATTGCTAAGAATGGATCCTTTCTAGAGAAGGAGTTTCTCTTGAAAGAAGTGAGTCGGAGGAAAGTAGAACTTGATGAGGTAACTGTACCTGCTACCTAAATTGGAAAGTAGTTCATCACATAAATCTGTTCCTGTGACTCCTACACCAATTAGTGAGGAATCTAATGATGATGATCATGTAACTTTAGATCAAGTTACTACCAAACCTCGTAGGTCAACCAGAGTGAGATCTGCACCAGAGTGGTACGGTAATCCTGTTCTGGAGGTCATATTACTTGACCATGATGAACCTACGAACTCTGAGGAAGCGATGATGAGCCCAGATTCCGCAAAATGGCTTGAGGCCATGAAATCTGAGATGGGATCATGTATGAGAACAAAGTGTGGACTTTGATTGACTTGCCCGATGATCGGCAAGCCATAGAAAATAAATGGATCTTCAAGAGGAAGACGGACGCTGATAGTAGTGTTACTATCTACAAAGCTAGACTTGTCAAAAAGGTTTTGACAAAGTTCAAGGTGAGATTTTCTCACTCGTAGCGATGCTTAAGTCTGTCCGAATCATGTTAGCAAATTGCCACATTTTATGAAATCTAGCAAATGGATGTCAAAACTACATTCCTTAATGGATTTCTTAAAGAAGAGTTGTATATGATGCAACCAGAAGGTTTTGTCGATCCTAAAGGTGCTAACAAAAGGTGCAAGCTCCAACGATCCATCTATGGACTGGTGCAAGCATCTCGGAGTATGAATATACGCTTTGATGAGTTGATCAAAGCATATAGTTTTATACAGACTTGCGGTGAAGCCTGTATTTACAAGAAAGTGAGTGGGAGCACTACAACATTTCTGATAAATATATGTGAATGACATATTGTTAATCGGAAATAATGTAGAATTTTCTGGAAAGCATAAAGGAGTTTTTGAAAGGAGTTTTTCAAAGAAAGACCTCGGTGAAGCAGCTTACATATTGAGCATCAAGATCTATAGAGATAGATCAAGACGCTTGATAAATTTTTTCAATGAGTACATACCTTGACAAGGTTTTGAAGTAGTTAAAAATGGAACAGTCAAAGAAAGAGTTCTTGCCTGTGTTACAAGGTGTGAAATTGAGTAAGACTCAAAGCCCGACCACGACAGAAGATAGAAAGAATGAAAGTCATTCCCTATGCCTCAGCCATAGGTTCTATAAAAGTATGCCATGCTGTGTACCAGATCTATTGTATACCCTACACTGAGTTTAGCAAGGGAGTACAATAGTGATCTAGGAGTAGATCACTTGACAGCGGTCAAAATTATCCTTAGTGGAATAAGGATATGTTTCTCGATTATGGAGGTGACAAAAGGTTTGTCGTAAAGGGTTACGTCGATGCAAGTTTTGACACTGATCCAGATAACTCTAAGTCTCAATCTGGATACATATTGAAAGTGGGAGCAATTAGCTAGGGTAGCTCCGTGCAGAGCATTGTTGACATAGAAATTTGCAAAATACATACAGATCTGAATATTGCAGACCCGTTGACTAAACTTCTCTCACAAGCAAAACATGATCACACCTTAGTACTCTTTGGGTGTTAATGACATAGCGATGTGAACTAGATTATTGACTCTAGTAAACCCTTTGGGTGTTGGTCACATGACGATGTGAACTATGGGTGTTAATCACATGGTGATGTGAACTATTGGTGTTAAATCACATGGCGATGTGAACTGGATTATTGACTCTAGTGCAAGTGGGAGACTGAAGGAAATATGCCCTAGAGGCAATAATAAAGTTATTATTTATTTCCTTATATCATGATAAATGTTTATTATTCATGCTAGAATTGTATTAACCGGAAACATGATACATGTGTGAATACATAGACAAACAGAGTGTCACTAGTATGCCTCTACTTGACTAGCTCGTTGATCAAAGATGGTTATGTTTCCTAGCCATAGACAAAGAGTTGTCATTTGATTAACGGGATCACATCATTAGGAGAATGATGTGATTGACTTGACCCATTCCGTTAGCTTAGCACTTGATCGTTTAGTATGTTGCTATTGCTTTCTTCATGACTTATACATGTTCCTATGACTATGAGATTATGCAACTCCCGTTTACCGGAGGAACACTTTGTGTGCTACCAAACGTCACAATGTAACTGGGTGATTATAAAGGTGCTCTACAGGTGTCTCCAAAGGTACTTGTTGGGTTGGCGCATTTCGAGATTAGGATTTGTCATTCCGATTGTTGGAGAGGTATCTCTGGGCCCACTCGGTAATGCACATCACTATAAGCCTTAAAAGCATTGCAACTAATGAGTTAGTTGCGGGATGATGTATTACGGAACGAGTAAAGAGACTTGCCAGTAACGAGATTGAACTAGGTATTGAGATACCGACGATCGAATCTCGGGCAAGTAACATACTGATGACAAAGGGAACAACATATGTTGTTATGCGGTCTGGCCGATAAAGATCTTCGTAGAATATGTAGGAGTCAATATGGGCATCCAGGTCCCGCTATTGGTTATTGACCAGAGAGGTGTCTCGGTCATGTCTACATAGTTCTCGAACCCAAAGGGTCCGCACGCTTAACGTTCATTGACGATATAGTACTATGAGTTATTTATGTTGGTGACCAAATGTTGTTCGGAGTTTTCGATGAGATCACGGATATGACGAGGAACTCCGGAATGGTCCGGAAGTAAAGATTGATATGTGGATAGTAGTGTTTGATCTCTGGAAAGGTTTCGGAATCCATCGGAAGAGGTTCCGGATGTTTCCTGAAATGTTTGGGCACGAGAACACTTTATCTGGGCCAAAGGGGAAAGCCCACGAGGTTTTTGGAAAGCGCAAAAGGAAGTTTTGCGGAGTCCAGGGGCCAGACGCCAGGGTCCCTGGCGTCTGGGTCCAGACGCCGGGAACCCTGGCGTCTGGCCCTGGAGTCCGAGAAGGACTCTTGCCTTTCGGGTGAAACCGACTTTGTGGAGGCTTTTACTCCAAGTTTAGACCCCAAGGCTCAACATATAAATAGAGGGGTAGGGCTAGCACCCAATACACATCAAGAAACACCAAGCCGTGTGCCGGCAACCCCATCCCCTCTAGTTTATCCTCCGTCATAGTTTTCGTAGTGCTTAGGCGAAGCCCTGCAAAGATTGTTCTTCACCAACACCGTCACCACGCCGTCGTGCTGCCGGAACTCATCTACTACTTCGCCCCTCTTGCTGGATCGAGAAGGCGAGGACGTCACTGAGCCGAACGTCTGTAGAACTCGGAGGTGCCGTGCTTTCGGTACTTGGATCAGTCGGATCATGAAGACGTACGACTACATCAACCGCGTTGATATAACGCTTCCGCTTTCGGTCTACGAGGGTACGTAAACAACACTCTCCCCTCTCGTTGCTATACATCACCATGATCGTGTGTGTGCGTAGGAATTTTTTTGAAATTACTACGTTCCCCAACACCTACCTCAAGAAGCTTTAGTATTTCCTTTCTTACCACTTCTTTCATCTTAGGATTCAGCCGAGTGATCACGAACTGGTTTGGCATCTTTCTCCAAATTTATTTTGTGTTGACATAGAGTGGGACTAATGCCCTTAAGATCATCAAGAGTATATCCAATAGCAGCACGGTGCTTCTTCAGAGTTTTCAATAATCTCTCTTCTTCATGCTCTGAAAGGTTAGCACTAATAATAACAGGATATATCTTTTTCTCATCAAGATAAGCATATTTAAGACTATCAGGTAACGGTTTAAGCTCATACACGGGATCACCCTTGGGTGGAGGAGGATCCCCTAGGATTTCAACAGGCAAATTGTGTTTCAGGATAGGTTCCTGTTTAAAGAATACTTCATCAATTTCCCTTCTTTCATTCATAAACATATCATTTTCATGGTCTAGCAAATATTGTTCTAAAGGATCACTAGGAGGTACGGCAATAGAAGCAAGACCAATAATTTCATCCTTACTAGGCAATTCCTCTTCAGGGTGTTGTCTACGAAATTTAGAAAAGTTAAACTCATGAGACATATCACCCAAACCAATGGTAACGACATCCTTTTTGCAATCTATCCTAGCATTAACATTCTTCAGGAAGGGTCTACCAAATATAATGGGACAAAAGCTATCTTGTGGGGAACCAAGAACAAGAAAATCGGTAGGATATTTAGTTTTCCCACACAAGACTTCAACATCTCTAACAATTCCCATGGGTGAAATAGTATCTCTATTGGCAAGTTTAATTGTGACATCAATATCTTCTAACTCAGTAGGTGCAATATCATGCATAATTTCTTTGTATAAGTCAATAGGTATTGCACTAGCACTAGCACCCATATCACATAAGCCATGATAACAATGATCTCCTATTTTAACAGAAATAACAGGCATGCCTACCACAGGTCTATGTTTATCTTTAGCACAAGATTTGGCAATTCTAGCAGTTTCATTACAGAAATGAATAACATGCCCATCAATATTATCAACCAAGAGATCTTTAACAATAGCAATATTAGGTTCAACTTTAACTTGCTCAGGAGGTGTATAAGTTCTAATATTGCTTTTACGAACCACAGTTGAAGCTTTAGCATGATCCTTTATTCTAACAGGGAAAGGTGGTTTCTCAACATAAGCAGTAGGAACAATAGGATCATTATAAGTGATAGTCTTTTCTTCAACTTTAATAGGTGCAGCTACTTTTACTTCTATGGGAGGATGATATTTAAACCACTTCTCCTTAGGGAGATCAACATGAGCAGCAAAAGATTCACAGAAAGAAGCTACTATCTTAGAGTCAAGTCCATATTTAGTGCTAAATTTACGGAAAACATCGGTATCCATAAAAGATTTAACACAATCAAACTTGGGTGTCATACCTGACTCCTTACCTTCGTCGAGATCCCAATCTTCAAAGTTGCGTTTAATTCTTTCTAATAAATCCCATTTGAATTCAATAGTCTTCATCATAAAAGAGCCAGCACAAGAAGTATCGAGCATGGTGCGATTGTTATCAGAAAGCCGAGCATAATTTTTTTGAATAATTATCTCCCTTGGGAGCTCATGATTGGGGCATGAATATAACATTGATTTAAACCTCCCCCAAGCTTGAGCGATGATTTCTCCTTCGCGACGCCAAAAATTATATATATAATTGTGATCACGATGAACAAGATGCATAGGATAAAACTTCTGATGAAATGCCAATTTCAATCGTTTGTAGTTCCATGATCCCATATCATCACATAGCCTATACCATGTCAATGCATCTCCCTTCAAAGATAAAGGGAAGACCTTCTTCTTAATAACATCATCGGGCACACCTGCAAGCTTAAATAATCCACAAACTTCATCCACATATATTAGGTGCTCATCAGGATGCATTGTTCCGTCTCCTGCAAAAGGATTGGCTAGCAATTTTTCTATCATACCCGAAGGAATCTCAAAGTAGACATTTTCATTTTCAGTAGGTTCAGTAGGTTGAGGAGCAACTCTTTGCTCTACTGGTCGGGGTGAAGATACCCCGAACAAGCCCCTCAGAGGATTACTTTCCATAGTAACAAGTGGCAATAAATTTCAGCACACTATATAAATTTTTCCTTACCAAATTCCACCTACAAAAGGCGCTTCACTCCCCGGCAACGACGCCAGAAAAGAGTCTTGATGACCCACAAGTATAGGGGATCTATCGTAGTCCTTTCGATAAGTAAGAGTGTCGAACCCAACGAGTAGCAGAAGGAAATGATAAGCGGTTTTCAGCAAGGTATTCTCTGCAAGCACTGAAATTATAGGTAACAGATAGTTTTGTGATAGGATAATTTGTAACGAGCAACGAGTAACAAAAGTAAATAAAGTGCAGCAAGGTGGCCCAATCCTTTTTGTAGCAAAGGACAAGCCTGGACAAACTCTTATATAGAGAAAAGCGCTCCCGAGGACACTTGGGAATTATCGTCAAGCTAGTTTTTCATCACGTTCATATGATTTGCGTTCGGTACTTTGATAATTTCATATGTGGGTGGACCGGTGCTTAGGTGCTCTCCTTACTTGGACAAGCATCCCACTTATGATTAACCCCTATTGCAAGCATCCGCAACTACAAAAGAAGTATTAAGGTAAACCTAACCATAGCATGAAACATATGGATCCAAATCAGCCCCTTACGAAGCAACACATAAACTAGGGTTTAAGCTTCTGTCACTCTAGCAACCCATCATCTACTTATTAATTCCCAATGCCTTCCTCTAGGCCCAAATAATGATCAAGTGTCATGTAGTCGACGTTCACATAACACCACTAGAGGAGAGACAACATACATCTCATCAAAATATCGAACGAATACCAAATTCACATGACTACTAATAGCAAGACTTCTCCCATGTCCTCAGGAACAAACGTAACTACTCACAAAGCATATTCATGTTCATAATCAGAGGGGTATTAATATGCATAAAGGATCTGAACATATGATCTTCCACCAAATAAACCTAGCATCAACTACAAGGAGTAATCAACACTACTAGCAACCTACAGGTACCAATCCCAGACTTAGAGACAAGAATTGGATACAAGAGATGAACTAGGGTTTGAGAGGAGATGGTGCTGGTGAAGATATTGATGGAGATTGGCCCCCTCCCGATGAGAGGAGCGTTGGTGATGATGATGGCGATGATTTCCCCCTCCCGGAGGGAAGTGTCCCCAGCAGAACAGCTCCGCCGGAGCCCTAGATTGGTTCCGCCAAGGTTCCGCCTTATGGCGGCGGAGTCTCGTCCCGAAAGCTTGCTTATGATTTTTCTTCGGATGAAAGATTTCATATAGCAGAAGATGGGCACCGGTGGGCCAACAGGGGGCCCACGAGGCAGGGGGGCGCGCCCAGGGGGGTAGGGCGCGCCCCCACCCTCGTGGCCAGGGTGTGGGCCCCCTCTGGTATTTCTTCCGCTCAATATTTTTTATTATTTCCAAAAACAACTTTCGTGGAGTTTCAGGACTTTTGGAGATGTGCAGAATAGGTCTCTAATATTTGCTCCTTTTCCAGCCCAGAATTCCAGCTGCCGGCATTCTCCCTCCTTATGTAAACCTTGTAAAATAAGAGAGAATAGGCATAAGTATTGTGACATAATGTGTAATAACAACCCATAATGCAATTCGATATAAAAGCATGATGCAAAATGGACGTATCATCCCTGTGTGTGCGTTTCCTGTGTCGGGTGAGAGCGGGTGTCATCCCACTCTACCCAGATGTTGGTCGATGATGTGTAGGTTAGGCCGGATACTAGTCGTGTGTTGTTAGTGAGAGGGAGGGGGTTGACTTTCCTAGTAAAGCCAGTGCTTGATTTCGTTGGTCGGCTTTTCTCGGGTTATCCGAGTATGCCCCGTGCGTTGTTGATGGTCGGTGAGGGTATTGTTGGGTAGGGTCCTGCTCGGCATGTGCTGGGTATGCGTTATCGGTCGCAGGTTAGGCGATCACTAGATCAGTGGGATACATTGTAACTTGCATAATTTATACCATTCAAATTTCTTTCTAATGCTCTTTTCGAACGCCTTGTTTCAAATATAAATTCTCGAAGTCGTTAGGAAGGTCTCTGGGATGGGCAGTTGACCGAAAGCATTCAAGTGTTGTCAAAGCGGCTTGCATATTGTTCCGGCTTGTTTTATGTAGTTGATTGCAACCTGTTATTTCATCCAAGAACTAGCCACCATGCTACTTCAGCCTTGTGGGTGCTTTTGGGCCCATATGTTTCTAGTTTCGTGGGTTAGCAACTTGTTGGTGCTGTTTTAGGGTTTCCTGCCGCTCTTTCACCATTGTCTCTTGCAGTATGTTACTTATATTTTTTTGACCATGTAACCGTAGAACAATTTTTCTAAGGTAAATATGCACAGAAAACAATACAAATAGAATAGCACCCAATTCCAGTTCTAGGTAGCATGAAAAATAAATTATAAGTTCTTTACTATCCAAAGTTCAATCTGATCTGCCTTAACTTGCTTGGCTTGAAGCTTGGTGTTCTGAAGCGCTTCTTTCAGGTAGTATTTCTAGGAGTTCAGTTGTGGAGTTGCCGATATGAATATTTTATCGTTCCTGACCATCCAGATACTCCAGTACCCCAAGCTTATGATCTCCACAACAATGTCTTTAGAAAGCTTACTCAAGGTGAGTTGAGTCTCATCGTATGCTAAAAATGCCTCTTTGTTTGGTGGGAAGAAGGTGGAACCAGCAGTTGAGAGAAAATGGGCAATTCCAGAGAAGATGGATCGAAATCTCTTCTGTTGATTCTACACATAAGGGACAGGTATAGTCTTCCAAGTACATGCTCCTGCAATGCAATAAGCTCCTTGTACTCACTCTGTCATGCAATAAGAGCCAAAAGAATATCTTGTGTCTGAGTCTGCAAGCAGTGCTTCAAAGGAGTCTAAATAAGTTGTGTGTCTTGGGCTTCTCACAGATGATTTTGTACATCTTCATAGAAGAGTAATGGGGAGAGGTCCATGAATAAGTCCATTTGTCTTTGACATATGTAGTTTCTCTGTTGTGGATTTGATCCTTGAGAGTATTGAATTGAGAGAAAGCTTGCTGAGAGAGTGGTCTGTGGAACAACTGTCTGGTCTCCTGTTGGTCAAAAGCTTTTGCCAGTGTCATGTCTCTTTTTATGACAAAGGAGTAAAGTTCAGGGAACTTGGATTGTAGAGGCTCACCCAACCATTTGTCTGACCAGAATAAAATAGTGTCCCCCTTGCCAGGCTTGGATATGGCATACTGTTTAAAAGTAGGTAAAAGCTTGGGGATTGTTTTCCACCAGAATGAGCCAACCATTTTCTCACCAAGGAGACTGCCCTAGTAGTGTGTTTCCCAGATGATCTTGACCCAAGGGGTATTTTCTCTATTGAAGAATTTATGTATAAACTTCATGAGCAGGGCTTGATTATGAGTATGAATATCCAAGGCACCTAGTCCACCCTGTAGTTTAGGCCGGCATGTTTTGTTCCAGGAAATTAGTACCGATCCTCTTTCTTGGATTCCAAATTTTCTCCAGAAGCAATTCATGAGGTAAGAGTTGATTTATTTGACCACTGTCTTGGGAATTATTAGAGTGCACATGAAGAAGATGGGCATACTGGAGAAGGCTGGCTTAATGAGGGTAAGTTTATCTCCACTAGACAAGAAAGTAGAGCAACCAAGGAGCCTATTCTCAATTATTCTCAACATGGGCACAAAATCTTCAACTCTGGGTTTGGTATAGCAGAGGGGTAGCCCAAGATAGGTGTGTAGGAGAACACCAATTTTACAGCCCAAGAGGTTTGATAGTTCACTCATCTTGTTCATGGGGGTGTTGATAGCTATCAGAATGGATTTGTAGTAATTCACTTTGAGACGAGTATATGCAACATAGTAAAATAGGAGGTTTTTAATGTGTTCCAACTGTGTGGTGTCTGTCTTCTTATATTCAACTATGTTACTTATATTCAAGAAATATTTTACAACTATAATAATTAAATACAACAAACTATGTGTAATTATCATAATATCAACATTCATGTTTCATACAGTCGAATATCGTGAAAATATATTGTAACTAATTCCCAAGCAATATGTGACTGCAACTCACTATCTATTTTTTCATGCTATGCAGCCCTGCCACATCTGAAAGCCACACATTCATACTACCTTAGTTTTTGCCTGCTCGTTACGCCATATCACGAGGTTCCACAAATTTCAATTAAGATCTTATACGATCGAAATATTGGCATGTTCATTTTCACACATATATGTGTAATTGGGTCAATGCACACTTGACATTGGCTTTTCTTTAAGAGCATCTACATCTGGGCACCTCAAACCCACCTCATACGTTCAGGCGGGCCGCCCGGTCACTGTCCGGTCGCGAAATTTCGACCGAGACGGACGCCTCAAACGGGTCTCAAAAGCACAGGCTGACTGACACCCGTCATATCCAGCCCAAATATGGGGCGGATATGGGGGCCTCGGGCGCGCCCGGGCATGCCCGCCACGTCGGACCGGACAACCCGATCCCACCGCAAATTGCACCAAATCCACCCAAAACCTGCCAGATCCATTTGCTCTCTCCTTTCTTCTTCCTCCTTTGCGTCGTCCGTCTCGCAGCTCCACCGTCGTGTGCACTCCGCAACCGTTCCTAGCCTTTGGGCCACCAGCTCCAGCAGAGCAGTCCTCTGTCCCGTCCTTTGCCGCGTGGGATGTTGTCGCCGCCCGAACGCTACTGCGGTACGTCCGGCAACTCCGTGGCTCCGCCTTGCGCTTGACTTATGGAGTTTGCATGCTTTTTTTCCGGAATACCGAGTTCTCACAATGACATCAACATGCTTCAACGATCTTTGGTGTTCAGGAGGCTTTGCAATGGAGAATCACCGCCGTGCAACTACACCATCAACGGCCGAGAGTACAACATGGGATACTATCTGGCCGATGGCATCTACTCTCAGTGGGCGACGTTTATGAAGACCATATCCGAACCACTTGGCAATAAACAAAGCCATTTTGCAACAATGCAGGAAGCGGCTAGGAAGGATGTGAAGAGGGCATTTGATCTGCTTCCAACTTGTTGGGGAATTGTGCGTAGCGTTGCAATGAAGTGGGAATCAGAAACTTTGTGGCAGCTGATGAGATGTTGTGTTCTTTTGCACAATATGATTGCCGAGGATGAGGGTGATGGTGTAGCCCAAACCAATGATTTTGAAACACCTGGGGAACAAGTCGAAATATCGAAAGATCAATATGCAGCTCAGCGTATGAACTTTCTGTAGATGCATCAGATTCTTTGAGATCATCAGGTGCACACGCAACTACTTAATGATCTTGTGGAGCACATGTGGACCCATAAAAGAAACCAAGGAGCTAGTGTTTGAGTTGTGCACTTAAAATAATTTTTTTGTAAACACTATCTATACTCGGTACCAACATTTGTTATTTACGTGCGACATTGGCTTGTATGATTGACGTGCATGGATTTGCATGGATTTGAGAGTCCGGATTTGAGATATGCGGATGCCGGGAGCGAAATATGAGGACCCGTCTGGATGTGTCTGCAGATGTACAGGGGTCAGATTTGCCAAGTCCGATTGTAGATGCTCTAATGGCATACTGATATCTTCTGCTACCATGTTACCAAATGTAGGATCACTAAAACACTAAAACCTCTTTTTATCTTACAGATCACAATTTTTTTTATTTTTTTATTTGACAAGGATTATCAGGAATAATTTGAAATTTCATCTTTCGGATAGAATTCTCAACATAGTCCATACATCATAATCAACTATGAATTCAAATCATCTTCTAGTTGATCAGGACTGCACGCACCAGCGCAACACAAATGCGCAAAACAAAACAACAGTGAAATTGTTAGCGCAATAATAAATGTTCACAAGTTATCAGTAAGCACATTAGTTTTTTTGACGGGAAGGCCTTCACGGCTAGCTTTATTAATAGATCACACTTACATCGTTTGCTAGGAATTTAACAATAAACTCAGGGGGGTACATCCACCCACACAGAGGGAGAATTCGTACTTCCCCACCTAGCTATCTCATGAGCAACTACATTTGACTCTCGATTACAATGCTCAATAGTATCTTCCCGAACTTACATAGCAAGACTCTACAATCTTCTAAAACTGGGGCTGCCACCATAGCATGACCTTCGTTGATCCATAGGGCCTCAACCACCACAATATTATCCATTCTCAGCATCACATTGTTGCATCCTAGGCTTTGGAGAAGCTTTAGGCCTTCAAGCAGAGCTACAGCTTCTGCCGAGACGACATCCGGAATTTGCATGAGATTAGCTGTAGACGCCCCAATGAATTTTCCGCGGCTGTCTCTCACTACTGCTCCACACCCGCCTGTATGATCTTCAACATGGAAAGATACATCAACATTTAGTACTTGTTGGCTGGACAAAATAACAGGCCACTTGTTCACTCGAGGTCTCTCCTTCGGCTTCCCTGCTGCCCGAACGAAATTTAGGCTTAGGGCCCGTATCGACATTGCTGTTTGTTCCGGCGAGGAAACAGTTTCTCCATGCACAAATTGTCTCTGCTGCCACCAAATGTACCGGCTGGTTCCTGCAATTAACTCCGACAGTTCAATTGGGTCGAGTACATGCGCTGATGAGCTTCATCACATAGAAGAAAATCTATTATCGCTGCTCCAGAGCGGTCTATCCTCATGGCGTCCCTGATAATATTGCCAACGCCCAAGGCTTCCCAAATGGCTAGAGCACGTGGACATGAGAAAAGTACATGGCGTATATCTTCCCCGTCCAGCTTGCAGATAGGACATTGAGAGTTAGTACCAATATGCCGATTAGTTAGAACGCTGAAGCATGGTAGCACATTGTGTAAGCACCTCCAAATAAAAATCTTAATCTTTCCTGGCAGTTTGAGCTTCCAGACCTTCTTCCATACTGGATGTGGCCCAGAACCAGATCGGTAGCTCCCCATCAAATCTGCCTGGGCATAAGTCTCTACCCACTATTTATAATACGCTGAGCGTACCGTGAAAATACCGTTCTTACTTAAGTGCCATGCTATGTAATCCTCTGTATGTTGCCAAAACAAAGGAATTTCCAATATCCAATCAACATCTATAGGCCATAAAGTGTCCCTTATCAAATGTTCATCCCACTCACCCGAGGAAGGGTCGATGAGGTCACTGACCTTAGTGAGTAATTGGTTCCCGCGGACAGTAACAATTTTCCTTGATGCACTGCTGGGAATCCAACAATCACTCCATATGTCTATCTTTGTACCATCTCCAACTCTCCAAATGCACCCTTTTTTGAACGTTTGTATTCCTGCCCAAATACTTTGCCACACAAAGGATGAACCCTTCTTCAATTCGCAGTTCAAGATATCCCCAGAAGGATAGTATCTGGCCCTTAAAACTCTAGCACAAAGTGAGTCAAAATTCTCAATGAGCCTCCAGCATTGTTTAGCCAGCATGGCCATATTAAAACTATGAATGTCCCGGAAACCCATACCTCCTCTTTCCTTTGGCACATACATCTTCCACCAAGCGAACCAATGCACCCTCCTATGGTTTTCTTCGTCACTCCACCAATATTGCGACATTGCATCAGTGATCCCCTTACAATTTTTTTTGGGGAATTTAAATACACTCATCGCATATGTTGCGATGGCTTGGGCCACCGCTTTAATCAAAGCCTCTTTTCCACCAAAAGAAAGTGTTCTCTCCTTCCATCCGTTCACCAACATCTTAATCCTCTCTATCAGATGTTTAAAGCATGTTACCTTGTCAACCCTAATCATGGACGGAAGACCCAAGTATTTATCCGATAAAGACTCCGTCATTATATTCAGAATTTGGCATACCCCCGCCTTAACTTCCTCCTCCGTATTAGGACTGAAAAAGATAGAGCATTTTGCCTCGCTCACCAATTGGCCTGATGCCGCACACTAATCATCCAAAATTGATCTTAACGTGTGAGCATTTTGCTGGTCCGCCTTCATCAAGACAAGTGAATCGTCCGCAAATAGTAAGTGGGACACAACGGGGGAGTCTCAACAGACCTTGACACCATTTAAGTTCCCCGTTGCCTCCTCATGTGCTATCAGCGCCGATAAGCCTTCAACACGGAGCAAAAACAAGTAGGGCGATAGGGGCTCACCCTGTCTAAGGCCCCTCGTGGGTGAGAAGGGCAACGTTTCATTGGAGTTGAACCGAACTTTATATTCCACTGATGTGACACACGCCATGATCAGCTTGACCCATCTTGGATCAAAACCTAGCTTAGATAACATTGCTTCCAGGAACACCCACTCGACCCTATCGTAGGCTTTATGCATGTCGAGTTTCACTTCACATGTTCCCGTTTTTTCCTTCTTCCTCTTCTTCATTGTATGCAAACACTCGTATGCCACTATAACATTATCAGTTATAATCCGTCCAGGAACAAAAGCGCTTTGAGTTTCACTAATTATATTAGGAAGCAACAACTTCAACCGAGAGGCCAACATCTTCGAAATTACCTTGTAGACCACGTTACACAAACTTATTGGTCTAAATTGTGTGATCTTCTCTGCATTATCTACCTTCGGAATGAGGACAATGGTTGTAGTGTTCCAACCTTCAGGAATAATGCCACTGTTTACAGCTTGCAAGACCTCTCGCACTAGGTCCTCCCCCAAAATTGGCCAAAACTTCTTATAGAATATCGCATGAAGTCCGTCCTGGCGCTTTTAAGTCTCCTATGGAGAAGAGAGCTTTCTTCACCTCTTCTGCAGTATAAGGAGCTAACAGGGAGTCATTCATATAACCCGAAACACAAGGTTTTACTTTATTCAATACATCTTCATGTGGTACATTAACTTCCGAAGAAAACAGGTGCTGAAAGTATTCTGTTATCAGTGTTCTCATTGCTTCATTATCTTCTACCCAATTACCATTGTTATCCAGCAAGCGTCTAATGTGGTTCCTCTTCTTACGTGCTGTAGCAAAGTTGTTGAAGAAATTCGTATTCCTATCTCCGAATTTAAGCCAATTGGCTCTACTCCGTTGCACCCAGTATATTTCCTCCTTTTCTAAGTTTTCTTCAATTTCTATAAGAACGACACGCTGCCGATCTGCCGCCTCATCAGTAAGGGGGCCCAACCGCAGCTTTTCTAGTTCCTCCTTGAGTTCCTTCAGCTGCTTGTGTGGCACCTTGAGGATCTCACGATCCCAGATATGCATCTCTTCGTGCACTGCAGCAGTGCGATCTGCAAGAGACGAACTAGGACTGGATCTTTCCCATGCTTCCGATACAAGCCGTTCGACATCATCTTCTTTGAGCCACCTGGCCTCGAACTGCTTAATCCTTGCTCTGAAGTTATCACCAACCACATCGCCCGCTGTATCTAATAGAATAGGTCGATGACCAGATTTAGTGTGCTCCGCATTGGTTACCTTGGCACACGGGAACATAGAATGGAATTGCCCATTGCAAACAGCCCGGTCTAGCCTCTCCCGTAGTCTCCGCCTTCTCCAAGTAAATTGGTCACCCGAGTATCCCAAATCCTCTAGTTCACAGTCAACCAAGGCCTCACTGAAATTCTGCATCATGCTCATGGGACGTGGGGCTCCACCCTCCTTCTCATGCGAGTACAAGATCTCATGAAATCCCCAGCCACAACCCAAGGGAGACGGTCTTGCTGATATAAACCTCTCAAGTAACCCCAGGAGAGATGTTTGTCCTCCCACCGTGGCTCACCATAAAATCCAGTAAATCTCCATTCCTCCTCTCCCGCTGTTTCAACCGACACATCAATGAAGTTCTTTGTGCTTCCCACGGACTTGCAGGACAATGGGATTTTGCCAGAACAATAGCAAACCCCCAGTGTTACCAACGCTCTCTACCACCTCCACTCTGTCCATCTTTATTTTTTCCTTATTTTTTCTGCCCTTGCAGTATTCAAATGTGTTTCGGACAAGAAAAACACATCCGGCCCCCATTGCTTCTGGATCTCCAGAAGCGCTCTTTCTACCGCGGTACTGGCCATACAGCGACAGTTCCAGCATAGGATTTTCATTGCTCCTGGCGAACACCCTCGAGGGGAGTCGCCGATGTACTTGAGGAAGCATTAACATCATCTGACATAGCCTTAAACCTCTTCTGATCGTGAATCTTTTGTGGGGTGTTGAGCTGAGTCTTGTCTACTGGTTCATTAGCTATGTTTTCCAGCAACTCAACCTTTTCACTGACAAAACCTGGTGGAGGGTTTACCCCTGCTGCCACCTGGTTAACACCTACACCATAACTGATCAAATTCCCATCTTGTCCAGTCAGCCTCTTCCTGGCTTGGGGTACTAGTGCTCCATCATTGCGGGCAGCCTCAGGGTCAATCTCCATGCTATTTCTTTCTTGAGGATTTGGGTCCCCCAAGCTCCCTTCGCCTCTTCCAAAGCCTCTTCCAAATCCTCTTCGTCTGTCTGGCCGGCCACCCGGCCCCGACTGTCACCTTCCTCTGCCTAGTCCATTAGTCGCCTCATCGAACTTGACCAGTAACCAGTTACCCCATTCACAATCCTCCTTTCAGTGTATTCCATCCCCGCACTCAATTACCACATGCCCCATCAGACCACAGAAATCACAGAAATCTGGAAGTTTATCATAGTCCACAGGGCACCTCTTGCTCTCCTTCAGGGTTAAAGGCACAAAACGCACAAGTGGGGCATCAAGCTTTAGGTGAACACGAGCTCTCAAGAAATTTGTAGGATTTATTCGACCTTCATTGACAATGACCTTCACAGGAGATATTCCAACTTTTCTTGCTATTTTCTCTGCAATCTCCTTTTTCTTCATGAGCCCCTCAGGGATGCCTATGATACGTGCCCACGCTGGGATGCGATCCAACTTGTACTCATCCACATTTGTCAGACCATCGTACTCCTCCATAGGACTTGCCGCGTTCCGAAATAACCAGGGCCCTCCGTTCATCACGCGATTCCAATCGCCAAGACACATAAACTGACCCAGGAACAGATTTGGTTTCATCGCCTTGAAGATCACTCCCTGTGCTGGTGTCCAAGCGTTCCTCATCGCTTTGTACAGAGCAACATGGCTAAAGGGTCGCTGTGTATGAACCCTAAAAATAGCAATCCATCTCGTCTCTTCAATCAATTCATCGATCTCACCTGACAAATCCAAATCGTCCTCTTCCTCTCCATGAAGATTCAGACCCTGGAATCTGTCCTCAAACATTGGATCCGGGCCACGGGCGCCCTCCCCAACTCCACTACCAGATGCGCCTCCCGCCGGTGCCTTTGCTCCTTCTGTTTCCGTCGTGCAGACTCACCCGGTCGCTAAAGAACAGTTGTGAATCACAGCCAGATCAGGAGATCCCAATCTGGTCGTGAGATTTGTGTGGGATAGCAGGGTAGTTCGGGAACCCTAGCGGTCGCCGCCAGGGGAAAAAAGGGGAACCCTAGCTGCCTAGGGGATTTGTTTCCTAATTCTCGTCTCATACCTAATTCTCTCTCCTATCCCTAATGTTTGTCATCAACCAAACGGGCGGGCACAACACATAGACGAGCACGTTGATCGTCTATGAAATGGAGCACATTAGTTGTTTAGGCATACAAACATCAAACAATGAGATGTGTGACATCAAGCATCAGTAAATGGTGTCAAGCTGCCGGGCATTTGGATAGCCCAACAACCTTGCTCGCACCGCATGACCAAATCAAATACAGTATGCGCATTCCTTCCCAATCCCAAAGAGAAAAAATAACTTCTAATGTATGCCATGATCCGTGGTCACCATTACATCCGGACCCACGGTATATAATCCAGGCGTAGGGCTGGTTCGAGCGGCTGCACATTCGTGGCCGCCATTAGATACGGCCCCACCAAAATATACTTAACACTTAGTGATGGCTCACACACAATCAAATTAGGACGCAAGCAGTAGAAATGTGTGGCCACCATCACCTCGACGAGGCCCACCGGACAGCGAGCGGCCGGATAGCACCACCCGCGTGTTATACGCATCCGGGGTCTGCACGCCACCATTTCAGAACCCAGGCCAAACACCCCAGGCGCGGAGCAATCTCAGGAGCCAGGTTCCTCTCCCACTGACGGTGGGTCCCGCGGATTCACCAGCCAGTGAGATTGGAACCAGTCTATGGTCACGTTTTCACTGCCCCGCAGAAGATCACGAGGTTTGGGCAAGCAGCACGATTCACGACGCCCATCCCATCCCGATCCCCTATGACCAGAACGACCTTGCTTGCCTGCTGGGGCGTATGCAGACGCCACGTGGCTGTCTCGTAGGAGGACGTCTCTCCTCTCGTGGCTCCCGAGTGATCCACGTCTCTTGCCACCTTGACAGGGAGAAAAAAAGGTCACCTAAAACTCTAGGCCCCAGGCATCATACAGCACGAATGAACGTATCAAATTTTTTTTTTGCATGGATACGAATGAACATACTGAAGCCACCGTAGCACGTGCAGTACACGTGCTGCTAGTATTCGAATGCCATGGCAGTTCAGTGGACTGCACCCAAACATCAGTTTTCACGCCCTTTAAATACCTTGTGCTCCCACCTATTGATTCATCCTCACCTTGACCTCGTCAGCCTCAAATCCTACCAGCAGTCCAGCACAGGCATTGCCTTATACTAGCTAGCGTGCGCGAGAGATGGGATCGGAGGCGGAGATGACCGCCCCCCTCCTTGCCGGTGTGTCGCCGGCGGTGGAGGCGGTGCCGCCGTGGCGGGAGCAGCTGACGGTTCGGGCGATAGTGGTGAGCGCCATCCTCGGGGTGCTCTTCTGCCTCGTCACGCACAAACTCAACCTCACGGTGGGGATCGTCCCCTCGCTCAACGTCGCCGCGGGGCTGCTCGGTTACTGCCTCTTGCGGACCTGGACGGCGGCGCTGGGGATGTTCGGCGTCGTCTCCAAGCCCTTCACCAAGCAGGAGAACACCGTCATCCAGACCTGCGTCGTCGCCTGCTACGGCCTCGCCATCAGCGGTATGTGGGACTTCAGTTGAGCATTTAGCTGGAGATGCGAGTTGGGGTTGCATTTGCTTTGATCCTTAACTGAAAACAGGCCTGATGTGTGGAGTTCTGATGCTGCTTTGTGCTAAGTACGTGCAGGCGTTGCATGTGTATTACTTTTGGGTGGGGGCCACAATGGTGTTAGATTCTTTTTGGTATTATAAGGAAGTTATTAGCAGGTTGATTTTTAAAATTACATTTCTTAGAAAAAATGTTTCATTTTGCAGCATACATATTTAATTTTCGTGTTTCCTGGGAGTGGGGAATTGATAGGCTTCTCCCTTTTTCATAGAGTTCACATTATTAATCATTGTTTTCGTTTATGCAGGGGGATTCGGATCATATATGCTTGCAATGGATCAGAAAACTTATGAGCTTATTGGGACTGATTATCCTGGTAACAGGGCAGTGGATGTGAAGAATCCCTCACTGAGTTGGATGATCGGGTTTATGTTTCTAGTTAGCTTTCTTGGTATTTTTATTCTCGTTGCGCTGCGCAAGGTAATCATCCTTCTTAGATGTGTGCGCCTTCGGCATTTACATTTTTGTTTCGAATCAAGTGCAACAACTTGGACATATCTTTGTCTGATACAAATTCAGCAAACTAAGTTAACTTTTGGTGTTTGCTAGGTGATGGTGATTGATTGCAAGCTAACATATCCTAGTGGAACTGCCACTGCTATGTTGATGAATAGCGTCCACACTACTACTGAAGTTGAACTTGTAGAGTAAGAAACATACCAGCATTGATTCTTAATATTGTGCAAACTAAGCTAGCTATACTTTGCAATGATAATCATTTATTGTTGACTCTGCTATGCTTCTTGTCTGGTGATTAATAATAGAAAAATGGTTCTGCAACCTGTTGTCCCTATAAAATTGCTTATACTTTTAGCAGGAGTGTGTGATAAACATCAAAACTTATATATTATACATAGATGGTGAATCTTCTGATAAATACAAAATAGCAGTTTATCTGTTTTTATGGAAAATGATGAATGATCTATTTGTTAGATTGGGATAAAGGTTGATGCCTCTGTATCAATTTCACTGTTGACAACATATCTTGGGCTACTGTATTTCTTAAGTTTTGGTGGTACTAACTTTGTTTTTGTGCTTCCAGAAAACAAGTTAGCTGTCTTGGAAAATATTTAAGCATAAGTTTTATTTGGAACTGTTTTAAGTGGTTCTTCAGTGGTGTTGGGGATTCATGTGGCTTCGACAATTTCCCTTCACTCGGCCTTGCAGCATTTAAGAACACGTAAGCTTGCTGCTAATGTGTTTGTGATATTATTTTGAAGTTCACATTTTATAAATCCTTTTATATTAAAGTTAGAACAAAATGTTGCCTTATCCTCTTTAGGGCTTTTTTTCTTGATATCCATGGATTATCATACAAAACTACTTATCCTTTAAGCTAGAATATCAGATGCATTATATCCAAACACTTATAATTTCTATTTTTATAGGTTCTATTTTGACTTCAGTCCAACCTATATTGGATGTGGTCTTATATGCCCGCATATTGTTAACTGCTCTGCACTTGTTGGAGCCATCATATCCTGGGGTTTTCTTTGGCCATATATATCTACCAAAGTTGGGGAGTGGTATCCAGCTGAGCTTGGAAGCAACGACTTCAAAGGACTCTATGGGTACAAGGTATGGTGGTGAAGGTTCTGATTGTTCATGTCATAACGAATTAATAGCCAATTCCCTATTGTATCTCGATTATGTTTTTTGTCAACTCAACTGTGATGGTTGTTAACCAACAGATCGAGGATGATATAATGAATCAGTCTAAGAAAAAAAAATAATATCATGAATTAGTACTTACAAGGTTTGACAAAAGAAAGTCCCTTATTTCTCCGCATACAAAATAAAACCAGTAAATCTACAAGTTGTTGTTGTTGTGAATATGCGAGTCTCTTTATTGCATTTTTTCATTGGGCATATTGGTTGTAATTTGTGAGAACCATGAAATTGAGTTCAAGAACATATATATGGGTCATTTATGTCATAACTTCCCTAATTATTCTTCGTTCACCAACCGAGTAGTCTTTGCCAACATTATGTCTAGCTAAAACCAAGTTGTGTGTGCACCCTTTCAGGTTTTCGTATGCATATCCTTGATACTTGGGGATGGTATTTATAAACTCATTAAAATCGTTTATGCAACTATCAAGGAAACAATGAATGCACAATCAAACAAAGGAAGGCTTCCCCTTGTTTGGGTTCAGGATGGTAATGTCATGTTCTTATTCCACCCGCTAGACCTACCAGCATATCATATATCATGGCTCTCATCTTGTTTTTCATTTATTATTGTAGGTGATAACATTTCCAAATTACCAGCCAAGGAAAAGCTTCTGAATGAGGTGTTCGTGAAAGACAATATCCCTCCTTGGTTGGCAGGATCTGCTTATGTGGGCCTTGCAGCAATTTCAGCTGCAATTGTACCGATGATGTTCCCACAACTCAAGTGGTACCTTGTCCTCTCTGCCTATGTTATTGCTCCTCTACTCGCCTTCTGCAACTCATATGGCACTGGCCTAACAAACTGGAACCTTGCGTCCACATATGGGAAGATTGGTCTTTTCATTTTTGCCTCATGGGTTGGCCATCATGGTGGTGTGATTGCCGGCTTAGCAGCGTGTGGTGTTATGATGTCCATAGTATCCACAGCTGGTGATCTCATGCAAGACTTCAAGACTGGTTACCTGACCCTCTCATCGCCAAGGTCTATGTTTGTGTCACAATTGATTGGAACTGCCCTTGGTTGTGTCATTGCTCCCCTCACCTTTTGGCTTTACTGGATAGCCTTCGATATTGGCAATCCCAATGGCATGTTCAAAGCTCCATATGCTTCCATCTACCGTGAGATGTCAATCATGGGTGTTGAGGGATTCTCAGTGCTGCCGCAACATTGCCTAGCAATCTGCTTTGTCTTCTTCTTTGCAGCCATAGCAATCAACTTCCTGCGAGATGTGACCCCGAAAAGCATGTCCAAATTCATCCCACTCCCGATGGCCATGGCTATTCCATTTTACATTGGGGCATACTTTGCGATTGACATGTTTGTTGGGACTATCATCTTATTTGTCTGGGAGAGGGCGAACCATAAGGAGTCCGAGGACTTTGCAGGTGCGGTTGCTTCTGGTTTGATATGTGGTGATGGTATATGGAGTGTCCCTTCTGCGATATTGTCCATCATGAGGATCGATCCACCAATGTGCATGTACATCAAGCCATCCCTTACATACGGCTGAAAATATAGGAAATTAATTCATTTTATGTGATAGTACCACAAGAGAGCAGAATCACGTTGTGTACATATTTTGCACTTGTTTAGACCTCCAAAATATAGAAGTATGTAATGTGTCTCATCCCTTCTATAAAAAAAGCTTTGTTTGTGATGTTGGTGTCTTCTTAATTTGGTTTCTAGCATTGTTGGTACCATATTTCTCAACTTGATCTATCTTTTGCTTGATACTCGTGGTTTGCCCGAAACTGATCAATAATGTTTTTGTTGTGCTTTTTCTGAATCATGCAGAGGAGATGCATGTGCATCAAGGAAGAAGATATAATGCCAAACAAAGACACGAACCGTACAAGAAACACATCTGAACTTAAAACGGCCTAAGGATCATTAAGCAAGAGTCGACGATACATGGCTCGAAGACGACCAAAACCAACCTATGATATGGCAAGACTGCCACACCAGTGTGGTATCATTTAACATAGTTTAGAGGGGTTGAATAGATTACTAGTAGTAAAGGGACTATTCCCAAATTTTAGTTTCGTTGGTAAATAAGCTTTCTATGGTAGTATATCAAGCACCCTACACATGCAAGTCTAATAGGGTATAGCAGCGAAAAGTTGAGAATTATAGAGTAGAGTAAAACAAATGCAAACACGGGTTGACTTGGTGGAGATTTGTTTCTCCATAGTTTGAATACTTGGTGCTATCCTATTCCAAGTCGATGGAGGCTTCAAAATGATGGCCTGCAAGTGCACATGATTTAGTTGTATCCTTTTCGAAGGAAGAGTATCAATCCCACAGGGAGCACAGGAATCAGGCTTTTGCCTCTTGTTGAGAATTATGTATTTTTATATGTGCAGATTGAAGGAAATATGCCCTAGAGGCAATAACAAAGTTGTTATTTATATTTCCTTATATCATGATAAATGTTTATTATTCATGCTAGAATTGTATTAACCGGAAACTTAGTACATGTGTGAATACATAGACAAACAGAGTGTCCCTAGTATGCCTCTACTTGACTAGCTCGTTAATCAAAGATGGTTAAGCTTCCTGACCATAGACATGTGTTGTCATTTGATGAACGGGATCACATCATTAGAGAATGATGTGATGGACAAGACCCATCTGTTAGCTTAGCATAATGATCGTTAAGTTTTATTGCTATTTCTTTCTTCATGACTTATATATATTCCTCTGATATGAGATTATGCAACTCCCGAATACCAGAGGAACACCTTGTGTACTATCAAACGTACAACGTAACTGGGTGATTATAAAGATGCTCTATAGGTGTCTCCGAAGGTGTTTGTTGGGTTGGCATAGATCGAGATTAGGATTTGTCACTCCGAGTATCGGAAAGGTATCTCTGGGCCCTCTCGGTAATGCACATCACTGAAAGACTTGCAAGCAATGTGACTAATGAGTTAGTTATGGGATGATGCATTACGGAACGAGTAAAGAGACTTGCCGGTAACGAGATTGAACTAGGTATGAGGATACCGACGATCGAATCTCGGGCAAGTAATGTACCGATGACAAAGGGAATGACGTATGTTGTTATGCAGTTTGACCGATAAAGGTCTTCGTAGAATATGTAGGAACCAATATGAGCATCCAGGTTCCGCTATTGGTTATTGACCGGAGATGTGTCTCAGTCATGTCTACATAGTTCTCGAACCCATAGGGTCCGCACGCTTAACATTCAATGACGATTTGTATTATGAGTTATGTGTTTTGTTGACCGAAGTTTTTTCGGAGTCCCGGATGAGATCACGGACATGATGAGGAGTCTCGAAATGATTGAGAGGTAAAGATTGATATATTGGAAGGTTATGTACGGACACCGGAATGGTTCCGAAGAAGTTCGAGGATTTTCCGGAGTACCGGGAGGTTACCGGAACCCCCCGGGAAAGTTAATGGGCCTCATGGGCCATAGTGGAGAGAGGGAGGCAGGCCATAGGAGGTGGCGCGCGCCCCCCTCCCAATCCAAATTGGACAAGGGGTGGGGGCGCGGCCCCCCTTTCCTTCTCCCTCTCCCCCTCTTTCCCCTTTCCCCTCTCCGTTGGAAGGAAGGAGGGGGGGGGGGGGGGCGAATCCTACTAGGAGTGGAGTCCTAGTAGGACTCCCCCCATGGCGCATCAATTGTTCTCTTAGCCGTGTGTGGTGCCCCCTCCACAGTTTACCACTACTAGGGAAAACATTATACACAGAATATTACCAGCAGCACGATCTAAAATAAGGTGCTGCTGCTATTTAGCAGCAGCACGTGTAGAAGAATAGCGCTATTGCTATACAAGTAGCAACAGCGTGCTAGGGACAAAACGCGCTACCATTAAAAATGCCACGACGTTGCCACCATATTATGTATAGTAGTAGCGCTGCGCTCTACTGCTATTGAACTTAGAAGTAGCACTTTATCATATCCCACGCTATTGCTAAGTTCAACTTTACCTTCCCCAACCGGCTACCCCCACTCTCCCTCTCCACTCTCACTCCCCCGCACCCCCCGTCGTCCGCCGCCGCCGTTCACCGACCACCGTTGTCGCCCGCTGCCGCTGACGCTGCTGCTCCTCCTCCACTAAGGTAATCCCACCTCCTACCTCATCCTCCTCTCTCCTTCCTCCTCGTCCTCCCTCCTCCCTGCCGCGCCCTCCCTCCACCTCCGACCGCCCCCTCCTCCCTCCTCCTCCGGCCGCCCCCTCCTCCCTCCTCCTCCTCCCCCCAGTCCTCCTCCGGTCGCCCCCTCCTCCCTCCTCCTCCCTCCTCCCTCCTCCCACCCCTCCTCCCTCCATCTCTCCTAAACCCTAAACTTTTTTGTACTGTTCTTGTATAATGTAGTTTTTTACTGTTTGTAGTAAGAAAATTAATTATTTTTATTTATAGTAAGTGCTTAGTTGAACTAGTTGAATTAATAGAACTAGTTTATTTTTAGTAAGAAAATTTAGGTATAGGAGATTTGATGATCTAATTAAAATTTTAATATAGAACTAGTTTATTTTTAGTAAGAAAATTAATAGAACTAGTTTATTTTTAGTAAGTGCTTAGTTTAACTAGTTGAATTAATAAAACTAGTTGAATTTATGTCATTATCACTTTGTCATCAAAGAATGCTATATGAGATTTGATGATCTAATTAAATTTTTTACTATAGAACTAGTTTATTTTTAGTAAGAAAATTAATAGAACTAGTTTATTTTAGTAAGTGCTTAGTTTAACTAGTTGAATTAATAGAACTAGTTGCATTTATGTCATTATCACTTTGTCATCAAAGAATGCTATATGAGATTTGATGATCTAATTAAAATTTTACTATGGAACTAGTTTATTTTTAGTAAGAAAATTAATGGAACTAGTTTATTTTTAGTAAGTGCTTAGTTTAACTAGTTGAATTAATAGAACTAGTTGAATTTATGTCATTATCACTTTGTCATCAAAGAATGCTATATGAGATTTGATGATCTAATTAAAATTTTACTCGGTGGAATATGCAGGCTTTGTAGAGTCGTGTCTCCTTGGAGTGATCGTCATCCGAGCTACCTCTACTTCATCTACACCCGAGTCGGTGAGCTAAAAGTCCACCTCCTCCTTCTACACTCCTCGGTGTTGAATAAAGTAAACTAGGGTATTTAGTCATGCTTCTTAACCAAATGAAGTGTTCGGGTTATAAGATATATTCAAATTTTTTGTCAATATTGAACCATTGAAATGCAATGAGCACCAGTTTATGCTCATGCGCGAAGTGTTGATTCATTTCCGAGTGGCCTATGTTTTGCCGGAGTGTTGATTCATTTCCGTTCCGGCAAATTTCAGGCGCTCGATATGTCCTATTTTAGCAAAGGTCATGCCAGATTTTCCTGTAAATTTAAGCATGACTTGTGCTAGAATATGTAGGAAATATCGAGTGCCCTGGATTTGCTAGTAAGAGAATCAAACGACATTTTGAGTTGACTTTAAGTCTGTCGGGGCTCCATACATCACAACCAAAAAATCAGTGAGGGCCGCTTCTCCTTCTTCTCTTTATGCTAGACCTTTGTTATGTACTAGGGGAAGAAGGAGTTGCGACCATCATCGACGGTCGAAAAATCGGTGAGGGAGTGTCCACCATATATGAGAGAAGAAGAATGCCGACTGTTGTCATGGGGGTCGCTTCTCCTTGTTTTCCTTGTCCTAGATATTTGTAATGCACTAGGGAAAGGAGAAGTAGCGACCATCACCGACGGTCACAATATCAGAGAGGGAGTGCCCACCATATACGTGAGATGAGAGTTTAGGAAGGAAGACTCGACAGACCTAAAGTCAACCCATTGCATATTGAGTAATAGTGATCTGTGTGTTGAGTTTCCTGCTTGTTGCACTACTAGGGAAAACCCTAGCAGTAGCGCGGGTATTTTGCCTATCAGTAGCGCGGGACGACGCGCTACTGATAAGGCGCTACAGCTAACGTGTAGCAGTAGCGCCTGTCGTCCCACGCTACTGCTATACATGGCTAGCAGTAGCGTGCTTTAGTGAAGAGCACTGCTGCTAATATCTGCAGCGCTTTTTAGCAGGAAGCGCTACTGGTAAGGCAGCGCTACTGCTAACTTTGTTCCCCTCGCTACTGCTAGTTTTATTAGTTTTTTTTTCTGCATATTTGTTTTGTATTTGAATAGGCTTTATACAATAATCTTTACCATATCATACACATACAAATGTAATCATAGCATATACATACAAATAGTCTCATCAAATCATGTCATCATCATAATCATCATCCAACACAAAGTGGTCTCTCGTCATCATCTCGAAAATAGCGATACAAGTCTTGATTACTTGCAACTACATCGTTATCCATCTAAACAATGATATACGCGAGAAGAGCTATCACTTTGAATGAGAGCGGAACTATGCAGTACATGAGTTCATATCCCTCTCTCGCATTAGCGTGAACCTAAACTAACTACTGCCTGTCGCTCGGAAACAGGAAACCGGTACACCTAGGCCTGACACTCCGGCCACTCGTCGTATAAATACTCTTGGCGTAGCACTTCTTCGCCATCGATGATCTATGCACCTCCATCGTCACATGAGTCGATGATATGCAACATATATAGTTGAGCAACAGAAAGAGATAGACTTGGCAAAAATAGAAGCAACATATCATAAGCATAAATAACAAAGTTGATCGTACCCAAAATGCCCTAACTAGAGTGATCGTCGCTAGTCAAGGAGGACGGTTTAATTACATCACAAATAAAGTTTCGTCGTGCATAACTCAAAGTTTCGTCATACAGAAAGTATGGACTAAACGGACACATTGTCATATATCGACAATCACTCCAACATGTCGTGCCATCCATCCAAGTCAGGGAGATAGTCCCCGAGCCTAGTGAAAGGCTTCAGGTTGAGACGCTGAGCGGCTACCCATGTTCGGATGTCTTCCCGCGAAATTTGTCCTTCTTCGTAGAACATCCCTGTTTTTCCGACGACCTCCTTCATGATGATTTGGGAAAGTTCGCGCTGGATGTGATAGAACTTAGCTCAAAGTCGATGATCCTCGATATCTCCTACGTTCTTTGCCCATTGTAGAATATGGGCATCACCGGATGTAGGTGACATGCGAAGGTTCTGGTGATCCCGTCTGTACTCCAGCATGTGGTGTAGGACATCGAATCCATCATTAAGAGAATCACTCGGTTGCTGGATGCAGCAAAAGTCGGTCTTATGGCCGAAGGCGGGCCTGCCGTCCCTTCTCTTCTTGTTCTTGACCTCTCCACCCCGTGCGTCGTAGTAAAACATAGCACTGTCGAGAACATCCTTGATGTGGGTGTAATCCTTTTTGTTAATGTTCTTTGATGAGTCCAAGTAAAGAGCGTGGGAGTATCGGGGGTAGAGGATGATGAGGACGGCGCGCCCGCCGCTGCACGAAATAAGTACACCTCAAATTAATTAGCCTCCACCGTGCAAATGAATGATTGAAATCGAAGGAAGGATATCCGCGCGGATGACTTACAGGGGATGATAAGGCATGAGAATCGCCTCCTTGTCCTTATTGGTGAGCATGAAATTGACGATGTATTCCCTCGCGTATTCACGGTGCTTTGCGCAGACTCCCAAGAAGCCCTCGTGCATGAAGTACGGTCAGCGACACAGATATGAGGTATCTGCTCAACCCTGATGATGTAGTTCATGTGCAAGGCATAAAGGCGGACAAAACGTAAAATCCAGCTTCTTCACATGAAACATGTCGAATATGTAATCGAATCGAAGGAAGAACTTCTCCGCGGGGAATGTGTTGACGTACGATAATTCCCACGGAACGTTAACCACGTAGAGTGGGTATCCTGGATCTTTCGAGGCGATGAGGCCTTTCTCTATCCGTAGCACATCATCATGAAGTCTCCTTAGATCGTCGAATCTGGCCCCTAGCGCTGCTGCAGGTAGGATTGGTTGACCGGGGATATGCCATTTATCCGCACCGGGGATATCTATACGGTCTTGAACCCGAGGCTGCTGAGGTGGCTGGATCATAGAATCAGCGTTTTTGCCTTTCCTCGATCTCTTCCTAGACTTATTTACTACCGGAAGGTCGTCCATAATACGTTCAGCCTCCGGAGACGGCAATTCAGGCACCGACTCATGACGCTCAAACCCTAAGTAGGCGCCAGTATAGACATACTGTTGAGTGCCATCGTCATCCTCATCCTCATCTATGGCGACTACCAACGACTAATTTAGCCTTATCCTCAGCCCCTCCGCTATCACCCAGCACGACAGCCGACGCTAATTGGGTAGGTGAGGTGTTGATGTTCATACCTAACTGCGTGCTCGTGGGTGTGCTCCCGTCCGCCTTCAGACGAAGCAGACTCTTTGGCCACAACAGGACCCACCCATTGCAACAATCACCAAGCCGCCGCGGGGTCTCGTCGTCATCCCCCACTAGTATCAGAGGAGGCAAATTCTCATGGCCCGGTTTGACACTGGCCATGAAAACCTTGAAGACGTTCGGGGGGATCGGCCGGCTGTGGAACAATGGTTCCTTCGGCTTCAATATCGTCGCCTTCCCCACGTCCACCTTTTGGTCACCGATGGTGTACAATTTGGTGCACGGGGTTTCGTTGGCCTGCAAAGAAAAGTCTACGACGTGAGACATCCGAAAGGCAACGAAAATGGGAGATTATACATTTATTGAAGGGGGCCGGTGTGACAGATATCGTGAGGGCGTCGAGCTCAGCCAAAGACGAAGCACCGCCGAGCACGTCCGGTGCCGGAGCAGGTGCGGGAGCAGGTGCAGCTGCAGGTGCTGGTGCAACGCTAGTCGAGCTGCTCCCCAAGAAGTCAGCAAGGGGAAAGTCCGCTGCATTTTTTCCGGATTTTGCCTGGTCCGATTGAAAATGGCCGGAACCAAGGAAGTAGACATATCTACAACCACCTGTTTTGTGGCAGCTACCGCTGTTGCGACTGTCTGAGATGATTTCTTCTCAACCGCAATCTGAACCTTCTTGTCGATATTTTCTTCAGTTAACCTCCGTCTTTCCTTTCTCTCCTCCGTGGTCTCACGGTAGTACTTCTTCCACGTGGCGCCGTCTCTGACACCGTGCACGCGTCTATACGACGGTCGAGTCTCCACCGGGAGTCGTTTCAATATGTTCAACGCCCGGTTGAATGGAGTGTCCCACTTGGGCCTCGCCAACGCCTCAGACGGCGAGTCGCTTTCGGCCGGAATCCTGTGCTGCTCTCTCTGCAAAAGGCACAAGGATCGTTTACAAATATGACTAACGTGCAATCGAATTGATCAGAAACTAAAATTACCAGCAGTCTCATGAACTCCGTCGTGACCGCGTTCGTCTCGAAAACCTTCTTCACTGGGTCCCAGCGGTGCTGGGCCCTATGGACGTCACGCTCCTGCGGGACGGTGAACTCCGCCAAGGGGTCTGGGATGCCCAGACTCGCGGCTTCTGCATCCTCCTTGGCCCATATGCACCTCTTCCCGCCGTACCACGGCTTCCGAAGTGGTGGCACCCAATGTTCCTCTGTTGAAGCCCCTTCATGTACTTCGACTTTTTTTTGGCAGCTTCGGCCTCGCAAGCCGCCTTGAATATTTCAAAGTGCTCTGCCGTGATTATCGGATTATGCTTTACAATCTCGGAGTAGGGTTCCTTTTTGTCGATGATCCTTGCTTTCACCCTTGTTTTCCAGGCGGCCAGCGCGTCGCTAAACTTGCTCATGGCGTGTTTGTTTATCTTCTTCATTGACGGGTCCTTATCTGGATCTTTATAATCCTTTTCATTCCGGCCCGGGAACAAGAATATCTGGTGCAGCTTCTTTAGGAGGGAGGGCCTCATATTATCTATCTTCTGTAGTTTCTCATCGTTGATGGTGGCGGTTGTCCGTAAGATGCAGCCTATTTGATTGCCGTAGCACGCGCACGCTTCCTCGGGCGCGTTTGGCTCAAAATTGCCGTCGTCCACCTCCGTGACCACTAGTCTAGTAGTCCTGAGTTTGTTAGGAAGCCGTTGCCTCTTTGCTTTCGGTTCTACACCGGCTCCGCTCCCCAAGGCAGCGCCGGTCTCACTCTCAGCGCCGGTCTCGATGCCGGTCTCAGTCTCAGCGCCGGTCTCACTCTCAGCACCGGTCTGCGTCTCGGTCTCAGTCCCCGATATGACCGGTGGGCCCAGCAACAACATCGGTTGATCATCGGCAAGGCTCAAAAATTCGTCTGCCGCTAGGTAGACGTCGTCGCAATAACCAGAACCCTGTCCTTCATCGTTGCTAGCCATGTTTCCTACGATTAAATTTAGTCAATTAATTCTAGACCTAATAAAATGAATAATGACATAAAAAGGCCTATGTTTTGCAGGAACGCTGACTCCTTCCCGGTGCGGCAAACCCCGGGAACTCGATATGTCCTAGTTTGTAGCACAAGTCATGCCGAAATTCACGGAAAATTTCGGCATGACCTTTGCTAAAAAGTGGACAAATCGAGAACCTGAAATTTGCCGGAACAGAAATGAATCAACATGCCGGCAAAACATAGGCCACTCAGCTTCATTCCCTGGAAACAACAAAAGGCCACTTGGGCGCAATCGAACCACTTCAATGAAAAGATATAACATGACCACTTCAATGAAAAGATATAATCAACAATAAAAGTCTAGGAAGGGATCATCTTTAAAATAAAACTTGCCTAAATTCTTTTCCTAGAAAAATAGTGGTCGAAAATAAATTTTTCCTCTAACCTAGCGAACCTAGTTAACCTAGCTTGTTAACCTAACGAACCAAATTAACCTAGCTAGTTAGTTAACCTAGTTTACATAGATAATTAACCTAATTTAACTAGTTAACCTAGCTAGTTCTCTGTCAAAGCCCTAAATAATTTTTTTTCTTAACCTAGATAATTAACCTAATTAAACTAGTTAACCTAACTAGTTCTCTGTGAAAGCCCTAACTACATTTTTGCACTAACCTAGAAAATTAACCTAATTAAACTAGTTAACCTAGCTAGTTAGTATGTCCAATGTTTGTGCTATGCGTCAGAGAGAGAGAGAGAGAGAGAGAGAGGAGGGGTGCTTACAGACGATGGCTCCGGTGGTGGCGAGGTGAGGCAGATACAACCCGCCGGCGGGTTATGGTAGAAGCAGGGGGGCCTGGAAGTTCAAAAAAGGCAAGGCCGACTCAAGGTTGCGGGATGGTGGTCCATGGCGATTTGGAGGTGGCAGCTCGGGGGCGCCGGTCTGAAGTAGCGAGCACAGTAGAATAACGCCGACGTACGGGCCGACACGGCGGAGGCCACGGTGGTTTAGCAGCGGAGACGGCTTGGAGAGCCCCGACGAATCCGCAGCGGAGGGGTAGACCGGTGACACTCCGATGGTGGGTGGAGCGAAGAAGCCGTGAGGGCGAGACAGCACCGGCGGAGATGGCTATGGCAACCCGCAGTAGCAGGTTGATGGAAGACATAACACAACCGTAGTAAACCGGCGAGGAGTGGGTAAAGACCGGCGACACGGCGCGCTGAAGGAGCAGGATAGCTTGTAGGGCGCATCAGTGAAGCATGCGGTTTTCATAGTACCACGAGGCAGAGACAAGGCCGCTCGGCCAGGGCGGTTTAGTGCGGTTGCTCGGATAACCCGGTAGGTGCGGCCGGCGGGTCTCAGTGTTGGAGCAAGACTGCCCGGCGAGAGCGGTTCAAGGCGGCGGATCAAGGCCGTAGTGGAGAATTAGGGGCAGCAGTCCGGGTCAACACCCGGCGGCGGGTTGAAGTAGAAGCCATGGCAGCGCGGCCGTGGCCAGTGGCGAAGGCGGCTTGGAGGGCGTTTCCAGGCCGGAGCGAGGCGCAGCGATGGAGGCTCGCAATGGACGCGGGCGGCTCAAGGTCAGAGCGAGAGACAGCGACGACGGCGGTCGGCGCCTTAGCGTGAATTGCACGGATTGTAAACCGGCAGAGGGCGCTCAGAGCGGCGAGCCAGAGCCGGGTTGGAGTGTGTCAGCAATGACTCGGGGACGCGCTCCAGGCGACCATGGCGGCAGCGACTCTTCGGAATAGCACGCGAATCGGTTTGAGGCAACGCCAGGGATGGAGGCGGTTCATTAGCGCAGCCATGGCAGGAGCGTGCCAATGCGAGATGAGGCCGAGGGCAACTCGGAGTGAAGTCACAGAGTCGAAGTTGATTTAGATCGGGCTAGCTCCTTGGCGAGTTAGGCGACGAATGGGGCGTTTTGGAGTAATAATTTTGGAGCAGAAACCACGGCGACGGAGGCGGGCTGAAGCGGAGTCGAAGCCTCGAGGCCGTACCAGCGGTCACGGGCTGTCGGCGAAGGCAGAGGCCAGCTACCAGCTGGCTACGAGGAAAGGTCAACAACGCGGCGGGTCAATGAAGGAGCCCAAATATGAGTACAACTTGCTCCCGGGTCGTGGCCCTTCCTCCGTTTTTTTAAACCGGACAAGTAGCAGTAGTTGATCTATGCCGATTAGTCTTGGATTAGTCCCAGCAGCTAACATCGATCTGTTGACTTAACCGATCGCCACAAACACGTGCGGCGGCGCATAAGCTGAAACCCTAGTTTTTCTTTTGCATCTGAATTTTGTATATGCCACCGCTAAAAACTTCTTTGATCTTGACGGATCAACCTGTAGTTGATATGAATCCTTCCATGCTGAATCTTTCTTCACCCAAAAATTTTGCGAACTTCTCAATCCCTTGGAGAGATCCCTTCAAGGACTCAACACCACCGTGCGCTCGCCCCACGGTGGGCGCCAACTGTCGTGGAATTGTCACGGCAGATGTCCTTAGTGTCAGGACTTAGTCGCGAGGCCAACGCATCTATGTGGTAGCTTGAGAGGGGTTGAGCAGAATCAAGAGACACAACACAAGACAAGGGTTTAGACAGCTTCGGGCCCCGGGAAACATCATCCGGTAACAACCCTACATGCTGTTTGTGGCTAGGTCTCATTATCATCACGAGGGAGTCGCCGTAAACCAGCTCTCTTAGTTGTGTCTAGTCCTAGAGATTGTTTCTTCTTGCTTGTCCCTCTTTGGGGAGCCCTGCCCCTCCTTATATAAGTTGAAGGGGCGGGTTACATGTAGAGTCCACCTCGGACTTAAGACTTAACTATTCTGATTTCTCTTTATGGGCTTCTTAACATCTCGGGCTTCATAACGTCTCGGGCTTCATAACATCTCGGGCTTCATAACCCCTCGCAACCCAGTTATCACTGTTTGCCGGTTTATGATGGTCTGCCGGTTTATGATAGTCTACCGGTTTATGACTTCCTGCCGGTTTATGAACTGACTTAACACCTGTCGGGTTATCATCTGACTTGACTCCTGCCGGTTTACCACCAGCCGGTTTACCGTCTATCTTAGCCATCTGTCGTAACTGTCTATCATAACTGTCCGTCTTAACTGTCCGCCGGTTTACCAAGTCCCAGCCGGGTTATAACTCCGGCCGGATCATACCGCGGGGTATATCCCCGACAACTCTCCCATTTTAAGAATTTCAGATCTTGGTATTTTATTCAAACAGCAGGCAAAGCTAAAGAAAATAAAATGACGCTCCAAGCAAAACACATATCATGTGGTGAATAAAAATATAGCTCCAAGTAAAGTTACCGATGAATGAAGACGAAAGAGGGGATGCCTTCCGGGGCATCCCCAAGCTTAGGCTCTTGGTTGTCCTTGAATATTACCTTGGGGTGCCTTGGGCATCCCCAAGCTTAGGCTCTTGCCACTCCTTATTCCATAGTCCATCGAATCTTTACCCAAAACTTGAAAACTTCACAACACAAAACTCAACAGAAAACTCGTAAGCTCCGTTAGTATAAGAAAATAAATCACCACCTTTGGTACTGTAATGAACTCATTCTTTATTTATATTGGTGTTAAACCTACTGTATTCCAACTTCTCTATGGTTTATAAACTCTTTTACTAGACATAGGTTCATCAAAATAAGCAAGCAACACAATGAAAACAGAATCTGTCAAAAACAGAACAGTCTGTAGTAATCTGTATCATTCAAATACTTCTGTAACTCCAAAAATTATGAAATAAATTGGTGGACCTGAGGAATTTGTCTAGTAATCATCTGCAAAAAGAATCAACTAAATAGAATTCTCCAGTAAAAGGTTTTAGCTAATCTCGTGAGCGCTAAAGTTTCTGTTTTTTACAGCATGATCATAAAGACTTCACCCAAGTCTTCCTAAAGGTTCTACTTGGCACAAACACTAATTAAAACACAAAACCACATCTAAACATAAGCTATATGGATTATTTATTACTAAACAGAACCAAAAAGTAAGAAACTAAAATAAAATTTGGTTGCCTCCCAACAAGCGCTATCGTTTAACGCCCCTAGCTAGGCATGATGATTTCAATGATGCTCACATAAAAGATAAGAATTGAAACATAATGGGAGCATCATGAAGAATATGACTAGCACATTTAAGTCTAACCCGCTTCCTATGCATAGGGATTTTGTGAGCAAACAACTTATGGGAACAATAATCAACTAGCATAGGAAGGCAAAACAAGCATAACTTTAAAATTTTAAGCACATAGAGAGGAAACTTAATATTATTGCAATTCCTACAAGCATATATTCCTCCCTCATAATAAATTTCAGTACCATCATGAATGAATTCAACAATATAACCATCACATAAATCATTCTTTTCATGATCTACAAGCATAGAATTTTTATTACTCTCCACATAAGCAAATTTCTTCTCATGGATAATAGTGGGAGCAAACTCAACAAAATAACTATCATGTGATTGAAAATTAAGATCAAGATGACAAGTTTCATGGTTATCATTATTCTTTAAAGCATATGTGTCATCACAATAACCATCATAGATAGGAGGCATGCTTTCATCATAGTAAGTTTGCTCATCAAAGCTTGGGGGACAAAAAATATCATCTTCATCAAACATAGCTTCCCCAAGCTTGTGGCTTTGCATATCGTTAGCATCATGGGTATTCAAAGAATTCATACTAACAACATTGCAATCATGCTCATCATTCAAATATTTAGTGCCAAACATTCTAATGCATTCTTCTTCTAGCACTTGAGCACAATTATCGGAATCCTTATTTTCACGAAAGACATTAAAAAGATGAAGCATATAAGGCACCCTTAATTCCATTTTTTTGCAGTTTTCTTTTATAAACTAAACTAGTGCTAAAACAAGAAACAAAAAGATTCGATTGCAAGATCTAAAGATATACCTTCAAGCACTCACCTCCCCGGCAACGGCGCCAGAAAAGAGCTTGATGTCTACTACGCAACCTTCTTCTTGTAGACGTTGTTGGGCCTCCAAGTGCAGAGGTTTGTAGGACAGTAGCAAATTTCCCTCAAGTGGATGACCTAAGGTTTATCAATCTGTGGGAGGCATAGGATGAAGATGGTATCTCTCAAGCAACCCTGCAACCAAATAACAAAGAGTCTCTTGTGTCCCCAACACACCCAATACAATGGTAAATTGTATAGGTGCACTAGTTCGGCGAAGAGATGGTGCTACAAGTGCAATATGGATGGTAGATATGAGTATTTGTAATCTGAAAATATAAAAACAGCAAGGTAACAAGTGGTAAAAGTGAGCGTAAATGGTATTGCAATGCGTTGAAACAAGGCCTAGGGTTCATACTTTCACTAGTGCAAGTTCTCTCAACAATAATAACATAATTGGATCATATAACTATCCCTCAACATGCAACAAAGAGTCACTCCAAAGTCACTAATAGCGGAGAACAAACGAAGAGATTATGGTAGGGTACAAAACCTCCTCAAAGTTATTCTTTCCGACCAATCCATTGGGCTATTCCTATAAGTGTCACAAAGAGCCCTAGAGTTCGTAGTAAAATAACACCTTAAGACACACATCAACCAAAACCCTAATGTCACCTATATACTCCAATGTCACCTCAAGTATCCGTGGGTATGATTTTACGATATGCATCACACAATCTCAGATTCATCTATTCAACCAACACATAGAACCTCAAAGAGTGCCCCAAGTTTCTACCGGAGAGTCAAGACGAAAACGTGTGCCAACCCCTATGCATAGGTTCATGGGTGGAACCCACAAGTTGATCACCAAAACATACATCAAGTGAATCACGTGATATCCCATTGTCACCACAGATACGCATGGCAAGACATACATCAAGTGTTCTCAAATCATTAAAGACTCAATCCGATAAGATTACTTCAAAGGGAAAACTCAATCCATTACAAGAGAGTAGAGGGGGAGAAACATCATAAGATCCAACTATAATAGCAAAGCTCGCGATACATCAAGATCGTGCCAAATCAAGAACACGAGAGAGAGAGAGAGAGAGATCAAAAACATAGCTACTGGTACATACCCTCAGCCCCGAGGGTGAACTACTCCCTCCTCATCATGGAGAGCGCCGGGATGATGAAGATGGCCACCGGTAAGGGATCCCCCCTCCGGCAGGGTGCCGGAACAGGGTCCCGATTGGTTTTTGGTGGCTACAGAGGCTTGCGGCGACGGAACTCCCGATCTCTTCTGTTCCCCGATGGTTTTAGGGTATATTGGTATATATAGGAGGAAGAAATACGTTAGGGGAGCCACGAGGGGCCCACGAGGGTGGAGGGCACGCCCAGGGGGTGGGCGCTCCCCCTGCCTCGTGCCTTCCTTGTTGATCCCCTGACGTGCACTCCAAGTCTCCCGGATTGCTTTCTTTCCAAAAATAACTTTCCCGAAGGTTTCATTCCGTTTGGACTCCGTTTGATATTCCTTTTTTTGAAACACTGAAACAAGGGAAAAAACAGAAACTGGCACTGGGCTCTGGGTCAATAGGTTAGTCCCAAAAGTAATATAAAAGTGTTTAATAAAGCCCATAAACATCCAAAATAGATAATGTAATAGCATGGAACAATCGAAAATTATAGATACATTGGAGACGTATCAGGGGGCGGCGAAGTGGGGGCGAGGGATTTGGGGGAGAAGTGGTGGCCGGGTGGAGAGAAAACCGCTGGTCAAGTGAAACATAGCGGTAACGCGTTAAGGAAGTGCGCTATAGCTAAGTTAGCTATAGCGCGTTTCACAAAACGCGCTACTGCTAAGCCTGTCTCTTTTTTCCCTTTCTCATCTATTTTTCTTTACATTTTATTTTTTTCCTTTCTGCTTTTTCTATTTCTTTCATTTTCATTTACTTTTCTATTTGTTGTTCGATTTATTTTCTTTTCGGTAGCAGTAGCGCCTTTCTACGTAAACGCGCTGCTACAATAGACATAGCGGTAGCGCGGTTTAAACAAGAACGCTACTACTATGTGTAGCTTATCGGCTTAGTCGTGAGAATTTTAGTTGTAGCGCGTTTATAGTTAGGCGCGCTACTGCTACGTTTGTATCTGTAGCGCCCTTATCCTGCACGCGGTACTGCTATTTAGCACTAGCGCCCTTTTTAACAAGCGATACTGCTAAAGTTCTGTGTATAAGGTTTTCCCTAGTAGTGTTGCCTTCGATCGATTTTCAATTAGTGTTTCAACTATGAACATATGAAATGTCTGGCGACGAAAAGAATTTCGGTATGTGCAAATACTGCGAAGTCGAGCGCGGCCTGTGCGACAGAAATTTCCTAGTTGATGGTAGGCGCTTCAGCATCAAGCTGGATGAGACCTTCGAAGTGGATACAATAAGTCACAATGACATGTCTTTTTTCGTAATTAAGCATGACTTCTGCCTCATTTGCTTCAACTTATAATTTTAATTTTTTACTATTCTACTAGTGTATCCCCTGCCATGCAAGAATTTTTATCTTGGATAAGATTGGTTTCAGTCCTATGGAAACTATGGAGGTAAAGAGAGTTCACTTTAGGACCGAGCATGGTTATACTTTCGACGCAAAATTATACAATGCAGGCACCTACACCTATTTTGAATGCAAAAATTGGAGAGCACTATGCAAGGCTTATGCATCTAAGCCTGATATGCTTATCTCCTTTGATATTCATCTGGAAGATGATATTGAAGGTAATATCGACATCTGGGTCGATGTGCAGATGCCTCCAGTTCTACCATTATGTGAATTTCTCAAACATATTTATGTCTTCGATATTGTTTATTCAAAAATAGTTGACAACTAATTTCTATTGACAGCTTATTTCCATTCAAGAAAACACATCCGGCGCTTGGTAGACATGACCTACCACTGTCCCGGGGCTGAACTAAACTGCGAGGAGATAAGTCATTATGTTTCATGGCTTGAGGATCTTGATGCTATCAAGACAATTTATTTTCCTGGACTTGAAAACCTTAGTACTCAAAACGTGCGACCAATAGTGTTCGTATTGAACTATGGTCACATCTATTTAGGAAAGATGGTAAGATTTTTACTATTTGTCCTTAGTGCATCTTTTGCATACATTATTTTTAAGCTAAACTTCATTGCTAAGTATGTTACTACGATGTTCTTCAACGGGGACTCCCGATGATAGTTGTGCCTCATTGGATCGAGACTAAAGGTCGCATGTCCATGGTAGCTTACGGCCAAGACATCCTACATTGCACTTTAGTGCATTCAGGATTTCTAAAAGCGAGCAAGTCTTAATAGTCAAAGACCGGAGCAATATTGGGAAGGATCGCAGAGAAGTACTAGAGGGCAGCAATCTGAAGCGCAGCCCATAATTAGGAGACAGGTTCATCTGCATGCTCCAATATGATGAAGCAGGAGTGCTTCACATGTTCTATGCTATTTTACCTGAGAGAGAGAGAGAGAGCAGCAGGAGTGATTAGCTAGCTAGAATGACTTTGAAGATGATGATGTGCTACACTATGACTATGATGATTAAATAGCTAGTGATGGTGGTAATGACTATGATGATTATTATTAGGTAGTGTTGGTGGTGATTAGATAGCTACCGTAGCTAGTGTTGGTGGTGATTAGATAGCTACCGTAGCTAGTGTTGGTGGTGATTAGCTAGCTAGAATGAGTTTGAAGATGATAATGTGCTACACTATGACTATGATGATTAAATAGCTAGTGTTGGTGGTAATGACTATGATTGTGATTAAATAGCTTGTGTTGGCGGATTAGATTCAAGTGGAGGCTACATGTGGTGCACATCGAAAGTACTACTAATCCAAACTAGATCAAGTTTGGAGTAGTAGTATAGTTTCGAAATGCACCACATGCTGCCTCCACTTGAACCTAATCCACCTTCATTTCACACATTGTTATGGACATAATGATATAACAACCTCATAATTGGTACTGTACCAAAATTTGTATAATGGCGTATAAATACACTAAAAATAAAAAAAATGAAAAATAGTATACTAGTAGCGCTAGACCGGAAACACGCTACTACTAGTTAGATTAGCAGTAGCGCTGGAAACAACACACGCTGCGGCTATGTGTCTTAGCAGTAGCGTGTGTTGCATGTGCTACTGCTAAGGAATAGCTGTAGCGCCTTACTAGTAGCGGTGACACGCGCTACTAGTAGGCTTTAAACCCGCACTACTACTAGGCTTTTCCCTAGTAGTGTACTCCTCCGGTCATATCGTCGTAGTGCTTAGGCGAAGCCCTGCGTGGATCACATCACCATCACCGTCACCACGCCGTCGTGCTGACGGAACTCTCTGATAACCCACAAGTATAGGGGATCAATTGTAGCTCTTTTCGATAAGTAAGAGTGTCGAACCCAGCGAGGAGCAGAAGGAAATGACAAGTGGTTTTCAGCAAGGTAATGTCTGCAAGTGCTGAAATTGTAAGTAGCAGAGTAGTTTGATAGCAAGATAATTTGTAACGAGCAAGTAACGATAGTAGTAACAAAAGTGCAGCAAGGTAGCCCAATCCTTTGGAGGCAAAGGACAGGCCAAAACGGTCTCTTATAATAGGCAAAGCGTTCTTGAGGGTACACGGGATTCTCATCTAGTCACTTTCATCATGTTGGTTTGATTTGTGTTCGCTACTTTGATAATTTGATATCTGGGTGGACCGGTGATTAGGTTCTGTTCTTACTTGAACAAGCCTCCTACTTATGATTAACCCTCCCGCAAGCATCCGCAACTACGAGAAAAGTATTAAGAATAAATTCTAACCATAGCATTAAACTTTTGGATCCATTCGGTCCCTTACGAAATAGCGCATAAACTGGGTTTAAGTCTGTCACTCTAGCAACCCATCATCTAATTACTACTCCCCAATGCATTCCCTTAGGCCCAAATATGGTGAAGTGTCATGTAGTCGACGTTCACATGACACCACTAAGAGAATCACAACATACATACTATCAAAATATCGAACCCATATCAAGTTCACATGATTACTTGCAACATGATTTCTCCCGTGACCTCAAGAACAAAAGTAACTACTCACAAGTGACAAATATTCTCATCATCAGAGGGGTATTAAATAGCATAATGGATCTGAACATATAATCTTCCACCAAATAAACCATCTAGTTATCAACTACAAGATGTAATCAACACTACTAGTCACCCACAAGCACCAATCTATAGTTCCGGTAACAAGATTCAACTCAAAATATGAACTAGGGTTTGAGAGGAGTTGGTGCTGTTGAAGATGTTGATGGAGATTGCCCTCCCCAAGATGGGAGAGTTGTTGGTGATGATGATGACGATGATTTCCCCTCCGGGAGGGAAGTTCCCCCGGCGGAATTGTTCTGCCGGAGAGCAAAAGTGCTCCTGCCCTAGTTCCGCCTCAAGGCGGCGGAGCTTTGTCCCGAAAGTTCTCCTCTTAATTTTTCAAGGTCAAAATGACATATATACCAGAAGATGGGCACCGGAGGTGGGCCTGGGTGAGCACAACCCACCAGGGCGCGCCTAGGCTCCCTAGCACGCCCAGGTGGGTTGTGCCCACCTGGTGGGCCCCCTCTGGTAGTTATTTTCTCCAATAATTCTTAAATATTCCATAAAAAATCTCCGTGAAGTTTCAACTTGTTTGGAGTTGTGCAGAATAGGTGGCCTGACGTAGCTTTTCCAGGTCCAGATTTCCAGCTGCTGGAATTCTCCCTCCTTGTGTGTCCCTTGCATATTATGAGAAAAGGCATTATAATTACTCCAAAAAGCATTATTATTCATAAAAACATTCTAAATAATAGTAAGAAAATATTATGCAAAATGGACGTATCACTCTCCCTCGACCCTCTGCTGGATCAAGAGTTCGAGGGACGTCATCGAGCTGAACGTGTGCAGAACTCGGAGGTGCCGTACGTTCGGTACTTGGATCGGTTGGATCATGAAGACGTTTGACTACATCAACCGCGTTAACCTAACGCTTCCGCTTTCAGTCTACGAGGGTACGTGGACACACTCTTCCCTTGTCGTCGTTGCTATGCATCTCCTAGATAGATCTTGCGTGAGCGTAGGAGAATTTTTGAAATTGCATGCTACATTCCCCAACAGTGGTATCAGAGCCAGGTCTATGCGTAGATGATATGCATGAGTAGAACACAAAGAGTTGTGGGCAATAATAGGCATACTGCTTACCACCAACGTCTTACTTTGTTTCGGCGGTATTGTTGGATGAAGCGGCCCGGACCAACATTACATGACCACGTTCATGATACCAGTTCTACCGACTTGCTTTGCACATAGGTGGCTGGCGGGTGTCTGTTTCTCCAACTTCAGTTCAATCGAGTTTGACTATGGCCGGTCCTTGTTGAAGGTTAAAATAGCACACTTGACGAAAAATTGTTGTGGTTTTGATGCGTAGGTAACAACGGTTCTTGCTAGAAGCCCGTAGCAGCCACGTAAAACTTGCAACAACAAAGTAGAGGACATCTAACTTCTTTTTGCAGGGCATGTTGTGATGTGATATGGTCAAGACATGATGCGATATAATTTATTGTATGAGATGATCATGTTTTGTAAAAGTTATCGACAACTCGCAGGAGCCTTATGGTTGTCACTTTATTGTATGAAATGCAATCGTCATGTAATTGCTTTACTTTATCACTATGCGGTAGCGATAGTTGGCGAGCCGACAACGACGCTACGATGGAGATCAAGGTGTCAAGCCGGTTACGATGAAGATCATGACAGTGCTTTGGAGATGGAGATCAAAGGCACGAGATGATGATGGCCATATTATGTCACATATTTTGATTGCATGTGATGTTTATCTTTTATGCATCTTATTTTGCTTAGTACAACGGTAGCATTATAAGATGACCCTCACTAAATTTCAAGGTATATGTGTTCTCCCTGAGTATGCACCGTTGCTATAGTTCGTCGTGGCGAGACACCACGTGATGATCAGGTGTGACAAGCTCTACGTTCACATACAACGGGTGCAAGCCAGTTTTGCACATGCAGAATACTCGGGTTAAACTTGACGAACCTAGCATATGCAGATATGGCCTCGGAACACTGAGACCGAAAGGTCAAACATGAATCATATAGTAGATATGATCAACATAGAGATGTTCACCATTGAAAACTACTCCATCTCACGTGATGTTCGGACATGGTTTAGTTGATATGGATCATGTGATCATTTAGATGACTAGAGGGATGTCTATTTAAGTGGGAGTTTTTAAGTGATATGATTAATTGAACTTTAATTTACCATGAACTTAGTCCTGATAGCTTTTTTGCATATCTATGTTGTTGTAGATCAATGGCCCGTGCTACCGTTCCCTTTAATTTTAATGCGTTCCTAGAGAAAGCTAAGTTGAAAGATGATGGTAGCAACTACACGGACTGGGTCCATAACTTCAGGATTATCCTCATTGCTGCATAGAAGAATTACGTCCTGGAAGCACCGGTAGGTGCAAGGCCCGCTGCAGGAGCAACTCCGGACGTTATGAACTTCTGGCAGACTAAAGCTGATGACTACTCTATAGTTCAGTGTGCCATGCTTTATGTCTTAGAATCGGGACTTCAAAGACGTTCTGAACGTCATGGAGCATGTGAGATGTTCCAGGAGTTGAAGTTAATATTTCAAGCAAATGCCCGAGTTGAGAGATATGAAGTCTCCAACAAGTTCTATATCTGCAAGATGGAGGAGAACAGTTCTGTCAGTGAACACATACTCAGAATGTCTAGGTACCATAACCACTTGACTCAGCTGGGATTTAATCTTCCTGATGATAGTGTCATTGACAGAGTTCTTCAATCACTACCACCAAGTTATAAAGGCTTCGTGATGAACTATAACATGCAAGGGATGGAAAAGACAATTCCCGAGCTCTTCGCAATGCTAAAGGCTACGGAGGTAGAAATCAAGAAGGAGCATCAAGTGTTGATGGTTAACAAGACCACTAGTTTCAAGAAAAAGAGCAAAGGGAAGAAGGGGGACTTCAAGAAGAATAGCAAGAAAGTTGCTGCTCCCGGGAAGAAGCCCAAGTCTGGACCTAAGCCTGAAACTGAGTGCTTCTACTGCAAAGGGACTGGTCACTGGAAGTGGAACTGCCCCAAGTATTTGGCGGATAAGAAGGATGGCAAAGTGAAAGGTATATTTGATATTGATGTGTACCTTAGTAATGCTCGTAGTAGCGCCTGGGTATTTGATACTGGTTCTGTTGCTCATATTTGCAGCTCGAAACAGGGGCTACGGATTAAACGAAGATAGACAAAGGACGAGGTGACGATGCGCGTGGGAAATGGTTCCAAAGTCGATGTGATCGTCGTCGGCACGCTACCTCTACATCTACCTTCGGGATTAGTTTTAGGCCTAAATAATTGTTATTTGGTGCCAATGTTGAGCATGAACATTACATCTGGATCTTGTTTGATGCGAGACGGTTATTCATTTAAATCAGAGGATAATGGTTGTTCTATTTATATGAGTAATATCTTTTATGGTCATGCACCCTTGATGAGTGGTCTATTTTTGTTGAATCTCGATCGTAGTGATACACATATTCGTAATATTGAAGCCAAAAGATGCAAAGTTAATAATGATAGTGCAACTTATTTGTGGCACTGCCGTTTAGGTAATATTGGTGTAAAGCGTATGAAGAAACTCCTTGCTGATGGACTTTTGTAATCACTTGATACTTGCGAACCATGCCTCATGGGAAAGATTAGTAAGACTCCGTTCTCCGAAACAATGGAGTGAGCAACAGACTTATTGGAAATAATACATACAGATGTATGTGTTCCAATGAGTGTTGAGGCTCGCGGCGGGTATCGTTATTTTCTTACCTTCGCAAATGATTTGAGCAGATATGGGTATATCTACTTAATGAAACATAAGTTTGAAACATTTAAAAAGTTCAAAGAATTTCAGAGTGAAGTGGAAAATCATCGTAACAAGAAAATAAAGTTTCTACGATCTGATCGTGGAGGTGAATATTGGAGTTATGAGTTTGGTCTTCATTTGAAACAATGTGGAATAGTTTCGCAACTCACGCCACCTGGAACACCACAGCGTAATGGTGTGTCCGAATGTCGTAACCGTACTTTATTAGATATGGTGTGATCTATGATGTCTCTTACCGATTTACCACTATCGTTTTGGGGTTATGCTTTAGAGACGGTTGCATTCACATTAAATAGGGCACCATCTAAATATGTTGAGACGACACCATATGAACTGTGGTTTGGCAAGAAACCTAAGCTGTCATTTCTAAAAGTTTGGGGCTGCGATGCTTATGTGAAAAAGCTTCAACCTGATAAACTCGAACCCAAATCGGAGAAATGCATCTTCATAGGATACCCAAAGGAGACTGTTGGGTACACCTTCTATCACAGATCCGAAGGCAAGATATTCGTTGCTAAGAATGGATCCTTTGCAGAGAAGGAGTTTGTCTTGAAAGAAGTGAGTGGAAGGAAAGTAGAACTTGATGAGGTAATTGTACCTTCTCCCGAATTGGAAAGTAGTTCATCACAGAAATCAGTTCTAGTGATGCCTACACCAATTAGTGAGGAAGTTAATGATGATGATCATGAAACTTCAGATGAAGTTACTACCGAACCTCGTAGGTCAACCAGAGTACGTTCCGCACCAGAGTGGTACGGTAATCCTGTTCTGGAAGTCATGTTACTAAACCATGACGAACCTACGAACTATGAGGAAACTATGATGACCCCAGATTCCGCGAAATGGCTTGAGGCCATGAAATCTGAGATGGGATCCATGTATGAGAACAAAGTATGGACTTTGGTTGACTTGCCCGATGATCGGCAAGCCATAGAGAATAAATGGATCTTCAAGAAGAAGACTGACGCTGACGGTAATGTTACTGTCTACAAAGCTCGACTTGTTGTGAAAGGTTTTCGACAAGTTCAAGGAGTTGACTACTATGAGAACTTCTCACCCGTAGTGATGCTTAAGTCTGTCTGAATCATGTCAGCAATTGCCACATTTTATGATTATGAAATTTGGCAAATGGATGTCAAAACTGCATTCCTTAATGAATTTCTTAAAGAAGAGTTGTATATGATGCAACCAGAAGGTTTTGTTGATCCTAAAGGTGCTAACAAAGTGTGCAAGCTCCAGAGATCCATTTATGGACTGGTGCAAGCCTCTCGGAGTTGGAATATGCACTTCAATAGTGTGATCAAAGCATATGGTTTTATACAGACTTTTGGAGAAGCCTGTATTTACAAGAAAGTGAGTGGGAGCTCTGTAGCATTCCTAATATTATATGTAGATGACATATTGTTGATTGGAAATGATACAGAATTTCTGGATAGCATAAAAGGATACTTGAATAAGAATTTTTCAATGAAAGACCTCAGTGAAGCTGCTTATATATTGGGCATCAAGATCTATAGGGATAGATCAAGGCGCTTAATTGGACTTTCACAAAGCACATACCTTGATAAAGTTTTGAAGAAGTTCAAAATGGATCAGTCAAAGAAATGGTTCTTGCCCATGTTACAAGGTGTGAAGTTGAGTCAGACTCAATGCCCGACCACTGCAGAAGATAGAGAGAAAATGGAAATCATTCCCTATGCCTCAGCCATAGGTTCTATCATGTATGCAATGCTGTGTACCAGAACTGATGTGTGCCTTGCTATAAGTTTACCAGGGATGTACCAATGCAATCCAGGAGTGGATCACTGGACAGCGGTCAAGAATATCCTGAAATACCCGAAAAGGACTAAGGATATGTTTCTCGTTTATGGAGGTGACAAAGAGCTTGTCGTGAATGGTTACGTCGATGCAAGCTTTGACACTGATCCGGATGACTCTAAGTCACAAACCGGATACGTATTTATATTGAATGGTGGAGCTGTCAGTTGGTGCAGTTCCAAGCAGAGCGTCGTGGCATGATCTACATGTGAAGCGGAGTACATAGCTGCTTCGGAAGCAGCAAATGAAGGAGTTCATATCCGATCTAGGTGTAATACCTAGTGCATTGGGTCCAATGAAAATCTTTTGTGACAATACTGGAGCAATTGCCTTGGCGAAGGAATCCAGATTTCACAAGAGAACCAAACACATCAAGAGACGCTTCAATTCCATCCGCGATCAAGTCAAGGAGGGAGACATAGAGATTTGCAAAATACAAACGGATTTGAATATTGCAGACCTGTTGACTAAGCCTCTTCCACGAGCAAAACATGATCAGCACCAAGACTCCATGGGTGTTAGAATCATTACTATGTAATCTAGATTATTGATTCTAGTGCAAGTGGGAGACTGAAGGAAATATGCCCTAGAGGCAATAATAAAGTTGTTATTTATATTTCCTTATATCATGATAAATGTTTATTATTCATGCTAGAATTGTATTAACCGGAAACTTAGTACATGTGTGAATACATAGACAAACAGCGTGTCCCTAGTATGCCTCTACTTGACTAGCTCGTTAATCAAAGATGGTTAAGTTTCCTGACCATAGACATGTGTTGTCATTTGATGAACGGGATCACATCATTAGAGAATGATGTGATGGACAAGACCCATCCGTTAGCTTAGCATAATGATCGTTAAGTTTTATTGCTATTGCTTTCTTCATGACTTATACATATTCCTCTGACTATGAGATTATGCAACTCCCGAATACCGGAGGAACACCTTGTGTGCTATCAAACATCACAACGTAACTGGGTGATTATAAAGATGCTCTACAGGTGTCTCCGAAGGTGTTTGTTGGGTTGGCATAGATTTAGATTAGGATTTGTCACTCCGAGTATCGGAGAGGTATCTCTGGGCCCTCTCGGTAATGCACATTGAGGGAGTCCTGGACTAAGGGGTCCTCGGGCGTCCGGACTGTTATCTACTCGGCCGGATTGATGGGATGTGAAGACATGAAGACCGAAGACTGCACCCGTGTCCGAATTGATGGGATGCTAGGCGACCTATTATGAAGATTTCCTCCTATGTACCGACCTCATGTAACCCTAGATCTCTCCGGTGTCTATATAAACCGGAGAACATAGTCCGGATAGGACAGAATCATGACCATATACTCATAGGCTAGACTTCTAGGGTGTAGCCATTACGATCTCGTGGTAGATCAACTCTTGTAACACTCATATTCATCAAGATCAATCAAGCAGGAAGTAGGGTATTACCTCCATAGAGAGGGCCCGAACCTGGGTAAACATCGTGTCCCCCGTCTCCTGTTACCATCGATCCTAGACGCACAGTTCGGGACCCCCTACCTGAGATCCGCTGGTTTTGACACCGACATTGGTGCTTTCATTGAGAGTTCCACTGTGCCGTCGCCAAGAGGGTTGATGGCTCGCCTTGTTGTCAAGGATAATATCATCTCCGGAGGAGCCCTGGCCCCAGGCCAGACCCTCCGACTCGGCGGCTTCATCATGACCGCCGGCTCGGCCCTCAAGCCGGCGATGACCTCAAGTCATCGAAAATCGCCTCCGCGTTGATCCCGACTATTCCGCCCGCATGGATCCAGTGGAGTTATCATCATTGAACGAACTCCTAGATCGCATGGCCGCCTTGGGGGTCGCTACAGACTACGATCCGGTCGGGCTTAAACCCGACCAAAGAGAAATTAAAACTCCACCAATCACCCATCAGATAGCGGTAGTCGAGGAGCGGAGCAACTCTTCCACTATATTGAAGACGAACTATGTTCGGATCACCGATCTTGAAGAGACGGATATTTTCCAGCAGAAAAGCATGTCTCTTCCTCCGAACATAGAGTCGGATGACGAGCCCAAAAAATCAGTCGATATCCCGGAGCCCGAACTGTCCGGCCCGGTAGACCTCCAAACTCCGGATCCAAAATCGGGTTAGGGTTCGGATTCAATTCCACCCACCCACCCGGACATAGATGCTCTCAGGATCATCAAACATCAGTCTCAGGAAACGGTCCACCACTTCTGGGCCAGATTCCTCCTTGTTAAAAACAAGGTAAAAGACTGCCGCGACGAAGACGCGATAGCAGCATTCTGCAACAACTGCGTGGACGAAGGTATCCTTAACGCCATTAATCGCCGCCGCACACCAAAGTTCGCTGACCTAGCAACTATCGTACAAAAGTACAACGCGATGGAAAGCGCCTGGAAAACTCAGGCAGCTTGATGGGAACCATCCCGGCTCCCCTTACAGGCGAAAAGGACGCGCCCCCGTGGCACGCCCAGCCGAACAGTCAAAAAACATAAACCCATTACGTTGCAGGACACCGTTCTAGAGGGATGGCTCAATGGCCCATGCAGAATACACACGACGCCGGATACCGTGGCAACCCACAGCCTTAGAGCATGTTGGATACTTCGGCAAGTAGCCAAGAGCGGCGAGGACATCCTTATCAAGGACACCCCAGAACAACACCCTCCAGCAAACGACGATAATAGAGTATTGGCAGTCTTCAAGCAACAAGCATAAAAGGGCCCTGCGCGATCTCGCCGAAGTTTGCCAGGTCGCTGCTATTGACCCCTGGAACGACACAGCCATAACCTTCAACGCCAGTGACGAACCTAAATACAGAACAGTCCGAGCGCCAGCTGCCCTAGTCCTCGGTCCCATCGTGGACGGCTTTCGACTTACAAAAGTCCTCATTGACGGCGGCAACGGACTAAACCTCATTTACAAGGACACGCTCCACAAGATGGAAATAGACAGGAGCCGCATCGAGAAAAGCAGCACAACCTTTCGAGGTATCATTCCTAGCCGGGAAGCTCGGTGTGTAGGAAAAATTACACTTGATGTGGTGTTCGGCACGCCAGAGAATTATCGGTCCGAAGAAATAACTTTCCAGGTGGCCCCTTTCAACAGTGGGTACCACACCCTGTTAGGGCGAGAGGCCTTCATGCGCTTTCAAGCCATACGTCATTATGGGTATATGAAGCTAAAAATGCCCGGGCCTAATGGAATAATCACCCTCGTCAACGATCCGGACATAGCACTCCGCGCGAGAATAAAGCAGCATCCTTGGCCCTCGAGGCATTGTTTGAGGCCCTTGCGACCGAAGAATTAACCGCACTACGCTCCACCGTGGATAAGGACGATGTGATCCTGGACAAACGACCCAAATCCACTTCCTTCATGCCAGCAGAAGAAATAGTGAAATTTCAGGTCCATCCAACAGACCCGAAGAAGACAGCGTCTATATGAGCGCAACTCAGCCCTGCAGTCGACGCCGCACTACGAGACTTCCTGTGCGAAAACTGGGATATATTCGCCTGGCATCCTTCCGATATGCCAGGAATCCCGCGCGAGTTGACCGAACATAGCCTCAAAATACTAAAGGGATATAAGCCGGTCAAGCGAACTCTGCGGCGCTTTTCCGAGCCCAAATGACAAGCTATGGGGGAGGAGCTAGCCAAACTCATCGAGGCCGGATTCATCAAAGACATTAAACATCCGGACTGGCTGGCAAACTTGGTAATGGTACCAAAGAAGGATAAATCCTGGCGCCTATGCGTCGATTTCAAAGACCTTAACAAGGCTTGCCCTAAGGATCCCTTCCCTCTTCCCCGCATTGATCAAATCATTGACGCTACCGCAGGTCACGACTCGCTGTGCTTCCTTGATGCATATTCCGGATACCATCAAATCAAAATGAAGGAGTCCGATCAAGCCGCAACGACATTCGTTACACCATACGGGCCGTTTTGCTTCAACACCATGCCTTTCGGGCTCAAGAACGCCGGCGCCACCTACCAGCACATGATCCAAACATGCCTCGAGAAATAGATCGGCAAAACAGTGGAGGCCTACGTGGACAACATCGTCATCAAAACTAGACATGTCGAAACACTAATAGACGACTTGCGTCTCACATTCGACAACATCCGCACATACGACATCAAGCTTAACTCGGAAAAGTGCGTCTTCGGCGTCCCCGCCGGTAAACTATTAGGCTTCATCGTTTCCAATAGAGGAATTGAAGCAAATCCAGCCAAAATCCGAGCTCTGTCACAACTGGCTACACCAACCGAACTCAAGCAGGTCCAAAAACTCGATGGATGCGTGGCAGCTTTAAGCCGCTTTATCTCCAGGTTGGGAGAAAAGGCGCTGCCGCTCTATCGCCTTCTACGGCGCACTGATAGCTTCGAGTGGACAGACGCGGCGATGGCCGGACTGGAGGAAATAAAAGCCCTTCTGGCAAGCAACCCAATCCTGGCCGCGCCAAACGTCGGCGAACCAATGCTCTTATACATATCGGCAACACACCAGGTGGTGAGCGCTGTACTCGTCGTCGAACGAGAACAGGACGGACACAAATTTCCGCTCCAGAAGCCGGTATACTACGTATCCACCGTCCTCACACCATGCAAATCCCGGTACCCCCATTACCAAAAAATAGCATATGCAGTACTTTCAGGAGTGCTCTATCACGGTGGCCTCTGAAGTGCCCCTCAATGATATAATTAACAACCGGGATGCAACGGGCCGGATTGCCAAATGGGCCATTGAGCTCCTGCCATTCGACATCACGTACAAACCACGTCGAGCCATCAAATCCCAGGTACTGGCTGACTTCATCGCCGAATGGACAGAAGCCGAACTCCCTAAAGAGTACATCGCGTATTCCAACTGGGTGATGCATTTTGACGGTTCCAAGATGTTGGCAGGGCTAGGGGCAGGCGTCGTATTAACGTCCCCCACAGGAGATATCGTCCAGTACGTACTCCAAATATTATACACAGACTCCAACAACGCAGCCGAATACGAGGCCTTGCTACATGGCCTCCGGATGGCCGTATCAATGGGCATACAACGCCTGGAGGTGCGCGGGGACTCAAACCTCGCAATATCCCAAATTAATGGAGACTTTGATGCCAAAGATCCAAAGATGGCAGCTTATCGCAATGCCGTTTTGAAGATGTCGGCTCGGTTCGAGGGACTCGAATTTCATCACATCGCCCGCGAAAGTAACCAGGCGCCAGATGTCCTTGCTTGCATCGGTGCTAAGCGCGACCCCGTCCCACCTAACATCGTCCTCGAAAGGCTCTTTAAGCCATCCGTGGTATGGCAAGGGGGAGATAGCAACGACAGTACCGTTCCGAACACAGACACAGATAACGAACACGCCGATATCATCGGAGGTTCAACCACCGAAGTAACACCATCGGCCCACCTCATCATTGTAGTAATTGCCCCGTGGACCGAACCATTCTTGGCCTACTTTAATAGGAAGGAGCTCCCGGAAGATCAGAACGAGGCTCGCCGCATAGTCCGGCGTTCGAAGGCCTATAAAGTTCACGAAGGAGAGCTCTACAAGAAAAGCACTACCGGAGTCCTTCAAAGGTCTATCTCCGAGGAGGAGGGGCGGCAACTCTTGGCAGAAATTCACGCCGGTCTCGGTGGGCACCACGCCGCAGCCCGGGCACTTGTCAGCAAGGCCTTCCATATAGGATTTTACTGGCCTACGGCCCGGGCAGACGCACAGGACCTCGTCCAGCGCTGTGTCGGATGCCAACTCTTCGCCAACCAAAGCCATATGCCCCCAACCGCTCTACAAACAATCCCCATTACATGGCCCTTTGCGGTCTGGGGCTTGGACATGGTCAGACCACTTAAAGGGGTAATCCATAAGAAAAAATATCTGTTGCTCCTGGTGGACAAATTCACCAAGTGGATAGAGGCTAGACCGGTTAAAACGGCCGGGTCCGGACCGGTGATTGCATTTATATCCGATGTGGTACACCGTTACGGTGTACCACACAGCATCATCACCGATAACGGTTCGAATTTCACAGCTGATGAGGTGAAAACCTGGTGTGGTAATCAGGGCATTAAGCTCGATTACACCTCTGTCTACCACCCGCAAACAAACGGTCAAGTCGAGCGAGCTAATGGTCTTATTATGAGCGGCATCAAACCCAGACTAGTGCGGTCTTTGAAAGAATCAGACAAGCACTGGGTCGAGGAGCTCGACTCCGTACTCTGGGGCTGCTGACCATGCCCAACCGTACTACCGGATACACACCTTTCTTCATGGTGTATGGTGCAGAGGCTGTATTGCCCTGCGATATTATACACGACTCACCTCGAGTGCGTATGTACGAAGAGAAAGAGGCCGAGTTGGATCGGCAGGACAGCCTAGATGCCCTGGAGGAGGAGCGCGACGTCGCCAAAGCCCGTTCAGTATTTTATCAACAGGAGGCTCGAAGATATCAAAGCAGAGAAGTATGGGTCAAGACTTAGAACGTTGGCGAACTCGTTCTACGCTTGCCGGAGAAGAAAAAGGACAAACTCAAGCCCAAATGGGAGGGTCCCTTCATAATTGACGAAGTTCTTACCGGAGGAGCGTACCGTTTTCGTGACGCATCAGACATTTGCCTAGAGCCGAACCCCTGGAATGCGGCCAGACTCCGAAGGTTCTATGCCTAGCGCCGAACCCTTTGTTAGTCTCCTTCTCCCATACAATTTCCATAACTCTTTCCCCCTTTTACACAATTTTTTCGCTTTAAAATCTCTCATTCTGCTTGACCGAATACTGCTGGCGTACACATTTTTACAAACGTACGCCCATTATACCTGGGGGCTTCTTTTAACAGAAGCTTGTTAATATTACTTGCCGAGTATTAAGCTCATCACACATACACGTCTCTCCCGTATGTCTTTTCTTCACCATTATATGCATCGATATGACTTAAGTTTTGGCCAAGCTGGGTTGCCTGGCTCCTGTGCTTACCCTTACGTTCCCGATTGTTCGGCTAGGTGGTAAAGGGAGCACCTATGCGATTGTTACTGCCGGGTCATCCGGATGTGTACCTCAGACTGGGTGAAGCCGAAAGCTAGCGTTCTTAAGGGAATATTCGGTCGGTGGATGAAAAATAATTTTTTTGCACTCACTCTATTGTGAACCCCCAGAAGTTATACACACTGTGATTTTCACATCACAATTCGGACATGTCTACTAATGCATGCACACCCAGGGAAAGGAGCCCTTAATGGAACTATTCTCCCTGGAAGATGTTTCTTACAATCTCAATGTAATATAACATAACTACCCGGATACAACTTGTATGTTCAAGCAACTATGACCCCTACGCTTAGTTTTCCACGCATACCCCGGCCTATTCGGCCGTGACGGTATTCGGAAACACTCCGCACCTTCGGGTCCGGAGGTCAAAGCGAAAAGGTCTGCCATGACAAATGATATACAATTCGGCTAGAAATTCCACATGGTGAGGAAAGTACATAGTCACTTGGACTCAAACACTTCTGCCTCTATACCATCTAACAGGCAGTCTAATTTACAATCCTGTTGGGAATATTTGGCGGCCACCTCTACTTGGTCATATACTAAACTAGCGGGAATTTCTTCCCCATTCGACCCTACCGGCCCGACCCACGCCATGTGATTAGGATCAAGCTTGGTGTACCGAGTTTTCACCATGGCCCAAGCCACTCGCGCACCCTCTCGGCAGGCCGATATCTTCCATAGCCGGATACGTCGCCGAACTCCTTTAAACAGCTCCACAAGCTCCTCCATACTTCCTGGAGGGGAGGCGGATGGCCATAGAGCCTTGGCAACACTCCACATCACCAGCCGAGCCTGTTCGTGCACTCGCGATAGCCCTTGCAGCAGATCACTCGATGATCCGGACACCTCCTCTTCAGGACGGCCCGTCAATATACCTGCGATCACAACTATATGAGTTTCATCCACTTCTGAACTACTTTCAAAATAGTTCAGATACGTACTGAATATGCTGCCCCATAGCTTCTTGTTCTCCTTCACGGAATCGGCTAGCTGGGCCCGCACATCTTTCAGCTCTTCGCCTAGCTGGGTCTTGCAATCCTGGAGCTGGTTTTTCTCAATAATGGCCTGCTTCAGCACACGATCGCCTGTAGCTTGTAGCCTTTTGGCTTCTTGCTCATTCGCTTGCGCGACTTCCAACGCCTCTTTGAGTCCCCCTGACAATTATGTCATGGTATAAGCAAGACTGTTAGTATTCTGGGCATATAAGTATATTTTCTCGTTGGAGGGGAATATTACCAGGTGACGCCTTCTTGAACTCTTTTAGTTCGGCGGTAGCAGCATTTAGTTGCGTCCGACATTGTTCCAGCTCTTGGGATAGCATGTTGTTCTTTTGTAAGAACCTGGTCATACAACGGTCCTTAAATCAGTTGTACCAACTGCTTTCAGTCCCGGGGGCTACTGGCATAGGCTATCCTTTTTGAACAAAGTAACCTTACCTGCACATCTGTTAGATATTGCCTCGTGGCTTTTCTAAGCCCGTCTCGAGCAGCTCGGATGTATGCGTCGCCCGAGCTAAAGGCATTAAATGCCTCGTCTGAGAACTTCGGGTCTCGTAAAACATCCCTGCAGCGCTGATGATTCATGGCGCTCTCTACTTCCGAGTTGGTAACGGACATATTTTCCGAACCCTCGGCCGAAGGGCAGTCCGGCTTTGTTCCTACATCGGCCCTGGTCTCCCCGACCGGATCTAAATCTTGGTTGTTGGGAACGCGGCCGGCCGGACCCCCGGACGCAGTTCGGCGAACCTTTTTCCTGTAATCAAACTGGCGCATAGGTCACAGTTGGATACGGCCACTGAAAAATATATCTATCCGGACCTCCTCGATGAAGGCCTGGCGGTGCCTTCAACGGCCCTCCTCTTCGAAGATCTGTCCGGCGCAGGAACCGATTTCCTCGGTATCACCGAACGCCTCCCCTGTAGAACGCGCGACAATGCGGTGGGTGAGGCAGAGTAAGAGCACCCTTTCAGAGAAGGTGTTTCTTGATTACTTACTGTGAAGCAGGAAGAAGACCAGGGTAGTCGGCGATGATGGCCACTTCTGTGCCATCATAGCTCGTCTGGTAAAACACCCCCTCCGCGAGCACCACAAATATATCCGGATCCTCTTCAAACCCAGGATGAAGCTCCCGGTTGTGATCCTCCGGCTGCGGGGCGGGACTATGAAATCCCTCGGTGACCTTTAGCCAGTGCTGTCATAAGCAAACAAGCTAGAAATTTATCAAAGGCAATTCGAAGATGGAAGGAGCGAAAACAGAGGCGTTGGGCCTTACCCAACTAGGAGGATTATACATAGAGTACCCGTCTATGAGTTTGATGCAAAGAAATTCCTTTTCCTCCCCGTTGAACAGTTCGGCTAATATCTTAGACAAAGCGGCAGGGGTGTCCGGACCTTTCCGGCCGCAGCGAGAGGCGTCATCCTCCCCATTGTAGTGCCACATTGGAAGCCCTCTGTATTGGAGCGGCTGGACCCCTCGCGCTATGGAGATCGCCATAATCTCAATAACTGTGATCCCGGACTGAGCGAGCTCTTTTATCTTGCTCATCAACTGACGAACCTCCGCGCCGTCCTCCTCTTCAAGGCTCCGGGGACGCCAACTGTGGCGTTTCTTCAGCGGGACGCACGCAAATTCAGGAAGACCCTTTCGAACCGGGTCGGGAAGCGCGACGTCCTCAATATAGAACCATTCGGAGGGCCATTCATCAGGCGCCTTCCTTGGAGTGCCGGATAGTTATCCGGTATTGGCGACGCGCCATACTTCGGCTCCACCCACTTCAAATATCGACCCTTCGTGATTGCGCGGGACGAGACAGAACAACTTCCTCCACAACTCGAAATGAGCCTCAACGCCCAAAAATAATTCACATAAAGTGACGTAACCCGCAATGTGCAGAATAGAGGCCGTAATACTCCAGAAGCCCTCGGAGGAACGGATGGATTGGAAATCCAACGCCTCTTAGCAGGAAGGGGACAAAACACACTCGCTCTCCCCCAGACGGATTGGGGAAGTCCTCTGCCTGAGTCCTCTCTCATTGAAGGAAGCTAGCCCCGTTCGAACAGGGACTAGATCCGCAGGGGGAAGGAATCCCTGCGTTTGCAACTTTATCAACTGGCTATGAGACACAAAACACCTCTCCCACTCACCTTTCTTTGGGCCGGGATGAGCGGAGGAGCTGGGAACACTAGCCATGCTGGAATGGTTTCTCCTAAGCAGTCTCTAGGATCTCTTCTGCGCGTGGTGAATTGATCTAGGATCCAATCTCTTTAAATAGGCGCTCTATCCCGCATGGATGAGGTGTTATTCGCAAAATACCCCGACTTTCACATTCGCTCGACACGTGGAGGGTGGAGATTATTTAACGTACAGAAGCCAAGGAGGCGACATTGGATCAATGGCCGAATATATTACTTGGAGAGGGAACCCACCTTGCAACGCCGAAGACTATCTACACGCCGAACACCTCGTCATTGAAGCCTGGTTCGGGGGCTACTAAGGGAGTCCTAGACTAAGGGGTCCTCGGGCGTCCGGCCTGTTATCTACTGGGCCGAACTGATGGGCTGTGAAGACATGAAGACCGAAGACTGCACCCGTGTCCGGATTGGACTCTACTTGGCGTGGAAGGCAAGCTAGGCGACCTATTATGAAGATTTCCTCCTATGTAACTGACCTGATGTAACCCTAGATCTCTCTGGTGTCTATATAAACCGGAGAACATAGTCTGGATAGGACAGATTCATGACCATATACTCATAGGCTAGACTTCTAGGGTTTGTCCATTACGATCTCGTGGTAGATCAACTCTTGTAACTCATATTCATCAAGATCAATCAAGCAGGAAGTAGGGTATTACCTCCATAGAGAGGGACCGAACCTGGGTAAACATCGTGTCCCCCGTCTCCTGTTACCATCGATCCTAGACGCACAGTTCGGGACCCCCTACCCGAGATCCACCGGTTTTGACACCGACACACATCACTATAAGCCTTGCAAGCAATGTGACTAATGAGTTAGTTACAGGATGATGCATTACGAAACGAGTAAAGAGACTTGCCGGTATCGAGATTGAACTAGGTATGAGGATACCGACGATCGAATCTCGGGCAAGTAACATACCAATGATAAAGGGAATTACGTATGTTGTTATGCGGTTTGACCGATAAAGATCTTCGTAGAATATGTAGGAACCAATATGAGCATCCAGATTTCGTTATTGGTTATTGACCGGAGATGTGTCTCGGTCATGTCTACATAGTTCTCGAACCCGTAGGGTCCGCACGCTTAACGTTCGATGACGATTTGTATTATGAGTTATGTGTTTTGGTGACCGAAGTTTTTTCGAGTCCCGGATGAGATCACGGACATGAAGAGGAGTCTCGAAATGGCCGAGAGGTAAATATTGATATATTGGAAGGTTACATACGGACACCGAAATGGTTCTGAAGAAGTTCGAGGATTTTTCGGAGTACCGGGAGGTTACCGGAAGCCCCCGGGAAAGTTAATGGGCCTCATGGGCCATAGTGGAGAGAGGGAGGCAGGCCACAGGAGGTGGCGCGTGCCACCCTGCCCAATCCGAATTGGACAAGCGGTGTGGGGCGCAGCCCCCTTACCATCTCCCTGTGCCCCTCTTTCCCCTTTCCCCTCTCCGTTGGAAGGAAGGGGGCGAATCCTACTAGGAGTGGAGTCCTAGTAGGATTCCCCCCATGGCGCCCCACCCCTAGGGCCGGCCACCTGCTCCTCCCCTCCTTGATATACGGGGGCGGGGGCACCCCAAAGGCACATCAATTGTTCTCTTAGCCGTGTGCGGTGCCCCCTCCACAGTTTACTCCTTTGGTCATAGCGTCGTAGTGCTTAGGCGAAGCCCTGCGGGGATCACATCACCATCACCGTCACCACACCATCGTGCTGACGGAAATCTCCCTCGACCCTCTGCAGGATCTAGAGTTCGAGGCACGTCCTCGAGCTGAACGTGTGCAGAACTCGGAGGTGTCGTATGTTCGGTACTTGGATCGGTTGGATCGTGAAGACGTTCGACTACATCAACCGCATTAACCTAACGCTTCCGCTTTCGGTGTACAAGGGTACGTGGACACACTCTTCCCCTCTCGTTGCTATGCATCTCCTAGATAGATATTGCGTGAGCGTAGGAGAATTTTTGAAATTGCATGCTACGTTCCCCAACACAGATAACTATAGACTTCAAGCAAAGTGAGTGCAAACACAAATTGTAATTGAATTGTAAAACAAGCTTTAAAGTAAAGAACATAAAAGTAAGGGGTTTCTATTTTCGTGCCCCTGGTTCCTTAGTCGTTCTAATCAGTTTTACCCCGCCACCTTAACGTTCCTCAATTTTCCCCTCCTCCCTTGGCACCAGTCTCACAAATGCCCAAACAAAGCATTCTATTTGGTAAAAGCCCATTGACCATTACTCGGAAGACGTCTGGATGAGTGGGACCACAAAAGTGCGCCATCGACGTCGCAAATTAAGCTTCTCTCTCTCTACACACACACATGACTTCATCAGAAATTCCTAATCAATTGCCCGTTGGTTCAGCTCCAGTACGAAAATGTCTATAAATCCTTAATTGACCTCATTAATATATAAAAACTACCTCACGATTTTTAGAGAATTGTATTAAAAAACACTAAAAAGATAGCTTCCAAAAGAGGTTGTTTCCAAATTTTTGTTACAATAAAAAGCATTTCTCAATTGCCAAAAGAGGGGGTTTTCGTGTCAAGTGAGTGGGACAAATAAGATGCAAAAAAGTTTTGCAATTTTTATCATATTTCTGCTACTTGCTTCGTAGAAAACCCTAGAAATAAAGAAGGATTTGGCAATAAAATACACCACACTTGCAGGTTAAGTTTGAATTACTTTATGTAAATCTCTAGAAATAGTGAAGGAGGCACAAGTTCAAATTTGGCCATCTATTGAGCTGCCAGGAGTGTAGCTTGTTTTTTTCCTTTTTTTCCAATATTTGTTGCAACATTTAAATTTAATTACTGGTTCAAATGAAAGCCAAATGTTCTTTTTTTTCTTCTGTTTCCTCTTTTTAAAATCTTCCAACGTAAACCTGGGAATAGTTTGGGCTAAAACCGTTGTTTTCATGTTTGGTTGCTTTGGTTTGGTTGAAACGAACTGAGCTCCTGTTTTGGTGTGGGATTTAATAATTACTGGATTGGATTGGTTTGATCAAAACAAATCGGTCTCGAACCCTTTTTGTTCAAGACAAAAATGGAGATGCTAGAGCAGTTGTTATCCTAATGTTTGCAATGGTCAGCACTAATCTTAGTCACATGAACGACTACTTGCAAGCAATAGACAATAACATTAATATAAAATTCAATTTTTTCGCAAATTGCAGGAACAGGACATCCCTTGATATATTCCCTTAATATATAGGTAGCACACACACATTACATAGATAGATATTAATATTAGGGCTTACTAGTAGTGCCCTTACAAATAACTCAGCCCTAGATTGGGCAACACTTAACACGACCTGGCCCCTCCACCACCAAGTTCACTCCTCATCCTCGGTGTTGTAGGGGAGAGTGTGCATGCCATTGGCGGTGGGGAAGATGTGGTCGAAGTTGGTGAAGATGTTGTAGGTGTTGAAGGCGATGAAGTTGCACCCGCACCAAAAGACTTTTGCCGAGGAGGAAGTAGGCATCAAAATGTTTGGTGATGCGAGTAGTGAGGCCAATCACAAGGCCTCCATTAGCACAAACCTCTTCCATGCGTAACATCATCGGAGAGCCGCGTGGGAGGTGGTGGTAGCCGCTAGCGAGGAAGAAGTTCGCCAGCTCCGTCGGGCTCCTCCACCTTGAGATGGCCCACACACGTAGGGTGTCCTCCACCATGACCCCGGCCGGGTACCGCATCTCTCGCACGGTGGCCGGCAGACGGTAGGTTGGGACGTAGTACCGCATCTCTCGCACGATGGCGGGATCTGGCTTTTGGTGAAGAAGAAGCGGGTGCAGATGGATGTGAGATCAAGTTGAGAGGAAGATGTAAACAGAAGACTGCAACAATGCCTTTTTTTTCTTATCTATGCAGTCCTGCCGCATTTGAAGGCCACACATTCACACTACCTTAGTTTTCGCATGCTCGTTACCCCCACATCACAAGCTTCTAGAAATTGCAATTAAAATCTCAGACTGTCGACAATGGCATGTTCATGTTCACACCTATACCTGTGTAATTGAGTGAATGCACACTTGACGTTAACTTTTTCTTTAATGGCATACTGATATCTTCTGTTATCATGCTATCAAATGTAGGAACACCAAAACACTCAAACATCCTTTTATCTTAGAGATTGCAAAAACGTTTACATTGTTTTTGTTTGACAAGGATGATCACCGATAGTGTTAAAATTCCATTATTAGCGCAATAAAAAAATCATCACAAGTTATTAGCAAGCAGATTAGCTGTTTAGGCGTACAAACATCAAACAATTAGATATGTGACATCAAGCATCAGTCAACGGTCTCAAACTGGCGGGCATTTGGGCATCCCACCTACCTTGCTCGCATCATCACATGACCAAATCAAATGCGGCATGCACGCTCCTTGGCAGGAGAAAAGAAAAAACTACTCCTGATGTATGCCACGATCTGTGATTATCACAACAAGCGGACCCACCGTATATAATCCAGGGGTAGGGATGTTCGAGAGGCTGTACATTCGTGGCCGCCATTAGATACGGTCCCACCAGAAAAAGTTAACGCTTAATGATAGCTCACACGCAATCAAATTAGAAATGTGTGGCCACCGTTACCTAGACGAGGCCCACCGGACAGCGAGCGGCCGGGCAGCACCACCCGCGCGATACGGAAAGTGAACGCGTCCGGGTCGGCACGCCACCATTTCTGATCCCGGGCCAGACACACCCTAGACGCGTAGTAGTCTCAGGAGTGATGTTCCTCGCCCACTGCAGAAGGGTCCCGCAGATTTACCAGCCAGTGAGATTGGAACCAGCCTACGGTCACGTTTTCACGGCCCCGCAGAAGATCATGAGACACGAGGTCCGGGCAAGCACGATTCACGACGCCCATCCCGGCCCGATCCCCTACGACCACAATGACCGTGCTGGCCTGTTGGGTTGTATACAGACGCCACGTGGCTGGCTCGTAGGAGCACGTCTCTGTTGGACTAAGCTAGTTGGCTGCATGGCTGCGTAGTATAGGTCCTTTGCTTTTTCTGTTAAATAATGTGTGTGTGCATGGTGATGTGACCGGCACATGCACGTAGTTGTGGGAGCTTAGTGCACGTACGCACGATTCTCTCATGTTCTCTCGTTTTTTCCCTATACCCTGGCTCCTCTCCGGGTAGGACTTGATCGCTGTGAGATGCGGTTGTGGGATGGCGCGGCCATCACGGATCATGGCGATCCCGCCGGGAGTGAGCGAGCTGGGGTGGCTTCTGTTGCAACAGAATAACTAGAAGAGAAATAGACACAGAAAAAGCTGTGAAGTTGCACAGCGCAAAAACTCCTCTCTCTTTTTCGTTCGTGAGCTTGTCTTTCTCTCTCTCTCTCGCTCGATCCGGCAACGACAATTGGCATCAGAGCCTCGGGTGTTTGATCCTCGGAGCAGCGGCGGTGTTTGATCCGCCGTGGTCATGCCTGGCGACGAGTCGGACGGGAAGAACAAGGGCGGCGCAAGGTCGCCGACGAAGACGCCTTCACCCAAAGCGCCGCTCGCGCGCCTCATCGGCAGCGGCAGCGGCGAGTATCGGGTGGTGGAGCGCGTCGTGCGGGAGGAGACGGGCTCGTCCATGATGCTCACGCGCACGAACTATCAGTAGTGGGCGTTGGTGATGCAAGTCAAGTTGCAGTTCGCCCGCGTTGGGACCGCGGTGATCGAAGACGGCGCCGACGAGAACGACGACCGGCGCGCGCTGCAGATTATACTCTCCGGCGTGCCGCCGGAGATGTTGCGTGTACTGGCCGCGAAGGACACGGCGAAGGTGGCCTGGGAGACCATCAAGACGACGAGGATGGGCAGCGCGCGCGCCCGCGAGGCCAAGGCGCAGGTGCGCCGGCGAGAATTCGAGGACCTCCGGTTCAAAGACGGGGAGTCCATCGAGGATTTCGGGCTGCGGCTCTCCACCCTCACCGCTGATCTCGAGCTGTTCGGCGACCCCGTCACCGAGCACAAAGCCGTCCAGAAGTTCCTTCGGGTGGTACCGCGCCGTTATCGCCCGATGGCGATGGCGATTGAGTCCCTTCTCGATCTGAAGGCCATGACGATCGAGGAGCTCGTGGGTCGATTCTCTGCCTGTGAGGATCATTATGATCTCGACGACGGCACCCAGAACGCCGGTCGCCTCTTGCTCACGCACGAGGAGTGGCTGGCCCGCGAGAAGGTGGGCAGCAGCAGTGGTTCGTCCTCGGGCGGTGGCGGCAACATCGGCAAGAACAAGTCACCCGGCAAGGGCAAGCTGCATGGCGCAGGCAAGGGTGCGCCGGGGAGCGCGGGGGCGGGCGGCTCTGGTGGATCCGGTGGCAAGAAAAAGAAAGGGAAATGCCACCACTGCGGCATACCAGGTCACTGGAAGAAGGAGTGCCGCACATGGCTCCGGGAGCAAGAACAGAAGGGCAAGCAGGAGCAAGCAAATCTCGCTGAAGCACAAGCCGAGCACGATCAGGGTCTCTACATGGCTGTGGTCACCACAGTTGATGCGTCCCAGATCGTGGCACCCCAAGAAGTGCACCTCAATGAGGAGAAAGTCATGCCCGTGCCCTCTCCAGACGGCGTGTGGTTCTTTGATACGGGAGCCAGCAGCCATATGACAGGTGACAGAGGTGTCTTCGCATCTCTCGACGACACTGTGCACGGCACGGTGAGGTTTGGGGACGGCTCGCTTGTGGCCATCCGTGGGCGCGGCACGGTGGTATTCCGCTGTCAGGGTGGTGACCAGCGCGCGCTCGCAGGTGTCTTCTTCATCCCTAGCCTCCGCACAAACATTGTCTCGGTGGGGCAGTTGGACGAGGCGGGCTGCGTCATCAGCATCCAGGACGGGCTCATGGTCATTAGAGACCCTGCTCGGCGCACCCTGGCGAGCGTCAGGCGGTCGGGAAATCGTCTGTACACTGGCGTACTCACCATGGATGCACTGGCCTATCTGCTGGCACAAGGAGACGACCCAACCTGGCGGTGGCACGCACGCATGGGACACCTTCACTTCCGCGCCCTCCGAGCTCTCTCCACGAAGCAGATGGTGCGCGGCATGCCAGTCATCGATCGGGTTGAGCAATACTGCGATGGGTGTGCTCTGGGGAAGCAACACCGCGCCCCGTTCCCGCAGTCGTCCGCATACCGCGCAGAGCGCGGGCTGGAGCTCGTGCACACGGATCTCTGTGGCCCAATCGAGCCGACCACGCCAGGAGGTAACAAGTATTTCCTTCTGATCGTGGATGATTACAGCCGTTACATGTGGATAGAGCTTCTGAGGTCCAAAGACGAAGCCTTTGAGCGTTTCAAGAAGGTGCAGGTGCAGGCCGAGGCCACCGGCAACTGCAAGCTGCGCGCGTTTCGGTCAGACCGGGGCGGCGAGTTCAACTCCGGCGAATTCAAGGCGTATTGCGAGGAGCTGGGCGTCAAGCACTATACCACTGCCCCGTACTCACCACAACAAAACGGAGTGGTGGAGAGGCGCAATCAAACGGTGGTCGAGATGGCGAGATGCATGTTGAAGAGCATGGAGATGCCGGCGTTCTTCTGGGCTGAGGCGGTGCGGACAGCGGTGTACGTGCTCAATCGCGCTCCCACCCGCAGCCTGGAGGGGGTCACGCCGTATGAGGCGTGGCACGGACGCAAGCCTGCAGTGCATCACCTGCGCACGTTCGGGTGCACAGTCCACGTCAAGCGCGTCGGCCCCGGCATCACCAAGCTCAGCGACCGTTCCACGCCCATGGTCTTCGTCGGGTACGAGGAGGGCTCCAAAGCCTATCGTGTCTACAACCCGGCGACAAAGAAGGTGCAGGTGACGAGGGATGCGGTGTTCGAAGAATCCAGACCGTGGGCATGGCGTATGCCAGGTGCGGCAGTGGCGTACACCGCGCCGGCCACGTTCACTGTGGTCTACACTACGGACCCGGGTGTCCATGAGGTCGACCGTGGCACGTCTGTCGTCTCCAACACGCCGCGCGCGCCTACCTCTCCCTCAACGCCTATGCCAGGTGTCTCGCCCCCTGACATGTCCACACCCGGGGGGAACGCGCTCGGGACGCCATCGCCCGGCTCATCCGCGTCTGGGGGGAGCGCGCTCGGGACACCACAGTCCGAGCCACCGTCGCCAGATGGAGGTCGAGAAATCCGCTGGGCCACGCCGCTCAGCCATGATGAGAACCGCTGTGATGTGGACACTGGCAACATCCACTACCGGCGTGTCTCCTGCATTCTCGATGAAACAGAAGGAGACGCGGTCAGAGAGGCTATGGAACACTGCTTTCTCAGTGCAGAGGAACCTGGTGACATCGATGAGGCGCTTTACAGTGCGGCTTGGAAGCAGGCCATGGACGCGGAGATGGACGCGATCGCAGAGAACTCCACCTGGCAGCTCACAGCTCTCCCTAGTGGACACAAGCCGATCGACCTCAAATGGGTATAGAAAGTGAAGCGCGACCCTAACGGGAACATTGTCAAGCACAAAGCAAGGTTGGTGGCCAAAGGATACGCACAACGCGAGGGCGTGGACTTTGAGGAAGTGTTTGCGCCCGTGGCACGAATGGAGACACTGCGCCTCTTCCTCGCTCTCGCCGCGCACTCTGGTTGGGAGGTACATCATATGGATGTTAAGTCCGCCTTCCTCAATGGCGATCTGGCGGAGGAAGTCTATGTCGCGCAGCCGCCAGGATACGTCGTAACTGCGCGAGAAGGTGAGGTGCTGAAACTGAGCAAGGCCCTATATGGGCTTCGTCAGGCACCGAGATCATGGTACGCCAAGTTGGATGAGAGTCTCTGCGCACTTGGGTTCAGGAGAAGCCCGCTGGAGCACGCTGTATATCGTCGCGGAGATGCTCGATCCTTCCTGCTTGTGGGAGTGTATGTGGATGACTTGATAATCACTGGAACCGATTCAGCGCAGATTGCAGAGTTCAAGGTTCAGATGCATAACCTTTTCAAGATGAGCGACCTCGGCCTTCTAAGTTACTACTTGGGGATCGAGGTAACTCAGTCTAAAGGAGAGATCACTCTGTGTCAACGAGGCTATGCAGAAAAGATCCTAGAACAGGCCGAAATGGCAGGCTGTAATCGGTGCCACACCCCCATGGAGTGCAGACTGAAACTGAGGAAGGAAGATGATGCAAAACCCTTTGATCCGTCCCTCTACCGCAGCATAATCGGCAGCCTAAGGTATCTTGTACACTCAAGGCCAGATATTACACATGCTGTTGGAATTGTTAGAAAATTTATGGAGAAACCAACTATCACACATTGGACAGCTGTAAAACAAATCCTCAGGTATGTGCAAGGGACATTGAGCTATGGATGCCATTATGGGCGTGGAGGGACAGGAGATATCCTGGGATATAGTGACAGTGATCATGCAGGGGATGTGGGAGATCGTAAGAGCACATCTGGGCACATCTTCTTCCTCGTCAAGAACCCCATCACCTGGACTTCCCAGAAACAGAAAGTGGTGGCGATCAGCTCGTGCGAGGCTGAGTATGTGGCTGCCGCTGCAGCAACTTGCCAAGGTCTCTGGCTCAGCAGACTGATTGCAGAGATGAAGGGAATTGATCCAAGGAAGTTTAAACTTCTGATCGACAACAAGTCAGCTATAGCTTTAGCCAAGAATCCTGTCTATCATGATCGCAGCAAGCATATCGACGTGAAGTTTCACTTCATCAGAGATTGCATCGAGCAAGGGCAGGTGGAAGTCGATCATGTTGGGACTGAGCAGCAGCTGGCGGATATTCTGACCAAAGCTCTCGGGCGGGTGCGCTTTGTGGAGATGAGGCAGAAGATGGGCGTCAGTGAGATCACCAGAGGCCAACAAGCTTAAGGGGGAGATTTGTTAGACTAAGCTAGTTGGCTGCATGGCTGCATAGTATAGGTCTTTTGCTTTTTGTGTTAAATAATGTGTGTGTGCATGGTGATGTGACCGGCACATGCACGTAGTTGTGGGAGCTCAGTGCACGTACGCACGATTCTCTCATGTTCTCTCGATTTTTCCCTATACCCTGGCTCCTCTGCTGGTGGGACTTGATCGCTGTGAGATGCGGTCGTGGGATGGCGCGGCCATCACGGATCATGGCGATCCCGCCGGGAGTGAGCGAGCTGGGGTGGCTTCTGTTGTAACAGGGCAGTGGATGTGAAGAATCTCTCGCTGAGTTGGATGATCGGGTTTATGTTTCTAGTTAGCTTCATTGGTATTTTTAGTCTCGTTTTTCTGCGCAAGGTAATCATCCATATCTTAGATGTCCGTGCCTTTCGCATTTACACATTTTTGTTCCGAACCAAGTGTAGTAACTTGGACAACTCTTTATCTAATACGTACAAATTCGGCAAACTAAGTTAAGTTTTGGTGTTTGCTAGGTGATGGTGATTGATTACAAGCTAACCTATCCTAGTGGAACTGCCACCGCTATGTTTATAAATAGCGTCCACAACACTACTGGAGTTGAACTTGTGGAGTAAGAAACATACCAGCATTGATCCTTAATTTTGTTTACTATGCGATGCTTCTTGTCTGGCAATGGCTTTAATATGGATTTTGTATGTTAGAATGTGGTACAGTCCACAATTAGTAATATTGAAATGATAGAAATGTGGTTTCACCGGACTTATATGGCCCTTTTACAACTTATATCAGCTCATCCAAGTTTACTATAGGTTCTCTGCGACTTAAGTACTTTTAGCGACTTATTTAAATTTAAAGGTCTTCTAGTTAGCCTTTAAATTTAAAGGTCTTCCACTTGACCTTTTGCCATTTGTTAAATACTATTAGTTGCCAAAATCCCAGAATAATCTAGTAATTTGCACATTAGCCTTCTACCCATTAGACATATTCACGTACTGTCTATTGGCCAAAACCTATGTATCGACCAATTCTTACATTTATCGGACAGTTCCTTGTGCCTGTTTTCTGAAGTATGGCTGTGAGAGAATGAATTTATTTTTAGAGATTCCGTTGTATTTTATCCTTGCAATAATACTTAAGAAAAAAAAATCAGTAATAAGGTTTAACTGTTCTATTCATCTTGTAGTTAGTTTCCAATGAATTAAGACTAGGAGTTCTGCAATCTTATATCTCTACAGAGCTTATACTTTTAACAGGAGGGGTGGTAAACATTGGAAATGTGTATTATAAATAGATTGTGTATCTTTTGATAAATACAAAATAGCAGTTTATTGTTTTCATGGAAAATCATGAATGATCTATTTGTTAACTTAGAATAAACTTTGACACCTTTATATTTTATTGTAATGACAACATATACTTGGGTAACTTCATTTCTTAAGTTTAGGTGGTACTAACTTTATTTTTGTGCTTGCAGAAAACAAGTTAGCTGCCTTGGAAAATATTTAAGCATCAGTTTTCTTTGGAACAACTTTAAGTGGTTCTTCAGTGGTGTTGGGGACTCTTGTGGTTTTGATAATTTCCCTTCCCTGGGACTTGCAGCATTTAAGAACACGTAAGTTTGCTCCTAATGTGTTTGTGATATTATTTCAAAGTTCACATTTTACAGTTTAAGAGTGGATTGCTTTTACTTGTAAGTTAGCACAAAATACCGCCTTACTTATCCTCTTTAGGGCTTATTTGATAGGCAGGGATTATAATATGAAACTACTTGTCCTTTAAGATGGAATATCATATGCTTTATATCCAAAAGCTTATTATTTCTATTTTTATAGGTTTTATTTTGACTTTAGTCCAACCTATATTGGATGTGGTCTTATATGTCCACATATTGTTAACTGCTCTGCACTTATTGGAGCCATCATATCCTAGGGTTTTCTTTGGCCATATATATCCACAAAAGCTGGGGAGTGGTATCCGGCTAACCTTGGAAGCAATGACTTCAAAGGTCTCTATGGGTACAAGGTACGGTGGTGAAAGATTCTGATGTTTATGTCATAATGAGTTAAAAGTCAATTCCATGATGTATCTTGATTATATTTTTGTCCATTCAACTGTAATGGTTTTTAACCAACAAATTGAGAACCATATAATGAATTAGTCTAAGAAAATAACAAGATTATGAATCACTATCTACAAGGCTTGGCAAAAGAAAGTCTCTTATTTCTCTCCATAATAAATAAACCATTAAATCTCCAAGTTGTTGTTGTGAATATGTGAGTAATACAGATAACTCACTTTAATGCAATTCTTCAGTGGACACGGTGGTCATAAATTGTGAGTACGATGAAATTGATCTCAAGAACGTATAGAGTGGCTCGTCTATGTCATTAACTTCATAAGTTATTCTTTATTTGCTCACCAATCAGTCTTTGCCAACATTATGTTTTCTAAAGGCTAAGTTGTGTTGCACCTTTTCAGGTTTTTGTATCCATATCCTTGATACTCGGGGATGGTATTTATAACCTCATCAAAATCATTTATGCTACTATCATGGAAACAATGAATGCACGATCACATCAAGGAAGGCTTCCCCTTGTTTGGGTTCAGGATGGTAATGTCATGTTCTTATTTTACCCATTTGACCTTCCAATATATCATATATCATGGCTCTCATATTACTTTTCCTTTTATTATCTCAGATAAAATTTCCAAATTATCAGCCCAAGAAAAGCTTCTAAATGAGGTGTTTGTAAAGGACAATATCCCTCCTTGGTTGGCAGGATCCGGTTACGTGGGCCTTGCAGCAATTTCAACTACAACTCTACCAATGATGTTCCCACAACTCAAGTGGTACCTTGTCCTCTCTGCTTATCTTGTTGTCCCTCTACTCGCCTTCTGCAAGTCATATGGCACTGTCCTAACAAACTGGAACCTTGCATCGACATATGGAAAGATAGGCCTTTTCATTTTTGCCTCATGGGTTGGCCACCATGGTGGTGTGATCGCTAGCTTAGCAGCTTGTGGTGTTATGATGTCCATAATATCCACTGCCAGTGATCTCATGCAGGACTTCAAGACTAGTTACCTCACCCTCTCTTCGCCAAGGTCCATGTTTGTGTTACAGTTGATTGGGACCGCTCTTGGTTGTGTCATTGCACCCCTCACCTTTTGGCTTTACTGGATGGCATTCGATATTGTCAATCCTGATGGCATGTTCAAAGCTCCATACGCTGTCATCTACCGCGAGATGTCAATCATGGGCGTCGAAGGATTCTCACTTCTACCGCAACACTGCCTAGCAATCTGCTCTGTCTTCTTATTTGCAGCCATATCAATCAACCTCCTACGAGACGTCACTCCAACAAGGGTGTCAAATTTCATCCCACTCCCGACGGCCATGGCTGTCCCATTTTACATTGGGGCATACTTTGCGATAGACATGTTTGTTGGGACTGTCATCTTGTTTGTCTGGGAGAGGGTGAACCGTAAGGAGTCCGAGGACTTCGCAGGTGCGGTTGCTTCTGGTTTGATATGTGGTGATGGTATTTGGAGTGTCCCTTCTTCGATATTGTCCATCATGAAGATTGACCCGCCGATGTGCATGTACATCAAGCCATCCCTTACCTACGGCTGAGAATAGAGGAAATTTATCAATTTTATGTGATTGTACCACAAGAGAACAGAATCACGCTGTGTACATATTTTACACTCGTGTAATTTAGACCCCTGAAATATAACACATTAACTTTGTGCTGTGTATTCCCCCCCTTATAGAAGGAAGCTCTGTTCATGATGTTGGTGTCTTCTTCCTCTGGTTTCTTGCATTGTTTATACTACTAGCATATAGTATTTCTCAACTTTATCTATCTTTTGCTTGATATATATGTTTTGTTGGAGGTTTGCTAGTCACTACTACATGTTGTGTGTTTTTTCTCCAATACGCCTGGGAGCGTATCATTGCATTGATAGGTAGGAGGAGTACAAAGTTAGTTACAACACTCCTATGTGCTGTGTGTTTTGTGTTGGCATATTCCACTCCACGCCGCTACTGGTTGGAACCTCGTATTTTACGTCATTATTGCGGCATACAACATGGGCACATTGTTTTGTTTAGGAAAACAATGTCGGTATATTAGGAAGGGAAGAAGCTTTCGTGCCGTGGGTGATAGGTACAAGAAGACTGGCTAATGTCTGAAGAGTTCGATTCAAATAACAATGCCAGTGGCAGTTTCTTTCCTACCTATCAAAACAGGCCGGGAATCAAGACCACCATTCCGTACTGGTCCGGTCCATTACGTCCGAAGCGCCCAACCACGAGGTGGGTTCAGAGTGGTGAACGAGTATTTGTACCACCTCAGTACCCATGTGTTTGTAAACATGTTCTTGGCGGAGCTTGATCAGATTCCAGAGAGGGGGGCACGCACCAAAGAGCTGCATGCACTATCCAAGGACCTGCATGTAACATCCAGGGGTACACATGTAACACCTAGGGGCCTGCATGTAATTTCTAGACAAACTGCAGGGCAGTCAGCATAGCCCGCATGGCTACCGCCGGAATCCCATGACACTAAGATGAATGCTGATGTTTTTTTTTTCAAGATTGGGGACAAGGGCGCTTCTGCAGTGGTTTGTCGAGATAAACATGGTAACTACCTACGGGCTTCTGCTATCATCTTTGAAGGCCTCCTAGACCCGGCAATTCTTGAGGCACAGGCGTGTAGCGAGGCGCTAGCACTTGCTACAGATCTACATGTCCAATCCATATGTGTGGCTTCAGACTGTCTAGAAGTCGTGACAAGGATTGACGACGATTCCCCATGCAGGTTCTTTCCAGTCTTGCAAGATATCAAGCATCAGAGGAAGGCTTTTCGTGATGTCAAGTTTATTCACGAGAAGAGGAGACATAATGGAGAGGCCCATGCTTTAGCTAAGGCTGCTGCATCTCTCCCTCCCGGGCGCCATGTGTGGCTTGCTACTTTGCCCGATATTATCTGTATCCCCATGACTTTGAATGTTTAATAAAGGATACAACTTTCGCTAAAAAAGCTGTTTGGATCCTGCGAACTTGATCAACTCTCGTACCCTCTCGTTTAGGGTTTTCGGCTCCGGTGGCGATCTTATCGTCGTTAAGAGATTTCATCGGCATATCTACCGCCGGCTGAACCCCTCGCATAGATCATCCTATCTGGTCCGCGGGGGGAGTCGGATCGGTTTTCTGGCGCACTTGCCCGTCCAAGAACATAACCCTAGATGGCGAACCGGGCGGAATCCTCGTCGGCAGGTTGGTCAGGGAAGAACCTCGAAGAGATGCTGCAGCACCTGGATCTTTAGGATGATGAGCTGGATGATGTGGTCGTAGGGGAGGAAGAGGTGAAGAAGTTTGAAGCGGGCGCTAGGTGGCTGGTCATCGGGAAGGTAAACACGACTCGCCCCTTCAGTTCATCGGCGATGTTCGAGTGTATGAAGTCAATCTGGGCGCTTGCACAAGTACCGAAGTACAGGGAGGCGGGAGAAAACCTATTTATTTTCCAGATGTTCCGTCTAGGTGATTGGAAGAAGGTTGTGCCACTTGTAGAAAAAGGGGTTTTCGTTCGGGCCTGGCCAGCCCATTAGTCCCGGTTCTTATACGAACCGGGACCAATGGGTGCACTCGTCCCGGTTCGTGAGCCCAGGTGGCCGGCCGGGGCCTCGTGGGCTTTGGTCCCGGTTCGTCTGGACCATTTTTCCCGGTTCTAGGCACGAACCGGAACCAATGGGCCTCGCTCCTGGCCCACATCCATTAGTCCTGGTTCCAGCCACGAACCGGGACAAATGATTTGCCTATATATAGCCCATCGCCGGCGAGCAGAGCACTCCACACTGCTCTGTTTTTTGCTGGCCGGCGTGGGAAGGGCATTTGGGTGCTCTAGCTCACCTCCTATGCACATGAGGTGTTCGATGAAATGTCCGAGCCACACTAGTTAATATTTCTTCTCTCGAAACTCGACCTCCGAGCTCCATTTTCCCCGAGATTTTTCTAGGTTTAGCGGTCCGTCACGTCCCGTCCCCGTCTGCACCGCCGTCGATCGCCCGCGCCGATCTCGTCGCCGGCACCACCGTGGTGAGCCTCTTGTTCTTATCTTCTTTCTGAAAGAAAAATATTCTTACTTGAGATAGATACTTATCTAATTTTCTTACTTTTATTATTCCTTGTTATTATATAGTGCAATGGTTCTGGTATCCGCCCCCGACGGCCCTCGTCCTGTCTATGATTCGGATGTGGTATATATTATCTTTTTATAACTATTTGGTTCATTTATTGTTTATGACAATTATGCCGACCAACGTGATATAGATTTTATTTATGTAGGAGGTGGTTGAACTGGAAATTCCAACCGACCCTATTGTCGAGAGGTTAAATTTAGTTGAAGAAGAAAACAATTACTTGAAGGAAAAAATAAAAAAATTGAGGAGGAGAAGATGATATTGGAGTTGCATGTTGCGGATGTCGTCGATGATCACAAGATCAAGATGGATGCAATGCGGTTGAAGATTAGAAAGATTAGAAAATATGCCATTCATACCGAGGCTTGGTATCATTATGCCGTTGGATCAATTGTTACCTTAGTTGTGATTATGATCGCATTTGTTGTTGCATTGAAAGGTTTTACATAGTTTCAATGTATGGTTTAACTAGATGCTTTGGACAGCTATATGTTGTTCAATTTGAACTATGTATGTACTTTGGTTTTAATGTGATGATGACTATTAATTTGGTCACTTATCTTTCCATGAACACAGAAAAACTATGGAGTTCAAATAAGTTCAAAAAAAATGAAATCCCTTTGTAACAGACGAGTTTCCGTATGAAACCCTGATACTTCGAAAGACATTGTCCGTTTTGTAGACGAAGTGCATCCAGTTTTTGCCGTAAGCCTCTCTACTTTCTTGCACATGCTATGTGGGTGAAATGATGATACCATGCCAACTTTCAACCTTTTCAGAGTTCATTTGTAGTGCTTTTCAATTTCAGGGTCTTATAGCTGAAAAAAATCGGTAAATGCATGAAAAATAACAAATGAAGTCAGAAAGGGTTGAAAATTGATGATGTGGCTTTGAATGGTGCATTTTGAACACAGAAAAACTATGGAGTTCAAATAAGTTCAAAAAAATGAAATCCCTTTGTAACAGACGAGTTTCCGTATGAAACCCTGATACTTCGAAAGAGATTGTCCGTTTTGTACACGAAGTGCATCCAGTTTTTGCCGTAAGCCTCTCTACTTTCTTGCACATGCTATGTGGGTGAAATGATGATACCATGCCAACTTTTAACCTTTTCAGAGTTCATTTGTAGTGCTTTTCAATTTCAGGGTCTTATGGCTGAAAAAATCAGTAATTGCATGAAAAATAACAAATGAAGTCAGAAAGGGTTGAAAATTGATGATGTGGCTTTGAATGGTGCATTTTGAACACAGAAAAACTATGGAGTTCAAATAAGTTCAAAAAAATGAAATCCCTTTGTAACAGATGAGTTTCCGTATGAAACCCTGATACTTCGAAAGAGATTGTCCGTTTTGTACACGAAGTGCATCCAGTTTTTGCCGTAAGCCTCTCTACTTTCTTGCACATGCTATGTGGGTGAAATGATGATACCATGCCAACTTTCAACCTTTTCAGAGTTCATTTGTAGTGCTTTTCAATTTCAGGGTCTTATAGCTGAAAAAAATCGGTAAATGCATGAAAAATAACAAATGAAGTCAGAAAGGGTTGAAAATTGATGATGTGGCTTTGAATGGTGCATTTTGAACACAGAAAAACTATGGAGTTCAAATAAGTTCAAAAAAATGAAATCCCTTTGTAACAGACGAGTTTCCGTATGAAACCCTGATACTTCAAAAGAGATTGTCCGTTTTGTACACGAAGTGCATCCAGTTTTTGCCGTAAGCCTCTCTACTTTCTTGCACATGCTATGTGGGTGAAATGATGATACCATGCCAACTTTCAACCTTTTCAGAGTTCATTTGTAGTGCTTTTCAATTTCAGGGTCTTATAGCTGAAAAAAATCGGTAAATGCATGAAAAATAACAAATGAAGTCAGAAAGGGTTGAAAATTGATGATGTGGCTTTGAATGGTGCATTTTGAACACAGAAAAACTATGGAGTTCAAATAAGTTCAAAAAAATGAAATCCCTTTGTAACAGACGAGTTTCCGTATGAAACCCTGATACTTCAAAAGAGATTGTCCGTTTTGTACACGAAGTGCATCCAGTTTTTGCCGTAAGCCTCTCTACTTTCTTGCACATGCTATGTGGGTGAAATGATGATACCATGCCAACTTTTAACCTTTTCAGAGTTCATTTGTAGTGCTTTTCAATTTCAGGGTCTTATAGCTGAAAAAAATCGGTAAATGCATGAAAAATAACAAATGAAGTCAGAAAGGGTTGAAAATTGATGATGTGGCTTTGAATGGTGCATTTTGAACACAGAAAAACTATGGAGTTCAAATAAGTTCAAAAAAATGAAATCCCTTTGTAACAGACGAGTTTCCGTATGAAACCCTGATACTTCGAAAGAGATTGTCCGTTTTGTACACGAAGTGCATCCAGTTTTTGCCGTAAGCCTCTCTACTTTCTTGCACATGCTATGTGGGTGAAATGATGATACCATGCCAACTTTCAACCTTTTCAGAGTTCATTTGTAGTGCTTTTCAATTTCAGGGTCTTATAGCTGAAAAAAATCGGTAAATGCATGAAAAATAACAAATGAAGTCAGAAAGGGTTGAAAATTGATGATGTGGCTTTGAATGGTGCATTTTGAACACAGAAAAACTATGGAGTTCAAATAAGTTCAAAAAAATGAAATCCCTTTGTAACAGACGAGTTTCCGTATGAAACCCTGATACTTCAAAAGAGATTGTCCGTTTTGTACACGAAGTGCATCCAGTTTTTGCCGTAAGCCTCTCTACTTTCTTGCACATGCTATGTGGGTGAAATGATGATACCATGCCAACTTTTAACCTTTTCAGAGTTCATTTGTAGTGCTTTTCAATTTCAGGGTCTTATGGCTGAAAAAATCAGTAATTGCATGAAAAATAACAAATGAAGTCAGAAAGTGTTGAAAATTGATGATGTGGCTTTGAATGGTGCATTTTGAACACAGAAAAACTATGGAGTTCAAATAAGTTCAAAAAAAATGAAATCCCTTTGTAACAGATGAGTTTCCGTATGAAACCCTGATACTTCGAAAGAGATTGTCCGTTTTGTACACGAAGTGCATCCAGTTTTTGCCGTAAGCCTCTCTACTTTCTTGCACATGCTATGTGGGTGAAATGATGATACCATGCCAACTTTCAACCTTTTCAGAGTTCATTTGTAGTGCTTTTCAATTTCAGGGTCTTATAGCTAAAAAATAAGTAAATGCATGAAAAATAACAAGTGAACTCAGAAAGGGTTGAAAATTGATGATGTGGCTTTGAATGGTGCATTTTGAACACAGAAAAACTATGGAGTTCAAATAAGTTCAAAAAAATGAAATCCCTTTGTAACGGACGTGTTTCCGTATGAAACCCTGATACTTCGAAAGAGATTGTCCGTTTTGTACACGAAGTGCATCCAGTTTTTGCCGTAAGCCTCTCTACTGTCTTGCACATGCTATGTGGGTGAAATTATGATACCATGCCAACTTCTAACCTTTTCAGAGTTCATTTGTAGTGCTTTTCAATTTCAGGGTCTTATAGCTGAAAAAATCAGTAAATGCATGAAAAATAACAAATGAAGTCAGAAAGGGTTGAAAATTGATGATGTTGCTTTGAATGGTGCATTTTGAACACAGAAAAACTATGGAGTTCAAATAAGTTCAAAAAAATGAAATCCCTTTATAAAAGACGAGTTTCCGTATGAAACCCTGATACTTCGAAAGAGATTGTCCGTTTTGTACACGAAGTGCATCCAGTTTTTGCCGTAACACTCTCTACTTTCTTGCATATGCTATGTGGGTGAAATGATGATACCATGCCAACTTTTAACCTTTTCAGAGTTCATTTGAAATGCTTTTCAATTTCAGTGTCTTATAGCTGAAAAAAAATCAGTAAATGCATGAAAATTTAATAGCAAAAAGAATTATCATAAAATAAAATAAATAAGTAATTTGAAACAAAATAATGTAAACTTTAATAAAATATATAAGTAGAAACAAAACAAAACAAAATAAAATAAACTTTAATAACATAAATAAAATTTATGAAACTAAAATTATCACAGTATTTTCTGTTCAAAACATTATAAGCAACCTCTAAAATTTATGAAACTAAAATTATATAAAATTGATGCAACTAAATTATCAAAGTATTTTCTGTTCAAAATCATTAAAAGCAAAAAGAATTTTCATAAAGGACTTTTTTTGTTAGAAACATTAATAGCAAAAAGAATTATCATAAAATAAAATAAATAAGTAATTAGAAACAAAATAAATAAAATAAATAAGTATTTATTTGTAAGTAGAAACAAAACAAAAAAATAAAGCAAAAAAGAAAACAAAAAACTGGGAAAAAATAAAAAAATTGCCACCTACTGGGCCACCACGGCCTGAATACGACTAGAAACCCATCCATGGGCCAGGATTCAGGCCCGCAGAAGGCCCAGTAGGCCCATCAGGCATAGCAGTCTCAATTAGGCCCGTAAGCCTGCAATGGAGAGGAGCTCGAGAGGGGTGCGGCAGTGGGGCTTATAAACCACTGCGCGACCCTCTCAACTAGCGAGGTGGGACCAAACTCCCGCCACCACCCTGCTGTGCAAGTCCTTTGGTCCCGGTTGGTGGCACCAACCGGGACTAAAGGGGTGCATTCGTACCGGTTGTGGCACTAACCGGTACCAATGTCGCCCCTTTAGTCCCGGTTGGTCACACCAACCTGGACCAAAGGCCGCCGCTTCCCGCCCTTTGGGCTGTTGAAAAGAGGCCTTTGGTCCCGGTTGGTGGCACCAACCGGGACTAAAGGTCGCATTCGTCCCGGTTGGTGCCACGAACCGGTGCCAAAGCCCTGGGTATTTAAGAAAACACTTAGCAGTTTCGACCAGATCCATCACTTCTTCCCCCAACGCCCCTGCTCGTCCTCGCCGTCGCCGCCCGATGCCCTTGCTCCACCTTGCCGTCGTCGCCGCCACCGATGCCGTCAGGCTGCTCGATGTCGCCGTCGCTGCCGCCACCGACGCCGTCAGGCTACTCAACGCTGCCGCTGACGCCCTCTGCCCCGACGACGGCGTCGACCCTCGCGCCCCTGCCGGCCCCGACGCGCCGCCCACCGTGCCCCGCCGCCCCCTGTCCCACGCCCCTCCCCTGTCCCACGCCCCTGTGCCCCTGCCCTTCACCGCCGGCGCTGGCGCCGGCCCCTGCGCCGTGCTAGCTATTAGATTTTTAGATTTTTTAGATGTTTTTTTATGTTTTTAGATGCTATTTTTAGATGTTTTTACATGTTTTTTAATTATTTTAGTTTATGTTTAGTTTAGTTTTAAGATTAGGAAAATTCCAGATGTATAGTTATATTTATTTAGATGTATAGTTAATTTAGATGTTGTAATTTGTTCATAAAAATTGTGCACTTTTGTATAGAAACTTTTTTTCATATGTACGAAAATGTAGAATGAAAACGAAAACAAACATATAAGAAAAAACAAAGGAAAAAATGAAGAAGGAAAAGAAAACCGCCCGACCCGGCCACCACCGCATTTTCATAAAGTTTTTCCACCGAGTCCACGTCGCACCGATCGAGCACCCGCGGCGAAGCAAGTCTTTTTTTAAGGTAGTTCTTTGTTAAAGTGAGGGGGGACAATCAGGAGGGTATACGGCAAAAAGTTTTTACAGGATCATGCACTCCCACTTGCCTACAATACAACCCTGCAAATGGCTTTGGCAAAGTAAATGCACCATGAAGATCAAGGTGTTTGGCTGGCTTTTGTTCTTTGATAGACTTAACACTAAGGATATGCTGGTTAGGAGACACTGGCGTTCGAATCAGGATGATAATCTTTGCCTCATCTGCAGTGAGTTGGCATATGAGAATAGGATACATCTATTTTTTCGCTGCACTTTCAGCTGTAGAATCTGGAACTATTTGGGTATTGATTGGTCTGGAGGTTCAGATATCCTGCAATGTCTCCTGCACGCCAGGTCTAACTTCACACACCCTTTCTTCGTTGAAGTCATACTCACTGTAGCCTGGAATATTTGGATCCGGCGAAATGGCAGAATTTTCAGAGCTGAGAGAGCTACTTTCAGTGCTTGGAAGTGTAATTTCATCCATGACATTTCCTTGCTTGCTCACAGGGTGAAGGATTGTAACAGGCCGAAACTTTTGGCTTGGATTGATTCTTTGTTGTAAAGTACAGTTAGTTAGCTAATAGGTAGACTCTTTCCCCTTTTGTTTTCCTTTCTTGTATAGTTTGTTATACTTGTACAGTGGATCTTTTTTTAATAAAGGGCTGTGGGGCTTTGCCACACAGTATATATTCAAAAAAAAGTGAGGGGGGACATCCGGAGCACCCCCCGGCCCTCTCGCTCGACCAAAACTCTCGAGGACACCCAAACCCTAGAAAAAAACGATGTCAGTCTCCTACCCCCTCCCGCCGCGCCCCAACCCGATCGACAAACTCTCTTGAGGCCACCCAAATTTACCAAGTTAAAAGAGCGTTGTCGTCGAGGCCACCCCGAACCCTTCAAGCGTTGTTGAGGCCACTCCAAACCCTTGAAGCGTTGCCGAGGCCACCCCAAACCCTAGAGAAGCGTCGAGGCCAGGCCACTAATATGATTCCTTATTGTGCTTAGCTAGCTAGTTCTACGTTTGCCACTAATATATCCATCTGTCATGTTTGAATAATAATTGCCATGTTGTAAATATTTGCAGAAACTATGGATCCGCACCCCTGAGACAAAGCAAAAGAAGTGGTGTTGGGGGAGAAAATCGCACATGGAAGTGATGCCGTCTTGTCGTTTCTCAACGACACATGCACCGATGGTCTCGAAAGACAGGATGAAGAAGCAGGCTACGACGATGATCAAACAATGGAGGAGGAAGGACACCGTGATGACGGCTCCGGTGACCGAATGGAGGAGGAAGGACACCGTGATGACGGCTCCGGTGACCGAACGGAGTCCGGCCAGGTATATATATTAATTAATTAAGCATGTGCTGACTATAGCTAATTGATGCATTAATTGTTTTTGGTATGTACACATATTAACTCTCTTCTTTTTCTTCTTTTCTAGCCCTCCGGATCGAGCAACACTTCGGTAACGAGACGAGGCCCAAAGAGAAAGTTGCGCGCGGATGAAAGGTACACGATCATCGAAATTGATCGCGCTGGCCAACCGATTGAACCCCTCCGGACCAAGCAAAAATTTAATGCTCAGTGCGGGGTTCTAGTTAGGGACATGATCCCAATCAGCATCGAGCAATGGTTGAAGCCTAAGGACAAAGACTCTCAGGTGTCTTATGTCAGCTATAGGCAGAAAGCTGATCTTTGGACCGCGCTGCAGGAAAATTTCACCTTCCCGCTCGAGGAGGATCCGGAGAATCGAGTTAAAAAGCCAATGATCAAGGCTTATGCTCTTAAGAAGATGGCTGAGCTATTGAAGAGGTGGAAGAATGAGCTGAAATGATCGTTTGTCGACCAAGACAAGACTCCAGAATTCATCGGCCGATTTGAGAAGATCAAAGATCAGTGGCCCGCATTTGTCACGAAAAAGAAATCTGAGAGAGCAGCGAAGATGTCAGCGACAAACAAGAAAAATGGTGCAAAGAAGAAGCATCACCATCGCACGGGGTCAGGTGGCTACCTGAAAGCCCGGCCGTTGTGGGACAAGGCTGAGAATGACCTCATTGATAAAGGGATCGAACCAGAGACACAACGCTGGCCAGACCGTTGCATGACTTGGTTCTTTGGGGTTGGGGGAAAATAGGACCCTGTAAAAGGGAAGTGCGTTTGGACCAACGAGCAGCTGAACACACCCATCGAGAAGCTTCAGGAGTATATCGAAAAAGCGCAGCAAGGGACGTTCGTTCCGGACAGAGAGAACGACGAGCTCACAGAGGCCCTCGGGAATCCTGAGCACCCCGGACGGACACGAGGCACGCCAGGCTCCCTTTCGTGGAAGGCTGGATTTCCCGACGCAGGCGGTTACAAACGCCGGGAGAGGAAGAAGAAAAAGGAGTTGACCCAACTACAGGCGCCGCACACAAGGGTACAAGCGCTAGAGGAACGAGACGCAGTTCGCAGCACGCGACCTGCCGAAGCTACACCCGAAGCTACCCCGCCATCTCAGCAGAGAAGCAGCGTGGCTTCCACGGAGCTGCTTCAGGAGCCTGTCTTCACGGCTCCTGCTAGCTACCCCGTGGATGCAATCACGGAGTCTCAGCATTGCCACCTTATGATGCAGTGGATGGAATTAAAAGTCAAGGCGGCTGTTGGCTCTGTTGCACCTCCTGAACCTGGCGCAACTTTTCACTGCCGGCCGATTCTAGAAGGATATGCTAGGGTGATGGTGGATGAAATCACATAAGGATTTGAGGACCTCCAGCTTGACCACCCTACGGGTGACGGGGAGACTCGGCTGGGTTCTTGTCTGAAGACTCCATGCCTATGGCAGAAGGAGCTCATCAACCTTCCGAACTGGACGCCTCCACCTTCTCCTCCTCCTCCGGCGAGTCAGGGCACTCCGCCTCCTCCACCGCCTCCTCCTCCGGCGAGTGATCAGGGCACTCAGCCTCCTTCTCCGGCGCGTGGCGGCACTCCGCCTCCTTCTCCGCCTGCGCCGGCGCGCCCGAGCAGCCACCAGCCTCCTCCTTCTCCGCCTCGCCAGCAAGGGCAGAAGAGACCCGCCGCCGCCCCGTCTGCTCCGGCGCGTCGTAGTCCTTCTCCTCCACCTCGTAAGCAAGCACGAAAGAAGACAGCCGTAGCCGCTCCGTCTGCTCCGACTTCTAGCAGTACAGCCAGAGGCGGGAGGCAATACAGATACGGTCCACCTCTCAAGCCTCTAGAGAAGTTACCGTACGAGAGGACCGTGGAAGAAAAAAAGAAGATCGTGGAAAAATAAGTGAAGGACTTCTTTGAAGGGGTGAAAGCAAAGAGACATCCACCTCCGGAGGAGAAGGTAGATCCAGTGAAAGCAAAGCACACTATCGATGCCCTGAGGAAACCACCAAAGTCTCCGGCAAAAACCAACTATGAGCGCTTTACTGAAAAGGTATATATCAAAGCGGAGCAGTCAGGAAGTACTAGAAGTGATCAAAGGTTAAGAGAATGACGAGCAGCTGGGAAAAAAATTGCCCAGCTCGGCGAACAAGCAAACCAATCGTGTCCCCCGCTCAATGTGTCTAGCGACATTGTCGCTAATGATCCGGGGATGGTGCCCGGTTATAACAATCTTGGAGATTACCTGCCCGACGATGTACATTTATATTTCTTGGAGGTGGATGAACACAGATACGAGTACGGGAAGCCTCTCGTCAAAGGTGAAAAATCTCTAACAACGATGATGCGAAGATTCCATGATTGGTACATGAAAACCTGCAGAGAGTCTGGTGGGACAGATACTTTGTATCTGAGAGTTAAAGAGGAGCACGACCTCGTTGGAATTGATCTGTTGTATGTTCCATTTGAGGAGTTCTTCCAGTTCTTCAATCAAAAGGCCCTCGATAAATTAACGGTCACTTGCTATTGTCTGTAAGTACTACTTCTGTCATTAAGTCTCTATATATAGCTCAGCTCTTTCATTGCATGTATTTATAATTATCCTCACTATATTATGCGGATTGAAGATCGTCGAGTGTAGAAAAGCAGAAATGTATGATATTGGGTTCATTAACACAAATCTCATAGATGAATTTCAGGTTAAAAAGAGCGCCAGAGATGCCGAGGCCAACTTGCTCAAATCATTGATAATAAATCAAAACAAAGATTTAATACTATTTCCTAACAACTTCGAGTGAGTGTTACTGTCGTGTGCATATTCAGTTTCCCTTATTACTCGAGCGAGGTTATAGTAATGTAATTGATGAGTTATGCATGCGTGCGCAGCTTCCACTATATTCTCCTGGAGATTAAGCTTGAGCGTGGACTAGTAACCATCTTAGACTCGAGACGAAAAGATCCCGAGACCTATGCGGACATGACTAAAATTCTCAACAAGTAAGTTCAATCGATCATTATCGCACCGTATCGGCAACTTTTTGTTCATTTCCTGATATCTCAAGTAATAATTATTTTATTTGTCTTGCAGGGTTTGGAAAAAGTTCACCGCAGAAGCTCCGGGACTGCCGAAGGAGCTGCGATATACATACCCGAAAGTAAGTACTACTAGCTAGCTAGTTGCGCGCATCTCCCGTTGATTCTAGCTACTTTCATCAATGCCATTTATAATGCTTCATTCTCAGTTTGATTGACCTCTATTTCTCGTAAAGTGCTTGTGGCAGGAACAAGGGAATGATTACTGTGGATACTACGTGTGCGAGTTCATCTACCACGCGACTTGCAAAGATAAGCGGGGCTACTCTAAAAGACAATATGAAGTGCGTAAGAAATAATATTCACAATTTCATTTTATTACACCATCATTTCTGTTGAGTTTCATTCATATATATGTATTAACCCCCTTCTTCAAAATAGACGTGGCAGATGCGGAATGAACTCCTACCACAAGATCGCATGAAAGCAATTCAAGAGGAATTGGAGGGATTCTTTCTTGACCACGTCATCAATAAAGCCGGAGAATACCATGTGGAACTTGAGTTCAAATGCTAGGGGATTGTAAGAGATCTTACATATTGTATATGTATGTAGCCAGTAGTGTCGGATAGATATTACGAAAACTTGTTGTTCGACCAATCTCTCGGAGAAGGAGAGGTCGATCACTTCTCTCGGTATGCATGACGAACTTCTGTACTTAATGGTTTCCTTCATTTTCTTACTAGCTAGCGTGCCGAGGGCCTCTCTATACGTATAGTACGTAGCGTCGACCAAGCACGGAGATGAGAGAGGACACTTCTCTCTATTAATTAATTAGCTACCTGACACAATATATGAAACACCTTAATTAACCATACAAAACCCCCAAATCCACCCTCCCTTTCAGAAAAAAAACAAAAACCCTAGCCCCTGAACAGCTGACGTGTGGATGCCTATTGGTCCTGGTGGTGCCACCAACCGGGACTAAAGGGCCTGCTGCCTGGGCTCGCAGCACCGGCCACATGGAGGCCCATCTGTCCCGGTTCGTGTAAGAACCGGGACTAAAGTCCTAGGGCATTAGTAACGACCTTTAAGTCCCGGTTCCTAAACCGGGACAAAAGGCCCTTATGAACCGGGACAATAGGCCCTTTTTCTACTAGTGTGCACAGAGGTCCATGGATTTTTAGGGGGATGGGTATGCTGATTGAGGATTATGATGGCAAGAAGGAACCAACGTCCTTTGAATTTGATGGATTATATGTGTGGGCTCAGATCCATAACATACCAGAACTCTATCGCAAAGCAGAGGTAGTAGATCAATTAGCCTGTCGCATCGAGTGGGTGAAATAAATTCAGCTCGCTCCCCGGCTGTTCTATGAACACTACAAAAAAAATACACTTCCGTGATTATACGTGATTGTCACAGTAGGTCGCGTTTTTTTCATGCATGTACATCCATGACAATTTTATGACAAAATCAAGATAGTCATATATGTGATGTCGTAGAAGTGTTCGATGACATTACCAAAATTATCATCACGAAAGTGTCCACTTCCATGACGATAAATCACGCGTCACAGGAGTGCTTTCGTCAAGGGTGACCGACACGTGGCATCCACCGTAACGGAACACCGTTAAGCTATCAGGTCCGGTTTTGGATCCGATAACCCGCTAACAGCCCCGACCAATGGGGATTTTTCACGTGTAAAATCATCATTGGCTGGAGGAAACACGTGTCGGCTCACCGTTGGGACAGATGTCATCCACTCATTGGACCGAAGGCGCCTATGATACGTCGACACGTGGCACAGCCGAACAGAGGCCCATTCCTGTGAAAAGGCCGACTCGTTTGACTTGGTCAAAAGGTGGCGGGCCGGCCCATGGAAAGCCTGTTAACGGTCTGTTCGCATATAGCCCATTTACAGCCCGCTAACCCAGGGCCTGTTACGAACTATCCGAATTAGGCCCAGTAGCGTCTCTGGGCCGTCCAATATGATTCCACCCATTTTAAGTTCCGGCCCATGTATGGCCCATGACGTCTTTTGGCCCATATGAGGCCCTTTGTAACTCTTGGCCCATTAACGGCCCGTGGTGAAACTGGCCCGTAATGAACAGTGTATCACTTTATACCTATTAACGGCCCATTAATCCATTGGGCTATTTGCAGCCCATGTTATCTTTCGGCCTTCTCAGGGCCCATTTATTCTTGGGCTCATTTCCAGCATTCGGTTACTTACGGCCCGTTACTACCATTTTCTGCTTGTGGGCCAAATTTAGCCCGTGGTTACAGTCAGCCCGTTTGTGGCCCGTTAATACGTTGGGTCGTTTCCATAGCGTCATCAAATACAACCAATTAACGACGGCCCGTTATGGTCAGCCCATGAACGGACGACTCCAACTCTAGCCCATTTACGGCCATAATGCGGTCTGTTTTTGGCCCATGTTTGGCTAATCGATCATACGACCCGTCTAAGGCCCATTGATGATACGGCCCGTAGAAGGCCCATTGTTTCTACGGCCCGTAGAAGGCCCATTGTTTCTACGGACCGTAGAAGGCCCATTGTTTCTACGGACCGTAGAAGGCCCATTGTTTCTACGGCCCGTAGGAAGCCCAGTGTCACTACAGTAAATATGTAGCCCATGGCCTGTTAAAGGCGGGAAACTACTATAGGTTTAGACCTGCTAATGGCCCAAGATGATTATAGGCCCACGTTTTGGCCCATATGAGTAACGGGCTGGCCTGAAGACCGACAACACTGAGATCCACTGAACCTTCCGGCCTAAATTACAGCATACCGACCAAAGAATAAACCTAGACTATACAAAGGCATATTGCATCCACTGGGAATCAAAGTTCGCTACCGGTGATAATAAAGCGCAACATGACCGCGGATTACATACACTGGGCATCAAAGGTCGCCACGAGTGCATATAAACGCGCCGACAAAAGAATATACAAAACTGAGAGCACTTCAGAAGGCACTAAACCTGGCAAGCTCGGGCCCCGCAAGCAGCCGAATAAGCTGATGAGACCTCAGTTCTGTCAATGATAGATGCTTCATCCCTAGCTGTATGGCACCATAGTGCGCAAGGCAGTCCCCTGACATCTTCATTACATCTTTGACTTCATGTCGGAGCTGAGCTAAAACAAGCCTTTCCGCTTTAAGCTGAGACTGAAGAAGTCAAACTGATTGAGGCAGCGACTGCACAAAGGTTGTCTCACTCCTGCTGGTGAGTAGCTTCAACTCACTGTCTTCATCAAGACAGGACCTTGGGGTCATCTCGTTGTCCTCAAGATGGTTTGGCTCACTATCTTTCCTAAAGTTCTGCCTGGCATAAGAGATACGACTCTGAAAGAGAAACAAGGAGACACGTAACAGGTTTCACAATTATATAAGCAAATAAATAGATCTGTTCTGCATAAGGAACATGTTTTTACAACTACAATTTAAAACTGGTAGTTGTTGCAAACATCCAATCAGATGTAAACAACAGTGGAGGAAATGATGCCTATCCAAATCTATACTAGAACAAAGTTTGAAGGCTTGAGAAGGATGAACTTACATTACATGTTAACACGGGATGGACAAAGCCCTTCTCCATGTTGATGGAAAGATAATTCAATAAATTCCCCAAATAAAATTCTTTATAAGCGTTGCCATTATTCTACATTTTGCAAAGAGGAAATATAGATCAAATAATATTGGAAGAAATAGAGGATAACGAAGCTCAGGTGCAGACTGATGATACATAATCAAATAGCAATTAATTAAGTACATCGTTACAAGGAAAAAGGTACTGATAAGAGGAATGCAGACATCAACGTGTGTAGTGGCATTGGCTTTATTCAACATTTTGGTAAGAGTAAATGTAGATATGATAATTTGGAGAAAGTGGAGGGTAGGGCAGATAAGATGCAGAGTAATGCTAGACAATCAACTATCGCGCGATGCATGTACAGTAATACCACCACCATCCGTTATTAGTTGTCGCTCAAATGGATGTATCTAGCACTATTAAGTTCTAAATACATCCAATTGATCAACAATTAATTCGATACAGAGGGAGTACATGACAACAGGTACTTACATGAGCAATCCAAAACTTCATAACCATTGTGTTAATTCTACATTTATCAAAGAGTAAATATAGATCTTATAATTTCAAGCAAAGGGAGGATAAAGAAGCGAGCATTTACTGTGATGCTACATAATCAAACAGCAATGAGTGTAAGTATGCTGACAAAGGGCAAGAGGTACTGACAAGAGCAATGCAGAGCCCAGTATTGTCGTGAGATCCTATGATCGTTTGAGCAAGGAGATTCATCTGAAATTAGTTTTCATACAAGAGAGAAGGTAAGGCACATGCAGAAATTTAGGAGTTCAAATTTTGAATTGATATCATAGACAGTACCTCACGCTGGGCTGTCAGCAGTTCTAATAGGGGTTTGGCCACTGGAGTAGGGGTAAAGTCTGTTACGGTTGGGCCTGTGTTTTCTGTGGCTGCTGGTCTATCTGATTTAACAGGTATCACTACCTTTTCCTAATACCTAGTTTGTACTCCTTGAGGATCTGCAATCACCCTCTTCCTTTTGGACATTTGACTGGAAAAACATAGTATGACGACACATGGAATAGGTACAGAAAATGGATAGGTATGGCATATACTCGTATATGATGCTTAAACTAAGCAGATGGTGTAACAAAGTAGAAGTAGTGCAAGAGGTCAGATGCAAAATATGTGCGACCAATACAACCTTGCCAAGTTAGAGCATGCACCTTGATGGGTGAATAAGATAGGCCATCCTCCACCATGCCAAATTTGTTAGCCAGTGGATTGTTCCGCAATATTCCTCTCGTGCACCCATTCTCATATTCATTTTGATAATGTTCAATACCTGACATGCATGAAAACATAAAAACAAGTGAGATTATCTTTGTAATGCAGAAGTGATTCTAATCCAATACTTCCTCCCTGTAAACCCCTTTGTGCTATCTCTGCAATTCTTCTAAGAGGTGCCATGCATCTTATAATTTGGTGTGTGCATTAATATAATGTGGCCTACTACTCAAAATATGAGAGCTCCGGAAGTGATGATACTTCGCAGATGACAGCTTCAGTAAAGAACAAGTCGACCTGACCTGACAGATTCAAAATATACTAAGGGAGAATAACTCGACCTGACCAGTCGACCGCAAGAGAAGAGGATCATCTTAAAGAAGAGCAGAAGAGCAAGCAGATTGAAGATATTACAAGTCTTTTTGTACAATGTCGGTTGGCCACCCATGATGAACCAGAGCGCACCGAGAAATACTATTCCTTCCGGTCTCTCCATATGTGGCTCACATGCATTTCAAAACTAAAGTAGGAACATTTAGCTGACCAATTAAACATCTCTCAGTTTTACTAATATCAGCATAGTATCAGATTTGAATTTGTACAACTAAGCTTGTTTAGCTCGATGGGTGGAGCAGTGTTATTACGACACGAACCACGTAGGCTGATCGTGGTCATCATAAAATGGGGAAACCGTAAGCATGATGAGTATAGTGCTGACCATGGCAGTGGGATGGCAGATCTGAAGCTGCAAACTGCACAAAGGGTAGTTAGCAACCGATATTTGCTTTGAAATAACAACTAAGATTTGGTATGGACAAGAAAGTACAGTCAACAAGTGACAAAGAAATGCAATTCTGCTGTCTCTCTATATGTCGCGACATGCATTTGGAAACTCAAATGGGACCTTTAGCTAACCAATTAAATGTGTCTGTTAACTAATATTAGTATCATATCACAATCATATTTGAACAACTAAGCTTTGGAATTTTGAGTGTTGTGTTGTTCAGCTTGAAGGGTGGAGTAATGCTAGTATGACAGAAAGCACCAACGCAGATCATAGTAGAGTAGATAAAAGGGGAAAACCCTAAGCATCAAGAGTAAAATCAGGAAAGTGGAACTAGCTGGACCAGTGGGTGGCGCACATGCTTTTCGAAATGAATATAGGAACATTAGGTGACCAATTAAACGTTCTCTGTTTTAGTAATATGAGCATCATATCAGATTCGTATTTCAACACGTAAGCTTTGGAATTATGAGTGGCATGTTGTTTCGCTTGATGGGTTGAGGTCTTGAGGAGCAGTGCTAGCACGACACGAAGCAGTGAAGCACCTACGATGATGGTAGTGAATATAAAGGGGGGAAACCATAAGGTTTACGAGTATAGTGACCGTGACATGGCGGATCTGAAGGTGCAAACCGGACAAAGCTACTTCGCAACCAATGTTTGCATTCAACTAGCCACTACGATTTGGTACGGACAAGAAAAGTACAGTAAACAATTTAAGATCTATTTTCCGGGTGAGATCAATAACTTAAGCACATATGGAAGAGTACGACCTCTCTTGCAACACCGTGTAGGCCCCTGCAGATACGTTGAGGGTGCTGCGGGGTGCGATGGCTGTCGGCAGCGGGGAAGAAGACTTTAGATGGCAGACGGCCAGGTTGGGGTATAAATCCTGTTGCCGTGGACGAGGCGGTCGTAGGAGCGGCAACGGCAAAGTGGATGACGGCGCTGATGACGCGAGACGATGCGATGAAAGGATCCTGGTCCGGCGCCGTGGATGAGAGACGTCCATCTCTTGCAGTGGACGACAGGGTAGGGGTAGCGGCTCCGGCAAGGTGGAGGATGGGGTGGCGGACGGAGGAGGCTGGCTGCAGTGGGGAGGTTGTTGTGGCGCCGACGGTGTATGAATGGGGAAATGGAGGGGGAGGGGGGATCTCAAACTTTGGGACGCGCTTGTCTGAAATGTGGCAAAGTTACGAACTTATCCTCCGTTTAAAATTTCGGACATCACATCGGTTGGGGATAGGACGGTAATCTCGCATCTCCCAAATATTTGCCGGTAACGATCTCGGGCGAGGAGAGGGTGTTTTGCCGCCCACGGTTGGCACACACGGTGTATGAACGGGGCTGACAGGTAGGGAGGTTGTGTCACGTCTGAGGGAAGTTACACATCTGCCCCTATTTAAAATATTAGCCTACTTCGATTTCGGACGAGGAGAGTTTGTTTTGCCGCCCACCGTGAATGAATGGGGAAATGGAGGGAGAGACACATGTCTTTCGGACGAGCTTGAATCAAATGTGTTTTGCCGCCCACGTTTGGCGCCCACCATGTCTGAATGGGCTCAGAGGTGGTCGTGTCACGTCTGATTGAAGTTACTAGTCTACCCCTATCGACAGCAGTGTAAATCCGGTCGATAAGGATGTCAAGTGTCAGGGGTAGACAGTAATTTCCATCTCGCGAATACTTGCTTCGGGCAGCCCACAAATGATAGTGGTTGTTTAGCCGCTTCATTCAAAACTTGGGAGAATTAGCATTCATGTTTGCCCTGGGCCCTGGCAACTAAATCCAAATCCAATTTTTATTCAATTACGAATATCCACAGATAATTCTACGTTTTGTTATTTATTTCTTCAAAACCACAACAAAGATTTATTCCACCATTATATATGATTATGATTTAGAAATGCCGTGATCTTCGAATTCAGTAGGTTGGATACACTTTGAGTCAAACTGTTATTTCATCCAATACAATATGCTCACACGAAAAACAGTTCACTTTATGTCAATCATACAAGTACTGAGGATTACCTTGCCTAAAAAATTCGGATCATTACAACACATGGACAACATAGGGGGTCTTACAACATAATCCATTCAGAGACATGACACAACATGCAAGTACAATAATCTAATGACAATTTCAACTGCTATCGAAAGAAGAACTGGGATTACCCTGGGCTTCAGATAGCAGAAGTAGCAGGACCTCCTCCGTCTTCAAATGCAACATTCTTACTTCCTCCAATTCTTGGGTTGCTTGCATAATGCGTGCAGCTAATTGCATAATTTCCAGCTTCAAGATCGAGATTACCTCATTCATGGCAGCCACACCATCTCTTTCTGCCTCTAGTAGAGCCTCACACTACTAGGGAAAACCTTATACACAGAATCTTAGCAGCAACGTGGTTTAAAAACAAACGCTACTGCAAATTAGCAGTAGCGTGCCTGAGGAAGCCGCGCTACTAATAACTCGGTAGCAATAGCGCTCTAGGTGAAACAAGCGCTACTACTATAATTGCCATGGCGTTGCCTCCAGGCTAGATATATTAGTAGCGCCCTTCCCTGGACGCGCTACTGCTAAAGTACTTAGTAGTAGCGTTTTTCTTCAAAACTCGTTGTTGCTAAGTATTGCACCTAATTAAGTTTAGTCCCATACTGCTAAGCGAACAAGGTGTTTACCACCTTAAATATGTTACTTCTCAAACTATCTCGAGCACTTGGTCTTCATTGAACTATATGTGTAGGATTTGTGGCTGCAATATGAATCCTCGCCTGTACCTATACAGGTACAGTGAGGATTCATGTTGACTATTTAGATTCTACACAAAAAGATCAATGATGACCAATGTATATTTTTGATGCGTGCTTGGACTTAGCAGTAGCGTTTTCTCTAAAACGCGCTATAGCTAATTTAGCCATAGCGCGTTTCCTAAAGTGCGCTACTGCTAGTTCGACTTAACCACCCGCGCCCGGGCTCAAAATTTCACTAAGTCATGCTTCCCCCCTATTCCCCTAACTCCTCTGTCGCCGTCGCCCGAGCCCGAGCCTGCCCTCACCGCCGCCGCCCGAGACCGCCCTCAACCTCACCGCCGCCGCTCTCGACCTCACCGTCGCCGTCCTCGACCTCACCGCCGCCGCCCGAGCCCGCCCAGGACCGCCGCCTCCCGATCCCGAGCCCGCCCTCGCCGCCCCTACCTCTCCGTCGTCGCGGAGCACCTCCCCGCCACCGGCTCTCCCCTCTCGGTAAGCCCCCCACCCCTCCCCCACCCCCTCTCTCTGATTAGTTAGTAGATGTTTTTAGTAGTAGTAGATGTTAATTTAGGGTTCATAGATAATGATTTTTAGTAGTAGTAGATGTTAACTACTAGTAGTGATGCTACTAGTTAACTAGGGCAGTATGGTTAATAGTAGATGTTTTTTACTATTGTATAATGTATTTTTTTTACTGTTTTTAGTAAGTGTTTAAAATAATTAAAAAGTAAATTAATAAACTAGTTGAACTAGTTGAATTAATAGAACTAATGTATTTTTAGTAAGAAAATTAATATAACTAGTTGAACTACTTTATTTTTAGAAAGAACTAGTTTTTTTTTTCAAATTATAGTAAGTTTATATTTAGTAAGAACTAGTTGAATTAATAGAACTAGTTGAACATGTCATATTTGTTGTTATTTTTTTAGTTTAAGCAATTATTCGGGATGTATTAGTGATAACTTATAGGGTTTTTGCTTTTGCAGAAATCAAGGAGCCCCTCCATCATCCCCGCCGTCGTCCCCGTCACCGACCCCCTCCGACCTCGAGGTGAGACCAGCCAAATCTCCATGCCAAACATGTATATCTTGTGTTGCTCAAGTAGGATATGTGGTTGCCCAAGTGGCCGGTCATGTTCAGGTTACACCTCCGAGTGGCCTATGTTTTGCCGGAGTGTTGATTAATTTCCGTCCGGCAAATTTCAGGCACTCGATATGTCCTTTTTTAGCAATGGCCATGCCGGATTTTTCCGTGAATTCTGGCATGACTTGTGCTAGAATATGTAGGAAATATCAAGTGGCCTGGATTTTCTCGAAAAATAATGATCTAATTTAGGTTTTTTAGTACATATATTTAGTTGTACAAGTTTAATCTTTGAATTATGAACATAGAAAATGTCGTACTCGAACGACAAAAGTCTCCCGGGGGAGTGCAGCTGGTGCCACGACGATCGAGGTCTGTGCGACAGGTGCCCTCACCTGGACAAAGACCGCCGCTTCAGCATTAAGCTCGAGGAGACCTTCGATGTTGAAACGGTACGCAACGACGATAAGTGTTTTTTCCGTAATTAAGCACGACTTCAACTATTTCAATGTCTAATTTTCATATTTTACAGTTCAACTAGCTTATCCCATGCCATGCAAGACGCTATGTCTTGGAGAGGATGGGTTTGGAAGACCATGAAAATTTTGAAACAAAGAAAATACACCTAAGGACCCATCATGATATGGATTTTGAAGTAAATCTGTACAATTCTCAGAGCGTAACCCATTTTGGTTGCCAAAATTGGGAAGCACTTTGCAAAATGTCTGGTTTTTATGAGGGTATGATTGTCACCATGGATCTTGGTGATCCTGGCATCGAGCAAGACAATACGGACATTTGGGTCCTTGTTGATACGCTTCCGATTCTACTGCTCTGTGAGTTTCTCAAACATAGTTATTAACTAATTTATATTGTTTATTTCAAAATATTTTACAGCTTATTTCCATTGACAGCTTATTTTGATTCTTCAAAGAATGTGCGGAAGATGGTAGACAAAACCCACTACACCGATGGCTCGGAATTAACTTATAAGGAGAAAAATCATCTGATCGCATTTTGTACTTATCTTGAGAATTACAATACCTATTATTGAACTCCTCCAAATTATGGTGAATACGTGCCACTAGTGCACGTGTTGAACCACGATAACTTCTATGGAGATACCCTGGTGAGATTTTTTACTATTACGACATCCGTGCATCTTTTGCATACTTCTAAAACTAGTACATCATTGCTAACTACGAAGTTATTATTATGTTTTTCAACAGAAAATCCCGATGGATTGTGTGCCTCATCTGATGTATCAGAATGGTCGCCTTGAAGTTCTGAACATACAGCCAGGTCATCCTACGGATCTCACCTGTGCATATCGGATTTCTAAAACCGGTGAACACATGCTAATCAAAGAATGGAAAAAATGTTTGGGCATTCGTAAGGAGGTTCTTGGAAGCAACATTAAGCGAAAGGCAAGAATTGGAGACAGGATAATATCCATTCTCCATAATGGAGAGTCAGGAGCTATCTTGTTTTTTGCTATTTTACCTTAGAGAATATAGTAGGTCCTAAGAGAATGTAGTAGGTCCTATGAGGTACAATATGTTTATTATGTGGTACAATGTGTTAGAGTTGATGCTGAGGAGTAGTTGTGATTATGACTAGTGACCAATTTGCTATGTGATGTCTCATTGATGAAAACGATGATCATGAGGAGGTGTTATATGACAATGATGTATTATGATGATAAGTTGTTAATGATATGATGATCATGGTATTTATTATATCATTGGGTGAAAGAACCGCGGATTAGTTTCAAGTGGATGTCCATCCACTTGAAACTAGTCCACGGTTCTTTCACCCCGTCATGTAATAACTCATTATGATGTAAAAACAATCTCTAAATTCCTGTTGTATGAAAACTTGTATAAAGGTGTATGAATACAACATGAAATAAAAAAGAAATAAAATACGAAATAATAATAGTAGCGCGGGCAGGGAGAAGCACTACTAGTAATTACCAGTAGCGCTCTTCTGAGAAAGCGCTACTACTAAGTCGATATAGCAGTAGCGTGGGTTAACGCATGCTACTGCTAACCTTTAGCAGTAGCGCTCCCGCCTGCGCTACTGATAGGCCTAAAACCCGCGCTGCTGCTAGGCTTTTCCCTAGTAGTGTCAACAACTATAATATCTGTGCTCAGACTGCTCTCCGGCGGTGTTGCCTCTGAACTGCTACCATCTGGTAACATGGATGGCGCACTGCTTCCACAAATAGATTCTGGGGTTGTGCATTGTGTCCTAGTGTGAACGGCATCATGAAAGGTTTCCGCTGGACATAAGTAAGAGATAGTTATCGCATGATCTAGGAAGTAAGCTTACATGGTAAACGACATACGAATTGTTGCCGAGCATGGCAAGCTATATTTAAATGGTTCAAAGCAGCATCAACCGAAAAGAAATTAAAATGGTAAGATGAAGCTAGGGATGTAAGTGGCAAATAAACGACATCCGCCAGTCCCATCTAGTTAGTTTTTGCTAGCTCCCTGATTCATTTTCCTCAAAAAACAAAAACTCTTTTGAACTATCATACCACTAGTGGACTTTAAACGGGATTAAACGGGACCCAGTTGACATCCCTGGTTGAAAGGGAGTGTACCACCGCTATATTTAAGTTGCCAAGGCATCTAAGCAGTTGAAATAATCTGAGAAAGCACTTAACAGTGTGGCCTCATATAAACTATGAAGACAGTCTTGTGATGAAGTTCAGAGGAAAAGTTAAGGACTCAAATGAACTAGGCATGCATTTCTTTACGATAGTACATCAAGCATTGCTGACATATTGGCCAACTTAGGTATAGCGTAACAAGTAACAAACAAGCATTCGAATCAAGCAATACAGCAAAGCACACAACTGAACTATTTGTTATTCTGTAGGATTACAGGTTGAGGGCACAAGTCAAGAAAGCAGCCCACATGCATTACATTTCACATGTAGTAAAACACACTGGCTTACCATATGTTGCTGTGAAGCCTCGCTATTGTTGCAATGTTCTTTGAAGATATCGTCAGCATCCCGTGGTTGCAAATCTACTTGTTGTTGTTTATTCTGCACCCTCTATTTAGGTAAAATTAATTTTAATCGCATGCACTGGTTCGAATTGATCATCAATGGTTCATCTAAACTAATGAAAGAAGGGTGTGTGCATACACGACAATATATCTGCTTCCCTCTATTTTTATGCTTGTTCGACGTGCCAACCCCAAAAGAACAAATATTTTGCTTGATGGGGTTGGCAGCTCCATAATTAATAGAAGCATAAAATTAGTCATGCAACTTGGGAAGATCAAGAACACACAAAAAAGTAATGAACAGAGGCTCGTAGCAGTGATGTCATAGCTAGCATCAGAAAATGTAGGGTAAAACGAAAAAAACCAGCGGAACCACATGCTAGTTTGCTGATGTGTAATTAAGCGTAGAGAACATGAAGCAGTCTAATGGAACCAACAGGTGGCATCAGAACAACACCATTATCATAAATATAGCATGCAAGAAGTAAAATAGTAGGCAGTGATATCTAGGAAGTACAGTAATACTTAGGACAAAACTAAAGCATATTAACTATATGTGCACTGGTATGTAATTTAGCACATGTAACATGTTCACTGCCAGAAGTATGGCCATACAGGCGCAAGCAGAATAACGCGTCTCATGAAAAACTGAATGATGCCCTGAAGAAATTCAAAGGTGCGGTGCTTATGCTAAGAAAGTGAACGTAGGCGCCGGCCGTTGGATAATAGTTCCTGATTCTCGGCAGCGTATGGGTATCGTTGGCATACTTGATAGCTAAGGATCGTCGATGGTGCTCGTGTTGCGGTTGAGTTTGGGCCGGCTGTCGCCGTCGCTGAAGCGGCTCCGGTGCTACGGTTGCGGCGCCTATCGACATACAAGAAAGCTCATCTGTGGTAAGTGAACAGTTGCACGATAAAGAGAAAAACCGAAGGAGTACAGAACGAAATAACCTGATTAGGCTGCGGCGTCGGTAAAGCAGGGCCGGTGGAGTTGAATATGGCGTCCGTGGAGCGGGTCTGGTGCAGTGGACGAAGGCTTCGGCGGTCGTGTTGTACAGTGCTTTTGGTGAGGCGGATCTGTTGCGGCGGATGAGGGCTTGTATGAAGGGCCAGCGAAGGGACGGACGAGGGAGTCAGTGAAGGGCCTACACTGTGCTGGACGAAGGTGCCGGTTAAGCAGATCCGGTGCGGTGGACCATGATGGCGGTCAAGGAGATCTGGAGCGGTGTACAAGCCAGTCGCTGAAGCGGCTCCGGTGAAGTGGTGAGTTGGCAGTTGGGGCTTCCAAGGTGCGGAAGGTAGATCCGTCGGGGTGTGAGGTCCACCGCTTGGCGGAGGAATAGATTCGGCGGCTTGCCATGGTTGGGGGGGTCAGGGAGGGGAAGGGGAGGGGCTCTGGGGAAGAGTGTTGGGGGCAAAGAGGGGAAAACAATGGAGTTACCAAAGCATCCCTTTTCCGTTCATGTGGCAGGGGTAAAACAGGAATATCATAGGGCTAAACTTTCGGGCGCGAGATTTCGATGTGAGCAGGAAGTTTGAAAGCTTTTGGCGCCTGAAATTATATTTTGCTCTTGTATGGCCAACTATGATATCATGGCCGAGAATTTGTTTGTTTTGCACGCAAAAAAAGTGCAAGTTTTAAAAATCAGTGTCTCCAACTCGAAACTTAGATTGTCCATTCAATTCAAATATGGATCATTGAGCTACTACAAGCAAATACCATCATATGGTCCAATTCAAATGAAATTCCAAATGTGTTTATCCTAAATATGATGACAAAAGCAAAAATATGTATGTGTATGAATAATGTGGATGATTATAAAGTTTGAACATGCCCGTATATGTATATCTCTAGGTTTGATATATGAATTTGAAATCACGAAATCCCGGCTTAAAAATGTACCTCCGTTAAATGAATTACAAAAGCTAATGATGGAGTCGAATTCCAAAATTCCAATCTTAGGTTTGTAATTCTAGTACATCAAAGTATATCACGCATGTTCAAAAGTATCGTTATCTCATAGTCCAAACTGTGAAACAAATTGATCAACCTTGAGTGCACACACTATTGACCATGTATATCTCAATTACGCTAAAGTCCCTCAAATATAGACACCTCACTCTTTATCTGAAGCCACCCCCCCTCGTCGCCCACCCCTCCCCCCCCACACACACACAGAAGTCGTTCTCTCCCCCGAACACCAACACACGAGCACACTAACACCCCTCTCTCTTCTAAAGTCTGGACCCCAATATAGGTCTCTATCACTTTGTCTCTTGGGCATGCACACATCTCTTCCCCCACTCTCTAGCTAGGTCTCCCGACATCTCTCTTTCCCAAGCACACGCACTATGTAGAGTGTATCTTTCCCATACACACAAAACGTCGCCCCCAAACGTCTATCTCCCTAGTTATGTGGTTCTCGCACACTCACCTCACACACCACCCCCACTGCAAAACAAGCACACTTTGTCTCCTTGTGCACCACTCTCCTCTTTCTATCTCTCCCACATGCGGACCCACCCCAGCTCCTCCCTGTATACATATATGTCGTGACTCTTTCCATAGCTCCCTAATGTATCATCATTCTCGATCTCGCACATTGTTCTCTACACCATCTATTCTAGATCTCTCATGAAGTCCCTATCACACACACGATGACACGCTCACACCCCTCTCCCACACACAATCGATGTCTCTTCCAAATAGTCTGCTCCCCCGCCCGCACCCATGCTATCCCGCTACTACACATGTCACACCATTCCCCCTTCCCTTATACTAGGTTTACATCATTAGTGGTCTCTCTACTCCACATACACACACTCCCTCTCACACACAAATGCGCGCCCAAACACACAGAGACACGCACAAACACCCATTAATCTGGATCCTCATCTCTCCCCATGTCCGCATGTGTATCTCGCACACTCACTCTCTAATTATGTATATGTGTCTCCACGTTCCACAACACAAAGCCCCATGTACATGTCTCTCTCTATCCTCCACACACATAGACACAAAGAATCTGTTATCATTGCCTTAGTCTCTAGACATATCACACACGCACACTATCTCTCTCTCTCTCTCTCTCTCAAACACGCTCAACAAGGGTTTCCCCATGAATAACTTACCGTCTATTCATCAATAGTCGTGGCAGTACGGCGAACACGAGACGTGAAAAAGAATAAATCTACACGTGCTTAGACCACCTAGTATGACTACTAGGACTAGAGCAAGCCAAAAAGCGCGCCGCCGTCACCCACTCCTTATCGGCGACGGGAAACCTTTGTTTTACACATTCAACAAGTCATTGTGCTAAGGCCTCACATGTTGAGGCGTTGAATAGAATGTAGATGCTAGTTTACAGAAACAAGTATCGATAATACGTTTGTACCTCCATACTTATATTTCTTCCCTTATAAAAAACTGAGTTGGTGATGATGGTACGCGTGCCATCTTGCAATATAGACCGTCCGATCTATATCTGACTGATGGAAATTAAACTAAAAGATACCCGCACCCCTCTCCACATTTGCAAATAAGGCCTTCCCACGTTCATCCTTATCTCCAACAACCTCATTGTTGAGCAATTAAGAAAGGAAGCCTCTAGAACAAACTGGCCTGGTGGCCGCTGCCGGCGTCGTCAATCCCCATGCCTCCGCTCAGTCCGACCACCAATCACCACCATGCCCCACTCCTCTTCACCTTATCACCTATTTCTCGAGATATCATTAGTTTTTACACATGGGATTACTCCCGCATGGGTCGATCACAATGAGTGTTTTTATAAAAAAATGCATCTTGATGTTCCGTGCAATGCACGGATCTTGCTAGTACTCCTACAGAAGACTAAGTTGGTGATGATGGTGTGTCTGCCATCCGTCTTTTGTGACCATTAGATCTACATCTAACGATTGTGAGGTAAGTTGTTGCCTTTTCTCACAAACATCCCACTTGTCTACCAATTTGTAGAAAAACCCATAATTAGTATCTTAAAGCCAACCACATCCCTCCCTGACCTCACCAAAACAGCCCAAGGAATATATTCTAATTGAAACATAATATATCTCTAGTGATATATGTATATCAAAACTAGAGTGTTTTGTATCAACTTTGTGAATAAGTATTATTCTAATTATGATTCGTTGCAACGCACATGAACATTGCTAGTATTTCCAACCATGCAAAAATTTTTCCCTAGTATTCCATAGTTTTGAGTTTTCCATCAAGATATTAGTCACTCATGGTTGATATTTACTTTCAATCATGTAGACATATGCACTATGTAACTAGCCTTGCTTATTGGGTTCCAAAGCTTAACTTTCACTCCTACTTACAATATGTAGAGTATTTAACAAAAAACTACCACTTTCAACCAGCCCTAGGAAGAATATATTGTACAAAAAATAGGAAAAACATACCCAAAATTTCTTAATCCATGCCAAAAACTACTACCTACCGATTAGGTTAGTTTAAACCCATTTATGACAGGGTTGGCCCACACGTCCGTGCTGACGAGGCACCTTAAACCAACACATTTTGTTTGACCATTGACACGAGGGACCCACATCTGACATTCTATCCTGTTATTCCCCCTCAAATCATTATTTTTCCTGAACATTACTTCAAACAATACTCATGCGTGTTCGTCGGTGGCGCCGGTGATGAGCGAGTTGGCCGCCGCTCCGCCGGAACGGCCGGACGCCGCGCTGGCCTCCGCACGGGTTGGCAGGCTAGCCTGAGCGTGACTCACGAGCGAGCAAGCCGCCGCGCTGGCCTTCGGTCGAGCCAGATGGCTGGCCTTAGCGCGGAGCGCGCGAGCAAGCCGTCGCGCCGCCGTGCCAATCTAGCAAGCAAAACCTTGCAGACAAGCAGCTGGACGGAGCTATCTTGGCTAGCTAGCGGCCGCGACCGCCGGACGGAGCTGGCATCTGGGCTGCCGCAAGATGGGCTCCGCACCGCCGGTGGTTTTGACCTCGCCTTCTGCTGGCGGCGGTAGCTGCGTCCCATGGCCGAGGATGACTAGGTGGACGGGCCGGAGGTAGGAGGTCACCCGGGGATTTTTGTGCAGACTGACATGTAGGTCGCACAAGTCATAACGCCCGGTCGAATAGAAGTCGTTGACTTAATGGGTGACATGGGCCCTGTTTGGATACTCTAAGTCCGAGGTTAGATTCTAACCCTGAACTAACTCTAACTAAAGTGGTGTTTGGATGGCAGGGTTGGATTGACAACAAATGTATCCAAACAGGGCCATGGGTTGAGACGTGCCTATAACGGCACTTTGTAGAGTAGTCGTTTCTTGGTAGGGCTGGTTGGTAAGAGCATGTACAATGGTTGATAAGGTAGTCTTATCTTAAGTCTGCCACGTATGCAAGTGGTAGTAGTTTCTTGGCATTATTAGTGGTTTCTTGCATTATTAGGGGTTTCTTGTAAGGAACAATGTACTACTAGCGACAAAAGGCAATTCTTGGTTGCGTTGTACTCCAACGAGTACTACTAGTGGTCGCGGGAGTGTATACTTCGTTTTGTGGGTTCGATCCCGGCCGAACGCACGATGGCCTTTTTTTAAATAGTAACTTCGCTGCGAGGCAATATTTTACACTGGTAGTTTGAGTTTTGAAATCAAACGGATGTGCGGCACCACAATCTAGGTGCACTGGATAGCCTAGCCACGTGAACGGGTTTTCCTTCCCAGCATCTCGCGGCTCGCGTGCTCGCCCTAGCCGCACCTTGCTTGCAGCTTCCTCATCAGCTAGTAGCATATTTAAACTAGCGCCTCCCAATTAAGCCCGAGGAGCCGGAAAAGCCTGGCGGGGCATTGGGAACTATGCAATATGGCTCTGCACGTAAAGTGCTCTACTACTACTCTGTAGCTTGTGGCGTTGCACGCATGGACTTCACTCCATTATTGGCTCTACTATAAAAGAAATTCCTCTTGACGTGTTTTTTTAAACGGAGGCAAAAGCTTTGCTTCATCTCATTCAAAAAGAAGGAACTACTAACAAAGTTCGACGAGATCCATTACACCTCCAAAAATGGAAGCGAAAAGCCTAGTTTCGCTGTATCAAATAACTCAAATGTTCTGCCCCTGCAGTAACCATCGCTGGTAAACAGGTTGCTAGTGTGTGCGTGAGAGGAGTGGCTGAGTAGGCCAGCTACGCGAGAGGAGCGACTGAATAGAGCACCGAGAGTACCCACTAGGCCACTATGCAGGTGTACTTTCCCTGCATTGATAGTACAGCGATGGTTCTAGAGAACAGTAGTACCCTCCACTTCCAACTGTAGCTCCTTGGCCCTGAGATTCAAGAGTTCAAAACTGGTGCACTATACTAGAAGTACAGTACATAGAACTATAGCCTCGCACTACTAGTTGAGAAAGTAGTACTAGTACTGCTACAGTACGAGTACGTACTCCTCCGTCACATAATGTAAGACGTTTTTTGACACTAGTTGGCGTGTACAAAAAATAGCAAAAACATACCCAAAATTTCTTAATCCACACCAAAAACTACTAGCTAGTGCCAAAAATTTCTTACTAGTGCTATTATTTACAGTACGTCCCATAATGCTAGTACTAGTAGTAAATAATAGCCTCACCCCTTCACTACAGTTGGAAGGAACGATCTACAGTTGGAAGGGACGAGGCCCTGCGGTTACTACGCTCTTATCTCCTCCTCGCCAGTTCCCCTCCCCCCGAAGAGAAGGCAGTTCGTCGCTGCTCCCATGAATTCGCCAGGCGGTTCTCCTCTTCGTCGGGGCTGGGAGACCTTGGACGACGACCCTCTGGGAGAAATCGCATGCCGCTCCGACGTACTCACCGCCGCAAGACTCGGTGCTTCCTGCACCAACTTTTTCAAGACGGTGCTTAAAATGGCTTGGGAAAAGGCCATGCTTGTTGGTCTTCCATGCGTCCTCTAGGAGAAGGTTCTTCTATGGGACAATCCTTCGAATAGTCCACCGCTCCCTGGCCATGGTTGCACATTGACTCCGCTAGAGTTGCCGACGTTGAGAGGTAGTCGGATTTTGTCCGATGAGCGGGTCAGTAATGGAGTTTGATCATGTAGTACTTAGTTATTCCATTCCCATCCCGTAATTTCTCCGCTGCCCACTGTCTTATATATAGGTCTGGGTCGGTGCCAACGAAGATTGGCTTGCATACCTCCCGCCGGATACCACCATCATTTTGCACAACATCCACAGCAGTGCGGCCGTTCCGGTAGACCCCTTCTCCACCATTGGGATCGGCCTTCCGGACTGGCTGGGCTTGAATACGTATGATGATGCCTACATGAGATTGAAGAAGATAGCAATTGCGAACCCGCCGACAAAGCGACGCGGCTACGACGATTACTATCTCATCGCGGTGTTCGACATAAGGATTGCCATCAATGCAAGAGGCAGTAACGGCAGAGGCTGGCCCATGTTGGCGGCGGCAGATTTGTACCCCTACACGTTCGAAGACGCCGTGCGCCATCTAGGCCGCATCTTTGCGGTGACAAGCCAGGGGACTTGTTTCATCTGGTTGCCATCCTATGGTACGGGAGATTACAAACGGAATGCACAAACCATCAATTGCATCCCTAACGGTACTCCATTATTTTGCAGGGACCAGTCATCCCGCGATCAAAATAAGATCGCCGATCCTGGATGTGCATTTGCATCCGCGATTCGGTCTAACCTGGAACCTTGTAGCTGACTTTGGCATATTGGGATCAACTATCTTAGTAGTCGTTACCCATGGTACCACTGATGTGCAACATGGTCACACAATCTACCACGATCGGACCGTCACCATCTACCCAGGTATTCCATTTTTTAACCCTCTCTCCTTCTCTTTCATTGTTGTACTAGTACTCTACTTACGTACTAGTAGGAGTACTTTTTACCTTGGAGGACGCGTATAGCTAGCTAGGCCCTTGAAGACTTGAACCCACTAGCTGCCACCATTTTTGTTTTTCAGTGTCTTACTATCTCATCCATGTAGCCAAGAGTGGCTATATATAATAAGCCGGTTATTTTACTTCCTCTACACCCGAGTAGTACAATTTGATGCACAGTATTACTGACCGCCATATTTGAGCACAACATTATTATGCATGGACCTTGACTATGTACGTCACCATGTGTCCAGATCTGAGATGCCGCGTGTACCAGATGAACGGCGCCGAGTTCGACCCCCGTGATGCTACGTGGGTGCCGAGGAACACTCTTGGAGAGTACTCGCTTTTCATTGGGGACAGCTACCCCATTGTGAAGCGGATGCCACCTTCCGTGCACGACACGGAAGGCCTGCCGTTCATGAAGCATGGTTGTGTCTTCAGTGCGCACCGTCGGATGAACGACATGCTGGGACACGCTATCCCTGATTTATGCCGCTTCAGCTTGGATGAGTCTCCATCGTGTGGAACCAGACTAGAAAGCTGCGACAATGATTCCCGTTGCCCACCGCCATGGATCATGCCATCCATGAAGAACACCTGGGACTGGAACCTGGAGGAGGACATGTAGCCCATCTATAACGTGTAAGTGGAGTACGGTAAATTGTGAACGGTAGCGCTGTGAATATATGTAGACTAGTCGTGCACAAATTTATCACATGAATTGGAGATGAACTTGTGTGGCATACTGGCACTACTAGAAAAAGGCTTACTAGTGGCGCACCAGTTTTGCCTACTAATGGCGCACTACTGGTGCACCACTAGCATCACGCCACTAGTAATTTTTACTAATGGCGCACCGGGCAGTGCGCCATTAGTATAGGCCACGGTGCGCCATTAGTATGCTTCCCAGGGGGCCATATATACCCATGTGCTTTGCCATACTAATGGCGCACTGCAGTGTGATGCGCCATTAGTACCCTCTGGCATACTAATGGCGCACTGCTCTGGGATGCACCATTAGTATCCTTTGGCATACTAATGGCGCACGTTGGCATGATGCGCCGTTAGTATGTATATTAGGGATTTTTTTTTCTTTTCTGATTTTTGCACAGATTACAAAATATATTATTGGACAGAAAATAAGCAGCAGGACACAGCAACAACAGATTCATCGAATACAATAGAAGATTAGTCTCCGAATACAATTCATCATATTAGTCTCGGAATTCAAAAGACCGAACGAAGATAGAACATTACAAGTCTCGAGACCGCGAGTAGCGAGTTTGTCTTCACATTACAAGTCGATATCGATCATCTAAACTACCATCACATAGAAGAGAGATGCGGTCATCACGATGAGCATCATCGCGATGAAACTGGTCTTCATCCGGTTCCTCCAACGCTCCCTCCTCTCTCCCGCTAGATAGTCCCGCTAGATAGCGCACGTATCTAGATTCCGCCTCCGCCCTAGTGGTGTACCCTTTGTAACTGTTACCGCTGAAACGGTGAACCTGTCTCCGACACTCCTCCCAGTCGTCGTAGACTCCGGGAACCTTACCCATGTACACGACATACGACGGCATCTCTATGCACTAGCCAAACAACAGACAATACATAAGCAATATATAAGTATGCAACAAAAGGATCAGAAGAGAATAGCAAGACATTAATAGCACGATTCATGGTCCTACTAACAAATAGCATCGATTACATCTAAGTTGAACGACTGTCCAAACCAAAGAGACGTACAAGTTCACTACAGTTTAATTACAACATGAGCTAATGAATGTTTCAGAACTACACATAGCATCACAACTTTCGACTCGACTCATGGGACCGGAGCGTGGATGAAGCCGCCGTCTGTCGTGATGGTCATGAAGTCGCGGGTGTTGTCAGCCTTTATTTGTAGCGTTGTGTCTATCTCGCTGTTGGACGGTTGAAATTTGAGGTAGAACTGCCCCGAGGTACGAAGGACATCTTGATGGATGATTTCTGCAAACTCCGACTGGATGCGAAAGAATTCTTGTCGGATGTCCGCGTCCTGGATTGCCCCCAAGCTTGCGGCCCAATCTTTGAGATTATTTGGTAGCAGAAGGTGATTATGGTCCCGCACGATCGCCCGCATGTGATGGAGGGTGTAGTAGGCATCCTTCTGACCGCCAGGCGGCTGCTTGACGCAGGGGAACGTCATATTGTGGGTGAACACGTGCCTGCCGTACCTACGAACTGGCCTCTTAAAGGTGCCTCCAGATGCGGCGTAGCCGGGGATAGCATCATCAAGAACTTTCTTGATATTTGTGTAGTCTATCTTGGAGTCACGGTCCGGGTCGAGATACGTGGCCATGGAATATTTCGGGCTTAAGAGGATGAGTGTGCAATGTGTGTCACTGCACGGAACACGGAATGTTAGAAAAAAAAGAACGATCGAAATCTAAGAAATCATATGTTACGGGGCGGTTAGGAGATGACTTACTCGGGAAAGTAAGGCACGAGGAAGTTATCCTTATCTGGGTTTGCCAGAATGACGCCTTCGAGGTGTGAACTCGCGACTTGCCGGTCCCCAGCGCTGCCCAAGATCTTGGCACGCATGTAGAAGGGCTCGACTATCACAATGTCCGGGGTCTTATCTCTAATGATCCGCATCTCCATACTCAGCGAAAACAGCCGAACGAAGGTGTAGTGCAGCGGATGAAGGTTAAGCATAGCAAAGATGTCATCAAATCGCAGGACGATCGTACCCCCGACGGCGCTATCCACAAAGCCCTTGCCCTCTGGCACCTTGGCCAGGAAAACCGGGTATGCCACATCATTCTCTCTGAGACGCCGCTTCTCCAAAGAAAGAACACTATCATGCAGACTCCGCATAGCACCGGTTGCAGCATTGAGCATATTTGTCGGTAGCATCGGCCTACCCGCCACATGCACCCTCCTCGAGATATCCTTAGGTGAAGGTGGTCCGTCCTGAGCACGGATCGTACTCGGTGCCGGTTGGCTCGCACTGGCGCCCTTGTTAGTCTTTCGTTTCCGTCCCTTCTTCTTGATCTGCTGTAATGGGATCGAGTTCTGCTCACATACCGCCTTCTTGAGCGTGTTGGGGCTGATAATATTTGGCACCTCAGCTATCTGAGGCTCGGTGAAGGCGGCAGCTGGAGGCGTCTCCTGAGAACTGAACGCCAGACGACGCCTGTTGCAATTGGGTTTCTCTGCCGTACCAGGTAGATCGCGGTCGTCTTTTTGAGGGTTGGGTTCTTGAGAAGGAGGCCTGCAGAACTCGTCACCGTACCCATGTTCGGCAAAGTACTTATCGACATTGGTAAATGTACCGTCGTCGTTGTCGTCGTCGTCCGGATCCTGTGCCATATGCATGTTCGGATCCTGTGCCATAGGGATGTCCGGCATGTCCGGTAGCGTTGCGGCGTTCTTGCCATGGCTTGGCGCTGGCATGACTGGCGGTCTTGTCTGTGGGGTGGTGTCCCCCTCCCCCAAACGAATCTGGCTCTTCGGCCAAAGCAGGGGCCAGCTTACACAGGCGCTGAGGGTCATCACATCATCTTCGTCGGCCCCAGCGGGTCGAATCGGAGGTAACAACTCGTCGCAGCCTGGCAGTACCCGAACCAGTTCAACCCTATAGAAGGTGGGTGGCATCGGATTACCGTGGAACACGCGGTTGCCCGGTTGAACGATTCTGCCCTTGGCGACATCGACCAACTCGTCGCCCACGAAGTGCAGGAGAGTGCAAGGAACATCGGTGGTGCCCTGCGAAAACATGTAGGGCGTCAGGGATGCCCAGTCAAAGGCAAGGAGATGAAGTCATCGGCCGAGAGGCTTAGTTACCGTGATGCCGTCGAGCTCGGCTAATGTCGAGGCACCGCCAACGGCGGGCGTGCGTGTGCAACTGATGGAGGGGCCGCTTGCTGGCGAGGTGCCGGCCGGCGTACACCCAGATGCATTAAGCTCCAATGCCCGTGCCGGCGCCGGAGACACGAATACCGCCTCCGCCGGAGACACCAATGGCGCCGCCTGTGCGTTGTGCGAGTTGCTGGCCGTGAAGCTGGGAACCAGGGGAGGCCCCTGTTGGCCGCCCGCAATCCACGTCGTCAACCCCTAAATCAAGGTAGGCACAATGGCGGTGAGCGTCGTTCCCAGTTGTTGTTGCACTTGCTCTTGGACAATCTCCGGAATCCGCGCCACTTGTGCCTTGAGTTCTTGAACCTCGCGCGACTGGCTTTCCGAGCTGGTCTTTTTCTCCTTTCGCCCACCAGCGGTATAGTATGACGACCATTTTGTGGACAAGCCTTTGCCGGCCACACGACCAGCTGACGATGGCTTACTGAGCTTATCCTTGTTTTTCATTACGTTCAACGCCCTATTTAAAGGGGTGTCAAAAGGGGAGCTCTGAGATGACCCCGCGCTACTGCTTTCAGCCTCCTGCGGAAGGAATGTGAACCATTTAGAAATTTGGCTTCATTAAGTAGAATGCAACCATATATGTAGCTAATTACGCGGGGGTGTATTCCCTACCAGAACTTTCTCAAGCGCCTTGGTCTTCGGATCCGTGGTAAGCTCTTTTGTTACCGGGTCCTCCTTGTACCGGGCCCTGACAAAGTTCCTGGTCTGCTTGTCAGGGAATTTCTCGAAGCGGGGCGGTAGGCCTTGCTCGGCACGCTCCGCGTCCTCCTTGTCCCATATAGGCTCCGCCACTCTATAACCGTCGGGACCGAGTTGGTGGACCCCTAAGTTCAACTGCCGCATTTCTTTCCCCCACTGACTTGATTCGGAGGTTGCGCTGCTCTCGCACTTGATCTTGAACTCCTTGTAGTCATCTTCGCTCATCAAAGGATATTTCGCCTTGATCTTCTCATAACTATCACCTTTTTCAATCATTGCCTTCACCGTGCTTCTCCATGTAGACAGGGCCGTGCTCATCCTCGTGAGGGCGGCACTGTTCACTTTATTCCCTGAGAGGCGTGTGTTTGCAAACTCATTGGGGAACTTTTATCGTTTGTGCAGCTTCGTGAAGAGGAGGCAGCGCAAATTCCCTCGGTCCTTATGCCTTAGGTTCTCGGTGTTGATCGAGACGGTGCTCCGGAGAATGCACCCGAGCTGAACCGAGTACCCTTGACTACATGTTTGGGCGCCGTTGGATGCCCGTCGGAGTTCACTTCAGTAAATTCCTCCTTGACAGTGCCGAGCACGTTCGGGCGCCGGTCCTTCCGTTGCCTCTTCGGTTGGCTGCCATCTGTGCGTGCGCCGCCATCATCAGTGGTGGCATCCTCGGGGGCACCATCAGTGGTCTCATCCCCGACGCCACTAGGGGTTGTGTAGTCAGGATCGGTGTCTTCCGCGGCGTCCTGATCATAGCGGTGAGGTTCCTCCTCCATCTCCTGGGACAGCTCCCAGAATTGCTTGCCGCCCGAACCGCCGGCCTCATCGTTGTGGGCCATGTTTCGCTCTAAATAGGAAAAAAGTTTGGTCAAAAAGTTGGTTATTGTCAAGGAACAAGATCTCTTAGTTGACCAAATAACCTAATTCTCGAGGAATGTCGCCAAAAAGATGGTTATTGTCAAGGAACAATTGAGAGATGTTTGTGATATTGCCTAGGTGTTTTGGGATGGAACCTGTTAGTGTGCTGTTGCTAGGTGTTGTGGGATGGAACCAGTAGCTTCCTTGCAACCCACAAAAGAGAAAGGAAAAGGGGTGAAAAGGGGGAGATGGTTAGCTTTGATGAGCAGGCAACATCTTCCTAACCCCCTTCTTCTTGTCTCCTCTCACTATCTCTCTCACACACATGGCAAGCAAGGGTGTCTGAGTGTGTGAAAAAATACTAAACTAATCCAACCACTAAAGCACTAGATCACTACTATTGGTTGATGTCAAGATACATGCTGATTAATTTTTGTTTCGGTTGAGAATCGGGCACCTTCTAGGTCAAGAAAATTGGGCATGACCTTTGCTAATTTTGTTGACCTAGGAGGGCCCCAATCTCAACCGAAACGGAAATTAATCAACATTTCAGGAGAAAGGGGTAACGAAGTGATGGGGCAAATGTGTCGGGCACCACAATGTGATCACAGAAACAAAGCAGCACCACTGGTGTTGGATTCACAGTGTAAATGATGGATGAAAAGGCCACAGACCATATGGCCCTATGCTTTCATATGGACAAAATAAAAGTTCACATGAATGGCTACTTGACTGAATGGTGCCAGGTAAACAAACTCCCAAAGTCCACTAGCAGATCCAAGATCTAATTATATTACACACAACATAGCAATTTAAGAGAATTAGAATAAGGATAGTAGGAAATGAAAAAGAATTATGCTCAAAGAGCAATGGTAACAACAAAATATTGAAACCTTTGGTAAGCATTATATTACAAAAATACAAGATATGTAGTACTACACAATATCCATAACCAGAAAACAAGACATGCATATTCTTAGGCGGAGTAAAATAGTCTTGCATTCTTGGCAGTTGTCTGCTAGTGATTTGCCTCATCATCATATCATAAGTAAAATTCTTATTCTTATTCTTATTTACTCCTTGCATTTTCATTCTTCTTCTTACTGTCAAAATTTAGAGTAAATTCTAGCCTTATTTGTACTGCTTGTGCTTGTAGTAGTAAGATTCAGGAGTAGGAGATCACAAAAGTACAGTCCACAGGTTACTCCAAGTTTCTGAATTTTCAGTAAATTTTCTGTAAGAAAAGAACTAAAAGAAAAGAAATCCTAGGGTTAAAAAATCTGGAGCAAGTCCTAGCAGAACCACAAAATGTTCATCTACTCCTAGGATGTCCTGTTCATAATTCTAGTTCATGTCCTAGGATGTGCTATTCATAATTGTTAATCCAAACAGCAGATACACAAGCACTGGATTTTACAAATGTCCAAACAATTTCATATCTGAAATGTATGATTTTCAGTAGCAGAGATTCAGAGTCATTAGTTTTGAGTGTACATCGTGAAAAACCTAGAGGATGCCGGCGGGGAGAGAAACCTAGGGGGAAGGAGGGGAGGAGAGAGGAGGAATCACCTAGAGGACGCCGGCGTCGAGGAGGCTGCGGGCGGCGATCCGGAGGAAGGGGCCCGTGATGTCGTCGGCGTCCTTGGCCGCCTTCTTGACCTTCCGAGCAGAAGAAGGCACGGGTGGTGAGAGGAGGAGGAGGAGAAGCTAGGGGGATGGGGGAAGGGAGGGAGGGGACGTACGTGCTGGGGCGGGGGTGGAGTCCGGCGGGGGTCGGGGCGGCGGCGTCGAGGCAGCGCAAGACCACAGCAGCAGACGACGTGCAGGCGCGGCGGACGGAGGGGGCGGAGCAAGGGGGCGGCGGCGTACGGTTGGGGTCGAGGAGTGGGGGATCTGGCGAGCGAGGGAGGGAGGGAGGCGACAGTGTGAGGGGAACAAGTACGTTGATTCTAATAGCGCACCTCCCCCTGGTGCGCCATAAGTACGTCGATTCTAATGGCGCACCTCCCCCTGGTGCGCCATTAGAATTTTGTTTTACTTACTAGCCCGACTGGTCAGGTTATATTCCACCTAACCCTATCTCCATCAGAACACGCCCACTAGCCCGACTGGTCAGCACGCAGCACACACACTAGGAGGTCCTGGGTTCGATTCCCAGGTTCCCCAATTTTTGTTTTTATGCATTTAAAATGCTGTTTGATATTTATTTGTGTTTAAATATGTTCAAACTTGTTTAAATCATAACAGTAATATTTTTTTTATAAAAACAGTAATGATTTTTTTTAAAAATATCATCAAATTTGTTCTTTGAAAATATAATCAAATTTGCTTTTTTTGCAAGTTTAGTTGCATTCATTTGTGACGGTGGAGCGGGCCGGGGAGGGTGCAGGGGAGAGGGTGCGGGGGGTCGTCGGCGACGGCCGGTGGAGCGGGGGAGGGTGCGGTGGGTCGTCGGCGGCGGTGGAGTGGGGGAGGGTGCGGGGGGTCGGCGGCGGCGGCCGGTGGAGCGCGGGAGATGGTGCCCATGAAATACAATCGAGAAATGAAGGCTACAATTTAAATACAATCGATCTTAGCTAGCTATCTGTTCACAATCTTCTTGCCATTATTTTTCGTAAATGGAGTTCTTCTCTTGAACGGACGTCCTTTAGGTAGGGTGGTCCTGCTTCTTCTTGTGGTGTATGCTAATACTTCATCGTCGTCGTCATGTTCCATCTTCGGGTCGCCGTACTTGTCGAAGTCTTGCTCATTGGCGACTCCATCCATTCCGATGATCTTCCTTTTGCCTCTCCTCACGACAGCACGACTGGGCTTTGATGGGTCGGTAATGAAGAAGCATTGGTCCACTTGGGAAGCCAGTACCCATGGCTCATTTTTCGCGGTGAAGTTCGCGCCTGCGGTCTTGGATTTGGCTTCGGGTATAACCATGGTGGTGAAATACCGGTCTTCTTTTATGACGCTCTTGGCCCATCTGACGCGGAACATCGGGACCTTCTCTCCAGCGTAGCTCAGCTCCCAGATCTCCTCGATCCTTCCGTAGTATCTATCCTTGTCGTTACCGGTGTAGGATTCCATTGTTACCCCGGAGTTCTGATAACCATCGCTCTTCATGTCCTTGTCCTCGGTGTAGAATGTGTAGCCGTTGATATCGTATGCCTCATACGTCATCAGGTTGTGCTCGGCGCCCTGTGACAAGGCGAATATGAGTTGTTCTTCCGTGGAAGAATCCTCATGTAAAGGGTACGACAGAAGCTTCTGCTTGAACCAACGCGTGAAACATGAGTTGTGCTCTTTGATTATATCTCCGTCTGTCCTCTGTTGGCCTCAGTCATTGTACGTCTTCTCAATAAACGTTTTGTGCTCTACCACCCAAGGATCGACCACGTCTATGTGTTGTAGCGCGACTAGGTTTGCTCTTTCAAAGTCGGCGAGTCGACCATCGAAGTCGACATGCATTTCGCGGTTGATGTCGTTCCCTGGTTGTTTCGGCCCTTCAATTAGCATACTCATGTGAACGTACTTCCTCTTCATGCACAACCAGGGGGGAAGGTTGTACATCCACACAAACACAGGCCAGGTGCTATGTGTGCTTCTCTGGCTGCCAAACGGATTGACTCCATCGGTGCTCGCGCCCAACACGATGTTCCTTGGATCGTTCCCAAATTCTGGGTGTTCGAAGTTCAACGCTTGCCACTGGCTCCCATCGTTAGGGTGACTCAGCATCTTGTCTTTTTTATTTATCTCCGGATCATTTGCGTCATCTTCTCGCTTCTCCTCCCTATCCGCGTGCCAACGCAGGAGCTTTGCTACCTTAGGGTCCGCAAAATACCGCTGCAGACGAGGAGTGATCGGAAAGTACCACACCACTTTTCGAGGAGCTTTCTTCCTCTTCTTGTATCGAGTGACGCCGCACACCGGACATATGGTAGACTCCGTGTGCTCATCCCGATAAATGATGCAATTGTTCATGCACACATGGTATTTCACGTGCGGTAAATCCAGAGGACACACGATTTTCTTCGCCTCCTCGAAACTGGTCGGGCACTTGTTCCCCTTGGGAAGACGTTCGTGCCAGAATGACATGTTCTCGTCGAAGCATGCGTCGGTCATTTTGTGCTTTACCTTCATCTCCAGAGCCATGAGCGTTACTTTCAGGCGGGTATCCTCGGGCCTGCATCCTTCATACAATGGAGTAACCGCGTCTATCTCCAGTTGATCCAGCTTGGCTTTCTCTTGGCCGGCAGCTCTTGCGTTATCCGTCTGCTTGAGAAGCAGCTCTTGAATATGAGGGTCCTGCACCCAGCCCATTGATGGTCCATCGTCGTCTGCTCCGCCGGCATCTTCATCCTCATGATCATGCCCTTCGTCTGCTCCCGCATCTTCCTCATCATCATGTCCGGCATCTTCTACATGATGACCGTGTACAGCATCACCGTCGTGATCATGTCCTGGAGATTCTTCGTCTTCTCGCCCGCCCGAGCCACGGTGGTTGTCTTGCTGCCCATCCTCATTTCTTGCCCGACCCCCATGGACGACTTCATAGTCATCTTCATCACCTTGCCACCGATAGCCATCCATGAAACCACGCAAGAGCAGGTGGTCCCGCACCTGCCCGGAATCCGGGTCCGCAATAAGGCTCTTCAGCTTGCATCTTCGACACGGACATCTTATCTCCGTCTCGTTCTTTTCAAGCATCTCGGCCTTCGCGGAGCTCAAAAACCTATTCATGATGCCTTCGGTCATCGTGCGGACCATGGTCACCTGCGAGGTAGAGCAAAACGATATTTTAGAACCAAGAAAAAATTTGGCATGACTTTCCCTAAAAATAGGACCAAAAAGAATGCATAGTGCCAAAATTCTCGCCGAAACGGAAATAAATCAACATTCCGGCAAAATATTGGCAACTATCGCATTTCAAATACCGGTACCTGCAAACACAAACATATATGCAACACCACAAACATATGCAACACCACAAACATACATAGATCTAGCTAGGACATAAAAAGTGCATGTGCACGTTGTTGGAGGGAGAACAACATAAAGATAGCTTCCCCCTTACTTACCTATCAAAAAAAGGGGCTTTAACCACGTAATTTGGATGAATTTATGGTGCAAATGAGGTGAGGAGGAGGAGGCAGCCGAGACAAGCTTGGAGGAGGGAGGAGAGAATGAAGTGGGAAAGTGAGAGGGTAGGTGTGGCTGTCCAAAATATCTAGCTCGCCCCAGGTTACTAATGGCGCACCACCACATAATGCGCCATTAGTAACCCTGGTTACTAATGGCGCACCTGCTGGTGGTGCGCCATTAGTAGTTTTGCAAAAAACACTAATGGCGCACGGGGGAGCAGTGCGCCATTACTAGCTTAAACTAGTAATGGCGCACTGCCCCAGGTGCGCCATTAGTAGTTTTGCAAAAAAGTAAAAAATAAAAAAATATTTTAGTGGCGCACTATGTTGCTGGTGCGCCATTACTAGTTACAACTAGTAATGGCGCACTATGTCCTGGTGCGCCATTAGTATGTCTGGCAAAATAAATAAAAAATTGTTACTAATGGCGCACCGCGTGTCTGGTGCGGCATTAGTGTATTTCACACTAATGGCGCACCAGCACACGGTGCGCCACTGCTACATAGCAATGGCGCACCACATGTCTGGTGCGCCATTAGTGGCCATTCCATCTATAGCCCTTTTCCTAGTAGTGCATTTCTCCTTTAGAATTTATTACTAGTAAATGTGCTATGTGTACGTGCAACTTGTGTGGTTGTTGCACGGGCTCCAACACGCTCTTTGAGAAAAAAAAACGTGCCACAGCTTTGGATATACATGACGTGGCGGCATCATACAGTAGCATCGTTCGCTACAGTTGTACTCCCTCCGTTCCAAAATACTTGACTTCCATTTGTCCAAAAATGGATGTACCTATGTACTAAAACATGTCTAGATACACCTATATTTTGACAAATGGAAGTCATGTATTGTGGAACGGAGGGAGTAGTACGCTCCTACTATGACGACAACTCCTATAAAACCTTGCGCTTGGCTCTTTGCCTCTTCGGGAGTTTCAACAATTCGTACTCATGTGAACCTTGCACTTGGCTCTTCGCCTCTTCGGAAGGTCCAACAATGATGATACTACAGTACACATTATGCTTCTGGCAATCTGACACCGATTGAACTGCTGCACGTCCACCGCGAGGGCGAGGGCGAGGGAGAGGGCGCTGTAGTCAAAACCCTCTCCTCGTCCTGCGAACCACCGCGCGTGTGGGCGAGGGAGAGGCATAGTAAGCAAGCTTCTCCTCGTTCGGCGAGTTGACGGGACACATCAAAGCAGTACTAGTACTAGTCCATACTGTGTCCTTTCCAATTAATATGGCTTAATTTGAAACGAGAAAAATACACTGGCGGTCAACGTATGTAACAATACGCTATTTACGGTCACTATATATAGTTTTGCGGTGATTATACGATCACTAGCTCATCGTAGAGCACCATATTGCACCCTACTGACCGACCACGTAGTCGACGTGGCACTTTGTTGACTAGTTAAATTGTCACCCTGTTTCTGCGTCCCACCTGTCAGTTAGCAGAGCAAAGAAATCAGCTAAAAACAAAGAGTGTAGTACATCTACACTTCCAATGCATTTAGCCTTTAATCTAAATCGATATTGATTGACTAATGCACCAACTTGTGCTCTAGGTATAGGCTACATGTCTATCCTTAATTACAGCATGCAATGACCTTCATTTAATCTTCTTCTCTCAATGGACGCATGCACACATAAGTCTGCTACTTTTGGGCGTTAATTATGCCCTAGTCAATGTGTAAATCTCTAAATGTATAGTATTTCACGGACGTAGGGAGTAGGTTGAGCACTTGAGTGCGAGCGTGTGTGTTGCGTCGTGTGCTGTGTGCCGCATGGGTGCGTGAGTGTTGCGTGCGTCCATGTGTACGTGTGAGTGTTGCATGTTGCATGCATGCGTGCATGCATGGGGCTTACTCCCTCCCATTGACATGTTCATATTTCAAGCTTCCTCTGTTCCCTCCATATGGTGATACTCCCTCTGTTCCCAAATACGGAGTAAAATCCTCCCTCTGTTCCCAAATATGGAGTAAAATCCTCCCTCTGTTCCCAAATACGGAGTATTGTCTTTCTAGAGATTTCAACAAGTGACTACGTACGGAGCAAAATGAGTGAAGTGAGCGTAGAGGCATAGGGATAATGTAGAAAGGAAGTATTCGTGATCCATTATTCCCCATCTCGGTCAGAGAGAACTATTCAACTAGTCTTCGCAGTGAAGTGACAATACACGCTGCAGCAGATGGGACACTTAATTAATAAGCTGAACTAGCGTGTTGGTGTTACTAAATCAGCCTTACCCAGTACTGCCATCATGTTTGCCAGTAGAGCACGCTTCTGTCCTCCATTAACTGACATATGGGCCCTCTTGTGGTAGACACATATGTCATCGGTGTAACTATTTACACTCCAAAGGACGGTATATCCTGGTAGTAGTAGTAGAATTGAGATTTAATGCACTTTCTTCCCCGTCTTCCACTCTTCTTCCTCCTCTCTTCCCCATCGTCAGCCGCACACCGTTTCCCCCCGCTCTCTGCTCGCCCGCCCGCGCTATCTTCCTTGGTAGCTCGCCCACCCGAATCCACTTCCCCGCTGGCTCACAGGCACCGAAAACCCCAATGGCAGAACCGACTGACACGCAGAGCCGCGATTGGAATTCCCTCCCTGATGTTCTCTTGGAGCAGATCTGTAATCGTATGGACCTACTCAGCACCGTCCGTCTGGCCGCATGCTTGGTGTCTTTGTACCGTCTACTCGTCTGCAACCGGCCGGCTCTTTTCAAGACACCCTGCTTGCTGATGCCCGATCCTCGCAGGTGGCCCAGACACCGACTTGACGATCCTACGGAGGTTGCCGTGGTGCCCCTCGACATGCTACCACTACCCGTCCACCTGTCCTTCATGCGCGGCCACTACTGGCGGGCATGAAGGCCAACTGGATCATCCTCATCCACCAATCCGGTAGTCCGTGGCGTCTCGTGGATATCTACACCCAGCGAGTGATCACCCTTCCATCCTTGGATACCGCCGCCATCGAGCCTCGCGGCCTGCCAGACACTCCTGCCTACTACGCACGAGACGCGTCGAGCTTTTGGCTCGACCTCTGTTTGCTGAAGGTTGTAATCTGCGAAGTGCCCACACCATTAGAAGACTACATGGATTACAAGCTCATTGTCGTGTTCAACGTGGGATTAGTCTATCTGGAACCCGGTCGCCATACATGGTTATGGCTCATCGCCGATTGTCTTTACCCAACACTTCTGTCTGATGCTATAGTGCACGATGGCATCGTTTATGCGGTCGATGCACAGATTGGCTGCCTATACTGGTGGAATCTATCGTCGTGTAATTGTTCTAGCTCATCTCATCTTTACCTTAAGAATACGACTGCCTGTTCATTGTTACAAATTTAGAATATATAGTATGTCTATAACCACATCATTGCTATATGTTCCTCTCATTTCCTAGATTTTTATGACCACACATGTTATTGTTAGAGTTGATATGAGAACAATTGGTATCTCATGATTGTTAGAATACATATTATGAATATAACCTCATGATTGCTATATGTTACTCTCATTTCCAGGATTTTTATAACAACGTATGTTACTGCTTAGAGTTGATATGATAACTGTAGTAAGTGCTATGGTAAAATATGAGTAGGCCCTGTCATATCTGTTTTCCTCTCATTGTTACATGATGTTCGAACCATGATATATTGCTAGAATATAAAAGTCATTGGCTTATTTTTTTTAACTTGGTGTATGATTATGACCACGACATTGCAATTCTCTGTCTATGATATGTGTCACTATTATAATAATCTTAATTCCACACATACTCTGAACATGATTGTTTATTTTTGTCCTTTTGGTCTCCAATTTGAATTGTTGCAGCAGACGCAAATGCGCTGGCCTTCATGATTCCAGGACCTGGAATCATACCAGCCGATGGGTGGTGGTTTATCGCTCGTTCAGGTGATGGTGGTCATTTGATGCTCATTTGCACGTACCAAATTGACCAAACCATTTCATCAAACCACATGCAGTACAATGCCTGGGGCGTTCGTGACATTGATGGCTATGGCTGCTTCGTGTTCGAGAAAGATCCCAGCTCTGTTGGGCCAGGCGTATTCAACTGGAGGCGGGATTACAGCCTCGGCAACCACTCCATGTTCCTCGGGCTCAATTATCCGATCATCCAACCAATCATCGATCATATCACCGGCGATGATAACCGTGCTATGAAACTTCCATTCGCCAGGGGGGACTGTGTTTACACATCATACCATGGGTTTCATGAATCACCATATCCGGAGATTCGTCGACACAGCTTGTTGCCAGATAATCTTCAGTGTGTGAAAGGTATCAAGCTTCCATGCGATGGATGGCTTTTGCAAACCTGACAAGCGGCGATGTGGTTCATGCCAACAGCAAATATGCACAACTTGATTCGTACTGATATGTAGACTGAGCCATGTATTCTGCTGCTATAACACGACCCTCTTTTGTTGGATATTATGTACTGTTGTCAGTTTGAAGCACTCCTCTGGTTTGAAGGATAGATACCTTTCTGGGATCAGGTGCATCCTAACTCACCTGCGCAGGATGTACTGATAATGATGATGGAGATGCTGTGCAGTATATATATCACTTAGGCTTCAAGTGTGTACTTGTTAGTTAAACCTATGGTTAAAATGTGACACTAAATACGACTAGTTAGTAGTACAGTAGCAGTACTAGTATACGTCGGTCAAATTATTCATCATGTCCACACATTGAGTTGACGTGACAAAACGCTGCGCGTGAGGTGATACAAGAATCCCGGCGGCGTACGTGTTCGGGTATTCTAGACTTCAGATTTGGAGTACCACTTATCTGTCGAAATCTTTCATCATTCACTTAAAACAGTCGATTGATCATACATTGAGTACCATATAACTGGAATTAACCCATGCAAGTCGAAGAAGGATTGGCCGGTGCCGCCGGCTGGCGTCAAGTTCGATCCCACGGATCTGGAGCTGATCGAGCACCTTGAGGCCAAAGTGAGTGCTGACAGCGCGAGATCTCACCCTCTCATTGATTTGTTCATACCAACCATCGACAGCGAGCACGGCATATGCTACACCCATCCTGAGAAACTTCCAGGTAAGACACCGATCGGCCGTCTACTTGCACAAACATATTCCTTTGTTTATAGCTCTATTTTTCTTTTTAGACGCAGACCTGGTGAAGTAATTACAATTTCACAGTTAATAAAAAGTGAAACAAGTGACTGCAACATGCCAAAGATGTTATGAAAATGCCAACTACGTACACCAAAACCTGTATTCGACAATACTGCAGGTATCACACTGAGTGGCCTAAGCAAGCATTTCTTCCAGCGCAATTCTAGGGCGTTCAAAAGGGGCACGTGGACGCATCGCAAGATACAGTCGGAGTGCGGCATGCACGCGATGTGGCACAACACCGGCAATACCTTGCTGGTGATGGTCAACGGCCAACAGATGGGCAGCAAAAAGGTTCTGGTGCTGCACACCAACAAGAACTTTGACCAGCAGAGGACCAACTGGGTGATGCACCAGTACCACCTTGGGGACCTGGAGCAAGAGAAGGAGCGGGAGCTGGTCCTCTGCAAGATTTTCTACCAAACGAACACTAGGGCCAGGAGTAAAAAGATTATAAGTTAGTTTGGTATTGGTACTTGTACTACCTTGTCGTCCGCAAGTTGGTATTGTTGTTAACGATGTTTTGGTATGAACTTGGCATTTTATTCCAACCATCATGCCGAGGGTCAACGTGGATATAAAGGTGAATCATTTGTTTCGAAACGAATTTTCAGGCACCTAAGTTTTATTTGATGGGTAGCATAAGCACCTGCCGTTCGAATTCCCAGTTCTCCAAATTTTTCGAAACAAGTGCATGCTCTTATTATCACGATGAAAAAACAATATCCCTGCTGCATCCCAGTTATCAGTCTGTACTTGCAGAATCCTCTCGTTTATTGAGCACATATATTGTTTTTTCAGGTCGAGCAAGTTTCAATTGGGCTGTAGACTGCCCAGGCTTGGTTTTTTTTCAACAGGCCCAGCCCATGACGACAACGGGGCACAAAGATCCAGCAGGTATCTACTGGCCTCTGGCCCGCCAGTGTTAGTTATATTTCGTCTTACAACATCCGCAGGCACTTTCTTTACTGAATCAAACACACAACCCAGTTCTATTTTCCTCTTGAAACGCATGTCCTACATCCGTTTTCTAATCTCTACTTATAGTTTTACTAGTTCATATACACGTATCATTATATTGAAAATACATAAAATTCACTTTTCATATTTACATCCTCATTTTTGTTGTTGTTTTCCCTCCCAGCGCTGATTTTTTTTACCACTGGTTTTCCCTTAAACCAACTCAATTGTCCCACCTCTTATTTGCTTACAAAAACAAAACGATTTTTTTGGGCAAATCAATAAGTTCTTAAAAAAATGTTTATCATTTCGGGATTACAAAAGTTCGGACTCAACCGAAATATGCAAAATAAGGTTGAACTTTTTGACCGTGGTCCTGGGCAGAAAATGGGTTGTAATAAATTACTTAAGAATTAGGAAATGGGCTGCAAATTATTAAAAATAGCAAATGGGCTCTATGTTGTCTGCCACAGATTTGGAGGCTGACTTGTGGGCCTACTGTGTCCATGCGTACACAAGGTTTATCAAAAAAGAAACTTAGTCAAAAATCGACTCTACCAGCATCAGACCGTTAGATGTCAATCTAACGGGAATCGTGCTTCTTCAGTCTCTGATCTTCCTGCCCCAGCCGCCCAAACCAGCGCCGTCGGAACCGCCTGCTCCCGCCTCCCGTGGCCGGCTGTGCTGCCGGGCAGGCCTCATGGCCCCATCATATACTCGCATCCCTGGCATGTCTATCCCTCTACTCACCCACACCTCCTGTTATTTTCCGGCGGCGGCGGCCGAACCAGTCAACCCTCGTACTCTCCACTGCATGGGCAGCCACTGTCGTGTCTTCCCGGCTCCGTGTCGTTCCCTTCGTAGGCCTCGCCGTCGTCCACCGCCCTCGTGCTCTCGGCGCGGCGTGGTCAACGTGCTCAACGAACGACATCCATCGGAAGTGGACTGTACGTGGAGAGGCTGACAGCTGGGTCCACGGCCGCACACAAGGAAATGCCTCCTTATTACGCGCAAAATAATGATTCCTCCACCTAACATCTGGGACCCGCCGGAAGGGCCTCTGTATTTCATTAAAAAAATGTTCCCTCTACTGACAGGTCGGACCCACCAACTATATCTTCGCACGCAAGGAAGTGCCTCCTTATTGCGCACAAAAAATGAATACCCCCTGCCAACTGGGACCCACCACAGTGGGAGGCTGACTTGTGGGCCTACTAAGTTGACGGGGACGGAGGGCTTTGTCAACTTAGTCAATATGAACGATTCTAGCTCCAGTGACCGTACGATGTCCATCCAACGGCCTTAGTGCTTCTTCAACCTCTGGTCTTCTTGCTCCAGCCGCCCAAAGCAGCGCCGGTCATGCCGCCTGCTCCTGCCTCCTGTGGCCGGCTGTGCTGCCGCGGAGGCCTCACCGCCCCCATACTACTCCCACCGCTGGCCGGGCCATCCCTCCACTCACCCACACCCCCTGTTATTCTGCGGCGACGGCAGCCTCACACCGCAGCTGAACCAGTGAACCCTCGTACTCCTCTCCGCATGGGTATCCACTGTCGCGTCTTCCCCGGCTCCGCGTCCTCCCCTTCCTAGGCCTCACCGTCGTCCACTGCCTTGGTGCTCTCAGCACGGCGTGGTCAATGTGGTCAACGACCGACTTCGATAGGAAGAGTAATGTACGTGGAGAGGCTGACAGCTGGGTCCACGGCCACAGCCCAGTTTTTTTGTGATTTGCCAAGTAAGTCGCTTTGTAAGGCCTGTTGGGCTGCAAATCTTTCAAGACGAGGAGAGCTTCATTCGGCTGGCCGAGAAAATGGCCTATCAGTAATGAGAAATGGGTTGTACATTTTTAAAACACATCAAACCGGCAATTAGATTCAAATTTCTTTTTTTCATTTCGAGATTTTAAATTGCATTGATTTTTAAGCATGGACAATTTGTTGGATTTTATATTGATATACATTTATTTTTAAAATCAGTTTGAATGTGACTCGAAATTTCGGGATTAAAAACAGTTCGGAACGCACCGAAATATGCAAAATTTCATATAATTTTTTAACCGTGGCCACAATATGGGCTGTAATGCTAACAAAAAGAATATGGGCTCCAAAAAAACCTTAAGAATTAGCAAATGGGCTGTAAATTATTAGAAATAATGGAAGATGGGTTGTATGATGTTTTCCGCAGATTTGAGGCTTTCCTAAAAAAAAGGTTGACGCACAAGCAGTGACTGTTGGATGTCCATCCAACGGCCGTCGTGCTTCTTCAATCTCTGCTCTTCCTGCTCCAGCCGCTCAAACTAGCGCCGGCGGGACTGCCTGCTCCCTCCTCCCTGCGGCCGGCTGTGCTGCCGCGCAGGCCTCACAACCCCACCATACTCACATCGCTGTCCTAGCCATCCCTCTACTCACCCACACCTGCTGTAATTCTCCGGCGACGGCAGACGAACCAGTAAACCCTCGTACAGTCGTACTCCCCTCTGCGTGGGAAACAACTGCCAAGTCTTCCCTGCCTCCATGTTGTTCCCTTCGTAGGCCTCGCCGTCGTCCACCGCCCTGGTGCTCTCGGCGCGGCCTGGTCAATGTGGTCAACGACCGACATGCATCTGAAGTGGACTGTACGTGGAAAGGCTGACAGCTGGGTCCACGGCCGCACGAAAGGAAATGCCTCCTTATTACGCGCAAAATAATGATTCCTCCACCTGACATCTGGGACCCACCGAAAGGGCCTCTGTATTTCGCGAAAAAAACGTTACCGCCGCTGATAGCTTGGACCCACGAGCTATATCTTCGCACACAAGGAAGTGCCTACTTATTACGCACAAAAAAAATGAATACTCCCCTTGCTAGCTGGGACCCAGTATAGTGGCAGGCTGACTTGTGGGCCTACTAAGTTGATGGGGACGGAGGGCTTTGTCAACTTAGTCAATATGCACGATTCTAGCTCCAGTGAACGTACGATGTCCATCCAACGGCCGTAGTGCTTCTTCAACCTCTGGTCTTCTTGCTCCAGCCGCCCAAACCAGCGCCGGTCGTGCCTCGTGCTCCTGCCTCGCGTGGCCGGCTGCAATGCGGCGGAGGCCTCACCGTCCCCTAACTACTCCCACCGCTGGCCAGGCCATCCGCCCATCCCTCTACTCACCCACACCCCATGTTATTCTGCGGCGATGGCAGCCTCACACCGCAGCGAACCAGTGAAACCTCATACACCTCTACGCGTGGGCATCCACTGTCGCGTCTTCCCCGCCTCCGCGTCGTCCCCTTCCTAGGCCTCGCCGTCGTCCACGGCCCTGGTGCTCTCGGCGCGGCGTGGTCAACGTGGTCAAGGAACGGCTTCCATCGGACGTGGACTGTACGTGGAGAGGCTGACAGCTGGGTCCACGGTCGCAGCAAGGAAGTGCCTCCTTATTACGCGCAAAATAATTATTCCTCCACCTGACAGCAAGGACCCACCAGACGGGCCACCGTATTTCGCGAAAAAACTGTTTCGCCCTGACTGCTGGGACCCACGAGCTACATCTTCGGATGCAAGGAAGTGCGTCCGGGCAAAAAAAAACGATTCGCCCCCCTGACTGCTGGGACCCACCAGCTACATCTTCGCAGGCAAGGAAGTGCCTGACAGTCGGGACCCACCTGGTCGAAGCGTACGTAGCGTTGTCATTCTGATCGCGAACGTGTACGTACATACTGGTCGATGTAGAGGCGCGCATGTGTTGTAGTAGAGGCGCGCACGTAGCATGTACACGTACGTACCGCGACAAGTGTGCAAGAAAGAAAATACGGCCACGTACGTACATACGGGCAGGGTCTCGAACACCTGCACGCGCATACGTACGGCCAGGGCTCGTGTACATGGCTGGGTCAGAATGGAGAAACTGCGTCGTCGTGTTCACGGGGAGCCAACCGGCTGGGTCGGAACGGAATGCGTCGTCGTGTTCATCACGAGGGCTTGGACGGAACAGCCAATGGAAACAAGGCCTGGCGTACCGCAGAACGGAGGAAACGGCCTTGTGTTCGACCGACCACGTTCGAAACGGGATCCTGTTCATCGGGAGGGGTCTGGCGTACCGCAAAACGGAGGAAACGGACCTCCTACGGTCGAAACGGGGGTCCTGTTGACCGGGAGGGGTGTGGCGTACCGCAAAACAGAGGAAACGGACTTGTGTTGGAGCGCTACGGTCGAAACATGGGTCCTGTTCATCGGGAGGGGTGTGGCGTACCGCAAAACGGGACTCCACGGGATACTGTTCATCTCCACTGTCGACCGCCTCCAGCCTCCACGGGCTACTGTTCATCCACCGTCGATCTCCTCCAGCCTCCACCTGCGACTGTTCATCGACGGGCTCCTATTCATCCAGACTCCACCGCACTCTACTCCACCGGCTACTGTTCAACCAGCCCTCTCCATGGGCTCCTGTTCAACCACCCCTCCACGAGCTACTGTTCATCCAGCCCTCCACCGTCTACTGTTCATTCTGCCCTCCACGGGGTGGTCCTGTTCATCCAGCCCTCCACGGGGTCCTGTTCATCCAGCCCCAACCGGCTCGATCGATCGGGGTCCTGTTCATCCGGAGGCAACACCACGGGGTTCTGTTCATCCACCCCCACCGGGAACAGTTCATCCAAACCCCCCAGCAATGCTCACTGTTCATCCAGAGGCAGCATCGATCAGCTTCAGTTAGCAGCAGTAGTGAAGGAATCGCTCGATCGGGTTCAGTTAACAGCCATTGATCGATCGATCGGGTTCAGTTAGCAGCAGTAGTGAAGGAATCGCTCGATCGGGTTCAGTTAACAGCCATTGATCGATCGATCGGGTTCAGTTAGAGCCCAACACCTCGCTCGGGTTCAGTTAGAGCCCAACGCCTCGCACCCACGGGCGTGCGTGTATGAGAGAAACACGCATCGCTCGGCCCCGACCACCCACCGTAACCGGGAACACCCCGATATTTTCCTCGCCCTCGCTTCTACCACGGTTTTTTCCGTCATGGACGGCCCAAAGAATGTCATGCAGCTACGTCTCCCGCCTGCCCAGGACGAAAAGCCCATTTTCTGTCATGATTTTTTGTCATAGAAGTAGGAGCCCACCACATCTATGATGATACCGGGTTTTGTCACAATTATCGTCATAGAAGTGTCATAAGTATGACAGAAAAAATCCGTTTGGCCCAAAATGTCACGGATGTGTCTTTTTTTTGTAGTGGAAGGAGATTATGTTAGGGTCTAGGCTAGGGTTATTGTAAACGAACCTCTAACATGGGTTACACCTCTGAATGTTGTGGGAGAGGGAAGAATGCGCCTCCCGAGGAAGTACGAGAAGATCCCTTACTTCTGCAAGGTATGTGGATTCATGGGCCATAACCACGAGGAGTGTGGCGATGGTGTCCGGGAGGAGAAACACAAGCAGTGGGGTAGTTGGATGCTGGCACAAAGAAGGGAAATCATACAAGAGCAGCAAGGCGGCTGGGCCCCTCGTGGAGGCCGTTCGGGCGGCAGAGGTAGACGAAGGGCACGCCGGGGCACCCAAGCTCCCCGTCAGTGCTCCCCACTGCGTAAGCGCTCATCTCAGGACGCTAGCTTTGATACGACCGCTGAGGAGGAAGAAGTAACCAACACGCTGAAGACTGGGGAGGCAAGCACTACTACGAAAATGCTTATAGATAGAATTTTACCAATAGCTTTTGTTTATGACCCCACGCTACTAGTAGTTAGTAGTAGCGCTGGGTAGAAAGCGCGCTACTGGTATGAATTAGCAGCAGCGCTTGTTACCTAGCCCCACACTATTGCTAAGTGTAACACAGCACACCCCTTGTTCAATAAATATTAGCAGCGCTGGTCGTCCAACCGACGCTACTGTTAGTTTTGGATCTATAGCGCCTGTTTAGATAAATGCGCTACTGCTATTTTTCTATGTATAACATTTTACAAGTAGCGTGTTTTTCTAGACCACGCTATAGGTAGTGCAACACTAGCCGTAGATGTTTTGCAAGCTGCCATAGCAGTAGCGTGTTTTGGCTCCCCGCGCTACTGCTATGGTCGCCAGCCACCTACCACCTTTCCCCTCCTTCCCCCCCTTTCTTCTTCCTCTACCCCTTTCTTTCTCCCCCTTTCCTTGCACCTTGCTTGTTCTAATGCTCCCCCTCCACCACCCCTCCAATAGAGCCCTCCCTTCTTCTCTTCTTTGCCCTTCCACCACCCCCCTCTTCTTTGCCCCTCCATCACACCCCTCCATTAGAGCCCTCCCATCACCACCCTCCTCTTTCTTTGCCCTCCACCACCACCCCCTCCATTAATGCCCTCCCTCCCCCTCTTCTTTTCCCTCCACCACCCCCTCCCATTAACGCATTCCCTCTTCTCCTCTCTCCCTCTCCTCCCACTCTCTCCCTAGCTCTCTCTCTCTCCCTAGGGAGCTAGCTAGCTAGTTAGAGCTATATATATATCTAGAGCTACTAGGTAATTAAGAAGAAAGGTGCTCGATATCCCTCTCGACACATAGGTGAGCAAAAAAAATGTTTTTGTGTGGATAAGGACCGAAACTATATATATATACATATGGGCGATATGAGAATATACCGAATTGTGTGGGGCATAATTTGAGTTGCCTACATTGTGTATTTGATGAAATAATGTGGGTGACATGAGTTGCCTATGTTTTGCCGAAATGTCGATTCAATTCCGTTTCGGCGAATTTCGGGCAAACTCAATATGTCCTATGTTTAGGGAAGGTCATGCCGAATTTTTGTATGAATTTGATCCATGCATGCATATATACGTGGTTATAATATTTGCTCCGCGCGCAGGTGATCATGAAGGTCAATGGAAGGATGGTGGAAAGATACTGGCAATCCGCTGTGGACGACATGTATGAAAAAAGACTGAAGGATGTTTTATGTCCGTGTCGAAAATGCAAAGGAATGGTCAGGCTCGACCCCTTTGAGGATGGCACATTCAAGGCGCACCTGCTCATGCATGGTTTCATGCATGGCCATACTCGGTGGATAAGTGAAGATGATGATGATGATGAGGATGTCGACGGGGCAGGAAATAACAACATGGGGCCACCAGACGAAGAGATGACCGATTATGTGCCCAAAGAGGAAAATGGCCTCCGAAATGTCGATGGCGAAGAGGCAGTTCAAGGCGGAGAAGACGCAGACACGCCGCCGTCTTCGTCGCTACTAAGTTCAGCCATGCGAGACCCGCATGTTCGAGACCTGCTTCGCAAGAAGACGACTAGCGACAGAGCTGCTTCTAGAGAGGAGGCCAAACTGGCGCAACTGGAGGTAGACTCGGTGACTCCTTTGTATGATGGTTGCAATCCCGAGGTGACCCGCTTGCGTTTCACACTAGAACTTCTAAAGACGAAGGCAAAAAACAAATGGACAGATACAAGCCTGGATGAGCTTCTGAAGTATCTAAAGAAGGTTCTTCCCGCGGGAAGCCTGTGTCCTACTAGTGTCAAGGAGGCAAAGAAAATCGTGTGCCCTCTTGATCTGCCACACATTAGATATCACACATGCATCAATGATTGCATCATATATCGGAACGAGCATGAGGAAAAACCCATCTGTCCAAGGTGCAATGCTTCACGATATAAAAAGGCCGGAAAGAAAGCTCCACAGAAAGTTGTATGGTACTTTCCGATCACTCCGCGTCTACAGCGGTATTTCGTAGATCCTAAGGAAGAAAAGCTTATGTGCTGGCACGCGGAGAGGGTGAAGCCAGATGATGGAGATGAGCCGAAGCTGAGACACCTCGCATATGCTAGCCAGTGGAGAGCATTAAATGTTGAATTTGATTTTTTCGCAAATGATCCAAGGAACATCGTGCTTGGCGCTAGTAGTGATGGCATGAATCCATTTGGCAACCAGAACACCAATCATAGCACATGGCCCGTGTTTGTATGGATGTACAACCTCCCCCTGGTTGTGCATGAAGGAAAATTACATACACATGGCTATGCTTATTCAAGGGCCGAGACAACCGGGAAATGATATAAATTTGTATCTCGGGTTACTGAAAGAGGAGCTACATACCTTATGGACAACGCCGGCCAAGACATGGGATGCAAGCAAAGGAGAGTATTTCTACATGAGAGCCGCGCTGATCACGACCGTGCAAGACTATCTCGGTTACGACTATCTCTCCGGCCAGGTGTGCCACGGATATTGCGGATGCATGAGGTGCATGGAAGATACAACTTCTGTGCAACTATCGAAAGATGGCGGGTCTTCGAAAATCGTTTACATGGGGCATCGAAGATGGCTCGAGAAGGATGACCCATGGAGAAAGCGTGGAGATCTATTCAATGGTAAGGCTGAGCATCGAGGTCCTCCACGTAAGCGTAGCGGTGCAGAAATATATAAGTTATTGAAGAACTGGGAAGAGTGCCCCTCGCCGAGAAAGACGAAAAAGGCGCCGGAGCCCCTGCTGTATGGAAGACGAGATCTGTTTTCTGGGACTTGGAATACTGGCCCATACTCGACACGCCTCATAGCCTTGATCAAATGCATATCACAAAAAATATCCTTGAGAGTTTTCTTGCAACATTGATGAACATGCTGGAGAGGACCAAGGATGGGCCGAAGGCAAGAAAAGACTTGGAATTTTTGAATAGCAGGAAAGATCTCCAAATGCCCGGTAAAAGGTCGTCAAAGGAGACCGAGACGGAGATGGAGATGGAAGATAGGGGCAAAAAAGTAAACAAGAAGGAAGAACAATATTGCCCCCCCCTCTTGCTTCACCTTAGATCCGAAGGAGGTCAATCAATTGTTCAAGTGCCTTGCCGGAATCAAAGTTAGTTCCGGATACTGTGGGAAGATAAGCAGATATCTAGACACTAAGAAAAAAAGATTGAGTGGGATGAAGTCTCACGACTGTCATGTGATGATGACGCAGTTACTCCCGGTTGCACTTAGAGGGATTATGGACACACATGTGCGTGAGACGCTTACTAACCTATGCCACTTTTTTGATGCTATCTCTCAAAAGTCGATCAGTGTTTAGCAACTACATAGGCTACAGGAAGAGATCGTTGTCATACTGAATGAGCTAGAGATGTACTTCCCGCCCGCGTTCTTTGAAGTCATGGTGCATCTATGTGTCCACATCGTGGACGACATCATCGACCTAGGGCCGACATTCCTGCACAGCATGATGCCGTTCAAGAGGATGAATGGCATCATCAAAGGATTTGTTCGTAACATGTCCCGTCCAGATGGAAGCATAGCCCAGGGATATCTGACCAAAGAGTGCATCTCTTTCTGTGAGAGTTATCTAGTACGCACCGGAGACCCTGTTGTTGGTTTGCCCATCAACAAGCACTATGGAAGGCTCGAAGGCGAAGGTCACACCAACGGTCATAGGGATGTGAATGTGTTACGCTCGGGCCGACAAAACAACCTAGACAGGGCAAACTTAGTAGTGCTACAACACCTAGATGTGCTAGATGATTTCGTGACACTGCACAAAGAGACCATCGCAAAGAAGTATCGTGACCGCGGGGTGCACAGGACGGACGCTGAAGTTATTAGAGAGCACAACTCCACTTTCTTGCGTTGGTTCAAAGAGCGAGTTCTGGCTAATCCCCCGGAAGAAGGTTGTCCGAACGGAACGCTCATATACGCCTTAGCACATGGCCCCTCGACCAACCTCGCGACTTATCAAGCATACGATATCAACGGATACACGTTCTACACGGGGGAGAAAGATATAAACAGTGATGACCAAAACTCAGGGGTGACGATGGAAGCCATGATCGGGAATGTAATTGAAAGATATTACGGAAGGATCGAAGAGATATGGGAGCTTAACTACTCTGGATTGCATAGCGCGACGATGTTCCGTGTCAGATGGGCTAAGAATGTATAGAGATAAAACCGACATTTCACTACGATGTGTATACCCGACTCCGATAGTGGTCCCGTCAACGCCATCGCCAAAAATGGGCCATGGGTACACGCTAAACACGTGACACAATGTTTCTTCATAACTGATCCGATCAATCCCAGTCGTGTTGTCGTGAGGAGAAGCAAAAGGAGCATCGCCGGAATGGATGCAGTCGCCAACGAGGAAGACTACGACCAGTACGGTGATCCGATGAGGGAAGATGATGCAGATGACGATGAAACATACGTCAAAAGAAGAATGAAGACTACATTACCTATGAAAGATCGTAATCCCTGGAGGAGGAAAAGTCATGACCATGGGCTCAATTATTCGACAACGAACAAAAGAGGGAAGAAGATGAGTCTAAAGCGTCGTCGTCGCCCAAGCTGACAAACTAATCCAGAAATTTTGTGTGTGTCTATTTTGTATACCGGTGTTAGCGGTCAAATCATGTAATATATTATACTAATTATTATCCGGAGGGTAACAGTGGTATTGCTCCAACGACAGACCAAATTAAAGGAAGGAAAGTGCAAAAGAAAGATAAGAAAAAGAAAAGTGCAAATGAAAGAAAAAGAAAAGGAAAAAGAAAGGAAGTTTTGCAAAATGAAATGAAAGAAAAAGAAAAAGGAGCTAATAAGTTGTGGAAAATGAAATGAAAGAAAAATAAAAAGAAAAAGGAAGGAAGTTTGTGGAATATGAAAAAGAAAAAGAAAAAGTAAAAGTAAAAGAATAATAAAAATATAAAGAAAAATGTAAATAAAATAAAAAGGAAGAAAGTTTGTGCAATATGGAAAAGAAAAAGAAAAAGGAAAGAAGTTTGTGGAATATGAAAAAAAAAGAAAAAAAGAAAAAAAATTAGCAGTAGCGCGTTTTGGCTTGGGCAGCGCTATAGCTAAGGAAAAGAAAAATAAAAAGAAAAGTAAAAAAGAAAAAAAGTTAGCAGTAGCGCTTTTTGGCAAGGGCAGCGCTATAGCTAACTTAGCTATAGCGCGTTTTTCCAACACACGCTATAGCTAAGTTGCCTACAGCACCGTCCGCTAGGTCCTATCTCTTTCCTCTCTCTCACTCTCTCGCTCGATCCCCTTTCTCTGAGCTCGCCACCGCCGACGCCCGCACCCGCCCACGCCGCCGACGCCCGCACCCGCCAACGCCACCACCGACGCCCGCACCCGCCCACACCGCCGACTCCCGCACCCGCCCACACCACCGCCGACGCCCGCACCTGCCCACGCCGCCGTCGACGCGCGCCGCACCCGACCTCGACGCCGGCCACGGGCCACCCCGACGCTCCCTCCCCCCGTGCTGCCCCCTGCCCTAGGTGCACCCCTGGCCCGGCTCCTCCCCCCGTGCCGCCCCTGCTCTCTCTCTCTCTGACCAAATTTGGTCTCTTTGCAGATCGACGAGGTGGAGAAGGACCCCGGCCCCTCTGCCCCCGCGACCCCGACCCTAATCCCAACCCCGGCCGAGGTGTGCCACCCCCTCTTCCCTCCCTTTTCATATGCTTGTTTTGTTCAAATGCTTGTTGTCCAAATGTTGAAATGCATGTTAGAATGTTGTTAAAATGCATGTTGTTAGAGTGTTAAAATGTCTGTTGTTAGAGTGTTCAAATGTGTGTTGTTAGAGTGTTCATTTGCTGTTAAAATGCCTATTGTTAGAGTGTTCAAATGCTTGCTGTTAAAATGCATGTTGTTCAAATGCTTCATGTTAAAATGCCTATTGTTAGAATGCTGTTAATATGCTTGTTTTGGATTTTGTTGCTAGAGTAAATGAAAATGAGTGTTTAGTTTGTTGATAGAGTAAATAAAATGAAAATGAACATTTTATTAGGCAGATTGTAGGTCCACAATTGATCTTGTGTGTCTACAATAATTTATCTTCTATGTCTACAATAATTTATCTTGTGAATGCTTGACGCACAGGTAGATCACCGACGTGCCGCACGACGACGCCGCTCGAAGATCATCGACACCACACCCTCATCCTCGACAGGCAGATAGTGAGCATCCCAAAACCCACACTATATAGAGCTATGTCCATGCAGATGCTAGAGGAGAGTACATGTGCATGTGGTTGTTGTGCTGCTATAGTGAGCATCCTATATTGTTGTGCTGCTGTAGTTCTACCGGACTTTGGTTGTTGATTTATTTCCCGATTGCGAGTGACCTATGTTTTGCCGGAAATGTTGATTCATTTCCATTCCGGCAAATTTCAGGCTCTCTATATGTGCACTTTCTAGCAAAGGTCATGCCGAAATTTTCCGTGAATTTCGGCATGACTTGTGCTTGAAAGTTGGACATATTGAGTGCTCGAGATTTGTCGCGACGGGAATGAAACGACATTTCCGGCAAAACAAATGTCACTTTTTTTAATTATTCACTTTATTATATAAAGCTCGATAATTAAACAACTACGACATTGAACCCTAGGAAACATGACCGACACCGATGAGGCCGGAGGTTCTCAGTCCCAATTAGGCGTGCACACGCCTACCTCGACTTTCTGGCGGATCAGGAGAGACAGCAAGCTGGGTGTCAGGACCCCCTTGTCATGACGGATGACGACGGTGGTGGCGCCGGCACCGACACTGATGCCACCAACGACACCGGCACTGAGACTGGCGCTGATGATGTTCCTAACTACAGCACGGAAGGTGGGACCTCCCAAGCCAGTGAGGGAAAGAAGGAAAAGAGGACACGACGCCCAAATGAGCTCGGCACAGGAAGACTAGTGGTCACGGTGGTGCACCCTGGCGAGTTCGAGCCAATAGAGTCGTGGGATGTGGCAGCATGTTACGGCAACCAACTAGCATGCATCCTATGGGATACAACTAACATCAACACCACGAAAATATGGAACAATGAAAATTTGAAGAAGCTGCTCCTAACTAGGTTGCACGAAAGATTCCTATTCCCCGGTCGAAATGACGATGTCGACCCATGGGATGATGATGCCATGAAAAAAATCAACAACAAAGCCCTAGGGAAGTTCAGCAACGCATTGAGCGCTTGGAAAACTAGGGTGAAAAAGGCGATTGAAGTAGACCATGAAACCTACGCCGAGATTGTTGCAGACAATCCGAAAATTATGATAGAGGACTTTGAAAAGTTCAAGGAGACTTGCAATGAAGAAGCTGCCAAGGCCAGGTCGGAGAGAGGCAAGCAGCTGCAGGCAAAGAACATGGGGAACCACCGCCTTGGAAGTCGTGGTTACACGGGAAAGAGGCCCGTGTGGGCTAAGGAGGGCATAGAACGTGAACGTCAGGGCATCCCAGACCCATTGGCTGAGTTCACCGACCAGCAGGAGCACGACTTCATCAGGGCCCGATTCTCTTGGGACCCCAAAAAAAGTTTTTTTTTCACCGACGGGCCGACTAGGAAATTCATGAGATTACTGGTAATTATCCTTTTACCACCTTACATATTAGCTTCTAATCAATGAAGTCTACTACATTTTAGTCGCATTCGTAAATGATTCATGGTCCATTTTGCAGAGAGAGCAACACAAGCTTGCGGCCGAAAGCGACTCGTCGACTCAGTCGACTCAGTCGTCGGCGAAGTACAAGTGGGACACTCCTTTCAACCGGGCCATGAACATAATCATGGGACACCCGCCCGGCCAGCGGCCGCAATATGGACGTGTGCACGGCGCCGGGGATGGCGCCACGTGGAAGTACTATTATAACGAGGACCCCGAGGCCAAAAGATTGAGAAAGAAGTTCAGTCAAGTGTCTATCGACGAGAAGGTGGCACGGGCGATGGAGAAAGCAAAAGCTGAGACCAAAGCTGAGATAATCGCTGCTTCTAGAGATGATATGGTGGCTGCCTTTACAAGCTTGATTCCAACTATGGTCACATGGGGGCAACAAAATCCAAACGCGCCACCAAGTGATTTTCCCATGCCCAGCTTCACCGGGAGCAACTCAATGAACACCGCACCCATACCCGTACCTAGTAGGGCAACCGCACCCGCACCTCCTCCAGCACCTGCTCCTGCACCCACCTCTCACAGCAGCCCTAGCTCCGTCTCTGGCTTGAATGTCGGGCCGTCGACATTGGCCGAGCTCGACGCCCTCACGGTAAATACGCGTCGCACCTTCATCAACTCAACTAATTAATTAATCTTCAGTTGCCATTCTTTTTGGATCTCTGACGCCGCATGTATATGTCTTTGTAGGCTGACTCCACTCCGTGCACCCTCCTTTACCACATGAAGGGCGGGTTGGTGGATGTGGGGAAGGGTACTATAGTGAAGCCTAAGGATCGATTGTTTCACCGCCGGCAAATGCCTGATAACGCCTTAAGGGTCTCCGTGGCGAGTGTGAAAGCGGGCTACGAGGGTTTCCCTCGTCCGATACAAACCGATGGAGAGGATGACGAGACCTCCACGCAACTTGGCCAATGCAAAAATTGGCCGATCCTGTGGCCGAAAAATCTTATTCGTGTCGAGGTGGCCAGGAGCACACCAACGGGACCTCAGGAAGGTATGACCGCAACACCACCTACACAAGTACAACCATCGTCATTGCTGCTTGCTGAGATCGAGAGACATGAGGAAGGAGGGCCAACCGTTCCGGCAGATGATGCCATCATCCCCATGGAAGAGGATATGGATCATGACATGGAGGAGGCCGATGACCCTAACCAGTATTTCAATACCGGCTATGACAACGAAGTAACAATGAGTCAACCATATGAATATGAGATGCATGTACCAGAGCCGGAACGTCCTCGGGGTGCAAGAAGTCTTGGTTCATGCAATCCTCGCAGGACACGCGTCCAGATGCTGGCTCCACCCAAGCTCAACTAATGGAGGCTAACTTGATCGTGTATTTTGCGCAGCGGGGGGTGTCGTGCCGTTCTCATCGTTCTTTACCCGCGTTACTCCCACGCTCTATATTTGGACCCGTCGAAGAATATACAGAAGAAAGATTACACACATATAAAGTATGTTCTGGACAGAGCTATGCTGGGCTTCAGCATGTGGGGTGGCTACATCCAATGCAAAAAAACAAATAAGGCCGGGCTTTGTTTGGGCCACAAGACTGACTTCTGTTGCATCCAGCAACCGGCAAGAAGTGACAATGATGGATTCTACGTCATCCATCTAATGATGGAGTATAGAAGGGATGTGCAATCACTTTGCATGAAATCTTCATCCGATACCCATATCCAGAGATGGGCCGAAGCCTTTGGAGCCGTGCCGGATAATCAACTTCGAAATGATTTCTACCGGATCCAGCAGGAAATTGTGTCCATCATCATGAAAGATGTCCTCGAAGAGAACGGGATGTTCTACGGCGGCCCAATATCGCGAGCTGACGTCCGAACCCGCATTGCCCTACAGCGTCAAGACATGACGCCTTTCACTAAGCTTGGTGACACCCTCCCGGATATGGACAGATGGGGAGAGTGCACTGCTTAAAAACAATGTGTCTGTTTAGTTACTTGTTACTTTCTGTATGAAGAAACTTCGAATGTCTCAGTGTACGACGAAACAATTAGACGTATGGTGCCGCGCTCTAGTTAATTACTTTTGGTATGATGAAATTTGTTAACTATGTTTACTATATATGTTGCTTCTATTTCATATATATATGTGCATCTCTGACGGGTATATAGATCAACGATGGCGAGGAAGTGGTATGCCGTGTATGTAGGGCATGTTCCGGGTGTGTATGATGATTGACCAGAGTGTCAGGCCCAAGTCTCTGGCTTCTCCGGTGGAAGCCAGAAAGGGTTTCATAGCAGAGCGGAAGCCGAAGCTAGTTACTTGAGATTCATAGCACAACAGGGGATTCAGAACCAGCGCCGCTGCAAAAACTACTACATAATACCGCTTTTGATCATCGTGATCGCTCTTATCTCCTATGTCATAGTTTAGGTAGATGATGAAACATGTGTCTACGGTGACAATGTAAGAGACATGTGATCATTAACTTGTATCGCTATTTCGAGATGATGATGAGATCGACATCATTTGTGTTGAGACTATTTTGTACCACTTGGATGATGATGATGAGACATTCTTTTTCATATAGTTTTAGTGTATGTGTATGTTGTAATTGTATAAAACCTATAAAAATACGAATACAGCAACATAAAGAAAAGAAAATACTAGCAGTAGCGTGGGGTATTGGAGTAGTAGCAGCGCTGCCTTACCAGTAGTGTTTGTTGTAGAGGCACGCTACTAGTATTAGCAGTAGCGATGGACAGAGGCGCGCTACTACTAGATATAGGTAGCAGTAGCGCCGTAGCAGTAGCGCGCCTGCCCGCGCTACTAATAGCCAAAAAACCAGCACTACTGGTAAGGGTTTTCCTAGTAGTGAAGGGAGGAGGTGCATGTTGCTCAAACAGCTCGCAGGAACCTGAATCTCGCCTTGACGGACAGTTCGGCTGCTGTTGAAGGGACGGAGAGGAACAAAGCAATTGACACTGTTGCCCCAGCTGCAATGGTAATCCCGCCGCCATCCCCAGCATATGTTTCCCTGAGGGATGCCAAGAAAGCAAAGAAGACAGGGTCACCTTTGAAGAAAGGAAAAGAGAAGATGGCGTTATTGGCGGGCTCCTCCTCGGAGCACCGCCAGGCCCAGTGAAAATCCTAAGATGGAATTGTCGTGGGATAGGCGATCCCGCGATAGTTCGAGAACTCCGTGATCTTGTGGAGCTTAGTTCGCCTACTATCCTTTGCTTAGTTGAAACTCAGTTACAAAAAAGTCGTGTTGAAGGTCTTCGTTTATCTTTAGGTTTTGATTTCAGTTTTGGTGTCGGCAGTAGTGGTCGTAGTGGAGGTATTTGTATCTTCTGAAAAAATTCGGTGGATGTTGCAATAATTTTTTTTTTGAAGTATCATGTGGATGCATGGGTGCTTGAAACAGGGAAGGAACAATGGCGCCTCTCATGTTTTTACGGGGAAGCAACTAGGTCCTTCCGTTACAAAACTTGGAACACAATGAAAAGGTTGAGGGGGGAGAGCACTGTTCCATGGTTGTGCATTGGGGACTTCAACGAGATTTTGCGGCCCGAGGAACAATTTGGTCCAAACGAACGGGATAGCGCACAGATTGAAGCATTCAGAGAAGCAGTTGATGTATGTGGGCTTGCTGATTTGGGATACCGCGGTCTGGACTGGACTTGGGAGAAGAAAGTGGCAGGAGGTCATTTTTGCCGGGTCCTGTTGGATAGAGCCTTGGGTTCGGCCGACTGGTCTTCACTTTTCCCCTTTGCTACGGTTGAACATTTAACTGTTGCAAAGTCTGATCACTGCCCTATACTACTGGAAACGGACCTCATGGATATGAGTGTAAGAGCAAAGCAGGAGCGGTTCCGGTATGAGTGTATGTGGGAACGAGATCCGAGATTTGGTGACGTGGTCGCGGAAGCTTGGAACTCTACTGGAATGGCCCAAACTGTTGCGGCGCTGTCTGATAAACTGGCCTTTGTGGCCGGGAGATTGCAAAAGTGGGGTCGGACTACCTTTGGGGCAGTCGGGTCGGAGCTGCAGTCGCTACGTCTGCAGCTTGCGGAACTACGCGCGCTCCCTGACCGTGTTGGACCGTCACTAGAAGAGGAGCGGGTCGAAGCCCGTATGGCCGAGCTGTGCTTACGGGAGGAAATTATGTGGCGCCAACGGGTGCGCATACAGTGGCTTGCAGAGGGGGGCAGCAATACCCAATTTTTCCACCGAAAGGCTAGTGCAAGGAAAGCAAGAAACCATATCACTGAATTAAAACGAGCAGATGGCACGGTGTGTACGGATGAGCAAGAGATGGCGAGCATGGCTACAAGCTTTTACGGTAACCTTTATGCTTCTGAAAATACAGTTGGGATTGACGAAGTATTATCCCATATACCACCCAGGGTGGATGCTGCCATGAATAATATGCTTAATGCTCAGTATACCAACACCGAAGTGAAAGCGGCCTTGCTCCAAATGTTTTCTGCCAAGGCCCCGGGGCCCGATGGCTTTCCTGCACATTTCTTTCAGCGGCACTGGGAGTTGTGTGGTGATGAGGTAACTGATATGGTGCTTCGTGTTCTGAAGGGAGAGGATTCCCCGGAGGTGATAAACCAAACGTTCATCGTTTTAATTCCCAAGATTGCACGTCCAAAAAATTTAGGACAGTTTAGACCGATCAGCCTCTGTAATGTGATCTTCAAGATTGTATCAAAGGTTTTGGCTAATCGGCTCAAGCTCATTCTCCCCGACATCTTCTCTGAGGAACAATCAACATTTGTACCGGGACGTCTTATCACTGATAACTTCATCTCTGCTTATGAATGTCTTCACTATATGAAAACAAGGAAGTTGAAGGGCAATAAATTTTGTGCTTTGAAGCTTGATATGATCAAAGCGTATGATAGAATCGAGTGGAACTACCTCGAACGGGTTATGCTAAAACTGGGCACTAGCCCACGCTTCACAGAGATTATTATGAGGTGTGTTACTTCAGTCCCTTTCTCAGTCGTTTTCAATGGTGCAAAGCAAGAGGAGTTCAACCCATCCCGAGGACTCAGACAAGGTGACCCGATATCTCCATACCTCTTCTTACTGGCAGCCGAGGGTCTCTCTTGTTTGCTGAAATCGGATGATCCGAATGAAAGTGTGCGGGGTATCAAGGTGGCAGAGGACGCTCCCGAGGTAAATCATTTACTTTTTGCCGATGATAGCCTCTTATTTTTCAATGCTACACCTGAGATGGCGACTAGGGTGGTTTCTCTGTTGCGTCGCTACTGTGATGCCTCTGGCCAGCGCATCAACAAGGAGAAGTCATCAATATTTTTCAGCAAGGGCTGTACGGATACTCTGAAGCAAGAGGTCAAACAAATACTAGAGGTCCATAAGGAGCAACTTTCTGATAGATACCTTGGTCTTCCAGCTGATGTGGGGAGAGCTAAGGAAGGATCTTTCAAATATCTAAAGGATCGAATATGGAAGCATGTGCAAGGATGGATGGAGAAGGCTCTATCCGCTGGTGGCAATGAAGTGCTAATCAAATCAGTTTCTCAGGCAATCCCTACATACTCTATGGCTTGTTTCAAATTGCCACGGGGCCTATGCCAGCATATCAATGGCTTGTTGAGGAAATTTTGGTGGGGATCAAAGAAAGGAGAGAGGAATACTGCGTGGGTCTCTTGGGAAGTCATGTCACAACCAAAATGCATGGGAGGTATGGGCTTTCGCGACATCGAACTCTTCAACTTGGCGCTACTTGCCCGGCATGCCTGGCGACTCCTCATTTAGCCTGACTCCCTCAGTGCTCGGATACTTAAAGCAGTATACTATCCGTCGTCCTCAATCCTCGAGGCAGAAGTGGGCAAGAACCCATCACAAGTATGGCGCTCCATAGTTGAAGGGCGAGACACACTTAAGCTCGGTCTTGTGAAGCGAATCAGATCGTGAGAAGATACCAATATTTGGCGTGACAATTGGATCCCCCATGATTTCAAGCTCCGGCCGGTTAGAACTCATAAACCCTGTCACTTTCACATGGAACCGTGCAATGCTTCAGGAGCATCTGTATCCAATGGACATGGAGGCAATCCTCAACATCCCTCTGAGCAGCAAGATTCAGGCGGACTTCTGGTCATGGCATTATGAGCGGAAGGGCATCTTCACGGTGAGTTCAGCATATAGACTACTTGCCTCGACAAAGCAGCAGCGTACGGATTGGCTGGAGCACAACGATGGTCATTCCAATCGCAAAGCTGACAGCCGTTCATGGGCCAAACTATGAGGAGCTGCGGTCCCCTCAAAGGTGAGAGTTTTCGCTTGGAGACTAGCCAAAACTTCCATACCCACAGGGCATGTTCGAAAGCATAGAAGCATGGCCGACTCGGCTGAATGTTCAATATGTCATGCGGCTGTGGATACATTGCGCCACTCGCTTTTTGACTGCTATATGGTGCGCTGTGTTTGGGCCCTCACCGATGAAGATCTCACTGAAACTATCATCTCCAACCGGACGGACGATGCCAAGTTGTGAATGTTTTGGCTGGTGGAGACCCTAGCAACGACGGACCTTGCACATGTGCTCGTAATGTTGTGGGCAATCTGGTGGGCGAGACGCTGAGCTATTCATGACAACCAGTTCCAGAGCCCCCTCAGTACCCATGTGTTTGTAAACAAGTTCATGGCGGAGCTTGATCAGATTCCAGAGAGGGGGCACGCACCAAAGAGCTGCATGCACTATCCAAGGACCTACATGTAACATCCAGGGGTACACATGTAACGCCTAGGGGCCTGCATGTAATTTCTAGACAAACTGCGAGGCAGTCAGCATAGCCCGCATGGCTACCGCCGGAATCCCATGACACTAAGATGAATGCTGATGGGTTTTTTTCCCCAAGATTGGGGAGAAGGGCGCTTCTGCAGTGGTTTGTCGAGATAAACATGATAACTACCTACGGGAGGCCTCCTAGACCCGGCAATTCTTGAGGCACAGGCGTGTAGCGAGGCGCTAGCACTTGCTACAGATCAACATGTCCAATCCGTATGTGTGGCTTCAGACTGTCTAGAAGTCGTGACAAGGATTGCCGATGACTCCCCATGCAGGTTCTTTCCAGTCTTGCAAGATATCAAGCATCTGAGGAAGGCTTTTCGTGATGTCAAGTTTATTCACGAGAAGAGGAGACACAATGGAGAGGCCCATGCTTTAGCTAAGCCTGCTGCATCTCTCCCTCCCGGGCATCATGTGTGGCTTGCTACTTTGCCCGATATTATCTGTATCCCCATAACTTTGAATGTTTAATAAAGGATACAATTTTCGCTAAAAAAAAGCTGTTTCGATCCTGCGGAACCAGCTAAAAATAAGATTAACACAACACCATAGCATGACCTTACTTGAACAGGATATGTTCTATAGTAATCTTACTGTTTGCATCCTTGATTGGTAGGAAGGCAAGCACTAAAGTTTGGTTGATGACACAAGCCCTGTGGGCCAAAGCGTGATTAACGGCTCAGATCGGTTGCTGATCGTGTGGCTGTAGAGGATCGTTCCTGTGAAGCTCTAAATTTGCCGGTTCTTACTGGAAGAGAGAGTGAGGCTGAGTGTGATTTCCTTTTCCTTTTTAATTCGTGTCAGTGTAGTTTTTTTTTTTTTTTTTTGAGAAGTCGTGTCAGTGCAGTAGGAGTGTAGGACTGGCCGGCTGCAAAAGCCCACAGGAAGCCTGGCCGGTTGGGCCGTTGAGAGGTTCCTCATTTTTCTTCCTGACAAGGATGTCGCTATATTTTTTGTTTCTTCTCTCAAATAAAAGGACGTCGCTATATATAGTTTCTCCCTTTTCTGCATGAACCAAAATCCATTAAGTCCACACGCATGCACCAATCGAGCACGCCCGCGGATCACGTGCGCGCCCTAGGCTATCTTGCTAAACTGGAACAGTACGCTACGCAATACGCATGCATGCTATCCGTTCGTCGATCCAACTAATCTGGCTCCATTCATCATTTGGAAATAACAAGGCCAGCGTGCCCACTCCCTCGTAGCTCTCGCGATCAAAAACTCTAGCTTGCATGCATGCATGCGCTGCCCCGTGAACTGAGCTTGTTGGTGCAGCTTTGGAGCATGCGTTTGGGCCAAGTTGCTTCGAACTTTGGATCCTTCCTGCACCCGACGCGGACGGCAGCGTGCCCAGCTACGACACTGCAAGCATGCGCACCGTGATTCAGTGAAACCAGCAAGTGTTAGGGCTACCTAGTCGTGTTGAACGGCGGCAACTTGGCCTCCTCGCACGCCTATAAAAGGAGGATCCATGCAGCAGCATAGGCCACCACACTCAGCACAGCACAACATCCTCTCACACATACAACAACAACAACAGATCGATCGACCGGATCCACGCCAATGACAACCAAGAGCCTTCTTCTCGCCGCCCTCCTGGTCCTCGCCGTCAGCCTGGCACCGCACGGTGCGGAGGCGGCGGGCAAGCAGCCTCCACTGGCAATGATCTCCGGCGTGGTGCCATGCAGCGCCGGGAACTCCATCAACGCGGCTGCGGTTCCGCCATTCCCGAGTAAGGACCTCTGCCAGCCTCCATAGCCACCTATCTCTACTCTTATAAAAAATTGAGTTGATGATAATGGTGTGCCTTGATATACCTTTGGATCGGAGTAGGCTAGTAGATCCGGTGAACCTACCTTGTGCAGCAGTAGATGAACTCGAGCTGGAGGCCATCGTGGTGCTGGGGCGCACGGCGATGGCGGAGAGTGGGCAAGGTGGTGGTGGCGGCGATGTGTAGGCAGTGGCGGCGGCGGAGCTTCCCGTCACTGTCAGCGCTAGACCTAGATCGGGTCGGGGTTTTCGGTGGGGAGACTGGCAATGCGGTGAACCTCGTACTGCGTGCCACCGGCCCCCACCTCTTTATGTAGCGCTGCGTGACAGGGGCCCGTCAACCATATTGCGGTTGGGCGCCCCCGATCAGGGCGCGGATCAGGGGCCCGGTGGGCCGTTGGGCCCACACGGAAAGAGATCAACCTAACATTCTCCCCCTTGATCTCAACTTTTACTTTTAACCTTATACTTTCTAGTTTATTTGTTTCATCGCATATTGGTACATAGAGCATGTTTCATCGTCACGGCTTAATTGCCGTTAGAATCATACAGCTACAACATACGTTATGTTCAGAAACAAATTCTGTTCCTTTTGGGCCTATCCAGGAATCATAAGGCTTTCCCTTAAACCCATGCCGGCTAAGTGTTCCTTGAACACATTGGGTGGTAAGCCTTTCGTTAGCGGATCCGCAAGCATATATTTTGTCCTTATATGCTCGAGACTTATAGTTTGATCCTGGATTTTATCTTTCACAACATAATACCTTATCTATTGTTTTGGCAGCATTACTCGACTTGTTGTGAGCGTAAAATACCGCGGGCTGGTTGTCGCAGTACATCTTTAGTGGTTTGTGAATACAATCTACCACTTTCAAGTCGGGTACAAATTTCTTTAGCCATATCGCCTGCCCCGTGGCTTCGAAGCATGCTATGAATTCTGCATACATCGTGGATGATGCAACTATCGACTGTTTGGAGCTTTTCCACGAAATAGCTCCCCCAGCGAGGGTGAATATGTATCCTGATGTGGATTTTCTATCATCTCTGTCCCCCGCAAAATCTGTGTCTGAATACCCTTTTATCTCTAGGGAATCACTTCTCCTGTATATTAGCATGTAGTCCTTCATGCCTTGCGCATAACGCAATGCTTTCTTTACCATCTTCCAGTGCTCTAGGCCTGGATTCTCTTGATATCTACCGAGTACCCCGGTGATAAAAGCTAAGTCAGGGCGAGTGCACACTTGTGCATACTGTAAGCTGCCAACTGCCGAAGCATATGGTACTGCTTTCATTTGATCGATCTCATACTGGTTCTTGGGACATTGAAATTTCCCAAAACTATCGCCCTTGACTATTGGAGCAGGTGTGGCTTTACTCGCATGCATATTATACTTTTTAAGAACCTTTTCTAAATATGCTTGCTGAGATAGTCCTAAGACTCCATTGTCCTATCTCGGTGAATTTCTATGCCCAAAACATATGATGCTTCACCAAGATCTGTTATGTCAAAATTTGAGGATAAGTATTTCTTTGTTTCTTGTAGTAGAATAACATCACTACTAGCAAGCAGGATATCATCCACATACAAGATTAGGAAAATATATTTCCCATTTTTAAACATTGCATAAATGCAATTATCCTCAATATTTTCTTTAAATCCAAAACTTTTAATCGTTTGATTAAACTTTAGATACCACTGCCGAGAGGCTTGTCTTAATCCATAAATGGATTTCTTCAGGCGGCATCCCATATTTTCCTTGCCTTCCATGATAAAACCCTTGGGTTGTTTCATGTAGACCTTTTCTTTTAAATCACCATTCAGAAATGCCGTCTTAACATCCATTTGATGTAACTCTAAATCAAAATGAGCAACTAATGCCATTATGATTCTGAAGGAATCCTTACATGAGACTGGAGAAAATGTCTCATTGTAATCTATCCCTTCTCTTTGTGTAAATCCTTTTGCCACGAGTCGTGCTTTATACTTTTCTATATTCCCTTTAGAGTCATACTTAATTTTGTAGACCCATTTACAGCCTACTGTTTTGGCTCCTTTGGGAATTTCCTCTAAGTCCCAAACATCTTTGGAACTCATTGATTTCATCTCGTCTTCCATTGCCTTCATCCACTTCGATGAACGAGGGCTTCTCATGGCTTCTTCATATGAGGTGGGATCTTTTTCCATATGAACCATTTCTGTGTTATAAACTTTAAAGTCGGTAGAAATAGCTGACTTTCTTGGTCTTGTAGACCTTCTAAGGGCCTCAGTTTCTAGCACATTTTGTGCCTCAACTTCCGGCACTTCTTCTAAATTTTGCTGTTGCACCTCCCTTTCATGCTCAACAACGGGTTCAGTCGGCTCCTGACGGACAGGTTCCGGGTCTTCCCCCATAGCTGTCATGGGTGGAGTTGCAACTGGTAGTGAGAAAAATGGCTCCTGAATCATCGGATTAGGTGCATGCACCCTCTTCTCCTCAAGATCAATTTTCCGAGCTACCAAGCTCCCCCTCATCATTTCGTCCTCTAAGAAGACTACATGTCTCGTTTCTACAAACTTTGTATATCTGTCAGGGCAGTAGAAACGAAAACCTTTTGATCTGTCTGGATAGCCAATGAAGTGGCAACTTACTGTTTTGGGATCTAACTTTGCAATGTTTGGATTAAACATTTTGGCCTCAGCAGGGCACCCCCACACCCTGAAGTGTTGTAGGGAGGGCATCCTTCCTGTCCATAGCTCGTACGGTGTTTTGGGCACCGACTTGCTTGGTACTCTATTGAGAATGTGAATGGCGGTTTTAAGCGCCTCCATCCATAATCCCAATGGCAAGTTGGAATAACTCATCATGCTGCGCACCATATCCATAAGGGTACGGTTGCGCCTTTCAGCTACTCCATTTTGCTGAGGCTCGCCCGGCATTGAATACTGGGCTACTATGCCAGTCTCCTGCAAGAACTTTGCAAAAGGTCCAGGGACTTGGCCATATGGAGTGTGTCGACCGTAGTACTCTCCCCCACGGTTGGACCTTCCATTCTTATTCTTTTATCGTGCTGATTCTCAACTTCAGCTTTGAATATTTTAAATTTATCCAACGCTTCCGATCTTTCTTTGATTGGATAAATATAACCATAGCGAGAGTAATCATCTGTGAATGTGATGAACGAGTCATATCCATCCACACTTTTCACCGGAAATGGTCCACAAATATCAGTGTGAATGATTTCTAGTGTGCCTGTGCTATGGATTGCACCTTTTTTTATTTGTTTTACGTACTTTCCTTTAATGCAATCTATGCATTGTTCTAAGTCTGAAAATTCTAACGGAGGAAGAATTTCACTTTTGACTAATCTTTCTATTCTCCCCTTCGAAATATGGCCCAAGCGACAGTGCCATAATTTTGATGAGTCAAATGTTCTTTTTCTTTTCTTTTGTTCTTTATTCGACGCAGAGACATGTTCTTTCACATTGCAAACGGAATAAACTTTTTCACGAAGTGATAACAAATAAAGCTCATCATGTAGTAAAGCATCACCCACATAAGCATTATTTAACCAAATGGCACACTTGCCATGTCCAAAATAACACTCATAATTATCTTTGTCCAAGCAAGAAACACTTATTAAGTTTCTATGACATGATGGAACAAATAAAACATCTCTAAGTAGAAGATTGAATCCATCAGCTAACTCCAAGGAGATATCACCGACAGCTTCAACTTCTGCTTCGACTCCGTTCGCCACTTCAATGCGTCTTTCGCTTCTTAGCGTAGTCCGCGTCAAATGGAATCCCTGTAAAGAATTTACAACATGAACAGTTGCTCCTGAGTCAATCCACCAAGTGGATTTTGAAAACTGTGCATACATGGATTCATTGACAAATGAAACTATATTGTTACCTTTTTTTGCCATGATTGACTTTAGCCAAACAGGACAGTCTTTCTTGTAATGCCCGGTCTTCTTACAGTGGAGACAAGTGTCTTTGTCCACTGAGAAAGGCTGTTGCTGACGCTGATGTTGATAGGAAACTTTTCCTTGTGGCTTTGAAGGAGAACTTTTGTTGTTTAGATTGTAATTCTTTCTTTTGTGACCATGCACATAGTTGAGTGTACCACCATGTGAGGCTTTTAGTCTCTCCTCTTCTTGAACACACATTGCTATTGTCTTTTCTACGTCCCATGTTCCAGGTGACATATTATAGTTCACAACAAAAGCTTCAAACTCCTTCGGCAATGAAGCCATGACAAGGTGGACCAGGAGCGCTGGTTTTATTTCCAGATCCGCATCCATGGGTTTGAGCTTTGCTGCCATATTGCTCATCCTGAGGATGTGCTCTCTTATGCCATGACTACCACCTGTGTATTTTTCAGTCACCAGTTGCTCTAACACCTGGGTGGCATATATCTTTGAAGAGCCAGTGAACTGGCTCTTTATCTTTGAGAGCAACTCCCCTGCGGAAGTGCACTCTGCAATGGAGCCCACAATGGCGCTCTCAATGGTGTTCTTTATAAAAGCCATGCATTTTTTATTTGCATTGACCCACTTTTGATTATCTATGAGGTAGGACTGCTCCAAAGGAGCACAGTCCCCTTTCTTTTTAGCCCATGCAGCATCATCGTCAGTAGCCTCTCTTACTGGCTCTGTGGGTCTGGCCGGCTGTGGTTTCTTCACAACCCAGTCAAGATCAGCACAAAAAAACGCCAGTTCAACTTTCTTCCTCCACTCAGTGTGGTTGTCACCTCTAAGTGTCGGAACTTCTTTTAGGCAACTCATCAAATGAAAGCCTCCTGAAATTACAATTTAAGTGACATCAATATAACAATCATATGTATTAATCTAACGTTGGTCAAATTAAACATATAACTGTCTATGCAATTAAATCTATATTGCCGTTGGGCAAAAATAAGAAATAAATGCACCTTTAAATTTCAATAATAAAACATGATCATGTTATTAACAACGTTGGTCATAAAAATAACATAATCATATTCATTTTAATAATCACTTTAACATGCTCTTAAAACCTTAATACTATGTAAACTTTTATTTTCTTTGTAAAAGAGCATTAATTATTTACGCAGCGGAAAATCATGAATAAAAATTCATGAACTTTTACTCTTCACGGAAACTTTTCTTTGACCAAATAAGAAATCATGAACTTTTTTAGTTTTCTTTATAAAATTCATGAACATTTATTTTCTGAAAATTTTCTTTTTGCATTTTCAGAAACTTTTTCTGTCACTTTTCTATTTTCTAGACAAAATTTTCGTTGGAAAAAATTGCATAGGAAAGCTATTTAAAATCTGCCCAGAAACTGGACTAGAACTATTAAAAAACGAAAAAGGAAAACGGCTGCACAGCCGGCCTCGGCCCAGCTCGCGCCTCCCTTTCGGCCCAATGGCCCGCAGCCGCTTTAGGGTTTAGATCTGGGCCGTCCGTGACGATCCGACGGTCCAGCGCGGATCTCGCTGGATCAAAACCAGCTGCGATCGGCCTCTCCGCCGAAAACCTAGTCACTTTCTCCCTTCGCCTCTCTCTTCTTCTCCTCGTGACGGCGGAGGCACGGGGCTGCGCCCCGGCCGCCCTGCCCGGCCGCCGGCGACGGCAGCGGTTCCACCGCGCCATGCCCGCGCTTCCTTTCCCTTCCCCCTTTCTGAGAGAGAGGCTCTGCCAAGCCCTCTGCTCCCCTTCGCGCGCTCGCTGTGGCTCTCCTCGCCGGAGACCGCAGGAAGAGAGAGGGGCTCGCCCAGGCTGGCCGCCCCGGCTACCGGCGACGGCGGCAAGGGCCACCGCGTCGCGCGCGGCGACTCTCCCTTCCCTTCTCGCGTCGCCCTTGGTCTCTTTCACGCTCATCCACCACCGCCTCCTCTCTGTGTCACCGAGGACGACGACGGCGTGAAGTAGCTGTGCCCCTGCCGACCCCTTCGCCGGTCGCGCGTTCCCCTTGTGGTGAGCGCGCCGCCGTCGAATGGGTCGGTGGTGGTGTTCTTTGCCCCTGAAAAGGGGTGGTGTTCTTCTTCTCGATGCCTCGGCTTGCCGATGCGCATCGAGATCGGGAGGAACGGCGCGGCCAGAGCGGCGGCGCAACTTTCCTTTTGATGTCTTTGCCCTCTTTTTACTTTTAGGGTTCTTGGGGGAGGGGATCTCTTTTCTTTTTCTTTTTCTGTTGTTGTTTCTTTGTACCGAAATCAAACTAGCCCGATCTGGCTGATACCATTGATATACCTTTGGATCGGAGTAGGCTAGTAGATCCGATGAACCTACCTTGTGCAGCAGTAGATGAACTCGAGCTGGAGGCCATCGTGGTGCTGGAGCGCACGGCGATGGCGGAGAGTGGGCAAGGTGGTGGTGGCGGCGGCGGAGCTTCCCGTCACTGTCAGCGCTAGACCTAGATCGGGTCGGGGTTTTCGGTGGGGAGACTGGCAACGCGGTGAACCTCGTACTGCGTGCCGCCGGCCCCCACCTCTTTATGTAGCGCTGCGTGACAGGGGCCCGTCAACCATATTGCGGTTGGGCGCCCCCGATCAGGGCGCGGATCAGGGGCCCGGTGGGCCGTTGGGCCCACACGGAAAGAGATCAACCTAACATGCCTGCCATTTTGCAATATAAACCGTCCGATCTATACCTGACAGATAGAAAGCGAACTATGCTAATTTTATAAAAAGATACCCGCAACTCTCTCCACATTTGCAGATAAGGCCTTTCTTCGTTCATCCTTATCTCACACAGCCTCATTGTTGAGCAATTAAAAAATGAAGCCTCTGAAACAATCTGGCAAGATGGCCACTACCGGCGTCGTCCATCCCCATGCCTCCGTTCTGTCCAACCACCAATCACCACCACTTTCCACTCCTCCTCACCTTATCTCTGCTCTTTCTCGAGATATCATTAGTTTTTACACATGAAATTACTTCCGTATGGGTCAATCTCAACAAGTGTTTTGTAAAAAAATGCATTTTGATGTTCCGTGCAATGCACCGGCATCTTGCTAGTAAATAATTATATTCAACCGCCGTCTTACGTTTGCTTTGCTTCTTTGCTCCCGACAGACGCCGCCGTGCAGATGGTGTGCGGCCGTGATGTGATGGCCAGCGCGACGACGGACCGCAGCGGAACGTACACCATGAACATGGGCCCGGCCACCTCGTCGCTGCTCGCCCCTCTGCTCGCCAACCAGTGCAAGGTCGTGGTGGTCACCCTGCTAGCCGCGTGCAACGCATCCCTGGCCAGCGTCACCGGGACGCTGACCGCACCGGTTCAGCTCCTGGGTATTGACAGTGGCAGCGGCAGCGGCAGCGGCGGCCTGGGGGGCTTGGCGGCCTAATTGGCCTCATCGGCCAGATCGTGGGCGGTCTCCTCGGTGGCATCCTTAACATCATCCCATTGCCATTTTCTGTTGTCTAGATGCTTGACTACAACCGGCGTGTCGATCGACGATACAACGAACCTAAATATTACAGTACTTGCCGAGCTATCAATGTATCCACTTGTCAAAGATCCCCGCTTTATTATTATGTAAAATCTACTCATGTGGTATGTGTTACCGCTTCTAAGAAGCACAAAAGTAAGCATATCGCCTAATAATACTCTGAGTGTGTGTCGTGTGATCGATGTTCGTTTGTGAAAAATAAAGCGACGTCTGTGATATTACTATGTGATTAATTACTTGCTTCCTCTTTTGACATTGTGATTGGTCACTTGCATATCAGCTCACTTCTCCGCGGTATCTGTACAAAGTCGTGTCTAACAGAGTCAATTGCAAGAAACTACCACATTTGCGGCTAGGTTTGCAGAAAACCACAAGTCACTAATCCGTTGCAAAAAACAACGTAAAATCTCTAATCTTATTGCAAAAAGCACTGATCGGGTGATTTGGTCCCTTTGATCGCTTTCTGACAACTGGGGCCCAATTGTAAGGTGCTGACATGGCAAAAATTAACATACACATCCCTGGATCAAAAATAAGAAAGCAATCAGACCCCCCACCCATCCCCCCCTCCCTTGCGCTCGTGACCCATCTCACATCTTCCCTGCGCGACTGACCTTCCTCCGGCGCCGACTCCGGCTCCGGCCACCTCACCTAACCCGTCGGCGCTGCCCTAACCTGCTAGGGCCTAGCAATTCTTCCTGCTGTAATCAACATCGTCGTTGTCTCCTTCCTTGTCGGCGGCAGGGGCGGGGGCGGGCGCGGTGGCGGAGTGCAGGGACGAGACGGCGCCGGCGAGTGCGCGGAGGAGGGGCCACGGCGGGGGAAAGGAGCGGGGACGCCTCGGTGGGCACGGGAGGGGACACCACGAGGAGGAGGAGGAGGATGTCGTCATGGAGCCCCGTTGCCCAGCCCCTGGTGGTGGTGCACCGCACGACGTCCCCAACTGCTCTGAGCTGCTGCTTCGGGCACGGCGTCGAGCCGGGGAGGAGCGGTGTCGAGCTGCTGCCGCTGCTTGCACGGCGTCGAGCAGCCGCGGGGCCGAGCACTCCCGCCGCCATGGAGCTGAGGGTGCCGCTGCTGCCCTTCTCTACTGAGGATGTCGCCGCGGCGGCTGCGCGCAGACGAAGCCATCATCTGGGGACGGCGGCGCAGGACATCGACGGCGACATCGTCAGGTTGGAGCAAGGCACGGCGGCGGTGACGGGAGCCGGCGGGATCAAGAGCAGGGGGATTGAGAGCAAGGGGGTTGATTGCTTTTATTTTTAGATCCAGGGGTGTGTATGACATTAGTTTGCCAAGTCAGCTCTTGACAGCCGGGCCTCACTTGTCAGAAAGCGATCAAAGGGACCAAATCACCTGATCAGTGCTTTTTGCAATAAGATTAGAGATTTTACGGTGTTTTTTGCAACGGATTAGTGACTTGGTGGTTTTCTGCAAACCTAGCCGCAAATGTGGTAGTTTCTTGCAATTGACTCTGTCTAACACCATAATTTGTGTATTACTAGAGGCTAACACGCCATTCTTCATTCATGGAATCAACTCTTTTTAGGGATTGACAATATGTCAATCCACTGAATATCAAATTTGTGTCAGTCGCCTTTTGGCCACTTTGCGATTTCTTTGGGCCGTGCCTATTAGGAGCAAGTAATGACGCCGCCGCCCGAGCGACTCCCCTCCATGATGCTGCCGTATCAATGCCTAATAGGCAACTCGTACATCCACTCAATTGTTGTCTACATGCGCATGGATACATGGAAAACAACGCCATATGTAACTGTATATTACAAGCATACCTATGTATGTATCAATGTATGCACGATGCAGAAGCCAAATGCAACACATCCCCGTCCACGTAGCTCATATAAAAAAGGGATAAAGAGAACAAACAGGCTACACAAATATCAGTCAACTATTCACCTATAATAGTGAGATTTCCACAAAAAAGAGTTTTCTAAAAAGTAATGGATTAGTGACATCGGTGTTATCCTTAGTCCTTAGAAAAGAAAAGAAAATAAAAACTAAAAAAATAAAGAATCGAGTAAAACTAAAAAAAATGAAGTTCCATGGAATAATGAATTTATGGCATTGGTATTACCCTTTCAGAACAAACAAATAAAATAAAAATCAAAAAACCAAAAAAATGAAGTTTTCTAAAAATAAATGAAACCCTTTGAAAAGAAAGAAAATGAAAAAAAAAACAACTTTCAAAACTTGTACACACACAGAAACAAATCTAAAACAAACAAAATTTGCACAAAATATACCCACAAATTGCGCTTTTTCAAATATGAAAGAATAAGCATACAATAGTGAAACTCTCACAAAAAAGTTTCCTAAGGAGGAATGAATTAATCGCATTGTTATTAACGTAAAGAAGCATAAAACAGTAATTGAAAAATGAAAATAATGAAGTTTTATAGGAAAATGAATCAGTGACATTGATATTACCTTCTAAAAGAAAAAGAAAACTTGCACACCACTTTGCATTGAAATTGCACATTTTGCAGTATGCAAAGAATAATTATATAATAGTGCAATCTTTCCATGTACTTCATAGTATTTGTACATATACATTTACACTGACCAAACATCCAAAAATTCCACACACAAATTCGACATTCTACTACAATTTATACACATATTATTTAGTACTTGCATTTATACTTACACACAAAAAATCTAAACAAACAATAAGAAAATTTGCACAAAATACACACACAAATTGCGCTTTTCTCAAATATGCAAGAATAAGCATACAATAGTGAAACTTTTGCAAAAAAAATGTTTCTAAGGAGGAATGAATTAGTGGCACTATTATTAACTTAAGGAAGAATAAAAAACTAAAAAATCAAAATAATGAAGTTTTATAGAAAAATGAATTAGTGGCATTGGTATTACCCTTTAAAAAAGGAAATAATTAAAAAACTTGCATACCACTTTGCACTGAAATTGCACAATTTGCAGTATGCATAGAATAATTAATATATAATAGTGCGATATTTCCATATATAATAGTGCAACAAATATCATAAAGGGTTCAACCAGATCTTCAAGAACAGTACAACTACTCAATCAAAGACATGAAGGTTAGACAAGTTACAAGCCGGTGAAGGGAGAAGGCATGGTGGTGATGGTGGAGACGGAGCGCGGTGTCGATGATGATGCTGGTGCCCGCACCGGTGGTGATGGAGATGGGGGTGGCGCCGGTGACGGCGCCGGCGCGAGGGCCGATGCTCATGGTGACGGAGCCTTCTCCTTTTTCACTTGGTGTTGTCCCTTCTTCTCATGTGGTGTAGTGGTAATGGAGATGACCTTGGATGTGTTCTCCGTGAATGAAATGGGATGGCGGCGGCTAGGGTTGAGGATGACATATATAGGAGCCTCCCTAGCCTCCTCTCTTGTTGGGCTTTATCCAAGGGCTCTAGATGAGCCAAATCCTCTTCCCATTTCTTCTTTACAAGCTAAGGATCTCGTGGGATCAAACGGGGACGAAATTGGTGAAGAAACCCATCTGGAAGCGCAACTTTCGGAGCTATGTGCAGGCCATACGACCGGCAAAACAACTGCGTGCGGTCGCATGAAACGCCATCTTTTGTCGTGAACTTCTCCGGTAAAACGGTCGCCATTTCGTCATGTGAACTCGGAATTTGACGTTCTTGTGCTCGTTAGATTCGTATGATGACGCCGGTCTATTTCCGATTTTAGATCTTGATTTGGAGCACTTTGAAAAAGTCAGGTTTTCCGACCTCTGGAATGGCTAAGTCTGGTCCTGGGTGACTCCGTATTGAACCCATCCATGGTCCTTTCATCGTGCTTGGTCCTACGTTGCTCAAAAACACCTGTAGACACAAGAAAAGAAATAAAAACCAAATAAAAATACTAAATATGCAATGCTCACATGGAAAAGTGCAAATAGTTAAGTACTGGTAAACATGCATGATACGTCTTCAACGTATCTATATTTTTTTATTGTTCCATGCTATTATATTATCTGTTTTGGATGTTTTATATGCATTAATATGCTATTTTATATTATTTTTGGGACTAACCTATTAACCTAGAGCCCAGTGTCAGTTTCTGTTTTTCCTTGTTTTAGAGTTTCGCAGAAAAAGAATACCAAACGGAGTCCAAATGGAATAAAACTTTCGCGATGATTTTTCTTGGACCAGAAGACATCCAGAGGACTTGGAGTACACGTCAGGGAAGCCACGAGGCACCCACAAGGTCGGAGGGCGTGCCCAGGGGGTAGGGTGCGCCCCCACCCTTATGGGCCCCTCGTGACTCCAGCGACCTATTTCCTCCACCTATATATTCTCCAAAATTCCAAAACCTACCAGGAGAGCCACGAAAACACTTTTCCACCGCAGCAACCTTCTGTACCCGTGAGATCCCATCTAGGGGCCTTTTCCGGCGTCCTGCCGGAGGGGGATTCAATCACGGAGGGCTTCTACATCAACACCATTGCCTCTCCGATGAAGCGTGAGTAGTTTACCTCAGACCTACGGGTCCATATCTAGTAGCTAGATGACTTCTTCTCTCTCTTTTATTCTCAATACCATGTTCTCCTCGATGTTCTTGGAGATCTATCCGATGTAATACTCTTTTGCGGTGTGTTTGCCGAGATCCAATGAATTGTGGATTTATCATCAGCTTATCTATGAATATTATTTAAATCTTCTCTGAATTCTTATATGCATGATTTGATATCTTTGCAAGTCTCTTCGAACTATCGATTTGGTTTGGCCAACTAGATTGGTTTTCTTACAATGGGAGAAGTGCCTAGCTTTGGGTTCAATCTTGCGGTGCTCGATCCCAGTGACAGAAGGGGAACCACCACGTGTTGTATTGTTGCCATCGAGGATAAAAAGATGGGGTTTTCATCATATTGCTTGAGTTTACCCCGCTACATTATGTCATATTACTTAATGCGTTACTCTGTTCTATGAACTTAAAACTCTAGATGCAGGCAAGAGTCGGTCAATGTGTGCAGTAATAGTAGTAGATGCAGGCAGGAGTCGGTCTACTTGATACGGACGTGATGCCTATATTCATGATCATTGCCTTAGATATCGTCATAATTATGCACATTTCTATCAACTGCTCGGCAGTAATTTGTTCACCCACCGTGATATTTTTTATCTTGAGAGAAGCCTCTAGTCAAACCTATGGCCCCCGGGTCTATTTTCCATCATATAAGTTTTCGATCTACAATTTTAGTTTCCGATTTACTTCCTTTGCAATCTTTTACTTTCCGTTCCATAAACCAAAAAATACCAAAAATATTACTTTACCATTTATCCATCTCTATCAGATCTCACTTTGTGAATAACCATGAAGGGATTGACAACCCCTTTATCGCGTTGGGTGCAAGTTGGTGTTTGTTTGTGCAGGTATTCGGTGACTTGCGTGCTGTCTCCTACTGGATTGATACCTTGGATCTCAAAACTGAGAAAAATACTTACTCTACTTTGCTGCATCACCCTTTCCTCTTCAAGGTAAAACCAACGCAAGCTCAAGAAGTAGCAATGCATGCACTACAAAAAAACAATTCCATGATGATACGTGTTTGTCACAGTAGGTCACGTTTTCTGTCATGCACATACATCCGCGACTATTTTATGACAGAATGAAGATAGTCATACCTGTGCTGTCGTAGAATTGTTCCATGACAATACTCAAATTATCATCACGGAAGTGTTCACTTCCATGACGATAAATGACGCATCATGGAAGTATTTTCGTCAAGGGTAACCGACACGTGGCATCCACCATAACAGGTCAGCGCTAAGCTATTGGGTTTCGGTTTGGATCCGCTAACCCGTTAACAGCATGGGCCAGTGGGAATTTTCCACGTGTAAAATTCTCATTGGCCAAAGAAACCACGTGTCGGCTCGTCGTCACGACTGATGTCATCCATTATGTGTAATTCATTCTTGTTCCATACAATCAAATCTCATTAAAATGTATTGTGAATAATTTCTAAGCAATGTGTGACTGCAACTCACTACCTATTTTTTCTTCTTATCTATACAAATTCGGCAAACTAAGTTAAGTTTTGGTGTTTGCTAGGTGATGGTGATTGATTACAAGCTAACCTATCCTAGTGGAACTGCCAGCGCTATGTTGATAAATAGCGTCCATAGCACTACTGGAGTTGAACTTGTGGAGTAAGAAACATACCAACATTGATCCTTAATTTTGTTGACTATGTGATGCTTCTTGTCTGGTGATGGCATTAATATGGATTTTGTATGATAGAATGTAGTACAGTCCACAATTAGTAATATTGAAATAATAGAAAAGTGGTTTCTACGGACCTATATGGTGCTTTTACAGCGTATATCAGCTCATCCAAGTTTACTATAGGTTCTCTGCGGCTTAAGTACTTTTAGGAGCATCTCCCAGCCGTTAGCGACTTATTTAAATTTGATGGTCTTCTAGTTAGCCTTTAAATTTAAAGGTCTTCCAGTTGGCCTTTTCCAGCTTGTTAAATACTATTAGTTGCCAAAATCCCAGAATAGTCCAGTAATTTGCACATTAGTCTTCTACCCATTAGACATATTCATGTACTGTGTATTGGCCAAAACCTATGTATCGGCCAATTCTGACAGTACATTTATCGGACAGTTCCTTGTGCCTGTTTTTTGAAGTATGGCTGTGAGAGAATTAATTTATTTTTAGAGATTCCGCTGTATTTTATCCTTGCAATACATAATTAAGAAAAAAATATCAATAATAAGGTTTTACTGTTCTATTCATCTTGTAGTTAGTTTCCAATGAATTGAGACTAGGAGTTCTGCAATCTTATATCTCTACAGAGCTTATACTTTTAGCAGGAGGGGTGACAAACATTGGAAATTTATATTATACATAGATTGTGAATCTTTTGATAAATACTGTACAAAATAGCAGTATATTGTTTTCATGGAAAATCATGAATGATCTATTTGTTAACTTAGGATAAACTTTGACACCTCTATATTTTATTGTAATGACAACATATACTTGGGTAACTTCATTTCTTAAGTTTAGGTGGTACTAACTTTATTTTTGTGCTTGCAGAAAACAAGTTAGCTGCCTTGAAAAATATTTAAGCATCAGTTTTCTTTGGAACTGCTTTAAGTGGTTCTGGTGTTGGGGACTCTTGTGGTTTGATAATTTCCCTTCCTTGGGACTTGCAGCATTTAAGAACACATAAGTTTGCTGCTAATGTGTTTGTGATATTATTTCAAAGTTCACATTTTACAATTTAAAAGTGGATTACTTTTACCTTTAAGTCAGCACAAAATGCTGCCTTACTTATCCTCTTTAGGGCTTATTTGACAGGCAAGGATTATAATATGAAACTACTTGTCCTTTAAGATGGAATATCATATGCTTTATATCCAAAAGCTTATTATTTCTATTTTTATAGGTTTTATTTTGACTTTAGTCCAACCTATATTGGATGTGGTCTTATATGTCCACATATTGTTAACTGCTCTGCACTTATTGGAGCCATCATATCCTGGGGTTTTCTTTGGCCATATATATCCACAAAAGCTGGGGAGTGGTATCCAGCTGACCTTGGAAGCAACGACTTCAAAGGTCTCTATGGGTACAAGGTACGGTGGTGAAAGATTCTGATGTTTATGTCATAATGAATTAAAAGTCAATTCCATGATGTATCTTGATTATATTTTTGTCCATTCAACTGTAATGGTTTTTAACCAACAAATTGAGAACCATATAATGAATTAGTCTAAGAAAATAACAAGATTATGAATCACTATCTACAAGGCTTGGCAAAAGAAAGTCTCTTATTTCTCTCCATAATAAATAAACCATTAAATCTCCAAGTTGTTGTTGTGAATATATGAGTAATACAGATAACTCACTTTAATGCAATTCTTCAGTGGACACGGTGGTCATAAATTGTGAGTACGATGAAATTGATCTCAAGAACGTATAGAGTGGCTCGTCTATGTCATTAACTTCATAAGTTATTCTTTATTTGCTCACCAATCAGTCTTTGCCAACATTATGTTTTCTAAAGGCTAAGTTGTGTTGCACCTTTTCAGGTTTTTGTATCCATATCCTTGATACTCAGGGATGGTATTTATAACCTCATGAAAATCATTTATGCTACTATCAAGGAAACAATGAATGCACGATCACATCAAGGAAGGCTTCCCCTTGTTTGGGTTCAGGATGGTAATGTCATGTTCTTATTGTACCCACTTGACCTTCCAATATATATATCATATATCATGGCTCTCATATTATTTTTCCTTTTATTATCTCAGATAAAATTTCCAAATTATCAGCCCAAGAAAAGCTTCTAAATGAGGTGTTTGTAAAGGACAATATCCCTCCTTGGTTGGCAGGATCCGGTTACGTGGGCCTTGCAGCAATTTCAACTGCAACTCTACCAATGATGTTCCCACAACTCAAGTGGTACCTTGTCCTCTCTACTTATCTTGTTGTCCCTCTACTCGCCTTCTGCAACTCATATGGCACTGGCCTAACAAACTGGAACCTTGCATCGACATATGGAAAGATAGGACTTTTCATTTTTGCCTCATGGGTTGGCCATCATGGTTGTGTGATCGCTGGCTTAGAAGCTTGTGGTGTTATGATGTCCATAATATCCACTGCCAGTGATCTCATGCAGGACTTCAAGACTTGTTACCTCACCCTCTCTTCGCCAAGGTCCATGTTTGTGTCACAGTTGATTGGGACCGCTCTTGGTTGTGTCATTGCACCCCTCACCTTTTGGCTTTACTGGATGGCATTCGATATTGGCAATCCCGATGGCATGTTCAAAGCTCCATACGCTATCATCTACCGTGAGATGTCAATCATGGGTGTCGAAGGATTCTCAGTGCTACCGCAACAGTGCCTAGCAATCTGCTCTATCTTCTTCTTTGTAGCCATAGCAATCAACCTCCTGCGAGACGTCACTCCAACAAGGGTGTCAAATTTCATCCCACTCCCGATGGCCATGGCTGTTCCATTTTACATTGGGGCATACTTTGCGATTGACATGTTTGTTGGCACTGTCATCTTGTTTGTTTGGGAGAGGGTGAACCGTAAGGAGTCCGAGGACTTCGCAGGTGCGGTTGCTTCTGGTTTGATATGTGGTGATGGTATTTGGAGTGTCCCTTCTTCGATATTGTCCATCATGAAGATTGACCCGCCGATGTGCATGTACATCAAGCCATCCCTTACCTACGGCTGAGAATAGAGGAAATTTACCAATTTTATGTGATTGTACCACAAGAGAATAGAATCACGCTGTGTACATATTTTACACTCGTGTAATTTAGACCGTTGAAATATAGCAATAACTTTGTACGGTGTATTTCCCCCCTTGTATAAAAAGAAGCTCTGCTCATGATGTTGGTGTCTTCTTCATCTGGTTTCTTGCTTTGTTTACACTAGTGTCAAAAACTCTCTTATATTATGGGACGGAGGAAGTAGTAGTATTTCTCAACTTGATCTATCTTTTGCTTGATATATATGTTTTGCTGGAAGTTTGCCTGCCACTACTGCGTGTTGTGTGTTTTGTTTGGCTTATTCCACTCCACGCCGCTACTGGTTGGAACCTGGTATTCTATGTCACTATTGCGGGATACAACCTGGGTACACTGTTTTCTTTAGCAAAACAATGTCGGTATATTGGGAAGGGAAGAAGCTTTCGTGTCGTGGGTGGTTGGAACTAGAAGATGGGCTGATGTCCGAAGAGTTTGATTGAAATAACAACGCTAGTGGCAGTTTCTTTCCTATCTATCAAAACAGGCTGGGACCACTCTTTTTTTTTCAAAATAGGCTAGGAATCGAAACCACCATTGCGTACTGGGCCGGGGATGAGGATCCTCTGCCGTTCGGCAGCGTGCGGAAACAGGCCCACATGGCAGTGCCACAACGGCAAGCGCCGTACGTCAGGGGAGGCGCTTCCCTGGGCCGGTCCATTACGTGCGAAGCGCCCAACCACGACGTGGGTTCAGAGTGGTGAACGACTATTAGTACCGAGAGCTCCTATTGGGCGCCTTATGCACCCGTTCAGACTAGTAGCGCCCACCGTACTGGGCCGGGGATGAGGATCCTCTGCCGTTCGGCAGCGTGCCGTTCGGCCATTGGGAAACAGGCCCACATGGCAGTGCCACAACGGCAAGCGCCGTACGTCAGGGGAGGCGCTTCCCTGGGCCGGTCCATTACGTGCGAAGCGCCCAACCACGACGTGGGTTCAGAGTGGTGAACGACTATTAGTACCGAGAGCTCCTATTGGGCGCCTTATGCACCCGTTCAGACTAGTAGCGCCCACTGCGAGCAGCTCCAGTGAATGGTTGGGTAACCACTTGACCTATTAACCACTTGCAAAATTATACAACGCGTAGTTCTTAAGAACTAAATTTTGGCCGCGCTATTTAGTAAAAGGGGATTTCTTTTGAAAAGAAATGTGAACAAAATTTGAGTGTCCCCAGATTTAGAAAAAAAGTTCATGTATTAAAAAACGTTCACGAATTCAAAACGTTCATAATACTGAAAAAAAATTCATAGATTATCAAAAAAGTTCACAAATTTGAAAAAAGTTCACCGATTATAAAAAAAATTCATTGGTTCTAAAAAAAAGTTTGCAAATTTAAAAAAAGTTCATTGATTTTCAAAAAAAGTTCATCAACTCTGAAAAAAACATGGAATTTCAAAAAAGTTCATCAAAGTTTGAAAAAACTTCATTAAATTTGGAAAAAAGTTGATGGGATTTGAAAAAAGTTCACAAAAAAATGAAAAAAGTTCATCGAATACGAAAAAGAGTTCACCAAATTTGAGAAAAAGTTCATCGGATGTGAAAAAAGTTCATCAAATTTTAAAAACACTTCATGGAATTTGAAAAAGTTCATCAAAATTTTGGAAAAGTTCATTAAATACGAAAATAGTTCACCGAATTTGAAAAAATTTCATCAATTTTGCAGAAAAGATTTATGAAGAAAGAAAGTTTCTCGAATTAGAAAAAAGAAAGGAAAAAAGGACAGAAAAAAGGAATGGGAAAGAAGAAAACGGAAGAAAACATCTATATCTATATCTATATCTAATATTAAAGGACGGATTGTTTTTCCACTATTTTTCGTCCAGGGTAACTTTTTCGTCCGTCGCTACCGATCGCGACTTGACGCATCCCTCCGATCTCTTCGTACATATGCGGCTTCTCTCCTCTGGTATTGACTCTAAGCCAATTCTGTGGCCCATTGCATGCTGACCTTAGTTATGGGCCGACCAACATGTGTGGGCTTGCTGGTCCTTTGGGTGCCAAAACAAAATGTCAATTAAAATACACGCCTTGTGGAGTTGAACCCCCGACCTCACGTTACATAGCTGTGTTGCCAGCCACACCACCTAGCGACCGAGTAGAACTAATTAGCAGCAGAAACTTTTAAGTAGTACATACAATCACAAATCTTTTTTTGTAATTTCCAATAATTATTGTAAAAAACTGTGTCTGTTTCTTTTTAATTTCCAATAATTCTTGGAAAAAAATGTGACAATTTTTCCTTAAATATTTGCATAATGTTTGAAATCGTGAATTAATTTTAAAGTTCAAACAAACTTTTAAAACCTGAACAAATATGTATTGAAGTTCTTATATACGATGAACAAATTTAAATATACATTGACGTTTTTCTATACTCCGAAAAAAAATTAAATACACATTGAACAGTTTTTTGATATACGCTGAACAATATTTAAAACCACTTTGAACATTTTTTACATATAAATTGAACATTTTTGTAGTTTACACTGAATATTTTAAAAATACACATTGAACATATATACCTTGAATAATATTTAAATTTGCGCTGAACAAATTTGGAGTTCCAAACAAATTGAAAGTGAACAAAATTTTAAAAGAGTTAACCCTTTTCGAAAACAAGAACAGTTTCCTCAAAAATGTAAGTAGTTTTTGAAGTGCGAGCATTTTTCAAAATTGTGAACAAGTTTGATTGGTGTGACATGTGGTGGTGAACCCATCGCCTTAGGATTAAGCACATTGGACGCGTTGTGATCAGGTGGGCATCATAGTCACCGTCCGTCAGAATGGGAAGAAGGATAAGCGGTGACACGGTCAAGTATCGTGTCGACTTAGAGGACGTGGACCTGTTAGGAGTCTTGAGCCATGCTTACTGGGACAGAGTCATGATATTGTTTCTCCCGTTGCAACGCACAGGCATGTTTGCTAGTAAAACTAACACAACTAGGGCAGTGGTCGGGTGGTTGTCGTGTCGTACTCTATTCCGCTCATTGAGGGATTGACTCCCAGCTCTCTCGCGCAAACGGCCGCATCTTTTTTGAACTTTCAAGGAACAGAAAAAAAGACGAAAGTGGGCCGGCCCAAGGCGCAGAGGGGGTGTGCGCCTGTTAGCCGGTTTTCCTATATCCGGCGCTTAAGGCGCCGAATAGGATCTGGCATTAGTACCACCTGGATTATTTACATCCTGCGGAACTAGCTTAAAAAGAGATTAATGCAACACCATAGCACGCCCTTACTTGAACAGGATCAGTTCTATAGTAATCGTACCGTTGCATCCTTGATTGGTAAGGAGGCAAGCACTAAAGCTTGGTTGATGACACCTGGCGTCCTGACCTGTGGGCCAGAGCGTGATTAACGCCTCAGATTGGTCGCTGATCATGTGGCGGTAGAGGATCATTCCTGTTCAGCTCTTTTTCTTTTTTCTTTTTTTCTTTTTTTTTTGCGGGGCTGTTCAGCTCTTGTTGACCAGGGTGACTCACAGGTTGTCCGACAGGCTCTCTCTTCCCCATCTTTTGTTTTCCGTACCAGCATTTTGGCATACACAGGTTTAATTTTTTGTGCTGGGAGGTTAGAATCACATACAGTACTACTACTACCTTGAGTGCAGCCAACCAGTCACTCATGGTTTTCATACAATGCCTGTCTGATGCCATCGATCCCATGAGTTACCAAAGTGGTCGCCCTTGATCCCTGAGCCTGCCAGGTTCATTCTTGGCCATGAGCACCGGTCCCGTCCTTGCAGAACACCGACGGGAGCCCCAGCTCCGCTCCGGTGGCCGTGCCGCCATAGCCCGGGTGCTCCTCTGCTGGTGTACCGCTGTCTGGCGGCCTCGGGATGCACGGTAGAGTCGGGTGCTAATGAAACTGGGCATTCATTGAGGTGGAGCTCTACATTTGCCGGTTCATGTCACGCTTGCCAGGAAAACTGAAGTTCAGTTAGCGATGCAGCTAGAGCTAGTTGACTGAAAAACATCGCCGAAGTCCCATTGCTTCTCGGACCAGCCAGCTGAGTTCATGGTCATTGATTTGGTTAGCACTTTGCAAACACAGGTTCTGTAAAGTTGAGTATATATGCTCCAATTTAACCTTATTGAGCCAGTAATTGCAGTGATCGTGAGTGTGTGAGGTTCCACATTTTCCTTCCAATAGGATTGCGAATCCGACTGACAAGGACGTCGCTATATATAGTTTCTCCCTTCTTCTGCATGAACCAAAAATCATCAATAATTCCACACGCATGCACCAATCGAGCACGCCCGCGGATCACGCGCGCGCCCTAGGCTATCTATCTGGCTAAGCTGGAGCGGTACGCTACGCGATACGCATGCATGCTATGATTGCTATCCGTTGCTTGATCCAACTGATGAATCTGGCCACATTCATCATTTGGCAATAACAAGGCCGGCGTGCCCACGCCCTCGTAGCTCTCGCGATCAAAAATCTCTAGCTTGGCATGCGCTGCCCCGTGAACTGAGCTGACGGCGATTTTTGCTGCTGCTTTGGAGCATGCGTTTGGGCCAAGTTTTGGATCCTTCCCATGCCCGACGCGGACGACAGCGTGCCCAGCTACGACACCGCAAGCATGCGCACAGGGATTCACTGAAACCAGCTACCTAGTCCGCTAGTCGTATTAAACAGCGCCAACTTGGCCTCCTCGCAAGCCTATAAAAGGGGGGATCCATGCAGCAGCATAAGCCACCACACTCAGCACAGCACAACATCCTCTCACACATACAACAACAGAGAGATCGAGCGGATCCAAGCCAATGGCAACCAAGAGCCTTCTTCTGGCCGCCCTCCTCGTCCTCACCGTCAGCATGGCGCCGCACGGTGCGGAGGCGGGCAAGCAGCTTCCACTGGCAATCATCTCCGGCATAGTGCCATGCAGCGCCGGGAACTCCATCAACGTGGCTGCGGTTCCGCCGTTCCCGAGTAAGGACCTCTCCCAGCCTTCATAGCCACCTATAAGCAAATTATATTGAACCGCCGTCTTACGTTTGCTTTGCTTCTTTGCTGTGGACAGACGCCGCCGTGCAGATGGTGTGCGGCCGTGATGTGATGGCCAGCGCCACGGCGGACCGCAGCGGAACGTACACCATGAACATGGGCCCGGCCACCTCGTCGCTGCTCGCCCCTCTGCTCGGCAACCAGTGCAAGGTGGTGGTGGTCACCCCGCTCGCCGCGTGCAACGCGTCCCTGGCCAGCGTCAGCGGGACGCTGACCGCGCCCGTGCAGCTCCTGGGTATTGACACTGGCAGCGGCACCGGCAGCGGTAGCGGTGGCCTCGGGGGGCTTGGCGGCCTAATTGGCCTCATCGGCCAGATTGTGGGCGGCCTCCTCGGTGGCATCCTTAACATTATTCCATTGCCCTTCTCCCTCGTCTAGATGCTCCTGCTACCGGCGTGTCAATCAAAGATTCAACGGACCTAAATAAATAAATACGTACATGACAACCTACCAATGTACCCAATGGTCAACTATCCCCGCTTTATTATGTAAAAATCTACTCATGTGGTATCTGTTACCGCTTCTAAGAAGCACAAAAGTAAGCATGTCGCGTAATACTCCGAGTGTGAGTCCTGTAATCAATGTTTGTTTGTGAAAAATAAAGCTACGTCTGTGATAGTACTATGTGATTAATTACTTGCTTCTTCTCTTGACATTGTGATTGGTCACTTGCTTATCAGCTCACTTCTCCGGTGTATCTGTACAAAGTCGTGTCTAACATCATAATTTGTGTATTACTACTTTACTAGAGGCTAACACGCCATTCTTCACTCATGGAATTAACTCTTTTTAAGGATTGACTACATGTCAATCGGCTGAATATCGTATTTGGGTCAGTCATCTTTTGCCTCTTTGCGACTTCTTTGGACCGTGACTATTAGGAGCAGGTAACGACGCCACCATCGGAGCTAATGCATGCAAGGACGACTTCCTTCCATGATGCTGCCGCATCAATGCCAAATAAGCAACTCGTACATCCACTTAATTGCTGTCTACGGGTGCATGGATACCACAAAAAAAGTGAGATTTCCACACAAAAAAGTGTTTTCTAAAGAGTAATGGATTAGTGGCATTGGTGTTATCCTTACTAAAGAAAAGAAAATGAAAACTAAAATAAAATAAAATAAATGAAGTTCTATGGAAGAATGAATTCGTGACATTGGTATTACCCTTTCAGAAAAATAATTAAAAATAATGAAGTTTTCTGAAATGAAATGAAACCCTTTAAAAAGAAAGAAAATGAAAAAGAAAAAACTTCCAAAACTTGCACTGAAATTGCATTTTTTTGAAATATGCAAAGAATAAGCATATAATAGTGAATTTTCACATTCAACTATAATATACAAACATATTATTTAGTACTTGCATTTATACTTACACACAAAGAAACAAATCTAAAACAAACAATAACAAAAATTGCACAAAATATACACACAAATTGAGCTTTTTCAAATATGAAAGAATAAGCATACAATAGTGAAACTTTCACAAAAAGGTTCCTTAAGGAGGAATCAATTAGTGACATTGTTATAACTTAAAGAAGAATAAAACAATAACTAAAAATCAAAATAATGAAGTTTTATAGGAAAAATGAATTAGTGGTGTAGAAATTAACCTTTAAAATAAAAAAACTTGCACACCACTTTGCATTGAAATTGCACATTTTGACGTATGCAAAGAATAATTATATAATAGTGCAATCTTTCCATGTACTTTATAATATTTGTATGTATACATTTACACTTACCCAACATTCAAAAATTCCACATTCTACTACAATTTACACACATATTATTTGGTACTTGCATTTATACTTACAAAAAATAAAAAATAAACAATAACAAAATTTGCAAAAAATATACACACAAATTGCGGTTTTCTCACATATGCAAGAATAAGCATACAATAGTGAAACTTTCGCAAAAAAGTTTCCTAAGGAGGAATCAATTAGTTGCATTGTTATTAACTTAAAGAAGAATAAAACAATAACTAAAAATGAAAATAAAGAAGTTTCATAGAAAAAATAAATTGGTGACATTGGTATTACCCTTTAAAAAAGAAAATAATTAAAAAAATTGCGCACCACTTTGCACTGAAATTGCACATTTTGCAGTATGCATAGAATAATTATATAATAGTGCGCTATTTCCATGTACTTTATAGTATTGTGCGTATACATTTACACTGACCTAACATCCAAAAATTCCACAAAATAAAAACAAACTGACCATAAAGAAAAACTAAAAACGAAAGCAAAAACAAATAAATATAAAAGAACAAAGAGGTTGTGGACTGATTTCTTTGGGCCGTGCCTATTAGGAGCAAGTAATGACGCCACCGCCGGAGCTAATGCATGCAAGGAGGACTATCCATGATGCTGACGCATCAATGCCTAATAGGCAACTCGTACATCCACTTGTCTACAGGCGCATGGATACATGGAAAACAACACCATATGTAACAATATATTACAAGCATACCTATGTATGTATGCACGTATATGCGAAGACCAAATGCAACACATCCCCGTCCACGTAGCCCATAGAAAAAATATATAAAGAGAACGTATCAGGCTACACAAATATCAGTCAACTACTCACCACAAACATATAATAGTGAGATTTTCACGAAAAAGTATTTCCTAAAGACTAATGGATTAGTGACATCGGTGTCATCCTTGCAAAAGAAAATAAAAATGAAAACTAAAACAAAATCAAAAAATGAAGTTCTATGGAAGAATGAGTTCGCGGCAATGCTATTACCCTTTCAGAAAAAATAAAATCTAAAATCAAAATAATGAAGTTTTCTGAAAAGAAATGAAACCCTTTAAAATGAAAAAAAAATGAAAAAGAAAAACCTTTCAAAACTTGCACTGAAATTGTATTTTTTTGAAATATGCAAAGAATAAGCATAGTGCAATTTTCACATTCTACTATAATATACAAAGATACTCCCTCCGTTCTTAAATATAAGTCTTTGTAGAGATTCCACTATGGACCACACACGAATCTATATAGATGCATTTTAGAGTGTAGATTCATTCATTTTGCTCCGCATGTAGTCCATAGTGGAGTCTCTACAAAGACTTATATTTAGGAACGTAGGGAGTATTATTAAGTACTTGCATATATAATTACACACACATAAACAAATCTAAAACTGACAATAACAAAATTTGCACAAAATATACACACAAATTGCGCCTTTTTCAAATATGCAAGAATCAACATACAATAGTGCCCAGATGACCATATAAGCAAGCTGAATAAAAAATATATAAGGTCTTTTGAATATTTGTAAACCAAAGTAATTTGGGTATAACCAAATTTATGACTTGATTTTGTCAAAAAAAATCTGACTTGACGTGCAAAGCATGTGCCATTGACTAGTACTCAATAAGTCCACACGCATGTGGCAATCGAGCACGCTCCCGGATCACGCGTGCACCCTAGCTAGGCTATCTTTTTTAGAGATAAAGGGCCTAGCCCCGGCTCCATTGAATCATCAATGAAACCCAGCAAGTCAGGGTCATGTAACAATTGTTATTACAACGCTTAAAAATGGAGAGCAAACGCACGCCGGGGGGAAACACACCCCTCGGCGAGAGAAACAAACTGAAAGAAACTAAGACAAAACAAGATGAAGCTCCAGCCCGTAGTCGCATCTCCACGCTTTTCCTCCACATTGCTTTTTTCATCAAAACTAGCAGTAAAGATCGCCACGGCACCAGGTATATCAAATCATGATCCGATCGCTCCCGGGGAGTCCCCCCCCCCCCCCCCCCCCTCAACATTTCCCCCTGATCAACCTGATCTGGCCACAGGAGGAGTGGGGGATTTCTTGCCGTTTGCTCCAACTTCCGCACGATCTCTTTTAGCTCCGGCTTGGCAGCATTTGGCCAGGCCACCTCCCATAAGGATAGGCTTTTTGCAGTCTTCCTCACGATCACCTGCATACCAAGCCAGGTCGGTCGATTGAAACATATGTCATTCCTGCTTTTCCAGAGAGCCCATAGGGCCGCAACTTGCACTATGGCAGCAGTAGTGTTGGGGTTACGAAACCAGTATTCAAGCATATTATAAATATTATCACTGCTATCAATACTGGCAACTTCCCTAACTACTCTCCACAGTTCCACAGCAACGACACAAGTACAAAATAGATGGCAAGAAGAATCATGTTCAGAACAAAATAGACAAGTCAAATCTGGAACATGTTGTCTCTTGTTAAGGTTATCTCTGGTCAAAAGTTTGTTCTTCGCAATCAACGAGAGAAAGATTTGGATTCTAGGGGGTATTTTTATCTTCCACACCACAGGGATATTCCTAGGAAGAAGCCCCCTAAAATTAACTATATTGTAAAAGGATTTAACAGTGTACAGACCTTTCGCCTCATATTTCCATACAAGGGTGCCAGGTCTGTCGCTCAAAACTAGAGATTTAATCTCATCAAAGAGATTGTTCCAGTCAATCATCATGCTGGGGGAGAAACAACTCCTGAAATTAATCTTGAGATTGACCCCATCCCAAACCTCACTAATAGTAGCGTGTTGATCAATAGCAATGGAGTACAGCCCCCAGAACTAAGTAGTCAGGTTCATCTCGCCATACCAGCTATCTTCCCAAAATCTAATGCTCTTGACATTACCCACTTTCAAGATATATCCAGATTTAGTAGCCTTAATAGCCCAAAGAATCCCCTTCGAGAAGGGGGAGGCACCCACACTAGAGCAGGCAAAAATATTAGGGTTATGGATATTATATTTAGAGTCTACTATATTCTTCCAGATCTTACCCTCATCCAGAAGATATCTTTTGCCCCAGGAAGCAAGAAGGCAAAGATTAAAGTGAGCCAAATTAGTAATCCCCAGCCCACAAAATTTCTTTTTGTGGCTAGGGATCCCCAATTAGCAAGGTGATATTTAAAATGCCCCTCATAATCATCCCAGAAACAATGAGCCAATTGGGAATTAATCAGGGCTATAGCCCATTTAGGGAATTTAATTATTCCCATCAAATATGAAGGGATACTAGCCAGGCATGATTGCACTAAAATTAATCTCTTGCCAAAGGATAGAAGCCTTCCTCTCCAGCCTGCCCCTCTCTTGATAATTTTGTCAACCACAGGCCGGAGATCCTCTTTTCTAAGTTTATTATAATGAAGAGGAGCTCCAAGATATCTAATGGGGAAAGTACCCAGCTTGCAACCCATGACTTGGGCAAAATTATTAGCCCTATCAGCATTGATATTAATGGGGACCAAATCACATTTATGGAAGTTGATCCTCAAGCCTGAAATCTGCTCAAAACAAGATAAGAGCCACTTCAAGTTTTTAGCCTGGTCTATATTATTACCCAGGAAAAGAAGAGTATCATCTGCATATTGTAGGCTGATTACTCCAGCAGGATTAGTGGAGGAAAAACTCCCTCTATGAACTTGCTAAGATGGAGTAGTATGCCATTCGTTTTATTTTATTTTGCGTGGTATCCGTTGGTTGATCCAAATAATCTGGCTCGATTCATCATTTGCCAATAACAAGGCCGACGTGCCCACGCCCTCGTAGCTCTCGCGATCAAAAATCTCTAGCTTGGCATGCATGCATGCACGCGCTGGTCCGTGAACTAAGATGATGGAGATTTTTGATGCTGCTTTGGAGCGTGCGCGAGTTTGGGCCAAGTTGGTTGCAACTTTGGATCCTACCTACGCTCGACGCGGACGGGCAGCGTGCGCAGCCACGACAATGCAAGCATGCGCATCGTGAACCAGTGCAACCAGCAAGCGTTGCGGCTACCTAGTCGTATTAAACCGCCGCAACTTGGCCTCCTCGCAAGCCTATAAAAGGGGGATACATGCATCAGCACAAGCCACCACCACACTCAGCACAACACAACATCCTCTCACACATACAACAGAGAGATCGATCAATCAGCGGATCCAAGACAATGGCAACCAAGGGCCTTCTTCTCGCCGGCCTCCTCGTCCTCGCCTTCAGCCTGGCGCGGCACGGTGCGGAGGTGGGCAAGCAGGATCCACTGGCAATCATCTCCGGTGTAGTGCCATGCAGCGCCGGGAACTCCATCTGTTAGGCAACCAAATATCTGATGATATTGGTTGATCCTTTTACCATATCTTGTGCCTCACGTATAGCATGTAATCAGGCCATTATGGTTAGGATATGTTTTTGTTATATTGCTTGTATATCTCTTGTAATTCATCTATATATGAGATAACACGGAAACCACCATTGTGTGGCAAATTTCCCAAACTTACATGGTATCAGCCTACGATCACATCTGATCGCTTCCGCACCTTCCTCCTGGCGTCCTCTACTCCATCGCCACCACCGCCTCCCTCTCCCCATCCTCCACGCACGCCGACGCGACCCTCCTCGGCAAAAATGGCTCCCGAACCAAACCCCCTTGCCGGTCTCTGGGCGCCACAGCGATCTAGAGTGTCAAGGCGCTCGTCCCGGTCACCCTCGATTTCAAGGTCTCCAGCTACTCCAAGTGGCGCACTCTCTTCCGCGTCGCCGTCACCAAGTATGTCCTCGCCGACCAACACCTCAAGAATTGGTACTGTGACATGTAGCAACTGCAAGAAGCAAGGCCATAGGTTCAACAATTATGGTGACCCTTTGAAGCCTAAGTTTCATATGAGGATGAACAAGCACCAGGTCATTTGAGTCACTGTTTCATTTCATTGTTCCATGTCTTTGTTTCATTTCTTACAATGTTTCTTAATTGTGTAGGAAAATAGAGCAAATTACTCTCAAGCTGGTTCTTCTATGGCTACAAATGCTCAGAGGCCTCCAAGAGTACCTGCTGCTACTGCACCTAAACCAAGACCAACTGCAGCAAGAGCTGCAACTTCTGCACCTTCGCCAGGTCCAATGACTAGTTCTAGGTCAAATAAAAGGGTTGCTTCAACTATTCCAGCAGCAGCACAAGGACCAGCTAAGAGGGCCAGGACTAACACTTCTCCAGCAGCAGCAACATCAGCAGCTAAAAAGAAAAGCACCAACACTTCTTCTCCTGCTAAGAACAACAGATCATCTACAACTTCTCCAGCAATGAACAGCAGGTCTGCAAGTGCCCAGAGGGATGGCTCAATGAGAAGAACATTCATTGCACCAAGGCAATCAACTTCAACTGTTGTCCAGGCTGGGTCAAAGAGGATCAGGAAGCCAAGTGGGAGGCTGAAAAACTATTTTTATGCAAGTGGTAACTAGCATGTTTGTGTCTAAACTTGAGTTCATTTGGTATGGTTGTGTTTATGTCAGTAAAAAAATATTGATGGATTTGTGTCTTGAGATTGAACTGTTATGGTTTGTAATAACTATACTTTCTTCTCTAGTTTATCTTGTGTGCTTTCAGAGATATTCAGTCAGTTAATCTTGTGTTGATTCACTCAGTTAATCTTGTGTTGATTCAGTCAGTTCATCTTGTGTTGATTCACTCAGTTCATCTTGTGTTGATTCACTCAGTTCATCTTGTGTTTATTCACAGTTAGGTTGAACTGTGAATTGTGAACTGCTACATTGATTCAGAGATATTCAACAACATTAATTTCAGATCCACAACATATATTGATTCAAAATAGCATACATTGATTCAGAGTAGCATGAATAAATAGATACATAGATTCAGAGTAGCATACATATTGATTCTCATCCAGATCTAACAAAGAACACCACTTACAGATAGATAGATAGATAGATAGATAGATAGATAGATAGATAGATAGATAGATAGAGATAGATCAGTCATAACGCTTGAAGAAACGAGCCACTTAGCCCTAGTAGTTGGACGAGGAGCCATGACTGCTCTTCTCCTTACCCAACTAATGATCTACATGAAGCTCCTTCCCCTGCCACCAGGGAAAACAAGCTCAAGCTCTTCATCATTGCACTTCTCCAGCACCTTATCGGAGAGCCGGCAGTTGTACTCAAGCTCCTGCTCATCCAGGGCATCTCCTGTGCCCTCTGCATGCGCCTCCTCCTCCTCTGTTGTGCCGCTAGAGGCCTCACCTCCATGGCCTCTCCCTCCTCCTCTGTGACATCTCCCATGTCAGGATCCATTTCTAGGGTTTGATATGGGTGACGGCTGTTGGAGTGGCGGGGAAAGGGTTACCGTGGTGGGAAGGGGTTTATATTGACAGTGGTGGAGGGGGTTTGGTTTTAGTAGGCCTAGGGCAGTTTCATTTGGTCAGAGACTAGTGGCCTACTAAGCCCAATACCCATATACATAAATATATAGATAACATAGAAGATTAATAGAGACTAGTGGCCCACAACATATAAGATCCATTACAACACTTAATACCATAGCATTGGAGATTTACAACATACTTAAGAACATAGCAAATATGGTTCTTACAGAAGACACTAAAGTTCAAATGCAGTGCCAAACCCCTAGGTTAACTTCACATTCCCCAAAAATGTACACCCATATAATCACTTGAGACAGTTAGGCCACATCCTTATATAGGCCTTGGATGTACTTCACCACCATTTCATAGCACTTCATGACTCAAGGATGACCTTGATTTGCTCTAACTTCTCCTTGCTGCCATACCCATCTTTCAGCAGCTCGGCAACAACTTGCTCAAGCTTTGCCTTCTCCTTCTTAAGAAGATCTTTGTCAACTTCAACATCCTTCATAGCGTTCCTAGTGTTCCTGATAATATCAGCCTGGCTCTGCAAAATGCACCTCTGCTCCTTTGCAAGTTTAAGCTATTCCATCTGCACCTCCAACCTAGCTTTCTCCTCTACCTCCTTCTTCTTCTCAAATTATTCCTCCTCCACTTGTTTCTGGAAACCTTCATGTCCATCCTACCATCCTGCCAATCAAACATCTTGGATACATCTTAAACAAGCTTGGTGTACTCAATGCAAAGCTTGTCATTTTCAGTCTTGATCTTGGCCAACTCCTTGTTATTTCCAGTCTTAAGCTTGGCTAACTCTTTCTCAAACTTCTTCTTGTCAAGTACCCTTCCACAGTTCTGCTCATGGAACATTTCCCGTAGCTTGGACAAACATCTCTGAAGAACAGGAGGCCAAGGCCCATCAACCCACTCTACAACACCACAATTCACACCATCACTACAAAAAAAAGACACATCCGTGACATTTTGGGCCGAACGAATTTTTTTCTGTCATACATATGACACTTCTACGATGATAATTGTGACAAAACCCGGTATCATCATAGATGTGGTGGGCTCCTACTTCTATGACAAAAAATCATGACAGAAAATGAGCTTTTCGTCCTGGGCGGGCCGGAGACGCAGCTGCATGACATTCTTTGGGCCGTCCATGACGGAAAAAACCGTGGTAGAAGTGAGGGCGAGGAAAATTTCGGTGAGTTCCCGGTTACGGTGGGAGGTCGGGGGCCGAGCGATGCGCGTTTCTCTCGTACACGTACGCGCGTGTGTGCGAGGCGTTGGCTCTAACTGAACCCGAGCGAGGCGTTGGGCTCTAACTGAACCTGAGCGATTGCACTGCAGGCTACGCGTTACTGAACCCGAGCGATCGATCGATGGCTGTTAACTAAACCCGATCGAGCAATTCCTTCGCTACTGCTGCTAACTGAAGCCGATCGATGCTGCCTCTGGGATGAACAGTGAGCGTTGCCGGGGGGGTGGATGAACAGTGAGCGGTGGCGTTGCCTCTGGATGAACAGGACCCTGTGGTGTGGAGGGCTGGATGAACAGTAGACGGTGGAGGGGTGCCCGTGGAGGGGTGGTTGAACAGGACCCCGTGGTGTGTTGGCTGGATGAACAGTAGACGATGGAGGGGTGCCCGTGGAGGGGTAGTTGAACAGTAGCCGGTGGAGTAGCGCGCGGTGGAGGCTGGATGAACAGGAGCCCGTGGAGGCTGGAGGAGGTCGACGGTGGAGATGAACAGTATCCCATGGAGTCCCGTTTTCCGGTACGCCACACCCCTCCCGATGAACAGGACCCCCGTTTCGACCGTAGGAGGTCCGTTTCGTCCGTTTTGCGGTACGCCACACCCCTCCCGATCAACAGGACCCCCGTTTCGACCGTAGGAGGTCCGTTTCGTCCGTTTTGCGGTACGCCACACCCCTCCCGATCAACAGGACCCCCGTTTTGACCGTAGGAGGTCCGTTTCCTCCGTTTTGCGGTACGCCACACCCCTCCCGATCAACAGGACCCCCGTTTCGACCGTAGGAGGTCCGTTTCCTCCGTTTTGCGATACGCCACACTCCTCCCGATCAACAGGACCCCTGTTTCGACCATAGGAGGTCCGTTTCCTCCGTTTTGCGGTACTCCACACCCCTCCCCATGAACACGACGCATTCCGTTGCCTCCCCATGAACACGATGCATTCCGTTGCCTCCCCACGAACACGACGACGACGTTTTTTCTCCGTTCCGACCCAGCCATGTACACGAGCCCTGGCCGTACGTATGCGCGAGTAGGCGTTCGAGACCCCGCCCGTATGTACACATACATGGCCGTATTTTCTTTCTTGCACCCTGACCGCTGTACGTACGTGTACATGCTACGTGCGCGCCTCTACTACGACACGTACGCGCCTCTACTACGACTCGTGCGCGCCTTTACATCCACCAGTATATATGTACGTACACGTTCGCGACCAGAATGACAACGCTACGTACGCTTCGACCAGGTGGGTCCCGACTGTCAGGCACTTCCTTGCCTGCGAAGATGTAGCTGGTGGGTCCCAGCAGTCAGGGGGGCGAATCGTTTTTTTTGCCCGGACGCACTTCCTTGCGTGCGAAGATGTAGCTGGTGGGTCCCAGCAGTCAGGGGCAAATGTTTTTTTCATGAAATACGGTGGCCCGTCAGGTGGGTCCCTGCTATCAGGTGGAGGAATAATTATTTTGCACGTAATAAGGAGGCACTTCCTTGCTGCGGCCGTGGACCCAGCTGTCAGCCTCTCCACGTATAGTCCACGTCCGATGGAAGCCGTTCCTTGACCACGTTGACCACGCCGCGCCGAGAGCACCAGGGCGGTGGACGACGGCGAGGCCTAGGAAGGGGACGACGCGGAGCCAGGGAAGACGCGGCAGTGGATGCCCGCGCGTAGAGGAGTACGAGGGTTCACTGGTTCGCTACGGCGTGAGGCTGCCGTCGCTGCAGAATAACAGGGGGTGTGGGTGAGTAGAGGGATGGCCTGGCCAGCGGTGGGAGTAGTAGGGGGCGGTGAGGCCTCCGCCGCATCGCAGCCGGCCACAGGAGGCAGGAGCACGAGGCACGACCGGCGCTGGTTTGGGCGGCTGGAGCAAGAAGACCAGAGGTTGAAGAAGCACTACGGCCGTTGGATGGACATCGTACGGTCACTGGAGCTAGAATCGTGCATATTGACTAAGTTGACAAAGCCCTCCGTCCCCGTCAACTTAGTAGGCCCACAAGTCAGCCTGCCACTATACTGGGTCCCAGCTAACAGGGGGAGTATTCATTTTTTTGTGCGTAATAAGGAGGCACTTACTTGCGTGCGAAGATATAGCTGGTGGGTCCGAGCTGTCAGCGGCGGTAACGTTTTTTTCGCGAAATACAGAGGCCCTTTCGGTGGGTCCCTGGTCAGGTGGAGGAATCATTATTTTGCGCGTAATAAGGAGGCATTTCCTTGCGTGCGGCCGTGGACCCAGCTGTCGGCCTCTCCACGTACAGTCCACTTCAGATGCATGTCGGTCATTGACCACGTTGACCAGGCCACGCCGAGAGCACCAGGGCGGTGGACGACGGCGAGGCCTAGGAAGGGAACGACACGGAGGCAGGGAAGACTCGGCAGTTGTTTCCCACGCGGAGGGGAGTACGACTGTACGAGGGTTTACTGGTTCGTCTGCCGTCGCCGGAGAATAATAACAGGTGTGGGTGAGTAGAGGGATGGCTAGGCCAGGATGGGAGTACGGTGGGGTGGTGAGGCCTGCACGGCAGCACAGCCGGTCGCGGGGAGGAGGGAGCAGGCAGTCCCGCCGGCGCTTGTTTGAGCGGCCGGAGCAGGAAGAGCAGAGATTGAAGAAGCACGACGGCCGTTCGATGGACATCCAACAGTCACTGCTTGTGCGTCAACCTTTTTTTTAGGAAAGCCTCAAATCTGTGGAAAACAGCATACAACCCATCTGCCATTATTTCTAATAATTTACAGCCCATTTGCTAATTCTTAAGGTTTTTTTTGGAGCCCATATTCTTTTTGTTAGCATTACAGCCCATATTGTGGCCACAGTTAAAAAATTATTCGAACTTTTGCATATTTCGGTGCGGTCCGAACTGTTTTTAATCCCGAAATTTCGACTCACATTCAGACTGATTTTAAAAATAAATGTATATCAATATAAAATCCAACAAATTCTCCATGCATAAAAATTAATGTAATTTAAAATCTCGAAATGAAAAAAAGATATTTGAAACTAATTGCCGGTTTGATGTGTTTTAAAAATGTACAGCCCATTTCTCATTACTGATAGGCCATTTTCTCGGCCAGCCGAATGAAGCTCTCCTCGTCTTGAAAGATTTGCAGCCTAATAGGCCTGACAAAGCGACTTACTTGGCAAATCACAAAAAAAACTGGGTTGTGGCCGTGGACCCAGCTGTCAGCCTCTCCACGTACAGTACTCTTCCGATGGAAGTCGGTCGTTGACCACATTGACCACGCCGCGCCGAGAGCACGAAGGTGGTGGACGACGGCGAGGCCTAGGAAGGGGACGACGCGGAGCCGGGGAAGACGCGGCAGTGGATGCCCACGCGGAGAGGAGTACGAGGGTTCACTGGTTCGGCTGCAGCGTGAGGCTGCCGTCGCCGCAGAATAACAGGGGGTGTGGGTGAGTAGAGGGATACCCTGGGCCAGCGGTGGGAGTAGTAGGGGGCGGTGAGGCCTCCGCGGCATCACAGCCGGCCACGAGAGGCAGGAGCACGCGGCACGACCGACGCTGCTTTGGGCGGCTGGAGTAAGAAGACCAGAGGTTGAAGAAGCACTATGGCCGTTGGATGGACATCGTACGGTCACTGGAGCTAGAATCGTTCATATTGACTAAGTTGACAAAGCCCTCCGTCCTCGTCAACTTAGTAGGCCCACAAGTCAGCCACCCACTATGGTGGGTCCCAGCTAGCAGGGGGTATTCATTTTTTGGTGCGTAATAAGGAGGCACTTCCTTGCGTGCGAAGATATAGCTGGTGGGTCCGACCTGTCAGCGGGGGGAACGTTTTTTTTTCACGAAATACAGAAGCCCTTCCCACGTACAGTGCACGTACAGTGCGTAATAAGGAGGAACTTTCCTTGCGTGCGACCATGGACCTCGTGGGTCCCAGCCGTCAGGCTCTCCACGTATAGTCCTCTTCCGGTGACTCTTGTATGTTGACCACGCCGCGCCGAGCGCACCGAGGCGGTGGACGACGGCGAGGCCCCAGACTAGAACGACCCGGAGATGGGGAAGACGCGGCAGTGGAGTCGCAGACGGAGAGGAGTGGGAAACTTGACTGGTTCGGGTGCGGGGTGGGCCTACACTCGGCAGAGAATAACAGGAGGTGCGGAGTGGAGGGATGGCCTGGCCGTCGGTGGGGTAGCATTTCGCTGAGGAGCGCAAAACAACGCCGCTGGACGCCGAAGGCTGGAGCAGGCGGTTCCGGCAGCGCTGGGGGAAGAAGACGAGAGATTGAAGAAGAATGCCGGCCGTTGGATGTAAATCCAACGCCTTCTTAGGCTTCGACCTACTGGCCCACATGTCAGCCAGTCCATTTGTTTTTTTAGTCCATTTGGTGGGCTGGGTGAAACAATGATGTAGCATCTATGCAGCCCGTTTAAATCCCATTTGCATTTTTCTCGAAATCCGCGGACTTGCTGGGCTGGGTGAAAATATCATGTTGAGCTAGACGGAGAAATGTTATAAAAACATAAACACATGATTGCACGTCAGTAAAATCTTTGCAAGCTTATGTACGCAATCACTAGGAGTTAACTTGCCAAGTTATATATAAACAATTATTATTATTATTTTGTAAGAACTTTCAACTTACGAAATAAAATATCATTTTAATTTGATGAGTTAATAGTACGTGGGGTATTATTATTTTTAGGATAGACGTGGGACAGTTGAGTTGGTTCTAGGGGAAAGTACTGGGAGAAAACTCAGTTTACATCGAAAAAGAAAGTGGGAGAAAATTTAGAGACCTGCTGGGTCCACCTGAGGAGGGGAATATGTTGGGAGGAAGGAGATTCAAAGCACGGCAGCCGAGTGAACTGGTTTTTTTACGAACAAGTGAACTAGTTTACATACATAAGCAAATAGCCACTAAAAAAAGCAATCAGGTTAATGGGTTCTTAAAAGAAATATTTCGGACAAAACAGATAATTACGACACATAGGCTAATGCATGAAACACTCAGATGATACAGGTGCTTATAAACAGATAAAGTACAACATCTAGACCTTCCTGGCACGCTTGATCATGATGCTGCGGCTGTCCGTGTACTCGTCGGTTACGGAAAGCAGACACGCCCTCATGTCCAAGATCTGCCTGTACATGTCGTAGCATGCGTATGCGTCCTTGGCCGCGTAGGTTATGTAGGCTAGATTCAGAGGTACCCCCCACGTGTTCAGGTCGTCTTCTTTCATGTTGGCGTATCAGGGGTCGATGATGGTCTCAGCGAGGTCAACCACGGAGTCCTTCTCCTGCCCGTTGCTGCTGATCTTGTATTGCTTCTGGATGTCGACAAGCTTGTTGCACCAGATGGCCGAATCGTCGCGTTCTTCCTTCTCTCCACCGTAGCGAAGGTGCAGTCGGCGCTGCCGATGAAACGGGCGAATGCTCCAGAACCTGGTGCAGCCATAGGACTGAGGCGAGGCAGAGCTTCACCGAGTCCGTATCGTTGGTGTACATCACATTCAACTTGGTGCAGCCATAGGACTGAACGGCGAACTCAAAGGGGAACTCCTTGCTGAAGTCCATATGCAGCAGGCTCACCCCTCGGATCGCCATTGGAGTCTCTTCGAGTGAACGAGTGTGTAGGCGGCGACAGCAGTTCGTTTTTCATCTCTTGTGGAACTGGATTCAATAGTAAGCTGAGTGTGTACAGGCGACAACAGTTACTGCCCCTCCCTCGTCCGCTGCACGCCCGGCAGAAGATGCACCCTCGGCCACACGTCGGTTCATGAGCGGGTCTGTATTGGTACTGTAATAACAGGGAGTTAGTGGTCACTTTACTTAAATTTAATTAGCTTTAATAGAAATTTATACTTAAAACAAGCAATGCATTCGCTCGTTCTATCAGTGCCACAGGATCAACATGCACAACAATTAGAATTATTATTCTCAGGACGCACACGATCAGCATATTTGTTGCACTTTCACAAAGATAATACTACCAAGTTTGAACTGTTTGTTATGGTTGTTGTCCTCTGCATCAACATGCCATGTTTCCCAGCTTGCAAGATTCAGAACCAACAAATAAGATCCAAATAATAAGTACAACAAAGATGCCTACACATCTCATTGATTCCCAGCTTGCAAGATTCAGAACCAACAAATAAGATCCAAATAATAAGTACAACAAAGATGCCTACACATCTCATTGATTCCCAGCTTGCAAGATTCAGAACCAACAAATAAGATTCAAATAATAAGTACAACAAAGATGCCTACACATCTCACTGATTCCCAGCTTGCAAGATTCAGAACCAACAAATAAGATTCAAATAATAAGTACAACAAAGATGCCTACACATCTCACTGATTCCCAGCTTGCAAGATTCAGAACCAACCCATTAGAGCCTTTTGATAAAGTGAATATCGGGATTAAATCCATCTTGGCTAGCCATGTCATACAATCGAAGAACTTGGCGAATGCTCTTGACCGTCACAACATCTGTAGTTGAGTATTCATGTTTGCACAGCACAGATAATAAAGAGCATGATTACTATAATACTGGCACTATTGGAAGTCAACCTACAGCTCCACTCGATGATTCAATTCATGCCACTTTTTCTGCAGTTCACCTGAAATGAAGTAAAAATTGTATAATTCAGCTAGCAAGAAGTACTTGCTCTTGTGAGCTGGCAGGTTCTTCTTTAGTTGTTGCACAAAAATTGAGCAACATTAAGGTTGGCTGTCCGGCTCATGTAAGGTGCAACTATAATTTTCTTATCCTTTTGTGCAGTTCCACTAAAATAAAGTGCCATTGTGGTGACAGTGACGGCTCCATCTTGCAAAGGCTAATAAAATGTTGCACGAGATTACCAGCAGAACTTGACGGAGGTTTTGGAAACTCCAATCACCATTTTGTGCAGTTCCACCAAAATTGAGAGATGTTGCCCACGTGACATTTTAGTTGAACTGCACAAGACACTCATTCCAAAAAAAGTGTTTTGTGCAGTTCACCAAAAGGTCACAATAGCAACAAGGTGAAATGGATATCCCTATCTGCACAAAAAGATAGAAAGTAAACAGTTGCTGGTCAATAAGAATATACGAAACATATACAAAATGAAAAGAAGCATCTTAATTATGTTCATGGCAATCACGCAAGGACAGTAGAAATTTTAAAACGTCAGCAATGCTTCATGTTACCAGAAGCATTACGATCAACAATGAGATTCCTCAAATATGGGATTACTTTAATGGTGGCATTGCTTGTTTACCAGACACAGTAAATCAACAGCAGCTAAAGAGTTGGTTTAAGGGAATGGGACCGTGGGGACACCAGGACACTCAGCAGCGTAAAGGAGCAACTTGCTTATCATACTGGGGAAAACAACAGGAGTGCCATTTGTATCACAGTTTAATTGCATCTTATCACTGGAGGCATTAGATTAACAATAACACTGGTTAGACATGTCCCTAAGGTAACAGTGTGATCGCTTCATTTTACATGCACCCTTACATTAACAACAGCAAAAGGTTGGTATAAGGACATGCGACAGTGGACGCATCAGCCCAATGTACCTACAAGGAGGCATAAAGTGGTGATGCCGAGTTTTTTCATGCTATGTGAGGGCAGCAAACCTAATCCTGGAGACCTTGTACTATGTGAGGGCAGCAAATCTAATCCTGGAGACCTTTTACTATGTGAGGGCAGCAAATCTAATCCTGGAGACCTTTTACTATGTGAGGGCAGCAAATCTAATCCTGGAGACCTTTTACTATGTGAGGGCAGCAAATCTAATCCTGAGACCTTTTACTATGTGAGGGCAGCAAATCTAATCCTGAGACCTTTTACTATGTGAGGGCAGCAAATCTAATCCTAGAGACCTTTTACTATGTGATGGCAGCAAATCTAATCCTGGACATACTCTGTTGACTTGTCCACCAGCCGCCATTTTCCATCCTTTTTTCAACCAATAATATAGTTGTTCCTTATCCAGTTTGTACTGCGTTTTCCCATTATTTCCCTTTTCAACGAAGAGACCGGTTGGGTATCCGGTCTCTACTACTTTCACCATATTATTTCCTCTTTGAATCAAGTCCTAGATTCATGCTACAACTTTCCCCCCTTTCTTCGTTGTTTGAACAAAGCCCTAGATTCGAATGCATGAAGTAGCTTTACCTCTAATAATACTAAAAATTTAGGTGGCTTTGGAAGAGCTGATGGGAGTAGAAAAAGATGCACATGCAGACACGTGGGGAGCTGGGGCAGTAGAGCAAGGCCGCTTTCGAAGAACTTATACCTGAGGGTCGCCGGGATGTCGGCGGCGGCAGGTCAGATCTGCGGACAATACGGCAGGGAGGAAGAAGAGTCGGAGGACCTCCCGAGCCGGCGCTGTGTCGGAAAGAACGGCACGGGCAGAGGATCGGGCCCCTCCGGCAGCTGTGGGTTTCCTCCCTCGGCGGCGATGACCGCGTGAACGATGCACCTTTTAGTCCTCTACACACACCGGCCGAAGGGATCCAGCCGGATCTGTGACCAGCGGTGAGCAGAGAGAAAATGTCGCTACCGCTGTCTTGTTTATATCTGGAGAGGATGAGAGAATGAAGAGAGCAACCCTAGTAAAGCAAGCGCTCAGGCCCCTGCGTCCATATATAGTGGAGTGATTATCTTTTTTCTCTCCACAACAAGCGTTTCAATTTGTGTACGTGGCATTAAAGAAAGGAAACTCTCTATTTAAGGTGACTACTGTACGACTCCTACTTACAACTAGTAGTACTACAATATTGTTCACTTGTGCTCCCCGCCCCTCCATTCATTGAACAACCCCACGGGTGAATAAACATACAGTAAGTACTGTATTTATATAGAACGAACAAGCTCGAACTATTTTCGCATAGTTAAAAGTTGAGGGCGGGGCTTTTCCCGGGCAGTACGCGCGGCAGTTTTCGGGTAGGCGGTTTGACAGAGAGGCGAGGAGGGTGAGCGAGTGGGGCTGTGCGATTTGACGGCGCGTTACTGCTGGAAAGACTTGTGATATGACCACTCACTATAGTCATGAATTACTGGCGCTCCGACCGGGGTGATGCCCCCCTTTCGTTCCACGCTCTAATCTGGTGCATGACACGTCGACCCGGATGCTGGCTCTCCCACATGTCGGAGTAGTAAGAAGGAGCAAAGAATGATGCGGTATATACTAGTACTATACTACAGTACTACTCAGGTCGGAGGAGTGCGAACCACGGCAGCCCAGTGAACCAGCAGTGCGAACCACAGTAGCCCAGTGAACCAGCAGTAGAAAACAATGTGGTGATATGGCCATAAAAAACAATGTGCTACGGTCCACACTGTAGCATGTACAGTAACACTCCTCTTTGTTTGAATCCCTGAGTTAGAGCTAGTTTGGGTTGAAATAGCCTCAAATTATCGAAACAAGAGGGGTTAGTTTGAGCTAGTTTGCTCTAACCCAGCTAAAAAAACTAGCCCGGTGGAGAGGTTCTAATTGGGTTAGTTATCCTCGGGCCCACTAAAAGAGAACTAAAAAAATCTCCCCTGCCCGCACCAGATCGCTCCCCCCTCTCGCACGACTCCTCTCTGTTCCCCATAGGGCCGCTTGCCCTCTCTCTCCTCCGGCCGCCCTCTCCTTCCGGCCTCCGCTGCCCTACTCCGGCCGCCCTCTCCCTCCGGCCTTCGAAGGTCGCCCCGCTCCCCCTTCACCAGTCGTTTTTCTCCCTCTGTCGTGCGCGGCGGCGGCGCATCTACCAGGGAGGTCGCGAGAGGGGTGAGTTTGTTCGTTCCTTCTCTATCTCACGGCCATATCATTGATCTTGCTTGCTCTAGCGCTAATTCTGATTTGGAAAAGTAGATCCTGATCAAACTTGGTATAGATTTGTGGTGCACGCATGGAATTGTTTGATGCTGCTTGAGGAGGTAATAAATCTTTCTAGAGGCCCAAAGATTCAGGTCACCTTTCTAGGTATTTCAATTTCAGGCTTGTATTATTTCTAGAGGCCCAAAGATTCAGTTCACCTTTCTAGGTATTTCAATTTCAGGCTTGCATTATTTCTAGAGGCCCAAAGATTCAGTTCACCTTTCTAGGTATTTCAGTTTGAGGCTTGCATTATTTCTAGAGGCCCAAAGATTCAGTTCACCTTTCTAGGTATTTCACTTCCAGGCTTGCATTATTTCTAGAGGCCCAAAGATTAAGTTCCCAGACGGCGGCAAGCGGCCCTGCTACCCATGCCGGTGTCGACCTCAACTCGCAAGGGCCGGCGTCGGAGGGGTTCCCGGGGCTTGGGCTCTACAGAGCCTTCCTCCAAAGCGACGATGGCGAGCTCCTCCCTTGGTGTGTGAGGGGCTCCGGGCTCCCTCCCTATCGTGAATGACTTCCGTGATGAGTTAGCTCATTCTTTGTTTCATGAAGTGTTTTTTTATTTTGTGAAGCTTGATTGACGACTTGTATGTTTAAGTGGGATATCTCATTGTATGGACAAAGTAAAAATTATCATGTTTTGCATGCTTGATTTGTATAGATGGTTCGTTTATGTCAATTGTGAGCGAGAGGAGGCCACAGAAGAGCCGGCCACACCAAGAGGGTGCTTGGATCCAAGGGACTTATTTTAGTCTGACTAAAATAGTCTCTTTAAGAGGCTAAAGTTCCAAGCACCCCTGACTAAAGAGGGGCTAAAACTAGTCTTGAGACTAAAAAAATTTAGTCAGGGGTACCCCTACTAAAATGTGGATTAGTCCTCTCTCTCCTCATTTAACTCCTCTCCTTTAACATAGGCGAGTTCTGGATTGGAGGGTTTGGAGGATAATAAATGCTCATTAACTTGATTTTAGTCTCTTTAGTATTTGGATCCAAGCATGGGTGAGCTAGCAAGTTTTAGTCCCACTACTTTTAGTCATGGAACTAAAACGTATCCAAGCACCCTCCAAATCCGGCAGGAAATAGGGTCCAAAGTAGTCAAATGATTGAGATAGAGCATTTATTGTCAATCTAACCCTGCCATCCATACACCTCTTTGGTTTAGAGTTAGTTCAGGGTTAGAATCTAACTCTAACCTCTAACTGAGTTAGGGTTCTCCTCGTCTCGGTTCATCGCCATCATACTTTCCCCATTCCTGTGTTTTCAGTATCCTGCGAATCAAAGAGGCCCATTTTTTGCGGGGAAAATCAAAAAGGCCCTTAGACTAGTTTTGGTCCGGTCATTTTTTATAAACGTGTTATGTCCAAAATTTAATGAACGTGCTCCGGTTTCCACGAAAATAATCCGGTTTCATGTAATAATTCATTCATTTATTTATTCTTCTGCGGGGGGTTTGCATGTAATTCGTGAGGTCTGAAATGTAAAGTACCCCGGCATATGCTCCGAGTCGTGCATGCACTACGACCCAGATGCTCTATGTACCACATGTCGGCGAATGGGAGCACGTGGAAATAGCCTAGAAGTACATATAGGAGGATAAATGCGTGAAATAATATGTACTGTGAAGCGTAGCCGCGGTTCGAAAAGGAGACCTAAAGTGATGACAGCTATAGGTCGCACGCACCCAACTAGTGGTACTAGACATACGACTAATTTTTCCCTCAAAAAAAAAGAGGCACGAGTGCTCAGTACTCCTATTCTATAAACATGAGTCCCATCTGACAACAGCGTCCGTGCTACAGCTAGCTCTCCTCCCTCATTTCTCTCTTCTAGTAATTCTAAACTCGGCCGACGCCCGGTGGGCGGGGTGGGTTTGCTCAACTGCGGCCCCACCTCACAGTGAAAACGTTACGACTGGAATAAAAATGCCATATACTCCCTCCGTTCATAAAGATAAGCCTTTTTAGATACTATTTCAAATGGAATACAGCATACAGATGTATGTAGACATAGTTTAGAGTGTAGATTCACTCATTTTGCTCCGTATGTAGTAGTCACTTGCTGGAATATTTAGAAAGACTTATATTTGGGAACGGATGGAGTACTATACTAATAAAACATTAAGGCCACGAGGCGATGCAGTGCTGGTTACAGGAGGCAAGAAGAGATGCATCCATCGACGACGTCCACCTCCTCGACTCAGGGCGCCGGCCCACCGAACGACGCCTAAGTAGCAGCAGCTTTCATGGCCAGGTCGACGTGCTTCTGAACAATGGCGTCCGAAGATTCCAGCCGCTGGAAGAAGGCCAACGTCTTTCTGTCCTCGTTTGCCTTGCAGTGGCCTATGTAGACGATTTCCTCGTAGACGTGGATGTGCAGGTTGACGGTTTCTTGCATGGCGAGGTGCTGCGCGGCGAGCGCGGCGAGCGCGGCCTCGAGGTGCACATTCTTCGTCGCGACCTCCGGCACCTGCAGGGCCACCAGGGCTTGAAAGAGTTCGTCACCATGGAGGCCGATGAGGGTGGCAGGCAATGAGGAGCCTGGGCGCGCGGGCTGGAGCAGTACGGCAAGGTCGTCCGCGCGCTTCTTGACGACGGTGAACTTGCGGATGGAGTTGACCATCATGTCGTCCATGTGAGAGGCGAAGCTGGCGTCGGCGAGGGCTACGATGCCTGCGGTCGCCAGCACCGTCTGGAAACGCTGCGCGGTGCGGGGCCGCAGGCCGGCGCCTTGGATGATTTGGCACAGCCGACTGCCGCTCGCGTCCATCGCCTCCATAGGTGCTTGTGGCTTCTGGTCACTTGGTCTTGGATTGGAGTGAGCAGTGTTGCGCAGAGACTTGGGAGTAGATGGATTGGAGTGGTGGGGCGCCTTTATTATATGAGAGTCCAAACTCTGTTGCATTCACATCGTGCTGGCTCTATTCTGCTTCTCCAATTAATTCCCTCTGCATGTAATTGAGGATGCATCATTGACCGTTCAACGTCTCGGGAACCGCTACCCTCTCCCTCCTTGGCATTCAAGCACCTATGGACCCGTCGACGACGAGGTGCCTATGGTGACTTCGTAGATTTCAAGATGATAGTGCCGTGCGTGTGTGCGTTCATAGGGGTGAGTGTATGCGCGTGTATATGAGCGCTTGCGTCTGTACTGTGTAAAAAAATGTAAATGCGTGTCAAAAAGAGACTAGTCAGTATACTCAATATTGTGCACCTCGGAGAGGAAAACGATAGAACTAGTACGTATTTATTTACGGTGCAAATTCACTCATTTTGCTCCATATGTACTCCGTCTCGATGTAGTCTAGTCACTTGTTGAAACTCTAGAAGGGCAAATACTCCTTTCTGGTTTACAGGGCTATACTAGCAAGTAGTTGTACGTACTAGTACAATAGTGGGCTCACATAGCAATTTTGTCTCATGCAAGAGCCTGGCTATATGCGTGCTCCAATATTTGCAACTGCAACGTTCGGTTTGTGCTTGGATCTTCGCCTCTTCGAGAAGACGAACAATGATGTTACTACTACTTCTTCTACAGTGTCGAATCCACTGCTGCATGTCCGTCCACCGCGAGCGGGACGGATAGCTTGTTGTAGAAGTACTACTAAGCAAAAGCCTGTCCTCGTTTGCGAGCAACCGCACGCATGGGTGAGGGAGAAGGCGTGTGGTAAAATCAAGCTTCTCCTCGTTGTACGAGTTGACGCGACACATCATAGCACTGGCCCCACATGCTTGCCTCTAAACTTGGCTGAAAGACCCGCAGTGTACAATATATTTGCTGCAACCTCTAACATTTACCCACCACAAATTAAAATATATATGGTCGTATGCATCTTTCTGATGCAGAGGCCGGGGAGTCCCCCCTTTTCGAAAAAAAACAAATTAAAATATATATTCCTGTCTTGACCAGATGAGCGTGCAAACTACAATCACTAGGGTGTCAGGTAGGGCCAGAAGACTATTTTCAATTTTTAAAAAAACTTCGAGACGGCCACGTAGCATGGAGCCGACTCCAACGATTTTAAGCTTACAGGCACGATACACGCTATCCTAGACTACTCTACACATGAAACTGCCACACGAGCGTCCGAGCTGCGCTTGGCTCTTCGCCTCTTCGGTAAGTCGAACAATGATGGAGTACTACTGCACTGGAGGAGTACTACAGTACGCTTCTGGCCATCTGACACCGATTGAACTGCTGCATGTCCACCGCATGTGGGAGGGCGAGCGTGTAGCGAAAGCTTCTCCTAGTCTTGCCAGCCACCACGCTCATGGGCGAGGGAGGGACGCTCCTGCCTTTGCGTGTATGACAGGTGGGCCCGACAGGTGTGTGGCCAACCTGTCATACAGCCAAAGGCAGGTGCAGTTAAGTCCGCGAGGGAGAGCATAATCAAACTTCTCGTTGATGTACGAGTTGACGCGACACATCAAAGCACTGCACTCGATATATTTCAATAATTTGCGTTTACCGATGCATTAATTACAACGCATGCATGCATGTCGTGACTCTCCTTTTGATACTTGCATGTGTTGATTTAATGCACCTTGAAGTAGTATAAAATATGTGACAGTAAAGCTTTGTAATACCCCGGCCCAAGTCGAGAGATGGTTGTGCACGAGGAGGGCGAGATCATGCAGACCGAACAGGACCCAGCGATGGAGCTCTCTAAGGTCTCGATGGACCTCACCGTGCTCCACTGCCCCTTGTGCCTCCGCCACTTGACGCCTCCAGTGTATGAGGTTCGAATACACCTCGTCCGTTCGGCTGATTGAGCAAGGTGCAGGTTTCTTGATTGATGTGTTGTTCGATTGATTTCTGCAGTGCAAGGGAGGGCACCTAGCCTGCGCGGACTGCCGCGTCGAGCGCCCCGGGAACCAGCGGCAGTGCCAGAAGTGCGAGCCCGGCGGTGGCTTCGACGTGCGGAACATGGCGGTGGACTCCGTCCTTTCGTCGGTGAGGATGGAGTGCCTGCACGAAGGCTGTGGGCTCTACGTCAGTTACCACAAGCTCGCCGATCACCAGAGCGTGTGTCCGCTCGCGCCCTGCAAATGCCCCGTGCCCGTCTGCGGCTACGAAGGCCCGCCGCCGGCGCTCTACCACCACATCAGCACCGCGCATCCTATGCCCGTGCACAGGATCCAGTACGGCAAGGTGCTCCAGCTGCAAGTGCCATTGTCGGAGCCACGGCTCTTGCTGGTCGCGGAGGAGGACCGCCGCGCGTTTTTCTTGGTCGGCGGCGTGCTCGACATCGGCGCGCCTATCGCCGTGTCGGTCGTCTGCATCAGAGCGGGGGCGTCCCCACTGCCGCACTACGTGGCCAAGCTGTGGGCGAACGGCCCGCCGGGGGAGCCCAAAGGCACGACCGACGCCGTCAAGGTGGAAATGGAGGTGACAAGCAACAAGGATCCCGGCGACGTCGACGTGCAGGAGCTGACCTTCTTGACAGTTCCGCCCAAGCTGCTGGTCGGGGCTAAGCTTGTAGCCCTCCACATTCAGATTGACAAGCTCACGTCCTAAATGTTTCTACAGTGCCTTCTGTTTATCTTAGTAATATGCTAATATAGGGATTACCTTCGTCTACTTTAGCTTAAGAAATGGTGGGTTTTGGTGGCGATGCAGCAATTACTTCGACATCAGATCAGTAATTTCCAACAGTCGAACGGATATTTTGTGTCTGTTGGATATAAAGTTCCTTTGGGTAAGAAGTACTACTTGTCATCAAAATGGATAAAAGGAGATGTATGTAGACGTATTTTAGTTCTAGATACGTCCCTTTTTATCCATTTTGATGACAAGCACTCCCTCCGTTCCACAATACATGCCTTCCATTTGTCAAAATATAGATGTATCTAGACATGTTTTAGTATATAGGTACATCCATGATAGAGCCAATCGGATGGTTGAGAACACTACAATTCGTAGCTACAAATGCGTGTGTGACTCCCAGATGCAGAGGCCGGGGGTCATCATCCTCCTTTTCGAGAAAAAACAGACGCGTGTGTGAGAGGACGAGTGTGTGCGTGCACCTCTTCTCTTCCTGTATAACGTACTACTAAACTCAGAGTACAAGTTTTTGGGGGTGGCACGATGGTGCGTGCGAGAAGTCCCGAGAGATAGGTTTAATGCGTCTGTAAAAAAGACTAGCTTAGAGCTCGCCACGCGGCTATTCCTGTCGAACGCCCCATTAACCGTAAGATATGTATACGACGGTGCCAGTTAATGCACGTACACAGCAGTACTCCCTCCTTTCCGGTTTATAGGGCTTAATTCAAAAATCTCACCAACCAAAATGGTGAGTGGTGGAATATTTTTTGTAGTTTGCAAAAGCACCTAATTAATGCTCTTGTTTTTCTCAAAAAATTATGTATAACAATGCATTAATTGCAATGCATGCATGCATAAAGTACATGCATTGGTCAATTTTCTCTTAATACTTGCATGCAATGATTTAATGCACCTTGGAATCTGAACATGTGTTGGGGAACAGCCAAATTGAGCCTTATAAAATGGAAAAACTAAAATTTTGAGATAAGCCCTATAAAACCGGAAAGGAGGGAGTAGAAAAAGAAGTACTCCATCCGAGCATAGTGCCGCACTTCGAAACTAGAACCGTCAATAAATTTTGAGCTTGCGTCTCGTCACATTCCAAATTACTCCACGCTATATTGAATTGCAAACCTGTTCACACCGATCACAACCTAAACGGTTTCCCACTTAGGAGCATATTAGTACCACGCTATATTGAATTGCAAACCTGTTCACACCGATCACAACCTAAACGGTTTCCCACTTAGGAGCGTATTAGTACTCGGTTATAAATACTAGTATGCCAAGATGACTGCACATTCCTCCTCAACTCCTCATCCGTAAAAACAAACAAGTCATTCAGCATCCTTCCCTTGCGTCTGCCATGGCCAGCATGAGTTCTGGGTCGAGAGATTGCCACCAGGGAGAGGCGAGCATGGAAGCGGAAGCACGAGAGATGTCCCGCCTCGCTGCGAGAGCAGCCGACATGTCCCGCCGCGCGGAAGTAGCAGCACAGAGGTCCTGCCGCGCCGCTGAAGCATCACGGAGGTCCCGCCGCGCCGTCGATGCAGCAGACTGGTCCGGCCGCACCGCGGAAGCAGCAGAGATGTCCCGCCGCGCCATGAATGCAGCAGAGATGTCCCGCCGCACCGCGGAGGCCTGGGAAAATTTCTCGCGGGCAGGCGACGACTGTTACAGGCGCATGCATGCGATCGTCCATAGCCAGATGGATCAGATCTCCGGCTGGGCGAGGTTGCAGGACGACATGAAAGCCTCGTTTGAACAGGCTACCAGCGTCATCCAGCAACTAAGGGAGGGCAATGAGAGGCTCCGGGCCGAGCGCGACCTGCTGAGGGAGAAGATCGTCCGAAGTGCAGACCAGCAGGAGGAGACCAGTGCCTTGTTGAAGAGGACCGGCGTCATCGTCAAGAAACTTATGGACGAGAATGACATGCTCCGCAACGAGCGCCAAAGGCTTGTGGAGGAATCCGTGGATGTTCTCAAGCAGCGTCTTGAGGACACGAAAGAGCTCATCGCCGCTCGCCGCGGAGACTAGTTCCCGCAGCCTGCAGCAACGCATCAAGAAAGTAGAGACCAGCGAGCGAGATCCTTGTCTTCCTTCTTCTTTTGCCCTTGTGTATTTCGGGCGTAGCCGCATGTGGCTTTTTTAATTATATTTCTAATTATGTAAGACAATTAATCGTCCTTATCTTTCTGTGGAAGATCAATGTTGCGAGGCTGGAATGAAGAAAACTCTTGCTGTGCCGACCCTGGCGTTGCTGTTCTTCTAGTTGATGTTGTGCTTCCTTCAGTTTCCTGGTTTCTTTTGATGTAATAATCGGTTTAGGATGTGGATTGTGTCGTCGGTTGTGAAATGTTGGGTTCTAGCGCGGATGTTTGGCCTTTGTTGGCATCTTGGGATGTTGCGATTTCAATCTGGTAGCTTTTAGTCCTTCGTGTTAGGCTGGAGTTGTGCTAAACTTCTTGTGAATTGTGGTGGTTTTCAGTAATGAAAATCGGAAGGGGCAAGCCCTTCTTTGATCAAAAAAAAATTAACCGTCCTTATATATTCATCAGTCTTGCTATAAGTCGCAGTAGATGCTATATAGGTCCGTCGGATCTTACATCAAGATCCGTGCTTTCAGATTTTCTTTTTTCTCTCTTAAATCTCAGTCGAGTGAGACATAGCCACGCCATTAAACAGAGGCTCGGGCGCCATTAATGGAGACCTTGGGAGAGAGGTGGACGGCAGATGGAGGTCAAAGGGCTCTCCTCCCGATAAGCACGCGCAGGGGTCTGATCGCACGCCTCTCGTACTCAAATAGCTACCCTGCACGGCGCCTCCTAGCTAATAAAAAATGGGGACGCGTGGCGGCACGTAAATGGTACTAGTAAGTAGAACGCCCACGGTTTCAATAATACTTGTGTTTCCGATTGTAACGTGACAACACTTGTTCCAAAATGACTTTGTTGATTGTTAATGTGTGCGCCTTCGCAAATCGGACTGCAAATTTACCACAGCATGTTGGTGCCATGTCATGGCACCAAGCCAAGTTTCATTATTTTCATGCGTGTTTTGGATTTGCAGGAATTAAAAAACTAAGTTTCTCAATGTTTCCAACCCAGCCACGACGCCCAGAATTTTGAATTTCATTCCCATTTCTTGCATGGAACCTAGAAATTTACCCGAGGACACACATGTGATTTTTCAACCAACTTTGGTGCACTGGAACATGTGCTTGTATTTCAAATTTGAATTATGCACACAAAGGTGACACGTTCCCTCCCAGAACCACGAGCCTTCTTGAGAGAAGCTCCAATTTGCAAGAAGCTTATACCAAAATTTGTTCCTATTCGGCCAATTTTTTTACCACGGCATGGTACTACCATGACATGACACCATGCCAAGTTTCATGATTTTAAAACCAAGTTTTTCAATGTTCTCGACCGAGCCACAATGCCCAGATGTTTGAATTTTATTCTCATTTTTTGCATGGGACCTACTCCCTCCTTCCATCTATATAGGGCCTAATGTGTTTTTCAAGACAGCCTTTGACTGTTGTCAAGATTAATAGCACATGAGATGTATACTATGAAAATTATATTATTGGAAGCTCCTTTGACATACAAATTTGAAGGTATGCTTTGTGTAAGTTGCATGTCATATATTATTGCTCTAACGTTTGGTCAAAGTTAGCCTCGAAAAACGCATTAGGACCTATATACATGGAAGGAGGGAGTAGAAATTCACCCGAGGACACAAATGTGATTTTTCAACCAACTTTGGTGCACGGGAGCATGTGCTTGTAGTTCAAATTTGTATTATGCATAATAAATGACCAAAAACTCAATTAATGTGTAAATAAGGCCAAACGAAGCCGGAATAATTCCAAATTTTAACAGGGCACTCATGTAGTTCTATGTTGCCTTTGTAAATAAACTCAAGGGGGACAACGTATATCGTTTTGCACTCAAAGGTGGCACGTTCCCTCTCAGAACCACGAGCCTTCTTGAGAGAAGCTTCGATTTGCAAGAAGCTTATACCAAAATCTGTTCCTATTCGGCCAATTTTTTTACCACAACATGGTAGTACCATGACATGACATCCATGCCAAGTTTCATGATTTTCAGACGTGTTTTGGATTTACAAGAATTTTAAAACCAAGTTTCTCAATGTTCTCGTCCGAGCCACGATGCCCAGATGTTTTAATTTTATTCTCATTTCTTGCATGGGACCTAGAAATTCACCCGAGGACACAAATGTGATTTTTCAACCAACTTTGGTGCACGAGAGCATGTGCTTGTAGTTCAAATTTGACTTATGCGCATTAAATGACCAGAAACTCAATTAATGTATAAAAAACGACAAACGAACTCGGAATAATTCCAAAATTTAACAGGGCACTAATGTAGTTCTATGTTGCCTTTGTTAAGAAACTCAAGGGGGGGGCAGCGTATATCGTTTCACACTCAAAGGTGGCACGTTCCCTCTTAGAACCACGAGCTTCCAAATGGGCCCAATTTTTTACCACAACATGTTAGTGCCATGACATGACACCATGCCAAGTTTCATGATTTCCATGCGAGTTTTGGATTTACATGAATTTAAAATCAAAGCTTCTCGATGTTCTCGGCCGAGTCATGACGCCCAGATGTTTGAATTTCATTCTCATTTCTTCCATGGGACCTAGAAATTCAACCAAGGACACACATGTGATTTTTCAACCCACTTTGGTGCACCGGAGCATGTGCATGCAATTCATATTTAGATTATGCACATTAAAAGTCCAGAAACTCAATTAATGTATAAAAAGGCCAAATGAACCCGAAATAATTCCAAAATTTAACAGGGCACTCATATAGTTCTATGTTGCCTCTGTAAATAAAATCAGGGGGAGGCAGTGTATATCGTTTCGCACACAAAGGTGACACGTTCCCTCTTGGAACCACGAGGCTTGTTGAGAGAATCTCCGGTTTTGCAAGAGGCTTATACCAAAACTTGTCCCAATTCAGCCAAAAATTATACGTATGAAAACAGGGTTTAGATTATCCCAAACATCTCGCTACCTAGACCAATAATGTACTATGATTTGAATTCAACATAAAATGGATACAAATATTTGAATTGGAGAGCGTATGGTACATGTAGTTCATAGTGAAATATGATTACTGCTATATGTATGTTTTTTGTTATCAAGATAATATTTAAATTATTGTATAACTTGACAACAATCGTATTCAAATAAGGAAAATTGATTCAAATTTAGTCCATATGGTAGACGACAATATATATGTTCACATGGTGGAGTAAAATGTTCATATATGATGGAAGATCAAAATGTACGACTACATCAATTATAAACCGCAAGGACACCTAACGATATATTCGAATTCAACATAACGTGGATTCAAAAATTGAAATTCGAGATCATGGCATCTGTAATCATATAAAAATGGACATTACTCTTTCTTTGGTGGGAATTGATTTGTTTTTTGTTGTTGTTGAGGGAAGTGCGAATCGATTTGGTACTGTGCAGAGTAATCTTGTTCTCCTGATTTTTTTTACATTTTTCTTGTAGTTTTTTCAATGGCATCTATAGCAATATAGTAAAAGGGGACATGACTCTCTTGTGTCTTGTATGAATTGTTTTTTTTTACACGTTAAGTTTGTTCTGCCGAACAAGGAATCCGCACCTTGTTATCCCGAAATTTTCAAGCTCGAGTATCTTTTGTCTCACCTGCTTTGAAACTCCCGCTTCTTCAACCCGCGCCGCGCCTTGTTATCCCAAAATTTGGACGCGCGCGAGAACTCCCTCCTCATCCGAAATCGCTCCCGCAGCCCAGACACGCGAAATCCCCCTTCTACCCCTCAGCCGGAAATGAAGCTCCACGTCGCGGTGTCAAAACCGGTGGGGGTACACTGGTAACTTACCCTACATTTCGGACAAGCGCGTCCCTAAGCTTGGCTCCCCCCTCCCCCTTCGCCCCCCCATTCGTACACCGAGGCCGCCAAAACCCGCGAAACCCCACGCTCCTCCGTCGGCCTCCCGACCGCCGCCCAGCCGGAGACTCTTCCCCGACTACGTCGTCCACCGCAACAGCTCGCCGTCCCTCATCCACCGCATCGGATGACGATCCGTTGTCGATCTTGTCATCCCGCCGGATCAGCCGCCCCGCCCTCCACCTCCAAGGAGCTGCCCCGACGTTCGCCTCGTCTATCGCGCCACCTCAATCCCCACAGCGCCGTCTTGACCTGCCCCACCGGAACCGCAGCACCCTCACCAATTCCTCCGATGAAGCCGAGGCCAACTCGGCGCCACCAAGGAGGTTCTGCACTCACCGCTGCATTTTATCTTTTATTTGATCTCACGGGGCTGCCGATGCTCGATACCGAGCACACATGGCGTGTCTCCATCGAGGGCGCCGTCGCCGGCCACATCATCCATGGCGTCTCTCCCCCATGTCGTTGCTTCCTCGGCGGCGACTTCCACAACGGCACTAGCTGCAGCTGCTCCAGCTCTCGCTCTCGCTGCGGCTCTGTTCTTGCTGTCGGTTGCGCTGCTGCACTGCTCCTGCTTTCGTTCATGCTGCTGCTCCGCTCTTGCTCTCGCTTGCACTGCTGCTGCTGCTGCACGACCTCCGGCAGCTACAGGAGTTGCTGCTTTAGCACTCGCTCGCGGTGCTACTGCACGACTTGCTCTCTGCTGGTGCGTTCCCTGCTCGAGCATCTGCTGATTTAGATCACTGCTTCTCTGCTACTAGCGCTCGAACGCCCTAAACATCTATTGCAATGATCTGTTACTAGTTCAATCAGTTTCAACAGTAAAATTCAGTTTCGACTGTCAAGTTCATTTTCTTCAGTTAAGTTCAGAGTGAACAGTACTTACAGCATCTGTCGGAGCGGCCGTGGCGCGGCTGATGCGTTTTACATCTACTCCCTCCGTTCCGAAATATTTGTCTTTCTAACATTTCAAATGGACTACAACATACGGATGCATGTAGACACATTTTAGAGTGTAGATTCACTCACTTTGCTTCGTATGTAGTCACTTGTTGAAATATCTAGAAAGACAAATATTTAGGAACGGAGGGAGTAGCACTTTTTTGTGATGTATTTTACATCATCTATTGCAGATGATATTAGGGTCCTACTTCAGATTAACGTTGTCTGTCTTGTCATGCTTCAGCCTCGTCGCCGTACACCTTAGCAGAGCTGCTCCAACGACGGAACTGTCCATCACAGCGGAGCAGTACCCTCGGCGCCGTTTCCAGAGGCCTCGGATCTTCTTCCCCGCCTCCGACAGTCACACCAGCATCATCACCATCCTCCACGTCCAACCCAATGATGCTGAGGTCCACAAGGCTCTGCCAAAGAGGTTGTACAGTCGTCGCATCACTTTGTTTCTCCATTCCTCTGTTCTTCCAATTCATGTGAGCCAAACACCCAGGTTGACTGAAATCCTATGTTTCCAAATGCTCTGTTTTGCACGTGCATTCCTATCCTATTCCTGTGTTTTTCCTGTCCCTGCGTTTATAGAATCCTCCAATTCTAAGGAGCCCTCACAGATTTACTTCATTTTCAGATAGGCGTCAAAGAAAACTCTGTGTGTTATGTCCTGCTCCTGCCGTGCCGTCATCCACCCCACCTGAGGTGCACCATCGACAGAAGCATTCACTGCAGCAGAGATCCCCCCTGCAGACTTCCTTTCGCCGCCTCAGATCATCTTCCCTGTTGCCGGCAGCCACGCCAACTGCATTACCATCATCGACTGAGCAGATGAACCTGAGGACTACACAGTTCCGGAAGAGAGGTCGCAGTCTTTCGTGTTTTCTTACGTTATACATCGGTTATTATTACCTACTACTTTATCGTTCAATCTTGAGTTTTGAATTGCCCATGGGTCTCATATCGAGCCAGCAACGAATAGTATCTGTCTATTATCTGGTTCATCTGGGGTCTTCTATGTGGTTCATGTTGGGTGGGCAACAAACAATAGATGATCCATTGTCTATCTTTTTAAACTGAAGCTATAATCTACCTGCTATCATTAGTTTTGGATCCATCCACTCGTTTGCTACCATCAGTCTTGATTTTTGCATGCACCCCTTAGGCCTTACAAAATCTAACTGTTTTTTTTATTATGTATGTCAGATATTGTACACAATCGTATTGAACATGTAGAGAAAAAGAGAAGACCGTTGCGTGCGAATATAATGTCATGCAGACGCCGCTCCATGGTGGGCGAAGTGCCCCCCCTCCTGCATTTCCAGATTGTATTCCAGAGGAAGATAACTGTTCAGATGGAGATTCAGAAGGAGCCGACCACGCCTGTTTACCACCTGAGGTGTTTGCTCTAACCTGGCATGCTGATGTTGGTCATATCATGCATATGGCGCCTTGCATTGCTTACATTATACATCTTATATGTCATCAGCTTAGTTTAGATTTGCTTTGTGTGAATGCCACCTGTTTGGTTTCTATATCATACTCCCACCATTCCTAAATATTTGTCTTTTTAGAGATTTCAACAAGTGACTACATACGGAACAAAATGAGTGAATCTACACTCTAAAATATGTCTATATACATCTGTATGTGGTAGTCCATTTGAAATCTCTAAAAAGACAAATATTTAGGAACGGAGGGAGTATATGGGAATTATGCAATGCTATCTTTAGCCAGGCATCATATACGTGAATCATGCAATGCCATCCTGTTTAGCCAGTCATCGTATATGTGAATTGTATTGTGCCATATTTTTTCCATAATGTATTCCATTTGTCAACAATGTTTACACATTCATCTACTCTTCCTGTGCATCAGCCATTTGAGTCGGTCATGGGAAAATCTGGAGTGAAAACAAGGTCTTCTGAGCAGTCAGTGCTACCTATCGATGCAGATTTCTTGCTGGTTACAGATAGCTCCTCAGAGGAGGATTCAGAGAGAGATGACCAGTCGTATTCCCCCCCCCCCCCCCAGGTGCATGCTCTAACTTGGCTGGGTTATATTGCTCATATCATGCATATGGTGTCTTGCATTGCCATGCCATCTGCTTAGATTAGACATGCTTTGTGTGAATGCCTCCTATTTGCTTTCTATATCAGATATGTGAATTATGCAATGCCATGTTTTTCAGCCAGTTATCATATATGTGAATTATGCACCGCCATGGAGCCAGGCATCATATATGTGAATTATCTCATGCCATCTTTTTTTTCATTACGTATTCCATTTGTCGACAATCTGTGTATATTGAACTACTCTTCATGTGTATCAACCATTTGAGCCAGTTATGGAAAAATCTGGAGTGAAAACAAGGTCTTCAGAGCAGGCAATGGTACCTGTTGAAGCATATATCTCGATGGCTACAGGGAGCTCCTCAGAGGAGGATTCAGAGATAGATGACCAGTCCTATATCCCACCTGAGGTGTATGCTCTAAGTTGCAATGTTTATATTTCTCATATGATGCATATGGTGTCTTGCATTGCTTAGTTTAGACATCATATGCACAATATTGAATTCTATCTGCTTAGTTTAGAGATCATACATGTGAGTGCCAGATGCTTAGTATATGAATCAATTATGTCAATTATATCATGCCATCATGTATACTTAGACAACATGTATGTGAATTATTTCATCCCAACCTATTTTAGAAAGACATCATATAGTTTTTTCATGTCATCCTGTTTAGGTACTCATCATATGTTGAATTATGCCATTATATCCTGTTAAGTTATCCATCATATATCTAAAACTGTGTCATGCTATCCTGTTTAGTTAGGCATCATATATGTGGAATTGTGTCATGCTGTCCTGTTTGGTTAGACAACATATATGTGAATTACCACATCTGTCTATCATACAATGTTTGTACGTTCAATTTCTTTTCTTGTTTATCAGCCATTTGAATTGGAGGGGGTGATGGCAGTATCTAAGGGAGCAAAAACCCGTTCTTCACAAAAGACAGTGCTACCCGTCGATGCAGATAGAACCGTGGTTGTACTGGCCCACAAACTAGCCCCACCACACATAATCGAGACTCTTCCAGATTGCACACTTACACCGTTGGGCAGAGAACCAGCTAGAACCCATCTAACCGCAACCCCAGCGGATAGTAACCCACTTATAGTTGACAAAGCACCATGTCCACCACAGAGTACCCCCACACGAGCAGTTTGTAAAGCTACTGCAGTGCCCAAAGCACGAAGACCACCACAGCTAACTCAAACTCCACGTTTAAAGCAGAAGAGCAACTGTTCTCAGGTCAGATTCCGTAGCTATGGTCCATACTCCTTTGCTGTTGCATCACTGTATTTACTCATACCAACTACTTTCGAATTTGAAGGATCCAATTGAAACTCCAATGGCGCAACAGGTATGTTTTAAACCTATTTCTTTAACTGGATTGATGTTCTAACTTCTTGCTCTATGTTGATTTCAGTTTAAGTTGTATAAACAGTTATGTTCTCATGTGATGCACATTACAAGTGCTGCCAATGCTATGTAGTTTCTCACACTTATATTCTGTCTATGCTGCTGTGTCTTAAAAATATATGAGTTGAACGGTGTCTCTATCTTGATTAGGGAACATAAACTAGAATGATATGGACAATACAGTGACCATAGTACATAGATATATGTTTGTTTCATGCTGTTATCCTGTCCACCTTACTACTGAACCGGTTTACCAAAATGAGTTTCGTATACTACAAGCTAAACCTGTGATGTGTCTGCTTGTTTCTCTTGTAGTATGCAAACAGAATATTGGAGAAGAGCACCCCACTATGCAATGGTAGAGAAAGTAATGCAGATAAGGTTCAAGATAGTGAGACAACCCTGTTGGTCTCCAAGAAAGGTGATAAAAATGATCTTGTAGACAGTGAGAAAACCCCACAGTCCTGCGTTGATGTAGTGTTCGAGTTACTGGCCAGTACCGCTGGCACAAGCTCTTCGAACTCGCTGCCTGAATCACTTCGGCTTCTTCAGTCTCAACTACAAGCTGAAAGGCATCAGTCAGTTGTGCTGCGGCAAGAAGCCGAAGGACTGAGGAAGTCCCTGCAGAATTCAGATGCGTACTTTCTTGTGCAACAGCAAGCGCTGGAGGATTTAAGCGCCAAACAAGAGAAAGTTAATAAGCTTGATAAGCATCTTGCCAGCATTATGGGTACCCAGGATATTGTTTCTTGAACTCTTCTAAAGTGGTTTCAGTTCTGGACTTGTTTTGCTGCGGCGTTTATATGCTGCTTTGTTCCCTATATTTGCACTGGTGGCGAACTTTGATGCCCAGTGGATGTAATAGCCGTGATAGCCTAGCATAAGTTGCTTGCTTATTTATTTCCTTGTTGTCTTGTTTATTTGTTTGCTTGTAGTCAGTGCAGTTCTTTTTCCGCGGTTTGCTAGTGGCTGCAATAACCTATTTTTTAAAACTAGGCCACAATAACCATGGGCTAATATTTACTGTAGTGACACTCGGCCTCCTACGGGCCATAGAAACAGTGGGCCTTCTACGGGCCGTAGAAACAGTAGGCCTTCTACGGGCCGTAGAAACAATGGGCCTTCTACGGGCCGTATCATCAATGGGCCTTATACGGGCCATATGATCGATTGGCCAAACATGGGCCAATAACATGCCGCATTATGGCCGTAAACGGGCTAGAGTTGGAATCGTCCGTTCATGGGCCGACCATAATGGGCCATCGTTAATAGGCCGTATTTGATGACGCTATGAAAACGGCCCAACGTATTAACGGACCACAAACGGGCCGACTGTAACCACGGGCTGAATTTGGCCCACAAGCAAAAAATGACAGTAACGGGCCGTAAGTAAACGAATGCTGGAAATGAGCCCAAGAATAAATGGGCTCTGAGAAGGCTGAAAGATAACATGGGCTGGAAACGGCCCAACGGAATAACGGGCCGTTAATGGGTATAAAGTGATACACTGTTCATTACGGGCCAGTTTCACCACGGGCCGTTAATGGGTGTAAAGTGATACACTGTTCATTACGGGCCAGTTTCACCACGGGCCGTTAATAGGCCAAGAGTTACATAGGGCCTCATATGGACCGAAAGTCGTCATGGGCCATACATGGGCCAGAAGTGAAAACGGGCTGGAATCATATTGGATGGTCCAGATGACGCTACTGGGACTAATTCGGATAGGGCGTAACGGGCCTTGGGTTAGCGGGCTGTAAATGGGCTATATGCGAACAGGCCGTTAACAGGCTTTCCATGGGTCGGCCCGCCACCTTTTGACCAAGTCAAACGGGCCGGCCTTTTCACAGGAATGGGCCTCTGTTGGGCCGTGCCACGTGTCGACGTATCATAGGTGCCTTCTGTCCAATGAGTGGATGACATCTGTCCCAACGATGATCCGACACGTGTTTCCTCCAGCCAATGATGATTTTACACGTGGAAAATCCCCATTGGTCGGGGCTGTTAACGGGTTATCGGATCCAAAACCCGACCCGGTAGCTTAACGGCATTCCGTTACGGTGGATGCCACGTGTCGGTCACCCTTGACGAAAGCACTTCTGTGACGCGCGATTTATCGTCATGGAAGTGCACACTTCCGTGATGATAATTTTGGTAATGTCATGGAACACTTCTACGACAGCACAGGTATGACTATCTTGATTCTGTCATAAAATCATCATGGATGTACATGCATGACAAAAAACACGACCTACTGTGACAAACACGTATAATCACGGAAGTGTATTTTTTTGTAGTGCATTTTCCTGCATATGTAAATATGATAAGTTATTACAATGCCATGATTAAGTTTGCAAAGTAACAAAGAATAACATAAGTGAAATAACAAGTTACACTGTCCTATCATCAACAAATTGCACTCAAACTGTTGCATCATGTGCTGCACTGAACATCCATATGTAACAAACATAATTGACATCTAACCTGGACTGGGCAGCCATAGAAACGCCTTCCTGTTAAAGTGCCTTCAAAAGCCACACACTTAACAGGCCTCATGTGGTGCAGAATGCATTTGGGTTCAGAAAGCTCAAGTTGGCCACAGAAAAGGGGCTCCACAATGGTGTCTGGTTCCTCTTGCAACCAAAAAATCCCCAACAACACTGGTTTCAATCACCACTCAAAAGCACAATAAATTTGAACTGTTCATTAACCCTAAACACTACATAAATCCCCAAATGAGGAAGAACCCTAACATTGTACAAAGATGAACCCTAAGTTAGCTCAATCCTACAACCAACCCCCACCCTCACTAATCAAGATCCATATCATAGAGACAACAATAACCCTAAACTAAGCAAGATCCATGGTTGTAGCCTAGCATTTAACCCTAATCCTAACGCTAGGTGGCAAGCAATAAACTTACCATAAGTCCCATGTCCATGGTGACGACCTCGCAGTCATCGTCGGAGCTCGTTTCCTCGTCCCTCCAGGAAGGCATGACGGCAAGGAGGTCGATGGCGGCCGACCTCGAAGACGGCGAGCTGCGGCGAGCTCGTACTGGAGCAGGGGAGTGGGAGAGTGAGCAGCGGAGTTAGCGGGCAGGGGACGGAGCGACCGACGAAGGGTATTTACCCAGTTCCGACCAGACCGGTCGGGCTAACGACTGTTAACTACTGCGTCGTCTGCGCGCTGGGCCACGTGGCCTGACCGGTGGACCCAACCCGTTAGAAAAACAGTTAAATCGCTAGCCACTGCGGGTTTGGGTTTTTGAAACAGCCGACTGTGCGTTTGGTAGTTTTTTGAGAAATATTAAAGTCTGGTAGTTTTTTGGAACTCTAGCCTGTAAACTAGTAGTTTTATGTTGTTTACTCATATTACAAGCATACCTATGTATGTATGCACGTATATGTGGAGGCCAATATGCAACACATCCCCGTCCACATAGCCCATAAAAAAAAGAGAACATAACAGGCTACACAAATATCAGTCAACTACTCACCACAAACATATAATAGTGAGATTTCCACACAAAAAAATCGTATTCTGAAGAGTAACAGATTAGTGACATCGGTGTTATCCATACAAAAGAAAAGAAAAATGAAAACTAAAACAAAATCAAAAAATAAAGTAAAACGGAAACGGAAACAAAATCAAAAAATGAAGTAAAACAAAAACAAAATAAATAAATGAAGTTATATGGAAGAATGAATTCGTGGCATTGGTATTACCCTTTCAGAAGAAAGAAAATCAAAAAAATCAAAAAATCAAAATAATAAAGTTTTCTGAAAAGAAATGATACACTTTAGAAAGAAAGAAAATGAAAAAGAAAAACCTTTGAAAACTTGCACTGAAATTGCAATTTTTTTAATATGCAAAGAATAAGCACACGGTAGTGCAATTTTCACATTCTACTATATTATACAAACATATTATTTTGTACTTGCATTTATACTTACACACACAGAAACAAATCTAAAATAAACAATAAAAAAATTTGCACACAATATACACACAAATTGCGTTTTTTTTAATATGCAAGAATTAGCATACAATAGTGAAACTTTCGCAAAAAAAATCCTAAGGAGGAATGAATTAATTGCATTTTTATTAACTTAAAGAAAAATAAAACAATAACTAAAAATGAAAATAATGAAGTTTCATAGAAACAAATGAACTAGTGACATTGATATTACCCTTTAAAAGGAAAAAAAAACTTGCACACCACTTTGCACTGAAATTGCACATTTAGCAGTAGGCAAAGAATAATTATATAATAGTGCAATCTTTCCATGTACTTTATAGTATTTGTATGTGTTCATTTACGCTGACTCAACATCCAAAAACTCCCCACACAAATTCCTCATTCTACCACAATTTACACACATATTATTTAGTACTTGCAATTATGCTTACACTAAAAAAAATCTAAAACAAACAATAACAAAATTTGCACAAAATATACACACAAATTGCACTTTTCTCAAATATGCAAGAATAAGCATACAATAGTGAAACTTTCGCAAAAAAGTTTTCTAAGGAGGAATGAATTAATGGCATTTTTATTAACTTAAAAAGACTAAAAAAATACCTAAAAATCAAAATAATGAAGTTCTATAACAAAAAGAAATTAGGGGCATTGTTATTATCCTTTAAAAAAGTAAATAATTAAAAAACTTGCACACCACTTTGCATTGAAATTGCACATGTTGCAGTATGCATAGAATAATTATATAATAATGTGATATTTCCATGTACTTTATAGTATTGTACGTATACATTTACACTGACCTACATCCAAAAATTCCACACAAAAAAAAACAAACTGGCCATAAAGAACAGCAAAAAACCAAAGCAAGAACAAATAAAAAATAAAAGAACAAAGAGGAAGTTGATTAACTTCTTTGGGTCACGCCTATTACGGGCAAGTAATGACGCCACCGCCAGAGCTAATGCATGCAAGGACGACTCCCCTCCATGATGTTGCCGCATCAATGCCTAATAGGCAACTCGTACATCCACTTAATTGTTATCTACAGGGCATGCATACATGGAGAACAGCGCCATACGTAACTGTATATTACAAGCATACCTATGTATGTATGCACATATATCCGGAGGCCAAATGCAACACATCCCCGTCCACGTAGCTCATATAAAAAAAAGATAAAGAGAGCATAACAGGCTACAAAAATATCTGTCAACTACTCACCACAAATATATAATAGTGAGATCATAGAAAAATGAGCATATAATAGTGAGATTTAAAAAAAGTGTTTTCTAAAGAATAATGGATTAGTAACATCGGTGTTATCCTTACAGAAGAAAAGAAATTGAAAACTAAAGAAAATAAAAAATGAAGTAAAACTAAAATAATAAAACAAATAAGTTCTTTATAGTATCAAAAAATAAGTTTTATGGAAGAATGAATTCGTGGCATTGACATTACCCTCTCAGAAGAAAGAAAATAAAAAAAATTAAGAAAATCAAAATAATGAAGTTTTCTGAAAAGAAATGATACCCTTTAAAAAGAAAGAAAATGGAAATGAAAAACCTTTCAAAACTTGCACTGAAATTGCATTTTTTTTAAATATGCAAAGAATAAGCACACCTAGTGCAATTTTCACATTCTACTATAATATACAAACATATTATTTATTACTTGCATTTATACTTACACACAGAGAAACAAATCTAAAACAAACAATAACAAAATTTGCCCAGAATATACGCACAAATTGCACTTTTTTCAAATATGCAAGAACAAGCATACAATAGTGAAACTTTCGCAAAAGACTTTCCTAAGGAGGAAAGAATTAGTGGCATTGTTATTAACTTAAAGAAGAATAAAACAATAACTAAAAAATAAAAATAATAAAGTTTTATAGGAAAATGAATTAGTGCCATTGATATTACCCTTTAAAAGAAAAACAAAACTTGCACACCACTTTGCACTAAAATTGCACATTTTGCAGTATGCAAAGAATAATTATATAATAGTGTCGTATTTCCTTGTACTTTATGGTATTTGTACGTATACATTTACACGACCCAACATCGAAAAATGCCACACACAAATTCCACATTTTACTACAATTTACACACATATTATTTAGTACTTGCATTTCTGCTTACAAAAAAAATCTGAAACAGACAATAACAAAATTTGCACAAAATATAGACACAAATTGCTCGTTTCTCAAATTTGCAAGAATAAGTATACAATAGTGAAACTTTGGCAAAAAAATTATTAGGGAGGAATAAATTAGTGGCATTGTTATTAACTTAAAGAAGAATAAAACCATAATCAAAACAGTGAAGTTTTATAGAAAAAATGAATTCGTGGCATTGTTATTACCCTTTTGAAAAAAACTTGCACACCACTTTGCACTGAAATTGCACATTTTGCAGTATGCATAGAATAATTATATAATAGTGATATTTCCATGTACTATATAGTATTGCGCGTATACATTTACACAAACATAACATCCAAAAAATCCACAAAAGAAAAACAAACTGACCATAAAAAAACAAAAAAACAAAGCAAACACAAATAAAAACATAAAAGAACAAAGATGTCGTTGACTGATTTCTTTGGGCCAAGCCTATTAGAGCATCTCTAGCAGACCCCACATAAGTGGTCAAACCCGCAAAATAACCGTTTTTTTGCAGTTCCAGTTGAAAAAACGAGCCCGAACAGACCCCGCAAAATCGTCCGACCCTTAAAAATTTTTAAGGGGCCCTGTAAACGCGAACGCGAAATCCTCATATATACAGTTTTGATGGCAACATTGCCAGGGCCCTGCATACCGGTCAACGTTGGTGGCTGAGGAATCTTTGCTCCCGCCAACGCCATGAAGCTCGCCCGGCCGCCGCGCCCGTCCACCTCCCGGCCGCCACACCCGTCCGCCCCGGCCATCGCGCTCGCCCGTGGCTCCGCGGCTCTCGAACGGAACTAGCTAGCTAGCTCAATCCATTTGAGCGGAGCTAGCTAGCTAGCTAGCAGCTCAATTGATTCGAAGAGCTAGCTAGCTAGCTCGATGCGCCGGCGGTTCGATCCAGCCACTGCTCGCGCCGCCCTGGGCTCCGCGCGCGCCGCGCTCGCCCTGGCCTCCACCCGCGCCGCGCTCACCTCGCGTTTTCCCTTGTCTGCATGTCCATCGGATCGACGCGAGGAAGAGGACGACTAAAAAAATGAGCTAGCTCTGGGTCTGTTCGGTATATTCGGAGAATATTCTTTTTTACGGGTTGATTATACGGGGTCTGAGTCTGTCCTCGCCCGCGTCGACCTGCATATACCCTTTTCCGCGAACTGCAAAAGACTTATGCGGGTCGGGATTTTGCGGGGTCTGCTAGAGATGCTCTTAGGAGCAAGTAATGACGCCACCACCAGAGCTAAATGCATGCAAGGATGACTCCCCTCCATCATGCTGCCACATCAATGCCTAGGCAACTCATGCATCCACTTAATTGTTGTCTACAGGCGCATGCATACATGGAAAACAGTGCATATGTATTTACAAGCATACCTATGTATGTATGCATGTATATGCGGAGGCCAAATGCAACACATCCCCGTCCACGTATCTCGTACAAGAAAAAGATAAAGAGAACATAACAGGCTACACAAATATCAGTCAACTACTCACCAGAAACATATAATAGTTATATTATAGAAAAATGAGCATGTAATAGTGAGATTTCCAGGAAAAAATTGTTTTCTTAAGAGTAAGGGATCAGTAACATCGGTGCTATCCTTACAAAAAAATCAAAAAAAATCAAAATAAAAATGAAGTAAAACTAAAACAAAATAAAATTTGATGTTCTATGGAAGAATGAATTCGTAGCATTGGTATTATCCTTCCAGAAGAAAAAAAATAAAAATGAAAATAATGAAGTTTCTAAAAAGAAATGAAATCCTTTAAAAAGAAAGAAAAAGTCAAAGGAAACGATTCAAAACTTGCACTCAAATTGCATTTTTTGAATATGCACAGAATAAGCATATAATAGTGCAATTTTTACATTCTAATATAATATACAAACATATTATTTAGTAATTGCAATTATACTTACACACAGAAACAAATCTAAAACAAACAACAAAATTTGCACAAAATATACACACAAATTGCACTTTTTTCAAATATGCAAGAATAAGCATACAATAGTGAAACTTTTGCAAAAAAGTTTCCTAAGGAGGAATGAATTGATGGCATTGTTACTAACTTAAATAAGAATGAAACAATAACTAAAAAATGAAAATAATGAAGTTCTATAGGATAAATGAATTAGTGACATTGATATTACCCTTTAAAAAGAAAAAAAGAAAAACAATTGCACACCACTTTGTACTGATATTGCACATTTTGCAGTATGCAAAGAATAATTATATAATAGTGCAATATTTCCATGTACTTCATAGTATTTGTACGTATACATTTACACCGACTCAACATCCAAAAATTCCACACACAAATTCCACATTGTACTACAATTTGCATACATATTATTTAGTAATTGCATTTATACTTACACGCAAAAAATCTGAAACAAACAATAACAAATTTTGCACAAAGTATACACAGAAATTGCGCTTTTCTCAAATATGCAAGAATAAACATACAATAGTGAAACTTTCGCAAAAAAAGTACCCTAAGGAGGAATGAATTTGTGGCATTGCTCTTAAATTAAATAAGAATAAAAAAATAACTAAAAAATATAAATAGTAAAGTTTGATAGCAAAAATGAATTAGTGACATAGGTATTACCCATTAAAAAAGAAAATAATTAAAAAAAAGTTGCACACCACTTTGAACTGAAATTGCACATTTTGCCGTATGCATAAAATAATTATACAATAGTGTGATATTTCCGTATAATTTATAGTATTGTGCGTGTACATTTACACTGTCCTAACATCCAAAAATTCCACACAAAAAAAAAAACAAACTGACCATAAATAAAAACAAAAACCAAACAAAATCAAATAATAACAGAAAAGAACAAAGAGGTAGAGGGTGGGGCCAACAACCCACAAAATAACAAAATAATAAATAATAAAGGAAAGAGAAAAAGAGAAACACACAGAAGCAGAAATGGAAATAGAAAAATGAAGCAAAATACCCATAGAATAAACAAATAAAGGGAGAAAGATGAAGGCTGGATCGCACTTTTAACGGGCTTCGGCCCGGTGGCAATCGGCTGACCCAAATATGCGGCCAGTCAAGACAAACAAGCTCGGTTCAACAAGCGGAAGAAAAAAAAATGCAGCACGAATCATAAAGCAAAAATCAATGGCCAAAAAAGTTGACTTACCCAAACTTCAAATTCAGGCAACTTACAAGTAGCTAAAGTGCTCTTTTTATCTACTAGCCTCCGTTCCTAAATATATGATGTTTTGGTATTTTACTCATGATACTCTCATGACTTAACTCTAATAAATTATTTTTGGCTGCCCTTATTGTTTTTGTTTGATCTCCGTTTGCTTAAGTTTAAATTATGTTATGACAATGTTTTTTTGTCGAGCATGCTAGTAGATTGCTACTGGACACAATATTTATTATGAGAGGAAAGTGGAGTTGTTCGATGCGTGATTGTCATGACTCCATGTTTCGGCCTCGGTGTCAGCCGATGATGGTTGTGTGAGCCACTTGAGAGCACCAATTTCACAACTAAACATAGAATTGTTGTGATAACGCCTGAATAGGTTGTCCCATGAAGTTTTTGCTTGCTCAACTCGGCCCCTCACCACTCGCTCGTTTATTTTTTTCTCTGCTCGCTCGGTTGCTAGCTCAAAGAAGGGCTTAGTTTTTTTATTAGAAAAGTTCGTTAAATCAAAAGATGTCCATAGATTTTAAAAATGTTGTGGACTAAAAATCAATGGTGTTTAAAAAATATTCATTAATTAAAAAATCCATGATTTAAAAATATGTGAATTTTAGAAAGGTTCTCAAACAAAAACAATGTTCACTAATTTTCAATCTTTGTGAACCTTTAAAATATGCGAATATTTGTTCATGATTTTTTTTTTTAAATGTTAGTATCTTTAAAAACTATTTACAGTTTTTCAAAATTTTCATGACTGAAAAAGTGCAAAATAATGAAAAGTAAAACATAGGTTGAAAAAACGAACCCCAAAACACTGAACCAACAATACCCACTTATAGACGGACCCAATTAGTGTCCCCACAGGCTCGACACAACAGGAGGCTCTAAATCGAGGGAGTTTACTATCTTAATAAATTTCCTGTGAGCATTGTATCTCTAGGGAAGTGGTGAAATTATGGTGGTGTGGATGTTTGAAATCACTACTTAAGGGTTAACCCATGCAAAGGTCACTGCCCACCTTTTTAAGTGATGTCAAGTGGGTGCACTGCATGTGTGCTACTTGTCGCAACATGTAAGTTTTTTTTTTCCTTTTTTTCTCGTAGATTCGTTTATTGAAAATATTTTATCTCTTGAACTGTGGGTCTAAATACCAAACTGTTTTCACCATCGGATTTCTCGCGGGGAGATCTTCGAAACTAGATATCATGTTAATATGTTTTAACGAACATTTTTTTATGAAAAAAATAAAAATAAAAATCCATAAAAACCAAATCTGAAAAAATGAATACCGAAAAATAACCTGAAGAAAAAAGGCGGAGCCCGGAAGCATGGTTGCGACGTTCACTTTTTGGGGAAGCATAGACTGTGCTTTTTCCTTTTTTCGGTGAAGCACGGTTGTTCTTCTCGCAGAAGCATCGATTTGCTTCTCGTGGAGGCACAGGCTGTGCTTCTCGAGGAAGCACAAATATGGCTTTTTTTCAACAAGAACACTTGTGCATCACAAAAGCAAAACAAAAAAATATATATCTCCAAACTTAGGGTAATCCAGGCAAAAACCGAAAACCAAAAAATCATCTAATACCCGAAAACGCGTAACAAAAAGAAAACAACCGAAATGCAGAGGGAGTGCCCAGCACACGACACATGGCGACGATTGGACGCACCACTTACGCGCTTGCAAGCCAAAGAAATGGACCCTTGCGGTAGCCCCTAAGGGGTAACCTTTTTTTTATACAATCTCGTGAAGTTTTTATTCAACCGTCACCCTATTTAGGCGGTAACCGTTGGTTTGTTGCTCGTGTGGATGTTTGGTGTCAACTCTGGACCTGGGCTGTTGTAACATTGCTGTCTTGCCAGGTCCAAATTGTGGTGGGCTGAGGGGCTAACGAAAGCAGCCGGCCTCGTGTCACGGGAGTACCCTCTACATTGGATTGCCCCATTCGTCCACTTATCACAGTGATCGTGAGTTTGTGACGCAGTCCTGCTTACTGAAACAGAGAGGGTACCGCTGAGTGTATTTTTTTCTTCTTTTAATTCGTGTCAGTGTAGTAGGACTGGCCAGCTGAGAACAGGAAGGTCTGGTCGTTTGACCTGTTGCGAGGTTCCTCGTTTAATCATTTTCCTTCCTGTAGGGAGTGCGAATCGGACTGACAAGGACGTCGCTATACATAGTTTCTCCCTTCTTCTGCATGAACCAAAAATAGTCAATAATTCCACACGCATGCACCAATCGAGCACGCCCACGGATCACGCGCGCGCCCTAGGCTATCTATCTGGCTAAGCTGGAGCGGTACGCTACGCAATACGCATGCATCCTATCCGTTGGTTGATCACTTGATCCTACTAATCTGGCTCCATTCATCATTTGGCAATAACAAGGCCGGCGTGCCCACGCCCTCGATCGTAGCTCTCGCGATCAAAAATCTCTAGCTTGATATGCATGCATGCGCTGGCCCGTGAACTGAGCTGATGGAGATTTTTGCTGCTGCTTTGGAGCATGCGCGCGTCTGGGCCAAGTTGCTTGGAACTTTGGATCGTTCCTATGCCCGATGCGGACGACACTGCAAGCATGCGCGGCACAGTGATTCACTGAAACCAGCTACATAGTCCGCTAGTCGTACTAACCCGCGCCAACTTGGCCTCCTCGCACGCCTATAAAAGGAGCATCCATGCAGCTGCATAAGCCACCACCACACTCAGCACAGCACAACATCCTCTCACAAATACCGCGACAGAGAGATCGATCGAGCGGATCCAAGCCAATGGCAACCAAGAGCCTTCTTCTCGCCGCCCTCCTCGTCCTCGCCGTCAGCATGGCGCCGCACGGTGCGGAGGCGGGCAAGCAGCTTCCACTGGCAATCATCTCCGGCATAGTGCCATGCAGCGCCGGGAACTCCATCAACGTGGCTGCGGTTCCGCCGTTCCCGAGTGAGGACCTCTCCCAGCCTCCATAGCCATTAGCCACGTAAGCAATTATATTCATCAACCGTCTTACGTATGCTTTGCTTCTTTGCTATGGACAGACGCCGCCGTGCAGATGGTGTGCGGCCGTGATGTGATGGCCAGCGTGACGGCGGACCGCAGCGGAATGTACACCATGAACATGGGCCCGGCCACCTCGTCGCTGCTCGCCCCTCTGCTCGGTAACCAGTGCAAGGTGGTGGTGGTCACCCCGCTAGCCGCGTGCAACGCGTCCCTGGCCAGCGTCACCGGGACGCTGACCGCACCGGTGCAGCTCCTGGGTATTGGCAGTGGCAGTGGCAGCGGTAGCGGCAGCGGCGGCCTCGGGGGGCTTGGCGGCCTAATTGGCCTCATCGGCCAGATCGTGGGCGGACTCCTCGGCGGCATCCTTAATATCATCCCGTTGCCCTTCTCCGTCATCTAGATGCTTCTACTACCGGCGTGTCGATCGAAGACACGACGGACCTAAATAAATAAATACGTACCAACCTACCAATGCACCCAATGGTCAACTATCCTTTATTATGCAAAATCTACTAATGTTGTATGTGTTACCGCTGCTAAGAAGCACATAAGTAAGCATATCGTGTAATACCCTGAGTGTGTGTCGTGTGATCAATGTTCGTTTGTGAAAAATAAAGCTACGTCTGTGATTCTATATGTGTTGAATTACTTGTTTTTTTACATTGTGATTGGCTCACTTCACCATGGTATCCGCAAAGTTGTGTCTAACACGATAATTTGTGTATTACTAGAGGCTCACACGTGCTTTGCGGCGCCATTGTTCACCCATGGGATTAACTCTCTTTATCCAGTAGATTATCTGGGTTGATTGTTTTGTTTGGCTTTTATCTACGTCGGCTTGGGTTTTAATTATGTTGCGATGGTGCAGTTTGTATATAGCATGCTAGACTGCTTTTGGAGACACTATTTGTTCTAAGAGGAAACTGAAGTTGTTTGGTGCATGATTTATGGTGTCTTTACAGGTTTCGGTCTTGGTGTAAGCAAATGGTGATTGTGTGAGCCACTTGAGAGCTCATATTCTACGTTGAAACCGTAAAATTGGTTCGATAACATTCGGGGTCGTCCCATGAAGCTCTTGCTCGTTGAGCTCAGCTCCCTACACCGCTCGCTCGTATAGGTTTTTTCCCACTCGCGACACTGCTACCTAGGAAAAACAGGCTATCTTTTTTACTTGAAAGGTTCATTAAATCAAAAGATTTTCAATTTTTTTTTCAAATATATGGATTAAGAAAACAATGAATGCTAAAAAATGATTCTGTCTTTACAAACATCCATGGATTTCCAAAAATATTTATGAATTTTAAAAAAAATTCACAAACTAAAAGAAATCTCTAATTTAAAATTGCTTGTGAACTTTCAAAACATATGCATATAAAAGTTCATGATTTTTTAAAAATTCATGGATTTAAAAATAATTACAGATTATTTAAATGTTCATGAATTTAAGTAAACGCTCATGAATTAAAATAATATAAAAAATTAAAAAGAAAAGGAAAAGGCGAAACCCAAAACACTTAACCAACAACATACACTTACAGGCGGACCCGTTAATGTCTCCACAGGCCCCAACACACCAGAAGGCTCCAAATCAAGGGAGAGTATATAAAATACTAAGCCATGGATATATGAGTTTTCACCCAGATAAAATAATATGTTCATAATTTAAGCAAAACCATACTACACGAAAGCAAATTATGGGAAATTTTATTCATTCACTTATGTTTGTTGGGTAAAAAATTAAGCTCCACTTAAATATGGATAATTATTTAATCAATTTGCGCCATTTCCGGTATTGGTTCCTTTCTTCTTTTTCACTTGCCATTTGTTTTTAGAAACATTCTCTAATTTGGGCTTCAACCATCTTTTGTCTTCTCATTTCCCTTACAACCCCGAGAGGCCGGGTTCCACTTGCGTCTCTCCTTTTTTAAACATAAGTTGTCGCATCTCTTAGAAACTAAGAAGATTCATCAACATCTTGTTGTGTGAATCGACATTGATTTGATCCTGGCATTCCACATTTCCACGTCACTGTTGCAGCATGCAACATTGGTACAGTTTATGTTTTAGGAAGGGAAGAAGCTTTGTGTGCAAAAGGAAAAGATAAAGTACGCGAGGCCCAAAGAGGAGAAACTAATGGGCCGGGATGACAAACCACATAGCATACTGGGCTCTCCATCACACGATAAACGCCGGGGTATCTCCATCTCCACTACTATTAAACAATCAAACAAGAACTTTCTTACATGCACCCCGCAAAATGTACACGGATTCATTATGACCGCATGATTAAGCCCTCTAAACTTAATCTAATGGCTAGCCTTAACCTAATCCATTCTCTGTGTGCACTTAACAGTTTACATTGACTAATCATGGTTCACCATATGAAACTCCACGTCCGATCAATTAGGAAACTATAATCATGATCGCGTCTTCTTAGGAAACTAATCACGATCGCGTCTTTGTAGGAAACTAATTACTATCGTGTTTTATTAGGAAACTAATCATGATCGCGTTTTATTAGGAAACTAATCACGGTCGCATTTTATTAGGAAACTAATCCGGTATTCGCACACATTGACACGTCCATCACCTCGACCTCCTGGATCACGATCCTATCTCTCCCAAGAAAAACCACCACAACCAGCCTCCACTCGGCATGGCGACAAGGAGCCGAGGACCAACAACTCCTTCTCAGGGGACACCGCCGGAGTGTCGGTAATTCTCTGTACTTGCTGACTTGAAGGGATTATGATTTACAAAATGACACTTTTGCCCAGCTTCTAGAAGAGAATCAGCTTGTATGAAATATTTAGCATGCACTTCTGGAGAAAATAGTAGTTAGCAAATGCCGTATGACCTAATAGTCCTCCTGCCAAGCAACCTTTTCTGGAAAGAGAAAATATTCTATGATGACATGCAATGTGATGAGTAATGAGTAGTAGAAGGTTCCTAAATTGACATGATAGCGTGATTAAATTTTCTTTACTTCACCATTTTTTTGGAGGGAATTCTTTACTTCACCATGTTACTTATGAGCAATTGCCATATTTTGACATAGGTTCCTGGTTTCCTCACTTCTGCTGAGGCGAAGGCTATTAATCGAGGTGAAAATGTGAAGGAACCACTGGGTAACCGCCCCCACCGCCTCTGGGGATGTGGGAGTCACATCTGCCGCCGCCACTGCTGCCGCAGGGGACACGAGCCACATGGAAGCCCATACTTCTCACAAGTTCAAATGTGGTTTTTGTGCTACTCTATTTTTAGTTTTGTTTCCTTATCGAGGTTTTTGTGATACGGGCGCACACGGGTGCACTTTTATTATTTTCTCAATAATATATTTCTGTTCATTTTGGCACATCTTCACTATAGAATGTGACCGCGATGGAAGAGGCGCTCCTGCAAACTTTGCTTCATGTACCTGTTAATTTAGATTTGTTATGTTGCTTGTAAGACAACTGCCCAGCCAGCATTTATGGTTTCTTGTGAACTTACACGGCGTGCTTTGTATACTCCAAAATAAGGTTTCTATGCATTGCTAACCAGAGTGTGCTATCTTTATATCTTCGTTGTTTCTTAGCAGATGCCGTTTACATGTGTCATCAACACATTATTTGTTTTTTCTTAATTTGTAACACTTGTACTGCTCGAGTTGGTTTATTTTAAGTTGTTACATTTGGAACTCCTTTAAGTTGTTTTCCTGTGTCTACCCTTGTATTTATTCAGCGCATTGTTCTTTTCGCATTTTGGCATGAAAGCTTGTTGGCTTGGAGGAGGATGAACACAGATGAAAGAGGGGAAACTTTGTAGAATTGTGTATGTTGCTTGCCAAGTTTAGCTTTGGATTTTTAGTGCTTTGACACTTCGTGCAGAATGAACTAAACATTTACATGTCAAGAGCATCTTGATGCATATAAAAAGTAAACGGAGGCATGAAATTGCGAGTTGTATGGGTTGATTTATATTCTTCAGTTTTATGTATGTTTGTGACTTTGTGTGTACCAGACATGAACATTCATCGTTTCATGCGTTGTCAATTTTTTCTATACGCCACGAGACGCAAAGCAACCTTTTATCCACCACATGTTGGCATCTACTTGAAATGCAATCAATAATTATACGTGCGTTGCACGTGCACACTTACTAGTAAATATAATGCAGGGAAAGAGGTGTTTTAGTACCACCTCGGCTGCTTACAAGCAGCAGAACCGGCTTAAAATGAAACTTCCACTGCCCTGATCCACGACCTTACTTGAACAGGATCTGTTCTATAGGATCGTACAGTTGCATCCTTGACTAATAAGGAGGCAAGCATTTAAGCTTGGTTGATGATATCTGACCTGTGTGCCAGAGCGTGATTAACGGCTTGGATCACATGCTGATCTATGGCTGTAGATGATCGTTCCTGTTCAGCCTGCCTGACAACAGGGGTGGCTCACAGGTTGTCTGACAAGTCTCGCCCCTCACCTTTTTTGTGTTGTTCTCTTCCCCATTTTTGCAATAATCTGCACACTGACAGTAGCAATGCGTACGTGCAGCGCCATCGGCTGCACGATCGTTGAGCTCTTCACATGGTACGGTGGTGCTGAGCATCCAATTTGCTAACCTTTCTTTCCGATGGAATCCAAGTTGCTGCTATCAAGATCAACCTGGGGGCTTCATCCAACACACGACCAGAGATCACTAGCTCATGTTGTCACATGGCCCGGCCAAAGAACCCCTTTTTGCGGCGAGACACGGCCGGTGCCCCTCGCCGAGGCGGGGCCAGAAGCTCACGGGGTTGGAGCTGATTGAGCCATATGTCTCGCTGCAAAGCTTCTCATGCATCGATCGGCTCTGGCCCAGGCGCACATCTTTCCCAGATCGAATGAATCCTCTCCGATCACCTACCAGGCTACCACTAAATTTCCTGCCGAAAAGCTTCCGTGCACATGCCACAGTACGGCCTGCCGGACCAACTCGCCGTGTCACTCCGTCGATCCAAAATGATTCCTCACTGGCACCGGCCTTTAGATTCCTAACGGCAACAGTTATACTACTTCTGAAACAAGACTTTTCATGCGTGTGTGACCTCTGGGAGACTTCTGAAGTGATCTTATGAGCCCTTTGACAATCGATCGAGCCCGCGCGTGATAATTCACACACTGTGCTGCGCAATCACGCGATGGTTCCACGTATATAATACGCTCAAGAATAGAGTGCCATCCCATGCCGTGAGTCAACAAGTGGTCGCCAGGCCTGCAGGTCGGTCCATACATGCATTATTGCATAGCCATGAGCACCCCCCGTGCTCATCTGACTTCCACATTTGCGTCGCTGAAAAATGGCAGCCCCCACGAGGTTGAGAGCAGGGAGAAATTGCCGGCTTGGCGCGTCGTTGCTTCTACCCGATCAGACCAACGTGGTTGCTAATGCTTGGTTCGTTGCCTGTAGCAGCACAGAGTATGCACAGCACAACGTCTGACATGGTGCCTACTCCTTTTTGACATGATCGAGTTTATTGGTTAAGAGTCAACCGGCCGGCACCTGTTAGCTAGATCCCACGTACTACTGTCAGGAAACTGATGGGCCCCATTAAATGCGTGGATCAAACCAAGCTTTGACTTTCCGTAAACGCAGCTATAGCTTGCATTATTCTGGGGAAAAAACACGGTTTTCTCTAACAAGTGCCCTAGCTAGCTATGAGATGCACAGAGATTTAAGCAACACTAACCAGCTAGTTAGCTGAGCTAGCTTTCCTTTCGAGTTAGCTTAGCCAACTAGACCGTTGTGCTTGTGCAGCAGCTCACTAAGCACAATGGCAGATGGTACAGGGACACTCGACGATCGAGTTGGCCCTCCTGTTGATGCTGTTGGTAGTGCCTCAAATAAGCTACGAACCACCATGCACATGGTCGAGCCATCGAGTACGTCGAGACGTTTGAGACGGGCAATACGGTACGTACACCAGGTAGGGACATACGGGTTGCGTGCATGGTGCCGCGCGCGGCCGCGATCGTCGGAAGGCTCCCCGGCGGGAACGCCGCAGCCAGTCTGACGAACCGTCCGGTTAAGCTTGCCAGTGCAATGCAGTGCAACCTCCGACGAGAATTGGTGGAGAAAGTCTAAGCCTGATATGATCATAGTATTTTTTTCTCGTTTTCGTCGTGACTACACAGTGTTTCCATCAGCAATGAGAAGGAACAACTAGGCACACAGGAACTGTTGTACTGTAGTAATTCGACAGTGACTCAAAGGGAACCGATGTAACCAGGAAAGGAAAGTGAGAGTTCAGGGGTCACAAAGGAGTTGACCCGTGGACCCAGGCTGCGAATGCGATAGACACGGGCTCCACAGGCAGGCCCATCTGGCCCAGCGTACCTAACAACAAAATAACGACGGTGCAGGGTCCGCATTGTGTAGGCCTCTGGGCTTCCGTCATAGCCCACCCGGACTGTTCGCATGCGGGGTTTGGGGTCAGATGTAGGGGTGGATTAACGAGCTATTTGGCTCGTTAAGCTCGTACTCGTTAAGGGTTTCTTTGATTCAAAGGATTTTCATAGGATCTTTGAAGGATTAAAATTCTTAGGAATTTTTCCTACGTTGATCGTTTGATTCGTAGGATTGAATCCTGTAGGATTTTTTCCTAAGGATTCATTTGTACTATATTTTACAGGAATTCTAACATCCACTCCAACCTCTTGGAAGAAATCCTTTATTTTTTCCGTGACACAATCAAACAAACTCAAATCCTATAGGGATCCAATGGACATGCCATTCCAATCCTACGTTTTCCCTATTCCTGTGTTTTTGCAATCCTATGAATCAAAGAGGGCCTAAGCTCGTGATCGTTAAGGCTCGGCTCGTTAAGCTCGTTAAGATTAACGAGCAGAAACTCGTGCTCGGCTCGGTTCGTTTGAAGCTCGTTAACAGATTATAATGTGCTACGTTCTACATGATGAGTGCATAGTTGTGGTTTTTAAGATGAAATATGGTGGCTACGAAAGAAATACACTCGTTTGTTGCGGCCTATGTCGATTAGATTAAATAGATGAGCTGAGGTGCTACATAAATTTTGCCACGTAAGATGAAAATATGTGTTGTATTGTTACTAACGAGCTTAACGAGCTCCTCATGAAAGTCGTTAGCTCGCTCGTTAAGCTTGTTAAGCTTAACTAGCTGAAATCTATGATTGGCTCTGTTCATTAAGAAGCGAGCTACGAGCTTAACGAGTTGAGCTATCGAGCGCTTATTAAGCTCGCGAGCTACGAGCTTTTGGTCCAGTCCTACTCAGATGGTCAGTTTGCCCTGGTTTCACACTGGATACATCATTCAAGCCAGAAAATTCACAGGACAGGAAAAAGGCAGTGTATTATTTAGTGCACTCACTCATTCAGGAGAGGAGACGCCTCCTGCTCGGCTTCCGTTAACGATAAGCTGCGTCCAATAGTTTTGCTGTACCCCTATGGTTATCCATTGGCCGCGGGTGTCCATGACGTGCACGTAGTGCATAGTAGGGTTTTAGGTAAAGAAACGTGCGTGCAGCGGATTGAACCTGTCTGAAAAGCGCACGGTATATTCTTTGTGGAAATAGCAAGCGCTAGTACTGGTGTTCAGTAATCTTGCGAGTGATGGATATATAACCACATGCATGTGAATGGGTTCCCAGCTGACGCTTTCCACATTTTCCACAGAAAACCCTTTGGATTGGTTGACGTTTTTGTTGGACGGATCAGTCACGGATCGTATATCCGGGTCACCCCCCAGTCCTAACCTGTATGTGTTAGGTGCACACAGCACACACTGGCTACTTGCACTATCATGAGGCATGGGCAGTGGCTATATGACAGTCGCTTGAAAAGAAATTAGATCAGTCGATTTGTTTTAAGTCGTTGGATGAAAAATGAATGGCAAGATCTCTTTCTTCAACCCCTAGCCACATCTCATGTTCATCCTTTTCCTCAAACCGCCTGCCGTACCACCGGCCCAACCGCATGCTGCCGCCGCCCACGGCCGGCGGCGCTCCGGCGCCTGCCTCACCGCCCCGCCGTCGCCCAAACCGCCGTGTTGGCGCCCGCCAGCCGCCACGGCCACCCTCTAACCCCGGCGAGGGACATGATTTTTTGGGGCAACATGCACACTAGTAGAAAAAGGTCCATTTGTCTCGGTTCTAGAGGGCCTTTAGTCCCGGTTCTGAAACCAGGACTAAAGGGTTGTTACTAAAGCCCCCTCCCCCCCTTTAGTCCCGATTCTTATAAGAACCGGGACTAAAGGCCCTCCACGTGGCCGCTGCCTGGAGGTCCACCTTTAGTCCCGGTTGGTAACACCAACCGGTACTAAAGGAAATTTTATGATTTTTTTTTAATTTGAAATTTTTTCCCGATTTTTAAATTTATGAATTATTTTAACCTCTAATCTCTAATCACCCCTCATCACTGCTCAATTTAACCTCTAATCTCTAATCACCCCTCATTATTCCAAATCATCTAACTTCCCGGACGGTCACCCATCCTCTCACTACCCTAGCCTGAGCACGCTTAACTTCCGGGTTCTATTCTCCCTCGTTTCCAAGTCTGCACTTGTTGTTTTCCTAACAATACTAAGATGTCAATCCTATTAACCCTCAGGAGTTTAGCTTGAGCATAAAGTCACACATTTCACTGTTTGAGTTTGAAACTATTATTTAAAAAACAATAATTATTTAGTAACACTAATATTTTTGAATAAGTAGTATGACCATTGTTTGACCACAGTTTGACCAGATTTGACCAAAATTCAAAAAAACTGAAATAATTATTCAGTAACACTAATATTTCTTGAATAAGTAGTTTGACCACAGTTTGACCAGATTTGACCAAAATTCAAAAAAAACAAAAATAATTATTTAGTAACACTAATATTCTTGAATAATTATTTAGTAACACTAATACTTCTTGAATAATTATTTAGTAACACTAATACTTCTTGAATAAGTAGTTTGACCATAGTTTGACCAGATTCAACGAAAATTAAAACAAAAACTGAAATTTGAGCATAACTTTTTTCCTTTTAGAATTTGTGGATTCTAAAAATTTGCAAACCGGCCGTAGGCCGTCAAAATTGGATGTGGATTTTCGTGCTGAACATTTTGATATATTTTTTTTTCTGACATCGTATGCAAAAGTTATAGCCGTTTTACATTTTCCCTACACTTTTTGCAAAACATGTCCAAATTTAAGTTTTTAAATTTTCCTAACTAGTAGATGTAGTAACATAACTACATCTCGAAGGATTTTAATTTTTGAAGTTTTTATCATTTTCTTTTGCTTTTTACAAAACTGAAAAGGCGATCCAAGGGGGGGGGGTAGAGTTTGAAAATGGGACCTTTAGTCCCGGTTCGTGTCTCAAACCGGGACTGAAGGTCTAATCTTTAGTCCCGGTTTGAGATACGAACCAGGACTAAAGGGCATCGCGCCCTTTAGACCCGGTTCGTGTCTCAAACCAGGACTAAAGGTCCCATTTGAACCGGGACTAATGCCTTTAGCCGCACGAACCGGGACCAATGCTCATATTAGTCCCGGTTCGTGACTGAACCGGGACTAATGGGCTTATCTGGCCCGAACAAAAGCCCTGTTTTCTACTAGTGGCACCTCCCCCTCCCCCCACCCCCCCCCACCCCCCCACCCCCCAAGAATTCTAGTGCATTTACTGTTATTGCTTCTGTAAATATAGTAGCTAAATAATCCCCCCTCCCCCAAGATAGCGACCTTGTCATCCTAAGATAGATCATCGGCGAACCTGCCACCCTACCACCCTAAGCTCGATCATCAACAAGCCTGCCACCCAAAGATAGATCGCCGGCGGCTGCTCCATCCTTCCTTCCCTCCGACGAACCCTAAGTCACCTAGTGTAAGGGCATATTTATCCCTAAGATGTTTTGGTGATTGATGACAATGCTTTTGCAGACTAATCGTGTGCATTGAGTGTTTTCAAAGATTCATCCTTTTGGCACGAGACGATTCCCTCCCCTCGGAGCTTGAAGCGAAGACGGTGTAGTCCTTTCGAATTAGTTTGGTGGACTAGTTTCATAGGGTTCACTGTACTATCAAGAGGGGGTCCGCTTTGGAAAGGCTAGGGCGGAATCATCACGTACACTTCCTTTGCCCCCCTCCGAGCCTTTCCGCTTCATTGATGGGCTCGTTCCCCTTCTCGGTGTGCCCTCTCTGGTCCCAGCGGTAGTACCGCGGGCCGGAGCGGTAGTACCGCTTGGGTGCTACAAGCGGTAGTACCGCTTTAGAGCGGTAGTACCGCTCCAGAGCGGTAGTACCGCTGGTAGCCCCCAGCCGTAGTACCGCTACGGTCTCGTGCTAGTACCGCCTCGATTCGAGGGGTCTTTTTTCGTGTCGGGTTTTACGGTACTAGCCGTGGCAGTGGGGGCCGTAGTACCGCTCGTATGCGGTAGTACCGCCCTGACCACCGCGGTAGTACCGCTCTGGGCCCAGCGGCAGTACCGCGAGGGGGAGCGGTAGTACCGCTGGCCAAGCGGTAGTACCGCTCTCTGCGGGGCTGGTGTGGGGGGTAACGGTTGGATTGTTCCCCCCACTATATAAGGAGGTCTTCTTCCCCAAAGTTGACCTACCTCTTCCCCCAAAAGCTCCATTGTTGCTCCAAGCTCCATTTTTGCCCGATCTCTCTCCCTAGCCAATCAAACTTGTTGATTTGCTCGGGATTGGTTGAGAAGGCCCCGATCTACACTTCCACCAAGAGAAATTTGATTCCCCCCACTAATCCCTAGCGGATCTTGTTACTCTTGGGTGTTTGAGCACCCTAGACGGTTGAGGTCACCGCGGAGCCATAGTCCATTGTGGTGAAGCTTCGTGGTGTCGTTGGGAGCCTCCAATTAAGTTGTGGAGATTGCCCCAACCTTGTTTGTAAAGGTTCGGTCGCCGCCTTCAAGGGCACCAATAGTGGAATCACGGCATCTCGCATTGTGTGAGGGCGTGAGGAGAATACGGTGGCCCTAGTGGCTTCTTGGGGAGCATTGTGCCTCCACACCGCTCTAACGGAGACGTACTTCCCCTTAAAAGGAAGGAACTTTGGTAACACATCCTCGTCCCCACCGGCTCCACTCTTGGTTATCTCTTACCTTTACTTGTGCGCGCTTATATTGTGTTGTATCCCTTCCTTGCGTGTGTGCTAGTTGTTGTTGCATCATATAGGTTGCCCACCTAGTTGCATATCTAGACAACCTACTTTGATGCAAAGTTTAAATTGGTAAAGAAAAGCTAAAAATTGTTAGTTGCCTATTCACCCCCTCCCCTCTAGTCAACTATATCGATCCTTTCAATTGGTACCAGAGCCTCGTCTCTTTTTAAGGACTTTACCGTCCGAAGAGTATGGTTGACGTCGTAGACGGTGTGGAGGAGCACTCCGGTGTGAATCCGGTCTCGTCTATGGGAGACGGGGGAACCACGGTCTCTCGTGAGGAATTAAATGTGGCGTTGGACACATTGAAAACCTCCATGACTACCGAGGTCGAAAGCATGTTTAATAAATACTTAGAAGGGCTTAAGCTTTCCACCGCACCGTTGAAAGTGGGTGTTCCCGCCAACAAGGTGACGGATGCTACCTCCGACAAAGGGGAAGCTACTAGCGAGAAAGCTCCTTCTTCTAGTGGTAAAAAGGGCACCGGCATCTTTGCCCATGTGGAACCTCCACCTGTCTATGGTGGACCGCTCCCTTCCACTCATTTAAATCATGCCGGCCCGGCTCCTAAGATTGAGAAGAATGTAGATTTTGATTCTTGGGTCTATCGTTTTAAGCGTCATTTAAATCATGTGAACTCTAACCTTTGGAGAATCATTGAAGAAGGTTTCTATCCGCATGACCGAAGTAACTTCACTCCTAGAGAAGTTGTGGATCATCAATTCAATGAGAATGCTCTCTTCATCATCCAATAAGCAATCCCACCCGAAGATCTTCCTCATCTCCGGCCTTACACTGTGGCCAAAGATGCTTGGCTCCAAGTTGTTTCCCTCTATCGGGGAAGCGCAAGCATTCAACGCTCCAACTATGAAGTGGTGCAAGATGAAGCCGACGAGTTTGCAATGAAAGAAGATGAAGAACCTCGTGAGCTTTTTCGGAGAGTAACCAAACTCGCGGTCTCTCTCCGAGATCATGGAAGTAAGGACACGGATGACAATTGGATCAAGCGCAAATTCCTCAAGGCAATGATGCCCTACCACAAAGCCATGTCCTCCGTAATTCGTCAAAGGGCGGACTTCCACACCTTGTCATCAAGTGAAGTGTTGGATGAGTTTGTTGCTATGAGCATCTTGGACAAGACCGCCGACAATGCGGTTCTTCGCTCTCAAAGAGTAAAGAAGCCCAACCTTACTCTAAAGGCCAAGGTTAGTATGGAGGAAGAGCATGAAGAGGAAGAAGAGGAGGGCAACCTCGAAGATACGAAGTATGCCTATCATGAACACATGGCTCTTGCTTCAAGGCAATTTTGGAGCAAGAAGAACACAAGGCCAAACTTCAACAAGAACAATTCAAGTGGCGCAAAGGGCAAGCAACGAGTGAGGACTTGCTTCAATTGTCGCAATGTGAGCCACTTTGTTGCGGAGTGCCCTTACGAGAAGAGGGAGGACAATGGTGGCAAGCTCATTAGAAAGGACAAGGCCAAGTCGTTCCCCAACAAGAGCAACTTCACCAAGAAGACTCCTCCCAAGGCATTGGTGGTACAAGAAGAGTACAACGAGGATGATGACGATGATGAAGATGGTGAGTCGGTTGCCATGGCCTCCGTTGCCATTGCGAAGACTCCACGGATGTCTCTCTTCGACTCACCCAATGAGAACATCACCGCCAAGTGCCTCATGGCTAAAGCCACCAATAAGGTAACCTCCAACATCAAAACTACCATCATTAATCATCCTTCTTCGACGGATAGCATTGATGAACATGAGGGGGCAAATGTGGAGGAAAATGAGTTTGAGACCTTTATGGGTAAACTCAAGGGTAAATCCAAGAAGCACTTCGTTGCTCTCTTGGAACAACTTGGTGAAGCCAATGACATGATCGAGGCTCACGAAGATACCATCTCTAAGATGGAGGGGCATAGTCGTGACTATGCCGATGAGATTTCGGATCTTTCCAATGCTCTTGACGAAGAGCGTGGTCTTCATTTGGCTCTTGAGGAGTCATACAACGATGATCATGCTAAGTTAAAGAAAGATCTTGATCATGCTCTTGTTGTGTCTCGTGGGCTAAACTCCGAGAAGGCAAAACTTGGGGTTGATCTTGCTAGACTTAAAGAGGAGTTTGACATTCTCGACAAGGCTCACAAAGTCTTGAAGGGCGTTCATGCTAGCCTCAAGGAGTCTCATGATCAACTCCAAGTAAAGCTAACTAAGGAGAAAGCCACCTTTCCTCATATGGTGTTAATTGATAATGCAAATGCTACTAACCCTTGTTGTGAGCATGTGCATCTTGTTGAGGAGAATGCTAAGTTGAAGGAGCAACTTGAGAAAGGCCTTGTGTCATGCATACAAGGTGAGAAGAACCTCAACGACCTTTTGAGAAACCAAAAGGAAGTTGTGGCCAAGGAGGGGATTGGGTTCGCACCCAAGGCCAAGAACAAGAAGAAGAATGACAAGACCAAACGACCTCCTCCTCTCAAGCAAACTTTTTTGAAGGAGGGAGAGGGTTCTTCCAAGGAGAAGAAGAACAATGCGAAGGGTGACGGTGTCAAGAAGGGAAATACCACCCCATCCAACAAAGCCGGCGACTTTAATCCTTCTTATGTGTTATGCCGTGCTAGTGATGGGCATGTTTATGCCAAATTTGTTGATTCTCCTCATGAGTATATTGAATGGTCCATTTGGGTTCCTAAGACCCTTGTTACTAACATCAAAGGACCCATTACAAAATGGGTACCTAAAACCAAGCATTGATCTCTTGTAGGTGTTTGCTTCCGGTGGGGGATCATGGTTGCTCGATAGTGGAGCTACAAATCATATGACCGGAAGCAAGGACTTGGTGGTGGACGTGCACAAGATTCCATCTATGCCCACCAATGTCGAGTGGGGTGATGCCTCATCTTCTAAGGTATTGGGACTCGGCAAAGTTGTCATTTCTCATGATCTCACGATCGAGAAGGTCATGCTAGTTGAGTCCCTTGCATACAATTTACTTTCCATTCGTCAACTTGCTATCATGGGCTTTGCCACTTTCTTTGATATTGATACCGTGGCCCTCTTGTGGAGCAAGACTCTTAAAGTAGCCTTTGTTGGGCATGTCGAGAACGGTCTCTATGTGATTAACTTTTCGGAGCGACCCACTAAGACCGCGACATGCCTAATGGCTAAAGTTGACGTGGGATGGCTTTGGCATCGTCGTTTAGCCCATGTCAATATGAGATATTTGCAAAGTCTTCTCAAGGGGGACCATGTCCGTGGACTAACGAACGTTATTTTTGCTAAAGATCGTGCTTGCAGTGCTTGTATCGAAGGAAAGCTTCATGAGAAGGCTCACCCTCCCACGACTCTCATTTACTCGAAGAGGCCTTTGGAGCTCCTTCATTTGGATCTCTTTGGGCCTCCATCCTTTGATAGTCTTGGGGGTAGAAAGTATTGCTTGGTAATTGTGGATGACTATTCAAGATACACTTGGGTGTATTTCTTCAAGAGGAAGAGTGAGACCCAACAAACCGTCATTGACTTTGCAAATGAAGCCAACGTCAACACAATGCAAAGATCTTGACAATAAGAAGTGACAACGGCACCGAGTTCAAGAACTACACCTTGGATGAGTTTCTTGGTGATGAGGGGATCAAGCATCAATATTCCGCACCTTACACCCCTCAACAAAATGGTGTTGCAGAGAGGAAGAACCGGACGTTGATGGATGCCGCAAGGACCATGATGGCGGAGTTCAAGTCTCCATACAACTTTTGGGCCGAAGCCATCAACACCGCGTGTCATGCATCCAATCGGCTCTACCTCCGCAAGGGCTTGAACAAGACTCCATATGAGATACTCACCGGTAACAAGCCCAACCTCAAGTACTTTCGGGTGTTCAGGTGTAAGTGTTTCATTCTCAAGAAAGGTGTTCGATTGTCTAAATTTGAGGCTAGAGCATATGAGGGCATATTTGTTGGTTATGCTACAAACTCTCATGCTTACCGTGTCCTCAATAAATCCACGGGACTTATTGAGGAGACGTGTAACGTGGAGTTTGATGAGAATAACGGCTCCCAAGTGGAGCAAAGTGGCACTTGTGATGTAGGTGATGAAATTCCTCCTCAAGCCATAAGAAGAATGGGTGTTGGTTTTATCCTACCCATTGAGGAACCCCTTGTGGCCGAAGGAGAAGGACAATGGTCCACTCAAGTGGAGCCATCACCAACCCAAGGCCCACACGCTTCCGAAGAACAAAGTGAAGGCCCTCAACCTCATGAACAAGACCAAGGGCAAAATCATGATCAAGACAGTGGAGACACACCAAGTGATGCCCAAGGTCAAGTTCTCTCCTCCGACCAAGTTCAAGATCAAGAACAAGCTCAAGACGGCGCTCAAGATGATCAAGTGACCGCTCCTCAACTCACCTCCGACAAGGTGTGGAGATTAGTGCCAAGGCCAACGGGGAACCACAATGTCATTGGAACGAAGTGGATATTCAAGAACAAGCAAGATGCTCATGGGACCATCATCCGCAACAAGGCATGATTGGTGGCACAAGGCTACTCCCAAGTCGAGGGTATCGACTACGGTGAAACCTTTGCTCCCGTTGCTCGCCTTGAATCTATTCGTTTGTTGATTGCTTATGCTTCTCATCACAACTTTAAGTTGCAACAAATGGATGTGAAGAGTGCTTTTCTTAATGGACCCATAAATGAGTTGGTGTATGTCAAACAACCCCCCGGGTTCGAAGATCCCTATTTCCCCGATCATGTGTATCAACTCCATAAGGCGCTCTATGGCCTTCAAAAAGCCCCACGTGCGTGGTATGAGCATCTTACGGAGTTGTTACAAGATCGTGGATTCGAAATCGGGAAAATCGACCCCACTCTTTTTACTAAGAAGGTCAAAGGGGAGTTGTTTGTGTGCCAACTATATGTTGATGATATTATTTTTGGTTCCCCTAACAAAGCTTTCAATGAAGAATTTGCCGCTCTCATGACCTCAAAGTTCAAAATGTCTATGATGGGAGAGTTGAAGTTCTTTCTCGGATTCGAAATCAAACAAAGAAGAGAAAGAACCTTCATCAACCAAGCCAAATACACTCAAGACATGCTAAAGAGATTCAAGCTAAGTGATGTCAAGCCGGCTTCCACTCCAATGCCCACCAAGTGCCAACTTGACATTGATCCCAATGGTAAAGCGGTGGATCAAAAGGTATATCGCTCCCTGATTGGATCCTTGCTTTACCTTTGTGCATCTAGACCGGATATCATGTTGAGTGTGGGAATTTGTGCACGGTTTCAAGCCGCACCTAAGGAAAGCCACTTTGTGGCGGTCAAGCGAATCTTTCGATATTTGGCTCATACCTCAAACGTTGGCTTATGGTACCCAAGAGGAGCAAACTTCAAGCTTGTAGGTTATTCGGACTCCGATTGGGCAGGAGACAAAGTGGATAGGAAATCCACTTCCGGAGGGTGCCAATTTCTTGGTTGCTCTTTGGTAAGTTGGTCTTCTAAAAAGCAAAGTTCTGTGTCTCTCTCGTCCACCGAAGCGGAGTATGTGGCGGCCGGGAGTTGTTGTGCACAACTCTTATGGATGAGGCAAACTTTAAAGGATTACGGTGTCATTTGTGACAAAGTGCCTCTTTGGTGTGACAATGAAAGTGCCATCAAGATTTCTCTCAACCCGGTGCAACACTTCAAGACGAAGCATATTGAGATTCGGTATCACTTCATCCGGGATCATATTAGGCGAGGGGAGATCGAGCTCAACTATGTCAACACTCATGATAACCTTGCAGATATTTTCACGAAGCCATTGGATGAAGCAAGATTTCGCGAGTTAAGGCATGAGCTAAATATCATTGATTCGAGCAATGTGGTTTGAACCTTTGCACACCCCTCACATTCATCATGCATTCTTGTCTAGGTGTAGGCATGGACATAGGGGGAGTGTTGTTCTCTCAATGAACTCTTCCTCCCCCCATAATGCATAAACTAATCTCACTCTTTCACATTAGCCATTTTTGATGGTACTTGTGCTTCAAAGACGAGTTTTGGTCATGGGCCCAAGGATAATTCTTCGCGGTGCCATACCAATTGAATCAAACATAGGTGGCCTCGGCCACCGCCCTCTCGTGTAGAGGTGTGTGGTTCTTGTTCTCTTGTTGGTGCTCTTGTTGCTTTGTGTTGGTTTTCTCTTCTTGCCGTCGTTTCCCTTCTTTTCTTTTTGTGCCTTAGGTGTTGAGTCTAGTTTTGAGTTGCGCTGGGCGGTACTACCGCTGTGAAGGCGCGGTACTACCGCTGGAGCGGTACTACCGCCAATCACCACGGTACTACCGCTGAGGGGCGGGGCCAGGGGGTTAAGTCGTGGGCAGGGGTGGTTTCCTCCCCCCATACCCATTTGCTTCATCCCCACGTTCCTCTTCCTCTCTCCAGCGCCATCTCGCCGCGGGAGGGCTCCGGTGGCCCTCCGTCTCCGGACCGTTCCTCTCCATTTCCTTCGGTGGAGTCGATCCCCACCTCGTTCTCTTGTCATGGATGCCGGTATTGCCCCCCGTTCCTCCTCTCTTCTTGTCTAGTTTTCAGATCTCGCGTTTTAGGGGCAATAGTGGTTGCATCTCTAGATTTTTGGCCAAATCTAGGCTTGAGTAGGTTGGAGAAGGCAACTAGACTCTTTGGATTGATGTTTGGTAGGTTTATTTTTGAATTTGGCATCCCCGGTAGTGTCGGATCTGACCACGGCAGTAGGGATCCTCCGTGCCCCGTCTCGGGCGGTACTACCATCCATCTGGCGCGGTACTACCGCTGGAGCGGTACTGCCGCTGTGGAGGCACGGTACTACCGCTGGTGCGGTACTGCCGCTGTGCAGGCACGGTACTACCGCCGGATGCCCAGTTCCATCGTTTCCTACCACATGTTGATCCATATTTGTTGTGTTTATTTGGTTTTGATCGTTCCTTCTGGTTGTTTCGTGTGTCCGTGTGTTTGGTTCCAGGTGATGAACATCCTGAGCAGCAAGTCCGCCGTGTCAACCCCGGGCGTTCAACGTCAAAGCGGTACCGCTCATCTGAGCCTGCAGGTGGTTCCTCCAGTGCTCCACCACCGGCAGTAGGTGCTTCCTCAAGTGCTAATCCTCCTCTCAAGAAGAAGACTGCCAACAGGCCGAAGCCAAGTGGCAAGAAGGTGACTGAGATGACTAGCAAGGAATTCTGGGACAGTCGTCGCCGCAACCCATATGAGGAAGACCAAGAATCCAACCTTGTCAATCGCCCGTTCTGGAACCGGTTTCAGTATGCCACCTACTTTGACGTGATCAAGGCTAAGAAGAACCTCTTTGTCAATGTTCATTCCATCAACACGGATGCTATGGAGAAGGACCCTGAGTACTTTGGTGATGCCCTTCAGATGTGCTCTCAGTTGAACATTCTCAAGATCATGCAGTTCAACAAGGACTTTGATGCAGATTTGCTGGCTCAGTTCTTTGCCACTGTCCACCTAGGAACTGATGAAGATAGGACTCTGACTTGGATGACTAATGGGAAGTTGCTAGCTGTCAAGTGGAAGGCCTTCATGGAGTTGCTTGAGGTGGAAGATCAAGGGCTCAAGACTCCAGTCGAATTTCGTCCTCACCGCAATGTTACCTCCACTCACAAGCAAGCCCTCTGGCCCTACTATACTCGGAAGGTCAACCCTAAGACCAGGAAGGAAACCTATGAGTTGTCTGCCTTTCTGGACATCCTTCACCGTATCTTCCGCGAGACTCTCTTCCCTCGTATCGGGAATCTGGACATGGTACACTCTTATCTCGTGGACATGCTTCTCTTCTGCCAGTGTGAGAAGGAAGCAAACACTGGCGAGTCCCTGGACATCTCTCATGTTATGTGGTCTGAACTTCTTGCTGCTATTTCTGAGCGCAAGTGCCCGATTTATGGTCCGTTCATTATGTTGCTCATTGAGAAGGCCTGGAGACGTACCTATCCTGGGGAGCAGCTGGAAACTGGAGAGTTGGTTTCTCATGAGATCAAGCGTCTGAGGAAGAAGGATAATTGGGGCACATCCGTTCCTAGATCTGGAGTTCCATCTTCTGCTGCTGCCATGGAGAACGAGGGCGAGGCTGATGCCGATGATGACGATGCGGATTATGTGCCTTCTGGGACAGAGCCTTCTGCAGCAGAGCCCTCTTGGGCAAAGAAGCTCAAACACAAGATGAAGAAGCTGTTCTGCATGGAGTCTCACGGTCAGTACATGACTCATGTGGCTGAGAAGAAGGCAAGGGGACGTCACAAGGAGCTTATGCGTCAGTTGGGTGCGACAGTCACCAGCGGCTCTGAGGGTCAGATCACTGAGGAGGAGGAGTGGATCCAGCAGCACTGTCCGTGGACCGATTCAGATGCCGAGCAGTTTCCGGCCGAGGACGGCGGTGCAGATGATCACGCAGAGTCCTGATGTTCGAGATCCTCAGCATGCTCTCACCTGGAGCCGTAGGTTAGCTCTTTGCCCCTTTTAGTGTCTCGATGCCAAAGGGGGAGAGAGTTTAGGGATTTGTGTCGTTGTGTTCGTTGTGTTTGCTACCTTGTACTTTGTTTGGTTTTGTGTTCAGTGAGACCTTAGTTCCAGTCATATGGTGTGAGACATATGCTACCTTATCCTTATCTTATCTTTATCTATGTCTCTAGTCATTTGGTATCTCATGAGGTGCATGCTTATTATGTTATATATCCTGCTCTCTTGAATCTTGCTTAGGTTGTTGGTCTCTAAAATACAGGGGGAGTGTTGATCCTAGTATGTGTGTCGTGCAGTCCAAAGCACTTATCTTGATGGCACACATCTAGGGGGAGCCCGTCTATATTTTAGAGATTTGGGGTTTGCTTATGTCCTTTGTCTTTTCCCGTTTGTGCAAATCCCGTATTGTCATCAATCCACCAAAAAGGGGGAGATTGTAAGGGCATATTTATCCCTAAGATGTTTTGGTGATTGATGACAATGCTTTTGCGGACTAATTGTGTGCATTGAGTGTTTTCAGAGATTCATCCTTTTGGCACGAGACGATTCCCTCCCCTCGGAGCTTGAAGCGAAGACGGTGTAGTCCTTTCAAATTATTTTGGTGGACTAGTTTCATAGGGTTCACCATACCGTCAAGAGGGGGTCCGCTTTGGAAAGGCTAGGGCGGAATCATCACGTACACTTCCTTTGCCCCCCTTCGAGCCTTTCCGCTTCATTGATGGGCTCGTTCCCCTTCTCAGTGTGCCCTCTCTGGTCCCAGCGGTAGTACCGCGGGCCAGAGCGGTAGTACCGCTTGGGTGCTACAAGCGGTAGTACCGCTCCAGAGCGGTAGTACCGCTGGTAGCCCCCAGCCGTAGTACCGTTGCGGTCTCGTGCTAGTACCGCCTCGATTCGAGGGGTCTTTTTTCGTGTCGGGTTTTACGGTACTAGCCGCGGCAGTGGGGGCCGTAGTACCGCTCGTATGCGGTAGTACCGCCCTGACCACCGCGGTAGTACCGCTCTGGGCCCAGCGGCAGTACCGCGAGGGGGAGCGGTAGTACCGCTAGCCAAGTGGTAGTACCGCTCTCTGTGGGGCTGGTGTGGGGGGTAACGGTTGGATTGTTCCCCCCACTATATAAGGAGGTCTTCTTCCCCAAAGTTGACCTACCTCTTCCCCCAAAAGCTCCATTGTTGCTCCAAGCTCCATTTTCGCCCGATCTCTCTCCCTAGCCAATCAAACTTGTTGATTTGCTCGGGATTGGTTGAGAAGGCCCCGATCTACACTTCCACCAAGAGAAATTTGATTCCCCCCACTAATCCCTAGCGGATCTTGTTACTCTTGGGTGTTTGAGCACCCTAGACGGTTGAGGTCACCGCGGAGCCATAGTCCATTGTGGTGAAGCTTTGTGGTGTTGTTGGGAGCCTCCAATTAAGTTGTGGAGATTGCCCCAACCTTGTTTGTAAAGGTTCGGTCGCCGCCTTCAAGGGCACCAATAGTGGAATCACGGCATCTCGCATTGTGTGAGGGTGTGAGGAGAATACGGTGGCCCTAGTGGCTTCTTGGGGAGCATTGTGCCTCCACACCGCTCTAACGGAGACGTACTTCCCCTTAAAAGGAAGGAACGTCGGTAACACATCCTCGTCCCCACCGGCTCCACTCTTTGTTATCTCTTACCTTTACTTGTGCGCGCTTATATTGTGTTGTATCCCTTCCTTGCGTGTGTGCTAGTTGTTGTTGCATCATATAGGTTGCCCACCTAGTTGCATATCTAGACAACCTACTATGATGCAAAGTTTAAATTGGTAAAGAAAAGCTAAAAATTGTTAGTTGCCTATTCACCCCCCCTCTAGTCAACTACTTTGGTTTGAGATACGGACCAGGACTAAAGGGCATCGCACCCTTTAGTCCCGGTTCGTGTTTCAAACCGGGACTAAAGGTCCCATTTGAACCGGGACTAATGCCTTTAGCTGCACGAACCGGGACTAATGGGCTTATCTGGCCCGAACGAAAGCCCTGTTTTCTACTAGTGGCACCTCCCCCTCCCCCTCCCCCCCACCCCCAAGAATTCTGGTGCATTTACTGTTATTGCTTCTGTAAATATAGTAGCTAAATAATCCCCCCTCCCCCAAGATAGCGACCTTGTCATCCTAAGATAGATCATCGGCGAACCTGCCGCCCTGCCACCCTAAGCTCGATCATCAACAAGCCTGCCACCCTAAGATAGATCGCCGGCGGCTGCTCCATCCTTCCTTCCCTCCGGCGAACCCTGCTTCTTCTTCCAAGAATTGACTAGCCCAAATTGCAAATTCAGGCGACTTACATATAGCTATATTGCACTATCATACGGTTAGCTCTCTCGAAATAGGTTTTCACCCCGTTTTATAAATAAAACAACAACCAACATGCAAACTCCGAAACAAGAACGCTAGGGCAGCAACGCAATCACGCCCAAAAAACAGAAAGAAATAGGAAAAAAGGAAGTCACCTAGTGGCTGCCAACGGGTGGTCTTACAAAGACGATAGACGATGCATTGCAGCCAGAAGCACATCCAGCATGAGTCCGAGTCGATCGCGGTCGCGCTGCCTAGAGAGCAGGGGTGCCAGTGCTTCAGAAAAGCAAGGAATTTGGAGAATGAGCCAAACGCCTGTCGCGGAAAGACCCGCTCAATCGTCATTTTATTACGTGTCATTCATAAAGTCGATGACATCGCCGCGAAGATAAGCCAGAATAGACGGCGATGTCGTCCAGGCTGGGTAGCTCTGGCCTCAAGGAACTCCGTGAGGTCGTCCAAGGGTTAGCTCCGAAGAAAACAAAAGGCGGTAGGGTCCAAGCAACATCTTCCCGCGAATAAGTAATTTTACCGGAGCCGGGATGTACCGGTGTTGGATCCACTGTCCATCGGTTTCATCAAGATCCGTGCAGTCTGACCCGGTATAACACAATAATTCATTCTAGCAACTATACTTCATAATACAGTCTGAGACAAAACAGTGACTAGCAGCTTTTTGCAGAGGAGAGAGAGAGAGAGAGAGAGTTAGAATTGAGAGACGGACGCTGCATGCATTCTCTCTCCATACAAATGACATGCACTTAATTTCATCCATAAATTTTAAATGATTGATATCTGTTAAATGAAATGCCCATTTTTGAAACTTTTTATATATTTAGAATCGTGGTGACAAGATCTTTAGAACAAGATCAATCTTGGATATATTTGAAATACTTTTTATTTTATATATTTCAGTTATCTTTGAAATGACTTTCACAAAGCATAAAATTGTTTCGCTTTGAAAAAATATTTCATATATTTGAAATAATCAGTTTCACTCCTCGCAAAAAAGAAGAAGAAATAATCAGTTTCATACACGCAACAATCTACTTCACATAGCGAAATAACCAGTTTCACATATTTAAAAAAATGGACCTAAATCGTTGCATAAAACTCACTTGACTCATTTCAGAATATAATTTCACTCATTTCAAAAAACTTATTTCAATCCTTAAGAGACCGATTCCACAGGTTTTACCAAAAAAAAAACTTGATTCGGTCATTTTGATTTACTAATTTCAATTATTTCAAAAACATATTTCAAGTATTTCCAAAAACAATTTCACTCGCTTCATAAAACATATTTTGCTCATCTCAATTTTTTTTGAAATAATCAGTTTCACATGTTTGAAATAACTAGTTAAATTTTTTGAAATAACTAGTTTCACGTATTTCACACCGAAAAAATGTGGCATGTGTATTTAAAAGGATTTCACTCATCTTAAAAAGTTAGTTCCATTTATTTCAGAAAACTAATTTCACTTACATAATTAGATTTCACTCAATTTAGAGAAACACATTACACTCACTCAGTTGTAATACTATGTTTCACTCGTTTCAAAAAACTGATTTCACTCATTCCAAAAGATAGATTTCACACATTTCACTAGTTTCAGAAAACAAATTACACTCACTCATTTGAAATAAGTGAAATTTAAATTTTGATATGATTGAAAAAGAAAAACTTAAACTAGTTTAAATATATTCAAAATTGGTCTTGTTCTATAGATCACATGTTCAGGAATTTGAATATATAAAAAATTTCAATGATAGAAAATTAGTGTTAGAGATATTGTTCATCTAAAATTTTAAACAAAGATAAAATGGATGGATTTGTGTGTGACACGGATGAGAGATTCTGCATGCATGCATGCGTACCGTTCCTGTGAAAAGGTACTACATCATTTGACATTGATTAGACTAAAATCAGAAATACAAGCGATTTTTTGCAATGAATACTTTCATGTACACATGCACATGGTCCCCCTTTTCGAAAAAAAATGCACATGGTCCCACTGGCAGCACCTCATTGGTGGGAGGATCACCGGTAGCTCCCAGCTCGGGTAAAAAACACTTTGCGCATCTTCCCGGCCATCGACCGCGCGCGGCAGCTGTGGTCATGATCGAAAGTCAGACCACTCCACTACTAGCACCATAGGAGTGTTTGTTTAGGAACGGCAGTGTCACTGGCGCTTACTACTCCGCATTAGCTTGTCTTGCGAATCACAAGATGGGAACGGGTTTTCCCTAGCTCTATGGACGCATGTCCCTTTGGATCATTGGAGATGGTTGGCCTTTTTACCTTGGGCGGATCGATCAGTCACGGATTATCCAAGTCCTAACCACGCATGTGGTGTGTTAGCTAGGCGCACACGCTAGGGTTTTGCGATGGAAACGAGAAGGGTCGACGAAACCAACCCACTCCCACGCTCGCTAGGATCCAAACAAGTCCAGTCTGCCATGCCCATGCATGGGTCTCGGCAGCTGTCGGGGAGAGAAACCGAGTAGACCCGGCCAATACGTACGTATGCTTCACGATCCAAAGTCAGACCACGCTTTGACCCAGATAACAGCTAAAAAATTCCGGATCTAGGTCGTAGCTAGCCCCCATACTATATGCCGTGTCAACGCCAAGCCTAACAGCGCAAAAGTCGCACTCGATAGTGAGCCGCAACACGTCAACACCTCTGCCTTTTTCCCCCTCCGACGACGCGATCGGTCGACGCCGGCGCCGGCCGACCGGGTCAGCGTCGCCGTCTTCGCCGGCACGTGTTACAGGGAGTGGGTGCGCGCGGCGATGCTCCTGCATGCTGCTGCTCTGCCCGCGGTGGCGTGCCACGCGTGCGCGCACTATGGCTGTCGTCGCCGCCGCCGTGCCCGTGCGCGCGCCGTGTGTCGCACAGCCAAAGACGGCGTCAGGCCGGCCGGGATGACTCTCCGTCGCGCTCAGGGCGGGGGTGGGTTCAGTTCCCTGGGTCGCACGGCACGCACCAGGGGCGGCTTGCCGTCTACGACTCGATCGGCCGATCCACCAACAAAGTGAAGAAGATTGAATAATCGCCTAATCGGGAGTGATCGAGTCTAGCTAGCTATCAATGCACACGATCGAGCACCAAACGATCCAACACTTTTCGCGGGTAAAATTATGTGTCCGTGGCTACGTGCAATGCACGAGCACGAGACGATCGAGCACCTAGCCATGCGCTTTTCGCCAGTAAAATTATGTGTGCGAGCTTGTGGCTGATATGCAGCCAGAGGTTGCTACCAAAGACAAATAGTAGTAACACTTTGGTGCTCCATGACGTACGTACGTACGAGAATTAACAGATTGCACGCTAGCTACTACTCCCTTAGCTAAACGTATATCGGGCTAATTAATCATCCGTCCCACCGTGTGCTAATGGGCAATCCCTTGGCGAAAACACAGAGGGCAAATCAAAGGGCAAGGTCGTCATGATCACCGCCGTGCAGGTTGGTGAAGAGTCACTCGATCGGGCGGCAGGGGAAAGGAGATATGAACAGATTCGACCGAGGTTATGTCTGTCTGTGTGAACATATATTCTATAACAATAACATTACTGACAGCACTCATGCACACTCATCTCTGCAACTGGTGCACTGGTTACCACGCTAGCTCAGCTAGGGAGTGGAATGAATAGCAAGTTGACCTTCCTCCCCAAACCCAATCATTTCTTTATTTCTTTCATGTGCAGCTGGAACTGCTACACTAGGCTGAATGCCGAGGGGAAAAATGAGACGAAATGAATAAGAAGTTGACCCTCCCGATCTACCGAACCCGGCCAAAATGATTGATCGTATGTGTGTCGCGCTGGTCAAGGCTTTGCCGATACGTGGCAGCGACGTGGATGGGGACACTGGATCCTGTCCCGCGCGATGAGCCCAACGTACGTACGCTGGCTAGATGCTGTCCCCGTCCCACCTTTTGACTCGGCCTCCGACTACTGGAGTTGGAGTGGAGCTAGCGGTAGAGGTGTGTGTGTGTGTGTTTTGTGGCTAGATTGGGTCGATCTTTTTTTTTTTTTTGTCGATCTGTGTGTGTTGTATTGCGTGTGGATGGAGTGAGTGGGCGGCTGGCTTTTTCCGGGCACGCGTGCGACCCCCTGGGCCCCGCGCTTTTGACGGCTTCGCTCTCTCCGTCGCCGTAGCCGTAGATCGACCAGCGGCCGTAAGCATGGCGTCAACCGAGTCGTCGTCGCGCCAAAGCTGTGCGTGCATTCACCGTGTTACAGGCATGCAGTGTAGTGCTAGTAGAGTAGTGTAGTACTTACTCCCTCTCGTAAACTAACATAAGATTTTTTTTTATATCATTATGTTGGTGATCTAAAAGATCTTATATTAGTTTAACTAATACTCTTTCCGTCCCAAAATAAATGTCGTTCCAAACAAATGTCGCTCCGTTTTTATTTACTTCGCATATTAGGTTTGACTGAAGTCAAACTTTATAAAATTTAACCAAATTTGTAGAAAACAATATGAACATTTACAGTAACATATTTATATGACGTGAAAATATATGCAATGATGAATACAATGGCATTGATTTGGTGGTGTATATGTTAATATATTTTTGTACAAACTTGTTGAAAGTACTCCCTCCGTCTTTGAAAGAGTGTACTTTCAACTTTGTTGAAAAGTCAAACTTTTTTATGTTTGACCGAATTTATGCAATAATATACCAACATTTATGCCATCAAATTAGTGGCATTAGATTCATGATAAAATATATTTTCGTCATATGCCTATTTGGTTTCACAAGTATTGATATATTTTTGCACAAACTCGGTCAAACTTTGAGATAGTTTGACCCTCTAATAAAGTTGGAAGTACACTCTTTTAAGGATAGAGGGAGTATATAAAGTTTGACTTTAGAAATACCTAACATGCGGAGTAAATAAAAATGAAGGGAGTACTACAAAGTTATACTAAATCAACCACACTTATTTTGGAATGAAGGGAGTACTAATCTAGTATGTCTTTTAACACATAAGAGTATCTACGGCTAGGATTGGCTAATTTCGATCACCCAACGTCCATGGAGATGTCGGGTCAGTGACCGTCCATGTCCGTTTTGAACCTCCATTTGTGCATGAATGCAACCATGTCCCCTACATCCTTCCCAAATTGTCCGGTCAAATGCTTGTGATTTGTGGGGATAGAGAGAGAGAGAGAGAGAGAGAGAGAGAGAGAGAGAGAGAGAAAGAGAACAGAAATAATAATAAAAAGAGAAAAAGTGGTCCAGGGTGGGTCGTATCCTACGTGGAGGGTTGACCGCACATCCCCATATCCTCCCCATTTTTTGTGTGGATATGAGGATTTGCAGACAACCCGATCATATGGGACAAAGTGGGGATCCCAATGGCGGAGCCAGGAAAATCGAATGGGGAGGGCCAAACGTTGCCAAACCTCATTGGGGTGGGCCAATCCATTAAAATACTCTGTTTTAACAGCAAAAATTCTCTCTTTACATTAGTATTAGGCTTAAACCAGTGACATTAGGGGGAGGGGGTGCAGGGCCCCTGCCGGTCCCCCTGTCTCCGCCACTGGGGGATTCGATTGGATGGCTTTTTTCTTCTCTCTCCTGTCCGGACAGTGACCGGGCTGTCCTCCCGGACATATGAGGAGGATTTGGGTGGTCCTATTGTATTTTTTGACGCAAAACATAGGATCTTTATTGCATCAGAGAAAATTCGGTTAAAATCAGCAATGAAGTTGCTAACAAGGATAGAAGGACAAGCATCCGTCCACAGTCTGACACTGCTAAAGAAGTACAGCACATTTAGCAAAGATCTGCAGGGGCATTAAAGTCCGTGGAACTATGCTGAACCGAAAACGAAGCGAAACTTGTCCCTAATTTAATTGAAGATAGGCGTCCAGGACAATCTGGAATTGTGACGCGATAGAGGTTTACGACCTCTGAACAATCAACCTCCATGACAGCTTGCGAGAACCCTGTGCGTTGAGATGCTCTAATAATCTATGTTAGTTGCACTCTCTCTGTATGCTACCCGTGAACACGACGGTTTCCAGCCCACAAGTACGTAGTAGGAGGAGAAATGGCGTTGACCATGGTAGGCAAGGTATATAGCTAGCTTGTGCATTTCGGTCGCATTGCACTGCGATAGCTACTAGCATCTTAACTAAATATAAACACTCCGTCGTTAAGCAATTCTGCAGGAGAAGAAAAGTAAGAGGAATAATGCAAGCATTTGGCTGGTCTGAACCCACAAGGGAATATAAGTGCATGGAGGAAAAATCCAAAAAGAAACGAGGGAATCATAACGATCCAAGACAAAACATGGGGTGTGCATGCCTGCCTACGCGTGCGATGTGTGGGGGTTCTTCCATCACGTCGCTCACCCCCAAACGAAACTGACGTTTTTGTACCTGCATTCTCAAGTTCGCGGAAAAACATGGTCGATTCTCTCTGTTAATCAAGGGTACACTCTTCCACTCAAATGCTATAAGATTTACTCTGCGTTTAAAATGCATAATATGCTAGCTACAATTATTTGATCGGCAAGCAAAGCATGCTACGATTTGTAGAATATGTCTCAGGGCATGCATGTCATTTGCATCGGACCGTGACGTTGAGTTTACCCTCTAGTGGCCGGAAATGCGTAACAATAAGATAAGTGTAAAGTCTAATAGTCATAATTTAATTAGCTATAATTACCACCGAGAAAGTAATTCGCTACTAAGATAGATTAGATCACTTGGAGGCGACTATAGTACACGCAAACAAGACTTCTTGGCACAGAGATTAGGTGCAACAGTGCGACTATTGCACGAAACGTTGGGCTATTTCATCTCAGACATTCCTTCCACAAGTTGGTGTAATTTATTTGCTTTGGGTTGCTATCACCAGCAAGACTCCCTTTCTGGGGTCAAGACCTTTGATTGATTAGTTCGAATTTATGCCCTAGTCTTATTCCTTTGTTTTATTTGTAAGAGATAACATATAATATTTATGCTGATTTGATGTATTTATCCTGATTCCAATGTGTGAAACATGGCACCCGCCCATAAATCAATTAGTGAATCCATGCTTTTATGTAATCTCAATATTCCTAAATCCTAACCATTATACATCTAGCGTGTGCTCTGGGCCTCTGACTTAAGAATCACTAAAGAGAAGATTGAAGGATCGGAATTTCTTGATAGTATAGCTAGATGTGACTTGTCTGGAACAAATACGGAGCAATTTCCTTTTTATCTGGGCCTTCTTTTTTTTGCAAAGAATTTTTCATACGTATTGGGATACTATCTTTGAAGGGGAGCCTTGGCGCAGTGGTAAAGCTGTTGCCTTGTGACCATGAGGTCACGGGTTCAAGTCCTGGAAACAACCTCTTGCAGAAATGTAGGGAAAGGATGCGTACAATAGACCCAAAGTGGTCGGACCCTTCCCCAGACCCTGCGCAAGCGGGAGCTACATGCATTGGGGCTGCCCTTTTTTATTGGGATACTATCTTTATCATGGATATTTTAATTAGTTTTCAGGACTACACCCTCCGATCCATATTAATTATCACTGATTTTCTAGAAAGCGTACATTAATTAAGTTTTTTCTTTGACTACTATCAATAATAAATAATTAATGTTTGTCAGATAAAAGTTATACCATTAGATCTACCATTAAAATAAGCTTCAAATGTAAAAACTTATATACCCCAATTGTTTCGCACCACGCTAACGCTTTATGCTTGCTCGGACGCACAAAGGGAACCAGCCTGTTCGCTAACAATGCAAAATCACCACATGCCCACATATAGATGAAGTAAACATTTTAAAATTTTGAAAATGAATTACTTTCAACCCTAATGTCCAAATCTACCTTTTTTGCAAAGAATTTTTATACTTTTTTTTGGAAAATAACAATTTTATTAAAGCATGAAAGTTGATACAAGTAAACAAAACCGGGCACAACAAACAAACGTTATGAAAAATCATTGAAGACAAACAATTATGACAAAATGAATTGCTTTTTAATCTTTGATGAATATTCAACAATAATATTATTTAGTTCTTTAAGATAAAAATCATATCATTGAATTTTCCATTAGAAACAATTTCACAATGTAAAATTTAAACATAAGTATTTATATTGGTCAAAGTTGCTCGATCACTAGAGATTGTGCAAAACCCAAAACAACGTCTATTTTGGAACAAAGGGACTAGGTCTGTCTTTTTGGTAGTCGAGATAGGATCATAAAGCATGCACGGCAAAACCCTAAGACCATAATGTACTTCCTCCGTCCCATAATATAATTAAGAGCTTTTTTTCACTAGTGTAGTGTCAAAAATGCTCTCATATTATGGAACGGAGGGAGTAGCTTACTATTACTACTACAAGACAATCGAGTTAAAGAAATTACAGCCCAAGTAGTGCAGTTGCTCTTCATTGTAATTCTAAAAAATTACAGCCCAAGTAGTGCAGTTGCTCTTCATTGTAATTCTAAAAAATTACAGCCCAAGTAGTGCAGTTGCTCTTCATTGTAATTCTGGTCGATTAATGGCTTTGTCAATTCAAAGACTTGGCTCGTTTCGAGCGGACATTTTAAATAAAAATAGAGCATGACAGTGCTGTTCTCTAGTGACTGATCTTGGGTTGCTGAACAACCGCGCTTGGATCATGATCAGTTGCACCAGATCAATTTTACTTACCAAGCTGACGCAATGCTGGAAGACCGCCAGCGACCCAACACCCCGGCGGTCAGGTAGGCGAAATTCTCCTCGCCGCCCTTTCCAAACGGTTTATATATACCCAAGACACACAACCACATCTTTTCCACTGCCACTACCCCTCATCTTAGCTCCACCCCCTTTCCCCTTCCCCTTCGCCCACCCAACAAGCACTCACCACTCCCTTCCATCCCAGCTTGCTTGCATCTCGCTCCTCTCCGCCGCACACCGAGAAGATCGACCAAGAAACGGGGCGGCACCGGTGGATCGGTCCGTTGATATGGGAGATCATCAGCTGATGTACGCTGCTCCGGCCATGCACAACGGCGGCGGCGGCGGTGGAGCTGTCTCACACGGCATGTGGTGGAACACCAACACAACCGCGGTGCCTGCGGCGGCGTGCTCGACGGAGCTCGCAGGGTTCAACGCCTGGCCGGCCGCTCAGCTGGCTGCTGGCGGTGGCTACGACATGGCGGTGGCGGACGGCGGCAAGGCCAAGAGCTGCACCACCACGGCCTCCTCCGAGTCGCCCGGGAACAACAGCTCCGTAACCTTCCAAGAAACAGCCAGCATCAGCGACCCGGCAGCCGGCTTCACCGACTGGAATACCCCTTACATGTGAGTTGTTCGATTCCGCTTCCACACCTACCCTTTGCTGGATCAGTTTACCTTTCGTGATCTCGTACTATCATTCTATCATATGATATATATGCATGGGGATGATGATGATAGATACTTAGATAGTTAGATGCATACATATGTACTCCCGTGATACCAAAATTGATTACTTAATTAATGAAATCTATGTGTATGTGCGTGTGTTTTAACTTTTTCACAGGAGCAACGGCGGCGCTGGTAACATGCATGGGTTCCTCCAAGTTGGCCACCATGACATGAGCTCAAGAACGGACCAGCAGAGCCACATGAACGCGTCGAGCCTGATGAATGACCCATCACCGAATAACCTAGACCTAGCGCTGCAAGGCCACCACCACCAGCAGCACCAGCAGGCCGACGATCACCACCGCCAGCAGCAGCTGCTGTCCAGCCTGGGGGCGCCCGAGCTGCTCCTGTCGCCGAACTCGCCCTACGGGTTCCAGTCGTCGTCGCTGCTGAGGAGCCTCTTGGAGCCGATGGCCAAGCCGGCACCGGCGGCGGGGATTCAGCAGTACCAGTACCAACAGATGGGCGGGCAGGCAGGGGTCAGGGAGCCGCTCCACTTCACCAACGACGCGGCGTTCTGGAACCCGTCTGCCGGGTTCGGCATGGCGATGCCAGCGCCGGCGGTGTCTGAGCAGACTAGCGCGCGTGCGGTGAAACGACCATCGCCGGCGCCCCGCGGGGCAAACCTTGCACTAAAGGTAAGCTTGTGCTAGTGATTAGTCTACTACTAGCTAAGTAGCTAGTAGTGGTAAGTAGCTAGTAGTGGTTGCAAATATTTCATGGTAGCATGGAGTACACAATATCACAAGGAAACTAGTAATAAGTAGCTAGGTGGCTAATAAGTTAACCTTCTTTGTCTGTAGAGTGTGTTAGAAGGAGTGGGGGACTCTAGCTCGATCGTTACCAAGAAGGCGAACAGCGAGCCGGCATTCAAGAAGCCGAGAACGGAGACGCCGTCGTCATTGCCGACCTTCAAGGTAGGCATCATCCCATAGCCCCATACGTACCTATGTATCTACTTCTACCATATGCATGCATGGTCAACTTAACTTACAACCAGCTGGTTCTTTCAAACTCCACACACATTATTTGGTGCATGTTGAGTGGATCAAAACCCACATTATATATGCATCTTTATTGAGATTATTAAAGTTGCTCCACACGTAAATTACAGGTTAGGAAGGAGAAGCTAGGGGACAGGATCACAGCGCTCCAACAGCTCGTCTCTCCTTTCGGAAAGGTAATCAAGCGAGCCATCCAGCTAGCTTAGCTAGGCTTTTCATGTCCAATCGTCCAATGTGCATCACTCAAACCAAATGTCCAAGGAGTTTATGAACAATATCATTACACAAACCAGTAGAGTACTGCTTGGAAGTTGAGTCGGATCCACATCATATATACATCGTCAACCACATGCATGATCTTGTCGCTGCTGCAAAAGCGTCGTTCCTTTCCTCTCCTCGATCCTTTCGAGAGATTTGACAGACACACACGCGTCTAAGTCTAACACACAATCTTAACATTTATCGTTGCGCGTGCGTGCGTGCAGACGGATACGGCGTCGGTGCTCCACGAGACCATCGAGTACATCAAGTTCCTCCACGACCAGGCTGGTGTAAGTGCATGTGCCAAGTGCTTTTGATCATGGCATCTGGAGCACGCACGCACGCACGAGCTCTATCGATTTCCTTACACAAGACTAGCTAGATGTTGGAGACTGAGCTGATGAACGTTTGTTTCTGCATCCATGCAGGTGCTTAGTGCTCCATACTTGAAGAGGGGCCATCATCAGCATCAAGTGCCACAGTACCTCAAGGTATACACATGGCGTGGTTGCTGCATCTGCATGCTTGCTCTTTCCAACTTTCCATTGCAACATGGATACTGCCATCTCCTGGTCAAATGCACGTCTGATGATAGCTTTTGCATCTGTTTGTGTTTCGTCACAGAGCTCGAGTGTTAGCCCTGACAAGTCGTGCAAGGATGGTGGCGGCGAGGTGTCGCTCAAGGGCCGGGGGCTGTGCCTGGTGCCGATATCGAGCACGTTCGCGGTGGCCAGCGATGGGCCCGTCGACTTCTGGACTCCCTTCGGCGGCCAGTTTAGGTAGACGAAGACCCGCCAGGTGGAACGAACGTGCGGCGCAGATCGATCCAACGGCGTTCCTTGATCGATCAACCTTGATGATTTAGTATCTATATAAGTAGCTCATTATCGTAATTTGTAACGGATAGCACTACGTACGTACTGATGAAGCTATATGGTTAGCTAGATGAACCTTTGGAATGAGTGCTTCAAGACTTGTACTCATTCTTCAGGTTCATCAGGGAATAATCAATGAATTTAACAAAGGGACCAGCTAGCTGAGAGGACTGAATTATGTCATACTGATCATCCGATCCTCGTCGTCGATCGGGTTCGTATGATTGGTGGGTTCGTATGATTGGTTGTTAGGCTTGCATCATCGATCGGTTGTGTCTAAGAACTAATTTAATGGTTCAGTACTTTAATCCAGTACGTGATGGATCAAAGCAGATCTGTCTGTAGCAGGTTTCATTCTCTACGGATATATTGTAGTACCAAATTAATTGATTAATAAAAGTGGCATCTCTCTTCGATTGATCTCAGCAGAGTGTATCTTTTGAACCTGACCACATGTTTTGGTATAATATAAGCAGGGCTTTCAGAATTTGTGCATGCATGCGTGTCCTTTTCCTTAAATATTGCCAGAATCTTTCAGGCTAAATTATTCCATTTCTGTGCTAGTGGATTATCAGCATGCGTAAGTTCTTCGCAGACATATTCTATACCGTGTGTGTTTCTTGTTATGTGGTCTACGTTGCGGTCCTGATCGGTACCAACCAAGCAGAAGTATTTTGTAGAGTATTGGGTAAGAAAGATGAACTCAACAGAGCTCTCCCAGCTGCAGGAGCACTACATACGTGTCTCTTCTGGTATGAGCGATGAAATTCAACCGAAAGCGAACCGTGGCACGAAAATTCAGGTAAGTTTGACACGCCGAGAAACGACTGAATCTCAACTGTAGTCTTGCACTGAAACTAGACTTTGCCCTAGCAACAAGCTAATACCTCATCTCCTCTGCTTTACGTTTTGGTGGTATCGCACCAATTTCCAATACACTTTTAGGTCTTGCTGAGTCTATCTGTGTGGATGACTGCTGAAATGAAAAGAGTAAAGCACCAGTTTTTATTTTTTAATAGGAAACTGAACATCGTAGTGGGATGGTTGGCATAAAATCGATTGATCTTTAAGGAGATTGCAATAAAGTACTTGGAAGAGATATATAAAATGTAGTATTACTTAATTTCTCCTTGGCCCGCAAATTTTCCTGTGGCATGGATGTAAAGTTGAACCTCTGATTGTCCTGTTCTTGGGGCAAAAGAAGCTTGTGCACTTGTCAGTTGTCATAGAACTTGACTCTGCTTCCTGCCACAAAAAGAACTAGCGTTAAGGTTTGAATTTGACTCTGTTTTCACATTCAATGAAAGCTACCACGTAAGTTAGTGTAATGGTCGAACTCATAAAGCCAGCATACAAGACAAAGTTCAACAACATCAGATCGTGCAGAGACCTACAGTAGAATTCAGCACCTTTATCTTGATCTTCCACAGCACAGCACCATGGATAAACTGAAGACATGTCTTTTGAAAAGGATTTCTTAAAGTTACCAGATGGTCACGATTGACAGTATGCACAAGCACTTCAAGATTATCGTTTTGAAATGAAAAGGATACTACCTCAACGATGAAACTATGAAAGGAGTCGTGCAAACGCAACGGCTAAATATTTTAATGTGATATCTGAAACTTCAGAGAAGGTATATATGATTCCGGGTGAGTTAGGCTGGCAGGATTTAGTATGGTCACTTGAAATGACCTTTCTACCTTTCTGATAGACACTGGGAGATTCAAGGAAGCCCCACTTTTCTGACTTTTCGTTGAGGATGAAGCTGAACTTCCAGCAGTTTTCCATACTGGGCAATGAGTCCAAGCAGCAAGAACCGGCCAACCGGCGCTGTTCCGAACGATAGCACCGAAACAAGATTGAGCAGTCAATGGATCAGAGCAAGCATCAGTATTAATTTTAGACCAACCATTCGAGGAGGACACGATATCAACGGGAATGAGGATTCTCCACCAGCAGTTGGCCACTAAAGCCCACTTGGAAGTTAATCATAATCTGCTTCCCTTTGATGTTCCAGGGCACTCAGATTACCTCACTGCAAGGAATAATAAGCATCCAACGCCCTGCTAGCGTCGTCAGGCTTGCCTTGTTAACAGAGTCCTCCCTTGCTTCTTCCGCTTCATGCCTCCTTCCAACAAAATACAAAGGCTGCTCTGGTGTTGTGAGTGGCACGGCCTCACTGTCCAGCATAGACACGACCAACACATGAGTGGCCTGGCACACAAGAGCCAAATATGAATGCACAGCGACACTTGATGCAGTAAACAGCTCTTCAGAAGCACTGTCTCCAGGAAATCCCCGATTTTCCTTCTTTCAGTAAGTTCCATGCCTGAAACATGGTCGAGCATAAACAGTTATAGTATTTTTATTCGTTGTGTTGTACTTGGCCAAATTCAAGGCATTTAGTAGCACTTATGTAATCTATAACGTTTGGGAAATCCCTCATAATATGGTAAGGTGAGCTGATCTTCAGCCCACTTACAATCTCCAGTAGCAAGATCCCATAGCTATATGTGTCGGACCTGACAGAGAAAATGCCTTCCAAGGCATATTCAGGCGACATGTCCTGTTTTTTCTGTGGCATTGATATAAAATATTATGAATTGTATAATTAATTTCTCCACATCACACCAATTTTTTCTGTGACATGGATATATAAAGTTGAACCTCTGATTGTCCTGTTATTGGGACAAACGAAGCCTGTGTACTTGTCAGAGAACTTGACTGTTTCTTGCCACAAAAAGAACTAATGGTAACCTTGGAATTTAACTCTGTTTTCACCTTCAATGAAAGCTACCACAATGCAGCTCAAACACCCTAAGTTGGTGTAATGGTCGAAATCATAAAGCAACATGAAAGACAATGTTCAACAACATCAGATCGTGCGGAGACCCACAGTCAAATTCAGCACCTTTATCTTCATTCTCCGGCAGCACCATGGATATACTGAAGGCCCGTCTTTTGAAAAGAAAAAAAAATCCTAAAGTTACCAGGCCATCACAATTGACAGTATGCACGCACACTTCAAGATTATTGTTTTGAAGCGCAAACAATACTATCTCAATGATGAAACTATGAAAGAGGTGGTGCAGATGTAGTGGCTAAATATTTTAATGTGATGTCTGAAACTTCAGAGGAGGTATGTATGATTCGGGATAAGTTAGGCTGGCAATTTATTCTGGTCTTACCGCTTCAAGATCACTTAAATGGACCTTTCTACCTTTCTGATAGATACTGAGATATTCACAGAAGCCCCACTTTTTTCTTACTTTTCTGGTCAGGTTGAACCTGAACTTTCAATAGTTCTCCATGCCTGAAGTTTTGCCCACTCTACCTGAATAAATAAAATATAATTGTCAGACTTCAGGCATGTAAATCTAGCTTGCTTGCCACTAGCAGCATAAGATAAAAAATGGATTTTACACTAAGATGCCAGCTCAAAGAGAACATATAATTACTAGCAGCCTTGTTACCAAATTAGCAATTCAGAGTTTCAGACCCATTGACTAACTGATGAAGCTGGATACAGAAAATTCATGAAGGTAAAACAAATGTAAGCAGTGATCCGCACATGATCAGGTAGCCTCTTCCAGTTGGCAAGGTGAGAAACATATGAGCAAAATAGGGAAATTCCAAACATGGTAACCATCTATGAAAATAAACCACGACCAGGATTACAATATACTCAATGGATTTATTTGTCCATAGGAACATGAATTGCTGAACTGTTCACCTGTACAAACTGGAGAAGATTACAAAAAAGGAGACCAATGAATTAAACATCTAACGTCCCTCTTGCATAGTGATAGTCATCTTATTCAGGGTTATTCCCATGGTATCTCTTTGGTCTTCAACCTCATCATACCGTTGCCTAAAGTATAGAGGCTCCTTCGGAGTAGGAAGCAGAGCCGTTTCATTTTCTAGCATGAACACAGTGGATGACATGAGCGGCCTGGCATTTGGATTGTCTTGAACACACAAGAGACCTATATGAATACATCGTAGAACTTCATGAAGTGGACAGTTCTCCACAATGGACGAGTCCACCAATTCTCTTGCATTTCCATCTTTCCATAAGCTCCAGGCCTAAAACATAAGTTAGTATGATTGTTTGAGTTGTTGAATGTTAGAGCATTTTAGTTTACTTACATAAGCTATAAGGCTTGTAAAGTCCGTCATGAAATGGGATGAACTGATCTTTGACCCGCTTGCAATCTCCAACAGTAGAACGCCAAAGCTATAAGTGTCAGACTTGACAGAAAAGGAACCTTCCATTGCATATTCAGGAGACATGTAACCACTGTTTTAATCATTCCACGAAACTTGAATTAGTTAAGCTGTAGAAAATTAGCATGTTATAAGCCTTAGCGGGTGCATATATTACTTACTATGTCCCAACAACGTGGATAGTGTTCGCTTGTTGCTCATTTCCTCCAAATATCCTTGCCATACCAAAATCTGATATTTTAGGGTTCATTTCTGCATCTAACAAGACATTGCTTGCTTTGAGATCCCTATGAATTATTGTTAACCTTGAATCTTGGTGGAGATAAAGAAGCCCTCTTGCTATCCCTTTAATTACCTTGAACCGGGTAAGCCAATCAAGCACAGAATTTCTTGTTGCATCTTGCAAAAAAAAAAAAAAAACATTAACGACCATCACATAAAGTTGTGCGAGACATGACCATAAGTTAGAACATACCAAAAAGGAAGGCATCCAAGCTTTTGTTAGGTAAGTATTCATATATCAATAACTTCTCATCTTCATGAGTGCAGTAACCAAGAAGTCTAACTAAGTTTCTATGCTGTAATTTGGCAATTAGAACAACTTCATTTCTGAACTCCTCGGCCCCTTGGCCGGAACTTTTACTAAGCCTTTTGACAGCAACTTCCGTACCACCACCTCCTAATAGTCCCTGCGCAAACACATCATCCTTGAGCAAAAAAAAAAGAAGGCAAAACGTATTATCAATAATGAGACTCAAATTCCTTGTTACCTTGTAAACTTTTCCAAAGCCACCTTTCCCAAGCATTTTGTAGTCTGAGAAATTGTCTGTTGCAGTAACAATGTCTTCAAAGCAAATATATGGAAGGTCTATACTTTCATTCTCAAGTTCGTTCAACTTGGAATTTTGCAAGTGCTGTGGCGTATGTTTGTTCTTAATCTCCTTGATTCGTCGTTTACCTGACACCGACAGGAATAACTAGTATGAGTATTTTTTTACGAATACCTCATAAAACTTGTATCCTAAAAAGTGAACTAAATCTTGTTATACCTCTTGACTTGCATATCCACACAAGGCAGATGGATGCGAGTATCAGCAGACTAGCCACTATTGGGAGTATAATCTTCAATACCTTACTCTCCTTGTCAACTGCAAAAAGCCAAAGGTATAGTCCAGCAAGAGAATGATGCTTTCAAAATTTAATATGCACTACTTGCAAGTGTTGTGTTTGTTGTAAGGGTCTTTTACATTTGTATCCCTAACTCGAACCCACTAATCAAATTTGCCCCTAATTTCGAAGCCCGCTCAAATTTGCCCCTCCGCTGTTAGTTGCCCTTATAGAAACGCCCTTCTGCGCCGTTACCGTCCGGTCAAAGAGCTTTGACCATCTTGAAAAAATAGCAAAAAAAATTAAAAGAAAAACTAAAATTTTGTGTGATCGAAGGTACTCAGGTGCGTGCAAATTTTCATGCTATTTAGACATTCCAGGAGCTTGTGGCAAAGGAAAACAATAAATTTGTATGCATGTGAATAGTAAATTCAAAAAATAGCAAGAAAATTAAAAAAAATGATTTTTTTTGGCATCCAAGATGCTCGGGTGCGCAGGGTGTGTGCAAAATTTTGATGTGTTCAGACATTGTAGGAGCTCGTGAAGAAAAAAACAAAATTTGGCTCGGAAAAAACTTTTAAAAAATACACTATTTTGGTTTTATTTGCTAGAGCTCCTCGCATGTCATTTGGTAACAAAATTTTGCATGCACCTTGCGCACCCGAGCATCTTGGATGCAAAAAAAAATTCATATTTTTTTGAATTTTCTTGCGATTTTTTTGAATTTACTATTCACAGGCGTACAGATTTATTGTTTTCCTATGCCACAAGCTCCTGGAATGACTAAATAGCATGAAAATTTGCACGCACATTCAGCACCTGAGTACCTTCGATTCCATAAAATTTCATGTTTTTTTTTATTTTTTTGCTATTTTTTTCGAGACAGTCAAAGCTCTTTGACCGGACGGTAACGGCGCAGAAGGGCATTTCTGTAAGGGCACCTAACTACGGAGGGGCAAATTTGAGCAGGCTTCAAAATTAGGGGCAAATCTGAGTAGGTGGTTCAAGTTAGGGACAGAAATGCAAATGGCCCTTGTTGTAATTATTATGCCATCCTAAGTTTCCTAACCACATCCAGCCATTACAGGGAGTACAATCTTCGACAACTTGCACTCTTTGTAAAAAGCTAGAAATATAGTCCAGCAAGAGGATGATGCTTTCAAAATTTAACATGCATTTCTTGCAAGTTTTGCAGTTGTCCTGATTAGTATGTCATCCTAACCACATCTAGAATTCAACATAAAGGGTATACGTGTTGAACTGGCAAGACGGAGGTACAGGTATACCGTTGATCAAACCGTACAACCAATAAATGCACAAGGAAAGATATATATATATACCTGTTGAACTGGCAAGGCGGAGGTACAGGTTCTCACCACCACCATCACGAAATTCCCCCGTGTCGACAAGTCCTCCTAACCAAATTAAGCACCTTGACTGGTCCGCAGCCCCACTTCCATTTTTCAGGTTAGCATAAGCACTTCCATTTCTCAGGTTAGCATAAGCATATGCGGAGCAAGAGCAATTGCGTCTGCACTCTTCTGTGCATTGGTCAAAACTTCTGTTCCTGACATACAAGAACTTGTCAGGTGTCTTCATACCTCTCAGGGTCGAGAAATTATTGTCAATACCACATTTCAGATCCTCCTTTCTCCGACATCCTCTGGAGAAGTTAACGCCATCAGGCTCAAACCCACTGAGGCAGTTGCATTTCGGAACTGTTTCAGCGGCATCACAGTAGCCAAATGGTCCGCAATAAGCGTAGCGTTCACAGATAGGACTAGGTTGCTCTATGAAAGCCTCCCATGATGACGAGTTGCTGTTCCACACCAGAAATTTAGAAGTGCCTTTGTAGTCCAGTGTCATGCGCATGCTTGGTGAGCCCTCAGAGACGGTGAATGTCATGTATAACTCACCCCCTCTGTCGACAATTGTTTCAGTTACGATGAAGCCAGTGTTGCTTTGATACAGGGCAGAGACCAATGACCCATCCCACGCAGATCTACGCCAATACGGTCTCGTCCCATTCCAGATTACAACCTGAAGGTCTGAGCTAGAGTCACCACCCATGGAGTAGTCGCTGGAGGCCGGGTCATCAGGGGCCCTCCAAGCAATGAGGCGCATCAAGATACCATCATTTGTGCTCAGTGGTAAAACCATGTCAGGGAGGGCGGTGTCAGTCGGGTAATGGAAGCTCTGCCATATGTCTGTGCCATTCGGCAACCGGATGACCAAGTTTCCGGAATCAAACAGTATAGCAGCAGTTCCGGTGGTTGCGGATGTGAAGTTGTTTGTGGTTGTCCATAGAGTTCGGCCTTGGGAGTCAGACAAGACAAGGTCAGAGTTGCTGCTCATAGCCAGCTTCCCAGGAGAACCATTCTTGATCGGCTTGTCGCGGTTAGCGACCCACACATAAGTGCGCTCAGGGATCTTGTTGTACCATATGCCGATGTACGTGTCCGCAGTTGAGTTTGCCGGGGTGAAGAAGCCAAGAGCAAAGATGCCGCCGCTCGAAACGAGCTTATCACCAGCGTTGAGTGATTTTTCGGGAGTAAGGCGGTCATCGGATTTGCATAAACAAACCAATGACAGGAGGACGAAAACTGGGAGGGGAGTCATACCTATTCAGACTTCTTCCACCCTATGATCAAAAGAAGGAGCTGCTTTCATATGGAGCCAATGAAGAGAAGGAGAATGGTATGAAGATGCTTGGAGGCTTGGACGATCTAACGCTGCTCTGACTTTTTGTGTGGTTTTTGTTCAAGATAAGCTCAGCAATTATCACATTTGCAGGAGTCTGAGTGACCAGCTTTGCCCGGAACGTTGATGATTCTACGACCACACAAGGTGCAAAAGTGAGGATTATTCAGCTTTGTTTGCCAGTCGCTGTCAGGAATTGCACATCAAGAAATAACTCGGGGGCTACAATTATTTGCACACTTGCTCTTGCATATGAAATCGTGGTCTTAGATGCACAAGTAGTACTCCCTCCGTTTCATATTACTTCAAAAATATCGACATTCACAATACCAAACGAATATCGTAGATCCATCATGGAATACATGTTTTCCACATTGTTTTTATTTTGTATTGTAGATGTTGACATTTTTAAATATAAATGTACTTAAATTTTGACTTAAGACATACAGTAACTAATATGCAAAGTAATATGAAACGGAGGGAGCATTACAAATGAGAAGAAAGGGGATATAAGAAGAAATGAGTTACCGTCAGTCAGGCGGAGCTCCGGCAGGGTAGCTCGTGGCGACACGCCGAGGGCGTAGGGGCGGATGGTGCACCATCCCGAGAGATAATTGGCCATTAGGGATACATCTCTGGCGAAGGAACGCTGTAAGCGTGGCGGGCCTATTGCTGCTGGCGATGGCGCACGGCGGGGGGAAAGTGGAATCAGCGGGGTATGAACACGACGGCGCGACGAAGCGCCGGCCTGATACACCCTAGAGAGGAAGGTAAGGGAGGGAAGATAACGGCGGGCCGAGCCGCCGCCGCCGCCGGCGGCGGCGGCGGCGGCAGCCAGCGGGGCATGACGTTGGCAACGTGTGGCAGTGACGGTGCCTGACTCGACGCGACAAAGCCAATGGGTTCTGATGTGGGCCTTCGGGCTGCCCTTCTCCATTTTGTTTTAGCCCGATTGCATAACCATCTGTGGGGTGGGCTACGCATTAACGCGCGGCCCTCGAAATTGCACACAGTACAAATAGACCAAAGGACGGATAGTTTTTTTTTCTCTGGAAAAATGAATAGCTATTTGAGTTACAAAAAATCGATTGATGTAAAAAAAATTGATATTTGGAACTGAGGATTTTAATTACTAAGGCAGCAAAATTATTACAACCACTTTTGTTTTGTTTTGTGAAAAGGCCTAAGGTCATATATTAAGATTCACACGACCTTACAAACACACCCGTGCAAAAAAAAAGATTACACTCAAAGATGCCAAAGTCTTCTTCCTCCTGCAACCACCGCCACCGGCGGCGCGCCCATGAGCATGGTGGAGCAAACTTTTCATGGCGGGGAAGACATTATTTCTAAACTAGGAAAGCGCTGCCGCCATGTCGTCCCAAACCAAACATGAAGACTACCTAAAGGCAACCTGAGACAAATTTTCCACGCCAATGTACGCCAAGTTCAGATCTGAGATCGAACTCATCGTCATCTAGGACCGCGCACCGATGTCGTACTCTCCGATGGCCTAGCCCGGCCAGGCCGCCATAGAAACTCACCGCACAGGATTCGTCCCGCCGCTGCCGGCTTCACCAATGCGGCCGCCGAGCATGACCTGACGAAGACCTCCACTCAAGCCCTCATCTCCTTCTCTGACCGCAGCAACCCTCCAAGACCTCCAAAACTTTCGAGCAAGCCACCCTTAAACCGGACCTTCCCGCCTGCATCGGCGCCGGCTTTGCCCTGGCGGCGGCTAGAAGCGAAGGCGGCTTGAGGCGGATAGGTTTTCACAATCGCCTTTGCCATTTTCTCACAAAAGCATTTTGTACACGTGCCCTCTTAGACAATATAGATTATTAATTGATAAAAAATTATTACGATCTCGCACAATTAGCTTTTTTTTAGAAAGCACAATCAGTTTGGACACCAGGATTCAACACAATCATTGAACCTGAATACCTGATCAACTATACTCTACAAAGTTGTGATAATTGCAACCTCATTTCCCTCCCTTTTGACACGTCCAGCAAAACGGTCATGTATCCCAGCACTTGATCTCAAGCAGCAAGAACACGCCGACCACAATAAGATTTATAAGCCATTGGATCATAGATAGCATCAATACTAGTTTTAAACTAACCATCAGACGAGGGCGCCAAAGGGGAAGCGGATTCTCCACCTGCAGCTGGCCACTGAAACCCACTTGGCAGTCAATCATAATCTGTTTCCCTTTGATGTTCCAGGGCATTCAGGTTACCTCACTGCAAGGAATCATAAGCATCTAGCGCCCTGCTAGCGTTGTCAGACTTGCGTTATTAACCGAGTTCTCCCTTGCTTCTTCTGCATCATGTTTCCTACCGACGGAATATAAAGGCTGCTCTGGTGTTGTGAGTGGAATGGCCTCATTGTCCAGCATAGACACGACTAACGACATTAGTGGCCTGGCACTTGGGCAGTCTTGGACACACAAAAGGCCAATATGGATGCACAGAGACACTTGATGCATTAAGCAGCTCTTGACAAGTACCGTGTCTAGGAAATCCCCGGATTTTCCTTCTTTCAGGAAGTTCCATGCCTGAAACAAGGTCGAGGATTCAAAAACATATTCACTATGTTATACTTGAGCGATAAAAATTTGAAGCTTTTGGCAGCACTTACATAATCTATAAGGTTTGGAAAATCCATTATAAGGTGATGGGGCGAGCTGATCTTTAACCCACTTACAATCTCCAGAAGCAAGACACCGTAGCTATACGCATCAGACTTCACAGAAAAAATGCCTTCCATCGCATATTCAGGCGACATATAGCCGCTGTTTGAATTGTTTCACAAGTGCCCAAAAATATAATTAGTTGAAGCACATAATTTTTTTTAAGCATTATTAGTTTAGTGCAGGAGTTACTACTCACTATGTTCCGACAACATGTCTAGTATTTGCTTGTTGTTGGTTGTCACCAAAGATCCTTGCCATGCCAAAATCTGATATTTTGGGTCTCATCTCCACATCCAACAAGATGTTGCTTGCTTTGAGATCTCTGTGAATTATCGTCATTCTTGAATCATGGTGGAGATACAGAAGTCCTCTGGCTATCCCTTTAATTATGCTAAACCTTGTTGGCCAATCAAGCATAGATTTTTTTGTATCATCTGCATGACAAGAACAAGTTTGTGAAGCTATGTTAGTCATAACATTGGGCATGCTCCTTTGGTCAACATGAGAATCATTATAAGTGATCAGGACATACCAAATAGGAAGTAGTCTAAGCTTTTGTTAGGTAAGTATTCATAAATAAGCAGCCTCTCATCTCCACGGATGCAGGAACCAAGAAGTCTAACTAAGTTTCTATGCTGCAGTTTTGCGATGAGAACTACTTCATTTCTAAAATGCTCTATTCCTTGGTCACAATACTTGGTAAGCCTTTTAACAGCAACCTCCATGCCACTTTCCAGCGTTCCCTACGAGGTTGTTCAGATTAATAATGAAGGAATGTCCTTCACTACTCTAATTGTCAAAGTGAAATCTACGGTACCTTGTATACTATGCCAAAGCCACCTTTTCCAAGCACATTGGAATCAGAGAAACCGTTTGTAGCAGGGACAATGTCTTTGAATCTAATCCACGGAAATTTCTGATCGCATGGTTCATCATAATTGCCCAATTGTCCCTCAATCAAGATATCGATGGATGCCTTTGTTTGGAGCTTGCCTTCAGTAATTATTAATTAAGATCAATATGTTAAACACTAATGTATTAACATCGATGTATTTGGCTGCATAATCGAATATTGCCAACCTCTTGACTTGCATATCCAGACAAGATAAATGCACACAAGCACTGATAGAACTGACAAGACTGGGAGTGCAATCAGCGCACCAGTCTTCTTTTTGCTCACTGCAAAAGTATATACAATGGAGATAATAATTAACAAAAAATAAAAGTAGATTGAAGAAGCATGCATATCCAGGTCAACTTTTGATTATGTTGACAAGGAGAGGTGAAAAAGACAGAGTAAAAAACTAGGAGTATATATTGGATGTGACAATGTATCTTCTCACCAAACATGGAGTGAGCTACAGTAAATAAAAATACCAGGGAGAAGTTGTAACTAGTGCAAGATTGTCTGAGGTCACCAAACAAGCATATAAGCTCATGAGTATTTAAATGTCTACTAGTTAAAATGGTAAAATTTGAAAATTCTGATAAAAATGATGCCAAATGACAGGGTTAAAGAGAAGTAGAATCTGAAAACATGTCTGCTTTTCATGCAAGGTAAGAAGAACACACAGCTGGTAGTACTTTACAGACTCTGAATAAGTCTGGCAGATAATATACGCAAGAACAAAATATATTGGTGTAAGTCTCATCCTACTATAGTTCTTCACATGGTTTCACACTGTAACAGGAGAACACAGATGAATAACAGGGCCTTAACTGAAAGTAACTGTAACTGTCAAATGCTTTAATTGTAGTAGCCATCTTAATAAACTTATTGGTACAATTTTAGTAGGCACCTTAGTAAACTTATGGTAATATATACTCCATCACGTAGTATAAACAACAAGGTGGGCAATTAGCAAATACCTGATGAGCTGCGAATCCGGAGGTACAGATTCTCTCCGAAATCATCACCGTGCTTCCCTGTGTCAACAAGCTCCCCCATCCAAACTAAGCACCTCGACTGGTCTACAGTCGTTCCCAGAGTACTAAGGTTAGCATAAGCATATGCGGTGCATGAGCAATTGCGGCTGCATTCTGTTGCGCATTGGTCAAAGCTTCTATTCCTGATGTACAGGAACTTATCGGGTGTCTTCATGCTAAGCAAGGTAATGAAACTATCTTCTTCACCACAATGCAGCTCCTTTTTCCTCTGACATCCTGTGGATAAGTTATGATCATCAGACTCGAACCCATCGAGACACTTGCATGTTGCAACCGCTTGTGTACCATCGCAATAGCCAAATGGGCCGCAAGAGGCATAGCTGTCACAGCTAGAACCGGGGAGCTCCAAGAAAATCTCCCAAGACAGTGAGTTGCTGCTCCACGCCAGGAATTTCACCATGCCTGTGTAGTGCAGCATCACGCGCATGCTTGGTGAGCCGTCAGAGACGGTGTATGTCAAGTAGAACTCACCCCCTCTATTGGCAATTGTTTGGGACATGATGATGCCAGATTTGCTCTGATACATGGCATATACCCATACACCATCCAATGCAGCTCTGCGCCAGTATGGTCTCGACCCATTCTTAGCGAGGATCTGGAGGCTCGAGCTGGAATCAACACCCAAGGAGTAATCGCTGGAAGATGGGTCATCAGGGCCCCTCCAGGCGATGAGGTACATGGAGAGGTTGTTGTTCAGCGGTAAATTCATGTTAGGGAGGATGGTGTCAGTTGGGTGATGGAAGCTCTGCCATATATCTGTGCCGTTGGGCAACTGGATGACCAAGTTTCCAGAGTCCAGCAGTATAGCAGCAGTTTCAACGCCTCCAGCAGTAATGTTGTTCATGGTTGTCCAAAGAGTGCGGCCTTTGGAGTCCAACAAGACAAGGTCAGAGCTGGTGGTCAGAACCAACTTACCAGGAGAACCGCTGGTGATCGGGTTGTCGCGGTTAGCAACCCACACATATGTACGCTCGGGGACGTTGTTGTACCATATGCCGACATAGGAGTTTGTGGTTGAGTTTGTTGGGGAGAAGAAGCCAAGAGCAAAGATACCACCGTTAGAGATGAGCTTGTCGCCGGTGGAGAGTAGCTTTGAAGGTGTTAGGTGGTCATCAGATTTGCAGAAGCAAATCAATAAAAGGAGAACAAAAACAGGGAAGGGAGTCCTGTGCGATGTTCCCATATGCTTGAGAAGAGGAAAAGGAGATAGTACGAAGATACTTCGGATTGTTTGCTCGGAGGGTTCGAACACACGAGGTAGAGTGCCTCAGATTTATGAGTTCCTTATGTGGCTCTCGTCAAATCAGAATGAGTTCTATATCCAACTTGCCACACATGATTCCAGCACCGCCTTGGGTTTGCTGATTGCATCAAACACTAAGAAACTGATCGGTGGCCACTTGCAAGTTGCAACCGTCGGTCCACCGGCAACAGACAAGACCCGAAGACCGCGACCATCACAATCATCATGGTCACAAATGTGCCATGGTTGTCAGGGAACATGGACCTTGCCGGGCAACCAGGCAGTTTGACAAGAGACTGCCACGAGAATGCTGATTTCAGAATCATTGCCGTTCTATGACAGGAAGCGCGCGTTCACAAATACAGACAATAATACTACACACGGAGGCGAAAATGTGTGTGCTAATAAGAAGGGGTTACCATCAGGTGGAGCTCCGACAGCTCGCGGCTCGGCGAGCCGGCCAAGCAGCGCGGGGACAACCAAGAGCAACCTACTACCAAGGTTTAACTTGGTTGCCGAACTTAGATCTCTGGCGGGGCCAACGCCGACGGTGCACGCGGGCGGGTCGCCGTTGCCGGCGGCGGTACAGAAAGGGCAAGATTGGGGGCGCGACGAGGTGACTCAATGCCCATGCCGATCGCATTCTGTGGCTGCCTGTGAGGGGGAGGGGAGGAAGGAGCACGAGCAGCGGGAGATGCACATAGCGGCGGCGGCGGCGGCATGATTGGATTTAACGGGCTGTCCGGGCGGTGGCGCCGACGGCGGCGGGTAGGACGAGGTCGGAGCGTGGGTAAGAGGAATCTTTGAAGATTCCACCGGTGAGTCAACGAAGTAAAGAAAAATGGAATCAATAACTCCCGAACGCCTGTATTTTAGGATTTGGGGCCGAGCGTTTCATGGACCATTGGATCGAATCACGAATCTTAAAGTAGGTCTGACCAGCCACGTCATTGATTTCCTATCGTTCGGAAAAGCAGGAGGTCGCCGCGAACGTTTTGTCTCTCCACGGCGCACTACTCCTCTCCTCTCCCGGTCTCCCCCACCCACCCACTCACGAGCAAGCCACCACACCACTTCCCCTCCATGGAGCTCCCGTGCCCGGCACCTGCCCCGGCGACGCGCCTCCCCACCACCCCGGCGACGGCTGGCGGGGTCGCCGGCTTCCCACGCGCATCCAGATGAAGCGGCGGCTGTGGGATCCACCGGAGGCCGGCGCCAAGGCCTTGAGACCGTGGCGGGGGTCGTCTTCTCGTTGCTGGATCTAGCCGCCGGGGAGGCCGTAGCCGCGGTAGGGAGGTTGTGCATCGACGACAACCACCTCGAGGTTTCTGCCCCCCCCCCCCGACACGGGGCTGCGACGACGGCGCCCGCGGCGGCGATGACCATGTCCACGCATCTGCTGCTCCCTGGCATGGGGCTGCACTTCGACGACTGCCGCGGGGACGACGACCACCCCAGGCACTTGCGCTCCCCGACGTGGTCACGAACGCGAGCTGCCCTGCTCCCGCTGGGGTGCTTGGAGCTCAGCGCCGTTCTCCTAGTCAGTGCTTTGCTCGGTAATGCCCAGCCCCAGAATTCTTCCATTTCTAAGATTTTTTTGTTCTAGCGCTGCATACTGTTGGAAATATGAGCAAAATACTACGAGATTTAATCCGAATGAACAGAAGATAAATCATGACTACAGTAGCAGAGATTGAACTAATCATGCGAACTAGCATAGTAGATGAACAGATCACATCTAGGGCACATACTAGAAACATGAATTCTACCACGATCTCGAACAGGAAGGATAGAATCACATACGGTGCAGCAGGAGTAGCATTGCCAGCGTTGACGTTGTCACCCATGTCGTCGAGGATGAGGTTGCCGAGGTCGGGGAAGAAATTGTTGTTCGCGAAGTCGTCACTGCCAGCGCGCGAGTGCACTCCCCAAAAACCTGATCGCCCCTCTCCCGTACAGGATCACGAGAGGCGGGGTTCCGGAGGCCTGCTGTCCCTTCTCCCGGTGCACGGCGAAAGGAGGGATGGAGAAGACTTGCTTGGCGGCGCAATGATCTGGAACGGTGGTGAGAAACCATACGAAGCGGCGGCGGCTAGGGTAGACGTCTGCCTGACTATATAGTGCGGGCCGGGTAGGTCATGGGAGTAAACCCCACGTCCGAGTCGTCACGATCCAAAAGAATCGTAAACGGTTCAGTAATTAACGCGTTCGTTAATTATTAATTAATGACTCATTAATTTTTTCCGAGCAGCAAAATATATAGACAACGTGCATAGCTCTGTCCTCGGCTCAATCCCGCAACCCGCGGCGCGTCATGACGAGGCGTGGCGTGGCGAGCGAGGAGGAGGAGCGCGTGTAGGTCTCCTCTTCTCATGCTCATACAAGTGGTAGAAGAGCTCACCTTATAAAGAGGTGCAACTCTCTCTCAACTTATGAGGTGGGACTAAACTTTAGCCTCACTCACTCCACTCACATGTGTGCATGAATGGGCCAAGAGAATTTCAGAATCTTAGTTGGGCTTTGGGCCAAAAGCCCACTAGCAAATTCCAACAATCCCCCACAAAGTCTCATTGGCACATCTCACCATTTGGTTCCAAAACATTGTTTATATACCGGTGCTTAGTGGAGACTGTGAAGTTGAACTTCCACTTAGAGATTTATGCTACACTAGATCACAACTTGAATAGTGGACTATGCCTTGAACTACAAGTTTTCTGCGAGACTAGTTTCACACAAATTCTTGACCGATACTGGGCTGCCGCAAGGCTTCCCCGCGGGTGGAGCGTATACGTCGTACTCCAGGGCCTTTTCATGAATTTATTAGAGAACACCCAATTCTCACATACTGCGACGTTAACAGTCAAATTCATATAGGTGTGTTCCTCAGAAGATGTTCTGCAGGACAACATCTCTGCTTACCCGAATAAGCCACTTGGAACACATTAAGATAAGTATCAACCTGCCATGCAGATCAGGAGAGTATTGCATCTTCACGGAGTGGGATAGTTAATATAGGGATACTCTCCTCCTAGCTGACCAACAGCTTGTCTCCCACTTCTACTTCACGGGATCTCCGATCACATAGAGTGGGTTACCACTATGGACAACTCATGCGGTGGGTCTCAGACCCATCTCCATCGATGCATTATCTATCACATTACGTGATAGACCCTTTGTGAAGGGATCTGCCAAATTTTTCGACGTTTGGATATAATCCAACGTAATAACTCCGGAGTTCCTCAATTTCCTGACAGATTTTAGTCTCCTTTTCACATGCCTTGAGGACTTCATATTGTCCTTAGAACTGTTTATCTTGACGATCACAGTTTGATTATCACAGTTCATCAGGATAGGGGGTATTGGTTTTTCAACCATAGGTAAGTCCATCAAGAGCTCACGAAACCACTCTGCTTCAACAGTGGCAGTGTCTAATGCTGTGAGTTCTGCTTCCATAGTTGACCTCGTTAAGATGGTCTGCTTGCAAGACTTCCAAGAAACAGCACCACCACCAAGTGTAAAAATATAACCACTTGTGGCCTTAATCTCATCAGCATCAGATATCCAGTTTGAGTCACTATAACCCTCCAGTACCCTTGGATACCCGGTGTAGTGAATCCCATAACTCGCGGTGCCTTTCAAATAGCGCATAACTTTCTCAAGCGCATGCCAATGATCATCTCCCAGTTTTGACACAAACCGACTCAGCTTGCTAACAGCAAACGAGATGTCAGGCCTCGTGGCACTCGCCAAATACATAAGCGAGCCAATAATTTGAGAATACGTCAGTTGATCTCTAGCAATCCGTCGATTCTTTCGAAGCAACACACTAGCATCATATGGAGTTGGAGAAGGCGTACAGTCGCTATACCCAAAACGACTCAAAACCTTTTCCACATAGTGAGACTGAAGCAGTGTGATCCCACCATTCTCATCTCTCAACAGCTTGATGTTTAAGATAACATCAGCTACTCCTAGATCCTTCATCTCAAAACAGCGAGATAAGAAATCCTTAACCTCCTTGATTAAATCAAGTTTGGTTCCAAAGATCAGTATGTCATCGACATACAGACAAAGAATAACTCCTTCGCCCCCACCATGGCGATAGTACACACACTTGTCACCATCGTTTACTACAAAGCCGGCAGCAGTTAACATTCTTTCGAACTTCTCATGCCACTCCTTAGGAGCTTGTTTAAGGCCATATAAAGACTTTAATAACTTGCACACCTTTCCTTCCTGACCAGGTACTACAAAACCATCTAGCTGATCCATGTAAATTTCCTCCTTCAACTCTCCATTGAGGAAAGCCGTCTTAACGTCCATTTGATGAACGAGAAGACCATGTGAGGCAGCCAGTGATAGTAGCACCCGAATTGTGGTCAGTCTAGCCACGGGTGAGTAAGTATCAAAGAAGTCTTCACCTTCTTTCTGGGTATAACCCTTGGCCACAAGTCGTGCCTTGTACTTTTCAATCGTACCATCAGGTCTAAACTTCTTCTTGAACACCCACTTACATCCTACAGGTTTGCACCCATAAGGACGGTCGGTGATCTCCCAGGTACCGTTAGCTAAGATGGAATCCATCTCTCTACGAACAGCTTCCTTCCAGTAGTCAGCATCAGGAGATGCATAGGCTTCTGAAATAGTCCTGGGTGTGTCATCCACAAGGTACACAATGAAATCATCACCAAAGAACTTTGCAGTCCTTTGTCTCTTACTCCTCACAGGAGTTCCATTGTCACCCTCAATAGGATTCTCAACGTGTTCCATCGCAATGGTGGGTTCAGGAATTACAGCGAATTCCTCACTAGATGGAGTAGGTATCTCCTGGTTTGATGAACTCGACATATCCTTCATAGGAAATATGTCCTCAAAGAAAGTCGCATCATTCGACTCCATAATCGTACCAACATGCATGTCGGATACCTTAGATTTTATTATCAAAAATCTATAGCCAACGCTATGAAAAGCATAGCCTAGAAGAACACAATCCACGGTTTTTGGTCCAAGCTTGCGCTTCTTGGGAATTGGTATATTGACTTCCGCCAAACAACCCCAAGTACGTAGGTAAGAGAGTTTCAATCTTTTCCTTTCCCATTCCTCAAATGGATTCATGGTATTATGCTTTGTGGGAACTCGATTTAGGACATGACATGCAGTCATTAGCGCCTCCCCCCACCATTCCTTGGAAAGACCCGATGTGTCTAACATGGTGTTAACCATATCAGTTAGAGTTCGGTTCTTTTTTTTGGCTACCCCATTTGACTGAGGTGAGTAGGGAGGCGTCCTCTCATGGATTATACCATGTTCCGCACAAAACAAATCAAATTCATTGGAATAATACTCTCCACCACGATCGGACCTAAGCCGTTTAATTTTTCGATCAAGTTGGTTCTCTGCCTTAGATTTATAGTTTTTGAAGAAAGTTAAAGCCTCATCTTTTGATTTCAGAAGATACACATAACAATATCTAGTGGAGTCATCAATCAACGTCATGAAGTATCTCTTTCCACCTTTTGTCAACACGCCATTCATCTCACAAAGATCAGAATGTATAAGCTCTAGTGGCGCCAAGTCTCTTGCCTCTGCAGTCTTATGGGACTTGCGAGGTTGCTTAGCTTGCACACATACTTGGCACTTAGAGCCTTTGACAGTAGAGATTTTCAGAATTAAATTCATATTGGCTAGCCGCGTCATGCAACCAAAGTTAATGTGACAAAGTCGTGAATGCCAAATATCAGACTCATTATTGTGGCAAACATTATTAATAACTTTAGTGCAAATATCTGACAAAGACAGGCGGAACAAGCCTCCGCTCTCATAGCCTTTTCCAACAAATTGTCCATACTTAGAAATTACAACTTTATTGGACTCGAAAACCAACTTAAAACCATCTCGACATAAACGGGAACCGCTAACGAGATTTTTATTAATGGACGGCACATGATGAACGTTCTTCAGACGCACGGTCTTCCCCGAAGTAAACTTCAGATCGACCGTACCAACACCTCGAACGATGGCATGTGACTCGTTCCCCATCAGCATGGGAGAAGTCCCTGTGGCCTGGTAAGAAGAAAACATGGAGGCGTCAGCACAAACATGTACATTGGCACCGGTGTCAATTAACCAATCAGGGGATTGAAATACTGAAAGGATGGTAGGAAAAATACCGTACCATGATTCCTTCATATCAGTATCACTGATGACAACATTAGCGGACTTGCCGCTCTTCTCATGTTCGCGCTCCTCAAAGCGGTTAGGACACTTTGGAGCCTAGTGATTAGGATCACCGCAGACATGGCAAAGTCCCTTCCCCTTCTTTTGAGAATTCTTCTTGAAGTTGGTAGAATGTGATGGCTTGTTCTTTGTATCAAACTTCCTTTGCCCTGAGTTTTGTTCTTGTTGTTTTTGAACTTGTTGGGCTGGAAGTTCTTCTTCGGTACCATGTGGGCACTAGAAGCTCCCTCGGCAACTCGAGCACGTGTGTCCTTTGCTCTCGCCTTCTCTTCAACATCAAGAGTACCAATGAGATCCGCAACGGAAAACTCCTGTCTCTTGTGTTTCAGGGAAGTAGCAAAATTGTTCCACGAAGGTGGAAGCTTGGCAATGATGCCTCCGGTAACAAATTTGTCCGACAGCACACACTTGAAGTACTCAAGTTCTTTTGCGAGCGACTGTATCTCATGAGCCTGCTGTACAACAGAGCGCTCATCAGTCATCTTGTAGTCATAGAATTGCTCCATGACGTACAACTCGATGCCGGCGTCCGAGGCACCAAACTTGGCCTCGAGCGCAGCCCACATGTCCTTGCCGTTTTCAAACGACATATACGAATCCACAATGGAATCATCCAGAACACTCAGAAGAGTGCCTTTAAAGAGAGTATCGATCTTCTCAAAAGCTTCCGGTTGTGCTGGATTAAGATCGCCCTCAGGCTTGCCCTTGGTGGCGTCATAGCAGCCCATGGTCCGAAACTAGTAGACTACTCTCGTGCGCCACCTCTTATATTGCGCCCCCTTAAAGGCAGGCGGCTTCAGATGCGCAGCAAAACCACTCGGAGTAAATTGCCTATAATCAGGTTTTGGATTGTTGGAAATATGAGCAAATTACTACGAGATTTAATCCGAATGAACAGAAGATAAATCATGACTACAGTAGCAGATATTGAACTAATCATGCGAACTAGCATAGTAGATGAACAGATCACATCTAGGGCACATACTAGAAACATGAATTCTACCACGATCTTGAACAGGAAAGATAGAATCACATACGGTGCAGCGGGAGCAGCACCGTCGGCGTTGACGTTGTCGCCCATGTCGTCGAGGATGAGGTTGCCGAGGTCGGGGACGAAATCATCGTTCGCGAAGTCGTCGCTGCCAGCAGTCGCGCGAGTGCGCTCCCCAAAAACCTGATTGCCCCTCTCCCGTACAGGATCACGAGAGGCGGGGTTCCGGAGGCCTGTTGTCCCTTCTCCCAGTGCACGCCGAAAGGAGGGATGGAGAAGACTTGCTTGGCGCGCAATGATCTGGAACGGTGGTGAGAAACCATACGAAGTGGCGTGTCACAGCCTGATTTTTGGCCCTTTCTTTTTCTATTGTTTTTCTGAGGTTTTTGCTTGAGTTTTCTTTTTCCGTGGCTTTGTGGTCTGGAAACGGAAGAAGATGACCTCTTCTTTGCTTCCAGAGTGGCTTGTTAACCTCAAATCCTTCCCTAGACCTTTACATTTTCATCCTAGCCCAAATCCCAAAATTATTTTTATTGGGAATATTCCTTTTCTATTAAAGGAATGACCCTAATTGCCCTAGGTTGTGAAGCAACCTATATTTCTGTTACTCCTAAAATTCCCAAATAATTCTCATAAATTGTTTGGGTCATATCTTCCTCAAATGTGGCAAAATATTTCATTTTCCATGTTTCCATCATGCTCAATTAATTCCTTTCCTATTCTGTCCTGAATGACAGATTGTGAAGCAAGTGCCCTCTACCTTTGCCCAATTGACCCCAAACTTCTTGGACATCTTTTCATGTCCAAATAATTGCCTCATGACAAATTTCAACTTAATTTTCCTAGTAAATATTCCTGAGCAATTTTTCAAAGTTCCTGTCTGAGGGAATTGGTTGCGAAGGAAGTACTAGCTAGGTTAATCCAATTGAGTTGAATTTTTGCATGGTCTTTCATATCATCAAATAAAAGCTCTCCACAAGATTTGAGCTCATGCAATGCATCCATGTGAGCACAGCTTCAAATCTTTGTTTCTGTCCAAAATTTCAGTTAATGAAGCAAGTATATTTTATCTTGCTCCATGATACGTCTCCAACGTATCTATAATTTTTGATTGCTCCATGCTATATTATCTTCTGTTTTGGACATTATTGGGCTTTATTATTCACTTTTCTATTATTTTTGGGACTAACCTATTAACCGGAGGCCCAGCCCAGAATTGCTGTTTTTTTGCCTATTTCAGAGTTTCGCAGAAAAAGAATATCAAACTGAGTCCAAACGGAATGAAACCTTTGGGAACGTGATTTTCGGAACGAACATGATCCAGGAGACTTGGACCCTAAGTTAAGAAAGCTTCCAGGAAGCCACGAGGTAGGGGGGCGCGCCTACCCCCCCCCCCCAGGCACGCCCTCCACCCTCGTGGGCCCCACGTTGCTCCACCGACGTACTCCTTCCTCCTATATATACCTACGTACCCCCAAACGATCAGATACGGAGCCAAAAACCTAATTCCACCGCCGCAACCTTCTGTACCCACGAGATCCCATCTTGGGGCCTGTTCCGGAGCTCCGCCGGAAGGGGCATCGATCACGGAGGGCTTCTACATCAACACCATAGCCTCTCCGATGAAGTGTGAGTAGTTTACCTCAGACCTTCGGGTCCATAGTTATTAGCTAGATGGCTTCTTCTCTCTTTTTGGATCTCAATACAATGTTCTCCCCCTCTCTCGTGGAGATCTATTCGATGTAATCTTCTTTTGCGGTGTGTTTGTTGAGACCGATGAATTGTGGGTTTATGATCAAGTTTATCTATGAACAATATTTGAATCTTCTGAATTCTTTTACGTATTATTGGTTATCTTTGCAAGTCTCTTCGAATTATCAGTTTGGTTTGGCCTACTAGATTGATCTTTCTTGCAATGGGAGAAGTGCTTAGCTTTGGGTTCAATCTTGCGGTGTCCTTTCCCAGTGACAGTAGGGGCAGCAAGGCACGTATTGTATTGTTGCCATCGAGGATAACAAGATGGGTTTTTTTTATCATATTGCATGAATTTATCCCTCTACATCATGTCATCTTGCTTAAAGCGTTACTCTGTTCTTATGAACTTAATACTCTAGATGCATGCTGGATAGCGGTCGATGTGTGGAGTAATAGTAGTAGATGCAGGCAGGAGTCGGTCTACTTGTCTCGGACGTGATGCCTATATACATGATCATACCTAGATATTCTCATAACTATGCTCAATTATGTCAATTGCTCAACAGTAATTTGTTCACCCACCGTAAAATACTTATGCTCTTGAGGGAAGCCACTAGTGAAACCTATGGCCCTCGGGTCTATCTTCATCATATTAATCTTCCAACACTTAGTTATTTCCGTTGCTTTTTATTTTACTTTGCATCTTTATCATAAAAATACCAAAAATATTATCCTATCATATCTATCAGATTTTCACTCTCGTAAGTGACCGTGTAGGGATTGACAACCCCTTATCGCGTTGGTTGCGAGGATTTATTTGTTTTGTGTAGGTGCGAGGGACTCGCGCGTAGCCTCCTACTGGATTGATACCTTGGTTCTCAAAAACCGAGGGAAATACTTACGCTACTTTGCTGCATCACCCTTTCCTCTTCAAGGGAAAACCAACGCGGTGCCCAAGAGGTAGCACTCCATTATGGCTGTAAATTTTCCTAGGCCTTCTCTTATTCATATAACCTATCTCCACCCAATTTGGGCATATTTCATCTAGCCATTTTCCCTCTAGAATTTTTGCAAGTTTCTGGTCAGTGGAAATGTTTGTGAAGGAAGTACCATTTTGGTTTATCCAATTGGTATGAAACCTTTTGCAGCATCTTCATATGGCCAAATAACCCTGCCTTGCCAAATTTTAGCTCAAGTGGATTCTCCATTTGAGTGCATCATCATGATATTCAGTCTGGACCAGATTACTTAGTTGTAAAGCAACTATATTAATTAGTGGTCCAAATCCCTCCACACTTTCCAGTACCGTAGTCCTTCCTATACTAATCACCTCAGACAATCCCATTTGACCTAATCAAGTCCCTGTTGATCACCAGTGCTCATCCAAAATTGATACTGCAAACTTCAGAGGAAAAATCCCATCGATCCAGTGCACCTATTCCTGATCTATCGTTTCCCTCAGCCTCAGTGATGCAAGGAATCATCACTAGACAACTCGCTGAAGCCTCTCGCGTCCCCTCCTTGCCGGTCACAGTGGTGACCGTGTCGTTTGTACGCGCTCTGGATGCAGCAAACGCGCTCTGGCTCCATCTTGGCGATGTGCTCGTCCGTTCTCTCCTCGTCTCGACCCGCAGCCTTGTCCAATAGCCTTCTCGTGATCGACTGCGTCGCCCTGAGCCCTTGCCCCCTCCGTCTTCTTCTCCGGTGAGCCGTCCCCCTCGCCGCACAGTGCGCGCGCTGTAGCTGACCATCGTCTTCTCCTCTGTTGGCTTCTTCCTCCCTTGTCCCCGAGCTCCGCTCGTCTCCGTGACCCCTGGCGCCCGTCCGCGTCTCCCCTCGTCGTCCTGCCGCCCCTCCCCGTGACCCTTGACCGCGCGTGCCCGTCGCCGGAGCGCGGACACGTAGCCGCGCGCGTGCCACCTCACCCCCTCGCTGCCCCGGCTATATAAGCCCACAACGAGGCCGTTTCTCTTCACCACTCGCCTCCTGCCCCTCCTCTAGCCCCGCCCCACTTCTTGCCCGAGCTCGAGAAGCTCTCGGTGCTCGACATCGCTGCCATGGCCGCCGGCCTCCTCCTCCTAAATTGGGGCGAGCCGAGCCCTCCCTCTCCTCGTAGCCACCATAGGCCTACTCCATCGCCCTAGGCCCCTTCCCGTAGCTCCTCCCCTCGCCTACACCACTGGGACGCCGTTTCCGGTTTCGGCCGACACCTCCGTCCGCCGTGGCCGAGGTCGTGCCCGCTCCGGTCATCCTCGAGGCCCGTGCACCCCCGGAATGTACGCGCTGCTTCTTCCTGCGCACGACGGTGTGCCGAGCGCCGTGGATGGTGGCCTGTAGCACCGGCAGTCGTCGCCGGAGCGCTCTGCCTCGCCTCTGCCTCCGCTCAGCGTCGGGAGATGGAAGAAGGGACGAGGAGGAGAGAGTCAACGCCCGCGGGACCCACCTGGCAGCCACTGCGGCCTGGCCCCGCCTCTGCGTGTGTTGACCCGGACGGCCAGCGTGGATAAGTGACGGGCCCCACCCCGTGGGACCCGCACGTCAGTCAAACAAGCCGCGACCCCGCCTCTGCTGACTAGATTAAGTGGAGGCGTAAACACTAAAGTACGTTTTCGCTTTCAGAAAGCGTATTTTCCATTTCCTTCAGCCAGAGTTCGTTTTCTCATACTAAAAGCGTATTCCTCTCTGTTTCAGCCCAGAATACGTTTTCTTAGTAAGAAAGCGTATTCCTAATTTTGCGCCTCTGGCTTATCCACTCAGGGACCCGTCTGTGAATATTATTTTTACAGAAAAGTCCCTGATCTTCTACACCTCATATCTCCGCAACCGTAACTCCGATTGAGGTGAATCCAACGCCTACTTCTTCGTCTCTCCGAGCCCGAACTTTTGGTACCATTTTCACTATGTTTTGACATACTGGAAATGACCATTTTTCCCTTGCCCCTAATCAGCCCCCTCCGAGAGCGAACCCTTTCCGGCGATTCTTTCCGCGGCTTCACCGCACTTCTCCCCGGAGCCTTCTTCATCCCTAGGCAAGCCACAACCACCATTTGCATGATAGCCATGCAGAAGCATTGGTTTTCAACTTGAATCTTTAATAACTGCCTGTTCGTTTTGCTACTGCTGTCGGTATTTCGGTTATGCTTATGGATCGGTGTTTACCGTCATGCTATGTTTTCTTGAACTCTGTTATTATGTTCTTCATGCTAGTATTACTTTAATATTGGCAATGTTTGGTAGTAGTACATGTTGGTGATGGTCTTCGGTGCATGACTATCGTCTGTTCTGAGTACCACCGTTATGCATGTTTCTTTGCATCCAGTTGATTAAATACTTGCATGGTAGTTTTATCGTTATGTTATTGCATGGTATTTATTGTTGATGCTAGTGGTCATGTTATTCTATGAGTAGTGGTCTAGTTGTGATATTCATGCTTGTCAGTATGCCATGCTCATCTGGATAAATGATTAAGTGTTGTTGTTATGCTTGTTGATTTTGTTGCACCTCCATGCTTATTCTGATATCATGTTCATGCATTGTAGTTGTATCATGTTAGTTTATCATGGCTCAGCATATTGCACTCAAGTTTAACCGGATTAAATTAAACTTGAACAACTGTTGGCTGAGTCATGGTGCCACCATATCGATCTGACCAATGCAACCACGCTTACCCTATGGGAGGGGTCCTAACTGGGTCTATTGTCATGCCTCTCACCGGTGCCTCCCGCGAGGGAAGGTTATGCGCGGGCGCTACCCTGATCAGGTAGGATGGCATAATCCTTGTGCGCCCGTTGTTGAATATGGATCCTTGTCCCCGTTTGGGACCGTTTTGCCACGACGGTGGCTGTTGGTGCCTTTGGTAGGCACGGGGCCACCCAGGACTTAGCCCAAAGGGGAGTTGGTCGGAGTGGCCGGGGGGTGTCATGGCAGTAGGACGATTTTGTCGGAACGCTTTGGTCCACCCGAATGGGAGTGCGAGGCCAGGGTTCCGTGGTGTGGGTACAGTGTGCTAACCTCTGCAGAGTGTGTGTGTTTAATCTATCGATAGCCGCGCCCACGGATATGGGCCCAGTTCGTAGTTGGTCACACTATGGGTCAACAGTAATAATAATATGCTTAATAACAACCCCGGTTCGATGATGAAAGAAGTTGGTTGATATTTATGTGATCGTAAGAGGATCACTGTGGTATCGTGAATACCGACTTGTTGGATACTTGTGGTGTTATGCGAGAGTCAAGGGTAAAGGTCAAGCTCCTTGTGGTCATGAATGATTACTACGGTATTGTTAATACCAAGCTTGATTGGATCCTGAGATGATCATGTGATGTCCATGATGGTAAGTTTGTGCAGGTGATGGTTACGATGTAACCCGAGCAGAGTAAGTTGGTGCATGATAGTTTCATCATGTTGCATGCTAGTCTCATCATGTTAATATGTTTATGCCATGCTCGTGTTGTTCTAGCTGTATCATCTTGTTCATGCTATGATTGATCTGATAGTATCATGTTAATCCTTGTTAACCTGTAATTGCCATGCTGTTGTCTGTCTTGATTGTTTTGGTTGCTGTGAGCTTGCAAGTACATTCCATGTACTGACCTGGCGTGTCATGCCAGTTTGCAGGTCATGCCGGATATGATTGCTTGTTTGCCGTGGATCCCTTGTTTGCGCGCTAGGATAAGCGTTCCAGCCAGAGTCCCTGCGGAGTGGAGTTCACCACCGCCGACGTTGTTCCGGTGCCAGTCGTCATTCTGCTGCGTCGTGTTGTTCTGCTGCTTGCATGGAGCAACCGTGGCAGACGTAGTGTCACCGTGCCGATGTAACCCCCCCTTGTACCCAATATAGCTTGAAATAAAGAGCTGGTTTGTTCTATGCTAAGCAGTGCCGTATTCCAGAAGACTTCTCCTCGATCTCTGGGCTGGAATACGGGGCGTTCCGGTTTCTCTGAGCCGGGGTGCCACACGGCGGCGGCTAGGGTAGACGTCTGCCTGACTATATAGTGCGGGCCGGGTAGGTCATGGGAGTAAACCCCACGCCCGAGTCGTCACGATCCAAAAGAATCGGAAACGGTTCAGTAATTAACGCGTCCGTTAATTATTAATTAATGACTCATTAATTTTTCCTGAGCAGCAAAAATATAGACAACGTGCATAGCTCTGTCCTCGGCTCAATCCCGCAACCCGCGGCGCGGTGTGGCGAGCGAGGAGGAGGAGCGCGCGTGTAGGTCTCCTCTTCTCATGCTCATACAAGTGGTAGAAGAGCTCATCTTATAAAGAGGTGCAACTCTCTCTCAACTTATGAGGTGGGACTAAACTTTAGCCTCACTCACTCCAGTCACATGTGTGCATGAATGGGCCAAGAGAATTTCAGAATTTTAGTTGGACTTTGGGCCAAAAGCCCACTAGCAAATTCCAACACATACATCACCAAGTGAATCGGCTGGCATAGGTGAACTAGGCCATTTTGCTTTGCTCGGTAATAGAACAAGAGATTCTGGGAGTTATTGATTCGGTAGAATAACTTTTTCTGTGTATTTCGTTACCATTCTACTGACTGAAAATCATTTGCTTTTGTGTGATCTGAACAAAACAGATATGCATACTAGTCTTCCAGGACGGAATGAGTTTTGAGAAGAAAATAAATGATTTGCAGCTATATTTGATCGGCTATGTGCGCTGAATTTCTGTAGTGATGAAAGGGATTTTTAGAGTTTCTGGTCATCTTCGTTGAACAACATCAGAGATAATTAAACTGAAAAGGGATATGGAGTAATCAAATCTTCCTTTTCGTTTAGAGAGAAGGATTCATGACTAAACATGTATTGTACTATACAATTTATCTTAAATTTGCTGTCTCAGTGTAAAAATTTCCTAGAAGATGGCAAATACAGTTATTGAATCATGGCAAATTTAGTTCTTGGATCATGGAAAAATCATTGCTTTCTTGCCATGGCAACTTTCGATGTTGGATCATGGCGCATTTTTACAATTTTCTACCATGGCAACTAATCTTATACTTCTTGCGATGTAAACATAAAAAAATAGTTGAATTGATGATGGCAAATTTAGTTTACGCATCATAGCAAATTTGCTTCCTGGAAGATGACTAATATAGTTACCGAATCATAGAAATTTTAGTTCTCGGATCATGGTAAATTCATTGCTTTCTTGCCATGGCAACTTTTGATTATTTAAATTGTCAAAAACAAAAAATGGCAAATATTGCCATGGCAAGTTTTAGTAATTATTTCACCTTCATTAAAATGGCGAATTTACCTACACCCCCATGGCAATTTTTAACATTTTATTGCCATGGCAAGTTTTACTATTTATTTTGCCATGTCAAATTTATCTTTTTATTAACATGGCAATTTTACCTAAATCCACATGGCAATATTTAACTTTTATTCCATGGCACTTTTTTCTTTTTTTATTTTTCGATGGCAAATTGACCTTTATTAACATGGCAATTTTACCTAAATCCCCATGGCAATATTTAACTTTTATTGCCATGGCAAGTTTTACTTTTTTATTTGTCAATGGCGAATTGACCCTTATTAACATGGGATTTTTTACCTAAACCCCCATGGTAATATTTATCTTTTATTGCCATGGAAAGTTTTACTTTCTATTTTTCCATGTCTAATTTAACTTTATTAACATGAAAAAATTAGCTTTTTATTGCCATGACATTTTTTATGTGACATACATGACAAATTTACTTTTTTGTCACTCATGACACGTCTACTCCCATGGAGCATGACAAGTTTGACTTCTAGTTTTCCATGGCAAAACTACTTTACATCCACAGCAAATTTTGCCTTTTTCCACCGTTCATGGTAATTTTTGCTTCTATTGACTATGGTACATTTACTTTATAAAACATGGCAATTACTACTAAACAAAAGATTTGTGCATTTTTTGTTTCTGCTCCACATGATGGCAATTTTTAATCCATATTTTTTGTCTCTTCAATTATATAGTAAAAATAGCATACAAATTTTTAATGTACATTTCTTGCCATCATGGTAGAGATGCAAAATTGCCATGAACTGTTTTATTTTTTGCCATTTGCATAAAAAGATCTTTTTTTTAACCATGGCAAATTTTGCTTATAAAGATCATGGCAATTTTTTTGGCTTCAATCCATAGTGATTTTTTAGTAGTATCTTATTCCTTATTTTCTATCTTTCACGACAAAATTATTTTGGGACCATTTCAATTGTTTTAGAGTATGGCAAATCTGACCTCTATTATTCACAGCCAAAAGTGGGCTTTCTTTGTCAAAATAGTTTTTGGGTAAATTGGGCTTTGTTTTCTTTTTTATTCAACACAAAAAAGGGCCTAGAGTGATGGTGTTCGGGCTGGCCTCTTCTCGTCCCGAACAGATATGTTCGGTCGATCGGCTCCCCCGTAAAGAACGACTCGTTCGGTCTGGGGCTCTCCCAGACCGAACGGTCGGGAGATATCGGGGTCCAAGAAAAACTCCTAGTACAAAACAGAAACCAAGTTCATTAAAAAGATGGACCTGATAAGTGCAACACGCACCGCGAGCACATGGCAACTTGAAATGTTTTTATGCTTCGGTTTAGTGACACGAGAATGACAAATTTAGTTGTCAAGCATGACAACTTTCGTGCTTCAGTTTATTTTTCACAGAAACTTGCTGCATGTCACTATAAATTGTTATTCTTACATGACTGAAGTTGTCATCGAAAAATGTCAGGACCGAAGTGACTTTTTTTTAGAACCACGCAAAGCCTAATTAAAGTGCCCCCGAAGAGAGGTTTACAATCCTCATGGAGGGTAAGCTTAAGTGCATCAGGCACAAACGCCACACAGGACACATTACCATTTCTTCTGGTATAAGCCGCCAATTCATGTGCTAGTTTGTTCCTGTTCCGCTTGACTGAGCTGATTGATACCTTACTGAAGCTGCTAAGCAAGGTTTTCACATCAGCAATCATGGGAACACAGAGCTGATTGATTTTTGGCCTTACTGTTTAGCAACGAAGTCACGGCTGCACAGTCAGTCTCCACGCAAATTGGACCATTGTACTTCTTACTAAATTCAGACAGACCACAAAGGATGGCCCCTAGCTCAGCCTCTTCAGGTGAGTTACATGCCAATATCTATTGGCCCGTTGCCAGGGCAACTTGTCCGCTACTGTCTCTGGTGACAGCTCCAATAGTAGTCTCTCCCGTTCTGGCTATAAAGGATGCATCACAATTCATTTTCCAAGTTCCCGGTATTGGAGGCTCCCACTTCTCTGAAGCATCTATGTTTTTCGACAGGGCTACATGATTTGGTGCTTCACTGATTCTGTTTACGTACCCGTGGGCATCACTCCCCAGGTCGATCTTCTCCTTCCCTTTTGCAATCGCCGCCAGTACATGGTCGCTGGCACTGTGTCTTGCTCCATCAGTACGTAGGGTAGTGCCATCATTGCTGCTGCTGGCTGCGTGTGTCTCACTGATTTCCTCTGCGTACTTAGTCAAAAACTGAACTGACGCACCAATCGTTGCTCTACCTTTTGCATGGATGCAATCCTCTCGTAGCCAACAGGAGCGCCACAGAAGGAGCAGTATTTTCTGTCGCATGTCTATATTGCTTGAGCTTAAGGAGAATCTGCAACCAGTCCTTGTCTGTATAAGCGAATTTTCCCTCTGCAGGAAGGTTCCACTGCTTCCTCATCTCCATACCAAGTGCTCTTGCCTTGGTGCAGAATACCGTTGCATGATACTCATCCTCCACTTCCCTTCCACGGATACTGCATATGTTGTCTAGTTCCAATGTTCTTTTCCACTTATTCTTCTTTGTGGCCAAAGTCTCAGTGGCCACTCGCCAGGCAAAGATACGAACTTTCTCCGGGGTCCTAGATTTCCATATAAGATCCCAAATACCTCTGTTGTCCGCGTCACTTTCAGAAGTTGAGGCTGCAGCCCCTACTTGCTGTTTGAGTTGTGTTCCTAGTTTGTAAGCACTCCGAACAGTAAAAACGCCGCTTTTCTCGCTATGCCAGGCCACACAATCCTCAATGTCAGTGCTAGGCAGCCTTATTTTACATATCTCCTCAGCATCAAAATCATGAAACAATTGTTCCACCAAGTTGACATTCCACTCCTTGCCACCTGGTACCAGCAGTTGATTTACCCATCTTAGTCTCGCCCTTCTCTTGAATCTAGCAACTTTGAGGCCACTTTTTCTAGGTATCCATTGATCCCTCTCAATCTGAATTGACTTTCCATTCCCCACTCTCCAAATGATCCCCTTCTTTAGGAGTTCAAGACCGTGTTCAATTCCTCTCCAAACCTGAGAAGCCTCCGTCGCAAAGACCGTATCAAGGAGATCACCTTTGGGGTAGTATATTGATTTAAGTACTCTTGCACAAAGGCTCTCCGGCCGTTGCAGCAATCTCCACCCCTGCCTTGCTAGGAGGGCTTGATTAAAAATCTGCATGTCACGGAACCCCATTCCGCCTGCTCTCTTGGGTTTAACCAATTTGTCCCAGGTAGTCCAGTGTACTTTTCTTCTGCCTTCCTCTTCACCCCACCAAAACTCCCTGATCAAGCATTCATATTTCTCACAGAAACCAGCTGAGAGTTTAAAGACACCCATGGTGTAGACCGGGAGAGCCTGCACAATAGCCTTAATATGCACCTCTTTCGCCGTGAAAGACATGAGTCTCCCTGAGCAGTCGTTGCATCTCTTAAGGAATCTGTCCATTATAGGCTGGAAATTAGCATCCTTCATTCTGCCTTCTGGAGTAGGTAGCCCAAGGTACTTACTCTCGAATGTGGAAGATTCAATTTCCAAGATGCTTTTAATTTCATTTTGCACATCTAGGGGACAGTGTTCGCTAAACAAAATTGAGCATTTGCTACTACTGAGAAGTTGTCCCGTACATCTCTGAAACAAAGTGAGTGCTTTCCTAACAGCCAAGGCTTGCTCTCTTGACGCTTTAAAGAACAAAAGACTATCATCAACGAACAAGAGGTTTGAGATACCTGGGCTGTTCCGAGCAACCTTAACCGGAGTGATGCTGCCTCCCAAGACCTCTCTTTTGAAGATATTTGCTAACCCATCCGCCACAAAAAGAAATAGGTAAGGGCTTAAAGGGTCACCTTGCCGTAACCCCTTCGTTGGCGTAAAGGGTTCCGAAATTTCACCATTTAACTTTACAAAGAATCGGACCGAACGCACACATTTCATAATCCAACATATCCATAATGAGCAAAAGCCTGCTTTCTCCAACGCCCCTTGGAGGAAGTCTCAATCGACTCTGTCATAGGCCTTCGCCAAGTCCAACTTATATGCACAGTGAGTATTATTAGGATTCTTACTATGCTAAATTTTGTGGAAAAACTCGAAAGTGATGATGACGTTATCAGTGATTAGTCTCCCTGGAATGAAGGCACTTTGCGTTTCTGAGATCAACTCGTCAAGGAAAGGCCGAAGCTGGTTCACCAAACACTTAGAAATGACCTTATAGATCACGTTGCATAGGCTGATGGGTCTAAAGCTTTTCAGATTTTGTGGATTCCTTCCTTTTGGAACGAGTACAATAACCGTGTCATTGACCCCCTCGGCCATCACACCATCCTCGAAGAATCTCCGTACAGCGGCAATGATATCTTTCTTAACCGTACCCCAGTTTTTTTTGGAAAAACCGGCTGGAAATCCATCCAAACCAGGAGCTTTTAGGGGGCCAATTTGGAACAAAGCATCACTAATTTCTTTCTCGGTGAATTCTTTGGTCAGTTCTGTGTTCATGTCATCCTGTACTGTACGGGGCAGCAGCTCGATTAATTCCAAAGGGGCCACCTCCTCATCTTTTGTATACAGATTTTTAAAGAAATCGTTTGCCATGGGGTTCAGCTCCTCTTTTTTCTCAATCCATTTGCCCTCAACATTTTTGCAACTTCCTGATCGTATTCTTCTTTTGGCGCCAAGTAGCCCTTCTGTGGAAATATCTCGTATTTTGATCGCCCTCCTTTATCCACGTCATTCTGGACCTTTGTTTCCACATGATCTCCTCACGTATAAGAAGTTCATCCAACTCCCTAGACACCTTCTTGATTTGGTTCTCAATAGCATTGTTGATCGGCAACTTGTGCAGCTCCTTTAACCTCTTCCGTTTTTTCTTTATGCTCCCTGCCACTGAACCAGAATCCTACCTGGCCCAAGTCTGTAGTGACATCTGAACCCCCTTGAGCTTTTTTGCCACTCCAGCAAGGGAAGCATTCGAGCCATCTCTGCCCCATGCAACTTTAATTGGATTTTCTAGGGTAGGGACCCTCTCCCACATAGTTTCGTATCTGAAAGTGCTCGGGTTACTGTTTGGCGCCTCCCTTACTAAGGACAGTACAAGAGGAAAATGGTCAGAGCGCGAGGTGACAATATGCTAAACATTTGCGCCCAGGAAGAGGTCAGACCACTCCGGCGATGCGACGCCTCTATCAAGCCTTGCTCTAACCTTGTTCCTGCCCTGTTGCTTATTATCAAATGTCCAGTCCGGGCCCTGGTAGCCAAGATCATAGAGATTGCACCATGACAGTACTTCTCTGAAATTACTCATATATCTTTCAGATCTTTTTGCAGCAGAAAAATGTTCACTTTGCCATAATGTTTCGTTGAAGTCCCCTATCATCATCCAAGGACCGGAGTGACTTGCACATGACGTGTGCTACTTATTATTTGGGAAAAAGAAAGACAAGGTCAACAGAATCCAAAACTGTGCGCGCATATAGAGTATTTAACCAAAAACTACCACATTTCACGGAAACGTGACAGAAAACTACCACTTTTACGATTTTGTGCGAAAAACTATCACTTTTGTCCTAATCCGTGGCAAAAAACTACCAAGTCTCGAAACCGCTCGCTTCGCCCGCGCTAAGCACCAAACTGACCAGCCAGTCCCGCGATTCAGGTGCCACGGTGGCCAACCGACGCCCGCCACGCGTTAACGGCCGTTAACGGCGCGTCTGCGGTCGGAAACGACGGCTGCCGGTCGGAACGGTCAAGATCTGATCCATTCCCCTCTCGCGCTTCACTCTCTCCCTCCTCTCCCTCTGTCTTCTGTCTGACCTAGGTGGCGGCCGCCATGGCGTCGGTGATTCCGGACGGGGCGGCGGCGATATGGGTGGCGGCGACGGCGGCGGCGGTGGCACAAGTTTGGACGATGTGGGCTCATTCTCTGAAGTGGATAACTGGTTGGGGAGCAGCAGCTACGCGACCCAGGCAGGGTTTCAGCAGTCGGAGGCACCGGTCGCCTAGTCATCGCCGACGCCTGGATGTTCTAAGGGTGGTAGGTATGGAGAATCTCTTGCTTAAATGCACATGTTTTCTTCAATCTGGCAAATTAGTGAGACTTTGTTTCTGTTTGTTGAACATGTTTAGTAAATTTTATTGCACCTCTAGTTCTGTCAATTTCAATTCAATTGATGAGCACATATTTGTGCAGTTTGGCTGGCCAGAAGTGGGAGATATGTTTTCATTTAGAAGGAAGAAACCATATGAAAAGGGGTATATATGAGACATATATTTCTTTTCTTACTCTACAATCACTCATTGCTAGTGAAGGGTATGGGGAGAGTGATTACATGTACTATGTGAAGGAGGAGGAAATTGGATCTGAAAGAGTAAAGTATTTAGGTAATGAAGCTAGTGTTCATGAAATGTTGGAGTTTTTTTCATCATGTCAAGGTTGTGAACATAAAGGTTGTGAGAAATGTTGAACCCGAAATTAGTACACGGGCTAATGAGAATTACATGAACACTCAAGAGAGCTGCTGTGTGAAAAAGGTTGTGGAGCAATCTGAGCTTCAGAATCAGATAGATGAAAGGCTCAGCTTGAGAGGAGCAGGATTCAAAGAGAGGCAGATTTGAACCACTTTGAAGGAGACACTGAAGTGTCTGAATTTTGTTCTGATGATTCAGTTCATTCAGATGGGAGTGTTGAAGCTGTTCAAATGGAAATAGAGTGTGCCTCTAAAGAGGACAGAGCATTGGAAAGTACTGCTATTGTGAAACATGTGAAGAACCCTGGTCCAACTAGCAGATGTCACAATGAGGTAGAGAAAAAACGTTTTGAAGATTGGTTTCCTGAAGCAGATGAGTTTTGTTTTACTGGTGATGTAGGCGCCATAAGTGATGAGGAAGAAGAAGATGAAGTTGAACTACCATACCTCATGAAGAAGCCAAAGACAAAGAGTACTAAGAAAAAGATGAAGGAAAGGGTATAGTTTGACCCCTCAATTCCCAATTCACATTTACTGTTGTGCAAGAGCTTGTGTTTTGACAGTGTTTACCAGTTCAGAGAAGCATTAAGGGATTTTCATATAAGGACTTTGAGGTCTTTTCACTACCACAAGAACTCCCCAACAAGAATTATTGTTCGGTGTTCACAGAGAGAGCATGGATGTGAATTTTACATGTGTGCCTCCAGGATAGCTCATGAAAGAACTTTTTGCATTAAGAAGTGTAACATGGAGCACACTTGTCCAGCATCAGCAGAGAACACAAAGTTTACTACTAAGTGGCTTTCAAAAGCAATTGAGCCTTCTCTTATAGCAGATCCTAGAGCACCTGTAGATGCACTTATTAAAAACAACAAAGTCAAGTTTTCAGTTGATGTATCAAAGAGCTTGGCCTATAGGGCAAGGAGGAAGGCTATGAAGGTTGTGCAAGGTGATCAGAAGGAGCAGTACTATAGACTGAGGGACTACCTGCAAGCAGTTATTCATACAAACCCTGGTAGCAGGTGTATAGTTACAACATTTGAGGACCCAGAAAACCCCGCACCAACTCCTAGATTTAAGTACATGTTCTACTGCTTGCATGCATCAAAGCAAGGATTTCTTAATGGTTGCAGGCCCTTTATAGGTAAATCTACAACTGCGTTTTGTTCAAAATATCTTGTTGAGAAATTTATGGTAGCTAATTTGGGTATGGATGCAGGGCTTGATGGTTGCTTCATCAAGCTAACCACTGGACAGCAAATTCTTGCAGCCTCAGGAAGAGATGGCATCAACAACATCTACCCCATAGCCTTTGGTGTGGTTGATAAGGAAGATTCTGAGAGTTGGACATGGTTCCTAACCCAGCTTAGATGTTGCATTGGAAGTGGAAGCAAATTTGGAACCTACACCATTATTTTTGACAGGCAAAAGGTATGCACCCTATCTTAGCCAGTAGTTCAGATATATTGTTATTACTGGCTTTATTTCTTTTTGTTCATGACCATGGTTATTAATTTATAATCAGGGTCTGCTTAAGGCTATAAATGAGGTGTTCCCTGATTCCCCTCAGAGATACTGCCTCAAGCACATATATGCAAATTTTCAGTCAGCTGGTTTCAGAGGAGCAGAACTAAAGAAGCTAGTAGATTAGGCTAGCTACCCATTCACCAAACATGGCCATGAATTAGCAATGTCAGAGCTTAAAGCAGAGTGTGAGGATGCCTGGAAGTGGCTTAAAAAATCCAAAGGAGACTTGGTGTAGGTCTGCAATGGATTATAATTGCAAAACTGATCTTGTTGTGAACAACCTTAGTGAGGCTTTCAACAAAATGATCCTTGATGTTAGGGCCAAACCAATTAGGACTATGTTTGAAGGAATTAGGACTAAGCAGATGATCAAAAGGAAAAAGACTAGGGAAAAGACAGAGACCAGTAAGTGGATGATCACAACCAACTATTCAGAGAAACTGGAGGAGAATAAGAAGTATGCCAAATTTTGTGAGGCGCATAGGGTTGGTCCCGACATTTGGCAAGTGTCTAGTGGTGAAAATCAGTACTGTGTGAACATAGCTACTAACTCATGTGACTGCATGAGGTGAGACATGACAGGTGTGACATGCAGTCATGCAATAGCAGCAATGAGCAAGCTTCACATGCACCCAGAGGACTATGTGAATGAATTTTCCAAAAAACCACTATATATTGAAGCATACAAAGACATAGTGTACCCTGTCCCTGGTCCTGAATTCTGGCCTGACACCCATACTCAGGATATTGAGCCCCCAGTGTTCAAAGAAAAACCAGGCAAGAAACAAACAGCTAGGAGAAAGGGCCAGTTTGAGGTGCCTGCACCAAAGGACACAAGCAGGATGGGAACAATTACATGCAGCAATTGTGGTCTACAAGGCCATAGATATACTAACTGTGGGAAAGCTCTAAAACCAAGTCTTGAGATGAGAAAGAACCTACACCAGGTCATTTAAAAATGTTGCATTCTTTGTTTAATTATTTTAGGTGTGGTCTATTTACTAACTGTTTTAATTCTGTCATGCAGGAGAATAGAGAAATCTTTAGGGATTCCTCTAGTGCCACCCATCCACCTCCACAACCACCACATCAACACCAAACTTCACAGATGCCATCCTCATCTGCTCCACCTCCTAAAACAATGAGGAACAGAAAAACAACAGCAGATAAGAGAGGTTCATCATCAACAGTTTCAGCAGGAGCAACCAGGTCTTCACCAGCACCTCCAAGAGGATCAGCATCAACAAGAGCTCCAAGAGCATTCAATGCACCAAGAACATCCACTGGAGGCACGTCGTGTGTTCAGCGTGCGTTGCGGCCGTTTGCGTGGTGAGCGTGCGTTGAGTATCAGTAGCCGTTTCGAATTCTCAGCCTTTAATACGTGTCCACCCACCGCTCTCTCTGCTCACTCGCCCACTCGCCGCTCGCACCGCCCACTCCACTTCCCCCTCTTGTTGGGGAACATAGTAATTTCAAAAAAATTCCTACGCACACGCAAGATCATGGTGATGCATAGCAACGAGAGGGGAGAGTGTTGTCTATGTACCCTCGTAGACCGTAAGCGGAAGCGTTATGACAACGCGGTTGATGTAGTCGTACGTCTTCACGATCGACCGATCCTAGCACCAAAGGTACGGCACCTCCGCGATCTGCACACGTTCGGCCTGATGACGTTCCACGAACTCACTACCCAGCAGAGTGTCGAGGGAGAGCTTCGTCAGCATGACGGCGTGATGACGGTGATGATGAAGCTACCGGCGCAGGGCTTTGCCTAAGCACTTCAACGATATGACCGAGGAGGATTATGGTGGAGGGGGGCACCGCACACGGCTAAGAGATCAATGATCAACTTGTGTGTCTATGGGGTGCCCCCTCCCCGTATATAAAGGAGTGGAGGAGGGGGAGAGGGCCGGCCTCCTAGGCACGCCCCAAGGGGAGTCCTACTCCCACCGGGAGTAGGATTTCCTCCTTTCCCTAGTTGGACTAGGAGTGGAAGGAAGGGGGAGAAAAGAGGAAGGAAAGGGGGGGCGGCCCCCCACCCAATTCGGATTGGGCTTGGGGGGGGCCCCTCCTATGCTCCCTTCTCCTCTCTCCCACTATGGCCCAATAACGCCCATATACCTCCCGGGGGGTTCCGGTAACCTCCCGGTACTCCAGTAAATGCCCGATTTCACCCGGAACCATTCCGATGTCCAAACATAGGCTTCCAATATATTGATCTTTACGTCTCGACCATTTCGAGACTCCTCGTCATGTCCGTGATCAAATCCGGGACTCCGAAAAACCTTCAGTACATCAAAACACATAAACTCATAATACCGATCGTCATCGAACGTTAAGCGTGCGGACCCTACGGGTTCGAGAACTATGTAGACATGACCGAGACACGTCTCCGGTCAATAACCAATAGCGGAACCTGGATGTTCATATTGGCTCCCACATATTCTACGAAGATCTTTATCGGTCAAACCGCATAACAACATACGTTGTTCCCTTTGTCATCGGTATGTTACTTGCCTGAGATTCGATCGTTGGTATCTCAATACCTAGTTCAATATCGTTACTGGCAAGTCTCTTTACTCGTTCCTTAATGCATCATTCTGCAACTAACTCATTAGTCACATTGCTTGCAAGGCTTATAGTGATGTGCATTACCGAGAGGGCCCAGAGATACCTCTCCGACAATCGGAGTGACAAATCCTAATCTTGATCTATGCCAACTCAACAAGTACCATCGGAGACACCTGTAGAGCACCTTTATAATCACCCAGTTACCTTGTGACGCTTGGTAGCACACAAAGTGTTCCTCCGGTATTCGGGAGTTGCATAATCTCATAGTCATAGGAACATGTATAAGTCATGAAGAAAGCAATAGCAATATACTAAACGATCAAGTGCTAAGCTAACGGAATGGGTCAAGTCGATCACATCATTCTCTAATGATGTGATCACGTTAATCAAATGACAACTCATGTCTATGGCTAGGAAACTTAACCATCTTTGATTCAACGAGCTAGTCAAGTAGAGGCATACTAGTGACACTCTGTTTGTCTATGTATTCACACATGTACTAAGTTTCTGGTTAATACAATTCTAGCATGAATAATAAACATTTATCATGATATGAGGAAATATAAATAACAACTTTATTATTGCCTCTAGGGCATATTTCCTTCAAGCTCCCACTTGCACTAGAGTCAATAATCTAGATTACACAGTAATGATTCTAACACCCGTGGAGTCTTGGTGCTGATCATGTTTTGCTCGTGAGAGAGGTTTAGTCAACGCGTCTGCAACATTCAGATCCGTATGTATCTTGCAAATCTCTATGTCTCCCTCCTTGACTTGATAGCGGATGGATTTTAAGCGTCTCTTGATGTGCTTGGTTCTCTTGTGAAATCTAGATTCCTTTGCCAAGGCAATTGCACCAGTATTGTCACAAAAGATTTTCATTGGACCCGATGCACTAGGTATGAAACCTAGATCGGATATGAACTCCTTCATCCAGACTCCTTCATTTGCTGCTTCTGAGGCAGCTATGTACTCCGCTTGACATGTAGATCCCGCCACGACGCTTTGCTTAGAACTGCATCAACTAACAGCTCCACCATTCAATATAAACACGCATCTGTTTTGTACTTAGAGTCATCCGGATCAGTGTCAAAGCTTGCATCGACGTAACCATTTACGACGAGCTCTTTGTCAGCTCCATAAACGAGAAACATATCCTTAGTCCTTCTTAGGTATTTCAGGATGTTCTTGACCATTGTCCAGTGATCCACTCCTGGATTACTTTGGTACCTCCCTACTAACTAATAGCAAGGCACACATCAGGTCTGGTACACAGCATTGCATACATGATAGAGCCTATGGCTGTAGCATAGGGAACACCTTTCATTTTCTCTCTATCTTCTGCAGTGGTCGGGCATTGAGTCTGACTCAACTTCACACCTTGTAACACAGACAAGAACCCTTTTTTTGCTTGATCCATTTTGAACTTCTTCAAAAGTTTATCAAGGTATGTGCTTTGTGAAAGTCCAATTAAGCGTCTTGATCTATCTCTATAGATCTTGATGCCCAATATATAAGCAGCTTCACCGAGGTCTTTCATTGAAAAACTCTTGTTCAAGTATCCTTTTATGCTAGCTATAAATTCTATATCATTTCCAATCAATAATATGTCATCCACATATAATATTAGAAATGCTACAGAGCTCCCACTCACTTTCTTGTAAATACAGGCTTCTCCAAAAGTCTGTATAAAACCATATGCTTTGATCACACTATCAAAACGTTTATTCCAACTCCGAGATGCTTGCACCAGTCCATAAATGGATCGCTGGAGCTTGCACACTTTGTTAGCATCCTTTGGATCGATAAAACCTTCAGGTTGCATCATATACAACTCTTCTTCCAGAAATCCATTCAGGAATGCAGTCTTTACATCCATTTGCCAAATTTCATAATCATAAAATGCAGCAATTGCTAACATGATTCAGACGGACTTAAGCATCGCTACGGGTGAGAAGGTCTCATCGTAGTCAACTCCTTGAACTTGTCGAAAACCTTTCGCAACAAGTCGAGATTTGTAGACAGTAACATTACCGTCAGTGTCAGTCTTCTTCTTGAAGATCCATTTATTCTCGATGGCTTGCCGATCATCGGGCAAGTCAACCAAAGTCCACACTTTGTTCTCATACATGGATCCCATCTCAGATTTCATGGCCTCAAGCCATTTCGCGGAATCCGGGATCATCATCACTTCCTCATAGTTCATAGGTTCGTCATGGTCAAGTAACATGACCTCCAGAACAGGATTACCGTACCACTCTGGTGCGGATCTTACTCTGGTTGACCTACGAGGTTTAGTAGTAACTTGATCTGAAGTTACATGATCATCATCATTAGCTACCTCACTAATTGGCATAGGAGTCACAGGAACGGATTTCTGTGATGAACTACTTTCCAATAAGGGAGCAGGTACAGTTACCTCATCAAGTTCTACTTTCCTCCCACTCACTTCTTTCGAGAGAAACTCCTTCTCTAGAAAGGATCCATTCTTAGCAACGAATGTCTTGCCTTCGGATCTGTGATAGAAGGTGTACCCAACAGTCTCCTTCGGGTATCCTATGAAGACACATTTCTCTGATTTGGGTTCGAGCTTATCAGGTTGAAGCTTTTTCACATAAGCATCGCAACCCCAAACTTTAAGAAACGACAACTTTGGTTTCTTGCCAAACCACAGTTCATAAGGTGTCGTCTCAACGGATTTAGATGGTGCCCTATTTAACGTGAATGCAGCCGTCTCTAAAGCATAACCCCAAAACGATAGCGGTAAATCAGTAAGAGACATCATAGATCGCACCATATCTAGTAAAGTATGATTACGACGTTCGGACACACCATTACGCTGTGGTGTTCCGGGTGGCGTGGGTTGCGAAACTATCCCGCATTGTTTCAAATGAAGACCAAACTCGTAACTCAAATATTCTCCTCCATGATCAGATCGTAGAAACTTTATTTTCTTGTTACGATGATTTTCCACTTCACTCTGAAATTATTTGAACTTTTCAAATGTTTCAGACTTATGTTTCATCAAATAGATATACCCATATCTGCTTAAATCATCAGTGAAGGTGAGAAAATAACGATACCCGCTGCGAGCCTCAACATTCATCGGACCACATACATCTGTATGTATGATTTCCAACAAATCTGTTGCTCGCTCCATTGTTCTAGAAAATGGCGTTTTAGTCATCTTGCCCATGAGGCATGGTTCGCAAGTACCAAGTGATTCATAATCAAGTGATTCCAAAAGTCCATCAGAATGGAGTTTCTTCATGCGCCTTACACCAATATGACCTAAACGACAGTGCCACAAATAAGTTGCACTATTATTATCAACTCTGCATCTTTTGGCTTCAATATTATGAATATGTGTGTCACTACTATCGAGATTCAACATGAATAGACCACTCTTCAAGGGTGCATGACCATAAAAGATATTACTCATATAAATAGAACAACCATTATTCTCTGATTTAAATGAATAACCGTCTCGCATCAAACAAGATCTAGATATAATGTTCATGCTCAACGCTGGCACCAAATAACAATTATTCAGGTCTAAAACTAATCCCGAAGGTAGATGTAGAGGTAGCGTGCCGACCGCGATCACATCGACTTTGGAACCATTTCCCACGCGCATCGTCACCTCGTCCTTAGCCAATCTTCGCTTAATCCGTAGTCCCTGTTTCGAGTTGTAAATATTACCAACAGAACCAGTATCAAATACCCAGGCACTACTGCGAGCATTAGTAAGGTACACATCAATAATATGTATATCACATATACCTTTGTTCACCTTGCCATCCTTCTTATCCGCCAAATACTTGAGGCAGTTCCGCTTCCAGTGACCAGTCCCTTTGTAGTAGAAGCACTCAGTCTCAGGCTTAGGTCCAGACTTGGGCTTCTTCACTTGAGCAGCAACTTGCTTGCCGTTCTTCTTGAAGTTCCCTTTCTTCCCTTTACCCTTTTTTCTTGAATCTGGTGGTCTTGTTGACCATCAACACTTGATGCTCCTTCTTGATTTCTACCTCCGCAGCCTTTAGCATTGCGAAGAGCTCGGGAATTGTCTTATCCATCCCTTGCATGTTATAGTTCATCACGAAGCTCTTGTAGCTTGGTGGCAGTGATTGAAGAATTCTGTCAATGACACTATCATCGGGAAGATTAACTCCCAGTTGAATCAAGTGATTGTTATACCCAGACATTTTGAGTATATGCTCACTGACAGAACTATTCTCCTCCATCTTGCAGCTGTAGAACTTATTAGAGACTTCATATCTCTCAATTCGGGCATTTGCTTGAAATATCAACTTCAACTCCTGGAACATCTCATATGCTCCATGACGTTCAAAACGTCGTTGAAGTCTCGGTTCTAAGCCGTAAAGCATGGCACACTGAATTATCGAGTAGTCATCAGCTTTGCTCTGCCAGACGTTCATAACATCTGGTGTTGCTCCTGCAGCGGGTTTGGCACCTGGCGGTGCTTCCAGGACGTAATTCTTTTGTGCAGCAATGAGGATAATCCTCAAGTTACGGACCCAGTCCGTGTAGTTTCTACCATCATCTTTCAACTTAGCTTTCTCTAGGAACGCATTAAAATTCAACGGAACAACAGTACGGGCCATCTATCTACAACAACATAGACATGCAAAATACTATCAGGTACTAAGTTCATGATAAATTAAAGTTCAATTAATCAAATTACTTAAGAACTCCCACTTAGATAGACATCCCTCTAATCATCTAAGTGATCACGTGATCCAAATCAACTAAACCATGTCCGATCATCACGTGAGATGGAGTAGTTTTCAATGGTGAACATCACTATGTTGATCATATCTACTATATGATTCACGCTCGACCTTTCGGTCTTAGTGTTCCGAGGCCATATCTGCATATGCTAGGCTCGCCAAGTTTAACCCGAGTATTCTGCATGTGCAAAACTGGCTTGCACCCGTTGTATGTGAACGTAGAGCTTATCACACCCGATCATCACGTGGTGTCTCGGCACGACGAACTTTCGCAACGGTGCATACTCAGGGAGAACACTTGTACCTTGAAATTTAGTGAGAGATCATCTTATAATGCTATCGTCGAACTAAGCAAAATAAGATGCATAAAGGATAAACATCACATGCAATCAATATAAGTGATATGATATGGCCATCATCATCTTGTGCCTTTGATCTCCATCTCCAAAGCACCGTCATGATCACCATCGTCACCGGCGCGACACCTTGATCTCCATCGTAGCATCGTTGTCGCCTCGCCAACTATTGCTTCTACGACTATCGCTACCGCTTAGTGATAAAGTAAAGCAATTACATGGCGATTGCATTTCATACAATAAAGTGACAACCATATGGCTCCTGCCAGTTGTCGATAACTCCGTTACAAAACATGATCATCTCATACAATAAAATTTAGCACCATATCACATCACAACATGCCCTGCAAAAACAAGGTAGACATCCTCTACTTTGTTGTTGCAAAATTTATGTGGCTGCTACGGGCTGAGAAAGAACCATTCTTACCTACGCATCAAAACCACAAAGATTTTTCGTCAAGTATGTGCTGTTTTAACCTTCAACAAGGACCAGGTGTAGCCACACTCGATTCAACTAAAGTTGGAGAAACTGACACCTGCCAGCCACCTGTGTGCGAAGCACGTCGGTAGAACCAGTCCCGTGTAAGCGTACGCGTAATGTCGGTCCGGGCCGCTTCATCCAACAATACCGCCAAATCAAAGTATGACATGCTGGTAAGCAGTATGACTATTATAGCCCACAACTCACTTGTGTTCTACTCGTGCATATAACATCTATGCATAAACCTTACTCGGATGCCACTGTTAGGGAATGTAGTAATTTCAAAAAATTCCTACGCACATGCAAGATCATGGTGATGCATAGCAACGAGAGGGGAGAGTGTTGTTTACGTACCCTCGTAGACCGTAAGTGGAAGCGTTATGACAACGCGGTTGATGTAGTCGTACGTCTTCACGATCGACCGATCCTAGCACCAAAGGTACGACACCTCCGCGATCTGCACACGTTCGGCTCGGTGACGTTCCACGAACTCACGATCCAACAGAGTGTCAAGGGAGAGCTTCGTCAGCACGGCGGCGTGATGACGGTGATGATGAAGCTACTGGCGCAGGGCTTCGCCTAAGCACTGCAACGATATGACCGAGGTGGATTATGGTGGAAGGGGGCACCGCACACGGCTAAGAGATCAATGATCAACTTGTGTGTCTATGGGGTGCCCCCTCCCCGTATATAAAGGAGTGGAGGAGGGGGAGAGGGCCGGCCTCCTAGGCACGCCCCAAGGGGAGTCCTACTCCCACCGGGAGTAGGATTCCCCCTTTCCCTAGTTGGACTAGGAGTGGAAGGAAGGGGGAGGAAGGAGGAAGGAAAGGGGGGGGGGGACGGCCCCCACCCAATTCAGATTGGGCTTGGGGGAGCGCGCCCCCTCCTATGCTCCCTTCTCCTCTCTCCCACCATGGCCCAATAAGGCCCATATACCTCCCGGGGGGTTCCGGTAACCTGCCGGTACTTCGGTAAATGCCCGATTTCACCCGGAACCATTCCGATGTCCAAACATAGGCTTCCAATATATCGATCTTTACGTCTCGATCAATTCGAGACTCCTCGTCATGTCCGTGATCAAATTCGGGACTCCGAACAACCTTCGGTACATCAAAACACATAAACTCATAATACCGATCGTCACCGAACGTTAAGCGTGCGGACCCTACGGGTTCAAGAACTATGTAGACATGACCGAGACACGTCTCCGGTCAATAACCAATAGCGGAACCTGGATGTTCATATTGGCTCCCACATATTCTACGAAGATCTTTATCGGTCAAACCGCATAACAACATACGTTGTTCCCTTTGTCATCGGTATGTTAGTTGCCCGAGATTCGATCATCGGTATCTCAATACCTAGTTCAATCTCGTTACCGGCAAGTCTCTTTACTCGTTCCGTAATGCATCATCCCACAACTAACTCATTAGTCACATTGCTTGCAAGGCTTATAGTGATGTGCATTACCGAGAGGGCCCAGAGATACCTCTTCGACAATCGGAGTGACAAATCCTAATCTTTATCTATGCCAACTCAACAAGTACCATCGGAGACACCTGTAGATCACCTTTATAATCACCCAGTTATGTTGTGACGTTTGGTAGCACACAAAGTGTTCCTCCGGTATTCGGGAGTTGCATAATCTCATAGTCACAGGAACATGTATAAGTCGTGAAGAAAGCAATAGCAATATACTAAACGATCAAGTGCTAAGCTAACGGAATGGGTCAAGTCAATCACATCATTCTCTAATGATGTGATCCCGTTAATCAAATGACAACTCATGTCTATGGCTAGGAAACTTAACCATCTTTGATTCAACGAGCTAGTTAAGTAGAGGCATACTAGTGACACTCTGTTTGTCTATGTATTCACACATGTACTAAGTTTCCGGTTAATAAAATTCTAGCATGAATAATAAACATTTATCATGATATAAGGAAATATAAATAACAACTTTATTATTGCCTCTAGGGCATATTTCCTTCACCTCTCCCTGTCGAAATCCCCGCCGACAACCACCCCCACCGTTGTTGCCATGGACTGGCAGCTGGCCATCGAAGATCTCGCCGGCAACAACCAGGAGCTGCGCGCGAAGTACAGGGAGATCGCGCGCTGGTTCCCCAGTCTGGCGATGATGAGGAACCACGTCCGCGGCCTGGTGAAGGTGATGACAGCTGTTGAAAAGCAGCGTGCCTTCCCTGCCGGCTACGCCGTCCCACCGGCGACCATTCTCCTGTGGGCGATGCGCGAGGTGCAGCGCTCCCCCGACCCCAGGCAGCGCGGCCGTTGGTGGATGTACCGCTCATCCACCACGCCGCCGGCCGCCGTGGATCACGTCACCGATGCCGTCCTTGCTCTCCCAGCCCCCATCAACAACGCCTACTGGGAGAGGCGCAATCCATGGGTCCTCGGGCCAGACGACGACTCTGAAGACGAGTCCTCCGGCGACGAGTCCTCTGACGATGATGAGGACGAGTCCTCTAACGACGAGGTGGAGGAGGTCATCGTACTCTCCGACGACGAGCCTGATGTGCAGCTGCTGGCTCCCGTCCTCGACGCTGTGGAGGGGGACAAGAACCTCCCAATCCACGTGGATGCGCTGCCGGAGGTCGCCGATCTCCCAGAGGTCATCGTCGTGAAGCAAGAAGAAGATGGCGGCGATGAAGATATGGTGGAGCAGGCGTCGGGCAAGAAAAAGAGGGCGGCGGTGAAGAAGACTGCGGTGCGCTGCTCCCAGCGCCTGAAGATGCTGAAGAAGGAGGACTGAGATGCTGCCTTCAGTTTCGTCAGTGTAAAAAAAATTCAGTTTCGTCAGTCCTGAACTTTCGTAAGTTCAGTAAGTTCAAATGTTCAGTTTGGTCAGCACTATGTGACTCCTAGGGCAGTTCTATCTCTGTTGAGTTACTTTGGTACCCTACTTGCTATCTATGTATGCCAGCAGTATGTCAGACTATGTATGCCAGCCTATCTATGTATGCAGGCACTATGTTTAGTTCTACTTGTTATCTATATTTAGTTCTACTTGCTATATACTTGCTATCTATGTTCAGTTCTACTTGCTATATACTTGCTATCTATGTTCAGTTCTACTTGGTATCTACTTGCTATCTATGTTCAGTTATTTGTCAGACTATCTAAGTTGGATATGGGCAACACTGACTATCTATGTTATCATTTCCAACTATGTCACTACTGTCAGTTAGCCACACATAATATATGCAGAGTAAAACAGTCTCATCATAGATAAAACATTCTTACTTACTTAACTAAGCATGAGTACTCACTTAGCATAGTAGGTCTTAACATAAAAGTCATTACATCATAGATAAAACCACCTAGTTCTTAAACCATAACAGTACCTCCCTCCCTCATACCATCTTGATTCAGGTTCTGAAAGCACATGAAACTTTCCCAAAATATACACCAAACATGCATGACATTCCAAGGCCAGCTATATATATAGGCCTACTAATTATTTACCCCACACAGCAAGCACTTCACTCATTCATAATTGCCTTGATCCTGTCCAGCTTATCTTTGCTGGCATGCCCAGCATTGAGCAGATCAGTAATCAGATACTCCAGCTTCTTCTTCTCTTGCTTAAGTAGGTCCTTGTCCCCCTCCACTTCCTTCATGGCCTTCCTCATGTTCTGAATGATATCTGCTTGGCTTTGAAGAATGCACCTTTTCTCCTTGGCAAGCTTCAGCTTTTCCATACTTAACTCAATCTTTGCCTGATCCTCAAGTTGTTTCTTCTTCTCATTTAGTTCATTGATTGCCTGACTGGTATAGTCCATGTCATGAGACATCTTGCCATCTTGATAGTCAAAAAGCTTGGATACATCTTCCACCAACTGGCTATAGTTGTTTAACAGGAAATCAATTTCCTTCTTTAGCTTGGCCACCTCTTTCTCATGGGCTTGTTTGTCCTTCACCCTCCCCAAGTTCTGCTCATGGTACATGTCCCAAATCCTTGTTAGGCACCTTTGTAGAATCTCTGGCCAAGGACCATCCACCCACTCCACAACCCCACAGTTGACACTAACATCCTACAGAAGCAATTATTTATAATTAAGCACAGAGCACCTAGTAACAAACTTAGTACAAATAACTCAAGCATAAACTCAATTCAGTTAACTGAAACCCTATGTTTACATCAATGCTCTCTGAATTATGCAAACATAATTCTTTGATACTAAGAACAGAACACCTTATTTAGCAGCAGAGATAAATTCATGTAACTTTGTTCTTTTCAGTTAACAACTATATTCAGTTAACACCTAACAGATATATTCAGTTCACAGTTCACATTTAACAGGTGTTCTCAGGTTCAGTCATTTATTGAATTCAGTTAACTAAAGATCTACTTTCACATATATGCTTCCATATGTATGGACTTTGAAGTTTCAGTTCAAAACTACAGCACACATCTCTGCACAACACACATCTCTGCACAACTTAATAGATGCTGCACCACACATCTCCAGCAGCAAAACACATCACACACCACACATCTCCACCAGCAAAACAAGTAAGCCTGCAAGATTTAATACCTGCTGCACAGGACAACCGAGATATCGCCTCCCAGTCAAGGCACCTTCAAAAGCTACCATCTTCTTCGGCCTCTGATGATGCATCATGCACGGCGGCAAAGATTCAGTGTAAGAACCACAGAAAGATGGATCCACCACACTGTCAGGGGTTTCCTGCAAAAGAAACTTGGAATCAAACCAAAAGCAACTTGGAATCTCCAATTTGGATGAACTAACCCTAACCCTAACTTTGTTCCACCATTATGCACTTACAAAGATTTGAGGATCCATTGAAACCATGCAGGTGTCCTCGTCCGAGCTCTCCTCGTCATTCCAGGACGGCATCCTCAAGTTCTACCGGCAGCAATGGTGGCGGCGGCAACGGCGATATGCTCAGAGCACCAGGGGGAGGGAGAGGATGAGGAGGAGTGACTGAGAGAGCGAGGAGGAAGAGGATGAGCGAGTGGCTGAGCTCGCTCTCACTTATTGGACCACCGACAGCCGCCGTTTCCGACCGCAGACGCGCCGTTAACACGCGGCGGGCGTCGGTTGGCCACCGTGGCACCTGAATCATGGGACCGGCTGGTCAATTTGGTGCTTAGCGCGGGCGCAGCGAGCGGTTTCGAGACTTGGTAGTTTTTTGCCACGGATTAGGAAAAAATGGTAGTTTTCCGCACAAAGTCGTAAAGTGGTAGTTTTCTGTCACGTTTTCGTGAAATGTGGTAGTTTTTGGTTAAATACTCGCGTATATATAACAAAAAGAAAAGTACTCTCCCTTTCTCCAAAAATAAGGACTATAACCTCAAGCCTGCTAGACGTCAACCGACTTATCCTTGGCAAGGATTAGCTGGGTCGTGCACCATCTGATCTACCCCTCGCCCTCCACTCACTATCTCTCTCCACAACCCTCCAAGGGAATGGCCTACTCCTGTGTCGCTGTCCTCACCAACAATGCATACATCCGCGGCAACCTACATGTTTCAACACAACATCACCCCGTCGTCGGCTTGCAGCAGTGCCACCATTGTCGCTCTGCATTCAGCTCCGCAGTCAAACAACAACCCGGCGCGTCCTTTTTGAAACATGGTGGTGCGATGACGACTGTAGGCTGACTGTGGGCTTGCAGCACGGCGGATGCTGGAACGCAATTGTGGTGGCGAAGGTGGCCTTTCAACCTGGCGACGCGACGACTATTGTTGCAAAACAAGAGTTGCAGCTCAGCACTGGCAACGACTGATGGTGCAACGCAGCGCGGGGAGGCAGAGGTGTCAAGGCATTGCAACGTAGTGTTTCACTTCCGTTGCAACACAACATCAGTGGCGCTTCAACTTGCGCTCGATGGTGATCTTGGTTGAAGGTGCAACGGCGGTGGTCGCGTCGCCTACCTCCTGGCTTGCAGCAACACGACTGCTGCAACGAGGGATGCAACAACGACGATGTCGCGGGCCAGGGAAGGTTGGTACGACGAGTGCCGCCCCTTTTGGCACCGGCGGTGCCTTTACAACAACGAGTGCTCCATCTTGCAGTTGCAGCAGCAGGGGAGGAGGGAGAGCTTGCAGAAGCGATGGCTCTAGCTTGCCGATATTTGACCCGATCAGGACGAAGGCAGAGAAAAGAAAGAGGTGCGGAGGAAGAAAGGGATGCTGAATGGAATTGCAATGTGGGGAACGGGAGGTGGAGCTGCGGAGAAAGACGAAGGAGAAACTCCAAAGAAAGTGATATCATATAAAGACCCGCTCCTTCTCTATGGGGTCGACTTATTCGCCACTTGTTCTTTTCTTATTTTTATTTTGGTCTTATTTATTTTTGTTAATGTTCCTTTTTCACCTTTTTGTTAGCTTGCAAAAACGTCTTATATTATGAGACAAAGGGGTAGGAGTTTATCATATTTGCCCATGGAACAAGAAATATTTTTGATGAGTCAGCTAGATATTTTACAAAACTGGATTAGAGATATTTTACAAACTTGGGTCATCTGAGCTTATTATTTGAGCAATAATCCTACAGCTACGAACGCTTACGTAAAGTTTTACATTACCTTCCTAACCAACTCTCTCTCCCCCTGATTTTCACGTTGGTGGGCCCCCGTCTTTCCCTATCTCCAATCAAAATTGTCTATGTTGCTAATTAGGTAAAACACGTAGCTCCTTGTATGTAGGTGTAGCATTACCATTATTTGAGTTGTCGGATAAAATTTCTATCATTCCTGTAGAGTGAATTGTGTGCTAACTAACTGAAATGAGCACGAAAACAATTTCCAAAATCATAAGGTGCAAATTATCAAAAAAAGATATCCTCTAAGAGTGATTGAATGTTCATGAAAGGAAACAGAAGAAAATGATTGAGGCCTCCCCCCTCCCCCTCTCCCGAGGGCGACTCGGGGGCGACCTAGGGTTCCGCCGCGCCGCCACCCCATTCCCTCCTTCCTCGCCGCTACTGGAGGTGGTCGCCCCCCCGGCAGCTGCTAGTGAGGGTGGCGGCGAGGCCTTCAGCCGCTCCCTTTTGGCGGTGAGGGCCCGAATCTGAGGCGGCGACCTTGGAGTGGTGTGGACAGCTCTTCCCCGGCGGCGGGAGGTGCTCGTCGGTGAGATCGGCCGGTTCCCCTCAGCTGCGCGGCCAGCGAGGTCCCGGCGGGCGGTGGTTGTGGCGTGGGGAGGCCTCGAGCTCCCCCGTCAGATCTGAGACGTTCCACTCCAGAACACGTTGCTCAACCCCTGACCGCCCCTGGATCTCTGGCGTGCGCGCCTACTAGTGTTGTTGGCTGGTCCGGTGGGTGGCGACAGGGAGCATGTCCAGGGGAAACCCTTGACCGTCAGTGGTGGTCACGGCGTCGATGGCGTCCCGGATGCCATTCCCTCCCTGGTGGTGACGTCGAGGTTCATCTTCCTTGCCTCACCCCTTCTTCGGTGCCCGGGTGAAAACCCTAGCCTTTGTGGCTGGGCGGCGATGGCGCTACGGCATCGTCACCTTCCTGAAGGCGCCGCCTTGGGCATGGAGATGGTAGGTGCTCGCGGCATGCTCGACTGGTTCCTAGTGGCAGCCCTTCTTTCTGCACCGTCGTTGCTCTGGGTCGAGTTCAGTGTCTCTTCCGGGTGTTGTGCCCCTCCCAAGGTGCTCCAGTGAGTCCGGCGGTGCGGCGCCCTCGAGCCTAGGTGAGAGGAGATAGGGGTCCCCTCTCCGGCGACTGCAATGCCTTGGTGGTGTTGGGGACTGTTCCTGGTGAGCTCTGGCTTCGTCCTGTGGCTGTGATGCTCTCCTTCTGGTCGTGTCTCCGGTGGCGACTCCGTCCCTTTGCAGCGCTCTGTTGTGCATCGTGTTAGGGGCGTCGGCGATTCCTCTGCTTCGGGCGCACTGATGGGCGAGATTGTGGTGTTGTAGCTTCGGTTTCGAGCATCCCTGTCGTTTGCTTAGCTTCCTCACCTTGTACCTGTCGTCTGGGGTTGCATCCCCATTTTCTTCTTCTTTTTCTGTTATGTTTGTATGTTGCTGTTCGTTGTATCCTGGACGGTTGATGGCTTTGTTAATTCAAAGTCGGGTTAGGTCAAGCCCTTCTCGGGCTTGGCCGGGCCTTTTCTCTAAAAAAAAATAAAAATGAATGTTCATCCTGAAGGAGATCCATCCTCTTGAACATGTGTCTCTCACACAAACATGTTGAAATGCTCTCCAAATAGCAGATTTAACTGGATAAACACATAAACAAAATAACATTAGCTGCTAATATGTGGAGAATACCAAGACTAGAGTGACAGTCATACATGACACATCCATTAGCTCAGAAATAAGGAAGAGTTTCAGAATTCCGAAGCCTAAACTGCAGATCGCCTTTTCCTTTTTCAGCATAGTTATTCCAGATTCTTTACAACCATTTTTAGATACAGACAAGCCACACATTTTTAGACATCTGCTTGATTTTCGCACTAGTGGCATTACCACACTGTACTATGTATACAAGCCATGCGTCATAAAATGCATTATTTTGCAAGTCCACAGCTTTAATTTTCTCATCTACACTTTTGTGGAAAGCCACACACTGAAAAGTTAGCATTGAACCAGCTACTGCGAGGAACCATCGATCAAGATGGGGGGCCGATGGAGGCATGGAGCCACCGAAGATCAAAAGCATAAAAGCATCAAATGAGTTCTACACACCTTTAATTATAGTGGTAGTTTCTAGTATACAACTGCACAACTGCAGAGCAACTGAAAACCAGAGAGTCTTACAAATAGATTTATTTTGGCACATACTCCCTCCGTACGTCTAGATACATCCGTTTGAGCGTCAACTAATCCCGGACGGATGGCGTAGCATATAAGCTGAATGAATAGCTGAAAAATGGAAAAGGAGTGTCCTTTTATTCTCCCCAAAAAGGCGATTAAGTTGATGAACATCTAGCGTCCTGCCAAGGTCGTCAAACTAGCGGTGTTAACCGAGTTATCTCTTCCTTCTTCCGCTTCATGTTTTTTTCCAACGAAATATAAAGGTTGCTTCGGTGTTGGAAGTGGCATGACCTCGTTGTCCAGCATAGACACGACGAGCGACATCAGTGGCCTAGCACTTGGGCTGTCCTGGACGCACAAGAGACCGACGTGGATGCACAGTGAAACTTCATGCAATGAACAGCTCTTCAGAAGCACCGTGTCCAGGAAATCCCTTGTGTTTCCGTCCTTCAATAAGTTCCATGCCTGAAACACGGTCCAGGATAATAAGTTCAGAGTATTTGCTTGTTTTCGGGATAATCAATTCCAAAGCATTTCATAGCACTTACATAATCTATGAGGTTTCGAAAATCCATTATAAGATGATGAGGTGAGCTGATCTTTAATCCACTCACGACCTCCAGTAGCAGAACACCATAGCTGTAGGCATCAGATTTGACAGAAAACACACCTTTCATCGCATATTCAGGTGACATGTAACCGCTGTTTGATACAAATAATTTCAGGAACAAGTATGAAAAACTTAAATGAGTTCACACATATAAATAAAACTTACCTGAGAAGATTTGAGGCGTTCAATACTTAAGAAACTTTTTGGTAATTAAACATTCACAATACTGTATAAATAATATAGTTTAATGCAGGAGTTACTCACTATGTCCCGACAACATGTCTAGTATTTGCTTGTTGCTGGTTGTCACCAAAGATCCTTGCCATGCCAAAATCTGATATTTTGGGTCTCATATCCGCATCCAACAAGATGTTGCTTGCTTTGAGATCTCTATGGATTATAGTCATTCTTGAATCTTCGTGGAGGTATAATAGTCCTCTAGCTATCCCTTTGATTATCCTAAACCTTGTTGGCCAATCAAGCATAGACTTTATAGCATCATCTTCATGCCGAAAACAGAGCATGTGAAACTATGTTAGTTTTAAAATCAGGCATGCTCCAACTCAAGAATCATTATAGGTCATTAGGACATACCAAACAGTAAGTAGTCTAAGCTTTTGTTGGGCAAGTACTCGTACATCAGCAGCTTCTCATCTCCATGGATACAGTAACCAAGAAGTCTAACTAAGTTTCTGTGTTGCAGTTTTCCGATAAGAACTACTTCATTTACAAAATGCTCTATTCCTTGGTCAGAACACTTGGTAAGCCTTTTAACAGCAACTTCTCCGCCACCTTCCAGTATTCCCTATGTGGTGGCATAACTCAGATTAATATCCACCGTTGTAGTTATCAAAGAGAAATTCATGTTACCTTGTATACTCTGCCGAAGCCACCTTTTCCAAGCACATTGGAGTCGGAGAAATCATTCGTAGCAGCGACAATGTCTGGAAAGCTAATCCGCAGAAATTCTGAATTCTGATTGTACGCTTCATCAGAATTGCTCAGTTGTCCTTGCATCCCAAAATCCATGTGTCCCTTGTTCTGGCGCCTGCCTGTCAGCAATTAACATCAATTATGTTAAACACCGTTGCATCAACATGACATGCATTGGGTACATAATCGACTCTTGTTCAACCTCTCAACTTGCGCATCCAGATAAGATACATGCACACAAGTATCAGTAGGCTTGCAATGACTGGGAGTACAATCTTCAGCGCGCCAGTCTTCTTTTTGCTGACTGCAAAAATATATACCATGAGATAACAATTCCTACTGAAGAAGTGTGTGTTAGTGTTGAGTTTAGGACATCTGCGATGCTCTGCATATGTCACGTTTAATTTATATCCATGTCAACTTCTGGTTGAGTGGAATGAGTAGAAACTAAATATATGATGTTCGGTGTGATACTGTATCTCTCACAAAATGGAGTAAGATACAACAAAAAAGGATGAACTGGGGCAGTGGCGGAGCTTCATGGGGGCCAACCTGGGCCATGGTCCCCCAGCTCATAAGAAAATATGTGTATATACCTTAGTATTAGGCCTATTTATCCACTAAAAATCATTCCAAAGCAATTATGTTTGCCCCCCGATTTTGGCTCAAGCTCCGCATTGCACTGGAGAGCAGGTTGTGTGAAATTGTCTGCGGACACCACTGGTAAAATTGACAAACTCTGACGAAGTGGATTCTAAATGAGAATTATGGAGGAGTCAAATATGAAAACAGAACTGCTTTTGATGCAAGCTGGATAGAACACAGGTGGTAGTACCCACAGACCAGGATTATTGTTGGTAATATATGCAAGAACAAAATATATAGTCTAAGGTTTATTATGGTTATCATCCAGAAGTATAGTTCCTGATCTGCCTTAACACTTCAACGATGCTCGATGCACATCATAGCTTCAATTGAAGGTAACTGAACTGCGGCGTGCTTTAGCTGTAGCAGCCAACTTGCAGCAACCTTAGTCCTATAATTGTAATTGTAGTAACAACCACCTTAATAAAACTTAGGCCAGTGGGCACCCAATTACACCATCTAAGAAATAAGGTGGGCAAGAAGCAAATACCTGCCAAGCTGGGAATCCTTAGGTACAGATTCTCACCAAGACCATCACGACGCTTCGAGGTGTCAATAAGCTCCCCCATCCAAACTAAGCACCTCGACTGGTCTATAGTCCTGCCGATACTAGTCAGGTTAGCATAAGCGTATGCAGTGCATGAGCAGTTCCGGCTGCATTCTGCTGTGCATTGGTCGAAGCTTCTATTCCTAATGTACAAAAAATTGTCAGGCGTCTTCGTGTTAGGCAAGGTGACGAAACTATCTTCTTCACTACAATGCAGCTCCTTCTTTCTCCAGCATCCTACGGAAAAGTCGAGACCATCAGACTCAAACCCATCAAGACACTTGCATGTCGGAACAGCTTGAGTGTTATCGCAGTAGCCGAACGGGCCACACGAGGCATAGCGGTCGCAGTTAGGAGTGGGGTGCTCTGAGAAAACATCCCAAGACGACGAGTTTCCGTTCCATGTCAGGAGCTTCACCATGCCCGTGTAGTGCAGCAACACGCGCATACTTGGAGTGCCTTTGGAGACAGTGTACGTCAAGTAAAAATCATCCCCTCTGCTTTCAATGTTTTGGTACATGATCGGGCCAGAGTTGCCCTGATACACCGCATAGACAAATACACCATCCAACGCAGCTCTGCGCCAGTACGGTCTTGTCCCATTCCAAGCGAAGATCTGGAGGCTCGAGTCACCACCCAGGGAGTAGTTACTCGTAGATGGGTCATCAGGGCCCCTCCAGGCGACGAGGTGATTGGCGAAGTTGGTGTAGTTCTTCAGCGGCAAACTCATATTCGGGAGCATGGTGTCGGTTGGATGATGGAAGCTCTGCCATATATCTGTGCCATTCGGCGACCTGATGACCAAGTTCCCGGAGTCGAGCAAAATAGCAACAGCTTTGAGGCCATCGGCAGCGATGTTGTTCGTTGTTGTCCAGAGAGTGCGGCCTTTGGAGTCTGACAAGACAAGGTTAGATCCATTGGTCAGAACCAACTTACCATGAGAACTGCTGGCGATTGGGTTGTCGCGGTTTGCGACCCACACGTATGTTCGCTCGGGGATGTGGTGGTACCATATGCCGATGTATGAGTTTGCCGTTGAGTTTGTCAGGGAGAAGAAGCCGAGAGCAAAGATGCCACCATTTGAGACGAGCTTGTCACCGGGTGAGAGTGGCTTTGCCGGTGTTAGGCGGTCATCGGACTTGCAGAAACAAATCAATAACAGGAGGACAAAAACTGGGAGGGGAGTCATCCCCATTAATAAGGCCTTCTTCTACATATGCTTGTGAAGAGCAAAGCAAGGAGATGGGATGCAGATGCTTGGGACTGTTTGCTTGGAGGGTTCAAAGTTCAAACACACTAAGGTAGAAAGGCGAACACGGCTCGGAGATTTGGTATTCCTGATGTAGCTGCTGGTCACATTAACATGAGTTTTCATATCCAATAAGTCCTCCTAGTCCTAGATGTGATAGGAAAGGCATTGCGGGTGGTCTCCGTGAGGAACTGAAGATCAAGAAATTGCCAATATCTTCTCACGGGCTACATTATTGGCTGTGTTGCCTGACTGCATCAGGCAAAGAGAAACTGACCTGTCCCTGTTTGCAGACATCGGCCGGCAACGGTCACAGTCGTCATGAAGAAATATGTGCCATGGCGGTCCGGGGACTGGACTTGCACGGCAACCAGGCAAACTAACACCGCATGCACTGCCAGAAATATCCAGAATTGATATCTCAACATCCAGCATCCTTGCCGTTCGATGGCAACAACCAAGGGTTCACAAGTACTGTACAGACTACACGACAGAACGAAAACAGGTGTGCTACAAGAAATGAGTTACCATCAGGTGGAGCTCCGCCGGGGTAGCTCGCGGCGGGTTGGAGGTTGGCTTGGTTATCGAACCTGGGTATCTGGTGGGACGAACGCCCGGGACGCTGAACGCGGGGCGAGCCGTCGGAACTGGAGGCGGCAGGGGAGGGTGACCGCGGTGGCGCGATGGGGTGCCGGTCGCCTGCTATTGCCGGCCTCGGGAGAGGAGGTGGTGGAAGATGAGTCGCAGGAGACGCGCATCACGAGCAGGACAGCGGCGCCGGCGGCGGCGGGTCAGCAGTCGAGACGGCGGCCACCGCGCATCAACTTTTTTTTTTTAGGGGTACCGCGCATCAACTTCCACCGGTAAAAGTTCGGCTTTCGGCCCGTCACGTTTCTCTCTATCACCCAGCCCAAACTATATAAACAGAGGAGGTGTCTCGCGGTATGTGGACCCTGCCCACAGAAATTACGGCCCAGTCCCTCTCACAGACACTATGCGGCCCGCTCAAAACACAAAAAACGTATGCGGCCCGCTCCATGTGTACCTCGTCTCTCTCTTATACCGGGCGAAAGGGCGACGGCTGCCGAGATCCGCGACGCTCAGCCCCAGCCTCGCCGCCGCTGCCGGGGATAGCCGGGGCCCGGGGCACGTACGCCTAGATTAGGGTCGAGGATGTTCGGGATACGGGCGAGCGGCGCGGCGGATGGGCACCTGTACGACGACCTGGATGGCACCGCCGTCCTGGCGCTCCTCGACTCCCGCTGCGACGTCGATAAGGTCGACGCGTTCATAGCGTCAAGCGTCTACGCCGACCATGTCTCCCCGCAGGTCCGGCTAGCGTCCCCCTTGTCTCTTCTCGTTTCATCTCATCTCATCTCACGCCGCGGATTCGGGCGACTGAATTGCGTGACGTGCCGGCGTAGTCGCTTGAGGTGAAGAAGCTCGTCTACCTCTACCTGCTCCACTACGCCCAGAAGTAAGCTCAGCCCCTCCCCCTCCCCCTCCCCCTCATCCGCACTCCTCCGCGCCTGTCATAAGTTGAGCCAAATCCTTAATAGATTCGTTTGCAATTTTTTCCCTGTGATTAGTTGAGACAGATCGGAGGTAATTAGCCAGGTTATGGAACGGGTTGTTAAAGAAACAATCTCTTCTTTAGCAAAAACAAGTTCCCTCGATGCTTGGACTGGACCATGAAACTGCTGGCATTGCAATGTTTGATATGTCAAAATATAATCTTCTAATGTTGTGCACACTTGTATTTAACACTCGTGCACAATCTTGATTCTAGCTGCGAGTAATCCTAGTCGAGCAGACATGATGCGTTTGCATTCAGGCAAACTTGTCTAAGGAAGTCTGAAACCTGTACAATGCTTCTCCAGTGAAAAACTTTGTCTGCGTTCATCATAGTGCATGGAATGAAAAACCTGACAAAATTAAATCGTGGCTATGGGTGATCCTAGTCCTACTCCTGCCAGAGCAGACTTGAGTTTTGCACTCGGAGGTTAGGAACTACAATATGATGTTGCATTTTAGTTGTCTGAAAAAGTTTGAACCATATGCGTTGCTTCTCTAGCGAAGAAACTACGCCTGTCCCCAGTATAGTGCAGTGAGTGAAAGCATCGAGCTTTGCTTTGTGTTTGTGTGTGTGTGCAGCGAGTGAAAGCGTCGAGCTTTGCTTTGTGTTTGTGTATGTGCACGGGAGGCTGATGGCGCTGTCCGTGGCTATGGCTAACTACTGAGTATTCGTTATGGTTAGATGGTAAAGGTAGCTTACCTGATAAGATCTGACCAGTGCACCATGCTTGCACGTTGTGTCCAATAATAGTGGTAGCATATATGGCTTTGGTATAATAACTGACTAGCTCAGTTCTCACATACTGAACTAGAAAGAATTTACGAGTGTCAGTAAGCTCATCACCTGAGAGATATGCCCGTCTTATCTCAACGGAATCGACAATAGTCTTATTTACTTGGGGAGGAGGGGGGGGGGGGGGGGGGTAACTTTTTTACAGAAGAGGAGAATAATTTTTGGTATATAAGGATGTTTGCATCACAAACTTGTTATAGTTTCTTGGTTGATTGGATGTATAAGTTTAGGATTGGAATAATATGATTTCTTGTTATAGTTTCTTGGTTGTTTCTTTAGAGAATCTCTAGCGGATACCCTAAACTTAATTTCCCAAACCTTCTCCCTATCCCCAAAAGTCAAATTTTTTGAAGGATTGAACTTTTCCTCAGCTAGTAGATGCCTTCAACTTTAATTCCCTATAATTGACATTTGATTCACGCAATTTATCGAACACTTTGCCTGTGAGCAAACCGCCTACACACATTGAGCTAAATCCATCGCACACACAATGAACTTGCTAAACCCATCATAAACCCATTGAAACAAACCATTGGCAGCTTTGGATTATTAAACAACTAAATCAAATGATCACATAGATTCTAGCAAAATAAATCATTGACATGGTTGGTGCTGTTGTACGTATGGAACACCACAAATCAAATCCAACCCAAGTAAAAAGCTAGCGTCTCTAGTTTCTCACCAAATCTACACCGCAGCTGGCTCTCACTTGTCATCCTCTCCCTTTTCTCTCTTGTCGACAAGTGGGCCCTCCTCTCCCTTTTCTCTCTTGTCGACAAGTAGGCCCTACTGACAGGTTGAAATTAGCATGTACCACTTCAGTGTGTAAATTAAGGCATATTTGTCTTGTCGACCCCCTTGGTGCAGTTATGTTTAATCGGGCAGGCCCGTTCTAGCCCATTTAACTTTTTCTGAAATCCAAGAAACTTCCAAAAAACATATTTAAACAACTGCAACTCCAAATCATTTCATTCTTTTTCCTAAATTCATCTAAATTTCCCTCTTTCCAAAGATACTACTTTTGTAAATTAGAGCCCTTTGCATGTACTGTTTATCGATTTTGTGCTAATTTTTATTTTTCTTGCATGTAGAAATGTTATTTTTAGGAAGATTCAAGGGTGTTCGAGTAGTGACCAGAAGCATTGAAGATTTTGCTATGCGAGGCAAGCAACCTACTTTGATCATGGTGAACCCATATTTGCATACACACTTAGAATTATTTTTCATGCATAAGGTATTGTTTACTATTATTATTGCCATGGTAAGTAAATTAGCCAGGGTTTAGCTATGACCTATGTGCTTGATATTGACACCCCCTTCCACTGGTCACAAATAAATGTGTCACAGGTGCAAGTTTAATACTCCCTCTGATCCATATCAGTTGTCGTTGATTTAGTACAAGGATCGGAGGGAGTAGTAATCTTTGGCTAGTCATAATGGGAAGTAACTTAGAATAGTAACATGCATATGTTACTAGTCTATGTTACTACCTTCATAATGGGTAGTAAAATATGTGTGGTATCATGCAAGTCTTCATTTATTTAGATATAGTCATTTTGCCTTGGATTGCCTTATGTTACGGCAAACACCTCTCTCCTCATTAACCACTTGTCACATAAATAAACTTGTCTTCGGATGTGTTACGTTACTAGCTAAGTTACTCCCCTATGACCAGCCTTAGCCATGCTAGTCACATAAATCATAGGACTTGGGAATAATATTTGTTGCTCATAAATGCATTAAAAAACCAAGGGTACCACTAATGCCCATGGGATGATTCTCAAAATAAGCTTTTACAAAATGGAGATTAAGTGGAGATGTTATCAAAAGGCGCAGTGTGCAAGGGCTGATAGTCACACAAATCTTACATGGGCAAGCACAAACGGCGGATGGGTGGGGAAAGCTAGCTCACAAAGGAAGTCGGTGATAGGATCTGGCGCACCCAAATCGGCACCAGCCACAAGCCCAGGCGTGGGCACGTCCATGTCGGGGAATACATGGGCCAGAGGGATGGTCTCGGCCCAATCAGGCAAAACGACTGGGATTGGACTGGAAGGCCCAGAACCCGGTCCTTCCGCGTGTGCTTCGTTGGGATCTATCTCCAGGAGAGACATGATTGAATCCTTAGGACCACCGAGGTTCTCCATCCTAGAAAACACGGCGGTCTCTATCATCTGGCGCTGCACCACTGCCTCCCGCTGTGTGTACTGGCCAGCCTCCAGCGCTCGCTGCAAATCAGTATCATTGGTGGGGCAAGCAACAGGAGTTGGGTCTTCCGAAAGCATCTGACGAGGTTCCACTTCTTGGTTGGTCATCGGTGACCAGCGCATGCAGCCCACACCTTCCACAGGTCCCGCCGCAGCAGCTAGCGGACAAGCGAGCGTCTCCACCGAGAAACCTTGCCAAGCAGATCGATCATTTGGCCGCCGCCGAAGCTTTCATAACGATCACCACTGTGACCTCCACCTCCGAATCTGTGGCTGCCATCCCTCCTGGATGGCCTACCGTCACCAGAGCATTGGCCATGATCTCCGCCGCCGAGGTGGTGACCACCACCTCCAGACCCGCCATCTCCATCTCACCTAGGGCCAAGCCGAGAATGCGCACTTGCTCTTGGTGGCGTCGCTGGAGATGTCCCGTGCTCTAGTCCCAAAGTCCAATGGTAACGCCATTCCCGTGGCCCCTCCTCGGAACGTGATTCCGACGGGATGCCGCTGATGTTGCTTTGCTCACTTCTGCTATTCGTTGGACAAGACACAAGTGCATGACGGAAGTCAATCACCCTGTCAAGGTGAAGCAGAACTTTGTACTCAAGCATCTTCAAGGGGCCCGATCTTCTCATCGGCTCGGCCTCGACACCCAGCTCCGGACAATGGAACAAGTGCGCAGGCTGCTCTACCTGTTCCTCCAGCTGCAAGTCACCTCGGGTGGCAAGCCTGTTGACATCTCCCATCCACACCCAGAGGCGCATGCACGCGGGAGGAGGGTTCAGCATCAGGAGGGACTTGCTGAAACATGGAAAAGGTCATGCGGGAAGTATCCGCTTGAGGAGGTACCTCTGTTTCAGACAGGAAAACGACGGGCCAAATTTTGTATCATGGAAGGCCAGACACGCAGGCTTAGACCCGAGAGTCAATGCTTCTATGAAGCCCATTTAATAGTGAAGCTTGATAAAAAGTGTGAACTTTGGTATGTCAGCAGTTTCGTCAATGATCACAGCCACGTTCTTGCAAGATCAGACGAAGTCCCGTTTCTCCGCTCTCATAATCCGATCAAAGAATTTCAGAGAGTAGAAATCTTAGCTATGGCAGGAGCTGGGATCAGAAAACGCATTATTTTTGACAACTTCATCAACAAGTATGGGTCATATGCTAAGGCATGGTTTGGGAGGAGGAAGCTGTATAATATGTGCTACAGGGAGAAGATGAAACTGTTTGCACAGGGTGATGCTGCACTGCCATAGGAATCATGATGAGGACAGTGATCTAGATTTTTTTTTCTTTGAGCACAGTATTGATGTTGAAGGTAGGCTCAAAAACATGTTCTTGTGTGATTCACAGTCACGTCGGGATTATCTTACTACGGTGATGCGACCATCTTCGACAATACGTACAAGATGAACAGGTATGGAATGCCGTTCATCCCTTTTGTGGGTCTGAACAACCACCGTCGCACTACGGTATTCGGTTGCGCCATTGTTTCAGACGAGACTGAAGGTACGTATGATTGGCTACTTCAGATGTTCTTGAAAGCTCATTGCCAGAGAAGCCCAAGTCTGTAATTACCGATGGAGATGCCATACACATAGACGATGCCACGCGTCAGGAATCACCTTCCTGATAGCCCTTATCATCGCTGCATCTCCATCAGTAATTACGAACTTGGGCTTCTTCTGTCAGTGAGCTTTCAAGAACGTCTGAAGCAGCCAAGCATACGTATCTTCAGTCTCGTCTGAAACAATGACACAACCGAATACCGTAGTGCGACGGTGGTTGTTCATACCACAAAAGGAATGAATGGCATTCCATACCTGTTCATCTTGTACGTACTGTCGAAGACGGTCGCATCACCGTAGTCAAGATAATCCCAACGTGACTGCGAATCACACCAGAACATGATTTTGAGCCTGCCTTCAACGTCAACATTGTGCTCAAAGAAAAAATCTGGATCACTACCCTTTCTAGTCATCATGATTCCTATGGCAGTGTCAGCATCACCCTGTGAAAGCAGTTTCATATTCTCCCTATAGCACATATTATATAGCTTCCTCCTCCCAAACCGTGCATTAGCATACGACCCATACCTGCTGATGAAGTTGTCAAAAATAATGTGTTTCTGATTCTAGCTCCTGCCATAGCTAAGATCTCTCCTCTCTGAAATTCTTTGATTTGATTATGAGACCGGAGAAACGGGACTTCATCCGGTCTTGCAAGAACATGGCTGTGATCATCGACGAAACTGCTGACATCCAAAGTTCACGCTTTTTATCAAGCTTCACTATTAAATGGGCTTCGCAGAAGCATCAATTCTCCGGTCTAAGCCTACGGGTCTGGCCTTCCATGGTACAAAACTTGTCCTGTCATTTTCTTGTCCTGGAATAGAGATACCTCCTCAAGCGGGTACTTCCCGCATGACCTTTTTCATGTTTCTGCAAGTCCCTCCTAGTCATTTGTTTTGAAGCAAAGACCAAAAGGAATAGTAACTTGAGAAGTTGGAACAAATAATTGTGATAACCAAGAATTATATTACCAGGTAACAGCATGTACTGCATTTTTCATTCACGGTTACACATGTGGGATCTTGCTTGAATTGCACTACCTCCTGAGCTATTGTTTCTGCTTGTCTGGAGTATCGATCATATGTAGAGTTCCGGAGACCTGATGTCGACGGCACATCACCTTTACCTTATGATCTGATGACCAATGTGCTAATTTGAAGGTCTCTTTGAGCAAGCGAGATGTGTTTACTGTGTGGCCATGCAGTCATGTCAGCAACGACAGGAGAACATTTGAGTGTCTGAGCAAGCGAAGCGAGATCCGCGTGTTAAGTCGGGGGACAGTGACTTAATTGGTGATTGCTAGTTTGCTACTGATGTTCATGCGTGACCAGCACTGCGTCTGTACGCAGGTTGTCCTAGCCCCCAAGTGTGTGCAGCGCACTCCATCTTGTTGTGTGGCTAGCCGAGGCCCTCTTGCTTCGGTTGTTCCATCGGTCCATCTCACGGCACTTTGTGTTAATGACATGCTTGCGTGCACATAGGCATCATCTGTTTTGAGGACTTTCACACGATTATTCACGAGTTCTTAGGATTTCCATTTAGGAGATTAAGGGTTCTCAGGTAAATGCTATCTTCGGGATTGGCTTCTGCAGCCACGACTTGGGCCCTTCGGAATGTTAGGAGCAAAGCTTTGATTGAGGGATTGTTCATCAAGCATCCCAGCTGATTGCATATACAAAATTATCAACATTTTGCAGCTGTGGAGACCCCTATGAAGGAGGAAGGACGCGCCATTGCCTGAGCATTACCGCGTTGGTTTCTTTCATGTTTCTATTTACTGCTTCAGCCCGTACCATACTTATGTTCTATGACTTTTATCTTTAAAGCCTCCTCTTTTCTAAAACCACAAAAGTTTGTAACCCAGGCATGACCAGGCAGCTTCCTTCACTTGGCCAGGTGAAAACAAATGCTGAAACTGATGAAGTGCATGGAGCAAGGAGACTGTATTTACAAACACGACTTGCGTGTTGACAACAATCTATTCAACAGTATACTTATTGCCTGTATGCAAACATGAATTGGTAGGAATCGCTCAACTGCAGGTTTTTTAGTAGTTTACGGACAAGGAACAACATAACTAATAAACATTTAACATCCCTCCAGTGTTGTGATGGTCATTTCATTCTGAGTATCAGATCTTCCCATGTATTTTCTCCGGTCTTCAGCTTCATGATTCCGTAACGTAAAATATGCAGGTTTCTCCGGGATCGGAAGCGGGGCTGTGTCATTCTCTAGCATGAAAACAATGGATGACATGAGTGGCCTAGCATTTGGATGGTCTTGAACACATAAGAGTCCTATGTGAACACATCGTAAAACTTCATCAAGTGGACAACTCTCTACAACCGACGAGTCCACCAATTCACTTGCATTTCCATCAACCCATAAGCTCCATGCATGAATCAATAGAATAAAAAAATTCTTGTCAAGTTATTATGAGTGCTTAAACCGCTGAAAATTATAATGTTCCAGTGATACTTATGTAAGATATAAGGTTTGGAAAGTCCATTATGAGATGGGGTGAGTTAATCCTTAACCCGCTTACAATCTCCAATAGCAGAACCCCAAAGTTGTAGGTGTCAGACTTGACAGAAAAGTAACCTTCCATCGCATATTCAGGAGACATGTAACCACTATTTGAACAATTCCAAGGAAAATATATTAGCTATAATTTAAGGAAATACCACACTGAGCATAGCTGGTGCATGAATATTACTCACTATGTCCCAACAACATGCTTAGTGTTTGCTTGTTGCTCATTTCCTCCAAAGATCCTTGCCATACCAAAATCAGATATTTTAGGACTCATTTTTGCATCCAACAAGATGTTGCTTGCCTTGAGATCTCGATGAATTATTGTTAACCTTGAATCCTACAGGAGATAAAGAAGCCCTCTCGCTATCCCTTTAATGACCATGAACCGGGTCAACCAATCAAGCACCGGTTTTTTTGTAGCATCTTCCAGAATCCATGCAAAATGAGATGTATTGTGAGCCATAGTGAAACCCTTGCTTTAGTCAATGTAATTTTTTTAAGCACATAAGTTAGAACATACCAAAAAGGAAGGCATCCAAACTCTTGTTATGCAAGTATTCGTAGATGAGTAATTTCTCATCTTCATGAATGCAGTAACCAAGAAGCCTAAACTAAGTTTCTGTGCTGCAATTTGGCAATTAGAACTACTTCAGTCCTAAACTCCTCAATCCCTTGCCCAGATCCCATACTAAGCCTTTTGACAACAATTTCCTTGCCACTTTCCAACATTCCCTACATGAGCACATCATTTTTTAGTTTAACAAAGAGCACCAAAAATATTTATTTTTCAGAAATTTTAAAGTTAAAAATGTTTATTACCTTGTACACTTTTTCGAAACCACCTTTTCCAAGCATGTTGTGATCAGAGAAATAGTTTGTTGCAATGAGAATGTCTTCAAAGCCAACAGAAGCATTCAAGTGTTTTAGCTTATGTTTGTTTTGAACTTTTTTGCTACTTTTACCTGACATGATAGTTTCATAATATTGTCTCAAATGAATCCTTGATTAATATTTCTTTCTGAGAGAAAAGGGTTAATGAGAAGTTATTCTACCTCTTGACTTGCATCCAAGGTATATGCATGTGAATATCAACGGACATGCCACAATCGGGAGTACAATCTTCAGTTTAGCTATCTTTTTCTCATCAATTGCTGATTTATAGTCCACCAAGAGAATAATGTCATACATTTGCTGCAAGTGTCATATTTACCGTGAATAATGCAACATTGTAACATCTCATGTACTGCAAACTCTAGGTAAATAATCATTACTTTGTACTGATGTAGAATTATCTGATGACACCAAAAAAGCTAGCATATAGGATTTATCTATTACCATATGAAATCGATAAATCGACTAAACTCTGATGAACTGGATGCCAATTGATGACATGATCCTAAAGAAGCAGAATCTGAAAACAGGACTTCTTTCGATGTAAGGTGGGGATAATACAGTTGGCAGCACTGAACAAGCCAGGAATGAAACAGATAATATATGCAAGAACTGGGTAACATATTAATTCAAATTCTATCATCATATCTGATAGTACCATATTCAACATGGATCTGTAAAAGGAGAGCACCAGTTGCACAATAGAGGTTCAAATTCCATTGAAGTAAATTGCAAGTGTGCAACCGTGACTTGCTATTGTAGTAGCCACCATACAAACTTACATCAATAGGCAATCAATCTAACTAATCTAACTGCATAAGCATTAAGAGCATTAAGATGGGTAAGGAATGTCAAATATCGGATGAGCTGGAAATACGGAGGTAAAGATTTTCAGTAATACCACCAGCAGGCTTCCCAGTGTTAACAAGCTCCCCCATCCAAACCAAGCACCTCGAACTATCTCCAATTGTGTCCAGACTACTCACGTTGGCATATGCGTAAGCAGTGCATGAGCAGTTGCTGCTGCATTCTGTTATGCATTGCTCGAAGCTTCTATTCCTGATGTACGTCAGGCGTTTTCATGCCAGGCAAAGTTATGAAACTATCTGCACCATCACATTTCAGCTCTTTCTTTCTTTGACATCCTCGGGAAAACTTGAGGCCATCAGACTCAAACCCATCGAAAAAAAGACTCAAACCCATCGAGGCACTTGCAAGTTGGAATCACTTCCGTGCCATCACAGTAGCCAGATGGGCCACACGAATCATATCTATCACACTTAGAACTGGGCTGCTCCACGAAAGCATCACTAGTAGAAAACAGGGCTTTGCTTGGGGCTTGGCCAGCCCATTAGTCCCGGTTCAGTCACGAACCGGGACCCATGGGGGCATACGTCCCGGTTCGTGAGCCTAGGGGGCCGGCCGGGGCCTCGTGGGCATTGGTCCCGGTTCGTCTGGACCCATTTGTCCCGGTTACTGGCACAAACCGGGACCAATGGGCCTCGCTCCTGGCCCACAGCCATTGGTCCCGGTTCGTGGCTGGAACCGGGCCTACCCCCTTCTGTCCCGGTCCCAGCCACGAACCGGGACCAATGAGGTCGCTATATATACCCCCTCGCCACGGCAGAGCAGTCCATAGTGCTCTGTTTTTTCTGGCCGACAAGAGGAGGGCATTTGGGTGCTCTAGCTCACCTCCTATGCACATGAGGTGTTCGATGAAATGCCCGAGCCACACTAGTTAAGCTTTCTCCTCTCGAAGCTCGACCTCCGAGCTCCATTTTTCGCGAGATTTGTCTAGGTTTAGCGGTCCGTCATGCCCCGTCCCTGTCTTCACCGCCGTCGATCGCCCGTGCCGATCTCGTCGCCGGCACCACCGTGGTGAGCCTCTTGTTCTTATCTTCTTTCTGAAAGAAAAAAATTCTTACTTTAGATAGATACTTGTCTAATTTTCTTACTTTTGACACACATAATTATATATAATGCACGCAGATGAACCGGCAATGGATGTACGGTGACAGACACACCTCGGAGTACATTAAGGGCGTGCATAATTTTCTCGAAGTGGCTGAGGCAAACAAGCAGAATGGTTTTATGTGTTGTCCATGCCCTAAATGTGGGAATATGAAACCTTACTCTGACCGGAAAATCCTTCACACCCACCTGCTTTATAAGGGTTTCATGCCACACTATAATGTTTGGACGAGGCACGGAGAAATAGGGGTTATGATGGAAGACAACTAAGAAGAAGAGGACGATGACAACTATGTGCCCCCTAAATACGGTGATGCTGCAACGGGGGAAGCTGCTGAAGATCAAGAGGAACCAGACGATGTGCCCGATGATGATGATCCCCGCCGGGTCATTGTTGATGCAAGGACATAGTGCGAACGTCAAAAGGAGAAGCTGAAGTTCGATCGCATGTTAGAGGATCACAAAAAAGGGTTGTACCCCAATTGCGAAGATGGCAACACAAAGCTCGGTACCCTACTGGAATTGTTGCAGTGGAAGACAGAGAATGCTGTGCCTGACAAAGGATTTGAGAAGCTACTGAAAATATTGAAGAAGCTTCCAAAGGATAACGAATTGCTCGACAGTACGTATGCAGCAAAGGTCATATGCCCTCTAGGATTGGAGGTGCAGAAGATACATGCATGCCCTAATGACTGCATCCTCTACCGCGGTGCATACGAGGATTTGAACGCATGCCCAGTATGCGGTGCATTGCGGTATAAGATCAGACGAGATGACCCTGGTGATGTTGACGGCGAGCCCCCCAGGAAGAGGGTTGCTGCGAAGGTGATGTGGTATGCTCCTATAATACCACGGTTGAAACGTCTGTTCAGAAACGAAGAGCATGCCAAGTCGATGCGATGGCACAGAGAGGGCCGTAAGAAAGACGGGAAGTTGAGAGCACCCGCTGACGGGTCGCAGTGGAGAAAAATCGAGAGAAAGTACTGGGCTGAGTTTGCAGGTGACCCAAGGAACGTATGGTTTGATTTAAGCGCGGATGGCATTAATCCTTTCGGGGAGCAGAGCAGCGATCATAGCACCTGGCCCGTGACTCTATGTATGTATAACCCTCCTCCTTGGATGTGCATGAAGCAGAAGTTCATTATGATGCCAGTTCTCATCCAAGGCCCTAAGCAACCCGGCAACGACATTGATGTGTACCTAAGGCCATTAGTTGAAGAATTTTTACAGTTGTGGAATGGAAACGGTGTACGTGTGTGAGATGAGCACAAACAGAAGGAATTTAACCTGCACGCGTTGCTGTTTGTAACCATCAACGATTGGCCCGCTACCACGCATGCACGCACTGTTTAGCTGACACCGAAAGTATATAGCTGGACAAATGCAGGAAGAATGTGTACCTGGGCCATCGTCGATTTCTTCCGACCAACAATCAATGTCGAAAGAAAGGCAAGCATTTCAAAGGCGAGGCAGATCACCGGAAGATGCCCGCCATGTGTACCGGTGATCACGTACTTGCTATGGTCAATGATTTACACATAATCTTTGGAAAGGGTCCCGGCGGACTAGCTGTTCCGAATGACGCTGAGGGACGCGCACCCATGTAGAAGAAGAAATCTATATTTTGGGACTTACCCTACTGGAAAGACCTAGAGGTCTGCTCATCAATCGACGTGATGCACGTGATGAAGAACCTTTGCGTGAACCTGCTAGGCTTCTTGGGCGTGTATGGGAAGACAAAAGATACACCTGAGGCACGGGAGGACCTGCAACGTTTGCACGAAAAAGATGGCATGCCTCCAAAGCAGTATGAAGGTCCTGCCAGCTACGCTCCTACCAAAGAAGAGAAGGAAATCTTCTTTGAATGCCTGCTCAGTATGAAGGTCCCGACTGGCTTCTCGTCGAATATAAAGGGAATAATAAATATACCAGAGAAAAAGTCCCAGAACCTAAAGTCTCATGACTGCCACGTGATTATATTGGGTCCTTGTTGATACGCCTCCAATTCTACTGCTATGTGAGTTTCTCAAACATAGTTATTAGCTAATTTATATTGTTTATTTAAATAGTTGACAGCTTATTTGCATTGACAGCTTATTTTCATTCTTCAAAGAATGTGTGGAAGATGGTAGACATAACCTACTACACCGAAGGCTCCGAATTAACTTATCAGGAGAAAAATCATCTGATCGCATTTTGTACTGATCTTGAGAATTACAATATCTACAATCAAACTCCTTAACATTATGGTTAATACGTGCCACTAGTGCACGTGTTTGAACTACGGTAACTTCCATGGAGATGCCCTAGTAAGATTTTTTACTATTACAACGTCCGTGCATCTCTTGCATACTTATAAACTAGTACATCATTGCTAACTATGAAGTTATTACTATGTTTTTCAAAAGAGAATCCCGATGGCTTGTGTGCCTCATTTGATGTATCAGAATGATAGCCTTGATGTTTTGAACATACAGCCATGTCATCCTACAAATCTCAACTGTCCATACCAGATTTCTAAAATAAGTGGAGACATGAAAATCAAAGAATGGAAAAAAGTATGAACAGTCGTAAGGAGGTTCTTGGAAGCAAAAGAAAGCGAAGCGCAAGAATTGGAGACATGATGATCTCCATTCTCCATAATGGAGAGTCAGGGTCTATATTGTTTTATACTATTTTACCTTAAAGAGGGTATATAGGTCCTACCTAATACTGATGATCATGTGCTAAGAACAATTAAGTAGGGTTGGTTCGATGACTATGAGGATGATGATCGTACGACTTGTTATTAATAACGAGTAGAAAGTTGTATGATGATGATTAGTAGGACTTATTATTATGATGATGCATGATGCGAGTATGAAGAGTTATTATATATCAGTGAGTGAAATGAACATGGATTGGATTGAAGTGAAGGCAACATGCATGTGTGGTGCATGTCGAAAGTAGTACTAATCCAAACTTGATCAAGTTAGGATTAGTATTACTTTCGACATGCACCACATGTTGCCTTCACTTTAATCTAAGTCATGTTTAGGCATAGCAGTAGCGTTGGTAAACCAAGCACGAAGATAAGAGAAGACACTTCTCTCTATTAGCTAGCTAACACACCCTAAATTACCCCCTAAACCACCCCCTTTCAGAAAAAAAACAAAAACCTCAGCTCCTGCCTGCCTGGACTCGCCGCAGCGGCCATGTGGAGGCCCATCTGTACCGGTTCATGTAAGAACCGGGACTAAAGACCTAGGGCATTAGTAACGACCCTTTAATCCCGGTTCCAGAACCGGGACAAATGACCTTTTTTCTACTAGTGCATCAAGACAATGACTTGCTGTTCCATGTCATGAACTTCACCATGCCCGTATAGTGCAGCATCACACGCATACTTGGTGAGCCATTGGAGACGGTATAAGTTACGTAGAACTCGGCCCCTCTTCTTTCGATTGTTTGGAATATGATGGTGCCGGTGTTGCTTCGATACACGGCGTTGACAAGCGCACCAGTCCATGCAGCTCTGCGCCAGTATGGTCTCGTCCCATTCCAGATGAAGACCTGGAGGACCGAGCTGGAGTCACTTCCCATGGAGTAGTCGCTTGTGGACGGGTCATCAGGGCCCCTCCAAGCGACAAGGCGCTTGTAGCCCTCATTTTTGCTGCTCAACGGTGCAGTCATGTTGGGGAGGACGGTGTCGGTTGGGTAATAAAAGCTCTGCCATATATCTATGCCGTTCGGCAACCGGATGACCAGGTTCCCGGTGTCAAGCAGTATAGCAGCAGTTCCGGTGGCTTTGCTGGTGCTGATGTTGTTCGTGGTTGTCCAAAGACTGCTTCCTTTGGAGTCTAACAAGGCAAGATCAGAGCTGTTGGTCAGAACAAACTTACCAGAGGAACTGCTAGTGATTGGGCTGTCGCGGTTTGCGACCCACACATATGTTCGCAGCGGGATGTTGTTGTACCATATGCCGATGTAGGAGTTTGCAGTTGAGTTTCCTGGGGAGAAGAAGCCAAGAGTGAAGATGCCACCGCTTGAGATGAGCCTGTCGCCGGGGGAGAGTGGTTTTGTGGGTGTTAGGTGATCATCGGATTTGCAGAAGCAAGTCAAGAACAGGAGGATAAAAACTGGGGTGTAAATCATGTCCATTAGGCCTTCTTTGCTTGTGACGAGCAAAGGAAGAAGGTAGTATGGTGGCACGAGGAGCCTGTCGAGGATGGAGGCGACTGCGGGCGCCCCAGGCGCTGACGGTGGCGATCTCGCTCCTGGCCTTGCTCCCGGCGGCTCTGGTGCTCAGGCCTTGGAGGGAGGCTGGTCGGCGGCTGTCTCGCCGGCGGTCAGGCGGGCGGTCGTGCCTGCTTAGGGCGCGGCCAAGCGGCCGGGGAGTCGTTTCTGGGCTCTGGCAGATGAGGTTTCTGACGGCAAAGAGGAGGTGGAGCCGAGTGGCGAGGCGGGGTCAGGGGCGGGCGGCCGTGCGCCTTGCTCCTTTGGCGACTTCGTGTCGCGCGCGGAGGAGCTCGGGGGCTCCTTCAAGGCCGGGCGCCGGCGCGCTTTTGCGCCCGGAGGCCATGGCCCAAGGCGGGCCGCGCTGCCCGGGGGCAGGGCGTCGCGCGCATCTCCGCGGGGTGAGGGCCGAGGCAGCCCTGACACTTCCGCAGCGGGGCTGCTCCTGCAGCCTGTGCAGCCGCTGCGCTGCACGGTGCGGGCGGCCCCCGCGGCCACGGCGGCGGCGGCGGATCCGGGCGGAGCGCAGGCTAGGGTTGGGGACGACACGCTCGGGGCGTTGGCGGGCCAGGCCCAGCGGGCCGCATGCGGCCCAAGTGCGGGACAAACGCGTGCGGCGGCCCAGCCTCGGGTAGAGACTATGGCGCAGGGAGCCTCGCCCGCCCTCAGGACACAGCCTGGCCCACTGGTGGAGGCCCAGCCCAGGCCCTCCCGATCCGCGTAGCCATATAAATGGCTCTGGTTACCCCGTGGAACCCTGAACACTGCGTTAGGGTTTCCAGCCTCCAAATCGGAGGTGCGGCGCTTCGGCCACTCCGCTCGTTTTCTCTCTCCCACTCCCTCACCCTCTCCTTCCCCACCTCCTCTGGTGAGATCTTTCGCGGAAGTGGTGGCGATGGGATCCAAGCTAGAACGCCGGGGGGAGAAGCCGCCCATGGAACCGCCGCGGGATCGCAACATCGGGCGGCCGACGATGAGCGCGGATGGGGTCCGCCTCCCGCCTGGTGGCTCAAGGAGCAGGAACGTAAGAAGAAGAAGAAGGAAGAGTACAAGAAGCGCAGCCTCGAGCTCAAGCGCAAGGGGCAGCAGTCCGCTGCGGGTGGCGACCGCGTCGGCGACCCCTTCATGAAGAAACAGAAGTTCAAGCCTGCGGGGGCGGCGGCTCCCAAACCGCCCCTCCCGCCCAGATCTGAGGCACCTGGCTCGTCCAAGGGCACGGAGGAGGAGCCGATCCCCATCGAAGAAGTCGACGGCCCGGAGTGCTTCAAATGTGGACGCACGGGCCACTTCTAGAATCTCTGCACCTTCAAGCCGCTGTGTGTGGTGTGCACCAAGGAGGGGCACACTTCGGCGCAGTGCCCGACCCGCGGCAAGCCCCTGCTCCTCCAAACCATGGGCCACGCCATCTCTGGCGAGGGCTTCTTCTGCCTCTAGTTCCCGGAAGAGAAGTCGGAGGAGCCGCAGATTCTGCGGGGGGCCAACGCGGCGGTGCTCTCCATGCCTTCCGGTGCGCTCACGCAAGAGATCCTAGAAGTGGAGCTGCCGCACCTTTTTGAGGGAGCCTGGGACTGGCAGATCTCTCCTATCCAAGGCGGCGCGTTCATGGTGGTGTTCCCAGATCCCGCGATGCTCAGGATGGCTACGCGGAGCGGCAAGCTTTTCCTCTCCCTCAACAACCTCATGGTGGACATCCGTGATGCGGTCCTCGACGCGCCCAAGGGACTGGCCATGCCGGAGGTGTGGGTCAAGCTGGGTGGCGTCCCACCCAAGCACCGCCGCTCCGACCGGCTCATGGCGGCTACCACTATGCTCGGCCGTCCTCTGCTGGTCGAGGAGGAGTCTTTGATCCGTCCGGGGCTGGTCCGCATGCGTTTCGCCTGCCGCAATCCAAGCAAGCTCCGTGGTCAGGTCCAGATTTGGTTTAACGGCGAAGGCTTCAACATCTCCATCGAGCCCGAGCTTCCCCCGGAGCAACTCGCGGCACCAGCCCTCCCTTCCCCTAACCCCCCTCCCCCCAACCATGGCCAGGATCCGGATGGGCCGGGGCGTGACGGTGACAAGGACCTTGATGCTAGTATGGAGGACGACTCCATCGATACGGCGGCGTGGGAGAAGTTGGGCATCACCGACAAAGGAGGGGCGGCGGACCGTGTGCAGATGCCTATGATGGAGCAGCCTCTGGCGGGGGGGGGGGGGTCCGTGGAGTTGGAGCTCTCGATCCCAAACCAGTACGGCTCCAACCTGGGGTCGGTCACGTCCCCTCCGGCGAGGATGGCGGCTGCGGTGGTGTCGGACATGATGGTGGAGCCGCAGGCCGATGCCCGCACCCCTGGTGCGGCGTTGGTAGACTCGCTGCCTCTCTCCTCGCGTTCCCTGACCCAAGGCGGCCGCAGCAGCAACAAGCTTGGCGCGGTGAAGCAGCTCAAGAAGGTGGCGGTTCGCAAGGTCACCGCGGAGGCCGGGCGTGCAGCGGAGCTCTTAGGGGCGCCGGCGACGCCGCGCCAGGCGGTGATGGCTCTGGCGGTGCCTGTCCCCGGCCCGCTCGCTCAGGAGGCGTCCAAGACGGCGTCCTTCCCGAAGGCCAAGCGTTCCAAGGCCGTGGTGGAGGGGCAGGCGGCCCCTGTGCAGGTCAGCGCTCGGGCCAAGGGTGCCAAAGGGAATCTTCCGTCACTCCAACGCGCCCAACTCCTACAAGCACAGAAGAACCTGGAAACCTCAGGTAATCCCTTGCCTCGTTTTACGATTCTCGACTCCTTTTCGGATGATCATTTGAGCGAGGTCTTGGGAGAGAGTGGGGTAGAACCGATGGGTGAGGGAGGGATGAGCGAACTCATCTCGCTGGTGCGTGCGAAGGAGATGGCGCAGGCGGCGCTGGCAGCGGCGGTTGCTCAACACGCGGATTGTCTGGCACTTGAGGCTGAGCCCTCAACGTCGCTAGCGATCCGGCCCGAAGGGGAGACAGCAACAGGGGTTGCTGCTTCTTCCTCGCCTCGCTGCGGCAAGGTGAGGCGTGTGGCCAAGGCGATCACCTCAACGGGGGTGCGCCTGCGTAACCGCGTCATCTAGATGCGTGCGCTTCTTTGGAACATCCGTGGCTTCGGCCACGCAGGTCGGCGCACCCAACTGAAAGAATACATTAGGAAAGAAGCCATTGATATCGTAGGTCTCCAGGAAACGATTAGAACAGAGTTTAGACACCATGATATCCTAGCCATAGACCCCCTTGAGCGCTTTGTTTGGCACCATAAGCCGGCAACGGGCCATTCGGGTGGTATGCTGCTCGGTTTCTGCAGCGCCACGTTCGAGGTGCTGACCTGGGAGGTCGGCACCTTTTTCATTGCTGCCAAGATCCGCGTGCGAGCGTCGCTTCGCGAGCTTGTGATCGTGAAAGTCTATGGACCAGCAGATCACTCACGCTCGGCCGAGTTCTTGGGAGAACTTGAAGCCAAGGTGAGGGAGGTTTCGGTAGCTCAACTCCCGTTAATGGTGGGAGGTGATTTTAACCTGATCCGGTCAGAAGCAGACAAAAACAACGACAATATCAACTAGCCAAGGGTGGCTATGTTCAACAATGCTATTGCATCTATGGCAGTTAGGGAAGTGGCCAGAACTGGGGCAAGGTATACTTGGACTAACAAGCAACTATCCCCGGTGTGTTCCGTCTTGGATCGGGTTTTCATGTCTCCGGACTGGGAAGTGGTGTTTCCACTTTGTTCGCTCCTTGCAGAAACAAGGATTGGTTCGGATCATGTGCCCCTCTTCTTATCCTCAGGGGAAGATAGGATTCGCCGCAGCCCGCGGTTCTTCTTCGAAACCGCGTGGTTTGAGGTCCCTGATTTTGACTCCATCTTTAGGGAGAGATGGTTGCGAAGCGTCCAACTCGCAGGCCAGCAACGCGGCCCTATGGAGTTTTGGATCGCTATCGGGGGTCGCCTCCGCGCAAGCCTAAAGGGATGGGGTGCGAACCAGGGGCGTGCTGACAAGATCCTCAGGGAGAGGCTTCTTGCTGAAATAACCCTCCTTGACAATCAAGCGGACACACATCCTTTTTCAGAGCAAGAATGGGCGCATCGATACGCCTTGGAAGGGCAAGTCGAAGCTCTGGTGCGATCTGAGGAGGAATATTGGAGGCGTAGGGGTGGCCTCAAGTGGACGCTCAAAGGAGACACGAACACTCAGTATTTCCACGCGTACGCGAACGACAGACGCAGGAAATGCTCAATTCTTAGGTTGCAGTCGGAGCAGGGGCTTCTTCTACAACATTCGGAAATTACCCAACATATCTATGACTTCTACATAAGTCTGATGGGGACCGACGAGGCACAAGAAGCGCGTCTCAGCACGGATGTGTGGCTCCCGTACCAAAAGGTCCTCCATAGTGAGAACGAAGAGTTGGGGCTCGCGTTTCTCCCTAAGGAGATTGACGACGCTCTCCTAATCATGAGAGCAGACACGGCTCTGGGGCCGGACGGGTGGCCGGTGGCGATGTTTAAGCACTTTTGGCCATTGCTGCGCGATCCCATTTACGAGGTGTGTAATGGCTTCATGCGTGACTTCGTGGATATTGCTAGGTTAAACTACGGCGTACTCTCGCTGATCCCAAAAGTGCCAGGGGCGGACAACATACGCCAGTACAGACCAATCGCGCTTATTAACGTTTCGTTTTAAATCTGCGCCAAAAGTTGTGCCACTCGGCTCTCGCCGATCGCCCATCGCACCATTAGTCGTGCTCAGTCGGCGTTCATACGGGGTAGAAACATTTTGGAGGGACCACTAGCGCTGCAAGAGACCCTTCATGAGCTTAAGCGCACGCACGAACCTGCGATCCTCCTTAAACTAGATTTTGAGAAGGCCTATGACCGAGTTAATTGGGTCTTCCTCAGGCAGATCCTCACCAGTCGAGGATTCTCACCGTTATGGGTGCACCGAGTCATGCAATTGGTCTCGGGGGGCCAAACTACGGTCTCGGTGAATGGAGAAGTAGGGCACTTCTTCAGGAACAAGCGTGGCTTACGCCAAGGCGACCCCATGTCGCCGCTCTTGTTCAACTTTGTCGCTGATGCGTTGGCAGCTATGCTGCGGAAAGCAACGGAGGCAGGTCACATAAAAGGGGTGTTGGGACACCTCATCCCAGGGGGGATTTCGCACTTGCAATATGCAGACGATACACTATTGTTGTTCCAGCCCGACCTCCATAGTGTGGCTACGGTCAAAGCATTACTGATTAGCTTCGAGCTTATGTCAGGGCTTAAAATCAACTTTCACAAGTGTGAAGTGATGCCCATGGGATTGGAGGCGGATGAAGGTAGACGTATCGCGGACCTGCTCAATTGCAAACTTGGCAATATGCCGTTTACCTACCTAGGTCTCCCGTTGGATGCCAAACGCATCAAGATCGACGGGTGGGCACCGCTCTGGACCAAGGTGGGAGAGCGGGTCTGCCCGTGGAGGGGGAAGTTCCTCTCCTCTGCAGCTAGGCTGGTGCTCACGAATGCGAGCCTCTCCTCGCTGCCACAATTTGCTATGGGTCTGTTCCTCCTGGCGGAAGGGGTACACGTCAAGATGGAAACACCGCGGTCCCGTTTCTTTGGGGAAGGATCGGGACCAAAACGCAAGTACCACATGGTTAAGTGGGCTGCGGTGTGCCGTCCCAAGGATCTGGGAGGGCTTGGGATCACAAACACCAGAATCCAGAACATTGCACTTATGTGCAAATGGATTTGGAAACCCTCGCAGGGAGCGACGGGTCTATGGGTTGATCTGCTGCGGGCCAAGTACTTCCCGAACGGGAATTTTTTCGAGGGCGTGGCGAGGGGATCTCCTTTCTGGAACGATCTCCAAGCGGTCCGGCCAGCCTTCGCTCAAGGAGCCAAGTTCACCATTGGCAATGGACGCTCGGCTCGCTTCTGGCTAGACCACTGGGTGGGAGCCCAACCCCTCTGGGCCGATTTCCAGAACCTCTATACTCTGGCTGTCAACCCGGAGATTACAGTTGCCATGGCTCTTGCCTCTTCCCCTCCGGCATTACATTTCCGGAGAGAGTTATCGCAAGTAGAACAAGCACACCTAACGGAATTGCTTGATACCATTGCGCCGGTTTCGCTGTCGTCGACGGAGGACACAGTCACCTGGGCCCTCACCCCGTCTGGCAAGTTTTCGGTCAAGTCTCTTTACCGTAAGCTGTGCCAGGGCCCATTCTTCCAGATGCCAAATGGCTTGTGGAGCGCGCGCCTTCCGCTTAAGATTAAGGTGTTTTTCTGGCAACTGTTCCGTAATAGACTGCCCACTTCAGCTAACGTCGCCAAACGCAATGGGCCGTCGACCGGCCTGTGTGCGATATGTAACGTCCCGGAGGATGCGACCCATGTTTTCTTCCGATGTCCACTGGCACGTTTTGCTTGGAGCGCCGTTCGTGCAGCGGCCAACAGCTCCTGGGATCCCCGGTCAGCGTCTGACCTCGCTACCATAGTAGACTCGATTCATGGTGGCAACAACCGAGTGCTCTGGAGCTGTATCGGCGCCTTGACCTGGGCAGTCTGGCTCACTAGGAACAAACTAGCTATCGAGGGTATCTTCCCATCCCACCCTGCTAACATAATCTACAAATGCAACCTTCTTCTGCAGCAGTGGAGTCCGTTGGCGAAGCGCAAGGATGCTGAAAAACTGAAACATGCCCAAGATCGCCTCCGTCAGATCTACGTTTTGGCTAGGGAGCCATCTGCCACCTCTGCGCCGTGAAGTGGCCCTTTTGTCTTGCGAGCGAGCCTGCGTGCTCTATGCTCTGCCTCCGGGCCTGTATTTTGCATTGCTGCGTGCTTCTGTTGGCCTGGTCTAAACTTGTGTGCCTTCGCGTCGTCGTGGTCTGAGCCTCCGTGCTCCTGTTCGAAACATATGTCTGAGCCTTCGTGCTCGTGTTCGAGGTCCTAACAGTGTCTGTTACGCTGCCTATGTTGTGGGCTTTATTAAATTAAAGCCGGACGCTCCTAGCGTCTACGTTCTAAAAAAAAAAGTAGTATATGTGAAGATTGTGGAAACACTGCTCATAGTTTTCTCTAGCTATTCATCGGACTTTTCGCGCACATGGACAAATGGCACAGGATCACAGGTCGTATGAGCTGATTATTCAGCATTCCAATTGGTCTCTGTGTGGATTTTTGCAGACCAAGAAGAGAACCAATACGCTAACCTGTCCACCATCACGGAGCGTGTTGCCAGGTAAGAGTGGCTTTGTAGGTGTTAGGTGGCCATTGCTGCAGTTGGAGAAACAAACCAACAGCAGGAGGACAAAAACAGGGAGGAGAGTCGTGCCCAATTTGGCCATCAGGCCTTCTTGTGAAGGAAAAAGAAAGGAGATGGTATGAAGATGCTTCGGACTGCTTGCTTGGAGGGTTCAAGTACACGACGTAGAAAACCAAAACAGAGCCCGGGATTTTGGTACTCCTGATGTGGCTTGTGACGGAAATAATTCAGATTTCAACCCCTAAAAAACCAGTGACCAACCTGGAATTCCAACTACAGACCTCCAGTTTCTGCACCCATCATGGCGCGAAGTCAAATGAACTAAAAACAGCGGCGTAAATTGAGCATTATTAAAAACTGTAAACAGTTTTTTGAAATTACGAATACTTTTTGACAAACGCGAACCAAATTTTAAATTCCGACATCTTTTGAAACTGTGAATACATTTTAAAATCCAGAAGACTTTTTGAATTTGTAAAAAAACATGAATAATTTTTAAAATCTGACCAATTTTCTATAATGGAAACATTTTTGAAATTTTCCGAACATGTTTATGTACGTGAATAATTTTCCAAATTCCAGAACATACTTTGAAAACGCAACCATTTTATTAAAGTGGTGAACAAAATTTGAAAACGGGTGCAGCTTTTGAAATGCAGAGCAAAATTTTGAATCTGAGAACAATTTGAAAATCCTTAAGATTATTTGTACACGTTGACAAAAAATAAAAATGGAAACATTTTTTAAACGTGATTTTTTTTTTCAAATTCGAGAACATTTCTGGAAAATGCAAACATTTTTTAAATTGGTGAAAAATTCTGAAAATAGGTACAACTTTTGAAATGAAGAACAAAATTTAGAACCTGAGAAAAAATTGAAAATCCTGAAGATTTTTTGTATATGTGAAAAAAACTTGAAAATGAAAACATTTTTTGATTTGAGAACAAAATTTGAAAAGAAGATTGGTTTTGAACTTATGAACCTGTTTCGAAAGGCAAAACAATTTAAATATCACGAACATTTTTTGAATTGCGACCAGAAACATTGTTTGACATTTTGAACATTTTTTGCAATTCAATTTTTTAGGGAAATGATTAGCTTCAACCGACTGATCTTTCCTTGCCCATCCGCCTCCTCACGCGTGCGACACATGTCCTCGTGGGACCAGCTCGTTCTTATCCTCACGTCACCGTCCACGCCTCCATTCCTAAAGCTTCTCGATGGAATCGTTTTCTTCTCCTTTCATCCACCCCGTCTGCTTCCATCTCCCCCCACTCTCTCTCCTTGAGCCGGCGCTGCTCATCCATCTCTCTCATCTCCCCTCTCCACCATACTATGCTGCTGCATCAGGGACAAGCCTCATGCACGGGACATGCCTTGTTGGCCAGATCCATTGCATGCCTACTTCAAGGCTCCAGCGTTGTAGGCTAGGCCCCGAATGCTAGATGCGTGTGTTACTCACCATCGAGGTTTGGATAAAATTCACTACATGATACTACAAGTGCTTCAGGCGGAATTTTCACAACAAAGGTCTTGTTGCGGGAATACAGAGAAGAGGTCGTAGATGTTGTAATTTTTGGAACAAGGGTCTTGTTGCAGGAATACATAGATGTTTTTTTTGCAACAATGGTCTTGTTGCACGAATGCATAGATGAGGCCGGAGATGTTGTTGCAATTTTTGCAACACGGATCTTGTTGCAGGAATCTAGGGAAGAGGCCGGAGATGTTCTTGCAATTTTTGCAACAATGATTTTGTTGCAGGAATACGACAAAGGGAACAAGGATTACTTGGCCCTGCGCGTCGGCGGCAACTGATTTTTTGCGGTGGTTGGGGGCGGCATCGTGCTAGGCGCAGCTCTGTAGGGGACGATGAGCAGGGGAGTCTGTTTCTGAAACAGAGCCGTTGTTGCGGGAATTAAAGAGAGACCAGCCGGCGCAAAGTGGTTACATCGAACGGTTGTTAGCGCTTTAATCCAATGGTTGTCCAACCGGCGGATCATTATAACGCATCCGCCGGCCGATGCGTAGCGTCGCCCTTTTTTTAAGGGAATCGTTTGGGGCCGGTGCGCCGGCCGAACGATGCACCGGTCGTGTGGCCACGCAGGCGTTCGCGAAACGTTAGGAGTTAGCCACGTACATGCTTGCAACCTGATCTTATCCATATCCCTTCGTCTCTAGAGAGCCCGACCACATGTTTTCTTCCTCCTCTGCCTCAGATCGAAAATCTCCACAGCTCCGCACACACCACCGCACCAATCGGACCGCCGCGCGCTGCAGGGGTGGTGCGGCCACTGATGCTGCAAGGTGCGAAGCCAAGGGCCGCTCTCCGCATGGCCGCGCGCCCACCTTCACCTTCTCTCCCCCATGATGGTCGTGGCGTTGGAGCTGCGAGCTGGGGCGCGCACAGCAGCCACCGGCAACACGTGGTGCAGCAACCGGGCATGTCCACTGCCGAGAAGGAGGACGGTGCTGCAACGGCAAGCTTCGACCAATGCCGGAACCAGACACCACCGAGAACTGCTGGGACCGGTAATAAATTTTGCTGGAACCGGTAGGAATTTTTGCTGCGCACAGGCAAGGTTGTTTTTTGCTGGTGATCATACGCCAAGATGCTGGAACCAACCCATTTTTTTGTTACCATAGTGTGTTTTTGCTGGAACCTGTGTACGAGTTTGCTACTACCGTGTTTGATTTTTGCTGGAACCAGCCTCGGCTTTTTGCTACCACCGTATTTGCTTTTTGCTGGAACTAGCCTCGTTTTTTGCTACTATACCATTTTTTGATTTTGCTGGAACCAGCCAGAATTTTTGCTACTACCTTCATTTGATTTTGCTGGAACCAGCCAGAATTTTTGCTACCATTGTATTTGATTTTTGCTGGAACCAGCCCCGAAATTTGGCTACTACCTTCTCTTGATTTTGCTGGAACCAGCCAGAATTTTTGCTACCACTGTATTTGATTTTTGCTGGAACCAGCCCCGAAATTTTGCTACTACCTTCTCTTTGATTTTGCTGGAACCAGCTAGAAATTTTTGCTACCACCGTATTTGATGTTTGCTGGAACCAGCTTTTGTTTTGCTACCACAGTCTTCTAATTTTGCTGGAACCAACATTTTTGTTTTTCTACCCCGACTTTTCGGCTGCGAGCAACACTATCGACGCCACCGACGCCATTTGATGCTGCAACCTGGGGTGGGGCGCCTCCGGCAAGGAATGGCATCATGGTCGGCGCTAAGGAGCCACCATATTTGCAATAGGAACGCAAGAAAAATGTTGCAACGGGGTCTGCAGCTTTTTGTTTTTTTGCAACTTGATGATGACGAGCGTCGACGGCGAGCGACGGGGAGCGAGGGCCGCGACGACCGGTCCGGCCACCTAGCATGAGGTCGAGGAACGGGCACTATGTGGGGAAAGGAGGATGGGCTGCCATGTTTTTCTGCTTTTGTGTTTTTGAGATGCGAACGGGGGATAAAAGAGGCGATGGGGAGCGCATCTGACGGCCAAGGGCACAGGGATCCGATGGCTCGCGCGTGACCGGCCCAAATTTGGTCCGGCGCACCGGCGCAGAGTACTGCCCTTTTTTTAAGGGAATTTGTAACTTCCGAACGTTCCTACCTTTGCAATAGATACGAACGACTTGATCGTCCGGAGCGAGCGATTCCCGCTCGCTTTTAAATGCTCGCAAAAAATCAGCGCCGATGGGAATCGAACCTACCACCTATAGGCTGGGTTCTCTCTCGAGTTACCACCTTAGCTGGGTCGAGGGCCGCGACGACCGGTCCGGCCACCTAGCATGAGGTCGAGGAACGGGCACTGTGTGGGGAAAGGAGGATGGGCTGCCATGTTTTTCTACTTTTGTGTTTTTGAGATGCGAACGGGGGATAAAAGAGGCCATGGGGAACGCATCTGACGGCCAGAGGCACAGGGATCCGATGGCTCGCGCGTGACCGGCCCAAATTTGGGCCGGCGCACCGGCGCAGAGTACTGCCCTTTTTTTAAGGGAATTTGTAACTTCCGAACGTTCCTACCTTCGCAATAAATACGAACGACTCGATCGTCCGGAGCGAGCGATTCCCGCTTGCTTTTAAATGCTCGCAAAAAATCAGCGCCGATGGGAATCAAACCTACCACCTATAGGCTGGGTTCTCTCTCGAGTTACCACCTTAGCTGGTGCACTTTGGTGAATAGGAATATGTTAGACGCTTTTTGTACCGTGCCGCTGATTTCTGTCAGGAAGAAAAATGAAAATCCGATGTGAGTGTGCGGCACCTAAAATTTGAACCTAGGTCGTCAGGGAATTTAGTAGAGTCCCATCAACACCTCACCTAAATTGCTTTAGGGAATTTGTAACGTCCGAACGTTCGTATATCTTTCCAATAGATCCGAACGATCGATCCCACGACCTCGTACGCCAGCCCAGCCCATGTCCAGATCAGGATTTATTTTTCACGCGTTGATAAAAGAAAAAATAATCGTGTAAAGTGGGACTCAAATCCACGACCCTTACTTACGATGAAGCAGCAGTGTACTAACCAACTCACCTTGCCTTGATTACTGTCCAATAAGTAGAAATATGACAGTTAACTTTTTTCACTTTCATATATGAGCCAAAAAAGCATTTTTCTTCTTCTGTTTTTTTGGATTTCTCAAATTGTCTTGCAGTCTCCCATATACACCAACGGGTTGTATACCTTTCCCATGTAGCCTTGTTGTAAATATTGTAGAATTGTATTGAATTATATTGAATAATCGTTGATGCAATATTGTGCCAGTACACGAGGTATATATAAGAGCCAAGCCGCACCCGACCTAGCCCTATTACAAACCGAGTAGGAGTCCTAATCCTATTACAAGTTGTATTCTAACATTCCCCCGTAGTGTCTACGGTAGGCTCGACGACGTTGAGACTGAAACGAATGTCTTGAAACGGAGTAGTCGCCAGGCCTTTAGTAAAGATATCAGCAAACTGAGCAGAAGTAGGCACGTGGAGAACGCGAACTTGACCGAGAGCCACCTTCTCTCGAACAAAATGAATGTCGATCTCAATATGCTTGGTGCGACGGTGTTGAACCGGATTCCCTGACATGTAGACAGCTGAAATATTATCACAGTAAACAATGGTAGCTTGCTCAATAGGACGGTGTAGCTCCGAACGCAACTGGCGCAACCAAACCGTTTCAGCAACCGCATGAGCCACAACGCGGTACTCAGCTTCAGCAGACGAGCGGGAGACCGTAACCTGCCTTTTTGAAGACCAATAAACCAAATTGTTACCAACAAAACACAAAATCCGGATGTGGACCTACGAGTATCTGGACAACCAGCCCAGTCTGCATCAGAGTAAGCTATCCAGGAGGTGGGAGAGGATTTGTTGATATGAAGACCTAAGTCTAGTGTGCCTTTGAGATATCGAAGAATACGTTTGACATGATTGTAGTGTGGAATACGAGGATCATGCATGTATAAACAAGCTTGTTGGACAGCAAAAGAAATTTCAGGACGAGTGAGAGTAAGATACTGAAGTGCACCGGTAAGACTACGATAAAGAGAAGGATCAGAGAAAGGATCACCGTCGGCAGAGAGTTTGGAACCTGTATCAACAGGGGTACGAGAAGTTTGACAATCAAGCATACCAGCACGAGAAAGAAGATCCAAAGTGTACTGTCGTTCAGACAAGAAAAGACCAGAGGAGTCACGGATAACAGCAATACCTAAGAAGTGATGAAGAAGACCTAAATCTGTCATAGAGAATTCGTGGCGAAGAAGAGAGATAATGTGATCTAAAAATTGTTGGGAGGAAGCTGTGAGGATAATATCATCAACATATAAAAGAAGGTAAGCAGTGTTGTTATTGTGATGAAAGGTGAAGAGTGAAGTGTCAGAACGGGAAGGGGCAAAACCAATGGTTTGAGCATAAGTAGAAAAACGTTGGAACTAGGCACGTGGTGCTTGTTTAAGACCATAAAGAGATTTTTAAAGAAGACAAACATGATTAGGATAGGAGGAATGTTCGAAGCCAAGAGGTTGTTGACAATAGACTGTTTCTTGAAGAGAGCCATGAAGGAAAGCATTTTTGACATCGAGTTGATGAATTGGCCAAGAAGAAGAGACGGCGATGTTAAGGACAGTGCGAATAGTGCTGGGCTTGACAACTGGAGAGAAAGTGTCATCATAATCGATGTCGTGTTGCTGAGAGTAACCACTACATACACATCGAGCCTTATAACGTGCAAGACTCCCATCAGAATTAAATTTATGGCGAAAAACCCATTTGCCCGAAACGATATTTGTATTGGAAGGACGAGGAACTAACTGCCACGTGTTATTCTGCAGAAGGGCATCATATTCATCTTTCATAGCTGCGGCCCAATTAGGATCTAGGAGAGCTGATTTGTAAGATTTGGGTAGACAGGAAGAAGATAAAGATGCATGAAGATTGAGACAATCTTTTGCAGGTAAACGAAACCCGGACTTGGCACGTGTGCGCATGGTATGATCGTTAGTAGGAGCTGGAATGGAAATAGCATGAGCAGGAGGGGTGGGGGAAGATGTGGTGGACGCGTCCGGCGCAGCGGAGGAAGCGGACGCGGGAGATGGTGGTGAAGACTGCGGCTGCAGGAGGTCTGCCTCGTCAGAGTGTAATGTGTTTTCCTCTGCCGGGACAGAGGTGATGACAGAAGTGGTGGCAACAGGATCTGCTACTGCGGGTGGTTTCGCTGGATTGGTCGGCGGGTGAAAGAATGGAAGATGATTGCGATGAGATGGACTAGTGGACGGCGCGGGTGAGTTGGAATCTAATTGTTGACGCTCGGAAAAGGGAAAAATGTTTTCAGCAAATGTTACATGACGAGACACATGAACACGACCACTAACAAGATCTAGACAACGATAACCCTTGTGTTCGTCAGAAAAACTTAGATGGACACACGGAATAGAGCGCGGGGAAAGTTTGTTAGGAGAAGTGGAGTAGGAGTTCGGAAAACAAAGACAACCGAAGACGCGAATGTCGGAGTAATTTGGATGAGAGAGAAATAAAGAGAAGTAAGGAGTAGTTTGTGGGTTAACTTTAGATGGACGAATATTGAGTAAATATGTGGCCGCGTGGAGTGCCTCTGCCCAGAACATCGACGTCATAGAAGATTGAATAATCAGAGTGCGAATGATGTCATTAAGAGTACGAAGAGAACGCTCGGCTTTGCCGTTTTGAGGGGAAGTATAAGGACAGGAGAAATGTAAGAGAATCCCATATTGTAGAAAGAAATTTTGATTTTTAAAGTTGTCAAATTCACGACCATTATCACATTGTATGAATCTTATAGGGAGGAAAAAATGGACCGAGACATAGCGCTGAAAGTTAAGGAATATATTATGAACGTCGGATTTGTTGCGTAAAGGAAAAGTCCAAACATAATGAGTAAAATCATCAAGAATGACGAGATAATACTTAAAACCGGATACACTTTCTATTGGTGATGTCTAGAGATCACAATGAAGCAATTCAAAAGGAAAAGTACTAGAGGATTGAGAGGAACTAAAGGGAAGGCGAACATGTTTGCCTAATTGACATGCCTGACACATAGAAGAATTATGAGGGTCTCTATTACAAGGTATTGAAAATTCACTAAGAAGTGTCGATACCACATTTTTATTGGGACGGCCGAGACGTTGGTGCCACAGATCAACAGAGGCCACCATAGATGTTGGAGGAGTAGCGACCGGAACACCATGGAGAGAATATAAATCACCGGAGCTATTGAATCGAGCGATCTCGGCCTTGGTTGGGTAGTCCTTCACGGACAGACCAAAGGGGTCAAACTCAACAGAAACATGATTATTAGTGGTGATTTGGTGAACAGAAATCAGATTTTTAATAAGAGCAGGAGCTACAAGAACATCAAGAAGAAGCAAAGGCTTGGGGATTGGATTTGAGCCTAACCGACACAGTAAATAGGAATAGAAGATCCATCACCGAGAGTAATAGAGGGAAAAGACGAAGGTGTGCAAGAAGAAAGCAAATTACTCGATGCAGACATATGACGAGAAGCATGAGAATCGAAAATCCAATCCGTACCTGAGTTCCCTTGTGCAGCAAAGTTGTTCATGGCTTGTAGAAAAGCAGCTTGGTCCCAGCACGGAGTCGAAGTAGAGTCTGGTGTAGTCATGGGAGCTTGCGGGTGTGGTGGCGTCAGCAGTAGGGCCGGCATCGGCGTAAAGAGAGAGAGACCATCATTGTACTGCTGCATGTAGGGGGCGATGGAGCGCCATAGGATGCATAAGGACTGGTGTTGTAGATCGATGGCGCGTAGGAGGGAGCAGTGTGGTACGAGACCGTCGGCTGTCGAGGCGCGAGGACGGGCGCGCCAGTGTTAGGGCGAGCACTGGGCTGCCAGCCACCGGTATAGGCAGGCGGGGCACCATATGGCGTAGGGGTGGACCAGGGCATAGGCCACGCCTGGACTAGCCCTGTCCATGGATCAGGAGATGGGCGCCATCCGGACGGTGATGAAGCCGGGGGTGGTGGTGGTGCAGTTGGTGGAGCCGGGGGCGGAGCAGGAGTGGGCGCCGTGTGGAACTGCGGTGGCCTAGGGTTTTTGCCTCGATAGTTGGGACATGGACGCCAGCCAGATGGTTGAGGAGGTGCTATTGGTGGTGGTGGTGGTGGCGGTGTCGAAACAGGCGAGCGAGGAGAAGCAGGCGGCAGCGGTGCCGGGGCTGGCGGGTTAGCCATACCCTAGGATCGAAAGTCTGATACCATGTAGAATTGTATTGAATAATTGTTGATGCAATATTGTGCCAGTACAAGAGGTATATATAAGAGCCAAGCCGCACCTGACCTAGCCCTATTATAAACTGAGTAGGAGTGCTATGTTGGAAATATGCCCTAGAGGCAATAATAAATTGGTTATTATTATATTTCCTTGTTCATGATAATCGTTTATTATCCATGCTAAAATTGTATTGATAGGAAACTCAGATACATGTGTGGATACATAGACAACACCATGTCCCTAGTAAGCCTCTAGTTGACTAGCTCGTTGATCAATAGATGGTTACGGTTTCCTGACCATGGACATTGGATGTCGTTGATAACGGGATCACATCATTAGGAGAATGATGTGATGGACAAGACCCAATCCTAAGCCTAGGACAAGATCGTGTAGTTCGTTTTGCTAGAGCTTTTTTAATGTCAAGTATCATTTCCTTAGACCATGAGATTGTGTAACTCCCGGATACCGTAGGAATGCTTTGGGTGTACCAAACGTCACAACGTAACTGGGTGGCTATAAAGGTGCACTACAGGTATCTCCGAAAGTGTCTGTTGGGTTGGCACGAATCGAGACTGGGATTTGTCACTCCGTGTAAACGGAGAGGTATCTCTGGGCCCACTCGGTAGGACATCATCATAATGTGCACAATGTGACCAAGGAGTTGATCACGGGATGATGTGAGTTACGGAACGAGTAAAGAGACTTGCCGGTAACGAGATTGAACAAGGTATCGGGATACCGACGATCGTATCTCGGGCAAGTACCATACCGATAGACAAAGGGAATTGTATACGGGATTGATTGAATCCTCGACATCGTGGTTCATCCGATGAGATCATCGAGGAGCATGTGGGAGCCAACATGGGTATCCAGATCCCGCTGTTGGTTATTGACCGGAGAGTCGTCTCGGTCATGTCTGCCTGTCTCCCGAACCCGTAGGGTCTACACACTTAAGGTTCGGTGACGCTAGGGTTATAGAGATATTAGTATGCGGTAACCCGAAAGTTGTTCGGAGTCCCGGATGAGATCCCGGACGTCATGAGGAGTTCCGGAATGGTCCGGAGGTAAAGATTTATATATGGAAAGTCTTATTTTGGTCGCCGGAAAAGTTTCGCACTTTATCGGTATTGTACCGGGAGTGCCGAAAGGGGTGAGGTCCGGGGGTCCACCAGCCCCGGGGGGCCACATGGGCTGTAGGGGGTGCGCCTTGGCCTATATGGGCCAAGGGCACCAGCCCCAAGAGGCCCATGCACCAAGAGATAAGAAAAAGGGAGAGTCCTAAAGGGGGAAGGCACCTCCGAGGTGCCTTGGGGAGGAAGGACTCCTCCCTGGCCGCACCCTTCCTTGGAGGAAGGGCCAAGGCTGCCCCCCCCTCTCCCTTGGCCCTATATATAGTGGGGGGAGGGAGGGCAGCAATACCTAAGCCCTGGCGCCTCCCTCTCCCTCCCGTGACACATCTCCCTCCTCCCGCTTGCGCTTGGCGAAGCCCTGTTGGAATCCCGCTACTTCCACCACCACGCCGTCGTGCTGCTGGATCTCCATTAACCTCTCCTTCCCCCTTGCTGGATCAAGAAGGAGGAGACGTCGCTGCTCCGTATGTGTGTTGAACGCGGAGGTGCCGTCCGTTCGGCCCTAGGATCATCAGTGATTTGGATCACGACGAGTACGACTCCATCAACCCCGTTCTCTTGAACGCTTCCGCTCGCGATCTACAAGGGTATGTAGATGCACTCCTTCCCTCTCGTTGCTAGTAAACTCCATAGATTGATCTTGGTGATGCGTAGAAAATTTTGAATTTCTGCTACGTTCCCCAATAGTGGCATCATGAGCTAGGTCTATGCGTAGTTTCTATGCACGAGTAGAACACAAAGTAGTTGTGGGCGTCGATGTTGTCAATTCTTCTTGCCGCTACTAGTCTTATCTTGTTTCGGCGGCATTGTGGGATGAAGCGGCCCGGACCGACCTTACACGTACGCTTACGTGAGACAGGTTCCACAGACTGACATGCACTAGTTGCATAAGGTGGCTAGCGGGTGTCTGTCTCTCCCACTTTAGTCGGAACGGATTCGATGAAAAGGGTCCTTATGAAGGGTAAATATAGATTGGCATATCACGTTGTGGTCTTACGTAGGTAAGAAACGTTCTTGCTAGAAACCTATACAAGCCATGTAAAAACTTGCAACAACAATTAGAGGACGTCTAACTTGTTTTTGCAGCATGTGCTATGTGATGTGATATGGCCAGAAGATGTGATGAATGATATATGTGATGTATAAGATTGATCATATTCTTGTAATAGGAATCATGACTTGCATGTCGATGAGTATGACAACCGGCAGGAGCCATAGGAGTTGTCTTTATTTTTTGTATGACCTGCGTGTCATTGAATAACGCCATGTAAATTACTTTACTTTATTGCTAAGCGCGTTAGCCATAGAAGTAGAAGTAATCGTTGGCATGACAACTTCATGAAGACACAATGATGGAGATCATGGTGTCATGCCGGTGACGAAGATGATCATGGTGCCCCGAAGATGGAGATCAAAGGAGCAAAATGATATTGGCCATATCATGTCACTATTTGATTGCATGTGATGTTTATCATGTTATGCATCTTATTTGCTTAGAACGACGGTAGCTTAAATAAGATGATCCCTCACTAAAATTTCAAGAGACGTGTTCCCCCTAACTGTGCACCGTTGCGAAGATTCATTGTTTCGAAGCACCACGTGATGATCGGGTGTGATAGATTCTAACGTTCGAATACAACGGGTGTTGACGAGCCTAGCATGTACAGACATGGCCTCGGAACACATGCGAAACACTTAGGTTGACTTGACGAGCCTAGCATGTACAGACATGACCTCGGAACACAAGAGACCGAAAGGTCGAACATGAGTCGTATAGTAGATACGATCAACATGGAGATGTTCACCGATGATGACTAGTCCGTCTCACGTGATGATCGGACACGGCCTAGTTTGACTCGGATCATGTATCACTTAGATGACTAGAGGGATGTCTATCTGAGTGGGAGTTCATTAATCAGATGAACTCAATTATCATGAACATAGTCAAAAGGTCTTTGCAAATTATGTCATACGCTTTAGTTCTACTGTTTAAGATATGTTCCTAGAAAAAAAAATTAGTTGAAAGTTGGTAGTAGCAATTATGCGGACTGGGTCCGTAAACTGAGGATTGTCCTCATTGCTGCACAGAAGGCTTATGTCCTTAATGCACCGCTCGGTGTGCTGAACCTCAGCGTCGTCTGTAGATGTTGCGGAACATCTGACATACACGTTTTGATAACTACGTGATAGTTCAGTGCGTAATGCTAACGGTTTAGAATTGTGGCACCAAAGACGGTTTTGAAACATCGCAGAACATATGAGATGTTCCGAAGACTGAAATTGGGATTTCAGACTAGTGCCCACGTCAAGAGGTATGAGACCTCTGACAAGTTTCTTAAGCCTGCAGACTAAGGGAGAAAAGCTCAATCGTTGAGCATGTGCTCAGATTGTCTGAGTGCCACAATCGCTTGAATCAAGTGGGAGTTAATCTTCCAGATGAGATAGTGATGGTTCTCCATAATCACTGCCACCAAGCTATTAGAGCTTCGTGATGAACTATAAATATCAAGGATAGATGATGATCCTTGAGCAACTCGCGATGTTTGACACCGCGAAAGTAGAAATCAAGAAGGAGCATCAATTGTTGATTGTTAGTAAAACCACTAGTTTCTAGAAGGGCAAGGGCAAAAGGGATACTTCATGAAATAGCAAATCATTTGCTGCTCTAGTGAAAAATCCCAAGGTTGAACCCAAACCCGAGACTAAGTGCTTCTGTAATGGGGGGAACGGTCACTGAAGCAGAACTACCCTAGATACTTGGTAGATGAGAAGGCAGGCAAGGTCGACAGAAGTATATTGGATATACATTAAATGAATGTGTACTTTACTAGTACTCCTAGCAGCACCAGGGTATTGGATACCGGTTCGGTTGCTAAGTGTTAGTAACTCGAAATAAAAGCTGCGGAATGAATGGAGACTAGCTAAAGGTGAGATGACGATGTATGTTGGAAGTGTTTCCAAGGTTGATGTGATCAAGCATCGCATGCTCCCTCTACCATCGAGATTGGTGTTAAACCTAAATAATTGTTATTTGGTGTTTGCGTTGAGCATAAACATGATTGGATCATGCTTATCGCAATACGCACCTAAAATGAATCTCGATCATAGTGATACACATGTTCATGCCAAAAGATATAAAATAGTAATGATAGTTCCACATACTTGTGGCACTGCCATTTGAGTCATACTGGTATAGAATGCATGAAGAAGCTCCATGTAGATGGATCTTTGGACTCAGTCATTTTTGAAAAGAATGAGACATGCGAACCATGTCTATTGGTATATATGCATGAAGAAACTCCATGCAGATGGATCGTTTGGACTCACTTGATTTTGAATCACTTGAGACATGCAAATCATACCACATGGGCAAGATGACTGAAAGGCCTCGTTTTCAGTTAGATGGAACAAGAGAGCAACTTATTGGAAGTAATACATTTTGATGTATGCAGTCCAATGAGTGCTGAGGCATGCAGTGGATATCGTTATGTTCTTACTTCACAGATGATTTGAGTAGATGCTGAGTGTATTTACTTGATAAAACACAAGTCTGAATTATTGAAAGGTTCAAGTAATTTCAGAGTGAAGTTGAAGATCGTCGTGACAAGAGGATAAAATGTCTGTGATATGATCATAGAGATGAGTATCTGAGTTACGAGTTTGGCACACAATTAAGACATTGTGGAAAGTGTTTCACAATTAATACCGCCTGGAACACCATAGTGTGATGGTGTGTCCGAACATCATAACTGCACCCTATTGGATATGGTGCATACCATGATGTCTCTTATCGAATTACCACTATCGTTTATGGGTTAGGCATTAGAGACAACCGCATTCACTTTAAATAGGGCACCACGCAATTCCATTGAGACGACACCGTTTAGAGAAACCTAAGTTGTCGTTTCTTAAAAGTTTGGGGCTGCGACGCTTATGTGAAAAAGTTTCAGGCTGATAAGCTCGAACCCAAAGCGGATAAATGCATCTTCATAGAAAACCCAAAACAGTTGGGTATACATCCTATTTCAGATCTGGAAGCAAAAGTAATTGCTTCTAGAAACGAGTCCTTTCTCGAGGAAAAGTTTCTCTCCAAAGAATTGAGTGGGAGGATGGTGGAGACTTGATGAGGTTATTGAACCATAACTTCAACTAGTGTGTAGCAGGGCACAGGAAGTTGTTCCTGTGGCACCTACACCAATTGAAGTGGAAGCTTATGATAGTGATCATGAAACTACGGATCAAGTCACCACCAAACCTCGTAGGACGACGAGGATGCGTGCTACTTCAGAGTGGTACGTGATCCTGTCTGAAATATCATGTTGTTGGACAATACTGAACCTACGAGCTATGGAGAAGCGATGGTGGGCCCATATTCCGACAAATGGTTAGAAGCCATGAAATCCGAGATAAATGGAACTTTCAGAAGAAGACGGACGTGGACGGTAATGTTACAGCCTATGAAGCTCGACTTGTGGCAAAGAGTATTTTCACAAGTTCAAGGAGTTGACTACGATGAGATTTTCTCATCCGTAGCGATGCTTAAGTCCGTCGGAATCATGTTAGCATTAGCTGCATTTATGAAATCTGGCAGATGGATGTCAAAACAAGTTTCCTTAGCAGTTTTCGTAAGGAAAGGTTGTATGTGATACAATCAGAAAGGTTTTGTCGATCCTAAGGATGCTAAAAGGTATGCTAGCTCCAGCGATCCTTCCATGGACTAGAGCAAGCATCTCGGAGTCAGAATATAAGCTTTGATGGAGCGATCAAAGTTTTTGGGTTTATACAAAGTTTGTTAGAAACTTGTATTTACAATAAAGTGAGTGGGAGCGCTACAACATTTCTGATAAGTATATGTGAATGACATATTGTTGATCCGAAATGATGTAAAATTTCTGGAAAGCATAAAGGGTTGTTTGAAAGGAGTTTTTCAAAGGAAGACCTGGATAAAGCTACTTACATATTGGGCATCAAGATCTATAGAGATAGATCAAGACGCCTGATGATACTTTCAAAGAACGCACACCTTGACATGATTTTGAAAGAGTTCAAAATAGATAAGGAAAGAAGGAGTTCTTGGCTGTGTTACAAAGTGTGAGTATTGAGTAAGACTCAAGACCTGACCACAGCAGAAGAGAGAGAAAGGACGAAGGTCGTCCCCTATGCTTTGGACGTAGGCTCTACAGGATGCTATGCTGTGTACCGCACATGGAGTGTGCCTTGCCATGAGTTGGTCAAGGGGTACAATAGTGATCCGAGAATGGATCACATGACAGCGGTCAAACTTATCCTTAGTATCTAGTGGACTAAGGAATTTTCTCGATTATGGAGGTGAAAAGGAGTTCGTCGTAAAGGGTTACGCCGATGCGAACTTTGACACTAGTCCGGATGGCTCTGAGTAGTAAACCGGATTCGTATAGTAGAGCAGTTATTTGAAATGGCTCCAAATAGCGCGTGGTAGCATCCACAAGATGACATAGATATTCGTAAAGCACACACGGATCTGAAAGATTCAGACCCGTTGACTAATAACCTCTTTCACAAGCATAACATGATCAAACCAGAACTCATTGAGTGTTAATCACATAGTGATGTGAACTAGATTGTTGACTCTAGTAAACTCTTTAGATGTTGGTCACATGGTGATGTGACCTATGAGTGTTAATCACATGGTGATGTGAACTAGATTATTGACTCTAGTGCAAGTGGGAGACTGTTGGAAATATGCTAAAATTGTATTCATAGGAAACTCAGATACATGTGTGGATACATAGACAACACCATGTCCCTAGTAAGCCTCTAGTTGACTAGCTCGTTGATCAATAGATGGTTACGGTTTCCTGACCATGGACATTGGATGTCGTTGATAACGGGATCACATCATTAGGAGAATGATGTGATGGACAAGACCCAATCCTAAGCCTAGGACAAGATCGTGTAGTTCGTTTTGCTAGAGCTTTTTTAATGTCAAGTATCATTTCCTTAGACCATGAGATTGTGTAACTCCCGGATACCGTAGGAATGCTTTGGGTGTACCAAACGTCACAACGTAACTGGGTGGCTATAAAGGTGCACTACAGGTATCTCCGAAAGTGTCTGTTGGGTTGGCACGAATCGAGACTGGGATTTGTCACTCCGTGTAAACGGAGAGGTATCTCTGGGCCCATTCGGTAGGACATCATCATAATGTGCACAATGTGACCAAGGAGTTGATCACGGGATGATGTGAGTTACGGAACGAGTAAAGAGACTTGCCGGTAACGAGATTGAACAAGGTATCGGGATACCGACGATCGAATCTCGGGCAAGTACCATACCGATAGACAAAGGGAATTGTATACGGGATTGATTGAATCCTCGACATCGTGGTTCATCCGATGAGATCATCGAGGAGCATGTGGGAGCCAACATGGGTATCCAGATCCCGCTGTTGGTTATTGACCGGAGAGTCGTCTCGGTCATGTCTGCCTGTCTCCCGAACCCGTAGGGTCTACACACTTAAGGTTCGGTGACGCTAGGGTTATAGAGATATTAGTATGCGGTAACCTGAAAGTTGTTCGGAGTCCCGGATGAGATCCCGGACGTCACGAGGAGTTCGGGAATGGTCCGGAGGTAAAGATTTATATATGGGAAGTCTTATTTTGGTCGCCGGAAAAGTTTCGCACTTTATCGGTATTGTACCGGGAGTGCCGAAAGGGGTGAGGTCCGGGGGTCCACCAGCCCCAGGGGGCCACATGGGCTGTAGGGGGTGCGCCTTGGCCTATATGGGCCAAGGGCACCAGCCCCAAGAGGCCCATGCGCCAAGAGAGAAAAAGGGAGAGTCCTAAAGGGGGAAGGCACCTCCGAGGTGCCTTGGGGAGGAAGGACTCCTCCCTGGCCGCACCCTTCCTTGGAGGAAGGGCCAAGGCTGCGCCCCCCTCTCCCTTGGCCCTATATATAGTGGGGGGGAGGGAGGGCAGCAATACCTAAGCCCTGGCGCCTCCCTCTCCCTCCCGTGACACATCTCCCTCCTCCCGCTTGCGCTTGGCGAAGCCCTGTTGGAATCCCGCTACTTCCACCACCACGCCGTCGTGCTGCTGGATCTCCATTAACGTCTCCTTCCCCCTTGCTGGATCAAGAAGGAGGAGACGTCGCTGCTCCGTATGTGTGTTGAACGCGGAGGTGCCGTCCGTTCGGCGCTAGGATCATCGGTGATTTGGATCACGACGAGTACGACTCCATCAACCCCGTTCTCTTGAACGCTTCCGCTCGCGATCTACAAGGGTATGTAGATGCACTCCTTCCCTCTCGTTGCTAGTAAACTCCATAGATTGATCTTGGTGATGCGTAGAAAATTTTAAATTTCTGCTACGTTCCCCAACATGCTAATCCTATTACAAGTTGTATTCTAACAAATATCATGGCAACTTCATATGAGGGATTTTTTTGGGCACCCCGGTAACTTCTGTGCAAATGGCATGGTAATTTGTGCACCAGGACCCGATAACTTACGTATAAATGTCATGGTAACTTCGACCGGGGGTGAAAAATTATTGAAACATCTCCCCGGTAATTTATGTGTAAACAACACGGTAATTTCTGCATGGCAACGCTAATAACTTAGGCACAAACACCACGACAACTTTGACCTGAAGGAAAAAAGTTGTCAAAAATGTACCCGGTAACTTTTGTATAAACATCATAGTAATAATGCATCATATACATGATAACTTAGGTATGAACACCATGTTAACTTGGACCCCGAAAAAATTTTGTTGAAAAATATAACCTCGATAACGTTTGCGTGAATATCATGGTGATAGAAGCACTGCATACCTGATACTTAGGTGAACCGCGGTGGGGGTGGGGGGGGGGTATTTGTTGAAAAACATATTTCCCGGTACTTTGTGTGCAAATAACACGGTATTATACACAAAATAAAGTTGATAACTCACTACAGACCCCACGGTAACTTTTGACCCCGGGATAAAAATTTGTTGAAAACATGCTCTGATAACTTGTGTGTAATAATATGGTAATATACATACAACAGAGTTGATAACTTACTTAATCCAGATGTGGTAAATTTTTTATCAGGGAAAAATGTTGTTAAAAAATACCTCCCAATAACTTATGTGTAAACAACATGATAATACACACACATGAGAGTTGATAACTCATATACAAATATTGCGGTAGTTTTGTGCAACATGATAATTTTTTAACCGAAGGAATGAAAATTGTTGAAAAACATACCCCGATAACTTTTGTGCAACATGGTAATATTCACAACAAAGCTGATAAGTCAGTGCATACATCATAATCACTTTTTGACCCTGGGATAAAAGTTTGTTGAAAACATACCCCAATTTTTTTTGTATAAATGACACGGTAACTTATGTATGACAGAGGTGATAACTTACGTAGCCCAGATGTGGTAACTTTTGCTCCGAAAAAAATCATCAGAACATATCAACATGGGATCTAGTTTAGAAGATCTCGTCGAGACGATTTTTTTTGTGAAGACGGTTTTTCAATCGGAGGGACGGTTTGAGCTACAAAACATTTTAAAGTTTGAAAAAAGAAAGAATCTAGCATGACATCAGCTTTTCATCATTTAGTGTATATATGCATGTAATTAAAGGAAGGAGTGCACGTGAAAGAAAAATCAATCATTCTAGTGCATGTATGTATATAATTAGAGTGAAGTAAGGATCGTTCTTGCCTATTGCTAAAATCCGAACGTTTGGTAGTTATAAATGTCCATTTTTTAATTCTAAAAACAGAAATAGATACAAAAAAGGAGAAGAAAAAGGAATTACAAATGACAAAGAAATAAAAACGAAAAGGAATTCAACTTTGACCGTTTCGCACGCTCGGCGGGCTTTCGGCCCGTCACATTTCTCTTTGTCACCTAGCTCAAATAAAAAACAGAGGTGCCATGTCTCGACGATAGCTGCTCGAGGGGCTTTCGGCCTGTCACATTTTTCCTTTTCGTGTTATTTTTTCTTTTTTAACTTCAACCTTTTTCATGAATCTCAATTCGAAAAATATTCATGATTTCAAAAACAGTCCACAAGTTTAAAAATATTACAAATTTGAGAAATATTTATTGATTTCAAAAATTGTTCACAAATTTTATTTTATTTTAATTTAAAAAATTGCATACTTAGAAAACGAATGTTGATATACTTCCAAAAACTTGATGTATTTCAAAAAATATTCACGAATGTGAAAGTGTTCATCAATTTGAAAAATGTTCTCTAATTTAAAAAATATTCGTGAATTCAAGAAACATTCGTGATTTGAAAAATGTTCATGATTTGAAAAAACGTTCATAATTTCTAAAAATATTCGTGAAATGGAAAAGGAGAAAGAAAAGGAGAAAAAGAAGAACCAATGGAGAAAAACCTCTTTTTTTTGACATGAAGGAGAAAAACCTGTCTTTTTTTTGACATGAAGGAGAAAAACCTGTCAGGAAAGCTAATGGGAAACACAATAAAAAAGTTGAACTGGGCTAGCCCAATATAGTGCGTGCGGTTACGGGAGGGTGCGCATTTGGTGGATATTCATCAGCCTACATGGGGAATAGGGGATTCTAAAAAAAAATGGGGAATAGGGATTGCCCTCTTATAGTGTTGGCTAGCGAGCTGGCGCTCACAACCCGTCGCTATGGGCTGACCCAATAATGCCCATAATGCTTAGGCTCACTCGCTCGGTAGGTAACGAGGCGACGATTCCTCGCTCGCTCGGGACTCCACAGAGACCAATTGACCAGTTGATGGTTTTTTTTTTGAGAAAAACTTTCAATCTATTCATCTTCAATCATGATAGTACAACGAACACTAGAAATAATAAAAATTACATCCAGATCCGTAGACCACCTAGCGACGACTACAAGCACTGAAGCGGGCATTAATGTTCATGACCAGTTGATGGTTGACCGGTTGACAATTTAAGGTCCATTAATGTTCATGTAATGTAGCGTGCATTTTTTTCTAGTTTTTATTGTTTCCCGTCATCAAGTCGGTTTTCTATTGTGGTTTTTTCAAAAAGTACAAAATTTATTTATATTATAAAATTGTCATTTTGTAAAATTTGAGAACATTTTAAGAAACATGAAATTTTCTCAAAACCAACATCTTTTCAGAAAAATATTTTCAAAATATCTGAACATATTTTGAAAAGACAAATGTTTTTAAGATCCCCAACAATTTTGAAAATTTTAGGAAATATTTTTTGTGAAAATTCACGGCTTAGTTAAGAAAAAAATGGATAAAAACAACCTAAAAATAATAAAAATCGGTATCTATAGTAAGTTTACCGGGCTAAAATGGCTCGGCAAATTGATACGCCACCATCCTATCACAATGAACGTGTGCTCACCTGGACAGGCCCTGTGAGGCAGCGTAGGTTTTCTTTTACTCTTTTCATTTTTTCAATTTTTCTCCATAATAATATTTGAAATGCTATAAACACGTATTTTTATTTCATTAATGTGATATAACCGGGTTCAAACTTGACTTCCGAAAAGACTTCGACTCTCTCTCTCTCTCTCTCTCTCGAGCTGCGTGATTTTCTTTGACGCTTTCGATCTTGGGTTAAAAGCATTCCGGTCACGGGAAAAAATGTAGTACTTCTCAATGGGGTACCTGGGGATGGATCAACTGCAAGAACGGTCTGTGCCAGGGGATTCGATTTCTCCCTATCTTTTCATCATATTGTTGAGAACGTTCTACAACAACTCATCCTCTCTTCTTTCGACAGCTCTCACCTACACCACCCTCTCTTCTCCCACATGCCGCCGCTCATGCTACAGTTTGCCGATGACACTCTAATTATTGCCAACGCCTCCGCTATTGGTGCTGCCAAACTTAAACCGATCCTAGACGACTTTGCCCTAGCAACAGGGCTTACAATTAACTTCAACAAGACCGCTTTTATCCCTATCCATATCAACCCCCAGACTTCTGACCACATTGCCCTCGCGCTTAGCTGCTCTATCTCTTGCTTCCCCCAAACCTACCTCGGTCTACCCTTGTCCCCCTAGCACCCTACAGGAAATGCCTTCCTACCTACTCTGGACTCGTGCAAAACATTCCTCACAGGGTGTCGCGCTAAGCTGCTCTCTAAAGGGTGTCGCGCTAAGCTGCTCTCTAAAGGTGACCGCCTAATCCTTATCTCTGTTGTGCTTGATTCAATTCTAATCTATTTTAGGTCCGCCTTTCTTATCCCCCCCCCCAAAATCTCAAAACTATTGATGCTCTTAGAGCATCTTCAACAGATGCATAAAAGTTTCGTGTGCTAAAATAGTTTTAGTGCGCCACTGTAGCACTTTTAGTGCGCTGGACCCAACATTGGTTTAGCAGATGCCCAAAACGCGCGCCCAAAATAGCACATAGTGTAAATTGTGAAGCGCGCGCAATCTGGCGCCTCAATTTTGCAGCTTCTAATAGCGCTTTTTAGCGCGTGCCTAATTTTTTTTGCGTGTGCACTATTTTACAGCTTCTGCTGGAACTGTCGGCGCCCCAAAAACCCAAATTCGAACGCGTGGAGCAGTTTTTGTGCGCCTGTTGAAGATGATCTTAGACGTGTTTTTTTTTGGACTGCGGAGGACACCTGCACTGGTGCGCAATGCCCTATCGCTTGGAACAATGTTTGTAAACCGATTTTTTTGGTGGTTCAGGTATTACGAGCCAGCATGTCCAAAACAATTGCCTACTCATGAAATTTGCTGTCAAAGCTCTCCAACCAAACACCAACCCTTGGCTTCAGTAGCTTGATTTGCAGCACCCAAATGCGCTGATTGCTCCAGCCTCGTGCACCTCGTTTCTTTGCATAACCATTACCACGCAAATCCCTACACTGCAATCCATTTTCTTAGTTCTTACCAATAATGGCTCCTACACTTACTTTTGGTTAGACACCTGGCTCACTTTAGTGTCCCTAGCCTCCACCTACCCAAATTTGTACTCGCACTCCATCCAACCCCTAGTTAGAGTAGCTAGTATTTGTGGTTTGCCTTAGTCACTAACTTGTAGGTTCGCCTAGCTTCTGCTGCGTCCCAAGATTTGGTTGCTCTTATGTCTGTATTGCAAGACTTTATGCCCTCCCGGGAGCCTGATGCAAGGTTCCTAATTGGTGGCAAGGACTTATCTGTCAGGACGGCCTATGACCTTCTTCTTCGAGCTGACACAATGGATGGGAATGCCTCTCCCATCTCGAGTTCTCGAGTGCCAAACAAAGTGAAGATTTTTGCATGGCTTCTATTCAATAACCGCCTCAACACTCGTGCAAACCTTGCTCATAAGCATATCATATTAGATGCCAAGTGTGCAAGATGTGTCGCTCCTCATGAGGATGCAGTTCACTTATTCATCACATGCCCTCTCACGGTCAGGATTTGGCAGTGCCTCGACTTCTGTATTCCCTCTCAGGTCATTCAGAGACTTTGGGAGGTGCCACTGCCACCGGGCACTCCTCACAGATCTTGGCCCTTTGTCCTCCTAGCTATCGTATGGAAAATATGGGATGCTTGGAATACTATGGTCTTCCAGCACTATGACACTCACTCTTCTCTTTCTGTGAAACACATTATCGAAGATCTAGATTTATGGTCACATCGAATCTCCAATGTTGGAGACAAGGAAGACGTCTTCTCATGACGTTCTTTCCGCTCTCTTTGAGTAATATATTCATGCAATTCATAAGGAGGTGCCACTTTACGAGTCGGCTAATGCTTAAGCATTACATAAGGAATCTCCGATGTAGTTCATGTAACAATTGCGGTGGGTTCCGCTCTCTTTGAGTAATATATTCAGGTGGAGGAGCCCCACCCCCACCCCCCCCCCCACCCCACCCCCCCGGGTGATTCTCAGAAAACAAAAACCTGTGTTGGAAAAAGTGGAAAAAATCTTGTCTATGTGATGCTTTTAAGAACTGTTCTTGCATTTTTTTAAACTTCATGAAGTTTCGAATAAGCATTCACACTTTTTTATAAATGTTTCATGTACTTTTAAGAACTGTTCATGCATATTTCCAAAATTCCAGGCATTCCGAAATAATGATCATATAATTTAAAATCACCTTCTTAAAATATATTCATCATCTATTGAAAAATGTTTGTCATTTATTAAAAAATGTTCATCATGTATTTTGTTTAAAAATGTTCATAGTGTAACTAAAAATACTAGTTAATTGCACGGGTATTACTAGGGGACATGGTCCGACATCAATCGTTAGGATCCTCACTCACATCAAGCGGCATCACCGACTTTGTTTCACCATTAAATCTTGCTCCACGAGTTGTCCTGCCAATAGCACATCCCCCCACCCCCTCTCCTATTTTCTTCAATCACATTAGAATACTAAGATTAGCCATACATTGTTTTTGAGAGAACAAAAAAGAGTGTGCATTATGATAAGATAATTCAAGACACTAATTTTTTTAAATAATACATTTTTAATTAATTTACAGAAATAATACGCCAAACTTTTATTTTTTAAAAATAATACGGCCTTGTCTCGCCGGAGGATGAGTGGACCCCGTCGCCCTACTGCTGGACGACTGGACCCCGTCGGCCTATAGGAGGACGATAGGTGGCTGGTCTTCCACGTGGCGCCCGACGATTGGCCATGCCACTTCGCACCGCTCCCCCTCGTCCCGGCACGGGCTGTCGGTGTCCGGGGCCCAGCCGACACGGGCCTGTTGTCCACCCTCTGGACGATCGTCCACCTGTTGGACGGCAGGGTGCCAGCCCCGCACCGTCGGCCCTCCTCTTCCTCCTCGTTCACTTATCCTCCTCTTCCTCTGTTCTTTGCTGTTGTTCTTTGTTTCTTCTCTTTCCCACCCAAAAACTAACTCACCTGTACACCAAACTGAGACATTTTTTTGCCGATTTGCCACCGTAGATACGTTGTAGATAGTTTGGGGAGGCAAGGGAGACCTCGATCTAGTGATGGGGTAGCTCGTGGTGGTCGTGGTGAGCATTTTGGTGGAGGTGGTGGTGAGCATATTGGTGGAGGTGGTGGATGTGTGTTGGTGGTGGAGGTGGAGGTGAAGCTGCGGCAGTGTGGTGGAGGTGGTGGAGATGATGCTCCGGCTCCGGTGATTGAAGGCCGCCGTTCGTCGTCGTTGCTTCGCACGCTTCTAGGGTATAATATTACAAACATTTTCTCCTATAGATGTTATTTGCTCCGGTAATATTTCGTATTAGGTGTGCGAATATTGTTATTTGCTCCGGTAGTAACCGATATATTTTTAGTTGTCTAATATTTAGTTGTGTGAATATATTCAGTTGCTCCGGTAATATTTCGTATTATATGTGGATGCCAAATATTTAGGTCTGTCAGTTTTTTAGTTGCTGCGGTACTATCCGTAATATATTTAGATGTCAACTATGTATTTCTATCAATATTTGAAGTTGTTCCAGTAATATACGTAATATATTTAGTTTAGTAAATATTTTTAGGTGTGTGAATATTTTTAGTTGCTGCGTTAATATTCCGTAATATATGTATTTGTCTAATATTTAGGAGTGCGAATATTTCTAGTTTGTCATGTTGTTTAACAGTTTTCTGTCCATGTTAAATAATTTTATAGGTGAGCCAAGATGTCAAATGTAGTGACGTTCATATTTTTCTATGGTCATGGTACTGTCCAAACAAATGAGATTGGGGTTGATCTGAGTGAATTTGAGAACATAGAGGTGCCACTGACCGCCCCTCAAACATGGTCTGTTAGTCAGTTGAAAGAATGGTTGACAACATGTTTAGGGTTGAATACTGAAACGCACACCGTGGGTGTTCATGCATTGTGGACCCAGTCAAGTTCAAACATTTTCTTCTATTTGAGGCCAATAGAGAGGGACTCTCTGTGAGTGCGCTGGTTACAAGGTTGCGAAACCAGGGGATGCAATCCTTGTGCCTTAGTGCTTCCCGTTGTGAAGGAGGTAATTGCACCTGAAGGCGAGGGTGGTTACAATCCTGGGCACAGCAGTGATGGGATGATGCTATATATGCCAAAGGTTGGAGATGATGGTTACGAACAAGGGTAGACTAGTCAGGTAGAAGGAGGAAATGCCGATTGTTATTAAAGTGGGGAGGTGGACGGTGACGAGGTAGATGGGCACATGCAGAACCAGATGGAAGATGAGAATACAGATGTTGATATTGGTCATGCCGATGATTCCGACCAGTCTAACGAAGAGGAGAACACAGAGGATGTGCCGAATCCTGCATCATGGAATCATGACTTCTCATCAGCAATGATCGTGAACGATGGGCATGATTCAGCCTGGCAATATCACCAGAATAACATTGCGACAGGTGCTATATATCCCAACAAGAATGCTCTGAAGGACGCAATCATTAAATGGGCAATGTCCACACAAAGGGCTTTCACAGCTCAGGTGTCTGATGACCCACAAGTATAGGGAATCTATCATAGTCCTTTCGATAAGTAAGAGTGTCGAACCCAACGAGGAGCAGAAGGAAGTGACAAGCGGTTTTCAGTAAGGTATTCTCTGCAAGCACTGAAATTATCGGTAACAGATAGTTTTGTGACAAAGTAATAATTTGTAACGGGTAACAAGTAACAAAAGTAAACAAGGTGCAGCAAGGTGGCCCAATCCTTTTTGTAGCAAAGGACAAGCCTGGACAAACTCTTATATAAAGGAAAACGCTCCCGAGTACACATGGGAATTATCGTCAAGCTAGTTTTCATCATGCTCATATGATTCGCGTTCGTTACTTTGATAATTTGATATGTGGGTGGATCGGTGCTTGGATACTACCCTTCCTTGGACAAGCATCCCACTTATGATTAACCCCTCTTGCAAGCATCCACAACTACAAAAGAAGTATTAAGGTAATCCTAACCATAGCATGAAACATATGGATCCAAATCAGCCCCTTACGAAGCAACGCGTAAACTAGGGTTTAAGCTTCTGTCACTCTAGCAACCCATCATCTACTTATTAATTTCCAATGCTTTCCCCTAGGCTCAAACAATGGTGAAGTTTCATGTAGTCGACGTTCACATAACACCACTAGAGGAAAGACAACATACATCTCATCAAAATATCAAACGAATACCAAATTCACATGACTACTTATAGCAAGACTTCTCCCATGTCCTCAGGAACAAATGTAACTACTCACAAATCATATTCATGTTCATAATCAGAGGGGTATTAATATGCATAAAGGATATGAACATATGATCTTCCACAAAATAAACCAACTAGCATCAACTACAAGGAGTAATCAACACTACTAGCTACCCATATGTACCAATCTGAGGTTTCGAGACAAAGATTTGATACAAGAGATGAACTAGGGTTTGAGAGGAGATGGTGCTGGTGAAGATGTTGATGGAGATTGACTCCCTCCCAATGAGAGGATCGATGGTGATGACGATGGTGATGATTTACCCCTCCCGGAGGGATGTTTCCCCAGCAGAACAGCTCCGTCGGAGCCCTAGATTGGTTTCGCCAGGTTCCGCCTCGAGACGGTGGCGCTTCGTCCCGAAAGCTTCCTTCTGATTTTTTCCAGGGCAAAAGACTTCATATAGCAAAATATGGGCACCGGGGGCCTGCCAGGGGGCCCACGAGGCAGGGGCGCGCCCAGGGGGTAGGGCGCGCCTCCCACCCTCGTGGACAGGGTGTGGCCCCCCTCTGGTGCTTTCTTCGCCCAATATTTTTAATATATTCCAAAACTAACTTTCGTGGAGTTTCATGACTTTTGGAGTTGTGCAGAATAGGTCTCTAATATTTGCTCCTTTTCCAGCCCAGAATTCCAGCTGCCAGCATTCTCCCTCTTCGTGTAAACCTTGTAAAATAAGAGAGAATATGCATAAGTATTGTGACATAATATGTAATAACAGCCCATAGTGCAATAAATATCGATATAAAAGCATGATGCAAAATGGACGTATCAGTGTCAAGTCAGATTTACAATGGTATGCAAGAACGAAGATTGTCCCTGCCAGGGTACATGGCTATCTCCCTAAGTATGGCACAAGTTGGGTGATCAGTGACCTAGTTCAGCACACATGTCTTATTCCCTGCATCCCTCAAGATCATGCCAACCTTTCGTCCACGCTTATTGCTCGGTTGCTTTACAGCGAGATAGTGAAATGCAAATCAATGGAAGTGAAGGCTATCCAGACAAAAGTATTCGTCAGGTTCAAATACAGAATTTCTTATGTTAAGGCTTGAAGGGCTAAGCATAGGGCGCTTGAGACCATATTTGGTTCTTTTTTTGATGCATATGACTCTGTTGTCCGGCTCCTCCACATGCTGCAGGACCGGAATCCTAGCACCTATGTCGACATCCAAGACCTCTTCATGCCAGAGTTCCCAATTGGGAGGGTGATGCATCGGCTGTTCTTCTCTTTTGGTGTATGCATCGAAGCTTTCAGGCATTGTCGACCGGTGATATGTGTAGATGGCACTTTTCTCACTCGCAAGTACAAGGGTCAAATCCTGACAGCCATTTGTCAAGACGGACAAAATTAAGTAGTACCACTCACATTTGCATTTGTGGAGAGTGAGAACATTGAAAGTTGGACATGGTTCTTCAAACAATTGAAAGTAGCAGTTGTGAAGGATAAGCACAATGTTTGCATCCTTCATGACAGGCATGCCGGTATACTCAGTGTGATAAAGATACTGATAAACCCTGGTCCTGAGGAACAAACTACATGGCAGAACTTGCAGAGCCGTTGGTGCATGCGCCATCTGGGGGCTAATTTCTTCTCGCAGTTCAGAAATAAGAACCTAATGAATCTGTTCAAAAAACTCTACAAGAAGAACCAGCTATGGAAGTACAATTTGATACGTGACAGACTTAATGTGTGCACGCAGAGACACGTTAGGGACAGGAAAGCTGCAAGAGATGCAACGATGAGAGCACATGTTGAGGCAGTAGTAGCACAGTTAGCAACTGGAACATCGGTCGTGGAGGAGGAGCCTGTTGGGTTTTGTGACTTGCCAGGATTTGACCTACCTGGTACTAGGAGAAGGCTCGGGAGGTCGATTAAAACCTTCGAGTAGTGGATAGAGCATGAGCCTCTGGAGAGGTGTTCTTTGTTGCATGACACACATGGAGCAAGGTATGGTGTCATGACTACCAATCTCGCAGAAACATACAACTTTGTCCTCAGAGGAAACCGTGCATTGCCACTTACAGCCATCGTTGAGGGTATTTTCTATGGCACCGTGAAGTATTTCAAAGATAGACGTCAAAAAGCAGAACAACATATCTTGAACAACCCAAGCACACGTTACTGTGAAAGGATTATGAAGTACACGGAAGAAAAGATGCAAAAAGCTAGGTCACACAATGTAGTCCCCATTGGTAATCAAGAAAGAACGTTTGAGGTCCGCTTAGCTAACAACAAATTCGGCTGTGAAAATGAGCTGAGGACGCATGAGGTCAAAATTGGAAATGAAGTCTGGCCAATGTGTGAGTGCACATGCAACAAACCAAAGTTGCTTCACCTACCATGCTCCCATGTACTTGCTGCTTGCGGGCAGCTTCGAATGGCTGCAATATCGTTCGTGTCTCCATATTTTCTAAAAGAGTCCCGTCCTCAATACCTGGACAGGTGAGTTGTTGGGATTTCACCCAATGGGTAACTCCAACACCGTTAATCCTGTTGAAGGGCGGTACATTCCATACCCAGAGAATATGCGTACAAGTAGAGGTAGGCGACAGTGTCGGCGCATCCGGAATGATATGGATGAATCTGAAGCGAGAGGTGCCAGTATGCAATGCATTTTATGCAATGAATTTGGCCATAGGGACACTAATTGTCCTACTTTCGTCACTGCCAGTGGTACTGGGAGTGGATGAGGGAATCGGGGACGAGGAGAAAGAGCAAGAGGAGGAAGAGGAGGAAGAGGGAGAGGGAGAAGCTAGGCACTAAGTTCTAAATTTGTATTAAGTGTGGCACTATGTTTGAAATTTATATTAAGTGTGGCACTATGTTCTAAATTTGCAATAAGTGTGGCACTATGTTCTAAATTTGTATTAAGTGTGGCACTATGTTTGAAATTTGTATTAAGTGTGGCACTATGTTTGAAATTTGTATATGCAGGAATGGCGGGAATGGGGTTGCTTAGTGCGGACAATGATAGAAAGCATCGTGCTGCGATAGGTTCTGAGCGCAAGCTTGAGGCGCTGGTCACACGCACTCAAAAGGAAGACTGGAAGATACATGAGGGATGGGTTCATCGGTACGTGATTTGGTTATTTCCTTCAAGCATGTATATTAATAAGACACACTAACTGTTTTGTCCTGACATGCAGGTTGAAATGGGCAGGCCTTTTACCTTTCATGCGTCTGGTTGACTCCACGGAGACCTCCAAACGCCTCACCATCGACGCCTCTTTGCTCACATGCTTAGTGCACCGGTGGAGACCTGAGACCCACACGTTTCACTTCCGTTGGGGAGAGATGGCTCCTACTCTCCAGGATGTGTCCCTTTTGCTGGGACTACCATTGGCAGGTCATGCCATAGGACCGTTGGAGGCAGCGGCTGATTGGCAGCTTGGTATTGCACAACGTTTCGTGGGTATTTATGACTGTGCTCCGGCGCTGACATTAAATAATCACGGACCTAAGTATGAATGGTTGCTCCGTTGCCAAGTAAGTTCCCCTGCCACATAACTTCTAGTTGTCGTGCATCTGGTTTTACAGAAGATACCTTTGCTATGTACTAATACTCTCTTTGCTCAATATAGATCCAGAAGTTCCCGGGGTATCCAAGGGTCCCGTTGAATGCGACACAGATCACTCCCAGTCTGGAGGCATGTATAATGTGGCTTCTCGACAAGGTGATGTTCACAGAGAACCATGTCAGCACTAGTAGCGCGAGCTACATCCCTATTGCACTAGAGATCGCGAGCGCTGAGACGCCGGATCAGATCACACAGTGGAGTTGGAGTTCGGCTGTCTTAGCGGCTACATACCGAGCTATGTGCAACGCCTGCCAGCTTACGGCACTCACGTTAGCCCTTCTTGGATGCCCTATATTTCTGCAACTGTGGTCGCGGGAGAGGTTCTCCGTAGGATGACCGGATGTATGTGTTGACGAGCCTATGGATACCGTGTTCGATGCTGACGGCATCGACATGCCTACCTTCGGTCTGTGTTGGACACGTCACAGGGTATGTCTCAATCTAACTTTTGTTCTTTTGTATGTCGGTGTCAAAACCGGCGGATCTCGGGTAGGGGGTCCCGAACTGTGCGTCTAGGATCGATGGTAACAGGAGACGGGGGACGCGATGTTTACCCAGGTTCGGGCCCTCTCTATGGAGGTAATACCCTACTTCCTGCTTGATTGATCTTGATGAATATGAGTATTACAAGAGTTGATCTACCACGAGATCGTAATGGCTAAACCCTAGAAGTCTAGCCTACGTGTATATGGTAATGAATGTGTCCTATCCGGACTATGCTCTCCGGTTTATATAGACACCAGAGAGATCTAGGGTTACATGGGGTCGGTTACATAAGAAGGAATCTTCATGGTTGATCGCCTAGCTTGCCTTCCATGCCAAGGAAAGCCCAATCCGGACATGGTTATAGTCTTCGGTCTTCGTATCTTTACGGCCCATCAGTCCGGCCCATGGATATCAGGCCGAACGCCCGAGGACCCCTTAATCCGGGACTCCCTCAGTAGCCCCCAAACCAGTCTTCAATAGCGAGGTGCTCGGCACACACATTGTCTTCGGCATTGCAAGGCGGGTTCCTCCTTCGATGATCTCCAAGTAATGTATCCGGCCATTGATCCAATGTCGCCTCCTTGGCTTCCGCGTGTTTTAAATAATCTTTCTCCTCCACGTGTCAAGCGAATGTGGAAAGTCAAGGTATTTTTGCGAATAACACCCCATCTACGTAAGGAAGAGCGCATATTTAAAGGGATTGGATCCTAGATCCATTCAGCGCCATGCAGAAGAAATCTCCAGAGACTGCTTAGGAGAGACCATTCCAGCATGGCTAGCATTCCTTGCTCCTCCGCTCGTCCCGGCCCAGAGAAAGGCGAGTGGGAGAGGTGTTCTGTGTCTCATAGGCAATTGACGAAGTTGCAAACGCAGGGATTCCTCCCCCTGCAGATCTAGTCCCTGTTCGAGCGGGGCTAGCTTCCTTCAATGAGGGGACTCAGGCAGAGGACTTCCCCAATCCGTCCGGGGGAGAGCGAGTGTGTTTCGTCCCCTACCTGCTAAGAGGCGTTGGATTTCCAATCTATCCGTTCCTCCGAGGGCTTCTAGAGTACTACGACCTCTAGCTGCACAACTTCACTCCGGCCTCTATTCTGCACATTGCGGGTTACGTCGCTTTGTGTGAATTATTCCTGCGCGTCGAGGCTCATTTCGAGTTGTGGAGGAAGTTGTTCTGCCTCGTCCCGCACAATCACGAAGGGTCTATATTTGAAGTGGGCGGAGCCAAAGTATGGCGCGTCGCCGATACCGGATATCCATCCAGCACACCAAGGAAGGCACCTGATGGTTGGCCCTCCGAATGGTTCTATATCGAGGATGTTCCGCTTCCCGATCCGGTCCGAAAGGGTCTTCCCGAATTTGCGGTCGTCCCGCTAAAGAAACGCCACAGTTGGCGTCCCCGGAGTCTTGAAGAAGGAGACGGCGCGGAGGTTCGTCAGCTGATGAGCAAGATAAAAGAGCTCGCTCAGTTCGGGCTCACAGTAATCGAGGTTATGGCGATCTCTATAGCGCGAGGGGTTCAGCCGCTCCAATACAGAGGGCTTCCCATGTGGGACTACAATGGGGAGGATGACACCTCTCGCTGTGGCCGGAAAGGTCCGGATACCCCTGCCGCTTTGGCTAAGATATTAGTCGAACTGTTCAAAGGGGAGGAAAAGGAATTTCTTCGCATCAAGCTCAGAGACGGGTACTCTATGTATAACCCTCCCAGTTGGGTAAGGTCCAACCCCTCTGTTTTTACTTCCTCCATCTCTGAATTGCCTTTGATAAATTTCTGGTTTGTTTGCTTACGACAGCACTGGCGAATGGTCACCGAGGGATTCCATAGTCCCGCCCCGCAGCCGGAGGACCACAACCGGGAGCTTGATCCCGGGTTCAAAGAGGATCCGGATATATTTGTGGTGCTCGCGGAGGGGGTGTTTTACCAGACGAGCTATGATGGCACGGAAGTGGCCATCATCGCCGATTACCCTGGTCTTCTTCCTGCTTCACAGGTAAGTAATCAAGAAACACCTTTTCTGAAAGGGTGTTCTTACTCTGCCTCACCCACCGCATTGTCGCGCGTTTTACAGGGGAGGCGTTTGACGATACCGAGGAAATTGGTTCCTGCGCCGGCAGGCCTTCGAAGAGGAGGGCCGGTGAAGGCACCACCGGGACCTCGTCGAGGAGGTACGGATAAATATATTTTTCAGCGGCCGTGTCCGACTGTGACTTATGCGCCCGTTTGACTACAGAAAAAAGGTTCGCTGAACTGTATCCGGGGGTCCGGCCGGCCGTGCTCCCAACAACCAGGATTTAGATCCAGTCGGGGAGACGGGGGCCGATGTAGGAACAAAGCCGAACTACCCTTCGGCCGAGGGTTCGAACAATATGTCTGTTACCAACTCGGAAGTAGAGAGCGCCATGAATCATCGGCACTGCAGAGCTGTTTTACGGGACCCGAAGTTCTCGGACGAGGCATTTAATGCCTTCAACTCGGGCGACGCATACATCCGAGCTGCTCGAGATGGGCTTAGAAAAGCCACGAGGCAATCTCTGACAGATGTGCAAGTAAGTTTTCTTTGTCAAAAAGGATAGCCATATACCCGTAGCCCCCGGGACTGAAAGCAGTTGGTACAACTGATTTAAGGACCATTGTATGACCATGTTCTTATAGAGAAGAACAACCTGATAACCCAAGAGCTGGAACAATATCGAGCGCAGCTAAATGCTGCTACCGCCGAACTGGAAAAGTCCAAAAAGGCGTCGCCTGGTAATTTTCCCCTCCATCGAGAAAATATAATCATATGCCATTAATGCTAACAGTCCTGCCTATATCATGACATGATTGTCAGAGGAACTCAAAGAGGCGTTGGAAGTCGTGCAAGCGAATGAACAAGAAGCCAAGAGGCTACATCCTACGGGCGACCGTGTGCTGAAGCAGGCCATTGTTGAGAAAAACCAGCTCCAGGATTGCAAAACCCAGCTAGGTGAAGAGTTGAAGGATGTGCGGGCCCAGCTAGCCGATTCCGTGAGGGAGAACAAGAAGCTGCAGGGCGGCATATTCAATATGTGTCCGAACTATTGTTAAAGTAGTTTGGAGATGGATAGAACTGATATAATTATGATTGCAGGCATATTGACGGGCCGTCCTGAAGAGGAGGTGTCCGGATCAGCTGATGATCTGCTGCAAAGACTGTCGCAGGTGCACGAGCATGCTTGGCTGGCCATGCGGAGCATTGCCAAGGCCTTATGGCCATCCGCCTCCCCTCCAGGAAGTATGGAGGAGCTCGTAGAGCTGTTCAAAGGAGCGTGGCGGCGTATCCGATTATGGAAGATATCGGCCTATCGAGAGGGTGCGCGAGAAGCTTGGGCCATGGTGAAAACTCAGTACACCAAGCTTGATCCTAATCACATGGCTCGGGTCGGACCGCTAGGGTCGAATGGGGAAGAAATTCCTGTTAGTTTAGTGTATGACCAAGTAGAGGCGGCCGCCAAATACTCCCAACAGGATTGTAAGTTAGACCGCCTGTTGGAAGGTATAGAGAAGGAAGTAGTCCCAATGACTATGTACTTTCCTTACCCTATGTAATTCTAGCTGAATTGTATAGCATTTTTCATGGCATACCTTTTCGCTTCAACCTCCAGACTCGATGGTGCGGAGTGTTTCCAAATACCTTCGCGGCCGAATAGACCGGGATATGCTTGGAAAACTAGGCGTAGGGGTCATAGTTGCTTGAACAGACAAGTTGTATCTGGCTAGTTATGTTATATTACATTGAGATTGTAAGAAACATATTCCAGGGAGAATAGTTCCGTTAAGGGTTCCTTTCCCTGGGTGTGCATGCATTAGTAGACATGTCCGAATTGTGATGTAAAAATCACAGTGTGTATAGCTTCTGGGGGTTCACAATAGAGTGAGTGCAAAGAGTATTTTTCATCCACCGACCGAATATTCCCTTAAGAACGCTAGCTTTCGGCTTCACCCAGTCTGAGGTACACATCCGGATGACCCGGCAGTAACAATCGCAGAGGTGCTCCCTTTACCACCTAGCCGAACAATCGGGAATGTAGGGGTAAGCACAGGAGCCAGGCAACCCAGCTTGGCCAAAACTTAAGTCATATCGATGCATATAATGGTGAAGAAAAGACATACGGGAAGAACGCGTATGTATGATGAGCTTGATGCTCGGAAAATAGTATTAACAAGCTTTTGTTAAAGAAACCCCCAGGTATGATGGGCGTACATATGTGAAAATGTGTACGTCAGCAGTATTCGGTCAAGCCGAATGAGAGCTTTAAGGCGAAAAGAAGAATTATGTAAAATGGAGAAAAAGTAATGGAAACTATAGGGGAGAAGGAGTCTAACAAAGAGTTCGGCGCTAGGCATAGAACCATCGGAGTCTGGCCGCGTTCCAGGGGTTCGGCTCTAGGCGATTGTCTGATGCGTCACGAAGACGGTACGCTCCTCCGGTAAGAACTTCGTCAATTATGAAGGGACCCTCCCATTTGGGCTTGAGTTTGTCCTTTTTCTTCTCCGGCAAGCGTAGAACAAGTTTGCCAACATTGTAAGTCTTGGCCCGTACTTCTCTGCTTTGATATCTTCGAGCCTGCTGCTGATAAAATGTTGAACGGGCTTTGGCGACATCGCGCTCCTCCTCCAGGGCGTCTAGGCTGTCCTGCCGATCCAACTCGGCCTCTTTCTCTTCGTACATACGCACTCGAGGTGAGTCATGTATAATATCGCAGGGCAGTACAACCTCTGCACCGTACACCATGAAGAAAGGTGTGTATCCGGTAGTACAGTTGGGCGTGGTCCGCAACCCCCAGAGTACGGAGTCAAGCTCCTCGACCAAGTGTTTGTCTGATTCTTTCAAAGACCGCACTAGCCTGGGTTTGATGCCGCTCATAATAAGACCGTTAGCTCGTTCGACTTGACCGTTTGTTTGCGGGTGGTAGACAGAGGGGTAATCGAGCTTAATGCCCAGATTAGCACACCAGGTTTTCACCTCATCAGCTGTGAAATTGGAACCATTATCAGTGATGATGTTGTGTGGTACACCATAACGGTGCACCACATCGGATATAAATGCGATCACCGGTCCGGACTCGGCCGTTTTGACTAGTCTAGCCTATATCCACTTGGTGAATTTTTCCACCATGACCAGTAGATATTTTTTCTTATGGCTTCCCCCTTTAAGGGGTCCAACCATGTCCAAGCCCCAGACCGCAAAGGGCCATGTAATGGGGATTGTTTGTAGAGCGGTTGGGGCATATGGCTTTGGTTGGCGAAGAGTTGGCATCCAACGCAGCGTTGGACGAGGTCCTGTGAGTCTGCCCGGGCCGTAGGCCAATAAAATCGTGTCCGGAAGGCCTTGCTGATAAGTGCCCGGGCTGCAGCGTGGTGCCCACCGAGACCGGCATGAATTTCTACCAAGAGTTGCCGCCCCTCCTCCTCGGAGATACACCTTTGAAGGACTCCGGTTGTGCTTTTCTTGTAGAGCTCTCCCTCGTGAACTTTATAGGCCTTCGAACGCCGGACGATGCGGCGAGCCTCGCTCTGATCTTATGGGAGCTCCTTCCTATTAAGGTAGGCCAAGAATGGTTCGGTCCATGGGGCAATTACTGCCATGATGAGGTGGGTCGATGGTGTTATTTCGGTGGCCGAGCTTCCGATGATGTCGGCGTGTTCGCTATCTGTGTTTGTGTTCGGAACGGAGCTGTCGTTGTTGTCTCCCCCTTGCCACACCACGGATGGCTTAAAGAGCCTTTCGAGGAAGATGTTAGGTGGGACGGGGTCGCGCTTAGCGCCGATGCGAGCAAGGACGTCTGCCGCCTGATTACTTTCACGAGCGACGTGGTGAAATTCGAGTCCCTCGAATCGAGCCAACATCTTCAAGACGGCACTGCGATAAGCCGCCATCTTTGGATCTTTGGCATCAAAGTCTCCATTAATTTGGGATATTGCGAGGTTTGAGTCCCCGCGCACCTCCAGGCGTTGTATGCCCATTGATACGGCCATCCGAAGGCCATGTAGCAAGGCCTCGTATTCGGCAGCGTTGTTTGAGTCTGTGTATAATATTTGGAGTACATACTGGACGATATCTCCTGTGGGGGATGTTAATACGACGCCCGCCCCTAGCCGTCGAAATGCATCACCAGTTGGAATATGCGCCGTACTCTTTAGGGAGTTCGGCCTCTGTCCATTCGGCGACGAAGTCAGCCAGTACCTGGGATTTGATGGCTCGACGTGGTTTGTACGTGATGTCGAATGGCAGGAGCTCAATGGCCCATTTGGCAATCCGGCCCGTTGCCTCCCAGTTGTTGATTATATCATTGAGGGGCACCTCAGAAGCCACCGTGATCGAGCACTCCTGAAAGTAGTGTTGCAATTTTCGGGATGCCATAAAGACTGCGTATGCTATCTTTTGATAGTGAGGGTACCGGGATTTGCATGGTGTGAGGAAGGTGGATACATAGTATACCGGCTTTTGGAGCGGGAATTTGTGTCCGTCCTGTTCTTTTGACGACGAGTACGGTGCTCACCACTTGATGTGTTGCCGATATGTATAACAACATGGGTTCGCCTGTGTTTGGTGCAGCCAGGATTGGATTGCTTGCTAGGAGGGTCTTTATTTCCTCCAGTCCGGCAGTCGCCGTGTCTGTCCATTCGAAGTTATCCATGCGCCGTAAGAGGCGATAGAGCGGGAGTGCTTTTTCTCCTAGTCTGGAGATAAAGCGGCTTAGTGCTGCCACGCGTCCTGCCAGTTTTTGGACCTGTTTGAGGTCTGTAGGTGTAGCTAACTGTGACAGAGCTCGGATTTTAGCCGGATTTGCTTCTATTCCTCTGTTGGAAACTATAAAGCCCAGCAGTTTTCCAGCAGGGACGCCGAAGACACAGTTCTCCGGGTTGAGCTTAATGTCATATCCCCGGAGGTTGTCAAACGTGAGACGTAAGTCGTCTATTAGTGTTTCAACGTGCCTAGTCTTAACGACGATGTCATCAACGTAAGCTTCTACCGTTTTGCCGATCTGTTTCTCCAGGCATGTTTGGATCATGCGTTGGTATGTCGTGCCGGCGTTCTTGAGCCCGAAGGGCATAGTATTGAAGCAGAATGGCCCGTATGGGGTAATAAATGCTGTTGCAGCTTGATCGGATTCCTTCATTTTGATTTGATGGTATCCGGAATATGCATCGAGGAAACACAGTGAGTCGTGTCCTGCGGTGGTGTCAATGATTTGATCAATGCGGGGAAGGGGAAAAGGATCCATAGGGCAAGCCTTGTTGAGATCCTTGAAATCGACACACAGGTGCCAGGATTTATCTTTCTTTGGTACCATCACCAGGTTTGCCAGCCAGTCCGGATGCTTGATTTCTCTAATGAATAGGGCCTCGATGAGCTTGGCCAGCTCCTCCCCCATGGCTTGTCGCTTGGGTTCAGAAAAGCGCCGCAGTGTTTTCTTGACTGGTTTAAATCCCTTTAATATGTTGAGCCTATGTTCGGCCAACTTGCGTGGGATCCCTGGCATATCTGAAGGGTGCCAGGCAAATATGTCCCAGTTTTCGCGCAGGAACTCTTGTAGTGCGGCGTCAACTGTTGGTGTCAGTTGAGCTCTGCTACCTCTTGAGCACTGCGTTGGTTTTCCCTTGAAGAGGAAAGGGTGATGCAGGAAAGTAGCGTAAGTATTTCCCATAGTTTTTGAGAACCAAGGTATCAATCCAGTAGGAGGCTACGCGCGAGTCCCTCACACCTACACAAAACAAATAAATCCTCGCAACCAACACGATAAGGGGTTGTCAATCCCTACACGGTCACCTACGAGAATGAGATCTGATAGATATGATAGGATAATATTTTTGGTATTTTTGTGATAAAGATGCAAAGTAAAATAAAAGCAAAGTAAAAGGCAACGGAAATAACTAAGTGCTGAAAGATTAATATGATGAAGATAGACCCGAGGGCCATAGGTTTCACTAGTGGCTTCTCTCATGAGCATAAGTATTTTACGGTGGGTGAACAAATTACTGTTGAGCAATTGACAGAATTGAGCATAGTTATGAGAATATCTAGGTATGATCATGTATATAGGCATCACGTCCGAGACAAGTAGACCGACTCCTGCCTGCATCTACTACTATTACTCCACACATCGACCGCTATCCAGCATGCATCTAGAGTATTAAATTCATAAGAACAGAGTAACGCTTTAAGCAAGATGACATGATGTAGAGGGATAAATTCATGCAATATGATAAAAACACCATCTTGTTATCCTCGATGGCAACAATACTATACGTGCCTTGCTGCCCCTACTGTCACAGGGAAAGGACACCGCAAGGTTGAACCCAAAGCTAAGCACTTCTCCCATTGCAAGAAAGATCAATCTAGTAGGCCAAACCAAACTGATAATTCGAAGAGACTTGCAAAGATAACCAATCATACATAAAAGAATTCAGAGAAGATTCAAATATTGTTCATAGATAATCTTGATCATAAACCCACAATTCATCGGTCTCAACAAACACACCGCAAAAGAAGATTACATCGAATAGATCTCCACGAGAGAGGGGGAGAACACTGTATTGAGATCCAAAAAGAGAGAAGAAGCCATCTAGCTAATAACTATGGACCCGAAGGTCCGAGGTAAACTACTCACACTTCATCGGAGAGGCCATGGTGTTGATGTAGAAGCCCTCCGTGATCAATCCCCCCTCCGGCGGAGCTCCGGAACAGGCCCCAAGATGGGATCTCGTGGGTACAGAAGGTTGCGGCGCTGGAATTAGGTTTTTGGCTCCGTATCTGATCGTTTGGGGGTACGTGGGTATATATAGGAGGAAGGAGTACGGCGGTGGAGCAACATGGGGCCCACGAGGGTGGAGGGCGCACCCAGGGGGGTAGGCGCGCCCCCCTACCTCGTGACCTCCTGGAAGCTTCCTTGACGTAGGGTCCAAGTCTCCTGGATCATGTTCGTTCCAAAAATCACGTTCCCGAAGGTTTCATTCCGTTTGGACTCCGTTTGATATTCTTTTTCTGCGAAACTCTGAAATAGGCAAAAAAAACAGATTCTGGGCTGGGCCTCCGGTTAATAGGTTAGTCCCAAAAATAATATAAAAGTGAATAATAAAGCCCAATAATGTCCAAAACAGAAGATAATATAGCATGGAGCAATCAAAAATTATAGATACGTTGGAGACGTATCAAGCATCCCCAAGCTTAATTCCTGCTCGTCCTCGAGTAGGTAAATGATAAAAACAGAATTTTTGATGTGGAATGCTACTTGGCATAATTTCAATGTAATTCTCTTAATTGTGGTATGAATATTCAGATCCGAAAGATTCAAGACAAAAGTTTAATATTGACATAAAAGTAATAATACTTCAAGCATACTAACTAAGCAATTATGTCTTCTCAAAATAACATGGCCAAAGAAAGTTATCCCTACAAAATCATATAGTCTGGCTATGCTCTATCTTCACCACACAAAATATTTAATTCATGCACAACCCCGATGACAAGCCAAGCAATTGTTTGATACTCTTGACATTTTCAAACTTTTTCAATCTTCACGCAATACATGAGCGTGAGCCATGGACATAGCACTATATGTGGAATAGAATGGTGGTTGTGGAGAAGACAAAAAGGAGAAGATAGTCTCAGATCAACTAGGCGTATCAACTGGCTATGGAGATGCACATCAATAGATATCAATGTGAGTGAGTAGGGATTGCCATGCAACGTATGCACTAGAGCTATAAGTATATGAAAGCTCAAAAAGAAACTAAGTGGGTGTGCATCCAACTCGCTTGCTCACGAAGACCTAGGGCAGTTTGAGGAAGCCCATCATTGGAATATACAAGCCAAGTTCTATAATGAAAAATTCCCACTAGTATATGAAAGTGATATCATAGGAGACTCTCTATCATGAAGATCGTGGTGCTACTTTGAAGCACAAGTGTGGTAAAAGGATAGTAACATAGTCCCTTCTCTCTTTTTCTCTAATTTTTTGGGCCTTTTCTTCTTCTTCTTCTTCTTCTTCTTCTTCTTTTATGGCCTCTTTTTTTCGTCCGGAGTCTCATCCCGACTTGTGGGGGAATCATAGTCTCCATCATCCTTTCCTCACTTGGGACAATGCTCTAAAAATGATGATCATCACACTTTTATTTACTTACAACTCAACCATTACAACTCAATACTTAGAACAAAATATGACTCTATGTGAATGCCTCCGGCGGTGCACCGGGATATGCAATGAATCAAGAGTGACATGTATGAAAGAATTATGAACGGTGGCTTTGCCACAAATACAATGTCAACTACATGATCATGCGGAGCAATATGACAATGATGGAGCATGTCATAGTAAACGACACGGTGGTAAGTTGCATGGCAATATATCTTGGAATGGCCATGGAAATGCCATGATAGGTAGGTATGGTGGCTGTTTTGAGGAAGGTATATGGTGGGTGTATGATACCGGCAAAAAGTGCTCGGTATTAGAGAGGCTAGCAATGGTGGAAGGAGGAAAGTGCGAATAATCCATGGACTCAACATTAGTCATAAAGAACTCATATACTTATTGCAAAAAACTACATGTTATATGCAAAGTATTACGCGCATGCTCCTAGGGGGGTAGATTGGTAGGAAAAGACCATCGCTCGTCCCCGACCGCCACTCATAAGGAAGACAATCAATAAATAAATCATGCTCCGACTTCATCACATAACGGTTCACCATACGTCCATGCTACGGGAATCACAAACTTTAACACAAGTATTTCTCAAATTCACAACTACCCAACTAGAATGACTCTAATATTACTACCTCCATATCTCAAAACAATCATCAAGCATCAAACTTCTCTTAGTATTCAACACACTCATAAGAAAGTTTTTACTATTCTTGAATACCTAGCCTATTAGGATTATTTAAGCAAATTACCATGCTGTTTAAGACTCTCAAAATAATCTAAGTGAAGCATGAGAGATCAATAGTTTCTATAAAACAAAACCACCACCGTTCTCTAAAAGATATAAGTGAAGCACTAGAGCAAAAACTCTATAACTCAAAAGATATAAGTGAAGCACATAGAGTATTCTAATAATTTCTGAATCATGTGTGTCTCTCTCAAAAGGTGTGTACAGCAAGGATGATTGTGGTAAACTAAAAGGCAAAGACTCAAATCATATAAGACGCTCCAAGCAAAACACATATCATGTGGTGAATAAAAATATAGCTCCAAGTAAAGTTACCGATGGAAGTAGACGAAAGAGGGGATGCCTTCCGGGGCATCCCCAAGCTTTGGCTTTATGGTGTCCTTAGATTATCTTGGGGGTGCCATGGGCATCCCCAAGCTTAGGCTCTTTCCACTCCTTGTTCCATAATCCATCAAATCTTTCACCCAAAACTTGAAAACTTCACAACACAAAACTCAGCAGAAAATCTCGTGAGCTCCGTTAGCGAAAGAAAGCAAAAGACCACTTCAAGGTACTGTAATGAACTCATTCTTTATTTATATTGGTGTTAAACCTACTGTATTCCAACTTCTCTATGGTTTATAAACTCTTTTACTAGCCATAGATTCATCAAAGTAAGCAAACAACACACGAAAACAGAATCTGTCAAAAACAGAACAGTCTGTAGTAATCTGTAACTAACGCAAACTTCTGGAACTGCAAAAAATCAGCCAAAATAGGACGACCTAGAAAATTTGTTTATTGATCAGCAGCAATTGGAATCAATATTTTATCACGTTCTGGTGATTTTTTAACAATTATTTTCATGAACAGAAAGTTTCTGGAAATTACAGCAAGATCAAATAACTATCATCCAAGAAGATCCTATAGGTTTAACTTGGCACAAACACTACTTAAAACATAAAAACACATCTAACCAGAGGCTAGAACAAATATTTATTCCTAAACAAAAGCAAAAAGCAAAAAAACTAAAAATAAAATTGGGTTGCCTCCCAACAAGCGCTATCGTTTAACGCCCCTAGCTAGGCATAAAAGCAAGGATAGATCTAGGTATTGCCATCTTTGGTAGGCAATCCATAAGTGGCTCTCATGATAGATTCATATGGTAATTTTATTTTCTTTCTAGGGAAGTGTTCCATGCATTTCTTTAATGGAAATTGGAATCTAATATTCCCTTCCTTCATATCAATAATTGCACCAATCGTTCTAAGGAAAGGTCTACCAGGAATAATAGGACATGAAGGATTGCAATCTATATCAAGACAATAAAATCTACGGGCACATAGTTACTATTTGCAACAATAAGAACATCATTAATCCTTCCCATAGGTTTCTTAATAGTGGAATCCGCAAGGTGCAAGTTTAAAGAGCAATCATCAAAATCACGGAAAACTAGCAAATCGCACAAAGTTTTTGGAATCGTGGAAACACTAGCACCCAAATCACACAAAGCATAGTATTCATGATCTTTAATCTTAATTTTAATAGTAGGTTCCCAGTCATCATAAAGTTTTCTAGGGATAGAAACTTCCAACTCAAGTTTTTCTTCATAAGATTGCATCAAAGCATCAACGATATGTTTAGTAAAAGCTTTATTTTTACTATAAGCATGAGGAGAATTTAGCACGCATTGCAACAAGGAAATACAATCTATCAAAGAGCAATTATCATAATTAAATTCCTTGAAATCCAAAATAGTGGGTTTATTAATATCTAGGGTTTTGCTCTCTTCAATCCCACTTTTATCAATTTTAGCATCAAGATCTAAAAACTCTGAATTTTTGGAACGCCTTCTAGGTAAAGGTGGATCATATTCAGTCCCATCATTATCAAGATTCATATTGCAAAACAAAGATTCAATAGGGGACACATCAATAAATTTTAGATCTTCATCTTTATTTTCATAGAAATCCGGTTTAGCAGCCATCTTATTAACTAAGGTAGCCTGCTTATCCAATATTTCAGCTATCAACTTTTCAAGACGAGCAATTTGGGATCTCAAACCATCAAATTCTTTAGACATATCATCGAGCTCTTTATTCATATAACTCATAAAGCTTTTTTGTTCCTTAAGCTTGTTTCTGAAGAAATTATTATGCTCAAATTGCAAAACCATAAGACTCCTGACATTGGTTTCCATCTCTTCTATCCTTTTAAGGTGAAGATCACCAAATCTAGGAAGAGCCATCGTGACAAGCAAGCAATCCAACACACGAGCAAACAAGAAGCAAGCGAAAAAGAGGCAAACGAAAAAGAGAGGGCAAATAAAATGGCAAGGGTGAAGTGGGGGAGAGGAAAACAAGAGGCAAATGGCAAATAATGTAATGCGGGAGATAAGGGTTTGTGATGGGTACTTGGTATGTTGACTTTTGCGTAGACCTCCACGGCAACGGCGCCAGAAATCCTTCTTGCTACCTCTTGAGCACTGCGTTGGTTTTCCCTTGAAGAGGAAAGGGTGATGCAGCAAAGTAGCGTAAGTATTTCCCTCAGTTTTTGAGAACCAAGGTATCAATCCAGTAGGAGGCTACGCGCGAGACCCTCGCACCTACACAAAACAAATAAATCCTCGCAACCAACGCGATAAGGGGTAGTCAATCCCTACACGGTCACTTACGAGAGTGAGATCTGATAGATATGATAGGATACTATTTTTGGTATTTTTGTGATAAAGATGCAAAGTAAAATAAAAGCAAAGTAAAAGGCAACAGAAATAACTAAGTGCTGAAAGATTAATATGATGAAGATAGATCCGGGGGCCATAGGTTTCACTAGTGGCTTCTCTCATGAGCATAAGTATTTTACGGTGGGTGAACAAATTACTGTTGAGCAATTGACAGAATTGAGCATAGTTATGAGAATATCTAGGTATGATCATATATATAGACATCACGTCCGAGACAAGTAGACCGACTCCTGCCTGCATCTACTACTATTACTCCACACATCGACCGCTATCCAGCATGCATCTAGAGTATTAAGTTCATAAGAACAGAGTAATGCTTTAAGCAAGATGACATGATGTAGAGGGATAAATTCATGCAATATGATAAAAAAAACCCCATCTTGTTATCCTCGATGGCAACAATACTATACGTGCCTTGCTGCCCCTACTGTCACTGGGAAAGGACACCGCAAGATTGAACCCAAAGCTAAGCACTTCTCCCATTGCAAGAAAGATCAATTTAGTAGGCCAAACCAAACTGATAATTCAAAGAGACTTGCAAAGATAACCAATCATACATAAAAGAATTCAGAGAAGATTCAAATATTGTTCATAGATAATCTTGATCATAAACCCACAATTCATCGGTCTCAACAAACACACCGCAAAAGAAGATTACATCGAATAGATCTCCACGAGAGAGGGGGAGAACATTGTATTGAGATCCAAAAAGAGAGAAGAAGCCATCTAGCTAATAACTATGGACCCGAAGGTCTGAGGTAAACTACTCACACTTCATCGGAGAGGCTATGGTGTTGATGTAGAAGCCCTCCGTGATCGATGCCTCCTCCAGCGGAGCTCCGGAACAGGCCCCAAGATGGGATCTCGTGGGTACAGAAGGTTGCGGTGGTGGAATTAGGTTTTTGGCTCCGTATCTGATCGTTTGGGGGTACATAGGTATATATAGGAGGAAGGAGTATGTCGTTGGAGCAACGTGGGGCCCACAAGGGTGGAGGGCGCGCCCCCTACCTCGTGGCCTCCTGGAAGCTTCCTTGACGTAGGGTCCAAGTCTCCTGGATCATGTTCGTTCCAAAAATCACGTTCCCGAAGGTTTCATTCTGTTTGGACTCCGTTTGATATTCTTTTTCTGTGAAACTCTGAAATAGGCAAAAAAACAATTCTGGGCTGGGCCTCTGGTTAATAGGTTAGTCCCAAAAATAATATAAAAGTGAATAATAAAGACCAATAATGTCCAAAACAGAAGATAATATAGCATGGAGCAATCAAAAACTATAGATACATTGGAGACGTATCAAGCTCCGATAGATGCTGTTTTCTTGGGGTCCGTTGGGTGGACCTGGAATTTGACTATTTCTTCTGCTAGTTTGAATGAGGTTGATTTGGGGCGTTTGTCGAGGATCACATCGTCCCTATCCACTGTGGAGCGTAGTGTAGTTAATTCTTCGGCCGCGAGGGTTTCGGATAGCGCGTGATATCCGCTGCTGAAAGGGGCCACTTGGAAGGTTATTTCTTCGGACCGATAGTTCTCCGGCGTGCCGAATACCACGTCAAGTGTGATTTTGCCCGCGCACCACGCGTCCCGACTAGGAATAATTCCCCGAAAGGTTGTGTTACCTTATTTGATGCGGCTCCTGTCTATTTCCATTTTATGGAGTGTGTCCTCATAAATGAGATTTAGTCCGCTGCCACCGTCCATGAGGACCTTGGTGAGTCGAAACCCATCCACGATGGGGCTGAGGACTAACGCAGCTGGTGCTCGTACTGTTCTGTACCTTGGTTCGTCACCGGCGTTGAATGTTATAGCTGTGTCGTTCCATGGGTTTATTACCGCAATTTGGCAGACTTCGTTGAGCTCGCGAAGTGCCCGTTTGCGCTTGTTATTTGAAGCGAATGTTTCGAAGACTGTCAATACTCTTGGGCCGTCATCTTCTGGGGGGTACTGTTCCAGGGCGTCCTTTATAAGGATGTCCTCGCCGCTCTTGGCTACCTGTCGTAGTATCCAACATGCTCTAAGGCTGTGGGTTGCCACGGTATCTGTTGTTGCATGTATTTTGCATGGGCCATCGAGCCACCCCTCCATAACGGTGCCGTGCCGTATGGCGGCTTTGTGTTTTTTGACTGTGGGACTGGGCGTGCCACGAGGGTACGCCCTTTTCGCCTGTAGGGGGAGTTGGGTTGGGGCTGGTGTTTCCCAGCGAGCTGCCCGAGTTTCCCAGGCGCTTTCCATCGCGCAGTATTTTTGTACGATGATTGCTAAGTCAGCAAATTTCAGTATGCGGCGGCGATTAATGGCATTGAGGATTCCTTCGTCCGCGCAATTTTTGCAGAACGCCGATATTGTGTCCTCGTCACGGCAATCTTTTACCTTGTCCTTGACAAGGAGGAATCTGGCCCAGAAGTGGTGGACCTTTTCCTGAGACTGCTGTTTTATGCTCATGAGAGCCTCTATGTACGGGTGGGTGGGTGGAACGAAATACGAACCCTGACCCGATTTCGGATCCGGAGTTTGAAGATCTACCGGCCCTGGCAGTTCGGGTTCTGGGATATCGACAGATTTTTAGGCTCATCGTCCAACTCCATGTTCGGGGGACGGGGCATGCCTTTCTGCCGGAGAATGTCCGGCCTTTCAAGATCGGAGATCCAGACATAGTTCGTCTTTAATATAGTAGAAGAGTTGCTCCGCTCCTCGACTACCGCTATCTGGCGGGTGATCGGTGGAGTTTTAATTTCTCTCTGGTCGGGTTTAAGCCCAACCCGATCATAGTATGTAGCGACCCCCAAGGCGGCCATGCGATCCAGGAGTTCATTCAATGACGATAACTCCGTTGGATCCATCCGGGCGGAGTATTCAGGATCAACGCGGAGGTGATTTTCGATGACTTGAGAGGCCATCGTCGACTTAAGGGCCGATCCGGCGGTCATGATGAAACCGCCCAGCCGGAGGGTTTGGCCTGGGGCCAGGGTTCCTCCAGAGATGATATTATCCTTGAGAACAAGGCGATCCATCAACCCTCTTGGCGACGGCACAGTGGAACTCTCAATGAAAGCACCAATGTCGGTGTCAAAACCGGCGGATCTCGGGTAGGGGGCCTCGAACTGTGCGTCTAGGATCGATGGTAACAGGAGACGGGGGACACGATGTTTACCCAGGTTTGGGCCCTCTCTATTGAGGTAATACCCTACTTCCTTCTTGATTGATCTTGATGAATATGAGTATTACAAGAGTTGATCTACCACGAGATCGTAATGGCTAAACCCTAGAAGTCTAGCCTACGTGTATATGGTAATGAATGTGTCCTATCCGGACTATGCTCTCCGGTTTATATAGACACCGGACAGATCTAGGGTTACATGGGGTCGGTTACATAAGAAGGAATATTCATGGTTGATCGCCTAGCTTGCCTTCCACACCAAGGAAAGCCCAATCCGGACACGGTGATAGTCTTCGGTCTTCGTATCTTTACGGCCCATCAGTCCGGCCCATGGATATCAGGCCGGATGCCCGAGGACCCCTTAATCCGGGACTCCCTCATTGTACACTATGGTTCAATCTAAATTTTGTTTTCCGCAAAGACGCTATGCTGTTGATCAGACCAGAAAAGCTTACATGACATTAAACGAGCAATTTGATGCGTACACTGGGGTGATCTGGCAGCTGTACACGCAAGAGGCCATAGATGCAAGATACCCCGGCGGTTTGTCTGTGTTGTGCACAAGAGGTGCCGATTATTGGATGACGAAATTGAAGATCATCTTCAATATCTTCGTCGAGGAGACGGCCCAGCAGAGGGTTATGAGGCAATTTGGTCTTATGCAATTGGAGACACCTCCCCCTACAGAGGCCCCGTTGCACGGAGACATCCACATGTACTATCTAGTAATTTAATATTGCATTGTCCTTCACAATTGTCCATAGTTAAGCAGTTAGTTAAATGTTCAACGAACACCAAAATTTTGTCACTTTCATATACTAGAAGACCCAAAAAAGGGGGACAATGCTACTATACTTTTTCCACACTTGTGCTTCAAAGTAGCACCATGATCTTCATGATAGAGAGTCTCTTATTTTTTCACTTTCATATACTAGTGGGAATTTTTCATTATAGAACTTGGCTTGTATATTCCAACGATGGGCTTCGTCAAATGCCCTAGGTCTTTGTGAGCAAGCAAGTTGGATGCACACCCACTTAGTTTCTTTTGTTGAGCTTTCATACATTTATAGCTCTAGTGCATCTGTTGCATGGCAGTCCCTACTCCTTGCATTGACATCAATTGATGGGCATCTCCATAGCCCGTTGATTAGCCATGTCAATGTGAGACTTTCTCCTTTTTGTCTTCTCCACACAACCCCCATCATTATATTCTATTCCACCCATAGTGCTATGTCCATGGCTCACGCTCATGTATTGCGTGAAAGTTGAATTTTTTTTGAGATTACTAAAGTATGAAACAATTTCTTGGCTTATCATCGAGGTTGTGCATGATGAGAGCATTTTAGTGTGACGAAAATGAAGCATGGCCAAACTATATGATTTTGTAGGGATAAGCTTTCTTTGGCTATGTTATTTTGAGAAGACATAATTGCTTAGTTAGTATGCTTGAAGTATTATTATTTTAATGTCAATATTAAACTTTTATCTTGAATCTTTCGGATCTGAACATTCATGCCACAATAAAGAAAATTACATTGAAAAATATGTTAGGTAGCATTCCACATCAAAAATTCTGTTTTTATCATTTACCTACTCGAGGACGAGCAGGAATTAAGCTTGGGGATGCTTGATACGTCTCCAACGTATCTATAATTTTTTATTGTTCCATGCTATTATATTATCCATCTAGGATGTTGTATATGCATTTATATGATTTTTGGGACTAACCTATTAACCTAGAGCCCAGTGCCAGTTTCTGTTTTTTCCTTGTTTTTGAGTATCGCAGAAAAGGAATACCAAATGGAGTCCAATTGACGTGCCAATTTTTGATGATTTTTTATGGACCAAAAGAAGCCCCCGGAGTAAAAGAGTTGGGCCAGAAGAGTCCCGGCCGTCCACGAGAGTGGGGGCGCACCCTACCCCCTGGGCGTGCCCCCCTATCTCGTGGATGACTCGGAGACCCCCTGACGTGAGACCTACACCAAAAATTCCTATAAATACAGAAACCTCAAGAACATAACCTAGATCGGGAGTTCCGCCGCCGCAAGCCTCTGTAGCCACCAAAAACCAATCGGGACCCTGTTCCGGCACCCTGCCGGAGGGGGGATCCCTCACCGGTGGCCATCTTCATCATCCCGGCGATCTCCATGACGAGGAGGGAGTAGTTCACCCTCGGGGCTGAGGGTATGTACCAGTAGCTATGTGTTTGATCTCTCTCTCTCTCGTGTTCTCGATTTGGCACGATCTTGATGTATCGCGAGCTTTGCTATTATAGTTGGATCTTATGATGTTTCTCCCCCTCTACTCTCTTGTAATGGATTGAGTTTTCCCTTTGAAGTTATCTTGTCGGATTGAGTCTTTAAGGATTTGAGAACACTTGATGTATGTCTTGCATGTGCTTATCTGTGGTGACAATGGGATATTCACGTGATCTACTTGATGTATGTTTTGGTGATCAACTTGTGGGTTCAGTGACCTTGTGAACTTATGCACAGGGGTTGGCACACGTTTTCGTCTTGACTCTCCGGTAGAAACTTTGGGGCACTCTTTGAAGTACTTTGTGTTGGTTTGAATAGATGAATCTGAGATTGTGTGATGCATATCATATAATCATACCCACGGATACTTGAGGTGACATTAGGGTTTTGGTTGATTTGTGTCTTAAGGTGTTATTCTCGTACGAACTCTAGGATAGATCGAATGAAAAGAATAGCTTCGTGTTATTTTACTACGGACTCTTGAATAGATCGATCAGAAAGAATAACTTTGAGGTGGTTTCGTACCCTACAATAATCTCTTCATTTGTTCTCCGCTATTAGTGACTTTGGAGTGACACTTTGTTGCATGTTGAGGGATAGTTATATGATCCAATTATGTTATTATTGTTGAGATAATTTGCACTAGTGAAAGTATGAACCCTAGGCCTTGTTTCCAAGTATTGCAATACCGTTTTCGCTCACTTTTGCTACTAGTTACCTTGCTGTTTTTATATTTTTAGATTACAAAAACCTATATCTACCATCCATATTGCACTTGTATCACCATCTCTTCGCCGAACTAGTGCACCTATACAATTACCATTGTATTGGGTGTGTTGGGGACACAAGAGACTCTTTGTTATTTGGTTGCAGGGTTGTTTGAGAGAGACCATCTTCATCCTACGACTCCCACGGATTGATAAACCTTAGGTCATCCACTTCAGGGAAATTTGCAACTGTCCTACAAACCTCTGCAGTTGGAGGCCCAACAACGTCTACAAGAAGAAGGTTGTGTAGTAGACATCAATCTTCCACAAAATAAACCAACTAGCATCAACTACAAGGAGTAATCAACACTACTAGCTACCCATAGGTACCAATCTGAGGTTTCAAGACAAAGATTGGATACACGAGATGAACTAGGGTTTGAGAGGAGATGGTGTTGGTGAAGATGTTGATGGAGATTGACCCCCTCCTGATGATAGGATTGATGGTGATGATTTCCCACTCCCAGAGGGATGTTTCCCCGGCAGAACAACTCTGCCAGAGCCCTAGATTGGTTTCGCCAGGTTCCGCCTCGAGACGGCGGCGCTTCGTCCCGAAAGCTTCCTTCTGATTTTTTCCAGGGCAAAAGACTTCATATAGCAAAATATGGGAACCGGGGGCCTGCCAGGGGGCCCACGAGGTAGGGGGCGCGCCCAGGGGGTAGGGCGCTCCCCCCACCCTCGTGGACAGGGTGTCGCCCCCTCTGGTGCTTTCTTTGCCCAATATTTTTAATATATTCCAAAACTAACTTTCGTGGAGTTTCAGGACTTTTGGAGTTGTGCAAAATAGGTCTCTAATATTTGCTCCTTTTCCAGCCCAGAATTCCAGTTGTCGGCATTCTCCCTCTTCGTGTAAACCTTGTAAAATAAGAGAGAATAGGCATAAGTATTGTGACATAATGTGTAATAACAGCCCGTAATGCAATAAATGTCGATATAAAAGCATGATGCAAAATGGACGTATCAACTCCCCCAAGCTTAGACCTCGCTTGTCCTCAAGCGGAAGCCGATAACGAAAAATATGTCCACATGTTTAGAGATAGAGGTGTTGATAAAGTAAAATATGGACATGGGGGCATCATGATCATTCTTGTAACAACAACATATATATATGTATATATATATTGTCATATGATTTCGTATGCTAAAGTAACAATCTATTCACAATGTAAAGTATGAATCAGAAACTTCATTGAAAACTAACAAACTATAATCTCAGTCATTGAAGCAATTGCAATTTATCATAACATCGGAAAGAGTCAATATAAGAGCTTTTCAGCAAGTCCACATATACTCAACTATCATTTAGTCTTTCACAATTGCTAACACTCACGCAATACTTATGGGTATGGAGTTTTAATCGGACATAGAGAAAGATAGGGGCTTATAGTGTTGCCTCCCAACCTTTTACCTCAAGGGTAATGTCAACAATAATAGTTTATGATAACTTACATCCAATTGGATATATATATATATCATGATCTTTCCAACACATAGTGCTTGCCAAAGGATAAAATGTAAAAAGGAAAGGTGAAGATCACCGTGACTCTTGCATAAGGTATAAGACAAAAATAAAAGACAGGCCCTTCGTAGAGGGAAGCAGAGGTTGTCATGTGCTTTTATGGTTGGATGCACAAAATCTTAATGCGAAAGAACGTCACTTTATATTGCCACTTGTGATAGGGACCTTTATTATGCAGTCCGTCGCTTTTTATTGCTTCCATATCACAAGATCGTATAAATCTTATTTTCTCCACACTAATAGATCATACATATTTAGAGAGCAATTTTTATTGCATGCAACAATGACAACTTACTTGAAGGATCTTACTCAATCCATAGGTAGGTATGGTGGACACTCATGGAAAAACTGGGTTTAAGGATATTTGGAAGCACAAGTAATATCTCTACTTGGTGCAAGGAATTTGTCTAGCATGAGGGGGAAAGGCAAGCCCAACATGTTTGGATGATCCATGAAAATATACTTTATTTCGGATATAAGAAAACATAACCCATTACGTTGTCTTCCTTGTCCAACATCAACTTTTTAGCATGTCGTATTTTAATGAGTGCTCACAATCATAAAAGATGTCCAAGGCAGTATATTTATATGTGAGAACCTTTCTTTCTTTATTCCTTCCTATTAATTGCAACGATGACCAAAACTATGTTTGTCAACTCTCAACAACTTTTATTCATCATACTCCTTTATATGTGAAGTCATTACTCTCCATAAGATCAATATGGTCTCTTTAATTCTTTTTACTCTTTCTCTTCTCTTTTATTTTTATTCCCTCAAGACCATAGTAAGATAATCAAGCCCTTGACTCAAAACTAATCTTTATTATATATAGCTCACAGACTCGATTACATAGAAGGATCATAAAGCAAAACTCAAAACTAAATCATACTAAAACTTTGTTCTACTAGATCAAGATATTATCAAAAGGATCGAACTAAGAAAAATGGTAAAGATAGGAGTGTGATGGTGATACGATACCGCGGCACCTCCCCCAAGCTTGGCAGTTGCCAAGGGGAGGTCCCATACCCATGTGTTTATGTCTCCTTCCTCAAAGGTGGTGATAATGGAGTTGTTGATGATGTAGGCTTGTCGTCCATCTTCCAAGGCATAGGCTCACCATCATAGAAGGATGATCGAGTCTCCGGGATCCTCAAATCTGCAGCCAAACTCATCCTCTTGAATCTATATTCATACTCACAGTTTTGGTTTTACAGGTCATAGATCTGGGCTTGGAGATGCTCGATTTTCTCGTGAAGCTTGAAGATGGTCTCCCCAATGTTCTTGGCATCCAGCTTTTGGTTGTTGGTGAACTCCGCGATCGTCATGTGGTTGGCGTTGAGTCCACGTTCCACCATCCCCTGGCACTTGAAAACTTGTTGCTCCATTGCTTCGAGTCTTGTCTCCACGCTTTCGGTCCTCCTTGGTCCCTCGACATCACGGATGTGCAACAACCCATCACGCATCTCAATTCTTTGAGGGTGTTGCAGCACCTCCGCGAGGTAGGGGTTGATAACCTTCTCGAAGAACTTGTCCTTGGGGGCATTTGAAGACGTCATGATGATCTAGATATGTCAGAAAAACAGCTCGAAACAAAAACAGAGGATATTTGCGTGGTACGGTGGTCAAAACCTTCAGGAGATTATATAATGAATTTTTACCGACCAAAAGAAGTATCGTGCAAGAAAACGGAGTCCGGAGAGCACACGAGGTGCCCACGAGGCAGGGGGCGTGCCTAGGGGGGTAGGGCGCGCCCTCCACCCACGTGGATGCCTCGTGTCCTTCCCGGACTACTTCTTATTTTCCTATTTTCTTAAATATTCCAAAACGGAGAAAAATTGCTATTAGAACTATTTTGGAGTCGGTTTACTTACCGTACCACATACCTATTCCTTTTCGGAGTCTGAAACGTTCTGGAAAGTGTCCCTTATGTATTCCTCTAGGGTTACGATTTCAATAACATTAGTTTCAACATTTACGGGATTACCTGAGATATAATGTTTGATTCTTTGACCATTCACCACCTTTGGATTTGTGCCTTCGAAGTTGTTGATTTTTATGGCACCGGAACGATAGACCTCCTCGATAACGTAAGGACCTCCCATTTAGAGAGGAGCTTTCCTGCAAAAAATCTTAAACGAGAGTTGTATAGCAAAACATAATCACCTACATCACACTCACGCTTTTGTATCCTTTTGTCATGCCATCTTTTAACTTTTTCTTTAAACAGTTTGGCATTCTCATAGGCCTGAGTTCTCCATTCATCAAGTGAGGTACTGTCAAATAGCCTCTTTTCACCGGCAAGTTTGAAATCATAATTGAGCTCTATAATGGCCCAATATGCCTTATGTTCTAGTTCGAGAGGTAAGTGACATGCTTTTCCGTAAACCATTTTATATGGAGACATACCCATAGGATTTTTATATGCAGTTCTATAGGCCCATAATGCATCATCGAGTTTCTTGGACCAATTCTTTCTAGATCTATTAACAGTCTTTTGCAAAATTAATTTAATCTCTCTATTACTCAGTTCTAATTGACCACTAGACTGTGGGTGGTATGGAGATGCAATTCTATGATTAACATCATACTTAGCAAGCATCTTACGAAAAGCACCATGAATAAAATGTGAACCACCATCAGTCATTAAGTATCTAGGGACTCCAAACCTCAGAAAAATAACTTCTTTAAGCATCTTAATAGAGGTGTTATGATCAGCACTGCTAGTTGGAATAGCTTCTACCCACTTAGTAACGTAATCGACAGCAACTAAAATATGTGTATACCCATTAGAAGAAGGAAACGGTCCCATATAACCAAAGCCCCAAACATCAAATGGTTCAATAATAAGTGAATAGTTCATAGGCATTTCTTGACGTCTACTAGTATTACCAATTCTTTGACATTCATCACAAGACAAGACAAACTTACGGGCATCTTTGAAGAGAGTAGGCCAATAAAAACCGGGCTGCAATACCTTATGTGCACTTCTATCTCCAGCGTGGTGTCCTGATACGTCTCCAACGTATCTATAATTTTTGATTGTTCCATGCTATATTATATTCTGTTTTGGACATTAATGGGCTTTATTATACACTTTTATATTATTTTTGGGACTAACCTATTAACCGGAGGCCTAGCCCAGAATTGCTGTTTTTTGCCTATTTCAGAGTTTCGCAGAAAAAGAATATCAAACGGAGTCCAAACGGAATGAAACCTTCGGGAACGTGATTTTTGGAACAAACGTGATCCAGAGGACTTGGACCCTACGTCAAGACATCAACCAGGAGGGCACGAGGTAGGGGGCGCGCCTACCCCCTGGGCGCGCCCTCCACCCTCGTGGGCCCCATGTTGCTCCACCGACGTACTTCTTCATCCTATATATACCTACGTACCCCCAAACTACCAGATACGGAGCCAAAAACCTAATTCCACCGCTGCAACCTTCTGTACCCGTGAGATCCCATCTTGGGGCCTTTTCCGGAGCTCCGCCGGAGGGGGCATCGATCACGGAGGGCTTCTACATCAACACCATAGCCTCTCCGATGATGTGTGAGTAGTTTACCTCAGACCTTCGGGTCCATAGTTATTAGCTAGATGGCTTCTTCTCTCTTTTTGGATCTCAATACAATGTTCTCCCACTCTCTTGTGGAGATCTATTCGATGTAATCTTCTTTTGCGGTGTGTTTGTTGAGACCGTTGAATTGTGGGTTTATGATCAAGTTTATCAATGAACAATATTTGAATCTCCTCTGAATTCTTTTATGTATGATTGGTTATCTTTGCAAGTCTCTTCGAATTATCAGTTTGGTTTGGCCTACTAGATTGATCTTTCTTGCAATGGGAGAAGTGCTTAGCTTTGGGTTCAATCTTGCGGTGTCCTTTCCCAGTGACAGTAGGGGCAGCAAGGCACGTATTGTATTGTTGCCACCGAGGATAACAAGATGGGATTTATATCATATTGCATGAGTTTATCCCTCTACATCATGTCATCTTGCTTAAAGCGTTACTCTATTCTTATGAACTTAATACTCTAGATGCATGCTGGATAGCGGTCGATGTGTGGAGTAATAGTAGTAGATGCAGGCAGGAGTCGGTCTACTTGTCTCGGACGTGATGCCTATATACATGATCATACCTAGATATTCTCATAACTATGCTCAATTCTGTCAATTGTTCAACAGTAATTTGTTCACCCACCGTAATACTTATGCTCCCGAGAGAAGCCTCTAGTGAAACCTATGGCCCCCGGGTCTATTTTCCATCATATTAATCTTCCAACACTTAGCTATTTTTATTACGTTTTATTTTACTTTGCATCTTTATCATAAAAACACCAAAAATATTATCTTATCATTTCTATCAGATCTCACTCTCGTAAGTGACCCTGAAGGGATTGACAACCCCTTTATTGCGTTGGTTGTGAGGATTTATTTGTTTGTGTAGGTGCGAGGGACTCGTGCGTGGTCTCCTACTGGATTGATACCTTGGTTCTCAAAAACTGAGGGAAATACTTACGCTACTTTGCTGCATCACCCTTTCCTCTTCAAGGGAAAACCAACGCAGTGCTCAAGAGGTAGCAAGAAGGATTTCTGGCGCCGTTGCCGGGGAGACTACGCAAAAGTCAACATACCAAGTACCCATCACAAACCCTTATCTACCTCATTACATTATTTGCCATTTGCCTCTTGTTTTCCTCTCCCCCACTTCACCCTTGCCGTTTTATTCGCCCTTCTTCCGTTCGATCTTGTGTTACCACGTGCCTTATTTTTGCTTGCATCTTTGCTTTCTAAGAGTTTATGGATCCTCATCCACTTGCTAATCTCTTTAAGAGATCCAATTATGATGAACCTATTGCTAGTGAGTTGAGTGCACCAGATTATCTTTATGAGGTTTTGCTTGAAATTCGTGAATCTAAAAATTGTGATGAAGTACTTTATGAAGCGATTCACGATAGATCTTTGAAAAAGCATGATTGGAATGATTTTATTATAAATACTATTGATGTAAATTGTGCTAATAATATGCAAAACCCTAAGCTTGGGGATGCTAGTTTTGCTATGTCCTCCACTTGTTGCAATGATCATGATTGGGGTGATTCTTCTTTTGATCTTGAAAATTTATTTAAGCCCCATGATGAATATGAGATTGATTATAATGTTTGCAATAATATTGAAAGTGGTTTTGGAAGAGTGTCAACTTTAGATCCCACATATTTGGAGAATGTTCAATCTTATGAAGTTTTTGATAAAAGTGGGTTTGGAGAGGTCATGACTTTAGCTAATGTTAATCCCACTATTTTGGAAGAGTGTCAACTTCGCATGAATGTGGATCGTGTTGAGAATATGTTATGTGATAGCTATATTGTTGAATTTTCTTATGATCCTACATGTAATTATTATGAGACAGGAAAATATGGTCGTAGAAATTTTCATGTTACTAAATTACCTCTCGTTATGTTGAGACTGCTATTGTTTCTTTCCGCTTCCTTGCATATGCTAGTTTTTGCTTGCCTTGATAATTTGTTTGTCTATAAGATGCCTATGCATAGGAAGTATGTTAGACTTAGATGTGTTTGTCACGTGTTTTATGATGCTCTCTTTGTGCTTCAATTCTTGTCTCTCATGTGAGCATCATTGAAATCTTTATGCCTAGCTAGGGGCGTTAAACGATAGCGCTTGTTGGGAGGCAACCCAATTTTATTTTTAGTTTTTTGCTTTTAGCTTCTATTTAGGAATAAATATTTGATCCAGCCTCTGGTGAGATGTGTTTTTATGTTTTAATTAGTGTCTGTGCCAAGTTTAACCTATAGGATCTTCTTGGATGATAGTTATTTGATCTTGCTGAAAATTGCAGAAACTTTCTGTTCACGAAAATAATTGTTAAAATCACCAGAACGTGATAAATATTAATTCCAATTGCTGCTGATCAATAAACAAATTGTCTAGGTCGTCCTATTTTGGCTGAAATTTTGGAGTTCCAGAAGTTTGCGTTAGTTACAGATTACTACAGACTGTTCTGTTTTTTGACAGATTCCATTTTTCGTGTGTTGTTTGCTTATTTTGATGAATCTATGGCTAGTAAAATAGTTTATAAACCATAGGGAAGTTGGAATATAGTAGGTTTAACACCAATATAAATAAAGAAAGATTTCATTACAGTACATTGAAGTGGTGTTTTGTTTTCTTTCGCTAACGGAGCTCACGGGATTTTCTGTTAAGTTTTGTGTTGTGAAGTTTTCAAGTTTTGGGTGAAAGATTTGATGGATTATGGAACAAGGAGTGGCAAGAGCCTAAGCTTCGGGATGCCCATGGCACCCCAAGATAATCTAAGGACACCAAAAAGCCAAAGCTTGGGGATGCCCCGGAAGGCATCCCCTCTTTCGTCTACTTCCATCGGTAACTTTACTTGGAGCTATATTTTTATTCACCACATGATATGTGTTTTGCTTGGAGCGTCTTGTATTATTTGAGTCTTTTCTTTTTAGTTTACCACAATCATCTTTGCTGTACACACCTTTTGAGAGAGACACACTTGATTCGAAAATTATTAGAATACTCTATGTGCTTCACTTATATCTCTTGAGTTATATAGTTTTTGCTCTAGTGCTTCACTTATATCTTTTAGAGCATGGTGGTGATTTTGTTTTATAGAAACTATTGTTCTCTCATGCTTCACTTAGATTATTTTGTGAGTCCTACAAAACAGCATGGTAGTTTGCTTTGACAATGATAGGCATTCAAGATTAGTAAAAAAATAATCTTATGAGTGTGTTGAATATTATGAGAAGTTTGATACTAGATAATTATTTTGAGATATGAAGATGGTGATATTAGAGTCATGATTGTTGAGTAGTTTTGAATTTGAGAAATACTTGTGTTAAAGTTTGTGATTCCCGTAGCATGCACGTATGGTGAACCATTATGTGATGAAGTCGGAGCATGAATTATTTATTTATTGTCTTCCTTATGAGTGGCGGTCGGGGACGAGCGATGGTCTTCTCCTACCAATCTATCCCCCTAGGAGCATGCGCGTAATACTTTGCTTTGATAACTTGTAGATTTTTGCAATAAGTATATGAGTTCTTTATGACTAATGTTGAGTCCATGGATTATACGCACTTTTCCTCCTTCCGCCATTGCTAGCCTCTCTAATACCGCACACGTTTCGCCGGTAACATACACCCACCATATACCTTCCTCAGAACAGCCACCAACCTACCTATCATGGCATTTCCATAGCCATTCCGAGATATATTGCCATGCAACTTACCACCGTTTTGTTTATTATGACACGCTCCATCATTGTCATATTGCTTCGCATGATCATGTAGTTGACATCGTATTTGTGGCAAAGCCACCGTTCATAATTCTTTCATACATGTCACTCTTGATTCATTGCATATCCCGGTACACCGCCGGAGGCATTCAGATGGAGTCATATTTTGTTCTAAGTATTGAGTTGTAATTGTTGAGTTGTAAGTAGATAAAAGTGTGATGATCATCATTTTTAGAGCATTGTACCAAGTGAGGAAAGGATGATGGAGACTATGATTCCCCCACAAGTCGGGATGAGACTCCAGACGAAAAAAAAGAGGTCATAAAAAAAGAGAAGAAAAGGCCCAAATAAAAAAATGAGAGAAAATGAGAGAAGGGACAATGTTACTATCCTTTTACCACACTTGTGCTTCAAAGTAGCACCATGATCTTCATGATAGAGAGTCTCCTATGATATCACTTTCATATACTAGTGGGATTTTTTTCATTATAGAACTTGTCTTGTATATTCCAATGATGGGCTTCCTCAAAATGCCCTAGGTCTTCGTGAGCAAGCGAGTTGGATGCACACCCACTTAGTTTCTTTTGTTGAGCTTTCATATACTTATAGCTCTAAGTGCATCCGTTGCATGGCAATCCCTACTCACTCACATTGATATCTATTAATGAGCATCTCCATAGCCCGTTGGTACGCCTAGTTGATGTGAGACTATCTTCTCCCTTTTTTGTCTTCTCCACACCCACCATTTTATTCCACATATAGTGCTATGTCCATGGCTCATGCTCATGTATTCCGTGAAGATTGAAAAAGTTTGAGAACACTAAAAGTATGAAACAATTGATTGGCTTGTCATCGGGGTTGTGCATGATTTAAATATTTTGTGTGGTGAAGATAGAGCATAGCCACACTATATGATTTTGTAGGGATAACTTTCTTTGGCCATGTTATTTTGAGAAGACATAATTGCTTAGTTAGTATGCTTGAAGTATTATTACTTTTATGTCAATATTAAACTTTTGTCTTGAATCTTTCGGATCTGAATATTCATACCACAATTAAGAGAATTACATTGAAATTATGCCAAGTAGCATTCCACATCAAAAATTCTGTTTTTATGATTTACCTACTCGAGGACGAGCAGGAATTAAGCTTGGGGATCCTTGATACGTCTCCAACGTATCTATAATTTTTTATTGTTCCATGCTATATTATATTCTGTTTTGGACATTAATGGGCTTTATTATACACTTTTATATTATTTTTGGGACTAACCTATTAACCGGAGGCCCAGCCCAGAATTGCTGTTTTTTGCCTATTTCAGTGTTTCGCAGAAAAAGAATACCAAACGGAGTCCAAATGGAATGAAACCTTCGGGAACATGATTTTCGGAACGAACGTGATCCAGAGGACTTGGACCCTACGTCAAGACATCAACCAGGAGGGCACGAGGTAGGGGGGCGCGCCTACCCCCCTAGGCGCTCCCTCCACCCTCGTGGGCCCCACGTTGCTCCACCGACGTACTTCTTCCTCCTATATATACCTACGTAACCCCAAACTACCAGATACGGAGCCAAAAACCTAATTCCACCGTCGCAACCTTCTGTACCCGTGAGATCCCATCTTGGGGCCTTTTCCGGAGCTCCGCCGGAGGGGGCATCGATCACGGAGGGCTTCTACATCAACACCATAGCCTCTCCGATGATGTGTGAGTAGTTTACCTCAGACCTTCGGGTCCATCGTTATTAGCTAGATGGCTTCTTCTCTCTTTTTGGATCTCAATACAATGTTCTCCCCCTCTCTTGTGGAGATCTATTCGATGTAATCTTCTTTTGTGGTGTGTTTGTTGAGACCGATGAATTGTGGGTTTATGATCAAGTTTATCTATGAACAATATTTGAATCTCCTCTGAATTCTTTTATGTCTGATTGGTTATCTTTGCAAGTCTCTTCGAATTATCAGTTTGGTTTGGCCTACTAGATTGATCTTTCTTGCAATGGGAGAAGTGCTTAGCTTTGGGTTCAATCTTGCGGTGTCCTTTCCCAGTGACAATAGGGGCAGCAAGGCACGTATTGTATTGTTGCCATAGAGGATAACAAGATGGGGTTTATATCATATTGCATGAGTTTATCCCTCTACATCATGTCATCTTGCTTAAAGCGTTACTCTGTTCTTATGAACTTAATACTCTAGATGCATGCTGGATAGCGGTCGATGTGTGGACTAATAGTAGTAGATGCAGGCAGGAGTCGGTCTACTTGTCTCGGACGTGATGCCTATATACATGATCATACCTAGATATTCTCATAACTATGCTCAATTTTGTCAATTGCTCAACAGTAATTTGTTCACCCACCGTAATACTTATGCTCTCGAGAGAAGCCTCTAGTGAAACCTATGGCCCCTGGGTCTATTTTCCATCATATTAATCTTCCAACACTTAGCTATTTTTATTACCTTTTATTTTACTTTGCATCTTTATTATAAAAATACCAAAAATATTATCTTATCATTTCTATCAGATCTCACTCTCGTAAGTGACCGTGAAGGGATTGACAACCCCTTTATTGTGTTGGTTGCGAGGATTTATTTGTTTGTGTAGGTGCGAGGGACTCGTGCGTGGTCTCCTACTGGATTGATACCTTGGTTCTAAAAAACTGAGGGAAATACTTACGCTACTTTGCTGCGTCACCCTTTCCTCTTCAAGGGAAAACCAACGCAGTGCTCAAGAGGTAGCATGTCCTCCATAAGCCTCGGAGTGACACTTGCGTAGGATCTATTCCTGTTCATGCTCGGGTACACAACGTCTAATAACACCATCTACTCCTTCTTTATAAAGGTGTGGGTCATCCCAGAAGTAATGTCTTAAATCATAGAAAAACTTTTTCTTTTGCTGGTATGTTAACTAGGTGGTATAAATTTAGCAACAATGTAATTAGCATAATCAGCATACCATGGAGCAGTACGAGAAGCATTTATGACAACTAATTGTTCATCGGGAAAGCTATCATCAATAGGTAGTGGGTCATCAAGAACATTCTCTAACCTAGATAAGTTGTCTGCAACGTGATTCTCAGCTCCCTTTCTATCTATAATATGCAAATCAAATTCTTGTAGTAGGAGAACCCATCTAATAAGTGTAGGTTTAGCATCTTTCTTTTCCATAAGATATTTAATAGCAGCATGATCGGTGTGAACAGTTACTTTAGAATCACAATATAAGGTCTGAACTTATCACAAGCAAATACAACTGCTAAAAATTCTTTGTCAGTAGTAGCATAATTTCTCTGGGCACTGTCTAGAGTTTTACTAGCATATTGGATAACATTTAATTTCTTATCAACTCTTTGTCCTAGAACAACACCTACAGCATAATCACTAGCATCACACATAATTTCAAAGGGTAAATTCCAATCAGGTGGCTGAACAATGGGTGCAGAAATCAAGGCTTTCTTAAGTATTTCAAATGCTTCTACACAATCATCATCAAGGACAAAAGGAACATCTTTTTGTAAGAGATTAGTCAGAGGCCTAGAAATTTTTGAGAAGTCCTTAATGAACCTCCTATAAAAACCGGCATGACCAAGGAAACTTCTTATACCTTTAATGTCTGTAGGACACGACATCTTTTCAATAGCATCAACTTTAGCTTTATCAACTTCAATACCTCTTTCAGAAATTTTATGCCCCAAGACAATACCTTCATTAACCATAAAGTGGCACTTCTCCCAATTCAAGACAAGAATTTTGTCTTCACATCTCTGCAAAACTCGATCAAGGTTACTTAATCAATCATCAAAAGAAGTTCCATATACGGAGAAATCATCCATGAAAACCTCAACAATCTTTTCACAAAAGTCAGAGAATATAATAGTCATGCATCTTTGAAAGGTTGCAGGTGCATTGCATAAACCTAAAGGCATACGTCTATAAGAAAAGGTACCGAAAGGGCAAGTAAAAGTGGTCTTTTCTTGATCCTCTTTTGACACAGGTATTTGAGAGAAACCTGAATAACTGTCTAGAAAGCAAAAATGTGTATGTTTGGATAATCTTTCTAGCATTTGATCAATAAAAGGTAAAGGGTAATGACCCTTCTTAGTAGCTTTATTTAATTTGGGGAAGTCAAATACCATTTTATAACCGGTAACAATTCTTTGTGGGATCAATTCATCTTTATCATTAGGTACAACAGTAATACCTCCCTTCTTAGGGACACAATGGACATGACTTACCCACTGACTATCAGCGACAGGATAAATTATACCTGCCTCCAGAAGCTTTAGTATCTCTTTTCTTACCACTTCTTTCATCTTAGGATTTAACTGTTGTTGGTGGTCAACAACCGGTTTAGCGTCTTTCTTCAAAAAAAAAATTGTGCTGGCATAGAGTGGGACTAATGCCCTTAAGATCATCAAGAGTATATCCAATAGCAGCACGGTGCTTCTTGATACGTCTCCAATGTATCTATAATTTTTGATTGCTCCATGCTATATTATCTACTGTTTTGGACATTATTGGGCTTTATTATTCACTTTTATATTATTTTTGGGACTAACCTATTAAACGGAGGCCCAGCCCAGAATTGCTGTTTTTTGCCTATTTCAGAGTTTTGCAGAAAAGGAATATCAAACGGAGTCCAAACGGAATGAAACCTTCGGGAACGTGATTTTTAGGAAGATTATGATCCAGGAGACTTGGACCCTACGTCAAGAAACAAAGGAGGAGGCCACGAGGTAGGAGGCCCCCCCCCAGGGCGCGCCCTCCACCCTCTTGGGCCCCCTGTTGCTCCACCGACGTACTCCTTCCTCCTATATATACCTACGTACCCCCAAATGATCAGATACGGAGCCAAAAACCTAATTCCACCGCCGCAACCTTCTGTACCCACGAGATCCCATCTTGGGGCCTGTTCTGGAGCTCCGCCGGAGGGGGCATCCATCACGAAGCACTTCTACATCATCACCATAGCCTCTCCGATGAAGTGTGAGTAGTTTACCTCAGACCTTCGGGTCCATAGTTAGTAGCTAGATGGCTTCTTCTCTCTTTTTGGATATCAATACAATGTTCTCCCCCTCTCTCGTGGAGATCTATTCGATGTACTCTTCTTTTTGCGGTGTGTTTGTTGAGACCGATGAATTGTGGGTTTATGATCAAGATTATCTATGAACAATATTTGAATCTTCTGAATTCTTTTATGTATGATTGGTTATCTTTGCAAGTCTCTTCGAATTATCAGTTTGGTTTGGCCTACTAGATTGATCTTTCTTGCAATGGGAGAAGTGCTTAGCTTTGGGTTCAATCTTGCGGTGTCCTTTCCTAGTGACAGTAGGGGCAGCAAGGCACGTATTGTATTGTTGCCCTCGAGGATAACAAGATGGTTTTTTTTTATCATATTGCATGAATTTATCCCTCTACATCATGTCATCTTGCTTAAGGCGTTACTCTGTTTTTATGAACTTAATACTCTAGATGCATGCTGGATAGTGGTCGATGAGTGGAGTAATAGTAGTAGATGCAGGCAGGAGTCGGTCTACTTGTCTCGGACGTGATGCCTATATACATGATCATACCTAGATATTCTCATAACTATGCTCAATTCTGTCAATTGCTCAACAGTAATTCGTTCACCCACCGTAAAATACTTATGCTCTTGAGAGAAGCCACTAGTGAAACCTATGGCCCCCAGGTCTATCTTCATCATATTAATCTTCCAACACTTAGTTATTTCCTTTGCTTTTTACTTTGCTTTTATTTTTTACTTTGCATCTCTATCACAAAAATACCAAAAATATTATCCTATCATATCTATCAGATCTCACTCTCGTAAGTGACCGTGAAGGGATTGACAACCCCCTATCGCGTTGGTTGCGAGGAGTTATTTGTTTTGTGTAGGTACGAGGGACTCGCGCGTAGCCTCCTACTAGATTGATACCTTGGTTCTCAAAAACTGAGGGAAATACTTACGCTACTTTACTGCATCACCCTTTCCTCTTCAAGGGAAAACCAACGCAGTGCTCAAGAGGTAGCAAGAAGGATTTCTGGCGCCGTTGCCGGGGAGTCTACGCAAAATTCAACATACCAAGTACCCATCACAAAACCCTTATCTCCCGCACTACATTATTTTCCATTTGCCTCTCGTTTTCCTCTCCCCCACTTCACCCTTGCCGTTTTATTCGCCCTCTCTTTTTCGTCTTCCTCTTTTTCGCTTGCTTTTTGTTTGCTCGTGTGTTGGATTGCTTGTTTGTCATGATGGCTCAAGATAATACCAAATTGTGTGACTTTACCAATACCAACAATAATCATTTCCTTAGCACTCCGATTGCTCCTCTTACCAATACTGGATCTTGTGAAATCAATGCTGCTTTGTTGAATCTTGTCATGAAAGATCAATTCGCTGGCCTTCCTAGTGAAGATGCCGCTACTCATCTAAATAGCTTCGTTGATTTGTGTGATATGAAAAAGAAGAAAGATGTTGATAATGATATTGTTAAATTGAAGATATTTCATTTTTCGCTTAGAGATCGTGCTAAAGCTTGGTTTTTGTCTTTGCCTAAAAATAGTATTGATTCTTGGAACAAGTGCAAAGATGCTTTTATCTCTAAGTATTTTCCTCCCGCTAAGATCCTCTCTCTTAGAAACGATATTATGAATTTTAAGCAACTTGATCATGAACATGTTGCACAAGCTTGGTAGAGGATGGAATTAATGATACGTAATTGCCCTACTCATGGTTTGAATTTGTGGATGATTATACAAAATGTTTATGCCGGATTGAATTTTACTTCTAGAAATCTTTTAGATTCGGCCGCGGGAGGCACTTTTATGGAAATCACTTTAGGAGAAGCTACTAAACTCCTAGATTTTATTATGGTTAATTATTCTCAATGGCACACTGAAAGATCTACTAATAAAAAAGTGCATGCGATAGAAGAAATTAATGTTTTGAGTGGAAAGATGGATGAACTTATGAAATTATTTGCTAGTAAGAGTGTTTCTTCTGATCCTAATGATATGCCTTTGTCTACTTTGATTGAGAATAATAGTGAATCTATGGATGTGAATTTTGTTGGTAGGAATAATTTTGGTAAAAACGCATATAGAGGAAACTTTAATCCTAGGCCTTATCCTAGTAATTCCACTAATAATTATGGAAATTCCTACAACAACTCTTATGGAAATTTTAATAAGATGCCCTCTGAATTTGAGACTAGTGTTAAAGAGTTTATGAATTCGCAAAAGAATTTCAATGCTTTGCTTGAAGAGAAATTGCTTAAAGTTGATGAATTGGCTAGGAACGTTGATAGAATTTCTCTTGATGTTGATTCTTTAAAGCTTAGATCTATTCCTCCTAAGCATGATATCAATGAGTCTCTCAAAGCCATGAGAATTTCCATTGATGAGTGCAAAGAAAGAACCGCTAGGATGCGTGCTAAGAAAGATTGCTTTATGAAAGCGTGTTCTTCAAATTTCTATGAAAATAAAGATGAAGATCTAAAAGTTATTGATGTGTCCCCTATTAAATCTTTGTTTTGCAATATGAATCTTGATAATGATGGGACTGAATATGATCCACCTTTACCTAGAAGGCGTTCCAAGAATTCGGAGTTTTTAGATCTTGATGCTAAAATTGATGAAAGTGGGATTGAAGAAATCAAAACCCTAGATGTTAATAAACCCACTATTTTGGATTTCAAGGAATTTAATTATGAAAATTGCTCTTTGATAAATTGTATTTCCTTGTTGCAATCCGTGCTAAATTCTCCTCATGCTTATAGTCAAAATAAAGCTTTTACCCAACATATCGTTGATGCCTTGATGCAATCTTATGAAGAAAAGCTTGAGTTGGAAGTTTCTATCCCTAGAAAACTTTATGATGAGTGGGAACCTACTATTAAAATTAAGATTAAGGATCATGAGTTCCATGCTTTATGTGATTTGGGTGCTAGTGTTTCCACTATTCCCAAAACTGTGTGCGATTTGCTAGATTTCCGTGATTTTGATGATTGCTCTCTAAACTTGCACCTTGCGGATTCCACTATTAAGAAACCTATGGGGAGAATTAATGATGTTCTTATTGTTGCAAATAGGAATTATGTTCCCGTAGATTTTATCGTTCTTGATATAGATTGCAATCCTTCATGTCCTATTATTCTTGGTAGACCTTTCCTTAGAACGATTGGTGCAATTATTGATATGAAGGAAGGGAATATTAGATTTAAATTTCCATTAAATAAAGGCATGGAACACTTCCCTAGGAAGAAAATAAAATTACCATATGAATCTATCATGAGAGTCACTTATGGATTGCCTACCAAAGATGGCAATACCTAGATCTATCCTTGCTTTTATGCCTAGCGAGGGGCGTTAAACGATAGCGCTTGTTGGGAGGCAACCCAATTTCATTTTTAGTTTTTTGCTTTTTGCTTCTGTTTAGGAATAAATATTTTATCTAGCCTCTGGTTAGATGTGTTTTTATGTTTTAATTAGTGTTTGTGCCAAGTTAAACCTATAGGATCTTCTTGGATGATAGTTATTTGATCTTGCTGTAATTTCCAGAAACTTTCTGTTCACGAAAACAATTGTTAAAAATGACCAGAACGTGATAAAATAGTTATTCCAATTTCTGCTGATCAATAAACGAATTTTCTAGGACTTCCTATTTTGGCCGATGTTTTGGAGTTCCAGAAGTTTGCGTTAGTTACAGATTACTACAGACTGTTCTGTTTTTGACAGATTCTGTTTTTCGTGTGTCGTTTGCTTATTTTGATGAATCTATGGCTAGTAAAATAGTTTATAAACCATAGATAATTTGGAATACAGTAGGTTTAAAACCAATATAAATAAAGAATGAGTTCATTACAGTACCTTGAATTGGTCTTTTGTTTTCTTTCGCTAACGGAGCTCACGAGATTTCTGTTGAGTTTTCTGTTGTGAAGTTTTCAAGTTTTGGGTGAAAGATTTTGATGGATTATGGAACAAGGAGTGGAAAGAACCTAAGCTTGGGGATGCCCCAGAAGGCATCCCCTCTTTCGTCTACTTCCATCGGTAACTTTACTTGGAGCTATATTTTTATTCACCACATGATATGTGTTTTGCTTGGAGCGTCTTGTATGATTTGAGTCTTTGCTTTTTAGTTTACCACAATCATCCTTGCTGTACACACCTTTTGAGAGAGCCATACATGATTTGGAATTTGTTAGAATACTCTATGTGCTTCGCTTATATCTTTTGAGTTATATAGTTTTGCTCTAGTACTTCACTTATATCTTTTAGAGCACGGTGGTGGATTTGTTTTATAGAAACTATTGATCTCTCATGCCTCACTTAGATTATTTTGAGAGTATTAAATAGCATGGTAATTTTCTTAAATAATCCTAATATGCTTGGTATTCAAGATTTGTAAAACTTTCTTATGAGTGTGTTGAATACTATGAGAAGTTTGATGCTTGATAATTGTTTTGAGATATAAAGATGGTGATATTAGAGTCATGCTAGTTGAGTAGTTGTGAATTTGAGAAATACTTGTGTTAAAGTTTGTGATTCCCGTAGCATGCACGTATGGTGAACCGTTATGTGATGAAGTCGGAGCACGATTTATCTATTGATTGTCTTCCTTATGAGTGGCGGTCGGGAACGAGCGATGGTCTTTTCCTACCAATCTATCCCCCTAGGAGCATGCGCGTAATACTTTTCTTTGATAACTTGTAGATTTTTGCAATAAGTATATGAGTTCTTTATGACTAATGTTGAGTCCATGGATTATACGCACTTTTCTTCCTTCCACCATTGCTAGCCTCTCTAATACCGTGCACTTTTCGCCGGTATCATACACCCACCATATACCTTCCTCAAAACAGCCACCATACCTACCTATCATGGCATTTCCATAGCCATTCCGAGATATATTGCCATGCAACTTTCCACCGTTCCGTTTATTATGACACGCTCCATCATCGTCATATTGCTTAGCATGATCATGTAGTTGACATTGTATTTGTGGCAAAGCCACCGTTCATAATTCTTTCATACATGTCACTCTTGATTCATTGCATATCCCGGTACACCGCCGGAGTCATTCATATAGAGTCATATTTTGCTCTAACTATCGAGTTGTAATTGTTGAGTTGTAAGAGAATAAAAGTGTGATCATCTTCATTTTTAGAGCATTGTCCCAAGTGAGGAAAAGGATGATGGAGCCTATGATTCCCCCACAAGTCGGGATGAGACTCCGGACAAAAAAAAGAGGCCATAAAAAGAGAAAAGGCCCAAATAAAAAATGAGAGAAAAAGAGAGAAGGGACAATGTTACTATCCTTTTACCACACTTGTGCTTCAAAGTAGCACCATGATCTTCATGATAGAGAGTCTCTCATTTTGTCACTTTCATATACTAGTGGGAATTTTTCATTATAGAACTTGGCTTGCATATTCCAATGATGGGCTTCCTCAAAATGCCCTAGGTCTTCGTGAGCAAGCGAGTTGGATGCACACCCACTTAGTTTCCTTTGTTGAGCTTTCATATACTTATAGCTCTAGTGCATCCGTTGCATGGCAATCCCTACCCACTCACATTGATATCTATTGATGGGCATCTCCATAGCCCGTTGATACGCCTAGTTGATGTGAGACTATCTTCTCCTTTTTTGTCTTCTCCACAACCACCATTCTATTCCACATATAGTGCTATATCCATGGCTCACGCTCATGTATTGCGTGAAGATTGAAAAGTTTGAGAAAGTTAAAAGTATGAAACAATTGCTTGGCTTGTCATCGGGGTTTGCATGATTTAAATACTTTGTGTGGTAAAGATAGAGCATAGCCAGACTATATGATTTTGTAGGGATGACTTTCTTTGGCCATGTTATTTTGAGAAGACATGACTGCTTTGTTAGTATGCTTGAAGTATTATTATTTTTATATCAATACTAAACTTTTGTCTTGAATCTTTCGGATCTGAATATTCATACCACAATTAAGAAGAATTACATTGAAATTATGCCAAGTAGCACTCGGCATCAAAAAATCTGTTTTTATCATTTACCTACTCGAGGACGAGCAGGAATTAAGCTTGGGGATGCCTGATACGTCTCCAACGTATCTATAATATTTGATTGCTCCATGCTATATTATCTACTGTTTTGGACATTATTGGGCTTTATTATTCACTTTTATATTATTTTTGGGACTAACCTATTAACCGGAGGCCCAGCCCAGAATTGATGTTTTTTGCCTATTTCAGAGTTTCACAGAAAAGGAATATCAAACGGAGTCCAAACGGAATGAAACCTTCGGGAATGTGATTTTTAGGAAGATTATGATCCAGGAGACTTGGACCCTACGTCAAGAAACAAAGGAGGAGGCCACGAGGTAGGGGGGCGCGCCCACCCCCCCCCCCCCCCCCAAGGGCGCGCCCTCCACCCTCATGGGCCCCTTGTTGCTCCACCGACGTACTCCTTCCTCCTATATATACCTACGTACCCCCAAACGATCAGATACGGAGCCAAAAACCTAATTCCACCACCGCAACCTTCTGTATCCACGAGATCCCATCTTGGGCCTGTTCCGGAGCTCCGCCGGAGGGGGCATCCATCACGGAGGGCTTCTACATCATCACCATAGCCTCTCCGATGAAGTGTGAGTAGTTTACCTCAGACCTTCGGGTCCATAGTTAGTAGCTAGATGGCTTCTTCTCTCTTTTTGGATCTCAATACAATGTTCTCCCCCTCTCTCGTGGAGGTCTATTCGATGTAATCTTCTTTTTGCGGTGTGTTTGTTGAGACCGATGAATTGTGGGTTTCTGATCAAGATTATCTATGAACAATATTTGAATGTTTTGAATTCTTTTATGTATGATTGGTTATCTTTGCAAGTCTCTTCGAATATCAGTTTGGTTTGGCCTACTAGATTGATCTTTCTTGCAATGGAGAAGTGCTTAGCTTTGGGTTCAATCTTGCGGTGTCCTTTCCCAGTGACAGTAGGGGCAGCAAGGCACGTATTGTATTGTTGCCATCGAGGATAACAAGATGGGTTTTTTATCATATTGCATGAATTCATCCCTCTACATCATGTCATCTTGCTTAAGGCGTTACTCTGTTCTTATCAATTTAATACTCTAGATGCATGCTGGATAGCGGTCGATGAGTGGAGTAATAGTAGTAGATGCAGGCAGGAGTCGGTCTACTTGTCTCGGACGTGATGCCTATATACATGATCATACCTAGATATTCTCATAACTATGCTCAATTCTATCAATTGCTCAACAGTAATTCGTTCACCCACCGTAAAATACTTATGCTCTTGAGAGAAGCCACTAGTGAAAGCTATGGCCCCCGGGTCTATCTTGATCATATTAATCTTCCAACACTTAGTTATTTCCTTTGCTTTTTTACTTTGCTTTTATATTTACTTTGCATCTCTATCACAAAAATACCAAAAATATTATCCTATCATATCTATCAGATCTCACTCTCGTAAGTAGCCGTGAAGGGATTGACAACCCCTTACCGCGTTGGTTGCGACAAGTTATTTGGTTTGTGTAGGTACGAGGGACTCGCGCGTAGCCTCCTACTGGATTGATACTGTAACATCCCAAAATTCTAAATTTTGGAATGTTATAATAAATAGATAGATTTGATTGTTTGTTGGATTGTTGTGTGATTGATTGACTGAAAGTGAGTGAATTCGAAATCTTTTGAAAGTTAAATGAGAGGGAATAAAAGGACTTTCCCAAACATTCATTTTGCTTTTATGATCTCCATGACTTCAAATTCTTTTCATCACAAAACCCTCGAGAGAAGATGACATGACTTCTTCCATTTATTTAAATGAAAAGGGGTGTTGAAAATATTTGAATATCATTTGAAAATATTTTCAATTCAGAAACTTCAAGCAACTCAATGATTTTCATGAGAGAAGATAAAATGACTTCTTCAAAACATATAAAATATGAGTTGGAAGTTTAAAAGGATCTAATTTAAAGTCCTTTTGGAAATTATTTTCAATTTGGAGTATTTGGGTTTTAGTCAAATTATTTTTCTCCAAAATAAAAATATATGGAAAATAGGGTAACATGATTCCCTACAACAGAAAATTGGAGGGAAATAAATTTGAATTAATTTTGGTATTTTGAAAATGATTTTTATTGGATTTGAGTAGAGCAGTAGAACTCTTTCATTTAGTTGAATTTTTTTGGCTTTTATTTAATGGTAGAAAAATGCGCATGCTGTAGGAAATCTTTTTCTGAAAATTTTGATATATAATATGCCTATGTACAATTTATTTTTGTTTTCGTTATATAGTTTTCCTTTCTGTTTCTAAAAAAAGAAAAAAATGTACGTGCCGCCCAAATTTTATCCGTCGCCTACGTGCACAGTGCACCCATGCCGGCCCATGTTGTTTTTTTTTGGTTATGTTTGCAGAAAAAAAGTATTTTTTTCTTTTTCTTAAATTTTTTTTCCTTCTTTTAGTGTTTGAAAAAAAAACTGCCACATGCACGCGCGCGGCCGGCCGAAGCTTTAGGCCATGCGTTTTTCTCTTCACTTTTTTTTTTGTTTTTCGTCTATGTTTGGTCCCATATTGCCTAGCCTTTGACCTTTAAGCTTTTTTTCCATCAATAAATATATACCCATAGAGCTTCCAAAAATCATCCGATTCGGGTTAAATCAAAATTTTGGTTTGACTAGATTCCTTAAAGAAAAATATATTTCTCCTCTCCGGCGGGACTTTCGGAAGTTGTCTCCTCACTCCGAAGTCTATATTTATTCGTTCTCTATATTTATGCGTTAGACCTAATTTTTTTTAGCCGTAGCTATTTTTCTTCTGCAAAACAGCTTGGCCCTGATTTTTTAAATAGACATAACTTTTTACTCGTTCATCCAAATTAGATTAAACCAGCGCCTATAGTTTTGTCTTGTTTTCACCTATCCAGTTAACCTGTCACGTCAACTTTTTGAAATTTTCAAATTTCGAAATTTGTTCAAATTCATATTCAAACTTCTTTTGTTCATAACTGAAGTTCCATAACTCCGTTTGAGTTGATTCTTTTTGCAAAGCGAAGCTCTTGACCTAAACTTTCTGATAAGGCCAAATCCATCTAATTTTGGTACTGTTAGAAATTCTTGCTGAAGGAAAAACCCTGGAAGAAGTTACGATTTTATCGACAAACGATCTTATAGGAGTTACGCAAAACCTGAGGGTTGGGAAGGAACGATAGATGTTTGTTTGGCTTGCAGAATCCATGGATTTATCCGAACTTGGTTCGTCGACAAGAGAAATTCTGCAATGCTTGCAAGGATGACCGAGTGTTAGAATGCGAGATTCGCTAGACCATATACAAGGTAATGATTTGGGTGCGGGATGGATTGATCACCATACCGACTTACTCTTATTGTTCGCTTTCCTATATGGGATGGTAAATCTGAGTGACCTACCTATAGTAGAGAGACGACGGTATTAAACCTTGCTTGAACCTTAGAATGGTATAAGAATGTTTCCCTTGTACACGGCAGTTGATGCCAATCGTAGGTTATACGGTGAGGATCAACCAGACCCATTTCCTGCAGAAGAAACCATAAATCGTTGACCACCATGAGATATCGATAGTTGTTTAGTTTTGGCGCCAGACCCGTCAGCTAAGAAGACCCAGTCATGGAAGAACCATACCAAGATGAAAGGATACAGAAGAATTGAAGAAAAAGGTTATGCCACTACCGGAAGTGCCCATTATCCTTACGATCTGAGAAGACAGACACTGTCAACAATAAGGATGGAGTATACGAGTTTTGGTGGAACCGTAACAATGTTTCTAAGGGTGGTAGCACCCCAGACCCCTGAGATGATCGATGGATTTTGAGAAGACCCCAAACCTAACTTATTTCTTTCTAGCCTCTCCAAATCTCGAGGACGAGATTCATTTTAAGGGTGGTAGGTTTGTAACATCCCAAAATTCTAAATTTTGGAATGTTATAATAAATAGATAGATTTGATTGTTTGTTGGATTGTTGTGTGATTGATTGACTAAAAGTGAGTAAATTCAAAATCTTTTGAAAGTTAAATGAGAGGGAATAAAAGGACTTTCCCAAACTTTCATTTTGCTTTTATGATCTCCATGAATTCAAATTCTTTTCATCACAAAACCCTCGAGAGAAGATGACATGACTTCTTCCATTTATTTAAATGAAAATGGGTGTTGAAAATATTTGAATATCATTTGAAAATATTTCCAATTCAGAAACTTCAAGCAACTCAATGATTTTCATGAGAGAAGATAAAATGACTTCTTCAAAACATATGAAATATGAGTTGGAAGTTTAAAAGGATCTAATTTAAAGTCCTTTTGGAAATTATTTTCAATTTGGAGTATTTGGGTTTTATTCAAATTATTTTTCTCCAAAATAAAAATATATGGAAAATAGGGTAACATGATTCCCTACAACATAAAATTGGAGGGAAATAAATTTGAATTAATTTTGGTATTTTGAAAATGATTTTTATTGGATTTTAGTAGAGCAGTAGCACTCTTTGATTTATTTTAATTTTTGTGGATTTTATTTAATTCTAGAAAAATGCCCATGCTGTAGGAAATCTTTTTCTGAAAATGTTTATATATAATATGCCTATGTACAATTTTATTTTTGATTTCGTTATACAGTTTTCCTTTCTGTTTCTAAGAAAAAAGAAAAAAAGTGTACGTGCCGCCCAAATTTTTTCCGTCGCCTACGTGCACAGTGCACCCATGCCGGCCCATGTTGTTTTTTTGTTATGTTTGCAGAAAAAAAAATTATTTTTCTTAAATTTTTTTTCTTCATGTAGTGTTTGAAAAAAAAATGCCGCACGCACGCGCGCGGCCGGCCGAAGCTTTAGGCCCATGCGTTTTTCTTTTTCTTTTTTTTTTTCGTCTACGTTTACTCCCACATTGCCTAGGCTTTGACCTTTTAGCCTTTTTTCCACCAATAAATATATACCCATAGAGCTTCCAAAAATCATCTGATTCGGGTTAAATCAAAATTTTGGTTTGACTAGATTCCTTAAAGAAAAAATATATTTCTCCTCTCCTGCGTGACTTTTGGAAGTTGTCTCCTCACTCCGAAGTCGTCTTTTAGCTATATTTATTCGTTCTCTGTATTTATGCGTTAGACCTATTTTTTTTAGCCGTAGCTATTTTTTTCTGCAAAACAGCTTGGCCCTGATTTTTCAAATAGCCATAACTTTTTACTCGCTCATCCAAATTAGATGAAACCAGCGCCTATAGTTTTGTCTTGTTTTCACCTATCTAGTTAACCTGTCACGTCAACTTTTTGAAATTTTCAAATTTCGAAATTTGTTCAAATTCATATTCAAACTTCTTTTGTTCATAACTTAAGTTCCGTAACTCCGTTTGAGTTGATTCTTTTTGCAAAGCGAAGCTCTTGATCTAAACTTTCTGATAAGGCCAAATCCATCTAATTTTGGTACTGTTAGAAATTGTTTTATGTCGCAAGAGTTATTTGCTTGGTTTTGAAGTTTTCCGAATTGTTTTCCTCGTTCTTTATGATCTTTTGAGTGATTGCTTATGTGTGGTTACCATTGCTTGCTTACGATAGATTGACCGGAGTGTGACGAGTAGATCTATCCAGAGTATTGAGTGCGAATCATCTTCATCAACATTGCAGGCAAGTAACACTTTGATCATACCTCTTTTACTACCCAGTTTTATTGCATTAGACAAATCCTCAAACATTGCATGGCTAGGATCTAATTAAATTGTGGGTATTGGGAAGTAGTTGAGGTAGTACCTCTTACCTGTTTTATTATCAAACCCTTGGGAGTTACTTCTACGTTTGCTTATATTGCTATGCTATGCTAGTAGACGTGGATTGGGTTTGAGTGTATCCATGACAGATGTGAGATTGTTAATATATGGTTAAACTTAAGGTGGCAACTAAAACTCACATCTGGGTGGATTGAGGTACCTGGGTATTCCAGGATTGCCTGTTTTTCTAAGGACCGCCACCCAGGCTCAAAGGGATCATGAGATTATTCATGCTAGAAACTTCCGTGTGCAGCCACAAGCTATTATGAGCTCTAGCATAGTTGATTAAGTTGTGTGAGCTCTTGAAGAGGTAGACTAGCAGATGTAGGGGTTGTAGGTGGTACTGTCTACCCGGAGTAGAGAGTTAACGCTTCTGAAAGACTGTGTCTCGGTCATCCGTTTCTGAAACATCTTGTAGTGCGAGAATCAAGCGGAGGCGATCGAGTCTTGTGGGGAAAAGTGCACAAACCTCTGCAGAGTGTACAAACTAATCATGATTAGCCGTGTCCCCGGTTATGGACATCTTGAGTATCTAGTTCTTGGATTATCCCGTTGATCTCATCATGTTACTTTAATTAATATTGTTGGGTTAATGATGATACTTAATTGGGATTGAGATGCTGTCAACCATCTCAATGTTTCACAACCACCATGATAGTTAAATAAAATTTATTCCTTTGCAGTAGGGAAAAATTGGCTTTTCGCAAAAACATTATAACCATAGAGCTTTTCCACCAGCCATATATGCATGTAGTGATAGCCCTTGTTCATCATTTCTCTATGGTGTGAATTTGCCAGCATATTCCATGTGCTGACCCGTTTTCGGACTGCAACGTTTCATGTTGCAGGATTCTTACGACGAGTAAGTGATACGTTAGGGTTACGATTTCTACACTCAACTTTGCCGTTGGTGTTGATGGGAATCCACAACCTTGTTACTTCCGCTATTTGGATTGAGGTAATAGTATTTACGTTACTTTATACATGTGATTTACCTCTGTTAAAAATCCTCGAGTACTGTGTGTGTCAGCATACTGATCCAGGGATGACACTTAAGCACAGAGACTTGATCCATTCGGGTCGGGTCGCTACAGATACCTTGGTTCTCAAAAACTGAGGGAAATACTTACGCTACTTTGCTGCATCACCCTTTCCTCTTCAAGGGAAAACCAACGCAGTGCTCAAGAGGTAGCACTTCTTCAGAGTTTTCAATGATTTCACTTCTTCTTGCTCTAAAAGGTTAGCACTAATAATAATAGAATATATCTTCTTTTCATCAAGATAAGCATATTTAAGAGTATCAGGTAATGGTTTAAGCTTAAACACGGGATCACCCTTGGGTGGAGGAGGATCCCCTAGGATTTCAACAAGCAAGTTGTGTTTCAAAATAGGTCCCTGTTTAAAGAATACTTCATCTATTTCCCTTCTTTCATTCATAAACATATCATTTTCATGGTCTAGCAAATATTGTTCTAAAGGATCATTAGGAGGCATGGCAATAGAAGCAAGACCAATAATTTCACCTTTACTAGGCAATTCTTTATCATGGGGTTGTCTACGAAATTTAGCAAAATTAAAATCATGAGACACATCCCCTAAACCAATAGTAACAACATCCTTTTTGCAATCTATCTTAGCATTAACAGTATTCAAGAAGGGTCTACCAAATATAATGGGACAAAAGTCATCTTGTGGGGAACCAAGAACAAGAAAAACAGTAGGATATTTAACTTTCCCACACAAGACTTCAACATCTCTAACAATCCCAACTGGTGAAATAGTATGTCTATTAGCAAGCTTAATTGTAACATCAATACCTCCTAACTCAGCAGGTGCAATATCATGCATAATTTCTTCGTATAAAGAATGAGGTATTGCACTCGCACTAGCACCCATATCACATAAGCCATGATAACAATGATCTCCTATTTTAACAGAAATAACAGGCATGCCTACAACAGGTCTATGTTTATTTTTAGTATCGGGTCTAGCAATTCTAGCAGCTTCATCAAAGAAGTAAATAACATGCCCATCGATATTATCGACCAAGAGATCTTTAACCATAGCAATACTAGGTTCAACTTTAATTTGCTCAGGGGGTGTAGGTGTTCTAGTATTACTCTTACGAACCACAGTTGAAGCTTTAGCATCATCCTTTATTCTAGCAGGGAAAGGTGGTTTCTCAATATAAGCGGTAGGAACAATAGGATCAACATTATAAGTGATAGTATTTTCTTCAACTTTAATAGGTTCAACTACTTTTACTTCAATGGGAGGATGATATTTAAACCACTTCTCCTTAGGGAGATCAACATGAGTAGGAAAGGATTCACAGAAAGAAGCTACTATCTTAGAGTCAAGTCCATATTTAGTGCTAAATTCACGAAAAGCATCGGTATCCATAAAATATTTAACACAATCAAACTTAGGTGTTATACCTGACTCCTTACCTTTGTCGAGTTCCCAATCTTCAGAGTTGCGTTTAATTCTTTCCAATAAATCCCATTTGAATTCAATAGTCTTCATCATAAAAGAACTAGTACAAGAAGTATCGAGCATGGTGCGATTATTGAGAGAAAGATGAGCATAAAAAATTCAAATAATAATTTCTCTTGAGATCTCATGATTGGGGCATGAATATAACATTGACTTATGCCTCCCCCAAGCTTGAGCGATGCTTTCTCCTTTGCGAGGCCAAAAATTATATATATAATTACGATCACGATGAACTAGATGCATAGGATAAAACCTCTGATGAAATTCCAATTTCAATCGGTTGTAATTCCATGATCCAATATCATCACATAGCCTAAACCATGTCAATGCCTTTCCCTTCAAATATAAAGGGAAGACCTTCTTCTTGATAACATCCTCGGGCATACCTGCAAGCTTAAATAATCCACAAACTTCATCCACATAGATTAGGTGCAAATCGGGATGTAATGTTCCATCTCCTGTAAAAGGATTAGCTAGCGGTTTCTCTATCATACCCGAAGGAATTTCAAAGTAAACATTTTCAGTAGGTTCGGTAGGTTGAGGAGCAACTCTTTGCTCTACTGGTCGGGGTGAAGATACCCCGAACAAGCCCCTCAAAGGATTACTTTCCATAGTAACAAGTGGCAGTAAATTTCAGCAGACTATATAAATTTTTCCTTACCAAAGGCGCTTCACTCCCCGGCAACGCCGCCAGAAAAGAGTCTTGATGACCCACAAGTATAGGGGATCTATCGTAATCCTTTCGATAAGTAAGAGTGTCGAACCCAACGAGTAGCAGAAGGAAATGACAAGCGGTTTTCAGTAAGGTATTCTCTGCAAGCACTGAAATTATCAGTAACAGATAGTTTTGTGATAAGGTAATTTGTAACGGGTAACAAGTAACAAAAGTAAACAAGGTGCAGCAAGGTGTCCCAATCCTTTTTATAGCAAAGGACAAGCCTGGACAAACTCTTATATAAAGGAAAACACTCCCGAGGACACATGGGAATTATCGTCAAGCTAGTTTTCATCATGCTCATATGATTCGCGTTCGTTACTTTGATAATTTGATATGTGGGTGGACCAGTGCTTGGGTAATGCCCTTCCTTGGACAAGCATCCCACTTATGATTAACCCCTCTTACAAGCATCCGCAACTACAAAAGAAGTATTAAGGTAATCCTAACCATAGCATGAAACATATGGATCCAAATCAGCCCCTTACGAAGCAACGTGTAAACTAGGGTTTAAGCTTTTGTCACTCTAGCAACCCATCATCTACTTATTACTTCCCAATGCTTTCCCCTAGGCCCAAACAATGGTGAAGTGTCATGTAATCGACGTTCACATAACACCACTAGAGGAAAGACAACATACATCTCATCAAAATATCGAACGAATACCAAATTCACATGACTACTTATAGCAAGACTTCTCCAATGTCCTCAGGAACAAATGTAACTACTCACAAATCATATTCATGTTCATAATCAGAGGGGTATTAATATGCATAAAGGATCTGAACATATGATCTTCCACAAAATAAACCAACTAGCATCAACTACAAGGAGTAATCAACACTACTAGCTACCCACAGGTACCAATCTGAAGTTTTGAGACAAAGATTGGATACAAGAGATGAACTAGGGTTTGAGAGGAGATGGTGCTGGTGAAGATGTTGATGGAGATTGACCCCCTCCTGATGAGAGCATCGATGGTGATGACGATGGTGATGATTTCCCCCTCCCGGAGGGATGTTTCCCTGGCAGAACAGCTCCGCCGGAGCCCTAGATTAGTTTCGCTAGGTTCTGCCTCGAGACGGCGGCGCTTCATCCCGAAAGCTTCCTTCTGATTTTTTCCAGGGTAAAAGACTTCATATAGCAAAAGATGGGCACCGGGGGCCTGCCAGGGGACCCACGAGGCAGGGGGCGCGCCCAGGGGGGTAGGGCACGCCCCCCACCCTCGTGGATAGGGTGTGGACCCCCCCTCTGGTGCTTTCTTCGCCCAATATTTTTAATATATTCGAAAACTGACTTTCATGGAGTTTCAGTACTTTTGGAGTTGTGCAGAATAGGTCTCTAATATTTGCTCATTTTCCAGCCCAGAATTCCAGCTGTCGGCATTCTCCCTCTTCGTGTAAACCTTGTAAAATAAGAGAGAATAGGCATAAGTATTGTGACATAATATGTAATAGCAGCCCATAATGCAATAAATATTGATATAAAAGCATGATGCAAAATGGACGTATCAGTGTCAAGTCAGAAATACTTGACAATGGTATGCAAGAACGAAGATTGTTCCTGCCAGGGTACATGGCTATCTCCCTAAGTATGGCACAAGTTGGGCGATCAGTGACCTAGTTCAGCACACATGTCTTATTCCCTGCATCCCTCAAGATCATGCCAACCTTTCGTCCATGCTTATTGCTCGGTTGCTTTACAGCGAGATAGTGAAGTGCAAATCGATGGAAGTGAAGGCTATCCAGACAAAAGTATTCGTCATGTTCAAATACATAATTTCTTATGTTAAGGCTTGAAGGGCTAAGCATAGGGCGCTTGAGACCATATTTGGTTCTTTTTTTGATGCATATGACTCTGTTGTCCGGCTTCTCCACACGCTGCAGGACCGGTGGCACCTATGTCGACATCCAATACCTCTTCATGCCAGAGTTCCCAACTGTGAGGGTGATGCATCGACTGTTCTTCTCTTTTGGTGTATGCATCGAAGCTTTCAGCCATTGTCGACCGGTGATATGTGTAGATGGCACTTTTCTCACTCGCAAGTACAAGGGTCAAATCCTGACAGCCATTGGTCAAGACGAACAAAATTAAGTGTACCACTCGCATTTGCATTTGTGGAGAGTGAGAACATTGAAAGTTGGACATGGTTCTTCAAACAATTGAAAGTAGCAGTTGTGAAGGATAAGCCCAATGTTTGCATCCTTCATGACAGGCATGCAGGTATACTCAGTGCGATAAAGATATTGATAAACCCTGGTCCTGAGGAACAAACTACATGGCAGAACTTGCAGAGCCGTTGGTGCATGCGCCATCTGGGGGCTAATTTCTTCTCGCAGTTCAGAAATTAGAACCTAATGAATCTGTTCAAAAAACTCTACAAGCAGAACCAGCTATGGAAGTACAATTTGATACGTGACAGACTTAATGTGTGCACGCAGAGACACGTTAGGGACAGGAAAGCTGCAAGAGATGGAACGATGAGAGCACATGTTGAGGCAGTAGCAGCACAGTTAGCAACTGGAACAGCGGTTGTGGAGGAGGAGCCTGTTGGACTTTGTGACTTGCCAGGATTTAACCTACCTGGTACTAGGAGAAGGCTCGGGAGGTCGATTAAAACCTTCGAGCAGTGGATAGAGCATGAGCCTCTAGAGAGGTGTTCTTTGCTGCATGACACACATGACGCAAGGTATGGTGTCATGACTACCAATCTCGCAGAAACATACAACTTTGTCCTCAGAGGAAACCGTGCATTGCAACTTACAACCATTGTTGAGGATATTTTCTATGGCACCGTGAAGTATTTCAAAGATATACGTCAAAAAGCAAAACAACATATCTTGAACAACCCAAGCACACGTTACTGTGAAAGTATTATGAAGTACATGGAAGAAAAGATGCAAAAAGCTAGGTCACACACTGTAGTCCCCATTGGTAATCAAGAAAGAACGTTTGAGCTCTGCTTAGCTAACAACAAATTCGGCTGTGAAAATGAGCTGAGGGCGCATGAGGTCAAAATTGGAAATGAAGTCTGGCCAATGTGTGAGTGCACATGCAACAAACCAAAGTTGCTTCACCTACCATGCTCCCATGTACTTGCTGCTTGCGGGCAGCTTGGAATGGACGCAATATCGTTCGTATCTCCATATTTTCTAAAAGAGTCCCGTCCTCAATACCTGGACAGGTGAGTTGTTGGGATTTCACCCAATGGGTAACTCCAACACCGTTAATCCTGTTGAAGGGCGGTACATTCCATACCCAGAGAATATGCGTACAAGTAGAGGTAGGCGACAGTGTCGGCGCATCCGGAATGATATGGATGAATCTGAAGCGAGAGGTGCCAGTATGCAATGCATTTTATGCAATGAATTTGGCCATAGGGACACTAATTGTCCTACTTTCGTCACTGCCAGTGGTACTGGGAGTGGATGAGGGAATCGGGGACGAGGAGAAAGAGCAAGAGGAGGAAGAGGAGGAAGAGGGAGAGGGAGAAGCTAGGCACTAAGTTCTAAATTTGTATTAAGTGTGGCACTATGTTTGAAATTTATATTAAGTGTGGCACTATGTTCTAAATTTGCAATAAGTATGGCACTATGTTCTAAATTTGTATTAAGTGTGGCACTATGTTTGAAATTTGTATTAAGTGTGGCATTATGTTTGAAATTTGTATATGCAGGAATGGCGGGAATGGGGTTGCTTAGTGCGGACATTGATAGAAAGCATCGTGCTGCGATAGGTTCTGAGCGCAAGCTTGAGGCGCTGGTCACACGCACTCAAAAGGAAGACTGGAAGATACATGAGGGATCGGTTCATCGGTACGTGATTTGGTTATTTCCTTCAAGCATGTATATTAATGAGACACACTAACTGTTTTGTCCTGACATGCAGGTTGAAATTGTTGGGAAACGTAGTAATTTCAAAAATTTCCTACGCACACGCAAGATCATGGTGATGCATAGCAACGAGAGGGAAGAGTGTTGTCCATGTACCCTCGTAGACCAAAAGCGGAAGCGTTAACACAACGCGGTTGATGTAGTCGTACGTCTTCACGATCCGACCGATCAAGTACCGAACGCACAGCACCTTCGAGTTCAGCACACGTTCAGCTCGATGACGTCCCTCGAACTCCGATCCAGCCGAGTGTTGAGGGAGAGTTTCGTCAGCACGATGGCGTGGTGACAATGATGATGTTCTACCGACGCAGGGCTTCGCCTAAGCACCGCTACGATATTATCGAGGTGTAATCTGGTGGAGGGGGGCACCGCACACGGCTAAGAGATCAATGGTCAATTGTGTGTCCATGGGGTGCCCCCCTGCCCTCGTATATAAAGGAGCAAGGGGGGAGGCCGCCGGCCTAGGAGGAGGGCGCGCCAAGGGGGGAGTCCTACTCCCACCGGGAGTAGGACTCCTCCTTTCCTTGTTGGAGTAGGAGAAGGGAAGGGAGAAGGAGAAGGAAGGAAGGGGGCGCCCCCCTTCCCTAGTCCAATTCGGACTAGACCATGGGGAGGGGTGCGGCCACCCTTTGGAGCCTTTCTCTCCTTTCCCGTATGGCCCATTAAGGCCCAATACGAATTCTCGTAACTCTCCGGTACTCCGAAAAATACCCGAATCACTCGGAACCTTTCCGATGTCCGAATATAGTCGTCCAATATATCGATCTTTACGTCTCGACCATTTCGAGACTCCTCGTCATGTCCCCGATCTCATCCGGGACTCCGAACTCCTTCGGTACATCAAAACTCATAAACTCATAATAAAACTGTCATCGTAACGTTAAGCGTGCGGACCCTACGGGTTCGAGAACTATGTAGACATGACCGAGACACCTCTCCGGTCAATAACCAATAGAGAAACCTGGATGCTCATATTGGCTCCCACATATTCTACGAAGATCTTTATCGGTCAGACCGCATAACAACATACGTTGTTCCCTTTGTCATCGGTATGTTACTTGCCCGAGATTCGATCGTCGGTATCTCGATACCTAGTTCAATCTCGTTACCGGCAAGTCTCTTTACTCGTTCCGTAATACATCATCCCGCAACTAACTCATTAGTTACAATGCTTGCAAGGCTTATAGTGATGTGTATTACTGAGTGGGCCCAGAGATACCTCTCCGACAATCGGAGTGACAAATCCTAATCTCGAAATACGCCAACCCAACAAGTACCTTTGGAGACACCTGTAGAGCATCTTTATAATCACCCAGTTATGTTGTGACGTTTGGTAGCACACAAAGTGTTCCTCCGGTAAACGGGAGTTGCATAATCTCATAGTCATAGGAACATGTATAAGTCATGAAGAAAGCAATAACAACATACTAAACGATCGAGTGCTAAGCTAACGGAATGGGTCAAGTCAATCACATCATTCTCCTAATGATGTGATCCCGTTAATCAAATGACAACTCATGTCTATGGCTAGGAAACATAACCATCTTTGATCAACGAGCTAGTCAAGTAGAGGCATACTAGTGACACTCTGTTTGTCTATGTATTCACACATGTATCATGTTTCCGGTTAATACAATTCTAGCATGAATAATAAACATTTATCATGATATAAGGAAATAAATAATAACTTTATTATTGCCTCTAGGGCATATTTCCTTCAGAAATGGGCAGGCCTTTTACCTTTCACGCATCTGGTTGAGTCCACGGAGACCTCCAAACGCCTCGCCATCGACGCCTCTTTGCTCACATGCTTAGTGCACCGGTGGAGGCCTGAGACCCACACGTTTCACTTCCGTTGGGGAGAGATGGCTCCTACTCTCCAGGATGTGTCCCTTTTGCTGGGACTACCGTTGGCAAGTCATGCCATAGGACTGTTGGAGGCAGTGGCTGATTGGCAGCTTGGTATTGCACAACGTTTCGTGGGTATTTATGACTGTGCTCCGGCGCTGACATTGGATAATCACGGACCTAAGTATGAATGGTTGCTCCGTTTCCAGGTCAGTTCCCCTGCCGCATAACTTCCAGTTGTCGTGCATCTGGTTTTACAGAAGATACCTTTGCTATGTACTAATACTCTCTTTGGTCAATATAGATCCAGAAGTTCCCGGGGTATCCAAGGGTCCTGTTGAATGCGACACAGATCACTCGCAGTCTAGAGGCATGTATAATGTGGCTTCTTGACAAGGTGATGTTCACAGAGAACCATGTCAGCACTATTAGCGTGAGCTACATCCCTATTGCACTAGAGATCGCGAGCGCTGAGACGCCGGCTCAGATCACACAGAGGAGTTGGAGTTCGGCTGTCTTAGCGGCTACATACCGAGCTATGTGCAACGCCTGCCAACTTACGGCACCCACGTCAGCCCTTCTTGGATGCCCTATATTTCTGCAACTGTGGTCGTGGGAGAGGTTCTCCGTAGGATGATCGGATGTATGTGTTGACGAGCCTATGGATACCGTGTTCGATGCTGACGGCATCGACATGCCTACCTTCGGTCCGTGTTGGACACGTCACAGGGTATGTCTCAATCTAACTTTTGTTCTTTTTGTACACTATGGTTCAATCTAAATTTTGTTTTCTGCAAAAACGCTATGCTGTTGATCAGACCAGACGAGCTTACACGACATTAAACGAGCAATTTGATGCGTACACTGGGGTGATCTGGCAGCCGTACACGCAAGAGGCCATAGATGCAAGATACCCCGGCGGTTTGTCTGTGTTGTGCACAAGAGATGCCGATTATTGGATGACGAAATTGAAGATCATCTTCGATATCTTCGTCGAGGAGATGGCCCAGCAGAGGGTTACGAGGCAATTTGGTCTTATGCAATTGGAGACACCTCCCCCTACACAGGCCCCGCTGCACGGAGACATCCACAGGTACTATCTAGTAATTCAATATTGCATTGTCCTTCACAATTGTCCATAGTTAAGCAGTTAGTTAATTGTTCAACGAACACCAAAATTTTAGGATCACAAAGAAGGGGATTAACAGGACTGCTACTGAGTGACTAGTTAGGGTTCAGCCATACGTTACACAATGGGAGACTGCGAGCACACATCTGTGGCACGAGAATTGCAACTTTGAAATGGATGAATTCAATCTCTATCTGCAGCGGTACATGACCGGAACACGGTTATGCATCGTTCAGCACAGTCACCCAGATGAGATACTGGCCCCTACTACGGCGGATATGTACCCGAGTTATGATACTTCGGGCTCTAGGCAGCACGCAGTAAGATATATTCTCTTTATATAATGCAAGTAGTTCATACATACTTTGTCGTGCATACCTAATAATCGTCCTGACAATTTCAGGCTGAGTTGACTCGCGGACTTGGCGAGGAGGTGTCGAACTTTCAGCGTTCACTGTCGTCTGCACCTCTAATGGTTCATCGGGCTCAGGTCCAGAATTGGATGGCGCGCATTGAGGGGAGGCTACGATCTATGTATAGGCCTATCACGTGCACACGCACTTTGGACGTTCTTCACGAGCAGCCCCTACAATGGCCCCCGCATCACTCCATGTACCAGCAGTAGCCACGTCACTCGACTGGTCAACTAGAACCCACACATCACCAACATGAGCCGCGTCCACGTCTAGCTGAGCAGTGGACGGCCAGGCCACCTCCTGACCAGGCTGGTAGTTCGGTGTGGCAGCACCAGCCGGATCCCACGTCTCGCTACGTGTTTCGACCAGGACCCCAGCAGCAAGGTCCCACACCAGGATTCGTGATGCAACCACCGCCTACATGTATGTTTCTTCATATTAATTCTTATGTTCCTATGTATTTCATGATTACTTATGTTCCTCCATCCAGCAGGGTCCTACGGATATCAGGCGTATGGACATGACACGTCTATGTCCGGATCCGGGTGGGATAGTGACTATGAAGGTGGGCATGACACATATGATTTCTTGTCGCAGCACAACGAGTGGATAGACATGTATTCGACTCCTGCACCACATCCCACACAGGAAACACGGTATGACCAGGAATGGTCTGAGCTTCCTCCCGTAACGTTCGGGCACCCCACAGGTATATGTGGCCGCCGCCGCCTCCACCACCTCCACGACATGGCGGATGACGTGGCTGATGCTTGTCTAGCACTATATCTATCTATGTATGCGAGGGACATATTCTACCTATGTATGCGATAGACATATATCTATTTATGTGTGCAAGAGACATATTTTATCTATGTATGCGAGAGACATATTTCCATTCATTTGCATTGTTAATCAAGTTACATTTCATGAAAGACTGCTAGAGATAATTAAGATACAAGTACATCGGAATTAAATGGTACGACTTAGCTTAAGTAATACAACATACAAACTACATGAAGACATCAACGTCATCCTCCGTCGATGCAACACTCTTGCCCTTCGATGATGAGTCACTCTTGCCCTTCGACGACGTGGGTGTCTTGGCCTTGCTGCTCGGCATGAAGATATCGCTGTCGTCTTCGCTTTCGTCAATCCATAAATAAGTATGCTCTGCTGCAATTCTTAGGAAAGTTTCACCCTTATGTTGTTGCTTTTTCCACCTTACATGCAACCTGAGAAGTTATTTCCGTATCTCCTCAAAGGTCCTTGCAGGCCACCCGCACCTACCTAATGCGTGAGCCAACTCATTCAGTATGGTGTCACTGCTGATAAGTTCGTCCCAATGAACTATCCTATTGTCTATCTTGAAATTGCTAGCTAACCTCAGAAGACATTTCAACATACTCAGGTGGAAACAACGATCGAAAGGATAATGAGGATAATTGGACATCTTGACGAGACTACAATGCACTGCTTACCAGCCTTTCTGTATGGGAGGGGGGTTTTATAAGTCGAGAAGAGAAATATGACGGGAAAGAAGATGGCGGGAACAGAAGGGTCGGCTGGAAAGAAGATGGAGGGAACAGAAGGGGTGGCGGGAAAGACGATGGCGGGAACAGAAGGGTTGGCGGGAAAGAAGATGGCGGGAAAGGGTTGGCGGGAAAGGGTTGGCGGGAAAGAAGATGGCGGGAAAGGGTTCCCGGGAACATGGTTATGAAAAAGTGTTGTGGACAATTAGGTCAGGCTCGAGCGAGGGTGCTGAGATACAATTATGGGCTCAAATACAGTTCCATTAGCTCATAAATTTGGTATCATGCAGCTGTCGTGTTAGGGTAAGCCGACTGAAACTAATTGGCCAGATGTAAGATGATTAGTTGCAATCATTTTCAGGGAAGACAACTGGAGCTAATCATCTTTAGGGAGGACAACTGGAGTTAATCATCTTCAGGGAGGACGACTGGAGGTGCAGTCGGCCTGATGTGCGGCGACTGGATACTAATCATCTACCAGTAAGACGATTAGTTCCAGTCTTCTTGCCCCAAGCCGACGCCGTATTATTTGTGAAATATATCTAAACCGTGTATTATTTATGTAAATTAATAAAAATGTATTATTTACAAAAAGTTAGCCTTCAAGACATCATGTAATCTATGTAGGCTCCGTCCAGAGATCTGAATGACCCAAATAGCCAGAATAGCAATGAAAATAATGACATATAACATATCAAAGGGCTAGTACAACTATATACAAGTTTATGGAGTTGACGTAAGCATTAGCCGACCCGTACTCCATTTTGGCTGCATCCACAAAATCCGACATCTTCTTTTTTGAAACATAAGATAAATTTATTCCTCAAACAATAGCCATATCGTTTACAATTTGTGGAAGAATAAAGTCAGGAGCAATAGAATCCCAGAATTCAGGCACACTAGATCTAAAGCAGTATTTTGCCAAACAATCCGCAATAAGATTAGCTTCCCTACAGCATTGAACAAAAGTGATATTTGAGAAATCCATAGCCAACAGGGTTGCTTCCGTGATGATTGGCACATCTGTGCCTAAGTACACTCCAGGATTTGAAACTGCCTCCAGAGCCACCACACTATCAGATTCAATGATGAGCTTTGTGCATCCTATATTTGCAGCAAGAATCAACCCATAACGGATTGCATTATTATATCATAATTAAGAAAATCATCCCCTAATGTAGAATTTTTTTAACCTTTTTTGCTCTACTTTTTCTTTCAAAAACACGTAGGAGATCTGCTTGCCTATTTATTAAGATAGAAAACAACTTACAAGGAGGATCCGCCGTCGCCTCGCCATCGAGTCAATACGGAGCCGACATGCCGCCTCTCTGGCGCGTCAAGGCGGAGCCGATGCCCCTCCTCTCTGCACGCGGGACCGCGGTGTCCAAATCGGGTGCTGCGTGAAGGAGGAGCCGCCGCCGCCGATGCACAACCGCTACCCCACTCGACCAACCAACGCCGCTGCCTCGCCACTTCTGGCGTGGCAAGGCCATGAAGGAGGAGGTGCCGCCGGCGATCGCGACGGCACGCAAGTGCCATCGGTACTAAAACCGGCGGATCTCGGGTAGGGGATCCCGACTTGTGGAGTTAGGATCAATGGTGAATAGGAGACAAAGGGCACGATTTTTTACCCAGGTTCGGGCCCTCTCGAAGAGGTAAAACCCTACGTCCTACTTGATTATATTGATGATGAAGTATCTAAGGATAGTGATTGTGAACGTGTCTCTATAGACCTACCCCACGGTTTATATAGGCACCGGGGGGCCTAGGGTTACATATGGTCGACTACCATCTAAGAGGATGTATGTCGTCAGCCGAAGCAATTCTTGAAGTACACGCCAAGTCTTTCGTAGAGTCCATTTTGATCACGTCGGGATTCGAGGCTTCCGGAGTCCTTGTTGAGATCGGTGGGCCATAAGCTCGGCCCATGGACTGTGGGCCAACTAGGTTGGTACCCCTTAGTCCAGGACACCGTCAAGCGCCTCCTCCATTACCTTGGTGTCCGCGGCTTCCGCGGCTCCTTGTTGTCGTCGAGCATCGTAGCGACCGAGGAGATGGTGGTCAGGGAGGAAACTCCCCGCTTGGCCTTCGCGAAGTCCAACGAGGCGTCGACCTAGGTCGTCGTGGACCCTGACCTCATGGAAATCTGGGCCCGCGACCGGCGACTGACCACCGCAGGCGGATAGTGTCTCCGTTTTACGGGTTTGCGTTCGAGATACCCGTATGCCCAATAAGAGCCGTTGAGAAAAAAAACACATTCTTGCTAGATCACCACCACTATATCAGTTGATAGACGAACACATTATGCAATTTGTTTGTTAATCCATAAAATTGTCCTAGTTCAATTTTGGTTAGATAGTCGTACTCACATAAGTAGCCCAACGTATCTAGTGTTGTAGCAATAACTTTTGATGTTTTGTGTGTAGGGTGTATTTGATTTGTGACCAATATTTCTCAACCAAAAGATTAGCCATGTATTGGTTATGGGGGCATGTATTCAGGTAGAGCAGGCAGCCAAAGAGTGATGTTTTTTAGTTCGTAAAAAGGAGAGCAATGTTTTCATTGTCTTGATTTACAATGGTTTTTTAGATCATTTTTTCCTGTGTGATAAACTTCCAATCTATTCATCTTCAATCATCCCAGTACAAAGAACACCAGAGGTAAAAAAAAATATAACCAAGTCCTTGGACCACCTAGCGACGACTACAATCACCGAAACGAGCATAAGGCATTCTAATGTAATAAGTACCATTTGCGGCTATGTGCATCTTGTGATACATATGCTATTATTGAGTAAAGAGAAACTCACTTACCGAAGCGGACATGTGTGCAATTTTTGTTACTTTTGCTCTTCTTTATACTATCATAATGTTTGATGAATAGATCGAAAGTTTTTCCTACTAAAAAAGGAGAAAAATAGAGTATCTGCACAGTGCATTTGCGCCCAGACATGTTCACCTGCAATGCTTTTCCTGAAAACAAATGTGATAATGCCCCCTCGCAAAAAACAAAAGAAAGTTGATAATATCACCCGCCGCCGCCGCAATGGCGGTCACCAAGTGGCAAGCCGCAAATCACTATAGCACTATTGGACAAAGTTCCTGGGTCAATTCTGTCGCTTCCCAGGCCCAGCCACGGAGGAGTTGTACGAGTGGTCGTGGTGCCGGTGCGTGTGCAAACCTTTCCGTTCGAAAGGCGTCCGTCGGCAAAATCACCATCAAGCTGCATGTCCTGCCTAGACGCCGCGCATCGGTCACGGAATCACGCATCCTGTGCATAACTATCGTGGTTGCGGCGCGCGGCAACATATATCCCCTCTGCAGCCGCTCTCTCGCCCGATCTGATCGGATCAGATGTCCTTTTTGTTGTTTTCGACTGACCCGATCCAATTGATCAATCTAGCTAATCATTCTCTGTCGCCATCGACATCACGTGCTTGTGCCGGCAACGAAAATACAGTACTACATACGCACGCACGCACGCAAAAACCGTCGCCGATTAGGTTTTTGGGTTTCCTCAGGGGTTCGATATTTACTATTCCCTCTGTTCACTTTTGTAAGTCATTTAAAACAGCTGAAATTAAATTGTTTTAGATGCTGTCTTAAATGTTTAAAAGGTCTTATAAAAGTGAACGGAGGGAGTAAAATACTTTCCAAAATTTTAAAATATACCCAGGAATTTTAAAAAGTTGTTGATTTATATAAAATGCTTGCATTTGTTTTGAAATGATCATAAATTTAAAATTTCTTCATGAATTTTCAAATTCTTTATGAATTTTGAAAACATTCACAAAATTTTAAAATATTCATGTATTTCGACAAAGAAGATTAAAAACGCTGTTGATTTTTAGAAAATGCATGCGTTTTTATGAAATGATCATAAGTTTAAAATTTGTTCATGAATTTTTAAATTCTTTGTGAATTTTAAAAGCGTTCACAAATTTTAAAAATATACATGTATTTCAATAAAGAAAATAAAAACGACATTGATGATTAAAAATGCTTGCGTTTTTTATGAAATGATAATAATTTTTTTAAAATCATGAATATTAAATTCTTTGCTAATTTTTTAGAAAAATCACGAATTTAAGAATCTCATTTATTTCAATAAAGAAGTTGAAAAACGTTGTTGATTTATGAAAAATGCTTGCATTTTTTTGAAATGATCAGCAATTTAAAATTGGTTCATCAATTAAAAACTCTTTGTGAATTTTGAAAACGTTCAACTTTAAAAAAAATTCATGTATTTCAATAAAGAAAGTGGAAAACATTGTTCATTTTTTAAAATGCTCGCATATTTTTGAAATGATCATAAATATTAAATTTGTTCATGAATTTTAACATTCTCTATGAATTTTTAAAACATTCATTTTTCCTAAAACAATATTCATGTATTTCAATGAAGAAAACGAAAATCTTTGTTGATTTCTAAAAATGCTTGCTTTTTCTGAAATGATCATAAATTTAATTTTTTTTCATAAATTTTAAAATTCTTTGTGAATATAAAAAACGTTCACAATTTTAAAAATATTCATGCATTTCAATAAAGAAAATTGAAACGTTGTTGATTTTAAAAAAGGCTTGAATTTTTTAAAGATATCATAAATTAAAAATTAGTTCGTGAAATTTGAAAGTCTTTGTGAACTTTAAGAAATTTTCTTGTATTTCAATAAAGAAAATGAAAGGAAAAGTTTAACAAAAGAAAGAAAATATATTAGAAAAAAGAACAAGAAAAAAAATCCAATAGAGAAAAGCACACAACAAAATTGACCGAAACAAGAAGAACTGTCTTATACATGGACTGGCCTAAGATAAGAGCACCTCTATCAGATCCCATACAAGCTCGTCGGCCCGTTAAATTCCGGTCGTTTCACAGGATTAAAAAAATGGACCGTTAAATTCCGGTCGTTTCACAGGATTAAAGAAAATGGCCCGATTAGATATTGTAAAAATGGCCTGGCCCGTAAAACGGCGGCGTATCCGCTATATATATCGAAACCCGGCCGTTTTAGGGTTTGCATCCGGCAAATCCCTTTTCTCCCCCGCCACAATTTAGCACCCTTCCGATGACAAATCGAGACCCTCCAGCCGTTGTTTGCCGCGCGCACAGACAAAAACAGCTGGCCCCGATGGCGAGCGTTGGACGCGGGTGGGGTGGCCAAGGGGGCCGCGGCAGCTCGCTGCCGCAGAAGCAGGCCCCCTCACCACGACGGGGCCGGAAGCTCCTCCCTCCGCCTGCCGGTGGAGGAGTAGCGCCGCGTGCAGGCACAGGAGCGCAGCGCCGGGAAGTAGTCATGGACGAACTTCCACCACCTCGACGGCATTTTCTGTCCGACGACCAAGCGCCTCCGGGCCGCGGAGCGTGAGTTCTTCGAGGCGAAGGAGGTGGTCACCGCAAGAGAAGAAGGGGCCGCCGCGCGGCTCGAGGCGACCAGGGAAGAGTATGTCTTCGCGCAAGCCCTCTCCAACTCCGCCATGGAGTATCATCTCCATGTCAAGAAGGATGATGAGTAGATTTACGTTTTTAATCTAGTATGTATGTTTAAGTTTGTCGTATGAACTATGTTTAAATCCAGGACAAGTATGTGGCGGAAACTAGTATGTTTAAATTGTGCAGGATGTGTTGAAGGATCTGATCTTTCGTGTTGTTTACGTAGGGATGCAGATGCGGGTCCCGCTACTCCTGCATAACATGGTAAGTTAGTTCAAAATAAACTGACAGCTCTAAACTCTTGTAATGAAGGGATGAGATTCTGCAAAGCTGGATGCAGGACGGGTCGGGCGCTCTGCACCCCTACGTTTACGGTACCGCAAATACGGTATACACTATCCCGTAAACGAAATTTGCGGTACCACAGTTTACGGGATCTGTTAGAGATGTTCTAATGACGCCCACGGGCAGTTTGCGTTTTCTCGACCCCCCATGGTGTGAGCGGAATAGGAATCACATCCCTCTCCTACAAGGCAATTCATCAAGGTTTCCATGGTGATGAAATTGGGACTTCATCAAATTCTGGTAAACTCTGTCATGAGAGTGGTCGTGGTGCCAGGCCCAGCCACGGAAGAGTTGTACGAGTGGTCGTGGTGCTGGTGCGTGTGCAAACCTTTTCAATCGCCATCAAGCGGGCCAGGGGAGCTGCTGCATGCCCGCGTGGACGCCACGCAGCGGTCACGTGATCACGCATCCTGTGCAGAACTATCGTGGTTGCGGCGCGCGGCAACATATATCCATCACCATGGCTCCATTTGCCCCTGCAGCCGCTCTCGCGCACGCGCTGACCCAATCACATAGTATCTCTTTTGTTGTTTTCGTCTGATCCGATACGGTAGATCGATCTAGCTAATCATTCTCTGTCGACATCGACATCACGTGCTTGTGTCTGGCAACGAAACTACTAGTACGTACCCTCGAAAAGAAAAGAACCACTCCCTCCGTTCCTAGATACAGTAAGTATTTGTCTTTTAAAGATTTCAACAAATGATTACATACAGAGTAAAATGAATGAATCTACACTCTAAAATATGTCTATATACATCCGTATGTGGTAGTCTATTTAAAATCTCTAAAAAGACAAATATTTATAAACGGAGGGAGTAGTTCGTCAGCACACACGCACGGAATACCGTCCTTGATTAGGTCTTTGGGTTTCCTTATGGGTTCAATATATATTAAAATAAGTTCCAAACTTTTAAAATATACTCTATTCAGAAAAAAATTGTGAGTTTCAAAATATGCTCGCCTTTTTCTGAAATGGTCATAAATTTAAAAATAATCCAATAGGGAAGAAACACACACAAAAAATGAACCGAAACAGGAAGAACTATCCTGCATGGACCGGCCCAAATAGCGTCCACAGCAGTGCACGTTTGCTCGACCACCCATGGTATGAGCGGAATAGGAATTGCATCGTCCTCCTGAAAGGCCATAAAGGTTTCCATGATGCTGAAATTGGGAATTCATCAAATTTTTGTAAACTCTGTCATGAGAGTGGTTTCAACGGTTTCTTTCTCCGTGTTATTTAATGGGGAACAAATTGAGTATTTTCAGCCTGCCAGGAATATTTGTCAAGGTGATCTCAACTCACCGTATTTGTTTTTACTAGCAACTGAAGGCATGTCTTGCCTTTTAAGGATTAGGGGGATGATGAAAACCTATGAGGCATCGTTGTGGTGCACTACGATAACTTGCTATTTTTTTACGGCAAATACCAGCGCGACACATCAGATCAATAATGTGTTTGAAATTAACTATCAGACCTCGGGACAGAGAATCAATCAAGACAAGTCATCTATTCATTTTAGCAAGGGCAGCCCAGAGGATGTTAGAGGAGAAATAAGAATTCTACTAAAGTTCCCAATGATGTTGGAGTTAGGAGGAACACAACGTTCAAATATCTCACTTATCGCATTTGGAAAGGCATCTAGGGTTTGATCGAGTAATCTTGTCAGCTACTGGGAAAGAAGTTCTTTTAAATCAGTAGCCCATGTGATTCCTACCTTCTCTATGTCTTGTTTTGTATTGCCAAGAGGCGTGTGGGCACATTAAGATTCTTAGCTTTTGGTGCAGTAAGAACGGACAAGGAAAACCTATGTATAAGCCGAATCCATTCTTTTTCGAAATCGATTTCGAAAAAGAACTGCTAATCCTTAAATTTTCGAGGAATCCTTCATCGGTGGTTATGAATGGCTGACATTTTCAATCATTTCGACCTTGGTTCCGTAGGCAAACAAGAAAGGTTGAGAAATAGAACCATCTGATTTGATTTGTTCCCAATAGCCATGAGATGGTCATCTGGATGATCCTTTTGTCAAAGGATGCTCCTATTACTCTCACAGTCTCTGAAGGATGAGAACCCACTATGTACTAGGTGATGATTGGTTCTGTGTGATCCTTTTGCACCGGTGTGGTCCTGTAACCTGCAAAACTCTGTATTACTCCTTATTTAATGAGATGAGGCAAAGCTTTTGCCTCCGTTTCCAAAAAAAGAAAAACCCACCCCAACAGGGAGTATAAGGCATCATCGGACACATGGCTACCCCATGGGATTGTTCTTTCTGGAATGCTTCAGACGATGACTTGCGTTATTTGCTTTTGGAATGTGCTATGGCTCACAGCGTTTGGGTAAGTATTGTCTCCATCCGGAAATACTTGTCCTAAAAATGGTTGTAGTAATACAACCATTTTTAGGACAAGTATTTCCGAACGGAGGGAGTAAAGTGCTAGATTGACCCTAAAAAAGGGAATTGCGTCCTGCTCCAAAAAGGGCCAGGAATCATGTCATACATTTTGTAAGTCCGTACTTGGTGCCAAGTGGAAATGATTCAGTCGCCGGATCGTAATGCGTACTCTATGGCGGCAATACTCTAGCCGTCCGATCAGAAATCAGGTGGGAGCAGCCACAGGTTCTCACGATGTCACATGTCAACACTTTATGCGGGAAACACACTTTTAATCCGGTATATCTTTCAAGCGCTGATTAGTCTAGGACTGGCGAAAAGGCACACCACACGTCGTATCCTTTGAACCATAATATGCGTGCGCCGGAATTTCACTGGGAGGCCTATAAATAGCATGTTACACCGCTGCATACGCCATATAACACCAAGCTAATTTCACGTACGGCAACACTGGCTAGCCACATCTACACCTAAGTGAGTCCTCAGCTCAAGTATATCAGGCGAGAGCGGCCGGCGGCGATCAAGCATGTCCTCGAGGGATCCGCTGATCGTCGGGAGGATCGTCGGCGACGTGGTCGACTACTTCGACGCGTCGGCGCGGCTCAGGGTGCTGTACAGCAACCGCGAGATCACCAATGGGTCCGAGCTGAGGCCGTCGCAGGTGGCGAACCAGCCGACGGTACAGATCACAGGGCAACCCGGATCACTCTACACGCTGGTGAGTGCTCATATATACGTTACCATAGATCATCATTCGTTTTTACCATGCATGCATGAATGCACCGTGCAGGCGTAAATAACGTGTGCCATGTTTATTTGTTACTAGGTGATGGTAGACCCTGATGTACCTAGCCCAAGCGACCCTTCCCAACGGGAGTACCTCCACTGGTACGTGCATCATCATGCACTACAAAAAAAAATCACTCACTTTTTCTCAAAAAAAAATCACTAATTTGTACTACCAGCTAGTTAGGCTAACTGACCCAGTTTAATTTCTTGCCTGCATATACAGGTTGGTCACAGACATACCAGAACGATGTGACGTGAGCTGTGGTAAGAAATTGATCTATCAAGGACATGTATATATCCTTGTCTTTTATAGTATGAAGGAAAAAAGCCACCCAGCCGGCATTAAAGACCTCTGTGTGTTTGTGCATGCAGGAACTGAGGTGGTGCCGTACGAGAGACCGCAGCCGACGGCGGGGATCCACCGTGTGGCGTTCGTGGTGTTCCGGCAGACGGCGCGGCAGGCGATCTATGCACCAGGGTGGCGCTCCAACTTCGTAACCAGGGACATTGCGGAGTGCTACAGCCTCGGCGCTCCGGTCGCCGCCGCCTACTTCAACTGCCAGAGGGAGGGCAGCTGCGGTGGCCGGAGGTACCGGTGAAGCAGCAAAGCTGGCTCTACGTACGTACGCGTGATCGCTCCATGCAGATGTGTCACACAAAATAAATAAGTAAATGGATAAATATGTGTCTAGGTAGCTGCTTCTCAAACTTCCTGTGTAGTACTGGCTATCTATCTGGACCGGCCGTATGTAATTGTCCGAATATATATTGTGCACTTGGTGCATGACCTAAACAAAACATTAAATAATTTTAGGGAGCGTCTATAACTCGTCTACACCTGCCATCATTGTGATTTGAACTGGATTTTTCGCTTCTCCTCTCCCTCGTCTACGTTGATTTTTTTTGGCTGGGCTAAGAGCATCTACAGCCGGGGCTTGGCAAATCCGACCCGCTGTACATCTGCGGACGCACCCGGACATGTCCGTGGACAATGACCGATAAGCCTTCATATTTTGTCCGCTACATCCAAATATCTCAAATCTATACAAACCCTGCAAAATAAACATCTACGTACTACATAGATATCCTATCTACCCTACACTACTCGCCACCGGAGATGTCCACGATCTCTGTGCTGGGTTCTGAGTAGATGGCCGCCTGCGGCAACTCCGGCTCATCATAGGACTCGGGACTCATTAGAGGCAAAGATTTCGTCGATCTCCGCCCCCTGCTGGCGGAGGAAGCGACGGTTAGCCGCCACTGCGGCCTTCGACTAGATGGAGTCCAAGATGGCTGAGGGAGTCCTGGACTAAGGGGTCGTCGGGCGTCTGGCCTATTATCCATGGGCCGGACTGATGGGCTGTGAAGACATGAAGGCCGAAGACCGTACCCGTGTCCGGATTGGACTCTACTTGGCGTAGAAGGCAAACTTGGCGACCGATTATGAAGAATCCTTCTTATGTAACCGACTCTATGTAAAACCCTAGATCCCCCGGTGTCTATATAAACCGGAGGGGTTAGTCCGGAAAGGACACACATTACCATAGTCATATAAGCTAGACTTTTAGGGTTTAGTCAGTACGGTCTCGTGGTAGATCAACTCTTGTAATACTCATATTCATCAAGATCAATCAAGCAGGAAGTAGGGTATTACCTCCATAGAGAGGGCCCGAACATGGGTAAACATCGTGTCCCCCGTCTCCTGTTACCATCGATCCTAGACGCACAGTTCGGGACCCTCTACCCGAGATCCGCCGGTTTTGACACCGACATTGGTGCTTTAATTGAGAGTTCCACTGTGTCGTTGATGAAAGGCTCGATGACTCGCCTTGTCCTTAAAGACAACATCACCGCCGGGGTAGCTCTTGTTGGGGAACGTAGTAATTTCAAAAAATTTCCTACGCACACGCAAGATCATGGTGATGCATAACAACGAGAGGGGAGAGTGTTGTCCACGTACCCTCGTAGACCGACAGCGGAAGCGTTATCACAACGCGGTTGATGTAGCCGTACGTCTTCACGATCCGACCGATCAAGTACCGAACGCACGGCACCTCCGAAGTTCTACACACGTTCAGCTCGATGACGTCCCTCGAACTCCGATCCAGCCGAGTGTTGAGGGAGAGTTTCGTCAGCACGACGGCGTGGTGACGATGATGATGTTCCACCGACGCAGGGCTTCGCCAAAGCTCCGCGGCGGTATTATCGAGGTGTAATCTGGTGGAGTGGGGCACCGCACACGGCTAAAATATCGTATATCAAGTGTGTCCATGGGGTGCCCCCTGCCCCCGTATATAAAGGAGCAAGGGAGGAGGAGGCCGGCCCTAGGAGGGGGCGCACCAAGTGTGGAGTCCTACTAGGACTCCCTAGTCCTAGTAGGATTCCACCTCCCATATGGAATAGGAAAAGAGGAAGGGAAAAAGAGAAGGAAGGAAGGGGGAGCCCCCCTTCCCTAGTCCAATTCGGACCAGACCAAGGGGAGGGGTGCGGCCACCCTTGAGGCCCTTTTCCTTCTTTCCCGTATGGCCCAATAAGGCCCAATACGTATTCCCGTAACTCTCGTGTACTCCGAAAAATACCCGAATCACTCGGAACCTTTCCGAAGTCCGAATATAGTCGTCCAATATATCGATCTTTACGTCTCGACCATTTCGAGACTCCTCGTCATGTCCCCGATCTCATCCGGGACTCCGAACTCCTTCGGTACATCAATATACATAAACTCATAATAAAACTGTCATCGTAACTTTAAGCGTGCGGACCCTTTGGGTTCGAGAACTATGTAGACATGACCGAGACACCTCTCCGGTCAATAACCAATAGCGGGACCTGGATGCCCATATTGGCTCCCACATATTCTACGAAGATCTTTATCGGTCAGACCGCATAACAACATACGTTGTTCCCTTTGTCATCGGTATGTTACTTGCCCGAGATTCGATCGTCGGTATCTCGATATCTAGTTCAATATCGTTACCGGCAAGTCTCTTTACTCGTTCCGTAATACATCATCCCGCAACTAACTCATTAGTCACAATGCTTGCAAGGCTTATAGTGATGTGCATTACCGAGTGGGCCCAGAGATACCTCTCCGACAATCGGAGTGACAAATCCTAATCTCGAAATACGCCAACCCAACAAGTACCTTTGGAGACACCTGTAGAGCACCTTTATAATCACCCAGTTACGTTGTGACGTTTGGTAGCACACAAAGTGTTCCTCCGGTAAACGGGAGTTGCATAATCTCATAGTTATAGGAACATGTATAAGTCATGAAGAAAGCAATAACAACATACTAAACGATCGGGTGCTAAGCTAACGTAATGGGTCATGTCAATCACGTCATTCTCCTAATGAGGTGATCCCGTTAATCAAATGACAACTCATGTCTATGGCTAGGAAACATAACCATCTTTGATTAACGAGCTAGTCAAGTAGAGGCATACTAGTGACACTCTGTTTGTCTATGTATTCACACATGTATTATGTTTCCGGTTAATACAATTCTAGCATGAATAATAAACATTTATCATGATATAAGGAAATATATAATACTTTATTATTGCCTCTAGGGCATATTTCCTTCAGTCTCCCACTTGCACTAGAGTCAATAATCTAGTTCACATCGCCATGTGATTTAACATCAATAATTCACATCACCATGTGATTAACACCCATAGTTCACATCTCTATGTGACCAACACTCAAAAGGTTTACTAGAGTCAATAATCTAGTTCAGATCGCTATGTGATTAACACCCAAAGAGTACTAAGGTGTGATCATGTTTTGATTGTAAGATAATTTTAGTCAACGGGTCTGTCACATTCAGATCCGTAAGTATTTTGCAAATATCTATGTCTACAATGCTCTTCACGGAGCTACTCTAGCTAATTGCTCCCACTTTCAATATGTATCTAGACCGAGACTTAGAGTCATCTAGATTTAGTGTCAAAACTTGCATCGACGTAACCCTTTACGACGAACCTTTTGTCACTTCCATAATCGAGAAACATATCCTTATTCCACTAAGGATAACTTTGACCGCTGTCCAGTGATCTACTCCTAGATCATTATTGTACTCCCTTGCCAAAATCAGTGTAGGGTATACAATAGATCTGGTACACAGCATGGCATACTTTATAGAACCTATGGCCAAGGCATAGGAATGACTTTCATTCTCTTTCTATCTTCTGCCGTGGTCGGGCTTTGAGTCTTACTCAATTTCACACCTTGTAACACAGGCAAGAACTCTTTCTTTGACTGTTCTATTTTGAACTACTTCAAAATCTTGTTAAGGTATGTACTCATTGAAAAAACTTATCAAGCGTCTTGATCTATCTCTATAGATCTTGATGCTCAATATGTAAGCAGCTTCACCGAGGTTTTTCTTTGAAAAACTCCTTTCAAACACTCCTTTATGCTTTGCAGAATAATTCTACATTATTTCCGATCAACAATATGTCATTCACATATACTTATCAGAAATGTTGTAGTGCTCCCACTCACTTTCTTGTAAATACAAGCTTCACCGCAAGTCTGTATAACACTATATCCTTTGATCAACTTATCAAAGTGTATATTCCAACTCCGAGATGCTTGCACCAGTCCATAGATGGATCGCTGGAGCTTGCATATTTTGTTAGCACCTTTAGGATTGACAAAACCTTCTGGTTGCATCATATAGAACTCTTCTTTAATAAATCCATTAAGGAATGCAGTTTTGTTTATCCATTTGCCATATTTCATAAAATGCGGCAATTGCTAACATGATTCAGACAGACTTTAAGCATAGATACGAGTGAGGAACTCTCTCATCGTAGTTAACACCTTGAACTTGTCGAAAACCTTTTGCGACAATTCTAGCTTTGTAGATAGTAACACTACTATCTGCGTCTGTCTTCCTCTTGAAGATCCATTTAATCTCAATGGCTCGCCGATCATCGGGCAAGTCAACCAAAGTCCATACTTTGTTCTTCATACATGGATCTCATCTCAGATTTCATGGCCTCAAGCCATTTTCCGGAATATGGGTTCATCATCGCTTCCTCATAGTTCGTAGGTTCGTCATGGTCTAATAACATAACCTCCAGAACAGGATTACCGTAACACTCTAGTGCGGATCTTACTCTGGTTTACCTATGAGGTTTGGTAGTAACTTGATCTGAAGTTCCATGATCATCATCATTAACTTCCTCACTAATTGGTGTAGGAGTCACAGGAACAGATTTCTGTGATGAACTACTTTCCAATAAGGGAGCAGGTACAGTTACCTCATCAAGTTCTACTTTACTCCCACTCACTTCTTTCGAGAGAAACTCCTTCTCTAGAAAGGATCCATACTTAGCAACGAATGTCTTGCCTTTGGATCTGTGATAGAAGGTGTACCCAACTGTCTCCTTTGGGTATCCTATGAAGACACATTTCTCCGATTTGGGTTTGAGCTTATCAGGATGAAACTTTTTCACATAATCATCGCAACCCCAAACTTTAAGAAACGACAACTTTGGTTTCTTGCTAAACCTCAGTTCATAAGGCGTCGTCTCAACGGATTTTGATGGTGCCCTATTTAACGTGAATGTAGCTGTCTCTAATGCATAACCCCAAAACGATAGTGGTAAATTGGTAAGAGACATCATAGATTGCACTATATCCAATAAAGTATGGTTATGACGTTCGGACACACCATTATGCTGTGGTGTTCTAGGTGGCGTGAGTAGTGAAACTATTTCACATTGTTTTAACTGAAGGCCAAACTCGTAACTCAAATACTCTTCTCTACGATCAGATCGTAGAAACTTTATTTTTCTTGTTACGATGATTTTCCACTTCACTCTGAAATTATATGAACTTTTCAAATGTTTCAGACTTATGTTTCATTAAGTAGATATACCCATATCTGCTCAAATCATCTGTGAAGGTGAGAAAATAACGATATCCGCCATGAGCCTCAATATTCATTGGACCACATACATCTGTATGTATGACTTCCAACAAATCTGTTGCTCTCTCCATAGTTCCGGAGAACGGTGTTTTTAGTCATCTTGCCCATGAGGCACGGTTCGCAAGCATCAAGTGATTCATAATCAAGTGATTCCAAAATCCCATCAGTATGGAGTTTCTTCATGCGCTTTACACCAATATGACCTAAACGGCAGTGCCACAAATAAGTTGCACTATCATTATTAACTTTGCATCTTTTGGCTTCATTATTATGAATATGTGTATCACTACGATCGAGATCCAACAAACCATTTTCGTTGGTATGTATGACCATAGAAGGTTTTTATTCATGTAAACAGAACAACAATTGTTCTCTAACTTAAATGAATAACCGTATTGCAATAAACATGATCAAATCATATTCATGCTCAACGCAAACACCAAATAACACTTATTTAATTTCAACACTAATCCTGAAAGTATAGGGAGTGTGCGATGATGATCATATCAATCTTGGAACTACTTCCAACACACATCGTCACCTCGCCTTTTACTAGTCTCTGTTTATTCTGCAACTCCCGTTTTCGAGTTACTACTCTTTAGCAACTGAACCAGTATCAAATACTGAGGGGTTGCTACAAACACTAGTAAGCACACATCAATAACATGTATATCCAATATACCTTTGTTCACTTTGCCATCCTTCTTATCCACCAAATACTTGGGGCAGTTACGCCTCCAGTGACCAGTCCCTTTGCAGTAGAAGCACTTAGTCTCAGGCTTAGGTACAGACTTGGGCTTCTTCACTTGAGTAGCAACTTGCTTGCCGTTCTTTTTGAAGTTCCCCTTCTTCCCTTTGCCCTTTTCTTGAAACTAGTGGTCTCGTCAACCATCAACACTTGATGTTTTTCTTGATTTCTACCTTCGTCGATTTCAGCATCACGAAGAGCTCGGGAATTACTTTCGTCATCCCTTGCATACTGTAGTTCATCACGAAGTTCAACTAACTTGGTGATGGTGACTAGAGAATTCTGTCAATCACTATTTTATCTGGAAGATTAACTCCCACTTGATTCAAGCGATTGTAGTACCCAGACAATCTGAGCACATGCTCACTAGTTGAGCGATTCTCCTCCATCTTTTAGCTTATAGAACTTGTTGGATACTTCATATCTCTCAACTCGGGTATTTGCTTGAAATATTAACTTCAACTCCTGGAACATCTCATATGGTCCATGACGTTCAAAACATCTTTGAAGTCCCGATTCTAAGCCGTTTAAGCATGGTGCACTAAACTATCAAGTAGTCATCATATTGAGCTAACCAAACGTTCATAACGTCTGTATCTGCTCCTGCAATAGGTCTGTCACTTAGTGGTGCATCAAGGACATAATTCTTCTGTGCAGCAATGAGGATAATCCTCAGATCACGGATCCAATCCGCATCTTTGCTACTAACATCTTTCAACATAATTTTTCTCTAGGAACATATCAAAAATAAACACAGGGAAGCAACAACGCGAGCCATTGATCTACAACATAATTTGCAAAATACTATCAGGACTAAGTTCATGATAAATTCAAGTTCAATTAATCATATTACTTAAGAACTCTCACTTAGATAGATATCCCTCTAATCATCTAAGTGATTACGTGATCCAAATCAACTAAACCATGTCCGATCATCACGTGAGATGGAGTAGTTTCAATGGTGAACATCACTATGTTGATCATATCTACTATATGATTCACGCTTGACCTTTCGGTCTCTGTGTTCCGAGGCCATATCTGCATATGCTAGGCTCGTCAAGTTTAACCTGAGTATTCCGCGTGTGCAACTGTTTTGCACCCGTTGTACTTGAACGTAGAGCCTATCACACCCGATCATCACGTGGTGTCTCAGCACGAAGAACTTTCGCAACGGTGCATACTTAGGGAGAACACTTTTATCTTGAAATTTTTAGTGAGAGATCATCTTATAATGCTACCGTCAATCAAAGCAAGATAAGATGCATAAAGGATTAACATCACATGCAATCAATATAAGTGATATGATATGGCCATCATCATCTTGTGCTTGTGATCTCCATCTCCGAAGCACCGTGCTCGTGATCTCCATCTCCGAAGCACCGTCATGATCACTATCGTCACCGGCGCGACACCTTGATCTCCATCGTAGTATCGTTGTCGTCTCGCCAACTTCTTGCTTTTACGACTATCGCTACCGCTTAGTGATAAAGTAAAACTATTACATGGCGATTGCATCTCATACAATAAAGCGACAACCATATGGCTCCTGCCAGTTGCCGATAACTCGGTTACAAAACATGATCATCTCATACAACAAATTATATCACATCATGTCTTGACCATATCACATCACAACATGCCCTGCAAAAACAAGTTAGACGTCCTCTACTTGGTTGTTGCAAGTTTTACGTGGCTGCTACGGGCTTAGCAAGAACCGTTCTTACCTACGCATCAAAACCACAACGATAGTTTGTCAAGTTGGTGCTGTTTTAACCTTCGCAAGGACCGGGCGTAGCCACACTCGGTTCAACTAAAGTGAGAGAGACAGACACGCGCCGGTCACCTTTAAGCAACGAGTGCTCGCAATGGTGAAACCAGTCTCGCGTAAGCGTACGCGTAATGTCGGTCCGGGCCGCTTCATCTCACAATACCGCTGAACCAAAGTATGACATGCTGGTAAGCAGTATGACTTATACTCACTTGTGTTCTACTCGTGCATAGCATCAACGCATAAAACCAGGCTCTGATACCACTGTTGGGGAACATACTAATTTCAAAAAATTTCCTACGCACACGCAAGATCATGGTGATGCATAGCAACAAGAGGGGAGAGTGTTGTCCACGTACCCTCGTAGACCGACAGCGGAAGCGTTATCACAACGCGGTTGATGTAGCCGTACGTCTTCACGATCCGACCGATCAAGTACCGAACGCACGGCACCTCTGAACACGCAAGATCACCCCGGTATCTGTTGTTGTATGTATTTTGCATGGGGAGAAGGGAGAAGGAGAAGGAAGATTTGGTTGAAGCGAAGCTCGCTCATGCAAAATACATACAACAACAGATACCGGGGTGATCTTGCGTGTTCGTAGGTGCCGTGCGTTCGGTACTTGATCGGTCGGATCGTGAAGACGTACGGCTACATCAACCGCGTTGTGATAACGCTTCCGCTGTCGGTCTACGAGGGTACGTGGACAACACTCTCCCCTCTTGTTGCTATGCATCACCATGATCTTGCGTGTGCGTAGGAAATTTTTTGAAATTAGTATGTTCCCCAACAGTGGTATCAGAGCCTGGTTTTATGCGTTGATGCTATGCACGAGTAGAACACAAGTGAGTATAAGTCATACTGCTTACCAGCATGTCATACTTTGGTTCAGCGGTATTGTGAGATGAAGCGGCCCGGACCGACATTACGCGTACGCTTACGCGAGACTGGTTTCACCGTTGCGAGCACTCGTTGCTTAAAGGTGACTGGCGGGTGTCTGTCTCTCTCACTTTAGTTGAACCGAGTGTGGCTACGCCCGGTCCTTGCGAAGGTTAAAACAGCACCAACTTGACAAACTATCGTTGTGGTTTTGATGCGTAGGTAAGAACGGTTCTTGCTAAGCCCGTAGCAGCCACGTAAAACTTGCAACAACAAAGTAGAGGACGTCTAACTTGTTTTTGCAGGGCATGTTGTGATGTGATATGGTCAAGACATGATGTGATATATTTTGTTGTATGAGATGATCATGTTTTGTAACCGAGTTATCGGCAACTGGCAGGAGCCATATGGTTGTCGCTTTATTGTATGAGATGCAATCATCATGTAATAGTTTTATTTATCACTAAGCGGTAGCGATAGTCGTAAAAGCAATTATTTGGCGAGACGACAACGATACTACGATGGAGATTAAGGTGTCGAGCCGGTGACGATGGTGATCAAGCACGGTGCTTCGGAGATGGAGATCACAAGCACAAGATGATGATGGCCATATCATATCACTTATATTGATTGCATGTGATGTTAATCCTTTATGCATCTTATCTTGCTTTGTTTGACGGTAGCATTATAAGATGATCCTTCACTAAATTATCAAAGTATAAGTGTTCTCCCTGAGTATGCACCGTTGCGAAAGTTCTTCGTGCTGAGACACCACGTGATGATCGGGTGTGATAGGCTCTACGTTCAAATACAACGGGTGCAAAACAGTTGCACACGCGGAATACTCAGGTTAAACTTGACGAGCCTAGCATATAACAGATATGGCCTCGGAACACGGAGACCGAAAGGTCGAGCGTGAATCATATAGTAGATATGATCAACATATTGATGTTCACCGTTGAAACTACTCCATCTCACGTGATGATCGGACATGGTTTAGTTGATATGGATCACGTGATCACTTAGAGGATTAGAGGGATGTCTATCTAAGTGGGAGTTCTTAAGTAATATGATTAATTGAACTTAAATTTATCATGAACTTAGTCCTGATAGTATTTTTGCAAATTATGTTGTAGATCAATATCTCGCGTTGTTCCTTCCCTGTGTTTATTTTTGATATGTTCCTAGAGAAAATTATGTTGAAAGATGTTAGTAGCAAAGATGCGGATTGGATCCGTGATCTGAGGATTATCCTCATTGCTGCAAAGAAGAATTATGTCCTTGATGCACCGCGAGGTGACAGACCTATTGCAGGAGCAGATGCAGACGTTATGAACGTTTGGCTAGCTCAATAAGATGACTACTTGATAGTTTAGTGCACCATGCTTAACGGCTTAGAATCGGGACTTCAAAGACGTTTTGAACGTCATGGACCATATGAGATGTTCCAGGAGTTGAAGTTAATATTTCAAGCAAATACCCGAGCTGAGAGATATGAAGTCTCCAACAAGTTCTATAGCTAAAAGATGGAGGAGAATCGCTCAACTAGTGAGCATGTGCTCAGATTGTCTGGGTACTACAATCGCTTGAATCAAGTGGGAGTTTATCTTCCAGATAAAATAGTGATTGATAGAATTCTCTAGTCACCATCACCAAGTTAGTAGAACTTCGTGATAAACTATAGTATGCGAGGGATGACGAAAGTAATTCCCGAGCTCTTCGTGATGCTGAAATCGACGAAGGTAGAAATCAAGAAAAACATCAAGTGTTGATGGTTGACGAGACCACTAGTTTCAAGAAAAGGGCAAAGGGAAGAAGGGGAACTTCAAAAAGAACGGCAAGCAAGTTGCTACTCAAGTGAAGAAGCCCAAGTCTGTACCTAAGCCTGAGACTAAGTGCTTCTACTGCAAAGGGACTGGTCACTGGAGGCGGAACTGCCCCAAGTATTTGGTGGATAAGAAGGATGGCAAAGTGAACAAAGGTATATTGGATATACATGTTATTGATGTGTACTTACTAGTGTTTAAAGCAACCCCTCGGTATTTGATACTGGTTTAGTTGCTAAGAGTAGTAACTCGAAACGGGAGTTACAGAATAAACAAAGACTAGTAAAAGGCGAGGTGACGATGTTTGTTGGAAGTAGTTCCAAGATTGATATGATCATCATCGCACACTCCCTGTACTTTCGGGATTAGTGTTGAAACTAAATAAGTGTTATTTGGTGTTTGCGTTGAGCATTAATATGATTTGATCATGTTTATTGCAATACGGTTATTCATTTAAGTTAGAGAACATTTGTTGTTCTGTTTACATGAATAAAAACCTTTTATGGTCATACACACCAACAAAAATGGTTTGTTGGATCACGATCGTAGTGATACACATATTCATAATATTGAAGCCAAAAGATGCAAAGTTAATAATGATAGTGCAACTTATTTGTGGCACTGCTGTTTAGGTCATATTGGTGTAAAGCGCATGAAGAAACTCCATACTGATGGATTTTGGAATCACTTGATTATGAATCACTTGATGCTTGCGAACCGTGCCTCACGGGCTAGATGACTAAAACGCCGTTCTCCGGAACTATGGAGAGAGCAACAGATTTGTTGGAAATCATACATACAGATGTATGTGGTCCGATGAATATTGAGGCTCGTGGCGGATATCATTATTTTCTCACCTTCACAGATGATTTGAGCAGATATGGGTATATCTACTTAATGAAACATAAGTCTGAAACATTTGAAAAGTTCATATAATTTCAGAGTGAAGCGAAAAATCATCGTAACAAGAAACTAAAGTTTCTACGATTTGATCGTGGAGAAGAGTATTTTAGTTATGAGTTTGGCCTTCAGTTAAAACAATGTGAAATAGTTTCACTACTCACGCCACCTGGAACACCACAGCATAATGGTGTGTCCGAACGTCATAACCGTACTTTATTGGATATAGTGCAATCTATGATGTCTCTTACCAATTTACCACTATCGTTTTGGGGTTATGCATTAGAGACAGCTGCATTCACGTTAAATAGGGCACCATCAAAATCCGTTGAGACGACACCTTATGAACTGTGGTTTGGCAAGAAACCAAAGTTGTCGTTTCTTAAAGTTTGGGGATGCGATGCTTATGTGAAAAAGTTTCATCCTGATAAGCTCAAACCCAAATCGGATAAATGTGTCTTCATAGGATACCCAAAGGAGACAGTTGGGTACACCTTCTATCATAGATCCGAAGGCAAGACATTCGTTGCTTAGTATGGATCCTTTCTAGAGAAGGAGTTTCTCTCGAAAGAAGTGAGTGGGAGGAAAGTAGAAACTTGATGAGGTAACTGTACCTGCTCCCTTATTGGAAAGTAGTTCATCACAGAAATCTGTTCCTGTGACTCCTACACCAATTAGTGAGGAAGTTAATGATGATGATCATGTAACTTCAGATCAAGTTACTACCAAACCTCGTAGGTAAACCAGAGTAAGATCCGCACCAGAGTGGTACGGTAATCCTGTTCTGGAGGTTATGTTACTAGACCATGACGAACCTACGAACTATGAAGAAGCGATGGTGAGCCCAGATTCCGCAAAATGGCTTGAGGCCATGAAATCTGAGATGAGATCCATGTATGAGAACAAAGTGTGGACTTTGGTTGACTTGCCCGATGATCGGCAAGCAATTGAGAATAAATGGATCGTCAAGAGGAAGACGGACGCTGATAGTAGTGTTACTATCTACAAAGCTAGACTTGTCGGAAAAAGGTTTTTGACAAAGTTCAAGGTGTTGACTACGATGAGATTTTCTCACTCGCAGCGATGCTTAAGTCTGTCCGAACCATGTTAGCAATTGTCGCATTTTATGAAATCTGGCAAATGGATAAACAAAACTGCATTCCTTAATGGATTTATTAAAGAAGAGTTGTATATGATGCAACCAGAAGGTTTTGTCAATCCTAAAGGTGCTAACAAAATATGCAAGCTCCAGCGATCCATCTATGGACTGGTGCAAGCATCTCGGAGTAGGAATATACGCTTTGATAAGTTGATCAAAGGATATAGTTTTATACAGACTTGCGGTGAAGCCTGTATTTACAAGAAAGTGAGTGGGAGCACTACAACATTTCTGATAAGTATATGTAAGTGACATATTGTTGATCGGAAATAATGTAGAATTATTCTGCAAAGCATAAAGGAGTTTTTCAAAGAAATACCTCGGTGAAGCTGCTTACATATTGAGCATCAAGATCTATAGAGATAGATCAAGACGCTTGATAAGTTTTTTCAATGAGTACATACCTTAACAATATTTTGAAGTGGTTCAAAATGGAACAGTCAAAGAAAGAGTTTCTTGCCTGTGTTACAAGGTGTGAAATTGAGTAAGACTCAAAACCCGACCACGGCAGAAGATAGAAAAATAATGAAAGTCATTCCCTATGCCTCGGCCATAGGTTCTATAAAGTATGCCATGCTGTGTACCAGATCTATTGTATACCCTACACTGATTTTGGCAAGGGAGTACAATAGTGATCTAGGAGTAGATCACTTGACAGCGGTCAAAATTATCCTTACTGGAATAAGGATATGTTTCTCGATTATGGAAGTGACAAAAGGCTCGTCGTAAAAGGTTACGTCGATGCAAGTTTTGACACTAATCTAGATGACTCTAAGTCTCGGTCTAGATACATATTGAAAGTGGGAGCAATTAGCTAGAGTAGCTCCATGCAGAGCATTGTAGACATAGAAATTTGCAAAATACTTACGGATCTGAATGTGACAGACCCGTTGACTAAAATTATCTCACAAGCAAAACATGATCACACCTTAGTACTCTTTGGGTGTTAATCACATAGCGATGTGAACTAGATTACTGACTCTAGTAAACCCTTTGGGTGATGGTCACATGACGATGTGAACTATGGGTGTTAATCACATGGTGATGTGAACTATTCATGTTAAATCACATGGCGATGTGAACTAGATTATTGACTCTAGTGCAAGTGGGAGACTGAAGGAAATATGCCCTAGAGGCAATAATAAAGTATTATATATTTCCTTATATCATGATAAATGTTTATTATTCATGCTAGAATTGTATTAACCGGAAACATAATACATGTGTGAATACATAGACAAACAGAGTGTCACTAGTATGCCTCTACTTGACTAGCTCGTTAATCAAAGATGGTTATGTTTCCTAGCCATAGACATGAGTTGTCATTTGATTAACGGGATCACCTCATTAGGAGAATGACGTGATTGACATGACCCATTACGTTAGCTTAGCACCCGATCGTTTAGTATGTTGCTATTGCTTTCTTCATGACTTATACATGTTCCTATGACTATGAGATTATGCAACTCCCGTTTACCGGAGGAACACTTTGTGTGCTACCAAACGTCACAACGTAAATGGGTGATTATAAAGGTACTCTACAGGTGTCTCCGAAGGTACTTGTTGGGTTGGCGTATTTCGAGATTAGGAATTGTCACTCCGATTGTCGGAGAGGTATCTCTGGGCCCTCTCGGTAATGCACATCACTTAAGCCTTGCAAGCATTGCAACTAATGAGTTTGTTGCGAGATGATGTATTACGGAACGAGTAAAGAGACTTGCCGGTAACGAGATTGAACTAGGTATCGAGATACCGACGATCGAATCTCGGGCAAGTAACATACCGATGACAAAGGGAACAACGTATGTTGTTATGCGGTCTGACCGATAAAGATCTTCGTAGAATATGTGGGAGCCAATATGGGCATCCAGGTCCCGCTATTGGTTATTGACCGGAGAGATGTCTCGGTCATGTCTACATAGTTCTCGAACCCGTAGGGTCCGCCCGCTTAACGTTACGATGACAGTTTTATTGAGTTTTGATGTACCGAAGGAGTTCGGAGTCCCGAATGAGATCGGGGACATGACGAGGAGTCTCGAAATGGCCGAGACGTAAAAATCGATATATTGGACGACTATATTCGGACATCGGAAAGGTTCCGAGTGATTCGGGTATTTTTCGGAGTACCGGGAGTAGGACTCCTCCTTTCCTTGTTGGAGTAGGAGAAGGGAAGGGAGAAGGAGAAGGAAGGAAGGGGGCGCCCCCCCTCCCTAGTCCAATTCGGACCAGACAATGGGGACTCCCCCCCTTGGCGCGCCCTCCTCCTAGGCCGGTGGCCTCCCCCCTTGCTCCTTTATATACGGGGGCAGGGGGCACCCCATAGACACAACAATTGATCCTTGAGATCTCTTAGCCGTGTGCGGTGCCCCCTCCACCATATTACACCTCGATAATACCGTTGCGGAGCTTAGGCGAAGCCCTGCGTCGGTGGAACATCATCATCGTCATCACGCCGTCGTGCTGACGAAACTCTCCCTCAACACTCAGCTGGATCGGAGTTCGAGGGACGTCATCGAGCTGAACGTGTGTAGAACTCGGAGGTACCGTGCGTTCGGTACTTGATCGGTCGGATCGTGAAGACGTATGACTACATCAACTGCGTTGTGATAACGCTTCCGCTGTCGGTCTACGAGAGTACGTGGACAACACTCTCCCCTCTCGTTGCTATGCATCACCATGATCTTGCGTGTGCGTAGGAAATTTTTTGAAATTACTACGTTCCCCAACATTAGCAACCATCGTACAAAAGTACAGCGCGATGGAGAGCGCCTGGGAAACTCGGGCAGCTCGCTGGGAACCGTCAGTCCCAACCCAACTCCCCCTACAGGCGAAAACGGCACACCCTCGTGGCACGCCCAGTCCAACAGTTAAGAAACACAAAGCCGCTATACGACACGGCACCGTTCTGGAGGGGTAGCTCGATGGCCCATGCAAAATACATACAACAACAGATACCGGGGCAACCCACAACCTTAGAGTATGTTGGATACTACGACAGGTATTCAAGAGCGGCGAAGACATCCTTATCAAGGACGCCCCGGAACAGCATCCCCCAGAAGACGACGACCCAAGAGTATTGACGGTCTTTGAGACATTCGCTTCAAACAACAAGCGCAAAAGGGCACTTCGTGAGCTCAACGAAGTCTGCCAAATTGTTGTAATAAACCCATGGAACGACACGGCTATAACATTCAATGCCGGTGACGAACCAAAGTACAGAGTAGTACGAGCGCCAGCCGCGTTAGTCCTCAATCCCATCGTGGATGGGTTTCGACTCACCAAGGTCCCCATGGACGGCGGCAGCGCACTAAATCTCATTTATGAGGATACACTCCATAAAATGGAAATAGACAGGAGCCGCATCAAGCAAAGTAACACAACCTTCCGGGAAATTATTCCTAGTCGGGAGGCGTGATGCGCGGGCAAAATCACACTTGACGTGGTATTCGGCACGCCGGAGAACTATCGGTCCGAAGAAATAACTTTCCAAGTGGCCCCTTTCAGCAGCGGATATCACGCCCTGTTGGGGCGGGATGCTTTTACACGCTTCCAAGCAATACCTCATTACGGGTATATGAAGCTCAAAATGCCCAGACCAAACGGTATAATCACTCTCGTAAGTGATCCGGACATAGCACTCCGCGCTGAAAACAAAACTGCATCCCTGGCCCTAGAGGCGCTGTCCGAAGCCCTCATGGCCGAAGAATTAACCGCACTACGCTCCACGATGGACAGGGACGATGTGATCCTCGACAAATGCCCCAAATCCACCTCATTCAAACCAGCAGAGGAAATAGTCAAATTCCAGGTCCACCCAATGGACCCCAAGAAGACAGCATCTATCGGAGCTCAACTGAACTCAACAGTTGACGCCGCACTACGAGAATTCCTGCGCGAAAACTGGGACATATTTGCCTGGCACCCTTCGGATATGCCAGGGATCCCACGCAAGTTGGCCGAACAGAGCCTCAACATATTAAAGGGATTTAAACCAGTCAAGCAAACACTACGGCGCTTTTCCGAACCCAAGTGATAAGCCATGGGGGAGGAGCTGGCCAAGCTTATCGAGGCCAGATTCATTAGAGAAATCAAGCATCCGGACTGACTGGCAAACCTGGTGATGGTACCAAAGAAGGATAAATCCTGGCGCCTATGTGTCGATTTCAAGGATCTCAACAAGGCTTGCCACAAGGATCCTTTTCCCCTTCCCCGCATTGATCAACTCATTGACGCCACCACATGACACGACTCACTGTGTTTCCTCGATGCATATTGTGGATACCATCAAATCAAAATGAAGGAATCCGATCAAGCTGTAACAGCATTTGTTACCCCATACGGGCCATTCTGCTTCAACACTATGCCCTTCGGGCTCAAGAACGCCGGCGCGACATACCAACGCATGATTCAGACATGCCTGGAGAAACAGATCGGCAAAACGGTCGAAGCTTACGTCGATGACGTCGTCATCAAAACTAGGCATGTCGAAACACTAATAGACGACCTACGTCTTACGTTTGACAACCTACGGGCATACAACATTAAGCTCAACCCTGAAAAGTGTGTCTTCGGCGTCCCCACTGGAAAACTGCTGGGCTTCACCGTTTTCACTAGAGGAATTGAAGCAAATCCGGCTAAAATTCGAGCTCTGTCACAGTTGGCTACACCAACAGACCTCAAACAGGTCCAAAAACTGGCGGGATGCGTGGCAGCACTAAGCCGCTTTATCTCCAGACTAGGAGAAAAGGCACTACCACTCTATCGCCTCTTACGGCGCACTGATAACTTTGAATGGACATACGCGGCGACTGCCGGACTGGAGGAAATAAAGACCCTCCTAGCAAGCAATCCAATCCTGGCCGCACCAAACGCGGGTGAACCCATGTTGCTATACATATCGGCAACACATCAGGTGGTGAGCGCCGTGCTCGTCGTCGAACGAGAACAGGACGGACACAAATTCCCACTTTAAAAACCAGTATACTATGTATCTACTGTCCTCACACCATGCAAATCTCGGTACCCCCACTACCAAAAGATAGCATACGCGGTCTTCATGGCATCCCGCAAGCTACGACACTACTTCCAGGAGTGTTCAATCACGGTGGCTTCTGAGGTCCCACTCAATGACATAATAAACAACCGCGATGCCACGGGACGTATCGCCAAATGGGCCATAGAGCTACTTCCATTCGACATAACATACAAGCCACGTCGAGCCATCAAATCTCAAGTACTGGCCGACTTCGTCGCCGAATGGACATAGGCCAAACTCCCTAAATTGTATGGCGCATACTCCAACTGGGTCATGTATTTTGACGGCTCCAAAATGTTGGCAGGACTAGGAGCGGGAGTCGTATTAACATCCCTCACTGGAGACGTCGTCCAGTATGTACTCCAGATATTATACACAGACTCCAACAACGCAGCCGAATATGAGGCCCTACTGCATGGTCTTCGGATGGCCACATCCATGGGCATACAATGCCTGGAGGTGCCCGGGGACCCGAACCTCGTGATATCTCAGATAAACGACGACTTTGACGCTAAAGATCCAAAGATGGCAGCTTATCGCAATGCCGTATTAAAAATGTCGGCTCGGTTCGAGGGGCTTGAATTCCATCACGTTGCCCGAGAAAGCAATCAAGCAGCGGACGTCCTGGCTCGCATCGGCGCTAAGAGCGACCCCGTCCCACCTAACATCTTCCTGGAAAGGCTCTTCAAGCCATCCGTGGTGTGGCAAGGGGAGGGCGGCGACCACAGTTCAGATCCGAACATAACCTCAAATGCCGAACATACAGACAGTGCCGGGGGCTCAGCCACCGAAGTAACATCGTCGGCCCATCTCATTATGGCAGTCATTGCCCCATGAACCGAACCCTTCTTGGCCTACATTAATAGGAAGGAGCTCCCCGACGACCAGAATGAGGCTCGCCGCATTGTCAGGCATTTGAAGGCCTACAAGGTTCACGACGGAGAGCTCTACAAGGAAAGCACTACCGGAGTACTTCAAAGATGTATCTCCGAAGAAGAGGGGCGGCAGCTTTTAGCGGAAATTCACGCTGGCCTCGGCGGACACCACGCCGCAGCTCGGGCCCTCGTTAGCAAAGCCTTCCGCACGGGGTTTTATTGGCCGACAGCCCGAGCGAACGCGCAGGACCTTGTCCAACGCTGCGTCGGATGCCAGCTCTTCGCCAACCAAAGCCACATGCCCCCAACTGCCTTGCAAACTATCCCCATTACTTGGCCTTTTGCAGTTTGGGGCCTGGATATGGTTGGACCCCTTAAAGGGGGAAGCCATAAGAAAAAATATCTGCTTGTTATGGTGGACAAATTCACTAAGTGGATAGAGGCTAAACCGGTCAAAACGGTTGAGTCCAGCCTGGTGATTGACTTCATATCCGGTGTGGTGCACCGTTATGGTGTCCCACACAGCATCATCACCGACAACGGCTCTAATTTCACAGCCGACAAGGTAAAGACCTGATGTACTAATCTGGGTATTAAACTCGATTACGCCTCCGTCTACCACCCACAAACCAACGGTCAAGTCGAACGAGCCAACGGTCTTATTATGAGCGGCATCAAGCCCAGACTAGTGCGGTCTTTGAAAGAATCAGACAAGCACTGGGTTTAGGAGCTCGACTCCGTACTCTGGGGGCTGCGAACCATGCCCAACCGTACTACCGGATACACACCTTTCTTTATGGTGTATGGCGCAGAGGCCGTATTGCCCTGCGATATTATTCACGAGTCACCTCGAGTGCGTATGTACGAAGGGAGAGAAGCCGAGCTTGATCGGCAGGATAGCCTAGATGCCCTGGAGGAGGAACACGATGTCGCAAAAGCTTGTTCAGCATTCTACCAACAGCAGGCTCGAAGATACCAAAGTAGAGAAGTACGGGCCAAGACTTACAATGTTGGCGAACTCGTTCTACGCCTGCCGGAGAAGAAAAAGGACAAACTCAAGCCCAAATGGGAGGGTCCCTTCATAATTGACGAAGTTCTCACCGGAGGAGCGTACCGTCTTCGTGATGCATCAGACAATCGCCTCGAGCCGAACCCCTGGAACGCGGCCAGACTCCGAAGATTCTATGCCTAGCGCCGAACTCCTTGTTCGTCCCCTTCTCCCCTGTGGTTTCCATTATTTTTTCTCTCTTTTCCGATTACTTTTTCATTCTTCACTTTAAAGTTTTGGTACGGCTAGACCGCACACCACTAACACATACATATTTAAAATATGTATGTCCATTATACCTGGGGGCTTCTTGGACAGAAGCTTTTTATCATTATTCCTCGAGCATCAAGCTCTTCACATATGAGTTTTAACCCAACTCGTGCACCCTCTCGGCAGGCTGATATCTTCCATAGTTAGATACGCCGCCGCGCTCCCTTGAGCAGCTCTACAAACTCCTCCATACTTCCTGAAGGGGAGGCGGACGGCCATAAGGCCTTGGCCACGCTCCGCCTGGCTAGCCGAGCATGCTCGTGCACTTGTGACAGCCTTTGCAGCAGATCACTTGATGATCCAGACACCTCCTCTTCAGGACGGCCCGTCAATATACCTGCAAACATGACTATATCAGTCCCATTTATCTATGAGCTACTTCAAAAATAGTTCGGACACATACTGAAGATGCCGCCCCGCAGTTTTTTGTTTTCCTTCACGGAATCAGCTAGCTGGACTCTAACATCTTTCAACTCTTCACCCAATGCAGTGTTGGAATCCTGTAGCTTGTTTTTCTCATCTCTGACGCGGGTCAGCACACGCTCGCCTGCGACATGTTGCCTTTTCGCCTCTTTTTCTCCCTCTTGGGCGACCTTGAACTTCTCTTCAAGTTGATCAGACGGCCCTATAATGCGAAATCAGCAGCAGCATTAGCGCAGTGGGTACACAATTATTGTTCCTCGGTGGAGGGGAACAATACCAGAGGACGACTTCTTCAAGTTTCCCAGTTCGGCGGTAGCAGCTTTTAGCTGCACCCGACACTGCTCCAGCTCTTGGGCTAGCAGGCCATTCTTCTCTACAAGAACCTGGTTGTTCAACGATCCTTAAATCAGTTGTGCCAACCTGCTTTCAGTCTCGGGGGCTACGGGCATATGGTTATCCTTTTTTTACAAAGAAAACTTACCTGCACATCTGTTAGATATTGCCTTGTGGCTTTTCTAAGCCCGTCTCGAGCAGCCCGGATGTATGCGTCGCCCGAGCTAAAGGAATTGAATGCCTCGTCCGAGAACTTGGGGTCTCGTAAAACAGCCCTGCAGCGCCGATGATTCATGGTGCTCTCTACCTCCGAGTTGGTGACGGACATATTGTCCGAACCCTCGGCCGAAGGACAGTCCGGCGTTGTTCCTACATTGGCCCTCGTCTCCCCGACTGGATCTAAATCCTGGTTGTTGGGAGCGCGGCCGGCCGGGCCCCCGGATATAGTTAGGCGAACCTTTTTCCTGTATCCAAACAAACGCAGAAGTCACAGACGGGTATGGTCGCTGAAAAGCATATTTTTCCGTACCTCCTCAATGAAGGCCCGGCTACGTTTTCACGGGCCTTCCTCTTCGAAGGCTTGCCCGACGCAGGAACCGATCTCTTCGGAATCGCCGAACGCCTCCCCTGTGGAGCATAATACAGTGCGGCGGGTGAGGCGGGATAAAAGCACCATTGTAGAGAAGGCGTTTCTGGATCACTTACATGTGAAGCAGGGAGAAGGCCAGGGTAGTCGGCGGTGATGGCCACTTCTGTGCCGTCATAGCTCGCCTGGTAAAATACCCCCTTTGCGAGTATCACGAATATGTCTGGATCCTCTTCAAACCCGGGATCAAGCTCCCGGTTGTGGTTCTCCGGCTGTGGGGCAGGACTATAAAGTCCTTCAGTGACCTTCCGCCAGTGCTGTCATAACAGACGGATTTGAAATTATTAAAAATAATCCGGAAGCAAAATGAGTGAAACAGAGGGGTTGAGGCTTACCCAACTGGGAGGATTATACATAGAATACCCATCTCTGCGCTTAATGCGAAGAAATTCCTCTTCTTCTCCTGTAAACAGCTCGGCCAATATCTTGGCCAAAGCGGCGGAGGTGTCCGGGCCTTTCCGGCCACAGCGGGAGGCGTCATCCTCTCCGTTATAGTGCCACATTGGCAGCCCTCTGTATTGAAGTGGCTGAACCCCTCGCACTATGGAAATCACCATAACTTCGACTATTGTAAGTCCAGACTGAGCGAGCGTCTTTATCTTGCTCAGGAGCTGACGAACTTCTGCGCTGTCATCCTCTTCAAGACTCCGGGGATGCCAACTGTGGCGTTTCTTCAGCGGAACACTCGCGAATTCAGGAAGACCCTTTCGAACCGGGTCAGGAAGTGCGACGTCCTCAATATAGAACCATTCAGAAGGCCATTCTTCAGATGCCTTCCTTGGTGTGCCGGACGGATATCCGGTATCGGCGATACGCCACACTTCGGCTCCGCCCACCTCAAATATAGACCCCTCATGATTGCGTGGGACAAGACAGAACAATTTCCTCCACAGCTCAAAATGGCTTCAATGCCCAGAAATAATTCGCATAAAGCGACATAACCCGCAATGTGCAGAATGGAGGCAGGGGTGAAGTTGTGCAGCTGGAGGCCATAGTATTCCAGAAGCCCTCGGAGGAACGGATCACTACTAGGAAAAGGCCTGCTAGTGGCACACCTGTTTTGGCCATTAATGGCGCACTACAGGTGCGCCACTAGCATCACGCCACTAGTAATTAATACTAATGGCCCACCCCTGGTGCGCCATTATTATACCAGATACTAATGGCGCACCAGGGAGTGCGCCATTAGTATATCACACGGTGCGCCATTAGTATACGAGATACTAATGGCGCACCACATAGAAGTGCGCCATTACTAACAATATTTTTTCAAATTTTTTTCAATTTTTTTTTCAAATTTCTTTTTTCGTTTTTTTCTTAATCTTGGGTCACCATGGCTTAATCTTGGGTCAATATGCTTAATCTCAAGTCAAATTGAACTCCGTGCTCAAACTTCCCGAAAGGTCATCCATCCTCACACTACTCCAGCCCAAGCACGCTTAACTTCAGAGTTCTATCCAACCCCAGCACCAGCTCACTTAACACGCACTTGTTGATATATCTAGCATATCAATCCTATTAAACCTTGTTGATGTCTAGGACTTTGTTCATGCTCATGAGTGTGCTGAAATTTTGAAAAAATATTTTAAACTTTCATTCATATTACGTATCATATTTTGAATATTTTTTAAAAAATATCAAAACTAATTTTTTTTCTGTTACTAGTGGCGCACCTAGCAAATGGTGCGCCACTACTAAGTTTGAATTTTTTTCCATTTTTCCCCTCTAGATCTTAAAAGCCCCGTAACTTTTTTCTGTTAGGTTTTTGGGGATTCTAAAAATGTTCAACGGGGTTCCCCTAATTGAATTAGGATGTAACTTTTCGAGTAGATGATTTTTCATATAAAAAACTTTTTAATCCGAGTTTGTATGCAAAAGTTATGCCCATTTTACAAATTTCAGAGAGATTTTCCAAAAAAAGTCGAAATTCATATTTGTAAATTTTCCCAACAACTAGACCACATATCACATACGAAAATTATTTTATTTTTTTGACATTTCTATCATTTTCTTTTATTTTTTTAAACTGAAAAGGCGGTCCACGGGGGAGGGGGGAGGGAGGGGGGTGCAGTCGGTGGTTTTTGGGCAAAACTAGTAATGGCGCATCGTGGGTGTGGTGCGCCATTACTAGTTAACCACACCCACGGTGCGCCATTACTAGTTTTGAAAAAAATAAAAAAAATAGTAGTGGCGCACCGAGGGTGTGGTGCGCCATTACTAGTTAAAACTAGTAATGGCGCACTATCCCCTGGTGCGCCATTACTAGTTTTGAAAAAAAAAATTGTTAGTAGTGGCGCACCGTGGATGTGGTGCGCCATTAGTATTTGGACACTAATGGCGCACCAACACATGGTGCGCCACTGCTATATAGTAGTGGCGCACCACATGTGTGGTGCGCCATTAATGTTCATATTATCTATAGGCCTTTTCCTAATAGTGGATGGATGGAAAATCCGACGCCTCTTAGCAGGTAGGGGATGAAATATACTCGCTCTCCCCCGGATGGATTGGGAAAGTCCTCTGCCTGAGTCTCACCGTTGAAAAAGTCTAGCCCCGCTCGGACAGGGACTAGATCTGCAGGAGAAAGAAATCCCTGCGTTTGCAACTTCGTCAATTGGATGTGGGACACTGAACACCTCTCCCACTCGCCTCTCTCTGGGCCGGAACGGGTGGAGGAGCTGGGGACGCTAGCCATCTGGAATGGTTTCTCTTGAACAATCTCCGGGGATTTTCTCTGGGTGGTGCCCGATGGATCTAGGATCCGATCTCTTTAATAGCCGCTCTTCCTTGCATGGACGGGGTGTTATCTGCAAAAATACCCTGACCTTCCACCTTCGCTTGACGCGTGGAAGACGAAGTTATTTAACGCACAGAAGCCGAGGGGAGCGACATTGGATCAATGGTCGAATACTTTACTTGGAGATCATTAAAGGAGGAACCCGTCTTGCAATCCCGAAGACAATTTGTGTGCTGAACACCTCGCTATTGAAGACTGGTTCGGGGGCTACTGAGGGAGTCCTGGACTAAGGGGTCCTCGGGCGTCTGGCCTATTATCCATGGGCCGGACTGATGGGCTGTGAAGACATGAAGGCCGAAGACTGTACCCGTGTCCGGATTGGACTCTACTTGGCGTGGAAGGCAAGCTTGGCGACCGATTATGAAGAATCCTTCTTATGTAACCGACTCTATGTAAAACCCTAGACCCCCTCGGTGTCTATATAAACCGGAGGGGTTAGTCCGGAAAGGACACACATTACCATAGTCATATAGGCTAGACTTCTAGGGTTTAGCCATTACGGTCTCGTGGTAGATCAACTCTTGTAATACTCATATTCATCAAGATCAATCAAGCAGGAAGTAGGGTATTACCTCCATAGAGAGGGCCCGAACCTGGGTACACATCGTGTCCCCCGTCTCCTGTTACCATCAATCCTAGACACACAGTTCGGGACCCCCTACTCGAGATCCGCCGGTTTTGACACCGACAATGGCCGCCTGCTCCGCCGCCTCCTCCTCTTGGGACATCTTGAACTCCGCCATGGCGTCCTCCATGGTGATGCCCATAGCCGCCTCCTCTACGGCGTGATCCTCCTCCTCCTCCAGATTTACCCCTCCATGGGTTGGGGGGCGTGCTCCACCTCCTCCTCCGGATCCACCCCCTCCATGGGCTGGGGGTCCTGCTCCGCCTCCTCTTTGCTCCTGCGGCTCCGTCGAGTCCAGAGGCAGGTCGGCTGTGATCCAGGCTTCGCTGCTTGCCCGGATCTCCTCGAGCAGCTGGAGGCACCGCTCCAGTGTGAACATATCATAGGTGGTCACTCTCTGTCAAGCCATGGTGTCAGCGGTCGGAGAGCAGAAAGGGAGAGAAGTAGATGCGGCTCGGGCTGGCGGCACCAAGAGGGAGGGAAGTAGATGCGTCTAGGGCTGGGGGTCACCGTCCGGCTTAAATATCACGATTTTGGCCCTCAGGCGGCGAGCCGGAGCGGCGCCACAGGGCTCAACCCCCTAGGAGACGCCCGTTGGACCATTGGATTTCTGCGTGTTTTCATGTGGAACCCAAACCAGTAGGCAAGAACGAGCGGGAGCCGAAGCGTATGAGCTGATAAAAAAACTAACGAAGCTGAGGGAGAGCGATTAAGAGATATGTGGGCCGGCCCAGATGGACGTCTTTCAGACGCCAGTTTTCCAATTGGGGCGCGACTATACCTCGCTTCTAGCGAGTCTGATGGAAGACTCACCTGAAGCGAGGAGCCAGATGGGCCGACCCAGGCGCACGGGAGGCCGAGACCTAATTTTTTTTGTTTTTTCATGTTTTTTGTTTTTGTTATTTGCTTTCATTTTTTTACTTTTATTTATATTCCAATATTCTAAAAATATATATTAAAAAAATCACTTTACGTAAAATCATTTGAGAAAAATATTAACCAAGCATTTGAAAAATATTTAATGCATATAGAGAAAATGTTTCTCATGTATACACAAAATATAAATGTGTATGGAAAAGGTTAATTGTGTATTTATAAAATGTTAACCAAGCGTTTGAAAAATATTGTACTTGAAAAATGTTAATCAAGCATTTGTAAAATGCTAAATGTGTATAGAAAAAATATTGACCATGTATTCATAAAATGTTAATCAAATATTTGAAAAATGTAAATATGTATAGAAAAAATGTTGACCATGTGTCAAAAAACTTTTTTTAATCAAGCATTTGAAGATGTTAAACGTGTATAGAAACAATATTGTATTCAAAAACTGTTAATCTTGTATTTAAAAAATGTTAATCTAGCATTCGAGAATGTTAAATGTGTATAAAAAAATCTTGACCATGTACTAAAAAATGTTATTCTAGCATTCGAAAATGAAGAATGTGTATAAAAAATGTTAATCTTGTATTTGTAAAAAGACAATTAAGCATTTTAAAAATGTTAAAATGTGTGTGGAAAAACGGTGATGATGCATTAAAAATGTTAATCTTGTATTCGAAAAATGCAGACGTCTATTAGAAAAATGTATTAGATATATACCAAAAAATGTGCAATGTGTATGAAAAAAAGAAGATATCCAAAAATATTAGTTTTCAAAAAATGTTAATAATGTATTTATAAAATTTCTAACATGTATATAAAATGTGTTTATGATTTATAAGAAAATGATGTATTTGTACGGAAAAAAGTTACCATGTGTTCTAGAAAAAATACCTGATGAAAATCGATGGAAAACAAATAAACGAAAAAGCAAAAGCGAAGAAAACGAAGAAAGAAACAAACAAAACCGAAGTGTAACTAACAATGAGAGAAAAGCAGAAGAAAACCAATGAAAAACAAAAGAAACCAAATTTATAATGAAGAAAAGTCAAAGAAAAAAAACCGAAGAAAAATGAAGAGAAAAAAAAGACTGAAGAATGATTAAATAAATAAAGAAAACATGTTTTTTAGTCTAAATAAAGAAAACAGGTGAAAACAATAAAACATGAGAAAAAAAGAAGAAAAATGGAAAACTGAAGAAAACCATTCAAGAAATAGAGAAATCTCGGAAGAAAATGAAAAACACGAAAAAGGAAAAATGAACGAACTAGCGAAGCGAAGGGGTTGAAAGGCAGCGAGCGTGGGAGCAACAAATGGGCCGGTCATTTACTGTAGTAAGCACGACGAAAACCCTTCAGCGGGCCGGGCATGCATCTCTCTGTAGGCGAGATATATACCTACCCCTAAAAAAAGGGCGAGATATATACCTGGCGCGTGATAAGTGCCGGTTAGGAGGTCTCTAAGGGATTGGCAGTGAAGTCGCTTCTGTCACGGCTTGACGAGCCGCGTGACGGTGTGGGTAGACTGAAGCCGGTCTCCCGCATCAAAGGCACCGCAACTACGGCGACGTGTTCCCCGGGCCGGATAGGAGGGCAGCAGGGGGACTCTGAAATGACACGGAGGAGCATCGGCTTCCCTTTGTGCACGCCATTCTAGGCCGTCGTCCAAAAACACTTTGAACTCGGGTTAGTCTGTCAGATAATAATCAACGAAAACAGATGATAGACCTCCTAACATTTCTACCGGTGCTGACGCAGTCCGCAAGTCTACGAGAGCCTTCAAGAATACTACGTATGTACGACCTAGAATGTTCCAAGGATACAAAGCCTTTTTTGAATAATAGAATGTGCCGCAAACATTAATTTATATTTCAAAACAATTCATGCCACACCATATATGATCACTAGAAAAGAGTGTTGCACAAGCTTGATGGATTCGTGAAATTTTCAAGCTAAATGCAGAAGAGGTAAAAGTACCATGTGATTATGTTCTGGAGGCACAATATCTGTTGCACTTAAACTATTAAAAGGATGATACAGTGCCTACAGTGAAGGGCAAGAGAGGCATTACCATGAGGAAAATCAGTAGAGGGATCTCGGACCAATAACATCAATGAGCAAGACACTGCAGATGCAAGAAAATCATTTGTTTGAAATAGAGCATTCTGAATTAAGTTGTTCTCGATTCACAGCCTTTCTGTTTACAACGCAACGGCTTACTGAAGAAATCGCATTCGAAATATCTGTAGATCGTAAAGTTTACGGCTTCAGATACTGAAATTTGCATATATAACGCTTAACGCCCCTCTACTGCTGTGATACTCACTGCATTCACAGAGTTTTCCCTTGATTCTTCAGTTTCGAAATTCTGTAGAGCAAAAAATGCAGGCTGCTTTGGTGCTGGGAGCAACGCACTTTCATTCTCCAGCATAAAAGTAACCGATGACATGAGTGGCCTATCATCCGGACGGTCTTGAACACACAAGAGACCGACTTGAATACACCGTACAACCTCATGAAGTGAATAACTCTCAGCAAACGAAGAGTGCACCAGTTCTGTTGCTTTTCCATCTGCCCATAGTCTCCATGCCTGAGCCAATAGAACCAACTGATGAGCAAGTTACAATGTTTGACATATTAAAATTCTGTTCATTTCTTTATACTTACATAAGTTGTGAGGCTAACAAAGTTCTCTACTAGTTGCGATGAGGTGATCTTCAAGCCACTTACAATCTCCAAGAGAAGAACACCGAAGCTATACGTGTCGGATTTTACAGAAAAGGCACCTCCCATAACATATTCAGGCGACATGTAACCACTGTTTAGGCAATTTTAAAAACAAATGTATAAAAAAAATTGCGGGAAAAAAACAAATGTATAATATGGGATAACTAGACAATAGAAATTGGAATATTGAAAGGTGGCCAGTTGCTTGAATTACTTACTATGTCCCAACAACCCGGGTAGTTTTTGCTTCTTGTTTGTTTCCACCAAAGATCCTTGCCATACCGAAATCTGATATTTTGGGAGTCATTTCGGAATCCAACAAGATGTTGCTTGGTTTGAGATCTCTGTGAATTATAGTTAATCTTGAATCTTGATGGAGATAAAGAAGACCTCTAGCCACCCCTTTAATTATTTGGAAGCGTGTAGGCCAATCAAGCACATATTGTCTTGTATCATCTCCAAAGATGAATAATACACGAAGTATATTATCATTAGTGATCTGTGATATCATTTTGGCTAATCGAAAACTTGTAATATGTATCAGAAGTCTGCACATACCAAAAAGGAAGGCGTCCAAGCTTTTGTTTGGTAAATATTCATATATAAGTAACCTCTCATCCCCAAAAATACAGCAACCAAGAAGTCTAACAAGGTTTTTGTGCTGCAATTTGGCAATCAGAATTATCTCATTTCTGAACTCCTGTATCCCTTGCCCAGAACCCTTACTAAGTCTCTTGATAGCAACTTCATTGTCCCCTTGAAGGATTCCCTGCATGATTGCATCATCCTAAATTGTGAAACAATGATAGCAATTTTTTTCATAGATAAAAGTGTTCTTTAAAAACAGAGTATTTCCTACTAAAATCGTGGATGCAAAGCGTTTTGTTACCTTGTAAACTTTGCCGAAACCTCCACTTCCGATTTGTTTAGAGTCAGAGAAATTATTGGTTGCAGTGGAAATATCTTCAAAGCTAACAAAAGGGAAGTCCACATGTTCACCTCCAATCTCATTAGACGAGCTAAGGTAACCTAGCATTGCTCCATTGTGGATTCCATACTTCTTTCGTTTGCTTGCTAAAGATCAATACATTGTTATTAACACTCACAAAATGAGGCGCAATTTTGAAAACGAGGGGCATTTTTTTATTATACCTCTGTATTTGAATATCCCGACAAGGAGGCATGCGAGTATCAACACGCAAGCCATGGTTGGGACTACAATTTTTACCAATTTGCTATTATTTCGAACTGCAAAAGAATCATGTATAAATTTAGCACATCGCTCTTTTTGAAGCGAAAATAATTTACAGAACCATGAGTGATCCGTGGACTGAATAAATGTGTTACCATGAGTATGTTGCATTATGCTCGTATAGAATAATTATATATCTACTGCTTACCCCCACACCAAATTATTGGAGGCAAAAAAGTATTTAGCGGTTACTGCTATACTGTTAAGTTCGTGTATTTAGTAGATGCCCCACGATTAAATGTTGGTGTTGATTTGATAACATTAAGTGCCAAGATAATAAAAGGTTAGAATGGAGTGGTGCATACCAGGAGAGTTGGCAAGCCGAAGATACAGGTTATCGTCATAGTTGCTATACTTCCCTGTGTCGACAAGCTCCCCTGTCCAAAGCAAGCACCTTGACTGGTCGGCCATAGCGCCGTTACTGCTCAAGTTTGTGTAGGAGTAAGCTGTACATGAGCAATTGTTGCTGCAGTCGGTCGTGCATTCGTCAAAGCTTCTGTTGAGGACATGTAAAAACTTGTCAGGGGCCTTCATCCTAGGCAAGGGCACGAAATGACTTGGCTTGCCGCATTTCAGTGCCTTGGTTCTTCTACATCCGCTCGAAAAGTTAAGACCAGCGGGTTCAAACCCATCGAGACAACGGCATGTTGCGACAGTCCCCATGCTGTCGCAATAGCCGAATGGGCCACATGAAGCATAGAGGTCACAGCTGCTAGCGGGGTGCTCGGTGACGGTCGCCCAAGATGAGCGGTTATTCCAGATAAGAAACCTGAACACGCCCATGTAGTCAAGCATAAGGCGTGAATAAGGTGAACCCTCATAGACGAGGAATTTATAGTAGAACCCGTCCCCTGTTCCAGTAACAACTTCGGTGAAGATTGTGTTCTGGTATATGCCACTGCCGACCGACTCATTATTTAGCATACTGAGGCGGCAGTAGGGCATGGTCCCCTGCCAAATGACGAACTGAAGGTTCGATTTGGGGTCAAGGCCCAAAGAAAAATCTCCAGTGGATGGGTCAATGGGCCCCTTCCAAGCAATTAGGCGTCTGACAACACGAGCCCTCTTGCTCAGGTAGATCCTCATACCGGGGAGAATGGTGTCTGTCGGGTAATCAAAACTCTGCCATATGGATGTGCCATTTGGAGACTGGAGGACAAAGTTCCCCGACGAACGCAGCACCGCAGTAACTCCCACGCCCGTGATGCCGCTCTTCACCACCCAACGAGTGTGACCTTGGGAGTCAGACAACACCAGGTCGGAATTGTTGGTGATGGCGAGCATCGGAGATGAAGTTGCGGCGATTGGATAGTCGCGGTTGGCGGTCCATACAACGGTGCGGCCAGGGATGCTGTTGTACCATATGCCAAGGTACAAGCTTGTGTTGGAGCTGTTCGGGGAGAAGAAGCCGAGCGCAAAGTCCCCGCCCTTGGAGACGAGCATGTCGCCGGCGGAGAGCGGTTTTGCATCTGTGAGCTGGTCATCGGATTGGCAGAGTGAACTCAGCAATGGGAGGATCAAAATTGGAACACAAGAAGTGCCCCTAAAGGCCATCTTCCACATCTTCCAGCAAGAAACCAGCAAGAAACTGATTGAGGGGTATGTGGTTCTTCAGACCAGTCCGGCTGCAGAGATGGAATTGGAAGATAAACTAGAAACTGGACAACCCATCGCATAGCTACAAGGGAGTAGTAATATTGTAGGCCAAGAAAGCAGGAGACCTGACTCCAAAGTCTCCCAAGGTCGCCGCACGCGCAAAGAAAAATGGCTGCCAGGCTTTCAGATTGGAGAGTGCGACAGGGGGGAAACCTCGCTCTGTAAACGCGTCGCTTGCCGTGGACCACGAGGAGGTGTTTGGTTCAGAATTCAGATAATGCCAACGCAAATGTTAACGAAATCAGAAGACGCTGATAATGGAAATGGGATGGGAAAAACTCAACTTTGTCTGTTTTATCAGAACAACAGCCATGCGTCGCCGCCACGAACACACACTGCAAGCACCGACACCGAATCCAAATCCAAAAGGCCGTGCAGCTGCTACCGTCGACGGCGGCTCGCTGCTCTTCGCAGCGTACTGCCGCCCCACGGGCGTCGCGTCGTCCTCCGGGACCGCCGCCATGAACGGCTCGCCGGCGCCGTCGGATAGGTCGAGCGACGCCGCCAGTTAGAGCCGCCTGGCCGGGTCGGCTGCTCTCGGCTCCCGCATCCCACGCGAACCCCGGCGCCCCCGCCTCCCGCCGGTGGACTGGAATCGGAACGACGCCGTAGCTCCCCCATTCGCGCCCGGATTGCTCGAGGAGTTCGATGAGCCGAGCCGAATGGATTTGGGGTGGCTGCTGCTGGTCCAGAATTTTCTTTTCGAGGGATTGGTTGCGTTTTTTTATTAGGGGGATCGGGGATCCTATTTGGCGCGCGGGTCGCTGCTTATCTATCTTGTTCCCGGTTTTGGGATGGTTCTCTTTTATTCTGTTTTTCCTTTCCATCTTTCCTTTATTTTTTCATTTTCGCTCGGAAAACACTGCCCTTCAGCCGGCGGATGCAGGCGCAGCGTCCGCTGCTTGCTTAGCCGTCAGATCAGTCCCGATCAAACGCCGGCCACAAGTTAGTCTTGCGGGCAGTTTTTTTTTTCTGTAACAAGGGTCTTGTTGAGAGCGGCGATGTAGCTCACGAGCTCGCCTGCTCCCGCTAGGCATGCGAATCGAACAAGGACGTGTGGTGCGATGCATTGAATGCGAGCGTAGAGGGTAGCAGTGGGCTACGTACAGTGGAACAGTGGTAAACGCTCAGGCGCCGTTTGATATGACGATGCCGTCACGGCACAGCGTGCACATGTTCCCACTGTACAGGACGCCGACGATTTAATCCGATCTCTGCACCACTCTGATTAAAACGCGTGGCTCAGTCATCATGACGTTAGCTTTTTGGTCATTTCCCAGCGTCTTGACTTTTAACTCCTTGGATCATTACAGTCAGCTAACACAAGTGTGATAGTACAGAGTCTAAGCATGCATGGTGCGACCAGCAAAGTATGATTCGGCCACGCTGCAAAAAAAGATGACATGTAAAAATAGTACTAATATTTATGGCCCGTGGAAAGGCAAGCATTGTATTGCTTGTAGTATTACGACGTCGAATGCCGAAAGGTTGTTGAAAATGGAATATCTAAAAACAAGCTTGGTGAGAAGGTATTAGCTGAAAATGTGAGTAATGGTAGGTTAGAAAAAATAGGACAAGCTTGGCAAGCATTGTGAAAATATTTTTCAAATGTTTCGAAACATTTTCTTGAATTGTCAACAATTTTGAAATCCGAATATTCATAAAGAGAAAAAAACACATTTTCAAATTCCAAACTTTTTTTCAAAAATGTGAACATTTTTGGGAATTACGAACATCTTATGAAAAACAAATTTTTTTTGAAAACATGAATCATTTTTTAAATCCCTGGACATTTTTTAAAGTGCTAACACTTCTAAAAAACAAGAAATTTTAGACGAACAAGTTTGGAACCTAAACAAAATTTTAAAGTGCGAACAAAAATTCAAAATTTGTTCCCATTCTTAAGATTTTCAGAAAGTGTTCGCACTTTAACATTTTGTTCAGGTTTAAAAAATTGTTCCCATTTTTTCAAAGAAAATGTCTATGTTTAAAAAAAATCGAGTTCTGAAAATTTGTTCGCACTTTAAGATTTTGCTCAGGTTTCATAATTTGTTCCCATTTTATCAGAAAAAGTTTATGTTTACAAAAATTGAGTTCTGAAAATTTGTTCCCACTTTAAAATTTTGTTCAGGTTTCAAAATGTGTTCCCATTTTTTCACAAAAATGTTTATGTTTGACATATGTTCGTGTTTGGAAAAAAAATTCGCACATCAAAATTTGTTCTGGTTTCAAAATATGTTCCTGTTCTCAAAAAATACTTGCGATGGTATGTCAGCTTTGTCAATTGCGGTGTTCATTTGTATTTCATTCAAAAATGAAAGCAAAAAAACAGACTTCCCATTCGGTGCCCTAAGTATTGCCACCTTTCGTAATGCTTGCTTGATCGCTGGTCTGCGCTCGGACTGACCAACTATGCATGTGAGAATACTACCTCCATGTGGCCACGACGTACAGTACCTCGACGTCCGTCCATTGTCCTGGCTAACGAGCGTCACGGCTATGTCCCATCCGTACACATTAACTGTCCCGCGTATACGGCTTAACTACGGCGACCAGTCCAGATCTCATCGCGAAACAACGCTTGGAGATACCGTGAGCACGCGTGGACGAGCACGCCAGTGGATTTTCGGGGTCTTATTTCATTAGATTTCTGCAACACAGAACTAGTTTCAGAAAGAGAAAAAACGATTTGGTGGTGAAGATTTTTTTCTGCGACAGGGGTCTTGTTTCAAAACGTTTCTGCAATAGACGTCTTGTTTCACGAAGATTAAAAATGGCTCGATGATGAAGTTTTTTTTCTTTTGCAAAAATGGCATGGTTTTAGAAACATAGTCCGAGTTACAGAAAGCGTCGGAGGAGCGCCTCATGTTAGATAGTGAGTGGTCAGACCTTGCAACATGATGCATGTTTCAGAAACATAGCTCCAGTTGCAGAAAACGCGGAAGGAGCGCCCGACATGAGAAGTCGTCATTGTGCTGGAGTGGAGCTGGCGGCTGCTCGCGGGTCTGAGGCGGAGGAGGAGCAACTCCGGCGAGCGGCATCGCCTAGGCGCGTGGCGTGTAGTCTCGACGGACCTTTGCAACAAGGTCCTTGTTGCAAACCCCCTAAGCACAACAGGGTAGTTGTTGCAAAGGTCCTCGACTAGCTAGGACGGTAGGACGGACGTCTATTGTTATAAATGTTTCGGCAACACCGCTCTTGTTGCAAGGAAGGTCATGCACGTGGATGGGTAGATCGGATGGCCATCCTCGCGTCCATCCAACGGCCAGTTAGGCGGCGGATATTTTTCTACTTATCCACCGATTCGTCGGCCAAATCCCCGCCGGTCGCCGCAATTATACTTCCTCCTCTACCTCTTCGGCAGAGTAATGCGGGCACGAATCGAATAAATAATTTTACCGATGCAGGGATGTACCGGTGAGCAATCCACCGTCCGTCGTTTTCGTCAAGATCCATGCAGGTTTATACTCTATTTTCAAATATCAGACTACACTAGTAGAAAAAGGGCCTATTGTCCCGGTTGGTAAGGGCCTTTTGTCCCGGTTTTTGAACCGGGACTAAAGGGTCGTTACTAATGCCCTAACCCTTTAGTCCCGGTTCTTACACGAACCGGGACAGATGGGCCTCCACGTGGCCGGTGCGGCGAGCCCAGGCAGGAGGGCCTTTGGTCCCGGTTGGTGGCACTAACCGGGACCAATAGGCATCCACGCGTCAGCATTTCAGGGGCTGGGGTTTTTGTTTTTTTGAAGGGGGGGGGGGGGGGTTGGGGATTTTGGGGGGTTAATTTAGGTGTTTCATATATTGTGTTAGCTAGCTAATTAATAGAGAGAAGTGTCCTCTCTTATCTCCGTGCTTGGTCGACGCTACGTACTATATACGTATGGAGAGGACTAGACACGCTAGCTAGTAATCAAATGAAGGAAACAGAAGATCGTCATGAACATATGCATACAGAGAGAAGTGATATCGACCACCTCTCCTTCTCCGAGAGATTGGTCGAACAACAAGTTCTCGTATATCTATCCGACACTACCGGCTACATATATACAATAATTATCTCTAACAATATAATCTCCTAATTAAATTGTAAGAACACAAGGTCCACATAGTATTCTCCGTTTTCAGCGATCACGTGGTCAAGGAAGAATGCCGCCAATTCCTCTTGAATTGCTCGCATACGATCTGGTGCTAGGAGTTCATCCCGCATCCGAAAGATCTAATTTGAAGAAGGGGGTCAATACATATATATATGAATAAATGAAACTCAACACAAATGATGGTAATAAAATAAAATTGTGAATATTATTGCTTAGGCACTTCATATTGTTCGTCAGAGTAGCCCCGCTCACAGGTCGTGTAGCGGATGGACTCGCAAACGTAGTATCCACAGTAATTATTCCCGGGTTCCTGCCACAACCACTTTACAAGAAATAGAGGTCAATCAAACTGATAAGCAAGCATGCTAAATGGTATTGATGAAACTAGCGCTTGAATCACTAGGAGATGCGCGGAACATGCTACTATAGTACTTACTTTCGGGTGTTTAAATTGCAGCTTCTTCGGCAGTCCCGGAGCTTTTTTGGTGAATTTTCTCCAAACCCTGCCAGACAAAGAAAACAATTACTTGATATCAGGAAATGAACAAAGTTGCTGATATGGTGGATAATGATCGATTTAACTTACTTCTCAAGCATTTGAGTCATGTCCGCATAGTCCTGGGGATCTTTTCGTCTCGAGTCTAAGACGGTTACTACTCCCTGCTCAAGCTTAATCTCTAGGAGAATATAGTGGAAGCTGCGCACGCATGCATAAGTCATCAATTACATTACTATAACCTGGACTAATAAGGGAAACCGAATATGCACAAGACAGTAACACTCACTTGAAGTTGTAAGGAAAGAGTATTATATCTTTGTTTTCATTTATTACCAACGATCGTAGCAAGTTGGCCTCGGTATTTTCGGCATGATATTTAACCTCAGTTGCATCTATGAGATTTGTGTTAATGAACCGAATATCACCGATTTGTCTTTTCTTCAATTCAGCGATCTTCAATCTGCATAATATAGTGAGGATAATTATAAATACATGCAATGAAAGAGCTGACCTATATAGAGAGACTTAATGACAGAAGTAATACTACTTACAGACAGTAGCAAGTGATCGTTGATTTATCGAGGGCCTTTTGATTGAAAAACTGGAATAACTCCTCAAATGGAACATTCAATAGTTCAATTCCAACGAGGTCATGCTCCGGTTTAACTCTCAGCGTCAAAGTATTCGTCCCCCCAGACTCTCTGCAGGTTTTCATGTACCAATCATGTAATCTTTGCATCATCGTTGTTAGAGACCTTTCATCTTTGACGAGAGGCTTCCCGTAATGGTATTTGTGTTCGTCCACCTCCAAGATATCATAATGTACATCGTCGGCCAGGTAATCTCCAAGATTGCTATAACCGGGCACCATCCTCGGATCATTAGAGACGATGTCGCTAGACACCTTGAGCGGGGGGCACGATTGGTTTGCTTGTTCGCCGAGCTGGGCAATTTTTTTCCCAGCTCGTCGTTCTTTTAACCTTTCATCACTGACAGTACTTCCCGACCGCTCCGCTTCGGCAAATGTCTTTGCAATAATGCGCTCATAGTTGCCTTTCGGCGGAGACTTTGGTGGTTTTGTCAGGGCAGCCAAAGTGCTCTTCGCTTTCACCGGATCTACCTTCTCCTCCGGAGGTGGATGTTTATTTGCTTTCACCCCTTCAAAGAAGTTCGTCACTTCGGCTCGCACGATCTTCGTGGTTTCCTCCTCGGTCCTCTCGTATGGTAACTTCTCTGGAGTCTTCAAAGAAGGACCAAATCTGTATTGCCTCCCGCCTCTGGCTGTACTGCTAGACGCCGGCAGAGCAGATGGAGCGGCTGCGGCTGTCTTCTTTCCTTGCTTACGAGGTGGAGGAGAAGGACTACGACGCGTCGGAGCAGCCGGAGCGGCGGCGGGTCTCTTCCGCCCTTGCTGGCGAGGCGGAGAAGGAGGTGGAGTGCCGCCACGCGCCGGAGAAGGAGGCTGAGTGCCCTGATCACTCGCCGGAGGAGGAGGCGGAGTGCCGCCACGCGCCGGAGAAGGAGGCTGAGTGCCCTGATCACTCGCCGGAGGAGGAGGCGGAGTGCCGCCACGCGCCGGAGAAGGAGGCTGAGTGCCCTGATCACTCGCCGGAGGAGGAGCGGAGGAGGAGGCGGAGTGCTCTTACTCGCCGGAGGCGTCCAGTTTGGAAGGTTGATGAGCTCCTTCCGCCATAGGCATGGAGTCTTCAGAGCAGAACCCAGCCGAGTCTCCCCTTCACCGGTAGGGTGGTCAAGCTAGAGGTCCTCAAATCCCTCCGTTATTTCTTCCACCATCACCCTAGCATATCCTTCTGGAATCGGCCGGCAGTGGTAGGTTGCGCCGGGTTCAGGAGGTAAAACAGAGCCAACAACCGCCTTGACTTTGAAGTTCTGCCATTGCGTCATAAGGTGGCAATGTGGAGACTCCATGATAGCATCCACGAGGTAGCTAGCAGGAGCCGTCAAGACATGCTCCGGCTGAAGCAGCTCGGTGGAAGCCATGCTGCTTCTCCGCTAAGATGGCGGGGTAGCTTCGGGGGTAGTTTCGGCATGTCGATTGCCGTCTCGTTCCTCTAGCGCTTGAACCGTTTCGTGCAGCTTCTGAATTTGGGTCAGCTCCACTTTCTTCCTCCTCTCCTGGCTTTTGTAACCGCCTGCGTCCGGAAAACCAGCCTTCCATGGAACGGAGCCTGGTGTGCCTCGTGTCCGTCCAGGGTGCTCAGGATTCCCGAGGGCCATTGTGAGCTCGTCGTTCTCTCTGTCTGGAACGAACGTCCCTTCCTGCGCTGCAACGATATAGTGCTGAAGCCTCTTGACTGGTATTCTCAAAAGCTTGTCCGTCCAAACACACCTCCCTGATACAGGGTCCAATTTTCCGCCAGCCCCGAAGAACCAAGTCCGGCAACGGTCTGGCCAGTTCATTGTCTGTGGTTCGATCCCTTTATCAAGCAGATCATTCTCAGTCTTGGCCCACTTAGGCCGGGCTTTGAGGTAGCCACCTGACCCCGTGTGATGGTGAAGCTTCTTCTTCGCAGCATTCTTCTTGTTTGTCGCTGACATCTTCTTACTCTTTTCTGATGTCTTGTGGGCCACAAATGCGGGCCAGTGATCTCTGATCTTCTCATACCGGCCGATGAATTCTGGTGTCTCTTCTTTGTTGACAAACGTTTTCAGCTCATTCTTCCACCTCCTGAATAGGTCTGCCATCTTCTTAAGAGCATGAGACTTGATTAATTGCTCTTTAACTGGCTTCTCCGGATCCTCCTCTGGCGGTAGGGTGAAATTTGCCTTCAGCTCAGTCCAAAGATCATCTTTCTGCATATCATTGACATAAGACACCTCAGGGTCTTCCTTCTTAGGCTTATACCATTGGTGGATGCTGATCGGGATCTTGTCCCAACAAGAACCCCGCACTGAGCAGCAAATGCATCCTTTGTCCGGATGGGTTCAACCGGTTGGCCGTCGCGCGCGATTGCTGTGATCTCAAACCTTTCATCCGAGCGCAACTTTCTCTTTGGGCCTCGTCTCTTTACCGAAGTTGTGCTCGATCCGGAGGGCTAGAAAAAAGAAGAAAGACGAGAGTTAATTAATATGTGTACATACCAAAATAATGAATGCATCAATTAGCTAGTCAGCACATGCTTAATTAACTAATATATTTACCTGGCCGGACTCTGTTCGGTCACCGGAGCCGTCACCACGGGCTCCTTCTTGCACCAGCATTGGGTCACCGGAGCCATCATAATCATGTCTTTCCTCCGCCACTCTTCGATCACCATAGCCTGCTTCTTCACCCTGTTCTTCCAGACCATCATTGTCGTTAAGATACGACAAGATATCACCTCCGGCTAAGATTATGTCCCCCAACACCTCTTCTGCTTCCTCGTCTCGTCCGTGCTCCATTGTTTCTGCAAATATTACAACATGGCAATTATTACACAAACATGACAGCAGGTGGATATATTAGTGCAAACGTAGACCTAGCTTATTCCGGGTTTGGGGTGGCCTCGGCAACGCTGCAAGGGTAGGGGCGCGGCGGGAGGGGGTAGGAGACCGACATCGTTTTTTTCTAGGGTTTGGGTGTCCTCGAGAGTATTGGTCGAGCGAGAGGGCTGGGGGGTGCTCCCATGGTATAAGTTATCACGGTCGAAGTTATCCGGGAGGGGGTTATATCGACAACGATGACATACATACATGGGAAAATAATGTTATCGGGGAGGGGGTAGGTTGACCCCCCCTCGTGTTGAAGTTATCGGGACACGGGGTATATCGACAACGACATATCCGATAAAAAAAATAAGAAGACGAAGAAGAAATAAAAAGAGGAGAAGAAGATATTAATAGAGGAGAAGATTGAAGAAGAAATAAAAGGAGGAGAAGAAGAAAGGAATAGAGGAGAAGATCGAAGAAAAAAAGAAGAAAAAAAGAGGAGAAGAAGGAAGGAATAGAGGAGAAGAAGAAAAAATAGAATACTTCTCCTCTATTCCTTTCTTCTTCTCCTCTTCTTTTTCTTCTTTTTTCCTCTTCTTTTTTATTTCTCTTCTTCCTCTCCTCTTCTTCTCCTTTCTTCCTCTTATTATTTTCGTTTTCCCACTCCTTCTTTCTCTTCTTCTTCCTTTCCTAGCTAGATATATAAAACTTTTCTAAAAATGTAACTTTTGCATATATAAAACTTTTCCATGGATCATCATTTCTCATATATATCCATCTATAGCCACATACATATATAAATGAAAAAAATGCTATGAACAAAAATACATATATACTTGGTAAATATTCTATGAACATCGTTTCTCATATATATCAATGCATACATCCATGGATCATCATTGCTCATATATCCATAGTCATATATAAAAACTTTCTGTATATGAACAAAAAACTTTCTATGAACAAAAAACTTTCTATGAACAAAAAAACATTTTTGACATATTTCGCACATTCTAAATTTTCCTAACTCTTTTACAACCACAAAAATTACTCCAACTTCATGACAGTACCCACACTCAAAGAACATATATAGATAAAACTTTTCTAAAAATCTAACTTTTGCATATATGTATTTTTAAAACATCATTACAATTGAAAAAATACATACATACATACAAAAAACATGTAAAAATACATACATACATATATGAACATACATAAAAAATACATATATCTAAAAAATACATCGGGGCATGAGCGGCGCGCGGCGACGACGTCGGGCGAGGGTGCGGCGACGGCGAGGGCGCGGGCGACGGCGACGATGGGCGCGGGCGCGGCGACGGCGAGGGCGCGGGGCAGGGGCGGCGCGCGTCGGGGCAGGGACGGCGCGCGGCGACGACGTCGGGCGAGGGCGCGGCGACGGCGAGGGCGCGGGCGACGGCGACGACTGCGGCGAGGGCGGCGGGCGGCGTCGGGGCAGCCTGGCGGCGTCGATGCCGTCGAGGGGTCGTCAGAGGCAACTGCGAGATGAAGATGAAAATTTTCACAAGTGTTGGTTATATACCCAGAGCTTTGGTCCCGGTTCGTGGCACCAACCGGGACCAATGCCCCCCTTTAGTCCCGGATGGTGCCACCAACCGGGACCAAAGGTCAACCGGAACCAATGCCCCCCTTTAGTCCTGGTTGGTGCCACCAACCGGGACCAAAGGTCTCTTTTCAGCAGCCCAAAGGGCGGGAAGCGGCGGCCTTTGGTCCCGGTTGGTGGCACCATCCGGGACTAAAGGGGGGCATTGGTTCCGGTTGGTGCCACGAACCGGGACCAAAGGTGTGCATTGGTCCCGGTTCGTGGCACCAACCGGGACCAATGTCCTGCGCCTGCCAAAGCCGCGGTGCGGTGGGATGTTTAGTCCCACCTCGCTAGCCGAGGAGCGGCATGACCTGTTTATAAGCCCTGCCCCGCCATCTCCATTGAACTCCTCTGAACTGCAGGCCTCTAGGCCTAATCTTGCACTGCTATGCCTGTGGGCCTGCTGGGCCTTCTGCGGGCCTGAATCCTGGCCCATGGATGGGTTTCTAGTCGTATTCAGGCCGTGGTGGCCCAGTAGGTGGCATTTTTTATTTTTTCCCAGTTTTTTGTTTTCTTTTTTGCTTTATTTATTTTATTTTGTTTCTACTTACAACAAAATACTTATTTATTTTATTTTATTTTGTTTCTAATTACTTATTTATTTTACTTTATGATAATTCTTTTTGCTATTAAAGTTTCTATCAAAAAAAGTTCTTTATGAAAATTCTTTTTTGCTTTTAATGATTTTGAACAGAAAATACTTCGATAATTTTAGTTGCATCAATTTTATATGATTTTAGTTTCAATAATACTAGAGGTTTCTTATAATGTTTTGAACAGAAAATACTTTGTTAATTTTAGTTTCATAAATTTTATTAAAGTTTATTTTATTTTGTTTCTACTTATATATTTTAATAAAGTTTATATTATTTTGTTTCTAATTACTTTTATTTTATTTGTTATTTTTCATGCACCATTTTTCATGCATTTACTAATTATTTTGAGCTATAAGACCCTAAAATTGAGAAGCATTTCAAATGAACTCTGAAAAGGTTGAAAGTTGGCATGGTATCATCATTTCATCCACATAGCACGGGCAAGAAATTTAAGAGGGTTACGGCAAAAACTAGATGCACTTCGTGTACAAAACGGACAATGGTATCATACTCGTCTGTTACAAAGTTGGCATGGTATCATCATAATAGTTGCGGGAGAAAGTCTTCACTTTTTCTTCGCTTGTGTCATTTGCTTATTGCGCCGTAACCATGGATAATCTTCATCGTTTATCAGGATGCTTGGGTCAGCCTTGACTTTGAAGGGAGGAATTTCATGAAACTTTTCATAATCTTCAGACATGTCTGTCTTGCCCTCCACTCCCACAATGTCCCTTTTTCCCGAAAGAACTATGTGGCGCTTTGGCTCATCGTATGATGTATTCGCTTCCTTATCTTTTCTTTTTCTCGGTCTGGTAGACATGTCCTTCACATAGATAACCTGTGCCACATCATTGGCTAGGACGAACGGTTCGTCAGTGTACCCAAGATTGTTCAGATCCACTGTTGTCATTCCGTACTGTGGGTCTACCTGTACCCCGTCTCCTGACAGATTGACCCATTTGCACTTAAACAAAGGGACCTTAAAATCATGTCCGTAGTCAAGTTCCCATATGTCCATTATGTAACCATAATATGTGTCCTTTCCCCTCTCGGTTGCTGCATCAAAGCGGACACCGCTGTTTTGGTTGGTGCTCTTTTGATCTTGGGCGATCGTGTAAAATGTATTCTCATTTATCTCGTATCCTTTGTAAGTCAATACAGTCGAAGATGTTCCCCTGGACAACGAGTACAACTCATCACAAACAGTGGTGTCACCTCTGAGACGTGTTTCCAACCAACTACTGAAAGTCCTGATGTGTTCACATGTAATCCAGTAGTCACACTGCTCCGGGTGTTTGGAGCGCAGACTGTTCTTGTGTTCATCGACATACAGGGTCACCAAGGTAGAGTTCTGTAGAACTGTGTAGTGTGCTTGAGACCAAGAATGCCCGTCCCTGCATATTATTGAGTCTGCTCCTAGCGTGCCTTTTCCAGTCAGTCTCCCCTCATACCGCGATTTAGGGAGACCTATCTTCTTAAGGCCAGGAATGAAGTCAACACAAAACCCAATGACATCCTCTGTTTGATGGCCCATGGAGATGCTTCCTTCTGGCCTAGCGCGGTTACGGACATATTTCTTTAGGACTCCCATGAACCTCTCAAAGGGGAACATATCGTGTAGAAATACGGGCCCCAGAATGACAATCTCGTCGACTAGATGAACTAGGACGTGCGTCATGATATTGAAGAAGGATGGTGGGAACACCAGCTCGAAACTGAGAAGACATTGCACCACATCACTTCTTAGCCTTGGTATGATTTCTGGATCGATCACCTTCTGAGAGATTGCATTGGGGAATGCACATAGCTTCACAATGGCTAATCGGACGTTTTCCGGTAGAAGCCCCCTCAATGCAACCGGAAGCAGTTGCGTCATAATCACGTGGCAGTCATGAGACTTTAGGTTCTGGAACTTTTTCTCTAGCATATTTATTATTCCCTTTATATTCGACGAGAAGCCAGTCGGGACCTTCATACTGAGCAGGCATTCAAAGAAGATTTCTTTCTCTTCTTTCATAAGAGCGTAGCTGGCAGGACCTTCATATTGCTTCGGAGGCATGCCGTCTTTTTCATGCAAACGTTGCAGGTCCTCCCCTGCCTCAGGTGTATCTTTTGTCTTCCCATACACGCCCAAGAAGCCTAGCAGGTTCACGCAAAGGTTCTTCGTCACGTGCATCACGTCGATTGAAGAGCGGACCTCTAGGTCTTTCCAGTAGGGTAGGTCCCAAAATATAGATTTCTTCTTCCACATGGGTGCGTGTCCCTCAGCGTCATTCGGAACAGCTAGTCCGCCGGGACCCTTTCCAAAGATTACGTGTAAATCATTGACCATAGCAAGTACGTGATCACCGGTACGCATGGCGGGCTTCTTCCGGTGATCTGCCTCGCCTTTGAAATGCTTGCCTTTCTTTCGACATTGATGGTTGGTCGGAAGAAATCGACGATGGCCCAGGTACACATTCTTCCTGCATTTGTCCAGGTATATACTTTCAGTGTCATCTAAACAGTGCGTGCATGCGTGGTATCCCTTGTTTGTCTGTCCTGAAAGGTTACTGAGAGTGGGCCAATCGTTGATGGTTACAAACAGCAACGCATGTAGGTTAAATTCCTCCTGTTTGTGCTCATCCCACGTACGTACACCGTTTCCATTCCACAGCTGTAAAAGTTCTTCAACTAATGGCCTTAGGTACACATCAATGTCGTTGCCGGGTTGCTTAGGGCCTTGGATGAGAACTGGCATCATAATGAACTTCCGCTTCATGCACATCCAAGGAGGAAGGTTATACATACATAGAGTCATGGGCCAGGTGCTGTGATTGCTGCTCTGCTCCCCGAAAGGATTATTGCCATCCGCGCTTAAACCGAACCATGCGTTGCTTGGGTCAGCTGCAAACTCAGCCCAGTACTTTCTCTCGATTTTTCTCCACTGCGACCTGTCAGCGGGTGCTCTCAACTTCCCGTCTTTCTTACGGTCCTCACTGTGCCATCGCATCAACTTGGCATGCTCTTCGTTTCTGAATAGACGTTTCAACCGTGGTATTATAGGAGCATACCACATCACCTTCGCATGAACCCTCTTCCTGGGGGGCTCGCCGTCAACATCGCCAGGGTCATCTCGTCTGATCTTATACCACAATGCACCGCATACCGGGCATGCGTTTAGATCCTTGTACACACCGCGGTAGAGGATGCAGTCATTAGGGCATGCATGTATCTTCTGCACCTCCAATCCTAGAGGGCATACGACCTTCTTTGCTGCGTATGTACTGTCGGGCAATTCGTTATCCTTTGGAAGCTTCTTCTTCAATATTTTCAATATCTTCTCAAATCCTTTGTCAGGCACAGCATTCTCTGCCTTCCACTACAACAATTCCAGTACGGTACCGAGCTTTGTGTTGCCATCTTCGCAATTGGGGTACAACCCTTTTTTGTGATCCTCTAACATGCGATCGAACTTCAGCTTCTCCTTTTGACTTTCGCATTGCGTCCTTGCATCGACAATGACCCAGCGGAGATCATCATCATCGGGCACTGGTTCCTCTTGATCTTCAGCAGCTTCCTCCGTTGCAGCATCATTGGGCACATCGTCTGGTTCCTCTTGATCTTCAGCAGCTTCCCCCGTTGCAGCATCACCGTATTCAGGGGGCACACAGTTGTCATCGTCCTCTTCTTCTTCGCCGTCTTCCATCATAAACCCTATTTTTCCGTGCCTCGTCCAAACATTATAGTGTGGCATGAAACCCTTGTAAAGCAGGTGGGTGTGAAGGATTTTCCGGTCAGAGTAAGACTTCGTATTCCCACATGTAGGGCATGGACAACACATAAAACCATTCTGCTTGTTTGCCTCAGCCACTTCGAGAAAATCATGCACGCCCTTAATGTACTCGGAGGTGTGTCTGTCACCGTACATCCATTGCCGGTTCATCTGCGTGCATTATATATAATTAAGTGTGTCAAAAACCATTACAGAACATCATGAATAGATAATTAAGTGACCAAATTAATAGAACACTAGTACAAAACAGGGCTTTCGTCACAGGGCAATTTTCACATTAGTCCCGGTTCAGTCACGAACCGGGACTAATGTGAGCATTGGTCCCGGTTCGTGCGGCTAAGGCATTAGTCCCGGTTCACCTGGGCCCTTTAGTCCCGGTTGGTGCCACGAACCCGGACTAAAGGGTGCGATGCCCATTAGTACCGGTTGGTGGCACCAACCGGGACTAAAGGTCTAACCTTTAGTACCGGTTGGTGCCACCAACCGGTACTAATGGGCTTTGAGGCATTAGTACCGGTTCATGGCACGAACCGGTACTAAAGGGCCCATTTTCAAACTCTACCCCTCCCCCCCCTGTGGACCGCCTTTTCAGTTTTAGAAAAAACAAAAGAAAATGATGGAAATGTCAAAAAAATAAAATAAAATAAGTTTCCCATGTGATATGTGGTCTAGTTGTTGGGAAAAATTAACAAATATGAATTTCGACTTTATTTGCAAAATCTCTCTGGAATTTCTTAAAATGGGCATAACTTTTGCATACGAACTCGGATGAAAAAGTTTTTTATATGAAAAATCATCTACTCGAAAAGTTACATCCGAATTTAACCGGGGGAACCCCGTTAAACATTTTCAAAATCCTCAAAAACCTAACAGAAAAAAAGATACGGGGCTTTTAAGATCTGGAGAGGCAAAAAAATTCAAAAAAATTCAAATTGTGGTCAAACTGTGGTCAAACAATGGTCAAACTAATTATTCTAGAATATTAGTGTTACTAAATAATTATTTCAGTTTTTTTGAATTTTGGTCAAATCTGGTCAAACTGTGGTCAAACAATGGTCAAACTAATTATTCTAGAAATATTAGTGTTAGTAAATAATTATTGTTTTTTAAAACAATAGTTTCAAACTCAAACAGTGAAATGTGTCACTTCATGCTCAAGCTAAATTCCTGAGGGTTAATAGAATTGACATCTTACTATTGTCAGGAAAACAACAAGTGCAGACTTGGAAACGAGGGAGAATAGAACCCGGAAGTTAAGCGTGCTCAGGCTGGAGTAGTGAGAGGATGGGTGACCGTCCGGGAAGTTAGATGATTTGGAATGATGAGGGGTGATTAGAGATTAGAGGATAAATTGAGCAGTGATGAGGGGTGGTGATTAGAGATTAGAGGTTAAAATAATTCAGAAATTTGAAAAAAAAAATTAAAAAAAATTCGCAAAAAAAATTTCAAAAAAAAATCATAAAATTTCCTTTAGTCCCGGTTGGTAGGTGGAGCTCCAGGGTGCGTCCACGTGGACGGCCTTTAGTCCCGGTTCGTGTAAGAACCGGGACTAAAGGGGAGAGGCATTAGTAACGACCCTTTAGTCCCGGTTCAAAAATCGGGACTAAAGGCCCTTACCAACCGGGACAAAAGCCCCCTTTTTCTACTAGTGGAAGTTCATCATCACATTAAAACCAAAGTACATACATAGTTCTCATCTAACAACATATAGCTCTCCAGAGCATCTAATTAATTAAACCATACATTGAAACTATGTAAAACATTTCAATGCGAAAACAAATGCGATCATAATCGCAACCAAGGTAACAATTGATCCAACGACATAATGATACCAAGCCTCGGTATGAATGGCATATTTTCTAATCTTTGTAATCTTCAAGCGCATTGCATCCATCTTGATCTTGTGATCATCGACGACATCCGCAACATGCAACTCCAATATCATCTTCTCCTCCTCAATTTTTTTTATTTTTTCCTTCAAGTAATTGTTTTCTTATTCAACTAAATTTAACCTCTCGACAATAGGGTCGGTTGGACTTTCCGGTTCAACCACCTCCTAGATAAATAAAATCTATGTCACGTTGGTCGACATAATTGTCATAAACAATAAATGAACCAAATAGTTATAAAAAGATAATATATACCACATCCGAATCATAGACAGGACGAGGGCCGACGGGGGCGGATACCAAAACCATCGCACTATATAATAAGAAGGAATAATAAAGGTAACAAAATTAGACAAGTATCTATCTGAAGTAAGAATTTTTTTCTTTCGAAAGAAGATAAGAACAAGAGGCTCACCATAGTGGTGCTGGCGACGAGATCGGCGCGGGCGATCGACGGCGGTGAAGACGGGGACGGGACGTGACGGACCGCTAAACCTAGACAAATCTCGGGGAAAATGGAGCTCGGAGGTCGAGTTTCGAGAGGAGAAAGATTAAATAGTGTGGCTCAGACATTTCATCGAACACCTCATGTGCATAGGAGGTGAGCTAGAGTACCCAAATGCCCTCCCCTCGACGGCCAGAAAAAATGAGCACTGTGGAGTGCTCTGCTGCGGCGATGGGGTATATATAGGCAGCTCATTTGTCCCGGTTCGTGGCTAGAACCGGTACTAAATCCGGGCATTCTGTCCCGGTTCATGCCAAGAACCGGGACCAATGGTTGTGGGCCAGGAGCGAGGCCCATTAGTCCCGGTTCGTGCCTCAAACCGGGACAAATGGTTCCATACGAACCGGGACCAATGCCCACGAGGCCCCGGCCGGCCCCCTGGGCTCACGAACCGGGACGAATGCCCCCATGGGTCCCGGTTCGTGACTGAACCGGGACTAATGGGCTTGCCATGCCCGAACGAAAGCTCTGTTTTCTACTAGTGCTACACATAGCAATACATGTACTAGTGTCAGATAGTGTCAGCTTTTACAGAAGAGAGAGAGAGAGTTAGAGTGAAGACAACGGTGCATGCATGCATTCACTCACGCCATACATATGACATGCATTTTATTTTTATCCTCATATTTTTAATGACTCATATCTTTTGAACCAAATGTCCATTATTGAAACTTTTTGTATATTTGAATTTGTGGTGACATGACCTTCATAACAAGATCAATTTCGGATATGTATTAAATATATTTTATTTTATATATTTCAATTATCTCCAAAATCACTTTCATAAAACACTAAATTGTTTCACTATTTCATAAAAGTTTTTTCTAATGTTTTGCTCATTTTCACAAACTGGAATATGGAACTCACAAAGATACTGATATATTTGATGTAGTAGTAAATTCAACACAACGAAACAAACCAAGTTCTCATATTTCAAATAACTAATTTCACATATTTTGGTGCGGGAAATAAGCACCTTGACAAACACACTGAAAAATTGAGTGAAATATGTGGACAACAACTTAGATGGTTTGAAATAGTCAATTTCACATATTTTAAATAACCTATTTCACTAATTTTTTATTTTTATATTTCAATTATCTTTTAAATCGCTTTTATAAAACATAAGATTGATCCGCTATTTCATAAAAGCGTTATTGACTGTTTCGCTAATATCAATTAAAAAACCATTTCACTCGTTTCAAAAATAGATTTCACACATTTCATAAAACACATTACTCTCATTTGCAAATAGCAATTTCACTGCAAATTTACGAAATATATTGAAATGTATTCCGCTCATTAAAACTATTAGTTTCAAACACTGAAAAATTAGTTTCGCAGCAAAATTTGGTTTTTTTATTTCACTTTTATTCAAATAACTTATTTCACTCATTTCAGAAAACACACTGCACTCATTTCCGAAATATAGATTTCACCCATTCACTAGTTTCAAAAAACACATTACACTCATTTTCAGAAAATGTATTACACTCATGTCACTAGTTTCCAAAATAAGTATTTCACAAATTTGAAACAACGCATTTCACTGATTTGGAAAACTGATTTCACTCATTTCGATAATTGATTTCAATCATTTCGAAAAATTTAATTTGTTATGAGTGAAATTAATATTTTGATATGACTGAAATAGAAAAATTAAACTAGTTTAAATATATTCAGGATTGGTCTCATTCTAAACATCTTATGTTCAAGAATTTGAATATATGAAAATTTTAAATAATAGAACAATGCTGTAAAAAATATTGGCCATCTAAAAATGTAAACAAAAATAAAATGCATGGACTTGTTTGAGAGAGAGGAGAGATGCTCCATGCATGCGTACATCTCACTGTAAAAAGTACTGCCACTCCTGACATGGGCCCTATTAATCTCACATTGATTTGACTATATATAAAAGATTAACTGTCACAATACATGATTATACATATGAATGGGCCCGGCTTAAAACACATCACAAAGCTGAACGGTAGATGGTTAGCCGGTAGCTCCCAGCACCGGTAAAAGAGACTTTGCGGGGCACGAATGGAGAAGGCAAACGGTAGCTCAGATTCCAATCGACCATGGCGTCGAGGAACGGCACCGGGACGAAGAGGCGACGGCGGCGTCCGCGGCTGCGGTGGTTGCCGCCTTGGCGGCGGCGGAAGGAGTTCGCCGTGGTTACCTTCATGGGTTGAGGGAGAAGCAGGAGCTCGCTGCCGTGGCGTGACCCTCCACCCGACGCACGCGTCCGAGGTTTCCCCTGTCGCACTCTCATTTCCATAGTCAAATTTCCCCGACGGAGACTTCAAAACTCAACACCTAGCTAGCAACGAATTATTCCTTGCGCAGACACATTTACTCGTCACGTCGTTGAAGACTTCAAAAGTCAAATGTCGTCGAGGACTTGTTCACGCAGACACATACTCACTACTCTTGCTCGCATTGTCCAATTTTGACTTGGCCGGAAGAAAAATCCCCAACTACAAAGTCCACTCCCTGCAACAGCCAGCCCAATTGTTCTCAAGAACTATGTAGTAGTAGTTTCCTTCTTCGCAGGAAGATGAAGCAGGCCGGCACGCCGTGCATTCCAGTTTTCATCCTCCTGTTCTTCGTCAGTCCATTCTGCAGATCCGATGACCGGCTGTGGCCTGCAAAACCGCTCTCCGCCGGCGACACCATCGTCTCCAAGGGCGGGGACTTTGCGCTCGGCTTCTTCTCCCCGGACAGCTCCAACACGAGCCTGTACCTTGGCATATGGTACCACAACATGGCTGGTCGCACCGTCGTATGGACCGCCAACCGCGACGATCCAATCCCCGCCGCTTCATCTCCAACGCTCGCCATCACCAACAGTTCCGACCTGGTGTTGTCCGACTCCCAAGGTCACACTCCTTGGGCCGTGAAGAGCGACATCAAGGGCAGCATGGGAGTTACTGCGGTGCTTCTTGACACGGGGAATTTTGTCGTCCAGTCACCAAATGACACATCCATTTGGCAGACCTTTGATCACCCTACGGACACGCTCCTCCCAGGTAGGACCATGTTGAGCAAGAAGGGCCATGTCGTTTGGCGCCTGATTGCTTCTAAGGGCCTCAATGACCTGTCAACTGGAGTCTTTTCTATGAGCCTTGATCCTAGCTCGGACCTTCAGTTTTTCATTTGGAACGGGGCTAGGCCCTATCGCCGCCGCATCTTCAACGGTGAGATGGCGGTTGGCACATTATACCAGAACACTGTCTTGTATGAAGCCATTATCAGGACAAGGGATGGGTTCTATTATGATTTTAGAGTTTCTGGTGCCTCGCAGTACGCACATCTTACGCTCGACTACATGGGTGTGTTGACTCTGAGCTTGAACAACCGCTCGTCATGGAGAACCATCACCGCACCCCCCGCTAGCTGCAACATCTACGCTTCGTGTGGCCCGTTCGGCTATTGTGACTACACGGCGGCTGTCCCGACATGTAGTTGCCTTGATGGGTTTGAGCCCTCTGGTCCTAACTTTTCAAGCGGATGTAGAAGAATCCAAGACCTGAAATGCAGCAAGCAAAATCATTTCGTGACCTTACCTAGGATGATGCTCCCCGACAAATTTTTACGTGTCCACAACAGAAGCTTCGGCGACTGCATGACTGAGTGCAGCAACAATTGCTTGTGTACAGCCTATGCTTATGCCAACTATAGCACTAATGATGCTACGGCCGACCAGTCAAGGTGCTTGGTTTGGACAGGGGAGCTTATCGACACAGGAAAGTTTAGCGAGTATGGCGAGAACCTGTACCTCCGGCTTGCCAACTCTCCTGGTATGCACCAACCGATTCTAGGCTTCTAGCCTAAACACTAACATTTAATCATGGGGCATCTACTAAGTTTATGAAGTTAACAGTATAGCAGTAATGGACAAATACTGTTTTTTGCATCTAACTACTTTGGTGTAAGCATAATCGATAGATCTATGACTATTCTATTGAGCCATAATGCAACATTAGACCTCTTTTTACAATAAGCCTAGCAGTAATTCTAGAGGGTTATGTATGTGTAGCACTTTTATTCGACCCATGGTTCACTCATGGCTGTAAATTAGCGATTTGCTAAACTTACACAGTATTCATTTTGCAGTTCAAAAGAATAACAAATTGGTAAAGATTTTACTCCCAACCATGGCATGCGTGCTGATACTTGCATGTACAGCCCTTGTCAGCATATGCAAATACAAAGGTAGACTGAAAAAGGACCCTTATTTTCAAAATTCTACTTCTTTTTACGAGTGTTAATAATAAAAGTATTAATCTTTAGCAGGCACACGGAAGAAGAAGGAAATACACAATGGACCGATGCTAGGATACCTTAGCTCGTTCAGTGAAATGGGCGGTGAACATGTGGAGTTTCCTTTTTTTAGCTTCGAAGATATTGCTGCTGCAACGGATAATTTCTCTGAATTTAACCAAATTGGAAGCGGAGGTTTTGGTAAAGTTTACAAGGTAGCAGAAAGCCTTGCCTCCTCAGTTGTAGTAGCACGTTCTCTGTTTTTGAAGAATAATTTTATTTGTGGAAACGATTGCTTTCATTGTTTAATAGTTCAGGATGATACAAAACATGTAGGGAATGTTGCAAGGTGACAAAGAAGTTGCTATCAAAAGGCTTAGTAAGGGCTCTGCTCAAGGGATAGAGGAGTTCAAAAATGAAATAATTCTGATTGCGAAATTGCAACACAGAAATCTTGTTAGACTTCTTGGTTGCTGTATTTATGGAGATGAGAGGTTACTTATCTATGAATACTTACCTAACAAAAGCTTGGATACATTCCTTTTTGGTATGTTCAAACTTCTGATGCATATCACAAGTTTTTGATTAACCAAAAGAAAATCACTCATTACTGATGATATATTTCATTTATTATTCATCTTCGCAGACGATACAAGACAACATGAGCTTGATTGGTCCATACGCTTCAAAATAATTAAAGGGGTAGCGAGAGGGCTTCTTTACCTCCACCAAGATTCAAGATTAACTATAATTCACAGAGATCTCAAACCAAGCAACATCTTGATGGATTCTGAAATGACTCCCAAAATATCAGACTTCGGTATGGCGAGGATCTTTGGTGGAAACAAACAAGAGGCAAGCACTACCCGGGTTGTGGGGACATAGTAAGTAATTCAATGCACTAGCTATGTCTCAAGGTTCCAATTTCTACCTTCTAGTTTATCCCAAATTATGCACCTCACTGAATTGTCTAAAACAGTGGTTACATGTCGCCTGAATATGTGATGGGAGGTGCTTTTTCTGTAAAATCGGACACCTATAGCTTCGGTGTTCTTCTCTTGGAGATTGTAAGTGGCTTGAAGATCACCTCGCCGCAACTCGTAATGAACTTTGTCGGCCTTACAGCTTATGTAAGCATGGATAAATGCGTAGAATCTGAATATATCAAACATAGTAAGTTGATCATAAGTTGTTTCTATTGGCTTAGGCATGGAGACTGTGGGTGGATGGAAAAGCAACAGAACTGGTGCACTCTTCGGTTATTGAGAGTTGTTCACTTGATGAAGTTCTACGGTGTATCCATGTCGGACTCCTGTGCGTTCAAGACTGTCCGAATGATAGGCCACTCATGGCATCAGTTACTTTTATGTTGGAGAATGAAAGTGCACTGCTCCCAGCACCAAAGCAGCCTGCATATTTTCCTCTACGAAGTCTCGAACCAGGAAAAATAAGGGGAAATTCTATGAATTTAGTGAGTATCACAACACTTGATGGGCGTTAGATGAGAAGCCGTACACTTTACCAGAAGCTGATACTTTATGATGTACAAATATGTGGAGTGCAAAAAACATTTAGTAGGTTGTTGTGTCATAGTGAAAAGGCTGTGAATTGGGAACTGACAAGGAATGTAGGCACTGTATCAGTATGTTAACAACTTAAATTGCAGCAGATATCATGCTCATGAACAAATCACCTGGTACACTGGTCTCTTTCTACATCTAACTCGGATTATCATTGTAGATGGAGACTATTTGCTTATCTCTCTTCTTAGTATGTAATGTTAGCCTAAAAGTTCCACAAATCAATCAAATTGAGAACACTATTATTAAGCTGCACTTTTGTCTGCTTGACAGATACATGCCTTTAGTCTTGTATTATGAACATGAAGTTGTCTTTACCCATATGAATGTTGGTCATGGTAAATGTAACCTGCTACATAATCTCCTTGTTGCCTTGATTTTGAGTTTTTGACATGTATTCCTGATGCCCTTTTTTCCTTTATAAAGAAGGTACTGTTTTCACATCTCCTATATCACTAACAACACGTTTGGCTCCTGTCATTTGACTCGGAATTCCGACCCTAACTTGTTTGGCTGCCATGGATTTAGACACAGGATTTCATTTGACAATTCCAGCGAATGCAATTGAAACTGGACCGAAATCCCTTCTCAGACCCCCCCCCCCCCCCCCCCCCCCCCGTCTTTATGTAACTGAACAGAACGAAGAAAAGAAGATCCTCGAGCAATGAAAATCTTTCTTGGGTGGTGCTAATAATGCAAAGGTTCGGTTTTTATGTAACTTTGGCTAGATTGTGATCATTTGATGTTGTTATGAACCTTTGCCGTATTGCAAAGATTAGCTTTTTACAAAGTCTCATGTTGAAGTTCTATGCATTCGCATGGTTCAGTTAAATGCAAAACATTGCTATGTGTGAACAAACAAGCTGTCAATGTTGACGCTGGTACAGATTTATTCATCCTATTTATTACTAGCACAAAGGCTAGTTCGTTGGTGCTGGTACAGTCTCATGCTCATCTTGGTTCTGGTACAGATTTAACCTCAAAATCCTAGTGGCAGCCAAACATCAAATTTGGATTTGGAATCTAGATTCAGCCAAATGAAATGAAATCAGGGAAAGCCAAGTGAGCTGTAAGCTCCGTGGGGAAAATCGCCAGGGAGCTAAGAGCATCTCCAGCCGTGCCCCCAACAGGCCCTCCTCAGGCGAATTTTTAGCATCGGCGGGCGAAAATCGGCCCAGTCGCGCCCCCAGGAGTCAGGTTTTCACCGGGTTGAGGCGAAATAACAGCCGGCACACCCGAGCCGAACCCGACGCGCTGGGGGGCGCCGACACAAGCGAAAAGGGATGTGGGGCCGCTCCGTCGGCGAGAGGAGGGCCTTTTCCCGCCGTTTCTTCCCGCTCCCCCCGCTTCCCTCCCATTCTCTCAATTCCTCCCGCCATTCTCCTCCTCCTTCCCTCGCAGCCGGCCGCCATGCCGCCGACGAAGTACATGTTCCCCCGCGCCGCGACGGGTGCGTCTGGCGCCGTTGCCCAGCCGAAGAAGAGGAAGCTGAGGGCGCCGCCGTCCAAGCCCCCGGGCATGTCCAGCGCTGACTGGAGGGTTGAAGTTCAGCGCCGGGAGGCTGTCACCACCGACCAGCGGAATAGGGCCAACGCCAAGAAGGCCCAGGACAGCGCAGCGTGGATCGCGGCTGCGGCGGCGGCGGAGCGGTCGGCCGACCAAGCCACGGCGGCTCGCCTGGGGATGATGAACCCGCCCGGCGACCACGGCCCGTACGCGCCCTGGAGCCAGCAAAGCGTCGGTTCTCCGGCCGGCTTCTCGTCGTCGCCGCAACCCTGGGGCTGCACGCCGTCGCCGGGCTACGCCGACGATGACGCGCACGGCGGGTTCAACCCCAACATCACCTTCCCCCATGGTCACCCGGCCCAGCGCACGCCCTCGCTGTTGGGGAACATAGTAATTACAAAAAATTTCCTACGCACGCGCAAGATCATGGTGATGCATAGCAACAAGAGGGGAGAGTGTTGTCCACGTACCCTCGTAGACCGTAAGCAGAAGTGTTATGACAACACGGTTGATGTAGTCGTACGTCTTCACGATCGACAGATCCTAGTACCGAAAGTATGGCACCTCCGCGATCTGCACACGTTCGGCTCGGTGACGTCCCATGAACTCATGATCCAGCAGAGTGTCGAGGGAGACCTTCGCCTGCACGACGGCGTGATGATGAAGCTACCGGCGCAGGGCTTCGCCTAAGCACTGCAACGATATGACCGATGTGGATTATGGCGTGGGGGGGGGGGGGGGGGGGGGGCGCCGCACACGGCTAAGATCAACTTGTGTGTCTATGGGGTGCCCCCTCCCCCGTATATAAAGGAGTGGAGGAGGGGGAGGGCCGGCCCTCTACTATGGCGCGCCCTGGGGAGTCCTACTCCCACCGGGAGTAGGATTCCCCCCTTCCAAGTAGTAGGAGTAGGAGAGAAGGAAGGGGAGGGGAGAGGGAAGGAGGGGGGGGCCCACCCAATTCGGATTGGGCTAGGGGGCGCGCCCTCCACCTTTTCCCTTCCTCTCCTCTATTCCACTAAGGCCCAATAAGGCCCATATACTCCCCGGGGGGTTTCGGTAACCTCCCGGTACTCCGGTAGATGCCCGAACTCATCCGGAACCATTCCGATGTCCAAACATAGGCTTCCAATATATCGATCTTTATGTCTCGACCATTTCGAGACTCCTCGTCATGTCCGTGATCATATCCGGGACTCCGAACTACCTTCGGTACATCAAAACACATAAACTCATAATACCGATCGTCACCGAACGTTAAGCGTGCGGACCCTACGGGTTCGAGAATTATGTAGACATGACCGAGACACATCTCCGGTCAATAACCAATAGAGGAACCTGGATGCTCATATTGGTTCCTACATATTCTAAGAAGATCTTTATCGTTCAAACCGCATAACAACATACGTTGTTCCCTTTGTCATCGGTATGTTACTTGCCCGAGATTCGATCGTGGTATCTCAATACCTAGTTCAATCTCGTTACCGGCAAGTCTCTTTACTCGTTCCGTAATGCATCATCCCGCAACTAACTCATTAGTCACATCGCTTGCAAGGCTTATAGTGATGTGCATTACCGAGAGGGCCCAGAGATACCTCTCCGACAATCGAAGCGACAAATCCTAATCTCGATCTATGCCAACTCAACAAGTACCATCAGAGACACCTATAGAGCACCTTTATAATCACCCAGTTACGTTGTGACGTTTGGTAGCACACAAAGTGTTCCTCCGGTATTCGGGAGTTGCATAATCTCATAGTCATAGGAACATGTATAAGTCATGAAGAAAGCAATAGCAATATACTAAACGATCAAGTGCTAAGCTAACGGAATGGGTCAAGTCGATCACATCATTCTCTAATGACATGATCCCGTTAATCAAACGAAAACTCATGTCTATGGCTAGGAAACTTAACCATCTTTGATTCAACGAGCTAGTCAAGTAGAGGCATACTAGTGACACTCTGTTTGTCTATGTATTCACACATGTACTAAGTTCCCGGTTAATACAATTGTACCATAAATAATAAACATTTATCATGATATAATGAAATATAAATAACAACTTTATTATTGCCTCTAGGGCATATTTCCTTCAGTCTCCCACTTGCACTAGAGTCAACAATCTAGATTACACAGTAATGATTCTAACACCCCCATGGAGTCTTGGTGCTGATCATGTTTTGCTCGTGAGAGAGGCTTAGTCAACGGGTTTGCTACATTCAGATTCGTATGTATCTTGCAAATCTCTATGTCTCCCTCCTTGACTTGATCGCGGATGGAATTGAAGCGTCTCTTGATGTGCTTGGTTCTCTTGTGGAATCTGGATTCCTTTGCCAAGGCAATTGCACCAGTATTGCCACAAAAGATTTTCATTGGACCCGATGCACTAGGTATGACACCTAGATCGGATATGAACTCCTTCATTTGCTGCTTCCGAAGCAGCTATGTACTCCGCTTCACACGTAGATACCGCCACGACGCTTTGCTTAGAACTGCACCAACTGACAACTCCACCGTTTAATATAAACACGTATCCGGTTTGTGACATAGAGTCATCCGGATCAGTGTCGAAGCTTGCATCGACGTAACCATTTACGACGAGCTCTTTGTCACCTCCATAAACGAGAAACATATCCTTAGTCCTTTTCAGGTATTTCAGGATTTTCTTGACCGCTGTCCAGTGATCCACTCCTGGATTACTTTGGTACCTCCCTGCTAAACTGATAGCAAGGCACACATCAGGTCTGGTACACAGCATTGCATACATGATAGAGCCTATGGCTGAAGCATAGGGAACACCTTTCATTTTCTCTCTATCTTCTGAAGTGGTCGGGCATTGAGTCTGACTCAACTTCACACCTTGTAACACAGGCAAGAACCCTTTCTTTGCTTGATCCATTTTGAACTTTTTCAAAACTTCATCAAGTTATGTGCTTTGTGAAAGTCCACTTAAGCGTCTTGATCTATCTCTATAGATCTTGATGCCCAATATATAAGCAGCTTCACCGAGGTCTTTTATTGAAAAACTCTTGTTCAAGTATCCTTTTATGCCATCCAAAAATTCTATATCATTTCCAATCAACAATATGTCATCCACATATAATATTAGAAATGCTACAGAGCTCCCACTCACTTTCTTGTAAATACAGGCTTCTCCAAAAGTCTGTATAACCGTATGCTTTGATCACACTATCAAAACGTTTATTCCAACTCCGAGATGCTTGCACCAGTCCATAAATTGATCGCTGGAGCTTGCACACTTTGTTAGCATCCTTTGGATCGATAAAACCTTTAGGTTGCATCATATACAACTCTTCTTCCAGAAATCCATTCAGGAACGCAGTCTTTACATCCATTTGCCAAATTTCATAATCATAAAATGCAGCAATTGCTAACATGATTCGGACGGACTTCAGCATAGCTACGGGTGAGAAGGTCTCATCGTAGTCAACTCCTTGAACTTGTCGAAAATCTTTCGCAACAAGTCGAGATTTGTATACAGTAACATTACCGTCAGCGTCAGTCTTCTTCTTGAAGATCCATTTATTCTCGATGGCTTGCCGATCATCGGGCAAGTCAACCAAAGTCCACACTTTGTTCTCATACATGGATCCTATCTCAGATTTCATGGCCTCAAGCCATTTCGCGGAATCTGGGCTCATCATCGCTTCCTCATAGTTCGTAGGTTCGTCATGGTCAAGTAACATGACCTCTAGAACAGGATTACCGTACCACTCTGGTGCGGATCTTACTCTGGTTGACCTACGAGGTTCGGTAGTAACTTGATCTGACGTTATATGATCATCATCATTAGCTTCCTCACTAATTGGTGTAGGAGTCACAGGAACAGATTTCTGTGATGAACTACTCTCCAATAAGGGAGCAGGTACAGTTACCTCATCAAGTTCTACTTTCCTCCCACTCAGTTCTTTCGAGAGAAACTCCTTCTCTAGAAAGGATCCATTCTTAGCAACGAATGTCTTGCCTTCGGATCTGTGATAGAAGGTGTACCCAATAGTCTCCTTTGGGTATCCTATGAAGACACATTTCTCCGATTTGTGTTCGAGCTTATCAGGTTGAAGTTTTTCACATAAGCATCGCAGCCCCAAACTTTAAGAAACGACAACTTGGGTTTCTTGCCAAACCACAGTTCATAAGGTGTCGTCTCAACGGATTTAGATGGTGCCCTATTTAACGTGAATGCAGCCGTCTCTAAAGCATAACCCCAAAACGATAGCGGTAAATCAGTAAGAGACATCATGGATCGCACCATATCTAGTAAAGTACGATTACGACGTTCGGACACACCATTACGTTGTGGTGTTCCGGGTGGCGTGAGTTACGAAACTATTTCGCATTGTTTCAAATGAAGACCAAACTCGTAACTCAAATATTCTCCTCCACGATCAGATCGTAGAAACTTTATTTTCTTGTTACGATGATTTTCCACTTCACTCTGAAATTCTTTGAACTTTTCAAATGTTCCATACTTATGTTTCATCAAGTAGATATACCCATATCTGTTCAAATCATCTGTGAAGGTGAGAAAATAACGATACCCGCCGCGAGCCTCAACATTCATCGAACCACATACATCAGTATGTATGATCTCCAACAAATCTGTTGCTCGCTACATTGTTCCGGAGAACGGAGTTTTAGTCATCTTGCCCATAAGGCATGGTTCACAAGTACCAAGTGATTCATAATCAAGTGATTCCAAAAGTCCATCAGAATGGAGTTTCTTCATGCGCTTTACACCAATCTGACCTAAACGGCAGTGCCACAAATATGTTGCACTATCATTATCAACTCTGCATCTTTTGGCTTCAATATTATGAATATGTGTGTCACTACTATCGAGATTCAATAAGAATAGATCACTCTTCAAGGGTGCAGACCATAAAAGATATTACTCATATAAATAGAACAACCATTATTCTCTAATTTAAATGAATAACCGTTTTGCATCAAACAAGATCCAGATATGATGTTCATGCTTAACGCTGGCACCAAATAACAATTATTCAGGTCTAAAACTAATCCCGAAGGTAGATATAGAGGTAGCCTGCCGTCCGCGATCACATCGACTTTGGAACGATTTCCCACGCGCATCGTCACCTCGTCCTTAGCCAATCTTCGCTTAATCCGTAGTCCTTGTTTAGAGTTGCAAATATTAGCAACAGAACCAGTATCAAATACCCAGGTGCTACTGCGAGCATTAGTAAGGTACACATCAATAACATGTATATCACATATACCTTTGTTCACCTTGCCATCCTTCTTATCCGCCAAATACTTGGGGCATTTCCGCTTCCAGTGACCAGTCCCTTTGCAGTAGAAGCACTCAGTCTCAGGCTTAGGTCCAGACTTGGGCTTCTTCACTTGAGCAGCAACTTGCTTGCCATTCTTCTTGAAGTTCCCCTTCTTTCCTTTACCCTTTTTCTTGAAAGTGGTGGTCTTGTTGACCATCAACACTTGATGCTCCTTCTTGATTTCTACCTCCGCAGCCTTTAGCATTGCGAAGAGCTTGGGAATTGTCTTATCTATCCCTTGCATATTATAGTTCATCACGAAGCTCTTGTAGCTTGGTGGCAGTGATTGAAGAATTCTGCCAATGACACTATCATCAGGAAGATTAACTCCCAGTTGAATCAAGTGATCATTATACCCAGATATTTTGAGTATATGCTCACGACAGAACTATTCTCCTCCATCTTGCAGCTGTAGAACTTATTGGAGACTTCATATCTCTCAATCCGGGCATTTGCTTGAAATATTAACTTCAACTCCTGGAACATCTGATATGCTCCATGACGTTCAAAACATCGTTGAAGTCCCGGTTCTAAGCCGTAAAGCATGGCACACTGAACTATCGAGTAGTCATCAGCTTTGCTCTTGCCAGATGTTTATAACATCTGGCGTTGCTCCTGCAGCGGGTTTGGCACCTAGCGGTGCTTCCAGGACGTAATTCTTCTATGCAGCAATGATGATAATCCTCAAATTACGGACCCAGTCCGTGTAGTTGCTACCATCATCTTTCAACTTAGCTTTCTCTAGGAACGCTTTAAAATTCAACGGAACAACAGCATGGGCCATCTATCTACAACAACATAGACATTCAAAATACTATCAGGTACTAAGTTCATGATAAATTAAAGTTCAATTAATCAAATTACTAAAGAACTCCCACTTAGATAGACATCCCTCTAATCATCTAAGTGATCACATGATCCATATTAACTAAACCATGTCCGATCATCATGTGAGATGGAGTAGTTTTCAATGGTGAACATCACTATGTTGATCATATCTACTATATGATTCATGCTCGACCTTTCGGTCTCAGTGTTCCGAGGCCATATCTGCATATGCTAGGCTCGTCAAGTTTAACCCGAGTATTCTGCGTGTGCAAAACTGGCTTGCACCCGTTGTATGTGAACCTAGAGCTTATCACACCCGATCATCACGTGGTGTCTCGGCACGAGGAACTTTCGTAACGGTGCATACTCAGGGAGAACACTTGTACCTTGAAATTTAGTGAGAGATCATCTTATAATGCTATCGTCGAACTAAGCAAAATAAGATGCATAAAGGATAAACATCACATGCAATCAATATAAGTGATATGATATGGCCATCATCATCTTGTGCCTTTGATCTCCGTCTCCAAAGCACTGTCATGATCACCATCGTCACCGGCGCGACACCTTGATCTCCATCGTAGCATCGTTGTCGTCTCGCCAACTATTGCTTCTACGACTATCGCTACCGCTTAGTGATAAAGTAAAGAAATTACATGACGATTGCATTGCATACAATAAAGCGACAACCATATGGCTCCTGCCAGTTGCTGATAACTTCGTTACAAAACATGATCATCTCATACAATAAAATTTAGCATCATGTCTTGACCATATCACATCACAACATGCCCTGCAAAAACAACTTAGACGTCCTCTACTTTGTTGTTGCAAGTTTTACGTGGTTGCTACGGGCTGAGCAAGAACCGTTCTTACCTACACATCAAAACCATAACGATTTTTCGTCAAGTATGTGCTGTTTTAACCTTCAACAAGGACCGGGCGTAGCCACACTCGATTCAACTAAAGTTGGAGAAACTGACACCCGCGAGCCACTTGTGTGCGAAGCACATCAGTAGAACCAGTCTCGCGTAAGCGTACGCGTAATGTCGGTCCAGGCCGCTTCATCCAACAATACCGCCGAATCAAAGTATGACATGCTAGTAAGCAGTATGACTATTATCGCCCACAACTCACTTGTGTTCTACTCGTGCATATAACATCTACGCATAAACCTGGCTCAGATGCCACTATTGGGGAACGTAGTAATTTCAAAAAAATTCCTATGCACACGCAATATCATGGTGATGCATAGCTACGAGAGGGGAGAGTGTTGTCCACGTACCCTCGTATACCGTAAGCGGAAACGTTATGACAATGCGGTTGATGTTGTCGTACGTCTTCACGATCGACCGATCCTAGTACCGAAAGTACGACACCTCCGCGATCTGCACACGTTCGGCTCGGTGACGTCCCACAAACTCACGATCCAGCAGAGTGTCGAGGGAGAGCTTCGTCAGCACGACGGCGTGATGACGGTGATGATGAAGCTACCGGCGTAGGGCTTCGCCTAAGCACTGCAACGATATGACCGAGGTGGATTATGGTGGAGGGGGGCGCCGCACATAGCTAAGAGATCAATGATCAACTTGTGTGTCTATGGGGTGCCCCCTCCCCCGTATATAAAGGAGTGGAGGAGGGGGAGGGCCGGCCCTCTACTATGGCGCGCCCTGGGGAGTCCTACTCCCACCGGGAGTAGGATTCCCCTCTTCCAAGTAGTAGGAGTAGGAGAGAAGGGGAGGAGAGAGGGAAGGAAGGGGGGCCGGCCCTCCACGCAATTCGGATTGGGCTAGGGGCGCGCCCTCAACCTTTTCCCTTCCTCTCCTCTATTACACTAAGGCCCAATAAGGCCCATATACTCCCCGGGGGGTTCTGGTAACCTCCCGGTACTCCGGTAAATGCCCGAACTCATCCGGAACCATTCCGATGTCCAAACATAGGCTTCCAATATATCGATCTTTATGTCTCGACCATTTCGAGACTCCTCGTCATGTCCGTGATCATATCCGGGACTCCGAACTACCTTCGGTACATCAAAACACATAAACTCATAATACCGATCGTCACTGACCATTAAGCGTGCGGACCCTACGGGTTCGAGAATTATGTAGACATGACCGAGACACATCTCCGGTCAATAACTAATAGAGGAACCTGGATGCTCATATTGGTTCCTACATATTCTAAGAAGATCTTTATCGGTCAAACCGCATAACAACATACGTTGTTCCCTTTGTCATCGGTATGTTACTTGCCCGAGATTCGATCATCGGTATCTCAATACCTAGTTCAATCTCGTTACCGGCAAGTCTCTTTACTCGTTCCGTAATGCATCATCCCGCAACTAACTCATTAGTCATTTTGCTTGCAAGGCTTATAGTGATGTGCATTACCGAGAGGGCCCAGAGATACCTCTCCGACAATCGAAGCGACAAATCCTAATCTCGATCTATGCCAACTCAACAAGTACCATCAGAGACACCTATAGAGCACCTTTATAATCACCCAGTTACGTTGTGACGTTTGGTAGCACACAAAGTGTTCCTCCGGTATTCGGGAGTTGCATAATCTCATAATCATAGGAACATGTATAAGTCATGAAGAAAGCAATAGCAATATACTAAACGATCAAGTGCTAAGCTAACGGAATGGGTCAAGTCGATCACATCATTCTCTAATGACGTGATCCCGTTAATCAAACGAAAACTCATGTCTATGGCTAGGAAACTTCACCATTTTTGATTCAACGAGTAGTCAAGTAGAGGCATACTAGTGACACTCTGTTTGTCTATATATTCACACATGTACTAAGTTTCCGGTTAATACAATTCTGGCATAAATAATAAAATTTATCATGATATAAGGAAATATAAATAACAACTTTATTATTGCCTCTAGGGTATATTTCCTTCACTCGCCCGCCTTCACCAGCGTACAGTATCCCCCGTACAACTACTCCCCGCCTGCGTACGCATCCTCCCCGACACCCCATCTCCGTTGTGGCGTGCTGCGCTTCTCTCAAGCATCCACGTCGCATCTCGGCGACACTGACGCGAACGAAGCCGACATGGACGACATCATCACGGCTGGCTCGGCCGCCGCCGCCGCGTCCCCCGGTACTACCCAGGACAACATAGTGGACCTCAACGGCGACATGGATGACGAGCTCGAGTATGGCGAGGAGGAGCCAGAGCCGGACGAGGAAGAGGAGGAGGAACCGGCGCATGCTCCGGCGAGGAAACGGAAAAAGAAGAAGGGGGCGGCTAGGACCGGCGAGCCACGCATCAAGTGGGCGTCCAAGGAGGACGAGTGCCTCGCCGAAGCGTGGAAAGTCGTCTGCCTCGACCCGATCACCAGCACGAACTAGAGCATCGAGACGTATTGGGACCGTATCAAGGCCGAGTTCGACGAGCGCAAACTCGTCGACCCCTACTTCAAAGGCATGTACATGCAGCGCGGGGCGAAGGCAATGGCGAACCATTGGGGGCTCATCCAATTGGCGTGTAACAAATGGCATGGGATCGTCGAGGAGATCGCGGCTCGCCCAGAGAGCGGCACCAGCATCGAGGATCAGGTACGCCGACCTCTCCCTTTTTCTTTTCGCCGGGCGCGTGCCGCTCACTAATAGTTCCTCGGCGCAGCTAGTGCGGATGTTCAGCATGTTTCGGCAGGACAACAACGACCAAGATTTCAAGTACCTTCACGTCTTCAAACGGATCAAGAAGTGCGACAAGTGGGCGGATGTCCGGCGCACCCTCACCAAGGCCAAGGAGACCTACAAGCCGGACGCGCTGACGCCGGGCGCGGGCGACGGGCACCCGAAGGCAACAAAGGGGCCAAGAAGGGGAAACACGCCGACTCGGCAACGGCGCTAGTGCAGGAGTCCATTGAGCACTGCCTCGCTGACGCGTAGGCCCGGGCCGCCCTGCATGAAGAGAAGACCGAGGCGCGGTGGTCGGCGTTGATGACGAACAACGCCATCAAACTCGACCTGCTCCGGACCAACGTTGGCGCGAAGAAGAGGAACACCAACCTGGCTTTCCTGTTGGGCGGGACGGACATGCTCCAGAGCAACGACGAGCAGGTCAAGGCATGGTACTTGGCGGAGCGTGGCCTCATCCTGAACCAGCTGCCGTCAACGGCGCCGCCAACTCCCACGCCCACGCCGCCGCCGCCGCCAAGCCCGAGCGATGATGCCTCCACGATGCCCAGTAGCACAGACGCCACGCCGACGCCGCCCAGCACAGAAGCAGCTTCGACACTGCCAAGCCTGCGCACGCCGACTCCGCCGACGCAAGAGGCCGACCCCGCCATGTGATGCCTTGTCCATGCGTCCTTTTATTTGTACGATGAACTTTCCATCCGATCGCCTAACTGGGACGCAGATCGCCGGACTTGCAGCATTTTTTTGTGAGCGGGAATAACCAAGTTTGAATTTGCCGTGACTTGGGGGGCGGCGCCTGGGGGCGTGGCTGGGAGCTAGATCACCCCCATGGGCCAATGTAGCGTCGGCTCGCTCCCAGGCGACTCTTTTTCGGCACCCTGGGGGGGGCAACGGCTGGAGATGCTCTAACGAGGCTATCGATTTTGCTAGATGTGGACGTGTTGGTGAGGTGGGCGATTTGTGGGTCCTTTTGTCAGCGGTGAAGAGGTATGGGCCTGGGCTGTCGATGCGTAAGGGCCTCCCCTGGGAGGCTTTTTCTGGTCAACATCGGCGTGGCTGCTGGGCCGTAGGTGGTCGCTCGGCTGTCTACAGAGGTTCGCCGTCGGGCCGGCGTCTACCACGCCCTGCTGGTGAGGCTGCCGTTCGAGGGGGCAGGTCAGTGCATGCGCTCCTGTTGGTGGAGCTTCGGCGTCCCTGCCGGTGGCAGCTTTGGAGGGGGTCTCCTCGCCTGTGGGGTGTTGGATTTTGGTGGGGTTTCCCGGATGGCCTATGATAATCCCCTAGTGTAGGGAATCATCGTAGCAATTTCCAAAGGTGGAAGTGATAAGTATGGAGTGTCGAGCCCACAAGGAACTAAAGGTAAGATCAATATTCTCTCAAGCCCTATCTGCCACTGATACGACTCTACGTACACCGAACGTTTGCTTCCAACTAGAAACGAGAAATAAAACTACGTTGTGGGTATGAAGAGGATAACTTTGCATGATATCGGAGAGCAAACATATAAAAGTAGTTGCTGTTATCATAAAGTTAGAATATTACTAAATATTATAAATAGCGAGTGTGGAATAATGATGGATCGGTGTGCGGAATTGTCCTAGGCAATTATTAACAAGACCGGTAGTCGTCATTGCAATTTCATATGAGGGAGAGGCATAAGCTAACATACTTTCTCTACTTGGATCATATGCACTTATGATTGGAACTCTAGCAAGCATTCGCAACTACTAATGATCATTAAGGTAAAACCCAACCAAAGCATTAAAGCATCAAGTCCTCTTTATTCCCATACGCAACAACCCCCTTACTCGGGTTTGTGTTTCAGTCACTCACCAACCCACTATAAGCGAATCATGAACGTATTGCAACACCCTACAGCGGGAATCCCTCACGCTTGCGCGACACGGAGGGCAACATAGGACAGCACCAAAATAAAACATACAACTCGTACCAATCTAGATCATCAATCAACCCAAAGACAAAGGATATCTACTCAAAACATCATAGGATGGCAACACATCATTGGATCATAATATGTGGCATAAAGCACCATGTTCAAGTAGGGATTACAGCGGGGTGCGGGAGAGTGGACCGTGTAAAAGAGATGAGGATGGTGATGTTGATGAAGACGGTCACCGCGGCGATGATTCCCCTCTCAATGGCACTCCCGTGCCACCAAGAGAGAGGAGGAGAGGTTCTCCCCCTTGTGCTTCCTCCTCCATGGCCTCCCCCCTAGATGGGGAAAGGTTCTCCCTCTGATCCTTGGCCTTCATGGCAATGATGGCCTCTCCGGGATACTCCTCCATGGCCACCGGTAATGATGGCCCCTTCCGGCAGGGTGCCGGAGAGGGCCTAGATTGATTTCTCGTGGCTACAGAGGCTTGCGATGGCGGAACTTCCGATCTAGGTTAATGTTCCGAGGTTTCTGTATTTATAGGAATTTTTGGCGTCGGTCTCACGTCAAGGAGGTGCCCGAGGCGTCCACGAGGCAGGCCCACGCGCCTGCGGGGGGGGGGGGGGGCACCCTCGTGGACGCCCCGGGACTCTCCTGGCCCAACTCTTCTACTTCGGGGTCTTCCTTTTCTGTAAAACTCAAAAACAAGGAAAAAACAGAAACTGGCACTGGGCACTAGGTTAATAGGTTAGTCCCAAAAATCATATAAAATAGCATATAAATGCATATAAAACATCCAAGGTTGATAATAATACTTCATAAATTATAGATACGTTGGAGACGTATCAGCATCCCCAAGCTTAATTCCTGCTCGTCCTCGAGTAGGTAAATGATAAAAGATATAATTTATGAAGTGTGAATGCTAGCAAGTGCATAAGTTTCATCAATAATAGTTTCGAACACTTTTTATAGCATCATTATATATCATAACAGTAGCTCATCTTCATAAAACTTTTCATGATCGAGTAACAAGCTATTCACATGTTAAATTATAGATCATAAACTTTCTTGAAACTAACAAAATATATTCTCAGTCATCAAACAATTGCAATTCATCTTATTTTCAGGAAGGGTCTATGTCAGAGCTTTGATTTAGCAAACTCCACATACTCAACTATCATTTAACCTTTCATAATTGCTAACACTCACGTGATATTTATGGGTTCAAAGTTTTAATCGGACACAGAGAAAGATAGGGGCTTATAGATTCGCCTCCCAACCTTTTACCTCAAGGGTAATGTCAACAATAATAGTTCATGATAACTTACATCCAATTGGATATATATATATATATATATATATATATATATATATATATATATATATATATATATATATATATATATATATATATATATATATTAGGATCTTTCCAACACAATGTGCTTGCCAAAGGATAAAATGTAAAAAGGAAAGGTGAAGATCACCATGACTCTTGCATAAGGTAGAAGATAAAAGTAAAAGATAGGCTCTTCGCAGAGGGAAGCAGAGGTTGTCATGCGCTTTTATGGTTGTATGCACAAAATCTTAATGCAAAAGAACGTCACTTTATATTGCCACTTGTGATATGGACCTTTATTATGCAGTCCGTCGCTTTTATTTCTTCCACATCACAAGATCGTATAAAGCTTATTTTCTCCACATTAATAGATCATACATATTTAGAGGGCAATTTTTATTGCATGCACCAATGACAACTTACTTGAAGGATCTTACTCAATCCATAGGTAGGTATGGTGGACTATCATGGCAAAACTAGTTTAAGGAATGTTTGGAAGCACAAGTAGTATCTCTACTTGGTGCAAAGAATTTGGCTATCATTAGGGGGAAAAGCAAGCTCAACATGTTGGATGATCCAAGACAATATACTTTATTTCGGATACAAGAAAACAAAACCCATTACGTTGTCTTCCTTGTCCGACATCAACCTTTTAGCATGTCATATTTTAATGAGTGCTCACAATTACAAATTATGTCCAAGATAGTATATTTATATGTGAAGTCTCTCTTCCTTCAATATTCTTTCATGAATTGTTCAAGTGACCAATTCTACGTTTGCTAACTTCCAATAAGTTTACTACCTATACTTATTCTATGTGAAGTCATTACTCCCCAAGGTATAAGCATATGAAACATATATAAATTCAGGTTTATGATATTTCAATTATTCAACCATTTACTCATAGGATATACGTGAAGCACGCGAGTAAATGACAAACTACTCCAAAAGATAATAGTGAAGGACACTGAGTAGTCAAACAATTAACTAGACATGGAGGATTCTTTTTCATTTGATAATTCAGATCCCATGATTTTATTCAAACAGCAAGTAAAAATTGAAAATACGCTCCAAGCAAAACACATATCATGTGACGAATAAAAATATAGCTCCGAGTAAGGTATACCGATAGTTTTGAAGATGAAAGAGGGGATGCCTTCCGGGGCATCCCCAAGCTTAGGCGCTTGAGTCTTCCTTGAATATTAACTTGGGGTGCTTTGGGCATCCCCAAGCTTAGGGTCTTTCCACTCCTTATTCTCCTCATATCGATATCTCACCCAAAGCTTGAAAACTTCAATCACACAAAACTTAACGGAACTTCGTGAGATAGGTTAGTATGATAAAGAGTGAACCATTCACTTTGGTACTGTCAAAGACAAGTTTCATAATTGTTCTCACACAATGCCTACTGTACCGTATCATTTCTACAATTTATATTGAGAAATATAAGCCATAGAAACTAGAAAACAAGCAAACTATGCAATGAAAACAGAATCTGTCAGAAACAGAACAGTCTGTAATGATTTGAACAGCAACCATACTTATGCTACTCCAAAAATTATGAAATAAATTGGTGGGCGTGAGGAATTTGTCTATTAATCTTCTGAAAAAAGAATCAACTCAAAAGCACTCTTCTGTAAAAAATGACAGCAAATCTCGTGAGCGCAAAGTTTCTGTTTTTTACAGCAAGATCACATTAACTTTCACCCAAGTCTTCCCAAAGGTCTTACTTGGTACTTTATTGAAAAAAAGCTATAAAACATGATTAATACAGTATATTAATCATGTAAACACACAAAAACATAAAGGGTAAATATTGGGTTGTCTCCCAACAAGCGCTTTTCTTTAATGCCTTTTAGCTAGGCATGATGATTTCAATGATGCTCACATAAAAGATAAGAATTGAAACATAAAGAGAGCATCATGAAGAATATGACTAGCACATTGAAATCTAACCCAATTCCTATGCCTAGGTATTTTGTGAGCACATAATTTATAGGAACAAGAATCAACTAGCATAGGAAGGCAAAACAAGTATAACTTCAAAACTTTAAGCACATAGAGAGGAAACTTAATATTATTGCAACTCCTACAAGCATATATTCCTCCCTCATAATAACTTTCAGTAGAATCATGAATGAATTTAACAATATAACCATCACATAAAGCATTCTTTTCATGATCTACAAGCATAGAAATTTTACTACTCTTCACATGAGCAAAATTCTTCTCATTCGGAATAGCGGGATCACTAATTCCTAAAGTTGACACTCTTCCAAACCCGCTTTAGATGATAGTATTATTCATACTCAAAAAGATATAAGTGAAGTTCATGGAGCATTCTACAATTAATATATACTAACCAATATCCAAGCTCAAACTATATAAGCGAAGCACACGAAACATTCTATAAAACCATACTCAAAAGATTTAAGTGAAGCACAGGTATCAATTCTATAAGGTCATACGTAAAAGATATAAGTGAAGCACGTGAAGTATTATATAAATTGATGAAGAGATATCTCATACTAGCATGGTTCTTAAAAAAAAGGAAAACACAAGGGACACAAATCATGTGAACAAAACAAAAACCGAGGTATACCGATAATTGTTGAAGAAGAAAGATGGGATGCCAACCGGGGCATCCCCAAGCTTAGATGCTTGAGTCTCCTTGAAATATTTACTTGGGGTGCCTTGGGCATCCGCAAGCTTCAACTCTTGCCTCTTTTTATTCTTCTCACATCGGTAACTCCTCGTTCTTCGAACACTTCATCCACAAAAACTTTGTGAGCTCTGTTAGTATAACAAAGCAAATCACTACTATAAGTACTGTTGCAAACCAATTCATATTTTGTTTTTGAATTATAGCTACAGTAATATAACTTTTCCATGGCTTAATCCACTGATAGAAATCGATAGTTTCATCAAAACAAGCAAGCAATGCATCAAAAACAGAATCTGTCTTAAACAAGACAGTCTGTTGTAATCTGGAAGTTTAGCAAACTTATGTAACTCCAAAAATTATGAAATAAATTTGAGAATTTGAAACATTTGTACAGAAGTAAGGTGCAAAAAGTTTCAGATCCATTTGACTTTCCAGTAAAAAATGTAAATTCATGCACTACAGCCAAAGTTTCTGTTTTTGTTCTGCACATAGTAAACAAGCAATCTAATCATCCTAAAACCAAAGCTTGGCACATTATTTTTATAATACAATGGATATATACAAGGGGATAATTATTTACAGAGAAACTTCCATGAAAAATTCTACATTGTTTCCGTGAGCATGAACACAAGTGCTCAAGGTCGACCCTCACGTCTTCAATGCATAACTTTCCAATCACTTCTCTTTTTGAAAAACTTTTTAGGCATGAGAGGCAAGTAATAATTTTTTTTGTATTTTCATTCTTTAATTTTTTTTGTATGTTTCACCCACAACTAAACAGAAACAAAAATGAAAAACAAAATCTACTTAGTGAAGAAAGCAAACAAGCTCACACGAGAATATCAACCCCACGCTATTGCTCCCCGGCAACGGCGCCAGAAAAGAGCTTGATAATCCCCAAGTGTAGGGAATCATCGTAGCAATTTCCAAAGGTGGAAGTGATAAGTATGGAGCGTCAAACCCACAAGGAGCTAAAGGTAAGATCAATATTCTCTCAAGCCCTATCTGCCACTGATACGACTCTACGTACACCGAACGTTTGCTTCCAACTAGAAATGAGAAATAAAACTATGTTGTGGGTATGAAGAGGATAACTTTGCATGATATTGGAGAGCTAAAGTATAAAAGTAGTTTCTGTTATCATAAAGTTAGAATATACTACTAAATATTTTAAATAGCGAGTGTGGAATAATGATGGATCGTTGTGCGGAATTGTCCTAGGCAATTATTAACAAGACCGGTAGTCGTCATTGTAATTTCATATGAGGGAGAGGCATAAGTTAACATACTTTTTCTACTTGGATCATATGCACTTATGATTGGAACTCTAGCAAGCATCCGCAACTACTAAAGATCATTAAGGTAAAACCCAACCATAGCATTAAAGCATCAAGTCCTCTTTATTCCCATACGCAACAACCCCCTTACTCGGGTTTGTGTTTCAGTCACTCACCAACCCACTATAAGCGAATCATGAACATATTGCAACACCCTACAGCGGGAATCCCTCACGCTTGCGCGACACGGAGGGCACCATAGGACAGCACCAAAATAAAACATACAACTCCTACCAATCTAGATCATCAATCAACCCAAAGACAAAGGATATCTACTCAAAACATCATAGGATAGCAACACATCATTGGATCATAATATGTGGCATAAAGCACCATGTTCAAGTAGGGATTACAGTGGGGTCCGGGAGAGTGGACCGCGTAAAAGAGATGAGGATGGTGATGATGATGGTGATGTTGATGAAGACGCTCACCGCGGCGATGATTCCCCTCTCAATGGCACTCCCGTGCCACCAAGAGAGAGGAGGAGAGGTTCTCCCCCTTGTGCTTCCTCCTCCATGGCCTCCCCCCTAGATGGGAAAAGGTTCTCCCTCTGATCCTTGGCCTTCATGGCAATGATGGCCTCTCCGGGATACTCCTCCATGGCCACCGGTGATGATGGCCCCCTCCGGCAGGGTGCCGGAGAGGGCCTAGATTGATTTCTCGTGGCTACAGAGGCTTGCGGCGGCGGAACTTCCGATCTAGGTTAATTTTCCGAGGTTTATGTCTTTATAGGAATTTTTGGCGTTGGTCTCACGTCAAGGAGGTGCCCGAGGCATCCACGAGGCAGGCCCACGCGCCTGGGGGGGTGGGCACGCCCCCACCCTCGTGGAAGCCCCGAGACTCTACTGGCCCAACTCTTTTACTCTGGGGTCTTCTTTTGGTGCATAAAAAATTGTCAAAAATTGGCACGTCAATTGGACTCCGCTTGATATTCCTTTTTTGTCAAACTCAAAACAAGGAAAAAACAGAAACTAGCACTGGGCACTAGGTTAATAGGTTAGTCCCAAAAATCATATAAAATATCATATAAATGCATATAAAACATACAAGGTTGATAATATAATAGCATGAATACTTCATAAATTATAGATACGTTGGAGACGTATCAGCCTCGCGTCGGCGAGCGCTGTGTTGGTGACGGGAGTCAATAATATGGAATCGTTTATGTGATCTCCTGTTAGCTTGCCCTCGAAATAGGCTTTCGCCCCGCTTTATAGATAAAACATACGTCCATACAACCAAGTCTCAACCATAGTCATAAAAGGAAACTGCTGGGGCCACAACACAAAAATGGCCAAACGAAAGAAGAAGAAACATAAAAAGGCCGCCAGGGCAAGCTACAAAGCAGACGAACGGTCGGAGAGCCGACGCGCAGAAGACAGCAGAGCGTCCAGATAGAGCTGAAGCCGGTCACCATCTCTCGGCCTAGCGAGCGGATGCCAGTGCTGCAAGAAGGCAAGAAATTTGAAGAACGAGTGAGAAGCACGCCGCGGGAATACCCGCTCAATCACCATCTTATTGCGAGTAGTCCAAAGAGTCCACATCATAGCCGCGAAGATAAGCCAGAATAGTCAGCGCTTACGGCCAACCTGAGTGGCCCTTACCTGCAGAAACTCTGCAAGGTCATGGGCCTCCCACTCCGGTCCGAGAGCCTCACGAACAAAGCACCAAAGTGCATGTGCTGCTACACACGAGAACAAAATGTGCGTTCCCGTTTCCGAGACGATTCAAAGGGGGCAAAGGCCATTGCCCGGACCATGGCGTTTCAGCAGCTCGGTCCTTGAAGGTAAACGATCTCTGAGAAGCTGCCACACAAAAATCTTGATCTTCAGGGCATCAGCGCCTTCCACAATGGGGATAACCACTTGAGAACTGATACGTCTCCAACGTATCTATAATTTTTTATTGTTCCATGCTAAATTATATTCTGTTTTGGATGATTAATGGGCTTTATTATACACTTTTATATTATTTTTGGGATTAACCTATTAACCGGAGGCCTAGCCCAAATTGCTGTTTTTTTGCCTATTTCAGTGTTTCGAAGGAAAAGGATATCGAACGGAGTCCAAAAGGAATGAAACCTTCGGGAACGTGATTTTCGGAACAAACGTGATCCAGAGGACTTGGAGTCCACGTAAAGCAATCAACGAGGAAAGAACGAGGTATGGGGGCACGCCCACCTCCCCCAGGTGCGCCCTCCACCCTCGTGGGGCCCATGGTGCTCTACCGACGTACTTCTTCCTCCTATATATACCCATATACCCTGGAAACATCAGACACGGTGCCAAAACCCTAATTCCACCGCCGCAACCTTCTGTACCCGTGAGATCCCATCTTGGGGCCTTCTCCGGCGCTCCGCCGGAGGGGCATTGATCACGGAGGGCTTCTACATCAACACCATAGCCTCTCCGATGATCTGTGAGAAGTTTACCTCAGACCTTCGGGTCCATAGTTATTAGCTAGATGGCTTCTTCTCTCTCTTTGGATCTCAATACAAAGTTCTCCTCAATCTTCTTGCAGATCTATTAGATGTAAATCTTCTTTTGCGATGTGTTTGTCGAGACCGATGAATTGTGGGTTTATGATCAAGTTTATCTATGAACAATATTTGAATCTCCTTTGAATTCTTTTATGTATGATTGGTTATCTTTGCAAGTCTCTTCGAATTATCAGTTTGGTTTGACCTACTAGATTGATCTTTCTTGCAATAGGAGAAGTGCTTAGCTTTGGGTTCAATCTTGCGGTGCTCGATCCCAGTGACAGAAAGGGAAATGACACGTATTGTATTGTTGCCATCGAGGATAAAAAGATGGGGTTTATGTCATATTGCATGAGTTTATCCCTCTACATCATGTCATCTTACTTAAAGCATTACTCTGTTCTTTTGAACTTAATACTCTAGATGCATGCTGGATAGCGGTCGATGTGTGGAGTAATAGTAGTAGAAATGCAGAATTGTTTCGGTCTACTTGTCGCGGACATGATGCCTATATACATGATCATACCTAGATATTCTCATAACTATGCTCAATTCTATCAATTACTCGAGAGTAATTCGTTTACCCACCGTAATACTTATGCTCTTGAGAGAAGCCACTAGTGAAACTTATGGCCCCCGGGTCTATTTTCCATCATATTAATCTCCCGACAACAAGCTATTTCTGGTGCCGTTTATTTTGCTTTCTTTACTTTTAGTCTTTATCATAAAAATACCAAAAATATTATCTTATCATCTCTATCAGATCTCACTCTCGTAAGTGACCGTGAAGGGATTGACAACCCCTTTATCGCATTGGTTGCGAGGTTCTTATTTGTTTGTGTAGGTGCGTGGGACTCGGGCATGGTCTCCTACTGGATTGATACCTTGGTTCTCAAAAACTGAGGGAAATACTTACGCTACTTTACTGCATCACCCTTTCCTCTTCAAGGGAAAACCAACACAGTGCTCAAGAGGTAGCAAGAAGGATTTCTGGCGCCGTTGCCGAGGAGTCTACGCACAAGTCAACATACCAAGTACCCATCACAAACTCTTATCCCTCGCATTACATTATTCGCCATTTGCCTCTCGTTTTCCTCTCCCCCACTTCACCCTTGCTGTTTTATTCGCCCTCTCTTTTTTCGTTCGCCTCTTTTTCGCTCTCTTCTTGTTCGCTCGTGTGTTGGATTGCTTGCTTGTCACTATGGCTCAAGATAATACTAAATTGTGTGACTTTACCAATACCAACAACAATGATTTTCTTAGCACTCTGATTGCTCCTCTTACCGATGCAGAATCTTGTGAAATTAATGCTGCTTTGTTGAATCTTGTCATGAAAGATCAATTCGCCGGCCTTCCTAGTGAAGATGTCGCTATCCATCTAAATAGCTTTGTTGATTTGTGTGATATGCAAAAGAAGAAAGATGTGGATAATGACATTGTTAAATTGAAGCTATTTCCTTTTTCGCTTAGAGATCGTGCTAAAACTTGGTTTTCGTCTTTGCCTAAAAATAGTTGATTCTTGGAATAAGTGCAAAGATGCTTTTATCTCTAAGTATTTTCCTCCCGCTAAGATCATCTCTCTTAGAAACGATATTATGAATTTTAAGCAACTTGATCATGAACATGTTGCACAAGCTTGGGAGAGAATGAAATTAATGATACACAATTGCCCTACACATGGTTTGAATCTTTGGATGATTATACAAAATTTTTATGCCGGATTGAATTTTGCTTCTAGAAATCTTTTAGATTCGGCCGCGGGAGGCACTTTTATGAAAATAACTTTAGGAGAAGCAACTAAACTCCTAGATAATATTATGGTTAATTATTCTCAATGGCACACCGAAAGATCTACTAGTAAAAAGGTGCATGCAATAGAAGAAATTAATGTTTTTGAGTGGAAAGATGGATGAACTTATGAAATTATTTGCTAATAAGAGTGTTTCTTCTGATCCTAATGATATGCCCTTGTCTACCTTGATTGAGAATAATAATGAATCTATGGATGTGAATTTTATTGGTAGGAATAATTTTCGTAAGAACGCGTATAGAGGAAACTTCAATCCTAGGCCGTTCCCTAGTAATTCCTCTAATAATTGTGGTAATTCCTACAACAACTCTTATGAAAATTTTAATAAGATTCCCTCTGAATTTGAGACTAGTGTTAAAGAATTTATGATTTTTCAAAAGAATTTCAATGCTTTGCTTGAAGAAAAATTGCTTAAAGTTGATAAATTGGCTAGGAACGTGGATAGAATTTCTCTTGATGTTGATTCTTTGAAACTTAGATCTATTCCACCTAAGCATGATATCAATGAGTCTCTCAAAGCTATGAGAATTTCCATTGATGAGTGCAAAGAAAGAACCGCTAGGATGCGTGCTAAGAAAGATTGCTTTGTAAAAGCATGTTCTTCTAATTTTTACGAGAATAAAGATGAAGATCTAAAAGTTATTGATGTGTCCCCTATTAAATCTTTGTTTTGCAATATGAATCTTGATAATGATGGGACTGGAGATGAGCCACCTTTACCTAGAAGGCGTTCCAAAAATTCGGAGTTTTTATATCTTGATGCAAAATTTGGTAAAAGTGGGATTGAAGAGGTCAAAACTTTAGATATCAATGAACCCACTATCTTGGATTTCAAGGAATTTAATTATGATAATTGCACTTTGATAGATTGTATTTCCTTGTTGCAATCCGTGCTAAATTCTCCTCATGCTTATAGTCCAAATAAAGCTTTTACTAAACATATCGTTGATGCTTTGATGCAATCTCATGAAGAAAAACTTGAGTTGGAAGTTTCTATCCCTAGAAAACTTTATGATGAATGGGAACCTACTATTAAATTAAAATTAAAGATCATTTATGCTATGCTTTGTGTGATTTGGGTGCTAGTGTTTCTACGATTCCAAAAACTTTATGTGATTTGCTAGGTTTCCGTGATTTTGATGATTGTTCTTTAAACTTACACCTTGTGGATTCCACTATTAAGAAACCTATGGGAAGAATTAATGATGTTCTTATTGTTGCAAATAGGAACTATGTGCCCGTAGATTTTATTGTTCTTGATATAGATTGTAATCCTTCATGTCCTATTATTCTTGGTAGACCTTTCCTTAGAACGATTGGTGCAATTATTGATATGAAGGAAGGGAATATGAGATTCCAATTTCCGTGAAGGAAAGGCATGGAACACTTCCATAGCAAGAAAATTAAATTGCCATATGAATCTATTATGAGATCCACTTATGGATTGCCTACCAAAGATGGCAATACCTAGATCTATCCTCGTTTTTATGCCTAGCTAGGGGCATTAAACGATAGCGCTTGTTGGGAGGCAACCCAATTTTATTTTTAGTTTTTTGCGTTTTTGCTTCTGTTTAGGAATAAATATTTGATCTAGCCTCTGGTTAGATTTTTTTTTGTGTTTTAATTAGTGTTTGTGCCAAATTAAACCTATAGGATCTTCTTGGATGATAGTTATTTGATCTTGCTGAAAATTCCAGAAACTTTCTGTTCACGAAAACAATTGTTAAAAATCACCAGAACGTGATAAAATACTGATTCCAATTGAAGCAGATCAATAAACAAATTATCTAGGTCGTCCAATTTTGGTAGATTTTTCTGAGTTCCATAAGTTTGCGTTAGTTACAGATTACTACAGACTGTTCTGTTTTTGACAGATTCTGTTTTTCGTGGGTTGTTTGCTTATTTTGATGAATCTATGGCTAGTAAAATAGTTCATAAACCATAGAGAAGTTGGAATACAGTAAGTTTAAAACCAATATAAATAAGGAATGAGTTCAATACAGTACCTTGAAGTGGTGTTTTCTTTTCTTTCGCTAACGGAGCTCCGAGATTTTCTGTTGAGTTTTGTGTTGTGAAGTTTTCGAGTTTTGGGTAAGGATTTGATGGATTATGGAACAAGGAGTGGAAAGAGCCTAAGCTTGGGGATTCCCAAGGCACCCCAAGGTAAATCTAAGGACACTAAAAAGCCAGAGCTTGGGGATGCCCCGGAAGGCATCCCCTCCTTCGTCTTCGTCCATCGGTAACTTTACTTGGAGCTATATTTTTATTCACCACATGATATGTGTTTTGCTTGGAGCGTCTTGTATGATTTGAGTCTTTTCTTTTTAGTTTACCACAATCATCTTTGCTGTACACACCTTTTTGAGAGAGACACACATGATTCGGAATTTATTAGAATACTCTATGTGCTTCACTTGTATCTTTTGAGCTATATAGTTTTTGCTCTAGTGCTTCACTTATATCTTTTAGAGCACGGTGGTGGATTTGTTTTATAGAAACTATTGTTCTCTCATGCTTCACTTATATTATTTTGAGAGTCCTACAAAACAGCATGGTAATTTACTTAAATTGGGAAATTAGTCCTAATATGCTAGGTATTCAAAATTAGTAAAAGCTTTCTTACGGGTGTGTTGAATACTAAGAAAAGTTTGATGCTTGATAATTGTTTTGAGATATGGAGGTAGTGATATTAAGGTTGTGCTAGTTGAGTAGTTGTGAATTTGAGAAATACTTGTGTTGTAGTTTGCAAGTCCCGTAGCATGCACGTATGGTAAACGTTGTGTAACAAATTTGAAAAATGAGGTGTTCTTTGATTGTCCTCCTTATGAGTGGCGGTCGGGGATGAGCGATGGTCTTTTCCTACTAATCTATCCCCCTAGGAGCATGAGCGTAGTGCTTGGTTTTTGATGACTTGTAGATTTTTGCAATAAGTATGTGAGTTATTTATGACTAATGTTGAGTCCATGGATTATACACACTCTTACCCTTCCATCATTGCTAGCCTCTTCGGTACCGTGCATTGCCCTTTCTCACCTTGAGAGTTGGTGCAAACTTCACCGGTGCATCCAAACCCCGTGATACGATACGCTCTATCACACATAAACCTCCTTATATCTTCCTCAAAACAGCCACCATACCTACCTATTATGGCATTTCCATAGCCATTCCGAGATATATTGCCATGCAACTTTCCACCGTTCCGTTTATCATGACACGTTCATCATTGTCATATTACCTTGCATGATCATGTAGTTGACATCGTATTTGTGGCAAAGCCACCATGCATATTATCATACATGTCACTCTTGATTCATTGCCCATCCCGGTACACCGTCGGAGGCATTCATGTAGAGTCATATTTTGTTCTAGTATCGAGTTGTAATCATTGAGTTGTAAATAAATAGAAGTGTGATGCTCATCATTCATAGAGCATTGTCCCAAAAAAAGAGAAAGGCCAAAAGAAGAAAAAAAAAGAAAGGCCCCAAAAAAAGAAAAAAGGGGCAATGCTACTATCCTTTTCCATACTTGTGCTTCAAAGTAGCACCATGATCCTTATGATAGATAGTCTCTTGTTTTGTCACTTTCATATACTAGTGGGAATTTTTCGTTATAGAACTTGGCTTGTATATTCCAGCAATGGGCTTCCTCAAATGCCCTAGGTCTTCGTGAGCAAGCAAGTTGGATGCACACCCACTTAGTTTCTTTTGTTGAGCTTTCATACATTTATAGCTCTAGTGCATCCGTTGCATGGCAGTCCCTACTCCTCACATTAACATCAATTGATGGGCATCTCCATAGCCCGTTGATTAGCCACGTTGATGTGAGACTTTCTCTTTTTTTGTCTTCTCCACATAACCCCCATCATTATATTCTATACCACCCATAGTGCTATATCCATGGCTCACGCTCATGTATTGCGTGAAAGTTGAGAAAAGTTTGAGATTGCTAAAGTATGAAACAATTGCTTGGCTTGTCATCGGGGTTGTGCATGATGAGAGCATTCTTGTGTGACGAAAATGGATCATGACCAAAATATATGATTTTGTAGGGATGAACTTTCTTTGGCCATGTTATTTTGAGAAGACATAATTGCTTAGTTAGTATGCTTGAAGTATTATTACTTTTATGTCAATATTAAACTTTTATCTTGAATCTTTCGGATCTGAATATTCATACCGCAGTTAAGAGAATTATATTGAAAATTATGCTAAGTAGCATTCCACATCAAAAATTCTGTTTTTATCATTTACCTACTCGAGGACGAGCAAGAATTAAGCTTGGGGATGCTTGATACGTCTCCAACGTATATATAATTTTTTATTGTTCCATGCTAAATTATATTCTGTTTTGGATGATTAATGGGCTTTATTATACACTTTTATATTATTTTTGGGACTAACCTATTAACTGGAGGCCTAGCCCAAATTGCTGTTTTTTTGCCTATTTTAGTGTTTCGAAGGAAAAGGATATCAAACGGAGTCCAAACGGAATGAAACCTTCGGGAACGTGATTTTCGGAACAAACGTGATCCAGAGGACTTGGAGTCTACGTAAATCAATCAACAAGGAGAGCACGAGGTAGGGGGCGCGCCCACCTCCCCCAGGCGCGCCCTCCACCCTCGCGGGCCCACGTTGCTCCACCGACGTACTTCTTCCTCCTATATATACCCATATACCTCGGAAACATCAGACACGGAGCCAAAACCCTAATTCCACCACCGCAACCTTCTGTACCCGTGAGATCCCATCTTGGGGCCTTCTCCGGCGCTCCGCCGGAGGGGCATTGATCACGGAGGGCTTCTACATCAACACCATAGCCTCTCAGATGATGTGTGAGTAGTTTACCTCAGACCTTCGGGTCCATAGTTATTAGCTAGATGGCTTCCTCTCTCTCTTTGGATCTCAATACAAAGTTCTCCTCGATCATCTTGGAGATTTATTTGATGTAAATCTTCTTTTGCGGTGTTTTTGTCGAGACCGATGAATTGTGGGTTTATGATCAAGTTTATCTATGAACAATATTTGAATCTCCTCTGAATTCTTTTATGTATGATTGGTTATCTTTGCAAGTCTCTTCGAATTATCAGTTTGGTTTGGCCTACTAGATTGATCTTTCTTGCAATAGGAGAAGTGCTTAGCTTTGGGTTCAATCTTGCGGTGCTCGATCCCAGTGACAGAAAGGAAACGACATGTATTGTATTGTTGCCATCGAGGATAAAAAGATGGGGTTTATATCATATTGCATGAGTTTATCCCTCTACATCATGTCATCTTACTTAAAGAATTACTCTGTTCTTTTGAACTTAATACTCTAGATGCATGCTGGATAGCGGTCGATGTGTGGAGTAATAGTAGTAGAAATGCAGAATCGTTTCGGTCTACTTGTCGCGGACATGATGCCTATATACATGATCATACCTAGATATTCTCATAACTATGCTCAATTCTATCAATTGCTCGACAGTAATTCGTTTACCCACCGTAATACTTATGCTCTTGAGAGAAGCCACTAGTGAAACTTATGGCCCCCGGGTCTATTTTCCATCATATTAATCTCCCGACAACAAGCTATTTCTGTCGCCGTTTATTTTGCTTTCTTTACTTTTAGTCTTTATCATAAAAATACCAAAATATTATCTTATCATCTCTATCAGATCTCACTCTCGTAAGTGACCGTGAAGGGATTGACAACCCATTTATCGCGTTGGTTGCGAAGTTCTTATTTGTTTGTGTAGGTGCGTGGGACTCGAGCGTGGTCTTCTACTGGATTGATACCTTGGTTAAAACTGAGGGAAATACTTACGCTACTTTACTACATCACCCTTTCCTCTTCAAGGGAAAACCAACGCAGTGCTCAAGAGGTAATAAGAACTGGTAGCCAGCATAGCGCCTGATAAGCGGAACTTATGGAGAATTCTCCCGAAGGAGAAAGACTCCAAGAAACAGTGTCAGGATCCTGGGACAAAGGAAGAGGTACTAGTTCCCTCAAGTTTGCCCATTCCTGCACCTCTGCTGGTCCGAATGAGCGGCAGAACGCAGTGTTCCATCCCTCATCCAAAGCAGCCGCAGAAACAAGAACAGCCGGGTCGTCACAAATCGCAAAGAGCCTCGGAAACCGCATGCGGAGAGGCTCCCCATCAAGCCAGGGGTCCAACCAAAATTGGGTCCCAGACCCATTACCAACCGAGAACCGCAAACCCAGCCTAATCTCATCCTTAATGGCCTGGACAGATTTCCAAAACTGGGACCTAGCCGAGTGCGAGCAAGCTAAGAGGGGCTGCTTGGACTCAATCAGTTGCAGCCACAAACCTCCATCTCCCCGCAAGATCTGCCAAACCCAACGAAGTATGAGCGCCACGTTCATACGGCGAGACGCAGGGATGCCCAACCCACCCTGTTTGCTCGCCCTCCATGGCCTCTGCATCATCCTCCACTGCTACCTCTTGAGCACTGCGTTGGTTTTCCCTTGAAGAGGAAAGGGTGATGCAGTAAAGCAGCATAAGTATTTTCCTCAGTTTTTGAGAACCAAGGTATCAATCCAGTAGGAGGCCACGCACGAGTCCCTCACACCTACACAAACAAATAAATCCTCGCAACCAACGCAATAAAGGGGTTGTCAATCCCTTCACGGTCACTTACGAGAGTGAGACCTGATAGATATGATAAGATAATATTTTTGGTATTTTTATGATAAAGATGCAAAGTAAGATAAAAGGCAATAAAAATAGCTAAGTGTTGGCAGATTAATATGATGGAAGATAGACCCGGGGGCCATAGGTTTCACTAGTGGCTTCTCTCGAGAGCATAAGTATTACGATGGGTGAACAAATTACTGTTGAGAAATTGACAAAATTGAGCATAGTTATGAGAATATCTAGGTATGATCATGTATATAGGCATCACGTCCGCGACAAGTAGACCGACTCCTGCCTGCATCTACTACTATTACTCCACACATCGACCGCTATCCAGCATGCATCTAGAGTATTAAGTTCATAAGAACAGAGTAACGCTTTAAGTAAGATGACATGATGTAGAGGGATAAACTCATGCAATATGATATAAACCCCATCTTGTTATCCTCGATGGCAACAATACAATACGTGCCTTGCTGCCCCTACTGTCACTGGGAAAGGACACCGCAAGATTGAACCCAAAGCTAAGCACTTCTCCCATTGCAAGAAAGATCAATCTAGTAGGCCAAACCAAACTGATAATTCAAAGAGACTTGCAAAGATAACCAATCATACATAAAAGAATTCAGAGAAGATTCAAATATTGTTCATAGATAAACTTGATCATAAACCCATAATTCATCGGTCTCAACAACACACCGCAAAAGAAGATTACATCGAATAGATCTCCATGAGAATCGTGGAGAACTTTGTATTGAGATCCAAAGAGAGAGAAGAAGCCATCTAGCTAATAACTATGGACCCGAAGGTCTGAGGTAAACTACTCACACATCATCGGAGAGGCTATGGTGTTGATGTAGAAGCCCTCCGTGATCGATGCCCCCTCCGGCAGAGCTCCGGAAAAGGCCCCAAGATGGGATCTCACGGGTACAGAAGGTTGCGGCGGTGGAATTAGGTTTTTGGCTCCGTATCTGGTAGTTTGGGGGTACGTAGGTATATATAGGAGGAAGAAGTACGTCGGTGGAGCAACGTGGGGCCCACGAGGGTGGAGGGCGCGTCCAGGGGGGTAGGCGCGCCCCCCTACCTCGTGCCTTCCTGGTTGATGTCTTGACGCAGGGTCCAAGTCCTCTGGATCACGTTCGTTCCGAAAATCACGTTCCCGAAGGTTTCATTCCGTTTGGACTCCGTTTGATATTCTTTTTCTGCGAAACTCTGAAATAGACAAAAAACATCAATTCTGGGCTGGGCCTCCGGTTAATAGGTTAGTCCCCAAAATAATATAAAAGTGTATAATAAAGCCCATTAATGTCCAAAACAGAATATAATATAGCATGGAACAATAAAAAATTAGAGATACGTTGGAGACGTATCATCCACGCGTGTGGCTGGGATGCCGCCGATATATAGGATGCGTTTGGTTTGAAGGACATGCTAGGGTGGCTATGGGCATCTCTATCCAGCAGGATAACGATAACCATATATTTTGTTTGGTTGATGGATGAGATTAGCCTATGTTTTGTTTGGTTTGAAGGTTAAATCTTGGCTAGGGATAGCCATTTTTCTGTTTGGTTGGTGGGTGAGGTTAGCCATTTTTCAATATGAGGCAATCAAATATGATATGTACAACAGCAAGTATAAGAACATTTTTAGAATCTTGAGCACCATACCAAAACAAACTCCAGCAAGTTATAATGCACGAAAAAATAAATTTCAGCAAGTTAGAATGCATGAAAGAACAAATTTCAGCAAGTTATAATGCATGAAAGAAAAAATTTCAGCAAGTAATAGAATATATAGCTTGACATTCCATAGAATACTAGATCAAATATATAGTTATACAACCCATGCATAGTTCAATGTTTTGGTTGTAATCAAAAGAACATGTCCATACAACCCATAGCTCCATTGTTTTGGTTGTCATCAAAAGTATAAGTCAAACTACCCATATAAACTCATCATGCTTTGGCTTCAGGGAAGGTACTCTTCAGATACCTAGAGACCCAAACCTTTCTCTGAACATCTCCCAAGACCTTGCCGTTGCAACACGAGGATTGTGAACCAAATAGGCACCAAAAAATGTTTCGCGGGCTCCCTTCGCGCCCCCCGCGCGCGTGGGATGCCCACATCCGCGAGATTTTCGCGGACCCGCGGAGCCGAGTTTTGGAGGAATATTTGAAGCATCTAGCCATCCCTATCCCAACTCGCCCGTGAAACAAACGACTGCTATCCACCTAAAAAACGCCTATCCTTGTCCCATAGAGGGATAGCCCAGCATCCAAACGCATCCATAGGCGAGGAGGCGACGGAGACCCAAACACAGAGTGGTCGCAGCTTGACCTGGCTGAAGCTGAGGCCTCCACGGACTAGACGACGCTAACCCCAGCAACATCCATCTTCTTGTGAGCGCCATGCTTCTCGCCCCCACTTGCTTAGGTAAGCGCATGTACATCCTTCACGTGATTCAGTCAGCAAACATGCATGCTTCCTCTGTACTTCAATTACTAAGGCTCTCTGTTTTTTTGAATCTATGTGTGGACAATTTCGTACACCAAGGCGATTTTAGTTCTCCCCTTTTAATCTCACTTTGGATAATTTCATACACAGAGATGATCTTACTTCTCGATCTTACTCACTTTTATTTCATCTCTATCCATCGAGTAATGGAGTAGTTGAAAATAATGTGCCTAATTACTAAGCTGCATCCATTGAATTTAGAATACTTATATGACAAACATCCTTTCCTGCACTGAATTGAAGGGTGAATAGTTAGCAGAAAAATGTTTGGGTGTGCAGTATGAAAATGAGTATTCAGTTTCATATACGTGGAATGTAGGATACAAATTATAGTTTTTTTCCTGCTTTACATAAACATGAAGAAACCGATACCTTAAATATGCAATTGGTGGTTTGGTACTCTGGAAGATGTTTGTGTAGGTATCTTTGGTAACCTGGCTACATGATAACAATGCCGGTCAGTAGGTGTATACCTCAACAGTGAAGCAGAGAACTCTGCAAGTTATCGAGATGAACTACTTTTGTACAAAGCGGATAATTGAAGTTGTGATGCCATTGTTTAAGCCTTCTCCATATGGTGTCCAGATAGTGAATGCGTGCTCGAGGCTTGGTAGGGTCAGTGGCAGGTGTAATGTAAGCATTATTGAAAACTTCCTGTTTTTCTGCATGATATTTGCATTTAACTACTTGTTGTTACATGAATGGTACCTATGTTTTTTCGTACTAGAGAATCGGTGATGCAAGCCTAACAAAGCAACTATTAACTGAAGACCATTTTATCAGAGGAGTTGATTGATGCGATGGCCATGAAATTTATTGAAAAAGTGATACAAGATAGTTGGTCCTCCGTTGAGTGGCCTCGGATGTACGCTAACTATTCCTTCTCAAAGCTTGCTGTTAAGACCTATACAACACTTCAACGAGCCTTTTGAACAAGTCTGAATTCACAGAGATTTAGATTAACTATTTCTGTTCTAGCCGGGTAAAGACTGCATAACTGGTTGGGAAGGGACATGTCTGCCAAAGAAGATGCCGATACTGGAGTATGGCTTGCTCCACGAACAACCAATGTTCTTTGCCGAGAGACGAGTGACGTGTTTCTAAGGGGCTTATTCTTTCCCTTGTTCTAGCTCCTACCTACAAGTTGGAGAATGAAACGACCCAGTGTGACGAGTAAATAGCATAAAATTACTACTTTACAAGCTAGGGTTCTAAAAAACTACAGTTTTTTAATTTTTCTCAGATAACTACCAAGTGGGTGGTCGGCTGTTTCAAAAAACCCAAAAAACCGTTGATTTAGAATTGATCCGATTTATGACAGATCGGGCCCGCCCCTAAACAAACCGTTTGTTTGACCGGTTGTTTACTGTTAGCTGACATCTGGGGCCCACATGTTAGCCATGGAGCAAATAATCAAAGACATTTGTTAAAAAGCCCCACCCATGCGAACAGGTGGAGGACGAGGACCAGATCGAGGGGGAAGAAGGACTACTCGATCCGCCGCCCGTCTGCCCGCCGCCGGTGATCACCGGGGCTCAACCCCGGCCATTCCTCCGGCCCACCTCCTTCTCACTGACCTCTCCACACCCAACACCGAGCCAGCGGCCGCCTCGTGTTGCGCTCGGCCACGCGTGGACGTCGCAGCATAGGCGACTCCCGAAGATGCGAGGCAGCGACACCTGGCGGGCGGCGGCTCCAGGGCAGGCGGCGAGGACTCCAGGCGTCGCCCCATTGTGGTGCATGGCAGAAGGCGGCGACCCCAGGCGGCGCCCCATGGTGGCCCGGCGTGGTGACACTAGGCGGAGCGCCATGGCGGCGTGGTGGCGACCCCAGGCAGAGCGGCGTGGCAGCGCGATGGCAGCGACTCCATGGCCAGGACATGCTGGCCGGATTGCTCTTTTAAAATGTCCAAGGACCAGATTGCTTTTAAAGATAATTATAAGGACTTGATTGCTTTTTAAAAATATTTGGAGGGGTTATTCTGTAAAAAAATTCTATGAAAGCGACACTGACATGTGGGCCCCACATGTCAGTTAACGGTCCAACACACGGTCAAAGAGACGGACTGTGTAAGTGCGGCCCGACCTGTTATAAACATGTTAAATTTTTAAACAACATGTATTTTGGTTTTTTTAAAACAATCGACCACCCATTTGGTAGTTATCTGAGAAAAATTAAAAATCGGTAGTTTTTTAAAATCCTAATATGTAAAGTAGTAGTTTTATGCTATTTACTCCAGTGTGACAGACCATTGCGCTGCTAAAATGACACCAAAAAGAGAACGCCGACACTAGTCCAACCTAGACAAAACTACAACCTATGGCCCTAGAAAGCAAGCATCCCAGCCATGAACAATCAGATACCCATGTAAGAAAAACGGCGCGGCAAGGCGTGCGACCGCTTCTAGTACTGATATATTGTGTGATATGAATGTTGATAGAACTTCTGATTTCATGCCAGTACAAATTAATTTGTGTAGCGATTTTATAGTAATTAGTGTGTATCATCCTGAGATTAATCTTGGTCAGACGCGATTTTAAGCGGACAGAAGAGAAGTCGCCACGCACGACGCAGCCAACAGCGTGCTATTATCCTCGTTTGTGCCGCAGCAAGCATACCCACATATGCCCGGCCGTGAGGTTTTTCCCCTGTCGCCCTCTTACTTTAAACTCCAAGCTGGACCTCCCAGTAGTGACGATTTTTCTTTGCATGAGCAGTACCATCAATGCTGACTTTGGGGTCTGCTCTCCTTTGTTATGGTCTAGGTCGACCTTGCTGTCTCATCAATACCAGTCCTTTCTAGATTGTACTATTGAGGTGCAATAAAAGTCCAGTCTAGATTGGAAGGACGAGGAAGTAGTTTCCAACCACACATCCACTCACTAAGCTGTTCCGAAGAAGAAGAAAACTGTCCCGAAGAACCATCACCTCAATTGTTATATTCTATAGCCGCGTGCTATTTTCTTCACTTCGGCACAAAGCATTTTCCGATGAATATGGCCACATCTCGCATCCCCATTTTCATCCTCTTCTTCCTAAGCTCATTCTGCAAATCCGATGATATATACTCTTACACATGCAAAGCCACTTTTTTCCGGCGACAAGCTCGTCTCCAGCAAGAGAGTGTTTGCTCTTGGCTTCTTCTCCCCAGCAAGCTCCAACACGATCCTATACCTTGGTATATGGCACAACCAGATCCCCGATCGACGCTTTGTGTGGGTCGCCAACCGCGATAACCCAATCACTACACCTTCTTCTGCCATGCTCGCCATCACAGACAGTTCTGACTTGAGGTTGTCGGGGCCCCAAAGCATCACTTCATGGACGGCGAAGATTAATATCACCTCTGGGGGAGGTGGAGTTGTTGCAGTGCTGCTGGACACAGGTAACTTTGTCCCCCACTTTGCAAACGGCACATATATTTGGCAAAGCTTCGATCGTCCAACCGATACCATCCTATCAACCATGAAGTTTCTTGTGAGCCACAAGGGACAAGTAGTTGGGCGCCTCAATGCTTGGAAGGGCCCGAATGACCCATCATCCGGGAACTTCTCCTACAGCGGTGCCCCAGCCTCCCCGGATCTTCAAATGCTCATTCGGCATGGGACCAGACCGTACTACCGAGGTGTATGGAATGGTCGAACAGTGTCCGTGTGAAACGAGTTGGGAAGCGTAGAACCCTTCGTCTGGGCCGCATTGCCTTATATAGAAGATATGCCATGGCTTACAAGGAAGGAGGGTCGATCGAGAAGAGGAGATCCAGACCCCATCGGTTATAGAGAGGAATAACAGAAGAAGGGATAGAGAGAAAGATTACTGGTTAAACTACCTCTCCTATCACTATACAACTCATTCTAACACTCCCCCTCAATCTGAACCGAATGAACTTTACCAAGGTTAAGATTGTTCTTGAACTCATTCAACCTTCCCGTAGTAAGAGGTTTTGTGAACCATCAGCAAGTTGATCTGCAGTTGGTATAAGACGAATATCAAGTAGCTTTCGAGCTACTCTCTCTCTGACAAAGTGGAAATCAACTTCAATTTGTTTGGTACGTGCATGGAAAATAGGATTAGCTGAGAGATAGATTGCACCATATTATCACACCATAATCTCGCAGCATGTGGACCCTTGATTCCAAGCTCATATAGTAAAGTCTGTATCCACATTACCTCAGCTGTAGCATTAGCCAGAGCTTTATACTCAACCTCTGTACTTGATCTAGAGACAGTAGCATGTTTTCTTGCACTCCATGACACAAGATTTGTTCCCAGAAACACAGCAAGACCACTTGTGGACCTTTTGTCATCAGCACACCCTGCCCAGTCGGCATCAGAATATGCAGTAACAAGCATAGATAATGACTTGGTAATCTAAAGTCCAAGGCCTTCTGAGAATTTAAGATACCTTCAAATCCTTTTGACTGCAGTCCAGTGAGTTGTTCTAGGTGCATGTAAATATTGACATACCTTATTGACAGAGTAAGAAATATCAGGACGAGTAAGAGTCAAATATTGTAAAGCACCAACAACACTTCTGTATTTTGTTGCATCTTCTGGTCCAATTACCTCTCCACTTTCAACAGTAAGTTTTTCTGAAGTTGAAATTGGTGTACTCACAGGTTTGCAATTTTCCAATCCTACTCTGCTGAGTATGTTAGTGGTGTATTTTCCTGTGTGAGAAGTATACCATCCTTTATATGATTAACTTCTATGCCAAGAAAGTAATGAAGATCACCTAAGTCCTTGAGAGCAAACTCCAACTTCAGATCTTTAAGCAAACAAGTGGTAGCATGTGAACTTGAACTAGCAACAATTATATCATCAACATGGACAAGCACAAATATAGTGATATAATCTCTATTGTAAAAGAACAATGAGGTCTTTGCTTTAGATGGTGTAAACCCAAGTTGTTGTAGTTGCATGTTCAATCTTGAGTACCAAGCTCTCGGGGCCTGTTTCAAACCATACAAAGCTTTATCCAACTTACAGACATAATGTGGTTTACTTTGGTCCTCATATCCTGGTGGTTGCCGCATGAACACTTCTTCTTCAAGAACACCATGAAGAAACGCGTTCTGAACGTCTAGCTGTCGTAAGCTCCATCCTCTGGAAATAGCAATAGACAGTACAAGTCAAATAGTAGCTGACTTAACAACAAGACTAAATGTATCTTCATAATCAATACCAAACCTCTGTTTGAAACCTTTGGCAACTAGTCTAGCCTTGTATCTGTCTATGCTTCCATCAGATTTTCTCTTTATCTTGTATACCCATTTGCAATCTATGACATTGTGACCCTTCCTTGGTGGTACTAAATGCCATGTTTTATTTTTCATGAGTGCATCATATTCATGATCCATAGCTTCTTTCCAATCTTTATGTGCAAGGGCATCATGCAAATGAGTTGGTTCACCAACACTACTGAGAAAAGCACGCTAAATTCTGTCATACCTGACCGTACCATCAGTGTATTCTTTGTCCTTTATAATACCTGACTACGATCTAGTGTGCCGACGAGAAGATTGATGAGGTACTGGTGTTGTAGGCGTAGAAGATCCCGGTGCAGGAGGTTCTGTAGGACCCGGCGCAGAAAATTTTGGCTCCCGATCCGAGGAAGATAGACGTGCAGGATCTGCAGGGGATCCTGGCTCGTGATCCGAGGGCGATCCTGGCCCTGCAGGCGCCCCGCTGTCGGCGGCTGGCTCGATCCGCGGGCTCCCAGCGCGGCGTGCGACGCATGGAGACGCATTCTATCCCGCGCGTGGGCTGGCGGGGTCCACCAGATGCGGGCTATCGGCCACATCCGTCTCGGGACCGGCTGGGTCCACGCTGGCGTCCACCTGATTGGCTGCATGGCGATCTAACTCGGATCGCTCAACAGCAAGGGCAGGCCTGGCGCGAGGATCAGCGCAGGATCGCGCGCCCCTGCCAGGTAAATCAGCCGCGGATTCTGTGTCGTTTTTGTCCTTTCCCGCACACATAAAATGATGACCCAAACCTGCACATACATCATCAGAACCACAATTTTTGATGGAATTTTGCACACAGTCAGTTTTATTTAATTCACCCCCGTGATCTGGAAGGAGTGCTATCTCAGCACGAAGAAGGGCTCCGGCGTTGGGATGAAGTTTGGCAAATGGAAAGAGGGTTTCATCAAAAACAACATCTCGAGAAATATAAACACGTCCAGTTGCAATCTCTAGGCATTTGTACCCTTTATGAAGATTACTATAGCCAAGAAAAACACATTGAGTGGAACAAAGCTCAAGTTTATGGCGATTGTATGGACGTAGATTGGGGTAGCAAGCACACCCAAATATTTTGAGATAATTGTATTCAGGTTTTTGATGATATAATCGCTCCAATGGAGTGGTGTTGTCAATAACTTTACTAGGGAGACAATTAATAAGATAGGTGGCAGAATGAATGCTTCATCCCAATTCTTGAGAGGCATAAAAGCATGAGCAAGTAGAGAGAGACCAACTTCAACAATGTGGCGATGTTTCCGCTCAGCGGAGCCGTTTTGTTGGTGAGCATGAGGGCAAGATACATGATGTTCAATGCCTATGCTACGAAAGAAAGAGTTGAGCTTCTCATACCCCCCTCCCTAGTCACTTTGGACTGTCAAATTTTTTCAGTCAAAGTGTCTTTCAACAAGTTTTTAGAACTCTTGAAACACAGAGAAAACATCAGATTTGTACTTAAGCAAATAAATCCAGGTAAACTTGTTGTAGTCATCAATGAAACTGACATACTATTTTTCCCTTCTAAAAGAATCTCTAGCATGACCCCATACATCACTGGAAATAAGTTCTAAAGGAGCATGAGATACACTATTTTACTTGGGATAAGGGAGTTGATGACTCTTGGCACATTGACAAGCTTCACAAATAGACTCACTAATTGGACTATGTGACAATGAGAGATTGCCTTTATTGACTACTTGTTTAACTATGATCGACGATGGATGTCTTAATCTTTTATGCCACCTTGCCAAAGAGGGCTTGATGACGGAGTAGACTTGACGACGCTTGCGACTAAGTGCTCCGGATGTGATGGGGTAGAGACCTCCAATGCATCTACCGTGATGGAGGAGTTCCCTCGTTGCCCGGTCCTTTGTACAAAAGTAACGAGGGTGAGTTTCAAAGAAGATATTATTATCATTGGCTAAACGAGACATGGATGCAAGGTTTTTGTCGGCTTGAGGAACATGAAGAACATGTTTTAAGACTATATCACGTTTAAGAGTACGGGAATTAATAAAAGCTTGACCAATGTGTCGAATATCCATACCTCCACCGCTTGTGGTGTGAATTTGATCATTGCCATGGTACTGTTCACGGAGGGCAAGTTGCTCTAGTTCACTTGTGACATGATCCGTTGCACTAGAGTCAACGTACCAAACTCCTTCTCCTCCTTGTTCACGCATGGCTGCAGCAACATGACGAGCATCGGGGACATAATTTTCATCATACCGGTGCCAGCAGTCCATGACTTCATGGCCCGCCTTCTTGCAGAGCTGGCATCGAGGACGTGCACGGGAGGAAGAGGCACGTCGGTTGTTGTTGTTGTTGTTGTTGTTGAAGCCGCCACCCCCTGCCCGGTAGTTGTAGCCGCTGCTGCCGCTGGTGTTGTTGTAGCCGCTGCTGCCTCCGGTGTTGTTGTAGCCACTGCTGCCACTGTTATTGTTGTAGCCCCCATCGTTGTTAACGCGCCCACGCCCACTGCTGTGTTGCCCCTGGTGACCGCGCCCACCGCCGCGGCCACGAGAGGCAGAGTTGGCGGAGGACTGGTGGATGTTGGCGCCGTGGAGGAGGCTGAGGCGGGCGTCGAAGCTCAAGAGCTGGCTGTATAGCTCCTGAACTGTGACCGGTTCCACCCGAGCAGCAAGGGCTGAGACCACAGGATTGTAATCCATGTCTAGTCCGGCAAGGATCTTGGACACAATCTCCGGATCAGAGAGCGCGGCGGCGGTGCAAGCTACTTCATCGGTAAGACTTCTAATTTTTCCAAGATATTTAGCCATGGTCGTGTTACATTTCTGGAGATTCGTGAGCTCGATGCGGGTGTTGATCGCTTGAGCTTGGCTTTGGGCAGCAAACATGGCATGGATGGCACGCCATACTTCGGCCGGCGTCGGAAGTGTCGCGACCTGTGCCAGGATCTCGCGGGAAAGAGAGCCCATCAAGAATCCTTGAAGTTGCTGCTGCTGTGCATACCAGAGGGATCATGCAAAGTTGACCACCTGTTCTTCCTTGGCGTCCTTGGTGATGGTGAGCGTCGCCGGCGGTGCCAAGCTCTTCTCGTCGAGGTGGTGTTCCATCTGCGCGCCCTTGATCTAGGGCAGCACGATGGCCTTCCAGAGCAGGAAGTTTCCCCTCGTCAGCTTCTCTTGGGGTGGCGATCCGAGGAGGGAGGTGTTGGTGGAGGTGGAGGATGAGGCAAAAGCGGAGGATGAGGAGGTAGTGAGCGCACCCATGGTGCTGGGGTGATGGCGGCGGAGGTGGTAGACATGTGCTCGGTCGCGGAAGGTAGCTAGATGCGATCTATTCCTGATCTATCGAGGAAGAGGCTCTGATACCATGTGAAACGAGTTGGGAAGCGTAGAACCCTTCGTCTCGGCCGCATTGCATTATTTAGAAGATATGCCGTGGCTTACAAGGAAGGAGGGTCGATCGAGAAGAGGAGATCGAGACCCCATCGGTTACAGAGAGGAATAACAGAAGAAGGGATAGAGAGAAATATTACAAGTTAAACTACCTCTCTTGTCCCTATACAACTCATTCTAACAGTCCGGTGGCATGTACTTGATTAATAGCAGCTCCATCATCGTCAAAACGACCATCGACCTATAAGGTGAACTCTACTTTATGTTCAGTCTCCGATGGATCACCATTCACCTTCTTCATGCTTGAGCACACTGGCAAGTTGACATCTCTAAGCTGGAACAATCAGTCATCCTCATGGGTACCCATTGCCTCCCACCCTGTTGCTGCATGTGACATCTACTCTTCATATGGACCGTTTGGATACTGTGACCTCACCGTGGGAGGGGAAACTTGCCGGTGCCTTGATGGGTTTGAGCCTAGTGGTCTTGACATTTCAAGAGGATGTCGGAGAAAGGAAACACTAACATGCGGAAAGCAATCTTATTTTGTGCCCTTGTCTCTGATAAAGGTCCCCGACAAGTTCCTGCATATACTGAATAGAAGCCTGGAAGAGTGTGAGGCTGAGTGCAGCAGCAATTGCTCGTGTACGGCATATGCTTACACATCTTTCAGCCATGATGTTGCTAAGGCCGACCTGTCAAGGTGTTTGGTTTGGACAGGAGAGCTTATCGACACTGAGAAGTATTCTGGCGACTCTTTTTTTACTCCAGGGAAATCCATTAACGCTGGCGAAAATCTGTACCTCCGGCTTGCCGACTCACATGGTATGCACCATCGCATCCTAGCTTCTTTTGTTTACCTTCTTTCAGATTCATTTTAGCTTATTTCTTGAGTTCATAGTGGGGGTTGTCCAGATGCTTTTCATGGACACTTTTCCCTTATACCAGTCTGTGGCAACAAACTAAATAAAACTAATGTCTAAACACTTACACAGTAACATTTAGGCATATAGGAATGCAAGACAAAAAATTGGTGTGAACTTACTCAAATGCACATGTGCTACTAGCTTTCCTGCACGCGCAATTAATGGATGTTTTTCACTGCAAATAATGCACGCCTGAATCAGCCACTGACTGAATGATTAAAAGAACGACACAACATTAACAGAAAAAATAGTTCCTCCAAAACCAACTTGTCGATGATTATTAATGTTCTTAATTGTATACAAAACATGCACACATTGAGTCACAATTAGACTCCGCCTGCTTTTTGTGTAACGTAGTTTTATCTCTTATGCTTCATGATTTACATATGTACACTGAGTTCCTTGGTTTGTGACTATACCGTACGTGGAAAGCTAACAATTGAGACGCAATCCGTATATTTTTGTTGGTGTCTTTATCTTTGGTTGCTCAGATGCCCAAATGAAGAAAAAAAACTATTGTTTAATTAGATTGTTTTGATACGCTGCATGGAGTACCTCAATATGTATTAGTCCCTCCGTCTCTAAAAAGAAGGCCTATAAGTTTTGTTAAGTATGCTTAGATTATTCTTGGTTAGCATACCTTCCTACATTATTCTCCAAGAATTACTTGTGTGCCAGCATTGGCATTAGATCAATTACGTCGTGAGCTTTAATGCCGCTCCCTGCCACAGCTAGCAAACTCACAATGCCATCGTGAGGTTTCCTCTGTTGGCCTCTCAGCTCCAAACTCCGATATGGAGCTGTAAAGACGAATTTTCTTCGCGCATGCAACACACTCGATGGAGAACTTTTAATGATATGAAACTATGTTTGAAGATCTTCTAATTATTGAGTGTGCTTTATTTAATGATATGGAATTTTCTTAATTGTTTGATGTTAAACTCGGTAATTTTTTTAATGATATGGAATTATTTTTCAAAGAAAATATAAGCATATCATTTTCAAGTACCAAATCTAAATACTTCTAATAGCATCAATAATTAAAGTGTTAGAAGTCTCATCTCCAAAACATGACGATTTGGTGAACCGGAGTGAGTAACATGGAAGATCCTTTGTATTAGGTAAAAATAACATTCCTTTTAACATCATTTTCGAAATGGCAGGATTCTTTCCTTCATTAAGAAAAGAGTTGTTTGGTTAAGTAGGAAAAATTGAGTGAAACCAGATTTCTTCTGGCCTTCACTTTTGAATGTGTTGACAATTCCTATTTATTTTTCATGTCTAAGATCTGAAATTGACAATAACCAATTAATTATTTCACTTGGATTGGTAGTTTCTATACGAGCATATTTGCAAGATCAATACCTTAAAAGAGGTAAAATATCACAAGCCTTGATAATTTGGGTTCTTAAATTTCGTTATAATAAGAGCTTAAGTAGCTTCATGGATCTCTATCATGGTATTTATGCTAGTGAATTACAGATTTCTGAGTAGTTGTTTTCTACAATTGACAAGAAGACCAATCTAGTAAAGATTGTACTTCCAACACTACAAAAAAAAGACACATCCGTGACATTTTGGGCCGAACGAAATTTTTTCCTGTCATACTTATGACACTTCTATGATGATAATTGTGACAAAACCCGGTATCATCATAGATGTGGTGGGGTCCTACTTCTATGACAAAAAATCATGACAGAAAATGGGCTTTTCGTCCTGGGCGGGCCGGAGACGCAGCTGCATGACATTCTTTGGGCCGTCCATGACGGAAAAAACCGTGGTAGAAGCGAGGGCGAGGAAAATATCAGGGTGTTCCCGGTTACGGTGGGTGGTCGGGGCCGAGCGATGCGCGTTTCTCTCATACACGCACGCGCGTGGGTGCGAGGCATTGGGCTCTAACTGAACCCGAGCGATTGCATTGCAGGCTACGTGTTACTAAACCCGATCGATCGATCGATGGCTGTTAACTGAACCCGATCGAGCGATTCCTTCGCTACTGCTGCTAACTGAAGCCGATCGATGCTACCTCTGGACGAATAGTGAGCGTAGCTGGGGGGGTTTGGATGAACAGTTCCTAGTGGGGGTGGATGAACAGGACCCCGTGGTGTTGCCTCTGGATGAATAGGACCCCGATCAGTCGAGCCAGTTGGGGCTGGATGAACAGGACCCCGTGGAGGGCTGGATGAACAGGACCACCCCGTGGAGGGCTGAATGAACAGTAGACGGTGGAGGGCTGGATGAACAGTAGCCCGTGGAGGGGTGGTTGAACAGGAGCCCGTGGAGAGGGCTGGTTGAACAGTAGCCGGTGGAGTAGCGCGCGGTGGAGGCTGGATGAACAGGAGGCCGTGGATGAACATTCGCAGGTGGAGGCTGGGGTAGGTCGACGGTGGATGAACAGTAGCCCGTGGAGGCTGGAGGGAGTCGATGGTGGAGATGAACAGTATCCCGTGGAGTCCCGTTTTGCGGTACGCCACACCCCTCCCGAAAAACAGGACCCCCGTTTCGACCGTAGCGCCCCAACACAAGTCTGTTTCCTCCGTTTTGCGGTACGCCACACCCCTCCCGATCAACAGGACCCCCATTTTGACCGTAGGAGGTCCGTTTCCTCCGTTTTGCGGTACGCCAGACCCCTCCCGTTGAACAGGATCCTGTTTCGACCGTGGCCGGTCGAACACAAGGCCGTTTCCTCCGTTCTGCGGTACGCCAGGCCTCGTTTCCACCGGCTGTTCCGTCCAAGCCCTCCCGATGAACACGACGACGTATTCCGTTCCGACCCAGCCGGTTGGCTCCCCATGAACACGACGACGACGCAGTTTCTCCGTTCCGACCCAGCCATGTACACAAGCCCTGGCCGTACGTATGCGCGAGTAGGCATTCGAGACCCTGCCCGTATGTACGTACGTGGCCGTATTTTCTTTCTTGCACACTGGCCGCTGTACGTACGTGTACATGCTACGTGCGCGCCTCTACTACGACACATGCGCGCCTCTACATCGACCAGTATGTACGTACACGTTCGCGACCAGAATGACAACGCTACGTACGCTTCGACCAGGTGGGTCCCGACTGTGAGGCACTTCCTTGCGTGCGAAGATGTAGCTGGTGGGTCCCAGCAGTCAGGGGGGCGAATCGTTTTTTTTGCCTGGACGCACTTCCTTGTGTGCGAAGATGTAGCTGGTAGGTCCCAGCAGTCAGGGGGGAAACGTTTTTTTCATGAAATACGGTGGACCGTCCGGTGGGTCCCCGCTGTCAGGTGCAGGAATAATTATTTTCCGCGTAATAAGGAGGCACTTCATTGCGGCTGCCATGGACCCAGCTGTCAGCCTCTCCACGTACAGTACTCTTCCAATAGAAGTCGGTCATTGACCATATTGACCACGCCGCGCCAAGAGCACCAAGGCGGTGGACGACGGCGAGGCCTAGGAAGGGGACGACGTGGAGCCAGGGAAGACACGACAGTGGATGCCCACGCGGAGAGGAGTACGAGGGTTCACTGGTTCGGCTGCGGTGTGAGGCTGTGATAACCCACAAGTATAGGGGATCACAACAGTTTTCGAGGGTAGAGTATTCAACCCAAATTTATTGATTCGACACAAGGGGAGCCAAAGAATATCCTCAAGTATTAGCAGTTGAGTTGTCAATTCAACCACACCTGGAGGACTTAGTATCTGCAGCAAAGTATTTAGTAGCAAAGTAGTATGGAAGTAATGGTAATGGTAGCAAAAGTAATATTTTTGGGTTTTGTAGTGATTGTAACAGTAGAAACGGAAAAGTAAATAAGCGAAGAACAATATGTGAAAATCTCGTAGGCATTGGATCGGTGATGGAGAATTATGCCGTATGCAGTTCATCATGTAACAGTCATAACATAGGGTGACACAGAACTAGCTCCAATTCATCAATGTAATGTAGGCATGTATTCCGAATATAGTCATACGTGCTTATGAAAAAGAACTTGCATGACATCTTTTGTCCTACCCTCCCGTGGCAGCGGGGTCCTAGCGTAAACTAAGGGATATTAAGGCCTCCTTTTAATGGAGTACCGGACCAAAGCATCAACACTTAGTGAATACATGAACTCCTCAAACTACGGTCATCACCGGGAGTGGTCCCGATTATTGTCACTTCGGGGTTGCCGGATCATAACACATAGTAGGTGACTATAGACATGCAAGTTAGGATAAAGAACTCACATATATTCATGAAAACATAATAGGTTCAGATCTGAAATCATGGCACACGGGCCCTAGTGACAAGCATTAAGCATAGCAAAGTCATAGCAACATCAATCTCAGAACATAGTGGATACTAGAGATCAAACCCTAACAAAACTAACTCGATTACATGATAAATGTCATCCAACCCATCACCGTCCAGCAAGCCTACGATGGAATTACTCACGCACGGCGGTGAGCATCATGAAATTGGTGATCGAGGATGGTTGACGATGACGACGGCGACGGATTCTCCTCTCCGGAGCCCCGAACGGACTCCGGATCAGCCCTCCCGAGAGAGTTTAGGGCTTGGCGGCGGCTCCGTATCGTAAAACTCGATGAATCTTTCTCTCTGATTTTTTTCTCCCCGAACACGAATATATGGAGTTGGAGTTGAGGTCGGTGGAGCTCCAGGGGGCCCACGAGGCAGGGGGGCGCGCCCCCACCCTCGTGGAAAGGGTGTGGGCCCCCTGGCCTTGATTCTTTCACCAGTATTTTTCTTTATTTCCAAAAATAATCTCCGTGAAGTTTTAGGTCATTCCGAGAACTTTTGTTTCTGCACATAAATAACACCATGGCAATTATGCTGAAAACAGCGTCAGTCCGGGTTAGTTCCATTCAAATAATGCAAGTTAGAGTCCAAAACAAGGGCAAAAGTGTTTGGAAAAGTAGATAGGATGGAGGCATATCAACTCCCCCAAGCTTAAACCTTTGCTTGTCCTCAAGCATTCAGTTGATAAACTGAAAGTGATAAAGAAAAACGTTTACAAACTCTGTTTGCTCTTGTTGTTGTAAATATGTAAAGCCAGCATTCAAGTTTTCAGCAAAGATTATGAACTAACCATATTCACAATAACTCTTAGGTCTCATGTTTACTCATATCAATGGCATAATCAACTAGCGAGCAATAATAATAAATCTCGGATGACAACACTTTCTCGAAACAATCATGATATGATATAACAAGATGGTATCTCGCTAGCCATTTCTGAGGCCGCAAAACATAAATGCAGAGCACCTTTAAAGATCAAGGATTGACTAAACATTGTAATTCATGGTAAAAGAGATCCAGTCATAGTCATACCCAATATAAATTAATAGTAATGGATGCAAATGACAACAGTGCTGTCCAGCTGGTGCTTTTTAAAAAGAGGGTGATGACTCAACATAAAAGTAAATGGATAGGCCCTTCGCAGAGGGAAGCAGGGATTTGTAGAGGTGCCAGAGCTCGATTTTAAAGCAGAGATAAATAATATTTTGAGCGGCATACTTTCATTGACAACATAACAACCAAGAGCTGGCGATATCTTCCATGCTACACACATTATAGGCGGTTCCCAAATAGAATGGTAAAGTTTATACTCCCCCTCCACCAACATGCATCAATCCATGGCTTGCTCGAAACAACGAGTGCCTCCAACTAACAACAGTCCCGGGGGAGTTTTGTTTGCAATTATTTTGATTTGATTTGCATAAAGCATGGGACTGGGCATCCCAGTGACCAGCCATTTTCTCATGAGTGAGGAGGGGAGTCCACTCCTCTTGAGAATAACCCGCCTAACATGGAAGATACGGACAGCCCTAGTTGATACATGAGCTATTCGAGCATACAAAACAGAATTTCATTTGAAGGTTTAGAGTTTGGCACATACAAATTTACTTGGAACGGCAGGTAGATACCGCATATAGGAAGGTACGTTGGACTCATATGGCATCACTTTGGGGTTTAAGGGATTGGATGCACAAGCAGTATTCCCGCTTAGTACAAGTGAAGGCTAGGAAAAGACTGGGAAGCGACCAACTAGAGAGCGACAACAGTCATGAACATGCATTAAAATTAATAAACATTGAGTGCAAGCATGTGTAGGATATAAGCCACAGTAAACATAAATATCGTGAAGGCTATGTTGATTTGTTTCAACCACATGTGTGAACATGTGCCAAGTCAAGTCACTTGAATCGTTCAAAGGAGGATACCACCCCATCATACCACATCACAACCATTTTAATAGCATGTTGGCACGCAAGGTAAACCATTATAAACTCCTAGCTAATTAAGCATGGCATAAGCAACTATAATCTCTAATTGTCATTGCAAATATGTTTATTCATAATAGGCTGAATCAGGAACGATGAACTAATCATATTTACAAAAACAAGAGAGGTCGAGTTCATACCAGATTCTCTCATCTCACTCAGTCCATCATATATCGTCATAATTGCCTTTCACTTGCACGACCGAACGATGTGAATAATAATAATAGTTCACGTGCATTGGACTAAGCTAGAATCTGCAACAAGCAAAAGAAGAACATGAACTATTTTTGGGTTTTCTTTTAATTATTACTACTACAGCAGGGAAATAAACTAGCTAAAAGCTATTACTATTTTTTTAGTTTTTCTTAAGGGTTTTCAAACACACAAGAAGAAAGCAAGAAAAAGAAAATAAACTAGCATGGATATTACAGTGAAAAAGTATGAGCACCGACAACTAGCATGAGTGTGTGAATATGAATGTAATGTCGGTGAGAGATACGTACTCCCCCAAGCTTAGACTTTTGGCCTAAGTTGGTCTATTGCCAGGGCTGGCCTGTCGGATATCCAAAGCTGTAGCTGGGGTCATACTGTGATGCAGCAGTCATTGCACTGTGGGCTGCAGCTTGGAGGCGAGCTATCTCAGCACTCCTCTCGTACTCAGTTGCCTCCTCCTCGGTTATGAAATATCTCCCCTTTGCCTGAAAGTCAAAGAAAGTAGAAGCAGGGAGAGCGACGTGATAGGTGCGTCGTCTGTCAAAGATTAGTCGGTACTGGAGGAACTGATCATTCCTCTGAACAAAACAATGGCGAACCATATCCTCATAATCCAAATAAGCAGAGGGCAACTCAATATCATCCTCACGTATGGGTATATCAAGAAAATTAGCTAGACGGGTTGCATAAATTCCACCAAAGAAATCTCCATTAATTCTATTATTATGCAACCTACGTGCAACAATGACTCCCAAATTATAATGTTTATCTCCTAATACAACACTCCTGAGAACACTGAGGTCAGGGACACACATGTGACATGCTTCATCCTTACCATTTATGCACCTACCTATGAAGAGAGCAAAATAATGTATAGCAGGAAAATGAATGCTCCCTATGGTAGCTTGTGTTATGTCTCTAGACTCCCCCACAGTTATACTAGCAAGAAAATCTCTAAACTCAGATTTGCGAGGCTCACTAGTGCTACTCCATTGTGGAAGTTTGCAAGCAGTATTAAAATCCTCCAAGTCCATAGTATAAGAATTTTCATAAAGATCAAACAGGCAGTTTGAGAATTGCGTGATGAAGAAAATTCAAACCTTCTCACAAAGGAATCAGTGAGATAGTGGTACTGACGGCACTTATCTGTCTCAAAGCTCTCAAGATCAGCGTTACGCACATATGTGTCAAATTCCTCCTTGATTCCTGCTCGAACCATAAGGTCCTCTGACGGCCATTCACAAGCCCGCACCTGAGCGTCCCTTGGTGGTTCATCGTCGGCATCGCGCATTGCGAGCCTGGGTCCTTGCTTCCTTGAAGCCACCTTGGTACATTTTCCTAAACATATTTCTTCCTCTGAAAAATTTCTGAAAATTTTAGTAACTTCAAATAAAAGTGAACCAAACTCAACAAAATTGATAGCAACAACTCCCACAAGTGCCTAGAGACTATATCATGCATTAGAACTACTTGGAACCATATAAATTTGACATGCAAGCTCAAGAACATGGTCACCTAGGAAGAACAAATTTGCAATGAATAAAGTACTAGAACAAAAACTAATTGGACCATTGGAGGAGTCACATACCAAGGAACAATCCCCCAAAGCAGTTTTGTGAGAGGTGCTTTGAGCAAGGAGATCGAAAATCGCAGCAAAATGAGCTAGAACTCGTGCTTGAGCTGGTTGGTGATTTTTTTGGGAGGAAGAAGGAGTGTGTGGGTGCAGGAATAAGTGGAGGGGGGCCACCATGGGCCCACAAGGCAGGGGGCGCGCCCAGGGGGTGGGCGTGCCCTCGACCCTCGTGGTCAGGTGCCAGCTCCCCCTGCTGTGTTCTCAGTGCCAGATATTCTCAAATATTCCAGAAAAGAAAAATCATATTTAAATTTCAGGATATTTGGAGAACTTTTATTTTCAGGGTATTTTTATATTGCACGGATAATTCAGAAAACTGACAGAAAAATAATATTTTTGGTTTATTTCAACTAAGTAACAGAAAGTAAAAGGAGGGTACAGAAAGTTGTTCCTTCTAACTTCATCCATCTCATGCTCATCAAAAGGAATCCACTAACAAGGTTGATCAAGTCTTGTTAACAAACTCATTCCGAATAACATGGAACCGGAGAAATTTCGAATAACACTATGTTACCTCAACGGGGATATGCACATCCCCAATAATAAGAATATCATATTTCTTCTTGACGGTAGGTAGAGGAAATTCAAAACCTCCCAAAATAGTCGATGGAATTTTTCCAATAGAGTTTATACTATGAACTTGAGGTTGTTTCCTCGGAAAGTGTACCGTATGCTCATTACCATTGACATGAAAAGTGACATTGCCTTGGTTGCAATCAATAACAGCCCCTGTAGTATTCAAAAAGGGTCTTCCAAGAATAATAGACATGCTATCGTCCTCGGGAATATCAAGAATAACAAAGTCTGTTAAAATAGTAACATTTGCAACCACAACAGGCACATCCTCACAAATACCGACAGGTATCGCAGTTGATTTATCAGCCATTTGCAAAGATATTTCAGTAGGTGTCAACTTATTCAAATCAAGTCTACGATATAAAGAGAGAGGCATAACGCTAACACCGGCTCCAAGATCACATAAAGCAGTTTTAACATAGTTTCTTTTAATGGAGCATGGTATAGTTGGTACTCCTAGATCTCCTAGTTTCTTAGGTATTCCACCCTTGAAAGTATAATTAGCGAGCATGGTGGAAATTCCAGCTTCCGGTTCTTTCTTTTATTAGTAACAATTTCTTTCATATACTTAGCATAAGGGTTCATTTTAAGCATATCAGTCAAATGCATACGCAAAAAGATAGGTCTAATCATTTCAGCAAAGCGCTCAAAATCCTCATCATCCTTTTTCTTGGATGGTTTGGGAGGAAAAGGCATGGGTTTCTGAACCCATGGTTCTCTTTCCTTACCGTGTTTCCTAGCAACAAAGTCTCTCTTATCATAACGTTGATTCTTTGATTGTGGGTTATCAAGATCAATAGCAGGTTCAATCTCTACATCATTATCATTGCTAGGTTGAGCATCTTCATGAACATCATCATTAACATTATCACCAGGTTCATGTTCATTACCAGATTGTGTTTCAGCATCAGAAATAGAAATATCATTTGGATTCTCAGGTGTGTCAGCAACAGGTTCACTAGAAGCATGCAAAGTCCTATCATTTTTCTTTTTCTTCTTCTTAGAAGGACTAGGTGCTTCTATATTAGTTCTCTGAGAATCTTGCTCAATTCTCTTAGGATGGCCTTCAGGATACAAAGGTTCCTGAGTCATTTTACCAGTTCTAGTAGCCACTCTAACAGCAAAGTCATTATTCTTACTATTCAATTCATTGAGCAAATCATTTTGAGCTTTAAGTACTTGTTCTAGTTGAGTGGTAACCATAGAAGCATGTTTACTAATAAGTTTAAGTTCACCTTTAACTCTAGACATATAATCACTCAAGTGTTCAATCATATAAGCATTGTGTTTTAATTGTCTACCAAAATAAGCATTGAAATCTTCTTGCTTAACCATAAAATTATCAAACTCATCCAAACATTGGCTAGCAAACTTAGTAGGCGGGATTTCAGCTTTATCATATCTATAGAGAGAATTTACCTTTACTACCTGTGTCGGGTTATCAAGACCATGTGTTTCTTCAATAGGTGATGGATTAAAATCATGTATTTCTTCAACAGGCGGTAAATTAAGACCATATATTTCTTCAATAGGAGGTAAATTCTTAACATCTTCAGCTTTTATACCTTTTTCTTTCATAGATTTCTTTGCCTCTTGCATATCTTCAGGACCGAGAAATAGAACACCCCTTTTCTTCGGAGTTGGCTTAGGAGTTGGTTCAGGAAGTGTCCAATTATTTTCATTGGTCAACATATTATTCAATAGAATTTCAGCTTCATTTGGTGTTCTTTCCCTGAAAACACAACCAGCACAACTATCGAGGTGGTCTCTGGAAGCATCGGTTAGTCCATTATAAAAGATATCAAGTATTTCATTCTTCTTAAGAGGATGATCAGGCAAAGCATTAAGTAATTGGAGAAGCCTCCCCCAAGCTTGTGGGAGACTCTCTTCTTCAATTTGCACAAAATTATATATTTCCCTTAAAGGAGCTTGTTTCTTATGAGCAGGGAAATATTTAGCAGAGAAGTAATAAATCATATCCTGGGGACTACGCACACAACCAGGATCAAGAGAATTAAACCATATCTTAGCATCACCCTTTAATTAATGAGAACAGAAATATTTTATGGATATAATAGTAGCGAGTTTTCTCATCATTAGTGAACAGGGTGACTATATCATTTAATTTAGTAAGATGTGCCACAACAGTTTCAGATTCATAGCCATAAAAAGGATCAGATTCAACCAAAGAAATTATATCCGGGTCAACAGAGAATTGATAATCCTCACCAGTAACAAAGATAGGTGAAGTAGCATAAGCAGGATCATACTTCATTCTAGCATTCAGAGTTTTTTGTTTCAGCTTAGCTAATAATTTCTTAAGATCACTTCTATCATTGCAAGCAAGAAAGTCTCTAGCAATTTCTTCATCCATAACATAGCCCTCAGGCACAACAGGAAATTCATATCTAGGGGGAGAATCTTCATCATCACTTTCATCAATATTATTAGTTTCAATAATTTCATTCTCTCTAGCCCTAGCAAGTTGTTCATCAAGAAATTCACCAAGTGGCACAGTAGTATGAAGTATAGAAGTAGTTTCACCATAAGTATCATGCATAGAAGAAGTGGCATCATCAATAACATGCGACATATCAGAATTAATAGCAGAAGCAGGTTTAGGTGTCGCAAGTTTACTCAAAAAAGAAGGTGAATCAAGTGCAGAGCTAGATGGCAATTCCTTACCTCCCCTCGTAGTTGAGGGATAAATTTTTGTTTTCGCGTCTTTCAAGTTCTTCATAGTGACCAGCAGATATAAATCCCAAGTGACTCAAAGAATAGAGCTATGCTCCCCGGCAACGGCGCCAGAAAATAGTCTTGATAACCCACAAGTATAGGGGATCACAACAGTTTTCGAGGGTAGAGTATTCAACCCAAATTTATTGATTCGACACAAGGGGAGCCAAAGAATATTCTCAAGCATTAGCAGTTGAGTTGTTAATTCAACCACACTAGATAACTTAGTATCTGCAAAAAAGTATTTAGTAGCAAAGTAGTATGGAAGTAATGGTAACGGTAGCAAAAGTAATATTTTTGGGTTTTGTAGTGATTGTAACAGTAGCAACGGAAAAGTAAATAAGCAAAGAACAATATGTGAAAAGCTCATAGGCATTGGATCGGTGATGGAGAATTATGCCGGATGCGGTTCATCATGTAACAGTCATAACATAGGGTGACACAGAACTAGCTCCAATTCATCAATGTAATGTAGGCATGTATTCCGAATATAGTCATACGTGCTTATGGAAAAGAACTTGCATGACATCTTTTGTCCTACCCTCCCGTGGCAGCGGGGTCCTAGCGGAAACTAAGGGATATTGAGGCCTCCTTTTAATAGAGTACCAGACCAAAGCATTAACACATAGTGAATACATGAACTCCTCAAACTATGGTCGTCACCGGGAGTGGTCCCGATTATTGTCACTTCGGGGTTGCCGGATCATAACACATAGTAGGTGACTATAGACTTGCAAGAAAGGATCAAAAACTCACATATATTCATGAAAACATAATAGGTTCAGATCTGAAATCATGGCACTCGGGCACTAGTGACGAGCATTAAGCATAGCAAAGTCATAGCAACATCAATCTCAGAACATAGTGGATACTAGGGATCAAACCCTAACAAAACTAACTCGATTACATGATAAATCTCATCCAACCCATCACCGTCCAGCAAGCCTACGATGGAATTACTTACGCACGGCGGTGAGCATCATGAAATTGGTGATGGATGATGGTTGATGATGACGACAGCGACGGATTCCCCTCTCCGGAGCACCGAACGGACTCCAGATCAGCCCTCCCGAGAGAGTTTAGGGCTTGGCGGCAGCTCTGTATCATAAAATGCGATGAATCTTTCTCTCCCCGAACACGAATATATGGAGTTGGAGTTGAGGTCGGTGGAGCTCCAGGGGGCCCACAAGGCAGGGGGCGCGCCAAGGAGGGCAGGCGCCCCCCCGCCCTCGTGGAAAGGGTGTGGGCCCCCTGGCCTTGATTCTTTCACCAGTATTTTTTATTATTTCCAAAAATAATCTCCGTGAAGTTTCAGGTCATTCCGAGAACTTTTGTTTCTGCACATAAATAATACCATGGCAATTCTGCTGAAAACAGCGTCTGTCCGGGTGAGTTCCATTCAAATCATGCAAGTTAGAGTCCAAAACAAGGGCAAAAGTGTTTGGGAAAGTAGATACGACGGAGACGTATCAGGCTGCCGTCGCCGCAGAATAACAGGGGGTGTGGGTGAGTAGAGGGATGGCCTGGCCAGCGGTGGGAGTAGTAGGGGGCGGTGAGGCCTGCGCGGCATCACAGTCGGCCACGGGAGGCAGGAGCATGCGGCACGACCGGCGCTGCTTTGGGCTGCTGGAGCGAGAAGACCAGAGGTTGAAGAAGCACTACGGCCGTTGGATAGACATCGTACGGTCACTGGAGCTAGAATCGTTCATATTGACTAAGTTGACAAAGCACTCCATCCCCGTCAACTTAGTAGGCCCTCAAGTCAGCCTCCCACCAAGGTGGGTCCCAACTAGCAGGGGGAGTGTTCATTTTTTTGTGCATAATAAGGAGGCACTTCCGGTGGGTCCGAGCTGACAGCGGGGGGAACATTTTTTTTCGCGAAATACGGTGGCCCGTCCGGTGGGTCCCAGCAGTCAGGGGGGAACTTTTTTTCACCAAATACGGTGGTCCATCCGGTGGGTCCCTGCTGTCAGGTGGAGGAATAATTATTTTCCGTGTAATAAGGAGGCACTTCCTTGCGGCTGCGGTGGACCCAGCTGTCAGCCTCTCCACGACAGTACTCTTCCGATGGAAGTCGTTCCTTGACCACGTTGACCACGCCGCGCCGAGAGCACCAGGGCGGTGGACGACGGCGCGGCCTGAGAAGGGGACGACGCGGGCTCGGGGAAGACGCTGCAGTGGATGCCCACGCGGAGAGGAGTACGAGGGTTCACTGGTTCGGCTGCGGTGTGAGGCTGCCGTCGCCACAGAATAACAAGGGGTGTGGGTGAGTAGAGGGATGCCCTGGCCAGCGGTGGGAGTAGTAGGGGGCGGTGAGGCCTGCATGGGAGGCGGGAGTAGGCGGTCCCGCCGGCGTTGGATTTGGCGGCTGGAGCAAGAAGATCAGAGATTGAAGAAACACGATGGCCGTTGGATTGACATCCAACGGTTACGTCTGCTAGAATCGTTTGTTGACGTATATAATAACTAAAAAAATCTTGCATACGCGTCAACTTAATAGGCCCATAAGTCAGACCATTCCCTCTTTTTTTAATAATTTATATATAGCTCATTGCGACTTCTTATGCAATTTATTGCAGTCCATTTTTTGGTTGGCCAGGGCCAATTTCGCATATTTCTATGGGTTCCAATCTATTTTTAATAGCGAAGTGTCGAGCCAGATTTAAAGTACTTTGAAGATATATTTAAATTAGGTTAATGCCCAGTGAAATAGGAATCTGAAAATGTGAAAAAATTCAGAAATTATAAAGTAATTGCCAATTTGTCATCTGTTTTTATATTTACAACCCATTTCATATTACTTTCAAGATTTGTAGGCGTCTTAAAAGAGTTGCAGCCCATCAGGGCGTAGAAAAATAAGTAGGCCTGGATTGGGTATTCTTCAGAAAAAATAAACTGGGCTCATTTTCACAAAGAAAAAATAGCTGGGCTAGTCACATTGTGAACATAAAATATAAGCCTGGGCTAGACGGGCCATAGCCCAGTTCAAACCCTGCTCCGTCTCAACAATAACAAAAAAATACTGCCCGAGCAGCTACGTCCCAGGTGTCAGCCGATCTTGTGCTGTTCTCTTGTCTATTGACTATATACGCTCACAATGTCGTGGGTCCCAGATGTCAGGAAAACACTGGGAGGAAGCATTTTATTTTTCCATACGCTGACTTGGTGGGCCCGTACTGTCATCCTCTCCACGTACTTCTGCCGATTCCTGTTGTTTGTTGACCATGTTGACAACGCGAGAGGGCGGCGCCGTGGCGAGCGCACCAAAGCGCGCAGAGGACGACGGCGAGGCCTCAGACATCGGCGTTAACGATTTAGGAGACGGTGGGGCGGCGATGCGTGCGCTGAGGCGCAGCCAGCCGTGGGAGGCGGAAGCAGGCAGCCCCGCCGGCGCTGGTTTGGTTTTGGCGGCTGGAGGAATACAGGACTGAAGAAACACGACAGACTGTAAAAGCAGCAGGACTACTTAACAACCTTAACTGAAACCAGCAGGGGCACTTAACAACCATAGCTGAAAGCAGTATGAGTACTTATACAGGTTCAATCGTATAAACCACGCCTGGAGCAGTGCTACTTTGCCTACAGTTAACCAAGGGTGAGGCCGCCAAGCCCCAGGACAAGGCCCAGGCGCCACCCCGCGCATCCACAACCTTCTGAAAGCGGCTTCATCTCGCAATGTGGTCAATAAACAGGATATTCGCTTTAGAGCCATCGAAAAGCAGGAACATAATCTTCTGTCCTATTCTCTAAGATGGATGGGCCTTCATTATTTGAGACCACCCATGAATAAGTATCTTTTCACCTCCAAGGGGAATGGAGTAGGTCGACATAAACATCATGTTGTGACCAAGCGCAAGTCTGACTCGACCATGGTCAGGCATCTGTATAGGAACAATAGAACTGGGCAGTTTCTGTTTCAAGAAGATCACAGCTGTAAAACTGTGTATAAGCAATAGTTTATGAACAACATATATAACAGAAAATAGCTCGTACCATAAGTTTCTCGACACAGTTGGACCTGTTCAACGAGTGCAGTAGTGGCACACATATCCCACGTGGCCTTCCACCATCGAAACGCCCCACAAGGACCTCAAGACGATCAATAAAGTGTAGGAACTTGTGGATGTCATCCCAGTCAACTTTAGTGCCATCACTAACAGCCGAGTTGTTACAGAATAACAAACGAGCAGCTTGCTTAATTCTGAAAAAACCTACACGTGCCACCAATTATAAGAAAATATTAGTTAGAAGTAGCATCCTCGTGAGAGATTCATTGCTACTTCTAAAGTTAAATTGTGATTAGTTAGATAGAATAGGTGGATTAAGAAGTAATCGGGGCAACAAGCAAGAACCAGATACAAAACTAACATGGATGAACAATTGGAACGACGTCGGGCTGGAAGATCGCAGTGAAGATGAGACCAGGTTCTGCTATTTCCATCAACATTCGTGCGCCAACTTTCAGTCCGTAACACTTGAGAAAGTTTATCCAAGTTCGGCCATAAAAAAAGCAGCGATCTTCTTGGTTCATGAACCCAATTCGGAACTTATATCCATGGCTTGTCTTCATTGACCATTAAACTGGTGTATTCAGTTATGGCAAGGCCGAGCATCTTGAGTACATGTGTTCTGGCAGAGGTAATAATGCACTGCAGGAAAAATAATGTGAGAACACAATGTATTCCCTATCCAAATCTAGAAATAATTTCCTCCTTCACGTCAGTGTTGACCATTGTACTGGTAGTACCTTTTATCCAAATATAGCAATCCAAATTTCCAAATTAGTCGACAACATGTTCAAAAAAACCCCACCCTCCCGGATAGAAAAGAGGATTCTAGGAACATACTGTGCGCGTTTTAAAATCCTGTGTTAGGATGAGAAGGAACAAGTGTGGCGTCTCGCCGAGGGCACAGAAACCTGTAGGGTCCTCGCACTTTGGGCACTGCAAATGAAACACACTAGATTCAGTAGGAAGAAAAATGCATCAACGGCGACAACTACCATCCTAGGATTACCCGCGACCAAGGGACTTGGATTTATCGGGGATGGATGAAGAATTCGTACCTGGTTCTCCATGAGAAAACCCTATGCAATCGCTGAGAGGGGGTTTTCTTTGAACAAGCAGACGAGGGAGAAGGGGATTCAGGCCTAGTGAAATATTGCCGCTTCGTCCGTCCAGCTTACTGCTAAAGCTGGAAGGGGGGGGGTTTGTGATTTGACGGCTCATTGGGCATTCCCGCGGCGCTACGACCGGGGTGTGTCTACCGTGCAGTTGTGCACTCTAATTTGTGCATATGGCACGTGGACCCTGTTGCCGGATGCCCCACATATCAGCGAAAGGAAGTAGAAAGACAGGAGTAACTAGTTACACAAAAATATATTTTTGACAGAGAGATACTCCCTCTGTAAAGAAATATACAAATCTTTTATATCACAACTTTATACATAAGAAAAATCAAGGGGAATATATATATAACATATATAATTATTAAAAACAGAGTTGTTTTTAACACAGTATAGATGAGTTGGTGATGATGGTGTGCCTGCCATCCTGCAATATAGGCTGTCCGATTTATATCTGACGGATAGGAAGGAAACTATGTCAATTTTGCAAAAAGGTACCCACACACCTCTCCACATTTGCAAATAAGGCCTTCCCTCGTTCATCCTTTTCTCTCACAAGATAAAATACTCATACAAATGCATCTTGATGTTACGTGCAATGCACGGGCATTATGGGGGTTCAACTGAGAATATAATACTCAGACAGGCTCACAGTTCTGGACTTTGGGCCGCAGGCCCACCCTGCATGTTTGGGGGGCCCATGTGTTCTACCTCAGCGCTTTTCATATTGCAAGCGATTGGTACGGCGCTGGTTTTAGATGCTGTCACAAGGCGAATACACAAAATTGAATAAAGCACGCCAGCTGTTGGAATGAAATCGAACGACAGTACCTAACCAGCAATGAGAGCTGCAATTCTATCAATGATATACCATGTGATAAATAATACTGCCGTATTACTTATACACACAGGACACTTGTTTCACCATGCCAGATTATTACATCAAAATCTTTCGGAGGATAGATCAGTTCGGCAGTTGCGTGCTGCTACTGAAGAATTTCAAAGTTGATTTGGACCAGCTCTCCTTGCCGAGAAAGTTTGATTTTGAGATCATCCCCTACCGCAAGATATGATTTAGATTTGAACCTTGACCATCCTTTAGCATCAATCATCAATGCGACCATCCTTTGTACTTACGGTATATTGAGCAGGTTCATTCACACCAAGGCTGCGCATGGTAAGAGAAACTTGGCCGCTGTCGCCCGGATTGTTGAACGACTCCCTCGTTGCTCTAGGAATTCTCTTTTTTGCAAACAAGAAGACATACCCAAATAGTTAGATCAACACAACGAATCATGCGAAACAACATGGAAAGAAAAAAGAAAAAAACACTTGGGCGGCCAATGCTTACCAAGAAGGTGGACATGTCGGTTTTTGTAAGGACTTTGGTATATGAAGTGCGAACTGCAACCCAGTCTGTTGCTGGTGCAACTGCTCGTTCGGTTGCCGCTGCACAGGCCGGATCAGATGCAAGTGCAAGTGTTGGTGCAGGTGCCGAAGCCGCTACTGCTGCCGGAGATGGTGCTCCTTGTAGAGCTGGTGACGGTGTTGGAGCAGGTGCCGGTGTCGAAGCCCGATCCTCCGGTAGATCAGCCTGATCCGCTAACGCGGTCGGTGCCCAATCCTCAACTGGCTCAGATTGAGCTGTTGTCGCTGTCAGTGCTAGAGCAACTGTCGGTGCTCGATCTATTGCTGAAGGTGGTACCGATGTGCGAGACAGCGGCGATCGTGTCTGGTCTGCTATGATCAGCTTTCTAACTTGACTAGGCTTCGTGACCGTGATCCAGTTTTTTTCTTCATTTCTTTTAAACGCGAGAAGGACTAATTGTGGCATTTTTGTTAAACCAAACTGCAGTTCATCATAGGGATTCAGCTTGTACTCAGACAACAGACTGATCCAATTTTTTCCAGCAATATAAGTGATGGACAGTGCCTTCGTTACTGACACGACATAAGAAGTGAAACCTGCAAAAATAGCCATCGTAGAGCAAACCAAACGGTTTATTCTGTGATGAATGTCACATGGCAAAACCTGCATTGTAAAATTGCAGGAAAAGAAAGAAAACATGACATTAAATCAATAAGATTTAGAAAGTAAATCAATAAGATTTACTTGATGTGACACGAGTGAATCCTTACCAGGAAATCACTATGTTGAAGTACTAAACAGAAGATTGATCGTCCAACTACGGGTGGCGTGCAGTGGCCCCGCCTACTCCCACAAGCAGGACAATCCAAAGGTCGTGACAAATCGTATGGACCGATCATCCATGGGAATGGAAATCCTGGTGGGTGCGATAAACCTTGCAATGCATACAGATATTGGAGTGTAACCATAATTGATAAACCGTCCTCACAAAAAAGATGATCCAGATACTTCAAAATATACAGACTGAATTGAGTGGACAGACATTAACATAGACCATTCTCAGGACTGACCACACACCAAAAGCGGCAGTACTAATAAACAATACAGGGTTCACAAACACAAATCAAGTACTGAACAATAGTACTTACTAGAGACAAGCAAAGTTGTACTAATTAAACTCTGCAGACTATTTCTTGCCACCGACCTACGGGATGAACCCCGCATAACTGACTAGGCCATGGACTTCATGAGAGATGTCTACATGCACCATCACCATCTCGTCAACCTTGGAGAACCTAACAGAGTGGTCTTTCCACTCATAAACATGATCATGAAGACAGGCCGCATCAGATTTGTTGGGAAGCTTTACAAGAACCACACCTTCGTAATCGAAGGCATAGCCAGGAAATTGTTGTGGTCAAGTACAGCCTCGAGAACACGCCTGACAACAATGCTACAGGAAAACACTAGTTCAGGACACATGGCGACAAGGACACAGCAGCTGTATAGTTTTGCAGTAGAACTCATCCTCAGGTGTTCCAGTTCACAAGGCATGACTTTGAGAACTTCATCTCCACCGCGGACTTGGTTCTAATTCAAACAGAAACCATATTTTATTACTACCTCCGTTCAGAAATATAAGATGATTTTCGATATTATACTCCATATATGACTACATATACGCATAGAAATGAGTGAACAAAGACACTAGAACATGTCTTCAAAGGCATGAGAGCAAAGGGATTACTTGCAATATCCATAACACAAGTTACTGAGGCAAATATACCCTCTTCAAAGGTAGCATTGATGTTCATAAAGTACTCCCTCCGTCCCAAAATTCTTGTCTTAGATTTGTCTAGATACGGATGTATCAAGTCACATTTTAGTATTAGATACATCCGTATCTAGACAAATCTAAGACAAGAAATTTGGGATAGAGGGAGTAGTTGAAAGTAATCTATAAGAAATCAGTGTCAACCTCTCGCATGTTTTGGTCAAAAGAGAAATTTAGAACCGTCATTTGGCACACAAAAATCACATGCAAGATCACCCAGAAAGTTGTACTACTAGTACTAGTACTGCGTGTTAAATGAAAAAACACGATCAAGATCGAGAAAAAGATCGTCAAGAAGAGATATTACCTGGACTTGCTTAATGAGGGATCCCGAAGAGGGGGGCTTGGACAGGGCGATGGTTTTGAGCTTGTCTGCAGTAGTCTCGGCGGGGTGCTTGCGCTTCTTCGTACGATGAGCCTCGACGGTTTTGGCCAGAGCCATAGACATCACTTCGGCCGGTGCTCCAGCATCCATCAAGAAACTGTCAAATAGAAATAAAAGAAAATAAACCATAATCACAAACCCAAAAGAAGAAAAGAGAGGGAGTTATAGGATCAGTCTCGGGGTTGCAAGACCGGGCCTTGGCCAGAATCAACACCATTGATGCGCTCACCTTTCCTTCTTTGGGAGAGAAGAACAATGGCAGAAGCAGGTCGGGGTTTTCTTGAAGAAATGAGGAACAAGATGAGGGAGAAGCGAGTTGGGTAGAGAGGAAGCTGAGAGAGAAGAGTGAAATGATGGTTGCTTCGTCCGTCCAACTTACTGCTGGAATGGAGGGGGTTTTGTGATTTGACGGCTCATTGGGTATTACTGCGGCGCTTCGATCGGGGTAGTCTACCGTCACTCTACTACGGAGTAATTTCGTGTATGGCTGGTGGACCCCGATGCTGGTTGTCCCACACGTCGATGAAAGTGAGTAATTTTGTGCATGGCTGGAGGAGGATCCGCATGGTAGAGCGTGTCCACTGTGTTTCTGAAGAAAAAATGATTACAACAAGCGTTTCCACTCTGACGACGGAGGAGTGCGAAACACGACAGCCACTTGAACATACACAGTGCTCCTACTACTAGGCATGTGCAGTGGTTCATACGTTAGTACTACATAATCTTGTTGCTAGTGTAGTAAGATATGACGACAACAAATGATGTTGTGCGCATGTCAACTATATGAACAGTAATATAGTAACATAGTACCGCTTTCTCGACTGTCCGGTCGAGAATGAACGGTGAGATCAATGTTAACAGAACTAGGTCTACAGCGCACGGAGAGTACGGTGCTACAGTACTCCACGAAACATGAACCATATGAAGCACGAATAGTGTTAGGCAGGGTGTATGAATGGTGCACGGGATCGGAGCAAAAGTTCCCTTCTCGACCCACTTTTGGGTGTTTGGCAGAGTGCATGAAGGGTGCATGAGTCCACACTAGTAGGTTAACACAAATACATGAAGAGGAAACAACTATATTGAGATGAGAATGCAACCAAACACACCCACACGCTTTGTGCTACAGTGACTGATCTGCACCGTCTGAGTTTGATCCAATGGTCATGTTGTGCCGAGACATGGACATGCCCATGCAGAGGGCGCCTAAACACCACCGAAGTCCCTCTGCTTCTCGAGGCGCACGACGTTGGTGATGCAGGGGGCGAAACGGCTGAAAGGCAATGCAATCTACGGGAAGGCGTAGGGAGCCAGCCGAGGAGCAGGGAATCTTTTGGTTTTCACCATGGTAAAACACCAGTCGACGACTTCTCACATCAGGGAGCAGTGGGTTTTACAGGCGGAGTCATCGTGACTAATTGCTGCCGCGCCTAATCTCGTCAATCAAAAAATTAAAAATCCTGCTGCGCCTGCTCCCGTCAATAAAAAAATTAAAAATCCTGCCGCACTCAAACACCAGAGCAACGCCGTGGTGGATATTTAAATTTACCTGCCGGCAAGTAGATAAAAAAAGGGGTGAAAAAACAAATGTGGCGGCGGCCTAGCTAATCGGTCGAACTAGCCCAACTAGCTAGCCACCGTGCTTCACTGATGTACTCGGCGGGAAAAGTGTTGTTTCGTGATTTGACGACTCATTTACTTGCTTCGGCGAAAACGCGCGGTATGGCGTCCCACATCAGGAAGAATATATGCGTGCACCACCCGGGAGGACCCCGAAACCACGCGGTAGGGTGTGCCATGTCTCGGCACGGAGGAAAAATGTGCGTGTAAAAATTTACTGTATCAGACGTAGTACCTATGGTTCGACCTCGGGACCCAGCCAGTCGGTCAAAAACACCCCACTAGCCATAGAGCTTCATCATGCTAACATGGCACGGAGGATAGGTGTGGTTAGCTCCGTCTCGACCAGCCACAACATCTCTTGTTCTAGGCGATTCTTCTATTTTCCAAGCTTTTTTTTAGTTGTAATAACACCACGGCAAGCTAGCGCCGCTCTTCGTGTGTGCCCGTGCCAAGGTTAGACGATGGAGAGAAGAGAGAGATCGCAGACCTGGGACCCACCATTAAGTGAGTCAACGGTCATGCACGTGTTGATGACGCACTCCCTCTACTCTACTCAACGTAATACTGTATAAAATCAAGTTATGGGACAAAGCCAACAACCGTTGTTGTTTCAGGCTATCGACTTATGCTTTGTAGTCCAGGTTGCCAGTTCGAATCTCGTCTTTCAGATTTGTTAGGTTTAGGTCCAAATTTGATTAATGACAAATGGGACCCCCGTGTGTTGTTCCGATATTTCAGTGTAGGATGGTTTTTTTGAACAAAACACTTTGCGCGGTTAGACAAGTAACGGCACAAGTTACACGTATTTTGCAAGTTTACGAACAAAAATGACAGCGGCATAGAATATCACATCCACCCCGCAGCTTAGATGCTATGGTGATACGAGTTTTTACACCGTTGGAACTGAGATCCAATGGCTTGGGAGTAGTCTTTGTAATTATGCGCAATTTCCAAACTATCCAAAGGTTTTTTTGCAAATAAAACATCCAGGCCTCGTGTGTGCCGCTGCATCTTGGATCCAACGGATCCCCGTTGCTCATATTAGGTGCTCCCCATAGTTTAATTACCCGCTACAGTGATATGAGCATCTAGGTCGTATGATCAGTGATCAGATGGCACATGCGTAGTACTTGTACTTTCTGCGCAATTCCCAAACTCTCTCAGCCGTATATTGCAAAAACATTCAAACCTCCTACTGTGGGCCGTTAGATCTCCGTGAACTCGTATCACCATAGAATCTACGGTGCGGGAGCACCTCATATTCTCCCGTGCGAGAAAACATAAGGTGCTCTCGCAGCTTGGATGCTACGGTGATACGAGCTTCGAGGTCGTTTGATCTGAGATCCAATGGCATCTGAGCAGTCTTTGTGCTTGTAAGCAGTGGCCGAACTCTTTGGGGGCTTTTTTGCAAAAAACCATCCGAACCACCGAGGAGGTGTTGGGTCACAAATCCAACGGCTCCGAAGAGCTTGTATCACCAAAGCATCTAAGGTGTGGTAGCACATGATATTCTTACATACAGGAGAATATGATGTCCTCCTTCATCTTAGATGCTACGGTGATACGAGCTTCGAGGTTATTGGATATGGGATCCAAGGGCATCTGAGTAGTTTTTGTACAAATTGTGTGCAATTCTCAAACTCATCAAGGTTTCCTGTAAAAATATTAAGACATCATGTGAGCTGCTATATCTCAGATCTACAAGCTCCAAGCAACTCGTATCGGCATATAGCATCTAAGGTATGGGGGCACATGATATTCTCCCGGGGAGGAGGGGTGGGGGTGCACAACCAATCGGTGGTTGGGAGGGTGGGGACAAATATAATCTAAACAACCCTAAACAGAGCTTCACAATTTCATCTAAGGTCGAGGGGGTGACCCCCGACAATCATAGCTCCGCCTATTTAAACACAACATTTGCATGTACTATAGTACTAGATTTAATATTCATGTTTCAGTTTCATGTTCGTTTCAAATATTGAATTGAGGACCATGCATGTCTTACATTTTACTCCCTTTGTTCCTAAATATTAGTCTTTTTAGAGATTTCAAGTGGACTGGCACATACGGATGTATATAGACATATTTTAGAGTGTAGATTCACTCATTTTGCTCCGTATGTAGTCGCTTGTTGAAATCTCTAAAAGACTAATATTTAGGAACAGAAGGAGTATTTTTGAATTCGTGTCATACATGCATGGTTTGGAAAAATAGATGCACTATACTTATTGGATTGTTGTTGTGTTCGTGTGTGGGTGTCTCTCTTTGTGTGTGTGTGTGGTCATATGCTTGATACATACAAAGTTTTCTGACCTCCATATTGTTCATCTTTAAAATTCGAATTTGCATTGAAAAACTTACCAGGGATACCATGAAATGTGAAATCCACGTTGAGATCACTATATCACAAACTCACTCTAATTCAACAACTCGTGATAAATCAATTACCACATTGAGATTAGTATTTGCAAGGAAAATACGGGCATTGTAATACACATAGATTTGTTTGGCAATTTAAAAGGTTCCTTTCGTATTCTCGAATGGTAGGACCCAACGGCGTACCAGCCAGACCTTGGCTCGTGTTGATCCTAAAAAAATAAAAAAATAAAAACAAAACCGAGCTCGTGTCTTTCTGGTGGCGTGCGTGGTACGCACATTAGGCAACCCCAACCAGTCGAGCCTCCGCGTTTCGAGTCGAAATATCTGGCGGCCAGAATTCCAGTCCTAGGAAATTCCCCTCATGTCCCCGGTCCATAATGACTACCAATGAACAACGGAGGGATGCTTTAGTACCTAGACAACGTTACCTACCGTGCCGAGCACGGTTCAATTCCCTCGGTCGCCGCTCGCCAAGGTCACCCGTCAACTGCATTGCCTAGTACTACTACTACTACACCAGGATGAGCACATAATTGAGCCTGTTTGTTCGTGCCTAGTACTTGAGTTAATATATCAGGTAATGCACTTGTACGGAGGGATTATCCTTTTGCTCTGCATATATAACTTGTCTGAAGTCTAACTAAGCAAAATGTTTGACCAAATCCTTTCTTAAGAAATACAACAGGACAGATGTATGGCTTGAAAATTTATTGCATGATGCAGGTTATGATATTGTTTCGAATCCTGGATCTTAAATTTTAGAAAATCCAAAAGTGACCATAAATTCTTGAAACAGAGCATGGTCACGTGATATGGCACAAATATTACTTCATAATTTTTTTCTTCAATTTGAGACAAGCTGCTTATGACAAGTTGCACAAATGAAGAGCCAAGGTATTTTGGAACAAAGACCTGTCACGTTAAGGCGAACGCTTTCACTATTGAAACCGTGGGCGTTTACGTGCTGCCACGAGTCCCGCTTCTCATCGGCAGGTGCCGTCCGAGCACCGTGTGAGTTGACGGGAGGTGTGCGAGCAGACCGCTGGGCCGGCTGACAGGGAGGCGTGCGAGCAGACCGCTGTGCAGGCTCACCGGGAGGCGAGCCCTTTGACCAGGCTCCGCCGCCCACCTTCGTCCCAACTGCTCCCACGTTTAATGTCGCCGGTGCCGCAGTTTAGAATCAACCCCGCACTACCTGGTATCGCTACAATCTTCTCTCTTCCTCTCTGATTCTCCTGTCGTTTACCTCCAACCAGCCTGACCTAAACGTACGCCATGCCGCATCACGATGGTCTGCCCTTAGTCTTCCAGTTTCGTGAGGAAGACACCCAGCCGGAGTCTCAAGAACATAAGGCGCTTTGGGACGAGCTTGAACTGGACTTGCGGGAAGACGCCGCGCCTGTCCCCGCTCCCGTTCTGGCTCCCGTCGCCCTGACTGTGCCAGCGCCCATCCCCGTGGCATTGATGAGCTGGGAGCCCACATTGTCGCCGAGCTTGATGCCACGGGGTTCCACGAGGTCCCCGCCGACTTTCACGCGCCCGTGCACCTACCAGCGCATGCGCCTGCGCGTGCACTGACGCGCACGCCCGTGCTGGTGCCCGTGCACCTGCCAGCGCATGCGCCTGCGCGTGCACTAACGTGCGCGCCCGTGCTGGTGCCCGTGCACACGAATGTCTCCGCCGCGCCATTGATAGCGTCTGTCCCCGCACGGGTGCCAGTGCCCCCCCTCAGCGGCATGGATGGCCGCCGTCGACCGCTTACTTGCACCAACGCCAGTAGCCTCCTCCCGCCAGTTGACTCGCTCCGAAGTCCAGAACATTTTGGCCTTCCTTGAAGCTAGGCCAACGTCCAGGAGTACGCCAACAACGGCGCAAGGCGCCACCATCGCCGTCAGTCAGTGGCCCGACGACACACAGAGCACGGCAGAGGAGCCACTTCCCACCGCAAGACGCCCCCACCGCCGCCGCGTAATCTAAATTTGCCATGAAAAACGTTCGGATTGCCATGCTTAAAATCCGAACGTTTATCATTTCCGTTTATTTTAGATCGATCGTCGTATAATTTAAAGTCGGGTCAGACTAAACGAAATCTATGGTTTGATCGATTGAATGTTCTGCTAGAGCCGTATCAAATTAAATATAAAACGTCATCAAGCCACATGTATTCCTTGTCATCCAACGACCTAGACTGCTTCAATGTCGAGCGTTGAACACGTTTAGCGTGCAGTTAATTTCAAGCAAAAAATAGTGCTAATCACATAATAACATGCAAATAATATCCTACTTAATATCCGCATGCACTTAATATACTTCCAAATTAACGTGCATTGCACGTACACACTGACTAGTGCTGCTAGCATGTGAAACTGGTGCCGTAACTTGTGAACGCGTCCAGATATGGTCAACGGCAACATCGCCCGCGAGTTCTTCGTCTTTGCCCGTGCGTCTAAACGCAGAAGGGGAGGAGAGACAGAGAGCACACATGGAACCCACCAGTAAGTGAAGGCGAATAGTACTAAAAATAATATTACATGTTATCAATTAAATAGGTTGTGGTAATATAAAAACATTATGTGAACAAAGGGAGGTACAACAAACATTGATGTTCTACGTATGTTGCCTATTGACGTGCGGCTTGAAGGCCCTGGTCACATGTTCGATCCTCGTCCTTTATTTTCTTAATTTGTATATGGGTCCAAATTTTTTTCATGACATGTGGGCCCCTCGGTGTGTAGTCTGTAGCACTTTAATTTGTGTGTCGAAATTTGTTCCATTCCAAGTGGACTATCGGTGTGTAGTTTTGTAGCTTATTTATAATAATTAAAGAGAACAACATAGTTTTTTGCAATAATACCATGGTGCGACGTTGAAGGCGAGAAATGACGTGCGAGAGAGCGATGACCGAGCCAGAGGGAAATCAACTAGGGGAGTTGCGGGGGTTGCAACGGTGTTTCGAGTAGTTGTGGGCCAAATGCTACGGAAATATAATCTAAACCGACCGGAATAAATGCCTACATAAATTAATCCAAGTTTGGAGTGCCCCTCGCAATGTAAATAGCTCCGGCTTTGCGAGGGATGGAGAGGTAGCTTCAATGTGTGGAAGATACGGCGTGAGACAGCGAGGTCAATCAAGAGACATACAGATAGAGACAAAGTGAGTGTGGTCCGACATTCATTGAACAAATATATATGCTCTGGAGAGATATTGTCCGATTGAGCTTTTGGTAAGGGTGAGGGCTGTAAGATAGAGCTTGAGAGATGATCCAGTCACAGACGTGTAGATATATTTTGTGCGTGGGAGGAAGCAAGGTCAATCGATCACATAGGGTCGTCGTGCGATCAAAAGAGTGAGACGGGTTGGAGAGAGTGACCTAGATAGACAATGTGCGTGAGAGAGTATACAATGTGAATAAGTCGAATTGGGCTCAAACATGGTGATATATCATTTTTGTCCGAGAAAGAGCGAGGTCAATCGAGACATACAAAGAGAGAGAGAGAGGGAGAGAGAGAGAGAGAGAGCGAGCATGCCCCGCCATGAGGTTGAAAGAGTGGGGGCGGCTTTGATGGACGGACCTAGATAGACAATCTGCGTGAGAGAGTATAGAGTGTGTCGATCGAGGCCCGAACAGGGAGATATATCATTTGTGTGTGAAAGAAAACAAGGTTAAACGAGACTCAGATAAAGAGAGCGAGATTGAGCGAGTGTGGCCCGCCGTGCGGAAGAAAGAGTGAGACAGTCTCGAGGGAGTGACCTAGATAGACAATGTGCGTGCGTGCGCATGAGATGTTGGGGGGCTAGATAGGCAATGCATGTATTTAGCGCGAGAGGGTGAGAGGGAGAGGGGGGAGAGAGAGAGAGAGCTCGACATGGGGTGCAATGACGGGTGTGTGAGGTAAATACATTTCGTAACAGAGTGGAAAAAGGGGGTTGTGTAGTCGAGAGAGTTAGAGATCGAAAAATGGAGAGAAAGAATGGATGTGTGTTGGAAACTGATAGCTTCCTAAGGTGGTTAGGAGAGGAAGATTGACCGATACAGGAAGTATGTAGCGTGTGTGCGGGGGGGGGGGGGGGGGGGCTAAAAACAACATTTGAATGTAGATAGTACGAGACTTAATATCGATGTTTCAATTCGGTGTACATTGTAAGATTTGAACTGAGGACCATACATATGGGTAATTATTTTGAATTCGTGCCATACTAGGTTTCGAAAAGTTGACATTGACTCGATTTGTTGTGCTATTTTGTAGGTCATATGTTTGAATCCATCCAAAAGTTTTCTCACTACCATGGTGTTCATCATATACATATGAATTGTACTAAAAAAGTAGCATGGATATAGTGAAATGTGAAATCCACGTTAGAATTGGAGATCGCTATGTGACACACACTCTAATTCAAATAACTAATTATGTGACACACACACTCTCTAATCCACGTTAGCGTGGATACCGTTTCGATTTTTTTTCAAATAACTCCTCATTAATTAATTTATAGTATCTCGTTTCGAATGACTAATTGTTGCAAGGAAAACACGGGCATGGTAATACATACAGATTCGTTTACAAATGAAAGAAGATTCGTTTGCATTCTCAAATGTAGGCGCACCAGGCAGACCAGGGTCGTGTCGTGGTGGTCGCGTGTGTCGGACGGACGCTTAGCACCGAGCCACCCACCCCCTCCCCCCCAAAAGGATGATGACAAAATAAGTTCGCGCTTCCACGTTTCGGATTGAAATATCTGGCGGCCCCAATTCCAGCCCTGCAAAATCTCCCTTCTCCATCGTCCCCTTCCGCGCCCAGATTGCTCAAATCCCTAATTCGCCACCAACCCAAGCAAAGTTCAAATCGCCCCTCGTCTCGTCTCTTTCCCCACCTCTGTGCCGGATGACAACGACGAAGACGACGGTCGTGCTTCACCACCGCACCGGAGCTACCTCATCTACGCCCTCGTCCACTGCACCGGGTGGTCCCCGACAACGTCGGCCGCCGCAACCGACGTGCCTCACAGACACCGACTTCCACCGCATCAGGTGCGCTTCACTGACGCCATCTCCCAGCTCACAGGGGCTACTTCACCGAGCACATCGTCGCGCCTCCGCCCCCCGAGGCCGCTGGGGCTTCACCAACGGTCTCGTCCACCGCATCATAGCGCTCCGCTGCCACTCAAGATCTGCATCCATGCGCGGCCAGCCAACGCCAGCGCATCACCCTCAACGGCTCTGAAGTGACCCGCACTCTAGCTAGGCGAGCATGCCCAAACGCCGGCCCGAACTAGGTATCCACACATCACTCCCTTGTGCACTGTTCCGACGATGTTTGGATATCCTTTCACTGCTCTCTTAGCTTACACGCCTATCCAAATCTGACTTTAACTCTGATTTCTTCTGGAGATATCATCTGAAACAAGCAAATCCATTTTTAGCGAAGCATGACGGTGCTACGGGATCTGGTACACATCCTGCACACCCGTATAACCTTGTAAGTATCTGTCCTCCGGTACAACAGCAAGGTCGATTCCTCTTATTTGATCAGCCATTCGCCATGTCAAAAATGCAGAGGGGGATGCAAGGAGCACAAGGCCTGCACATCCAAGCAAGTGGTAACATGGACTTGTACATGGAACATCCCAAGCGCAAGTAGAGCTGCAGTGAGCCTGTACAACGAGCTAGCGAAAGTCCCTGCATTTCATTTAATTCATACTGGCATTCATGTATGATTTGTGTGCAGTGGCGGATCCACGAATTCAAGTTACCAGGGGCGAACATTTAACTTAAAAAATACGAAGGTACTTGCACTCCGGAAATCAACATAACTTGAGAAATGTGAAGCTACATGCACTTTGAAAACCAGCTAATGATCCAAAGTAGTTCAGATTATAAACACTAAACGATGCAAGCACCAAAAAACACAAAATGCAACATGGTGTACAAGGACGACAAACATGGTCTGTACCTGCTTGAATTATTTGTTCTCTGGCTGAAAATATCAAAGTGTAATTGCACCTATAACTAGTGCGCAAACTGCATATCAATATATCTATCCTGCACAAGTATGCCAATAGTTTCAAACAACAGATTAGAAAAGTATTTATGCTACGTTGTCATGATACGGGGACTTTCTGGTAGATTGCCTCGACGTTTCCTCAAGCCATGAAAATGCACTATAATTTGCTTGTCATCAATGCCTGCAAATCTCCATGTCTCTCTCAACATAGCAGATCATCATTAGACACTAAATCCTTCAATGGGAGCTTGCAAAATGCTTGCATTAGATGCCTCATTAGACACTATATGTTCATCACCAGGAGCATGTAAAATGTTTGCATCAAATCCTTCATTAGTAGTCTGTTCATTAGACACTTGGCCAGAAATTGAAGAGTTGAATTAGATATAATCAGGGATGTGATGTACCTGCTCATTGCGCATGCTACTCTTGCAAGCTGTGACTGTCCGTTTGCGCAAGCTCGATGCCATGCCCGTGCTGCCGCCGCTGCCTCCCACGCAGGCTACACCCAGGGTTGGATCTTCATCTTCTTGTCCTTCCGTTCGCTTGAAGCCCGACGACCGCCCTCCAACGAGGGCGCGAGGAAGTGCTGTGTTGGTCTGTCCAGCGGTGGCTAGGTTAGGAGCAAACCAGACTGGAGGCTGGAGCGGATGAATTGGGATTTTTCCTGCTGTCGATCGATATGGGAGGCGCTCGTTTGGGCCGCGAGCCTGCTACAAGGCCTGCCTTGCACTTATGTTATTGGCCTATCCAAATTGAAACATTTTTCTTCATTTCTTACATTGCCTGCTCATGCATTGGGACGAACAAAACTAGCCTGGGCCAACCTGGACGACTCAAACTAGGTGCACACTTTCAGGCCACCCGAGGCGGCCGCCCATACCAGCCCCTATGGTGGCGTCGCCCCTTTTTGCGTGTATGATAGGGGTAGTGAAAAATATTCCAGTGGCGCTTTTGATTTACCCACAGAATGGTTGAATTGCTTGTTTCTATGAACTGAGTTCGCCAATAATGTGAAGGATGCCAGTCTTTTCATCCTATTGTAGATTGCTTAGATCTCGATATGCCAAAAGTAATCGCATGAAATATATAGTAAAAGCCAGTGTGATGTGTGTGGCTACAACTAGTCTGACTACACGTCCTCATATAACATATCAAGGACGCACCATCTTACCAGATTAACCATTCGACTTACCAATGCAGTGTGGGAAGAAAGAAGTATTGGGACTGCGTATCCAAGCAATTGATGCCATGGACTCCTTCGTACAACCTTGTAAGCGAAAAAGAAGTTGCAGTGTGCCTGTACAAAGAACTAGCGTAAGTTCGGTTACCTGCTTCTCGGAATTTTAGTTAGCCACTTATTGCAAAATTGTTCAATTACGTTGCTTGGCTTAGTTTAATTTGCCTATTAATCCTATTATAGACTGCGCCTATCTATGTGTTTGATACTTACTGTTAAGAATTACCTATTTGCCTGAACTTAAATTGCTACTTGTTTGTTTAACTGCTTTGCTGCTGCAACAACGGGTTACAATGATGTTAATAACTACTTTTCAGCATCGAATTGAAACTCTTTAATTCCTTGTTTGTTTAACTGGTTTGCTGTTATAACTCCTAGTTGAGATGTTTTGCTAACTTAAACTTTTCTGAATCCAATTGGAACTTTAATGGCAAAACAGGTTAGCCCAAGATCAAAGAGCAAGGTCCCCATGGACGTTGTATCATCTCACAGCAGTGGCACCGACCTAATCGTGCATTATGAATTTCCAACTGCTGATGCTCTAGAGGCTAAACTAGTGGTAGAAAGAGATTCTGCTTCTGCACTTAGAGATGAAGTTGACATGTTGAGGAAGCAAACAGCACAATCAGTAGCAGTACTCAAGACAACCATTAAATATTTGGTGGATTTCAAAACGAAGAAAGCTGAGACTGACCACATTGTTAAGGTCCTGAAGGAAAAAAGGAAATTAAATTCCCACTTGGTAAATCATACGTGAAATGTTCTTTCCATCGTTGAATACCCTTTGTGTTGTTCGTGTAATCAATCAAACAATTTGTTTTAGAGATCATGTAATAATTGTTTTTTGTTTTTTGTTTTTTGTTTTTTGGTTTCTAATTTTATTTGAGCACAAGTCTGTATTAATTGATAAGACTCGGAGACATTTCATTTTGATTGCTGTGCCAGACCTACAAATGTGGCAATCGGGCTGAATGTGCATTCAGCAATAATAGTAGTATAGATGGACCATAAGTGGCACGCATCAGAAAGGGCCAAGATGCTATAGTAGCTTGGCTAAAAAAAGGATGTTGTTGTAGCAAAGAAAAGTACAGCGGCCTGGCTTATGTATGTTAGTTGATATTATTGATCCATATACTCTATAAGTGTTTATATGTTTGTTAGTTCTGTACATTCTTGGTTGATTGACTCGGTATTTGAATCTTGATACATCGCTTGTGTACATATCTAAATGGGAGTACACATTATGCTGCGTGTGACATTTGAGTTGGACATGAAGTGTTCAAAATATTCGAATTCACCTTAAACTGGATTCTAGCTTCTGAATTTGAGTATTGGCATTTGTAAACCATATTCATATATGACAGTGGAATACATCTTTGTCGTCCTTTTGAAGATATATAAAAACACATAGAATGATTTATAAAGATTCGTATAGGAATACAAAATGGATTCGGATTTAGTTGCCAGGGTAAACGTGGATGCTTATTGTCCCAAAATTCGAAAGAAGCGGCAAAATGTCCACTCCCACGTCGGCTGCCCGAAGCCAAGTGTTTGGGAGATGGAAATTACTGTCTACCCATTACACGGACAATCAATCGGCCCGATTTCCACTGCTCTAAATAGGGGTAGGGTAGTAACTTCAATTAGACGTGACACGACCGCCTCTGAGCCCATTCCGACATGGTGGGTGATAACCCACAAGTATAGGGGATCGCAACAGTTTTCGAGGGTAGAGTATTCAACCCAAATTTATTGATTCGACACAAGGGGAGCCAAAGAATATTCTAAGTATTAGCAGTTGAGTTGTCAATTCAACAACACCTGGATAACTTAAGATCTGCAGCAAAGTATTTAGTAGCAAAGTAGTATGGAAATAACGGTAACTGTGGCAAAAGTAACAGTAGCAGTTTTTTAGTAATCGTAACAGTGGCAAAGGAAAAGTAACTAAGAAAAGATCAATATGTGAAAAGCTCATAGGCATTGGATCGGTGATGGAGAATTATGCCGGATGCGATTATTCATGCAACAGTTATAACATAGGGTGACACAGAACTAGCTCCAATTCATCGATGTAATGTAGGCATGTATTCTGAATATTGTCATATGTGCTTATGGAAAAGAACTTAGATGACATCTTTTGTGCTACCCTCCCGTGGCAGCGGGGTCCTATTGGAAACTAAGGGATATTAAGGCCTCCTTTTAATAGAGTACCGGACCAAAGCATCAACACTTAGTGAATACATGAACTCCTCAAACTACGGTCATCACCGGGAGTGGTCCCGATTATTGTCACTTCGGGGTTGCCGGATCATAACACATAGTAGGTGACTATTGACTTGCAAGATAGGATCAAGAACTCACATATATTCATGAAAACATAATAGGTTCAGATCTGAAATCATGGCACTCGGGCCCTAGTGACAAGCATTAAGCATAGCAAAGTCATAGCAACATCAATCTCAGAACATAATGGATACTAGGGATCAAACCCTAACAAAACTAACTCGATTACATGATAAATCTCATCCAACCCATCACCGTCCTGCAAGCCTACGATAGAATTACTCACGCACGGCGGTGAGCATCATGAGATTGGTGATGGAGGATGGTTGATGATGACGACGGCGACGGATTCCCCTCTCCGGAGCCCCGAACGGACTCCAGATCAGCCCTCCCGAGAGAGTTTAGGGCTTGGCGGTGGCTCCGTATCGTAAAACGCGATGAATCCTTCTCTCTGATTTTTTCTCCCCGAACGTGAATATATAGTTGGAGTTGAAGTCGGTGGAGCTCCAGGGGGCCCACGAGGCAGGGGGCGCGCCCCCACCCTCGTGGACAGGGTGTGGGCCCCCTGGTCTTGATTCTTTCACTAGTATTTTTAATTATTTCCAAAAATAATCTCCGTTGATTTTCAGGCCATTTCGAGAACTTTTATTTCTGCACAAAAATAACACCATGGCAATTCTGCTGAAAACAGCGTCATTCCGGGTTAGTTCCATTCAAATCATGCAAGTTAGAGTCCAAAACAAGGGCAAAAGTGTTTGGAAAAGTAGATACGATGGAGACGTATCAACTCCCCCAAGCTTAAACCTTTGCTTGTCCTCAAGCAATTCAGTTGATAAACTGAAAGTGATAAAGAAAAACTTTTACAAACTATGTTTGCTCTTGTTGTTGTAAATATGTAAAGCCAGCATTCAAGTTTTCAGCAAAGATTATGACTAACCATATTCACAATAACACTTAGGTCTCATGTTTACTCATGTCAATGGTATAATCAACTAGCGAGCAATAATAATAAATCTCAGATGACAACACTTTCTCAAAACAATCATGATATGATATAATAAGATGGTATCTCGCTAGCCCTTTCTGAGACCGCAAAACATAAATGCAGAGCACCTTTAAAGATCAAGGACTTACTAAACATTGTAATTCATGGTAAAAGAGATCCAGTCATACTCAATATAAATTAATAGTAATGGATAGGCCCTTCGTAGAGGGAAGTAGGGATTTGTAGAGGTGCTCTCCAGCAGATGCTTTTTAATAAGAGGGTGATGACTCAACATAAAAGTAAATGGATAGGCCCTTCGCAGAGGGAAGCAGGGATTTGTAGAGGTGCTAGAGCTCGATATTGAAATAGAGATAAATAATATTTTGAGTGGCATACTTTCATTGTCAACATAAAAACCGAGAGATCTCGATATCTTCCATGCTACACACATTATAGGCGGTTCCCAAACAGAATGGTAAAGTTTATGCTCCCCCTCCACCAACAAACATCAATCCATGGCTTGTCCGAAACAACGGGTGCCTCCAACTAACAACAATCCTGGGGGAGTTTTGTTTGCAATTATTTTGGTTTGATTTGCATAAAGCATGGGACTGGGCATCCCGGTGGCTAGCCATTTTCTCGTGAGTGAGGAGCGGAGTCCACTCCACTTGAGAATAACCCGCCTAGCATGGAAGATACAGAAATCCCTAGTTGATACATGAGCTATTCGAGCATACAAAGCAGAATTTCATTTGAAGGTTTAGAGTTTGGCACATACAAATTTACTTGGAACAGCAGGTAGATACCGCATATAGGAAGGTATAGTGGACTCATATGGAATAACTTTGGGGTATAAGGGATTGGATGCACAAGCAGTATTCCCGCTTAGTACAAGTGAAGGCTAGAAAAAGACTGGGAAGCGACCAACTAGAGAGCGACAACAGTCATGAACATGCATTAAAATTAATAGACATTGAGTGCAAGCATGAGTAGGATATAATCCACCATGAACATAAATATCGTGAAGGCTATGTTGGTTTGTTTCAACTACATGTGTGAACATGTGCCAAGTCAAGTCACTTGAATCATTCAAAGGAGGATATCACCCTACTATACCACATCACAACCATTTTAATACCATGTTGGTACGCAAGATAAACCATTATAAACTCCTAGCTAATTAAGCATGGCATAAGCAACTAAAATCTCTAACTGTCGTTGCAAATATGTTTCTTCATAATAGGCTGAATCAGGAACGATGAACTAATCATATTTACAAAAACAAGAGAGGTCGAGTTCATACCAGCTTCTCTCATCTCAATCAGTCCATCATATATCGTCATAATTGCCTTTCACTTGCACGACCGAACGATGTGAATAATAATAATAGTGCACGTGCATTGGACTAAGCTAGAATCTGCAAGCATTCAATACTAAGGAGAAGACAAATACGGGCTCTTGGTTAAATCAACAATAATGCATATAAGAGCCACTTCAACATTTTCATTATGGTCTTCTCCTCTCGACCCCCAAGGAAAAGAAAAGAAATAGAACTATTTACACGGGAAATGTCCCAACAAGCAAAAGACGAACATGAAATCTTTTTGGGTTTTCTTTTTACTTATTACTACTACAAGCAAGAAAGTAAACTAGCTAAAAGCTACAACTAATATTTTTTATTTTTTCTTAAGGTTTATCAAACACACAAGAAGAAAGCATAAAAAGGAAGATAAACAAGCATGGATATTACAGTGAAAAAGTATGAGCACCGACAACTAACATGAGTGTGTGAACATAAATGTAATGTCGGTGAGAAATACGTACTCCCCCAAGCTTAGGCTTTTGGCCTGAGTTGGTTTATGCCCATGGATCAAACTTGTAGTTGGGGTCGTACTGAGATGCAGCAGCTATTGCATCGTGGGCTGCGGCTTGGAGGCGAGCTGTCTCAGTCCTCCTCTCGTACTCGTTCGCCTCCTCCCTGGTTATAACATGTCTCCCTTTTGCCTGAAAGTCAAAGAAAGTAGGAGCAGGGAGAGCGACGTGATAGGTGCGTCGTCTGTCAAAGATTAGTCGGTACTGGAGGAACTGATCGTTCCTCTCAACAAACTGATTACGAACCATAGCCTCATAATCTAAATAAACAGGAGGCAACTCAATATCATACCCACGTATGGGTATATCAAGAAAATTAGCTAGACGGGTTGCATAAATTCCACCAAAGAAATCTCCATTAATTCTATTATTATGCAACCTACGTGCAACAATGGCTCCCAAATTATAATGTTTATCTCCTAATACAACACTCCTGAGAACACTAAGGTCAGGGACACACATGTGACATGCTTCATCCTTACCATTTATGCACCTACCTATGAAGAGAGCAAAATAATGTATAGCAGGAAAATGAATGCTCCCTATGGTAGCTTGTGTTATATCTCTAGACTCCCCCATAGTTATACTAGCAAGAAAATATCTAAATTCAGATTTGCGAGGCTCAGTAGTGCTACCCCATTGTGGAAGTGTGCAAACAGTATTAAAATCCTCAAAGTCCATAGTATAAGAATTTTCATAAAGATCAAACAGGACAGTTTGAGAATTGCGTGATGAAGAAAATTCAAACCTTCTCACAAAGGAATCAGTGAGATAGTGGTACTGACGGCACTTATCTGTCTCGAAGCTCTCATGTTCAGTGTTACGCACATATGTGTCAAATTCCTCCTTGATTCCTGCTCGAACCATAAAGTCCTCCGACGACCATTCACAAGCCCGCACTTGAGCTTCCCTCGATGGTTCATCGTCTGCATCGCGTATTGCGAGCCTGGGTCCTTGCTTCCTTGAAGGACCACCTTGGTATTTTCCTAAACATATTTCTTCCTCTGAAAAATTTCTGAAAATTTTAGTAACTCAAAATAAAAGTGAACCAAACTCAAAAAAAATTAATAGCAACTACTCCCACAAGTGCCTAGAGACTAAATCATGCATTAGAACTACTTGGGACCATATAAATTTGACATGCAGGCTCAAGAACAGGGTCACCTAAGCAGCAAAAATTTGCAATAAATAAAGCACTAGAACAAAAACTAATTGGACCATTGGAGGAGTCACATACCAAAGAACAATCCCCCTAAGCAGTTTTGTGAGTGGAGCTTTGAGCAAAGAGATCAAAGATCGCAGCAAAATGAGCTAGAACTCGTGCTTGAGCTGGTTGGTGATTTTTTTTGGGAGGAAGAAGGAGTGTGTGGTGGCTGGAATAAGTGGAGGGGAGCCACCATGGGCCCACGAGGCAGGAGGGCGCGCCCAGGGGGTGGGCGCGCCCTGGACCCTCGTGGCCAGGTGCTTGCTCCCCCTGGTGTGTTCTCAGTGCCAGATATTCTCAAATATTCCAGAAAAAATCATATTTCAATTTCGGGGCATTTGGAGAACTTTTATTTTCGGGGTATATTTTTTCTTGCATGGATAACTCAGAAAACAGGCAGAAAATACTATTTTTGCTTTATTTAATCTAAATTACAGAAAGTAAAAGGAGGGTACAGAAGGTTGTGCTTTCTAACTTCATCCATCTCATGCTCATCAAAAGGAATTCACTAACAAGGTTGATCAGGTCTTGTTAACAAACTCATTTCGAATAACATGAAACCGGAGAAATTTTGAATAACACTATGTTACCTCAACGGGGATATGCACGTCCCCAACAATAAGAATATCATATTTCTTCTTGATAGTAGGAAGAGGAAATTCCAAACCTCTAATAGTAATAGTTGAAATTTTTCCAATAGAATTGATACTGTGGACTTGAGGTTGTTTCCTCGGAAAGTGTACCGTATGCTCACTACCATTGACATGAAAAGTGACATTGCCTTTGTTGCAATCAATAACAGCCCCTGCAGTATTCAAAAAGGGTCTTCCAAGAATAATAGACATACTATCGTCCTCGGGAATATCAAGAATAACAAAGTCCGTTAAAATGGTGACGTTTGCAACCACAACAGGCACGTCATCACAAATACCGACAAGTATAGCAGTTGATTTATCGGCCATTTGCAAAGATATTTCAGTAGGTGTCAACTTATTCAAATCAAGTCTACGATATAAAGAGAGAAGCATAACACTAACACCGGCTCCAAGATCACATAAAGCAGTTTTAACATAGTTTGTTTTAATGGAGCATGGTATAGTTGGTACTCCAAGATCTCCTAGTTTCTTTGGTATTCCACCCTTAAAAGTATAATTAGCAAGCATGGTGGAAATTTCAGCTTCCGCTATCTTTCTCTTATTAGTAACAATATCTTTCATATACTTAGCATAAGGATTCATTTTAAGCATATCAGTAAAACGCATACGCAAGAAGATAGGCCTAATCATTTCAGCAAAGCGCTCAAAATCTTCATCATCCTTTTTCTTGGATGGTTAAGGAGGAAAAGGCATGGGTTTCTGAACCCATGGTTCTCTTTCTTTACCGTGCTTCCTAGCAACAGAGTCTCTCTTATCATAGCGTTGATTCTTTGATTGTGGGTTATCAAGATCAACAACAGGTTCAATTTCTACATCATTGTTATTACTAGGTTGAGCATCAACATGAACATCATCATTAACATTATCACTAGATTCATGTTCATTTCCAGATTGTGTTTCAGCATCAGAGATAGAAATATCATTGGGATTCTCACGTGTGTCAACAACAGGTTCACTAGAAGCATGCAAAGTCCTATCAATTTTCTTTTTCTTCCTTTTAGAAGGACTAGGTGCATCAACATTAGTTCTCTGAGAATCTTGCTCAGTTCTCTTAGGGTGGCCCTCAGGATAAAAAGGTTCCTGAGTCATTTTACCTCCTCTAGTCATAACTCTAACAACATTATCATTTTCCTTACTATTTAATTCACTGAGCAAATCATTCTGAGCTTTAAGCACTGATACGTCTCCAACATATCTATAATTTTTAATTGTTCCATGCTATATTATATTCTGTTTTGGACATTAATTAATGGGCTTTATTATACACTTTTATATTATTTTTGAGACTAACCTATTAACCAGAGGCCCAGCCCAGAATTGCTGTTTTTTTGCCTATTTCAGTGTTTCGCAGAAAAAGAATGTCAAACGGAGTCCAAACGGAATGAAACCTTCGGGAACGTGATTTTCGGAACGAACGTGATCCATAGGACTTGGACCCTACGTCAAGACATCAACCAGGAAGGCACGAGGTAGGGGGCGCGCCTAACCCCCCTGGGCGTGCCCTCCACCCTCGTGGGCCCCATGTTGCTCCACCGACGTACTTCTTCCTCCTATATATACCTACGTACCCCCAAACTACCAGATACGGAGCCAAAAACCTAATTCCACCGCCGCAACCTTCTGTACCCGTGAGATCCCATCTTGGGGCCTTCTCCGAAGCTCCGCCGGAGGGGGCATCGATCATCGAGGGCTTCTACATCAACACCATAGCCTCTCCGATGATGTGTGAGTAGTTTACCTTAGACCTTCGGGTCCATAGTTATTAGCTAGATGGCTTCTTCTCTCTTTTTGGATCTCAATACAATGTTCTCCCCCTCTCTCGTGGATATCTATTCGATGTAATCTTCTTTTGCGGTGTGTTTGTTGAGACCGATGAATTGTGGGTTTATGATCAAGTTTATCTATGAAAAATATTTGAATCTTCTCTGAATTCTTTTATGTATGATTGGTTATGTTTGCAATTCTCTTCGAATTATCAGTTTGGTTTGGCCTACTAGATTGATCTTTCTTGCAATGGGAGAAGTGTTAGCTTTGGGTTCAATCTTGCGGTGTCCTTTCCCAGTGACAGTAGGGGCAGCAAGGCACGTATTGTATTGTTTCCATCGAGGATAACAAGATGGGGTTTATATCATATTGCATGAGTTTATCCCTCTACATCATGTCATCTTACTTAAAGCGTTACTCTGTTCTTATGAACTTAATACTCTAGATGCATGCTGGATAGCGGTCGATGTGTGGAGTAATAGTAGTAGATGCAGGCAGGAGTCGGTCTACTTGTCGCGGACGTGATGCCTATATACATGATCATACCTAGATATTCTCATAACTATGCTCTATTTTGTCAATTGCTCAACAGTAATTTGTTCACCCATTTATGCTCTTGAGAGAAGCCACTAGTGAAACCTATGGCCCTCGAGTCTATCTTCCATCATATTAATCTTCCAACAGTTAGCTATTTTTATTCCCTTTTATTTTACTTTGCATATTTATCATAAAAATACCAAAAATATTATCTTATCATATCTATCAGATCTCACTCTCGTAAGTGACCGTGAAGGGATTAACAACCCCTTTATTGCGTTGGTTGCGAGGATTTATTTGTTTGTGTAGGTGCGAGGGACTCGTGCGTGGCCTCCTACTGGATTGATACCTTGGTTCTCAAAAACTGAGGGAAATACTTACGCTGCTTCACTGCATCACCCTTTCCTCTTCAAGGGAAAACCAACGCAGTGCTCAAGAGGTAGCAAGAAGGATTTCTGGCGCTGTTGCCGGGGAGTCTACGCAAAAGTCAACATACCAAGTACCCATCACAAACCCTTATCTCCCGCATTACATTATTTTCCATTTGCCTCTCGTTTTCCTCTCCCCCACTTCACCCTTGCCGTTTTATTCGCCCTCTCTTTTTCGTTTGCCTCTTTTTCGCTTGGTTTTCGTTATGGCTAGTCCCCTATCTTCTCCGTTGTCTCCCGAGAATGAAGTTCTTAATTTTAAGCAAAGGGAGGGAGAAAATCTAGAAGACGCTAGGTATAGAATTTGCAATGCTCAAAATAGATCTACCAGGAAGCAATCTACTTCCGTTCTTCTCCGCAATTTTTATGTAGGCGCTACTCCTTGGTACAGATATATCCTCCATACCATTACCGGAGGGAATTTCTTGGGTGGCTATACTTTTGATTCTTATAATGCCATGATAGATTTGTTTGGCTCACCACCTCTTTTGGTTAATGGAACTATGTTAACTTTGGAGCATGTAATGCAAAGACTTGAAATCATTGAAAATAAAGTTGCTACCATAGAGTTAATTGAAAATTTGGATAAAAAGATCCACAACCAAATTACCCAATATGGATCTAAAGTAGGAGTCACATTGAAAAACATTAAGGAGAAGGAACCCATAGTTAATGAAAGAATAAATCCGGATTCCACTAGAATCGATAAACTTGAGGGTATCATTACCAACTTGGGAACCGCTTTTTCTCCCGTAAAGAATACTCCAAGTCCTCCAACTAAAATTGCCAAGCTTATGTATGTTCCTAAAAATAAGGGTGAATCCTCTAGTAAGGAAACTGCGGATCTCAAATCTATAAGTATTCATCCCAATCTTTTTGCTATGATTAAGGAACCATTTGCTACAAATGAATTTTTAGGTTTTGTGCCTAGAAGTTTGATAACTAATAAAAAGAAAGAAACTCCTAAGGGTAATAGATGTCTCATTGAAGAATTGCCTACCAAAGATGGCAATACCTAGATCTATCCTTGCTATTAGCTAGGGGCGTTAAACGATAGCGCTTGTTGGGTGGCAACCCAATTTTATTTTTTTATTTTTTTGCTTTTTGCTTCTGTTGAGGAATAAATATTTGATCTAGCCTCTGGTTAGATGTGTTTTTATGTTTTAATTAATGTTTGTGCCAAGTTAAACCTATAGGATCTTCTTGGATGATAATTATTTGATCTTGCTGAAAATTCCAGAAACTTTCTGTTCACCAAAATAATTGTTAAAAATCACCAGAACGTCATAAAATATTGATTCCAATTGCTTCTGATCAATAAACAAATTATATAGTTCTTCCTATTTTGGCTGAATTTTTGGAGTTCCAGAAGTTTGCGTTAGTTACAGATTACTACAGACTGTTCTGTTTTTGACAGATTCTGTTTTTCGTGTGTTGTTTGCTTATTTTGATGAATCTATGGCTAGTAAAATAGTTTATAAACCATAGAGAAGTTGGAATACACTAAGTTTAAAACCAATATAAATAAGGAATGAGTTCAATACAGTACCTTGAAGTGGTGTTTTGTTTTCTTTCGCTAACGGAGCTCACGAGATTTTCTGTTGAGTTTTGTACTTACATAGCGCACCAGATGCAATAGTGCAGGATCCGTCTCGTGATCTCCATTGGCAACCTGGGGTGGCCTACCATACCCGTCACGGCTGGGGTGGAAGTAGAACGAGCGACAGTTAACTCTGGGCGACAAGTGCCGGAGTTTAACTATAGCCTCTCGGGCAGCTAGTTGGATGGCTTGTGGCTCAATGGAAGTTGTCCTTCCGGTGAACCTGTAGGGGCGTTCTGGAGATAGACCCCTACCATAGATGTGCACTGTGGCCCAGAATTGAAGGCACTCACCGCTCATGGGTCCTTGATACACAACATACTCCGGGGGCCCTTCTAATGCAAAGGCACGGCGGGTGAGGTTTGCTAGCACGGTCACAAAACCTCCAAGGTTGTTTGCCGTGGTTTCATTGTGCACGACGGGGCCAATATAGGTGTCGGTCACTAGCGCGTGATCGATAGGCTAGGCTGATAGGTTGGGCACCGACTGCCAAAGGTGTCGGGGTCACTGTGTGGCTATCTTACACGAGAAGCTTGGCCAGGGTTAGGTTAAGGTCTGGTGGGTTGGTTAACCTAGGTTTTTCGACCTGGCTAAGATAGGATTAGCCAATGGTCAGCCTGGCTCTGATACCAAGTTTGTCAGGACCGGTTTTCGGGATATTAATTTCCCAGAAAATGGCCCTTGTGCTCACCAGCCCCAGGATTACTGTTAGCTGATGAGGCACCAACTTGATACAGAAATTCCAAGCAAAGTACAAAATATGTAGTACAAGACCATTGTGGCCAATGAGTACAACAAATGGTTTCTAGTGGTTGATGGCGGAAGCGGTTTGCAGAACATCAGCGCCCATGGGACTCAATTTCCCCCAGGAACAGCTGACCTGGATAACTCCTATCTTCGCGAGGCTGCTATCACCGTTGCTTAGGTTCCGGGGCTGTCATCGCAACGCTCCTCTCCAAGCAAGAAATCTGGCCAAGACAATAGCCAGGGACAAGCCAGTGAGTACTTTTGAATGTACTCGCAAACATTATGAACACGGGTATAATACAACGAAAGATAATCATGCTCTGAAATATTCTATGATCACAATGTCAGTCACGAAATAAACAAAATCCATGATGCACGCATGCAGGTTGTTCATATAAAACATGCCTATGCAATCAGAGAATAGAAATAGAATGCACCGATCGGGTGTCTGAAGCGACGCCTCGAAAGGTTAATAGTATAAAGCATGCCTCAGTCCGGCGTCTGAGCGACACCACATAAAGGGCTTATAGGTAAAATAAGTAACAAACATGCCACAGTCGGGCGTCTGGGCGACACCACATAAAGGGCTTATAAAGTAAACAGATAAATAGCATGCCACAGTCGGGCGTCTGAGCGACACCACATAAAGGGCTTATAAAGTAAACAATCAACAAGCATGCCACAGTCGGGCGTCTGAGCGACCCCACATAAAGGGCTTATAAAGTAAACAATCAACAAGCATGCCACAGTCGGGCGTCTGAGCGACACCACATAAAGGGCTTATAAAGTAAATAATCAACAAGCATGCCACAGTCGGGCGTCTGAGCGACACCACATAAAGGGCTTATAAAGTAAACAATCAACAAGCATGCCACAGTTGGGCGTCTGAGTGACACCACATAAAGGGCTTATAAAGTAAACAATCAACAAGCCTGCCACAGTCGGGCGTCTGAGCGACACCACATAAAGGGCTTATAAAGAAAGTAACCACCTTGAATATCCAGGAGGTAGAACCATCCCAGGGATACTCAATAATTCAAATAATATAAAGAGTTGGTCCATAATAATAATAATAATCATAATCATCACAAATCACAAGTCATAATCCATGTTCTGGTTTAGCAGTTTCTCCTCCGAAGACCGACACTAAGACCGACACTTGACCCATCCCAGACTGTAGTCCTGAACCATAGACATGGCTATTCGAATAGATATAATCTCTGCAGAGGGTGTACTCTTTACCCACGAGTAACGGATTTCTTTAGTCCATCGGGACTAATTCCGTCTACGGTCTTTTAATTGAAAACACACCTAACTGCACACACCAGCCTAACTTACCGGTGTCTGGAATTACCCACGACACCCGTTAAGCGAAACTCTAAGTGGGGAGGCTACAACCTCGATTAGCATGGGATCACAAAATTTATACCGCGCGCAAACTAGGGGAGCTACCCCTTTCGGCTCCAACCGAAAACACCCATGCCCCCGGACCAGGTGGCATGCCTACCGGCTGCAGCCGGTATCTTCCACCATGGCCTCTCTGTACGGTGTGTGCTAGAAAGGGGTTGACAACTTACTGAACCGTACCCTACATATGGCAGGGACAAGTGGTAGTACAAAACAAGTATGGGGGTTACTGGAACAAGACTCGATCTATGGTCGACTCAGGAGGTTTAAGTATTTCCTGCATGATTAGCATAACAAATATATTTCAACCAACAGACAGAATCACCACTCAGCATACCTCATCCTGCCATACCGGACACAATCGTCTCGACGAGGAACTAGAGACAAGCTCGTGTCTACCCAAGACAGAGGCTTTCTTGGAGTCCTTTTGATATGCATGAAAGGCATGCGATGGTGATTACTATCACAACGCATCCATTTCCAACAGCAAAGAATCTTCATTATGTACTCATGCGTATGATCATATCATTGCATAAAATAATGAAAACTCCGAGACGAGGGGTGTTGTAAACATATCACACAACACACAAAAATATTATGCCAGGGTTCAGAATGCTTGCCTTCAAGTTGTGGAGAGGCAGGGTGCATTCCAGAACTTTTGAAAGTTTTCTCCTCTCTCCAAAAATCTTTGCATTTACGCCTCCACTTACGCCAGCGTGGACCGGACCGTGGTCACTGACAGTGGGTCCAGGGGGCCCACTGGTCAGGTTTGCCTGGTCGCCCGCGCCTCCTTCCTCCTCAGGCCGAACAGAGGCGGGGCTCCGGCGATCATCGCCGGCGATTGGCGGCTCCTCGCGGGGTTCCGAGGGCGGGGATGGATTCGCTAGTCTAGGGCGGTCCTCCCGGTGGTCGAGGAGGTGGCGGGGATGGAGGGAGTCGCCGGCGGCGAGCTTCGCGGCGGACGGTGGCTTCGGGAGATTTGGGGCTTTGGGCTACGGTGGCTCCCCGTCGAGTTGGAGGTGCTGGGTGGCTCCGCGAGACCGAGGGGAAGAGAATGGGAGCACTGGATGGACGGGAGGGGTTCTGGTTGCGACTGATTGGACCGGAGGGCGGCGGCGGCTGTACTGGCCGGAGATGGGGGAGATGGCCTCCCATCGTCGATTGCTGGCTATGGGGGCCCTAGGGCATGGCACGAGGTTGCTTGAGGGTCGGACGAGTTCCGGGGGGGCCTCCATTGATAGTGTAGCTAGGTCGGTTCCGCGGCCGAGGATAAGAACGCCGCCGAACCGCCGTTCTGTTGCAGCAGGGGGACGTGGCGGCGACGAGCGCTTGCAGACGAGCTTGTGGATGAGTTCGGACTGCTCCAGAGGGCAGCTGGCGCACGCGTGTGGCTCGGGCGGCGCCGTCCATGGCAGCAGCTGCTGTGGCCGGCCGCTAGCGGCCACGGCCGACCTGACGGCGGCGCTGTGGAGCTCCAGGAGCGGCTCTGCGGCGAGGGAGGAGTCGGGGCATGTCGGCTGCGAGTGGGAAAGGGCCAGAACGAGCGCGGAGGGGCGGCAGTGGGACGCGGAGACTCATGCGCACGCACGTGCAAAACGCGTGCTCTGGGCACGCCCAGCGCACGGACGCTACGTGCTCGACGCAATGACAGGGCGTGCTAGAGGATAGGATGAGGCTGGGGATTAGCAGGCCTGGGTTAGGGTTAGCTACGAGCTTAGTGGACAAGCTTGTTGGGTCAGAAGATCAAGTTTACAATGCAAACAAAAGATCATGCTAAAACTGTGCATGCACTCAAGGTGTTTGACAGAATGCCAGGTGCATCTAGGCAACTCTTGGGGTGGCCAAAAACTCCACATCATAGTCTCTTTGGATGATAAAAAGAGGGTGGCAAGGTTAGTTTGTCAAAAACAAAAACTTGTTAGTGCAAGTTTTTGAGAAAACCAAATCTGGACAGAAACTAAAGGCTGTAATTGCATGAACCAAACATACTCCAATGAGTCCACTCTCCTGGACTTAAGGGTTTTGTAGGGTGGTTTATGAGCAGGAAAAAGAATCATGGGTATTAGGGCAAGTTAAAATATGGTTGTAGTAGAAAACACCTCGCTGGACCAGAGAGTAAAAGAGGATGTTTTGCTCAAATTTTTCAAACAACATCAATGGGTTTTTTCATAAAGTTGAATATTATACTCCTATTAACATCCCCTAATTTTGGTGGAAGTTTTAACGGAATATTTAAATAGGTTGTAGTGCAAAAGTGCAAACTGGACCAGATTTGAAAAGTTGGGGTAGAGCTCAAAATATCCAAATGACTAAAAGACATTTTTGCACAAAAGTGATGTGGAAACATCACATGACATCCCCAAATTTTGGTGAAAATTTTAAATGCATTTATCAAATGGTTGTAGTGCAAAAGAGGCTCTAAAGCTTATAAAAATCATTTTTAAAAGAATAAAGTTCAGGAAAAACAATTATGCAAATAAATGCACTGATAAAAGAAATGTTTTCTTGAGAGGGTATACAAGTCCAATAATATTTTTGGAAAGTTTTCACTTGGGGTAAAAACTCCACAATATCAAAGAAAAGAGAGGTTCTGAAATCAAAAAATAAATCCAGAAAATAAAAATTTAATTTCCTCGCAAATTTTTAATTGATAAATCATGGTTAAATTTTTGGGGTGTTACAACACTACCCCCCTAAGAAAATCTCTTCCTCGAGATTTGCTAAGGGCCGGTTTGAAAATATTACTGTGGGTGTCGCCGGGGTTGGTTTTTGGTAGCGACGCCCGGACTTAAAAATGCAATCATACACCAACATACTTATGCATGGCTACTATTTAAAATAGGGGCGCACAAGCAAATAGCATTAAATTACGGCGATACAGGATCACACAGTTACAGGGCGTGGACATACTAAGACTCGGTACTACTCGAGCGACTTAGTCTACTTCGTTCATATCTAGGCGGGCATGCCTTGTGGACTTTGAGGTTTCTCCACGGGTTTCACCGTCGGGATTAGCTGGAGGGGGTTGAGGGGCTGCAGAGTCGGGGTAGCGATGATGACCATCGCGGGGGTTGTTGGCCACAATCCCGTTGGAGCGTGTTCCCAAAAGGCGACGAAGCCCTTCTGGGGACATCAAAGTATTTTGGTCGATGGCTGGGGCTGTCCTCAGGGACTCGATCGGTTGTCCGAACAGCACGACTGGGTTGTCGGCGTCGGGCTCATCTTCTCTTCTCACCGGGGCTCGGCGAACCAGTTCTCCACGAGCTGCGGTCAGATCAAGGGTGATTTGATCGAACAGTTCCTCTAGTGCACTTACATAGCGCACCAGATGCAATAGTGCAGGATCCGTCTCGTGATCTCCATTGGCAACCAGGGGTGGCCTACCACACCCATCACGGCTGGGGTAGAAGTAGAACGAGCGACAGTTAACTCTGGGCGACAAGTGCCGGAGTTTAACTATAGCCTCTCGAGCAGCTAGTTGGATGGCTTGTGGCTCAAAGGAAGTTGTCCTTCCGGTGAACCTGTAGGGGCGTTCTGGAGATAGACCCCTACCATAGATGTGCACTGTGGCCCAGAATTGACGTCTCTCGCCGCTCATGGGTCCTTGATACAAAACATACTCCGGGGGCTCTTCTAATGCAAAGGCACAGAGGGTGAGGTTTGCTAGCACGGTCACAAAACCTCCAAGGTTGTTTGCCGTGGTTTCATTGTGCACGACGGGGCCAGGCATTATAGCTCGGTTTGGGAAAGAGGGTGTGCTGTGCTGTGTTGAGGTTAGCGTGCCCTTTTTATAGAAAAAGGAGACGGAGCCTTCCTTCGCACGCTTGCGAATGAGACAATATAGGTGTAGGTCACTAGCGCGTGATCGATAGGCTAGGCTGATAGGTTGGGCACCGACTGCCAAAGGTGTCGGGGTCACTGTGTGGCTATCTTACACGAGAAGCTTGGCCGGGGTTAGGTTAAGGTCTGGTGGGTTGGTTAACCTAGGTTTTTCGACCTGGCTAAGATAGGATTAGCCAATGGTCAGCCTGGCTCTGATACCAAGTTTGTCAGGACCGGTTTTCGGGATATTAATTTCCCAGAAAATGGCCCTTGTGCTCACCAGCCCCAGGATTACTATTAGCTGATGAGGCACCAACTTGATACAGAAATTCCAAGCAAAGTACAAAATATGTAGTACAAGACCATTGTGTCCAATGAGTACAACAAATGGTTTCTAGTGGTTGATGGCGGAAGCGGTTTGCAGAACATCAGCGCCCATGGGACTCAATTTCCCACAGGAACAGCTGACCTGGATAACTCCTATCTTCGCGAGGCTGGTATCATCGTTGCTTAGGTTCCGGGGCTGTCATCGCAACGCTCCTCTCCAAGCAAGAAATCTGGCCAAGACAATAGCCAGGGACAAGCCAGTGAGTACTTTTGAATGTACTCGCAAACATTATGAACATGGGTATAATACAACGAAAGATAATCATGCTCTGAAATATTCTATGATCACAATGTCAGTCACGAAATAAACAAAATCCATGATGCACGCATGCAGGTTGTTCATATAAAACATGCCTATGCAATCAGAGAATAGAAATAGAATGCACCGATCGGGTGTTTGAAGCGACGCCTTGAAAGGATAATAGTATAAAGCATGCCTCAGTCGGGCGTCTGAGCGACACCACATAAAGGGCTTATAGGTAAAATAAGTAACAAACATGCCACAGTCGGGCGTCTGTGCGAACACCACATAAAGGGCTTATAAAGTAAACAGATAAATAGCATGCCACAGTCGGGCGTCTGAGCGACACCACATAAAGGGCTTATAAAGTAAACAATCACCAAGCATGCCACAGTCGGGCGTCTGAGCGACACCACATAAAGGGCTTATAAAGTAAACAATCAACAAGCATGCCACAGTCGGGCGTCTGAGCGACACCGCATAAAGGGCTTATAAAGTAAACAATCAACAAGCAAGCCACAGTCGGGCGTCTGAGCGACACCACATAAAGGGCTTATAAAGTAAATAATCAACAAGCATGCCACAGTCGGGCGTCTGAGCGACACCACATAAAGGGCTTATAAAGTAAACAATCAACAAGCATGCCACAGTCGGGCGTCTGAGCGACACCACATAAAGGGCTTATAAAGAAAGTAACCACCATGAATATCCAGGAGGTAGAACCATCCCAGGGATACTCAATAATTCAAATAATATAAAGAGTTGGTCCATAATAATAATAATCATAATCATCACAAATCACAAGTCATATTCCATGTTCTGGTTTAGCAGTTTCTCCTCCGAAGACCGACACTTGACCCATCCCAGACTGTAGTCCTTAACCATGGACACGGCTATTCGAATAGATATAATCTCTGCAGAGGGTGTACTCTTTACCCACGAGTAACGGATTTCTTTAGTCCATCGGGACTAATTCCGTCTACGGTCTTTTAATTGAAAACACACCTAACCGCACACACCAGCCTAACTTACCGGTGTCTGGAATCACCCACGACACCCGTTAAGCGAAACTCTAAGTGGGGAGGCTACAACCTCGATTAGCATGGGATCACAAAATTTATACCGCGCGCAAACTAGGGGAGCTACCCCTTTCGGCTCCAACCGAAAACACCCATGCCCCCGGACCAGGTGGCATGCCTACCGGCTGCAGCCGGTATCTTCCACCATGGCCTCTCTGTACGGTGTGTGCTAGAAAGGGGTTGACAACTTACTGAACCGTACCCTACATATGGCAGGGACAAGTGGTAGTACGAAACAAGTATGGGGGTTACTGGAACAAGACTCGATCTATGGTCGACTCAGGAGGTTTAAGTATTTCCTGCATGATTAGCATAACAAATATATTTCAACCAACAGACAGAATCACCACTCAGCATACCTCATCATGCCATACCGGACACAACCGTCTCGACGAGGAACTAGAGACAAGCTCGTGTCTACCCAAGACAGAGGCTTTCCCGAAGTCCTTTTGGTATGCATGAAAGGCATGCGATGGTGATTACTATCACAACGCATCCATTTCCAACAGCAAAGAATCTTCATCATGCACTCATGCGTATGATCATATCATCGCATAAAATAACGAAAACTCTGAGACGAGGGGTGTTGTAAACATATCAAACAACACACAAAAATATTATGCCAGGGTTCAGAATGCTTGCCTTCAAGTTGTGGAGAGGCAGGGTGCATTCCAGAACTTTTGAAAGTTTTCTCCCCTCTCCAAAAATCTTTGCGTTTACGCCTCCACTTACGCCAGCGTGGACCGGACCGCGGTCACTGACAGTGGGTCCAGGGGGCCCACTGGTCAGGTTTGACCGGTCGCCCGCGCCTCCTTCGTCCTCTGGCCGAACAAAGGCGGGGCTCCGGCGATCGTCGCCGGCGATTGGCGGCTCCTCGCGGGGTTCTGACGGCGGGGATGGATTCGCTAGTCTAGGGCGGTCCTCCCGGCGGTCAAGGAGGTGGCGGGGATGGACGGAGTCGCCGGCGGCGAGCTTCGCGGCGGACGGTGGCTTCGGGAGATTTGGGGCTTTGGGCTACGGTGGCTCCCCGTCGAGTTTGAGGTGCTGGGTGGCTCCGCGAGACCGAGGGGAAGAGAATGGGAGCACTGGATGGACGGGAGGGGTTCTGGTTGCGACTGAATGGACCGGAGGGCGGCGGCGGCTGTACTGGCCGGAGATGGGGGAGATGGCCTCCCACCGTCGATTGCTGGCTGTGGGGGCCCTAGGGGGATGGCACGAGGTTGCTTGAGGGTCGGACGAGGTCGGGGGGGGGGGGGGCGCCTCCATTTATAGTGTAGCTAGGTCGGTTCCACGGCCGAGGATAAGAACGCCGGCGAACCGCCGTTCTGTTGCAGCAGGGGGACGTGGCGGCGACGAGCGCTTGCAGACGAGCTTGTGGATGAGTTCGGACTGCTCCAGAGGGCAGCTGGCGCACGCGTGTGGCTCGGGCGGCGCCGTCCATGGCAGCGGCTGCTGTGGCCGGCCGCTAGCGGCCACGGCCGACCTGACGGCGGCGCTGTGGAGCTCCAGGAGCGGCTCGACGGCGAGGGAGGAGTCGGGGCGTGTCGGCTGCAAGTGGGGAAGGGCCAGAACGAGCGTGGAGGGGCGACAGTGGGACGCGGCGACTCGTGCGCACGCACGTGCAAAACGCGTGCTCTGGGCAGGCCCAGCGCACGCACGCTACATGCTCGACGCAATGCCAGGGCGTGCTAGAGGATAGGATGAGGCTGGGGATTAGCAGGCCTGGGTTAGGGTTAGCTACGAGCTTAGTGGACAAGCTTGTTGGGGTCAGAAGATCAAGTTTACAATGCAGACAAAAGATCATGCTAAAACTGTGCATGCACTCAAGGTGTTTGACAGATTGCCAGGTGCATCTAGGCAACTCTTGGGGTGGCCAAAAACTCCACATCATAGTCTCTTTGGATGATAAAGAGGGTGGCAAGGTTAGTTTGTCAAAAAAAAAACTTGTTAGTGCAAGTTTTTGAGAAAACCAAATCTGGACAGAAACTAAAGGCTGTAATTGCATGAACCAAACATACTCCAATGGGTACACTCTCCTGGACTTAAGGGTTTTGTAGGGTGGTTTATGAGCAGGAAAAAGAATCATGGGTATTAGGGCAAGTTAAAATATGGTTGTAGTAGAAAACACCTCACTGGACCAGAGAGTAAAAGAGGATGTTTTGCTCAAATTTTTCAAACAACATCAATGGGTTTTTGCATAAAGTTGAATATTATACTCCTATTAACATCCCCTAATTTTGGTGGAAGTTTTAAAGGAATATTTAAATAGGTTGTAGTGCAAAAGTGCAAACTGGACCAGATTTGAAAACTTGGGGTAGAGCTCAAACTCTCCAAATGACTAAAAGTCATTTTTGCACAAAAGTGATGTGGAAACATCACTTGACATCCCCAAATTTTGGTGAAAATTTTAAATGCATTTATCAAATGGTTGTAGTGCAAAAGAGGCTCTAAAGCTTATAAAAATCATGTTTAAAAGAATAAAGTTCAGGAAAAACAATTATGCAAATAAATCCACTGATAAAAGAAATGTTTTCTTGAGAGGGTATACAAGTCCAATAATATTTTTGGAAAGTTTTCACTTGGGGTAAAACCTCCACAATATCAAAGAAAAGAGAGGTTCTGAAATCAAAAAATAAATCCAGAAAATAAAAATTTAATTTCCTGGCAAAATTTTAATTGATAAATCATGGTTAAATTTTTGGGGTGTTACAATACGCTCTTTCACACATAAACCTCCTTATATCCTCCTCAAAACAGCCACCTTACCTACCTATTATGGCATTTCCATAGCCATTCCGAGATATATTGCCATGCAACTTTCCACCGTTCCGTTTATCATGACACGTTCATCATTGTCATATTGCTTTGCATGATCATGTAGTTTATATCGTATTTGTGGCAAAGCCACCATTCATAATTTTTCCATACATGCTACTCTTGATTCATTGCTATCCGGGTATACCGCCGGAGGCATTCATATAGAGTCATACCTTGTTTTAGTATCGAGTTGTAATCATTGAGTTGTAAATAAATAGAAGTGTGATGATCATCATTCATAGAGCATTATCCCAAATAAAAAGAGAGAGAGAGAGAGAGAGAGAGAGAGAGAGAGAGAGAGAGAAAGGCCAAATAAAAAAAGGGCCCAAAAATATATATAAAAAGGGACAATGCTACTATCCTTTTTTTCCACACTTGTGCTTCAAAGTAGCACCATGATCTTCATGATAGAGAGTCTATTGTTTTGTCACTTTCATATACTAGTGGGAATTTTTCATTATAGAACTTGGCTTGTATATTCCAACAATGGGCTTCCTCAAATGCCCTAGGTCTTCGTGAGCAAGCAAGTTGGATGCACACCCACTTAGTTTCTTTTGTTGAGCTTTCATTCATCTATAGCTCTAGTGCATCCGTTGCGTGGCAATCCCTACTCCTTGCATTAACATCCATCGATGGGCATCTCCATAGCTCATTGATTAGCCGCGTTGATGTGAGACTTTCTCCTTTTTTGTCTTCTCCACATAACCCCCATCATTATATTCTATTCCACGCATAGTGCTATATCCATGGCTCACGCTCATGTATTGCGTGAAGGTTGAAAAAGTTTGAGATTACGAAAGTATGAAACAATTGCTTGGCTTGTCATCGGGGTTGTGCATGATGAGAGCATTCTTGTGTGACAAAAATGGAGCATGACTAAACTATATGATTTTGTAGGGATGAACTTTCTTTGGCCATGTTATTTTGAGAGGACATAATTGCTTAGTTAGTATGCTTGAAGTATTATTACTTTTATGTCAATATTAAACTTTTATCTTGAATCTTTCGGATCTGAATATTCATACCACAATTGATAGAATTACATTGAAATTATGCCAAGTAGCATTCCACATCAAAAATTCTGTTTTTATCATTTACCTACTCGAGGACGAGGAGGAATTAAGCTTGGGGATGCTTGTTACGTCTCCAACGTATCTATAATTTTTGATTGTTCCATGCTACATTATATTCTGTTTTGGACATTAATGGGCTTTATTATACAATTTTATATAATTTTTGGGACTAACCTATTAACCGGAGGCCCAGCCCAGAATTGCTGTTTTTTGCCTATTTCAGAGTTTCGCAGAAAAAGAATATCAAACGGAGTCCAAACGGAATGAAACCTTCGGGAACGTGATTTTCGGAACGAACGTGATCTAGAGGACTTGCACCCTACGTCAAGACATCAACCAGGAAGGCACGAGGTAGGGGGCGCGCCTACCCCCCTGGGTGCGCCCTCCACCCTCATGGGCCCCACGTTGCTCCACCGACGTATTTCTTCCTCCTATATATACCTACGTACCCCCAAACTACCAGATACGGAGGCAAAAACCTAATTCCACCGCCGCAACCTTCTGTACCCGTGAGATCCCATCTTGGGGCCTTTTTCGGAGCTCCGCCGGAGGGGGCATCGATCACGGAGGGCTTCTACATCAACACCATAGCCTCTCCGATGATGTGTGAGTATATTACCTCAGACCTTCGGGTCCATAGTTATTAGCTAGATGGCTTCTTCTCTCTCTTTGGATCTCAATACAAAGTTCTCCATGATTCTCGTGGAGATCTATTCGATGTAATCTTCTTTTGCGGTGTGTTTGTTGAGACCGATGAATTGTGGGTTTATGATCAAGTTTATCTATGAACAATATTTGAATCTTCTCTGAATTCTTTTATGTATGATTGGTTATCTTTACAAGTCTCTTCGAATTATCAGTTTGGTTTGGCCTACTAGATTGATCTTTCTTGCAATGGGAGAAGTGCTTAGCTTTGGGTTCAATCTTGCGGTGTCCTTTCCCAGTGACAGTAGGGGCAGCAAGGCATGTATTGTATTGTTGCCATCGAGGATAACAAGATGGGGTTTATATCATATTGCATGAATTTATCCCTCAACATCATGTCATCTTGCTTAAAGCGTTACTCTATTCTTATGAACTTAATACTCTAGATGCATGCTGGATAGCGGTCGATGTGTGGAGTAATAGTAGTAGATGCAGGCAAGAGTCGGTCTACTTGTCTCGGACGTGATGCCTATATACATGATCATACATAGATATTCTCATAACTATGCTCAATTCTGTCAATTGCTCAACAGTAATTTGTTCACCCACCGTAAATACTTATGCTCTTGAGAGAAGCCACTAGTGAAACCTATGGCCCTCGGGTCTATCTTCCATCATATTAATCTTCCAACACTTAGCTATTTTTATTCCCTTTTATTTTACTTTGCATATTTATCACAAAAATACCAAAAATATTATCTTATCATATCTATCAGATCTCACTCTCGTAAGTGACCGTGAAGGGATTGACAACCCCCTTTACTGCGTTGGTTGCGAGGATTTATTTGTTTGTGTAGGTGCGAGGGACTCGTGTGTGGCTGCTACCTCTTGAGCACTGCGTTGGTTTTCCCTTGAAGAGGAAATGGTGATGCAGCAAAGTAGCATATTTCCCTCAGTTTTTGAGAACCAAGGTATCAATCCAGTAGGAGCCACACACGAGGAGACAAAAAGGAGAAAGTCTCACATCAACGAGGCTAATCAACGGGCTATGGAGATGCCCATCAATTGATGTTAATGCGAGGAGTAGGGATTTCCATGCAACGGATGCACTAGAGCTATAAGTGTATGAAAGCTCAAAAAGAAACTAAGTGGGTGTGCATCCAACTTGCTTGCTCACTAAGACCTCGGGCATTTGAGGAAGCCCGTCATTGGAATATTCAAGCCAAGTTCTATAATGAAATTTCCCACTAGTATATGAAAGTGACAAAATGAGAGACTCTCTATTATGAAGATCACGGTGCTACTTCGAAGCACAAGTGTGGTAAAAGGATAGTAACATTGTCCCTTCTCTCTTTTTCTCTCATCATTTTTTTATTTGGGCATTTTCTCCTTTTTTATGGCCTCTTCTCTTTTTTTATTTAGTCCGGAGTCTCATCCCGACTTGTGGGGGAATCATAGTCTCCATCATCCTTTCCTCACTTGGGACAATGCTCTAATAATGATGATCATCACACTTTTATTTACTTACAACTAATGAATTACAACTCAATACTTAGAACAAAATATGACTCTATATGAATGCCTCCGGCGGTGTACCGGGATATGCAGTGAATCAAGAGCGACATGTATGAAAGAATTATGAACGGTGGCTTTGCCACAAATACAATGTCAACTACATGATCATGCAAAGCAATATGAAAATAATGGAGTATGTCATGATAAATGAAACGGTGGAAAGTTGCATGGCAATGTATCTCGGAATGGCTATGGAAATGCCATGATAGGTTGGTATGGTGGCTGTTTTGAGGAAGATATAAGGAGGTTTATGTGTGATAGAGCATATCATATCACGGGGTTTGGATGCATCGGCGAAGTTTGCACCAACTCTCAAGGTGAGAAAGGGCAATGCGCGGTACCAAAGAGGCTAGAAAATTGCGGAAAGGTAAGTGTGCGTATAATCCATGGACTCACATTAGTCATAAAGAACTCATATACTTATTGCAAAAATGTATTAGCCCTCGAAGCAAAGTACTACTACGCATGCTCCTAGGGGAAGGGTTGGTAGGAGTTAACCATCGCGCGATCCCGACAGCCACACGAAGGAAGACAATCAACAAATACTTCATGCTCCGACTTCGTTACATAACGGTTCACCATACGTGCATGCTACGGGCATCACAAAATCCAACACATGTATTTTTCAATTCCATAATTACTCAACTAGCACAACTATGATATTACTACCTTTATATCTCAAAACAATTATCAAGCATCAAATTTATCATGATATTAATTAAAGCAAATTGCCACGCTATTTTAAGACTCTCAAAATAATATAAGTGAAGCATGAGAGATCAACTGTTTTTATAAAACAAATCCACCACTGTGCTCTAAAAGATATAAGTGAAGCACTAGAGCAAAAACTATATAGCTCAAAAAATATAAGTGAAGCACATAGAGTATTCTAATAAATTCCGAATCAAGTGTGACTCTCTCAAAAGGTGTGTACAGCAAGGATTGTTTTGGTAAACTAACAAAGACTCAAATAATACAAGATGCTCCAAGCAAAACACATATCATGTGGTGAATAAAAATATAGCTCCAAGTAAAGTTACCGATGGAAGTAGACGAAAGAGGGGATGCCTTCCGGGGCATCCCCAAGCTTTGGCTTTTAGGTGTACTTACATTATCTTGGGGTGCCATGGCATCCCCAAGCTTAGGCTTTTTCCACTCCTTGTTCCATAATCCATCAAATCTTTCACCCAAAACTTGAAAACTTCACAACACAAAACTCAGCAGAAAATCTCGTAAGCTCCGTTAGCGAAAGAAAACAAAAGACCTCTTCAAGGTACTGTAATGAACTCATTCTTTATTTATATTGGTGTTAAACCTACTGTATTCCAACTTCTCTATGGTTTATAAACTATTTTACTAGCCATAGATTCATCAAAATAAGCAAACAACACACGAAAAACAGAATCTGTCAAAAACAGAACAGTCTGTAGTAATCTGTAACTAACGCAAACTTATGGAACTCAAAATTCAGCCAAAATAGGAAAACCTAGAAATTTTGTTTATTGATCAGCAGCAATTGGAATCAATATTTTATCACGTTCTGGTGATTTTTAACAATTATTTTCGTGAACAGAAAGTTTCTGGAATTTTTAGCAAGATCAAATAAGTATCATCCAAGAAGATCCTATAGGTTAAACTTGGCAGAAACACTAATTAAAACATAAAAACACATCTAACCAGAGGCTAGATAAAATAGTTATTCCTAAACAGAAGCAAGAAGCAAAAAAAAAATGAAATTGGGTTGCCTCCCAACATGCGCTATCGTTTAACGCCCCTAGCTAGGCATAAAAGCAAGGATAGATCTAGGTATTGCCATCTTTGTTAGGCAATTTCTTAATGGAGTTATGCTCGGTGATGTTTTGATCTAAAGTATCCAGCCGCTTATTGCAAAGTGTAATCAGATTATTCATGCGGTTGATATTCCCACCAATACTTTTAAGAGGTTCAACAACTTTTTGTAACTCACATAATTTATCTAGGATTTGAGTCTCTTCTTGGGTAAAGGATGATACTTTTTGTAGGGGGAGAACTCCCACTATCCCCTCTATGATCTCATAAGTGAAGCTAGGATCAGTATCGATAAAATTGCCTTTGACGGAAAATCGAGGAGTTGTCTATGGGGCAAGGTTAGCCCAACATAAAAATTGTGAAGAAAAATTTTAAGATCTCCCTCTATATTGCAATTACGATAAGATTCGAGCATCCTGAACCAAGCATCTTTTAAATTTTCCCCTTGTCTTTGCTTGAAGTGGAGGACTTCAAAGTTGGGAGATGAAGGGATAAAGACCGAGCTAGCCATAACGACAAGCAAGCGAGAAAGAGGCGAACAAAAAAGAGAGGGCGAATAAAACGGCAAGGGTGAAGTGGGGGAGAGGAAAACGAGAGGCAAATGACAAATAATGTAACGCGGGAGATAAGGGTTTGTGATGGGTACTTGGTATGTTGACTTTTGCGTAGACTCCCCGGCAACAGCGCTAGAAATCCTTCTTGCTACCTCTTGAGCACTGCGTTGGTTTTCCCTTGAAGAGGAAAGGGTGATGCAGCAAAGTAGCGTAAGTATTTCCCTCAGTTTTTGAGAACCAAGGTATCAATCCAGTAGGAGGCCACGCACGAGTCCCCCGCACCTACACAAACAAATAAATCCTCGCAACCAACGCGATAAGGGGTTGTCAATCCCTACACGGTCACTTACGAGAGTGAGATCTGATAGATACGATAGGATAATATTTTTGGTATTTTTATGATAAAGATGCAAAGTAAAATAAAAGGCAATGAAAATAGCTTGTTGATGGAAGATTAATATGATGGAAAATAGACCCGGGGGGCATAGGTTTCACTAGTGGCTTCTCTCGAGAGCATAAGTATTACGATGGGTGAACAAATTACTGTTGAGAAATTGACAAAATTGAGCATAGTTATGAGAATATCTAGGTATGATCATGTATATAGGCATCACGTCCGCGACAAGTAGACCGACTCCTGCCTGCATCTACTACTATTAATCCACACATCGACCGCTATCCAGCATGCATCTAGAGTATTAAGTTCATAAGAACAGAGTAACGCTTTAAGTAAGATGACATGATGTAGAGGGATAAACTCATGCAATATGATATAAACCCCATCTTGTTATCCTTGATGGCAACAATACAATACGTGCCTTGCTGCCCCTACTGTCACTGGGAAAGGACACCGCAAGATTGAACCCAAAGCTAAGCACTTCTCCCATTGCAAGAAAGATCAATCTAGTAGGCCAAACCAAACTGATAATTCGAAGAGACTTGTAAAGATAACCAATCATACATAAAAGAATTCAGAGAAGATTCAAATATTGTTCATAGATAAACTTGATCATAAACCCACAATTCATCGGTCTCAACAAACACACCGCAAAAGAAGATTACATCGAATAGATCTCCATGAGAGAGGGGGAGAACATTGTATTTAGATCCAAAAAGAGAGAAGAAACCATCTAGCTAATAACTATGGACCCGAAGGTATGAGGTAAACTACTCACACATCATCGGAGAGGCTATGGTGTTGATGTAGAAGCCCTCCATGATCGATGCCCCTTCCGGTGGAGCTCCGGAACAGGCCCCAAGATGGGATCTCACGGGGTGGAATTAGGTTTTTGGCTCCGTATCTGGTAGTTTGGGGGTACGTAGGTATATATAGGAGGAAGGAGTACGTCGGTGGAGCAACAGGGGGCCCACGAGGGTGGAGGGCGTGCCTGGGGGGGGGGGGGGGGGGGGTAGGCGCGCCCCCTACCTCGTGCCCTCCTGGTTGATGTCTTGACGTAGGGTCCAAGTCCTCTGGATCACGTTCGTTCCAAAAATCACATTCCCGAAGGTTTCATTCCGTTTGGACTCCGTTTGATATTCTTTTTCTGCGAAACTCTGAAATAGGCAAAAAAACAGCAATTCTGGGCTGGGCCTCTGGTTAATAGGTTAGTCCCAAAAATAATATAAAAGTGTATAATAAAGCCCAATAATGTCCAAGACAGAATATAATATAACATAGAACAATAAAAAAATATAGATACGTTGGATACGTATCAGTGGCCTCCTACTGGATTGATACCTTGGTTCTCAAAAACTGAGGGAAATACTTACGCTACTTTGCTGCATCACCCTTTCCTCTTCAAGGGAAAACCTACGCAGTGCTCAAGAGGTAGCAAGCACTTGTTCTACTTGAGTGGTAATCATAGAAGCATGTTTACTAATGAGTTTAAGTTCACCTTTAACTATAGACATATAATCACTCAAGTGTTCAATCATATAAGCATTGCGTTTTAATTGTCTACCAAAATAAGCATTAAAATCTTCTTGCTTTAACCATAAAATTATCAAACTCATCTAAGCATTGGCTAGCAGACTTGTAACGAGGAATATCACCTTCATCAAATCTATAGAGGGAATTGACCTTTACTACCTGTGTCGGGTTATCAAGACCATGTATTTCTTCGACAGGCGGCAAATTAAGACCATGTATTTCTTCCATAGGAGGTAAATTCTTAACATCTTCAGCTTTTATGCCTTTTTCTTTCATAGATTTCTTTGCCTCTTGCATATCTTCAGGACTGAGAAATTGAATACCCCTTTTCTTTGGAGTTGGCTTAGGAGTTGGTTCAGGAAGTGTCCAATTATTTTCATTGGTCAACATATTATTCAATAAAATTTCAGCTTCATCAACAGTTCTTTCCCTGAAAACACAACCAGCACAACTATCCAGGTGGTCTCTGGAAGCATCGGTTAGTCCATTATAAAAGATATCATGTATTTTCATTTTTCTTGAGAGGATGATCAGGCAAAGCATTAAGTAATTGGAGAAGCCTCCCCCAAGCTTGTGGGAGATTCTCTTCTTCAATTTGCACAAAATTATATATATCCCTTAAAGCAGCTTGTTTCTTATGAGCAGGGAAATATTTAGCAGAGAAGTAATAAATCATATCCTGGGGACTATGCACACAACCAGGATCAATAGAATTAAACCATATCTTAGCATCACCCTTTAATGAGAACGGAAATAATTTAAGGATACAATAATAGCGAGTTTTCTCATCATTAGTGAATAGGGTGGCTATATCATTTAATTTAGTAAGATGTGCCACAACAGTTTCAGATTCATAGCCATAAAAAGGATCAGATTCAACCAAAGTAATTATCTCAGGATCGACAGAGAAATCATAATCCTTATCAGTAACAAAGATAGGTGAAGTAGCATAAGCAGGATCATATTTCATTCTAGCATTCAGATATTTTTCTTTCAGTTTAGCTAATAATTTCTTAAGATCACTTCTATCATTGCAAGCAAGAAAGTCTCTAGCAGTTTCTTCATCCATAACATAACCCTCAGGCACAACAGGCTAAGGGGAGAATCTTCATCATCACTTTCATCAATATTATCAGTTTCAATAATTTCATTCTCTCTAGCCCTAGCAAGTTGTTCATCAAGAAATTCACCTAGTGGCACAGTATTATCAAGCATAGAAGAAGTGGCATCATCACTAACATGCGACATATCAGAATTAATGGCAGAAGCAGGTTTAGGTGTCGCAAGTTTACTCAAAAAAGAAGGTGAATCAAGTGCAGAGCTAGATGGCAATTCCTTACCTCCCCTCGTAGTTGAGGGATAAATTTTTGTTTTCGCGTCTTTCAAGTTCTTCATAGTGACCAGCAGATATAAATCCCAAGTGACTCAAAGAATAGAGCTATGCTCCCCGGCAACGGCGCCAGAAAATAGTCTTGATAACCCACAAGTATAGGGGATCACAACAGTTTTCGAGGGTAGAGTATTCAACCCAAATTTATTGATTCGACACAAGGGGAGCCAAAGAATATTCTCAAGCATTAGCAGTTGAGTTGTTAATTCAACCACACTAGATAACTTAGTATCTGCAAAAAACTATTTAGTAGCAAAGTAGTATGGAAGTAATGGTAGCGGTAGCAAAAGTAATATTTTTGGGTTTTGTAGTGATTGTAACAGTAGCAACGGAAAAGTAAATAAGCAAAGAACAATATGTGAAAAGCTCATAGGCATTGGATCGGTGATGGAGAATTATGCCGGATGCGGTTCATCATGTAACAGTCATAACATAGGGTGACACAGAACTAGCTCCAATTCATCAATGTAATGTAGGCATGTATTCCGAATATAGTCATACGTGCTTATGGAAAAGAACTTGCATGACATCTTTTGTCCTACCCTCCCGTGGCAGCGGGGTCCTATTGGAAACTAAGGGATATTAAGGCCTCCGTTTAATAGAGTACCGGACCAAAGCATTAACACTTAGTGAATACATGAACTCCTCAAACTACGGTCATCACCAGGAGTGGTCCCGATTATTGTCACTTCGGGGTTGCCGGATCATAACACATAGTAGGTGACTATTGACTTGCAAGATAGGATCAAGAACTCACATATATTCATGAAAACATAATAGGTTCATATCTGAAATCATGGCACTCGGGCCCTAGTGACAAGCATTAAGCATAGCAAAGTCATAGCAACATCAATCTCAGAACATAATGCATACTAGGGATCAAACCCTAACAAAAATAACTCGATTACATGATAAATCTCATCCAACCCATCACCGTCCAGCAAGCCTACGGCAGAATTACTCACGCATGGCGGTGAGCATCATGAAATTCGTGATGGAGGATGGTTGATGATGACGACGGCGACGGGTTCCCCTCTCCGGAGCCCCGAACGGACTCCAGATCAGCCCTCCCGAGAGAGATTAGGGCTTGGCGGCGGCTCCGTATCGTAAAACGCGATGAATCCTTCGCTCTAATTTTTTTCTCCCCGAACGTGAATATAGAGTTGGAGTTGAGGTCGGTGGAGCTCCAGGGGGCCCACGAGGCAGGGGGCGCGCCCCCACCCTCGTGGACAGGGGTGGGCCCCCTGGTCTTGATTCTTTCGCCAGTATTTTTTATTATTTCCAAAAATAATCTCCGTTGATTTTCAGGTCATTCCGAGAACTTTTATTTCTGCACAAAAATAACACCATGGCAATTCTGCTGAAAACAACGTCAGTCCGGGTTAGTTCCATTCAAATCATGCAAGTTAGAGTCCAAAGCAAGGGCAAAAGTGTTTGGAAAAGTAGATACAACGGAGACGTATCAGTGGGCGCCAAACATGGGCGGCAAAACACATTGGATTCAAGCTCGTCCGAAAGACCTCTGTTTCTCCCTCCATTTCCCCATTCATACACGGTGGGCGGCAAAACAAACTCGACTCGGCCGAAATCGATGTAGGCAAATATTTTCAATAGGGGCAGGTTTGTAACTTCACTCACACGTGACACAACCGCCCTACCTGTCAGCCCCGTTCATACATCATGGGCGCCAACCATGGGCGCCAACCACCCTCTCCTCGCCCGAAATCGCTTTGGGCAAATATTGGCGAGATGCGAGATTACCGTCGTATCCCCAACCGATGAGACGTCCAAATTTTAAACGGGGGCTAAGTTTGTAACTTTCCCATATTTCAGACAGGCGCGTCCCAAAAACATGGTTCCCCATACCTCTCCCTCCATTTTCCCATTCATACGCCGTCCGCACTAGAACACCATCCCCACACCAGCCTCCGTTCGCCACCCCATCCATCGCCGCCGTCCTCCACCACATCCATCACCGTCGTCCTCCACCACATCCATCGCCACCGTCCTCCACCATGCCGGAGCGCCTACCAAGACCGCATCGTCGACTGCTAGAGATGGACGTTTCTCATCCACAGTGACGGACCAAGAGCCTTCCATCACGTCCTCTCGCTTCATCGGTGCCGTCGTCCTCTTTGCCGGGGCCACTCACACGACCTTCTCTTCCACCGCAACGGGACTTATCCCCCGATGCACCCGTCTACCGTCGCAGATATGCTGCAATGCCACCGACAGCCATCGCACCCCCGATGCCTACACGGCGCCGCAAGAGTGGTGGTACTTCATATCTCCTCAACTTTTTGATCTCAACCAGAAAATAGATCTTAACTTGGTTACTCTAATTTCTTTTCATCTCTTAGAATTTAGTTCTTAGTTCGAAGCAAACAATGGCTGCTAAATATCATTTCTCCGGTTTCCCCCTTTTATGATCACTATACGATCAGAATACGTGCTTCGTGTCATAATAGCACTGCTCGACCCATCAAGCTAAACAAGCTTAGTTGTTCAAATATGAATCTGATATTATTAAAACAGATTTGTTTAATTGGTCAGCTAAATGTTCCTAAATTAGTTTCGAAAATGCATGTTCGCCGCTCGGGTGTGTATCTCTACAGGGTGCCCATAGGGGCCGGCCCACCCTAGGATTATGGGTCATCCCAGGCCCCGATTCCCCTCTGTTCTGCCGCGCGCTTCTGATCTCTACTCGCCCTCAGCCGCCTGCCTCGCCGGTGACTTGCTGTCCCCGGACGGCATGACTCTAGGAGGAGACGCCGGACTAACAGGAGGTCAGGAGCCGCTCGCCCAACAGCGTTACCGCTGCCCGGGCGCGCCGCCGTGCCTACCTTCCCAATCCGTTCAGGGCTCAGGCGTGCAGCACCCACTAAGCCAACCCGATTTATCCTGAGATAAGTCCTCAGCACTCAGCAACCACTCCTCATCACCCATTTTCTAATTGATTCATTACTCATTAGGCAGGACTGTCATTAGGGTTTGTTGTGTGCTCAGTTCTACCTAAACTTAATGGTTCAGATGTATTTCGGTAATCTTTAGTATCAGTAGAGTTCACAGGGTTTTCAAAATTCCGGCCCTAGGAACAGACACTAGTCATTTTGGATTGTTGGTCGTAGTGACATTGACCCAGATTACTACTGCAAGCCAGGTTTGTTGACAATTTTACTTGTCTTTCTTACTCATTTGATATAATATCCAATTATTCACGTTGATTAGTTGCAAACAATAAGTGCTAGACAAACTTCTTGATTCAGATTTTGGACGGTCTCTTACTGCAGTTACAATTCTGCATACTTGTCCTAGTAAGCTCACAAGTAAATGATTGATTCACTACATCTATGCTTGCATTGTCATATTTGTTGTCAATATTCTTTTAGGGTGGACCACCCTGTTTCTAAATACTGCAACCGTAGACATGAGTGAATAGTATTTCTCTATGTGATCTCTTCCATCATGTGTGGGCAACGAACACTGCAATGTATAGAAAGAAAGTATCATTTCCAGCTTTTACATAGGCTTCGATCTTTTACATGGAATACAATCTGCCTACTTGCTTTGTGTCGCACTACCAACACTCCACCCTTGAAGCTAAACATTATGCCACTCATAATTCCTTAGTTTATTTGTTCAAATACGAATTTCATATGATTCTAATGTTCCTACTTCCGTTTTGAAATGTGTGTCTGCTCGTTATAGAGACATAAGGGGTTTGTATTTCTGTGTGTGGTCTAGTCAGCACGGTTGGGGGGGGTGAACTTTGCATATGCAGGGGTGTGACGCCCCCGATTCAACCATACACTAATCATACACGCAAATGTGTACGATCAAGATCAGGGACTCACGGGAAGATATCGTAACACAACTCTAGACACAAATAAAACAATACAAGCTTCATCTTACAAGCCAGGGGCCTCGAGGGCTCGAATACAGATGCTCAAAACACAAGCGTTAGCGGAAGCAACAATATCTGAGTACAGACATCAAGTTAAACAAGGCTGCCTTAAGAAGGCTAGCACAAAAATCAATGATCGAAGAGGCAAGGCCTCCTGCCTGGGACCTCCTAACTACTCCTAGTCGTCGGCGGTCTCCATGTAGTAGTATTCGTCGGTGGTGGCATCTGGCTCCAGGGATCCACCATCTGGTTGCATCAACCGGAAAGAAGAAGGAAGGGGGAAAAGGGGGAGCAAAGCAACCGTGAGTACTCATCCAAAGTACTCGCAAGCATCAGATCTAAACTAAGTATGCATTGGTATCAAAAGGAAGGGCTGTATCTGCGGACTAAACTGCAGAAAGCCAGAATAGAGGGGAAGGCCTAGCCTATCGAAGACTAGCATCTTCAAGCAGCTCCAAGCATCTTGCAGCATGTAGAAGAGTAAAGAATAGCAGTTTATATTTAACAACCATGTTGTAACATCAACGCCCAGAGATCCTTCCTCGACTCCCTACGAGAAAGTAATCTCGGAGCCACATATCCATCACATATCTCAAGTATCCATTTCTAGTTATATAAGATCCGGATACAAGTCTGAACGTCCATTACCGTGGACACGGTATTAGTATATATATATATATATCTTCCCTGCAGGGGTGCACCACGTTACCCAACACGCTCGATCACTCTGGCTGGACACACCTTTCTGGGGTCAATGCCCGGCCTCGGAAGATCAACACCTCGCAGCCCTACCTAGGCTCAGCAGAGAGGTCCCCGCCGGTATACATCCTAAGTGCCCCGGGGTCTTGGGCCCATCGCCCGTTGCACTCCGGCTCGTTGCGAGTAGGGTGGATACCAGCACCGCCTCAGATGGCCAGCATGATCCGACCATGCCGCAGTGCTGAACTGGACGTCTGACAAAGCTTCAGCTGATACTGCGACGTCGAGGCCCATATCTATTCTCGCGTGGTGGTTAGTGCGCAAAGGCCAAAGGCCAACTCAGAACAAATACCCAAACTCATTAGTGCATTGGGGGCTCGCGGAGACGAGCAGAGACTCACGATAATGTGACCCCGTCGCCCCGTCTCATGGACCTATGGCAAGGGCCCAGACTGCCCGGCCGTGCCATGTAGAAAACTCGCGGGTGCTCAAAGGGCCCGCCCGACTTTCACATCAACTCGCGGGTACCCCTCAGGGCCGACCCGACTTCAACAAAGGTCTCAAGTAAAGTCAAGGTAACCGTGTGTCCAAACATCAAGGGGAAAACCCGAGGAATCACCGACGGAGGATTCCACTCGATGTAGTCATCAAGGTGAACGTAAGAGGGTCCACCCTCGAGGTTCACACTTGAGGTGTTGCACGATATAGCCGTATCGGGAATGGTGAAAGAGGAAATCACCCTCGATGACCACGACTGAATAGCTACACTACAGAATTATCATCAGGAGTGCCTTTTGAGGGATCACCCTCGGCACTCGATAGTAGCTCTGCAGAGTCGAGCAGCAAAAAGGGGGCGTGATGTGATGTGAGGTGTCGGGCTCTGGTCGTCGATCACGTTGATCGAGTCATCGATGATGAAGCAGGGGCAACAAGGACAAGGTGGGGGTCACTGATGGATCACTAACCAACCTATACTAAGCAGTTTAGGATAAGCAGGTAAGGTACAATGAGCAGGTTACAAAAGCAGGCTATGCATCAGAATAGGAGCAAACAACAACAGTAGCAAAATCTAATGCAAGCATGAGAGGATGGAATGGGCGATATCGGGATGATCAAAGGGGGGGGCTTGCCTGGTTGCTCAGACAAGAAGGAGGGGTCGTCGGTGACGTAGTCGATCACAGCGGCATCGGCAGCCGTCAAGGGGTCTACCGAAGAGAAGAGGGGGAAGAAACAGTAAATACAGAGCAAACAAGTGTATAACATGACAATACGCAGAGTAGGGGTATTCTAACGAAGTGTTACACGATACCGGCGAAGGGGGATAACGTCCGGAAAGTTTTCTCGGAGTTAGGCATTTTCGGACAGACGAACCGGAGGGGAAAAGTTCGATGTTCGCTATGCTAGGGGCATGTGACAGATGAACGGGGAGCGTATTCGGATTCGTCTCGTCATTCTGAGCAACTTTCTTGTATAAAGATTTTTCATCCGAGCTACGGATTATTTTCTACGATTTATTCTTGTTTTAGCCATTTTCTAAAATTATTATCAATTATTAAATTCGATAGAAAATGAATAATTATGTCAGCATGAGGTCAGAGTGATGTCAGCAGTCAACTTTGACCTGTTGACCAGCCAAACTGACAGGGGTCCCATTGTCATAGAATGTTAGCTAGCTTAATTAGACAGGTTAATTAAGTTATGTTAATTAATCTAAATTAATTAAGTTAATTAATTCGTTGATTAATTAATTAATCTATTTAACTAATTTTAATTAATTTTTTTAGGCCAGGGCGCTGGGGCCCATAGGCCAGTGGCACAAGGCCAGCGGGCCGGGCGGGTTAACGGGTGGGCGCCCGTGCCCGAGGGGCGCTACGCCCGGGCGAGGCCATGGCCTCGACGAGGCCAGCGGGGGCGCCGGCGCGGCGCAGCCAGGGGACGCAACCGGCCGCGAGAACTGCGGCAGGCGAGCGAGGCGCGATGAGCGCGAGCGGCGCTAGCAGGAGGTGGTGGGTAGGCGCGGGGTGGGGCTGCGCGCACGGCGATGCAGCGAGGCACGCCGGGCCGATGCGGGCTGTGGCAGGCGTGTGGGGGGAGCAGGGCAGGGCACGCGCGCCTGCGATGTGAGCTGCGGCGGCGGCTTGACCGGGAACGGCCGGAGACAGCGACGGCGAGCGGCGAAGGCGGCTCCGGAGTTCGGGCATGGGCGGATCTGGTGATACACGACACGGCGGAGCGAGCTAGCTAGCGCTACGGGGCCCTACGCGCGTGCTGAGCACGACTGCGAGTTCAGACGAGCTCATCGGCGAGCGTGGCCACGACGAGGAGCTCGACGGAGGCGTTGTGTTCGGCCATGGTGTCGGGACCCCGATTCCAAGTCACACCGATCTAGCCTGTAACACCTCATATCACTTTGCGGCCTCACGCACGGTACTCCCACGGGTGTCGCCATACCATGGCCCGGGACCGTTTGCGCCTTTTGGCTCGCGTATATGACAATGTCGCTAGCATCCATATGACAGAGAACCCGGGCCGACATGGCTAGTCGTGAACCCAAAGCGGCACTAACGTATGGGGACAGGCATACGTGAATCAACATCGAACGTGTCGGTCAGCAGCGTGAGAATCCGGGCTGTAGCACTGGGCTAACAGGACTCCGGGAACCCGGGCTGTAGCAGGCTAGGCAGGACTCCGGATGTCACCGCGTGACATTTCCCCGAGGGGACAGACACAGGAACGATATGAAACACATGCCGGCCAGTCAAGTGTCCAGAGCAGTAGTGCTGGGCTAGCAGGACTCCGGTGAACCGGGCTGTAGCGGACTACTATGGCTCAAGGAGGCACTAGACTACATTTCCCCATAAGAGAGGCTGCTAAGGATAGACAACTAGATTGTCGAATCCCACACATACCAAGCATTTCAATCATACACACAATATGCTCGATATGTGCAAATACAACATGGCATCACAACAAGACTCTACGACTCAGAGTATTTATTCATTAGGCTCCGAAGAGCCAGATATTACAAACATGGGTCTCATGACCCAACATTCAGAGCATACAAGTCAAGCACATGCGGAAGCTTAACATGTCTGAGTACAGACATCTACAAATGAAAAAGGCTGAGAAGCCTGACTATTTACTAGATCCTGCCGAGGGCACAAGATCGTAGCTGAGGTATCAAGCTAAACGTCGAAGTCCACACGGAACTACTAGCGAGACTGACGTCTCTCTGCAAAACATAAAATAAGCAAACGTGAGTACAAATGTACCCAGCAAGACTTACATCAGAACTATCTACATATGCATCGGTATCAACAAAGGGAGTGGTGGAGTTTAACTGCAGCAAGCCAGCTTTGACTCGGTGGCTATCCTGAACTATGACTGCAAGCAACTCTTTTGAGGGGGCGCACACGAGTCCACATATTCACCATATCAATACTCCACTATGGATCCGCTCCCGTCTCCCTACGAGAACGCCATCCATAGCACTCACGCTTATCTTGCGCATTTTAGAGTATCCACTTTCACTTGTCTATGAACTGTTATAGGCAACCCAGAAGTCCATTTCCGCGGACACGGCTATTCGAATAGATCATATTAACCCTGCAGGGGTGTACTTCGTCACACACGCTCTCGCCACTTACCACCATGTACACGTCGTGTACCTCGGCAACCTTCAAGCGGAAGCCTGGCGAGGGAGTCGGCCACAGCCTACCTAAACACTCAAGTCTCTAGTCCAGGTTTATCGCCTATTCAGGTTCCATCCGCAGGGAGTCCGGCCGAGGTTTCCACATACGGCCCCGAAGGATGTGTGCAGGGTTCCCGAGACACCAAACGGGCGCCCGGTACACCGTGCCACGTGCCTACCGCATCACAGCCCACCCCTCGGTCAGCGCTGTCCACGGCCTCCAGCATACTACAAACACCAGAAACTACTTGCAACTCCTGGACAGAGGACAAGGGTGATTAAGAAGCCGAGAGGGTCCATTGGTTTCGGGCCCAATGCGTGGTAGTAACTGTATCATGGATCACAAACACAGAACTCAGTTCCTGAGGACGGCTTCAATGAGACAACCCACCATGTACTCCTACATGGCCTCTCACCGCTACCTTTACCAAATCGTGTTCACACACTTAGCTCACACACAGTAGGACATGTTCATCACCATTCCAATTCATCCCCGATGAATCAGACCCGACTCAACTCTAAGCAGTAGCAGGCATGACAAACAAGCATGAATGAGTAGGCACATCAGGGCTCAAACAACTCCTACTCATGCTAGTGGGTTTCAACTATTTACTGTGGCAATGACAGGTCATGCAGAGGATAAGGGGTTCAACTACCGCAGCATGTACAGTTGAATCGTTGTTTTCCTAATGCAGTAAAGAGAGCAGGAGCGAGAGAGTGGGATTGTATCGGAATGAACAAGGGGTTATGCTTGCCTGACACTTCCGAAGATAGCATTGAGTCTTCATTAGTGTCATCGAACTCATCGTCGGAAACACGGCTATCGAGAGGGGACAATACCGGCAACAGAGAGGAAACACAATCAATGCAATGCACAATATGATGCATGATCATGACATGGCAATATGAATGTGTTTTGAGCTAATGCAGCTAGCAACATATTAAATGGAGTTGGTTTGAACCTTAGGTTCAAATTCAAACTCCATATAAGACATTTCAAATGCCATTTATTCAAATTGTCATATACAGTGGCTGTAAGTTGTTCAAACATGCATGAGGATGCCATAAACAGATTCTTTGGATTTTTCTGATAATTTTTCATATATAAATCATTTCATTTGGAGCTACGGTTGAATTTCTATGAATTTTAGAAGTTAGGGCATTTTCTAGAATTTTCTTAATTATTTCAAAACCAGAAAATGATTAACTGCGTCAGCATTAGGTCATGCTGACCTCAGCAGGTCAACGGACCCGTTCCAGGTCAAACCTGACCAGTGGGGTTCACTGGTCAGTGAGACAGTCACTAATCCCGCGTTGACTAGCACTTTGACCTGCTGCGGGGCCCATTGTCAGTGGCTAAGGGCGGCTGAGCTGGCAGGGATTAGCGCTAATGACTGCGCCACGTCGGTCCTCGCCGGAGTTTCGCCGGCGACAACCAAAACTGCGGCGGCAACTCGCCGGACTTGAGCTACAGACGGCGGTTGAACGCGCGGGAACCACCAGGAGGTAGCCCACGCTCTTCCGCATCCAGGGGAGGTGTCAGAAGGTCGCGGGGTGGCCTGGTTCGCCGGCGGCGAGCACTTGGGCGGCCGCCGGAGCTCGGGTGGGTGCGGGGGTTAGCGCTGCGGCTTGCAAACAAACGGGCTATTGCGCTAGAGTTGCTCTACGGAACGTCGCGAGTGCAACGGACGCACGCGCGGGGCCATTTGGTCGCCGGAGCCACGACGGCGACGAGCTCATGCGGCGGCGAGCTTCGGGCACGGTGGCTAGTCTAGCTAAAGCTCGCAATCGAGCCTGGGAGTAGGGGGAAACGGTTCAGGGGCTCACAGTGATCTCAAGGGAGGACTCAGCGGGCTCGGGGACGCTCTGGTCGAGGCGAATCGACACCGGCGATCTCCGGCCAGAGGCGGCGGGGACAAGCTCGATGGCGACGCTTCCGGGCGTCGGGGCTTGCTTCCTTCGTCGAGGAGACGTAGGAGACGATGGCGGTTCCTCTGGATATCCTAGCTAGGCGAGGGGGGGCTCGGTGGCCACGGCAACGGCGACGGTGGCGACGGCTCCGTTCGGTGGTGCTGTGGGGAGAGAGACAGAGGGCGAGGGAGAGAGCAGAGAGTGAGGGAGAGGAGCGAGGAGCTTCGGGGCGTCGTCGTGGCATCGCCAGGAGGGGCCGGGGAAGCAGGAGGTGGCGCGGGCGCGTGCTCGGCGGCGGTGCGCTGTCCCCCTCCTCTGCCTACTGGCAAAGGTGGGTGGTGACTGGCATGGGCCAGGTGGGCCGGCCCAGTCCAGGTAAGCGCCAGGTAATACTCCTTTCTCTCTCTTTCCTTTAATTGTTTCTGTTTTCTATTTATTTGATCTATTTTGAATTAGTAAAAATACTAACTCATTTTGTAAAATCCTGATAAAAATTGTGGGCACTTTTGAAAATATTTCCAACAGCCCTCAACTAGTTTCATAATTATTAGAGCATTTAAAATATTTATAGGATTTAAATGCCCCAATTCAAATACAATATGAGTTAATTCAAAAATCCAAAAATGACCTAGAAATATGTTTATCATTTTTGGCAGAGGTTTTTACCTTTATCGAAAATCATGAACTTTTCTAAAGGGCATTTGGGTTCATTGAAAATGTTTTTAAGTTGAACCTAGTTGAGTTCTTTTGGGTGCTAGGGATTGATCACCCCTATTTCAAGTTTAAGCAAAATTTAAACATGATGCATGAGGAACAAGCAAAGTCAGACAAGGGCTGATCTGGGGCTGTGACAGCTCACCCCCACTAAACAAGAATCTTGTCCCGAGATTCAAGACGTGAGGTAAGAAGACAGAGGGTACAAGCTAACACCATCTTCATTATCCAATTGCTCTTCGCGAAGATGTTGATCCGTTGCTTCAATTAATGTTGACGTCTTTGCTTTCGAGATCTTCATCCAACACGATGACGACAAGGGAAAACTCTATAGAAATCGATCTCCTTAAAGATCGAGCAACTCACGATCAACTCACGGAATGCGACGTTGAGTATCTCTTGAGCTGAGACTCAACACATACATCGAGAGAGGGATGAAGTGAAACAGAGAACGAAGATTCAAGTTGATAAGCACAATTCCACGCTGAATAAGACGGTGCATGGTTTCAAAGTAGCGAGGAGATAATTGCCATGATTCCATAGAGGCACCTTAGGGAAGGTGACTTGTAGAAATATTCCCTTAAGTGGCAAAAGGAATTACTTTTGATATAAATATCATTGAAACTCTTTATGCCAGCCTAAGGCAATCACAAACGATCGTTCGAGGGAGTTCGGGAGAACGACACACTCGGGCTAGGATGGATGATGTGGACTACCTTGTTGAAGACAACACAAGGGGTGATTTGCTTATCACCGGAAATGGTCGGAACCCCTGGTGGGACCACTTTTGAAGATGGTCCTTATCAGTAATTACTGGGAAGGGTAATCCAAGGTAGGATGGCACAATGACGGTGCAAGCTGGGACAAAAATGCAAATGCTAGGAATGATTCTAGTAACTGGGGAGGAGCTCAACAGTAGAGAGTGAATCTACTGTTTGAAAGGTTTAGCATAACCGAAGGAAACTGGGAGCAATTCCAGTTAGTGCCGATGATAACACCTAGAGCTTGTGCGTGCTCTCAGGAACTTGAGCATTTCCATATTCATCAAGGTTTTACCAACATCCGTGTCGAGGATCCTGGCAACACATCATACTACCATGATGAATGGTGATGGAGGATGCAGGTGCAAAGGAGGACAACACTTTCTCAGATTTGACCTTAGCGAAGCCAAGGGAGCAGAATCTGGATGATCGACCGAGAGACATTTAGCACTCCGCTTCTAATGTTCTCCTTGATGTTCTAGCGTAACCCATTAGATGTGGCTTGGAATCTTGAACATCAAGTAGTAGGTCGGACTTCGGGTGCACAAGAATCCATAGGGAATCACTAGTGGAATAAATCCTAAGAAATCCTTATGGGGAGGTGGCAAACTTCCTCAATCAAGATACTACAATAATAGGCCTTCCGGCTGGATGTGTTGGCCACGACATCCACTTTACCGGTTATCGAGAGGGCAATATTATAATTCTTGGGAAATGTTCCCACCATCACATATGCCCGAGATTCAGTTCTGGTTGGTGGCAGGATATTCCAGACTCATCGAGTCTAGGAAGAAAAATGAAGGTTTGCAACACAAATCGACGAGATGACGTTGCGAGATTCTCAGGGGATGAACTACGATAGCAAGCTCCAAAACATGAGCTGGTTCTGCTACAACATGTGAACACGCTGTCCCAGACAAGCATGATCACATGGTAGTCTTATAATAAAACACTACCGAGTTCAGGAGGGGAACCATCATCGCAGGTAATGAAGTTCTCAATTAAGCCCGGGTTAGCTCTTAAAAGGAACTCCTTCTCCTGGAACAAATCAGTCAGTGGCTTGGTGTGCTAGGAACACATATAGAACGAAGGTTGCAAGTCTCCGAACCACAGAATACTACGCACGTATGCATGACCGATTTTGGGATGATTCCAAAAGAAGCAACATTGACTTTCTCAAATCCACGATGGCAACTTGCATCAGATGCACGTGAATTAGAGGAAGTCACTACTTTCATCCAAACATATGCTTCATGAACGGAACACGAAGATAATGCTTATAAAGTTTCCAATACTAGCTGGATGTTCAACACGAGTCATGGAGAAGGTAGCAGTGTTGCTGATGGGCTCAACAACAATTCATCCAGGTTTCCATGGAGATGGAATTCCATAATTATGTGAACAAGTGATAGCATTGGTCAGACCCAAAAGATATAATGGTGTATGCTCGAGGGATCAACCACGAGTAAGACAACATCATGAACATCGTTGGTTCTGATTTGATTTGATGATAGCCCATACTCAAATCAAAGTCTTGATACGACAATAGGTCCAACAACTGGTCATAGGGACCAATCGATGAAGATATCATCTATCTTCAACACACGGAAATATATCCCTTGAAATGAACTAAGCTGGCAAGCTTTTATCTTCCAACTCTCCAAGTTGTTGTTTGGCTTAACCAACTGGCTCAGGGGTATCCAACACAGATTCTTGGAGAAAGAGTGGCTTATTGGAAAACCAACTTGATCACGAACTCAACATATCGGTCAGGGACAACCTGGTGGTACTTCCAAGAAGATATTTGGAAAATCACGATCCACCGACATGTTATTAAGATCGAGAACAATCTTGCTTTTCAGAGCAAGACGATATGACCGAATAAGCAAGGACTGACACTATCCTAACTCATTGATCGAATAGTGCACCGGAAATAAGGACTGGTAGCACGATCAATCTTAGGATGATGATTCAATAACCAGCACGATAGGAATGAGAGTATTGTCCATTAACTACCAAGCAACGGAGTTGCTAGGAGTATAGATTTCACACATCACAGTTCGCTTGTCGGTATTCCGGTTATAATAACACGGAGACCGAGGAATGAATAACGATGGCCAGAAGTATCACTGCAACAAGAATTTATAAGGGTTGGTGCAATCCTCATGACATTCCTGACATAAAGAGGGTAATACTCGTAGGTAGAACAGAACAAAAGCTGGTTGGGCATTTGATCTGCGGAATACAACTACTTTGACCCAATCCCAGAGATGGACGAGGTACTGGAGTTTGTTTCTCCTAGTCATTCCGGATTAGAATGGCTTGACAGACCACAAGAATAATAGGCATCGATAACACAAATGCACAATTACTCCTGACTATCAATTGATAGACGAGGGCCAGAAAATAACTAAAGAGAGACAACTCAAAGGAACATATGTTTTTCTGAGTTGTGGATGCATAGATTAGTATGTCGAACCAAGTCCAACAAGTTTCTTCTAGATAACCCATGCAGAAAGGTAGGACTGGCAGAGTCACAATATGAATGGAGTACTCCTCAAGAGCACTCTAGTTGTGATCTTTCGGTTCCGCGAGGAACTTCTTCCATAAGCAGTTCATGATATTTGGAAGAAGGATATACCATGAACCTCGAGGACTATCACAAAGGTTACTAATATCCTAAAGGAACGAGCAAACACTATCAACAGGAAGTAAGTGGAGTGAATCTCGAGTTTAGAAACCCGGGAATAGAATACCTACTAACTAAATGGCATCACGGGATGCTTTCGAGAATAGTGGCCAGAATCATCACACTGGGGATGCAAGCATTGCTAGATTACTAAGTGGTCCTCTAAGACACCTAGGGTCATAATAATAACTCCAACATATATGTCAAGGCAACAGAGTACCTCAACTCAACGATTAGTGTGGTTAATCTGGCCCAAAGGAACATCGAGAACGGAAAGAAAGGATTGCAAATGCATCGGACTATTTAGAAACCTGGGATGACTTGGACAGCATAACGGCTGTAAATGCTCAAAGGATTTGAGACATCCTGCAAAAATGGTGGCATAACCACTTAGAAGCACAATATCAAGGTTCCGAGACCAACTATGAACACACGGAAATAGTAGAAACTGAACTGAGGCTTAAATCCATTAATCCTATTAGTCTACGGATTAGTAACACGTGATCCTGATAGAAGATGAGAAAGCCTAGTTCTTAATCCCCGTAGAAGAGAAGAGGGTGACTCAGATCAGAAAGGCATAAGGTAAAGGAGTAAAAGAGCCTTACGTTCCCTCCCACAATCAATTCCCTTATATAACTAAAGCATTTCTAGACTCAACTTCGACCAGTTTGGCTTGGTAATCCTACAGGCAGTCAGGCTCTGATACCAACGCTGTCGGGACCCCGATTCCAAGTCACACCGATCTAGCCTGTAACACCTCATATCACTTTGCGGCCTCACGCACGGTACTCCCACGGGTGTCGCCATACCATGGCCCGGGACCGTTTGCGCCTTTTGGCTCGCGTATATGACAATGTCGCTAGCATCCATATGACAGAGAACCCGGGCCGACATGGCTAGTCGTGAACCCAAAGCGGCACTAACGTATGGGGACAGGCATACGTGAATCAACATCGAACGTGTCGGTCAGCAGCGTGAGAATCCGGGCTGTAGCACTGGGCTAACAGGACTCCGGGAACCCGGGCTGTAGCAGGCTAGGCAGGACTCCGGATGTCACCGCGTGACATTTCCCCGAGGGGACAGACACAGGAACGATATGAAACACATGCCGGCCAGTCAAGTGTCCAGAGCAGTAGTGCTGGGCTAGCAGGACTCCGGTGAACCGGGCTGTAGCGGACTACTATGGCTCAAGGAGGCACTAGACTACATTTCCCCATAAGAGAGGCTGCTAAGGATAGACAACTAGATTGTCGAATCCCACACATACCAAGCATTTCAATCATACACACAATATGCTCGATATGTGCAAATACAACATGGCATCACAACAAGACTCTACGACTCAGAGTATTTATTCATTAGGCTCCGAAGAGCCAGATATTACAAACATGGGTCTCATGACCCAACATTCAGAGCATACAAGTCAAGCACATGCGGAAGCTTAACATGTCTGAGTACAGACATCTACAAATGAAAAAGGCTGAGAAGCCTGACTATTTACTAGATCCTGCCGAGGGCACAAGATCGTAGCTGAGGTATCAAGCTAAACGTCGAAGTCCACACGGAACTACTAGCGAGACTGACGTCTCTCTGCAAAACATAAAATAAGCAAACGTGAGTACAAATGTACCCAGCAAGACTTACATCAGAACTATCTACATATGCATCGGTATCAACAAAGGGAGTGGTGGAGTTTAACTGCAGCAAGCCAGCTTTGACTCGGTGGCTATCCTGAACTATGACTGCAAGCAACTCTTTTGAGGGGGCGCACACGAGTCCACATATTCACCATATCAATACTCCACTATGGATCCGCTCCCGTCTCCCTACGAGAACGCCATCCATAGCACTCACGCTTATCTTGCGCATTTTAGAGTATCCACTTTCACTTGTCTATGAACTGTTATAGGCAACCCAGAAGTCCATTTCCGCGGACACGGCTATTCGAATAGATCATATTAACCCTGCAGGGGTGTACTTCGTCACACACGCTCTCGCCACTTACCACCATGTACACGTCGTGTACCTCGGCAACCTTCAAGCGGAAGCCTGGCGAGGGAGTCGGCCACAGCCTACCTAAACACTCAAGTCTCTAGTCCAGGTTTATCGCCTATTCAGGTTCCATCCGCAGGGAGTCCGGCCGAGGTTTCCACATACGGCCCCGAAGGATGTGTGCAGGGTTCCCGAGACACCAAACGGGCGCCCGGTACACCGTGCCACGTGCCTACCGCATCACAGCCCACCCCTCGGTCAGCGCTGTCCACGGCCTCCAGCATACTACAAACACCAGAAACTACTTGCAACTCCTGGACAGAGGACAAGGGTGATTAAGAAGCCGAGAGGGTCCATTGGTTTCGGGCCCAATGCGTGGTAGTAACTGTATCATGGATCACAAACACAGAACTCAGTTCCTGAGGACGGCTTCAATGAGACAACCCACCATGTACTCCTACATGGCCTCTCACCGCTACCTTTACCAAATCGTGTTCACACACTTAGCTCACACACAGTAGGACATGTTCATCACCATTCCAATTCATCCCCGATGAATCAGACCCGACTCAACTCTAAGCAGTAGCAGGCATGACAAACAAGCATGAATGAGTAGGCACATCAGGGCTCAAACAACTCCTACTCATGCTAGTGGGTTTCAACTATTTACTGTGGCAATGACAGGTCATGCAGAGGATAAGGGGTTCAACTACCGCAGCATGTACAGTTGAATCGTTGTTTTCCTAATGCAGTAAAGAGAGCAGGAGCGAGAGAGTGGGATTGTATCGGAATGAACAAGGGGTTATGCTTGCCTGACACTTCCGAAGATAGCATTGAGTCTTCATTAGTGTCATCGAACTCATCGTCGGAAACACGGCTATCGAGAGGGGACAATACCGGCAACAGAGAGGAAACACAATCAATGCAATGCACAATATGATGCATGATCATGACATGGCAATATGAATGTGTTTTGAGCTAATGCAGCTAGCAACATATTAAATGGAGTTGGTTTGAACCTTAGGTTCAAATTCAAACTCCATATAAGACATTTCAAATGCCATTTATTCAAATTGTCATATACAGTGGCTGTAAGTTGTTCAAACATGCATGAGGATGCCATAAACAGATTCTTTGGATTTTTCTGATAATTTTTCATATATAAATCATTTCATTTGGAGCTACGGTTGAATTTCTATGAATTTTAGAAGTTAGGGCATTTTCTAGAATTTTCTTAATTATTTCAAAACCAGAAAATGATTAACTGCGTCAGCATTAGGTCATGCTGACCTCAGCAGGTCAACGGACCCGTTCCAGGTCAAACCTGACCAGTGGGGTTCACTGGTCAGTGAGACAGTCACTAATCCCGCGTTGACTAGCACTTTGACCTGCTGCGGGGCCCATTGTCAGTGGCTAAGGGCGGCTGAGCTGGCAGGGATTAGCGCTAATGACTGCGCCACGTCGGTCCTCGCCGGAGTTTCGCCGGCGACAACCAAAACTGCGGCGGCAACTCGCCGGACTTGAGCTACAGACGGCGGTTGAACGCGCGGGAACCACCAGGAGGTAGCCCACGCTCTTCCGCATCCAGGGGAGGTGTCAGAAGGTCGCGGGGTGGCCTGGTTCGCCGGCGGCGAGCACTTGGGCGGCCGCCGGAGCTCGGGTGGGTGCGGGGGTTAGCGCTGCGGCTTGCAAACAAACGGGCTATTGCGCTAGAGTTGCTCTACGGAACGTCGCGAGTGCAACGGACGCACGCGCGGGGCCATTTGGTCGCCGGAGCCACGACGGCGACGAGCTCATGCGGCGGCGAGCTTCGGGCACGGTGGCTAGTCTAGCTAAAGCTCGCAATCGAGCCTGGGAGTAGGGGGAAACGGTTCAGGGGCTCACAGTGATCTCAAGGGAGGACTCAGCGGGCTCGGGGACGCTCTGGTCGAGGCGAATCGACACCGGCGATCTCCGGCCAGAGGCGGCGGGGACAAGCTCGATGGCGACGCTTCCGGGCGTCGGGGCTTGCTTCCTTCGTCGAGGAGACGTAGGAGACGATGGCGGTTCCTCTGGATATCCTAGCTAGGCGAGGGGGGGCTCGGTGGCCACGGCAACGGCGACGGTGGCGACGGCTCCGTTCGGTGGTGCTGTGGGGAGAGAGACAGAGGGCGAGGGAGAGAGCAGAGAGTGAGGGAGAGGAGCGAGGAGCTTCGGGGCGTCGTCGTGGCATCGCCAGGAGGGGCCGGGGAAGCAGGAGGTGGCGCGGGCGCGTGCTCGGCGGCGGTGCGCTGTCCCCCTCCTCTGCCTACTGGCAAAGGTGGGTGGTGACTGGCATGGGCCAGGTGGGCCGGCCCAGTCCAGGTAAGCGCCAGGTAATACTCCTTTCTCTCTCTTTCCTTTAATTGTTTCTGTTTTCTATTTATTTGATCTATTTTGAATTAGTAAAAATACTAACTCATTTTGTAAAATCCTGATAAAAATTGTGGGCACTTTTGAAAATATTTCCAACAGCCCTCAACTAGTTTCATAATTATTAGAGCATTTAAAATATTTATAGGATTTAAATGCCCCAATTCAAATACAATATGAGTTAATTCAAAAATCCAAAAATGACCTAGAAATATGTTTATCATTTTTGGCAGAGGTTTTTACCTTTATCGAAAATCATGAACTTTTCTAAAGGGCATTTGGGTTCATTGAAAATGTTTTTAAGTTGAACCTAGTTGAGTTCTTTTGGGTGCTAGGGATTGATCACCCCTATTTCAAGTTTAAGCAAAATTTAAACATGATGCATGAGGAACAAGCAAAGTCAGACAAGGGCTGATCTGGGGCTGTGACAGCTCACCCCCACTAAACAAGAATCTTGTCCCGAGATTCAAGACGTGAGGTAAGAAGACAGAGGGTACAAGCTAACACCATCTTCATTATCCAATTGCTCTTCGCGAAGATGTTGATCCGTTGCTTCAATTAATGTTGACGTCTTTGCTTTCGAGATCTTCATCCAACACGATGACGACAAGGGAAAACTCTATAGAAATCGATCTCCTTAAAGATCGAGCAACTCACGATCAACTCACGGAATGCGACGTTGAGTATCTCTTGAGCTGAGACTCAACACATACATCGAGAGAGGGATGAAGTGAAACAGAGAACGAAGATTCAAGTTGATAAGCACAATTCCACGCTGAATAAGACGGTGCATGGTTTCAAAGTAGCGAGGAGATAATTGCCATGATTCCATAGAGGCACCTTAGGGAAGGTGACTTGTAGAAATATTCCCTTAAGTGGCAAAAGGAATTACTTTTGATATAAATATCATTGAAACTCTTTATGCCAGCCTAAGGCAATCACAAACGATCGTTCGAGGGAGTTCGGGAGAACGACACACTCGGGCTAGGATGGATGATGTGGACTACCTTGTTGAAGACAACACAAGGGGTGATTTGCTTATCACCGGAAATGGTCGGAACCCCTGGTGGGACCACTTTTGAAGATGGTCCTTATCAGTAATTACTGGGAAGGGTAATCCAAGGTAGGATGGCACAATGACGGTGCAAGCTGGGACAAAAATGCAAATGCTAGGAATGATTCTAGTAACTGGGGAGGAGCTCAACAGTAGAGAGTGAATCTACTGTTTGAAAGGTTTAGCATAACCGAAGGAAACTGGGAGCAATTCCAGTTAGTGCCGATGATAACACCTAGAGCTTGTGCGTGCTCTCAGGAACTTGAGCATTTCCATATTCATCAAGGTTTTACCAACATCCGTGTCGAGGATCCTGGCAACACATCATACTACCATGATGAATGGTGATGGAGGATGCAGGTGCAAAGGAGGACAACACTTTCTCAGATTTGACCTTAGCGAAGCCAAGGGAGCAGAATCTGGATGATCGACCGAGAGACATTTAGCACTCCGCTTCTAATGTTCTCCTTGATGTTCTAGCGTAACCCATTAGATGTGGCTTGGAATCTTGAACATCAAGTAGTAGGTCGGACTTCGGGTGCACAAGAATCCATAGGGAATCACTAGTGGAATAAATCCTAAGAAATCCTTATGGGGAGGTGGCAAACTTCCTCAATCAAGATACTACAATAATAGGCCTTCCGGCTGGATGTGTTGGCCACGACATCCACTTTACCGGTTATCGAGAGGGCAATATTATAATTCTTGGGAAATGTTCCCACCATCACATATGCCCGAGATTCAGTTCTGGTTGGTGGCAGGATATTCCAGACTCATCGAGTCTAGGAAGAAAAATGAAGGTTTGCAACACAAATCGACGAGATGACGTTGCGAGATTCTCAGGGGATGAACTACGATAGCAAGCTCCAAAACATGAGCTGGTTCTGCTACAACATGTGAACACGCTGTCCCAGACAAGCATGATCACATGGTAGTCTTATAATAAAACACTACCGAGTTCAGGAGGGGAACCATCATCGCAGGTAATGAAGTTCTCAATTAAGCCCGGGTTAGCTCTTAAAAGGAACTCCTTCTCCTGGAACAAATCAGTCAGTGGCTTGGTGTGCTAGGAACACATATAGAACGAAGGTTGCAAGTCTCCGAACCACAGAATACTACGCACGTATGCATGACCGATTTTGGGATGATTCCAAAAGAAGCAACATTGACTTTCTCAAATCCACGATGGCAACTTGCATCAGATGCACGTGAATTAGAGGAAGTCACTACTTTCATCCAAACATATGCTTCATGAACGGAACACGAAGATAATGCTTATAAAGTTTCCAATACTAGCTGGATGTTCAACACGAGTCATGGAGAAGGTAGCAGTGTTGCTGATGGGCTCAACAACAATTCATCCAGGTTTCCATGGAGATGGAATTCCATAATTATGTGAACAAGTGATAGCATTGGTCAGACCCAAAAGATATAATGGTGTATGCTCGAGGGATCAACCACGAGTAAGACAACATCATGAACATCGTTGGTTCTGATTTGATTTGATGATAGCCCATACTCAAATCAAAGTCTTGATACGACAATAGGTCCAACAACTGGTCATAGGGACCAATCGATGAAGATATCATCTATCTTCAACACACGGAAATATATCCCTTGAAATGAACTAAGCTGGCAAGCTTTTATCTTCCAACTCTCCAAGTTGTTGTTTGGCTTAACCAACTGGCTCAGGGGTATCCAACACAGATTCTTGGAGAAAGAGTGGCTTATTGGAAAACCAACTTGATCACGAACTCAACATATCGGTCAGGGACAACCTGGTGGTACTTCCAAGAAGATATTTGGAAAATCACGATCCACCGACATGTTATTAAGATCGAGAACAATCTTGCTTTTCAGAGCAAGACGATATGACCGAATAAGCAAGGACTGACACTATCCTAACTCATTGATCGAATAGTGCACCGGAAATAAGGACTGGTAGCACGATCAATCTTAGGATGATGATTCAATAACCAGCACGATAGGAATGAGAGTATTGTCCATTAACTACCAAGCAACGGAGTTGCTAGGAGTATAGATTTCACACATCACAGTTCGCTTGTCGGTATTCCGGTTATAATAACACGGAGACCGAGGAATGAATAACGATGGCCAGAAGTATCACTGCAACAAGAATTTATAAGGGTTGGTGCAATCCTCATGACATTCCTGACATAAAGAGGGTAATACTCGTAGGTAGAACAGAACAAAAGCTGGTTGGGCATTTGATCTGCGGAATACAACTACTTTGACCCAATCCCAGAGATGGACGAGGTACTGGAGTTTGTTTCTCCTAGTCATTCCGGATTAGAATGGCTTGACAGACCACAAGAATAATAGGCATCGATAACACAAATGCACAATTACTCCTGACTATCAATTGATAGACGAGGGCCAGAAAATAACTAAAGAGAGACAACTCAAAGGAACATATGTTTTTCTGAGTTGTGGATGCATAGATTAGTATGTCGAACCAAGTCCAACAAGTTTCTTCTAGATAACCCATGCAGAAAGGTAGGACTGGCAGAGTCACAATATGAATGGAGTACTCCTCAAGAGCACTCTAGTTGTGATCTTTCGGTTCCGCGAGGAACTTCTTCCATAAGCAGTTCATGATATTTGGAAGAAGGATATACCATGAACCTCGAGGACTATCACAAAGGTTACTAATATCCTAAAGGAACGAGCAAACACTATCAACAGGAAGTAAGTGGAGTGAATCTCGAGTTTAGAAACCCGGGAATAGAATACCTACTAACTAAATGGCATCACGGGATGCTTTCGAGAATAGTGGCCAGAATCATCACACTGGGGATGCAAGCATTGCTAGATTACTAAGTGGTCCTCTAAGACACCTAGGGTCATAATAATAACTCCAACATATATGTCAAGGCAACAGAGTACCTCAACTCAACGATTAGTGTGGTTAATCTGGCCCAAAGGAACATCGAGAACGGAAAGAAAGGATTGCAAATGCATCGGACTATTTAGAAACCTGGGATGACTTGGACAGCATAACGGCTGTAAATGCTCAAAGGATTTGAGACATCCTGCAAAAATGGTGGCATAACCACTTAGAAGCACAATATCAAGGTTCCGAGACCAACTATGAACACACGGAAATAGTAGAAACTAAACTGAGGCTTAAATCCATTAATCCTATTAGTCTACGGATTAGTAACACGTGATCCTGATAGAAGATGAGAAAGCCTAGTTCTTAATCCCCGTAGAAGAGAAGAGGGTGACTCAGATCAGAAAGGCATAAGGTAAAGGAGTAAAAGAGCCTTACGTTCCCTCCCACAATCAATTCCCTTATATAACTAAAGCATTTCTAGACTCAACTTCGACCAGTTTGGCTTGGTAATCCTACAGGCAGTCAGGCTCTGATACCAACGCTGTCGGGACCCCGATTCCAAGTCACACCGATCTAGCCTGTAACACCTCATATCACTTTGCGGCCTCACGCACGGTACTCCCACGGGTGTCGCCATACCATGGCCCGGGACCGTTTGCGCCTTTTGGCTCGCGTATATGACAATGTTGCTAGCATCCATATGACAGAGAACCCGGGCCGACATGGCTAGTCGTGAACCCAAAGCGGCACTAACGTATGGGGACAGGCATACGTGAATCAACATCGAACGTGTCGGTCAGCAGCGTGAGAATCCGGGCTGTAGCACTGGGCTAACAGGACTCCGGGAACCCGGGCTGTAGCAGGCTAGGCAGGACTCCGGATGTCACCGCGTGACATTTCCCCGAGGGGACAGACACAGGAACGATATGAAACACATGCCGGCCAGTCAAGTGTCCAGAGCAGTAGTGCTGGGCTAGCAGGACTCCGGTGAACCGGGCTGTAGCGGACTACTATGGCTCAAGGAGGCACTAGACTACATTTCCCCATAAGAGAGGCTGCTAAGGATAAACAACTAGATTGTCGAATCCCACACATACCAAGCATTTCAATCATACACACAATATGCTCGATATGTGTAAATACAACATGGCATCACAACAAGACTCTATGACTCAGAGTATTTATTCATTAGGCTCCGAAGAGCCAGATATTACAAACATGGGTCTCATGACCCAACATTCAGAGCATACAAGTCAAGCACATGCGGAAGCTTAACATGTCTGAGTACAGACATCTACAAATGAAAAAGGCTGAGAAGCCTGACTATTTACTAGATCCTGCCGAGGGCACAAGATCGTAGCTGAGGTATCAAGCTAAACGTCGAAGTCCACACGGAACTACTAGCGAGACTGACGTCTCTCTGCAAAACATAAAATAAGCAAACGTGAGTACAAATGTACCCAGCAAGACTTACATCAGAACTATCTACATATGCATCGGTATCAACAAAGGGAGTGGTGGAGTTTAACTGCAGCAAGCCAGCTTTGACTCGGTGGCTATCCTGAACTATGACTGCAAGCAACTCTTTTGAGGGGGCGCACACGAGTCCACATATTCACCATATCAATACTCCACTATGGATCCGCTCCCGTCTCCCTACGAGAACGCCATCCATAGCACTCACGCTTATCTTGCGCATTTTAGAGTATCCACTTTCACTTGTCTATGAACTGTTATAGGCAACCCAGAAGTCCATTTCCGCGGACACGGCTATTCGAATAGATCATATTAACCCTGCAGGGGTGTACTTCGTCACACACGCTCTCGCCACTTACCACCATGTACACGTCGTGTACCTCGGCAACCTTCAAGCGGAAGCCTGGCGAGGGAGTCGGCCACAGCCTACCTAAACACTCAAGTCTCTAGTCCAGGTTTATCGCCTATTCAGGTTCCATCCGCAGGGAGTCCGGCCGAGGTTTCCACATACGGCCCCGAAGGATGTGTGCAGGGTTCCCGAGACACCAAACGGGCGCCCGGTACACCGTGCCACGTGCCTACCGCATCACAGCCCACCCCTCGGTCAGCGCTGTCCACGGCCTCCAGCATACTACAAACACCAGAAACTACTTGCAACTCCTGGACAGAGGACAAGGGTGATTAAGAAGCCGAGAGGGTCCATTGGTTTCGGGCCCAATGCGTGGTAGTAACTGTATCATGGATCACAAACACAGAACTCAGTTCCTGAGGACGGCTTCAATGAGACAACCCACCATGTACTCCTACATGGCCTCTCACCGCTACCTTTACCAAATCGTGTTCACACACTTAGCTCACACACAGTAGGACATGTTCATCACCATTCCAATTCATCCCCGATGAATCAGACCCGACTCAACTCTAAGCAGTAGCAGGCATGACAAACAAGCATGAATGAGTAGGCACATCAGGGCTCAAACAACTCCTACTCATGCTAGTGGGTTTCAACTATTTACTGTGGCAATGACAGGTCATGCAGAGGATAAGGGGTTCAACTACCGCAGCATGTACAGTTGAATCGTTGTTTTCCTAATGCAGTAAAGAGAGCAGGAGCGAGAGAGTGGGATTGTATCGGAATGAACAAGGGGTTATGCTTGCCTGACACTTCCGAAGATAGCATTGAGTCTTCATTAGTGTCATCGAACTCATCGTCGGAAACACGGCTATCGAGAGGGGACAATACCGGCAACAGAGAGGAAACACAATCAATGCAATGCACAATATGATGCATGATCATGACATGGCAATATGAATGTGTTTTGAGCTAATGCAGCTAGCAACATATTAAATGGAGTTGGTTTGAACCTTAGGTTCAAATTCAAACTCCATATAAGACATTTCAAATGCCATTTATTCAAATTGTCATATACAGTGGCTGTAAGTTGTTCAAACATGCATGAGGATGCCATAAACAGATTCTTTGGATTTTTCTGATAATTTTTCATATATAAATCATTTCATTTGGAGCTACGGTTGAATTTCTATGAATTTTAGAAGTTAGGGCATTTTCTAGAATTTTCTTAATTATTTCAAAACCAGAAAATGATTAACTGCGTCAGCATTAGGTCATGCTGACCTCAGCAGGTCAACGGACCCGTTCCAGGTCAAACCTGACCAGTGGGGTTCACTGGTCAGTGAGACAGTCACTAATCCCGCGTTGACTAGCACTTTGACCTGCTGCGGGGCCCATTGTCAGCGGCTAAAGGCGGCTGAGCTGGCAGGGATTAGCGCTAATGACTGCGCCACGTCGGTCCTCACCGGAGTTTCGCCGGCGACAACCAAAACTGCGGCGGCAACTCGCCGGACTTGAGCTACAGACGGCGGTTGAACGCGCGGGAACCACCAGGAGGTAGCCCACGCTCTTCCGCATCCAGGGGAGGTGTCAGAAGGTCGCAGGGTGGCCTGGTTCGCCGGCGGCGAGCACTTGGGCGGCCGCCGGAGCTCGGGTGGGTGCGGGGGTTAGCGCTGCGGCTTGCAAACAAACGGGCTATCGCGCTAGAGTTGCTCTACGGAACGTCGCGAGTGCAACGGACGCACGCGCGGGGCCATTTGGTCGCCGGAGCCACGACGGCGACGAGCTCATGCGGCGGCGAGCTTCGGGCACGGTGGCTAGTCTAGCTAAAGCTCGCAATCGAGCCTGGGAGTAGGGGGAAACGGTTCAGGGGCTCACAGTGATCTCAAGGGAGGACTCAGCGGGCTCGGGGACGCTCTGGTCGAGGCGAATCGACACCGGCGATCTCCGGCCAGAGGCGGCGGGGACAAGCTCGATGGCGACGCTTCCGGGCGTCGGGGCTTGCTTCCTTCGTCGAGGAGACGTAGGAGATGATGGCGGTTCCTCTGGATATCCTAGCTAGGCGAGGGGGGGCTCGGTGGCCACGGCAACGGCGACGGTGGCGACGGCTCCGTTCGGTGGTGCTGTGGGGAGAGAGACAGAGGGCGAGGGAGAGAGCAGAGAGTGAGGGAGAGGAGCGAGGAGCTTCGGGGCGTCGTCGTGGCATCGCCAGGAGGGGCCGGGGAAGCAGGAGGTGGCGCGGGCGCGTGCTCGGCGGCGGTGCGCTGTCCCCCTCCTCTGCCTACTGGCAAAGGTGGGTGGTGACTGGCATGGGCCAGGTGGGCCGGCCCAGTCCAGGTAAGCGCCAGGTAATACTCCTTTCTCTCTCTTTCCTTTAATTGTTTCTGTTTTCTATTTATTTGATCTATTTTGAATTAGTAAAAATACTAACTCATTTTGTAAAATCCTGATAAAAATTGTGGGCACTTTTGAAAATATTTCCAACAGCCCTCAACTAGTTTCATAATTATTAGAGCATTTAAAATATTTATAGGATTTAAATGCCCCAATTCAAATACAATATGAGTTAATTCAAAAATCCAAAAATGACCTAGAAATATGTTTATCATTTTTGGCAGAGGTTTTTACCTTTATCGAAAATCATGAACTTTTCTAAAGGGCATTTGGGTTCATTGAAAATGTTTTTAAGTTGAACCTAGTTGAGTTCTTTTGGGTGCTAGGGATTGATCACCCCTATTTCAAGTTTAAGCAAAATTTAAACATGATGCATGAGGAACAAGCAAAGTCAGACAAGGGCTGATCTGGGGCTGTGACACATGGCAGAAGCGGCGAGCTACGGGGCGCAGAAATCGAGGGGTAGGACGAGGGGAGCACGTGGTGCTCACCCCCGTTGCTGGGAACGCCCGTGGGATAGTCGAGGTGGCCGGAGTCGTTGGCGAGTTCGCGGTGGCCGAAGCGGAGAAAGATGGGTTGTCCCGGCGATGAAGGGGCTCCCTGCTCCTGCGCGTGGGCATGGACGACGGAGCGGATGGCGGCGGTCCTCCTGGGCCCGTCAGCGTGGAGAGGGGAGGCCGGTGGCCGCGTCGACGGTGGGGCGCGGCGACGGGCGTGAGCTCGGCTGCGAGCAGAGAAGGAAGGAGAGCGGGAGCGGGCAAGCGAGTGAGGTGGAGGGGGGAAGTGGACGAGGGGAGTGGGAGGGGAGCCCGAGGAGGCGTGGGGCTGTCGCCCTTATCCCCTCCCGGCGCTGCAGGCGAGAGGGTGCGGCGGCGACCGCGGGCGCTGTCGGTTGTGCCCGAGGAACAGGGGGTCTGGTGCGGGGTAGCTGGGCTGGCTGCTGGGCCGACCTGGTGGGTCGGGTGGCCAAGCGGCCAAGGGTGCGGGGGGTTCTTTTCGCCTTTTTGTTTTCTTTTCTTTCAAAAACTTTACTGTTTTATTTAACCTTAGAGCATTTAATCATTTTGTAAAAAGATGATTTCTCCACTAATATTACCAAATGATTATTTGCAACAACTTGAACATTTTAGTTTGCATGTTTGATAAATTTGAATCTTGACTTTAATTTGGATTTGAAATTTGAAAGATATTTGAAAGCCAGTGAGGATTAGCAACAGTAAGAGTGATGACATGGCATCATTAGCATGGGTTTACTGTAGCATAATTATCCGGGCGTTACAACTCTCCTCCACTAAAAGAAATCTCGTCCCGAGATTTAGGAGGTAGAAGGAAACAAAGCTGGGTATTCATCACGCAGGCGATCCTCGCGTTCCCAAGTGGCTTCGTCTTCAGAGTGATGCGACCACTGGACTTTGAGGAACTTGATCGCCTTCTGACGTGTGCGGCATTCAGCTTGGTCGAGAATGCGGACTGGATGCTCTTTATAGGAAAGGTCCTGTTGCAACTCAAGCACTTCATGATCCACTGCTCGGATTGGGTCCTTGAAGCAGCGGCGGAGTTGAGACACGTGGAGCTCATCGTGAACCTGAGAAAGGTTCGACGGAAGTTCCAACTGGTATGCCACTTTTCCACGCCTCTCGAGAATAGTAAAAGGACCAATATAGCGAGGAGCTAGCTTGCCCTTGATCCCAAAGCGGTGTGCACCCTTCATTGGTCTGACTCGAAGATAGGCCTTTTCACCAGGTTGATAGACCATGTCTTTGTGATGACGGTCATAATTACTCTTTTGACGTGATTGAGCAGTCTTGAGATTCTCGCGAATGACGCGGACTTGTTCTCCGGCGTGTTGGATAATATCCGGACCGAAGAGTGGACGTTCCCCAGTTTCTGACCAGTTCAGAGGGGTTCGGCAGTTTCGTCCATATAACACTTCGAAGGGAGCCATTCAGACTAGCTTGATAGCTATAGTTGTAGGAGAACTCAGCATACGGGAGAGATTCCTCCCATTCCTTGCTGAAGGAAATAATACAAGCTCGAAGCATGTCTTCGAGAACTTGGTTGACGCGTTCAACTTGTCCCTGAGACTGAGGGTGAAAAGCGGTGCCGAATGACAGATGAGTTCCCATAGCTTCTTGGGAACTTGCCCAAAATCTTGAAGTGAATAAGCTGCCACGGTCTGAGCTGATTACCAGTGGAATACCGTGGAGTGAAACAATTCTGGACATGTAGAGGGTTGCCAGCTGACTAGCAGTTATGGTTTCTTTGACGGCCAGAAAATGTGCAACTTTGGAAAGCTGGTCAATGACGACAATTATAGCATCATTACCTTTCTGCGATTTGGGAAATCCCGTGATGAAGTCCATTTCAACATGGTCCCATTTCCATTCAGGAATAGAGATAGGTTGTAGAGTTCTAGCGGGCCTTTGATGTTTTGCTTTGATACGACGGCAAATGTCACATTCAGCAACATAACGAGCAATGTCTTGCTTCATATTTGACCACCAGAATCTCTGACGAATGTCTTGGTACATCTTGGTACTACGGGGATGTATAGACAACGGAGTGTCATGAGCTTCTTTCATAACTTCCCGAGTCATATCCAGGTTGTCTTTTGAAGGAACCACTAGGCGACCTTTAAAGAACAAGGTGCCATCATCTTCAACAGTGAAGAACGAGGGCCTTCCTTCTGCGAGGTGGCACTTAATCTTCTCAACTTGAGAGTCATACTTCTGCAGTCTCTTGATGCTCTCCACGAGATCTGGTTCGACAACGAGGGTATTGAGGGAACCCTGGGGAACAACACAGAGGTTCATCTTACGGAACTCCTTAGGAGGGGGAGTGAGTGCACCCGGAGGAACAATATGGAGGTTCAGCTTTCTGAATTCTTCAACAAGCGAGGGCTGAACTTTGTGAACCTCGAGATGGTTACAATATGACTTGCGGCTCAAGGCATCAGCCATTACATTAGCCTTGCCTGGTGTATAGGAAATACCGATGTCAAAGTCTGCTACGATCTCCATCCATCTCTACTGACGGAGGTTCAAATCTTGCTGAGTAAACAGGTACTCCATACTTTGGTGGTCGGTGAAGATCTCGCAACAATTACCAAGAAGGTAATGTCGCCACTGTTTTAGTGCATGTATGATAGCAGCAAGCTCGAGGTCATGAACTGGGTAGTTCTCTTCATGAGGGCGCAATTGACGAGAGGCATAGGAAATCACTCTACGCTCTTGCATTAGGACACAGCCTAATCCTTGTCGTGAAGCGTCGCAGTAAATGACGAAATCCTTCTTAGTATCAGGCGGAGCAAGCACTGGGGCAGAAGTCAGCTTGTCTTTGAGTGCTTGGAAACATTCCTGACACTTTTCTGTCCACTCGAACTTGACGCCCTTGTGAAGCAAACCAATCAGGGGCTTGGCGATCTTGGAGAAGTTCTCGACAAATCAACGGCAATAGCTGGCGAGTCCAAGAAAACTTCTGACTTGTTTGACATTCTTCGGAGGAGTCCAATCAAGAATAGCCTGAACTCGTTCGGGGTTAACGGCAATACCATCCTTGGAGATGACATGCCCAAGGTAGGTCACTTCGGGAAACCAGAATTCACACTTGTAATACTTAGCATATAGTTGATGCTCTCGAAGTTTTTCTAGAACAAGACGAAGATGTTCAGCATGTTCCTCTTTGTTCTTGGAGTACACAAGGATATCATCCAGATAAACCACGACGAACTTGTCGAGGTATTCCATGAATATATAGTTCATCAAACAAGAGAAGGTGGCTGGAGCATTTGTCAAGCCAAAGGACATGACGGTGTACTCGTATGAACCATAGCGAGTAACGAAGGCGGTCTTGGGAATATCCTCTTCACGAACCCAAATCTGGTGGTAACCCAACCTCAAATCAAGTTTAGAGAATACTGAAGAACCAGCAAGTTGATCATACAGGTCATCGATTCTGGGAAGCGGATACTTGTTCTGAATTGTTGCATGGTTGATAGGTCGGTAATCTTGGACCAAACAATTAGTTCCATCCTTCTTCTTGACAAAGAGAGAAGGTGCTCCCCAAGCAGAGGAACTAGGACGAATGAATCCCTTGTGAAGAGATTTGTCGATTTCCTCCTTAAGTTCAAGGAGTTCATGTGGTGGCATCTTGTATGGCCGCTTGGCAATAGGAGTAGTACCCGGCTTCAAGTCTATGATGAATTCAACAGCTCTAGCAGGGGGTATTCCTGGAAGTTCTTCTGGAAAGACATCTTAAAAATCATGAAGGACTCGAATGTTCTCTATTCCCTCGAGAGGTGAAGCATTCAATGCATTTAGAACATATATCTGATTCTCGGCATCCTGGACCAGCTGAGTTGAGTAGTTGATCAACTGGCCAGAAGGATGAGTGAGCTGTACTGTCTTGGCGGCACAGTCGATCTTAGCTTTATGGGCGGTCAACCAATCTATACCAAGAATGATGTCTATGTTGGAAGGTCCGAGGACAATGAGAGAAGCCGGAAAAACTAGACCTCCAATCTCGATTTGATTGTGAGGGCTTACCATAGTGGTTTGCCACCTGGATCCCGGGGATTGAACCGTTAGAGGAGTAGGTAATTCTTCCATGCCTAGCCCGTGCATTTGAGCAAATTGTTGGGACACAAAGGCATGCGAAGCCCCTGAATCAAAGAGAACTGAGGCTGGTACTGAATTAACAGAGAGAGTTCCCAGCACGATAGTCGGTTCCTCCTGAGCCTTTTCAGCATCGACATGATTGGCATGGCCAAGTACAATAGCAGCCAGTATGATATTACGGTTTCTGAATCGGCGGTTTCGACAACTCTTTTTACGACTAACAGGAGGGTGTGGTGCATCCTGAGACTGGCCCTGGTGACAATCGAGGGTAAGGTGTCCTGACTGTCCACCCTGAATTGTTAGTTGTCTCAGTGGCGGAGGCAGGCGAGGTGCAACATAAGATGGTCTTGTTGTTGGAGCAGGTCGATGATGAACATTGTGTGGGATCCCGACTCGACGTTTCTGAGCAGGCTGACTCGAGGATGAGCCAACATCTCGAGTACGCTTGAGCGATTCCTGGTACTCAGTCATACCAGTTTCAGCTCGGAAAACTTGGCTGACAAGCGTCGCAAAGTCTGCGCAATCATGAGCAACAATTGCAAGTTTTATATCGGGACGCAGTCCTTCACGGAATTTCTCTTGCTTGTGAGCGTCAGTGCAGACGTCATCCGCAGCATAGCGAGATAATTCAAGGAACTTCCTCTGATATTCGTCCACAGTCATTGTGCCCTGTGAGAGTTTGCGAAACTCCTTCTTCTTCTGGTTCATCATACCTTGGGGAATGTGTCGTGCACGGAAGGCTAACTGAAATTCCTGCCAAGTCGTTACAGTCTCTGTCGGCAGCATACCCCTGTGGCTTTCCCACCATTGAGCAGCTGGACCCTTCAAGTGAAATTTCGCAAAGGTGACATAACTGGCAGGGGCAACATTAGCTGACTCCATCTCAAACAGGATGTCACGAAGCCAATCATCAGCATCCATAGGATTGGTGGAGTTACGAAAAATGGATGGGTTGAGGCGCACAAATTCTAGCAGTGTTATTGGGGCAGGCTGTTGATGAGCATTCTGGTTTGGAAAGTGGGCCATTACCCTAGTCATAAACTGACGATTTAGCTCAGACTGTTGCATCATTGCGGCAATATAAGGTGGAGGTGGAGGATCGTCAGCCATCCTGCTAAAAACATCAGGGAGTAGCTTTAACAAGAGGTTGGAGCAGGTGTATGGAGTCATTCATGATGTAACTTGAACAATGAGCAAAGGCGCAGTATGTACAAAACAGTAGTCATTAAAGACATACATATACATATACGGAGCCATTTACACGTTAGTATCAGTTCGGACAAGAGAATCATCCTAGACATACTAGGCGGCACGCTGGCACGCGATGGAGGGATACAACAACGAGACATAGCAAGGCTACATCCACGTCAGAGAAAAGCACTAGAGCAAGGAATCTGCAGGGGACGACGCAGGGTGCCCTCGATAAAAGGATCCTGCGGCCCGTGAACAATGTGTAGCAGATCCTGGCCCTCAATTCAAGAAAGGCATATTACAAAACTCCGGATGGATGTGATCACGAGAACCTAGGATAGAGTTAGCAAAATCATTTGACCCGAATAGAAGAGAGATCAGAGTCCCAGAGTATAGATGAGGAGTAAAAGATCATAATACCACCCAATGGCGACGTGGGCCCGTAAGCCACACAGCCATGTTAGTCAATCAATTTTTCAAAGACTAGACTCAACTTCGGCCAAGGGGTTAGAAAGGGGGGTTCCTACAGGCAGGCGGCTCTGATACCAACTTGTGACGCCCCCGATTCAACCGTACACTAATCATACACGCAAATGTGTACGATCAAGATCAGGGACTCATGGGAAGATATCACAACACAACTCTAGACACAAATAAAACAATACAAGCTTCATATTACAAGCCAGGGGCCTCGAGGGCTCGAATACAGAAGGTCGAAACACAAGCGTCAGCGGAAGCAACAATATCTGAGTACAGACATCAAGTTAAACAAGGCTGCCTTAAGAAGGCTAGCACAAAAATCAACGATCGAAGAGGCAAGGCCTCCTTCCTGGGACCTCCTAACTACTCCTAGTCGTCGGCGGTCTCCATGTAGTAGTATCCGTCGGCGGTGGCATCTGGCTCCAGGGATCCACCATCTGGTTGCATCAACCGGAAAGAAGAAGGAAGGGGGAAAAGGGGGAGCAAAGCAACCGTGAGTACTCATCCAAAGTACTCGCAAGCATCAGATCTAAACTAAGTATGCATTGGTATCAAATGGAAGGGCTGTATCTGTGGACTGAACTGCAGAAAGCCAGAATAGAGGGGAAGGCCTAGCCTATCAAAGACTAGCATCTTCAAGCAGCTCCAAGCATCTTGTAGCATGTAGAAGAGTAAAGAATAGCAGTTTATATTTAACAAGCATGTTGTAACATCAACGGCCAGAGATCCTTCCTCGACTCCCTACGAGAAAGCAATCTCGGAGCCACATATCCATCACATATCGCAAGTATCCATTTCTAGTTATATAAGATCCTACAAGTCTGAACGTCCATTACCGTGGACACGGTATTCAAATATATATCTTCCCTGCAGGGCTGCACCACGTTACCCAACACGCTCGATCACTCTGGCCGGACACACCTTTCTGGGGTCAATGCCCGTCCTCGGAAGATCAACACGTCGCAGCCCTACCTAGGCTCAGCAGAGAGGTCCCCGCCGGTCTACATCCTAAGTGCCCCGGGGTCTTGGGCCCATCGCCCGTTGCACTCCGGGTCATTGCGAGCAGGGTGGATACTAGCATCGCCTCGGATAGCCAGCACGATCCGACCGTGCCGTAGTGTTGAACTGGACGTCTGACAAAGCTTCGGCTGATACTGCGACGTCGAGGCCCATATCTATTCTCGCGTGGTGGTTAGTGAGCAAAGGCCAAAGGCCAACTCAGAACAAATACCGAAACCTGTTAGTGCATTGGGGGCTCGCAGAGACGAGCGGAGACTCACGATAATGTGACCCCGTCGCCCCGTCTCATGGACTTACGGCAAGGGCCCAGACTGCCCGGCCGTGCCATGTAGAAAGCTCGCGGGTGCTCAACGGGCCCGCCCGACTTTCACATCAACTCACGGGTACCCCTCAGGGCCAACCCGACTTCAACAAAGGTCTTAAGTAAAGTCAAGGTAACCGTGTGTCCAAACATCAAGGGGAAAACCTGAGGAATCACCCACGGAGGATTCCACTCGATGTAATCATCAAGGTGAACGTAAGAGGGACCACCCTCGAGGTTCACACTTGAGGTGTTGCACGACAGAGCCGTATCGGGAATGGTGAAAGAGGAAATCACCCTCGATGACCACGACCGAATAGCTACACTACAGAATTATCATTAGGAGTGCGTTATGAGGGATCACCCTCAGCACTCGATAGTAGCTCTGCAGAGTCGAGCAACAAAAAGGGGCGTGATGTGATGCGAGGTATCAGGCTCTGGTCCTCGATCACGTTGATCGAGTCATCGATGATGAAGCAGGGGCAACAATGACAATGTGGGGGTCACTGATGGATCACTAACCAACCTATACTAAGCAGTTTAGGATAAGCAGGTAAGGTACAATGAGCAGGTTACAAAAGCAGGCTATGCATCAGAATAGGAGCAAACAACAACAGTAGCAAAATCTCATGCAAGCATGAGAGAATGGAATGGGCGATATCGGGATGATCAAAGGGGGGGCTTGCCTGGTTGCTCAGACAAGAAGGAGGGGTCGTCGGTGACGTAGTCGATCACAGCGGCATCGGCAGCCGTCACGGGGTCTACCGAAGAGAAGAGGGGGAAGAAACTGTATATACAGAGCAAACAAGTGTATAACATGACAATACACAGAGCTAGGGGTGTTCTAACAAAGTGTTACACGATACCGGCGAAGGGGGATAACGTCCGGAAAGTTTTCCCGGAGTTAGGCATTTTCGGACAGACGAACCAGAGAGGAAAAGTTCGATGTTCGCTATGCTAGGGGCATGTGACAGATGAACGGGGAGCGTATTCGGATTCGTCTCGTCGTTCTGAGCAACTTTCATGTATAAAACTTTTTCATCCGAGCTACGGATTATTTTCTATGATTTATTATTGTTTTAGCCATTTTCTAAAATTATTATCAATTATTAAATTCGAGAGAAAATGAATAATTATGTCAGCATGAGGTCAGAGTGATGTCAGCAGTCAACTTTGACCTGTTGACCAGTCAAACTGACAGGGGTCCCATTGTCATAGAATGTTAGCTAGCTTAATTAGACAGGTTAATTAAGTTATGTTAATTAATCTAAATTAATTAAGTTAATTAATTCGTTGATTAATTAATTAATCCATTTAACTAATTTTAATTAATTTTTTAGGCCAGGGCGCTGGGGCCCATAGGCGAGTGGCAAAAGGCCAGCGGGCAGGGGCGGGTTAACGGGCGGGCGCCCGTGCCCGAGGGGCGCTACGCCCGGGCGAGGCCATGGCCTCGACGAGGCCAGCGGGGGCGCTGGCGTGGCGCGGCCTAGGGCCTGGCGCACGGCCAGGGGACGCGACCAGCCGCGAGAACTGCGGCAGGCGAGCAAGGCGTGACGAGCGCGAGCGGCGCTAGCAAGAGGAGGTGGGTAGGCGCGGGGTGGGGCTGCGCGCGCGGCGATGCAGCGAGGCACGCCGGGCCGATGCGGGATGTGGCAGGCGTGTGGGGGGAGCAGGGCGGGGCATGCGCGCTGGCGATGTGAGCTGCGGCGGCGGCTTGACCGGGAACGGCCGGAGACGGCGATGGCGAGCGGCGGAGGCAACGCCAGAGTTCGGGCATGGGCGGATCCGACGATACACAGCACGGCGGAGCGAGCTAGTTAGCGCTACGGGGCCCTACGCGCGTGCTGAGCACGACTGCGAGTTCGGACGAGCTCATCGGCGAGCGTGGCCACGACGAGGAGCTCGACAGAGGCGCTGTGTTCGGCCATGGCAGAAGCGGCGAGCTACGGGCGCAGAAAACGAGGGGTACGACGAGGGGGAGCACGTGGTGCTCACCGCCATTGCTGGGAAGGCCCGAGGGAGAGTCGAGGTGGCCAGAGTCGTTGGCGAGCTCGCAGTGGCCGGAGCGGAGGAAGAAGGGTTGGCCCGGCGGTGAAGGGGCTCCCAGCTCCTGCGCGTGGGCGTGGACGACGGAGCGGACGGCGGCGGTCCTCCTGGGCCCGTCAGCGTGGAGATGGGAGGCCGGTGGCCGCTTCGACGGTGCGGCGCGGCGACGGGCGTGAGCTGGGCTGCGAGCAGAGGAGGAAGGAAAGGGGGAGCGGGCAAGCGAGTGAGGTGGAGGGGGGAAGTGGACGAGGGGAGTGGGAGGGGAGCCCGAGGAGGCGCGGGGCTGTCGCCCTTATTCCCTCCCGGCGCTACCGGCGAGAGGGTGCGGCGGCGACCGCGGGTGCTGTCGGGTGCGCCCGAGGAAAAGGGCGTCTGGTGCGGGGGAGCTGGGCTGGCTGCTGGGCCGACCTGGTGGGTCAGGTGACCAAGCGGCCAAGGGTGAGGGGGGGTTCTTTTCCCCTTTTTTGTTTTCTTTTCTTTCAAAAACTTTACTGTTTTATTTAACCTTAGAGCATTTAATCATTTTGTAAAAAGATGATTTCTCCACTAATATTACCAAATGATTATTTGCAACAACTTGAACATTTTAGTTTGCATGTTTGATAAATTTGAATCTTGAATTTGATTTGGATTTGAAATTTGAAAGATGTTTGAAAGCCAATGAGGATTAGCAACAGTAAGAGTGATGACATGGCATCATTAGCATGGGTTTACTGTAGCATAATTATCCGGGCGTTACAAGAGGTTTATAGGGAGACACTCTTCGAGTTGAATCCGCAATGCATTCCATAGATAATCTGACTACTTTTTATGTTTTCATGAATCTCAGATTCTGAACAGCATCATAATGATTATGAGCTTGCACGCATGAAAGGAATAAAGCAGAACAATGTCATGGATGTCAAACTTGGCATTAAGGAACTGAAATCAAGTCTGGATGCAATGCAATGCAAACGCTCTCCACCTACAGATTCATGATCAGAATATGATCCTAACAGTGATTCTGAGCTAGAGGGATACCTAAGTCAATGTAGCTCCCTAGTGGAGGAGTTAGAGGAAGATGCCCTATCTTATTCACCCATCAAGGTGCTTGCTCTAACTTTCCAAGGTTATATTTGTTGCACATATCTTGCAACTGATGCTTTGCATTACTTCTACTTTGTTGAACTACCATTAGCTTAGTTTACACATCGTGTATGTGAATACGCCCCGCCTATCCATTTTCAGTACATATTCCATCTGTCATCATACCATATTTATCCATTCAAATGATGTTCTTGTGTATCAGACGTTCAAAAGGAAGAGGGCAATTGCTGATCGTGGAGAAGCACAAGCAAAGTATTTGGAAAAGGTAGTGGCACCTGATAAATCAAATAGCCCATTAGGTGTAGTTGCAATATCACCTGACCCACAAAACACCCCAACTCTAGCAGACTCTAGCCCTACTACACTGGTCATTTCTGATGCCCCAACTCAACAGACCCCAACTGCAGCAAACATTATGATTATGCCAATTGACATAGCACCAGCTCTACGACGCAAAACCCCCATTCTAGCAAAGAGTACACCAAATCCAGTTGTCAAATCCCTTTTTGAACCAGAGAGAGCCCCAATTGCAGCAAATAGGACCCATGTTCCATTTCTTCCCAGTTTAGAAGACAAAGCTTATATTGTTGTCAGGAACTTTCTGCGCATCTTTCCTTCATGGAAATATTATACCGCAGACACAGAACAATTTCTAGTCTTCCTCCGCAACTTACGCGTAAGTAATGTACTAATGTTATTCATGGTCATTACTGCATATGTTTCTGCTGACGGAAGACACAAGATTTCATTCTTTTAAATAGGCGAGGACCAAACTGGATTGTGAAGACGAGCAAGAGTTGGTTGCGCTTTTCAAGCACTCGTTGATGAAGTATCGTTCCTACTTGAGGCAAGCGCACTTCGATGGCAAGCCTCTAAACGGAATTTCTGTAAAGTTTCCGGTGCTACATTTATCTGACGGTGACTGGAATAATCTTGTTACACATTGGTCTCGGCTGCAGCGTAAGGTACTATCTATGATATCACATCACAATTTGAACTAAATTTCTGCATTTGCCTTAACGTCTCACTTGTACGAAAACTGTTAGCAGAAGAACATTCATTCTCAAGGGACCATAGAATCTCGCAACGATACTGCACACTGCATTGCTCTTGTGAGTACCTCTTGCCATGTATGACCATACTTACTTTCATAGTTGTTTGATTATGTAGCATCACTGCACATGTTAGCCTCGTTATCGTCCATTTGGTGGACATTATAAGATCCGTATGGACTCTTACATAAATTTAGAATCAACCCAATGCTTTTGAAGAGGTTTAGCTCTGCAGTCCTCTTGTAAGGACTGAACGTCGTCTATCACTATACATACATTAACAGCGACTCCCTCCGTCCCATAATATAAGAACGTTTTGTACAGTACACCAGTGTTCAAAACACTCTTGTATTATGGGAAGAGGGATTGGTTCATTGTTAGCATTCTGCATCTTATCTCCCTCGCCCACCATTTACTAAAAAGATCAGATCTATATTTAATCTTACCAAAAAGTAGAATACACAGACAATGCCAGTGCAGAAGTGTAGCCCATTGCTCTTGTCAGTACATTTTGTCCTGTGATGCTTGTACTTCCAGGGATTGGTTGTTGATTATGTAGCATCAATCTGCATCTTATCTTCATTATCCTCTATCCCTTCCAGTATTATCATATCTATAATTACTCTCTACACAATGTAGAGTACAGGCAATGCTTCTGAAGAAGATTTTGTGCTGAAATTCTTGAGTTATCCTTCCCTTGACATGGAGAAGGGCATTATAGAGCCGGTGTTAACTGTTAATGTAAGTCAGTCCTTCTAAAGCCTTTATCCTCAACTACTGTTTAATTTGCTCATACTCCCTATCGTTTACTGCTGTTTAGTTTGTTGTTTCTACTAAAATGCATGTTCGCAAGAACCGTAAGTTCTAAGTTTTACTTGTAAAACCAAATTCCTTATTCATAGCATGCACATTACTCAATACTCCCTATATGTATGCTTGTTTTTGTGGATCTATAATCCAGTGTGTGGTGAAGCAGCCCACGTTTGCACCTTGTCATCTCCTGTTTGATCTTACTGATGTGGCTGATGATATGAACAACATGCCATGCACATTAACCAAAATAGATACAATGATTTTCTTTGCCCTTCATCTATGCTTGTTATGTTGACATGGTAATCCAGTAGTGTGGTGAAGCTCCCTGCATTATGAACAATGCCAAATTATGCTATTGATATTTTGAACTTACTCTTTATTTTCTAATTTGAAATTGGATGGAATTGACAGCACAGTTATCATCTTTGTTTATACACGTGCAAAACCTGTCATCTCTCTGCTTTTTTTCAGGGTGATATGCCTGATGGCATGCACCAATCTGCTGAAGGTTGTGAGACAAACCCAACATATATTGCAGCAAAGAAGGCAAAACATCTTGAAGATAGCGAGACAACCCCAAAGTCTTGTCTTGATGTAGTGTTCAAGTTACTTGAGACTAGCAGTCAGACAAGTTGTCGGAATCAGTTCGACTTCTTCAGTCCGAAGTTCTAGCAGAAAGGCATTCTGCAACTCAACTTTGACTTGAAGTCCTATCTCTAAGAAAGATTGCGGTGAACACCAGTGAGAACCTCATCGCTAAACAGCTACACCTGGAAGCTATGACCGACATGCTAGGCCGGTCTCACAGCCTTGCTCAGCAGCTTGCGCAGCAGTTCCCGCGCAAGGCTAACCTTTCTTGAACTGTCTTGGAAGTGGTCTCGGTTCAGTATTATTTTGTTACGCTGCAATGGTGCCCAGTTTTTGTAATCCGCTTCTTCGTTGCGCATTATGATCACTGGTGGCGAACTTCGATGCCCAGTGGATGTAATATTCCATAAATCCTTTATTGTATAGTGTAGGTTTATTCTTAGTTACTATGCCATAATTTCTTTATTGTATAGAGTAGGTTTGTTCTTAATTCCTACTAGTTATTGCCATCATTCGCTATCTGAAAAAAAAATATGATGTAGTCGCCGAAACATTCGCCTCTAACGGGCCTGGTGTTTAGCGGGCCACAATTGAGCCGGCCTGCATCTTTCTTGGGCCCGAATTATTGGGGACTTCACACTTTGCGCGAGGCCCACAACTTACACCGGCCTATATTTTAGTTGGGCCTTTTCTAGACCCAGCGCTTAGTCTGGCCCAGGTAGCGTTGGGCCATTAACAGGCTGAATATTGTACTGGCCTGTTACGGCCGAGATTAAACCATGGGCCTTTAGCAGGCCGAAATGCATATTGGGCCTCAATTTTCACTAGTCGTCGACGGGCCTTCAGCAGGCTGAAATGTAGACCGGGCCTTTTTGGGCCCAGTTATATCACGGGCAGTTACCAGGCCGAAACATATCTCGGGCCTTAGTTGGCCCACTGATATCATGGGCGTTTAAGAGGCCGAAAGCTTAGTACGGACATTAACGGGCCGAATTATGCGACAGGCCTTTAACAGGCCCAAAGTCACGTTGGGCTTAACTATTGCCACATTTATCACGAGCCGTTTGTGGGCCTGATGTCCCGTCGGACCATATATGGCCCATGGGCAGCACAGGCCATTCCCAGGCCGAAAGTCACACCGGGCTGAAATGGGCCATGTCTACATCGGGCCACTAACTGGCCGAAAGTCACTGGGCTGTTATTGGGCCCAAATATTTGGCGAACAATTAATGGGCCAGATCTGGCTTTGGGCCATAAATGGGCCCAAATATTTGGCGAACAATAAACGGGCCAGATCTGGCTTCGGGTCGTAAACGGTCCTTTATTAAGCAGGCCGTTATTGGGCTGGCCCACTAGTACCTGAGTAAGTACTACGGGACATTGACTGGCCGCTCTTTTTAACCTATATGGGCCTCTGTTGGGCCGTGCCACGTGTCGACGTATCATAGGCGCTTTGGGTCCAATGAGTGGATGACATCTGTCCCAACCGTGAGCCGACATGTGTTTCCTCCAGCCAATCATGATTTTACACGTGGAAAATCCCCATTGGTCGGGGCTGTTAACGGGTTATCGGATCCAAAACCGGACCTGATAGCTTAACGGCGTTCCGTTACGGTGGATGCCACGTGTCGGTCACCCTTGACGAAAGCACTTCTTTTTGACATATGACATTAGTACAGGAAGAGTTAAGAACAATAATGGATGTCCTAAACAACAAGCAAATGGTGAAAGAAGGAAAATCAGAAGAAAATGATGCGAGGATACTTTAGCACATCAAACAGACTTGAAGGTGAAAATACAGAGATTCCACTTGTTAGCTATGAAGACATCCTTTTAGCAACAAATTCTTTCGTTGATTACAACTTTCTTTGACGTGGAGGTTTTGGCAAAGTTTACAAGGTAGTTGAAAGTGATACTTACAATAGAACATGTTTATGATAGAATAGGGAACAAACATAATTACCTTTCAACTAGTATCTGACTCAAGAAAGCCCCCTTAACTCTCAATATGCTTTGTTTATCCAAATCTAAAAGTGCTCCAAAAATCAATGTGGATGATGTGGCATCAGTTGGATAAGTAGATGACTTAGGATCATCAAGAAAAAGATGATGACTTAGGCACTCGTCACCATCATCATTATCATTGTTGTTGTTTCCTAACAATAAACACATCTTCTAGTCGATGCCAAATTAATGAAAAATGTCCATCTTGATACCACATTGGCCCAAATCCACGTGGCTTAGGACGAGTTGAATATTTGCACTAGTTTTGATATCCAAGCTTACAAGCATTTTACAATTAAAAAATATCTCCTGGGCTAGAGTTAAAAGGGGCTAAATGCACTTCTTCATGTGAAAGGGTAATTAACTACATAAGTCAAAAAAGTTGGTTTCGAATTCGTGCTCAATTCATTAATATGCCCTCATGTAGGGCACACTGGAAAGTGGAAATGAGGTTGCTGTAAAAAGGCTTAGTAAGAGTTCCGGACAAGGTATAGTGGAGTTCAAAGAAGTGATGCTAATTGCCAAATTACAACACAAGAACCTAGTCAGACTTCTTGGGTGTTGCATACAGGAAGATGAGAAGCTATTGATCTACGAATACTTACGTAAAAAAAAGTTTGGATGCCTTTCTTTTTGGTATGTGCTTGTTCATTGATCACATACTATTAAATTCTTGCATTAACCAAATTGATACTCATAATGAATAGCCTTGTTTCATATTGGCCGTGAAAGATTCTGCAAGAAAACATGTGCTTGATTGGTTGACACGATTCAAAATAATTAAAGGAGTAGCAAGAGGCCATCTTTATCTTGATCGAGATTCAATATTAACAATAATTCACAGAGATCTTAAAGCAAGCAACATTTTATTGGACATAGAAATGGCTTCCAAAATATCAGATTTTGGTATGGCAAGAATTTTTGGTGCAAACCAGAACCATGCAAACACTACATGGGTCGTCGGTATTCGAAGTAATTGGAAGAGGCAAATGACAAGTAGTAGAATAGTTGTTCTCATTGATAGGATTTCTTACAATATATACATCCCGTAGGGATGCGATGATACAAAGGGACGCGAGAGCGTCGGGGCAAAGGACGCCAAGGGAAAGGGTGCGTCGGTTGCCATCAGGAAACTGTACAGCAGTTAACAAGGGGAGATTCCCTTCTAATTAAACATGCGTTTAATTCTAACAGTCGGGACATAGTAAGTAACCAGTGAACTAACAAACCCATAGAACTTTAGTTTTTACGATTATGTGCATAATACTATATACATTCCTTGCTGACTTGTTGCATGTTTTAAATAGTGGTTACATGTCGCCTGAATATGCAATGGGAGGTGCCTTTTCTGTGAAATCAGACATTTATGGCTACGGTGTTCTTATCTTGGAGATTGTTAGTGGCATGAAGATCAGCTCGCCTCATCTCAGATCAAACTTTTCTAGCCTTATAACCTATGTAATTATTATGGACGATGTGCAATTATCAATAACATGTTAGGCCCCTAAAAAATAGTAACATGATTTTGTTTTATTGGCCAGGCATGGATATTATGGGAAGAGGGGAAAGCAACTGAACTAGTGGACTCTTCAGTTGTTGCAAGTTTCCTACTTCATGAAGCTTTACGGTGCATTCACGTAGGACGCTTGTGTGTTCAAGACCATCCCAGTGATAGGCCACTAATGTCATCAGTTCTATCTATAAAAGAAAATGAAAGTGGACTAATTCCAACTCCAAAGCAACCTGTATATTTTACTATAGGTAATTGTGAAGGTGAAGAAGCAAGGGAGAACATTGAGAATTCATTGAATGCAATTAGTATCACAACACTTGAGGGCCGTTAGATGTTGTCACTTTTAGTGTGCATGAAATCTATTATAGCTGGTTGTATGGTTTATGAGTTTACTCTCTATGAACTGAATTTTGAATAAAAGGGTGTATTGGTGAATTTAGTGAAGGAAATATTCCCTCGAGGCAATAATAAAGTTGTTATTTATATTTCCTTATATCATGATAAATGTTTATTATTCATGCTAGAATTGTATTAATCGGAAACTTAGTACATGTGTGAATACATAGACAAACAGAGTTTCACTAGTATGCCTCTACTTGACTAGCTCGTTGAATCAAAGATGGTTAAGTTTCCTAGCCATAGACATGAGTTGTCATTTGATAAACGGGATCACATCATTAGAGAATGATGTGATTGACTTGACCCATTACGTTAGCTTAGCACTTGATCGTTTAGTATATTGCTATTGCTTTCTTCATGACTTATACATGTTCCTATGACTATGAGATTATGCAACTCCCGAATACCGTAGGAACAATTTGTGTGCTACCAAACGTCACAACGTAACTGGGTGATTATAAATGTGATCTACAGGTGTATCCGATGGTACTTGTTGAGTTGGCATAGATCGAGATTAGGATTTGTCACTCTGATTGTCGGAGAGGTATCTCTGGGCCCTCTCGGTAATGCACATCACTATAAGCCTTGCAAGCATTGTGACTAATGAGCTAGTTGCGGGATCATGCATTACGGAACGAGTAAAGAGACTTGCCGGTAACGAGATTGAACTAGGTATTGAGATACCGACGATCGAATCTCGGGCAAGTAACATACCGATGAAAAATGGAACAAAGTATGTTGTTATGTGCTTTGACCGATAAAGATCTTCGTAGAATATGTAGGAAACAATATGAGCATCCAGGTTCTGCTATTGGTTATTGACCAGAGATGAGTCTCGGTCATGTCTACATAGTTCTCGAACCCCTAGGGTCCGCACGCTTAACGTTCAGTGACGATCAGTATTATGAGTTTATGTGTTTTGATGTACCGAAGGTTGTTTGGAGTCCCAGATGTGATCACGGACATGACGAGGAGTCTCGAAATGCTCGAGACATAAAGATCGATATATAGGATGGCTATGTTTGGACATCGGAATGGTTCCGGGTGAGTTCGGGCATTTACCGGAGTACCGGGAGGTTACCGGAACCCCCCCCCCCCGGAGTGTATGGGCCTTATTGGGCCTTAGTGGGAGAGAGGAGGAGGCGGCCTAGGAGGGGGTGCCCCCCCCAAGCCCAATCCGAATACGTATGGGGGCCGGCCCCCCTTTCCTTCCTCCCTCTCCTACTCCTACTTGGAAGGGGGGAATCCTACTCCCGGTGGGAGTAGGACTCCCCTAGGGCGTGCCATAGAGAGGGCCGGCCCTCCCCCTCCTCCACTCCTTTATATACGGGGGAGGAGGGCACCCCATATACACACAAGTTGATCATTGATCTCTTAGCCATGTGCGGTGCCCCCTCCACCATAATCCACCTCGGTCATATCATTGCAGTGCTTAGGCGAAGCCCTGCGCCGGTAGCTTCATCATCACCATCATCATGCTGTCGTGCTAACGAAGCTCTCCCTCAACACTCTGCTGGATCGTGAGTTCATGGGACGTCACCGAGCCGAACGTGTGCAGATCGCGGAGGTGCCATACTTTCGGTACTAGGATCGGTCGATCGTGAATACGTACAACTACATCAACCACGTTTTCATAACACTTCCACTTACGGTCTACGAGTACGTAGACAACACTCTCCCCTCTCGTTGCTATGCATCACCATGATCTTGCGTGTGCATATGAATTTTTTTCAAATTACTACGTTCCCCAACAGTGGCATCCGAGCCAGGTTTATGCGTAGATGTTATATGCACGAGTAGAACACAAGTGAGTTGTGGGCGATAATAGTCATACTGCTTACCAGCATGTCATACTTTGATTCGGCGGTATTGTTGGATGAAGCAGCCCGGACCGACATTACGCGTACGCTTACGCGAGACTGGTTCTACCGACGTGCTTCGGACACAGGTGGCTGGCGGGTGTCAGTTTCTCCAACTTTAGTTGAATCGAGTGTGGCTACGTCCGGTCCTTGTTGAAGGTTAAAATAGCACATACTTGACGAAAAATCGTTGTGGTTTTCATGCGTAGGTAAGAACGGTTCTTGCTCTGTCAGGACTCCGATCCTAAGCCACATCGATCTAGCATGTAACACATCATATCACTTTGCGGCCTCACGCACGGTATTCCCACGGGTGCCACCTTACCTGGCCCGGGACCGTTTGCGCCTTTTGGCTCACGTATATGATAGTGTGGCTAGCATCCATATGACAGAGAACCCAGGCCGACATGACTAGTCATGAACCCAAAGTGGCACTAACTTACAGGGACAGGCATACATGACCCAGCAACGAATGTGTCGGTCATCAGCGAGTGAATTCGAGCTGTAGCAACTGGGCCAGCAGGACTCCGGGAATCCGGGCTGTAGCAGGCTAACAGGACTCCGGAAGACACCGCGTGACATTTCCCCGAAGGGACAGACACAGGATCGAAGAAGGACACATGTCGGCCAGTCTAAGTGTTCCAGAGCAGTAGCAACTGGGCTAACAGGACTCCGGTAAACCGGGCTGTAGCAGACTACCATGGCTCGGTGGAAGCACTAGACTACATTTCCCCATAAGAGAGGCTACCAGGGATAGACAACTAGGTTGTCGGATCCCACACATACCAAGCATTTCAATAATACACACAATATGCTCGATATGTGTAAATACAACATGGCATCACAACAAAACTCTATGACTCAAAGTATTTATTCAATAGGCTCCGAGGAGCGAGATATTACAACCATGGGTCTCATTACCCAACATTCAGAGCATACTAGTCAAAGCACATGCGGAAGCTTAACATCTCTGAGTACAGACATCTACAAATGAAAAAGGCTGAGAAGCCTGACTGTCTATCAGATCCTACCGAGGGCACAAGATCATAGCTGAGGTATCAAGCTAAACGTCGAAGTCCACATGGAACTACTAGCGAGACTGAAGTCTCTCTGCAAAAACATAAATTAAGCAAACGTGAGTACAAATGTACCCAACAAGACTAACATTATCAACAAAGGGATGGTGGGGTTTAACTGCAGCAAGCCAGCTTTGACTCAGTGGCTAACCTGAACTACTACTGCAAGTAACTCTTTGAGGTGGCGCACACGAGTCCACATATTCACCTTATCAATACACCACTATGGATCCGCTCCCGTCTCCCTACCAGAACGCCATCCATAGCACTCACGCTTATCTTGCGCATTTTAGAGTATCCACTTTCACTTGTCTATGAACTGTATAGGCAACCCAGAAGTCCTTTACCGCGGACATGGCTATTCGAATAGATCATTTATAACCCTGCAGGGGTGTACTTCTTCACACACACTCTCGCCACTTACCACCATGTACACGTCGTGTATCTCGGCAACCTTCAAGTGGAAGCCTGGCGAGGGAGTCGGCCACGACCTGACTAACCACATGCTACCTCTTGAGCACTGCGTTGGTTTTCCCTTGAAGAGGAAAGGGTGATGCAGTAAAGTAGCGTAAGTATTTCCCTCAGTTTTTGAGAACAAGGGTATCAATCCAGTAGGAGACCACGCTCGAGTCCCACGCACCTACATAAACAAATAAGAACCTCGCAACCAACGCGATAAAGGGGTTGTCAATCCCTTCACGGTCATTTACGAGAGTGAGATCTGATAGATATGATAAGATAATATTTTTGGTATTTTTATAATAAAGAGAAATAAAGATGCAAAGTAAAATAAATGGCAATGGAAATAGCTAAGTGTTGGAAGATTAATATGATGGAAAATAGACCCGGGGGCCATAGGTTTCACTAGTGACTTCTCTCAAGAGCATACGTATTACTGTGGGTCAACAAATTACTTTCAAGCAATTGATAGAATTGAGCATAGTTATGAGAATATCTAGGTATGATCATGTATATAGGCATCACGTTCGCGACAAGTAGACAGAAACGATTTTGCATCTACTACTATTACTCCACATATCGACCGCTATCCAGCATGCATCTAGAGTATTAAGTTCAAAAGAACAGCGTAATGCTTTAACTAAGATGACATGATGTAGAGGGATAAACTCATGCAATATGATATAAACCCCATCTTTTTATCCTCGATGGCAACAATACAATACGTGCCTTGCTGCTCCTGCTGTCACTGCGAAAGGACACCGCAAGATTGAACCCAAAGCTAAGCACTTCTCCCATTGCAAGAAAGATCAATCTAGTAGGCCAAACCAAACTGATAATTCGAAGAGACTTGCAAAGATAACCAATCATACATAAAAGAATTCAGAGGAGATTCAAATATTGTTCGTAGATAAACATGATCATAAACCCACAATTCATCGGTCTCAACAAACACACTGCAAAAGAAGATTACATCGAATAGATCTCCACGAGAATCGTGGAGAACTTTGTATTGAGATCCAAAAAGAGAGAAGAAGCAATCTAGCTAATAACTATGGACCCGAAGGTCTGAGGTAAACTACTCACACATCATCGGAGAGGCTACGGTGTTCATGTAGAAGCCCTCCGTGATCAATGCCCCCTCCGGCGGAGCACCGGAAAAAGCCGCAAGATGGGATCTCACGGGTACAGAAGGTTGCGGCGGTGGAATTAGGTTTTTGGCTCCTGTTCTGATAGTTTGGGGGTACGTAGGTATATATAGGAGGAAGATGAACGTCGGTGGAGCAACGTGGGCCCCACGAGGGTGGAGGGCGCGCCCAGGGGGTAGGCGCGCCCCCCTGCCTCTTGCTCTCCTGGTTGATTTCTTGACGTAGACTCCAAGTCCTCTGGATCACATTCGTTCCAAAAATCACGTTCCCGAAGGTTTCATTCCGTTTGGACTCCATTTGATATTCTTTTTCTGCGAGATACTGAAATAGGCAAAAAAACAGCAATTCGGGCTGGGCCTTCAGTTAATAGGTTAGTCCCAAAAATAATATAAAAGTGTATAATAAAGCCGTTAATCATCCAAAACAGAATATAATATAGCATGGAACAATAAAAAATTATAGATACGTTGGAGACGTATCAAGCATCCCCAAGCTTAATTCCTGCTCGTCCTCGAGTAGGTAAATGATAAAAACAGAATTTTTGATGTGGAATGCTACTTTAGCATAATTTCAATGCAGTTCTTCTTATTGTGGCACGAATGTTCAGATTCAATAGGATTCAAGATAAAAGTTTAATGTTGACATAAAAACAATAATACTTCAAGCATGCTAACTAAGCAATTATGTCTTATCAAAATAACATAGCCAAAGCAAGATATCCCTACAAAATCATATAGTCTGGCTATGCTCCATCTTCCCCACACAAAATATTCATATCATGTACAACCCCGGTTTTAGCCAAGCAATTGGTTCATACTTTTTAACGCGCTTCAGCCTTTTCAACTTTTACGCAATACATGAGCGCAAGCCATGGATATAGCACTATGATGGAATAAGGTATAATGATAGGGGTTATGTGGGAAGACAAAAAAAGGAGAAAGTCTCACATCAACGAGGCTAATCAACGGGCTATGGAGATGCCCATCAATTGATGTGAATGCAAGGAGTAGGGATTGCCATGCAACGGATGCACTAGAGCTATAAGTGTATGAAAGCTCAAACAAAAGAAACTAAGTGGGTGTGCATCCAACTTGCTTGCTCATGAAGACCTCGGGCATTTGAGGAAGCCCATCATTGGAATATACAAGCCAAGTTCTATAATGAAATTTCCCACTAGTATATGAAAGTGACAAAACGAGAGACTCTATCATGAAGATCACGGTGCTACTTTGAAGCACGAGTGTGGTAAAAGGATAGTAACATTGTCCCTTCTATCTTTTTCTCTCATTTTTTATTTGGGCCTTCTCTTTTTTTTGGCCTCTTTTTTTTAGTCCGGAGTCTCATCCCGACTTGTGGGGGAATCATGGTCTCGATCATCCTTTCCTCACTTGGGACAATGCTCTAATAATGATGATCATCACACTTTTATTTACTTACAACTCATGAATTACAACTCGATACTTAGAACAAGATATGACTCTATGTGAATGCCTCCGGCGGTGTACCGGGATATGCAATGAATCAAGAGCGATATGTATGAAGGAATTATGAACGGTGGCTTTGCCACAAATACGATGTCAACTACATGATCCTGCAAAGCAATATGAAAATGATGGAGCGTGTCATGATAAACGAAACGGTGGAAAGTTGCATGGCAATATATCTCGTAATGGCTATGGAAATGCCATAATAGGTAGGTATGGTGGCTGTTTTGAGTAAGATATAAGGAGGTTTATGTGTGATAGAGCGTATCATATCACGGGGTTTGGATGCACCGGCGAAGTTTGCACCAACTCTCAAGGTGAGAAAGGGCAATGCACGGTACCGAAGAGGATAGAAAATTGCAGAAAGGTAAGTGTGCGTATAATCCATGGACTCACATTAGTCATAAAGAACTCATATACTTATTGCAAAAATTTATTAGCCCTCGAAGCAAAGTACTACTACGCATGCTCCTAGGGGAAGGGTTGGTAGGAGTTAACCATCGCGCGATCCCGACCGCCACAAAAAGGATGACAATCAACAAATACCTCATGCTCCGACTTCCTTACATAACAGTTCACCATACGTGCATGCTACGGGAATCACAAACTCCAACACAAGTATTTCTCAATTTCACAATTACTCAACTAGCACAACTATGACATTAGCACCTTTATATCTCAAAACAATTATCAAGCATCAAATTTCTCATGATATTATAATTAAAGCAAATTGCCATGCTGTTTTAAGACTCTCAAAATAATATAAGTGAATCATGAGAGATCAATAATTTCTAAAAAATACAACCACCGCCGTGCTCTAAAAGGTATAAGTGAAGCACTAGAGCAAAAACTATATAGTTCAAAAGATATAAGTGAAGCACATAGAGTATTCTAATAAATTCCGATTTGTGTGTGTCTCTCTCAAAAGGTGTGTACAGAAAGGATGATTGTGGTAAACTAAAAAGCAAAGACTCAAATCATACAAGACGCTCCAAGAAAAACACATATCATGTGGTGAATAAAAATATAGCTCCAAGTAAAGTTACCGATGGAAGTAGACGAAAGAGGGGATGCCTTCCGGGGCATCCCGATGCTTTGGCTTTTTTGTGTCCTTAGATTATCTTGGGGTGCCATGGGCATCCCCAACCTTAGGCTCTTGCCACTCCTTGTTCCATAATCCATCAAATCTTTTACCCAAAACTTGAAAACTTCACAACACTAAACTTAGCAGAAAATCTCGTGAGCTCCGTTAGCGAAAGAAAACAAAACACCACTTCAAGGTATTGTAATGAACTCATTCTTTATTTATATTGGTGTTAAACCTACTGTATTCCAACTTCTCTATGGTTTATAAACTCTTTTACTAGCCATAGATTCATCAAAATAAGCAAACAACACACGAAAAACAGAATCTGTCAAAAACAGAACAGTCTGTAGTAATCTGTAACTAACGCAAACTTCTGGAACTCAAAAAACTCTACCAAACTAGGACGACCTAGAAAATTTGTTTATTGATCAGCAGAAATTGGAATCAATATTTTATCACGTTCTGGTGATTTTTAACAATTGTTTTCGTGAACAGAAAGTTTCTGGAATTTTCAGCAAGATCAAATAACTCTCATCCAAGAAGATCCTATAGGTTTAACTTGGCACAAACACTAATTAAAACATAAAAGCAAATCTAAACAGAGGCTAGAACAAATATTTATTCCTAAACAGAAGCAAAAAGAAAAAAAACTAAAATAAAATTGGGTTGCCTCCCAACAAGCGCTATCGTTTAACGCCCCTAGTTAGGCATAAAAGCAAGGATAGATCTAGGTATTGCCATCTTTGGTAGGCAATCCATAAGTGTCTCTCATAATTGATTCATATGGTAATTTAATTTTCTTCCTAGGAAAGTGTTCCATGCCTTTCCTTAACGGAAATTGGAATCTAATATTCCCTTCCTTCATGTCAATAATTGCACCAATCGTTCTAACGAAAGGTCTACCAAGAATAATAGGACATGAAGGATTGCAATCTATATCAAGAACAATAAAAATCTACGGGCACATAATTCCTATTAGCAACAATAAGAACATCATTAATTCTTCCCATAGGTTTTTTAATAGTGGAATCCGCAAGGTGTAAGTTTAAAGAGCAATCATCAAATTCATGGAAACCTAACAAATCACACAAAGTTTTTGGAATCGTGGAAACACTAGCAACCAAATCACACAAAGCATAGCATTCATGATCTTTAATTTTAATTTTAATAGTAGGTTCCCACTCATCATAAAGTTTTCTAGGGATAGAAACTTCCAACTCAAGTTTTTCTTCATAAGATTGCGTCAAGGCATCGACGATATGTTTAGTAACAGCTTTATTTTGGCTATAAGCATGAGGAGAATTTAGCACGGATTGCAACAAGGAAATACAATCTATCAAAGAGGAATTACCATAATTAAATTCCTTGAAATCCAAAATAGTGGGTTCATTAATATCTAGAGTTTTGATCTCTTCAATCTCACTTTTACCAATTTTTGCATCAAGATATATAGACTCCGAATTTTTGGAACGCCTTCTAGGTAAAGGTGGCTCATATTCAGTCCCATCATTATCAAGATTCATATTGCAGAACAAAGATTTAATAGGAGACACATCAATAACTTTTAGATCTTCATCTTTATTTTCATGAAAATTTTCTGGTTTAGCGGCCATCTTATTAACTAAGGTGGCCTGCTTATCCGAGATTTCAGCTATTAATTTTTCGAGATGAGCAATCTGAGATTTCAAACCATAAAATTCCTTAGACATATCATCGAGCTCTTTATTCATATATCCCATAAATCTTTTTTGTTTTTAAGCTCGTTCCTAAAGAAATTATTGTGCTCAAATTGTAAAGTCATAAAGCTCCTGATGTTGCTTTCGATCTCTTCTAACCTTTTAAGGTGAAGATCACCAAATTTAGGTAGAGCCATCGTGACAAGCAAGAAATCCAACACACGAGCAAAGAAGAAGCAAGCGAAAAAGAGGCGAACGGAAAAGAGAGGGCAAATAAAACGGCAAGGGTGAAGTGGGGGAGAGGAAAACGAGAGGCAAATGGCAAATAATGTAATGCGAGGGATAAGAGTTTGTGATCGGTACTTGGTATGTCTTGACTTGACTTGACTTGGCGTGAATCTCCCCGGCAACGGCGCCAGAAATCCTTCTTGCTACCTCTTGAGCACTCCGTTGGTTTTCCCTTGAAGAGGAAAGGGTGATGCAGTAAAGTAGCGTAAGTATTTCCCTCAGTTTTTTAGAACCAAGGTATCAATCCAGTAGGAGACCATGCTCGAGTCCCACACACCTACACAACCAAATAAGAACCTCGCAACCAATGCGATAAAGGGGTTGTCAATCCCTTCACGGTCACTTACGAGAGTGAGATCTGATAGATCTGATAAGATAATATTTTTGGTATTTTTATAATAAAGAGAAATAAAGATGCAAAGTAAAATAAACGGCGATGGAAATAGCTAAGTGTTGGAAGATTAATATGATGGAAAATAGACCCGGGGGCCATAGGTTTCACTAGTGGCTTCTCTCAAGAGCATAAGTATTAAGGTGGGTGAACAAATTACTGTCGAGCAATTGATAGAATTGAGCATAGTTATGAGAATATCTAGGTATGATCATGTATATAGGCATCACATCCACGACAAGTAGACCGAAACGATTCTGCATCTACTACTATTACTCGACACATCGACCGCTATCCAGCATGCATCTAGAGTATTAAGTTCAAAAGAACAGAGTAATGCTTTAAGTAAGATGACATGATGTAGAGGGATAAACTCATGCAATATGATATAAACCCCATCTTTTTATCCTCGATGGCAACAATACAATACGTGCCTTGCTGCCCCTGCTGTCACTGGGAAAGGACAATGCAAGATTGAACCCAAAGCTAAGCACTTCTCCCATTGCAAGAAAGATCAATCTAGTAGGCCAAACCAAACTGATAATTCGAAGAGACTTGCAAAGATAACCAATCATACATAAAAGAATTCAGAGGAGATTCAAATATTGTTCATAGATAAACTTGATCATAAACCCACAATTCATCAGTCTCAACAAACACATCACAAAAGCAGATTGCATCGAATAGATCTCCACGAGAATCGTGGAGAACTCTGTATTGAGATCCAAAAAGAGAGAAGAAGCCACCTAGCTAATAACTATGGACTCGAAGGTCTGAGGTAAACTACTCACACATCATCGGAGAGGCTACGATGTTGATGTAGAAGCCCTCCGCGATCAATGCCCCCTCCGACGGAGCGCCGGAAAAGGCCCCAAGATGGGATCTCACGGGTACAGAAGGTTGCGGTGGTGGAATTAGGTTTTGGCTCCTGTTCTGATAGTTTGGGGGTACGTAGGTCTATATTGGAGGAAGAAGTACGTCGGTGGAGCAACATGGGCCCCACGAGGGTGGAGGGCGCGCCCCCCTGCCTCGTGCTCTCCTGGTTGATTTCTTGACGTAGGCTCCAAGTCCTCTGGATCACGTTCGTTCCGAAAATCACGTTCCCGAAGGTTTCACTCCGTTTGAACTCCGTTTGATATTCTTTTTCCGCGAAACACTGAAATAGGCAAAAACAGCAATTCGGGCCGGGCCTCCGGTTAATAGGTTAGTCCCAAAAATAATATAAAAGTGTATAATAAAGCCCGTTAATCATCCAAAACAGAATATAATATAGCATGGAACAATCAAAAATTATAGATACGTTGGAGACGTATCACCACACAAGTCTCCAGTCTAGGTTTATCGCTTATTCGGGTTCCATCCGCGAGGAGATCTGGTCGGGGTTTCGCTCACAGCCCCAAACGATGCGTGCATGGTTCCCGAGACACCAAACGGGCGCCCGGTACACCGGGCCACGGTGTATCCACCGCATCATAGCCCACCCCTAGGGTCAGCGCTACGCACGGCCTCCAACACATATCCTACAAACACCAAAAACTAGTTGCAACTCCTGGACAGAGATCAAGGCGAATAATAAGTCTAGAGGGTCCATTGGTTTCGGCCGCAATGCGTGGTAGTAGCTGTTCATGGATCACAAACACAGAACTCAGTTCCTGAGGACGGTTTCAATGAGACAACCCACCATGTACTCCTACATGGCCTCTCACCGCTACCTTTACCAAATCGTGTTCACACACTTAGCTCTCAACAGTAGAACATGTTCACACACCTCCAATTCATCCCCGATGAATCAGACCTAACTCAACTCTAAGCAGTAGCAGGCATCACGACAAGCATGAATGAGTAGGCACATCAGGGCTCAAACAACTCCTACTCATGCTAGTGGGTTTCATCTATTTACTGTGGCAATGACAGGTCATGCAGAGGAAAGGGGTTCAACTACCGCAACATGTAACAGTTGAATCATTGTTGTCCTAATGCACTAAAAGAGAGCAGGAGCGAGAGAGTGGGATTGTATCGGAATGAACAAGTGGGTTTTGCTTGCGTGGCACTTCTGAAGATATTATAGCTCTTCATCGGTGTCATCGAACTCATCGTCGGAAGCACGTCTATCGAGAGGTGACAAATACCGGCAACAGAGAAGGAAAACACAATCAATGCAATGCACGATATGATGCATGATCATGACATGTCAATATGCTGTGTTTTGAGCTAATGCAACTAAAACCAGAAGGGTTTGGGTCATTTTGAACCAAAGGTTCAACCCCAAATTCAAATTATGATTTTAGCTAGTGCCTTATCATGTTTTGCACTAAACAGCAAGGTTAAGTTGATTAAACATGCATGAAACTAGTACAGATGGAAAGATTGGATTTTTCTGATCATTTTCATATATAAATCTTTGCATTTGGAGTTACAGATTAATTTCTATGAATTTTTTGAAGTTTGTGATATTTTCTGGAATTTCCTGAATAAGAATAAATCCAGAAAATACTTATTGCGTCAGCATTGCGTCGTTGTGACGTCAGCAGTCAATGGAGACGGTTCTGGTCAAACCTAACCTGTGGGTCCCGTCGGTCAGTGACTAACCTAACTAATCTAATTTAGTTAGCGTAAAATTAACACTAATCTAGTTTTGCTAGTGGCCTGGGGCCCACACGTCAGTGACCCAGGGGGGTCAAACTGGGGTCAACCCGGGTCAAACTCGCCGGAGTTGACCCGGGGCTCGTCGCCGGTGAGGGAGTCCTGGATAAGGGGGTCCTCGGACAGCCGGACTATATCCTTTGGCCGGACTGTTGGACTGTGAAGATACAAGATTGAAGACTTCGACCCGTGTCCGGATGGGACTCTCCTTGGCGTGGAAGGCAAGCTTGCCAATACGGATATGTAGATCTCCTCCCTTGTAACCGACTCTGTGTAACCCTAGCACCCTCCGGTGTCTATATAAACCGGTGGGTTTAGTCTGTAGGACAACAACAATCATACCATAGGCTAGCTTCTAGGGTTTAGCCTCTACGATCTCGTGGTAGATCAACTCTTGTAATACTCATATCATCAAGATCAATCAAGCAGGAAGTAGGGTATTACCTCCATCGAGAGGGCCCGAACCTGGGTAAACATTGTGTCCCCCACCTCCTGTTACCATCCGCCTTAGACGCACAGTCCGGGACCCCCTACCCGAGATCCGCCGGTTTTGACACCGACATTGGTGCTTTCATTGAGAGTTCCACTGTGCCATCATCATAAGGCTGGATGGCTCGCCTTCTTTTCAAGGACAACATCACCTCTGGGGGAGCTCTGGCTGTAGGCCAAACTCTCCGACTAGGCGGTTTCGTCATGACCGCCTGTTCGGCCGCTGCGCCGACGATGACTTCTCGGGTCATCCAAAACAGCCTCCACTTCAGCTCGGGACTCTCCGAGCAGTTGGATCCAATAGAGCTCTCTTCTTTGAACGAGCTCTTGGATCGCATCGCCGCTTTGGGAGTCGCTACGGACTATGATCAGATCGGGCTTAAACCCGACCAAAGGGAGATCGACTCCCCGATGGTCACCCATCATATAGCGGTGGTGGAGCAGTGCGGCGATTCTTCCTCTATCTTGAGGACAAACTATGTCCGGATTCCCGAGCTCTCTGAGCCGGATACCCGTCTACGGGAGGACATCGCCCAAACCCTGAACCTAGAATCAGGCAGCGGGCCAGACCTATTGGGCAACATCCCGGAGCCCGAACTGCCAAGATCGGAAACTCCTCCGCCCCTGGGTCTCAGATCGGGTCAAGGTTCGGACTTAAATCCACCCATCCACCCAGATATAAACGATCTTTCCCACATTAGACAAGAGCCCCGGGAGACAGTACATCACTATTCGGCCAGATTCCTCCTTGTAATGAACAACGTCACGGACTATCGCGAGGAAGACGCAATTTCATTCTTTTGCAATATTGCACGGCAAGGGAATCCTCAACGCCATAAGTCGCAGTGACATAGCACACTTCGCTGACTTGGCGGCCATAGTACGGAAGTACTATGCGATGGAAAGCGCCTGGAAAACCCAAACACAATTTTGGGATAATCCGGCTATGACAAAACCCCCAGTCCGAACTAAAAGGGTGCACTCTCGTAAGTCACCCGACCCAATTACAAAGAAGCAAAAGCCCACTACAGGGCGTAGAACCGTATTGGAGGGATGGCTTAATGGGCCATGCAAAATTCACAGTACAGCGGATACCATACCAACACACAGCCTTAGAGCATGTTGGGTACTCTGGCAGGTGGCCCAAGAGTGGTGAGGATCTCCTCATTAACAATACTGCAGAACACCATCCCGTGGAGAACAACAATATAGTATTGACAGTCTTCGAAACCTTCGCCTCAAATAATAGGCGTAAACGAGCACTCCGCAGCCTTGCCGAAGTCTGCCACGTGGCAGCAATAAATCCATGGAACGACGCGGCTATCACCTTCAATGCCAGTGACGAACCTAAATTCCGAACAGCCCGAGCACCAGCCGCCTTGGTCCTTAGTCCAATTGTGGATGGCTTCCGGCTTACTAAAGTGCTCATGGACGGCGGCAGTGGATTAAACCTCATCTATGAGGAGACTCTTCAAAAAATGGAAATAGACAGAAACCGCATTGAGCAAAGCAGCACGACCTTCAGAGGAATCATCCCTAGTCGGGAGGCATGATGCGCTGGGAAAATCACACTAGATGTGGTATTCGGCACGCCGGAGAATTATATGTCCGAAGAAATCACATTCCAAGTGGCCCCATTTAGTAGCGGATACCACGCCCTTCTAGGGCGGGAGGCATTCACGATCTTCCAAGCCATACCCCATTACGGGTCCATGAAGCTCAAAATGCCCGGGCCCAATGGAATCATCACTCTAGCTAGTGATCCGGACATAGCACTCCGCGCCGAAAACAAAACAGCCGCACTGGCCCTCGAGGCATTATCCGAAGCCCTCGTGGCCGAGGAATTAACTGTGCTGCGCTCCATAGTGGATAGGGACGACGTGATACTCGATAAAAGATCCAAGTCCACCTCTTTCAAAGCAGCGGATGAAATAGTCAAATTCCAAGTCCATCCAACGGACCCTACAAAAACAGCATCCATCGGGGCACAATTAAACCCCACAGTAGACGCCACACTACGGGAGTTCCTGCGCGAGAATTGGGACATATTCGCCTGGCATCCTTCAGACATGCCAGGAATCCCACGCAGGCTGGCCGAGCATAGCCTTAACATTCTAAAGGGATTCAAGCCGGTCAAGCAGACTCTTCGGCGTTTCTCTGAACCTAAGCGACAAGCCATGGGAGAGAAGCTAGCCAAGTTACTGGAGGCCGGATTCATTAGAGAAATAAAACATCCGGACTGGCTAGCAAACCTGGTGATGGTACCAAAGAAGGATAAATCCTGGCGCCTATGTATCGATTTCAAGGACCTTAATAAGGCTTGCCCCAAGGATCCCTTCCCCCTCCCCTGCATCGATCAACTTATCGACGCTACTGCAGGACATGACTCATTGTGTTCCTCGACGCATACTCCGGATACCATCAAATTAAGATAGCGGAGTCCGATCAAGCCGCCACGGCATTTATCACTCAATACGGCCCCTTCTGCTTTAACACCATGCCTTTCGGGCTCAAAAACGCCGGTGCGACCTATCAACGCATGATTCAGACATGCTTGGAGACACAGATCGGCAAAACAATGGAGGCCTACATAGACGATGTGGTCATTAAAACCAGACACGTCGAATCCTTAATAGATGACTTGAGGCTCACGTTCGACAATCTCCGAACATACGACATTAAGCTCAATCCGGAAAAATGCGTCCTCAGCGTGCCCGCCGGAAAGCTCTTAGGATTCATTGTATCCAATAGAGGAATCAAAGCGAATCCGGCTAAAATCCGAGCTCTGTCACAATTGGCTATTCCAACAGACCTCAAACAGATCCTGAAATTAACTGGATGCGTGGCTGCTTTAAGCCGCTTTATCTCCCGATTAGGAGAGAACGCACTGCCTCTTTATCGCCTCCTTCGACGCACCGAACACTTCGAGTGGACGGACGCAGCCATGGCCGGATTAGAAGAAATAAAAGCCGTTTTGGCCACAAACCCAATCCTGGCCGCACCTAACGTCGGCGAACCAATGCTGCTATATATAGCGGCAACACACCAAGTTGTAAGCACAATGCTCGTCGTCGAACGAGAGATGGACGGACATAAATCCCCGCATCAAAAGTCGGTATACTATGTATCCACTGTCCTCACTCCATGCAAATCATGGTACCCACATTATCAAAAGATAGCATACGTGGTATTCATGGCATCCCGGAAATTACGACACTACTTTCAAGAGTGTTCAATTATGGTGGCCTCGGAAGTACCACTCAACGACATAATAAACAACCGCGATGCCACGGGCCGGATTTCTAAATGGGCTATCAAGCTCCTCCCGTTCAACATAACATATAAACCACGGCGAGCCATTAAGTCGCAAGTACTGGCCGATTTTGTCGCCGAGTGGACAGAAGCCGAACTCCCTAAAGAATACGGCGTGTACTCCAATTGGATCATGCACTTCGACGGCTCTAAAATGCTGCGGGTCTGGGGGCTGGTGTCGTCCTGACATCCCCCACCGGAGATACAGTCCAGTACGTACTCCAAATACTATACACATAATCCAACAATGCGGCAGAATATGAGGCCCTGTTACACGGTCTCCGGATGGCAGTCTCCATGGGCATTCAACGCCTGGAGGTGCGGGGGGACTCGAACCTCGCAATATCTCAGATAAATGGAGACTTCGACGCCAAGGATCCGAAAATGGCGGCTTATCGTAACACCGTCCTCAAAATGTCAGCTCGGTTCGAGGGGCTTGAATTCCACCATGTGGCTCGGGAAAACAATCAGGCGCCGGATATCCTCGTCCGTATCGGCGCTAAGCGCGACCCTGTCCCACCTAACATCTTCTTGGAAAGGCTGTTCAAACCATCCGTGGTATGGGAAGGGGACACCGGTAACAATAGTCCGGACCCGGCCACAACACCAGATACCGAACATTCTGACACAAGCGGAGGCTCTGCCACCGAAATAACACCTTCAGCCCACGTGATAATGGTTGTCATCGCCCCTTGGACAGAACCATTCCTGGCCTACCTAACTAGGCAGGAACTATCCGAGGACCAAAATGAGGCACGCTGCATAGTGCGGTGGTCTAAAGCCTACAAGGTCCACGAGGGAGAGCTTTATAAGAAAAGCACTACCAGAGTCCTTCAAAGGTGCATCTCCGAAGAGGAAGGGCAGAAAGTTTTGGCAGAAATTCATGCTGGACTTGGTGGCCACCACGCCGCAGCTCGGGCCCTTGTAAGCAAGGCCTTCCGTGCAGGTTTCTACTGGCCGACGGCCTGAGCAGACGCACAGGACCTTGTCCAACGTTGCGTCGGTTGCCAGCTCTTTGCAAACCAAAGCCATATGCCGCCTACCGCTCTCCAAACAATCCCCATTAATTGGCCCTTTGCGGTCTGGGGGCTTGATATGGTCGGACCCCTCAAAGGGGGAAGCCATAAGAAAAAATACTTATTGGTCATGGTGGATAAATTCACCAAATGGATAGAAGCCAAACCAGTTAAAACGGCCGAATCCGGACCAGTGATAGACTTCATATCTGGGGTTGTACACCATTATGGCGTCCCCCACAGCATCATCACCGACAACGGCTCAAACTTTACAGCCGACGAGGTAAAACTTTGGTGCAGCAACATGGGTATCAAGCTCGATTATGCTTCTGTCTATCACCCGCAAACTAACGGTCAAGTCGAGCGAGCAAATGGTCTTATCATGAGCGTCATTAAACCCAAAGTAGTGCGGTCCTTAAAGGAATCAAACACGCACTGGGTAGAGGAGCTCGACTCCGTACTATGGGGGCTGCGGACCACACCGAATCGCACTACCGGATACACACCGTTTTTATGGTGTACGGCGCAGAGGCGGTACTGCCCTGCGACATAATCCATGACTCACCTCGAGTGCGCATGTATGAAGAGAAAGAAGCCGAGCTTGATCGGCAGGACAGTTTGGACACCCTGGAGGAGGAGCATGACGTGGCAAAAGCCCGTTCCGCATTCTATCAGCAACAGGCTCGAAGGTATCAAAGCAGAGAAGTACGGGCCAAAACCTATAACGTTGGCGAACTCGTTCTACGCCTACCGGAGAAGAAAAAGAACAAGCTCAAGCCCAAATAGGAAGGTCCCTTCATTATTGACCAAGTTCTGACCGGTGGACCGTACCGTCTGCGGGATGCATCGGATAATCGACTCGAGCCAAACCCATGGAATGCAGCCAGACTCCGAAGGTTCTACGCCTAGTGCCGGACTCTATGTTCGTCTCCTTACCTCCGTCAATTTTTTACATATCCGTTATCTGTCTTTCATCTCTTTCTTTTTTCCTTTTTCTTCGAGGCCTTAAAAGGCTCAATTGTGTCCTAACTACACAATCTTGACGCGCTAACCGCGCTCATTATACCTAGGGGCTTCTTATACAGAAGCTTAATATAACTATTCTCCGAGCTCTATGCCCCACACATGTGTTATTCTTCCACATGTACCTTTTTTCGCCATTATATGCATCGATATGACTTAAGTTTTGGCCAAGCTGGGTTGCCTGGCTCTTGTGTTTATGTCCTACGTTCCCATTAATTTGGCTAGGGCATAAGGGGAGCACCTCTGCGATTGTTACTGCCGGGTCAGCCGGATGTGTACCACAGACTGGGTGAAGCCGGAAGCTAGCGTTCTTAAGGGAATACTCGGTCGGTGAACAAAAGATGACTTTTATTTATTTTATTACATGCCCCCAGATATTTATAGCCTGCGTCTCTTTTCGCAGTTCGGACATGCACATTAGGGCATGCGTACCCAAGGAAAGGAACCCTTAACGGAACTATTCTCCCTGGAAGATGTTTCTTACTATCCATGTAATATAACATAGCTAGTTGGGTACTTGTGTGTTCAAGCACTTATGACCCCTACGCCTGGTTTCCATGCATACCCCGGTTTTTACATAACTGAGCGGGTATTCGGATACACTCCGGACTGTCGGGTCCAGAGGTTGAAGTGAAAAGGTCCGCCATGACAAATGATTTACAATCCGGCTAGAGACAATACATGTCACTTGAAGTACATAGTCACTTAGACTGACTAAATTCTTGTTCTATACAATCCAACAGGCTGTCTAGCCTACAATCCTATTGGGTATACTTTGCGGCTAATTCTACTTGGTCATACACCAAACTGACGGGGATCTCTTTCCCATCGGGCCCCACAGAAGTGCCGCCGCGCTCCCTTGAGCTTCTCTACGAGCTCCCCCATGCCTCCTGGCAGGGAGGCGGATGGCCACAAGGCTTGGGCAATGCCCTGCATCACCTGCCAAACTTGTTCGTGCAGTTGTGAGAGCTTTGGCATAAGATCACTTGCAGACCCGGGCATCTTCTCGGCGGGACGACCCGTCAGCATACCTACACATATAACTCTGTTAGCCGGCTTCTTCATCGAACTCTTTAAAAGTTCATTCAAGCACTTACTGAAAATGTCGCATCGAAGCCGCTTATTCTCCTTTACGGAGTCCACAAGCTGGGCTCGAACATCTTTCAGTTCCACGCCCAGCTGGATATTGGTATCTTGGAGATTGTTTTTCTCCTGCCTAACCTTTTTAAGCACGCGCTCACCAGCCTTTAGCTGTCGTTGGGCATGTGGCTCGTTCCCTATCACGACCTCCAGATTCACTCCGGAGTCATCTGCAGAATCTATTGTTAGATTTGCATGCATGCCGCATACTATCTGGTACCTTTCATTCTTTGCAATAGAGACAAGTGTTACCAGAGGGGGCCTTCTCGGACTCCTTCAGCACGGCAACTGCGGCCCGTAGCTGGGCTTTGCACTCTTCCAGCTCTTGAGACAATTTGGTATTCTTCTCTGTAAGAACCTGCACAAATAATGATCCTTAAATCAGTTGTGTCAACTGTTTCAAGTCTCAGGGGCTACTGATATATATAATTATCAGATTTTCTTACCCGTATATCCTTTACATACTGGTCCGTGGCTCTGGCAAGACCATTTTGAGCAGCACGGATGTACGCGTCTCCTGAGTTGAAGGCAGCAAACGCCTCTTGGGAGAAACAAGCGTCACGGAGTACGGCCAGGCGACGCCTGTGATTCATAGCGCTCTCCACTTCGGAATTTGTAGCGGATAGCCTATCCGCATCCTCTGTAGGAGGAACATCCGGCGTTCGCCCCGTGTTAGCTTCCGCCTCTATGTCCGGCCTTGGAGCCCGACTGGTGGAGGCGTGATCGGGAACCTCTCCGGATATAGTCCGGCGAGCGTTTTTCCTACTAGGAAACGTGGATGTTATTATATTTTAAAAGACGACAACCACGAAGCGAGGTTCTGTATCATACCTCTGCGACGGCGTCTCAGTCCTGACCGCCTTCCTTTTTAGCCTACCCGGCTTCGGTGCCCCTTGTTGGCGAGTCACTGCGGGTTCGGCATGGCATCCCGAGGGCCTTCCCTGTAAGACACCATATGTCTACGGTAGGTGAAGTGCAGAAAAAGGGATCCTTCTCGGAAGTTGGGACTCCGGTTTTACTTACATGCGATGCAGGGAGTATCCCAGGATAGTCGGCTATGATGGCCACCATGGCATCATCGCAGCTCAATTGATAGAATGTCCTGTCGATCAGCTCCACAAATATGTCCGGATCCTCTTCGAGTCCGGGATCGAGGGCCCGGTCAGGGTCCTCCGGTTGTGGAGGCGGGCTGTGGACCTCCCTTACAGCTTTTCGCAGTTCCTGCCATGAAACGGCAAGGTAAGTACTTATGACGAAGAATGCGGGAAGGTTGGGAGTAAAAAAGTGACAGCTCACCCAGCTTGGAGGGTTGTACATGGAGAATCCATCCCGTGGCTTAATGCGGATGAACTCCTCTTCCTCTCCTTTGTACAAATCGGACATGATTTTTGCTAGAGCAGCAACTGAGTCCGGTCCCTTACGACCGCAGCGGGTGGCATCATCTTCTCTGTTAAAGTGCCACATGGGATGCCCTCGATATTGAAGTGGTTGTACCCCACGCATTATACATATTGACATAACCTCGATTATTGTTAGTCCTGATTGAGCCAGCATTTTTATCCTGCCCATCAGGTAAAGGACTTCTCCGTTATCTTCCTCCTGAGGGCTCCGAGGGCGCCAGCTACGGCGTTTCTTCAGGGGAGCGTTGTCAAACTCAGGGAGGCCCATCCGAATAGGGTCCGGAAGGGGGACGTCCTCCATATAAAACCACTTCGAAGACCAGTCCTCGGATGTCTTCTTCGGAGTACCGGACAGGTATCCGGTCCCGGCGATGCGCCATATTTCGGCTCCGCCCACTTGGTACAGTGACCCCAAATCGGAGAAATGTGTCTTCATAGGATACCCAAAGGAGACTGTTGGGTACACCTTCTATCACAGGTCCGAAGGCAAGACATTCGTTGCTAAGAATGGATCCTTTCTAGAGAAGGAGTTTCTCCCGAAAGAAGTGAGTGGGAGGAAAGTAGAACTTGATGAGGTAATTGTACCTGCTCCCTTATTGGAAAGTAGTTCATCACAGAAATCTGTTCGTGTGACTCCTACACCAATTAGTGAGGAAGCTAATGATGATGATCATGTAACTTCAGATCAAGTTACTACCGAACCTCATAGGTCAACCAGAGTAAGATCCGCACCACAGTGGTACGGTAATCCTGTTCTGGAGATCATGTTATTTGACCATGACGAACCTACGAACTATGAGGAAGCGATGATGAGCCCAGATTCCGCGTAATGGCTTGAGGCCATGAAATCTGAGATGGGATCCATGTATGAGAACCAAGTGTGGACTTTGGTTGACTTGCCCGATGATCGGCAAGCCATCGAGAATAAATGGATCTTCAAGAAGAAGACTGACACTGACGGTAATGTTGTTGTCTACAAAGCTTGACTTGTTGCGAAAGGTTTTCGACAAGTTCAAGGAGTTGACTACGATGAGACCTTCTCACCCGTAGCGATGCTTAAGTCCGTCTGAATCATGTTAGCAATTGCTGCATTTTATGATTATGAAATTTGGCAAATGGATGTAAAGACTGCATTCCTGAATGGATTTCTGGAAGAAGAGTTGTATATGATGCAACCTGAAGGTTTTATCGATCCAAAGGATGCTAACAAAGTGTGCAAGCTCCAGCGATCCATTTATGGACTGGTGCAAGCATCTCGGAGTTGGAATAAACGTTTTGATAGTATGATCAAAGTATATGGTTTTATACAGACTTTTGGAGAAGCCTGTATTTACAAGAAAGTGAGTGGGAGCTCTGTAGCATTTCTAATATTATATGTGGATGACATATTGTTGATTGGAAATGATATAGAATTTCTGGATAGCATAAAAGGATACTTGAACAAGAGTTTTTTCAATGAAAGACCTCGGTGAAGCTGCTTATATATTGGGCATCAAGATCTATAGAGATAGATCAAGACGCTTAACTGGACTTTCACAAAGCACATACCTTGATAAAGTTTTGATGAAGTTCAAAATGGATCAAGCAAAGAAAGGGTTCTTGGCTGTGTTGCAAGGTGTGAAGTTGAGTCAGACTCAATGCCCGACCACTGCAGAAGATAGAGAGAAAATGAAAGGTGTTCCCTATGCTTCAGCCATAGGCTCTATCATGTATGCAATGCTGTGTACCGGACCTGATGTGTGCCTTGCTATTAGTTTAGCAGGGAGGTACCAAAGTAATCCAGGAGTGGATCACTGGACAGCGGTCAAGAACATCCTAAAATACCTAAAAAGGACTAAGGATATGTTTCTCGTTTATGGAGGTGACAAAGAGCTCGTCGTAAATGGTTACGTCGATGCAAGCTTTGACACTAATCCGGATGACTCTAAGTCACAAACCGGATACGTATTTATATTAAACGGTGGAGCTGTCAGTTGGTGCAGTTCTAAGCAAAGCGTCGTGGCAGGATCTACATGTGAAGCGGAGTACATAGCTGCTTCGGAAGCAGCAAATGAAGGAGTTCATATCCGATCTAGGTGTCATACCTAGTGCATCGGGTCCAATGAAATTTTTTTTGTGACAATACTGGTGCAATTGCCTTGGCAAAGGAATCCAGATTTCACAAGAGAACCAAGCACATCAAGAGACACTTCAATTCCATCCGCGATCAAGTCAAGGAGGGAGACATAGAGATTTGCAAGATGCATACGGATCTGAATGTTGTAGACCCGTTGACTAAGCCTCTCTCACAAGCAAAACATGATCAACACCAAGACTCCATGGGTTTTAGAATCATTACTGTATAATCTAGATTATTGACTCTAGTGCAAGTGGGAGACTGAAGGAAATATGCCCTAGAGGCAATAATAAAGTTGTTATTTATATTTCCTTATATCATGATAAATGTTTATTATTCATGCTAGAATTGTATTAACCGGAAACTTAGTACATGTGTGAATACATAGACAAACATAGTGTCACTAGTATGCCTCTACTTGACTAGCTCGTTGAATCAAAGATGGTTAAGTTTCCTAGCCATAGACATGAGTTGTCATTTGATTAACGGGATCACATCATTAGAGAAAGATGTGATTGACTTGACCCATTCTGTTACCTTAGTACTTGATCGTTTAGTATATTGCTATTGCTTTCTTCATGACTTATACATGTTCCTATGACTATGAGATTATGCAACTCCCGAATACCGGAGGAACACTTCCTGTGCTACCAAACGTCACAACGTAACTCGGTGATTATAAAGGTGCTCTACAGGTGTCTCCGATGGTACTTGTTGAGTTGGCATAGATCGAGATTAGGATTTGTCGCTCCGATTGTCGGAGAGGTATCTCTGGGCCCTCTCGGTAATGCACATCACTATAAGCCTTGCAAGCAATGTGACTAATGAGCTAGTTGCGAGATGATGCATTACGGAACGAGTAAAGAGACTTGCCGGTAACGAGATTGAACTAGGTATTGAGATACCGACGATCGAATCTCGGGCAAGTAACATACCGATGACAAAGGGAACAACGTATGGTGTTATGTGGTTTGACCGATAAAGATCTTCGTAGAATATGTATGAACCAATATGAGCATCCAGGTTCCGCTATTAGTTATTGACCAGAGATGAGTCTCGGTCATGTCTACATAGTTCTCGAACCCGTAGGGTCCGCACGCTTAACGTTCTGTGACGATCGGTATTATGAGTTTATGTGTTTTGATGTACCGAAGGTTGTTCGGAGTCCTGGATGTGATAACGGACATGACGAGGAGTCTCGAAATGGTCGAGACATAAAGATCAATATATTGGATGGCTATGTTTGGACATCGGAATGGTTCTGGGTGAGTTCGGGCATTTACCGGAGTACCGGGAGGTTACCAGAACCCCCCGGGGAGTGTATGGGCCTTACTGGGCCTTAGTGGGAGAGAGGAGGAGGCGGCCTAGGAGGGGGCGCGCCCCCCAGGCCCAATCCGAATTGGGAAGGGGCCGGCCCCCCTTTCCTTCCTCCCTCTCTCCTCCTTCCTTCATCTCCTACTCCTACTTGGAAGGGGGGGGAATCCTACTCCCGGTGGGAGTAGGCACTACAAAAAAAATACACTTCCGTGATGATACGTGTTTGTCACAGTAGGTCGCGTTTTTTGTCATGCATGTACATCCATGACAAATTTATGACAGAATCAAGATAGTCATACCTGTGCTGTCGTAGAAGTGTTCCATGACATTACCAAAATTATCATCACGGAAGTGTCCACTTCCATGACGATAAATCGCGCGTCACAGAAGTGCTTTCGTCAAGGGTGACCGACACGTGGCATCCACCGTAACGGAACGCCGTTAAGCTATCAGGTCGGGTTTTGGATCCGATAACCCGTTAACAGCCCCGACCAATGGGGATTTTCCACGTGTAATATCATCATTGGCTGGAGGAGACACGTGTCAGGTCCGCGTTCGCATAGGTGTCACTCATCCAATGGGCGAGACGCGCCTATGATATGTTGACACGTGGACCAGCCCATCAAGTTTAAATGGGCCGGCCCAACGGAAGGCCCACAAGATTTTGCGGACCATAATGGGCCGACCCAGCTAAAGGCCCCCGAGATTTTGTGGACCATAATGGGCTGGCCCAGCTAAAGGCCCACAAGATTTTGCGGGCCATAATGGGCCGGCCCAGGTAAAGGCCCACAAGATTTTTGTGTGCCATAATGGGCCGGCCCAGGTAAAGGCCCACAAGATTCTTGCGGATCAATGGGCCGGCCGAGCTAAAGGCCCACGAGATTTCGCCGATATTAATGGGCCGGCCCAGCTGTAGGCCCACAAGATTTTGAGGACCCTAGTAGGCCGGCCCATTAACTGGCTGCCATGTTTTGGGCCAAATGCCGGCCCATATTTGATCCGGTCCATTAATGGCCTGCCACGCTCCGGGCCTAATAGTGGCCCATATGAGATCCGGCCCGTTAAAAGCCTACCACGTTCTGGGGCAAATTACGGCCCAGATCAGGTCCGGCCCTTTAAGAGGCTTTGGGCTCAATTATGGCCCATATCAGATTCGGCCCGTCAACTGGACACTATGCTTTTGGGCCCATTTGCTAAAGGCCCACTTAGTAATTCGGCCTGATATTAGTTTTGGCCTGTTAAGGGCCCGTTTAACATTTCGGCCCTATATTAATTTCGGCCTGTTAGAAGCCCGTCATATAGTTGGGCCTAACTACGGCCCGGTTTGCATCCGACCTGCTCGCAGCCGATATCTGATTGGGCCAAACAAGGACCGAGACAATTTTGGCATGTTAAAAGCCCGTGATTTGATTCACACAATCATGGGCCGGGGTTCATTTCGGGCTGCTGCCGGCCCGTGAGCTGTTCGGCATGTTTCAGGCCCAACCTACATCGTGATTGCATGACGGCCTGATTATGTACCATAATTTTACGGTTTGGCCGGTTTACTGCGAAGACAGGATATATATACAGTAAAATAACTGCAGCATCGTGAATAAGAAAAAACCTAGACTATACAATAAAGAAATTACGGCATATTATATCCACTGGGCATCAAAGTTCACCACTATGATAATAAAGCACAAGTAGACAGCAGATTACATACACTGGGCATCAAAGATCGCCACCAATGCAAATAAACACGCCGACAAAATAATATACAAAGCCGATAGCACTTCAATAGGGTTCAAGAAAGGTTAGCCTTGCTGAGGAGCTGCAGCGCAAGCAGCTGAGCAAGATGATGAGACTGAGCTTGTTCAACACTTATATGTTCCTCACTCTGAAAGATAAACAAGTAGACAGATGACAGGTTTTGCACATAAAAGTATCATTGCTGACAATTCATCACATTTGTTACTGACGAATAAAGTGACACAGTTTAAAATTGCATTAACACAATATGGTATTGTTCAGGTCAAGACATGGCAGGAAATGACATTGTGAAGGAGTTGGCAGCTTCACGACACCACTGGATTACAGATCAAGAACTCATAAGTATCAATGGTTAGTGTGCTGTCAATTTATACCATTTCAGATTGGCAAATAAAGAGACGGTTTAATAATAGTAGAATGATATGACATTGTTCATAGTTAAGACATTGCAGAATATGACATTGTGCTGTAGTGGGTAGGTTCACCACACCACTAGATTACGGATGAAGAACAGAAGCATACATGCAGTGCAAAAGAAGATCACTTGCTCTGTATAGTTTAATTTACATGGTATGAAGAAGGAACTTGGTTGTACAACTGAAAACTTAAATTGAGAAAGGACAAACTTTTGTTTATGAACTACATAATAAACTTTAAACAAGCAATTTGATGCAAACACCAAAAATAAACAGCTGTTGCAGTCATGCCTAACCAAATATATACAACAAAGTTTGAAGGCTTGAGATGGACAAACTTACATTATTGGTGAAGACAGGCTCTATAAAGGCCTTGTCCATGCTTATGGGGGGGCAATTCAAGAAGTTTACCACAGAATCTTCTTCAAAAGCATTGCCTTTATTCTACATTTTGTTAAGAGTAAATATAGATGTGATAATATACGAAAAAATGGAGAATATTTAAGATAAGATGAAGAGTGATGCTACATAACCAAGTAGCTATAAATGTAAGTGCAGCGATACCGGCAAAAGGTATAGCCAAGAGCAATGCACAGCTAAACTTCTTCAGTACCAACCTTATGGTAAGAGTAAATATAGATCTGATGTGTAGAAAATGGAGGGCAAAGGAAAATAAGCTGCAGAGTGATGGTACATGAAGAACTACCTGTCATTATAAGTACACTGATAAAGGACAGCATGTACTTACAAGAACAATGCAGAGCTAAAAAAACATTGGCATTGGATATATTCTACACTAATGTAACCATTCATACAGATCAGATAATTTGGAGCAAACAATTGATAAGCAAGCTATCATGCATACTGCTGTCACATAATGAACCAGGTATGTATGCAAGTACAGTGATACAGGACAATAGGTACTAACAAGAGCAAAGCAGCGGGCAGCATATTTGCGATATCCTGTCGTTCTTGTCAAACCGGAATTCTTCTTCGAGCAGATTTCCTGCAAAAAAGATCCATAAGGCACATGCGGAAAAGTAGAAGTTCAAATTGTCATGTGATTTCATAGACAGTACCTCATCCTGGGAACGAGACCAGTGCATAAGAAGGTTTTTCCATTCAATGTCTTCTAAATTTAGCACAGGAGACTTCACCGGAAATTCGTTTATAGACTTGCCATCAAAGTGTGATTTCCTCAGGTAACACCGATACTGCTCCAATGCTTCCTTGAAAATCACAAGCAAGCTTTGCTCGTCATGACTATCCAGATTGACCCTCGCCTAGTTACAACAATGTAATGTAAATCATTGATGTGTTCAATTAGCAGAAAACAGGAAAATAATAACCATGAATAATAGCACTTACACGTAAGTTGGATAGGAAGATGTGAAAATGGTGTTTGTCTTCACAATAATCTTCCCATGATCGGAATATATGCACGTAGTCCCTAACAACATTGAAAGCATTGTCTTTTAAACTGGGAATAAATGGAATGGGGTTCCAATCTGCAGGATTTGGCCGTCTCTGCAGTTGGGATAGGTCTTCGACCAGTGGACTTGCTGTACTTTTTGCTGGAGTGGGATTTTTTTGTGGTACAGCTGGTGCTATGGCAAATGAAATCGGTATACCTTTTGCTGGAGTGCAGGTCCTGTGTGGTGGGGCTAGTGGTGTGGCCAGAGAAGTATGGGTACAGTCTGCTGGATTCGGTCCTACGTTTTGTGTCACTGGTTGTACAGCCAATATAAGTGGGGTGTTGTCTGATTTCTCCGGCACCACCACGTTTTTCAAGGACTTTGCTGGTGCTCCTTCAGGTTCGGCAATCACCCTCTTCCTTTTTGATGTCTGATGCACAAGAACAGCATTTGAGTGGAAAAACATGGTATGATGACAGATGGAATATGTATTGATAATGGATGGGCATGGCATCTCGACATATATGATGAGTAAACTAAGCAGATGGCGGTGCAACAAAGTAGAAGAAATGCAAGACAACATACGCAAGATAACCGCAATCAATAAAACATTGCCAAATTAGAACAGGCACCTTGATGGGTGAACAGGACAGGCCATCTGCCTTTGACTCCTCGAGGTTAGAATAGTCATTAGGATCATATTCTGAACAAGAATCAATAGGTGGGGAGCGTATGAGTTTAATTGCATCCAGAATGGCACTCAATGCCTTGGTGCCAATTTTGTAATTTATTGCAGTGTTTAGCTTCAAGAGTGGACTGCTGCTAGTGAGACACAAAGCAACTACACAGATCATAGTGTAGATATAACGGGAAAACCTTAAGCATCAGAGTAAAATCAGCAAAGTGGAACTTGCTGGAATATATGTGCTAGTATTGCCGGTACGGCTAGAAAGGCTTCGGATACCAGCTCTCTTCAAGTGAAGGTGCGGTACTGTTAATATCAGTGTAACTCTCAAAGGCGACACAGCTCCCCACATTTCCTTGCTATTCTTATAGGATTCAAGTGGGCAGGCCACTACAAATCCTATTCCTATGTTTACAAGATCCTACGAATCAAAGAGGCTCAATGTGTCCATCACAACCGACCGTATAGACCTCTACACTGCAAATGTCCCTGCTCATGTTCAGTACAAGGAACATACTGTACTACTATCATACTCTCTCCGTTCCAAAATATAAGTCTTGGTAGAGATTTCCACTATGGATCATATACAGATGTATCCAGATACACTTTAGAGTGTAGATTCACTCATTTTGCTCCATATGTAGTCCATGGTGGAATCTATCAAAGACTTGTATTTAGGAACGGAGAGAGTACATATTAAAGAAGAACGGAAGAGGAACATGGTAAAGAAGAGCAAGCAGATTTTGGATAATAAAATGTTGGTTGCGCAGTGCCCACACATGATGAACCAGAGCACATTAAGAATGCAACTCCCAGCTGTCTCTCGACCATTTCAGGCGGTTGGATGAAGATCCTATGTCTCCTAACCCTTCTTCTTCCTCGTCTCTGATTCTTCCCATACAGAACACCGCACGGGCCGCCGGCCGGACCACCGGCCCCCACCGCCTGTGTTCCTTTGCCACCCCCACCCCCACCCCCGCCCCAACCCCCACCCGGGTCGAGTTTTCTTCGTTCGGCGAGGCCCCACAACCACCCGAGCCCCTTCGATCGCACCGGCGAACTCCGGCGAGCTCAGAAAAATCGACTGACCCAATTTTGAAATTTAGTCTACTTTGATTTAACTAGTGTGGAATAGAAAAGGGGAAAACCATAAGCATTGGGAGTATAGTGTTGAGCGTGCCATGGCGGATCTGAAGGTGCAAACCGGACAAAGGCAACTTCGCAACCAAGACAAGAAATCAGAGTAAAGCAGTGGCGATCTATTTTCTTGCTGCGATAAATAAGTTGAGCAGATACGAAAGAGTACCGCCTCTGGTGCGGTGCCGTGTACGCATCTGCTGAGAATTTGATGGTGCTGCGGTAGCGATGGCTGTCAGCGGCGTGGAAGCAGATCTAGGAGGGTAGACGGTGGCGGTGGGGCGCGGTGGACGAGACGGTTGTAGGAGCGGCGCCGGCAAGGTGGACGACGGCGGGGATGAAGCGAGAGGACGGGATGCAAGGATCCCGGTCCGAAGCCGTGGATGAGAGAGGTCGATCTCTTGTAATGGACGGCGGCGTCGGGGTATCAGCTCCGGCATGGTGGAGGAGGACGGCGGTGGATGGGGTGGCGGACGGCGGCGGACGGAGGAGGGTGGGGTGGAGAGGGTGTTTTGGCACCCACGGAGTACGAATGGGGAAAAGGGAGGTAGAGAGGAAGGGGGAACCATGTATTCAGGGCGCGCTTGTCTCAAATGCGAGGAAATTTACAAACTTAGCCCTCATTTCAAATTTCTACTACATCACAGCAACATTAGTCGGTTGGGGATAGGACGGTAATCTCGCATACACCGAATATTTGCTGACGAGAGTTTGTTTTTGGCGCCCACCGTGTATGAATATGAGTCGGGGAGGGAGTCGATTTCGGCCGAGGACACACTGTGTTTTGGCGCCCACCGTGTATGAATCCGGGTGAGAGGCGGTTACGTCACGTTTGGGTGAAATGACAAACCTACCCCTATCAAAACCTATAGAAATCCAGCAGATAGGCTATGCGTGGCAGGGATAGGCAGTAGTGATTTCCATCTCGCAGATTTTGGTTTCGGGCGGTTACCGCAACTTTCCCTGCTTCGTTCAAATTTTGCAGAGTGCACGTTTACCGTGCCAACTCAATTCGAATTCCATTTGTATTCTATTTTTTTCGGGCGGGGTCCATTTTCAATTGGAATTACATTCTATATACATCATTTTTATATATACTTTCAAAAGCACAACAAAGAATTCTGCTCCTTTATATGTATAATATGATTTACAAATACAACGATCTCGAAGTCTTAAGGTTGAATTCGAAAAAAATTAACCAAATTATGTTCTACTAAAATGTATGGATCAGTAATATCTACATATTAAATAACATAGATGTGCGTGAATTCATATGAGTATGCATGTTTGATAGATCAATTTTGGTTCGAGTATGGATTACATGTATCATCATCTCGAATTCAAATATTTGAATCCCTTTTTTGTTCACTCCTTTCACGCCCATCTCTCTCGCATGCATGCTCCTTCAGGTAGCTATCACTCTCTTTTCTCCAGCTCACCCGCACGCTCACTTCATGTTTCTCCTATCCTCGCAAACATGGTCTCTCGACGTCTCCCTTGAGAAATGTCACACTCTCCCTATCATTATGCATTACACGGTTTTCATTATCTCTCACGTCTCTACTATTCTCTGGTATCACTCGGTACCTAAGCTTTCTTTTTCACCGCCACACACACAGTCTCCACTCGTCTTTCACTTTGTCTTTCTCTCTATGGGATTCTCTCACACACCCTATATGTCTCTACATATGACTCATACCACTAAAATTACACTCTCTCTCTTCTGTAGACACAACATTTGTTGTGGTCTCCTTTTCGTCTCCATCCCAGACTAACATTATTCATTTGTTTACCGATCAGACAACCCCGACTATCGTCTCCTCTCTCTCTCTCTCTCTCTCTCTCTCTCAGACACACACACAACTCCTGCTTCCACTCCCTTCCCGACTACCGTCTCTCTCTCTCACACACAAAACTCTCGCTTTTGCACCCCGACTCGTATTTCTCTCACAAACATTTATCGACTAGCTAGCCTCTAGATAGGTTTATACACCCGCACACTCGTGCTTCCACCATCGCATACATGTCTCTCTCCCGCTCCTTGTATCTATGTAGATTTTTCTTCCATCTTGAGACACGCCCTCTATATCGTGCACACACACACTATCGCCTCATTTTAAGCTGATACCTATCGCACACACACTCCTTGTGTCTTTGTCACACATGCACTCCGTCCTCCTCCACTCTCCCTCTCTCTCACACACACATGGGCTTTTTGCAACAACTAGCAAGATGCCCATGCGTTGCACGGAACATCAAGATGCATTTGTATGAGTAGTTTATCTTGTGGGGGAAAAGGATGAACGAGGGAAGGCCTTATTTGCAAATGTGGAGAGGGGTGTGGGTATCTTTTTGCAAAATTGCCATAGTTTCCTTCCTATCCGTCAGATATAGATCGGACGGCCTATATTGCAGGATGGCAGGCACACGATCATCACCGACAATGCTTTTTATAAGAGTAGGGATAAAAAATAGAGTTGGTGATGATGGTGGGCCTGCCATCCTGCAATGTAGGTTGTCCGATTTATATCTGACGGATAGGAAGGAAAATACGGCAATTTACCCGCACTCTTCACCACATTTGCAGATAAGGCCTTCCCTCATTCATCCTTTTCTCCCACAAGATCTTGATGTTCTGTGCAACGCACGGGCATCTTGCTAGTAAGAGTAGAAATTATACATATACCACTTCTCGAATCTTGAAACCAACAACATTCCTCCCTTATCTCATCAAAACCGCCAAAGGAATATATTTTGAGTGAAACATAACATATTTTTAGTGATATACGTATTTCAAAACTAGACTTTTTTTCTATCAAATCGGTGAATATGTATTAATCTACTTTGATCGTGTAGCAACACATTGGCACATTGCTAGTAGTTATTATAATTTTTTGGACACCAGACAAACGGTGGAGTACATATACGAAGAGAAGAGGCGCACGCACGCAGTCGGCCTCTCGCTGTCTTGCACACATGAGTGTTACGTAAAGGTGACGTTAACAAATAAACCCTAAAACCCTAGGTGCACGATTGCTGCATTCACGGGTACCGGGTACGTGGTGGAGCACCTTTGTAGGAATAGTCAGCTCGCGTGATAATTTGATCCGTAGGGGTTTATGGTCGGGACCACAGGTGAATGACTTGGAGCGCGGTGGCTCGCCAGTTGCCGCAGATCGAGTAGCCACGTTTAAAATATCATGTTTTAGCGGGGTTAAGAGTTCCGATTTTCAATGGCGCATTATAAGTAGTAAGTAGTTTTTAGAACGATTGGTATGGAGCGAAAATGGAATTCATAGTACTACGTACCTCCTTGGCGTATGGTTGTATGGTTTCTTTTTTTTTTGCGATGGAGGTTGTATGGGTTTATGTTGCGAGATGTTGAACCTGGTAGTTCTAGGGCAAATACTATGGTTTAGATTTAGATGCTGGTTTTCAGTAATGAAAATCGGAAGGGGGAACCCTTCTTTGATTAAAAAAACTACTACCTCCATTCTGGTTTACTAGTCCCCATCGTACTTTGGGTCAAAGTTTGTCCACGAATTTTACTTGTAAAATGTGAATGGAAAACGAGATTTTGTTATACCCAAACAAAAAAGGACTGGAGGGAGTGATTGCTCTGACACGGACGCGACCTCTCATAGCGCAGGCATTGAACCGGCGCACCGGCCAAGAGGGCCGCACTAGCTGCAGGCCTGGCTGAGCACGCCTCCTCGCCGCGTGCAACCAGCTTAAGACTGCCCCGCCTGCCTTCATTGAATCCGCGCGTGTGCCGGCAACATGTCCTTCCGCGAGCCGGCATGCATTTTAGAACACAAAAAATGACTAAAATATAATTAATTTACGCATGGTCTTGACTTGTTGTGCTCGCACTGGTAGCAGGAACTAGTAGAGGATTTTCTTTATTTATAACTCTCCTCACATTTTTTTGGCTTTGAAGTGAATCATGGTTGTGGACATTATGTATGAATGTGCAGATATCTGTGAACATGAGTTTGATGTGGAAGTTGAACTTGGAATGTCGGGCTTGCGCATGAACTATACCATGTCCAATGCTTCGTTTGTTATTGTTTGGAAAGTAATTGCTGTTATTACATGACCCAAAAAAAATTTTGTGCCACATCAGTAGATGCACGGACATCACAACAGGCATGCTGACTGGATAAACATTTGAACCTAGCTATTATGAAGGAAATTTTGTATTGACAACAGTTTTAGATAGCAGGAGACGCCTTGCCTGCTCTGCCTCTGCTAGCTTATTTCTGGCTTCTTCCATCTCTTCTTTGGCTTGGGTGAAGAGAGCATCTGATTGCTCTTTTCGCTTCTTCAGGAACTCAGCTACATTCTCAAGGGCTGCTGCACGCTTTCTTTCAGCCTTTACTAATGCCACGAGGACACGAACAGCTGACGACTCCACCTGGCTTGTGTGTAATCCAGCATCATCTGGGAATTTGCACCTTGTGTCTAATCCAGCATCATTAGGGAACTGGCACCTTGTGTGTAATCCAGCCTCATTTTGGAAACATGATCTCGAGGTTGACCATACTTCCCTCCTCGCAGGAACTGCATCCTGACATGAAGTTACTTCTTTTTTAGATCAATACTTAGAGAAACCTAGATCCATTTAGTAGAAGCCAGATAAACAGAACTCGGAGAAGTGAATTCAAAAGGAAAAAAATAAAAACAGACTACAAGGTGAGAACACCCACTTCCTACATCAAGCTAAAAGCGAAAGCATTAGGACGATTAAGACTCTTCTTATTACACATCGAAGAACACCACGCTTAAGAGAAACAGAAACTACAACATATACACATCGAAGAACACGAGACTACACGAAAGTAATTGAAAGGGTGTTACTTACCAAAGCTCGTTTTACAGGTTTGGTGCAGCTCCTCTTTAACTTGCCACGCTCCTTGAAGATGTCCCGAATATCCCGTGTTTGGTCTTCATTGCTCCTCTGCATGTTCGCACTCGTGGTTTTAAAATCTCAACATGGCAAGAAAAATATACTACTAGTAATACTCGCGCATCTTGTGGGCAACATTAAAGCACTCGCCTGCGATGTTAGAGCATCTCCAACAGAATCGCAATGCGCGGCACTTTTAAAAAGCGTTTACAGTGCTGAGATCGAGAAGTAGATACTAGAGAGTAGAGGATAGTTCTCAGCATAGATAGATAAAAAAAGATAATTCAACTACTCCTCGTCGTCCGACTCCTCCTCGGTGATGTCCTCCTCCGACGTCTGACTGTAGGCGTGAAGATACCGATCGTCGTCGGATTCCCAGGGCGACGCTGCTCCTAGCCTCATGTTGAATTGAGCGTCCGCTTTTCGCCTACGCTTGTCCTCGCGATAGGCGGCTCGCTCCGCCCTCCTCTTATCCCTCTCCGCCCTCCTTTGCGCGTAGAACTCGCGCTCTTTGATGATGTCCTGCGGGAAGTGTTGGCGCCACAGCGCCATGGCTTCCTCGTCCATCTCGGCGATGCCAAGACGGTGCTCCCGCCTCCGGTTGTCGCGACGATCCTCGTCGGTGCTAAGCCGCGGCAGAGGCGCGAGCTCTTGCGCCCGCTCCCGCGTCGGCACGTTGGGGAAGTTCAATGTTCTATGAGGCCACCGGAGGCGCCACACCGCCGCGTCGTACGCGCGGGCGGCCTCGTTGGCAGTGTCGAAATTGCCGAGGCCGAGGCGCATCCCGCAGAACCGGATCTTGGCGGAGAAGCCGCCGGAGGGGCGCCCGCGGACGCCGCGGTATCCCCAAGTTTCCCGGCGACGCGGCGGCATGGTGGCGCGGAGGCGGCGAGGCGAGAAAGATTGGGGAGAGAGCGGTGGCGAGGCACAGAGCGGGGAGAGAGCGGTGGCATGGCACAGAGCAGTGGGAGGGCGTTGGATTTTATAAAGCGCGCCGGACGCCGCGCGCCAAAACTAGCGCACGCCCGGCCGCTTTTTCCCGCGCGCGCGCGATCCTTTCCCGACGTCTCTGCTATCTCTACTCTCTTCTCTACTGTTATATTTATTTTATATTTAATATTTAATATTTATCTCTACTTCCTTTACTGTCTACTTTTTTCTCTATACTTTTTTTCTTGCAATATAGGCCGTCCGATTTATATCTGACAGATAGGAAGGAAACAAATGGGAATTTTGCAAAAAGATACCCATACCCCTCTCCAGATTTGCAAATAAGGCCTTCCCTCGTTCATCCTTTTCTCCCACAAGATAAACTACTCATACAAATGCATCTTGATGCGTGCAACGCATGGGCATCTTGCTAGTTCTAAAAACCCTTCCATCATTTCCCACACTACTGGTTGCAGATGAAAAACCTACCCAAGCACAGCATGATATAGGAGCGACGCACAATTACAAGCTGATATTCTGTTGGACAATGGAGGCTATAACCAATTACTTTTACGAGAACAATAGCACCCAGGAAATTTAAAGGGTAGGTATGAACAAAATTGGAACTGCACACGTACTGCTAAGTGATTCAATACACACATTACCAACCGAGGAGGAGAACGATGGTCGCGGCGGCCTCTGTGAGTCATGGTCGGCAACAGGAGTCAGTTCATTGTCCATGACGGTGGTACTTCTGCGCTTGGCGTCGGCTTCCGGGAAGCAGATCCGAGACCGTGGAAGACGATGCCGGGGAAGAGGCTCTGTGTACGACGACGACGGTGGACCGGCTCCAGTGCGGCATACGAGGTCGTCGATGAGGCAGATGCGCTGTGGTGGATGAGTGCGCCGATGTAAAGGGGAGGAGCACGAAGGCTGCGGTGCCGTGGAGAAGTCTATTTTGCGATGGGGATAGAAAATGGGGAGTATTCAGGTGTACTACTCTGGGTGCCGGGGTGGGGTTGGCTGGGTAGGGTGAACCTGAAGTTACGAAAACTGCCCCCTACCAAGCGTCATCCGTAGGCCTGTTCTGAAGGCTATGATGGTAACTTCCCACTGCTCGAATCAGGGTCGCGGGAGATTTTCCCGCCGACCTCAAAATTTTGTGACACTGGAGTCCCCGTGTGGCGTGTTGAGTGATTCGGCTAAGCAACTAGCGAGTAGTAGTAGTAAACTCTGCATATTAGGTTTGACCGAAGTCAAACTTCCTAAAGTTTGACCAAGTTTATAGAAAAATATAAACATTTACCATAACAAATATGTATGTTGTGAAAGTACATTCAATAATGAATCTAATGGTATTTATTTGTTATTGTATATGTTAATATTTTTTGTTATAAGCTTTCTGAGAGTTTACAAAACTTGACTTTGACCAATGCTAATACGCGGACTTAAATAAAAACGGAGGGAGTACACATTTGTTTTCGTAGTTTGTAGTGAACTAATCATTTGTTGAAATTGTGAAATAAATATATTAGGCTATTGACTTCGAATGTAATGGTCTATACAATTCAATAGTTACAATCATTGTCGAATCCAAAGATGTATACAAGGTCTATAGTACTTCACAACATGCTCAAACTCACACACACACACACATACAAAGTAAACTAGAAGACCGTTCTCTCATGTATATACAACGTATCGGCATCTGTCTATGTCTCACTCATGCATGATCATTTGCACATTCACACCTCTCTATGTCTGTATCACACGCACACCGTCTCCACATTGCCCTTCCGCCACAACACACATATGGACACATACACACGTTCTCTCTCAGCCACACACACAAAATCAGTATTAAAAAAACTAGGGCGCACCTAAAACATCCAAATCCAAATAAACACGAACTGGAGCTAAATTCAAATATATGGAAATATTGCAGCGTCAAGAACTTTCACAGGAAAAAAAAGTTGAGTAATATTCGAGGATTGTTTTCACACACACAAAAAGGTTCGGTGGATGTCCTTCGAGCGCGACACGGTGACGCACCGTTCGATCGACCGCGCGGCCGCGGTTCACGCGCTTGCACAGGATTCCGTATCGTGGCTGTGGTACTAACTAATAAAATTGCTACCTAAGTCTAATGTTTATGTGTACTAGTACGGTTTTCTTTTAAGTTTGACCAACCTTATATATAAAACTAAAGTAAGCTCCCACACGTGCACTCATCAATATGCCGCCGCCGCCGTTGCGCATGCCGGCGCCCGCCTGCTCCGGCCAACAATTTCTTGCCCATCACCGCCGTGTCGCCGCCATCCCTGTGCCATGAAGCCGAAGGCTCGCCCGCTCACGTCGTCTGCAGTCCCTCCTCGCGATGCCGCCGCGCTGCCAAGCACGCGAGCAGCTGGTGGAGCCGTGTCTATGCATGCAGCGTACGAAGAGGAGGACGAGCGCGTGCTCCAGCACGCCGGCGAGGAGGAACTAGCGTGTCATTGTCGTCTCCGCTCGCACGGAGGAGGCGCGCATAGTGGCTGTCGTGGTGGAAGCCGGTCGCGCGCGCGTCGAGCCCGCAAACCGGGTGCGGACGCGGAATCTACCTTCGAGACCTTGAATGCCACGTGGATCCTGCAATCTGAAGGAGCAATTTGGGTCAGTCGACTCATGTGAGCCGTTTGATGCAACATGGATGGCTAGAGGGGCTTCTTCCACCTCTTCTGTCGTCTTCTTCCTTCGCTCCGTCGAACTTCTTTCACAAATCGACTGACCCAAATTATACTACTAGTACGAACGTATTAAGTACAGTAGGAACACAAAGATACGAGCAGTAGTACCAACTGCAAAAAGAACAGTAGTAAGACATAGTACTAGTACTACTGTATGTACTAAAGAGTTCAAATAACGAGAAAGAACATAAACATAGTTCTGCTGGGGCCTCAGCACAACACACCCTTGAAAATAAACTAAGCAACTAGTCTGCTTGACACTGCAGTAGAACTAGCATGAGCGACGGCACTGCCACCTACTCGGACTCCGAGTCCACGTCCTCGACTTTGTCCTCGTCCCTCTTCCTCTTCCTCTTCGCCGACGCTTCTTTGCTTGAACCGGACACTGGGCTCTGCTTCTTCATCCAACCCTTGTAGATATTTAAACAAAGGTAGGCATCCATTGCTGCGTACAGGATGTGATCTTCATCTAATGTCTTTGACTCCCATGCATGATGAAACTCGTGAAGAGGTTTCTTTAGTTTAGCGTACGAAGGATCAATCATGGCTGCTGCCAGGGTCAGCATTGAAGGTTGAGAGGAGGACACCAGGCTTGCCTTCTGGAGATCGAAGGGCTGGCCTACAACAAGACCTATCCGACGCAGGACATCCCTATCGTTCTTAAAGCCTACAGTAACGAATTTCACTCTTTTGTCCTTGAGGAAGTTCTTAAAATCCTGGCACTCAACGTCGGCATGGCATATGTGGTAGACCAAGCAAACGTTATGTACGCAAACCTGGATCACGGCAGGCTTCTTCCTCTCTTCGTCCTTTAGATCCTTCTCTCGTCCCAGGACTGTGGTGTACTCAACATCTAGCCCAGTGACCCACTTGTCAGGTGGTTGGTGCAACATATGCCAATGGATGGCTTATCTGAGTGGGAGCCAATAGAACGTCGCCGGTGCCTGGAAACGGGATGAGGCGAAGACATGCACGCTAGCAGATCTTACCCAGGTTCGGGGCTCTCCGAGGAGATAACACCCCTAGTCCTGCTCTGCGGGGTCTCCGCATGATCACTAGATCAGGAAAGGTAGCTACAATCGCTCCTAGAGCTGTTTTGGGGTTCAAGGGAGAAGAAGAACAGGGCTAGCTCTATCTTCTCTCTATCTATGGTGTGTGTGTGTTGTGTTTAGAAGCCAACTATGCTCAGAGGCCAACCCTTTGCATGGGTGCTCGGGGGGGTTTATATAGGCCTACCCCCCGGGGGTACAATGGTAATCCGACTGGGCTCTGGTCCCAGCCGTCAGTGTCTACGCTTGCCGGCTTCTCCGCTGGCAATTGGGCCCCACCGGCTGGTGGGTCCCGCCGGCTGCCGGCTTCTTGGTCGACAGGCCGGCCCCACCGCTTAGGGTCTTGTCGGCGGCTGCTTACTGTAGCCTCGCCTCTGATGACGAGGGCTTTGTTGAGGTAAGCGTGGCTACAGTGGGCCGCCTTGGGGGCTCTCACTGTAGCCTTACCTCGTCTTGTCTCCTTAATGGGGCTCCTGCTTCGAGGAAGGGAGTAGCCGACTTCTGGAGGCCGGCTACGCTCTTGGCCGACTGGGAAAGGCCGGGCCGCCTTCATGCCTCTCTCTGGCTGAAGGGGCCCGCCGCCCGTGGGCCGTACGGGAGTCGGTCGTGGGTGACATCGAGGCTAGCATGGCTACAGTGCCGAGCCGCACGGGAGACGGCCGTCCCGTAGCCATGCCTGCCTTGGGCTTCAGGGGTAGTGGGCCGCACTGTGGCCACACCCCGTCGTGTCGCCGTTATGTGGAACAGCTTTGGTGGTTATGGTCTTGGCCAGCTCCTAGGAGTCGGCTTCCTTCTTGGCCGGCTTCTTGGAGTCGGCCACCCCGTAGCCGTCCTGGGGAGGGGTTGTTTGAGGCTGGGTCGCCTCCCGGGAGTCGGCTTCAGAGGTAGCCGGCCAGGGAAGGCGGCCCAAATGCTTGGAGTGCTTGAAGGCCCAAAGGCCTGATAAATTTTCTGAAGAACCAGGGGTAGTCGACTAGGCTACCCGTGGCCATTATCTCCGACAGTAGTCCCCGAAGCTGATTGGGATTCGAGGTGGAATAGGGGTTGAGAAGCTCGATCAGCTTCCTATCATGACAAGCCGGCAGCTGGGAGCCGGCCTTGGTCAGGCGCGCCGCCTGAGTCGAAATCTTCTGGAGTCGGAGTGCGGGAGCCCGCCGGCACGTGCACCGGGCCATGGGCCGTCTGCGAACCACGTGGCCGAAAAGCCTGCCAGCCCACGCGCGTGACGGGACGTCGCCGCAGGGAGGGGGCCCGCCACGTCCGCGCCCCGCCCAGGCGCGGATCCTTTGTATCCCGAAACCGCCCGCACGTCCCGTGCGGCAGTTTCGGCTCGCATTTATGCGCAATAATCGCGAGACGTGGGGGGAGTGGGCGCAGTTAATCCCACGTCTCCCCCCACGTCCGGCCTCTTCGGCCTTGCCTCGCGAGGCTATAAGTAGGGGGAGGTGGAGGGCGGCAGGCCTTCGCACGCTCCTCCTACTTCCACCGTCTTCTTCGCTCGCCCGCTCTCGCGACAGCGCCTCGCCGCCGCGCTCTTCCACTGCGCATTCCTCCGCCGCCGCGCTAGCTTTCGCCATGCCTCCCGCCACGGAGCAGTATGGCGGGGATTGGGACGGCTCCAACGTCCACGACGACCACGTCGACTTCCTCCGCGACACGAGGCGGCTGCCCACCGCGGACAAAGTGGAGGTCCGCCTCGCGCCGGAGAAAGAAATCAGGCCGGAGCCGCAGGAGGGCGAGCGGGTGGTCTTCTGCTCGCACTTCTTGCGCGGCTTCGGCCTGCCAGTGAGTGCCTTCTTTCGTTCCTGGCTTGACTTCTACCAGCTCCAGCCGCACCACCTCACCCCGAACGCGGTGGTGCTGCTGTCCGCCTTCGTCACCCTGTGGAGGGCTACCTTGGCGTCCTCCCCACCCTTGAGCTCTGGGGGGAGTTCTTCCAGTCGAAGCTGGGCACGCGCATGCGGGGCGTGCCGGCTCAGACTAGCGCCTTCATCGCGTCGCGGAGATCGGTCGCCGACAACCCCTTCCCCGTCATCACGCTGATCCAATCGGTGAAGAAGTGGCAGAAGTCGTACTTCTACGTGCGGAACATCGCTCCACGGGGCGACTACATCAACCTGCCGGCTTACGTAGCCGGCCCACCGGTGGGCAGGCTGCCCCAGTGGTCCTTCCGGGCGGTGACGCTGTCGCCGGCTGGAAACGCCGCCGTCGCCCGACTGCGGGAGATGGTCCAGTCGGAGGGCCTAACGGGGCCCGATCTTCTGGCCTCGTTCGTCATGCGCCGGGTTCTTCCGCTCCAGAGCCGGCCTCATCTGATCTGTCAGATGAGCGGCCAGCTCGATCCGAGCCGAATGTGCACCAAGGAGATGCCGCGTGAGGAGGTCGCCTACATGGTGAACTACCTTGCAAACTGCAAACTCACCGAAGAGTGGCAGTTCGGTAAGGAGCCATATAGCCGAGCCAATCCTCCGCCTACGGTATGCTCCCCTTGTCTCTTTTTCTCTCTCTTTGATTTGTTGCCAAGCACCTCTTGGGCGACTCTGACTTAGTCGGCTTGTTCGTCAACAGAGCTCTCTGCTTCGGCCGGCCGGCGGGTCAGACGCGGAGCGCCGATTCGCCCCTGACCGGACCGAACACGACCTGGAGGACCCCGACCTGGGGGCGGTTCAAATGGACGACGACGTCGAGCCGGGCGGAGGCCAAGCCGGCGGCGAAACAGGCGGCTCCGGGTTCACTGCCACCTTTGACGACTGGCCGGACGACGATGAAGCTGAAGCCGTCCCGCGCCGCCAGCCGGCATCTGGACGCGGCGCGGGCTCCTCCGCCGCGCAGCCTGCTCGGGGTGGAGGTCAGAAGCGTCACGCCGCCCAGGGCTAGTTCGGCAGCCGAACGAAGAAACCCAGAGGCGGGGCGGCAGCCACCAGGCGGGAGGAGGCGGCCACGAAGGCGGCTCGTTTCCACAAGGTGGTGAAGCAACCGCAGACCGTGTCGGCGTAAGTTCACTTTCTTTGTGTACTCTCTTTCTTTCTTTGGTGGTTCTTGAACTCTCGTCTTTTTCTTCAACGATCAGAGCTCCGTTGTCACTTGAGCGGGCGGCTGCCGGCTCCGTCGTTGAGTCGCCAAGGGGCTCTGGGAGCACCACCCGCCGCGTGGATCCCTGCGCCGACCTCCAGGAGGCGAGAGAAAGGAACGCGCGGGAGGCGCGGGTGGAGCGAGAGGCGCGGGAGGAGGAGGCGCGGAAGGTGGCCGCCGCCCAGGCGGCACGGGAGGAGGAGGCGGCGAAGGCGCTCGCCGATGCCGCAGCCAGGGCCCAAGCAGAAGCTGAGGCCGCGGCGGCGGCAGGGGAGGTTCTGATGGTTACCCCGCTGCGCGTCATGGCGCCTGGGGACATGGAGCCCTCGCCAGGGGGAGCCAGCGGCGACCAGCCGGGGCTGGGGGAAGCGGCGACGACGTCATCATCTTGGAAAAGGCGTCGGAGCCGACCCCGCCAACTGGGGTGGCCCAAGGCGGCCGGCCTGATCCGCCGCCTGCACAGTCGGCAGAGGGCGAGCCGGCCGCGAGGGCTGAGGTGGCGGTCCGGGTGCCGCCGAGCTGGCGGGCGGGGAAGGCCGCGTCGGAGCCACAGAAGGCCGCGTCGGAGGCACAGCCGGCCATGGGCTCCAGCTCATCGGCCCAAGACGCGGAGGAGGCCAGCGCTACCTCGGGGTGGACGCCAGGCGGAGGGACAGCCGTAGTGATCGTGGCTGCACAAGACGTCCGGACCCGGCTCCAAAGCCAAGCCGCGGCGCTGAGGCAGTTCACCGACGAGTTCCTCGCAACACGGGCGGCCATCCGGGTTAGTATTCCCGTCTTGTTTCTTCTTGATCTCGATTTCTCCTCTTGATCTTGATTTCTTCCGTGGGGGCGCGTCAGCGCACCCACTTGGTGTAGTCCCCGGGTTCCGAGTCGGCTGCTGAGCAGGCGGCTTGGAACTTCTTGGAGGTTTTGTCTTTGCTGTTTTTGTTCTCACTTCGGTCTTCTGTCCATCTTGCAGGACTACCACAACCTTCGAGCGGCCGCCTTCAACTCCCAGGCTCGGGAGCTGACTCAGAAGACCGCCGACCTTACTGAGAGCCGAGGTACGTGATTTGTTCTTTATCTCATGTGGGGGCGCGTCAGCGCACCCACTGGGTGTAGTCCCCGAGATTCGGGCCGACTGCTGAGCAGTCGGGTCAGATCTTCCTTGACGACTTCTTACTTTTTTTCTTCTTCCGTTTCTGCAGCGGCCAACGCCAGTCTGAGGGCACAGCTGGGGGAGTCCCAGACTGCTCTTCGTGCCAAGGACGCCGAGCTCGCCGCCTTGGTGCAGGAGCGCGACCGCCTGGTCAAGAAGCTGGCCGACCAGGAGGAAAGCCATAAGGCGGCACTGAAGGCGGCGCAGGACCGTGAAACCACTCTCCAGGCCGAGTTCAAGACGGAGGCGGCCGGCTGGGCAGAGGCGAGGCAGACTCTGGTCTCCGGCTATGGCCAGATCGAAGATCTGGTTGACGGTAAGCTGTCTACCTCTTCGTCCTTTCTTGCCATCTGCCGCTTTGGCTTGTTTTCTGATTTTGGTGTTCCTTTCTTCCTTTCTTCTTCTTCGCTCAGAGTATTTCCCTGGCTATTCGACTGCCGCCAACCAGGCCATCGAGGCCCGTCGCCAAGCGCGAAGGCAGGCTGGCTTTGAGATCTCGCCAACCGCCGGCCGCTCGCTGGAGGAACAGCTCCTGGCGATCCAGGCTCGCATCCAGCCGGCTCACCGGCTGCTCCGCCGGCTTCAGCATGCCGGGACACAGGTCTTGGCCGCCCTCTGGCCCGGCCAAGTGGTCCCTCGCACCCCCAGTCGGACTGCCGACTGGCTGGAGGTGGCAGTCGGCCGCTTCGAGGCTTGGAAGGCCTCGGCGGCTCGCTCCGGCGCCAGGCGGGCGCTGGAGTTCGTCAAGGCCTGGTATCCCGGCCTGAGCCTGGACCAGCTGGCTACCTGGCGGCAGCAAGCTGACACGGAGCTGGAGCCGGCGCGGCCGGCCATCAGTCGGCGGGCTTCGGCGATCGCCGACTACACCGACACTAGCGTCTTCGCCCCCGAGGTGGACGACAATGGAGTCGCCCAGCCGGAGGAGTGGTTCGGGCTGGACCCGGAGCATGGCGAAGACTCGGCGGAGGAGATCGACTCCATCGACGACGATGAAGAAGAGGAGGAGGAGGGTGAGGACGCCGAGCCGGCTGGTGGAGCAGCCGGTCAGCCTCAGCCTGACTGCACCTCCAGCACCACGTCACACGCGAGTGCGTCGCCTGCCGTAGGTGGTGGTCAAGCCGAGACCCGCTAGGCGGCCGCTCCTTCAGCCGGCGAGGCCGCCTTCACCGACCAGCTCGGCCTTCATGTTGCGCCCTAGTCTGCCGTCTTTTGCTTTTCCTGTCTTGTTACTCTTTAGAACAATGTTTGGTTAAATTTGCACAATTCCACCCACTGGGTGTATTCGAACTTATGTCTGTTGCCGGCCTGTTGGCGGCTTTTATGTATATAACTTGTGCATTCGGCCTTTCCTTGTGCTTTGCTTTTTGTCCTTCTGCTTTTTCCTTTGCCGCCCTCCCTTGGTTGCCGCCTCCCCAGTCAAACAGTTGCTCTGCAATCTCTAGCCGGGGAGTGCCTGGCCGATTGGGGAGGGGGAAGTACTTTAGCTCTGCTGGACTAAAGCTAAGTTTTTTAGGAAGCCGGCCAGCCGGCGGCTTTGACAGCCGGCAGGCATATTTGGAGGCCGTCTCTTTGCTATATAGGTTCGTTGTTCCTTAGCCGTTTTTCGTGTGGGCGTCCTTTCTGTCTTTCCTCTTGCTAGTCGGACAGTCAGTTCTTTGAGCTGCGACTTTCAACAAGAGAGGACTCGGGAGCCGGCGCACTACTTTGCTGACTTCAGGAAGAACTTTCGATATAGCTCAAGGCGGCCAGTCCCCGGGCCGACTAGTCGAACCCGGTGCCGGAAAAGAATTCGAAATGTAATAATACATTCATGGATATGACACTTGTCATTCATAGATAAATAAAAGGCAGTCCCCGAGTACTGTTCGGGGGGGCTGTTGGTTTGTACTTAATACAAAAGGGTAGCGTGATACATACTGCTTTTCAGCTGTAAAATCGTCTTAGGAGGTTTGCGTTCCATGGTCGCTCCGACTCCTTGCCAGAGTCGTCTCTCTTGCGTGCTCTTGGTTTTTGCGCGTTGATCAAGTAGTAGGAGTCGTTGCCGAGTGCCTTGCTGACGACGAAGGGGCCTTCCCAAGGGGCCGAGAGCTTGTGCTGGCCGGCTGTTCGCTGGATCAGCCGGAGCACAAGGTCGCCCTCTTGGAAGGATCTCGGCTTGACCTTGCGGTTGTAGTAGCGACGCAGCCCTTGCTGGTATTTGGCGGACCGGCTGAGTGCTAACAGCCGGCCTTCTTCCAGTAGGTCCACGCCGTCTTCTCTTGCTTCTTTGGCTTCCTCCTCCGTGTACATGGTGATCCGAGGTGAGTCGAACTCAATGTCAGTTGGGATGACAGCCTCGGCACCGTACACGAGGAAGAATGGAGTGAAGCCGGTTGACTTGTTGGGTGTAGTGCGCAGGCTCCAGAGGACAGCCGGCAGCTCTTCGAGCCAGCAGTCGGCCGACCGCTCCAGTGGTACAACCAGTCGGGGTTTGATGCGGAGAGGATGAGTCCATTTGCTCGCTCGACCTGGCCGTTTGACTGCGGGTGGGCAACGGACGCTAAGTCCAGTCGGATGCCCTGCGTCTCGCAGAAATGTGCCAGTGCTCCTTTGGCGAAGTTCGTGCCGTTGTCGGTGATGATGCTGTGCGGCACGCCGTACCGAGTAGTTATGTCGGTGATGAATGTCACGGCAGTCGGCCCGTTCAGCTTCTTAATCGGCTTGGCTTCGATCCACTTTGTGAACTTGTCCACAGCAACGAGTAGATGTGTCAGGCCGCCGCGGGCTGTCTTGAAAGGGCCCACCATGTCCAGTCCCCAGACGGCAAAAGGCCAGGTGAGGGGAATGGTCTTGAGTGCAGAAGCCGGCAGGTGTTGCTTGGAACTAAAAACTTGGCATCCTCTGCAGCTCTTGACTATTTCTTTAGCATCCTCCAAGGCAGTCGGCCAGAAGAAACCATGGCGGAAAGCCTTGGCCACAAGGGATCTTGAGGTTGCGTGGTGGCCGCACTCGCCTTGGTGGATGTCTTTGAGGATTGCCACTCCTTTTTCTAGTTCGACGCAACGCGGGAAGACTCCAGTGACGCTGCGCTTCACAAGCTCTCTGCTGAGCCCATGAGGGAGCTGTGACTTCTTCTTCTGTTAATGTGGCCATCATGACTCGGGTGGGTGGGTTTGGCGTTGAATTGGAGTCGGCCACCGCTTCTTGTGTCGTTGCAGTCCCCGGGCCAACTGCTGCAGTCCCCGGGCCGGGTTCTGAAGTCCCCGGGCCGGGTGCCACTACAGCACTCCCCGGGCCAGCTGTCGAAGTCCCCGTGCCGCCTGCGGGATTTCTCCAGTCGGATCCGGCTGTATCTGGCGCAGGCGGTACGAAGATGGAATCCGACTCTGGAGACGGCTTGATGGACGGCTTGAGGAGGCGCTGGAGGGAGACGCCAGTCGGTATGGCTTGTCGGGTGGAGCCGATCCGTGCTAGGGCATCTGCTTGGTCGTTGTCGGCCCTTGGCACGTGAAGGAACTCGCACCCTTTGAAGTATCCGCTTATCTGCTGGATGAGGAAACGGTAGCTCGCCATGTTCGCGTCCTTGGCGTCCCAGTCGCCAGATGATTGCTCGACCACCAAGTCTGAGTCGCCGTAGCACAGGATCCGGCGTATGCCGAGTTCTTTGGCTAGCCGGAGCCCATGTACGAGCGCCTCATACTCGGCGACGTTGTTGGAGGCGGCGAAGTGGATCTACAGCGTGTACTTGAGCTTGTCGCCTTTGGGAGAGGTGAGGATGATGCCGGCTCCCAAGCCGGTGCGCATCTTGGACCCGTCAAAGTGCATCCGCCAATGGGTAGAGTCGGGAGCCGGCGGTAAGTACTGGGTCTCGGCCCAGTCGACGAGGAAGTCGGCCAATGCTTGAGACTTGATGGCGGTGCGGGGTTGATAGAAAATCGTGTAGGGCGCCAAGGCAATGGCCCATTTGGCCACCCGGCCGGATGCATCCCGGCTGCCTATGATCTCGGCGAGCGGGGCAGTGCACACGACCGTGATGGGGTGCTCTTGGAAGTAGGGCTTCAATTTCTTGGCAGCGAAGTACACCCCATAGCACATCTTCTGGTAGTGCGGGTAGTTTTGCTTTGAGCTGGACAGTACTTCGCTGAGATAGTAGACCGGCCTCTGGACTAGCTGGGCTCGGCCTTCCTCCGGGCGCTGGACCACAACAACAGTGCTGACGACTCGGCTAGTCGCGGCGATGTAGAGGAGCATGGGCTCCTTCTCAGTCGGCGCAGCCAGGACAGGCGGAGTGGTCAGCATTTTCTTCAACTCATGGAAGGCTTGGTCGGCTTGATCATTCCACTCAAAGTGAGTGGACTTCTTCATGAGTCGGTACAGGGGGAGGGCCTTCTCTCCTAGTCGGCTGATAAAACGATTCAGGGAGGCTAAGCAGCCAGTGAACTTCTGCACATCTCGCAGCTTGGTGGGAATCTCCATCCTCTCGATGGCCTTGATCTTGACGGGGTTGCACTCAATGCCGCGTTCGGAGACCAGGAAGCCTAGCAGCTGGCCGGCTGGGACTCCGAACACGCACTTCTCGGGGTTGAGCTTGATCTGGAATCGGCGCAAGTTGGCGAATGTTTCTTTCAGGTCTTCCAGGAAGGTACCGCGCTTCTCTGTCTTCACCACAATGTCGTCTACGTAGACGTGGGCATTTCTGCCGAGTTGTTTCAAGAGACATTTCTGCATGCAACGCTGAAAAGTGGCACCGGCATTTCTCAAGCCGAATGTCATTGTCAGGTAGCAGAAAGCTCCAAAGGGTGTGATGAAGGCAGTCTTCAGGCGGTCAGCCAGGTCCAACTTGATCTGATGATACCCTGAGTATGCATCCAAAAAACTTAACAGCTCGCATCCGGCTGTGGAGTCTATCACTTGGTCAATCCGCGGCAGAGCAAACGGATCCTTTGGGCAGGCCTTGTTCAAACTCGTGTAGTCTATACACATACGCCACTTGTTATTCTTCTTCAGGACTAGAACTGGGTTGGCAAGCCATTCTGGAAAGAATACTTCCATGATAAAGCCGGCGGCCAGGAGCCGGGCTATCTCTTCTCCCACAATTCTTCGCTTCTCTTCTGACAGTCGGCGGAGGGGTTGCTTGACCGGCTTCGCATCAGCTCGGACATGTAATTTGTGCTCGGCGAAATCCTTCGGGACACCCGGCATGTCCTTTGGGGACCATGCGAAGATGTCTCGATTCTCACGGAGGAAGTCGACAAGCTCGCCTTCCTATTTACTCTCCAAGTTCGCCCCAATGACAGCGAACCTCTTCGGGTTCTCCGGGTCCAGAGGTATCTTCTTCGTCTCTTTGGCAGGCTGGAAGGAGCCCTGCGCATCACAATCCTTGGGGTTGGGGGACAAGGCCGGCTGCTTGCCGGCCATGGCCACAACCCGTTCCAACATCTTCTTCTCTTCGGCCACCACGAGGGACTCGACCAGCCGGCTACTGGCCATGGCGCACTCGATGGACTTCTTGTAGTCGCCGGCTACCGTGATGATCCCCTTCGAGCTCGGCATCTTCATCTTTAGGTAGGTGTAGTGGGGCACCGCCATGAACTTGGCCAAAGCAGGTCGGCCAAGCAGTGCATGATAGGGGCTCTCTAGATCCACTACCTCGAACCATATTGCTTCCCGGCGAAAATGATCTTTGTCTCCGAAGAGAACATCCATTTTGATCTTGCCGATTGGAGAGCAAGATAGGCCGGGTACGATACCATGGAAGACGGTACGGCTTGGCATGAGCTGCTTCGCTTTGATATTCAGCTTCTCCATGGTATCGCGGTACAGTATGTTGATACTGCTTCTGCCGTCTATCAAGACGCGGGAAAATCTGGCAGCTCGCCTCTCCGTCGCGAGGGTGACATCCAAGACCATTGCATAAGAGCCAGGCGAAGGCATCACCTCTGGGTGGTCGGCCTGGCTCCAGCCGATTGGCTTTTCTAACCAGTGCATGAACTCGGCGGTGCTAGAGGCGACTGCGTTCACTTCTTGGTGCTGTCGGCGTCGGCTGCGCTTGTCGTCGGCTTGACTGGTGAAGACGATGTAGGCGGCGTGCTCTTCAGGAAATTCGTCTTGGATGGCGCCGACTGCCGGCCGAGCCGCCGGCTGCTGGGGGGCTGGAGGCGGCGGGCCGGGAGGCGGAGGCGGCAGGCCGGGAGGCGGAGGCGGCAACATTCCCTCACCCTTGGTGATGCGGGTGAGCCAGTGGCATTTCCGGGTTGTGTGGTTGGACGGCTTCGCGCCGCTGTGGAACTTGCAGGGGGCGTCTAGGGCTTGTTCGTAGGAGAACGACGGCTGCCAAGGCGGCCGGCCACCCTTCTTCTTGGGAGCGGGCCGTTCTTCGGGCTGCTCGTCTTCAACTGTGGCCACCTGCCGACTGGAGGAAGTCGGCATGGGGCCCTTGCTCTTGTGGTCGTTCTGGTAGGGGCGCCGATTTGGGTCGCCAGCCGGCGTCTTGGGAGCCGGAGCAATCACTTTCCCCGAGGCGTCCACTCGGAGCTCGGTCTTCATTGAGGAGTCGGCGGTGGCGTATTTGTCGGCGATGACCAGCAACTCATCGAGGGTATCCGGCTCGTCGCAGAGGAGTCGGTGCTTGAGGAGGGTGCCCTCTCGGCACCCGGCAGTGAAGTACTCGATGGCCTGGACCTCGTGCACTCCCTCGCAGGAGTTGCGGAGCTCGGCCCATCGCGTGAGGTAGTCGCGCGGCGACTCGTTGGGCCCCTGGACGCAGAGGGAGAGCTGGCGAGGCTTGGGAGGCCGCTTGTAGGTGCTGGTGAAGTTGCGGACGAAGACTTTCGGTGAAGTCCAGCCAACTGTTGATGCTGTAGGGCTTGAGGCTGTTGAGCCATGTGCGCGTCGTGCCTTGCAGCATCAGGGGGACGTACTTCACGGCGACGCGCCGATTGCCGTTGGCGATGCTGACGGCCGTGGAGTAGTCGATGAGCCAATCTTCCGGCTTCACTGAGCCGTTGTACTTGGGCGTGTCTCTGGGGAGCGAGAACCCTTTAGGGAAGGGCTCGTCGCGGATGCGGGGGCCAAAGCATGGCGGGCCGACATCTTCTTCGTCTTCTAACGCCAAGGATCGAGCAAGGCGGTCGATCCTGTGGCGGGCGTCGTTCTCGCCGACTCCTTCTCGGCGGCCGAACCGGTCGCCAAGAGACGGGTGTGTGATAGGCGGCGGAGTGAGGCGTCTTTCTCTTCGAGGCGGGGGAGGAGGCAGATTTCCTTGGTGTTCAACCGCTCGAGGGCGGCCTTCCGCGTCGCGCTCGATGGTAATGCGAGTCCGGCTGCGGCTGGCAGCCGGCTCCTTGTCTTTCTTCTGGCGCGCGCCGCTCGCAGTCGGCGAGCGGGACGTCGCGGCGTGCTCCCGGCGCAGGGGATGACTATCAGCACGGGCGCCGGCTTCGTGCCGTTCTGCAGCCGCGTCGATCAGCTGCTGGATCCGTCTTGTCATGTAGGGGAGCTCGTCGGCTCCCAGCCCATTGAGCTCCTCTGCAGCCGCCTGAGCGGCTCGCAGATTCTCGAGCGGGGTGGCGTAGACGGGGCGATCTGCGCCCAGCATGCTGGCAACGGCCGCGCCGCGCTTCTGGACGAAGCCGGCTCGGCTCGGGCTGCTAGGCGGCGGCGTACCGAAGGCGGCGCGGTCGACTTCGCGCTGGTGGGCCTCGATGAGGCATCTCATGGAGGCTATCTTCTGGCCCTCCGCGATGAGGGCGAGGCGGCGTGCCTCCAGGGTCTCGGCGTCGGCATCGGCCGGGATGGGGACGGAGAGGTCGTGCATTGCCGCTTGCAGGGCATCGTGGGCGTTCTCGCCCGAGTTGGCGACGTGGCTGATGACCAGCACTTCGGTGACAGCGCTGCTGCCACTGTCAGCTCGAGGGAGGGGGTCGTCGAAGACCACCACGTCGGAGGTGTAGGCGTCAAGCGATGCTGTGTCGGAGTCGATGAGCATCGGGTCGGTGGAACCGACCGACTCCATGTCTGCAGCAGGCTCGCTGGAGACGTGGAGCTGGTCGAGGAGGCTGACGAGGCGGCTCTCGGGGTAGTCGGTGCCTGCGTCGGACGCAGGCTCGTCGGAGATGCGAGTCTCGCCGAGCAGATCGGCGAGGCGGCTCGCTGCGCAGGCGTCGTCGACGCCTTGCAGCGCGTCGAGGCAAACGCCATCGGGCGCAGCAGGCTGGCTCCGCTCGCGGGGGAGGAAGAGGGTTCCCGTCCAGAACAGGTCTCCGGACAACGGTGCACCTGGCCCCACGGTGGGCGCCAAATGTCGGGTGGTTGGTGCGACATATGCCAACGGATGGCTTATCTGAGTGGGAGCCAATAGAACGTCGCCGGTGCCTGGAAACGGGATGAGGCGAAGACATGCACGCCGGCGGATCTTACCCAGGTTCGGGGCTCTCCGAGGAGATAACACCCCTAGTCCTGCTCTGCGGGGTCTCCGCATGATCACTAGATCAGGAAAGGTAGCTACAATCGCTCCTAGAGCTGTTTTGGGGTTCAAGGGAGAAGAAGAACAGGGCTAGCTCTATCTTCTCTCTATCTATGGTGTGTGTGTGTGTGTGTTGTGTTTAGAAGCCAACTATGCTCAGAGGCCAACCCTTTGCATGGGTGCTCCGGGGGGTTTATATAGGCCTACCCCCCGGGGGTACAATGGTAATCCGACTGGGCTCTGGTCCCAGCCGTCAGTGTCTACGCTTGCCGGCTTCTCCGCCGGCAATTGGGCCCCGCCGGCTGGTGGGTCCCGCCGGCTGCCGGCTTCTTGGTCGACAGGCCGGCCCCACCGCTTAGGGTCTTGTCGGCGGCTGCTTACTGTAGCCTCGCCTCTGATGACGAGGGCTTTGTCGAGGTAAGCGTGGCTACAGTGGGCCGCCTTGGGGGCTCTCACTGTAGCCTTACCTCGTCTTGTCTCCTTAATGGGGCTCCTACTTCGAGGAAGGGAGTAGCCGGCTTCTGGAGGCCGGCTACGCTCTTGGCCGACTGGGAAAGGCCGGGCCGCCTTCATGCCTCTCTCTGGCTGAAGGGGCCCGCCGCCCGTGGGCCGTACGGGAGTCGGTCGTGGGTGACGTCGAGGCTAGCATGGCTACAGTGCCGAGCCGCACGGGAGACGGCCGTCCCGTACGGCCTCCTGTAGCCATGCCCGCCTCGGGCTTCGAGGGTAGTGGGCCGCACTGTGGCCACACCCCGTCGTTCGCCGTTATGTGGAACAGCTTTGGTGGTTATGGTCTTGGCCAGCTCCTAGGAGTCGGCGTCCTTCTTGGCCGGCTTCTTGGAGTCGGCCACCCCGTAGCCGTCCTGGGGAGGGGTTGTTTGAGGCTGGGTCGCCTCCCGGGAGTCGGCTTCAGAGGTAGCCGGCCAGGGAAGGCGGCCCAAATGCTTGGAGTGCTTGAAGGCCCAAAGGCCTGATAAATTTTCTGAAGAACCAGGGGTAGTCGGCTAGGCTACCCGTGGCCATTATCTCCGACACCACTCATCCGTTGAACTGTTGAACATGCGTAGGAAGCGAGCAAGCCATGCTTTCACCGTCTCGGATCCACGTGTGTAGATGATGATGAACTGATCGCCGGTGATGGCTCTAGCCTGGTACTCAGCGGCGACCATGGAGATTTGGGAGGCCATGGATTTTGGAGGAGGGTTAGGAGAAGTTGAACTGTTGTACCCCGCAAAAAAACTGGGAGCGAACTAATGTGAAAGGACGGGACGACTGGGAGCGAACTGTTGTAAGGTAGAAGACGGGGACGAGTAGGGCATGCGAACGGCGTGGGGTTGCTGGCATGCCCGGTGGATAAACGGCTGCAAGCCCCCAAAGAGTTCTCGAGAACTATGCGGGACCCACTAGATGTCATGTCTACTAGACCCATATCGTAGGCCTGACGGTATAGCTTCTGCCTGTTCGCACGCCATGCCGGGGCGTGGATGTGACTTCACTTAATTCCGTCAAACGTCGCGCCTCCCACGACCTTCGCCTCCCTCGCGCGGTCGCGCCCTTTGAGACTTCGACCGGCTATAAATGAGCAATTTTTTTTGCCTTTTTTTTAGACAAGCAATTTTTTTTGCCTACTCCGCATGCATGATACTCCCTCTGGTCCTTTTTACTCCCGTCAACCGTTTGCAAAGTGTTTGACCAAATTTATACTTTTTTTAACACCACCTTATATTAATTAACCAGCCACACCAGTACACTCATTCGATACAATATTCACCACACAGGGCGGTACGTTATTTACAAGAATACCATCTAATCTATTGTCAAAGCTATACTTAGCGATTAAGTGTGCCACCTTATTGGCCGAACGGCTAATCTTTGACAATTGAAGATTGTTGATCAACTTTGAGATGCTCAACGCTTTCATCTTCAGGTCACGCATAGCGGACCTGTCATAGTCCCCCGATGCAAGAGACGCTACCACAAAAGCGCAATCAGTCTCTAAAATTATAGGATTATGAAGAGAAATACCTATGTAGAAGCCGGCAATACAAGCCCTAAGCTCCGCTTCCTCCACGCTTTGACAGGCATCAATGAAATCCCACGACCAAATTTATACTAAAAATATCAATATCTACAATACTGATTATAATGAGTATAAGAGAGAGATGATTATAGTAACATAGGTAGATACCGTAACATAATAAATGTGATGCTACTATGTGTCATGCATGGCAATAAATGAGACCACCTATGATACTAATCTATGATACTATGCACTATAGAGGTAGTAACATAGACTAGTAACATATGCATGTTACTAGTCTAAGTTACTCCCCACTATGACCAGCCTTAGAGTACCACTACCTCCCTTCTAGTTTAAAGGGCTCGATTCAAAAATTTCACCTACTCTTAGCAAGATAGTAGAGGCGGTGGAATAGTTTTTGAAGTCTGCAAAAGTACTCAACTAGTGCTGTCGTTCTTCACAAAAAAATGTGTTTACCAATGCATGCATGAACACTAGTTACTCTAACCCCCCTCTCTTCTTTAATTCTTTGCCACATCAGCATGTTTGCTATTCCCGTGTGCATGATACCAGCTAAGATACCACCATTATGGCCAGCCTTAATCATCGCATGCAATAATTTAGTGCACCTTGAAATATGAACATGTGTGGGGCGTGTATGTTTTTAATGACTTGAGACTATACCTAGCCCGGCATGCAAGATGACTTATTATGCACCGTTCCCCATACCTGCAGGAAGCCCGTTCGTCTCCAAATCTTTTCCTCTCCATGTGTGGAAACAATATGCCTGCCAAACTCTCCTTCTCCCTCCGGCGGTCCCACCACTCCACCCCGTGTGAAAAAATCTGCATGCATGACTCTCCTCCCCCCACGCTCGTCCAATCCGTTGTGACCAGCAATATTTCCACCCCTTCGCTCCCCCGTAATTTACTCCAACAAATATGCCCACGTAACTGTTACTTAACTGCAGGTGCATTGGGTCGCTGACATATGGGCCCAACAGGGATCTGGCCCACATGTTAGTGACGCAACTGGACCTGCAGTTAAGTCAGTGTAGCTCAGTCCATATCTTACGTAGGTGTGCCATTGCTCGCTATAAATATTGCGCCTCTCACGACATCGCTATCTCCTCCCCCTCACGTTCACGTTCATCGCTATCTCCTTCCCCTCCCTCTCACGTCGACCACCATGGCATCGCCCCTCCCAAGCCCTAGGAGCCCCTCGCTGCACTGCGCGGACGGGCACGTGTCGCCGTTCCGTTCCTCGCCGCCACTAGTCGAGCAGGATGCGTCGGTGTTCCGCTCCTCGCCGCTACGCGACGCGTCGCCATTCCGTTCCTCGCCGCCACTAGTCGAGGAGGACGCGTCGGCGTTCCGCTCCTCGCAGCGACGCGACGCGTCGCCGTTCCGTTCCTCGCCGCCACTAGTCGAGGAGGACGCGTCGGCGTTCCGCTCCTCGCCGCGACGCGTCGAGGTGGACGCGTCGGCGTTCCCAGTCTCGCCAGCACGCGTGCCGGAGGACGCGTCGGCTCCCCGCTACGAGGAGAACGCCACGCTGCCCGCCGAGCCCCCCAGCCTTGAGGAGCTTTGGAAAGAAATGGATGTCGCCTTGTGGGAGGCTTTGCCTCCAGCAGAGCGCGCCAAAATAGAGGCGGAGAAGAAGGCCGAGGAAGAGAAGCGCACCATGGAACAAGCTGCCTGGGAGGTCTATGTCGTGTCCGAGAGAGTCAGGCAATTGGCTCTTTGGCAGAAGGCTCGTGCGAGGGCCGTGAGGGTGGCGGAGGATGCCCGTGCCGACGCCCTAAGTGCAGTCGGGCCCAAGCGCCTCATCTACGCTTGGCGGTACGTGGACCGTGTTGGAAATATTAGCACTTTTTCGACTAATCTAATCCACGAGTAAACAGTAATCATGGCAAATATGGTATGCATCTCGTACCGATATCTAAGCATGTGAGCACGTACAGTACATAGAACCGAAACATCTAGGAACAACATATATACGGCTAGCGCATGAACGAGCAAATAAGGGATGAACGAGTCATACCCTCCGGTTGGCCAGGCCAACGCGGCGGCGGCGGCGGCAGCCTCGGCATCGGCCGAGGCCTTCTTCTTTGCGGCGGCGTCGTCAGCCATGGGGTCGATGCAGGGGAAGTAGTGGAAGCAGAGGCGGACGGAGACGGGGACGGATTGGGAGCAGTCGCGTCGAGACGCTCCCCAAAAACCTTTTTGCCATTCTCCCGGGCAGGATCTCAAACGACAGGGTTCCGCAGGCACCTGCTCTCCCGACCAACCGTTCACGCGGTCGTCGGGATGGGATCGCCGGAAGCAGCACAAGGAGAGGAACAGTAGATGACGGCTAGGGTTGTACGAGAGGGAGTGAGTGAACTGATTTAGGGTTCACTCCACTGGCCAGAGCCTTCTTATATAGGTCGTCAGGTAGATGGGCCTGTGCCAGGCCCACGACCGAGTCCGCGAACAGCCCACAGTCCAACGTCTCGGACAGTGGCGCTTCCGTACACGACTCGTTAATTTATTAACAATTAATTAACCATTCCTGAGCGGCAAAAATAAGCTTCGGCTTGGCTCATTCCCGCAACCCGCGGCGCGCGCGCGTCGTGACGAGGCGAGGCGGGCGGCGGAGGAGGAGGAGCGCGCGTGTACATCTCCTATTCCCAAGCTCCCAATAGCAAGTGGTAGAGCAGCCCTTATAAAGAGGTCTCACTCTGCTTACTGTAGCAGTATGGGACTAAACTTCCCACACTTCCCACCACTTGCCGTACACATGCATGGGCCTTAGAGATTAACTAGGAATTATTGTCTTATATGGGCCTAAGCCCATCCATAATCCATCAATCCCCCACCAGATCTCGAGGCACATAAGTTTGTCAACTGTTCCAAACAATGTTTGATATACCAGAATTTTCAGTGGAGACTGTTAAGTTGAACTTCCACCTAGAGCAATAGGATTAGACTTCTTCACAACTGAACAATGGACTATGCCTTGAATTGTCAGTCTGGCGTGCAGAAGTTTCGCCTATTGTCAGCTGATACGTGGTTGCCGAAGGCTAAACCCCATGGGTGGAGCTTATTAGTCATACTCCATACCTTCTCATGAGCTTCCTAGAGATCACCCAATCTCATAGACTGTGACCAGCAGTCGGGCTCACATAGGTGTGTTCCTCCAAAGAATGCTCTGTAGGTTAGCATCTTGCTTACATAAGCTTTGGAACACATTAAGACAAAAGTCAGCCTGCCTTACAGAGTTATTATTGCATCTCCAACGGAGTGGGATAATTAAGGATACTCTCCTCAGTTGACCGCTGGATTGTTTTTCCAGGTCCTAATTCACGGGATCTCCGATCACATAGGTTGGGTTACCCCCATGGCAACTTATGTGGGTCTCATACCCATCTCCCTCGATGCATTTTCTATCACAATCCGTGATAGCCCTTTCGTAAAAGGGTTTGCCAGATTCTTAGCCGTCTGGATATAATCCAACGCTATTACTCCAGAGTTTCTTGATTTTCTGACAGATTTTAATCTTCTTCTTATGTGCTTTGTGGATTTCAAGTTGTCTTTTGAACTCTTAGCCTTGACAATCACCGTTTGATTGTCACAGTTCATAAGGACAGCCAGGACTGGTTTATCAACCACCGGCAAATCCATCAAAAGCTCTCGAAGCCATTCTGCTTCGACGCATGATGTGTCTAATGCTGTGAGTTCTGCTTCCATAGTCGATCTGGTTAAGATCGTCTGCTTGCAAGACTTCCAGGAAACAGCACCACCACCAAGTGTGAAGACATATCCACTTGTGGCTTTCATCTCATTAGCATCAGATATCCCGTTAGAATCACTATACCCCTCAAGTACCATCGGGTACCCAGAATAGTGAATCCCATAGTTCACAGTACCTTGCAAATAGCGCATCACTCACTCAACAGCATGCCAGTGCACATCTCCCAGATTGGAAACAAACCGGCTCAGTTTGCACACAGCAAATGAGATGTCAGGGCGAGTAGCACAAGCTAGGTACATGAGTGAACCAACCACTTGAGAATATCTCAATTGATCTACAGCCGTGCCTTCAAATTTTCGAATCCGCACGCTAGGATCATATGGTGTTGTAGAAGGTTTGCAGTCCGAATATCCAAAACGGCTCAAAATCTTCTCAGCATAGTGGGATTGCAAAAGTGTAATTCCACCCTCAGTATTTCTCAGTAGCTTGATGTTCAATATAACATCAGCCACACCCAGGTCTTTCATCTCAAAATTATGAGATAGAAAAGCCTTGACCTCCTCAATGACCTTGAGGTGGGTCCCAAATATCAGTATGTCATCGACATACAGACACAGTATAACTCCTTCGCCCCCACCATAGTGATAGTATACACATTTGTCAGCTTCATTAACAACAAAGCCAGCAGATGTCAAAGTTGTATTGAACTTCTCATGCCATTACTTAGGCGCTTGTTTCAGGCCATACAAAGATTTCACTAGCTTACACACCTTTCTTTCCTGACCATTTACAACAAAGCCATCCGGCTGTTGCATGTAAATTTCCTCGTCTAGCTCTCCATTAAGGAAAGCCGTCTTAACGTCCATCTGATGAACGAGAAGACCATGCGAGGCAGCCAAAGCGAGTAACACTCGAATGGTTGTCAGCCTAGCCACAGGTGAGTAAGTGTCGAAGAAATCCTCTTCTTCCTTTTGGGTATAACCCTTGGCCACAAGCCTAGCCTTGTACTTCTCAATAGTACCATCGGGCCTTAGCTTCCTCTTGAACACCCACTTACATCCCAATGGTTGGCAACCATAAGGACGATCAGTGATCTCCCATGTTGTTGGGGAACGTAGCAATAATTCAAAATTTTCCTACGTGTCACCAAGATCAATCCAGGAGATGCTAGCAACGAGAGAGAGGGAGTGCATCTTCATACCCTTGAAGATCGCTAAGCGGAAGCGTTACAAGAACGCGGTTGATGGAGTCGTACTCGCGGCGATTCAAATCACAGAACATCCGATCTAGCGCCGAACGGACGGCGCCTCCGCGTTCAACACACGTACAGCCCGGGGACGTCTCCTCCTTCTTGATCCAGCAAGGGGAGAGGAGAAGTTGAGGGAGAACTCCAGCAGCATGACGGCGTGGTGGCAATGGAGCACGTGGTTCTCCGGCAGAGCTTCGCTAAGCACTACGGAGGAGCAGGAGGAGTTGGAGGAGGAGAGGGCTGCGCCAGGCAAGGGGTGCGGCTGCCCTCTCTCTCCCTCACTATATATAGGGGAAGGGGTGGAGGAGGCACCCTAGGGTTCCCTAGGAGAGGGCGGCGGCCACAGGGGAAACCCTAGACGGGTTTGGGCGCCCCCACCCCTGGGAAACTTGCCCCCCAAGCCGGGAGGGGTGGCTGCCCTAGGGGAGGTGCCCCCACCTCTCCATGTTACGTGAGAGGGGTTGGGGGGCGCACAGCCCCTTAGTGGGCTGGTGTGCCCCCTCCCCTTGGCCCATAAGGCCCCCCAACGCTTGCCGGGGCCTCCGAAACACCTTTCGGTCACGCTGGTCGTCACCCGGTACTCCCAGAACAATTCCGGACTCCAATACCCTTCGTCCAATATATCGATCTTCACCTCCGGACCACTCCGGAGTTCCTCGTCACGTCCGGGATCTCATCTGGGACTCCGAACAACCTTCGGTAACCACATACTATTTCCCATAACAACTCTAGCGTCACCGAACCTTAAGTGTGTAGACCTTACGGGTTCGGGAACCATGCAGACATGACCGAGACACCTCTCCGGCCAATAACCAATAGCAGGATCTGGATACCCATATTGGCTCCCACATGTTCCACGATGATCTCATCGGATGAACCACGATGTCGGGGATTCAATCAATCCCGTATACAATTCCCTTTGTCCATCGGTATGTTACTTGCCCGAGATTCGATCGCCGGTATCCCTATACCTTGTTCAATCTCGTTACCGGCAAGTCTCTTTACTCTTTCCGTAACGCATGATCCCGTGGCTAACTCCTTAGTCACATTGAGCTCATTATGATGATGCATTACCGAGTGGGCCTAGAGATACCTCTCCGTCATACGGAGTGACAAATCCCAGTCTCGATTCGTGCCAACCCAACAGACACTTTCGGAGATACCTGTAATGCACCTTTATAGCCACCCAATTACGTTGTGATGTTTGGTACACCCAAAGCATTCCTACGGTATCCAGGAGTTGCACAATCTCATGGTCTAAGGAAATGATACTTGACATTAGAAAAGCTCTTAGCAAACGAACTACACGATCTTGTGCTATGCTTAGGATTGGGTCTTGTCCATCACATCATTCTCCTAATTATGTGATCTCGTTATCAATGACATCCAATGTCCATGGTCAGGAAACCATAACCATCTATTAATCAACGAGCTAGTCAACTAGAGGCTTACTAGGGACATGTTGTGGTCTATGTATTCACACATGTATTACGGTTTCCAGTTAATACAATTATAGCATGAACAATAGACAATTATCATGAACAAGGAAATACAATAATAACCATTTTATTATTGCCTCTAGGGCATATTTCCAACAGTCTCCCACTTGCACTAGAGTCAATAATCTAGTTCACATCACCATGTGATTAACACTCAAAGTTCACATCGCCATGTGACTAATACCCAAGAGTTTACTAGAGTCAATAATCTAGTTCACATCACCAAGTGATTAACACTCAATGAGTTCTAGGGTTTGATCATGTTATGCTTACGAGAGAGGTTTCAGTCAACGGGTCTGCAACATTCAGATCCGTGTGTGCTTTGCAAATCTCTACGTCATCTTGTAGATGCAGCTACCACGCGCTACTTGGAGCTATTCCAAATAACTGCTCTACTATACGAATCAGGTTTACTACTCAGAGTCATCCGGATTAGTGTCAAAGTTTGCATCGACGTAACCCTTTACGACGAACTCCTTTTCCACCTCCATAATCGAGAAAATTCCTTAGTCCACTAGATACTAAGGATAAGTTCGACCGCTGTCATGTGATCCATTCCTGGATCACTATTGTACCCCTTGACTAACTCATGGCAACACACTTCAAGTGTGGTACACAGCATAGCATACTGTAGAGCCTACGTCTAAAGCATAGGGGGCGACCTTCGTCCTTTCTCTCTCTTCTGCCGTGATCATGTCTTCAGTCTTACTCGATACTCACACCTTGCAACACAGCCAAGAACTCCTTCTTTGCTGATCTATTTTGAACTCCTTCAAAATATTGTCACGGTATGTATTCATTTGAAAGTACTATTAAGTGTTTTTTGATCTATCCTTATAGATCTTGATGCTCAATGTTCAAGTAGCTTAATCCAGGTTTTCCATTGAAAAACACTTCTCAAATAACCCGGTATGCTTTCCAGAAATTCTACATCATTTCTGATCAACAATATGTTAACAACATATACTCATCAAAAATTCTATAGTGCTCCCACTCACTTCTTTGGAAATACAAGTTTCTCATAAACTTTGTATAAACCCAAAATCTTTGATCATCTCATCAAAGCGTACATTCCAACTCCGAGATGCTTACTCCAGTCCTTGGAAGGATTGCTGGAGCTTTGCATACTTGTTAGCATCTTTTAGGATTGACAAAACCTTCTGGTTGTATCACATACAACCTTTCCTCAAGAAAATCGTCGAGGAAACAATGTTTTGACATCCTATCTGCAAGATTTCATAAATAATGCAGTAACTGCTAATATAATTCCAACAGACTCTTAGCATCGCTACGAGTGAGAAAGTCTCATCGTAGTCAACTCCTTGAACTTGTCGGAAAACATCTTAATGACAAGTCGAGCTTTCTTAATGGTGACACTTACCATCATTGTCCGTCTTCCTTTTAAAATCCATCTGCACCCAACAGCCTTACGACCATCAAGTAGTTCTTCAAAAGTCTATACTTTGGTTTTATACATGGAACCTCTCTCGGATTTTATGGCCTCGAGCCATTCGTCGGAATCCGGGCCCACCATCGTTTCTCCATAGCTCGTCGGTTCATTGTTGTCTCGCAACATGACTTCCAAGACAGGATTACGTACCACTCTAAAGTAGTACGCATCCTTGTCGACTTATGAGGTTTGGTAGTGACTTGATCCGAAGTTTCATGATCACTATCATAAGCTTCCACTTCAGTTGGTGTAGGTGCCACAGGAACAACTTCCTGTGCCCTGCTACACACTAGTTGAAGTGACGGTTCAATAACCTCATCAAGTCTCCACCATCCTCCCACTCAATTCTTTCGAGAGAAACTTTTCCTCGAGAAAGGACCCATTTCTAGAAACAATCACTTTTGCTTCCAGATCTAAAATAGGAGGTATACCCAACTGTTTTGGGTATTCTATGAAGATGCATTTATCCGCTTTGGGTTCGAGCTTATCAGCCTGAAACTTTTTCACATAAGCGTCGCAGCCCCAAACTTTTAAGAAACGACAGCTTAGGTTTCTCTAAACCATATTTCATACGGTGTCATCTCAACGGAATTGTGTGGTTCCCTATTTAAAGTGAATGCGGTTGTCTCCAATGCCTAACCCATAAACGACTGTAATTTGATAAGAGACATCATGGTATGCACCATATCCAATAGGGTACAGTTATGATGTTCGGACACACCATCACACTATGGTGTTCCAGGCGGTATTAGTTGTGAAACAATTTCCACAATGTCTTAATTGTGTGCCAAACTCGTAACTCAGATATTCATCTCTATGATCATATCACAGACATTTTGTCCTCTTGTCACGACGATCTTCAACTTCACTCTGAAATTACTTGAACCTTTCAATAATTCAGACTTTTGTTTCATCAAGTAAATATACTCAGCATCTACTCAAATCATCTGTGAAGTAAGAACATAACGATATCCACTGCATGCCTCAGCACTCATTGGACTACACACATCAAAATGTATTACTTCCAACAAGTTGCTTTCTTGTTCCATCTTACTGAAAATGAGGCCTTTCAGTCATCTTGCCCATGTGGTATGATTTGCATGTCTCAAGTGATTCAAAATCAAGTGAGTCCAAACGATCCATCTGTATGGACTTTCTTCATGCATATATACTAATAGACATGGTTCGCATGTCTCAATCTTTTCAAAAACGAGTGAGTCCAAAGATCCATCAACATGGAGCTTCTTCATGCGTTTTATACCAATATGACTCAAGTGGTAGTGCCACAAGTATGTGGTACTATCTTATATCTTTTGGCATGAACATGTGTATCACTACGATCGAGATTCAGCAAACCATTCATTTTAAGTGCAAGACCATTGAAGGTATTATTCAAATAGATAGAGTAACCATTATTCTCCTTAAATGAATAACCGTATTGCGATAAACATAATCCAATCATGTCTATGCTCAACGCAAACACCAAATAACAATTATTTAGGTTTAACACCAATCTCGATGGTAGAGGGAGCATGCGATGCTTGATCACATCAACCTTGGAAACACTTCCAACACATATCGTCATCTCACCTTTAGCTAGTCTCCGTTTATTCCGTAGCCTTTTATTTCGAGTTACCAACACTTAGCAACCGAACCAGTATCTAATACCCTGGTGCTACTAGGAGTACTAGTAAAGTACAGATTGATATAATGTATATCCAATATACTTCTGTCGACCTTGCCTGCCTTCTCATCTACCAAGTATCTAGGGTAGTTATGCTTCAGTGACCGTTCCCCTCATTACAGAAGCACTTAGTCTCGGGTTTGGGTTCAACCTTGGGTTTCTTCACTAGAGCAGCAACTGATTTGCCGTTTCATGAAGTATCCCTTCTTTCCCTTGCCCTTCTTGAAACTACTGGTTTTACTAACCATCAACAATTGATGCTCCTACTTGATTTCAACTTTCGCGGTGTCAAAACATCGCGAGTTGCTCAAGGATCATCATGTCTATCCCTGATATGTTATAGTTCATCACGAAGCTCTAGTAGCTTGGTGGCAGTGACTATGGAGAACCATCACTATCTCATCTGGAAGATTAACTCCCACTCGGTTCAAGCGATTGTAGTACTCAGACAATCTAAGCACATGCTCAACGATTGAGCTATTCTCCCTTAGTTTGCAGGCTTAACAAACTTGTCAGAGGTCTCATACCTCTTGACGTGGGCACTAGTTTGAAATCCCAATTTCAGTATTTGGAACATCTCATATGTTTTGCGACATTTCAAAAACGTCTTTGGCGCCTCAATTCTAAACCGTTAGCATTACGCACTGAACTATCACGTAGTCATCAAAATGTGTATGTCAGATGTTCGCAACATCCACAGACGACGCTCGAGGTTCGGCACACCGAGCGGTGCATCAAGGACATAAGCCTTCTGCGCAGCAATGAGGATAATCCTGAGTTTACGGACCCAGTCCGCATAATTTCTACTATCAACTTTCAACTAAATTTTCTCTAGGAACATATCTTAAACAGTAGAACCAAAGCGTAAGCTATGACATAATTTGCAAAGACCTTTTGACTATGTTCATGATAATTAAGTTCATCTGATTATTTAATGAACTCCCACTTAGATAGACATCCCTCTAGTCATCTAAGTGATACATGATCCGAGTCAACTAGGCCGTGTCCGATCATCACGTGAGACGGACTAGTCATCATCGGTGAACATCTTCATGTTGATCGTATCTACTATACGACTCATGTTCGACCTTTCGGTCTCTTGTGTTCCGAGGCCATGTCTGTACATGCTAGGCTCGTCAAGTCAACCTAAGTGTTTCGCATGTGTAAATCTGGCTTACACCCGTTGTAGGCGAACGTTAGAATCTATCACACCCGATCATCACGTGGTGCTTCGAAACAACGAACCTTCGCAACGGTGCACAGTTAGGGGGAACACATCTCTTGAAATTTTAGTGAGGGATCATCTTATTTATGCTACCGTCGTTCTAAGCAAATAAGATGTAAACATGACAAACATCACATGCAAATCATAAAGTGACATGATATGGCCAATATCATCTTGCGCCTTTTGATCTCCATCTTTGAGGCGCGGCATGATCACCTTCGTCACCGGCATGACACCATGATCTCCATCATCGTGTCTTCATGAAGTTGTCTCGCCAACTATTACTTCTACTACTATGGCTAACGGTTAGCAATAAAGTAAAGTAACTACATGGCGTTTTTCATTGACACGCAGGTCATACAATAAATTAAGACAACTCCTATGGCTCCTGCCGGTTGTCATACTCATCGACATGCAAGTCGTGATTCCTATTACAAGAACATGATCAATCTCATACATCCCATATATATAATTCATCACATCCTTTTGGCCATATCACATCACATAGAATACCCTGCAAAAACAAGTTAGACGTCCTCTAATTGTTGTTGCATGTTTTATGTGGCTGCTATGGGTTTCTAGCAAGAACGTTTCTTACCTACGCAAAAGCCACAACGATGATATGCCAATTGCTATTTACCCTTCATAAGGACCCTCTTCATCGAATCCGACCCGACTAGAGTGGGAGAGACAGACACCCGCTAGCCACCTTATGCATCAAGTGCATGCCAGTCGGTGGAACCTGTCTCACGTAAGTGTACGTGTAAGGTCGGTCCGGGCCGCTTCATCCCACAATGCCGCCGAATCAAAATAAGACTAGTAACGGTAAGCAAATTGAACAAATCATCGCCCACAACTACTTTGTGTTCTACTCGTGCATAGAATCTACGCATAGACCTAGCTCTGATACCACTGTTGGGGAACGTAGCAATAATTCAAAATTTTCCTACGTGTCACCAAGATCAATCTAGGAGATGCTAGCAACGAGAGAGAGGGAGTGCATCTTCATACCCTTGAAGATCGCTAAGCGGAAGCGTTACAAGAACACGGTTGATGGAGTCGTACTCGCGGCGATTCAAATCGCAGAAGATCTGATCTAGCGCCGACCGGACGGCACCTCCGCGTTCAACACACGTACCGCCCGGGGATGTCTCCTCCTTGTTGATCCAGCAAGGGGAGAGGAGAAGTTGAGGGAGAAATCCAGCAGCACGACGGCGTGGTGGCAATGGAGCACGTGGTTCTCCGGCAGAGCTTCGCTAAGCACTACGGAGGAGCAGGAGGAGTTGGAAGAGGAGAGGGCTGCGCCAGGCAAGGGGTGCAGCTGCCCTCTCTCTCCCTCACTATATATAGGGGGAAGGGGGTGGAGGAGGCGCCCTAGGGTTCCCTAGGGGAGGGCGGGGGCCACAGGGGAAACCCTAGATGGGTTTGGGCGCCCCCACCCCTGGGAAACTTGCCCCCCAAGCCGGGAGGGGTGGCTGCCCTAGGGGAGGCGCCCCCACCTCTCCATGTTACATGAGAGGGGTTGGGAGGGGCGCACAGCCCCTTAGTGGGCTGGTGTGCCCCCTCCCCTTGGCCCATAAGGCCCCCCAACGCTTGCCGGGGTCTCCGAAACACCTTTCGGTCACGCTGGTCGTCACCCGGTACTCCCAGAACAATTCCGGACTCCAATACCCTTCGTCCAATATATCGATCTTCACCTCCGGACCACTCCGGAGTTCCTCGTCAAGTCCGTGATCTCATCCGGGACTCCGAACAACCTTCGGTAACCACATACTATTTCCCATAACAACTCTAGCGTCACTGAACCTTAAGTTTGTAGACCTTACGGGTTCGGGAACCATGCAGACATGACCGAGACACCTCTCCGGCCAATAACCAATAGCGGGATCTGGATACCCATATTGGCTCCCACATGTTCCACGATGATCTCATCGGATGAACCACGATGTCGGGGATTCAATCAATCCCGTATACAATTCCCTTTGTCCATCGGTATGTTACTTGCCCGAGATTCGATCGTCGGTATCCGTATACCTTGTTCAATCTCGTTACCGGCAAGTCTCTTTACTCGTTCCGTAACGCATGATCCCGTGGCTAACTCCTTAGTCACATTGAGCTCATTATGATGATGCATTATCGAGTGGGCCCAGAGATACCTCTCCGTCATACGGAGTGACAAATCCCAGTCTCGATTCGTGCCAACCCAACAGACACTTTCTGAGATACCTGTAATGCACCTTAATAGCCACCCAATTACGTTGTGACGTTTGGTACACCCTAAGCATTCCTACGGTATCCGGGAGTTGCACAATCTCATGGTCTAAGGAAACGATACTTGACATTAGAAAAGCTCTTAGGAAACGAACTACACGATCTTGTGCTATGCTTAGGATTGGGTCTTGTCCATCACATCATTCTCCTAATGATGTGATCTCGTTATCAATGACATCCAATGTCCATGGTCAGGAAACCATAACCATCTATTGATCAACGAGCTAGTCAACTAGAGGCTTACTAGGGACATGTTGTGGTCTATGTATTCACACATGTATTACGGTTTCAAGTTAATACAATTATAGCATGAACAATAGACAATTATCATGAACAAGGAAATACAATAATAACCATTTTATTATTGCCTCTAGGGCATATTTCCAACACTTGTCCCGTTAGCCATGATGGAATCCATCTCGCTACGGACAGCATCCTTCCAGTAGTCAGCATCCGGAGATGCATAAGCTTCTGAAATGGAACTGGGACTGTCATCATCCACGAGGTACACGAGGAACTCATCACCAAAAGACTTTGCAGTCCTTTGTCTCTTGCTCCTAACGGGAGCTTCCTCGTCATCCTTTGATGAACTTTCATCAATTTTGTGTTCATAATATTCCATCGGAATGGCAGGTTCAGGAGTCTCATCAAATTCCAGTCTAGAAGTGCTTTGCATGTTTCTCATGGGGAACATATCCTCAAAGAATGTAGCATCCTTAGACTCTATAATTGTACCAACCTTCTGGTCGGGTACCTCAGATTTCACCACTAGAAATCTATAGGCAACGCTATTCTTAGCGTAGCCCAAATTAACGCAGTCCACGGTCTTTGGTCCAAGCTTACGCTTTTTGGGGATCGACACATTGACTTTCGCCAAACAGCCCCAAGTGCGCAAGTAAGAGAGTGTAGTTCTTTTCTTTTCCCATTGCTCATAGGGAGTAGTCTCATTATCCTTCGCGGGAACTTTATTCAGGACATGACATGATGTCAATACAGCCTCCCCCCACCATGCCTTGGATAAACCCGATGTATCTAACATGGCGTTAGCCAAATCTGTTAGAGTACGGTTTTTCCGTTCGGCAACCCCGTTTGACTGGGGTGAATAGGGAGGCGTCCTCTCATGAATAATACCATGTTCCGCACAGAATAGATCAAACTCACTAGAAAAGTACTCTCCACCACGATCAGACCGGACTCATTTTATTTTCTTCTCAAGTTGGTTCTCAACTTCAGCCTTATAGATTTTAAAGTAGTGTAGAGCCTCATCCTTTGTATTTAACAAATACACATAACAGAATCTAGTGGAATCATCAATCAAAGTCATGAATTATTTCTTTCCACCTTTAGTCAACACACCATTCATCTCATAGAGATCTGAATGTATGAGCTCTAGTGGTGCCAGGTGTCTCTCCTTCGCAGGCTTGTGAGGCTTATGAGGTTGCTTTGCTTGCACACACGCATGGCACTTAGAGCCTTTGGCTAAAGTGAAACTTGGGATTAGATTCATCTTAGCTAGCCGCGTCATACAACCGAAATTTATGTGACAAAGACGTGAATGCCAAACCTCACATTCGTTCACATTAGAATGAATTTGGTTCACAACTTTATTACAGAAATCCTCCATGGAAAGGCGGAACAAACCACCACAATCATATCCTTTTCCAACAAATAGTCCATATCGAGATACGACTACTTTGTTAGACTCAAATACTAACTTAAACCCTTCTTTACATAGAAGGGAGCCACTAACGAGATTCTTCTTGATAGCGGGGACATGTTGCACGTTCTTCAGTTGCACGATCTTTCCCGAAGTAAACTTCAGATCTACCGTGCCAACACCATGAACAGAAGCATGCGAGCCATTCCCCATCAGGACGGAACAATCTCGTGTGACCTGGTAAGAAGAAAACAAAGACACATCAGCACACACATGAATATTGGCCCCAGTGTCAACCCACCAATCGGTGGACTGACAAACTGAAAGTATGGTAAACAGATTACCATACCCTGATGCCGCATCATTGTTGCTTAGAGTCACATTGACAGACTTTGTGTCCTGTCCTGGCTTCTTATACTTGTTTGGGCACTTGTTTTCCCAATGTTCATCTGAACCACAAGTGAAGCAGCCATCTCTCTTCTTATCTTTCTTCTTACCCTTCTTCTTGAAGGTGGTATTCTGCTGGACAGAGTTCTTTCCCTTGAACTTGTGGGAGTTCTTCTGCACCACATTGGCGCTAGAAGAACCCTCTGCCCCTTTCACGTGTGATTCCTTTGCTCTCGAGTTCTGCTCAACACTTAGATGACCGATGACATCCTCAACAGAGAATTCACGTCTCAAGTGCTTGAAAGAAGTAGCAAAGTTCCTCCATCCAGGAGGGAGTGTTGCAATAATGCAACCCGCGACAAACTTGTCCGGTAACTCACACTTCAGGAGCTCCAGCTCCTTGGCAATGCATTGTATTTCATGAGCCTGGTCCAATACAGGACGGTTATCAACCATCCTGTAATCATGGAACTGCTCCATGGCATACAACTCACTACTAGCATCGGTTGCGCCGAACTTAGCTTCGAGCGCATCCCACAAATTCTTGGCAACGCGCATATGGAGCTATGCGTTGACTAGCTTGTCTCCGATCACAGTAAGAACGGCTCCAACAAAGATGGTGGTTGCCTCCCTAAACGCATTCTCCTGTTCAGGAGCAATCGTTACCGTGGGAGACACACCACCAACCTAGAACACGTTCATTGCTGTGAGCCACAAGGTAGTCCTCGTCTGCCAACGCTTAAAATGCGTTCCAGTAAACTTTTCCGGTTTCAGAGTAGCGGCGAAGCCATGAGTCGAAAAGTGCCTAAAATAAGGTTTTTGGATTGTTGGAAATATTAGCACTTTTCCGACTAATCTAATCCACGAGTAAACAGTAATCATGGCCAATACGGTATGCATCTCATACCGAAATCTAAGCATGTGAGCACGTACAGTACATAGAACCGAAACATCTATGAACAGCATATATACGGCTAGCACATGAACGAGCAAATAGGGGATGAACGAGTCATACCCTCCGGTTGGCCAGGCCAACGTGGCGGCGGCAGCCTCGGCATCGGCCGAGGCCTTCTTCTTTGTGGCGGCGTCGTCAGCCATGGGGTCGATGCAGGGGAAGTAGTGGAAGCAGAGGCGGACGGAGACGGGGACGGATCGGGAGCAGTCGTGTCGAGATGCTCTCCAAAAACCTTATTGCCGTTCTCCCTAGCAGGATCTCGAACGACAGGGTTCCGGAGGCACCTGCTCTCCCGACCAACCGTGCACGCGGTCGTCGGGACGGGATCGCCGGAAGCAGCACAAGGAGAGGAATAGTAGATGACGGCTAGGGTTGTACGAGAGGGAGTGAGTGAACTGAGTTAGGGTTCACTCCACTGGCCAGAGCCTTCTTATATAGGCCGTCAGGTAGATGGGCCTGGGCCAGGCCCACGACCGAGTCCGCGAACAGCCCACAGTCCAACGTCTCAGACAGTGGCGCTTCCGTACACGACTCATTAATTAATTAACAATTAATTAAGCATTCCTGAGCGGCAAAAATAAGCTTCGGCTCGGCTCATTCCGCAACCCGCGGCGCGCGCGCGCGTCGTGACGAGGCGAGGCGTGGCGAGGCGAGGTGGGCGGCGGAGGAGGAGGAGCGCGCGTGTACAGCTCCTATTCCCAAGCTCCCAATATAAAGAGGTCTCACTCTTCTTACTGTAGCAGTATGGGACTAAACTTCCCACACTTCCCACCACTTGCCGTACACATGCATGGGCCTTAGAGATTAACTAGGGATTATTGTCTTATATGGGCCTAAGCCCATCCATAATCCATCAGACCGGGTGCACGCTTCCAGCGAGGAGGAGTACCTGTTGGCGCCGGATCACCACACCGGTGAGATCGCGCTCGCCCGCCGGCAAGCCGCCAATCAGCACCTCGCGAGTTGCGAGGCTGAGGAAGAGGCGTTGTGTCGGCGCGCTGGGAAACGGCCGCGCACCAGGGCACTCGTGGCGCGCCGCAAGCGCTCCTGCGAGCGCCATGGCTTTTAGGAGGAGTATAATTTTTGTTTCGTAAGGCGGTCTCATTAGTTTTGGGACGCAAATGAGAAATCCCGAATGTTCAGGAATTTTTAGCGTCCTTAATTAAGTATGTGAAAGGGAAAGTTTGGAAACCTTGTGTATTCGTACGCATTTTGCAAGTACGTGCATATAGCACAAACTTTACTATATACTATCGCACTACACGTCTCTCTCGATATATGCTTGCAGACTGTGCTACTCCCTCTGTCCAGGTCAATAAGTCATCTTTGGTTGTGCACCGTGACAAAGAAGGAGGGAACACTTATACACCTAGACGGAGGGAGTACTACTATTACTTATGTACGTGCAAATGCACGTTTTAACATTACGATGCGGTTTTTGAAAAGGTAGAAAAACAGCACTAGTCAAGCTTGTGAAACGATTCAATGCAAAACAAATGCAAAAATGCTCGTTTGATTGTTTACTTTTAGCTTCCTTCTCTGTGGTTATTTCTCTGTCGTACTTTGTACGGAGTATCTCACTGGTTGGAAAGGCATGCAAATTCCCAAACCGCTTCCTACACCATGTATCGAATTTTTTGCCTAACAAGTTGTGCCGTGCAATTGGAATTCCAACTTGAGTACTACTACTAGTAGGAGTACCAGGGGCCAGTTCTTTTAGGCTTCTAGATTAGTAATCCCATAAGAGCAAGTACAATAGAGCTGAGTCAGCGGGCTATAAGAAATAAACTAGTATATTTCTGCTTAGTTGGAGGAAAGAGAAGAGGAAAGAGAAGGTAAGTGGGCTCTTCGTGAGGAGCCAGCTCTAGCACGTGCTCCTAGGCACTTTGTGAGAATGAGAAGTGGGCCACATAATAAAAAAGTAGTACACTCTTTTGATCTATTATTGTACATGTTGGCTATAAGATGGGCTGTAGATGACATGGCACTGGCTTATAGCCAGCAGCTGGCTATACTATTAACCATGCTCTAACTACTACCTCCGTCCTGGTTTATTTGTCCCCATTGTAATCTGTGTCAAATTTTGATCATAAATTTAACTAATGAAATGTTAGTGCATGTCACATGCACTACTCCATCCGTCTAGGTGAGTAAGTCATCTTAGGCTGTGCACCGTGACCAAGGAGGAGGAGAAAATGAGAAACGTTAATGTTTATTTGCCAATTAATAGTATTGCATGCAATGAACTAACCACTGCATGTCGTGTTTGATATCTCAAGTCATTAAAAGCATGCACACTCTTTATCTCTTATTGGTTGATATGTCAAGAAACAAGAAACGAGGTAGAAGTTAATGCACCGCGCCTAAGTGTTTTGGGATTATTTGGTTTTCGTAAGATGACTTACACACCTAGACGGAGGGATTACAATGGTGAGGAATAAACCAGTTAAATCTTTGGTCAAAATTTAGCACAAATTACAATGGTGAGGAATAAACCAGGACGGAGTAGTAGTTTAGAAGCCCAAATAAATGAGTGAGGCGCCTTATTGTTACTCTCCACTGTGACTAGTCTTGTGGGAAAAGCTGGGGAAGCCGCCAAAAGAACTGGCCCTAGGAGTAGTAGCTAGGGATCGAGTGTGCGAGATGAACCGGAGAAAGTAAATGCATAGAGATGAAATGCAAAAAAGACGGAGGGATGTGATGGTTGCTTGTCCGTTTATTTTACCAGGCCACTTATTACTGGGAGTGGTTGGGTTTTGTGATATGACGGCTTTACTGCCGCGCCACGAGCGGGGTGAGAGGTGAGACTCCCGTGCAGCGCCGCCCTCTACACTTGTACTACATCGGTCATGGTTTATTAGTCCCCCATTGAATTTGACTGAAGATTTAACTGACAAAATGTTAGTGCATGTCAACAAAAACTATATCGTTGGATTCGTATTTGAACATAGTTTTGAATGATATAATTTTAGGTGACATGCATCAGCATTTATCGTACTATATATAATGTTAGTTCAATTTTTGGTCGTACTAATCTATAGTAGTAAGGTGCCCGTGCGTTGCACCGAAGAGTGAAATGCATTGATCGAGGAGTTGTTTATTTTGACAAAGGATGTGGGGGTCATCTCATGTGTAACGGGTATCGATAGGTTTCTTCGGATATTATTTCATCTCTAGAGCTCACAAACATCCGGGTGAAATAGATAAAAAGGTATCTTTTGCAAACAAAAGCGTTCAACTGTTCAACCTGCATCCAAAACTTGTGAAGAAATAACACTTATTGTGCTTTGCAAGAAATGATCTTGAAGAATTAGTTTTTGAGTATCGATTGTTATACATGTTGGCTACAAATGACATGGCACTTTCTTATAGTCAACAGTTGGCTATACTATTAAGTAATATTAACCATGCCCTTATACACCTAGACGGAGGGATTAAATCAGGATGACTTGCAAGCGGGCAGAGGAGATGTAAGAAATGGTTCATCGTAAGTCTTTCACCAGTACTGTAGTAAAAATTCATACATGGAAGATTCTAGACTAAACCATAAACGGATACACTTTTATTCATGCGCGATACTCCAATAGAGCAAGATCCTGCATGGAAGTCTCCACATGCTTAGACAGCGGATTACATTGAGTGAAGACTAATGGTCAACATTTAACTTGATAATGCGTACTTCTAGGTGAACCTCCTTGGAGTCCCCGTGCACCGCGTCGGCGGGTAAAGGAGGCCATGGGTTTTCCAAGTCCACATTGGCGGGATAGTCCCAGCTCCCCAGAGTCCAAGTCCGTTCGATGAGGCCGGTGTCGCCGCCCACGTGACCCGGAGGGGTAGTAACACTGACCACGCACCCGTACATCGGCCTCGTGTCAGTGTCAGCGTCAGCGGCGTCGCCCCTGACGCACATTACAGAGACGGGGCGGGGGCCTGCGCGGGCCTCGCCGGTGCCCATGATCAAGAGGAAGACGCTGCCGTCCTCCTCCGAGACTAGCAGGCGGCGGTGATCCTCCAGCGACTCCGGCATGGTGAACGGGTAGCACGTCTCGTACTTGATGTTCTCCGCCAAGGGCCAGCAGTGACCGTGTGATGCACCATGTCCGCCGGCGAGCCACAAAACGGCATCGGGCACTCATAGCAGTGGACGAAGGGCTCCTTGGAAGCATCGACCAGGCCGTCAATGAAACGGGAGTGGCTGTAGGGGACGTTGCGCCAGTTGAATATATGAGCAAGTTACTACAAGATTTAATTCGAATAAGCACAAAATAAATCATGACGGCTATAACAGAGATGAAAATCATGTGGACTAGCATAGTAGTAGGATACAGAGTAGAAACATGAATTCTACCACGATTTCGAACAGGAAGGACAGAAACACAAACGGTGCAACGGGAGCAGCACCGTTGGCGTTGAGGTTGTCGCCCATGTCCAAACACCACGTAGACACGGTCTTTGAGCACGGTTCGTAGTCGTTCCACGCTCGGGCATTGAAGTTTGTAACTATTTTAGATTAGAATATACTACTCCTCCGGTGCTAGTAGTAGAGCAGAGTCCTACTCTACTACTCTACTCAAGCAAGTTAGGGCATAGCACTGTAGGGAGTACCAGTACAGTGATCACTCAAGCAAGTTGTCTGGCATCGACATGACCCTACGCTGCTGGTATGTGTCTTGTAACTCAAGCGGCGTGCTGTAGTCATCATCACCTGTCCACTTCCCGCAGCACATATTCGCTTCTCCATCTTTGTCCGCACATAATCTCGTCCAATCTTCCATCCCCGCTAACAATGGCAGAACCGAGCAGCGTCCGCCGAAAGAGTGGCTGGAATTCGCTCCCCACAGAGGTAATCAAGCTCATTGTTTCGCGTGTGGACAATCGCAGTACCATGCCGCTCGCCGCGTGCTCGTCGGGGCTGTACCGTTTACTCAAAGCCCTCAGGCCGGAGCATTTTAAGCCAGCTCCTTGCTTGCTGATGCCGCCTGATCTTCAGAAACGGTGTGTCACGCAGCATAATGATCATAGGGTGGCGAGCATCAACCCCCTTGACTGCGATCCGATCCCCGTCAGCCTCAACTACATTAACGGTATGTACTGGGTCAGCATGAACACGTCTTGTATGGTGCTCGTCGACGGTCGCGGCAGCTGGATGCTTGTGGAGGTCTACACCTGGCGATTGATCCCCCTTCCTTCGATTGACACTGCACTGCTTTGGCACCGCAGCCCAGAATACTCGGAATCTTATAGTAGCCAACATGATACCAAGTTTGATTTGCTCAAGGTTGTAATCTGCCAAGTGCCCACAAGATCTGCGAATTATAAAGACTTCAGGCTAATTGCGTTCTTCAACCGCGGTCTCGCCTATCTGACAGGTCACTGCGGTAAGTGGATAAATCTGCACGTCCATCGCAGGATCATACATCCTCCATGGTTCTCTAATGCCATTGAACACAAGGGCTTCATTTACGCTGCCGACTCCTTCTATGGCTGGACGTATTGTTGGCCTACTCCAGTCATCGCTACAAACGGCAGTTACAGCAGTATGTTACTTTCCTATGATATCATGATGGCTTGCTTATATTACTGTCAACATTTGCTGAAAAAATATTCATGCTCATAACATGCTGTTCTTAAGATTGACTAAATCAAGAGCCCTTTTTTATTTGACTCCAACTTGATATGATGTTGTAGGCCGCCTGGTGTCCCTGTTGGGGAACGTAGTAATTTCAAAAAAATTCCTACAAACACGCAAGATCATGGTGATGCATAGCAACGAGAGGGGAGAGTGTTGTCCACGTACCCTCGTAGACCGAAAGCGGAAGCGTTAACACAACGCGGTTGATGTAGTCGTACGTCTTCACGATCCGACCGATCAAGTACCGAACGTACGGCACCTCCGAGTTCAGCACACGTTCAGCTCGATGACGTCCCTCGAACTCCGATCCAGCCAAGTGTTGAGGGAGAGTTTCGTCAGCACAACGGCGTGGTGACGATGATGATGTTCTACTGACGCAGGGCTTCGCCTAAGCACCGCTACGATATTATCGAGGTGTAATATGGTGGAGGGGGGCACCACACACGGCTAAGAGATCAATAGATCAATTGTTGTGTCTATGGGGTGCCCCCCTGCCCCCGTATATAAAGGAGCAAGGGGGAGGCCGGCCGGCCCTTGTTGGCGCGCCAGGAGGAGGAGTCCTCCTCCTAGTAGGAGTAGGACTCCCCTCTTTCCTACTCCTACTAGGAGGGGGAAAGGAAGGGGGAGAGGGAGAAGGAAAGGGGGGCGCCGCCCCCCCCTCTCCTAGTCCAATTCGGACCAGAGGGGGAGGGGGCGCACGGCCCCTCCTGGCTGCCCCTCTCTCTCTCCACTAAGGCCCATAAGGCCCATTACTTCTCCCGGGGGTTCCAGTAACCCTCCGGCACTCCGGTTTTCTCCGAAATCACCCGGAACATTTCCGGTGTCCGAATATAGTCGTCCAATATATCAATCTTTATGTCTCGACCATTTCGAGACTCCTCGTCATGTCCGTGATCACATCCGGGACTCTGAACAACCTTCGGTACATCCAAACATATAAACTCATAATATAACTGTCATCGTAACGTTAAGGGTGCGGACCCTACGGGTTCGAGAACTATGTAGACATGACCGAGACACGTCTCCGGTGAATAACCAATAGCGGAACCTGGATGCTCATATTGGCTCCCACATATTCTACGAAGATCTTTATCGGTCAGACCGCATAACAACATACGTTGTTCCCTTTGTCATCGGTATGTTACTTGCCCGAGATTCGATCGTCGGTATCTCAATACCTAGTTCAATCTCGTTATCGGCAAGTCTCTTTACTCGTTCCGTAATACATCATCTTGCAACAAACTCTTTAGTTGCAATGCTTGCAAGGCTTAAGTGATGTGCATTACCGAGAGGACCCAGAGATACCTCTCCGACAATCGGAGTGACAAATCCTAATCTCGAAATACGCCAACCCAACAAGTACCTTCGGAGACACCTGTAGAGCACCTTTATAATCACCCAGTTACGTTGTGACGTTTGGTAGCACACAAAGTGTTCCTCCGGTAAACGGGAGTTGCATAATCTCATAGTCATAGGAACATGTATAAGTCATGAAGAAAGCAATAGCAACATACTAAACGATCAAGTGCTAAGCTAACGGAATGGGTCAAGTCAATCACATCATTCTCCTAATAATGTGATCCCGTTAATCAAATGACAACTCATGTCTATGGCTAGGAAACATAACCATCTTTGATCAACGAGCTAGTCAAGTAGAGGCATAGTAATGACACTCTGTTTGTCTATGTATTCACACAAGTATTATGTTTCCGGTTAATACAATTCTAGCATGAATAATAAACATTTATCATGAAATAAGGAAATAAATAATAACTTTATTATTGCCTCTAGGGCATATTTCCTTCAGTCTCCCACATGCACTAGAGTCAATAATCTAGATTACAGAGTAATGATTCTTACACCCATGCATGTAGCCTTGGTGCTGATCATGTTTTGCTCGTGGAAGAGGCTTAGTCAACGGGTCTGCAATATTCAGATCCGTATGTATCTTGCAAATTTCTATGTCTCCCACGTGGACTAAATCCCGGATGGAATTGAAGCGTCTTTTGATGTGCTTGGTTCTCTTGTGAAATCTGGATTCCTTTGCTAAGGCAATTGCACCAGTATTGTCACAAAAGATTTTCATTGGACCCGATGCACTAGGTATGACACCTAGATCGGATATGAACTCCTTCATCCAGACTCCTTCATTTGCTGCTTCCGAAGCAGCTATGTACTCCGCTTCACACGTAGATCCCGCCACGACGCTTTGTTTAGAACTGCACCAACCGCCACGACGCTTTGTTTAGAACTGTATCCGGTTTGCGATTTAGAATCGTCCGGATCAGTGTCAAAGCTTGCATCGACGTAACCATTTACGATGAGCTCTTTGTCACCTCCATAAACGAGAAACATATCCTTAGTCCTTTTCAGGTATTTCAGGATGTTCTTGACTGCTGTCCAGTGATCCACTCCTGGATTACTTTGGTACCTTCCTGCTAGACTTATAGCAAGGCATACATCAGGTCTGGTACACAGCATTGCATACATGATAGAGCCTATGGCTGAAGCATAGGGAACATCTTTCATCTTCTCTCTATCTTCTGCAGTGGTCGGGCATTGAGTCTTACTCAATTTAACACCTTGTAACACAGGCAATAACCCTTTCTTTGCTTGATCCATTTTGAACTTTTTCAAAACTTTGTCAAGGTATGTGCTTTGTGAAAGTCCAATTAAGCGTCTTGATCTATCTCTATAAATCTTGATGCCCAATATATACGCAGCTTCACCGAGGTCTTTCATTGAAAAACTCTTATTCAAGCATCCCTTTATGCTATCCAGAAATTCTATATCATTTCCAATCAGCAATATGTCATCCACATATAATATCAGAAATGCTACAGAGCTCCCACTCACTTTCTTGTAAATACAGGCTTCTCCAAAAGTCTGTATAAAACCAAATGCTTTGATCACATTATCAAAGCGTTTATTCCAACTCCGAGAGGCTTGCACCAGTCCATAAATGGATCGCTGGAGCTTGCACACTTTGTTAGCTTCCTTTGGATCGACAAAACCTTCCGGTTGCATCATATACAACTCTTCTTCCAGAAATCCATTCAGGAATGCAGTTTTGACATCCATTTGCCAAATTTCATAATCATAAAATGCGGCAATTGCTAACATGATTCGGACAGACTTAAGCATCGCTACGGGTGACAAGGTCTCATCGTAGTCAATCCCTTGAACTTGTCGAAAAACCTTTCGCAACAAGTCGAGCTTTATAGACAGTAACATTACCATCAGCGTCAGTCTTCTTCTTGAAGATCCATTTATTTTCAATGGCTTGCCGATCATCGGGCAAGTCAACCAAAGTCCATACTTTGTTCTCATACATGGATCCTATCTCGGATTTCATGGCCTCAAGCCATTTTGCGGAATCTGGGCTCACCATCGCTTCTTCATAGTTCGTAGGTTCGTCATGGTCTACTAACATAACCTCCAGAACAGGATTACCGTACCACTCTGGTGCGGATCTTACTCTGGTTGATCTATGAGGTTCAGTAATAACTTGATCTGAAGTTTCATGATCATCATCATTAACTTCCTCACTAATTGGCGTAGGTGTCACAGAAACTTGTTTCTGTGATGAACTACTTTGCAATAAGGGAGCAGGTACAGTTACCTCATCAAGTTCTACTTTCCTCCCACTCACTTCTTTCGAGAGAAACTCCTTCTCCAGAAAATTTCCGAATTTAGCAACAAAAGTTTTTGCCTTCGGATCTGTGATAGAAGGTGTACCCAATAGTTTCCTTTGGGTATCCTATGAAGACACATTTCTCCGATTTGGGTTCGAGCTTGTCAGGTTGAAGTTTTTTCACATAAGCATCGCAGCCCCAAACTTTAAGAAACGACAACTTTGGTTTCTTGCCAAACCACGGTTCATAAGGCGTCGTCTCAACCGATTTTGATGGTGCCCTATTTAACGTGAATGCAGCCGTCTCTAAAGCATAACCCCAAAACGATAGCGGTAAATCAGTAAGAGACATCATAGATCGCACCATATCTAGTAAAGTACGATTACGACGTTCGGACACACCATTACGCTGTGGTGTTCCGGGTGGCGTGAGTTGTGAAACTATTCCGCATTGTTTCAAATGAAGACCAAACTCATAACTCAAATATTCTCCTCCACGATCAGATCATAGAAATTTTATTTTCTTGTTACGATGATTTTCAACTTCACTCTGAAATTCTTTAAACTTTTCAAATGTTTCAGACTTATGTTTTATTAAGTAGATATACGCATATCTGCTCAAATCATCTGTGAAGGTGAGAAAATAACGATATCCGCCACGAGCCTCAATATTCATCGCACCACATACATCTGTATGTATGATTTCCAAGAAATCTGTTGCTCTCTCCATAGTTCCGGAGAACGGTGTTTTAGTCATCTTGCCCATGAGGCACGGTTCGCAAGTACCAAGTGATTCATAATCAAGTGGTTCCAAAAGTCCATCAGTATGGAGTTTCTTCATGCGCTTTACACCGATATGACCTAAACGGCAGTGCCACAAATAAGTTGCACTATCATTATCAACTCTGCATCTTTTGGCTTCAATATTATGAATATGTGTATCACTACTATCAAGATTCAACAAAAATAGACCACTCTTCAAGGGTGCATGACCATAAAAGATATTACTCATATAAATAGAACAACCATTATTCTCTGATTTAAGTGAATAACCGTCTCGCATCAAACAAGATCCAGATATAATGTTCATGCTTAACGCTGGCACCAAATAACAATTATTTAGGTCTAAAACTAATCCCGAAGGTAGATGTAGAGGTAGTGTGCCGACCGCGATCACATCGACTTTGGAACCATTTCCCACGCGCATCGTCACCTCGTCCTTAGCCAATCTTCGCTTAATCCGTAGCCCCTGTTTCAAGTTGCAAATATTAGTAACAGAACCAGTATCAAATACCCAGGTGCTACTGCGAGCATTAGTAAGGTACACATCAATAACATGTATATCACATATACCTTTGTTCACCTTGCCATCCTTCTTATCCGCCAAATACTTGGGGCAGTTCCGCTTCCAGTGACCAGTCTGCTTGCAGTAGAAGCACTCAGTCTCAGGCTTAGGTCCAGACTTGGGTTTCTTCTCCTGAGCAGCAACTTGTTTGCTGTTCTTCTTGAAGTTCCCCTTCTTCTTCCCTTTACCTTTTTTCTTGAAACTAGTGGTCTTATTGACCATCAACACTTGATGCTCCTTTTTGATTTCTACCTCCGCAGCCTTTAGCATTGCGAAGAGCTCGGGAATCGTCTTATTCATCCCTTGCATATTATAGTTCATCACGAAGCTCTTGTAGCTTGGTGGCAGTGATTGAAGAATTCTGTCAATGACGCTATGATCCGGAAGATTAACTCCCAGTTGAATCAAGTGATTGTTATACCCAGACATTTTGAGTATATGCTCACTGACAGAACTATTCTCTTCCATCTTGCAGCTGTAGAACTTATTGGAGACTTCATTTCTCTCAATCCGGGCATTTGCTTGAAATATTAACTTCAACTCCTGGAACATCTCATATGCTCCATGACGTTCAAAACGTCGTTAAAGAACCGGTTCTAAGCCGTAAAGCATGGCACACTGAACTATCGAGTAGTCATCAGCTTTGCTCTGCCAGACGTTCATAACATCTGGTGTTGCTCCTGCAGCAGGCCTGGCACCCAGCGGTGCTTCCCGGACGTAATTCTTCTGTGCAGCAATGAGGATAATCCTCAAGTTACGGACCCAGTCCGTGTAATTGCTACCATCATCTTTCAACTTTGCTTTCTCAAGGAACGCATTAAAATTCAATGGAACAACAGCACCGGCCATCTATCTACAATTAACATAGACAAGCAAGATACTATCAGGTACTAAGTTCATGATAAATTCAAGTTCAATTAATCATATTACTTAAGAACTCCCACTTAGATAGACATCCCTCTATTCCTCTAAGTGATCACGTGATCCATATCAACTAAACCATGTACGATCATCACGTGAGATGGAGTAGTTTCAACGGTGAACATCACTATGTTGATCATATCTACTATATGATTCACGCTCGACCTTTCGGTCTCCGTGTTCCGAGGCCATGTCTGTTATATGCTAGGCTCGTCAAGTTTAACCTAAGTATTCCGCGTGTGCAACTGTTTTGCACCCGTTGTATTTGAACGTCGAGCCTATCACACCCGATCATCACGTGGTGTCTCAGCACGAAGAACTTTCGCAACGGTGCATACTCAGGGAGAACACTTATACTTTGATAATTTAGTGAAGGATCATCTTATAATGCTACCGTCAATCAAAGCAAGATAAGATGCATAAAAGATAAACATCACATGCAATCAATATAAGTGATATGATATGGCCATCATCATCTTGTGCTTGTGATCTCCATCTCCGAAGCACCGTCATGATCACCATCGTCATCGGCGTGACACCTTGATCTCCATCGAAGCATCGTTGTCATCTCGCCAACTATTGCTTCTACGACTATCGCTACCGCTTAGTGATAAAGTAAAACAATTACATGGCGATTGCATTGCATACAATAAAGCGACAACCATATGGCTCCTGCCAGTTGCCGATAACTTGGTTACAAAACATGATCATCTCATACAATAAAATTCAGTATCATGTCTTGACCATATCACATCACAACATGCCCTACAAAAACAAGTTAGACGTCCTCTACTTTGTTGTTGCAATTTTTACGTGGCTGCTACGGGCTTAGCAAGAACCGTTCTTACCTACGCATCAAAACCACAACGATAGTTTGTCAAGTTGGTGCTGTTTTAACCTTCGCAAGGACCGGGCGTAGCCACACTCGGTTCAACTAAAGTGAGAGAGACAGACACCCGCCGGTCACCTTTAAGCAACGAGTGCTCGCAACGGTGAAACCAGTCTCGCGTAAGCGTACGCGTAATGTCGGTCCGGGCCGCTTCATATCACAATACTGCCGAACCAAAGTATGACATGCTGGTAAGCAGTATGACTTATATCGCCCACAACTCACTTGTGTTCTACTCGTGCATAACATCAACGCATAAAACCAGGCTCTGATACCACTGTTGGGGAACATAGTAATTTCAAAAAAATTCCTACGAACACGCAAGATCATGGTGATGCATAGCAACGAGAGGGGAGAGTGTTGTCCACGTACCCTTGTAGACCGAAAGCGGAAGCGTTAACACAACGCGGTTGATGTAGTCGTACTTCTTCACGATCCGACCGATCAAGTACCGAACGTACGGCACCTCCGAGTTCAGCACAAGTTCAGCTCGATGACGTCCCTCGAACTCTGATCCAGCCAAGTGTTGAGGGAGAGTTTCGTCTGCACGACGGCATGGTGACGATGATGATGTTCTACCGACGCAGGGCTTCGCCTAAGCACCGCTACGATATTATCGAGGTGTAATATGGTGGAGGGGGCACCGCACACGGCTAAGAGATCAATAGATCAATTGTTGTGTCTATGGGGTGCCCCCCTGCCCCCCTATATAAAGGAGCAAGGGGGAGGCCGGCCGGCCCTTGTTGGCGCGCCAGGAGGAGGAGTCCTCCTCCTAGTAGGAGTAGGACTCCCCTCTTTCCTACTCCTACTAGGAGGGGGAAAGGAAGGGGGAGAGGGAGAAGGAAAGGGGCGCTGCCCCCCCTCTCCTAGTCCAATTCGGACCAGAGGGGGAGGGGGCGCGCGGCCCCTCCTGGCTGCCCCTCTCTCTCTCCACTAAGGCCCATAAGGCCCATTACTTCTCCCGGGGGGTTCCGGTAACCCTCCGGCACTCCGGTTTTCTGCGAAATCACCCGGAACATTTCCGGTGTCCGAATATAGTCATCCAATATATCAATCTTTATGTCTCAACCATTTCGAGACTCCTCGTCATGTCCGTGATCACATCCGGGACTCCGAACAACCTTCGGTACATCAAAACATATAAACTCATAATATAACTGTCATCGTAACGTTAAGCGTGCGGACCCTACGGGTTCGAGAACTATGTAGACATGACCGAGACACATCTCCGGTCAATAACCAATAGCGGAACCTGGATGCTCATATTGGCTCCCACATATTCTACGAAGATCTTTATCGGTCAGACCGCATAACAACATACGTTGTTCCCTTTGTCATCGGTATGTTACTTGCCCGAGATTCGATCGTCGGTATCTCAATACCTAGTTCAATCTCGTTACCGGCAAGTCTCTTTACTCGTTCCGTAATACATCATCTTGCAACAAACTCTTTAGTTGCAATGCTTGCAAGGCTTAAGTGATGTGCATTACCGAGAGGGCCCAGAGATACCTCTCCGACAATCGGAGTGACAAATCCTAATCTCGAAATACGCCAACCCAACAAGTACCTTCGGAGACACCTGTAGAGCACCTTTATAATCACCCAGTTACGTTGTGACGTTTGGTAGCACACAAAGTGTTCCTCCGGTAAACGGGAGTTGCATAATCTCATAGTCATAGGAACATGTATAAGTCATGAAGAAAGCAATAGCAACATACTAAACGATCAAGTGCTAAGCTAACGGAATGGGTCAAGTCAATCACATCATTCTCCTAATAATGTGATCCCGTTAATCAAATGACAACTCATGTCTATGGCTAGGAAACATAACCATCTTTGATCAACGAGCTAGTCAAGTAGAGGCATACTAGTGACACTCTGTTTGTCTATGTATTCACACAAGTATTATATTTCCGGTTAATACAATTCTAGCATGAATAATAAACATTTATCATGAAATAAGGAAATAAATAATAACTTTATTATTGCCTCTAGGGCATATTTCCTTCAGTCCCTACCCTTCCTAATCACAGAACCTTTCAAAGAAAAGCGGCATGGCAGTTGCAGGTGGTTCCTGGCTCGATCAGACGACGGTGAAAGATTGATGATCGTTCGCACGTACCGGACGTGTTGTTTCGCGGAATACAATCACAGTCACTGCAAGGTCTTTGAGCAGGATCCCAGCTTCTCTGGGCCTTCAGGTATTTTTGACTGGAGGCTGGTAAGTAGCCTTGGTACACGCTCTCTGTTTGTCGGACTGAATTATCCGATTAACCAGGAGATAACCGACGGCAAGGATCATGATGGCAGCGCGGTTTCGTTCATCAGGCAAAACTGTGTGTACACAGCGTACCATGCGTCTCTGCATGCACCATACCCTGGTATGTGCCGCCACGCTCTGCAGCCCAAAGTAGGAGAGAGGGTCGCAAGTATCAGACTTCGACCTGCTGGCTGGAGTTTCCCCCGTCAGGCACCCATCTGGTTCAAGCCGTCAGCCAATCTCCACAGCTTAATAAATAGTAACGTCTAACTGAGCCAGTTAGTTAGATGCGTACACTTGGCGTAGTAGGATCTTTATTTAGTTTGATGCATACACTTGTTCTTTTTTGGTAGCCCTTTTGTAATGATGGCTCATGTTTGGTTTGGAAGAGAGAGTTGCGTCTTCACTCTTCTGGCCTGCTTACTGCTTCTGTTGCACCCCCAGCCCTGGTTGCTGCTGCTGCTGTTTTCAATGTACAATCAGTAGTATATTTCGTCTATTGGTTGAATAAATGTGTTGTTAGAACAACAAACACAATGTTTTGGAAGTCCTTGCACGGTTCGATCCTTTAGTGCCCCGTACCGTACGTAGCGCATACTATTTTTCGTACGGAACACATTTTCTACTTGTTGATAACATGCAGCCCACTGATGAAGGCCCAATAGAGAAGCCCATAATTAACTGGAAGGGAGGCTCTCACATGAATCCGGCCCAGGTACATGCTCATGGTCCCCTAAACATAAATAAGTAAATAAATAAGTAAATAAAGCTAAATGCTCATGCACCAGTTCTTTGGGAAAATAGGTAGCCCAATATTTCTTTTTGAAGACGAGGAGGGATAGCTAGGCCTATTTGTTTTCTCCGAATTACTGGGCTGCAAATCTTTCAAGACGAGGAGGGATGCATTCCGGCCTGGCTTAAGAGTATGGTCAATGTCTGTTAAAAGTAATATCAAAAGGGGTTGAAAATTCCAAAAAATTTGTAGCAAATGGGATATAAGTTTCTTTTTTTGTTTTTGTTCTTCACTGATATCTTATACGTATTTCATTGGATTTAACATGACATAGTACTAATTTATTTTTAAATTTGTTTTAGTATGGCTATTAATTTTTGGATTAAGAATATTTCGTTCCCAGCAAAAATTTGCGAATTTTCAAAATTTCCCACATATTTAGTTAATTTTTTGACCCTGGTACTGACCAGAAAATGGCCAGCAATTCTAAAAATGGAAAACGGGCTGCAATAAATTCCATATGAATTAGAAAATGAGTAAAAATTATAAAAATAATAGCAAATGGGTTGTACACGTCACAGATTTCGAGGCTGACTTGTTTACGCAAGGCTTTGTCAGTGAACGCACGATTCTAGCAGCAGTGACTGTTGGATGTCCATCCAACGGCCGACGTGCTTCTTCAATCTCTGATCTTCCTGCTCCAGCCGCCTAAACTAGCGCCGGCGGGACTACCTGCTCCCTCCTCTTGTGGCCCCTTGTGATGCCGCGCAGGCTTCCCCGGCCCACCCTACCCCCTCTGCTGGCCTGGCCGCACGCAATCAACTGCCCCCTTATTACGCGAAAAAAATGATTCTTCCCACTGACATCTGGGGCGCACCGGTTGGGAGGCTGACCTGTGGGCCTACTAAGTTGACGCGTACGCAGGGCTTGTCAACTTAGTCAACAAACGATTCTAGCAGCAGTAACCGTTGGATTTGAATCGAACGGTTCTGCTGCTTCTTCAATCGCTGCTCTTCTTGCACCAGCCGCCCAAACCAGCGCCGGTGAGACCGCCTGCTCCTGCCTCCAGTGGCCGGCTGTGCTGCCGTTGAGGCCTCATCGCCCCCTACTACTCCCACCACTAGTCAGGCCCTGCGGCGACGGCAGCCTCACACCGCAGCCGAACCAGTGAACCCTCGTACTCCTCTCCGCGTGGGCATCCACTGTCGCGTCTTCCCCGGCTCCGCGTTGTCCCCTTCCTAGGCCTCGCCGTCGTCCACCGCCTTGGTGCTCTCGGCGCGGCGTGGTCAACGTGGTCAATGACATTCCATCGGAAAAGTACTGTACGTGGAGAGGCTGACAGCTGGGTCCACGGCCACAGCCCAGTTTTTTTGTGATTTGCCAAGTAAGTCGCTTTGTCTGGCCTGTTGGGTTGCAAATCTTTCAAGACGAGGAAAGCTTTCATTCGGCTGGCCGAGAAAATGGCCCATCAGTAATGAGAAATGGGTTGTACATTTTTAAAACACATCAAACCGGCAATTAGTTTCAAATATCTTTTTTTTTTCATTTCGAGATTTTAAATTACATTAATTTTTATGCGTGGAGAATTTGTTGGATTTTATATTGATATACATTTATTTTTAAAATCAGTTTGAATGTGAGTCGAAATTTCGGGATTAAAAACAGTTCGGACCGCACCGAAATATGCAAAATTTCGTATAATTTTTTAACTGTGGCCACAATATGGCCTGTAATGCTAACAAAAAGAATATGGGCTCCAAAAAAACCATAATAATTAGCAAATGGGATGTAAATTATTAGAAATAATGGCAGATGGGCTGTATGCTGTTTTTCACAGATTTGAGGCTTTCCTAAAAAAAGGTTGACGCACAAGCACTGACTGTTGGATGTCCATCCAACGGCCGTCGTGCTTCTTCAATCTCTGCTCTTCCTGCTCCAGCCGCTCAAACAAGCGCCGGCGGGACTGCCTGCTCCCTCCTCCCCGCGGCCGGCTCTGCTGCCGCGCAGGCCTCACCGCCCCACCGTACTCCCATCGCTGGCCTAGCCATCCCTCTACTCACCCACACCTACTGTTATTCTCCGGCGACGGCAGACGAACCAGTAAACCCTCGTACAGTCGTACTCCCCCTGACATCAGTCCGGCTGGGTCCACGGCCGCATGCAAGGAAATGCCTCCTTATTACGCGCAAAATAATGATTCCTCCACCTGACATCAGGGACCCACCGAAAGGGCCTCTGTATTTCGCGAAAAAACGTTACCGCCGCTGACAGCTCGGACCCACCAGCTACATCTTCGCACGCAAGGAAGTGCCTCCTTATTACGCACAAAAAAATGAATAGTCCCCCTGTTAGCTGGGACCCAGTATAGTGGCAGGCTGACTTGTGGGCCTACTAAGTTGACGGGGACGGAGGGCTTTGTAAACTTAGTCAATATGCACGATTCTAGCTCCAGTGACCGTACGATGTCCATCCAACGGCCGTAGTGCTTCTTCAACCTCTGATCTTCTTGCTCCAGCCGCCCAAAGCAGCGTCGGTCGTGCCGCATGCTCCTGCCTCCCGTGGCCGGCTGTGCTGCCGCGGAGGCCTCACCGCCCCCTACTATTCCCACCGTTGGCCAGGCCCTGCGGCGACGGCAGCCTCACACCGCAGCCGAACCAGTGAACCCTCGTACTCCTCTCCGCGCGGGCTTCCACTGCCGCGTCTTCCCCGGCTCCCCGTCGTCCCCTTCCTAGGCCTCGCCGTCGTCCACCGCCCAGGTGCTCTCGGCGCGGCGTGGTCAACGTGGTCAAGGAACGACTTCCATCGGACGTGGACTGTACGTGGAGAGGCTGACAGCTGGGTCCACGGCCGCAGCAAGGAAGTGCCTCCTTATTATGCGGAAAATAATTGTTCCTCCACCTGACAGCTGGGACCCACCGGACGGGCCACTGTATTTCGCGAAAAAAATGTTTCCCCCTGACTGCTGGGACCCACCAGCTACATCTTTGCACGCAAGGAAGTGCGTCCGGGCAAAAAAAACGATTCGCCCCCCTGACTGCTGGGACCCACCAGCTACATTTTCGCAGGCAAGGAAGTGCCTGACAGTCGGGACCCACCTGGTCGAAGCTTACGTAGCGTTGTCATTCTGGTCGCGAACGTGTACGTACATATATACTGGTGGATGTAGAGGCGCGCACGTGTCGTAGTAGAGGCACGTATGTGTCGTAGTAGAGGCGCGCACGTAGCATGTACACGTACGTACAGCGGCCAGGGTGCAAGAAAGAAAATTACAGCGGCCAGGGTGCAAGAAAGAAAATACGGCCACGTATGTGTACATACGGGCGGGGCCTCGAACGCCTACTCGCGCATACGTACGGCCAGGGCTCGTGTACATGGCTGGGTCGGAACGAAGAAACAGCGTCGTCGTCGTGTTCATGGGGAGCCAACCGGCTGGGTCGGAACGGAATGCGTCGTCGTGTTCATCGGGAGGGCTTGGACGGAATAGCCGATGGAAACGAGGCCTGGCGTACCGCAGTACGGAGGAAACGGCCTTGTGTTCGACCGGCCACGTTTGAAACGGGATCCTGTTCATCGGGAGGGGTCTGGTGTACCGCAAAACGGAGGAAACGGACCTCCTACGGTCGAAACGGGGGTCCTATTGATCGGGAGGGGTGTGGCGTACCGCAAAACGGAGGAAACGGACTTGTGTTGGAGCGCTACGGTCGAAACGGGGGTCCTGTTCATCGGGAGGGGTGTGGCGTACCGCAAAACGGGACTCCACGGGATACTGTTCATCTCCACCGTCGACCCCCTCCAGCCTCCACGGGCTACTGTTCATCCACCGTCGACCTCCTCCAGCCTCCACCTGCGACTGTTCATCCACAGGCTCCTGTTCATCCAGCCTCCACCACGCGCTACTCCACCGGCTACTGTTCAACCAGCCCTCTCCACAGGCTCCTGTTCAACCACCCCTCCACGGGCTACTGTTCATCCAGCCCTCCACCGTCTACTGTTCATTCTGCCCTCCACGGGTGGTCCTGTTCATCCTGCCCTCCACGGGGTCCTGTTCATCCAGCCCCAACCGGCTCGATCGATCGGGGTCCTGTTCATCCAGAGGCAACACCACGGGGTCCTGTTCATCCACCCCCACCGGGAACTGTTCATCCAAACCCCCCAGCAACGCTCACTGTTCATCTAGAGGCAGCATCGATCGGCTTAAGTTAGCAGCAGTAGCGAAGGAATCGCTCGATCAGGTTCAGTTAACAGCCATCGATCGATCGCTCGGGTTCAGTAACGCGTAGCCTGCAGTGCAATCGCTCGGGTTCAGTTAGAGCTCAACGCCTCGCTCGGGTTCAGTTAGAGCCAACGCCTCGCACACACGCGCGTACGTGTACGAGAGAAACGCGCATCGCTCGGCCCCCGACCTCCCACCGTAACCGGGAACTCCCGAAAATTTTCCTCGCCCTCGCTTCTACCACGGTTTTTTCCGTCATGGACGGCCCAAAGAATGTCATGCAGCTGCGTCTCCGGCCCGCCCAGGACGAAAAGCCCATTTTCTGTCATGATTTTTTGTCATAGAAGTAGGAGCCCACCACATCTATGATGATACCGGGGTTTGTCACAATTATCGTCATAGAAGTGTCATATGTATGACAGAAAAAAATTCGTTCGGCCCAAAATGTCACGGACGTGTCTTTTTTGTAGTGAGGACTCCCCTAGGGCGCGCCATAGAGAGGGCCGGCCCTCCCCCTCCTCCACTCCTTTATATACGTGGGAGGGGGCACCCCATATACACACAAGTTGATCATTGATCTCTTAGCCTTGTGCGGTGCCCCCCTCCACCATGATCCACCTCGGTCATACCGTTGCAGTGCTTAGGCGAAGCCCTGCGCCGGTAGCTTCATCATCACCATCATCACGCCGTCGTGCTGACGAAGCTCTCCCTCGACACTCTGCTGGATCGTGAGTTCGTGGGACGTCACCGAGCCAAACGTGTGCAGATCGCGGAGGTGCCGTACTTTCGGTACTAGGATCGGTCGATCATGAAGACGTACGGCTACATCAACCGCGTTGCCATAACGCTTCCGCTTACGGTCTACGAGGGTACGTAGACAACACTCTCCCCTCTCGTTGCTATGCATCACCATGATCTTGCGTGTGCGTAGGAAATTTTTTGAAATTACTACCTTCCCCAACATTTAGTGTGAGTTCTGAACAACGAAGGCAGAGGTAATGATGCTTGTCGTGGTCCTCAAATATAAAGCAAATCCTGGGATAACCAGACAACATAAATTGCATAAAAACGCCACAGGGCAGAAAACAAGATGACTAAGTCACCGCGCATGAGGACGGGAAGGCTTGAAGACAACATCCACCATGACCCAGGGCATCCGAGCTCCACAACAATGCCCTCGGGAGGGTAACGGTGCAAAGCGTTCTCACCCACGAGTCCGAAACATACACCAATTTTCACCTGGAGCCCTCGCACGGGGAGGAGAACCATGACGACGTCCTCAAGAGGAAAGTGGCACCAGTGGTTGTCGCCGTTGTCGGTACCAAAGTGCAGAGCTGTAGCTCACCCGTGTCACAACGAGGTACCAAGGACACCAGCGACAAATGCAGACTTCTGGATGATTGTAATAAAATCCTTTTAGTTAGGTTAGCATTCAGATGATTCGATAATTCCAAGTAGTTCAACCTTGGATAAAATGCACACATGTTTGTTCTTTTCCAGCATTACTAGGCGCGTCTACTTTTTGAAGTAACCAACAGAGCGACACTCGCCTTGATCATCCTCACCATGACTAAATTCCTATGCAATTTTCAATGAAGTGGTACGAAATTCAGTTAAGTGGTTTCGAATTTCTTGATGAATAGTTTGTCTAAATTTAAGTATTAACTAGCAAAAGTGCCCGTAAGTTGCAACATAAGAAAAAAAATGCTACACGTCCCTAACCCAATAACCATGACTCGAGACCCATATAGGTCAATGTCCTTTATTTCAACACATGGCATCTCATTGACCTATTGGGATGCCAATGATGGGTATGAAATGGTGGCGAAGGACGTGCTCTCTGAATTTGTGTCATCGCGAGAGTGAGTCTCCAAGTGCTCACCATGAACGCTGATGATGTAGTTGTTCCCCCTTCTATTATGTTGCTAGTCGTGCATGTGAAAGAACAATATGCACGCGCCGCAATCAGGTGTGTTTGGTTGGGTGCATGAGGGAAAAAGTTCTCTACTCAACCAACTTGTGGGTGTTTGGTAGCCTGCACAATGGTCACCTCAACATGCATGAGCTCAACCCAAATACCCTCATACCATGCATGAAGAGGAAACACCTCAGCAGCCATTCGCTGGTGAGTATGCATGAACGAAGTGAATGACGATGTGCTTTCAAAAATGTTCACAAGTTCAAATTTTATTGAAATTTTCAGAAATGTTTAAAATTCCAAATTTTATTAAATTTTCAAAAAATGTTCAGAATTTCAAAACATTCAGATTTTCAAAAAAAATAAATTTGTAAAAAGTTAAGAATTTCAAAAATTTTAATTTTCCCAAAAAAAATTCAATCTTTACTTTTTTTGAAAAAGAATTTAGATTTTCAAAATGTGTTTAAATATTTAAAAAATTGTCAATTTTTTTAAAATTTTTAGAAAATGTGCAAATTGCAATTAAAAATGTTCAATTCTTCTCTGTTTTCATTTTTTTCATGTTTTTCAATTTTTTCACCATTAAAAAATTATTCAAAATTTGAAATTCTTCAGGATGTCTAAACAGATGCAGGCTGCTAAACAAAGTTTCAGCTCAGCACGTCTCAGCACATACACCGCTATTAAACAACAGCAAATCCATATACTCGGCATGTGTACGCTCAGTATGTATCAGAGGAGAACAACCAGACTAGGTTGATAATGCTACCAAACACACCCTTAGCCAGATTATTAGGTGGGATCTTTGTCGGGCCAGCGAGCATAGCCATCGCTCTATACATGCATCTTCATTCAAGTTAATTATTATCAGCAGTCGATCGAATATAACTATGGTTTGTGTGATAAATCCCGCGGCAGGTTCAGTTTTCATGAAGTGATTATGCATCACCCGGTGTTTTTATTCCGCATCCAACTCAAAAGAAAGAACAATTCCGCACTCTATTGGACTTTCCTCTCACGTAGTCACGTGACACATAACTGAAGGGGTTGGCTAGATCTCAATTGATTGAGACTTAACTAATTCTTAGTCAAGTGACACAACAATCTGTGGTTGGATGGTTAGAAGGACAATGGTATCTCCTGTCCACCAGGGTTCAAGTCCTAGACTTGACATTGGTGCTCTTATTTTCCTAGATTTATTTCAGGCCTTTCGGCGATGCGCGTTCAGTGGGAGTAGACGTTCCTGTCGACTACGAAGACCGTTTGTGACGACTTCATCAATCTCAAGATGATGTGCCGGCTCTGTCTCTCATGCATGCGTCCTAGGGGTGAGTGCATGCTTCGTGTATGTGAACGAGTTGATTATACCTTGTGCAAAAAAAAAGTGACACAACATACAACATGTACTCCATCAGTCCCAAAATAAGTGACTCAACTTTGTACTAGTTAGGGAGTATATGAAAAAGGGAAAAATAAAATAAAATTTTGCACGGATCTTCATATAATAAGATATCACCAATATAACATCGGTTTAGTAATCCCGATAACTGATGTGCACATACGGGGTAAATGCCCATATGTCGAAGGGCTGTACATATGGTAAAAGCCCATTCGGCTCGATCCGCGCCCGATTGCCGAGACTCCGGGCGCAAATTGGGGAGCTACGGCCTCACTTCGATTCTAGTCCACCGGCCGTCCAGGTCCGGCACGCGAACGCGTCGGCGTCGTCCGCGGCAGCTGCAGCGGCGGTAGGCGCTCCTCGACGCGGTTGGCGTCGGCGGCGGCAGGAGATCTTTTCTGCCACTTGGTGAACCCCAACCAGTCAGCCTGAATATTCCACGGCAAGCGACGCGTCCTTACACCGAGGTTTCCTATGTCGCACTCACCGATCTGAATGCGTAGCAACCATCTTCTTTTCGCGTGCAGCGACGTTGGCAGACTTTGGAGTCAGGTTTCCTGCCGTCTTCCATTGTAGCTATGCGATGGTTGTCCAATTTCTATTTTACCTTCCATCTCTGCAGCCGAACTGGACTGAAGAACCACACACCTGACAACCCTAAGTCAGTTCCTGGGAGATGAAGAAGACTCTATTCACCGTCACTTGTAGCATTCTAATTTTGATCCTCCCATTCCTGAGTTCACTATGCCAATCCGATGACCAGCTCACACATGCAAAGCCGCTCTCTGCCGGCGACACGGTCATCTCCAAGGGCGGGGTCTTTGCGCTCGGCTTCTTCTCCCCAAACAGCTCCAGCACAAGCTTGTACCTTGGCATATGGTACCACAACATCCCTGGCCACACCGTCGTATGGACCGCCAACCGCGACGATCCGATCGCCGCCACTTCATCTCCGATGCTCGCCATCACCAACAGTTCTGACCTGGTGTTGTCTGACTCCCAAGGTGGCTCTCCTTGGGCGGTGAAGATCAACATCACGAGCATGGGAGTTGCTGCAGTGTTGCTTGACACGGGAAATTTTGTCCTCATGTCTCCAAATGGCACATGCATATGGCAGAGTTTTGATCACCCGACGGACACCATTCTCCCCGGTACTAGGGTCTACCTGAGCGAGAAGGCTCGTGTTGTCCGGCGTCTAATTGCTTGGAAGGGCCCCACTGACCCATCCACTGGAGATTTTTCTTTGGGCCTTGACCCAAACTCGAACCTTCAGTTAGTCATTTGGCATCGGATTATGCCCTACCTCCGCCTCAATATTCTCGATGATGCGTCAGTAGGTGGTGGCATATACCAGAACACTATCTTCTATGAAGCGATTGTTGGAACAAGCAGGGACGGGTTCTATTATGAATTCTCAGTTTCTGGTGGCTCACCGTATGCACGCCTTGTGCTCGACCACATGGGTGCGTTGAGGACTCTTAGCTGGAACAACCACTCATCTTGGACAACCGTCTTCGAGCACCCCGCTAGCAGCTGCGACGTCTATGCTTCATGTGGCCCATTCAGCTATTGCGACAACACTGGGGCTGCCGCGACATGCCGTTGTCTCGATGGGTTTGAATCCGCTGGTCTTGACATTTCGAGCGGATGTAGAAGAACCAAGGCACTGAAATGCGGCAAGCAAAGTCATTTCGTGACCTTGCCTAAGATGAAGTTACCTGACAAGTTTGTACATGTTCTCAACAGAAGCTTTGATGAATGCACGACCGAGTGCAGCAACAATTGCTCGTGTACAGCCTACGCCTACACCAACTTGAGCAGTAACGGTGCTATGGCCGACCAGTCAAATTGCTTGCTTTGGACAGGGGAGCTTGTCGATACAGGCAAGTATAGCAACAATGACGAGAACCTGTACCTCCGGCTTGCTAACTCTCCTGGTATGCACCACTCCATTTTAACCCTCTGTTATCTTGGCACTTAATGCTATCAACTCAACACCAACATTTAATCGTGGGACATCTACTAAATATATGAACTTAACAGTATAGCGGACTGCCAAATAATTCATTGCGTCCAAATAATTTGGTGTAGGGGTAATCAGTAGATCTATAACATTCTATACGAGCATAATGCAACATGCTCATGGTAACACATTTATTTAGTCCATGGATCACTCATGGTATTGTAAATTTTTTTTTTAAAGGGATGTGCTAAATTTATACATGATTCGTTTTGCAGTTCGAAATGGCGATTTGGTAAAGATTATACTCCCAATCATGGTTTGCGTGTTGATACTTGCATGCATAGCCCTTGGGATATGCAAATACAAAGGTAAAGTAAAAAATGTCTCTCATTTCAAAACTGTACTTCATTGTTCTGAGTGTTAATAACAAACTATTGATCTTTAGCAAGCAAACAAAAGAAGACGGAAATCCACAATGGACCAATGATAGGATACCTTAGCTCATCTAATGAAATTGGAGGTGAACATGTGGACTTTCCTTTTGTTACCTTTGAAGATATTGCCGCGGCAACAGATAATTTCTCGGACTCTAAACAAATCGGAAGTGGTGGTTTTGGCAAAGTTTACAAGGTAACAGAAAGTTTTACATTCATCGTATTAGTAGAACATGCTCTATTTCTAGAGAATATTTTTATCTGTTGAAAAATACCTTTCATTGTTTCACAATTTAGGATGATGCAATCATGCAGGGTATTCTGCAAGTGAACACTGAAGTTGCTATCAAACGACTTATTAAGGGTTCTAGGCAAGGGATGGAGGAGTTTAAAAATGAGATAATTCTAATTGTAAGATTGCAGCACAAAAACCTTGTTAGACTTCTTGGTTGCTGTATTCATGGAGATGAGAGGTTACTTATCTATGAATACTTACCAAACAAAAGCCTGGATGCCTTCCTTTTTGGTATGTTCATACTTCTGGTACATATTACAAGTTTTTGATTAACCAAAAGGATATGACTGATCGCTAATTGTATATTTCGTTTACATCTTTGAAGATAGTACAAGACAATCTGTGCTTGATTGGCCCACACGCTTCCAAATTATTAAAGGGGTGGCGAGAGGTCTTCTTTACCTCCACCAAGATTCAAGATTAACTATAATTCACAGGGATCTCAAACCAAGCAACATCTTACTGGATTCCGAAATGGCTCCCAAAATATCAGATTTCGGTATGGCAAGGATCTTTGGTGGAAACAAACAAGAAGCAAAAACTGCCCGGGTTGTTGGGACATAGTAAGTAATTCAAGGAACTAGCCACCTTTCAATATTCAAATTTCTATTGTCTAGTTATCCCTAATTATACATTTGTTGTTGAATTGTCTAAACAGTGGTTACATGTCACCTGAATATGTTATGGGAGGTGTCTTTTCTGTAAAATCGGACACCTATAGCTTCGGTGTTCTTCTCTTAGAGATTGTAAGTGGCTTGAAGATCACCTCAGCGCAACTGGTAGAGAACTTTGTGAGCCTGACAACTTATGTAAGTATAAAGAAATGCACAGAATTTTAATATGTCAAACATTGTAACTTGCTCATCAGTTTGTTCTACTGGCTCAGGCATGGAGACTGTGGGCAGATGGAAAATCAACAGAATTGATGCACTCTTCGTTTGCTGAGAGTAGTTCACTTCATGAAGTTCTACGGTGTATTCAAGTCGGTCTCCTGTGTGTTCAAGACCGTCCGGATGATAGGCCACTCATGTCATCAGTTACCTTTATGTTAGAGAATGACAGTGCATTGCTCCCAGCACCAAAGCAGCCTACATATTTTGCTCTACAGAATTTCGAAGCTGAAGAATCAAGGGAAAACTCTGTGAGTACAGTGACCATCACAACACTAGAGGGGCGTTAGGTGTTATATATGCAGATTTCAGGATCGGAAGCCATATACTTTATGGTCTACAGATATTTGGAATACGACTTTTTCAGTAGGTCACTGTGTTGTACACAGAATGGCTGTGAATTCAGAATGTTCTACTCCCTCCGTCCGAAAAAACTTGTCCCTCAAATGAATGTATCTAGCATCAAGTTAGTGCTAGATACATCCATTTGAGGGACAAATTTGGGACAAGTTTTTTCGGATGGAGGGAGTATTTCGAACAAAGATATATTTTTCTTGCTCTGTACACTGGTGGCATTATCTACAATGTCTTGTTCATTGATGTTGTTGCTCCGAGATCACTCCATTGATTTTCTTGATGGTAGTGTCTCTCTTGCCCATCACTGTAGGCACTGTATCAGTTTATTACTCCGGGTGAATAGCTCCTGTGTCACAACTTCGACGTGAATTGGAAAGAAAGAGACGTAGTTGAAGAAAATAGCTCGCGTGCGACGTTTATCACAGTACAAATAGCCAACATGACACGGGCCTTAAGTGCAAGAGAGATCATTATCCATTTGGATTATGGGAGCCGGTGGGACCCACAACTTATCCAACTCAGCGCGGGTTCCACAACTTGTCCACTGAGCACGAGACCCATCACATATCACACGAGCCCGAGCCATCGCCGTGCTTGTGCCAGCCCGCCGCCCCCCATTGCCTCCCCTTCGCTTCCCCCACCCATTCTTCTTCTTCTTCTCCGGCGACGAAGCGTGCCAACGCCAGCGGTTGGCGAGAGGAGAGAGATGTCGAGGTCTAGTTCAGCCTCTTGCCCCTCATGGTCGTGGTATGGTGTGGTGCCAATGACCAGATGCCCTGACTGCCCACGCATCGCGCCAGTGAAGCGTTTGGCAACCATATCGGAGGAGAATGGAAACTATGGCGCGAATTTGTGAAATGCGAGAGCAAACCAGAGGCGGAGAAGGTTAGATCTATGTTCTCTCGCAGCCTTTTGCTTTGATTTCTGCCCCCAAATTTCTTACTTTTTCTTCTGATTTGGTACTCAGGGTTTCCCTTCCGTTTTCAGAATGTGAAGAAATGCAAGCAGGGCTTAATTGATTTGAGGCAGGGCGCAACCCAAGAGCTCGATCTGTTGCCGGCGATGGAGAATTTGGGCAAATCTTAAACGGCGCCCGCTGCGCCCGTTTTAGTTGTTTTTGTTAACGGGCGCATACCCCCGCACTGACTTGGGCTCGGCCCATCTACGTTATTTTTTCTCAGTTTATCCCGCAAAAAAATATGCGCATGGGTGGTAATCGAACCCAGAACGTCTTCACTCTAAGCAAGCTACTGTAACCAAACGGCCAACCAGTCTAGATGTGTTCTAATACATCTTCTTTCTAATTTTCTTCTTCTTCTTTTTTACTTTTCCTTCTTTTCCTTTTTCCTGTTCCCTTTTCTCCTATATTGGAACAATTTTGTACATTTTTTACCTTTTTCATTTTCTTTGCTAAATGCGTGAACTTTTTGTATCAAAATCCGATGAACCTTTCAAATTCATGAACTGTTTTTAAAATCACTGGACTCTTTTTCAAAATCGATTTTTTTTCAAATCAATGATTTTTTTTTCAAAATCAGTGAACTCTTTTCAAAATCGATTAACTCTTTTCAAAATCGATGAAATCTTTTTCAAAACCGATAAACTCTTTTCAAAATCCATGAACACTTTTTCAAAAGCGATGAACTCTTTTCAAAATAGATGAACTCTTTTTCAAAACCAGTGAACCTTTTTCCAAAAAAAATTCAAATCGATGAATATTTTTCAAAATCGGTGAACTCTTTTCAAAATCGATGAAATCTTTTTCAAAACTAATGAACTCTTTTCAAAATCTATGACCTCTTTTCAAAACGGATGAACCTTCAAAACCAATGAATTCTTTTTCAAAATCAATGAACTTTTTTTCATTTTTTTCAAAATTGTTGTTTCTAAATCAATGATATTTTTAGAAAAATCGATTGTCTTGTTTTCAAATTTAGCTTTTATTTTTCTTAAAACAATTTATATTGGTTTTACTAAAGAAAATGTTAACTAGGACAACTTTGTCTAAGGGCGTACAGAAGAACTAGCTTTGTCTAGTGGTTAAAGCATCAAGCCACGAAGGGTGTGGTGGTGGGTTCAATTCCCAGCGGATCCCATATTTTTTCATTAGGAATTGTTTTCTTTTTCGCGTTTGCTTTGTTGACTCGGTTGGTGGGCCGGCCCACTACGCGGCACTAGCGAGCGCCGGTAGAACCAGCCGGCGCCTGAAGCGCTCGTTAGGAACACCCCTTGGGCTCGGACAATGTTGCTCCGACGGTGGGGGATGCAGAGGGCCGGCCCTGGGCCAGGGCAGCGGGGGCGACGGCCTGGGGCCCAGCCAAACTAGGGGCCCCGACCCCAGGCCATATATATGCTAAAGGCTTTATTTTTGAAGGCTATGCTAAAGGCTTTAGGTACAGCCATACAAGTGGAAAACAAAAAAGGCCTGAGAGGCCCATCGTGATATGTATGTTCCGAATAACGATCGGTTGTAAGTATATGTACGTGTTTGCGCGGAGCCATGGCTGTCAGTTTTTTTCCTTTTGACTTTTATAAGGAAGGACCTTTCCGTGGCTGTTAGTTTGATTGCTTCTTCAATTCTCCAAACCCAATCGATAGCAGTCTTCACAAGCTCCGGGCCTATGGCTTCGTTTCCCATCACAAACGGAGGACGGAGCGGCCGAATGCCGTGAAACTCTGACGCAGGCCGGAGCATTGCAACGGCTGCCGACTGCGCCTAGGGCGAGGAAAACCCGAACGACAGAGGTAATTAATTGAGTGTGTCTAGGGCACATCTAGATGTGCTCTAATTATTGCATATCTAAGTGAATGAATCAAGCATAAAGAGAAAAAGAAAAAAGAGAAATAAAATATCCACACTACTCTCAATGTAAGATCAATGACATAAGACTTAGATGTGCAATACTTATGGCACATCTAGATGTGCTCTAGCAAAACTGTAATTTATTTTATGAATCGTTTAGCCCTCAATTTTAATCTGATGGATGATAATTAAGTTGTATTCTTGTTTTTATAACACTTGCACTCTTTGAGGAGATAGCTGGTCTTGGTCACGTGGTCTCAATGTTTTGTACTTGGATAGTTGTAGAGCACACCAATGTTGGAGCCCACATTATTGCTGCTAATTTACTCCCAAGTTGAGGTGTGCTCCTTTTTGTTTTTACAAATATGTTGCCTAAAACATTTATCTAATTCTGAGAAGAGAACAAAGAGAAAATGAGAACATCAGTTAACTAAATTTTAGAAGGAGATTATGAATAAATTTATTTTTTGGAATTACACTACTTTATAATCTAAAGCAATTAGATGCCAATATTATTGAAGCACCACAACCTATTATTATAATATACTCCCTCCGTAAAGAAATATAAGAGTGTTTATATCACTACTTTAGTGATCTAAACGCTTCTATATTTCTAAGAGCGTTTAGATCACTAAAGTAGTGATCTAGACGCTCTTGTATTTTTTATAGAGGGAGTACTATTTACAAGGGGAAAATATATCATAGTTTATGGCTTTACAAGAATGTTTCCATATCAAAGTATGGAATTCTTTTTTTCCACCACCGCAGCCACTCATGGAGTCCGCCCTGGGGCCCTCGAAACTCTAGGGCCAACCAGCGGAACTCAAGGTGAAATTGAAGAAGCTGAACAAGAACTTAAGGCAGTTATTCGATTTGAAGAAGAAGGCAAATCTGATGGTTGCAGGATTTTAACTTTGTATAATTGCTCTAGGATTTGTTTACTTACTGATCATCATTCATTAGAAGTTGTTCTTAGTGTTTCAGTTAGCTTGTCTGTGCGCAATGTCATGTTAGCTTAATGCCATGGATAATTTCCTCTCTGTCTTTCCCTAATGAATGAAAGGAGGCAGTAATTCTCCCAAGATTTCTCTGTGCAGCTTTAGTTCGTCGGTTACAGAGTGCAGGGGCAAGCAGAGTCCAGCATTAAGTAAAAATAGCAGTTGTTGGGCCGTGGTGTGACGTTGAGTGTGAGAAAAATCCCAAAGATAAACCAAGCCCACCCCAAGACTAGAAGGAGGCATGTAGCCCTAAGGAAAAAAGAAGATATTGGACCCAAAGAGAAAACAAGCCCACCCGCTTGGTGCACCCGTATTGCTTCGACAAAAAGAATATTGCACCCGTGAAGGAAAAAGAAACTATATCGTGCACTAAATTTTGTGATACACAATCTTTTGTTTCCGGGCACCATTGTACATACCAAAAGCATCTTGTTTCCGGATAAACTGATGAAGAAATTAAACAATAATGTTGGTGTACTAAAGTTTGGCTGCTTTAGTATCCCAGACTTGTGCACAGGCAGTGGCGGCCTTCCCGACGGCAAGGCTTGACGGAGGATGGCCAAACGACCATCACAAGATTATGAAGAAGGCATCCAGGCAGTTGATCGCGATTACTAAGGACAAGTACAAAAGATCAAGCTTGAAGTCCCTGCTACTTGTAATCTGCGTTGGTATTTCCCCGAAGAGGAGAGGATGATGTAGCACAGCAAACGTAAGTATTTTTCTCAGTTATGAAACCAAGGTTATCAATCCAGTAGGAGAACCAAGCAACACTATGTAAATAGCACCTGCACACAACAACAAATACTTGCAACCCAACGCGTGAAGGGATTGTCAATCCATCAACTATATTGAGATAGATTAAATTGTATAGGTTTTGATACATAGATTTAACAAAAAACACATAATAAAATAAATAAAAGAAAATTTCAGCAATGTATTTTTGGTTTTAATATGATAGGAAATAGACCCAGGGGCCATAGTTTTCACTAGAGGCTTCTCTCGAGAAAATAGCATATAGTTGGTAAACAAATTACTGTTAGGCAATTGATAGAAAAGTGAATAATTATGACAATACCCAAGGCAATGATCATGTATATAGCCATCACGTCCAAGATTAGTAGACCAAAACGATTATGCATCTAGTACTATTACTCCACACATCGACCGCCATTCAGCATACATTTAGTGTATTAAGTTCATGGAAAAACAGAGTAATGCTTTCAGCAAGATGACATGATGTAGACAAGATAAACTCACATATGAATAAAACCCATCTTTTTACGCTTAAGAGCTATGGTACATGCGTGTCATGTCTCTTTCTGTCATTAAGATTGAGCACCGCAAGATCGAATTTCCCTTGGCAAGATAAATCAATCTAGTTGGCCAAACCAAACCAATAAATCGGAGAAGGAATACGATGCTATAACAATCATGCATACAAGAGCTCAAAGAAAACTCAAATAATATTCATGGATAGATCTGATCATAAACTCACAAATCATCGGATCCCAACAAACACACCGCAAAAAAGAGTCACATCAAATAGATATCCAAGAACATCGAGGAGAACATTGTATTGAAGATCAAAAATAGATTAAAAAACATCTAGATACTAACTACGAACCCGTAGGTCTGTGGTAAACTACTCACGCATCATCGGAGGGGCAGCAAGGGTGATGAAGAACCCCTCCGTGATCATTGCCCCCTCCGACAGAGTGCCGGAAAAGGCCTCTAGATTGGATCTCGTGGTTCTGGAACTTGCGGCAGTGAAAAAAGTGTTTCGTCGACTCCCCCAGGGTTTTTGGGATTTTAGAGTATTTATAGAGCCGGAGGTAGGTCAAGGCGGTTCCTGTGGGCCCCACTACCCACCAGTGCGCGCTAGGGGCCTCTAGCGCACCCTGGTGCCTAGTGGGCCCCACGGGCCTCCTCTCGTGGCCTCCAGAAGCATCCATGGTCTCTTCTCACTAGAAAAAAATATCCAAAAAGTTTTGTGGTATTTGTACTTTGTTTGGTATTGATATTCTACAAAGTAAAAAATAAGCAAAAAAACAGCAACTGACACTGGGCACTAAGTTAGTAGGTTAGTCCCAAAAAATGATATAAGGTTACTAGTAAATGTATATAAAAGATCTAAGATTGATAATATAACAGCATGGAACAATAAAAAAATTATAGATACATTGGAGACGTATCAGCCCCTGGCAAGATCCGGCAAGCTCCGAGCCCGGCAAGAATCCCACTACCTTGCCACCGCTCCACCTCGTCGATCAGGTTGTCACTTGTCATATAGGTGTCGAGCGGGAAGGTGGTTAGCCGAGTCCTGTCTGAGCACGTGTCAGCTCGCCGCTCTAAAGACAACTTTAATGACACCCGTCCTAGGATTGTGTCAAGGGAATATGAGGTAGATGGACGAACGACAGAAGGAGAGACGATTCTTGACGGGGAACTCCATCAACGTGACACCTCACGGTGCAATTAATGCGTCTGTCCTAACCCGTCAGAGTTAGGTATCCGGCACTATAGCCACTATTTACCTTATGTAAAGACCATTTTGCCACTGTGGTAGCCCCTTTCTCTACAAAAGGAGGTCCATGGCTACCTTTACAAAGGTTGACACTTCGCAAATTTACGCGTATAGCTGCACTTCCTGCACAATCTTGTCGGATAGTTGCGCTCCTTGTACTTGTGCTCAAACCACCAATACAACCAAAGCAGGAGTAGGGTTTTACGCTTCACAGCGGCCCGAATCTGGGTAAACCATCGTGTCTACTCCTGATTCTGCTCTTTTTGCTTGCTGATCTCCCCAATCGAACCGCAAAGCGGCCTTTGCTGGTCCCAAAGATCATTGTGCACATGCCATCTTTGGCGCGCAAGGAAGGGGGTCGCTTGCGTGAACCTGATTCAGCAGTTAGTGATACGTGTCCGTCATATCTACTTTTCCTAATGCTTTTGCTCTTGTTTTGGACTCTAATTTGCATGATTTGAATGAAACTAACCCGGACTGACGCTATTTTCAACAGAACTACCATGGTGTATTTTGTTGAAGAAATAAAAGTTCTCGGATTTGGACGAACTTTTTGGAGAATTATTTCAGAATAAATAAAAAATACTGGAGCCAAGAACCACCGGAGGGGGGCCACTGACTGACCACAAGACACCAGGGCGCCCCCCTCTCCAGGCGCGTCCTGGTGGGTTGTGGGGCACTCAGGGCTCCGTATATCCTAATTCCAGCACTATAAATTCCTATTTTTGGAGAAAAAATAGGAGAGGAAGTTTCATTGCGTTTCACGATACAGAGCCGCCGCCACCTCCTGTTCTTCATATGGGGGCCAGATCTAAAGCCCGTTTGGGGCTCCGGAGAGGGGAATCTTCGGTCCAACCCTCCTTCATCACCAATTCCATGATGATCTCCACCGGGAGTGAGTAATTCCTTCGTAGGCTCGCTGGTCGGTGAGGAGTTGGATGAGATTCATCATGTAATCGGGTTAGTTTTGTTAGGGCTTGATCCCTAGTATCCACTATGTTCTGAGATTGATATTGTTATGACTTTGTTATGCTTAATGCTTGTCACTAGGGTCCGAGTGCCATGATTTTAGATATGAACTGTTTATGTTTTCACCATTATATCTATGTTCTAGATTCGATCTTGCAAGTCATATTCACCTACTACGTGTTATGATCCGTAAACCCCAGTGTGACAGTAATTGAGAAACTTTCCGGTGATGACCATAGTTTTAGTAGTACATGTATTGTCACTCATGTTTTTCTACCGACAGTAGTGTGATGTTAGTAATTTAATCTACCGTGTTTTACTGATGCACTTATCCGTACACTACAATTAGTACCCATCATATGACTAAAGATGGAGATAATTAATGTATGTGGACCATACTTGTAGAACTTAATATGGTGGATAGTTGGATTTTATTCGCCTAATTTAAGTTCTAGATTTTATTATCTAAAGCTATATATGCCATTTTATATTTTGATAATGCATAACTTTTGCAATTATTTTTAATATGAATGAAACTATTTTTATATAAACCTTTGATAATAGCCAAAAAAAAGTGTGTCGGCCGAGCATTTGCATGGCTATTTTTTATCGTAAGTTTACATGTTTTCGTTATTTTCTAAATTTAAAGAGCGGAGATTTTTATCTAATATTATGTTTTGAAAAAAATTGACCACTGAACTTACTTATTGCTCCTAGGATTGCTCTTAAATATGTGTGTTTCATTCGATCATAAATGAGTTAGCCACCTTTTTTAGATCTTTTTTGTTTCATTTTAGCAAACGTCGGTTCTTATTCACCTTAAATACCTAAGTTAGTCACTTTTTGTAGAATTAATTTGTTTATCTTAGCAGCAGCAAAAAAAAATAGAATCATTCTTAGCAATGTTTTTTGTGCACTATATGATCCTTGTACACTTGAATGCTCAAAGCGTGTTTGATTTCTCAGCACATTGTGTCGGCCTTTTTTTTAGGCTACATTTTTTTAGGGGATTTTAGGCTACGTAGGGTTTGCCTTTTCTTCATTTTGAGAAACGGGACATAATCCCGCAAAAAAAAAAAAACGGGACATAGTGTGGGCTGCGCCCAACAGGCCAATTCAGTTTTTACTTCCTCTGTCTTGTATCGGTCCTAATAGCCAGCCCAGTTGGCATCCCAAACCGTTGGCTATGATTCTTCCTTTTTTCGTACACGCTGGATTGGCTTGATAGCCAGGGTCGTATATTTTCTCAGAGAAAAAAGAAGAAGCTAGAGTCGTATATGACACAAACTCATCTTTCGTTTTGTTTTCATATAGCAAACATATGTACGTGCCAGATTGTACGGATTGCACCTAATATTATGTTGCGTTAATCTTTTAGATCTTTTAATCTCATCCGTTAAAATTACCAATGGATAATACATATTTTTAGTCTATGTGGACCACCGTAAAAGCTTGTTTTACTCTTGTTTTAATAATAACATAATAGATGCCCTTAACCTATTTTTAAACTGGACCAGCAACTTTAAATAAATACTTTAAATATACCCGGCAAAAAACTTTAAATAAATACAATTAAATTTGAAAAATTCCAAATGTCCCCAAACTCCTTGTGCAACCCTGTAATGATTTCTAATATTTATATGTAAAATCTCATCAGAGACAAAAGTCATTTGATTAAAAAAATGTAAAACAATCAAAGAAAAAAGCATAAAAAGGAAAAGAAAAAGGGAATCTGCTACGGCTGCACTGGGCCCTAGTGGCCACAGTGCAGCCTGACCCACTAAGCCCCGGCCTTTCTCCTACCTCTCGCAGGGGAGAGGCAGAGGCCAGCGCGTGGCGCCCATCCGCCCGCCATGGCAGCGCCCCGGACATGCGGAGGCCATCTCGTGGTCCCCTGGTAGATAAGAAGGTCGCTCTCGTGCCTTGGCACCCTAAGCCTCGAACCCTCACTCTCTCGCTCGCCCACTTCTCTTTGTAGAAGTGCATGCTCTAGCCAATGCAACCAAAAAACCGATCCGATGGAAGAGACTAGGCAACACATTATATGACAACACTCTCCCTCACGTGTGGCTCCCTCAGACCTAAACGTGGACCGAAAGTGGGCTGCAATTTAATTGCGCCAGCCGGGTCTTGAACTCAAGACCTCTTGGTCTACATGGTATCCGTTTTTAGGTTTTCATCCTAGTCTTCCGTTGTCGCCGCCGCCGCGCGTCTCCTTCGCGCCGCCGCCACCCAGCCGCCGCCGTCTGCGCGCCAGCCGCCGCTCCTTCCTTCCCTGTGCGTGCGCTTCCCCAGCCGCCTGCTAGCCTCGTGTCGCGTCGCTTGCCCCGCCCGTTCGCATCGCCCCGAGCCGCTAGCGGCATCGCCTCGCGTCGCCAGCCGCTCGCCGACCGCATCGCCCCGAGCCGCTAGCCGCATCGCCTCGCGTCGCCAGCCACTCGCATTGCCCGCTAGCACACTCGCCCGATCGCCCGCTAGCCTTGCCCGTCGCCGCTCGCCTGCATCGCCCGCCGCTGTTTCCACCGCCTATCACCCGAGCCGCCGAGCCGCCTCGTCATGTCGTCTGTCACCTCCTCCGCGTACACCAACTCCAACCCGTTCGCCGACGCCAACCTTCCCGACATGAATGACATCCGCAACCTGAACATCTTCGAGCGGGTGCCGGTTCGCCTCTCCCAGGCGGACTCCTCCTACTACACGTGGAAGACCTACTTTTCCCTCGTGTCCCGGGAGTATCATCTCGTTGATCACGTGGACGGCACCGTCGACTCCAGCCTCGTCCCCGAGTTCCATGACTGGTCCACCATCGACACCACGATCATCCGGTGGTTCTTCCTCACCATCTCGCCGGACCTTTTCCAGACGGTTGTGCAGGACGGTGACGACGCATGCGCCGTGTGGACCAAGCTGAACGGGTTCTTCACCAACAACCAGCTCCAACGTCGCATTTTTTTGCAGCAAGAGTTTTTTGGGTGTCACCAGGACAACACCTCCGTCGACGACTATTGTTGCCGCCTGAAGACTCTCGCTGACGAGCTCTACGATATTGGTGCGAAGATCGATGATGACCTCCTCCTCAGCATGCTCTGATACCATGTAGAAGTGCATGCTCTAGCCAATGCAACCAAAAGACCGATCTGATGGAAGAGACTAGGCAACACATTATATGTCAAGACTCTTCAACGGCGCCCGAACGCTGCCTTTGCCGTGCCACCGTTGTTGTCTAGGAGCTGCACCTCATTGTTCCCTTCGTCTACGTCCAACCACGCGAGATAGGACGCCCTCGAGCAGTTGCCCTCATTGATCGCCATCGACTGGATCGCCGCAGTCCGCCGCTCGACTCACTTCCCTCCAACGAGTCCCGGCCTCCTCGAGCTCGTCATTAGCAGCAATTTGAGCTCCGCCACCCCCTTATGCCTTCCCGAGCTCGGATTCGAGCTCCAGCATGATCTCCCCACCGCCCGTAGCTCCGGCCATCGCTTCGCTAGTCGTCTTCTCCGTGCCCCTAGCCCCTGGAAGCCCCACCTATCCATCGCTCGAGCTCAGCACCTTCCCAGGAACCAAACGCGACCACCAGCTCATGCTCCCGTGCCCCCTAGCGCTTCATTCGTTCGAGCCCGAAACACGGTGCCACCTGCCGTCGTTGCAGCGTCCACCTCCGGCCACCCCCGCCCCTACTTCTTGCTCCACTGGATGCGCTGCATCACCAGCTAACCATGGGCACAAACCGCACGCGATTTGGTGCCTTGCAGCGCCCGTGCGGTGAAATTCCGACGTCAGTTTGGTTGTCGCCGGCGTAACTCCGGCGGCACTGACGTGTCCGGACTTGTTAGACACTAATGACGCTAATTAACTTAGCCCTGTGAGACTGACAGTCAGGCCCCTCCTTTAGATAAACTCAGTTTAATTTTCTAATTAGGACTAATTAGTTAATAGGCCATTTGCATTTCTGTCCCTAACTCGAACCACCTACTCATATTTGCCCCTCATTTTGAAGCAGGCTCAAATTTGCCCCTCTGTCGTCAAGTCATCTTATAGAAATGCCCTTCTATGCCATTATTGTCCGATCAAAGGGCTTTGATCGTTTGAAAAAATAGTAAAAAATATGAAATTTTGTGGGATCGAAGATACTCGAGTGCGCAAGGTGCGTGCAATTTTTTGTGGTATTTGGACATTCCAGGAGCCCGTGAGAAAGGAAAGAATTTAATCTGTATGCCTGTGAACAGTAAATTCAAAAAAATAGCAAAAAATCAAAAAAATATGAAATTTTGCAAGATCGAAGAGGCTCGGGTGTCCAAGGTGCGTGCATATTTTTGTGGTGTTTGAACATTGCAGGAGCTCGAGATCGAAGTTTCAGTTACCGTTGTTTTGTTCAGCCTTCTTAGGCAGACTTGTTTACTTATGTCTGTATTCAGATATTGTTGCTTCCACTGACTCTTGTGTATTCGAGCCCTCGAGGCCTCTGGCTTGTAATATAAACCTTGTATGAATTTAATTTGTGTCTAGAGTTGTGTTGAGATATCTTCTCGTGAGTCTCCGAACTTGATCGTGCACATTTGTATGTATGATTAGTGCACGGTTAAGTCGGGGCGTCACAGAATTCATGAGTATTGAGCCTCTCAAGTATATCTCCAGGATCTAGTTGCTTGATGTCTGGACGTTCTTGAATCATTACTGATAGTGTCAAAGGAACTGTCAAGTGACCTCAATAGCTTCTTCATGACTTCATGCTTGGTGATGTCTGTGGTGTCGAGTGCATGAAGTTCATTGGTGATATCAGTAAGATGGTCGAAGGTGAGCTGGACATTCTCATTGTCAAGCCTCTTGAAACAGTTGAAGAGATTGCGAAGAACTTCGATTCTTGAGTCTCTCTGAGATGAGACACCTTCGTTGACCTTGGACAGCCAGTCCCAGACTAACTCCATAGACTCCAGAGCACTCACACGGTCATACTGCCCTTTGGTTAGATGACCACAGATGATGTTCTTGGTGGTCGAATCCAATTGCGGGAACCTCTTCACATCAGCAGCCGTGAGCCCATGACGCCTTCACCGACTTTGGCAACTGTGACGCCCCCGATTTGACCGTACACTAATCATACACGCAACGTGTACGATGAAGATCAGGGACTCACGGGAAGATATCACAACACAACTCTAAAAATAAAAATAAGTCATACAAGCATCATAATACAAGCCAGGGGCCTCGAGGGCTCGAATACAAGTGCTCGATCATAGACGAGTCAGCGGAAGCAACAATATCTAAGTACAGACATAAGTTAAACAAGTTTGCCTTAAGAAGGCTAGCACAAACTGGGATACAGATCGAAAGAGGCGCAGGCCTCCTGCCTGGGATCCTCCTAAACTACTCTTGGTCGTCGTCAGCGGACTGCACGTAGTAGTAGTCACCTACGGTGTAGTAGGAGTCATCGTCGACGGTGGCGTCTGTCTCCTGGGCTCCAGCATCTGGTTGCGTCAATCAGGTAGAATGGAAAGGGGGAAAAGAGGGAGAAAAGCAACCGTGAGTACTCATCCAAAGTACTCGCAAGCAAGGAGCTACACTACATATGCATGGGTATATGTGTAAAGGGCCATATCGGTGGACTGAACTGCAGAATGCCAGAATAAGAGGGGGATAGCTAATCCTGTCGAAGACTACACTTCTGGCCACCTCCATCTTGCAGCATGTAGGAGAGAGTAGATGGTAAGTTCACCAAGTAGCATCATATAGCATAATCCTACCCGGCGATCCCCTCCTCGTCGCCCTGTTAGAGAGCGATCACCGGGTTATATCTGGCAGTTGGAAGGGTGTGTTTTATTAAGTATCCAGTTCTAGTTGTCATAAGGTCAAGGTACAACTCCGGGTCATCCTTTTACCGAGGGACACGGCAATTCGAATAGATAAACTTCCCTGCAGGGGTGCACCACATAACCCAACACGCTCGATCCCATTTGGCCGGATACACTTTCCTGGGTCATGCCCGGCCTCGGAAGATCAACACGTCGTAGCCCCACCTAGGCTCAACAGAGAGGTCAGCACGCTGGTCTAAATCCTATGCGCGCAGGGGTCTGGGCCCATCGCCCATTGCACACCTGCACGTTGCGTACGCGGCCGGAAGCAGACCTAGCCCCCTTAATACAAGCGCGAGCTTACAGTCCAATGCGGCGCGCGCCACTCAGTCGCTGACGTCAAAAAGAGCTTCGGCTGATACCACGACGCCGAGTGCCCATAACTGTTCCCGCGTAGTTGGTTAGTGCGTATAGACCAAATGGCCAGACTCAGATCAAATACCAAGATCTCGTTAAGCGTGTTAAGTATCCGCGAACGCCGACCAGGGCCAGGCCCACCTCTCTCCTAGGTGGTCTCAACCTGCGCTGTCGCTCCGCTAGAAAGTAATAGTCGGGGGCCGTCAGGAACCCAGGCCCACCTCTACCGGGATGGAGCCACCTGTCCTTTCAGCCCCCTCATCAGAATCACTTGCGGGTACTCAACGAGCTGACCCGACTTTAGTCACCACAGGTGTCATGTATATAAAGTATATAATATATACCCGTGATCACCTTCCTAGTGATCACGACCCAGTAGTATAGCATGGCAGACGGACAAGAGAGTAGGGCCATTGATGGAACGCTAGCATCCTATTCTAAGCAGTAAGATAGCAGGTAAGGGTAACAACTGTAGCAACAATGACAGGCTATGCAGCAGAATAGGATTAACCGAAAGCAGTAACATGCTACACTACTCTACTGCAAGCTGTATAGAGAAGAATAGGTGATATCTGGTGATCAAGGGGGGGGGGGGCTTGCCTGGTTGCTCTGGCAAGTAGGGGTCGTCAACAGCGTAGTCGGTCGGGGCACCAGCAGCGACGTCGGTCTCGTAGTCTACCGGAGAGAAGAGGGGGAAGAAACAATGAATATAATGCAAACATAAGCATGACGATGGAAGACATGACAATGCGCGGTGCTAGGTGTGCCCTAACGTGGTAGGAGGTGCTACCGGCGAAGGGGGAAAACATCCGGGAAAGTATTCCTGGTGTTTCGCGTTTTCAGACAGATGAATCGGAGGGGAAAAGTTGCGGGTTTGATATGCTAGGGGTGTGTCGTGAACGAACGAGCAGCGTATCCGGATTCGTCTCGTCGTTCTGAGCAACTTTCATGTACAAAGTTTTTTTCATCTGAGCTACGGTTTATTTTATATGATTTTCTAAAGTGTTAAATCATTTTTAGAATTTATTTAATTATTTTTAATTCAACATTATCCAGAATAGTGCATGCTGATGTCGTCATGACATCAGCACGACGTCAGCAGTCAACAGAGGTGTTGACTGGTCAACCTGACGTGTGGGTCCAGTGGGACCCACCTGTCATACTCTGTTTATGTTAATTAGGGTTTAGCTAAACTAATTACTGTTTAATTAAACTAGCAAGTTAATCAGATTAATTAAATAGGATTATTTAAGTTAATTAAATAATTAATTAATATTTTATTTACTATTTATCTTTTTTAATCTTTTTTTATATATTTATTTATTTATTTTCTTAAATTGTTCTGGGGCTGGGCCCCACATGTCTGTGGCCCAGAGGGGCCATAGCGGTTCGGGCAGTAGCGGGTGCGAGCGCACCCGAGCGAGCGCTCGCCCGCAGGGCGGGACGAGGCCAGCGAGGTCGGGCGGTCACCGGAGGGGGACGCCGGCGGGAGAGCAGCAGGGCGGCGCCGGAGTGGGGCCGCGAGCCAGAGGGGGAGTGGTCGTGGCCGAGCCAGACGGCCGGGACGAGGCACGGGCGCCAGGGCGAGGGGGAGGTCGACGCGGCCATGGGTCGAGCTCGCGTCCATGGTGGATGGCGGGCGAGATGGCGCAGAGAGGAGGAGGTCGTGGGTGCGATGAGCGCGGTCGCGGGCGCGACCAGGGGCGGTGGTCAGAGGCATGCGCCGGTGCGGTGAGCACGTTCGAGGCCTGGTCAGCGAGTGTGCACGGCGACAGAGGGGAAGAGGAGGAGGGGGGAAGGCCCGGGGCCTCACCGGGGTTCGCAGGGTCAAGGGCAGCGGTGCTCGAGGTGGGGGGACGGGGACGACGTGGGCGGCGTGGAGGCAGACCGGTGGGGAGGAGGAAGCAGGTCATCGAGGGAGCTCCGGCGTCGTGGCCTCCGGCGAGGTCCTCGGTGGCGGCGGCGGCGGGGTCGTTCCCTGCCCCAATCCAGATCCACTCGGGGCGGGGTGGGGAGACGAGGTGGATCGGGGGAGGAGTGGGGGTTACGGGCGACGTGGGTTAGGGTTTGTGGGGTTATGGGGGCGCCGGCCGGGCCTGCCTGGCTAGCCCAGTGGCCAGTTGGGCCGAGGCCCAGCGGGGAGGGGGGGGTTCTTTTCCTTCTTTTTGTTTGTTCTGCCTTTTTTATTATTCTATTTCTTTTCTGTTTTCTTTTATTTTTGTTTTATAAAATTTAAAAGCGACAACCAAATTGGTGTTATTAAATTGGTCATAGCCCCAAATACTTTGGCACTTTAAATAAAGTATTTTGCATTTGCTTATTACTTTAAAAGCACTTTAGATAACTGTTTTATCATTGTTTTAGTTTTTAGTGCATTTAAGTATTTTATTAAAAGATGATTTCTTCACCAACATTTATTATGGATTATTTGACACATTAGGAACAATTTAGTTTTGGCTTTTGAAAACTTTAATTGTTTTGACTTTGATTCAAACTTGAATTTGGATCGGTTCTAAACTAACGCGAGATTATCAACAGTAATCGAGGTGACATGGCATCATTACCAGAGGGTTACTGTAGCTTGATTACGCGGGCGTCACAATTCTCCTCCACTACAAGAAATCTCGTCCCGAGATTTAAGAGGTGGAGTAAGGGGAAGGAATTGATTACGAAATTCTAACGGATCTTCTCGGTCATGGTTGCTCTTCTCGAAGAGGTCGATCCATTACGTTGAGGTCTTCATTTCTCCGCTTCAGGTCATCATGATGAAGTCGTCATCATTCCTTCGGGATTTCCATCGTACTTACGAAAGAATAAAGGGTGGGTATTCCGGGAGAACGGACCTCTACAATGTTTGCTTATCTAGCAGATAAAGTCAGGGAAGGTGGCGGAAAGTAACTCTCGAATTGAAACCTTAGACATTATCGAGAGCAAAGTGAGGAGGCATCATGAGAAGTTTCGAGCGGATAGACAATCGTTCGCTGCCTGAAACAAAGTGTGAAAGGGGTTCAAGGCAACGGGAATAAGTATTGTGTCTAATACCAGAATTGATGACCACAGGGAAGGTGGCTCGTGAATTACATACGTAGCCAAGCGTGAGGAATATCTTTGGAAACAGGGTGTACAGGAGAGTCAGGTTTCGATCCTGTGGAACTGTGGGTTATGGGCCCACCATGTGGGTTAAAAGTAGGAAGGGCGATGACGTCTTGCACGATCATGTAAGCAAGGCATGTCCGAGGTTAGCCTGTCAGTTATATATTAGTAACAACGTTGGTACCAAGGGCGAGGGACGAAGAGAACCATTTTCCTGCTCGTTGAAACGAGGCGGACCAATAGGCAAAGTTCTCGTCCATCGGTGGTTACCGGAATGTCATCAACAATAGTAACAGGGTCTTACTGACAGAGTTGTACACCGAGGTGTTTACATAAGCAGGAGAATATTACTGCTCAGATCATATAGATCACAAGAAAGGTTAAACCAAATAATGGAAAGGAAAAATATGATTATCAGACATTTCAGGGGTATATCCTTCCCAATGATAAGCAGAGCATGATATCCGTGACAGGATATAATGTAGAAAACCCTTTAGATAAGGGGAGAGTAATTTCATGACAATACCCATACAACGGTGTTTTGGATAATTGTTAAAGAAAAGATAGCATTTTGCTTCAAATGTTCTTATTGAAGATCGGAGTAACACAGACATGCTTCGAGATAGCTTTGACAAGGTCTTCAAGCAAAGGTAAGACCTTGGATACACAAAGGATCCATCAGGAAAAACCTATTAAACAAGTCATTCAATTTCCTCATGGAAGAATGGTTAACCTTGTTAAAAAGGAAACTATAACACTAGGTCCTCCGGCCAGGTGTGCTAGGCATGACATCACCTTACCGAGTCATAAGAGGACCAATGTTATAACTCTTGAAAGTATGTTCCAACCATCATATCTAACCGAGATTCAGATCTGATTGGTGTTAGGATACCTCAGACTCGGGATGCCCGAGAAGAAAAAGGTGCGACAAATTGACGAGAAGACATTATAATATTCTCGGGAAATGAACTATGGAAGCGAGTTCCGAAACAAGAGTTCATCAGTAAACCAAGGAGAGGATGATGAGGTGGCTGATGGACTCAGCAACAATTCATCAGAATTTCAAAGGATGGATTTCCACAATTATGTGAACAAGGAGATAACATTTGTCAGATCAATGATATAATGAGATATGCTCGAGGAAAACATACCCAATTAAACATCAGTTGAAAGGTGCACCCGAAATATGGGCTTATGTAGCATGACCGATGTTAGAATGGTGATTCGATAGCCAATGGTCTAAGAATGAAATGTCGACCATTAACTTCAAAGCAATAGGGTTGCTAGAATTTTGAAGTCGCACAACATAGTTCAATTGTAGGTTTTCCGGTTAGAAACAACACGGGGACCAAGGAATGATCGGAGATGGCAGGAAGTATCACTTGTACCAAGAATGCATAAGAGGTGGTGAAATTCTCACGACATTATTGACATAAAAGATGGTAATACTCCAAGGTAAAGAAGAACAATTGCTGGATAGCATGGATCTCAAGGTATAACACGAAACACGAACAAGTTTGTGTTGAACAGAAGGCAATAAAGTGGTCGATGATAATACAAATCATCGAGGGCAAGGATGGTATTTCTCTTCATGCATTCTATTGATATCCTGGAAGAGCTCAAAATGTTGATGATGATCACGACACAATTGTCGAGAGATTTCACGAAGAAGCAATCGAACAGCGACGACATCAAGAAAAAGCAATGGTGAAGCATAGGGTCATTGGACCAGGGATACGACATACACTCGGAATCAAGCTTGATGTTCAAGGCGAAGTGATAAGACGAGGAAGATCGATTGTAAGATTAGCTCACCGTCGAAATTTGTGCTCCGGGAAGAAGGACCCGGTAGCACAGTTAAAATTTAGCACGATAATGATATAGCCAATCAGGCTAGGAATGACGTGATCGAGTACAAACTCGCAAGTAAAGAAGATTACTAAGAGTTGTTTAATCGCGACGCGGACTCGATTCAGTTATCGATGTCCTTGAGTGTTTAATAACTCGAAGCCCGTGAAAAACTGTAATCAGTGAGAATGTAGTACTTGATGAAGAACTCATAAGAAGTTATGCAGTTCCAAGATAATCTCGAGATACCAGGGGGTAATACTCGACGATGAATCAAGGTAGAGGTTGGACTGGGGTATTGCTCTGCAAAAGACAAGTGCTTAAACTTGCACGAGAAATGGTATTTAAAGGAGAACATGGTTGGAACCACGATTGCAAAAGGCCAGATCCCAGATATAAGATGAACTTATACCAAAGGAATAATTAATTTAAGAGAAGCTTTAATGATAAGAGCTACATCGTGTCCATGGGCATGAACACAAAGTTCAAGGTCGACTCCCACTTCTCCAATGCATAACCTTTCATTCACTTCTCACTTTCAAAAAAGTTGTAGTGTTGAAATTTTATCTGGCAAAATACCAGAAGAGTACGACTCATGAAAACTTTCGAGTTCACACATATTATGTAAGGCATAGGTTCAACCCATCGGGGCATCGTGGAAACATATACCACAAGCTTCAATAGTAAATATCACCAGCTCGAAAGCAGAGCATGGTTGAGAAAACAGAGGATACAATTTACCCAAGGCTTTATATATCCGTGGAAAGACTCACAAGGTTATTTGAATATGAAGGACACTGTCGGATAATAATCCAACAAGAGGTCCGGTGGTCTACAACGGAGCTGATGTGAGTATCGGTACTCTATCAAAGGAAGAAGGAATGCAAGTGCATCGGATTATAGAAACAACTGACTAACTCAAAGCTTAAATGCAAAGGAATTATGAATTCCAAGACAAGGGATCAGAAGCAATGCTCTGATTAGGGATGGATAAGCTGAATAGACTTAGGGATACAACCGATCAAGGCATTGATTGGTCAAGAACTAGCTCATATCCAAATGACGTCTGAGCCGGAAGAATGAATTCTAGGATCTGATTGAGGATTGCGAGCATTCGCAACAAATTGAATCAACGGACTCAAAATTATAATGACAAGGGATACCAATAAGATTACGAGACTTATGGGATTAAACATAATGCAAGCAAGCAAGAATTTCAAGAGCAATAGACTGCTTAGGATTTTCGACAGATCGAATAGTATCTCGAAGACTTTTGTGAAACACATGAACAACTGGGAATGAGCGGATACTCGATAAGTGCGAGGAATTAACCGTAGGGGTATTCATGTGGCTAAGAATTGTAAGGAAGTAGGCACAAAGTATTGTCGAAACAATAGAGAGAATTTCGAGGTATCTTGTAATAACAAGATCAACGGGGAATCATTGTATGAATGGCAAGTGTATGTGATTATCCATAGGGTTTATCGATGGAAGGGAATTGCAAAAGCGATGGCACAAAGTCTCGGGAGAACAGCGGAGAGTATTGTCAGAATCTTCTGTTGAAGCGGTCGATCATCTGTAATGAAGGGGCTCTCCGGGAGGAAGTAGTTACGAGAACCTAGAGTCGGTGTTAGTAAATTCATTTAAACCCGAATAGACGAGAGATCAGAGTCCCAGAGTATAGATGAGGAATAAAAGATCCTAATACCACCCACTGGCGACGTGGGCCCGTAAGCCACACAGCCATGTTAGTAAAAGTTTTTCAATGACTAGACTCGACTTCGGCCAAGGAGTTGGAAAGGGGGATTCCTACAGGCAGTTGGCTCTGATACCAATTTGTGACGCCCCCGATTTGACCGTACACTAATCATACACGCAACGTGTACGATCAAGATCAGGGACTCACGGGCAGATATCACAACACAACTCTAAAAATAAAAATAAGTCGTACAAGCATCACAATACAAGCCAGGGGCCTCGAGGGCTCGAATACAAGTGCCCGATCATAGACGAGTCAGCGGAAGCAACAATATCTGAGTACAGACATAAGTTAAACAAGTTTGCCTTAAGAAGGCTAGCACAAACTAGGATACATATCGAAAGAGGCGCAAGCCTCCTGCCTGGGATCCTCCTAAACTACTCTTGGTCGTCGTCAGCGGACTGCACGTAGTAGTAGTCACCTCCGGTGTAGTAGGAGTCATCGTCGACGGTGGCGTCTGTCTCCTGGGCTCCAGCATCTGGTTGCGTCAACCAGGTAGAATGGAAAGGGGGAAAAGAGGAAGAAAAGCAACCGTGAGTACTCATCCAAAGTACTCGCAAGCAAGGAGGTACACTACATATGCATGGGTATATGTGTAAAGGGCCATATCGGTGGACTGAACTGCAGAATGCCAGAATAAGAGGGGGATAGCTAATCCTGTCGAAGACTACACTTCTGGCCACCTCCATCTTGCAGCATGTAGGAGAGAGTAGATGGTAAGTTCACCAAGTAGCATCGTATAGCATAATCCTACCCGGCGATCCCCTCCTTGTCGCCCTGTTAGAGAGCGATCACTGGGTTATATCTGGCACTTGGAAGGGTGTGTTTTATTAAGTATCCAGTTCTAGTTGTCATAATGTCAACGTACAACTCCGGGTTGTCCTTTTGCCAAGGGACACGACTATTCGAATAGACAAACTTCCCTGCAGGGGTGCACCACATAACCCAACATGCTCGATCCCATTTGGCCGGACACACTTTCCTGGGTCATGCCCGGCCTCGGAAGATCAACACGCCGCAGCCCCACCTAGGCTCAACAGAGAGGTCAGCACGCCGGTCTAAATCCTATGCGCGCAGGGGTCTGGGCCCATCGCCCATTGCACACCTGCACGTTGCGTACGCGGCTGGAAGCAGACCTAGCCCCCTTAATACAAGCGCGAGCTTACGGTCCAATGCGGTGCGCGCCACTCAGTCGCTGACGTCAAAAAGAGCTTCGGCTGATACCACGACGCCGAGTGCCCATAACTGTTCCCGCGTAGTTGGTTAGTGCATATAGACCAAATGGCCAGACTCAGATCAAATACCAAGATCTCGTTAAGCGTGTTAAGTATCCGCGAACGCCGACCAGGGCCAGGCCCACCTCTCTCCTAGGTGGTCTCAACCTGCGCTGTCGCTCCGCTAGAAAGTACTAGTCGGGGGCCCTCAGGAACCCAGGCCCACCTCTACCGGGATGGAGCCACCTGTCCTTTCAGCCCCCTCATCAGAATCACTTGCGGGTACTCAACGAGCTGACCCGACTTTAGTCACCACATATGTCATGTATATAAAGTATATAGTATATACCCGTGATCACCTCCCTAGTGATCACGGCCCAGTAGTATAGCATGGCAGACGGACAAGAGAGTAGGGCCACTGATGGAACACTAGCATCCTATTCTAAGCAGTAGGATAGCAGGTAAGGGTAACAACTGTAGCAACAATGACAGGCTATGCAGTAGAATAGGATTAACCGAAAGCAGTAACATGCTACACTACTCTAATGCAAGGTGTATAGAGAAGAATAGGCGATATCTGGTGATCAAGGGGGGGCTTGCCTGGTTGCTCTGGCAAGTAGGGGTCGTCAACAGCGTAGTCGGTCGGGGCACCAGCAGCGACGTCGGTCTCGTAGTCTACCGGAGAGAAGAGGGGGAAGAAACAATGAATACAATGCAAACATAAGCATGACGATGGAAGACATGACAATGCGCGGTGCTAGGTGTGCCCTAACGTGGTAGGAGGTGCTACCGGCGAAGGGGGAAAACATCCGAGAAAGTATTCCCGGTGTTTCGCGTTTTCGGACAGATGAATCAGAGGGGAAAAGTTGCGAGTTTGATATGCTAGGGGTGTGTGGTGAACGAACGGGTTGCGTATCCGGATTCGTCTCGTCGTTCTGAGCAACTTTCATGTACAAAGTTTTTTCATCTGAGCTATGGTTTATTTTATATGATTTTCTAAAGTTTTAAATCATTTTTAGAATTTATTTAATTATTTTTAATTCGACATTATCCAGAATAGTGCATGCTGATGTCGTCATGACGTCAGCATGACATCAGCAGTCAACAGAGGTGTTGACTGGTCAACCTGACGTGTGGGTCCAGTGGGCCCCACCTGTCATACTCTGTTTAGGTTAATTAGGTTTTAGCTAAACTAATTACTGTTTAATTAAACTAACAAGTTAATCAGATTAATTAAATAGGATTATTTAAGTTAATTAAATAATTAATTAATATTTTATTTACTATTTATCTTTTTTAATCTTTATATATATATATATATATATATATATATTTTCTTAAATCATTCTGGGGCTGGGCCCCACATGTCTGTGGCCCAGAGGGGCCATAGCGGTTCGGGCGGTAGCGGGTGCGGGCGCACCCGAGCAAGCGCTCGCCCCCAGGGCGGGACTAGGCCGGCGAGGCCGGGCAGTCACCGGAGGGGGACGCCGGCGGGAGAGCAGCAGGGCGGCGCCGGAGTGGGGCCATGAGCTAGAGGGGGAGTGGCCGTGGCTGAGCCAGACGGCCGGGACGAGGCACGGGCGCTAGGGCGCGGGGGAGGTCGACACGGCCGCGGGTCGAGCTCGCGTTCATGGTGGATGGCGGGCGAGATGGCGCAGAGAGGAGGAGGTCGTGGGTGCGGTGAGCCCGGTCGCGGGCGCGACCAGGGGCGGTGGTCAGAGGCATGCGCCGGTGCGGTGAGCACGTTCGGGGCCCGGTCGGTGAGTGTGCATGGCGACGGAGGGGAAGAGGAGGAGGGGGAAGGCCCTGGGCCTCACCGGGGTTCGCAGGGTCAAGGGCAGCGGTGCTCGAGGTGGGCGGACGGGGACGACGTGGGCTGCGTGGAGGCAGACCGGTGGGGAGGAGGAAGCAGGTCGTCGAGGGAGCTCCGGCGTCGTGGCCTCCGGCGAGGTCCTCAGCGGCGGCGACGGCGCAGTCGGTCCGGGCGGCGGGGTCGTTCCCTGCCCCGATCCAGATCCACTCGGGGCGGGGTGGGGAACGAGGTGGATCCGGGGAGGAGTGGGGGTTACGGGCGACGTGGGTTAGGGTTTGGGGGGTTATGGGGGCGCCGGCCGGGCCGGCCTGGCTAGCCGAGTGGCCAGCTGGGCCGAGGCCCAGCGGGGAGGGGGGTTCTTTTCCTTCTTTTTGTTTGTTCTGCCTTTTTTTATTATTCTATTTCTTTTCTGTTTACTTTTATTTTTGTTTTATAAAATTTAAAAGCGACAACTAATTTGGTGTTATTAAATAGGTCACAACCCCAAATACTTTGGCACTTTAAATAAAGTATTTTGCATTTGCTTATTACTTTAAAAGCACTTTAGATAATTGTTTTGTCGTTGTTTTAGTTTTTTAGTGCATTTAAGTATTTTATTAAAAGATGATTTCTTCACCAACATTTATTATGGATTATTTGACACATTAGGAACAATTTAGTTTTGACTTTTGAAAACTTTAATTATTTTGACTTTGATTCAAACTTGAATTCGGATCGGTTCTAAACTAACGCGAGATTATCAAGAGTAATCGAGGTGACATGGCATCATTACCAGAGGGTTACTGTAGCTTGATTACCCGAGCGTCACAGCAACGCCAGTCCTGATGTCGTCCCAAAGGTCATTGTCTTCAAGATGCATGCGCATCCTATTCGTCCAATAGGGTTAATCAGTGCCATCGAAGACGGGGCACGCAGCGGAGACCTTGATTATTCCTGCAGTCGACATAGCTAAAACATCAAGTCACTAGTAGAAAACAGAGCTTTCGTCACAACTCAATATACACATTAGTCCCGGTTGCATTACGAACCGGGACTAATGTTAGCATTAGTCCCGGTTCAAGCGGCTAGGGCGCCGGGAAGGCATTAGTACCGGTTCAAATGGGACCTTTAGTCCCGGTTCGTATCACAAACCGAGAGTAAAGATTAGACCTTTAGTCCCGGTTTGAGACACGAACTGGGACTAAAGGGTGCGATGCCCATTAGTCCCGGTCCGTGTCTCAAACCGGGACTAAAGGGTTCTGAAATTTGTTTTTTTGTTTTTCCATTTGTTTTTTGTTTTTAATTTCTGTTTTTAATTTCTTATATCTTTTAGGATATGTGATGTTTTTGAGTGATTCTTTTTGTATTAGATTCAAAATTTTGCCTAGTTTCTGTTTGAGTCATTAGTTTTCAAATATGAATGATTTAAATATGAATTTGTTCAAACTTGCTTCAAACCCTAGATTGTGAATAATTTGAGTTTAAAAATTGTTTTTAATTTACTTCTTTTTGCTCCTAGTCACATGTCAGATTGTTGTATCATTAAGATTTATTTTGTTATTTTTAGAATAATATAAATTAGGATTTTAATTAAAACAGTACAACTTTGCTTATACGGTTGTTTTAGTCTTTAAAATGAGATGTTTTCAATTATTTTTAGTTAGTTCTTTCTGTAGATTTTAACATGTTGTAGTATTCTTCTGTTAGACAACAATATATACATTTTTATAATTAATTAATATTAATTTTGCTACTGTTTTGTATTAATAGTTGTTTATCCTTTAATAATAGTTGATAGAATTAGTTTTGCTATATTAAAAAGTAATTCTTCTTGCCACTTTAATAGAACGTGACTCTGGCTTGGTTAACCTTAGTTGTGACTCTGGCTAGGAAAGTGCTAGCAGATGTAGTCGACGGTAGAATTGGATTGACACCATCCCGGACTAAAGGGGTTCAAACTCTACCCCCCCTGTATCGCCATTTCAGTTTTGAAAAAAACAAAGAAAATGATAAAAACTTCAAAAAAAATCCTTCGAGATGTAGTTATATTACTACATCTACTAGTTAGGAAAATTTAAAAACTTAAATTTGTACATGTTTTGCAAAAAAGTGTTATGAAAAAGTAAAACGGCTATAACTTTTGCATACGATGTCGGAAAAAAAGTATAATATATCAAAATGTTCAGCACGAAAATTCGGTTCCGATTTCGACCGCCGTAGGCCATTTTGCAAATTTCTAGAATCCTAAAATTCTGAAAGGAAAAAAGTTATCCTCAAATTTGGGTTTTTTTGATTTTTTGGTCAAACTCTGGTCAAACTGTGGTCAAACTATTTATTCAAGAAATATTAGTGTTACCAATTAATTTTTGTTTTTTAGAATAATAGTTTCAAACTCAAACGGTGCTTCATGCTCAAGTTCAACTCCTAAGGGTTAATAGGATTGACAGCTTACTATTGTCAGGTAAACAACAAGTGTAGACTTGGAAACGAGGGGGAATAGAACTCGAAAGTTAAGCGTGCTCAAGCTGGAGTTGTGAGAGGATGGCTGACCTGTCGGGAAGTTAGATGATTTGAAATGATGATGGGTAATTAGAGATTAAGTATTAAAGTGAGCAGTGATGATGGGTGATTAAAGATTAAATTGTCAAATAATTCAGAAATTTGAAAATCGGGAAAAAATTCCAAAAAAATCATTTTTTTTCCAAAAAAAGTCAGAAAAATATTCCTGACTAAAGCACCAACCAGGACTAAAGGTGGAGCTCCAGACAGTGGCCACGTGGAGCCCCTTTCGTCCCGGTTCGTAAGTGAACCGGGACTAAAGGTTTGGGCTTTAGTCTCCACCCTTTAGTCCTGGTTCCAGAACCGGGACTAAAGGCCCTCTAGAACCGGGACTAAAGGCCTGTTTTCTACTAGTGGGTGGTTGAACCGAATCACACAGAACCAAGGGAGCACCTTGCTCTGATACCAATTGCAAGTGCTAGTTATCGATTAGAGGGGAGTGAATAGGCGCTTTTGATGGAAGCTTTGAAACAGGCAATGTCTTCGAAGACAGGAAACTAAGACATTAACTAAACTAGATGCAACGGAAGACAAACTACACTAGCCATGCAAGGATGCTAAAGTAGAGTACAAGTGATACATAAAGACAAACTGTAGCTAGGTAGAATATATCAGAAGAAGAGGATAGTGTGAAGAAAAATATGCAATCAGAGTGAATGTCTTCACACAATTTCTTCGAATAGAACATGCAAGCAAATACTTCATGAAGCTAAACTGTAAGTAAAGGAGTGAAGTGATAGACCATTTGCTCGATGAAGACAAGGATTTGGTAGACCAGTTCCAGTTGTTGTGACAACTGTACATCTGGTTAGGGAGGCTGAGATTGAACTCATAATACCACGTCTTCACCTTATTCCCCTTGAGCTAATACCCACAGATCACGCCCAATCACTCAGGTAAGTCTTGAAGGTAGACTTCCAAATCTTTGATAACCCACAAGTATAGGGGATCACAACAGTTTTCGAGGGTAGAGTATTCAACCCAAATTTATTGATTCGACACAAGGGGAGCCAAAGAATATTTGTAAGTATTAGAAGTTGAGTTATCAATTCAACCATGCCTGGAGATTAAATATCTACAGCAAAGTGATCGATAGCACAGTAGTATGATAGTTTGATGGCAATAGCAATAGTAGTAGCAGCAATAGTAACAGTAACAACAGTAGCAATAATTTTGTAATAGTTGTGACAGTAGCAAAAGCAATAGTAATAACTTAGCAAGAACAATATGTGAAAATCTCGTAGACATTGGATCGATGATAACATTGGATAATATTCATCATGTAATAGTCATAACCTAGGGAGACATAGAACTAGCTCCAGTTCATAAATATAATGTAGGCATGTATTCCGCAAATAGCCATATGTGCTTATGGAAAAGAACTTGCATGACATCTTTTGTCCTACCCTCCTGTGGCAGCGGGGTCCATAAGGAAACTAAGGGATATTAAGGCCTCCTTTTAAAAGAGAACCAAAACAAAGCATCAACACATATTTAATACATGAACTCCTCAAATTACGGTAATCACCAAAAAGAATCCCAATTATTATCACCTTGGGGTATGCAGATCATAACATGTAATAGGTGCATATAACTTGCAAGATCGGATCACGAACATAGATATAATGGTGAAAACATAAGAGGTTCAGATCTAAAATCATGGCACTCGGTCCCTAGTGACAAGCATTAAGCATAGCAAAGTCATAGCAACATCAATCACATAACATATACAGTGGATACTTGCTACCTCTTGAGCACTGCGTTGGTTTTCCCTTGAAGAGGAAAGGGTGATGCAGCAAAGTAGCGTAAGTATTTCCCTCAGTTTTGAGAACCAAGGTATCAATCCAGTAGGAGGCCACACTCAAGTCCCTCGTACCTACACAAACAAATAAGAACCTTGCAACCAACACGATAAAGGGGTTGTCAATCCCTTCACGGCCACTTGCAAAAGTGAGATCTGATAGAGATGATAAGATAATATTTTTGGTATTTTTTATGATAAAGAGTGAAAGTAAAGAACACAAAGTAAAATAGATGTAAACTTATATTATGGAGAATAGACCCAGGGGCCATAGGTTTCACTAGTGGCTTCTCTCAAGATAGCATAAGTATTACGTTGGGTGAACAAATTACTGTCGAGCAATTGATAGAATTGAGCATAGTTATGAGGATATCTAGGCATGATCATGTATATAGGCATCACGTCCGCAACAAGTAGACCGACTCCTGCCTGCATCTACTACTATTACTCCACACATCGACCGATATCCAGCATGCATCTAGAGTATTAAGTTCATAAGAACGGAGTGACGCAATAGGCAAGATGACATGATGTAGATGGATAAACTCAAGCAATATGATATAAACCCCATCTTTTTATCCTCGATGGCAACAATACAATACGTGTCGTTCCCCTACTGTCACTGGGATCGAGCACCGCATGATTGAACCCAAAGCTAAGCACTTCTCCCATTGCAAGAATGATCAATCTAGTAGGCCAAACCAAACTGATAATTCGAAGAGACTTGCAAAGATAACAAATCATACATAAAGAATTCAGAGGAGATTCAAATATTGTTCATAGATAATCTTGATCATAAACCCACAATTCATCGGATCTCGACAAACACACCGCGAAAAGAGTTACATCGAATAGATCTCCAAGAGAATCAAGGAGAACTTTGTATTGAGATCCAAAGAGAGAGAAGAAGCCATCTAGCTAATAACTATGGACCCGAAGGTCTAAGGTAAACTACTCACACATCATCGGAGAGGCTATGGTGTTGATGTAGAAGCCCTCCGTGATCGATGCCCCCTCCGGCGGAGCGCCGGAAAAGGCCCCAAGATGGGATCTCACGGGTACAGAAGGTTGCGGCGGTGGAAATAGGGTTTCGTGGTGCTCTCGGATGGTTTTGGGGTACGTAGGTATATATAGGAGGAAGAAGTAGGTCGGTGGAGCCACGAGGGGCCCACGAGGGTGGGGGTGCGCCCAGGGGGGACAGGCGCGCCTCCCTGCCTCGTGGCTTCCTCGTTGATTGATAATCCCCAAGTGCAGGGAATCATCATAGCAATTTCCAAAGGTGGAAGCGATAAGTATGGAGTGTCGAACCCAAAAGGAGCTAAAGGTAAGATCAATATTCTCTCAAGCCCTATCTGCCACTGATACAACTCTACGTACACCGAACGTTTGCTTCCAACTGGAAACGAGAAATAAAACTACGTTGTGGGTATGAAGAGGATAACTTTGTATGATATCGGTGAGCTAAAATATAAAAGTAGGTGTTGTTATCATAAAGTTAGAATATACTACTAAATATAATAAATAGCGAGTGTGGAATAATGGTGGATCGGTGTGCGGAATTGTCCTAGGAAATTGTTAACAAGACCGGTAATCACTATTGCTGTTTCATATGAGGGAGAGGCATAAGCTAACATACTTTCTCTACTTGGATCATATGCACTTATGATTGGAACTCTAGCAAGCATCCGCAACTACTAAAGATCATCAAGGTAAAACCCAACCATAGCATTAAAGCATCAAGTCCTCTTTATTCCCATACGCAACGATCCCTCTTACTCGGGTTTGTGTTTCAGTCACTCACCAACCCACTATAAGCGAATCATGAACGTATTGCAACACCCTACAATCGGAGTCCCTGACGCTTGCGCGACACAGAGGGTACCATAGGACAGCACCAAAATAAAACATACAACTCATACCAGTCTAGATCATCAATCAACCAGAAGACAAAAGATATCTACTCAAAACATCATAGGATGGCAACACATCATTGGATCATAATAAGTGGCATAAAGCACCATGTTCAATTAGGGATTACAGCGGGGTGCGGGAGAGTGGACCGCGTAAAAGAGATGAGGATGGTGATGATGATGGTGATGTTGATGAAGACGGTCACCGTGGCGATGATTCCACTCCCGATGGCACTCCGGCGCCACCGGAAGAGAGGAGGAGCGGTTCTCCCCTTGTGCTTCCTCCTCCATGGCCTCCACCCTCTGGTCCTTGGCCTTCATGGTGATGATGGCCCCTCCGGGATACTCCTCCATGGCCACCGGTGATGATGGCCCCCTCCGGCAGGGTGCCGGAGAGGGCCTAGATTGACTTCTCGTGGCTACAAATGCTTGCGGCAGCGGAACTTCCAATCTAGGTTTCTTTCTGGAAGTTTGGGTATATATAGAAGAGTTTTGCGTTGATTTCACGTCAGGGGGGGTCTCCGGGCTGTCCACGAGGCAGGGGGCGCGCCCTAGGGGGGTGGGCGCGCTCCCCACCCTCGTGGGCAGCCCGGGACTCTTCTGGCCTGCTTCTGGTACTCCGTGGGCTTCTTCTGGTCCAAAAATGATCTCCGTCAAGTGGCACGTCAATTGGACTCCGTTTAGTTTTCCTTTTCTGCGATACTGTAAAACAAGGAGAAAACAGAAACTGGCACTGGGCTCTAGGTTAATAGGTTAGTCCCAAAAATCATATAAAATATCATATAAATGCATATAAAACATCCTAGAAGGATAGTATAATAGCATGAATACTTCATAAATTATAGATACATTGGAGACGTATCAGCATCCCCAAGCTTAATTCCTGCTCGTCCTCGAGTAGGTAAATGATAAAAGAAATAATTTATGAAGTGTGAATGCTAGCAAGTGCATAAGTTTGATCAATGATAATTCCAATCGCTTTTTCTAGCATCATTATATGTCATAACAATAGCTCATCTCATAAAACTTTTCATGATCAAGTAACCAGCAAGTCACATGTTTAAAGTATAGATCATAAACTTTCTTGAAAACTAACAAACAATATTCTCAGACATCAAACAATTGCAATTCATCTTATTTTCGGGAAGAGTCTATGTCAGAGCTTTGATTTAGCAAACTCCACATACTCAACTATCATTTAATCTTTCACAATTGGTAACACTCACACAATACTTGTGGTTATGGAGTTTTAATCGGACACAGAGAAAGATAGGGGCTTATAGTTTCGCCTCCCAACCTTTTACCTCAAGGGTAATGTCAACTATAATAGCTCATGCTGACTTACATCCAATTAGATATATATATATATCAGGATCCTTCCAACATCCTGTGCTTGCCAAAGGATAAAATTTAAAAAGGAAAGGTGAAGATCATCAAGACTCTTGCATAAGGTAGAAGACGAAAGTAAAAGATAGGCCCTTCGCAGAGGGAAGCAGAGGTTGCCATGCGCTTTCAGGGTTGGATGCACAAAATCTTAATGCGAAAGAACGTCACTTTATATTGCCACTTGTGATATGGACCTTTATTATGCAGTCCGTCACTTTTATTTCGTCCACATCACAAGATCGTATAAAGCTTATTTCCTCCACACAATCAATCATACATATTTAGAGAGCAATTTTTATTGCTTGCACCGATGACAACTTACTTGAAGGATCTTACTCAATCCATAGGTAGATATGGTGGACTCTCATGGCAAAACTGGTTTTAAGGGTATTTGGAAGCACAAGTAGTATCTCTACTTGGTGCAAAGAATTTGGCTAGCATGAGGGGGAAAGGCTAGCTCAACATGTTGGATGATCCATGACAATATACTTTATTTTAGATATAAGAAAACATAACCCATTACATTGTCTTCCTTGTCCAACATCAACTCTTTAGCATGTCATATTTTAATGAGTGCTCCCAATCATAAAAGATGTCCAAGGCAGTGTATTTATATGTGAAACCTCTCTTCCTTCAATATTTTTTCATAAATTGTTCAAGTGACCAATTCTACGTTTGCTAACTTTCAATAAGTTTACTACCTATACTTATTATGTGTGAAGTCATTACTCCACCTGTTACAAGCATACGAAACATATATAAATTCAGATTTATGACATTCAATTTATTCAACCATTTACTCGTAGGATATACATGAAGCACATGAGCAAATGACAAACTACTCCAAAAGATATGAGTTGAGAACACTGAGTAGTCAAATAATTAACTAGCCATGGGAGGATTCTTTTTCATTCAATAATTCAGATCCAATGATTTTATTCAAACAGCAAGTAAAATTGAAAATACACTCCAAGCAAAACACATATCATGTGACGAATAAAAATATAGCTCCGAGTAAGGTATACCGATAGTTTTGAAGACGAAAGAGGGGATGCCTTCCGGTGCATCCCCAAGCTTAGGGTCTTGAGTCTTCCTTGAATATTGCCTTGGGGTTCCTTGGGCATCCCCAAGCTTAGGGTATTTCCACTCCTTATTCTCCTCATATCGATATCTCACCCAAAACTTGAAAACTTCAATCACACAAAACTTAACCAAACTTCGTGAGATAGGTTAGTATGATAAAGAGCAAACCATTCACTTTGGTACTGTAAAAGACAAGGTTCATAATTGTTCTCACACAATGCCTACTGTACCATATCATTTCTACAAATTATATTGAGGAATATAAGTCATAGAAACTAGAAAACAAGCAAACTATGCAATGAAAACAGAATCTGTTAGAAACAGAACAGCCTGTAATGATCTGAACATAAACTATACTTCTGCTACTCCAAAAATTATGAAATACATTGGTGGACGTGAGGAATTTGTCTATTAATCTTCTGAAAAAAGAATCAACTCAAAATCACTCTTCTATAAAAAATGACAGCTAATCTCGTGAGCGCAAAGTTTCTGTCTTTTTACAGCAAGATCACATTAACTTTCACCCAAGTCTTCCCAAAGGTCTTACTTGGCACTTTATTGAAACAAAAGATATAAAACATGATTACTACAGTAGCTTAATCATGTAAACTAACAAAAACAGTAAGGGTAAATATTGGGTTGTCTCCCAATAAGCGCTTTTCTTTAATGCCTTTTAGCTAGGCATGATGATTTCAATGATGCTCACATAAAAGATAGGAATTGAAGCACAAAGAGAGCATCTTGAAGAATATGACTAGCACACTTAAATATAACCTACTTCCTATGCCTAGGGATTTTGTGAGCACACAATTTATAAGAGCAACAATCAACTAGGATAGGAAGGCAAAACAATTATAACTTCAAAACTTTAAGCACATAGAGGGGAAACTTGATATTATTGCAACTCCTACAAGCATGTATTCCTCCCTCATAATAATTTTCAGTAGCATCATGGATAGCAACTTTGTTCTCATACTCAATTGGAACCTCTTCCGAAATAGTGGAATCATTACTAGCTAAAGTTGACACTCTTCCAAATCCACTTTCATAAGTATCACACTAAGATTCAATACCCTCCAGGATAGTGGGATCACTAATTCCTAAAGTTGACACTCTTCCAAACCCACTTTAAATGATAGTATTATTCATACTCCAAAATATATAAGTGAAGTTCATGGAGCATTCTATAATTAACATAGACTAACCAATATCCAAGCTCAAAATCTATAAGTGAAGCACATGAAGCATTCTATAAAACTATACTCAAAAGATTTAAGTGAAGCACAAAGAGCAATTCTATAAGATCATACTTAAAAGATATAAGTGAAGCACATGAAGTATTCTGTAAATTGATGAAGGGACATCTCACACTAGCATGGTTCTTGAAGAAAAATAAAAACACAAAGGACACAAATCATGTGAACAAAACAATAACCGAGGTATACCGATATTTGTTGAAGAAGAAAGATGGGATGCCAACCGGGGCATCCCAAAGCTTAGATGCTTGAGTATCATTTGAAATATTTACTTGTGGTGCCATGGGCATCCCCAAGCTTGAACTCTTGCCTCTCTTTATTCTTCTCATATTGATAGCTCCTCGACCTTCGGACACTTCATCCACAAAAACTTAACAAAAACTTTGTGAGATCCGTTAGTGTAATAAAGAAAATCACTACCTTTAGGTACTGTAATGAACTCATTCTTTATTTATATTGGTGTTAAACCTACTGTATTCCAACTTCTCTATGGTTTATAAATTATTTTATTAGCCATAGATTCATCAAAATAAGCAAACAACACACAAAAAACACAATCTGTTAAAAACAGAACAGTCTGTAGTAATCTGGCAGTTTAGAAAACTTCTGTAACTCCTAAAATTATGAAATAAATATAAAAATTTGAGAAATTTGTACAGAAGTAATGTGCAAAAAGTTTCAGACCCATTTGACTTTCCAGTAAAAAATGTAAATTCATGCACTACAGCCAAAGTTTCTGTTTTTGTTCTGCACATAGTAAACAAGCAATCTAATCATCCTAAAACCAAAGCTTGGCACATTATTATTATAATACAATGGATATATACAAAGGGATAATTATTTACAGAGAAACTTCCATGAAAAATTCTACATTGTTTCCGTGAGCATGAGCACAAGTGCTCAAGGTCGACCCTCACTTCTTCAATGCATCACTTTCCAATCACTTCTCTTTTTGAAAAACTTTTTAGGCATGAAAGGCAAGTAATTTTTTTTGTATTTTCATTCTTTTAAAAAAATTGTATGTTTCACCCACAACTAAACAGAAACAAAATGGAAAAACAAAATCTACTTAGTGAAGAAAGCAACCAAGCACACACGAGAATATCAACCCCACGCTATTGCTCCCCGGCAACGGCGCCAGAAAAGAGCTTGATAATCCCCAAGTGCAGGGAATCATCGTAGCAATTTCCAAAGGTGGAAGTGATAAGTATGGAGTGTCGAACCCACAAGGAGCTAAAGGTAAGATCAATATTCTCTCAAGCCCTATCTGCCACTGATACGACTCTACGTACACCGAACGTTTGCTTCCAACTGGAAACGAGAAATAAAACTACGTTGTGGGTATGAAGAGGATAACTTTGTATGATATCGGAGAGCTAAAATATAAAAGTAGGTGTTATTATCATAAATTTAGAATATACTACTAAATATTATAAATAGCGAGTGTGGAATAATGGTGGATCGGTGTGCGGAATTGTCCTAGGCAATTGTTAACAAGACCGGTAATCACTAATGATGTTTCATATGAGGGAGAGGCATAAGCTAACATACTTTCTCTACTTGGATCATATGCACTTATTATTGGAACTCTAGCAAGCATCCGCAACTACTAAAGATCATTAAGGTAAAACCCAACCATAGAATTAAAGCATCAAGTCCTCTTTATTCCCATACGCAACAATCCCTCTTACTCGGGTTTGTGTTTCAGTCACTCACCAACCCACTATAAGCGAATCATGAACGTATTGCAACACCCTACAGCGGGAGTCCATCACGCTTGCGCGACACGGAGGGCACCATAGGACAACACCAAAATAAAACATACAACTCATACAAATCTAGATCATCAATCAACCCAAAGACAAAAGATATCTACTCAAAAGATCATAGGATGGCAACACATCATTGGATCATAATATGTGGCATAAAGCACCATGTTCAAGTAGGGATTACAGCGGGGTGCGGGAGAGTGGACCGCGTAAAAGAGATGAGGATGGTGATGATGATGGTGATGTCGATGAAGACGATCACCGTGGCGATGATTCCCCTCCCGATGGCACTCGAGCGCCACCGGAAGAGAGGACGAGAGGTTCTCCCCCTTGTGCTTCCTCCTCCATGGCCTCCACCCTCTGGTCCTTGGCCTTCATGGTGATGATGGCCCCTCCGGGATACTCCTCCATGGCCACCGGTGATGATGGCCCCCTCCGGCAGGGTGCCGGAGAGGGCCTAGATTGACTTCTTATGGCTACAGAGGCTTGCGGCGGCGGAACATCCTATCTAGGTTTCTTTCTGGAAGTTTGGTTATATATAGAACAGTTTTGCGTTGATTTCACGTCAGGGGGGTCTCCGGGCTGTCCACGAGGCAGGGGGCGCGCCCTAGGGGGGTGGGCGCGCCCCCCACCCTCGTGGGCAGCCCGGGACTCTTCTGGCCTGCTTCTCGTACTCCATGGGCTTCTTCTGGTCCAAAAATGATCTCCGTCAAGTGGCACGTCAATTGGACTCTGTTTAGTTTTCCATTTCTGCGATACTCTAAAACAAGGAGAAAACAGAAACTGGCTGGGCTCTAGGTTAATAGGCTAGTCCCAAAAATCATATAAAATATCATATAAATGCATATAAAATATCCTAGAAGGATAGTATAATAGCATGAATACATCATAAATTATAGATACGCTGGAGACGTATCATTGATTTCTTGACGTCCACTCCAAGTCCTCTGGATCACGTTTGTTCCAAAAATAACTCTCCCGAAGGTTTCATTCCGTTTGGACTCCGTTTGATATTCCTTTTCTGCGAAACACTGAAATAGGCACAAAAAACAGCAATGTGCACTGGGCCTTGGGTTAATAGGTTAGTCCCAAAAAGAATATAAAAGTGTAATATAAAGCCCATTAAACATCCAAAACAGAATATACAGTGTTGGAATTAGGGTCAGCGGAGCCTTGTGGGCCCCACTACCCACCAGGGTGCGCCAGAGGGGAGTGGCACGGCCGGGGACCCCCTCTAGTGGGTCTTGTTTCCAGTATTTTTTTATTCCAAAATAATTCTCCAAAAAGTTTCGTCCAATTCCGAGAACTTCTATTTCTGCACAAAAATAACACCATGGTAGTTCTGCTGAAAACAACATCAGTCTGGGTTAGTTTCATTCAATCATGCAAATTAGAGTCCAAAACAAGAGCAAAAGCGTTAGGAAAAGTAGATACAATGGAGACGTGTCAACCTTCACAGACTTTGTTCACCGGCATGTTGGGGAACGTAGCATGCAATTTCAAAAAATTTCCTACGATCATGCAAGATCTATCTAGGAGATGCATAGCAATGAGAGGGGGAGAGTGTGTCCACGTACCCTCATAGGACGAAAACGGAAGCGTTAGGTTAATGCGGTTGATGTAGTCGAACGTCTTCACGATCCAACCGATCTAGTACCGAACGTACGGCACCTCCGAGTTCAGCACACGTTCAGCTCAATGACGTCCCTCAAAATCTTGATCCAACAGAGGGTCGAGGGAGACTTTCTTCAGCACGACGGCGTGGTGATGGTGATGGTGATCTGCGCAGGGCTTCGCCTAAGCACTACGACGCTATGACCGGAGGAGCAAACTGTGGAGAGAGACGCCGCACACGGCTTGGAACAATTGTTGTGTCTCCAAGGGGTGCCCTGCCCACGTATATAAAGTAGGGAGAGGAGGAGGCCGGCCACTAGGGGCGCGCCATAGGGGGGAAACCGACTAAGACTCCCAATCCTAGTCGCCCCCCGCCCTTTCCTTTCTATCGAAGGGGAAAAGGGAAGGAGAGGGAGAAGGAGAGGGAAAGAGGAAAGGGGGCCATGCCCCCTCCCCCTTGTACAATTCGGACTCCCTTGGGGGGCGCCACCCTGCGGGCTCCCCTCTCTTTCTCCCCTATGGCCCATGAAGGCCCATTACTTCCCCGGGGGGTTCCGGTAACCCCTCGGTTCTCCGATAAATATCCGAAACGTCCCGAAACCAGTCCGGTGTCCGAATACCTTCGTCCAATATATCAATCTTTACCTCTCGACCATTTTGAGACCCCTCGTCATGTCCGTGATCTCATCTGGGACTCCGAACAATCTTCGGTCACAAGAACACATAATTCATAATACAAATCGTCATCGAACGTTAAGCGTGCGGACCCTACGGGTACGAGAACTATGTAGACATGACCGAGACACATCTCCGATCAATAACCAACAGCGGATCCTGGATGCTCATATTGGTTCCTACATATTCTACGAAGATCTTTATCGGTCAAACCGCAATAACAACATACATTATTCCCTTTGTCATCGGTATGTTACTTGCCCGAGATTCGATCGTCGGTATCCTCATACCTAGTTCAATCTCGTTACCGGCAAGTCTCTTTACTCGTTCTGTAATGCATCATCCCGCAACTAACTCATTAGTCACATTGCTTGCAAGGCTTATAGTGATGTGCATTACCGAGAGGGCCCAGAGATACATCTTCGATACTCGGAATGACAAATCCTAATCTCGATCTATACCAACCTAACAAATAGCTTCGGAGACACATGTAGAGCATCTTTATAATCACCCAGTTACGTTGTGACATTTGATAACACATAAGGTGTTCCTCCGGTATCGGGAGTTGCATAATCTCATAGTCAGAGGAATATGTATAAGTCATGAAGAAAGCAATAGCAATAAAACTTAACGATCATTATGCTAAGCTAATGGATGGGTCTTGTCCATCACATCATTCTCTAATGATGTGATCTTGTTCATCAAATGACAACACATGTCTATGGTCAGGAACTTAACCATCTTTGATTAACAAGGTAGTCAAGTAGAGGCATACTAGGGACACTCTGTTTTGTCTATGTATTCACACATGTACTAAGTTTCCGGTTAATACAATTCTAGCATGAATAATAAACATTTCTCATGATATAAGGAAATATAAATAACAACTTTATTATTGCATCTAGGGCATATTTCATTCAGTCTCCCACTTGCACTAGAGTCAATAATCTAGTTCACATCGCCATGTGATTAACACCCAAAGAGTACTAAGGTGTGATCATGTTTTGCTTGTGAGAGAAGCTTAGTCAACGGGTCTGCCACATTCAGATCCGTATGTATTTTGCAAATTTCTATGTCTACAATGCTCTGCATGGAGCTACTCTAGCTAAACGCTTCCACTTTCAATATGTATCCAGATTGAGACTCAGAGTCATCCAGATCGGTGTTGAAGGTTGCATCATCGTAACTCTTTACGATGAACTCTTAATCACCTCCATAACCGAGAAGTATTTCCTTAGTCCTCTAAGGATAATTTTGACCGCTGTCTAGTGATCTACTCCTGGATCACTATTGTACCCCTTTGCCAAACACATGGCAAGGTACACAATAGGTGTGGTATACAACATGGCATACTTTATAGAACCTATGGCTGGGGCATAGGGAATGACTTTCATTCTCTCTCTATCTTCTGCCGTGGTTGGGTTTTGAGTCTTACTCAACTCCATACCTTACAACTCAGGCAAGAACTCCTTCTTTGACTGGTCCATTTTGAACTCCTTTAAAATCTTATCAAGGTATGTATTCATTGGAAGTCTTATCAAGCGTCTTGCTCTATATTTATAGATCTTGATGCCCAATATGTAAGTAGCTTCACTGAGGTCTTTCCTTGAAAAAATCCTTTCAAACACTCCTTTATGCTTTCCAGAAAATTCTACATCATTTCTGATCAACAATATGTCATTCACCTAGGCTTATCAGAAAGGCTGTAGTGCTCCCACTCACTTTCTTGTAAATACAGGCTTCACCGCAAGTCTGTATAAAACTATATGCTTTGATCAACTCATCAAAGCGTATATTCCAACTCCGAGATGCTTGCACCAGTCCATAGAAGGATCGCCGGAGCTTGCACACTTTGCTAGCACCTTTAGGATTGATGAAACCTTCTGGTTGCATCATATACAACTCTTCTTTAATAAATCCATTAAGGAATGCAGTTTTGACATCCCTATGCCAAATTTCATAATCATAAAATGCGGCAATTGCTAACATGATTCCAACAGACTTAAGCATCGCTACAGTGAGAAGGTCTCGTCGTAGTCAACTCCTTGAACTTGTCGAAAACCTTTCGCAACAAGTCGAGCTTTGTAGACAGTAACATTACCGTCAGCGTCAGTCTTCTTCTTGAAGATCCACTTATTCTCTATGGCTTGCCGATCATCGGGCAAGTCAACCAAAGTCCACACTTTGTTCTCATACATGGATCCCATCTCAGATTTCATGGCCTCAAGCTATTTCGCGGAATCTGGGCTCATCATTGCTTCCTCATAGTTCGTAGGTTCGTCATGGTCTAGTAACGTGACTTCCAGAACAGGATTACCGTACCACTCTGGTGCGGAACGTACTCTGGTTGACCTATGAGGTTCAGTAGTAACTTGATCTGAAGTTTCATGATCATCATGATTAACTTCCTCACTAATTGGTGTAGGTATCACTGGAACTGATTTCTGTGATGAACTACTTTCCAATTCGAGAGAAGGTACAACTACCTCATAAAGTTCTACTTTCCTCCCACTCACTTCTTTCGAGAGAAACACCTTCTCTAGAAAGGATCCATTCTTAGCAACGAATATCTTGCCTTCGGATCTGTGATAGAAGGTGTACCCAACAGTTTCTTTTGGGTATCCTGTGAAGACACATTTCTCCGATTTGGGTTCGAGCTGATCAGGTTGAAGCTTTTTCTCATAATTAAGCATCACAACCCAAGCTTTAAGAAACGACAGCTTAGGTTTCTTGCCAAACCACAGTTCATATGGTGTCGTCTCAACGGATTTAGATGGTGCCCTATTTAACGTGAATGCAACCGTCTCTAAAGCATAACCCCAAAACGATATTGGTAAATCGGTAGGAGACATCATAGATCGCACCATATCTAATAAAGTACGGTTACGACGTTCGGACACATCATTACGCTGTGGTGCTCCAGGTGGCGTGAGTTGCGAAACTATTCCACATTGTTTCAAATGAAGACCAAACTCGTAACTCAAATATTCGCCTCCGCGATCAGATTGAAGAAACTTTATTTTCTTGTTACGATGATTTTCCACTTCACTCTGGAATTCTTTGAACTTTCCAAATGTTTCAGGCTTATGTTTCATTAAGTAGATATACCCATATCTGCTCAAATCATCTGTGAAGGTCAGAAAATAACGATACCCGCCGCCAGCCTCAACACTCATCAGACCGCATACATCAGTATGTATTATTTCCAACAAGTCAGTGGCTCACTCCATTTTTCCGGAGAACGGAGTCTTAGTCATCTTGCCCATGAGGCATGGTTCACAAGCATCAAGTGATTCATAATCAAGTGATTCCAAAAGCCCATCTGCATGGACTTTCTTCATGCGCTTTACACCAACATGACCTAAACGGCAGTGCCACAAATAAGTTGCACTATCATTATTAACTTTGCATCTTTTGGCCTCAATATTATGAATATGTGTATCACTACGATCAAGATTCAATAAAAATAGACCACTCATCAAGGGTGTGTGACCATAAATGATATTACTCATATAAATAGAACAACCATTATTCTTTGATTTAAATGAATAACCGTCTCGCATCAAACAAGATCCAAATATAATGTTCATGCTCAACGCTGGCACCAAATAACAATTATTCAGGTCTAAAAGTAATCCCGAAGGTAGATGTAGAGGTAGCGTGCCGACGGTGATCACATCGACCTTGGAACCATTTTCGACGCGCATCGTCACCTCGTCCTTAGCCAATCTTCGTTTAATCCGTAGCCCCTGTTTCGAGTTGCAAATATGAGCAACAGAACCAGTATCAAATACCCAGGCGCTACTACGAGCATTAGTAAGGTACACATCAATAACATGTTTATCAAATATACCTTTCACTTTGCCATCCTTCTTATCCGCCAAATACTTGGGGCAGTTCCGCTTCCAGTGACCTGTCCCTTTGCAGTAGAAGCACTCAGTTTTAGGCTTAGGTCCAGACTTGGGCTTCTTCCTGGGAGTAGCAACTTGCTTGCTATTCTTCTTGAAGTTCCCCTTCTTCCCTTTGCCTTTTTTCTTGAAACTAGTGGTCTTGTTAACCATCAACACTTGATGCTCCTTCTTGATTTCTACCTCCACAGCCTTAAGCATTGCGAAGCGCTCGGGAATTGTCTTTTCCATCACTTGCATATTATAGTTCATCACAAAGCCTTTATAGCTTGGTGGCAGTGATTGAAGAACTCTGTCAATAACACTATCATCCGGAAGATTAACTCCCAGCTGAGTCAAATGGTTATGGTACCCAGACATTCTGAGTATGTGTTCACTGACAGAACTATTCTCCTCCATTTTGTAGCTATAGAACTTGTTGGACACTTCATATCTCTCAATTCGGGCATTTGCTTGAAATATTAACTTCAACTCTTGGAACATCTCATATGCCCCATGACGTTCAAAATGTCTTTGAAGTCCCGATTCTAAGCCGTAAAGCATGGCACACTGAACTATCGAGTAGTCATCAGCTTTAGCTTGCCAAACATTCATAACGTCCGGAGTTGCTCCTGCAGCAGGCCTTGCACCTAGCAGTGCTTCTAGGACGTAATTCTTCTGTGCAGCAATGAGGATAATCCTCAAGTTACGGACCCAGTCCGTGTAGTTGCTACCATCATCTTTCAACTTAGCTTTCTCTAGGAACGCATTAAAATTTAAGGGAACGGTAGCACGGGCCATTGATCTACAACAACACACATACGCAAAAACTATCAGGACTAAGTTCATGATAAATTAAAGCTCAATTAATCATATTACTTAAGAACTCCCACTTAGATAGACATCCCTCTAGTCATCTAAATGATCACGTGAACCATATCAACTAAACCATGTCTGATCATCACGTGTGATGGAGTAGTTTTCAATGGTGAACATCTCTATGTTGATCATATCCACTATACGATTCACGTTCAACCTTTCGGATTCAGTGTTCTGAGGCCATATCTACATATGCTAGGCTCGTCAAGTTTAACCCGAGTATTCTGCACGTGCAAAACTATCTTCCACCCGTTGTATGTGAACGTAGAGCTTATCACACCCGATCATCACGTGGTGTCTCGGCACGACGAACTGTCGCAACGGTGCATACTCAGGGAGAACACTTATACCTTAAAATTTAGTGAGGGATCATCTTATAATGCTACCGCCGTACTAAGCAAAACAAGATGCATAAAAGATCGACCTCACATGCAATCAAAATATGTGACATGATATGGCCATCATCATCTTGTGCCTTTGATCTCCATCTCCAAAGCACCGTCATGATCTCCATCGTCACCGGCTTGACACCTTGATCTCCAACGTAGCGTCGTTGTCGTCTCGCCAAGTATTGCTTCTACAACTATCGCTACCGCATAGTGATAAAGTAAAGCAATTACATGGCGATTGCATTTCATACAATAAAGCGCCAGTCGCCGATAACTTTTACAAAACATGATCATCTCATACAATAACTTATATCACATCATGTCTTGACCATATCACATCACAACATGCCCTACAAAAACAAGTTAGACGTCCTCTATTTTGTTGTTGCAAGTTTTACATGGCTGCTACGTGCTTCTAGCAAGAACCGTTCTTACCTACGCATCAAAACCACAACGAGTTTTCGTCAAGTGTGCTGTTTTAACCTTCAACAAGGACCGGCCGTAGTCAAATTCGATTCAACTAAAGTTGGAGAAACAGACACCCGCCAGCCACTTTTATGCAAAACAAGTTGCATGTTTGTCGGTGGAACCGGTCTCATGAACGTGGTCATGTAAGGTTGGTCCGGGCCGCTTCATCCAACAATACCGCCGAATCAAAATAAGACGTTGGTGGTAAGCAGTATGACTATTATCGCCCACAACTCTTTGTGTTCTAATCGTGCATATCATCTACGCACAAACCTGGCTCTGATGCCACTGTTGGGGAACGTAGCATGCAATATCAAAAAAATTCCTACGATCACGCAAGATCTGTCTAGGAGATGCATAGCAACGAGAGGGGGAGAGTGTGTCCATATACCCTCGTAGAACAAAAGCGGAAGCGTTAGGTCAACGCGGTTGATGTAGTCGAACGTCTTCACGATCCAACCTATCTAGTACCGAACGTACGACACCCCCGAGTTCAGCACACGTTTAGCTCGATGGCGTCCCTCGAACTCTTGATCTTGCAGAGGGTCGAGGGAGAGTTTCGTCAGCACGACGGTGTGGTGACGGTGATGGTGATGTGATCTGCGCAGGGCTTCGCCTAAGCACTACGACGCTATGACCGGAGGAGCAAACTGTGGAGAGAGACGCCGCACACGGCTTGGAACAATTGTTGTGTCTCCAAGGGGTGCCCTGCCAATGTATATAAAGGAGGGAGAGGAGGAGGCCGGCCACCAGGGGCGCGCCATAGGGGGGAAACCGACTAGGACTCCCAATCCTAGTCGCCCCCCCTTTCCTTTCTATCAGAGGGGAAAAGGGAAGGAGAGGGAGAGGAAAGGGGGCCGCGCCCCCTCCCCCTTCTCCAATTCGGACTCCCTTGGGGGGGTGCCACCCTGCAGGCTCCCCTCTCTTTCTCCCCTATAGCCCATGAAGGCCCATTACTTCCCCGGGGGGTTCCGGTAATCCCTCGGTTCTCCGATAAATATCTGAAACGTCCCGAAACCAGTCTGGTGTCCGAATACCTTCGTCCAATATATCAATCTTTACGTCTCAACCATTTTGAGACCCCTCGTCATGTCCGTGATCTCATCCGGGACTCCGAACAATCTTCGGTCAGCAAAACACATAACTCATAATACAAATCGTCGTCGAACGTTAAGCGTGTAGACCCTACGGGTACGAGAACTGTGTAGACATGACCGAGACACATATCCGATCAATAACCAACAGCGGAACCTGGATGCTCATATTGGTTCCTACATATTCTACGAATATCTTTATCGGTCAAACCGCAATAACAACATACGTTATTCCCTTTGTCATCGGTATGTTACTTGCCCGAGATTCGATCATCGGTATCCTCATACCTAGTTCAATCTCGTTACCGGCAAGTCTCTTTACTCGTTCCGTAATGCATCATCCTGCAACTAACTCATTAGTCACATTGCTTGCAAGGCTTATAGTGATGTGCATTACCAAGAGGGCCCAGAGATACCTCTTCGATACTCGGAATGACAAATCCTAATCTCGATCTATACCAACCTAACAAATAGCTTCGGAGACACATGTAGAGCATCTTTATAATCACCCAGTTACGTTGTGACATTTGATAGCACCCAAGGTGTTCCTCCGGTATCGGGAGTTGCATAATCTCATAGTCAGAGGAATATGTATAAGTCATGAAGAAAGCAATAGCAATAAAACTTAACGATCATTATGCTAAGCTAATGGATGGGTCTTGTCCATCACATCATTCTCTAATGATGTGATCTCGTTCATCAAATGACAACACATGTCTATGGTCAGGAAACTTAACCATCTTTGATTAACGAGCTAGTCAAGTAGAGGCATACTAGGGACACTCTGTTTTGTCTATGTATTTACACATGTACTAACTTTCCGGTTAATAGAATTCTAGCATGAATAATAAACATTTATCATGATATAAGGAAATATAAATAACAACTTTATTATTGCCTCTAGGGCATATTTCCTTCACGGCAATCCACAATGACTCTTGGATGCTCAGAACGCGATGCCTAACCGACTGGAAGATCACAGTCTTCAAGTGTAATAAGTCTTCGGTTCACGCGGAACAGAAAGGATTCAGTAATGCTCAAAACTCTTTGGGCTCTAGGTTTTTTGGGTTTGTCCTTGCAAGGATTCTCTCTCAAGGGCTTCGGAAGTGGGTTGCTCTCAAACGACAAAAGTCGTACACAATACTTGGAGCAGCCACCAGCTTATGGTGGAGGGGGTGGGCACTTTATAGCAAGGAGGCAACCCGACATGGTATGCCCGAAATGACCCTGGGTCAATGGACAACCGAAACGTGTGCAATGGTCGGATTTCAAACACACATGGTAGCTTGACTTGGGATCCAAGTAAAGCTGACTCATCCAACATAGGATAAGATTTTCTCTCATTTGTCTACGCTCGAAGACATAGGATTTTAGGTTGAGCATCACGTTAGTTTTCTGACTTTGTTTACCTCGCCCCACTTAACAGTTCAGTGGTTCCTATGACTCAGGAAAGAAGAAAATGAAACTACGAAAGAAACTATGTCTTTGCGCTCCATTGTCTTACAACGAATGTCTTCACGTTTCATTATCTTCGACATGAATGTCTTCACGAACCACCATTTTCTTCAATGTCTTCATACATTTTTAGGGGTCATCTTCGATGGGTAAACCAAATCAATAGGACTTCTACCTGTGTTCTCATGTGAATCTCACAAACACATTAGTCCCTCAACCAAGTTTGTCATCAATACTCCAAAACCAACTAGGGGTGGCACTAGATGTTCGGGAACGTAGTAATTTCAAAAAAATTCCTACGCACACGCAAGATCATGGTGATGCATAGCAGCGAGAGGGGAGAGTGTGTCCACGTACCCCCGTAGACCGAAAGCGGAAGCGTTATGACAACGCGGTTGATGTAGTCGAACGTCTTCACGATCCGACCGATCCAAGTACCGAACGCACGGCACCTCCGAGTTTAGCACACGTTCAGCTCGATGACGTCCCACGAATTCCGATACAGCAGAGCTTCATGGGAGAGTCCGTCTGCACGACGGCGTGATGATGGTGATGATGTTGCTACCGACGCAGGGCTTCGCAGCATAGCTACGATATGACCGAGGTGGATTATGGTGGAGGGGGGCACCGCACACGGCTTGGAACAATCAACTTGTGTGTCTATGTGTGCCCCCCCCCCCGCCCCCGTATATAAAGGAGAAAGGTGGGAGGCCAGCCGGCCTTGGTGCTCCCCAAGGAGAGGAGGAATCCTCCTCCTAGTAGGAGTAGGATTCATCCTTTCCTAGTCCTACTAGGAGGGGGAAGGGGGAAGGAAAGAGAGGGAGAGGGAGAGGGAAAGAGGGGCCGCGCCCCCCTCCCCTAGTCCAATTCGGACTCCCCATGGGAGGGGCGCGCCACCTCCTGGGCTGCTGCCCTCTCTCTCCGCTCAGGCCCACTAAAGCCCAATACTTCCCCGGGGGGTTCCGGTAACCCCTCCGGCACTCCGGTTTTCTCCGAAACCACCCGGAACACTTCCGGTATCCGAATATAGTCGTCCAATATAGCAATCTTTACGTCTCGACCATTCCGAGACTCCTCGTTATGTTCGTGATCATATCCGGGACTCCGAACGACCTTCGGTACATCAAATTACATAAACTCATAATACCGATCGTCACGGAACGTTAAGCGTGCGGACCCTACGGGTTCGAGAACTATGTAGAAATGACCGAGGCACGTCTCCGGTCAATAACCAATAGCGGAACTTGGATGCTCATATTGGCTCCTACATATTCTACGAAGATCTTTATCGGTAAACCGCATAACAACATACGTTGTTCCCTTTGTCATCGGTATGTTACTTGCCCGAGATTCGATCGTCGGTATCTCAATACCTAGCTCAATCTCGTTACCGGCAAGTCTCTTTACTCGTTCCGTAATGCATCATCCCGCAACTAACTCATTAGTCACATTGATTGCAAGCCTTGTAGTGATGTGCATTACCGAGAGGGCCCAGAGATACCTCTCCGATAATCGGAGTGACAAATCCTAATCTCGATCTATGCCAACTCAACAAGTACCATCGGAGACACCTGTAGAGCACCTTTATAATCACCCACTTACGTTGTGACATTTGGTAGCACACAAAGTGTTCCTCCGGTAATCGGGAGTTGCATAATCTCATAGTCATAGGAACATGTATAAGTCATGAAGAAAGCAATAGCAGTAAACTAAAACGACCAGGTGCTAAGCTAACGGAATGGGTCAAGTCAATCACATCATTCTCCTAATGATGTGATCCCGTTTAGCAAATGACAACTCATGTCTATGGCTAGGAAACATAACCATCTTTGATCAATGAGCTAGTCAAGTAGAGGCATACTAGTGACACTCTGTTTGTCTATGTATTCACACATGTATTATGTTTCCGGTTAATACAATTTGAATAATAAGCATTTATCATGAATGAAGGAAATAAATAATAACTTTATTATTGCCTCTAGGGCATATTTCCTTCAGTCTCCCACTTGCACTAGAGTCAATAATCTAGATTACATAGTAATGATTCTAACACCCATGGAGCCTTGGTGCTGATCATGTTTTGCTCGTGAGAGAGGCTTAGTCAACGGGTCTGCAACATTCAGATCCGTATGTATCTTGCAAATCTCTATGTCTCCCACCTGGACTTGATCACGGATGGAATTGAAGCGTCTCTTGATGTGTTTGGTTCTCTTGTGAAATCTGGATTCCTTTGCCAAAGCAATTGCACCAGTATTGTCACAAAAGATTTTCATTGGACCCGATGCACTAGGTATGACACCTAGATCGGATATGAACTCCTTCATCCAGACTCCTTCATTTGCTGCTTCCGAAGAAGCTATGTACTCCACTTCACACGTAGATCCCGCCACGACGCTTTGTTTAGAACTGCTCCAACTGACAGCTCCACCATGCAATATAAACATGTATCTGGTTTGTGATTCAGAATCGTCTGGATCAGTGTCAAAGCTTGCATCGACGTATCTTTGTCACGAGAAACATATCCTTAGTCCTTTTCAGGTATTTCAGGATGTTCTTGACTGCTGTCCAGTGATCCACTCCCGGATTACTTTGGTACCTCCCTGCTAAACTAATAGCAAGGCACACATCAGGTCTGGTACACAGCATTGCATACATGATAGAGCCTATGGCTGAAGCATAGGGAACAATTTTCATTCTCTCTCTATCTTCTGCAGTGGTCGGGCATTGAGTCTTACTCAACTTCACACCTTGTAACACAGGCAAGAACCCTTTCTTTGCTTGATCCATTTTGAACTTCTTCAAAACTTTATCAAGGTATGTGCTTTGTGAAAGTCCAATTAAGCGTCTTGATCTATCTCTATAGATCTTGATGCCCAATATATAAGCAGCTTCACCGAGGTCTTTCATTGAAAAACTCTTATTCAAGTATCCTTTTATGCTATCCAGAAATTCTATATCATTTCCAATCAACAATATGTCATCCACATATAATATTAGAAATGCTACAGAGCTACCACTCACTTTCTTCTAAATACAGGCTTCTCCAAAAGTCTGTATAAAACCATATGCTTTGATCACACTATCAAAAACATTTATTCCAACTCCGAGATGCTTGCACCAGTCCATAAATGGATCACTGGAGCTTGCACACTTTGTTAGCACCCTTTGGATCGATAAAACCTTCGGGTTGCATCATATACAACTCTTCTTCTAGAAATCCATTCAGGAATGCAGTCTTCACATCCATTTGCCAAATTTCATAATCATAAAATGCGGCAATTGCTAACATGATTCGGACGGACTTACGTGATGTCTACTACACAACCTTCTTCTTGCAGACGTTGTTGGGCCTCCAAGTGCAAAGGTTTGTAGGACAGTAGCAAATTTCCCTCAAGTGGATGACCTAAGGTTTATCAATCCGTGGGAGGCGTAGGTTGAAGATGGTCTCTCTCAAACAACCCTGCAACCGAATAACAAAGAGTCTCTTGTGTCCCCAACACACCCAATACAATGGTTAGTTGTATAGGTGCACTAGTTCGGCGAAGAGATGGTGATACAAGTGCAATATGGATGGTAGATATAGGTTTTTGTAATCTGAAAATATAACAATAGCAAGGTAGCAAGCGATAAAAGTGAGCGTAAACGGTATTGCAATGCTCGGAAACAAGGCCAAGGGTTCATACTTTCACTAGTACAAGTTCTCTCAACAATAATAACATAATTGGATCATATAACTATCCCTCAACATGCAACAATGAGTCACTCCAAAGTCACTAATAGCGAAGAACAAACGAAGAGATTATTGTAGGGTACGAAACCACCTCAAAGTTATCCTTTCTGATCGATCTATTCAAGAGTCCATAGTAAAATAACACGAAGCTATTCTTTCCGTTTGATCTATTATAGAGTTCGTACTAGAATAAGACCTTAAGATACAAATCAACCAAAACCCTAATGTCACCTAGATTCTCCAATGTCACCTCAAGTATCCGTGGGTATGATTATACGATATGCATCAAACAATCTCAGATTCATCTATTCAACCAACACAAAGTACTTCAAAGAGTGCCCCAAAGTTTCTACCGGAGAGTCAAGACGAAAACGTGTGCCAACCCCTATGCATAAGTTCACGAGGTCACAGAACCCGCAAGTTGATCACCAAAACATACATCAAGTAGATCACGTGAATATCCCATTGTCACCACAGATAAGCACATGCAAGACATACATCAAGTGTTCTCAAATCCTTAAATACTCAATCTGATAAGATAACTTCAAAGGGAAAACTCAATCCATTACAAGAGAGTAGAGGGGGAGAAACATCATAAGATCCAACTATAATAGCAAAGCTCGCGATACATCAAGGTCGTGCCAAATCAAGAACACGATAGAGAGAGAGAGAGAGAGATCAAACACATAGCTACTGGTACATACCCTCAGCCCCAAGGGTGAACTACTCCCTCCTCATCATGGAGAGCGCCGGGATGATGAAGATGGCCACCGGTGAGGGATCCCCCCTCCGGCAGGGTGCCGGATGTGACGCCCCCGATTTGACCGTACACTAATCATGCACGCAAATGTGTACGATCAAGATCAGGGACTCACGGGAAGATATCACAACACAACTCTAAAACATAAATAAGTCATACAAGCATCATAATACAAGCCAGGGGCCTCGAGGGCTCGAATACAAGTGCTCGATCACAGACGAGTCAGCGGAAGCAACAATATCTGAGTACAGACATAAGATAAACAAGTTTGCCTTAAGAAGGCTAGCACAAACTGGGATACAAATCGAACGAGGCGCAAGCCTCCTGCCTGGGATCCTCCTAACTACTCCTGATCGTCGTCAGCGGGCTGCACGTAGTAGTAGGCACCTCCAGTGTCGTAGGAGTCGTCGTCGACGGTGGCGTCTGGCTCCTGGGCTCCAACATCTGGTTGCGACAACCAGATAGAAAGGAAAGGGGGAAAAGAGGGAGAGAAGCAACCGTGAGTACTCATCCAAAGTACTCGCAAGCAAGGAGCTACACTACATATGCATGGGTATATGTGTAAAGGGGCATATCAGTGGACTGAACTGCAGAATGCCAGAATACGAGGGGGATAGCTAATCCTGTCGAAGACTACGCTTCTGGCCATCTCCATCTTGCAGCATGTAGAAGAGAGTAGATTGAAGTCCTCCAAGTAGCATCGCATAGCATAATCCTACCCGGCGATCCCCTCCTCGTCGCCCTGTTAGAGAGCGATCACCGGGTTATATCTGGCACTTGGAAGGGTGTGTTTTATTCAGTATCCAGTTCTAGTTGTCATAAGGTCAAGGTACAACTCCGGGTCGTCCTTTTACCGAGGGACACGGCTATTCGAATAGATAAACTTCCCTGCAGGGGTGCACCACATAACCCAACACGCTCGATCCCATTTGGCCGGACACACTTTCCTGGGTCATGCCCGGCCTCGTAAGATCAACACGTCGCAGCCCCACCTAGGCTCAACAGAGAGGTCAGCACGCCGGTCTAAACCTATGCGCGCAGGGGTCTGGGCCCATCGCCCTATGCACACCTGCACGTTGCGTACGCGGCCGGAAGCAGACCTAGCCCCCTTAATACAAGCGCGAGCTTACGGTCCAATGCGGCGCGCGCCACTCAGTTGCTGACGTCAAAAGAGCTTCGGCTGATACCACGACGTCGGGATACCCATAACTACTCCCACGTAGATGGTTAGTGCGTATAGACCAAATGGCCAGACTCAGATCAAATACCAAGATCTCGTTAAGCGTGTTAAGTAACCGCGAACGCCGACCAGGGCCAGGCCCACCTCTCACCTAGGCGGTCTCAACCTGCCCCGTCGCTCCGCCACAAAGATCCACTCGCGGGTACTCCTACGAGCCGACCCGACTTTAATCATCACATGTGTCATATATATAGTATATAAGTATATACCCGTGACCACCGCCCAGGTGATCACGGCCCGATAGTATAGCACAGCAGACGGACAAGAATGTAGGGCCACTGATGGAAATCTAGCATCCTATACTAAGCCTGTAGGATTGCAGGTAAAGGTAACAACAGTAGTAGCAAGGATAGGCTATGCATCAGGATACGATATCGAAAGCAGTAATATGCTACGCTACTCTAATGCAAGCAGTATAGAGAAGAATAGGCGATATCTGGTGATCAAGGGGGGGCTTGCCTGGTTGCTCTGGCAAGTAGGAGGGGTCGTCGACTCCGTAGTCGAACTGGGCAGCAGCAGTGTCGGTCTCATAGTCTACCGGAGAGAAGAGGGGGGAAGAAACAGTAAATACAATGCAAACATAAGCATGACGATGCGTGACATGAAAATGAGCGGTGCTAGGTGTGTCCTAATGCGACAGTAGGTGGTACCGGCGAAGGGGGGGAACATCCGGGAGGTATTCCCGAAGTTTCGCGTTTTCGGACAGACGGACCGGAGGGGGAAAGTTGCTAGTTCGATAGGTTAGGGAGGTGTGGTGGACGAACGGACTGCGTATTCGGATTCGTCTCGTCGTTCTGAGCAACTTTCATATAGAAAACATTTTCATCCGAGTTACGGTTTAAAAGATATGAATTTTCAAAGTTTATTTGAATTTCTGGAATTATTTAAATTAAGAAAGAAAAAATGAATTATGACGTCAGCATGAGGCAATGCTGACGTCAGCAGGTCAACAGAGCGGCTGACCAGTCAAACCAGACAGGTGGGTCGCCACTGTTAGTCTAATATTAATTTAAACTAAACTAACAGTCTAATTAGAGGGGTGGGCCCCATATGTCAGTGAGTGATTAGTTAATCTAATTATTTTTATTTATAAAACATTTTTCTTTTCTTTTTTTTAATTTTGCGGCGGGGCCCGCATGTCAGTGACTGGGCCTGCCCAGTCAGCAGCTGACTGGGTCAACCCAGTCAACTGGGACCCACGGGGCCCACTGGCAGTGGCACTGGGGTGGCCCCAGGCGTGCCAGCTCAGCAGGCCGGCGGCTGAACGCCGGCGAGCACGAAAACGCGTCGGAGGGCGCTCGGCCCCGTCGGGATTCGTCTACAGGGGGCCTACACGGGCGCGGGTGGGTGCGTTCGAACGGGGAGAGCCCGCCGCGTCGCGTGGTGAGACCGGCCGGAGCTGGAGCTGCCGGAAACGGCGCCGGCGAGCGGCAGAGGCGGCGGCGCGCACGGGTGCCCGACGGAAACGTGGCTAAGGCGGGCTATCGAGCAAGCGGAGGGGCTGGGGAGCTTCTACGTGCGGTGGGGAGTGCTGCGGGCTTGAACCCGTGACCAAAAGGTCACCGGAGCCTTGCCGGCGGCGAGCTCCGCGGCGCGGCGTTCGGGCGCGCGTGGGGAAGCAGCTAGGGGGCGTGCGAGAGAGAAAGGACAGGGGAGGAGGGGGAGAGGCTCACGGCGAGGCTGTAGGGGGACGGCAGCGTGCTCGGGGAGGCTCGTCGGAGGCGAAACGGGGCGGCGATCGACGGCGGCCGTGCGGGGAAGAAGAGCTCGGGGAGGTCGTTGCAGTGGCTCCGAGCTTCAACGAAGAGGCGGAGGTGGTGTAGTCGAGGGCGGCGACGGCGTACGACATGGCGAAGTGGTGATTGGGGCACGGTGGCCGCGGGAACGACGATGAACGGCGGCGACCGCGTCGGGCGTGGGGAAGGGAAGAGCGGCGCGGATCTGGGGGGGAAGAGAGAGGAGCAGGGGCCGAGAGGTGAACGGGGGGTGAGTGGGAGAGAGGCCCGAGGAGGCGGGGGGGGGCTGGCGTCCTTATCCTCCCCGTCGCCGGTGAGGTGGTGCGGCGGGGACTATCCCTGTTCCGACCCCGGTCGGGGGAACAGGGAAGGGGGGCGAGTGGGAGAGGTGGGCCGGGGTGGAGCTGGGCCTTTCGGCCGGGGGGGGGGAATGGTGCTGGCCAGTTGGGCCTGGGGGTTGGCCCAGTTGGGCCAGGGGTGCTGTGGGGGGGGCCTTCTCCTTTTTTTTCTTTTTCTTTGTCTGTTTTCTTTTGCATTTTCTTTTTATTTGTTTATTTTCTTTTCTGTTTTATTTCATTTAAAAGCATTTAGGTATTTTATCAAAATGTGTTTTCTCCACCTTAATTACCAGTGTATTATTTGGCACCCACCGAACATTTTTGTTTAAATTTTTGAAAACTTTTATTTTCCACTTTAATTTTAATTGAAGTTTGAATTAGGAGTTTGAAAAGAAATGTGATTCCAATGTGATCATGCCCTGTTTAGCAACATGATTAGCTTAATCACAGGGAGTTACTGTAGCATGATCCTCAGGGTGTTACAAATCTCCTCCACTACAAGAAATCTCGTCCCGAGATTTAGGAGGTAGAAGGAAACAGTGCGGGGTATTCTTCGCGCAGACGATCCTCTCGTTCCCAAGTGGCCTCATCTTCAGAATGGTGCGACCACTGGACTTTGAGAAACTTGATCGCCTTCTGACGTGTGCGGCGTTCAGCTTGGTCGAGAATGCGGACCGGATGCTCCTTATAGGAGAGGTCTTGCTGCAATTCGAGCACTTCATGATCCACAGCTCGGATTGGATCCTTGAAGCAATGGCGGAGCTGTGACACATGGAACATATCGTGAACCTGAGAAAGGTTCGGCGGTAGCTCCAGTTGGTATGCCACTTTTCCACGCCTTTCGAGAATAGTGAACGGGCCAATATAGCGAGGAGCTAGTTTTCCCTTGATCCCGAAGCGGTGAGCACCCTTCATAGGTGTGACTCGAAGATAAGCCTTTTCGCCAGGTTGATAGACCATGTCTTTATGATGACGGTCATACTGACTCTTCTGACGTGACTGAGCAGTCTTGAGATTCTCACGAATAATGCGGACTTGTTCTTCGGCATCTTGGATAATATCCGGACCGAAGAGTGGACGTTCCCCAGTTTCTGACCAATTCAGAGGGGTTCGGCACTTTCGTCCATATAACACTTTGAAGGGGGCCATCTTCAGACTAGCTTGATAGCTATTATTATAAGAGAACTCAGCATACGGGAGAGATTCCTCCCATTTCTTGCCGAAGGAAATAACACAAGCTCAAAGCATGTCTTCGAGAACTTGGTTGACGCGTTCAACTTGTCCTTGCGATTGAGGATGAAACGCAGTACTGAATGACAGATGAGTTCCCATAGCTTCTTGGAAACTTGCCCAGAATCTTGAAGTGAATAAGCTGCCACGGTCTGAGCTGATAACCAATGGAATACCGTGGAGTGAAACAATCCTGGACATATAGAGCGTTGCCAACTGGCTAGCAGTGATCGTTTCTTTGACTGCCAGGAAATGTGCAACTTTGGAAAGCCGGTCAATGACGACAAGAATAGCATCATTACCTTTCTGTGATTTGGGAAATCCAGTGACGAAGTCCATCTCAACATGGTCCCATTTCCATTCAGGAATAGAGATAGGTTGCAGAGTTCCAGCAGGCCTTTGATGTTCTGCTTTGATACGACGGCAAACGTCACACTCAGCAACATAACGAGCAATGGCTTGCTTCATATTAGTCCACCAGAATCTCTGACGGATGTCTTGGTACATCTTTGTACTACCAGGATGGATACATAGAGGCGTATCATGAGCTTCTTTCATAACTTCCTGTGTCATATCCAGGTTTTTCTCTGCACATGGCACCACTAGGCGGTCCTTGAACTATAAGGTGCCATCTTCAGCAATGGTGAAGAATGAGGGCTTTCCTTCTGCGAGGTAGCGCTTAATCTTGTGGGCTTCAGAGTCATACCTCTGTAGCCTTTTGATGCTATCCACGAGATCTGGTTTAGCAACTAGGGTATTGAGGGAACCCTGGGTAACAACGTGGAGGTTCACCTTGCCAAACTCCTTAGGAGGGGGAGCGAGTGCACCCGGGGAACAATATGGAGGTTCAGCTTCCTGAATTCTTCAACAAGCGAGGGCTGAACTTTATGAACCTGGAGGTGGTTGCAGTAAGACTTGCGGCTCAAGGCATCAGCCATTACATTAGCCTTGCCTGGCGTATAGGAAATACCCAAGTCAAAGTCTGCAACAAGCTCCATCCATCTCTGCTGACGGAGGTTCAGATCTGGCTGAGTAAACAGATACTTCAGACTTTGGTGGTCAGTGAAGATCTCGCAACGATTACCGAGAAGGTAATGTCGCCACTGCTTCAGCGCATGAATGACAGCAGCAAGTTCGAGGTCGTGAACTGGGTAGTTCTCTTCGTGAGGGCGCAATTGTCGAGAGGCATAAGCAATCACTTTGCGGTCTTGCATTAGGACACAGCCTAATCCTTGACAGGAAGCGTCGCAGTAAATGACGAAGTCCTTCTTAGTATCAGGTGGAGCTAGAACTGGGGCAGAAGTCAACTTGTCTTTGAGTGCCTGGAAACTTTCCTGACATTTGTCTGTCCATTGGAACTTGACGCCCTTATGTAACAGGTTAGTCAGAGGCCTGGCGATCTTGGAGAAGTTCTCGACAAATCGACGGCAATAGCTGGCGAGACCGAGAAAACTTCTGACTTGCTTAACGTTCTTGGGAGGAGTCCAATCAAGAATAGCCTGAACTAGCTCGGGGTTGACGGCAATACCATCCTTAGAGATGACATGCCCAAGATAGGTTACTTCCGGTAGCCAGAATTCACATTTGGAGAACTTGGCATATAGTTGATGTTCTCGTAGCTTTTCCAGCACAAGTCGAAGATGTTCAGCATGTTCTTCTTCGTTCTTGGAAAATACCAGGATATCATCCAGATAAACCACGACGAACTTGTCGAGGTAATCCATGAATATGTAGTTCATCAGACGAGAGAAGGTGGCTGGAGCATTGGTTAAACCGAAAGACATGACGGTGTACTCGTATGAACCATAGCGAGTCACGAAGGCGGTCTTTGGGATATCCTCTTCGCGAACACGGATCTGGTGGTAGCCCAACCTCAAGTCGAGCTTAGAGAACACTGACGAACCCGCCAGTTGATCATACAGATCATTGATCCGAGGAAGAGGGTATTTATTCTGAATGGTAGCTTGGTTTATAGGACGGTAGTCTTGAACTAACCGGTTTGTCCCATCCTTCTTCTTGACAAAGAGAGAAGGTGCTCCCCAAGGAGAGCAACTTGGGCGAATGAATCCTTTGCGAAGAGATTTGTCGATTTCCTCCTTAAGCTCAAGGAGTTCATGCGACGGCATTTTGTAGGGTCGCTTGGCTATAGGAGTGGTGCCTGGTTTCAAGTCGATGATGAATTCGACAGCTCTAGCAGGGGGAATCCCTGGAAGTTCTTCAGGAAACAAGTCGAGGAATTCACGCACGACGGGAATGTTTTCAATGCCCTCGAGTGGTGCAGCGTTCAATGCATTCAATGCATAGAGCCTTGCCTCGGCATTTTGCACCAGATGAGCTTGGTAAGCAACTATTTCATCTGAAGGGTGTAGCAGATGGACGGTCTTAGTGGCGCAAACTATAGAAGCAGTATGCGCTTTCAACCAATCCATACCCAAAATGAGGTCGATGTTAGACGTCTTCAGGATAATGGGAGAGGCATAGAATTCCAGCCCTTCGATTTCCACGGGGACATCGATGCCAACCAAGGAGGTTTGACACTGTCCCACGGGGGTTTTGACCAATACAGAGGTGTTCATCTCCTCACATTTAACGTCGTGCTTGTATGCAAAATCTTCTGACATGAATGAATGCGATGCACCTGTATCAAATAAAACAGATGCTGGTACTGAATTTACGAGGAGTGTACCCATCACAGTAGCAGGCTGGTCTTGAGCTTCGTTGAGATCAACGTGGTTGGCATGAGCACGACCATAAGGCTTAGCATTGTTGCTGCGGGGCTGGTTGTTACCACGGCCCGTTGCTAGAAGGGCAAGTTGATTCTGATTCTGATGGCAGTCCCTGGCACGGTGACCTGGTTGTCCACACTTGTAGCACAGACCATTATTGGGAGTGGGAACAGGAGCTTGGGATGGTGGAGCTGGAAGCCTTGACTGCCTAGGTGGTGGTGGAGGCAGACGAGGTGCAGCATAGGTCTGCCTTGGGGCAGATGCATTTGGACGGTACATGCTGTTCGGGATCCATATCTTACGCTTCTGTGCGGGCGAGCCCGAAGATGAGCCCGTGTCACGGTTGCGCCTGTGAGAGCTCTGGTATTCCTGCAGACCAGTTTCGACATTGATGGCCTTGTTCACCAAGGTGGCGAAATCGGCGAAGTCATGAACTAGAAGTGCGAGCTTGATGTCAGCTTGTAGTCCATCACGGAACTTCTCCTGTCTGCGTGCATCAGTTGCAATGTCCTCTTCAGCATAGCGGGATAAGTCCAGAAACTCCCGCTGATAAGCTTCAACAGTTTTGTTGCCTTGGGTGAGGTTGCGGAACTCACGCTTCTTCCGGTCCATGACTCCCTGAGGAATGAAGCGGGCACGGAAAGCTGCTTGGAAGTCTGGCCATGTGATGATTGTTCCAGCTGGCAGAGTACGCCTGTGGCTGTCCCACCATTGAGCTGCGGGTCCCTTCAAGAAGAAGGAAGCAAAGGTGACATAGCTGGCAGGGGCTACATCAGCAGACTCCATCTCATAGGTGATGTCACAGAGCCAGTCATCAGCATCCAGAGGCTGAGTTGAGCTGCGGTAGATGGTTGGGTTGAGGCGTATGAAATCTTGAAGAGTCACTTGGGCTGGCTGCTGGTTCATATTGGGGCGAGGAAACTGAGCCATCATATTTTCCATGAACTGGCGGTTCAGTTCAAACTGTTGGATCATACCAGCCATGTACTCAGGTGGTGGTGGGGCATCGCCACCACGACCACGACCACCTGGTCTAACCATCCTGCTAATATATAACAGGGGTAGTTCAGCATTGAGAAATTTGCAATGACAAGAATCATTCATGATGAAACATGCATAATGAAAGGAGCACGATAGCTACTACATAGTAGTCGGCATAACTTACAAAAGGGGTCATGCATAGAGTTCAGTACATAGAGTTCAGTACATAGACTAAAACATCATAGGCGGCACACAGGCTCGCGGCGAATGCATCTAACACTGCAAGCAAGCCTACATCAGTCCCAAGAGGTACTGTGGAGGTAATCGTAGCCCGACAGCTGGTAGTGAGGCAACGGATAGCCCTCCACGTCAGCAGACTGGGGGCCGCGGATACTCAGGTGTAGAGCCCGACGCTCAGGAGGCAGAAGAGGGCCAAGTGCGGGAGAGTAGCCTCCCACCTCTGGCCAACCGACACCGTGGGGCATCACGGTCCTGGCTGGGTAGATCGCAGTACGCGGTACCTGTCCAGATAGGACAAAGGGGTGCAGTAGCGTCAGAGCACGGTAAAGGTGCTGACGGGTGGTGTACATCTCGTGGCGAAGAGCTCGGTTAGCTCGATCCAGCCCATCAGCATGCAGAACCAGGTGGTGATGGTAGAAGGGCTCTCGGGTGACAGTGGAGTAGGCAGCAGTATAGTATCCCTCCGCACCAACATCAGATGCGATAGCAATGTGCCTGAAAGGGGAGGTGTCCAACTCCTGATACTCTCCACGAAGACGTGTCAGAGCAGCATAGGCAGCATCGTGGACAGCCATATCGATGGTCACACCAACACCATGTGCGGTGTGCAGCACAGTAGTGGAGTCGTACTCCCGATAGTAGAGGTGGACGATGGCACGGTACTGCTCCTGGTTAAAGTCCTGGTACTCCTCGTAGACGGTGTACTCAGGGTGCCAGCGATAACCCAGATAGGTCATCATCTCAACTAGCACCGCAGGTGATCCCGAGGCACCAATGGCCGTCGTGTGGCGCACGACCTGCCTCGTGGGTTCCATCTGAAAGCAAAGACGTTTCAAAGGAGTCAAATGACAGTGTGTGAATTGTTCAATATACTATTCTAAGAAACAACTATGGCTTATCCAACTTTGGGGTGAACGCGGTCACGGGATCCTAGTGTTAAAGTTAGTAAATTCGTTTAACCCGAGTAGAAGAGAGTTCAGAGTCCTAGAGTAAAGTTCGAGGAGTAAAAGATCCTAGTGCCACCCAATGGCGACGTGGGCCCGTAAGACACACAACCATGTTAGTAGAAGTTTTCGTAATGTCTAGACTCGACTTCGGCCAAGGAGTGTGGAAGGGGGTTTCCTACAGGCAGTCGGCTCTGATACCAACTTGTGACGCCCCCGATTTGACGGTACACTAATCATGCACGCAAATGTGTACGATCAAGATCAGGGACTCACGGGAAGATATCACAACACAACTCTAAAACATAAATAAGTCATACAAGCATCATAATACAAGCCAGGGGCCTCGAGGGCTCGAATACAAGTGCTCGATCACAGACGAGTCAGCGGAAGCAACAATATCTGAGTACAGACATAAGATAAACAAGTTTGCCTTAAGAAGGCTAGCACAAACTGGGATACAGATCGAACGAGGCGCAAGCCTCCTGCCTGGAATCCTCCTAACTACTCCTGATCGTCGTCAGCGGGCTGCACGTAGTAGTAGGCACCTCCAGTGTCGTAGGAGTCGTCGTCGACGGTGGCGTCTGGCTCCTGGGCTCCAACATCTGGTTGCGACAACCAGATAGAAAGGAAAGGGGGAAAAGAGGGAGAGAAGCAACCGTGAGTACTCATCCAAAGTACTCGCAAGCAAGGAGCTACACTACATATGCATGGGTATATGTGTAAAGGGGCATATCAGTGGACTGAACTGCAGAATGCCAGAATACGAGGGGGATAGCTAATCCTTTCGAAGACTACGCTTCTGGCCATCTCCATCTTGCAGCATGTAGAAGAGAGTAGATTGAAGTCCTCCAAGTAGCATCGCATAGCATAATCCTACCCGGCGATCCCCTCCTCGTCGCCCTGTTAGAGAGCGATCACCGGGTTATATCTGGCACTTGGAAGGGTGTGTTTTATTCAGTATCCAGTTCTAGTAGTCATAAGGTCAAGGTACAACTCCGGGTCGTCCTTTTACCGAGGGACATGGCTATTCGAATAGATAAACTTCCCTGCAGGGGTGCACCACATAACCCAACACGCTCGATCCCATTTGGCCGGACACACTTTCCTGGGTCATGCCCGGCCTCGTAAGATCAACACGTCGCAGCCCCACCTAGGCTCAACAGAGAGGTCAGCACGCCGGTCTAAACCTATGCGCGCAGGGGTCTGGGCCCATCGCCCTATGCACACCTGCACGTTGCGTACGCGGCCGGAAGCAGACCTAGCCCCCTTAATACAAGCGCGAGCTTACGGTCCAATGCGGCGCGCGCCACTCAGTTGCTGACGTCAAAAGAGCTTCGGCTGATACCACGACGTCGGGATACCCATAACTACTCCCACGTAGATGGTTAGTGCGTATAGACCAAATGGCCAGACTCAGATCAAATACCAAGATCTCGTTAAGCGTGTTAAGTAACCGCGAACGCCGACCAGGGCCAGGCCCACCTCTCACCTAGGCGGTCTCAACCTGCCCTGTCGCTCCGCCACAAAGATCCACTCGCGGGTACTCCTACGAGCCGACCCGACTTTAATCATCACATGTGTCATATATATAGTATATAAGTATATACCCGTGACCACCGCCCAGGTGATCACGGCCCGATAGTATAGCACAGCAGACGGACAAGAATGTAGGGCCACTGATGGAAATCTAGCATCCTATACTAAGCCTGTAGGATTGCAGGTAAAGGTAACAACAGTAGTAGCAAGGATAGGCTATGCATCAGGATACGATATCGAAAGCAGTAACATGCTACGCTACTCTAATAAAAGCAGTATAGAGAAGAATAGGCGATATCTGGTGATCAAGGGGGGGCTTGCCTGGTTGCTCTGGCAAGTAGGAGGGGTCGTCGACTCCGTAGTCGAACTGGGCAGCAGCAGTGTCGGTCTCGTAGTCTACCGGAGAGAAGAGGGGGGAAGAAACAGTAAATACAATGCAAACATAAGCATGACGATGCGTGACATGAAAATGAGCGGTGCTAGGTGTGTCCTAATGCGACAGTAGGTGGTACCGGCGAAGGGGGGGAACATCCGGGAGGTATTCCCGAAGTTTCGCGTTTTCGGACAGACGGACCGGAGGGGGAAAGTTGCTAGTTAGATAGGTTAGGGAGGTGTGGTGGACGAACGGACTGCGTATTCGGATTCGTCTCGTCGTTCTGAGCAACTTTCATATAGAAAACATTTTCATCCGAGTTACGGTTTAAAAGATATGAATTTTCAAAGTTTATTTGAATTTCTGGATTTATTTAAATTAAGAAAGAAAAAAATTGAATTATGACGTCAGCATGAGGCAATGCTGACGTCAGCAGGTCAACAGAGCGGCTGACCAGTCAAACCAGACAGGTGGGTCCAGTGGGACCCACATGTCAGCCACTGTTAGTCTAATTAGAGGGGTGGGCCCCATATGTCAGTGAGTGATTAGTTAATCTAATTATTTTTATTTATAAAACATTTTTCTTTTCTTTTTTTTTAATTTTGCGGCGGGGCCCGCATGTCAGTGACTGGGCCTGCCCAGTCAGCAGTTGACTGGGTCAACCCAGTCAACTGGGACCCACGGGGCCCACTGGCAGTGGCACTGGGGTGGCCCCAGGCGTGCCAGCTCAGCAGGCCGGCGGCAGAACGCCGGCGAGCACGAAAACGCGGCGGAGGGCGCTCGGCCCCGTCGGGATTCGTCTACAGGGGGCCTACACGGGCGCGAGTGGGTGCGTTCGAACGGGGAGAGCCCGCCGCGTCGCGTGGTGAGACCGGCCGGAGCTGGAGCTGCCGGAAACGGCGCCGGCGAGCGGCGGAGGCGGCGGCGCGCACGGGTGCCCGACGGAAACGTGGCTAAGGCGGGCTATCGAGCAAGCGGAGGGGCTGGGGAGCTTCTACGTGCGGTGGGGAGTGCTGCGGGCTTGAACCCGTGACCAAAAGGTCACCGGAGCCTTGCCGGCGGCGAGCTCCGCGGCGCGGCGTTCGGGCGCGCGTGGGGAAGCAGCTAGGGGGCGCGCGAGAGAGAAAGGACAGGGGATGAGGGGGAGAGGCTCACGGCGAGGCTGTAGGGGGACGGCAGCGTGCTCGGGGAGGCTCGTCGGAGGCGAAACGGGGCGGCGATCGACGGCGGCCGTGCGGGGAAGAAGAGCTCGGGGAGGTCGTTGCAGTGGCTCCGAGCTTCAACGGAGAGGCGGAGGTGGTGTAGTCGAGGGTTGGCGACAGCGTACGACACGGCGAAGTGGTGATTGGGGCACGGTGGCCGCGGGAACGACGGTGAACGGCGGCGACCGCGTCGGGCGTGGGGAAGGGAAGAGCGGCGCGGATCTGGGGGGAAGAGAGAGGAGCAGGGGCCGAGAGGTGAGCGGGGGGTGAGTGGGAGAGAGGCCCGAGGAGGCGGGGGGGCTGGCGTCCTTATCCTTCCCGTCGCCGGCGAGGTGGTGCGGCGGGGACTGCCCCTGTTCCGACCCCGGTCGGGGGAACAGGGAAGGGGGGCGAGTGGGAGAGGTGGGCCGGGGTGGAGCTGGGCCTTTCGGCCGGGGGGGAATGGTGCTGGCCGGCTGGGCCTGGGGTTGGCCCAGTTGGGCCAGGGGTGCTGTGGGGGGGGGGCCTTCTCATTTTTTTCTTTTTCTTTGTCTGTTTTCTTTTGCATTTTCTTTTTATTTGTTTATTTTCTTTTCTGTTTTATTTCATTTAAAAGCATTTAGGTATTTTATCAAAATGTGTTTTCTCCACCTTAATTACCAGTGTATTATTTGGCACCCACCGAACATTTTTGTTTAAATTTTTGAAAACTTTTATTTTCCACTTTAATTTTAATTGAAGTTTGAATTAGGAGTTTGAAAAGAAATGTGATTCCAATGTGATCATGCCCTGTTTAGCAACATGATTAGCTTAATCACAGGGAGTTACTGTAGCATGATCCTCAGGGTGTTACACCGGAACAGGGTCCCGATTGGTTTTTGGTGGCTACAGAGGCTTGCGACGGCGGAACTCCCGATCTATTCTGCTTTCTGGAGGTTTCAGTATTTATAGGATTTTTTGGCGTAGGTCTCATGTCAGGGGGGGTCTCCGGGTTGTCCACGAGGCAGGGGCCCATGCCCAAGGGGGTGGGCGCGCCCCCCCCACCCTCGTGGGCAGCCTGGGACTCTTCTGGCCCAACTCTTTTGCTCCGGGGTCTTCTTTTGATCCATAAAAAATCGTCAAAAATTGGCACGTCAATTGGACTCTGTTTGGGATTCCTTTTCTGTAAAACTCAAAAACAAGGAAAAAACAGAAACTGGCACTGGGCTCTAGGTTAATAGGTTAGTCCCAAAAATCATATAAAAGTACATAGTAAAGCCCATTAAACATCCAAGATGGATAATATAATAGCATGAATACTTCATAAATTATAGATACATTGGAGACGTATCATTAAGCATCGCTACGGGTGAGAAGGTCTCATCATAGTCAACTCCTTGAACTTGTCGAAAACCTTTTGCAACAAGTCGAGCTTTGTAGACAGTAACATTACCATCAGCGTCAGTCTTCTTCTTGAAGATCCATTTATTCTCGATGGCTTGCCGATCATCGGGCAAGTCAACAAAAGTCCACACTTTGTTCTCATACATGGATCCCATCTCAGATTTCATGGCCTCAAGTCATTTTGTGGAATCTGGGCTCATCATCGCTTCCTCATAGTTCGTAGGTTCGTCATGGTCAAGTAACATGACCTCCAGAACAGGATTACCGTACTACTCTGGTGCGGATCTTACTCTGGTTGACCTACGAGGTTCAGTAGTAACTTGGTCTGAAGTTTCATGATCATCATCATTAGCTTCCTCACTAATTGGTGTAGGTGTCACAGGAACTGGTTTCTGTGATGAACTACTCTCCAATAAGGGAGCAAGTACAGTTACCTCATCAAGTTCTACTTTCCTCCCACTCACTTTTTTGAGAGAAACTCCCTCTCTAGAAAGAATCCATTCTTAGCAACAAATGTTTTGCCTTCGGATCTGTGATAGAAGGTGTACCCAACAGTTTCCTTTGGGTATCCTATGAAGACACATTTCTCCGATTTGGGTTCGAGCTTATCAGGTTGAAGCTTTTTCACTTAAGCATCGCAGCCCCAAACTTTAAGAAACGACAACTTTGGTTTCTTGCCAAACCACAGTTCATAAGGCATCGTCCAACGGATTTAGATGGTGCCCTATTTAACGTGAATGCAGCTGTCTCTAAAGCATAACCCAAAACGATAGCGGTAAATCAGTAAGAGACATCATAGATCGCACCATATCCAGTAAAGTACGATTACGACGTTCGAACACACCATTACGATGTGGTGTTCCAGGTGGGGTGAGTTGCGAAACTATTCCGCATTGTTTCAAATGAAGACCAAACCCGTAACTCAAATATTCTCCTCCACGATCAGATCGTAGAAACTTTATTTTCTTGTTACGATGATTTTCTACTTCACTCTGAAATTCTCTGAACTTTTCAAATGTTTCAGACTTATGATTCAGTAAGTAGATATACCCATATCTGCTCAAATCATCTATGAAGGTGAGAAAATAATGATATCCGCCGCGAGCCTCAATATACATTGGACCACATACATCAGTATGTATGATTTCCAACAAATCTGTTGCTCGCTCCATTGTTTCGAAGAACGGCATTTTAGTCATCTTGACCATGAGGCATGGTTCGCAAGTATCAAGTGATTCATAATCAAGTGATTCCAAAAGTCCATCAGAATGGAGTTTCTTCATGCATTTTACACCAATATGACCTAAATGGCAGTGCCACAAATAAGTTGCACTATCATTATCAACTCTGCATCTTTTGGGTTCAACATTATGAATATGTGTATCACTACTATCGAGATTCGTTAAAAATACACCACTCTTCAAGGGTGCATGACCATAAAAGATATTGCTCATATAAATAGAACAACCATTATTGTCTGATTTAAATGAATAACCGTCTCGCATCAAACAAGATCCAGATATAATGTTCATGCTCAACGCTGGCACCAAATAACAATTATTCAGGTCTAAAACTAATCCCGAAGGTAGATGTAGAGGTAGTGTGCTGACGGCGATCACATCGACTTTGGAACCATTTCCCACGCGCATCGTCACCTTGTCCTTAGCCAATCTTCGCTTAATCCGTAGTCCCTGTTTTGAGTTGCAAATATTAGCAACAGAACCAGTATCAAATACCCAGGTGCTACTGCGAGATTTAGTAAGGTACATGTTGAGGATATAGCTACTGGTGTGACCCGCCGTAGATGGGCCGGGTTACGTTGCGACAGCTCTTCGTTCAGAAGCCCAAGGACAGGTTAAGGATGGCGGTTTAGTGATAGGTCTAAGGCCCAGAGGCGGCTTAAGGCCCGTAGTGGTAAACCGCCGTTGTAGTATGACTTGTAGTGTAAGGCAAGAATAATTAAGAGTCCGAGCCGGACACAGTTTATGAGCCGGTCGGGACTCTGAGAGCCGCTGGGCGTTAACCTTTCTATATAAAGGGACGACCCGGCGACAGTTCAGGACAAGTAAGATCAGATCGATAGCTAGGCGCAGCGGTTTTAGCTCCCTGGTCATCGAAACCCTAAGTAATCCAACCTCAACTGGAGTAGGCTTTTACCTTCACCGTAAGGGGCCAAACCAGTATAATCCTCGTGTCCTTTGTCCCGTTTAACCCCTTTAAGCTTCCTAGTTGCGATGGCTCCACGACTAAGTCCTTGCACGAGGACATCTGCCGTGACAATTCCACGAAGTTGGCGCCCACCGTAGGGCCAGCGCACGGTGGATTTGAGTTCTTGAAGGGCAGCTTCGAAGGGCTCAAGGGATACGCTGTGGGCCGGATGACCAAGAGTCGTCGCGGCAAGCTCTACATCGACGATGCAAGCTGGGGCCCCGACGCCGGCTCAATCGAGTACGGGTACCGGGTCCCCTTTGGCGGAATCCACGTTTTCATTCGCAAGATTGGCGAGCCGGGCCCTGAGCCGGACCTCTGCGCCGACCTCATCGAGACGGCTCAGCGTGCGAGACCCGCCCGGACTCTGCCTGCCTTGAGGCGTGCTTTCGTGGGATGCGTCCATGGAGGACTCTCTGAAGGATCCGGATCTGGCGATGAGACGGCCGCTCGCTCTGACGGCGAGTCGTCCACAGATGAGACCAACTCGTTATATCAACTTCAAGATGGCAGGCTCAAGGGTTGTTCCAATGGCGACAGTATTCCGGACCCCTTTGAGCCGCCCAGCCGGGTTGGAATCTTCATGGCCGGTGCACAACCTGTTCAAAACCCCGCTGCTGGGGCAGGGGGCCTGCGCACTCGCTGGCTCAGGTGCTAATGGATCTCACACATAAGATGGCGGCCCTATTAACCACTACGATCGTCCCAGCGGATCAAGTTCAACATGATGCGGAGGTGGCACAGTTAAAGCTGGATATAGCAAGAGCCAAGGAAGATCTGGCAGCGGAAGGGATCAGGATGGCTGCAGAGCGGGCGGCTCTCGACACCCAGACTCAGCTGATTCAGGCACAGTCTTTCCGGCTCACGATGGATCAGAACGCATCCAATGAGATCATGAGAAGGAGGCATCAGAAGGCCCAATCTCGACTCCCTCCGGTTTATGATCCTCGAAACCTCTTCAACACGCCTGGTGCAGGGCCCAGTAACCTGCCAGAGATCACGGCACGCGGGGCTGGAACGCCGATTAAGCCGCAAGTGATGGGGCCTCCCCGTGTGAACACTACCCCACCTCAATACGTGCCAATACCACCGGGTCATTATGCCAACCCGTTGGAAAACATGGTCGCCGCGGCGGCGCGACTGCCGGCTCTCCCAATCGAGGGCGACTCTCCAATGGCGGTCGAAACCCGCCGGGTCAGAGAACTTCTTCAGACGGCTCTGGTGCAACAGGAGGCATATTCATATAGCCGGGACAGGATTCATTCAACCCCTCGTCCAGGCCGGAGCCCAAGTTATAGCAGACACATGGTTTCAGCGATCGGCTCAAGCAACGTCCGGCGTCGTGACTTGCCAGCTAGCCACGGCCCGGCACATAATGGAGCCTTTAACGCGGTAGACCAAGACAGAGCACGGCAAGAGGCGGAGCAGGCGCTTCAGTTGACGGCTTACTAGCCCCTCCCGGTTTATCCGACGGCTTCTATCGAGGAGGTTATACCTACGAGGACCGGAGGTGTCCCTTGTCTGGTGCCGGCTCTCCGTAATGAACGTCTGCCCAGGGATTTCAAAGGACCTAGGAAGGTGCCTAATTATACGGCTGATTTACAACCCGGAGCATGGATCGAGAGCTACGAGATGGCTATGGAGTTGCTAGAGGTCAGCGAAGCGGCAATGGCCAAATACTTCACCATGATGTTGGATGGGACCGCCCGCACTTGGTTGAAAGGACTGCCGCCTAATTCTATCGGGTCATGGGCAGAGCTAAAAGCCCGGTTCATCCAAAACTTCAAAGATACATGTAGGCAATCTATGTCAATTGTGGATTTGACTAACTGCAAGCAACAAGAGGGCGAGTCTACAACCCATTGGGCTCGCCGGGTCAAAGAGATAATACATTCGTCTGATAAGATGGATGTCGGCTCTGCAGTCTTAATGTTGGAGCAAAATTGTTGTTTTGCGCCCCTGAAGATGAAGCTCGGGCGGCTCAAGCGCGATTGCAATGATATGGGTACGCTGATGGCGGCTCTGGTCAAGTACGCCGACTCTGATAGTACCAAGGATCCCGCGTCTGATGATGAAAGGACAGGGAAGGGAAAGAAAAATGGCAATGGCAAGGGCCCTCAGCATAACCCGATGAACCAGGGAGGTAACAAACGTAAGGCTAATGGCAGTATGGAGTTTGTGGCCAATGCCAATGCGCAGGGTAACAACCACCGGCGTAAGGGGAGACCACCTCCCCGAGCCGACGGGTCAGGCCCGACGCTTGAGCAGTTGTTGAATGAGCCCTGTCCAGGGCATGGCTCTAGGGAGAAGCCGGCCACTCATCTATGGAAAGACTGCGCAATCATGAAAGCCTTCAAGAATTCCAACACTTTTAATGGCAACAATGGGTAGGGCGGCGGCTCAGGCGGCGGCGGCTTTCATGGCCCGGGCGGTGGCTCAAATTCCAATTCTCAGAACTTTCAAAGTAATCAAGGAGGTTTTAATCAGCAATCTGGCCAGGGTAATCAGCAGCAGCAGGGGGGATACCAGACCAATCCAAAGTAGCTCAATGGTGGACAATATCATGTGTTTACTACCAGTCTGTGCAAGCGAGATCAAAAGCTTCATAAAAGGGCTGTGAATGCTGTTGAGCCGGCGGTTCCACGCTATTTAAGATGGTCTGAGCAGCCTATTGTGTGGAGTAGGGAAGATCATCCTCCCCGGGTTGATAATCCGGGTCACCTGGCCTTGGTGGTGGCTCCTCAGGCCAGGGGGTATAAATTCACTAAGGTGCTCATGGACGGAGGCAGTAGCATCAACATCCTCTATTATGAGACCTTCCGTCGTATGGGGTTAACTGATAAAAACCTCAGCCAGTCCAACATTGTTTTCCATGGGGTGGTGCCCGGTAAGTCGGCGTATCCAGTCGGTAAGATCGAGCTGGAAGTAGCCTTTGGAGATGAGTACAACTACAGGGCGGAAAAACTGACTTTTGAGGTGGTTAAAATCAGAAGCCCGTACCATGCTTTATTTGGGCGGCCGGCTTACGCCAAGTTCATGGCACGGCCGTGTTACGTGTATTTGCAGCTCAAGATGCCGGGTCACAATGGGACCATTACGGTTCATGGCAGTCGGAAGATAGCCTTGGAGTGTGAGGAAGGTGACGCTGCTTACGCTGAATCTGTTTGTGCGACAGAGGAATTGAAGTTTTACAAGGATAATGTTGACCCGGCAGATATGACGTCTTTGAAAAAGCCAACCACGGAGCATGAGCCGGTAATGAAATTTAAGTTAGCTGATGAGACTAAACTTGTTGACTTTGTTCCAGGTGACTCATCTAAGCAGTTCAGCATCAGTGCCAATCTGGATCCGAAATAGGAAGGCGCGCTCATCGAGTTCATCCGTGAGAACAGGGACATCTTTGCATGGAAACCTTCTGACATGCCGGGTGTACCAAGAGAACTCGCTGAGCACACTCTTAATATTGATCTGAAATTTAAGCCAGTCAGGCAATTCCTTCGGCGGTTTAATGAGAGGCGGAAAGCCATTGGTGAGGAGGTAGCCCGGCTCTTGGCGGCCGGGTTTATCGTTGAATTCTTTCATCCAGAGTGGTTAGCTAACCCGGTGCTTGTGCTCAAGAAGAACGGCACCTGGCGTATGTGCGTGGATTATACGGATTTAAAAAAGGCTTGTCCGGCTGATCCTTTCGCTCTCCATCGTATTGATCAAATTATTGATGCTACGGCGGGTTGTGAGCATTTGAGTTTTTTGGATGCGTACTCTGGTTACCATCAGATCAAAATGGCTGTTAAGGACCAAGAGAAGACGGCGTTCATTACTCCTTTTGGAGCCTTCTGTTATGTGTCTATGCCTTTTGGGCTCAAGAGTGCATAGGCGACTTACCAGCGTTGCGTGCAGAATTGTCTTCATAATCAGATTGGGCGCAACGTTCATGCCTATGTGGATGATATCGTGGTTAAATTGTCAGGACCGGGTTTTCGGGATATAATTTTCCGGAAAATGGCCCTTGCGCTCACCAGCCCCAGGATTACTGTTAGCTGATGAGGCACCAACTTGATACAGAAATTCCAAGAAAAGTACAAAATATGAAGTACAAGACCAATGTGGCCTATGAGTACAACACTTAGTTTCTAGTGGTTGATGGCGGAAGCGGTTTGTGGTTCATCTGCGTCTATGGGACTCCATTTCCCACAAGAACAGCTGACCAGGATAACTCCTATCTTCGCGAGGCTGCTGTCAACACTGCGTAGGTTCCGGGGCCGTCGTCGTAACGCTCTTCTCCACGCAAGAAATCTGGCCAAGACAATAGCCAGGGACAAGCCAGTGAGTACGTTTGAATGTACTCGCAAACATCAAGAACACGGGTATAATTTATCCAAACATGCTCCGAAATATTTTATGATCACGTCTGTCACGAAATCAACGGAATCCGCGATGTACGCATGCAAGTAAAATATGAACATGCAATAAGGGGGTAGAAAAAAATGCGCTGATCGAGTGTCTGAAATGACTCCTCGAAGGGTGCAAATAAATTAGCAATGCCGCAGTCGGGCGTCTGAGCGACACCACATAAAGGGCTTATAAAGGATAAATAAATAACGAGCATGCCGCAGTCGGGCGTCTGAGCGACACCACATAAAGGGCTTATAAAGGATAAATAAATAACAAGCATGCCGCAGTCGGGCGTCTGAGCGACACCACATAAAGGGCTTATAAAGGATAAATAAATAAAAAGCATGCCGCAGTCGGGCGTCTGAGCAACACCACATACAGGGCTTATCAAGGATAAATAAATAACAAGCATGCCACAGTCGGGCGTCTGAGCGACACCACAGAGAGGGCTTATAAAGAACAATCACAGTGAATATCCAGGAGGTAGAACCGTCCCAGGGATACTCAATAATTCAAATAATGTAAATGGTTAGTCCATAATAATAGTGATCATAATCGTCACAAGTCACAAGTCATGATCCAAGTTTCGGTTTAACAGTTTTTCCTTCGAAGACCAACACTAAGACCGACACTTGACCCATCCCAGACTGTAGTCCTTAACCATGGACAAGGCTATTCGAATAGATGTATAATCTCTGCAGAGGGTGTACTCTTTACCCACGGGTAACGGATTTCTTTAGTCCATCGGGACTAATTCCGTCTACGGTCTTTTAATTGAAAACACGCCTGACCTGCACACACCAGCTTAACTTACCGGTGTCTGGAATCACCCACCACACCTGTCAAGCGAAACTCTAAGTGGGGAGGCTACAACCTTGACGTAGCATGGGATCACAAAATTTATACCGCGCACAAACTAGGGGAGCTACCCCTTCGGCTACAACCGAAACACCCATGCCCCCGGACCAGATGACTGGCTTTAATCCATGGCCATGGGACCCTCATCACGGCCTCTCTGTACGGTGTGTGCTAGAACGGGGTTGACAACTTACTGAACCGTACCCTACCTACGGCAGGGACAAGTGGTAGTACGGAGCAAGTATGGGGGTTACTGGACAAGACTCGATCTACGGCCGACTCAGGAGGTTCAAGTATTCTCTGCATGATTAGCATAACAAATATATTTCCAATAACAGATAAGCTTAACACTCATCAAGCCTCACCATGCGATACCGGACATACTCGTCTCAACGAGGAACTAGGGACAAGCTCGCGTCTACCCAAGACCGCGACTTTCCCGACTTCCTTTCGGTATGCATGAGAAGCTTACGAGGATGATCACTATCACCAGCACATCCATTTATAACAGCAAAGAAATTTCCATTTTTGCACTCATGCGTATGATCTTATCGTCACATAAAATAGCGTATGCTCCAAGTCACGGTGATGTTGTAACCGTATCAACAACACCCAAAAATATTAAGCCAGGGTTCAGAATGCTTGCCTTCAAGTGTATGCATGTGGCGGTGCACTTTTTGAAGGTTGCCTTTTCTCCAAAATCCTATTTTGAGAAAATATTCAAATAACACATATTTCAAAAACAGTACAAAAAGGTGCCCCAAATATTTTTGAAATAAATCTTAAAATAAACTAGATGAAATTTGAGAGAGGTAGGAAAAAGAATCAACTCATTTGGAGTTTTATTTTAAAAGATATAGCCAGTCAAAGATTAGTCAAAGTTCTGTTTTTAAATAAAACCAGAAAAGAAAACGTTTCGGGGAAAATACGCTTTCGAGGCAGAGGAGACGTACTCGGGACTCTGCGCTATCAATTAACTAGAGAGGGCGGGCGCGCGGGTCACTGACAGTGGGTCCAGGGGGCCCACTGGTCAGGTTTGACTGGTCTTCCCTCCCTCCTCTCTCTGCCCGAACGGTGCGAGATTCCGGCGATCGCCGTCGACGAACGGCAGCTCCCCACGGGGCCCCGAGGGCAGGGATGGATCCGCCAGTCTAGGGCGGTCCTCCCGGTGGGCGCTAGGCAGGTGGGGATGCAGGAAGTCACCGGCGGCGAGCTCCGCGGCGGATGGTGGTTTGGGAGCAAAGTGGGTTTCGGGCTATGGTGGTCCTTGGTCGAGGCTGAGGCGCTAGGCAGCTCCGCAAGACTATGGGGAGACGTTTGGTGGCGTTGGATGGGCGGGGGAGGGCCTGGCTGCGACGTATTGCACCGGAGCTCGGCAGCGGCCGAACTGGCCGGAGACGAGGAAGAAGGCCCCTCCCCGTCGATTGCTGGCTGCGGGAGTACTAGGGGGTTAGAATGAGGTTGCTTGAGTGCCAGGTTGAGCTCGGGATCCCCTTAAATAGGCGCTCGAGGTCGGTCCCGCGGCGGCCGTGGATAGGATCGCCGGCGACCACTGTACTGTGGTTGCAGGGCTACGTGGCGGCGACGAGCGCGTGCCGACGGCTTGCGGATAAGCTCGGGCTGTTCCCAGGGGGCAGCTGGCGCTCGCGGGTGGCTTGGGCGGCGCCGACCACGGCAGAGCCCGCTGCCGACGCCGGCGTGCCGCCAAGGGAGCTCTGACGGTAGCGCTGTAGGGCGCCAGAGAAGCTTGGATGGTTCTGGTGAGTGGCGAGAGCAGGGCGCGGCTCTGCAGGTGAGCAAGGGCCAGGGGTGCGACGCGGCGATCCGTGCGCACGCACGTGCAAAACGCGCGCTCTGGCCGCGCCCAGAGCACGCACGCCAGGTGCTCGACGAAATGCCAGCGCGTGCTAGAGAGCTTGGGTGATGCTGGTAGTTAACAGGCCAGGGTTAGGGATAGCTAGGAGGTTAGTGGACATGCTGGATGGGTCAGGCGCTCAAGCTCACAATGCAAACTAGAAAACATGCCAAAACTGTTCCTGCACACAGGGTGTTCGACAGAATACCATGGGCATCTAGGCAACTCTTGGGGTGGCCAAACTCCCCAGTCCTAGTCTCTTTCGGAGCTAAAGAAGGTGGTAAGGTTAGTTTGGCAAAAACAGACATTTGTTAGTGCAAGTCTTTGGGAAAACCAGTTTTGGGCAGAAACTATAGGCTATCATTGCATGCACTAAAAATACTCCAATGGGTCCAATCTCCTGGACTTAAGGGTTTGGTAGGGAGGACTATAAGTAGGAAAAAGCTCATGGGTACTAGAGCAAAATAAAATAGGGTTGCAGTACAAATCACCAAACTGGACCAGAATGAAAATGGAGATGATTCACTCAAATTTTTCAAAGAACAACACTGGGTTTTTGCATGAAGCTGAGTTATAAGCATCTACTGACATCTCCAAACACTTGGAAGAATTTTTAGGGAAATATTTAAATAGGTTGTAGTGCAAAAATACCTACTGGACCAGATTTAAAAAATTGATGTAGAGCTCAAAACTCCAATAACCAAAAGATATTTTTGCATAAAAGTGATGTGGAAACCTCACATGACATCCCCAAATTTTGGTGAAAATTTTAAAAGCATTTATCAAATGGTTGCAGTGCAAAAAGGGGCTCCAAATTTATGAAAGATCATTTTAAAAGAATAAAGCTCATGAAAAATAATTATGCAAATAAATCCACTGATAAAGGATTGATTTTATAAAGAGGGCACTACAAGTGCAATAATATTTTTGGAAAGTTTCCTCTTGAGGTAAAAACCCACAATATTAAAGAGACGAGGGGTTTCTGAAATCAAAGATAAATCCAGACAAATAAAAAATTTAATTTTCCTGGCAAAATTTTATTTAATAAAACAAGGTTAAATTTTTGGGGTGTTACAACACTACCCCCCTTAAGAAAAATCTCGTCCTCGAGATTTGCTAAGGGTTGTTTTAACAATAATACTCCCATTAGTTGAAACCAAGAGTTTGTTCACAACACGAATTTAGGGCACAAACATAAGCTGCAACACACAAATAAACATAGCTATGACGTTTACAATGAAAATGGCAAAAGGACAGGGTCCTGAGAAAACGTCTCTGGTACTGGGGCGCACAAGCAGACATCCTTTAATAATGGTGATACAGAATCACACAATTACAAGGCGTAGAAATAATAAGGCTCGTTACTACTCGAGTGACTTAGTCTACTCCGTTAATATCTAAGCGGGCTTGCCTAGTGGACGTCGAAGCTTCTCCACGGGTTTCACCGTCAGGATCAGCCGGAAGAGGTTGAGGGGCTGCAGGGTCGGGGTAGCGATGATGACCATCGCGGGGGTTGTTGGCTACAACCCCGTTTGTCGTGGAATTATCACGGCAGATGTCCTCGAGCTAGGACTCAGTCGTGGAGCCATCGCCGCTAGGAAGCTTGAAGGGGTTAATGCGGGACAAGGAACACGAGGGTTATACTGGTTCGGCCCCTTACGGTGAAGGTAAAAGCCTACGTCCAGTTTGAGGTGGTATTGATTAGGGTTACGATCACCAGGGAGCTAAACTGCTATGCCCGGCTCTCGATGAGATTGTTCTTGTCCCTAAACCGCTGCCGGGTCGTCCCTTTATATAGGGAGGCTGATGCCCTGCAGCTCTCAGAGTCCCGGCCGGCTCATAAGAGTGTCCGGCTCGGACTCTTAACTATTCTTGCCTTACACTACAAGTTCTACCATAACAATGATTGTAACTATGGGCCTTAAACCTCCACCGGGTCTTTAAGCCCATCTTTGTCCCACCGTCTTTAATCTTGGCGTCGGGCTTCTGGCAGTGACTATATGAGTAACCCGGCCCCTCCCAGCGGGTGACTCTAAGGTCTATATCCTCAACATTAGGCCCCAGATTGATTTGAGCCAGCTCATGTCAATCTTCAATTCTTTCGACAGAAAAATCTCCGGCTTACCATTTGTGTGAAGGCCATAACCCGGCGTGACGTCATCCTCTGGACTCCGGATAATCCGCCGTGACGTCATCTTCCATTAAGCCCGGTTTTTACTCCGCCAGATCCGCAACGGATCTTTGCATTTACTGTCATCCCGACAATCGAGGCGTTACGTGAGGAGATAACCACACCGTGGACTCCTTGATCCTCGCGCCCACTCACAAGCTCGCCCTTATAAAAAGGCCGGCCCGACGGGCTTCTCTGCCACCCTTCTTTCTACTCGCGCCACTGCCTCTCTACCCGAGCTCGCACTCTGCCGCCGTCGCCTCGCCTCCGGTCTTCGTCAACCTTGGCCGCTGCATCACCCTGACTCGGACCAGACAAACGGCGGCGACCCCCGCACCCTTTCAGCACCGGTAAGTCCTCACTACCCGTAGAATAGATCTGCAGTAGGGTTCATCCATGTTCGTCCGTGATCGTCGCCATTGCCACAAACTCCGGTAGTTTTCTTCTTTACTGCTCCTTTTGATCTTAGATCTGCATAGAACTAGTGCAGCGGTTGTTTGGCACCCATTTCAAATGCCAGTAGGTCTCTTTCCACTGCATAAAGGCTTCGTTCGAGCTCAAGAACATCCGCGCGTCTGTTTCTAGGTCTAGAAACTTTTTATTTTATCCGACCATTTTGATCCAAAAGTTTTACTGTGATGTGTGAAACCTGTTTTACCACACTTAGCAAAAATTGCAATCCTTGAATCTCAGCGGCTTACAGTTCCGGTTTAAAGAAAACCATTGCGCCATGAAATTTCTGGCTTTAAAGAGAACCATGCCTCGTAGAATCCTCCGGCTTAGCTACGATAAGGCCGTAGATAATCAATTTATTCTGAATGCCCCTGCGGCTTAAATAACCCGCTGTATTTAAGTATATACCATTAGTCCCCTTCATAAGCCGTCATCTTAGCTTTGAACTGTAGATCACCTCCGGCTTATAATTAACCCAGACGTTTTTTCCTTTTTGTCATAGTCTGCCGACTTTCACCATGCCTCCCAAAGCTCCCATTACTTGCAACTGGATGAGGTCCAATGTCACCAACGAGACCCTAGCAGATTTTGTTAAGTCCGGATATCTGCCCAAGAAGGATGTCATGTCCTACCGTGCCCCTGACCCGTCAGAAGAGAGACCACAGCCAAAGGACGGGGAGGTAGTGATTTTCGCGGATCATATGAGCCGGGGCTTCGCACCGCCCGGTTCAAAGTTTTTCAGAGACGTTCTGAACTTCTTCGACTTGCGGCCTCAAGATATAGGACCCAACTCAGTGACCAACATCTGCAATTTCCAAGTCTTCTGCGAGGTTTACCTTGGAGAAGAACCTAGTCTGCTGCTCTTCAGAGAGCTTTTTTACTTAAACCGTCAGAATGAGTGTGCCAATGGACCAAGTCTAGAGCTAGGTGGCATCTCCATTCAGCGGCGAAGAAACTGTCTTTTCCCTTATGCTGAACCGCCGAGCCACCCAAAGGACTGGAACATGACTTGGTTCTATTGCCAAGATACATCACCGGCTGATGAAAGTCCGCTGCCCGGCTTTCGCCCATCACGTCTGGAATCAACACACCCACTGTCAGACAAACTGACTCCGGCGGAGCGCCAGCCTCTGCTCCCCACTATCAATAAGATCAAGGCTCTCCTGGGAAATGGTCTGAACGGAATCGACCTGGTCCGGGTCTGGATCTCATGGCGGGTGATCCCATTGAGCCGCCGCCCCGGCTTAATGTGTGAGTACACGGGCCAAATAGACGATCCTCAGAGACACAGCCGCAATCATCTTCCTGAAGACGTTGCAGAGGAGATGACCAAGGCTCTCTTAAACGAGAGCCTGGCAGACTGTGGAAGGACCGGGTTAGCCCTCTTCTGCAAGACCAACCCAGCCCCAGCGGTAAGCCGCCAATCTGATCATCCTATCTTCTTCTGTATATAACCTTCATCTGAATCGTTTGAAGAAATCATCATTGTATTTTTCAGGCGGACGACAAATTCTGGCGGGTCAAATATGACCATGAGGCGGCCAAGAAGGCCAGAAAGATGAAGAAAGCCGCCAAGAAAGCCGCTCCCCATAAGAAGGGAAGTAGGCCCACTGCTTCGGAGCTGTTGCAGCTAAGTGACAGCTCCGAGTCTGAGGTAATTCCTAAACCTGTAAGCTCTTGTTATACTTGTTGTTTATTCCTGTCCGCCTTATCAATGCTGTTTATCAACAGGAGGACACCGGAGCCAGTAACCCGGTAGTTGAAGAGGTAACAATACTTTCCTCCGACTCGGAGCCCTTGCCAAGGCTGAAAACCCAAAGAGTAACCCGGAAAGTAAGCTTTTCCCATCCTTTAGCTTACCAAGATCCTCAATTTATTTTGAAGCGACAGGTTCATGAGAGCCGGCGGCACACCCGGACCAGCAAGGATACTGACCTCTCCTCCGGGTTACCTGATGCATCAAGGAAACGCCAGACCGAGGTGATCGCAAAATTATACCCTTTTCATCCTTTTGCGGGTGTTATACGCCAACCGCTTAATTCTTCTGACTCAAATTATCAGGAGACTTCCCCATCTTCCGGTGACTCTATGCAGTCGAATCTGCCGGCTTTCAAGACCGCGCCTGGGTAACGATAGTCATCTCATGTTGTTCTGATCTTTACTCATATTTTTTGTACTAACCTTTGTTGTTCTTTCAGTGCCCAGGAAAAGCTCACCAAGAGGGTGAAGAAAACCAAGTCGGCCGGAGTACCGGATTTGCCTGAGCCGGAGGTGACGGTCCAAGATCCGCCAACTGCCTCCACCCCCGAAGCCACCACTCTAATGGACACAGCGCCTGAAGAAGCTTCTGCTGACCCGGTGGCCTCCGGCTCGGCCCAACCAACAAATGACCCAGACGTGGTAATCACCCGGACAGAGTTCGTTGAGCCGGGGAGGCCTACCGTGCTGGCCAAGTGCTCCGCTAAGGGGGGGTTGCTGCAGCCCCACCGGGTGAACCTGGACCTCTCCGACTACACCAACCTGAGCATTAGAGAGCTCATCTCTGGCTACATCAGCCAAGTGCACAAGAGCCGGGACGCCGAGGTTGCCATGGTGACCCAGATCCAGCAGAAGTCTGAGGTAACATCCTTTTGTCCTTTTATTTACTGCTTTAGTTACCTGTACCATGCTAGCCCCCAAGTCGACGACTTATGACTGAGTATGTTGTAGACTTAGGTTCCGGCTTACTCCATTTGAACCGGCAATATGTAGATAGAAAACATTCAATATGCATTAGCCCCCAAGTGCCAAGTGTCTTTGCTTGGAAAACGCTTGGGACTTTAAATTTGTAGAGTAATTGTTCATGCCATAACCCGAAAACTTATACAGGCTGCTGGCAAGAAGCTGGAGACTGACCTTGCTGATCTCACAAGCCGGCTAAAGATGCAAGAGATGGAGACCCGGAAGGCAAACACCAAGTTTGTATCCAGCATCGCCGCTCAAGAGAAGCTGAAGACAGAATTTGATGCTGAGCGGAAAGCCTGGGCCGAAGAGAAGGCCGCATTGGTAACCCGGGCTGAACAGGCGGAGAAAACTCTCTCCGAGAAGACCGCTGAGCTCTCCGGATTAAAGCGCCAGGTTTCCCAGATGGTGGCCGCCATCTTCGGTAAGTCGCGTCACCGGCTTTCATCAAGTTTAAAATGTTTATATCTCATAACTCATCCTGTGCGCCGGCTTGTCTGATTCTGTTAAACAGGTCCCAGAAGTGCCAACCTCAACCAGAGCGTGGTCACCAAGCTGAAGGCTGTGTATACCCTGGTGGAGCAGCTCTACATCGGGTCACAGCGTGCCTTAGCTGTGGTGGCCCTATCCAACGAGGTACCGACTCACCTGGCAGAAGTCCTACGCCGGCTCGCCGTTCTGCCTCAGCGGATCCAAGAACTGCGACGGGCCTCTGCGACATCCGGAGCGATCGCCGCGCTGAGCCGGGCCAAGGCATTCCTGCCGGAGTTAGACCCGGCGGACATCGCCCTTGGCTATCCAAGCCTGAAGGAAGACGGCTCAGCTTTCGATCAGAAAGACTTCGTAGCTTGCGTGAAGGCTGTACGCCCGGTGGCCACCCTTATCGGGAACGACACAGATCTAACCAAGTACCAGCCGGGTTACAACGCGGAGAATCAGAGGATTCCAACCCCTCACTATGAAGCCCTCAACTTGATCCCGCCGGCTCGTCAGCACACTTTCGCCCTGGAGATTGACCCGGCCGGGTTAATTGACGAGGAAGCCCAATTCGAAGCTCTCAGCGGCATCGACTGGAAGTCATCAACTTTCCAGGTCTTGGGATCAGCCGAAGAAGATAGGAACGAGCCGGAGACTTCAACTCAGCAAGCGTCGTAACTCGGCTGGCGGTTTACCAAGCAATGCTCCATCCTTTTAAACTTGATGAGTTTTGTAATAGAGTAGGTGCAACAGTTTATCTCTGCCGTGCCATCGTGCACGTATTGAATGCTGAAATCCTTTGGAGTTATCTCTTTGATGTTTCTCCGGGTCATAATCAACCCTTTGTTTTTCTTAACCTCGAAAGAGGTGCCTTTAATTATCCTGCATAGAAGGGCAAAACACCAGTCTCGAGGCGGCTTACCGCCTTAAGCATCATAAGTTTTAGATAACCCGGAATATGAATCAAAAAAAGGACTTGTCTTCAATGATATCCTGGATACAGCCGTAAGAACATACTTAATGGCCTGCAAGCATACTTCCGGTTGAGATAACCCGGATAAGAAGGTTGGTACCGCAACTCCGGTGTACCTGTCTTATAACGCCCATTGTGTTCAGCAATACTGTAAACCCAAGTTAAGCCGGCAAAGTGAGACCCGGCTATACATACTTGGAATAATCAGACAAAACTGACTATAAACTGGGAGAACTTAGGGGCTTCCGGTTCGAATACGACCAGAGACCCGGCCCAAAGGGGTTATGCTAAGATTCGAATACGATCATGTAGCCCCAAGTGGGTGTGGCGATGCCAATCAAGAGGGTACCGACAGCTATGTTCTCTTTGGTTCAAATACGACCCATGTTTGAACAGGAAGCCCCCAAGTGATTTTAAGAATTGTTTAACGACGCTGATTCGAATACGATCCACGTCGGTTCTCGGAGGGGTTAAACTATGATTCAAATATGACCAAAGGTAACCTCCCAATGAGCTCGGCACTTTGCCAATCAAATGGGTATCGACAGCTATGTTCTCTTTGGTTCGAATACGACCCATGTTTGAACAGGAAGCCCCCAAGTGACTTTACTGCTTACGGCTAGATTCGAATACGATCATAAGCCGGATCCTCCTTTAAGTCATCATGTAATCTTGCAATAAAAACAACACGTGCATATTTGGAGGAGAAAAAAGGACAGAGGTCCTGCTTTATTGCTTATCATAATATATACATGGCTGAGAGAAATATGTACACCACGAGAGCCGGTGGCTCAAGTGTAGTAAGGCCGAAGCTGAGCTATGTTCCACGGCCGACGGGTTTCTTCCTCCGACTTACATGAATCTTTGTGCTCCCGAATGTCAATGAGGTAATATGACCCGTTGTACAAGTTCTTGCTGACCACAAAGGGCCCTTCCCAAGGCGGGGATAACTTGTGTGCATCTGTTTGATCCTGGATGAGCCGGAGCACAAGATCGCCTTCCTGGAAGACCCGGGATTTAACCCGGCGGCTATGATAACGGCGCAGGTCTTGTTGATAAATCGCTGAGCGGGCTGCTGCCACATCACGCTGTTCATCCAACAAGTCAAGAGCATCTTGGCGCGCCTGTTCATTATCCGTCTCAACATAAGCCGCCACTCGAGGTGAGTCATGACGGATGTCACTGGGGAGGACTGCTTCCGCCCCGTAAACCATGAAGAAAGGCGTGAAGCCTGTAGATCTGTTAGGAGTAGTGTTGATGCTCCATAACACGGAGGGCAGCTCCTCCACCCAACAACCCGGCGTTCGTTGCAAAGGGACCAAAAGCCGGGGCTTGATGCCCTTCAGAATCTCCTGATTAGCTCTCTCAGCTTGACCATTGGATTGAGGATGAGCCACTAAGGAAACATCAAGTCGGATATGCTCTCGTTGACAAAACTCTTCCATGGCGCCTTTGGAGAGATTGGTACCATTGTCAGTTATAATGCTGTGCGGAAAGCCAAAGCGGAAAATCACCTTTTTCATAAATTGAACCGCCGTGGCTGCATCGCACTTGCTAACTGGCTCAGCTTCCACCCACTTTGTGAATTTGTCCACTGCCACCAAGAGGTGGGTCTTCTTATCCTTGGACCTTTTAAAAGGCCCAACCATATCAAGCCCCCAGACCGCAAAGGGCCAAGTGATTGGGATCATCCTCAGCTCCTGAGCCGGCACATGAGCCCGTCGTGAGAACCTCTGGCAACCATCACATTTACTGACCAAGTCCTCTGCATCAGCATGAGCCGTCAACCAATAAAAACCATGACGAAAAGCCTTGGCCACAAGGGACTTTGAGCCGGCGTGATGGCCGCAATCCCCTTCATGGATCTCACGCAAGATCTCTTGGCCTTCCTCAGGGGAGACACAACGCTGAAATGCTCCTGTAACACTGCGATGATGCAACTCACCATCGATAACGATCATTGACTTGGCCCGCCGGGTTATTTGCCTGGCCAAAGTTTCATTCTCAGGTGACTTGCCCCGGGTCATATAAGCCAGATATGGCATTGTCTAGTCTGGTATGATATGGAGAGCCGCCACCAGTCGTGCCTCCGGGTCAGGGACAGCCAAGTCTTCCTCCGTAGGCAACTTAACCGAAGGGCTATACAGGACATCCAGGAAAGTGTTAGGCGGCACCGGCTTTCGCTGAGAGCCTAGCCGGCTTAGAGCATCAGCCGCCTCGTTCTTCCTGCGATCAATGTGCTCTACTTGGTAGCCCTGAAAGTGCCCAGCAATGGCATCAACTTCGCGGCGATAAGCCGCCATGAGAGGGTCTTTAGAGTCCCACTTGCCTGATACTTGTTGAGCCACCAAGTCCGAGTCACCGAAGCACCTTACCCGGCTCAAGCTCATCTCCTTAGCCATCCGAAGACCGTGGAGCAAGGCCTCGTACTCAGCCGCATTGTTAGTGCAAGGAAACATCAACTGTAGCACATAATGGAACTTGTCACCTTTAGGGGAAGCCAATACAACGCCAGCCCCCGAGCCCTCCAACTGCCTGGACCCATCGAAGTGAATAGTCCAATACGTGTTATCCGGCTTTTGCTCGGGCACTTGTGACTCTGTCCAATCATTGATGAAATCCACCAAGGCCTGAGATTTAACAGCAGTGCGTGGCACATATTTGAGACCATGAGGTCCAAGTTCTATAGCCCACTTAGCAATTCTCCCTGTGGCCTCTCTGTTTTGAATGATATCACCAACAGGGGCAGAATTGACCACAGTGATGGGATGACCCTGAAAATAATGCTTAAGTTTCCGGCTCGCCATGAACACACCATACACAAGCTTCTGCCAATGCGGGTACCGCTGCTTGGACTCAATGAGCACTTCGCTGACATAATAAACCGGCCGCTGAACCGGATGCTCCTTACCCTCCTCCTTGCGCTCCACCACAATAGCCACACTGACGGCTCATGCGTTTGCTGCCATATACAGTAGTAAGGGCTCCTTATCAACCGGAGCAGCAAGGACTGGGGGCTCTGTCAGCTGCTTCTTCAAATCCTCAAAAGCGGTATTAGCTGCATCATTCCAGACAAAGTTATCAGTTTTCTTCATCAACTGATATAATGGCATGGCCTTCTCACCCAAACGGCTTATAAACCGGCTTAAAGCAGCGATGCGACCCGCCAAACGCTGAACGTCATTTATACACGCCGGCTTAGCCAGGGAGGTGATGGCCTTGATCTTCTCCGGGTTAGCCTCAATGCCTCTATCAGAAACCAAAAACCCCAAGAGCTTGCCTGCAGGGACACCAAATACACACTTGGCCGGGTTAAGCATCATCTTATAGACCCGTAGATTATCAAAGGTTTCCCTTAGATCATCTATCAGGGTTTCCTCTTTTATGGATTTAACCACAATATCGTCCACATAAGCGTGAACATTGCGCCCAATCTGTTTATGAAGACAGTTCTGTACACAACGCTGGTAAGTCGCCTGTGCACACTTGAGCCCAAAGGGCATAGACACATAGCAGAAGGCTCCAAAGGGAGTAATTAACGTCGTCTTCTCCTGGTCCTTAACTGCCATCTTAATCTGATGATAACCGGAATAAGCATCCAAGAAACTTAAGCGTGCACAACCTGCCGTAGCATCAATGATTTGATCAATACGGGGGAGGGCAAAAGGATCAGCCGGACACGCCTTGTTTAAGTCCGTGTAGTCCACACACATCCGCCAAGTGCCGTTCTTCTTGAGTACGAGCACCGGGTTAGCTAACCACTTCGGGTGAAAGACTTCAACGATAAACCCGGCCGCCAAGAGCCGGGCCACCTCTTCACCAATAGCTTTCCGCCTCTCTTCATTAAACCGCCAAAGGAACTGCCTGACCGGCTTAAATTTCGGATCAACATTGAGAGTATGCTCAGCGAGTTCTCTAGGTACACCTGGCATGTCAGAAGGTTTCCATGCGAAGATGTCCCTATTCTCACGGATGAACTCGATGAGCGCGCTTTCCTATTTTGGATCCAGATTTGCACTGATGCTAAACTGCTGAGATGAGTCACCCGGAACAAAATCAACAAGTTTAGTTTCATCAGCCGATTTAAATTTCATTGCCGGCTCTTGTTCTGTGGTTGGCTTTTTCAGAGAGGTCATATCCGTTGGGTCAACATTATCTTTGTAAAACTTCAACTCCTCTGTAGCACAAACAGATTCTGCATAAGCCGCATCGCCTTCCTCACACTCCAGAGCCACTTTCCGACTGCCATGAACCGTAATGGTCCCATTGTGGCCCGGCATCTTGACCTGTAAGTACACATAACACGGCCGTGCCATGAATTTGGCGTAAGCCGGCCGTCCAAATATAGCATGGTATGGACTTCTTATTTTGACCACCTCAAAGGTCAATTTCTCCACCATGTAGTTGTTCTCATCACCAAAGGCCACTTCCAATTCGATCTTACCGACTGGATAAGCCGACTTACCAGGTACCACACCATGGAAGATGGTGTTTGACTGGCTGAGGTTTTTATCAACCAACCCCATGCGGCGAAAAGTCTCATAATAGAGGATGTTGATGCTGCTGCCTCCATCCATGAGCACCTTCGTGAACTTATATCCTCCCACTTGAGGAGCCACCACTAAGGCCAGGTGGCCCGGGTTATCCACCCGGGGAGGGTGATCCTCCCTGCTCCACACTATCGGCTGTTCAGACCACCGCAAGTAGCGTGGAACCGCCGGCTCAACAGCATTCACAACCCTCTTGTGAAGCTTCTGATCTCGCTTGCACAAACTAGTGGTAAACACATGATACTGTCCACCGCTAAGCTGCTTTGGATTGGTGTGATAACCCCCTGCTGCTGTTGATGACCCTGGCCAGACTGTTGATTAAAGCCCCCTTGACCGTTCTGAGGACCAGAATTTGAGCCGCCCCCCGGGCCATGAAAGCCGCCGCCCGGGCCATTGTAATTCTTAAAAGCCTTCATGATTGCACAATCCTTCCACAGATGAGTCGCTGGATTCTCTCTAGAGCCATGCCTTGGACAAGGTTCATTCAACAGCTGCTCCAGCGTCGGACCTAACCCGCCGCCTCGGGGAGGGGGCCTCCCTTTGCGTCGCTGGTTATTACCTTGTGAGCTGGCGTTGGCTACAAACTCTAGGCTGCCATCAGCCTTGCGCTTGCCTCCTCCTTGGTTCCCCGGGTTAAACTGAGGACCCTTGCCATTGCCGTTCTTCTTTCCCTTCCCTGTCCTTTCATCATCTGAAGGGGGATCCTTGGTACCATCCGAATCGGCATACTTGACAAGAGCCGCCATTAGAGTACCCATATCACTGCAGTCGCGCTTAAGCCGCCCGAGTTTCATCTTCAGGGGCACAAAACGACAATTCTGCTCCAGCATTAAAACAGCTGAGCCGGCATCCATCTTGTCTGACGAGTGTATGATCTCCTTAACCCGGCGAACCCAATGTGTCGTGGACTCACCCTCCTGCTGCTTACAGTTAGTCAAATCCACGATTGACATAGACTGCCTGCAGGTATCTTTGAAGTTTTGGATGAACCGGGCTTTCAGCTCAGCCCAAGACCCAATGGAATTCGGTGGTAACCCTTTCAACCAAGTGCGGGCAGTTCCATCTAACATCATGGTGAAATACTTAGCCATGGCCGCCTCACTGACCTCCAGCAGCTCCATAGCCATCTCATAACTCTCGATCCAGGCCGCAGGCTGTAAGTCTGCTGTGTAATTAGGCACCTTCCTAGGGCCCTTGAAGTCCTTGGGCAGACGTTCATTGCGGATAGCTGGTACTAAACAAGGGACACCCCCAGTCCTGGTGGGGATGCCCACGTCGACGGAAGTCGTCGGATAAGCCGGGGGGGTCTGGTAAGCCGTCAATTGAGGCACCTGCTCCGCCTCTTGCCGCGCTCTGTCCTGGTCCGCTGCATGAAAGGCTCCGTTATAAGCCGGGCCATGACCAGGGGGCGGGTCATGGCGTCGGACGTTACTTGAGCCGGTTGCTGAGACCATGTGCCGGCTGTAACTCGGGCTCTGGCCTGGACGAGGGGTCGAGTGGATCCTATCCCGGCTGTTTGAGTACGCCTCTTGCTGCGCCAGTGCCGTCTGAAGGAGTTCCCGGACCCGGCGGGTTTCAATAGCCGTCGGAGAGTCGCCGTCAACTGGGAGAGCCGCCAGCCGTGCTGCCGCAGCGACCATGTTCTCCAGCGGGTTATTATAATGACCCGGGGGTATTGGCACGTACTGAGGCGGGGCAGGGGGCACCTGGGGAGGCCCCATCACCCGTGGCTGAATGGGGGCTCCAGACCCGGGCATTATGACCCCTGGCGGGTTACTAGACCCTGCACCTGGCGTGTTGAAGAGGTTGCGTGGATCATAAACCGGAGGGAGTCGAGATTGGGTCTTTTGATGCCTCCTTCTCATGACCTCATTGGACGCGTTTTGATCCATCGTGAGTTGGAAGGCCTGCGCCTGGATCAGCTGAGTTTGGGCATCGAGAGCCGCCCTCTCTGCAGCCATCCTGATCCCTTCCGCTGAAAGCTCCTCCTTAGCTTTCACTAGATCCAACTTTAACTGCGCCACCTCCGCATCATGCTGAGCTTGATCTGCCGGGTCAACCGTGGCGGTTAACAGGGCCGTCATCTTGTCCGTGAGATCCATCAGTACCTGAGCCGGAGAAGGCACCGGGTTTCCCGCTCCAGCAGCGGGGTTCTGAACAGGCTGCGCACCAGCCATAAAGACTCCAACCTGACTTGGCAGCTCAAACGGGTTCGGAATACTGTCGCCATCGGAACAACCCATGAGCCTGCCATCTTGAAGTTGATACAGCGAGTTTGACTCATCGGTGGCCGACTCGCCGTCAGAGCCGGCGGCCGCCTCATCACCAGACCCAAATGGATCAGAGGGCCCTCCATGGATACATCCCACAAAAGCACGCCTTAAGGCAGGCCGGGCCCGGGCGGGTCGCGCACGCTGAGCCGTCTCGATGAGATCGGCGCAGAGATCCGGCTCAGGGCCCGGCTCACCAATCTTGCCAATGAAAGCATGAATTCCGCCGAAGGGGACCCGGTACCCGTACTCAATTGAGCCGGCATCGGGGCCCCAGCTTGCATCGTCGATGTAGAGCTTGCCGCGACGACTCTTGGTCATCCGGCCCACAGCGTATCCCTTGAGCCCTTCGAAGCTGCCCTTCAAGAACTCAAATCCACCGTGCGCTGGCCCCACGGTGGGCGCCAACTGTCGTGGAATTATCACGGCAGATGTCCTCGAGCTAGGACTCAGTCGTGGAGCCATCGCCGCTAGGAAGCTTGAAGGGGTTAATGCGGGACAAGGAACACGAGGGTTATACTGGTTCAGCCCCTTATGGTGAAGGTAAAAGCCTATGTCTAGTTTGAGGTGGTATTGATTAGGGTTACGATCACCAGGGAGCTAAACTGCTATTCCTGGCTCTCGATGAGATTGTTCTTGTCCCTAAACCGTTGCCGGGTCGTCCCTTTATATAGGGAGGCTGACGCCCTGCAGCTCTCAGAGTCCCGGCCGGCTCATAAAAGTGTCCAGCTCGGACTCTTAACTATTCTTGCCTTACACTACAAGTTCTACCATAACAATGATTGTAACTACGGGCCTTAAACCTCCGCCGGGTCTTTAAGCCCATCTTTGGCCCACCGTCTTTAATCTTGGCGTCGGGCTTCCGGCAGTGACCATATGAGTAACCCGGCCCCTCCTGGCGGGTGACTCTAAGGTCTATATCCTCAACACCGTTGGAGTGTGTTCCCAAAAGGCGACGAAGCGCTTCTGGGGGACACCAACGTATTTTGGTCGATGGCTGGGGCGGACCTCAAGGGCTCGATCGGGTGTCTGAACAGCACGACTGGGTTGTCGGCGTCGGGCTCCACTTCTCCTCTCGCCGGGGCTCGGCGAAATAGTTCAACACGAGCTGCGATCAGATCAAGGGTGATTTGATCGAACAGTTCCTCTGGTGCACTTACATAGCGCACTAGATGCAATAGTGCAGGATCCGTCTCGTGATCTCCGTTGGCAACCTGGGGCGGCCTACCATACCCGTTACGACTGGGGTAGTAGTAGAACGAGCGACAGTTAACTCTGGGCGACAAGTGCCGGAGCTGAACTATAGCTTCTCGAGCTGCCAGTTGGATGGCTTGTGGTTCAAAGGGAGTGGTCCTTCCAGTGAACCTGTAGGGGCGTTCTGGCGATAAACCCCTACCATAAATGTGTACAGTGGCCTAGAACTGACGGCTCTCACCGCTCATGAGTTCTTGGTACACAACATATTCTGGTGGCTCTTCTAATGCATAGGCACGGCGGGTGAGGTTTGCGAGCACGGTCACAAAACCTCCAAGGTTGGTTGCTGTGGTCTCATTGTGAACAATGGGGCCAGGCATCGTGACTTGATTTGGGAAAGAGGTTGTGCTGTGCTGTGTTGAGGCTAGCGCGCCCTTTTATAAAAAAGGGGCGGAGTCTTCCTTCGCACGCTTGCGAATGAGACAAGTTAGGTGTCGGTCACTGGCGCGTGATTGACAGGCTAGGCTGATAGGTTGGGTACCGATTGCCAAAAGCGTCGGGGTCACTATGTGGCTATCTTACACGAGAAGCTTGGCCGGGGTTGGGTTAAGGTCTGGTGGGTTGGTTAACCTAGGTTTATTGACCTGGCTAAGATAGGGTTAGCCAATGGTCAGCCTGGCTCTGATACCAAGTCTGTCAGGACCGGGATTTCGGGATATAATTTTCCGGAAAATGGCCCTTGCGCTCACCAGCCCCAGGATTACTGTTAGCTGATGAGGCACCAACTTGATACAGAAATTCCAAGCAAAGTACAAAATATGAAGTACAAGACCAATGTGGCCTATGAGTACAACACTTGGTTTCTAGTGGTTGATGGCGGAAGCGGTTTGTAGTTCATCTGCGTCTATGGGACTCCATTTCCCACAAGAACAGCTGACCAGGATAACTCCTATCATCGCGAGGCTGCTGTCAACACTGCGTAGGTTCAGGGGCCGTCGTCGTAACGCTCTTCTCCACGCAAGAAATCTGGCCAAGACAATAGCCAGGGACAAGCCAGTGAGTACGTTTGAATGAACTTGCAAACATCAAGAACACGGGTATAATTTATCCAAACATGCTCCGAAATATTTTATGATCACGTCTGTCACGAAATCAACGGAATCCGCGATGTACGCATGCAAGTAAAATATGAACATGCAATAAGGGAGTAGAAAAAAATGCGCTGATCGAGTGTCTGAAATGACTCCTCGAAGGGTGCAAATAAATTAGCAATGCCGCAGTCGGGCGTCTGAGCGACACCACATAAAGGGCTTATAAAGGATAAATAAATAACGAGCATGCCGCAGTCGGGCGTCTGAGCGACACCACATAAAGGGCTTATAAAGGATAAATAAATAACAAGCATGCCGCAGTCGGGCGTTTGAGAGACACCACATAAAGGGCTTATAAAGGATAAATAAATAACAAGCATGCCGCAGTCGGGCGTCTGAGCGACACCACATACAGGGCTTATCAAGGATAAATAAATAACAAGCATGCCACAGTCGGGCGTCCGAGCGACACCACAGAGAGGGCTTATGAAGAACAATCACAGTGAATATCTAGGAGGTAGAACCGTCCCAGGGATACTCAATAATTCAAATAATGTAAATGGTTAGTCCATAATAATAGTGATCATAATCGTCACAAGTCACAAGTCATGATCCAAGTTCCGGTTTAACAGTTTTTCCTCCGAAGACCGACACTAAGACCGACACTTGACCCATCCCAGACTGTAGTCCTTAACCATGGACACGGCTATTCGAATAGATGTATAATCTCTGCAGAGGGTGTACTCTTTACCCACGGGTAACGGATTTCTTTAGTCCATCGGGACTAATTCCGTCTACGGTCTTTTAATTGAAAACACGCCTGACCTGCACACACCAGCTTAACTTACCGGTGTCTGGAATCACCCACGACACCTGTCAAGCGAAACTCTAAGTGGGGAGGCTACAACCTCGACGTAGCATGGGATCACAAAATTTATACCGCGCGCAAACTAGGGGAGCTACCCCTTCGGCTACAACCGAAACACCCATGCCCCCGGACCGGATGACTGGCTTTAATCCATGGCCATGGGACCCTCATCACGGCCTCTCTGTACGGTGTGTGCTAGAAAGGGGTTGACAACTTACTGAATCGTACCCTACCTACGGCAGGGACAAGTGGTAGTACGGAGCAAGTATGGGGGTTACTGGACAAGACTCGATCTATGACCGACTCAGGAGGTTCAAGTATTCTCTGCATGATTAGCATAACAAATATATTTCCAATAACAGATAAGCTCAACACTCATCAAGCCTCACCATGCCATACCGGACATACTCGTCTCAACGAGGAACTAGGGACAAGCTCGCGTCTACCCAAGACCGCGACTTTCCCGACTTCCTTCTGGTATGCATGAGAAGCTTACGAGGATGATCACTATCACCAGCATATCCATTTATAACAGCAAAGAAATTTCCATTTTTGCACTCATGCGTATGATCTTATCGTCACATAAAATAACATATGCTCCAAGTCACGGTGATGTTGTAACCGTATCAACAACATCCAAAAATATTAAGCCAGGGTTCAGAATGCTTGCCTTCAAGTGTATGCATGTGGGGGTGCACTTTTTGAAGGTTGCCTTTTCTCCAAAATCCTATTTTGAGAAAATATTCAAATAACACATATTTCAAAAACAGTACAAAAAGTTGCCCCAAATATTTTTGAAATAAATCTTAAAATAAACTAGATGAATTTGAGAGAGGTAGGAAAAAGAATCAACTCATTTGGAGTTTTATTTTAAAAGATATAGCCAGTCAAAGATTAGTCAAAGTTCTGTTTTTAAATAAAACCAGAAAAGAAAACGTTTCGGGGAAAATACGCTTTCGAAGCAGAGGAGACGTACTCGGGACTCTGCGCTATCACTTAACCAGAGAGGACGGGCGCGCGGGTCACTGACAGTGGGTCAAGGGGGCCCACTGGTCAGGTTTGACTGGTCTTCCCTCCCTCCTCTCTCTCTGCCCGAACGGTGCGGGATTCCGGCGATCGCTGTCGACGAACGGCAGCTCCCCACGGGGCCCCGAGGGCAGGGATGGATCCGCCAGTCTAGGGCGGTCCTCCCGGTGGGCGCTAGGCAGGTGGGGACGGAGGAAGTCACCGGCGGCGAGCTCCGCGGCGGACGGTGGTTCGGGAGCAAAGTGGGTTTCGGGCTATGGTGGTCCTTGGTCGAGGCTGAGGTGCTAGGCAGCTCCACAAGACTATGGGGAGACGTTTGGTGGCATTGGATGGGCGGGGGAGGGCCTGGCTGCGACGTATTGCACCGGAGCTCGGCGGCGGCCGAACTGGCCGGAGACGAGGAAGAAGGCCCCTCCCCGTCGATTGCTGGCTGCAGGAGTACTAGGGGGTTAGAATGAGGTTGCTTGAGTGCCAGGTTGAGCTCGGGATCCCCTTAAATAGGCGCTCGAGGTCGGTCCCGCGGCGGCCGTGGATAGGATCGCCGGCGACCGCTGTACTGTGGTTGCAGGGCTGCGTGGCGGCGACGAGCGCGTGCCGACGGCTTGCGGATAAGCTTGGGCTGTTCCCAGGGGGCAGCTGGCGCGCGCGGGTGGCTTGGGCGGCGCCGACCACGGCAGAGCCCGCTGCCGACGCCAGCATGCCGCCAAGGGAGCTCTGACGGCGGCGCTGTAGGGCGCCAGAGAAGCTTGGATGGTTCTGGTGAGTGGCGAGAGCAGGGCGCGGCTCTGCAGGTGAGCAAGGGCCAGGGGTGCGACGCGGCGACCCGTGCGCACGCACGTGCAAAACGCGCGCTCTGGCCGCGCCCAGAGCACGCACGCCAGGTGCTCAACGAAATGCCAGCGCGTGTTAGAGAGCTTGGGTGATGCTGGTAGTTAACAGGCCAGGGTTAGGGATAGCTAGGAGGTTAGTGGACATGCTGGATGGGTCAGGGGCTCAAGCTCACAATGCAAACTAGAAAACATGCCAAAACTGTTCCTGCACACAGGGTGTTCGACAGAATGCCATGGGCATCTAGGCAACTCTTGGGGTGGCCAAACTCCCCAGATCCTAGTCTCTTTCGGAGCTAAAGAAGGTGGTAAGGTTAGTTTGGCAAAAACAGACATTTGTTAGTGCAAGTCTTTGGGAAAACCAGTTTTGGGCAGAAACTATAGGCTATCATTGCATGCACTAAAAATACTCCAATGGGTCCAATCTCCTGGACTTAAGGGTTTGGTAGGGAGGACTATAAGTAGGAAAAAGCTCATGGGTACTAGAGCAAAATAAAATAGGGTTGCAGTACAAATCACCAAACTGGACCAGAATGAAAATGGAGATGATTCACTCAAATTTTTCAAAGAACAACACTGGGTTTTTGCATGAAGCTGAGTTATAAGAATCTACTGACATCTCCAAACACTTGGAAGAATTTTTAGGGAAATATTTAAATAGGTTGTAGTGCAAAAATACCTACTGGACCAGATTTGAAAAATTGATGTAGAGCTCAAAAACTCCAATAACCAAAAGATATTTTTGCATAAAAGTGATGTGGAAACCTCACATGACATCCCCAAATTTTGGTGAAAATTTTAAAAGCATTTATCAAATGGTTTCAGTGCAAAAAGGGGCTCCAAATTTATGAAAGATCATTTTAAAAGAATAAAGCTCATGAAAAATAATTATGCAAATAAATCCACTGATAAAGGATTGATTTTATAAAGAGGGCATACAAGTCCAATAATATTTTTGGAAAGTTTCCTCTTGAGGTAAAAACCCACAATATTAAAGAGACGAGGGGTTTCTGAAATCAAAGATAAATCCAGACAAATAAAAAATTTAATTTTCCTGGCAAAATTTTATTTAATAAAACAAGGTTAAATTTTTGGGGTGTTACATAAATCCAGTGAGAAGGAGACCTTGATAGATGATCTGAGAGAGACCTTTGATATTCTTCGGGTCTACAAGATGATGCTTAACCCGGCCAAGTGTGTTTTTGGTGTTCCTGCAGGCAAGCTCTTGGGTTTTCTGGTTTCTCACAGAGGCATTGAAGCTAACCCGGAGAAGATCAAGGCAATCACCTCTCTTGCTAAGCCGGCGTGCATAAATGACGTCCAGCGTCTGGCGGGTCGCATCGCTGCTTTGAGTCGGTTTATAAGCCGGTTGGGTGAAAAGGCCATGCCACTGTATCAGATGATGAAGAAAATAGATGACTTTGTCTGGAATGATGCTGCTAATGCTGCTTTTGAGGATTTGAAAAGACAGCTAGCTGAGCCGCTAGTCCTTGCTGCTCCTGTCGACAAGGAGCCTTTATTGTTGTATGTAGCCGCTAACACACGAGCCGTCAGTGTGGCTGTGGTGGTGGAGCGTAAGGAAGCGGGTAAGGAACATCCGGTTCAGCGGCCGGTTTACTACGTCAGCGAAGTACTCAGTGAGTCCAAACAACGGTATCCACATTGGCAGAAGCTTGTTTATGGGGTGTTCATGGCAAGCCGGAAGCTTAAGCATTATTTCCAGGGCCACCCTATCACTGTGGTTAGTTCTGCTCCCCTAGGAGATATCATCCAAAACAGAGAGGCCACAGGAAGAGTTGCTAAGTGGTGTATAGAACTTGGGCCTCACGGTCTAAAATACGTGCCACTCACTGCTATCAAATCTCAAGCATTGGTGGATTTCATCAACGATTGGACAGAGCTGCAGGTGCCTGAAGAGAAACCGGATAATACATATGTGACTATTCACTTCGATGGGTCCAGGCAATTGGAGGGCTCGGGGGCTGGAGTTGTGTTAGCTTCCCCTCGAGGTGACAAGTTTTGTTATGTACTACGGTTGATGTTTCCCTGTACTAACAATGCGGCTGAGTACGAGGCCTTGCTCCATGGTCTTCGGATGGCTAAGGAGATGAGCTTAAGCCGGGTGAGGTGCTTTGGCGACTCAGATTTGGTGGCCCAACAAGTATCAGGCAAGTGGGATTCCAAGGACCCCCTCATGGCGGCTTATCGCCGCGAAGTTGATGCCATTGCTGGACATTTTCAGGGTTACCAAGTAGAGCACATCGATCGCAGAAAGAACGAGGCGGCTGACGCATTAAGCCGGTTAGGCTCTCAGCGAAAGCCGGTGCTGCCTAATACTTTCTTGGATATTCTGCATAACCCTTCTGTCAAGTTGCCTATAGAGGAAGACTTGGCTGTTCCTGACCAAGAAGCACAGTTGGTGGCGGCTCTCCACGTTGTCCCAGATTGGACAGTGCCATACTTGGCTTACATGACCCAGGGAGAATTGCCTGAGGATGAAATTTTGGCCAGACAAATAACCCGGCGGTCTAAGTCAATGATAATATCAATGGCGAGCTGCATCATCGCAGTGTCACTGGAGCTTTTCAGCGTTGTGTGTCCTCTGAGGAAGGTCAAGAAATTTTACGTGAGATTCACGAGGGGGATTGTGGCCATCATGCCGGCTCAAAGTCCCTTGTGGCCAAGGCTTTTCGTCATGGTTTTTATTGGCTGACGGCTCATGCTGACGCAGAGGACTTAGTCAGTAAATGTGACGGTTGTCAGAAGTTCTCAAGACGTGCTCACGTGCCGGCTCAAGAGTTGAGGATGATTCCAATCACTTGGCCGTTTGCAGTCTGGGGGCTTGATATGGTTGGGCCTTTCAAAAGGTCCAAAGATAAGAAGACCCACCTCTTGGTGGCGGTTGACAAGTTCACAAAGTGGGTTGAGGTAGAGCCAGTTAGTAAGTGTGACGCAGCCACTGCGGTTCAGTTCATGAAAAGGGTGATATTTCGCTTTGGTTTTCCACACAGCATTATAACTGACGATGGTACCAATCTGTCTAAAGGCGCCATGAAGGAATTTTGTCAACGAGAGCATATTCGGCTTGATGTTTCATCAGTGGCTCACCCTCAATCCAATGGTCAAGCTGAGAGAGCCAATCAGGAAATCTTGAAGGGCATCAAGCCCCGGCTTTTGGTCCCTTTGCAACGGACGCCGGGTTGTTGGGTCGAGGAGTTACCCTCCGTATTATGGAGCATCAATACTACTACTAACAGGTCTACGGGTTACACGCCTTTCTTCATGGTTTATGGAGCTGAGGCGGTCCTCCCTAGCGACATCCGTCATGATTCGCCTCGAGTGGCGGCTTACGTCGAGGCGGATAATGAGCAAGCGCGTCAAGATGCTCTTGACTTGTTGGACGAACAGCGTGACATAGCAGCAGCTCGCTCGGCGATTTACCAACAAGACCTGCGCCGCTATCACAGCCGCCGGGTTAAGTCCAGGGTCTTTCAGGAAGGTGATTTGGTGCTCTGGCTCATCCAGGATCAAACAGACGCACACAAGTTATCCCCGCCTTGGGAAGGGCCCTTTGTGGTCAGCAAGAACTTGCACAACGGGTCATATTACCTTATCGATGTTCGGGAGCACAAAGATTCACGTAAGTCGGAGGAGGAGACCCGCCAGCCGTGGAACATAGCTCAGCTTCGGCCTTATTACACTTGAGCCACCGGCTCTCATAATGTATATATTTCTATAGCCATGTATATATTGTGATAAATAATAAAGCAGGACCTCTGTCCTTTTTTCCTCCAAAGGTAAATGTATCATTGTTATTTTCATTGTAATATTACATGGTCACTTGGAGGTTGATCCGGCTTATGATCGTATTCGAATCTAGCCGTTAAAAATATGATCACTTGGGGGCTTCCTGTTCAAACATAGGTCATATTCGAACCAAAGAGAACATAGCTATCGATACCCACTTGATTGGCATATTGTCGAGCTCATTGGGGAGTTTTTCTTGATCATATTTGAATCATAGATCAACCCACTTTGGGAACCGACGTGGATCGTATTCGAATCAGCGTCGTTAAACAACTCTCAAGGTCATTTGGGGGCTTCCTGTTCAAACATAGGTCATATTCGAACCAAAGAGAACATAGCTGTCGGTACCCTCTTGATCGGCAACGCCAAAGCCACTGGGGGCTATATGATCGCATTCGAATCTTAGCTTAACCCCTTTGGGACGGTTCTCTGGTCGTATTTGAATCAGAAGCCCCTAAATTTTTGAGATCTCTTGGTTTGCAAACCAGTTCTTTGATGACATCAAAAGCATTCAAGGGTGGTTCCTATTCCACCGGCTTAACCTTGATTAATAATGTTGATGGCACATAATAAGCATTATATGTGCTGGTGAACCGGAGTTGAGTTCTCAACCTCATTATTCGGGTTACATAAACCGGAAATGTACTTGAATGCTCGCAGGTATGCTTTTATGATTATCTCGAAGATATAATTGAGAGCCAATTTATTATGACTTTGATGCATATTCCGGGTTATATGTAAAATATATGAATCTCCATGCGGTAAGCCGCCTAGAGACTTGTGATTTGTTTTCTATGCAGGACAATTAAAGATAGCTCTTTAAACATAAGGAAAACAGAGGATCAAGCATAACCCGGAAGAATATAAAAGGGTAGCTTAAACAATGTTGAGCGCTACACACGTGCGCGATGGCACGATAAAATTAAGTGTTCGTCCTATTCTATTACAGGACTCCCCGAGTCCAAAAGGTGAGGCATTGTTTTTGAGACATAACCATGAGCCACCTAAGAAATCAAAGGTGCTTGTTGGGCTGAAGCTTTCGGCTCATCCCTCTCCACTCCTCCGACTATTTCCATGTCCTGGAAGGTTGATGATTTCCAGGCAATGCCACTCAAGGCTTCAAATTGAGCTTCATCATCAATTAACCCGACCGGGTCAACTTCAGGGGCGAAGGTATGCTTACGAGTCAGAGGAATCAGGCCGACTGCTTCATAGTGTGGTGTTGGGATCCTCTGATTCTCCGCGTCATAGCCCGGTTGATATTTGGTAAGGTTTGTATCATTACCAATCAAAGTGGCCACCGGGCGTACGCTCTTCACACAGGCGGCGAAGTCTTTCTGGTCAAAGGGAGTGCCATCTTCCTTCAAGCTAGGATACCCAAGGGTGATGTCGGCCGGGTCTAGCTCCGGTAGAAACGCCTTAGCCCGGCTTAGAGCGGCTATGGCTCCGGCTCTTGCAGAAGCTCGTCTTAACTCTTGGAAGCGTTGAGGAAGCACGGCAAGCCGCCTGAGTACATCCGCCAGATGAGTGGGAACTTCGTTTGACAGAGCCACAACGGCTAAGGCACGTTGTGACCCGGTGTAAAGTTGTTCCACCAAGGTATAAACCGCCTTCAGCTTGGTCAGCACGTTCTGGTTGAGATTGGAACTCCTGGGACCTGCATTACAAAGTCAGGTGAGCTGATGGCAATTGAGATACTTATGGGAAATGAACGATGTAAACTAGTTAGAAACTTGCAGAGTAACTTACCAAAGATTGCGGAGACCATCTGAGATACATGGCGTTTTAAGCCGGTTAGCTCGGCGGTTCTTTCAGTAAGAGTGGCCTCCGCTTGTTCGGCCCGGCTGAGCAAAGCAGTCTTTTCATCCGCCCAGGCTTTTCTTTCTGCTTCAAACTTTTTCTTCAGTTTCTCTTGTGCAAATACACTGAATTCAAATTTGGAGTTGGCCTTTTGAGTTTCACTTTCCTGAGTCTTCAGGCGGTTCTTCAGATCAGAGATTTCCGATTCAAATTTCTTACAGGCAGCCTGTACAAATTCCGGGTTACAGTTAGGGTGATTATAATACAACATCAAGTCCCAGGCACTTTGCAAGCAAAGACACTTGGCACTTGGGGGCTAATGTATGCTGAAAAGCTCTATTTACAGTACCGGTTCATGAAAATAAGTCCCAAGCACTTTGCAGGCAAAGGTACTTGGCACTTGGGGGCTAATGCATAAGGTTGCTCAACTACTTGATTAAAATAAGGTAAGGACCGGTTCAGCTATGCTATTTAAACCGGCCCTTGAGTGTTACCTGGTAAGCCATTTTTCTTGCAGTGATTATTAAGCCAGTATTAAGTCTACATGGCATGGTAAGGATGACTATGGAGTAAGCAAGAGAGTCATACCTCAGACTTATGCTGTAGTTTCTTCACCATATCAATTTCCAGGTCCCGGCTGTTGTGCACTTGATTAATATAGCCAGCGACAATATCTCCAATGCTCAGATTGGCATAATCAGTGATGTCCAGCCTGGCCCTGCGGCGTTCCAGAAGTTCTTCCTTGGCAGCGCACCTAGCCAACACGGTGGGCCTTCCCAGTTCAACAAACTCGGTCCGGGTAATCACAACGTCCGGATCATCTGGATGAGCTGGGCTGGGGATCTCCGGGTTATCAGAACCTTCCATAACTGGCTCATCAGATGGAGAAGTGGTGGTTTCCGGAGCTGGTGCAGACGGCGGCTCATGGGCAGAAGCTTCAGGTTCAGTCAGGACCGGCTCTTCGGCCGGCTTATTTTTCTTCGCCCTCTTGCTGGGCTTTACTTGTACACTGAAAGTCAAAGGGTTAGTGCAAAAACATGAGTAAGATAAGCACAAAATAAGCTGATCATCATTACCCGGGTGCGGTCTTGAAGGCCGGCAAGCTAGACTGCATTGAGTCGCCGGAGGAAGGTGAAGTTCCCTGGTAGTTTGAATCAGAAGAATTGAGTGGTTGACGAGTGACGCCCGCCAAAGGATGAAAAGGATATAAGTCGGAGATAACCTCAGTCCGGCACTTCCTTGATGTTTCGGGTAAGCCGGAGGAGAGGTCTGCATCTTTGCTGGTCCGGGTCTGCCTCCGGCTCTCATAAATCTGTCGCTTCAAAAGAAATTGAGGATCTTGATAAGCTAAAGGATGTGAAAATCTTACTTTCCGGGTTACTCTTCGAACTTTCTGTCTCGGCAAAGGCTCGGAGTCGGATGAAATTATAGTTGCCTCTTCATTCACTTCATGACTTGTTCCAGTGTCCTCCTGCTGATAATCCGTGTCAATAAGATGGTTAAAAAAGGAGCCTAAAGAGTCAAAAGCTACCTCTGACTCGGAGGTGTCTTCCAGACGAAGCAGGTCCGAGGCGCTAGGTTTACTCCCCTTCTTACGGGGAGCGGCTTTCCTGGCGGCTTTCTTAACTTTTCTGGCTTTCTTGGCGGCTTCGTGGTCATACTTGACCTTCCAGAATTTATCATTAGCCTGTAAAATACAACAAAGGTTAGTGAGTTAAGACAAAATCGTTAAAATGGAAGGAGAAGTATTCAGGTTAATGGTTTACCGCTGGAGCCGGGTTAGTCTTGCAGAAAGGGCTTAAGCCCACTCTCCCGCAATCTGCCAGGCTCTCATTCAGAAGCGACTTGGTTGTATCATCAATAACGTCCTCAGGTAAGTCGTCTGGACTATGTTGAAGAGGATCATCCTTCTGGCCCGTGTAATCACACATCAAGCCGGGGCGGCGGCTTAAAGGAATCACTCGCCAGGTGACCCAGACCCGGACCAGATCAATACCATTTAAGCCGTTTCCCAGAAGAGCTTTGATTTCGTTGATGGTGGGGGTAAGTGGTTGACGTTCAGCTTGAGATAATTTGTCTGGCAAGGGGTGAGTTGACTCCAGACGCGGGGCGCGAAAGCCGGGCAGAGGGTTCTCGTCAGCCGGAGAAGTGTCCTGGTAGTAGAACCATGTCTGGTTACAATCTTTTGGGTGGCCTGGCGGCTCAGCATAAGGGAAGAGACAATCTCTCCATCGTTGGATTGAGATTCCACCGAGCTCCAGGCTGGGCCCATTGGCGCATTCATTTTGGCGGTTCAGATAGAACAACTCTCTAAAGAGTAGTAAGCTGGGCTCTTCTCCAAGGTACACCTCACAGAACACTTGGAAGTTACAAATGTTTGACACGGAATTGGGTCCAATGTCTTGAGGTCGCAGGTCAAAAAAGTGCAGAACATCTCTGAAGAATTTTGATCCAGGAGGAGCAAAGCCCCGGCTCATGTGGTCAGCAAATATGACAACCTCTCCGTCCTTGGGTTGAGGTCTCTCTTCGGACGGGTCAGGAGCACGATAGGACATGACCTCTTTCTTGGGCAGGTAACCCATTTTCACGAAGTCAGCTAAGGTGCTATCAGTAACGTTGGATCTAACCCAGTTGCACGTAATGGGCGCCTTGGGAGCCTTGGGTGGCATTGTGAAGGATGGAAGCCTATGACAAAATAAAAATTCCGGTTCAAATTTAAGCCAGAGGAAAATTTCGGTTCAGTATTTAAGGTGGCGGCTTATGAAGGGGCCTAATGATATATGGCCAATTGTGTCAGGTTATTTAAGCCGCTATGGATACCGTGAGCAACTAGGTTATTTGACTCTGTTATGGATGACCCGGAATATTCATGAAGCATCGCCTTTTTTAAGCCGGTGATATGAGCCGCCATAGCTAACAGATGCAATTTTTGCCTAAGTGTTGCACAAACAAGTTTCACAGGTTGCAGTAATTATTTTGGATCAAACGATCGTCCAGAAAGGAAAATTTTCTAGACCTAAAAACTGGCACAGAGAAGTTCATAACTCCTAATGAGGTCTTTTTGCAAGCAAAAGGGATCTGCTAGTATTGGAAATGGGTGCGAAACCACTACCGCGGGAGTTCTGTACCACTTTTCGGATCAAAAGAAGTCGTGGTGGAAGAATATAGAAGAACAGAGATGAACTACGAACAACAGGGAGGAACGCGGAACCCTAATGCGGATCTGATGTTTGAGAAGAAGAGGACTTACAGTTGCAGGTTCACTGCGGAGAGTCGCCGCCGTTCTCTGGACTAGTTCAGGTTGATGCAGCGGCCGAGGCTGAGGAAGACGAGAGGCGCGGCGGCGGCGGAGCTCGGGCTCTGAGGTGTTGAGAGGAGGAAGACGATGGAAAGGGAGGAGTGAGAGAGGACCCGATCGGGCCTATTTATAAGGGACGGCTGTTAAGTGGGCGCGAGAAACGAGGAGGCTGAAGGCATGATTATCCAGCTGCAGAGGCGCCTCGATTTCCGGGATAGTTATTAAGATAAGGATCCGATGAGATACATTGGACGGAACGTACATTAATGGCGGATGATGTCACGGCGGGTTACCACGAATCCAGAAGATGACGTCATGGCGGGTTATAACCTTCGCGCAAACAGAAGCCGGAAGATTTTCTCTTAAGGTATTGAAGATTGACATGAACCGGTTCAAATCAATCTAGGGCCTAATGTTGAGGATATAGCTACTGGTGTGACCCGCCGTAGATGGGCCGGGTTACGTTGTGACAGCTCTTCGTTCAGAAGCCCAAGGACAGGTTAAGGATGGCGGTTTAGTGATAGGTCTAAGGCCCAGAGGCGGCTTAAGGCCCGTAGTGGTAAACCGCCGTTGTGGCATGACTTGTAGTGTAAGGCAAGAATAATTAAGAGTCCGAGCCGGACACAGTTTATGAGCCGGCCGGGACTCTGAGAGCCGTTGGGCGTTAACCTTTCTATATAAAGGGACGACCCGGCGGCGGTTCAGGACAAGTAAGATCAGATCGATAGCTAGGCGCAGCGGTTTTAGCTCCCTGGTCATCGAAACCCTAAGTAATCCAACCTCAACTGGAGTAGGCTTTTACCTTCACCGTAAGGGGCCGAACCAGTATAATCCTCGTGTCCTTTGTCCCGTTTAACCCCTTTAAGCTTCCTAGTTGCGATGGCTCCACGACTAAGTCCTTGCACGAGGACATCTGCCATGACAATTCCACGACAGTACACATCAATAACATGTATATCACATGTACCTTTGTTCACCTTGCCATCCTACTTATCCGCCAAATACTTGGGGCAGTTCCGCTTCCAGTGACCAGTCCCTTTGTAGTAGAAGCACTCAGTCTCAGGCTTAGGTCCAGACTTGGGTTTCTTCTCTTGAGCAGCAACTTGTTTGCCGTTCTTCTTGAAGTTCCCCTTCTTCTTCCCTTTACCCTTTTTCTTGAAACTGGTGGTCTTGTTGACCATCAACACTTGATGCTCCTTCTTGATTTCTACCTCCGCAGCCTTTAGCATCGCGAAGAGCTCGGGAATTGTCTTATCCATCCCTTGCATGTTATAGTTCATCACGAAGCTCTTATAGCTTGGTGGCAGTGATTGAAGAATTCTGTCAATGACACTATCATCCGGAAGATTAACTCCCATTTGAATCAAGTGATTGTTATACACAGACATTTTGAGTATATGTTCACTGATAGAACTATTATCCTCCATCTTGCAGCTGTAGAACTTAGTGGAGACCTCATATCTCTCAATCCGGGCATTCGCTTGAAATATTAACTTCAACTCCTGGAACATCTCATATGCTCCATGACGTTCAAAACGTCGTTGAAGTCCCGGTTCTAAGCCGTAAAGCATGGCACACTGAACTATCGAGTAGTCATCAGCTTTGCTTTGCCAGACATTCATAACATCTGGTTCAGCTCCTGCAGCAGGTTTGGCACCTAGCGGTGCTTCCAGGATGTAATTCTTCTGTGCAGCAATGGGGATAATCCTCAAGTTACAGACCCAGTCCGTGTAATTGCTACCATCATCTTTCAACTTTGCTTTCTCAAGGAACTCATTAAAATTCAACGGAACAACAGCACGGGCCATCTATCTACAACAACATAGACAAGCAAAATACTATCAGGTACTAAGTTCATGATAAATTAAAGTTCAATTAATCATATTTAAGAACTCCCACTTAGATAGACATCCCTCTAATCATCTAAGTGATCACGTGATCCAAATCAACTAAACCATGACCGATCATCACGTGAAATGGAGTAGTTTTCAATGGTGAACATCACTATGTTGATCATATCTACTATATGATTCACGCTCGACCTTTCGGTCTCAGTGTTCCGAGGCAATATCTGCATATGCAAGGCTCGTCAAGTTTAACCCGAGTATTTATGCGTGTGCAAAACTGGCTTGCACCCGTTGTATGTGAACGTAGAGCTTATCACACCCGATCATCACGTGGTGTCTCGGCACGACGAACTTTGGCAACGGTGCATACTCAGGGAGAACACTTGTGCCTTGAAATTTAGTGAGAAATCATCTTATAATGCTACCGTCAATCAAGCAGAATAAGGTGCATAAAGGATAAACATCACATGCAATCAATATAAGTGATATGATATGGCCATCATCATCTTGTGCCTTTGATCTCCATCTCCAAAGCACCGTCATGATCACCATCGTCACCGGCGCGACACCTTGATCTCCATTGTAGCATCGTTGTCGTCTCGCCAACTATTGCTACTACGACTATCGCTACTGCTTAGTGATAAAGTAAAGCAATTACAGGGCGATTGCATTGCATACAATAAAGCGACAACCATATGGCTCCTGCCAGTTGCCGATAACTCCGTTACAAAACATGATCATCTCATACAATAAAATATAGCATCATGCCTTGACCATATCACATCACAACATGCCCTGCAAAAACAAGTTAGACGTCCTCTACTTTGTTGTTGCAAGTTTTACGTGGCTGCTACGAGCTGAGCAAGAACCGTTCTTACCTACGCATCAAAACAACAACGATATTTCGTCAAGTTAGTGCTGTTTTAACCTTCAACAAGGACCGGGCGTAGGCACACTCGGTTCAACTAAAGTTGGAGAAACTGACACCCGCCAGCCACCTGTGTGCAAAGCACGTCGGTAGAACCAGTCTCGCGTAAGCGTACGCGTAATGTCAGTCCGGGCCGCTTCATCCAACAATACATCAAACCAAAGTATGACATGCTGGTAAGTAGTATGACTTGTATCGCCCACAACTCACTTGTGTTCTACTCGTGCATATAACATCTACGCATAAACCTGGCTCGGATGCCACTGTTGGGGAACGTAGTAATTTCAAAAAAATTCCTATGCACACGCAAGATCATGGTGATGCATAGCAACGAGAGGGGAGAGTGTGTCCACGTACCCTCGTAGACCGAAAGCGGAAGCGTTATGACAACGCGGTTGATGTAGTCGAACGTCTTCACGATCCGACCGATCCAAGTACCGAACGCACGACACCTCCGAGTTCAGCACACGTTCAGCTCGATGACATCCCATGAACTCCGATCCAGCAGAGCTTCACGGGAGAGTTCCATCAGCGCGACGGCGTGATGACGGTGATGATGTTGCTACCGACGCAGGGCTTCGCCTAAGCACCGCTACGATATGACCGAGGTGGATTATGGTGGAGGGGGGCACCACACACGGCTTGGAACAATCAACTTGTGCGTCTATGGGTGCCCCCCCCCCCCCCCCGCCCCCGTATATAAAGGAGCAAGGGGGAGGCCGGCCGGCCTTGGTGCGCCCCAAGGAGAGGAGGAATCCTCCTCCTAGTAGGAGTAGGATTCATCCTTTCCTAGTCCTACTAGGAGGGGGAAGGGGGAAGGAAAGAGAGGGAGAGGGAGAGGGAAAGAGGGGCCGCGCCCCCCTCCCCTAGTCCAATTCGGACTCCCCATGGGAGGAGGCGCGCCACCTCCTGGGCTGCTGCCCTCTCTCTCCCCTCAGGCCCACTAAGGCCCAATACTTCCCCGGGGGGTTCCGGTAACCCCTCCGGCACTCCGGTTTTCTCCGAAACCACCCGGAACACTTCTGGTGTCCGAATATAGCCGTCCAATATATCAATCTTTACGTCTCGACCATTTTGAGACTCCTCGTCATGTCTGTGATCATATACGAGACTTCGAACTACCTTCGGTACATCAAATCACATAAACTCATAATACCGATCGTCACCGAACGTTAAGCGTGCGGACCCTACGGGTTCGAGAACTATGTAGACATTGCCGAGACTCGTCTCCGGTCAATAACCAATACCGGAACCTGGATGCTCATATTGGCTCCTACATATTCTACGAAGATCTTTATCGGTCAAACCGCATAACAACATACGTTGTTCCCTTTGTCATCGGTATGTTACTTGCCCGAGATTCGATCGTCGGTATTTCAATACCTAGCTCAATCTCGTTACCGGCAAGTCTCTTTACTCATTCCGTAATGCATCATCCCGCAACTAACTCATTAGTCACATCACTTGCAAGGCTTATAGTGATGTGCATTACCGAGAGGGCCCAGAGATACCTCTCCGACAATCGGAGTGACAAATCCTAATCTCGATCTATGCCAACTCAACAAGTACCATCGGAGACACCTGTAGAGCACCTTTATAATCACCCAGTTACGTTGTGACGTTTGGTAGCACACAAAGTGTTCCTCCGGTAATCGGGAGTTGCATAATCTCATAGTCATAGGAACATGTATAAGTCATGAAGAAAGCAATAGCAGTAAACTAAAACGATCAAGTGCTGAGCTAACAGAATGGGTCAAGTCAATCACATCATTCTCCTAATGATGTGATCCCGTTTATCAAATGACAACTCATGTCTATGGCTAGGAAACATAACCATCTTTGATCAACGAGCTAGTCAAGTAGAGGCATACTAGTGACACTCTGTTTGTCTATGTATTCACACATGTATTATGTTTCCGGTTAATACAATTCTAGCATGAATAATAAACATTTATCATGAAATAAGGAAATAAATAATAACTTTATTATTGCCTCTAGGTCATATTTTCCTCACTAGATATGCACTTACAATATGAAACCAATGATATTGTTTCAAATATTTAGATTGGGTACTTGAAAATGGTCTGTCTAGATTTTCTTGAAAAATGTTGCTATGCTATTGTAATTGTGTTGGGTTTAATACATATATTATTATTATAAAACAAGGTCAAAGTTACATTTTGAGGACCTTATTTATATTCAAAACACCGTGTCAAGGCGATACACATATTAATTCGATACACTAGAATAATTAGTCATAATCAGTACTTGTATATAACTAATACAACTTTATTTTGTAAAATATATGAATTTGCATGAAAATTCATGTCCCCATGTCTTCCCTGTAAATGTTGGTGTTAATTTTAGTATAAACACATACTATTTCCATGAAAATACAGACAGAGGGAATGGGACACGAAATACCAGGAGCATCGGCATGTCGGAAGTATAGGTTCTCGACGGCGTTCCTTTCCCAGCGTCGATCAGTTCCCCTAAGCCAACCAAGCACCTTGATGAGTCGACCATAGCACCAACCCTGCTTAAGTTGGCATAAGCATAAGCCGTGCATGAGCAGTTGCGGTTGCACTCGGCGGTACACTCATCAAAGCTTCTATTCTGTATGTGCAAGAACTTGTCTGGAACCTTCATGATACGTCTCCAACGTATCTATAATTTATGAAGTATTCATGCTATTATATTATCCTTCTAGGATGTTTTATATGCATTTATATGCTATTTTATATGATTTTTGGGACTAACCTATTAACCTAGAGCCCAGTGCCAGTTTCTGTTTTTTCCTTCTTTTTAAGTTTTGCAGAAAAGGAAAACCAAACGGAGTCCAATTGACGTGCCAATTTTTGATGATTTTTTCTGGACCAAAAGAAGCCCCCGGAGTAAAAGAGTTGGGCCAGGAGAGTCCCGGGCTGCCCATGAGGGTGGGGGCGTGGGCCCCTGCCTCGTGGACAACCCGGAGACCCCCCTGACGTGAGACCTACGCCAAAAAATCCTATAAATACTGAAACCTCCAGAAAATAACCTAGATCGGGAGTTCCACCGCCGCAAGCCTCTGTAGCCACGAAAAACCAATCAGGACCCTGTTCCGGCACCCTGCCGGAGGGGGGATCCCTCACCGGTGGCCATCTTCATCATCCCGGCGCTCTCCATGACGAGGAGGGAGTAGTTCAACCTCGGGGCTGAGGGTATGTACCGGTAGCTATGTGTTTGATCTCTCTCTCTCTCTCGTGTTCTTGAGGTGATACGATCTTGATGTATCGCGAGCTTTGCTATTGTAGTTGGATCTTATGATGTTTCTCCCCCTCTACTCTCTTGTAATGGATTGAGTTTTCCCTTTGAAGTTATCTTATCGGATTGAGTCTTTAAGGATTTGAGAACACTTGATGTATGTCTTGTCGTGCTTATCTGTGGTGACAATGGGATATCACGTGATCCACTTGATGTATGTTTTGGCGATCAACTTGCGGGTTCCGCCCATGAACCTATGCATAGGGGTTGGCACACGTTTTCGTCTTGACTCTCCGGTAGAAACTTTGGGGCACTCTTTGAAGTACTTTGTGTTGGTTGAATAGATGAATCTGAGATTGTGTGATGCATATCGTATAATCATACCCACGGATACTTGAGGTGACATTGGAGTATCTAGGTGACATTAGGGTTTTGGTTGATTTCTGTCTTAAGGTGTTATTCTAGTACGAACTCTATGATAGATCGAACGGAAATAATAGCTTCATGTTATTTTACTACGGACTCTTGAATAGATCGATCAGAAAGAATAACTTTGAGGTGGTTTCGTACCCTACCATAATCTCTTCGTTTTTTCTCCGCTATTAGTGACTTTGGAGTGAATCTTTGTTGCATGTTGAGGGGTAGTTATATGATCCAATTATGCTATTATTGTTGAGAGAACTTACACTAGTGAAAGTATGAACCCTAGGCCTTGTTTCGAAGCATTGCAATACCGTTCGTGCTTACTTTTATCATTAGTTACCTTGCTGTTTTTATATTTTCATATTACAAAAACCTATATCTACCATCCATATTGCACTTGTATCACCATCTCTTCGCCGAACTAGTGTACCTATACAATTTACCATTGTATTGGGTGTGTTGGGGACACAAGAGACTCTTTGTTATTTGGTTGCAGGGTTGCTTGAGAGAGACCATCTTCATCCTATGCCTCCCACGGATTGATAAACCTTAGGTCATCCACTTGAGGGAAATTTGCTACTGTCCTACAAACCTCTGCACTTGGAGGCCCAACAACGTCTACAAGAAGAAGGTTGTGTAGTAGACATCACATCATCCCAGGTAAGGACACAAAATGACTCGATTCGCTGCATTTCAGCACTTTCTTTCTCTTACATACTTTAGAAGAGGTAATATAATTAATGGGCTCAAACCCCTCAAGACATTGGCAGGCTGGGATGATCTGAGTGTAGTCGCAATAACTGAACAACCCACACAAGGCATAGAGGTCGCATGCAGCAGTGGGGTGTTCACCAATGAGTTCCCATGAAGATGAGTGATTGTTCCAGCTTAGAAATTGAAACTTGCCACTGTAGTCAAGTATGATGCGCATGAATGGCGTGTTCTTTTTTTTTGAGCCAGGCATAACCCCTTTCCATTACTTTTCATAAAGGAAATACAGTAGCTCAGGCATAAGGAAGCTAGAAAGGGGAAAGCGAGCTCAAGGCAACACTGTGAATGGCGAGTTCTCTAAGACTGTGAACATGATTTCGTAGTACTCACCTCTAGAGTTGATATTCACTTCGTACAACACAGATTCGGTGTTGCTCAGGTATGTCCCCCCGTAGATCACAGAAGCTTCATTTCACACAGTGGTGCGGTAGTATGGATTGGTCCCATGCCAAATGAGGAGCTGGAGGGTTGGCGATCTGGGGTAGCTAATTGAGGAAAAGTCCCGAGACAACGGGTCATGCGGTCCCTTCCAAGCAATGAACCGCCCGACAACTTGTGTCTTATAGCTTGCCAAAAATCTCATTGTTGGAAGCATTGTGTCGGTTGGGTGATCAAAGCTCTGCCATATGTCCGCGCCATTCAGTGACCGGAGAACAAAGTTCCCCGAGTTGAGTAGAACTGTGTGAGCTTTGCATACTCTAGCGGCTATATTGCTTGTTGTCATCCATATATTGCAGCCTTTGGAGTCAGATAATACCAATGATGAATTGCTGGTGATGGTGAGCGTCGCAGACCAAGGGTTGGTGATTGGGTTGTCTCAATTGGCGACCCACACGACAGCTCGTGGTATGGGGAGACTATGGTACCATATGCTCTTCTCAGAGCTTGTCAGGCAGAAGAAACCAAGAGCAAAATCCCCTCTCTTGGAGATGAGCTTATCGTTGTGGGTGAGTGGCTTTGCTTGTGTGAGCTAGTCATCGGGTTTGCAGAATGAACTCAAGAATAGGAGGAAGAAGATGGGGATGTAGTGCATAGCCATTAGGTTGCCTCCTTCATTTGCTTATGCCGAGGACGAGGACGAAAGTGTGTCGCTGATATAGATGAAATATGTCATATTGTGGAGTTAATGGGACTAGTGATATGGATAAAGAAAGGGTCGACATAGACCCATAGTACAGATGGCTGGCCTGTAGAGGACTGGCCGGATAGAAGAATCCAAGTCTTCCGCGATGAGGATGCACTCACAAAGAAAATTCATCACCACGGGTCCAGATTGGAGTCTTGAATGAGAGCGCAATAGGGGAAACCTCACGACGGCATATGGGTTTCCCATATTTCAGATTGGAGTGTAGAGCGAGATCTGCTCATCGATCTCATCATGGCCTCGGCCACGGCGTGTACGGTTGTGTTGTTCTTGGGCTATACATGGAGTTATGGACATGCATGGACTATTCAAAGAACAATGCTACACACACGGAGATTCACGGGCATTTTACATGGCTGGTGTTGACATGGCAAAATTCTATCGGTTTAAGGTGGACGCACGGGCCTCATCCTTCTAAAAATCAGGGGGGATGAAAAGTATTATAGGAAAGGCACGTAACCATCCCGTAAAAGGACCGTGTGTTTAGCATTTTTGCTATCGAAATCACTAATTAAGGTGTGCGCTACTTGTTGCAATCTAGGAGTTTTTCATTTTTTTCATAGATTCGTTTAATCAAAGCGTTTTATCTCTTAAACCGTGCCTCCAAATCTTGAACTGATTTCACCGTTGGATTTCTCGCGTCGAGATCTTAAAACTAGATCCCATGTTGATAGGTTTTGACGAACTTTTTTTACGAAAAAAATGGACGGAACAACCGAACCAGGAATTTTTTTTCTCTTACAAAATTTCGCAGAAGCAAATCCATGCCTCCACGACAACTAAATGTGTGCCTCTTGCGGAATGAAAAAGAAACACTTTTTTCGTTCTCGAGAGCCACGACTATGCCTTTTGTGGAAGCAAATCTGTGCCTCTCGCGGAAGGGGAAAAAGGAAAACGCATATTTTTTTCATTTCCGGAAGCAAATCTGTGCCTCTCAAGGAAGGGAAAAAAGAGAACACATTTTTCCCGTTGTGCCTCTTGCGAAAGAAAAAAGGAAACACGTTTTATTTTTCGTTTTCGAGAGGCACGACTGTGCTGTCACGGAAGTAAACCCGTGCCTCCCGTAGAAGGAAAAAAGCATGTTATTTCATGCAAAAAATCGATTTGTTTGTCCAAACCTAAGAAAGAACGGGGAAAACCGAAAATCCAAGAAAAACAGAAAAAAAAACCATCTAAAAGGCCGAAAACGCGTGCGGAAAAACAAAAATTTGAGGGAGCGCCCAGAGCGTGACACGTGGCGGCGGCTGAGAGCATGCCACCAGGTGACCTTTGCGGGGGGCTCGCGATGGAGTGCTTCGTTATTGTTGTAGGCAGGCACCGAATGCGTTGCTTGATATGTAGTTTTTTCTATGGAAAAGTGTTAAAATCAATCGACTGATCTCTCTGGCGTGTAAGCCGCGTCGTTCGCGTCGCACGTGTCCTTGTGGACCCATGCGTGCACCACATGGGCCCTCATCCTTATCCCTCCCCACCTTATTCTCTTGACCTCTCCTTTTGTTTTGGTGGTTCTTCTTCCTCAGGCGCGACCGACCCTCTCCTATCTCTCACCCATTCCTCCAGCGAGCTCAGCCACCCCTCCTCCTACTTCAGCTCTCCCGGATTGATGCTCCTCTGAGCTCGTAGTTGGATGTTGTTGGTGCTGCAATGTAGTAGTCAGCGGCACTACAAGCCGGATGGGGCAACACTCCTGGTCGGCTGTCGACGCTATGATGCAACACTTGTCGGCCACCGGCGAAGCTCCGTTCAGGCGATGCAACAAGGAAGTTGCTGCCAACCCGATGGCTCCGTTGCATTGCAGTAGGGTGGCTCCATTGCAGACACTGCTGGTCCGTTTCCACTTGCAGCATGTGGTTGTCTAAGCCACTGACATGCCCGGTGACCATGGATGATGCTTTAACAAGTGTCCACCAGCGCTGCAAGGAGTGGTTTCTGGCAAGCGGGGGCAGGCGTGCTGAGACGACGGCGTTCCAGGAAGCTAGGGAACTAGTAAGGATGCAGGAAAGACACGCGAGATTGGTGATGGTCAGGCGAAGGGGGAATATTTTTTGACCTATCCAACGGTTATGGGATAGGTGATCGGACGGCTGTTAACTCGACTGATTTCTCCAATAAATCGGTCGGTTGATTTGTACCAGCCACCTTTGTCTATTTTCTCTCGTATGAGGTGCCAGGTTGCCAGCTGCCTTTGGGATTTGACAACTGTTAGAGTTGTGTCGAATATTGTGTATAAGGTAGGTTACAGTTGGGCTCTAAGTTATATTGTGTTTAGACAAGATATGGAGTCATGTCCTAATAGGATACTTGTATCCTAGACCTCTTCTATAATGATGAGGGTAGACACATGATGTAACATATGCCAACATAATAGCACAGCCACGCAGAGGGAGACGGCGGCATGTGCCTGCACCTGGGTGTTCGTTGTGTGGTATTGTGATGGTGTCACGGTGAGGAGCGTCCGTAATCAGACCCCATGGATGTAACCATGTTGGCGAATCTCGTTAACAAATCTTGGTGTCATGTGTGATTGCTTGGTCCTCAGATGATCAATGATACGCCTCAGATTAGTTCTAACAAAAACATTTCTGATGAGCTGACGGTGTGCTACGCCGTAGTAAGCGATCTTATTTTCAAAAGGGATTTCAAAAGCATGGGGCACATTGTCGCACTTCAATCCCTGGAGCATGTTGTCCTCATCTTATCAGTGGAATGAGCGGGTACTCTGCGTATAACAAGCTGCGGAGCCATGTGAGGTTAGGAACCAAGCCGAAAGTAAACTAATTGAATTCGCTACTATGGATGTGTTTGGTTGGAGGGATAGCCACCCAGGGGATAGGGATAGCCATATTTAGGATGGATACCACATGTTTGGTTCATGGACGAGGTTGGATGAGGCAGGACATGGATAACCAGATGCTCCGAGGATGCGTTTAGTTGGAGGGGTAGCCACCCAGGGGTCATGGATAGCCATATTTAGGATGGATACCACATGTTTGGTTCATGGATGAGCTTGGATGAGGCAGGACATGGATAACCAGATGCTTTGAATATTCGTGAAAAATCCGGCTGCTCGGCCGCACGAAAATCTCGCAGACATGGGAAGCAAGGCTCGTGCCCAAAGCATTCTTGCCCCCGCCCACCTCTCTAAAAGGCTTGCTCATCTCTCCAAACATCCCCAACTCTATATTTCCCCTCGTTCCCTTGAATCTCTCCTCCCCCGTGGGCGCCAACTGCTGCAAATCGAGGAGACGTTCGCAAAGGTCAGTTCATTGGCCCTCTCTTCTTCCTTTCATTTCTCTGCCGACACAGATATGCGGGGACGGTGGTGGATGCAGATGGTTGCGGCGAGGGAAGGGACTCAGATGGTTGTCGCGTCGGGATCGGACACATATGGGTGCAGAGGTGGCAGCAGCCGCAGATGGGTGCGGCGGCGGGATCAGACGTGGATGGGTGCGTTGGCAGCAGCGTTCGCAGATGGGCGTGGCGCCGGCGGTAGACGTATTTGGGCATGATGCAGTAGGGAAAAGACAATGTTGAAGTCGGAAGTGACATCCCCCTCCTCCCTTTGATTTTATGCTTTTGATGACAACCAAAACAACGTAGCTATGGGTTGTATGGACTTGTTCTTTTGATTACAACCCAAACATTGAACTATGTATGGGTTATATAACTATATAGATTTGATCTAGGATTATATGGAATGTCGAACTATGAGCTCTTTGCACTTGTGTTTTACATATGGAAATGTGGAACTATGATGTGTATTGAAGTTAACGTTTAACTTGTACTACTGATGAGTTTGTTTGGGTATGATGCTCAAGTTTCTAAATTTTTCCTTATAATTACTATTGTACATATCATGTTTGATTGCCTCATATATTGAGAAATGGGCTAACCATACCCACCCACTAGTGCAGAACCGGGCTTTAGCGCCGGTTCGTAAGGGCCTTTAGTGCCGGTTCTGCAACCGGCACTAAAGAGTGGAGACTAAAGCCCCCCCCCCTTTAGTACTGGTTCATCACGAACCGGCGCTAAAGTGCCACCACGTGGCACGAGCCAATCCCGGGTGCGTGCAGGACATTAGTACCGGTTGGTAACACCAACCGGTACTAAATGTTTGGGGGTGTTTTGGTATTATTTTTTATTTTTCCTTTAATTTTGTGTTTTCAATTTAATTTAGTGATTATTTTAGTTGTTAAATCATTAGGTGAAAGTATCGCAGATTAGTTTCGACTGGATGCATGTGGATCCTAGCTAAGTGATCAAGTATATGCCATATCCATATTATACTTGATCACCAATAATTAAGTGATCAAGTATAATATGGATATGGCATATACTTGATCACTTAACTAGGATCCATCCAGCTGAAACTAATCTGCGGTTTCTTTTATAAATGATATAATAACTCATCATCATCATCATATTAATATAAAAACTCTTGCATCATATCATCAACAACAGTAAATTAGCTAGCTAAAAATCATCATAGTCGTCATTACCACTGTTTAATCATCATAGTCATTACCGCTATCTAATCAGCACCAACACTAGCTTAAAGAAAAAACATTCACTTGTACCAGAAGCAAAGATATCATCGAGTTCAACATGGTCATCATATTATAAGCGTTCATAACACCACAAAAGCAAATCACCCTTTGAGATTAAGTTCAGGACGAAGAACACGGACATGAGAGGACAAAAGTACTAAGAGCATGAACTAGCTAAATCACTCCTGCTGCTCTCTCTCTCTCAGGTAAAATAGCATAGAACATGTATAGCTCTCCGGATTCATCATACTGGAGCATGCAGATGAACCTGTCTCCTAATCGTGGGATGCGCTTCTCATTGCTGCCCCCTAGTACTTCTCTGCTGGGATCGTTAACAATTTCGCTCCAATCTTTCACTATTAAGCATTCATCGCTGTTAGAAATCCTGAATGCACTCATGTGCAATGTAGGATATCTTGGCCATAAGCTAACCATTGACATGTGACCTTTAGTCTCGATCCACTGAGGCACAACTGTCATCGGGAGTCCCTGTTGAAGAACATCGTATAGTAATTAATATACTTAGCAATGAAAGTTTAGCAAAAAAATCATGTATGCAAAAGATGCACTGAGGACAAATAGTAAAAGTCTTACCATCTTTCGTAAATAGATGTGACAGTAGTTCAATACGATCACTATTGGTCACACGTTTTGAGTACTAACATTTCTAAGTGCAGGAAGAAAATTTGTCTTAACAGTATGAAGATCCTCAAGCCATGAAACATAATGACTTATCTCCTCGCAGTTTAGTTCAGCTCCGGGACAGTAGTAGGTCATGTCTACCAAGCGCCGGACATGTTTGCTTGAATGGAAATAAGCTGTCAATAGAAATTAGTTGTCAACTATTTTTGAATAAACAATATCAAAGACATAAATATGGTTGAGAAACTCACATAATGGTAGAACTGGAGGCGTCTTTACATCACCCCAGATGTCTCTATTACCTTCAATATCATCTTTCGGACGAATATCAAAGGTGATAACCATATCAGGCTCAAATGCATAAGCCTTGCATAGTGCTTGCCAAGTTTTGCATTCAAAATAGGTGTACGTGTCTGCATTGTATAATTTGACGTTGAAAGTATAACCATGCTTGGTCTTCAGGTAAACTCTCTTTACCTCCATAGTTTCCATAGCACTAAAACCTATCTTATCCAAGACAAAAATTCTTGCATGGGAGGGCATGCGAAGTAGAATAGTGAAAATTTAAAATTATAAGTTGAAGCAAATGAAGCATATATAAGTCATGCTTAATTACGAAAAAAGACTTGTCGTTGTGACTTACTGTATCCACTTCGAAGGTCTCATCCAGCTTGATGCTGAAGCGCCTATCAGCAACAAGGAAATTTTTGTCGCACAGGCCGCGCTGGTCTTCAAAGTATCCGCACTTAATTAAATCTTTTTCGTCGTGAGACGACATTTCCTATGTTCATATAGGTGAAACATTGAACACTTACTAGTTCTGTTAATTCAACTAATTCAACTACTTCTATTAGTTCGACTAGTTCTATTAATTCAACTAATTCAAATAAAGTAGCTAGTTCTATATAGTAATATTTTAATTAGATCATCAAATCTCAGATATCTAAATTTTCTTACTAAAAATAAACTAGTTCTATTAATTCAACTAAGAATTTACTAAAAATAAACTAGTTCTATTAATTTTCTTACCAAAATATATAAAGTAGCTATATATATAGTAATATTTTAATTAGATCATCAAATCTCATATACCTAAATTTTCTTACTAAAAATAAACTAGTTCTACTAATTCAACTAGTTCAACTAAGCATTTACTAAAAATAAACTAGTTATATTAATTCAACTAGTTCAAATCTCATATATATACCTAATTAATATCTAGCTAATTCATCTAAAATTGACATTAATATTTAACATATTTTCCATATAATTCATCTAACATTAACATTCTAACATTCTTATCTACGTAATTTATCTAACATTAATCTAAACAACAGAAAACAGAAAATAAGTAAAAATAATATGTGTGTGTGTGTCTGTGTGTGTATGTGTGTGTGTACGAGCAGGGGCGGCGGTGTACGGGCGGCGACGCTCAACGGCGATGCGACGGGGACGGCGCGACGACGAGCGGCGGGCCGGGGGCGACGGCGTGATCGAGACGGCGACGGGCGGCCGGGGCGACGGCGGTGACGGCGACGACGGGCGGCGGGGGCGGCGGGGCCTGCGAGGGCGGCGCGCGATGGGCGACGGCGCGGCGGCGATGTCGCGCGAAGTAGTTGGAGAAGAAGTGGTGGTCGATGAAACTGATTTTTTCGTAAGTGCCATATATATAGGAGGGGCCTTTAGTACCGGTTGAAGCCACCAACCGGTATTAAAGGCCAATTTTCGCGAGGCCAAGGGGCGGGAAACTGCCCCTTTAGTACCGGTTCGTGGCTCCAACCGGTACTAAAGGCCCCCCTTTAGTACCGGTTGGAGCCACGACCCGGTACTAAAGGGGTGCGATGGCGCAGGAGCGGTGCGGGCAAGTTTAGTCCCACCTCGCTAGCCGAGGGGCGCCCGCACCAGTTTAAAAGCAGGCTTCTGGGCCTAACTTCGGCGCGCTGCCCTGTGAGCCTGCTGGCCCTTCTGGGCCTATATTTGCAAACCCTAGGTCTGGCAGGCCCACTGGGCAGCGCCCCAACAATTTTTTATATAATTTTCTTCTATTTATTTCTGAGTAGTTTTTTTTGCTGTATTTAGTTTCTTTATGAATATAAAAAAATTATATAGTTTTTTCTTTGAATGATGCATACTAAACGCAAAAATAGGCTGGAGTTCAAATAAGTTTAAAAAACATTGAAGTGCCCGTGTAACAGATGAGTTCTCGTCCGAAACCCTGATACTCCGAAAGAGATTGTCCAGTTTGTACATGAGGTGCGTCCAGTTTTCGCCGTGACCCTCTCTACTCATTCGCACATGCTATGCGGGTGAAATGACGATACCATGCCAAGTTCCAACATTTTCACTCATTTTGTAGTGATTTTCAATTTCACCGTCATTTAGCTCTCTAAACAAATCGGTAAATGACTGAAAAACAACAAATGATGTCAGAACGTGTTGGAAATTGATGACGTCGCTTTGAATGGTGCGTACTGAACGCAAAAATAGGCTGGAGTTCAATTAAGTTTAAAAAACATTGAAGTGTCCGTGTAACAGATGAGTTCTCGTCCGAAGCCCTGATACTCCGAAAGAGATTGTCCAGTTTGTACACGAGGTGCGTCCAGTTTTCGCCGTGACCCTCTCTACTCTTTTGCACATACTATGCGGGTGAAATGATGATACCATGCCAAGTTCCAACATTTTCAGAGTTCATTTTGTAGTGATTTTTAATTTCACCGTCATTTAGCTCTCTAAACAAATCGGTAAATGACTGAAAAACAGCAAATGATGTCAGAACGTGTTGGAAATTGATGACGTCGCTTTGAATGGTGCGTACTGAACGCAAAAATAGTCTGGAGTTCAATTAAGTTTAAAAAACATGAAGTGTCGGTGTAACCGATGAGTTCTCGTCCGAAGCCCTGATACTCCGAAAGAGATTTCCAGTTTGTACACGAAGTGCGTCCAGTTTTTTCCGTAACCCTCTCTACTCTCTTGCACATGCTATGTGGGTGAAATGATGATACCATGCCAAGTTTCAACATTTTCAGAGTTCATTTTGTAGCGATTTTCAATTTCACGGTCATTTAGCTCTGAAAACAAATTGGTAAATGACTGAAAAACAGCAAATGATGTCAGAAAGTGTTGAAAATTGATGACGTTGCTTTGAATGGTGCCTACTGAACGCAAAAAAAGTCTGGAGTTGTAATAAGTTTAAAAAATGAAGTGCCGGTTTAACAGATGAGTTTTCGTCCGAAACCGGCCCTGATACTTTGAAAGAGATTGTCCAGTTTGTACACGAAGTGCATCCAGTTTTTGCCGTATTGTCCAATTTGTACATGAAGTGCATCCAGTTTTTGCCGTAACACAAGAAGTCCGGAGTTGTAATAAGTTATTAAAAATAAAAAAGAGGCGCAATGCTCGTTAATTAGCTTCAAGCCTTTCGGAATAGTGTAGACTGCACTGCACATAGCTCCATGCAGTCTACCCTATTCCTCAAGGCTTAAAGCTAAGCAACGTGAAGGTGAGCATTGCGCCTCTTCTTCATCCTCTCTGCACTCAGGGCTTATAAACCGCTCCTAGTGCCTCTCTCTTCGCGAGGTGGGACTAAAAAAACAGCTTAGTAAGAAACTCTAGTACCGGTTCGTGCCACGAACCGGTACTAAAGGTGCTCGTGGGGCCACAGCCTCATTAGTACCGGTTCGTGGCACGAACCGGTGCTAAAGGTTCGCCACAAACCGGTACTAAAGAGCTCCTCCCGCCTAGCCGTTGGAACCGGCACTAATGGACACATTAGTGTTGGCTCAAAATCAAACCGGCACTAATGTGCTTCACATTTGACCCTTTTTCTACTAGTGACCAACCAAACAGAAAATGGCTATCCACAACCATGATTCATCCTTCTAACCAAACAAAACATGAGCTAACCTTATCCACACAACCAAACAGAAAACATGGTGACGTAGACAACCACAAGATCAGGAATTGACGACCAAGTTACCAATTAACTTCCAAACGAACATGTCTAAGGATGTTATTGCAGATTTAGTTGTCAAGTCAAATTGAACGTGCACACTTCCATAAGATTGCAGGAAGGGCTGCATAGCTGGCAACCTGCAAAACCAATATATTTTCAAACCTTAACAAAAACTAAAACAGAAAGGTAACACAAGTCAGTAGCAGGTAAATCCTTGTAATAATCGGTGTTGCATTTGGGGGAAGCCATAAACTTAATGGCTGAAAACAGTTACCTCCTCTAAAAAAAGTTACCTCATACTGTTAAGAAAAACAGCACAAAAGTTCAGAGCTTTTTTTTACCCAACACAAGGTAGGGCTGAATACAATGTGAAACTTATTTACTAATAATTCTTCGGTGTATAAGAAAAAGACAGACCTTCCACCCATGTTATTTCAATACCCAGATCTGTTGGCTTGGCAAAGATGAATAATTTAACTATTTAAGAAATTACAAATATACTCCCAGATATATTCTCCCTGAAATATACAAGATATATACAGTTGCTTATTTGCTCGACAAATACAAAGAAATAGCCCCCATCGACATTCCAACATCATATGTCATCTCAAGTAGACCAACACACAGGGGTGGATCCAGGATTTGACCACAACTGATATGTATCACCTGCTGCGAGTGTTAAGGTTCCGATCGCCAACGCGGCTCCCAACAGGCCGGGCGTTCAATCGACTACAGGGCGCTCGCTGTGGCCTGTTTTGGGAACGTTCTGGAAGCTTCACTGCTGGTTTTGGAAGCTTCCAGGCTGTTTTTTCTTTTCTTTTGTTGTTGCTTTTTACTGGTTATTTATTTTCTGTTTTCTTTTTTTGTTTTTACTCAAAATTTAAAAAAAAATCAAATTTTAAAAAATGTTTGTGTTTATTAAAAATGTTTGTGTTTTTAGAAAATGTTTGTGATTACAAAATTTGTTCTCAACTTCAAAAATTACTTATATTTTCCAAAAAGTGATCATGATGTCAAAAATTGTTTGTGATTTAAAAAAATTGTTCACCGCATATTGAAAGAATGTTCATCGTATATTTTGTATACTAAATAAATTTCAGTGTGTATTTTTAAAAATGTTTACCACATTTAGAAAATAGTCAGTATTTGAACAAAAAGAAAATTGTTCACCGTATATTTAAAAAGTTCCATTGTACTCCTCCGATCCATATTAATTGTCGCTGATTTAGTACAATGTCGTTGCATGGCTGGATCAGAGGGAGTATATAAATAAAATGTGCATCATATATGAAATAATTGTTTGGTGTGTATTTTGTAAAATGTTCACCACATTTACAAAACTTCAGTGTGTAATCTAAAATTGTTCACGGGATATTAAAGAAGTAATTGTATATAAAGAAAATGTACATTTTATTTTAAATAATTAGTGTGTATTTTGTAAAATGTTCACCGTATTTACAAAAAACCATTGTGTAACCTAAAATTGTTCACAGGTTATTAAAATAAATAAATTGTATATAAAGAAATGTTCATCGTATATTAATAATTCTTTAGTGTGTGTTTTGTAAAACAATTCAGCTTATTCAAAAAATGTTTAGTGTGCAATTGAAATTTTTGCACCGTATATTTTTTAAAGTACATTGTACATAAATAAAATGTTCATCATATATTAAATAATTTCTCAGTGTGTATTTTGCAAAAAAGTTCACCGTATTTTAGAAATGTTCTCTCTTTCCAAAATTTCTATATGCGTGAATATTTTTTTGAATCACAATGTTTTTCTTTTTCTTTTTGCCTTTTTTAGATTAAAAGAAACAAAACACAGATCCATTAAAAAAAGAAACACACAAGCGGGAGACGTGAATGAGCAATGGCAGCAGCGCGAGCGATGCGAGGTCCCTAATGGGCTGGCCTACTACGCTAGCGATCACGAGAGGGCTGCTGCCTTGCGAGCGATGCAAGGCTTATTTCTCGCTATATGTGACGCATATCACTGCCAGGATTCGAGCAATGTAACCATGGGCAACATCACAATGTTTACTGGAAATGGGCTGGACAAGGCTTTATGGTAGAGTCAGAGCTTTATGATGGGTTGAGTCAGAATTCTTTATTTTTATGTTCTTCAATTTTTAAGTATTTAGGCTGTACTAAAATTAGTATAATGAATAGATATATGCACCAATGAATATACATTTTGGATCTTTCAGACTTAGGATCATGAATGCTATATCACGTCTATTGAGAGATAGAGTAGCGCATCGCCTAAAGCTGTTAAGAAGCAGGCCGACCCAATAGCACATGGCGGTTGAGAATGGTTCCAGTGTGTTCGGTCGCGGTTTTGCATGGGATTCTTTTCATTGTTGATTTTTTGCAGCAGCATAGTTTTATGTCCGATTCCCCTTTTTTCTTCTAGTTTTTGCTGTATTCAACTTTTTTGTTTCCCTTTTCCTTTTCCTTTTATTTTTATTTTTCCTCCATTTCTTTCTTTTTTTGTTATTGTCTTTGCTTTTACTTTTTTGATTCCCTTTTTATGTTTTTACTGTATTTTCAAAATATAAATACTTTTGAAAAATATAAAAACGTTTTTATTTGCTATGCTCTCTTTTTTTGGAACATGTCAACAGTTTTCCAAAATATGAGCAAATTGTTTATTGTGTACTAAATGTTCTTCGCTTTCTCAAATATGGTGATAGAGTTTTTTTTTAAATTGGCATGTAACTAAAAATGTTAATCCCATATTTGAAGTTATACTTATGTTTATCAAGAAACTGTCCATCATGTATTTAAAAAAATGTTTACCCATTTTTCAAAAAATATTAATCATGTATTTGAAAAATTATTTGCATTGAACCTAGAAACTATTCATCATGTACTAAAATATGTTTTTGTTTTTTTTTCAAAACAATTGACAGTGTTTTCTAAAATTTGTTCATAGTTTTATTCAAAGATGAAGGTCGTGTGTTTAAAAATATCCATCCGGTATTTTTTCAAAGATTTAATCTGATATGATACTATCTGTAGTGTAAAAAGCGCTCTTATATTATGGGACAGAGGGAGTATTTTTAAAATGTGTGGTCATATTTTTATGAATTGTATGAATTCTTAGATATACAATATATGCCAACAATTTATTCTTGCAATATGTGACCATCTTTTATTTTCTTTCCCTTGTTTTGCTTCCTTTCTATTTTCTTTTTATTATTCACCCTTTCTATATTTTTTCCTTTTTGTTTCTTTTTTATTTCTCACCTTTGTTTTTATTCATTTTAGAAAAATGTTCATATTTTTTGGAATTTTTTCCCATTTATTTAAAAAATATTGATCATGTAATTTTATAAATTTTTAGCATGTATTTTAAAAATGCATCATCGGCATGCATGCCTCGGAGGAAGGAGTCGGCTTAGGCCATGGTGGTCATGGGGCAGTGGTTGTCACTGTTGCATGGCCAATGCAAGGAAGGTCGACATGGTGGTCGGACCGTGTTGTGGCGCCGACCAGTCAGGATTTGGATTTATGTTCTTTAGGCATGAAGGCAGGTAGGAATTTTGGAATCCAGTACACTATTCTTAGCTGATATGAATTGAATGGCGTGTTCCGTAATTACCGGAACTAATGGTGGTGATTACAAGATGTTGTGATGTTCTGGAAACGTTCAAATTTCCATGTGATCGAATTGTAGAAGGTGTTAATATTTAGTTAGTACAACAGTCCAATATGGATTTTGGTTTCCCCTCCTTCGATAGTAGTGCCGCTTAGTCTCTCTAAAAATTCCAACTCCAAGTCTCCACCGGCTTGCTGTAGGCTCAAAGAAAATTCATGGACAAATGCAGAGTCTGTAGTGAGAGGGTGACCGGCTGAAAATCTCATGGCGTGTGGGTTATTTGATGTCCATATCTCTGGAGCAGAGCAGGACCAAAATGTAAGCCAGTGGCTGTGTATGATGCCACGTATGTTAGGAATAAGCTAATCGTCTTCTGGAGATTTTTCAGGGAAATAAGGAGTTGTTTTCAGTTTAGGATTGCTGAGCCTGCTACGCAAACCTGATGCGCAGGGCCGAGCTGAAAAATCTAGGGTCCCGTGCTAAAATTTAAAAAAAAATTAGGGGAGCCAAATTTGAAATTGGGGCCTACCTTTCAGTTGTGGAGCTACAAAGAAAAGGTTTGGCAAGCTAAACTAAAGAAGAGCACCAAAAATTTGAAAATGTAAACTATATATACTAGTATTTCCTAGACATAGTAAATACTCAGTAACTTTTGTTCCATCGATTACAAGATAAAAAAAATCATTTTTGAAGCAACAAGGCCAGCTCTTGCGTGCCCAGGAAATCAGAAGATAACAGAGGGTTAAGGCCAACTCTTGTACACTGAAATCACTTGATAAATGGCAGTAAAAAAGCAGGACATATACACTGAAATTTGGACAACAGATAAACTTGAATTTGGACAGCCTATGCACTGAAATTTTGGACACCAGCACTGCATTTCTAAGCCCAAGTACACTGTATCTCTTATCCTTATCCTCCAACATTGCTTTTGAGAGCAAGTGTTAGCCAACTAACTAACTACATGAAAGTTTGTCTTTTTTGTTTCTCAAATGAAACAACATATGGACCTAAAACTTTGCAGGTCAACAGAACATTAGAACTATACAATGCGTGAAAAAAACTTTCAGATTTTTTGCTCTAGCATAAATATACGAAATGAGAAAAAAAATTGAATAAAAAATATACTATTATTTCAAGTATTTATGGTGCATGAAAAATCCATAAGTTTCCCCCCACATAATAATTATAATGTTTTGTTTTCTCGCAAGTTTGAAGTTTATATGTTGTTTTAAGTTTGAAGTTTATTTGGGAGAAAAAGAAAAGAGAAAAGTACCTGCACGGATCACGATGCATAAAATGGGTGGCTAGATAAGGGGGTGTGGTGTGCCTGGGTTCAACCACAACTGTCCCTTTTTGGACAGTAAACATTGAAATTTGCACATCCATCGTTGAGGAAATCGTTAACTGGTAACTTCTCAGCTGGTTGGAGAGTACGGGATTAATAGGCTCATTTGTAAGTTTATCGTCAGTTAATCAATTAATCGGATGATTTATCAATTTATCGGCTACTCGATGACCCTACGAGTAGGTGTTAATCGGCAAGTTAAGTGGTTAATCGGATGAATTCTTGATCAGGGTGCACATCACATACACTGAGGGCTCCTTTGATTCAAATGAATTCTATAGGATTTTTGGAGGATTGAAATCCTTTGGAAATTTTCCTACGTTTGTCCTTTGATTCATATGATTGAATCCCATAGGAATTTTTTTCAATGGAATCTTTTGTACTACATTTCATAGGAAATCTAACATCCACTCCAACCTCTTTTTACAATTTCTTTGCTTTTCCCGTGAAATCAAACACTCGCTAATCCTATAGGATTCAAATGGGCATGACACTCCAATCCTATACTTTTTCTATTCCTGCGTTTTCAAAATCCTGCAAATCAAAGAGGCCTTGAATTTTGGAAAGAATGCACTGAATTTGGGACATCAACAAGGCTGAATCAGTGTCAACTGTCAACGACTAGCTGCTGACTGGGAGGAGGCCGGATTCTCGTGGCTCGTCGTGTTGGCTTCCAGCTTTGCACGCGTGGAGGAGAACCAATAAAAACATGGGGCCACCCGCGGATTAGTATTCGACCAAAGAGTTGCACAGAATGAATCCGAATAGAACTCCTCCACGCCGCCCGAGGTCGACAGAAAGCATCAGTGAGGATGCTACGTCGTTTTCTTAGCGCTCGCCGTTAAAACTTTGGATTCATCGCCGTGAGATATGCAAACGATGCGTGGGGTACCATCGGCACAGAGCGACTATTGCCATGCATTTCATGATGTCGCTAATCGATCAAGGCAGTTGGACAAATCCAAGGAAAATAGTGATCCCTCCACCGGCCGGCACTGTTGGGCCAATAGCAAACAGTAACGGTGATGGTCAAGTAAGTGACGACTCTTCGGTTAGCTGTTGTGCCTTAAAGAACCGGACGCGTAAAAATCCCATTCAGTTTGAGTAGACTCTAGTATTTCGGTTTTTACCCTCTTCACAAGCTTTTTTTTAGGGGCTCTTCACAAGCCTTTCTCTATATATTCGTTTAACTCGGTTCCTTGTATAACCAGCGCTATGAAGTTCAACCTTCTCGCCATGCCCATTGCCCCCCACACCATTCTGCGCCCCTTTTGCATCAACCCCATTGTCCGCCGTCTTGGACGGCATGCATGGTTCGGCTCCCACGCGAGCTCCGCCGAGGCAGTCAACTGGGAGAAGATGCAGGAGAGCAGCAACAGGAGGGATAAGAAGGCCGCGGAGGAAACCGGATTGAAGGCTCTGTATGATGATGGGTTCGGGAGCGTCACCATGAAGGATTACCTAGAGGCGGTTAGGAACATGCCCAAGGACGACGGTGGGCCACCACGATGGTTCTGCCCCGTTGAGTGCGGCTGGCCGGTGGTTGATAATCCACCTCTGCTGCTGTTCTTGCCAGGTTGGTCCAAGCGTTGTCATTGTTCATTGATAGTATATGATACAATGGTAGTGTTGTTCCAACTTTCGAATAATACGAACAACTCAAATTCCAAACTGGCGTCAACCGTCGAAGGATAATGGTGGGACAAATTTTATCTACTACCGGTGGTAGTTACCATTACTTCAGTTTTGTATGTTGTATATACTAGTATCTATCAAATTGGAGAGTATGTACGCGTAGTATGTAGTATATAAGAATGTTTAGGTAGTATATATACTACTTTTTAGGTAGTATGCATCGTATTTTGGGTATGCTCTTTTTTACGTATAAATATATATGTATTTTCACAAATATAAAAAAAACCATGGGTCAACTCACAATTTTTTCATGTAACTCACTTTGAAATATGTTATATATAATATATGAACATATTTATAGTGATAAAGTAGTATATATAATACAATATGGTAGTATATGAGATATATGCGGTAACTACCACTGGGTGGTAGGATGGATTTTCCCTATATATAATATATGAACATATATACATATATATATAATTCTTTGAAATGTTATGATTAGGATATTTATCTTGCCTTTCTTCTGCTGTCTGCTTAATATTGTTTTTTGTAATTGTGGGAACTGCAGGAACCGATGGTGTTGGAATGGAACTCATTTTGCACCACAAATCTTTGGGCATGTGAGTGTTCTATTCCTATGGAGAGGCCGGGGTTATCCTTCTTTCAAAAAGAAAAAAAAAGCATTCTATTACCATCCATATAGGACCATGGGGTTTCAGAGTAAACCAATCTACTCTCAACTATTTGTGTGCTAACGTTGCAGTGATTCTAGAGTAGACCATCTACTCTTAATTACTCCCTTCGTCCCAATATATAATGTATATTTTTTAATTCCTTAAGACGATGTTTTGATCAATAACTATTATAATGTTATGTGGTATAATTGATACAAAATCATTTAAAAATAAGGTCATCAATTTTGGGTCACAAAAAAATATATTAACAAAGTAATTATTGATCAAAGCTTTTATCTTTGCAAAGAAACCGCAACTTGCCTTTTGAAATAAGCAAATGTCAAATCCCACCTCCACCTGATTCCGCAATGGTCTCTCAAAATAATAATTCCACTATGCCTCATTTGGCCCACCACCACCTCTTACACCCACCATTATCTTGGACTTTGTCTAAAAAACAATATATTGGACTTGGGATTTCATCTTGTAGCTCAATGACCAAAGCCACCCAACAAATTTGAACTAGCCTCGGACTCGTTGTAGCTTCTGACGGTTCTCCAACTCGTATTACGTGCCACCACACCCTAGAGACTTGAACGACACTGACCCCACAAGCATTATTGTTGACATTGCCAATCCTGTTGCAATCCGTCCGGCAGATGTTTTACCATTGGTTAAATCAGCCCTTTTGCTTGTGTGCGATGGTTTCTCGATCCCATTCAAAACTCAGGAAATCGTCACCGTGATTAAACTGAGCTCGCCCAAGAGATTATTGATTCCTCCTCCTCTAAATCAACACAAAAAACCCAAAACCTCAAAATATCCCTAGTATGATATATCGAGATAAGCAGCCACAACAAGATGACACCGAGATTTTGTGAACATGACCACACCCCTAGGAGCCTATCAACGGATGCTAAGCCCTACATATTATTGTGCATATGCTAACCATCGGCCCTAGTATGATATATCAAGATTAGCAATCACAACAAGAAGACACCGAGATTCTATGAACATGACTACACCCCTAGGAGCCTGTCAACGGATGCTAAGCCCTACATATTATTATGCACATGCTAACCATCGGCATCTCTGGCTACCCACAATGAGACTGCAAACCACCCTACCAACTGGCTTTTTCTAAAGGGGGCAACTCCTCGTGATTACTCCAAGACATATTCCCGTATATATGACTCAATGTACACAGTGTCCAATTCCTAAATGTACCCCCTATCCACACGTTACAGTATCATGTTACAATACTACTACTTTTCTAGGTCAAACATATAAACTTGCTTGTCTGATATTTAACATATTCTCCACCCCATAAAAGGCATATTCTCCAATGGAAAGGACTATATACCAAGTTTTAATTGCATCAATTTTAGACTCCAACTCCAGCGAGTATCGCGAACTTGTTCAATTCATTAAAAAAAGTCACACTGAAAACTCTACATGATTCAGTTCTTTAATGAAAAGAGAGAGAGAATACTGATTGGTATTATTTTGCCCTACTATTGCTTGCATACTCAAATCTAAAAAATTCCTTCAAACGAGGCATTAAAATTCAATTTATTTTTCATTTTTTGTTGGCAGGGTATTTGAGGTGCGCTGCTTACACATACCAGTACACGATCGTACACCATTTGGAGGTACAAAATAGATTGCTTATATTCCAGAAAATATTATTTTCATTAGCTTGGTCTATGCCAATAGAGGCACTTCGTAGTTTACCAAATAAATATGAGAGACCAAACTGTAAACATGCGCAATTTTTTTTCTGAAACAAAGATACATGGTACCTCATGTTTATTTGCATTAAATTTAACAAAAATAATTATTCTTGAGATACTTGTAATGTATCCATACTAATATAAAACATACGATTTCTTAGAATTCACAACCTCAAAGCAGTCCATCTAACTATAGTTTAGTGACCCGTGATTGAATAAAGTTAAATACCTACAAACTGTATTATACACTAGCTCCCGTAATATATATCCTCCAAGTCTTGCGAATCAACATGGATTGTGACTTAATTAGGTTCCTCGACAATGTATTTTCCATATTAGTTTGCTCTACGCACACTGATAATAGAATGGTTTGATTGGATTTTATTGATACATTTTTATAAGACATTACATATTTTATGCTTTTCTGTCATTTTTATGATTGGCATTCCCTCTATAAATAAATACAAGGCATTTTAGAGACGTAACACAAGTCTCTAAAATGTCTTATATTTATGAATAGAGGGGGTAATATATTTGATATTTCAAACCATGATTGTCATCATATTTTTTTTTCTATTTCCATCATTTTGATGAATGTATTAGAGTGATGGTTGTATTCTTATATTATTTTATATTATTTCATAATACTTGTTGGAGCTTGAAACTTCAGTGGTGGACAAATAGTCTATTTTCATAATACTTAATTACATGGTTTTATGTTGTATGTTGTTTACTACTCGCTGCTCCACCCAACATGTTGTAGTCTTCCACCCCCCCCCCCCCCCCCCCCCCATACTTTCTTTGTTTCTTGGGACCATTTTGGTCGCCTATAACTGGTTTCCCCCCTCTATTATTCATTGAAAATCAGCGTAGATTGCCTTTTCGTAAAAATAACCTCCCCGGTCCAATGCACACGGTCATAACCAATATACCGTTGATTGATTCAAATATGTTGCACGTGCACGAGTACTAGTGTCTTCAACATTGTTACTTCTATATTGTGGAACTTAAACACTAGTGACAGGAACCACCTTCCCAAGCTTTAGAGATGAATGCTGAGTTTAAATGCATATAGGGCTACTACAAAATGTGGAAGAATGCATCAAATATGAGCAAGCTTTGTCACCAAACAGACCAATATTTGTAATTGGAGATTCTCTCGGTGGGTGCTTGGCAATTTCGGTCGCAGCTCGCAGTCCAAACAATGATTTGGTTCTTGTACTAATAAATCCAGGTAGGTGAATATTTTATCTCAGATTTAAGCTGAGATAGTACTTGCATTTCAAGTTGCAATATAATTTAGTCTGTTCTTTCAGCAATGTCATGTGCCAAAACTACCGTACAAGCAAAGTTGCCTCTTTTGGAACTAATATCAAGCAACCTTTCAGTTATACGTCCACACCTTCTAAGATGTTTGATTGGTAAATTTCTCAACTAACTATTACATCATTTCTGTAAGTAGACAATACTAGTTAGGATGGAGTGAATATTTTCAACCTTTAAAGTTGGTATATGAAATGATATTAAATTTAGAATAGTTCCTCTTTTTCTCCACCATTGTGACCTTATGGCAATGTTACCCCATTTACATTTTTTTTATTCTACCTCGTAGTGTTGACCTAGTGATAGTGGTTACCCCATTTTATTATTTTTCTCAACAAACAATACATACCCATGTGCCAGAATGATGTGGTCATTACCTGGTTAGGAACTCATGCAAGTTTCCGTTAGGGGTATCCAATATGGTGCGAGAGTAGTGTGGTGTAGCCAATATTACATAATTCGACACCATTCATAAAATTTTATGAATAATTCAATTTGCCCACAATGGATGAATACTTATTGACTTGTAAAAGTGCAATTGGGCACTTAACCTATGTTTTTGTATTTATGACGATGTACTATTGGGACTAGTGAAGGCCGCTAAATGTTTGAATATGTTTTAGTTCAATGCATGCATAGTGATGTGGATTAATGATCATTGAAAATTAAAGTGCTCAAGAAGGACTTCAGGAAGGCTAGCTAGTTTAGTCATAATTATTTCTTGAGTATCGAGGATCATTGAGAGGCAAAGGACAACATCAAGTCATGAGCAAGGCAACTCATTTCCCATGACCTAAAGTCCAAATCCAAAAGCTACAAAAGTGCAACTTTTAGTTGGTCGGAGTCTCCGGGTAGGCACATGAGGTTTAGGAGAAGGGGTGTTTTTGTAGCTAAAGAATTTGGGGTTTTCTCTTGCTACTCACGAGCTGGAGCCGGGGTATCCGACAATTTCTCTGGGTGCTTGCGGGCTCCTCTGGAGTATCATGGCAACTTGCTAGAGTCTTTGTCCCGCTTTTACACAGACCAGCAACATATTCTTAACGGGTCCACACCCCAGCATTTCCAACCCGAACATAAAGCAGCAAAAAGGAGAAAAGCACCCAACGTTAGAGCCAAGCTTTCCTATGTCCACTAAGCTAGAGCTAACAAAGGGATGAAAGGACCAAAATGAAATGACAAAATACACACCGGAAAAGAACTAATATTACACTTATAATTCCACTAAAGAGTTCAGTTCCCCTATAGGTTCAACTACAACTGAACCTAGCTCCGCCGCCGCCGCCAGGTCCCCCTCGCCCCCTCCCTCGCTTCGCCGTCGCTGGAGGGGCCGCCGGCGAAGTCCGCGCGTGCCCCAGGGAAGGTGGCGGCGGGGCGTTTCCCCTCTTCGCGGCGTTGCGCGCGCATGCGCTGCCTGCGTCGCCTCGGGCGCGGGTGAGATGCAGGGCCGCGGGAGTGGCTTCAGCGCAGGGAGAGGCCGGATCCTGGCCGGATCTAGCTTCTCCGCCCCGTTGGCCGCCCTCGATGGGGCTCGGTGGCTTCGTTCCGGCGGCCAGCGAGGGCTGGATCCCGGGGCGGCGGCCCGGGACGGCGGAGGATGTGTCGGCGGCTGTGGACTCGCGACGGGCGACGCGGCGGCCGCGGTGGTGGACGATCCGTGCACAAGACGCTTGATGGAGGCCATTGGAACAGATCTGGGTGAAGACCTGCTCGCGGCTGCTGCCGAGGCCGGCGATGGCGGCACTATTCGGTGCCGTTCCCTTGTTGAAGGCATCGCTGTTGAGAAGTTCCAGGCCACTATCTGCTACCTCCGGGGAAAACCCTAGATCAATAGATTGGATGACGGCGGCATTATTGTGTCATTTCCCTCTTGTGGCGTCATTCTTGGAGGTGTACACTTGCTCGAGGGACCAGTGGACGGAATAATTGGTGGAGCCGTGATTCATCCTGCACATTAATGGTGGCGTTTCTCGGCGGCGTGGCGTAGTGGAGACTCAGCGCCCGATGTGTGGTGAGGGACTGGACTCGCGCAGGAGGGTGACGTTATCAGGCGTCGTGGTGTCGTCGATGGCAGAGAGGCCGGGCAAGGTGGTGCAGCAGTACAACACTGAAGATGGATTGGTGGCAGGTGGCTGCGGCGGCCTCATACCCGGCAGGCGTCCTGGTTGAGGAGTGCGCCGGACTGGTAGGTGCCCCATACCCGGCAGGCGTCCTGGTTGGGACCTCAGGTCTTAGATGTTTAGATTTGGCTGCGATGTCTGTTTGGTATTAGGCCCAGACTATCAGCGCCCCTTCATCAATTGGATAGGAGTAGCGACAGTTATTGCTTAGACGGTGGCTTTAGTCTTACTGTTGTATGACTTTGTAAGGTCTTGTGAGAATAATTAATAAAGTGGCCGTATGCATCGCCCAAATGCAGAGGCCGGGGGTCTCCTCCTTTTCTAAAAAAAAAACTAAAGAGTTCAGTTTAATATCCACCGAAAAATGCACTGTAAAAATCTTTATGTCCACTAAGAATTACAATGTAAAATCCACTAAAATTACACTAAGATTTGCACTGTAAATACCGCTAAAAATATACTAACAATCCAAATAATTTGTACTAAATAATTACACTAAGCATTTAAGTGGAAATCCACTAAGAAAAACACTGTAAATCCAGTAGGAACTGCAGTGTAAATCCACTTAGAATTACACTGTAAATCTACTTAGAATTACAGTGAAATCCACTAAAAACCACTGTAAATACAGTAGGAATTATAGTGTAAATCCACTTAGAATTACACTGGAATCCACTAAGAAAAACACTGTAAGTCCAGTAGGAATTACACCATAAATCCATTAAGAAAATGCACCATAAACACACCAGCAGAGAGGGCAATTCCTCCATGATCTGGGACACAAATCTGGCTGGAGATGCAGAAAAAACACAGGTAAACACCCAACTCTTATGCATTCACTCCTCCAAGATCTCTCTCCTACCTCATGACATCTGAAAGAAAAACAAGCTCTCTGTGAGGATCATTCACATATGTTGAAGAGCACAACTTAACAGAAAAAGATTAGAACACAGGCAGAAAAGATAGCATGAAGCAGGAGAAACCCTAGAAACAACTAGACTATGAACACACAAACTACTAGTCTATGGTCACAGGAATAACACCTTGGAACACTACATTCTGAAAACTAGTTGCAAAATTAGTGCTGTGAAATTCGCAGCTATAGCCACAACACTGGGCCAAAAAGAAGTTTGGGGATGAGAGGGGGCATGTTCAGGAAGCTATGAATTCCATTTAGGAAAAACTTGTTCAAACAAAAAGAGTAGTACTGCTGTAATTTCAGAAACTTTGATGCTGAGAAACTGTGCATTGTTCAGATACTTTTGATCATGTTTAGACACTTGTATCTGTGAACCTATGACTGTATTTTAGACATGGCAGATTAGATTTCAGTATAAAGCTGTGAATACATGACTGTATTTTAGAAACAATGGTACTGTACAAAGTTATAGTTCAAATTACTATGATCTGATACTAGTTCACAATGACTAATCTGCCATGAAAATTAACAGTGAAAATAAATGATCACAAAAAAGACTGAGGACAATCAGGTTAAGCACTGACACTAGTTGACACTAACAAAAGAAACTATATACTGAAATCAAATTATTGTGACTTGTTTGATCAATTTACTCTGACCTTCTCTATGTAATTACTCTGCATCCTACCTTGTAAATTACAAGCTCTGATTTGCACATAAATAGAAGAAATCAGAAACTTGTGTCTGAAGAGACTACTAGAATTGACACAAATAACTCTGGTTTCAGAGACAAAACTGTACAAAAATCCTTGCCAATGACTTGCAACATGCTTTACTGCATTTCTGATCTACTTGTTGCACCCTACATATGCATAAACATACATACATGCAAAAAAGGACAAATGGGGACAGCAGAAATGCTCTTGTTTATTCTACAACACTTCATTACTTATACTTTCTGAAAACATTGAGTGCAGGTGCCTGCAATCGAATCAGATGCAATGGAATATAGCATCAAAGGGCAGTCACCGTATCTCGAAGAGAGTATGACAAATGGACTATTCAAAAGGGGAGTGGGGGCTAAATTCAGTGCAACAAGCTTCCTAAGAGAGTATGACAGGCTAATAGAAGTCATTCATGACAGGGAGCAAGAATGTGATCACTTGTCTAGAAGCAAAAAGGATGCACACAAGAAGTTCTGGTCCAAATACAGTTTAGAAAGACAAGTGCATGAGCTCTACAATATTCGCATCTTCAGGAAGTTCCAAAAGAAAATGGAAGATACAACGAGGCTGCATGTGTTTGAGCTTGAAAAAGGAAAAAACCTACATGGTTTATCAAGCTGAGACCTAGCATTCGAAAGGAACTAAGAAGAAGAAAGTTCCTAGTACAGATAGATTTGATGCAAGAGAAGTACTCATGCATGATGCATCTGCTGCGCATTTCACAAGGATGGAATCCTATCCTGACACATACTCAGAGTGTTGATCCAATTGAACGTAGAGAGGATACCAGACAAGTATATCATAGACAGATGGAGGAAAAATGATCACATGATACACTCAACCAAGCCTCCTCCCATTTTTGATGGAAACTCAACACTGATGTACAATGTGCTGCAAAGGAAACTCGTCTATGTGGCTTCTCTGAACAATTTACACTACCATCAGGCGAAATAACAAGGGGTCCCTGCCCACAAGCCTTACATGACATAAATGTGATAAAAAAATTTACAGTAGAATTACACTGCAATTTAGCTTGGAAAAATACAGTACATAGACTGCAGGAACAAAAATTCAGGTTAATTACACTTAACACACAGGTTAAACACTGAGTGTAATTACATTGCAAATTACACTGAATTTACAGTGTAATTACACTGCAATTTAGACTGCAAGATTTTAGTACATAGACTGTAACTACAAAAAAATAGGTTAATTACACTGAAAATTACAGTGTATTTACATTGCAAATTAGACTTGAAAGTTTCAGTGCATAGACTGTAAGTACAAAAATTCAGGTTAGTTACACATAATAAACAGATTAAAGTGTAATTACACTGCATGTTAGACCGAAAAATTCCAGTACATAGACTGTAAGTACAAAAATTACAGGTTAGCTACACTAATTTATAGTGTAAATTAATGGTGGGGTTAAGCCCTTGTTCAGTTTAACACAGATTGGAGGTTCCAAGAAACAAAATTACAGTGAGAGAAGTCTATATACCTGAACCAACAGTAAAAAATATCACTGTAAATTTGAACTGAAAACAACATTTGTGCTAATACATTTACACTAGACTAAAAAATGAAACTATACTGAAAATCCACTCAAAATTACACTAGAAATTACAGTCCGAAACACTGAAACTACAACAGAATTTTTTTTCAGACCAACACGTACACATCACGAGACTCAACCGACTAGGAGATTCAACATTTGCATGCCTACATCTATCATCATTAAATTATTTTCTCTATGTACTGAAAAATTCAGTTAATGTACCACCATGTAAACAAAAGTATAAAACAATGGAAGCACACAATTCAGTTAAATGTACCACCATCTACACTGTAAGTTACACAGAGATATCAGTGAAATTTAAATAGAGATATCACTATAGTACAGACCAAACAACTGTTGCTTAATTGAAGAAATTCAGTCCAGAATAAAACCTAAATAATACATTTACACTTGCCATTTACAGTGAAAAACCAGTGTAAGATAGACTACTATAGACTGAAACTATAGTAGAGATATCACTGTAAAATTAAACCAAACATTACACTTACAATGGCCATTCACTAGCCAAACAGCTGTTACTTAATTACAGTGAAATCCACTCAAAATTATACTGCAGTAGTACAGACCAAATAACTATTACTTCACTGAAGAAATTCAGTCCAGAATCAAACAACAGGTGAAAAGCGGAGTAACCATACATCCACATCAGAAATTACACTAGAAAACCACAAATGTACATTAAAAACAGGCTAGACCAGACAAACATCAAGCTACCACACTAGCAGCCGCCAATGGATCAACACCGCCAATTCAAAGCCCGCCACAGGAAAACTACATCTACATTCGGAAGAAGAAATCAAAATAGACAAGAGGGATCCACCGCTAAATTTACATGTGCAACAAAAAACACCACACACGACAAATGCAAGCAGACGAATACAACAAGACAATCAACCAGATCTAGCAAATCGCACAGAAAAATGAAAGGGAAAATGAAAAAGGGGGGAGGGGGTGCTTGCAAACCAACAACCTCAGGTAGGGGACGGGGGGAGAGACGCAGGGCTTGCGGACCACCACGAAAGAAGGAGCGTCACGAATCAAACGACCCGAGAAGAAACCGCAGCCAAATCGCCATGGCGTCGACTTGGCCTCTCCCGCTCTCCCTGACAAGAACAAAGGTGAATCAAATCAGAGCGCGAGCTTGGAGATAAGCAACCAGGAGAGGAGGGGGAAGAACCGCGGGCCTGACCACCAAAGCGCCTCGAGAGATCAGCGAGTGAGGCCTCCAACCGAAATCGCCATGCCTCTCTGCCTCCGAGCTCTCGCCGCTAGAAATGGGGAATGATCCAGTCAAAGGCAGCTACAGGGGGAGAAAGGAAAAATTCAAAATAAAAGGGACATGTCGACCAGGAGACGCGACCCGCGATATTAACGGGTCTCCCGGAACAGTGCGCGGGCCCGATAACAACCAAAAACAACCCGCGCGCTGGGGAAGGAAAGAAGTGCACGAGTCTCAACAGAGGGATCGAACGAACGAGAAAACGGATGAAAGCGAATTGTTTTCATCCGGATCCGGATGAAAATTAGCAATCCCGTTTATCAACAGAACAAAAGGTACTATACATTTAGTACGGCATATTGAGTTGCAGGGCATGGGTAGGGATGAGGACGGTTCCCCCTCTGTTATTCACAACTTTTCTCATATAATAAACTCATACGGAGTACAAGTAATTGTAAATAACCACATAAAAAATCAGTTTACGGAGAGCAAGCCATAAAGTATACAATTAAGTTGTACTAAGATCTGCATATACTAACGGCCATCAACTGTTGTGATACTCACTGCATTCGTTGCATTCGTAGAGTTTGTTGTAATCTCCCTTCCTTCTTCGCCTGCACAAGTACTTAGAGCAAAGTATGCAGGTTGCTTTGGAGCTAGAAGCGGTGTGGTTTCGTTCTCTAACATGAACATAACCGATGACATAAGTGGCCTATCCCTAGCACGGTCCTGAACACACAAGAGTCCCACATGAATACAACGCAGAACTTCATGAACTCGGCAACTTGCAACAAAGGAAGAGTCCACAAGTTCAATTGCGTTTCCATCTTCCCACAATCTCCATGCCTGAGCAATAGAATGAGGTCAACATCAAGTTACTAACTGTTCTGCTGGGAAAGTGGGGAGGTGGAGATTGAAAATATCTTATAATCATACTTACATAAGTGATAAGGCTAGAAAAGTTTGTTACGAGCTGAGGTGAATTGATCTTCAAGCCTCTGACAATCTCTAAGAGAAGAACACCGAAGCTATATGTGTCTGATTTTACAGAAAAAGCACCTCCCATCGCATATTCAGGTGACATGTAACCACTTTTTAAACATTAAACAAGTCAAGGAATCCGCAAAATGAATTATAACAAACCATAAAATAGCAATGTCGAGGGTTTGTTGGTTAACAATTACTTACTATGTGCCAACGACCCGGGTAGTGTTTGCTTGGTTTTGGTTTGTAGCGAAAATTCTTGCCATACCAAAATCTGAAATTTTGGGAGTCATTTCCGTGTCCAACAAGATGTTGCTTGGTTTGAGATCCCTGTGAATTATTGTTAATCTTGAATCTTGATGGAGATAAAGAAGACCTCTTGCTATCCCTTTAATTAATTTGAACCGTGTTGACCAATCAAGCACATGTTTCCGCGAAGCATCTTTCATGTTTAATATGAGATGAAGCTTGTCAACATGAATATCGCTTTGGTTAATTTAAAGAACTTTTTGATGTGCATTCAATAAAAGAAAGAAGGGATATACCGAAAAGAAAAACATCCAAGCTTTTGTTAGGTAAGTATTCGTAGATCAGTAACTTCTCATCTTCATGAATGCACGATCCAAGAAGTCTGACTAGGTTCTTGTGCTGCAGCTTCGCAATTAGAATTACTTCATTTTTGAACTCCACTATACCTTGTCCGGAACTCTGACTAAGCCTCTTTACAGCAACCTCATTTCCACCTTCCAGTGTGCCCTACATGAGCGCATTCTTTTCACTTGAGCAAGTTGAAAACCGACCTTTTTTTACTTCTAAAGTCACCCTTTCATGGGTTTTGTGCACGAGTAGGTAGATGGTATGACACCAAAGACCAATAAGGATACGCTCTGCAGGTTATCATTTCCACAACTGTTTTATTTAACAAAAAGTATACTTTAGCCCCTTTTAATTCTGATCCCACGAGATATTATTCAAATCTGAAGAAAAAAATCTGTTATGCCCTTGAAAACCACGCTGATTTTGGACTATGTGGCATCAACATGGACATATATTTCAGTAATTACATATTACTAATAGGCTATCTTCACTAGCCAATTTCTCTCAACATGTCAACTGAACATGCAACCATGCATAGGAAACAGCCGACCTCAACATGCAACCGTGCATGAAAAAATGCTCCATTCTATTATGCTACTTATTTTCAATAACCCAATCCTATATAGTATTACTAAATAGGTGATCCCCACTAACCTATTTCTCAATAATTTTATAGTTAGATAAAAATGATTCAAGAGTCAAGGGTGTTTTAGGAGTCAGACAACGATTGAAGTGTAAAATATGTTTGTTTGGTCTTCTGTCAAAACACATTCTAATCACCACTATCTATTACCTTGTAAACGTTGCCAAAACCTCCCCGTCCAAGTAAGTTGGAATCAGCGAAAAAATTTGTTGCTTAAAGGATGTCTCCATAGCTAACAAATGGAAATTCTGTATGTTTGCCTTCGAGATTGTTGAATGTGCTAAAGTATCCATGCGACAGTCTCTTCTGCTTTTCCTTCTTTCGCAATTTGCCTGCTTGTTAGGACATCAATTATTTTTCTTAACATTTACACTTGTGTCATATGTAAAATAAGAGGACATTTGTTACTCTACCTCTGTATTTGCACATCCAGACAAGGCCTAGGCATGTTAGTACCAACAGGCATGCTGTAATTAGGATTGTAATCTTTACTAAACTGATCTCCTTGTCAACTGCATAAATGCAACAAACCAAAAATTTGGAATTTACATGCATAAATGCCATGGTGGGTCTGTGGAACTACACCAAGTGCGTAGACTAACACAATTTAGCTAACTGCGCTACCGCAGCTTGTGGTAAATTAAAAATTTGATCTTGCAAACATGCTCCTGTAGAAACTACCGCTCCAAACTAAATAATTATTTGGCTAGTGTCAGTTTGCAGTAACTGGCTATTTCCTTATGGACAAGCTAAGACATGAAATCTGAAAAGAAATGTAAACGCATTCAAAACTGAATGCTCGACGTAATTGAAAAGCATATCTATTGCATTTGTAAATAATGTTGAAACGAATTGCCAGTTTGTTAAAAAGGATGTTCCATATTACTTTCTCATGTTACTGAAAAGGTGACGTTTTGGATATGGAATTTCAAAATTTTAGTTGTTGATACCATTCAAAAAATTTAGATTAGGTACTTCAAAATTATATGCCTAAATTTTCTCCAGACATTACTTCTATAGTAATGTAATCTTGTTGGGTTTAGTACATATGTTAAAGTAGGAAACAATGTTCACATTTAGATTACCATGTCATCATTCAAAATATCATGTCGATGTGATGGGAAAATTAGATGGACACACTTGAATAATTAGTCATAAGCAGTACTGTCATATAACTAATGCAACATTTTATAATCTGGGTATTTTCATGAGAAATCATATGTCCAGAGGCTCACTTTGTGAATATTGGTGTTAATTTGAAGAGTTCATGCTATTTACATGGGAAGAAAGGAGGACATGGAACAATACCAGGAGAATCAGCAAGCCGTAAGTACAGGCTCTCACCGCCTGTGGTTGCCTTCCCAATGTCGACAAGCTCCCCTGACCAAACCAAGCACCTTGACGGGTCAGCCATGGCAATGGCCCCGTTGCTCAAGTTAGCATAAGTGTAAGCTGTGCATGAGCAGTTGCTCCTGCACTCAGACTCGCACTCATCTAAGCTTCTGTTGTGTAGATGCAAGAACTTGTCAGGAACATTCATCCCAGGCAAGGCCATGAAACGACTTTGATTGCCGCATTTCAACGCTTGCTTTCTCCGGCATCCATTAGAAAAGTTTGCATCATCGACAGTCTCAAACCCCTCAAGACAATGGCAAGCCGGGACCGTTTGAGTCAAGTCACAGTAACTGAATGGGCCACACGAGGCATAGAGCTCGCATGCGGCAGTGGGCCATCCACCGCTGAGTGCCCATGATGACGAGTGATTCTTCCATGCTAGAGATTTGTATTTACCAGTGTAGTCAAGCGTGATGCGTGTGTACACCGAGTTGTCGGAGATTGCGTACGTGAAGTAGAACTCGTCTCCAGAGTTTACAATCATCTGGTAAAGGATGGAGCTGGTGTTGGTTAGATATGCGCCACCGGACACTGACACACCGTTCCAAACAGCACGGCAGTATGGCCTAGTTTTGTTCCAAATGACAAGCTGAAGGTCTGGGGCGCTAGGATCGCCGCTGTATGAGAAGTCCCCAGAAGATGGATCATCCGGCCCCTTCCAAGCAACAAGCCGTGTGACGACCTGTGCCTTGTGGCTCACCAAAAACCTCATGCCTGCAAGGATTGTGTCGGTTGGGTGATCAAAACTCTGCCATATGTCAGTGTCACTTGGCAACCGGAGAACAAAGTTCCCAGAGTTGCTTAGCTCTGCGTAAGCTCCTGGCGCTCCAGCAGTGTTATTGCTTGGTGTCATCCAAATATTGTGGCCCCCGGAGTCAGACAATACCATTTGAGAGTTGTTGGTGGTGATGAGCTTCGCGGACAAAGTGTTGGTGATTGGGTTGTCTCCACTAGTAGAAAAAGGGTCATCTGTCCCGGTTGGTAAGGGCCTTTTGTCCCGGTTGTTGAACTGGGACTAAAGGGTTTTTACTAATGCCCTAGCCCTTTAGTCCCGGTTCTTACACGAATCGGGACAGATGGGCCTCCACGTGGCCGGTGCGGCGAGCCCAGGCAGGAGGGCCTTTGGTCCCGGTTGGTGGCACTAACCGGGACCAATAGGCATCCACGCGTCAGCATTTCAGGGGCTGGGGTTTTTGTTTTTTTTTAAAGGGGGAGTTGGGGGTTATATTAGGTGTTTCATATATTGTGTTAGCTAGCTAATTAATAGAGAGAAGTGTCCTCTCTTATCTCCGTGCTTGGTCGACGCTACGTACTATATACGTATAGAGAGGACTAGACACGCTAACTAGTAAGCAAATGAAGGAAACAGAAGATCGTCATGAACATATATATATATATATGCATACAGAGAGAAGTGATATCGACCACCTCTCCTTCTCCGAGAGATTGGTCGAACAACAAGTTCTTGTATATCTATCCGACACTACCGGCTACATATATACAATAATTATCTCTTACAATATAATCTCCTAATTATATATGAACACATGGTCCACATAGTATTCTCCGTTTTCAGCGATCACGTGGTCAAGGAAGAATGCCGTCAATTCCTCTTGAATTGCTCGCATACGATCTGGTGGTAGGAGTTCATCCCGCATCTGAAAGATCTAATTTGAAGAAGGGGTCAATACATATATATATATGAATAAATGAAACTCAACACAAATGATGGTAATAAAATAAAATTGTGAATATTATTGCTTACGCACTTCATATTGTTCGTCAGAGTAGCCCCGCTCACAGGTCGTGTAGCGGATGGACTCGCAAACGTAATATCCACAGAAATCATTCCCTTGTTCCTGCCACAATCACTTTACAAGAAATAGAGGTCAATCAAACTGATAAGCAAGCATGTTAAATGGTATTGATGAAACTAGCGCTTGAATCACTAGGAGATGCGCAGAACATGCTACTATAGTACTTACTTTCGGGTGTCTAAATTGCAGCTTCTTCGGTAGTCCCGGAGCTTTTTTGGTGAATTTTCTCCAAACCCTGCCAGACAAAGAAAACAATTACTTGATATCAGGAAATGAACAAAGTTGCTGATATGGTGGATAATGATCGATTTAACTTACTTCTCGAGCATTTGAGTCATGTCCGCATAGTCCTGGGATCTTTTCGTCTCGAGTCTAAGATGGTTACTAGTCCCTGCTCAAGCTTAATCTCTAGGAGAATATAGTGGAAACTGCGCACGCATGCATAAGTCATCAATTACATTACTATAACCTGGACTAATAAGGGAAACCGAATATGCACAAAACAGTAACACTCACTTGAAGTTGTAAGGAAAGAGTATTATATCTTTGTTTTCATTTATTACCAACGATCGTAGCAAGTTGGCCTCGGTATTTTCGGCATGATATTTAACCTCAGTTGCATCTATGAGATTTGTGTTAATGAATCCAATATCACCGATTTGTCTTTTCTTCAATTCGGCGATCTTCAATCTGCATAATATAGTGAGGATAATTATAAATACATGCAATGAAAGAGCTGACCTATATAGTGAGACTTAATGACAGAAGTAGTAGTACTTACAGACAGTAGCAAGTGATCGTTGATTTATCGAGGGCCTTTTGATTGAAAAACTGGAAGAACTCCTCAAATGGAACATTCAACAGTTCAATTCCAACGAGGTCATGCTCATCTTTAACTCTCAGCGTCAAAGTATTCCTCCCCCCAGACTCTCTGTAGGTTTTCATGTACCAATCATGTAATCTTCGCATCATCGTTGTTAGAGATCTTTCATCTTTGACGAGAGGCTTCCCGTAATGGTATTTGTGTTCGTCCACCTCCAAGAAATCATAATGTACATCGTCGGATAGGTAATCTCCAAGATTGCTATAACCGGGCACCATCCTCGGATCATTAGCGACATCGTCGCTAGACACCTTGAGCAGGGGGCACGATTGGTTCGCTTGTTCGCCGAGCTGGGCAATTTTTTTCCCAGCTCGTCGTTCTTTTAACCTTTGATCACTGACAGTACTTCCCGACCGCTCCGCTTCGACAAATGTCTTTGCAATAATGTGCTTATAGTTGCCTTTCGGCGGAGACTTTGGTGGTTTTGTCAGGGCAGCCAGAGTGCGCTTCGCTTTCACCGGATCTACCTTCTCCTTCGGAGGTGGATATTTCTTTGCTTTCACCCCTTCAAAGAAGTTCGTCACTTCGGCTCGCACGATCTTCGTGGTTTCCTCCTCGATCCTCTCGTATGGTAACTTCTCTGGAGTCTTCAGAGAAGGACCGAATCTGTATTACCTCCCGCCTCTGGCTGTACTGCTAGACGCCGGCAGAGCAGACGGAGCGGCTGCGGCTGTCTTCTTTCCTTGCTTACGAGGCGGAGGAGAAGGACTACGACGCGCCGGAGCAGCCGGAGCGGCGGCGGGTCTGTTCCGCCCTTGCTGACGAGGCGGAGAAGGAGGAGGTTGGCTGCTCGGGCGCGCCGGCGCAGGCGGAGAAGGAGGTGGAGTGCCGCCACCCGCCGGAGAAGGAGGCTGAGTGCCCTAATCACTCGCCGGAGGAGGAGGCGGAGTGCCGCCATGCACCGGAGAAGGAGGCTGAGTGCCCTGATCACTCGCCGGAGGAGGAGGCGGAGTGCCCTTACTCGCCGGAGGAGGAGGAGGAGGCGGAGGCGTCCAGTTCGGAAGGTTGATGAGCTCCTTCCGCCATAGGCATGGAGTCTTCAGAGCAGAACCCAGCCGAGTCTCCCCTTCACCGGTAGGGTGGTCAAACTGGAGGTCCTCAAATCCCCCCGTTATTTCGTCCACCGTCACCCTAGCATATCCTTCTGGAATCGGACGATAGTGAAAAGTTGCGCTGGGTTCAGGAGGTCGAACAGAGCCGACAGCCGCCTTGACTTTGAAGTTCTGCCATTGCGTCATAAGGTGGCAATGTTGAGACTCCATGATAGCATCCACGGAGTAGCTAGCAGTAGCCGTCAAGACATGCTCCGGCTGAAGCAGCTTGGTGGAAGCCACACTGCTTCTCCGCTGAGACGGCGGGGTAGCTTCGGGGGTAGTTTCGGTAGGTCGCTTGCTGCAAGCTACGTCTCGTTCCTCTAGCGCTTGAACCCTTTCGTGCAGCTTCTGAATTTGGGTCTGCTCCACTTTTTTCCTCCTCTCCTGGCATTTGTAACCGCCTGCGTCCGAAAAACCAGCCTTCCACGGAACGGATCCTGGCGTGCCCCGTGTCCGTCCAGGGTGCTCAGGATTCCCGAGGGCCATTGTGAGCTCGTCGTTCTCTCTGTCTGGAACAAACGTCCCTTGCTACGCTGCATCGATATAGTGCTGAAGCCTCTTGACTGGTATTCTCATTTGCTCGTCCGTCCAAACGCACTTCCCTGATACAGGGTCCAAGGTTTCGCCAGCCCCGAAGAACCAAGTCCGGCAACGGTCTGGCGAGTTCATTGTCTCTGGTTCGATCCCTTTATCAAGCAGATCATTTTCAGCCTTGGCCCACTTAGGCCGGGCTTTGAGGTAGCCACCTGACCCCGTGCGATGGTGAAGCTTCTTCTTCGCAACCTTTTTCTTATTTGTCGCTGACAACTTCTTAGTCTTTTCCGATGTCTTGTGGGCCACAAATGCGGGCCAGTGATCTCTGATCTTCTCATATTTGCCGATGAATTCTAGTGTCTCTTCTTTGTCGACAAACGTTTTCAGCTCAATGTTCCACCTCCTGAATAGGTCTGCCATCTTCTTAAGAGCATGAGACTTGATTAATTGCTCTTTAACTGGCTTCTTCGGATCCTCCTCTGGCGGTAGGGTGAAATTTGCCTTCAGCTCAGTCCAAAGATCATCTTTCTGCATATCATTGACATAAGACACCTCAGGGTCTTCCTTCTTAGGCTTATACCATTGGTGGATGCTGATCGGGATCTTGTCCCTAACAAGAACCCCGCACTAAGTAGCAAATGCTTCCTTTGTCCGGATGGGTTTAATCGGTTGGCCGTCGCGCGCGATTGCTGTGATATCAAACCTTTCATTCGAGCGCAACTTTCTCTTCGGGCCTCGTCTCTTTACCGAAGTTGTGCTTGATCCGGAGGGCTAGAAAAAAGAAGAAAGACGAGAGTTAATTAATATGTGTACATACCAAAACAATGAATACATCAATTAGCTAGTCAGCACATGCTTAACTAATATATTTACCTGGCCGGACTCTGTTCGGTCACCGGAGCCGTCACCACGGGCTCCTTCTTGCACCAGCATTGGGTCACCGGAGCCATCATAATCTTGTCTTTCCTCCTCCACTCTTTGATCACCGTAGCCTGCTTCTTCATCCTGTTCTTCCAGACATCACCTCCAGCTAAGATTATGTCCCCCAACACCTCTTCTGCTTCCTCGTCTCGTCCGTGCTCCATTGTTTCTGCAAATATTACAACATGGCAATTATTACACAAACATGACAGCAGGTGGATATATTAGTGCAAACGTAGACCTAGCTTATTCCGGGTTTGGGGTGGCCTCGACAACGCTTCAAAGGTAGGGGCGCGGCGGGAGGGGGTAGGAGACCGACATCGTTTTTTCTAGGGTTTGGGTGTCCTCGAGAGTTTTGGTCGAGCGAGAGGGCCGGGGGGTGCTCCCGTGGTATAAGTTATCACGGTCAAAGTTATCCGGGAGGGGGTTATATCGACAACGACGACATACATACATGGGAAAATAATGTTATCAGGGAGGGGGTAGGTCGAACCCCCCCCTCGTGTTGAAGTTATCGGGACACGGGGTATATCGAGAACGACATATCCGATAAAAAATAAGAAGACAAAGAAGAAATAAAAAGAGGAGAAGAAGATATAAATAGAGGAGAAGATTGAAGAAAAAAAGAAGAAAAAAAGAGGAGTAGAAGAAAGGAATAGAGGAGAAGAAGATTGAAGACATTATTCTATTTTCTCTTCTTCTCCTCTATTCCTAATATTCTATTTTCTCTTCTTCTCCTCTATTACTTTCTTCTTCTCCTCTTCTTTTTCTTCTTTTTTCTTCTTCTTATTTTCCTTTTTCCTCTCCTTCTTTTTCTTCTTCTTCATTATCTTCCTAGCTAGATATATAATACTTTTCTAAAAATGTAACTTTTGCATATATAAAACTTTTTCTTCTTCTTCCTTCTTCCTTCTCTTCCTTCTTTTCCTAAATATATAAAACTTTTCTAAAAATGAAACTAACCTAAAATGTACTAAATCAGAGAACATATATAGATAAAACTAACCTAAAATGTACCCAAATGTACTAAAGGGGGGCATTGGTACCGGTTAGTGCCACGAACCGGTACCAATGCACCCCTTTAGTATCGGTTGGTGCCACCAACCGGGACCAAAGGCCTTGTGCTGCTGCGCCCGCGTCGAAAGTTTAGTCCCACCTCGCTAGTTGAGAGGGGCGCGCAGTGGTTTATAAGCCCCACTGCCGCTCCCCTCTCGAGCTCCTCTCCATTGCAGGCTTACGAGCCTAATTGTCACTGCTATGCCTGATGGGCCTACTGGGCCTTCTGCGGGCTTGAATCCTGGCCCATCGATGGGTTTCTAGTCGTATTCAGGCCGTGGTGGCCCAGTAGGTGGCATATTTTTTATTTTTTTGCCTGTTTTTGTGTTTTCTTTTTTGCTTTATTTATTTTGTTTTGTTTCTACTTACAACAAAAAACTTATTTATTTTATTTTATTTTGTTTCTAATTACTTATTTATTTTACTTTATGATAATTCTTTTTACTTTATGAAAATTCTTTTTGCTTTCAATGATTTTGAACAGAAAATACTTCGATAATTTTAGTTGCATCAATTTTATATAATTTTAGTTTCAATAATACTAGAGGTTGCTTATAATGTTTTGAACAGAAAATACTTTGATAATTTTAGTTTCATAAATTTTATTTATGTTATTGAAGTTTATTTTATTTTGTTTCTACTTATATATTTTATTAAAGTTTATATTGTTTTGTTTCTAATTACTTATTTATTTTATTTGTTATTTTTCATGTACCATTTTTCATGCATTTACTGGTTATTTTGAGCTATAAGACCCTAAAATTGAAAAAGCATTTCAAATGAACTCTGAAAAGGGTGAAAGTTGGCATGGTATCATCATTTCATCCACATAGCACGTGCAAGAAAGTTGAGAGGGTTACGGCAAAAACTGGATGCACTTCGTGTACAAAACGGACAATCTCTTTTGAAGTATCAGAATTTCATACGGAAACTCGTCTGTTACAAAGGTATTTCATTTTTAAAACTTATTTGAACTTATGACTTTTTGTGTGTTCAAAATGCACCATTCAAAGCCACATCATCAATTTTCAACCCTTTCTGACTTCATTTGTTATTTTTCATGCATTTATTGATTATTTTGAACTATAAGACCCTGAAATTGAAAAGAATTTCAAATGAACTCTGAAAAGGTTGAAATTTGGCATGGTATCATCATTTCATCCACATAGCATGTGCAAGAAAGTTGAGAGGGTTACGGCAAAAACTGGATGCACTTCGTGTACAAAACGGACAATGGTATCATACTCGTCTGTTACAAAGTTGGCATGGTATCATCATAATAGTTGCGGGAGAAAGTCTTTACTTTTTCTTCGCTTGTGTCATTTGCTTATTGCGCCGTAACCGTGAATAATCTTCATCGTTTATCAGGATGCTTGGGTCAGCCTTGACTTTGAAGGGAGAAATTTCATGAAACTTTTCATAATCTTCAGACATGTCTGTCTTGCCCTCCACTCCCACGATGTCTCTTTTTCCTGAAATAACTATGTGGCGCTTTGGCTCATCGTATGATGTATTCGCTTCCTTATCTTTTCTTTTTCTCGGTTTGGTAGACATGTCCTTCACATAGATAACCTGTGCCACATCATTGGCTAGGACAAACGGTTCATCAGTGTACCCAAGATTTTTCAGATCCACTGTTGTCATTCCGTACTGTGGGTCTACCTGTACCCCGCCTCCTGACAGATTGACCCATTTGCACTTAAACAAAGGGACCTTAAAATCATGTCCGTAGTCAAGTTCCCATATGTACACTATGTAACCATAATATGTGTTCTTTCCCCTCTCGGTTGCTGCATCAAAGCGGACACCGCTGTTTTGGTTGGTGCTCTTTTGACTTGGGCGATCGTGTAAAATGTATTCTCATTTATCTCGTATCCTTTGTAAGTCAATATAGTCAAAGATGGTCCCCTGGACAACGAGTACAGCTCATCACAAACAGTGTTGTCACCTCTGAGACGTGTTTCCAACCAACTGCTGAAAGTCCTGATGTGTTCACATGTAATCCAGTCGTCGCACTGCTCCGGGTGTTTGGAGTGCAGACTATTCTTGTGTTCATCGACATACGGGGTCACCAAGGTAGAGTTCTGTAGAACTGTGTAGTGTGCTTGAGACCAAGAATGCCCGTCCCTGCATATTATTGAGTCCGCTCCTAGCGTGTCTTTTCCAGTCAGTCTCCCCTCATACCGTGATTTAGGGAGACCTATCTTCTTAAGGCCAGAAATGAAGTCAACACAAAACCCAATGACATCCTCTGTTTGATGGCCCATGGAGATGCTTCCTTCTGGCCTAGCGCGGTTACGGACATATTTCTTTAGGACTCCCAGGAACCTCTCAAAGGAGAACATATTGTGTAGAAATACGGGCCCCAGAATGGCAATCTCATCGACTAGATGAACTAGGACGTGCGTCATGATATTGAAGAAGGATGGTGGGAACACCAGCTCGAAACTGACAGACATTGCGCCACATCACTCCTTAGTCTTGGTATGATTTCTGGATCGATCACCTCCTGAGAGATTGCATTGAGAAATGCACATAGCTTCACAATGGCTAATCGGACGTTTTCCGGTAGAAGCCCCCTCAATGCAACCGGAAGTAGTTGCGTCATAATCACGTGGCAGTCATGAGACTTTAGGTTCTAGAAATTTTTCTCTGGCATATTTATTATTCCCTTTATATTCAACGAGAAGCCAGTCGGGACCTTCATACTGAGCAGGCATTCAAAGAAGATTTCTTTCTCTTCTTTCGTAAGAGCGTAGCTGACAGGACCTTCATACTGCTTCGGAGGCATGCCGTCTTTTTCGTGCAAACGTTGCAGGTCCTCCCGTGCCTCAGGTGTATCTTTTGTCTTCCCATACACGCCCAAGAAGCCTAGCAGGTTCACGCAAAGGTTCTTCGTCACGTGCATCACGTCGATTGAAGAGCGGACCTCTAGGCTTTTCCAGTAGGGTAGGTCCCAAAATATAGATTTCTTCTTCCACATGGGTGCGTGTCCCTCAGCGTCATTCGGAACAGCTAGTCCGCCGGGGCCCTTTTCAAAGATTACGTGTAAATCATTGACCATAGCAAGTACGTGATCACCGGTACGCATGGTGGGCTTCTTCCGGTGATATGCCTCGCCTTTGAAATTCTTGCCTTTCTTTCGACATTGATGGTTGGCCGGAAGAAATCGACAATGGCCCAGGTACACATTCTTTCTGCATTTGTCCAGGTATATACTTTCAGTGGCATCTAAACAGTGCGTGCATGCGTGGTATCCCTTGTTTGTCTGTCTTGAAAGGTTACTGAGAGCGGGCCAATCGTTGATGGTTACAAACAGCAACGCGTGCAGATTAAATTCCTCCTGTTTGTGCTCATCCCACGTACGTACACCGTTTCCATTCCACAGCTGTAAAAGTTCTTCAACTAATGGCCTTAGGTACACATCAATGTCGTTGTCGGGTTGCTTAGGGCCTTGGATGAGAACTGGCATCATAATGAACTTCCGCTTCATGCACATCCAAGGAGGAAGGTTATACATACATAGAGTCACGGGCCAGGTGCTGTGATTGCTGCTCTGCTCCCCGAAAGGATTAATGCCATCCGCGCTTAAACCAAACCATACGTTCCTTGGGTCAGCTGCAAACTCAGCCCAGTACTTTCTCTCGATTTTTCTCCACTGCGACCCGTCAGCGGGTGCTCTCAACTTCCCGTCTTTCTTACGGTCCTCACTGTGCCATCGCATCAACTTGGAATGCTCTTCGTTTCTGAAGAGACGTTTCAACCGTGGTATTATAGGAGCATACCACATCACCTTCGCAGGAACCCTCTTCCTGGGGGGCTCGCCGTCAACATCACCAGGCTCGAGTTAGATTATGCAGCGAACTAAGATGCCAGATAGGAAATAATCTCACTCAGTTCGGATGTTGAGTCCACTATTCATGGTATAATCCCTGAGTATCTCACTGTAGCTGCGCAATCAGATGCCAGCCTTGATGGCGGTTTCAGAAAGGAAAAAAAATCGAAGTCAGTGCTTGAGGAGATGAAATAAAAAGGCTCAACAAAGTCCAGATTATTACCTGCTTAAATTTACACGTTTTCTAATCATGCACTATGTTTTATCTCTCTTTTTCAAGCAATTCTGTTATTTAATTTCTGGTACCAGATGCACTGGGGCGCAGCACTCAGATGTACACCTCTTATTATTATTATTGATCAACAATCTTTTGCATGGTGAATTCGCTAACAACAATTAAATAAACTTAATCCAGTGTACTCTTTTTTATCTTTAATGCAGGTCTTAATGCAACACACATGTGCCAGTTAACAATACAGTTTTGTTGTTTTTTCCAAGTGAAGTCAATGTTAGTACTAAATCTAACTGTTAAACTTGTCAACAATGCTTCTGCATGACATGCTACATCATATACACGCGTTGCTGCGGTAATTTATGCTTATAAATTTGCTAAAATTAAAAAACACATGACTATATAAAATGGATAGCTCTTGGTTGTGGATGGCAGCGAAAATGACTATATAGAGCCCCTTAATGTGAAAAGAAATGGCATTGATAATGTGTCATTGTTGCCGAGTTCAACTGCAAGCACCAATATACTATATCTAAGTATGCCAAAATATTTATACTGCTAGGTATTCAAGGCAAGGAAATCAACCATGAAACAATAGAAACTTATAGGATAATTAAGAGAGCTTGTTACGTGAGAAACACACCCAAATAACACTCTCACCAACAAATTACTTGAACATTTGTTACTTTGCTCCTTTGGATGTTGCCTACCACGTCTTTGCTTTTCTGGTTTGTTGTACTAACTTCCTGTGTATAAAACAACTTGATAATGAGAAAGAAGCACATCTCTAACATTTACGTATATTAACATGTATGATTACAGAAATCATGCTTGTATAGGAAAAGACTCTTTCGCGGCCGAGCGGTCTAGCGAGCGAATCCCTTCTTATGGCAACATCATCGTAGGAAGGAAGACCCACCACCTGGGATCGATAAGCCAAGTCAAGAGGCCTTCACGTGAACAACTAATCACTCCCCCCCCCCCCCCCCATTTTCAGGGGGGCCCGCCCGAATTTTCCTTCTATCAGATCTAATCACACGCCCCTCTTGATTTTCAGGGGTGCCTGCCCGAATTTTCCTTTTATCTTAACTAATCATGCCGCCTAATCCTCATCCCCAGTTTCCTAATGGGACTGTCGGAAACCGAGTGCTGGGACGCGCGAGCGCGCATTAGCTTGTACAATATGTTTTAGCTTCTTATTACATGAAACAATATCCTTTAAATCACAGATTTAAAATTATGACTAAAACATAACATATGTAGAAACAACATTATGGAGATGGGATTATTCTTTGATTACATTATAAAGATTTCACTGGTCCACCTCACTTGCAGCCTGTTTGAATTTTCATTAACTACCTTGTCGACATGACAAAACAAAGATCTGCACAAACAACATGAGAGTGGGTGACTTAATTTGAGTAGACAACATGTCGGTATTACTACTCAAATCAAAACAAATAGTCAAAGAATAATCAAAGTTTAAATCATCCAAACAAATCTATATATCCAACCAGCAAAAAAGAAGTGTGTGACAATGAGAATGCCTACGATGCGGGCGACGGCTGGATCGTGTGTAAGGGATGGCGACCTGCTCACTCGCCAGTGCAACGGGGAGGAGAGAGTGCATCATGTGATAGCTAATAAGGCATGCAGGGTTCAGATAGAGTAACATGCAAATTAAGAGATTTCAAGCAAATGGGATTCAGATATCTACTTCACTCAAAATCATCAGATCGTTGATTACCTTAACCGTCCTTACAGCCAGCTAGTTATACCTTCAGCACAATGTAGAATCAAAAGTAGTACTGACTCTTTTTTAATTAGGCTGCTCCCCCGGAGTCCTCCCAATGTCCAGGTAAACTTTCCCATCAGCGTCCATAAACTGCAAAAAAAAAAATTAAAAAAATTACACATACATACTCTAGCATAATATAAATTCACTTGAACAAAATAACTGCACACCATCTCCTTGTAGAAAGTTTTTTACGTCTGATACATGACGTTATGATCCTTGATTTAGTAGAATAGGAACCCATTGCAAAGATACCAGCTGGAGTGGTATACTCTTCAGCCTTATAGGTGTATAAAGGCTCTTGCCGATGGTTGAATGTCCGGAGCGTCACCATCTTTTTTCTCAATTACAAAACGAAACAGGGTTATCTACAGATAACATATAGCCTAGCTCGCAGTCAATGAACTAATTTCTTACTGAACATCTAATTAAGTAGGAAGAAGGAGCAGGTACCATGGATTTTTTCTTGCGAACGGCGACGGGTCGTCTCCCGCTTCGCCTCACGGCCAGATGCTGACGGATAGCACTTTCTTGGACGCTCTGTCCCTGCAAATTTTAGGTGGGATAGCTCATCGGCGGCGGCGTGTAGGAGCGCCTGCAACTCCACGTCCACGGCCAGTGCCTCATCATAGGGGCGGTTGTGGAGATGCCATCCATGGTGCTCGGTGGGGTGTTGCTCCAGCGTGACGCCGGCGCTGGGAAGGAAGAAGATGCAGCCGCCTCATGGTGGCGGCGTGGGCTCCAATTCGTCCCGTCTCCGGAAGGAGATGGGCAGTAAAATTCCTTGACAGGTGATGAAGCCGGATGCTCGCATGCCACCATCCGTTTCATCTGTATTTATGATGGGGAGATCGGGGGATTGGCAGGGAGGGATGGAAGGAGAAGAGAATGGCCCATCAATTGGGGAAGTTGAAAAGGAAAGGAGGTGCGTGTTCTAGGGAGGCGAGGAGACGACAGAGGAGCCAACAGGAGGGTCGCGGGGCACGGGGGCATCAACACTTACGCTACAGATCTGAGCCACCTGTGATCAATCAAACGGTTGGAAAAAATTATGATGACGTGGATGCATGAGAGCGCAGAGAAATCAGGTAGTGGGGAGCTCCTATTGAGATATAGTAGATTCCCTCATGCCAGTACAAAAATGTTGGCCGTGTTGACTGCGTATAGACGATTTATGCGTTCATGAAGCTGATACTCAAACCTCACACTCAACAGACGAACACTTGGGGTTGACTGGCGATAAATTTGAGGGAAGTGAAATATATCACATTAACAAAGTTCACTAAATTCTTGATAACTATTCTGAATAAGACTCTGGAGTTTTGAATGGTCGAATCTTGTGTTGTGTAGTAGATGAGGCCATGAGGGAATCAGGCCTAGCAATTTCTCCATAAGGCTTGACACACAGGGACCTTGAGAGTTTTGTGACTATGAAGATGGCCGTATTGAATTGTTGTTCCTCCTTTTCCACAAAAGGTGGATTTTATTGGTTCAAAATGGCCATCTTCGGAACCAATAAAATGCGCCACCACTGGCCTCAGGGTGCGCTGCGGCCACGTTCCTTGGGCTGGTTGGGACGGTGAGGCGCTGGTACTCCGGTAAGCGTCTCCCATGGTCCAGCCTCCTCGTCCATGTGTCGGCCTCGAGCCTTGCTCCGGTGCACCCCCCTAACTCAATTTCCTAGGGGTATTCTTGACCCCCGCCATCTATTTTTTCTCCGGCCCGCCGCTGCCCATATCCAAGCCCCGTAGCCCATATCCAAGCCCCGTATAACCCGTATGACCCATACGTATGTATACGGTGACATCCCGAAAAAAAGGATGACACGACCCCACGACCAGGTAGGACCTGCCAACGGCCGATCCATCAATCACGCAGCTCAATCAATCACGCAGCTCCATCATTCACGCAGCTCCTCCATCATTCTGGTGAGTTTCTGTAGGAATATCGGCGGCAGCGATCTTATCACCGGCGATCTCGTCCGAGAGCGCGCGCGGCACCGTCGTCAACCTCCAGCGCTCGCAGGTACCGCATCCCGTTTCCCCACGTTTGTCTCGCTCGCGGCAGCATCAAACGAACTGCCGCTGTTTTCGTCGTAGTGGTTAACCTAGCGGGCGGGCAACCTAGCTTTCTGGCAGTCCAGGCCATCACAGATCTTGTTCTGGTAGTGCTGCTCGTCGTGATATACACAGTGATCACGCGGGCTAAAGTGGGTTTCTTCTTTCTAGGGTTAACCTAGCGTCGGTTGCCGTCGGTTGTGTGCACGACGGCTCCGTTATTTGATGCGGCGGCTTACCTAGGTATCCGGCGATCCAAAATAATCACGACTGGTGCCGTGGGCTAGGAATCCGGCGGCGCATGTTATCACGGGTAGCGCTGCTTCTCGTGATCCAAAGTGATCACGTACTGGATTCGTGGGACGTACCTTAACGCCGCTTGGTGTGGAGAGGGGGGAGGATCCATGGGCGATCAGAGGTCGTTGGCGTCGGTTGTGTGCACGATCTGAACGCCCTCGGTTGGGGCGCTCTCCGATTGGTGTAGTTTATTTAACATCCGTGATCGTGCGCTAGGTGTTGTATATGTCAGCATTGATAATGTTTGCACATGTGATGATACATATTAATTGTTATAGGAAATGGCGGACGATGAGTTAACTGATATGATGTATGACATGGAGTTTGGAGAACTGATGAAAGACTGGATAGAAGATTGGTCAGATGATGAAAATTCAGATCGTGGAGATAGGTCAGAGAATGGGAACGTATTGGAAGATCTTAATGTGAGTGGCATTATCATGTTGTAATTTTTTGGTGGCATCCGACAATATTATATTTTGAAAATTTATAGATGGATGAACATGATGATGGTCAGGAAAACAATGAGCATGATGATGGTGAGGAAAACAACTCGGAGATCTCGAATGAAGATTACATTAGTCAGGTATGGAAGTGGAATTTTTTGTTGGCATGCATGCAAATTGAATTAATCCTGGAATATTATATGATAAGTACTTATGTATTTGTGTTATATTTTTCAGCTCATTTCCGAATGTCATAATGCGTACGACTATTACGGTGAATCCGACGCGGAGACAGGCCTTGATGTCGAATCATTAGCTGCACCTGATTCTGGGGAGTCACAATCGTCGGTCATCATGAGTGAGGTATGTATGTAATCAATGTTGTATGGAAGTAATGTTATACCATAGAAAACTGTTTTCATGGCTATGTTATGATTGTGTAGGTGACAGAAGTTGAGGGGAAAAAGAATGTCCAAGATACTGCTAGTATAGATGATAAGAGGGATATGTTCATGCAGATAATACAAATGACTTTTACGTCTCACGAGGCTGCGTATGATTTCTACAACATCTATGCTAGAGATAATGGTTTCAGCATTAGAAAGAATAGGGTCAGGTATAGCAAAACCGAGTCACGTCATATGCGTTATAGGCGGTTTGTTTGTTCCAGACAAGGAAAACGTGACAGCAGGTTGCTAACCGAGGAAGGACACAGCCGTAGGCTTAGACCCGAGACACGCTGCCACTGCGAAGCGCACCTGACCGTGAAGCTTGACCAAAAGCGTGGGGTTTGGTATGTTGATAGTTTTGAGGACAAGCATAGCCATATCTTGGCAGGACCGGACGAGGTACCTTTTCTTTGGTCCCACAGAAAAATCAAAGAGTACCAGAGAGCTGAGATACTGTCCATGGGAGCTGCAGGGATTAGAATTCACGACATGATGGATTCCTTCATCAGCAAACATGTATGGTATGGCGGTGTTGGTTTTACCAGGCGTGAAATATACAACCTTTGCGCCAGGGAGAAGAGGAAGCTGCTTTCAAAAGGTGATGCTGCCACAGTCATAGGCATCATGGTCAGTAGGAAACAGAGGGATCCTAGCTTCTTTTTTGAGTACAAGCTAGACAAGGAAGGACATATGAATAGGATGTTCTGGTGTGACTCCCAGTCTCGTCATGACTATGAGGACTTCGGCGACGTGCTTGTATTTGACAGCACGTACAAGATGAACCGGTATGGTATGCCATTCATACCCTTTGTTGGTCTTAACAATCACCGGAAGACCACTGTTTTTGCTTGTGCCATAGTTTCGGACGAGACCGAAGAGACATATGTCTGGCTGCTGGAGACTTTTTTGAGATCCATGTGTCAAAAGATGCCAAAGAGTGTTATCACGGACGCCGACGCTGCGATGATCAAGGCAATTCACCAAGTCTTGCCAGACGTGTGGCACCGTATATGTACGTGGCATATAGAAAAAAATATGAAGATTCACCCCAGTCACAAGTCCTTGAAGGAGTTTCGAACTCTTCTGTACTACAGCACGTCCACGGCCACGTTTGAGGAGAGATGGCACGCGTTTTCCAAAAGATGGCGGTCGAAAAAAACAGTAACATGGTTGAGACGGATGTATAAGAAGAGGAGACTGTGGGCCGCGGCTTATCTGACAGAGGGTTTTTGGCTTGGCATGAAAAGCAACCAGAGGAGTGAAAGTCTAAACTCATGCCTTCACCTCCACCTAGACGGTGAAATGACCCTGGTGGATATGATTTTGCACTATGAGAACGCCGTTGTACGTATCCGTGAGAATGAGGCACGAGATGATTGCATGGCCTCACAGAGTTTACCGGTGCCAGTTACTAGCTCGAGGGAACTTGAGATAGCTGCTTCTCACGTCTTCACTCCAACAAACTTCTATATGTTGCAAGCTGATCTTAGGAAAATTGGTGGCATGGAGATTGTAGAAATAAAGCTCGGAGACGGATCACAGCAGTACATCGTGGCCTGAAAGAATAACCGGAAGAGCCGTTTTTGGGTGGAGTACACTCCAGTAAATTCCGCAGAAACTATAAGGTGCGGCTGCAGAAGAATGATTCGAAAGGGTCTACCTTGCAAGCACATATTCCATGTACTGAAGTACTTGAATATATCTGAAATACCAAAGTGTTTAGTTCTTGTGCGGTTCACGAAAGACGCAAGGTTGGGACTGCCCGCCAGGCGCACAAGCGATCTGTTGGGATTTGGATGGACTGGAGCAGCTGAAAGAATGAAATATAGCCAGGTCAGTGTGTTGGCTTCAGAAGCTATGCATGCAGCATGCAAACACTCAACTTTGTGGGATCAGTTACAGAAGAGTTTGAAGACCGTGATAGCTAAGAGCCATGAGTATGATCAGCTAAAGGAAAATTTGAGTAAGAAAACGGCTGATCTTAGTACTTGTGCAATTGAATATGTAGACGATGGTGAAGGCAACATAGTTGAAGTTCATGATCCTATTAAAGTATCAACGAAAGGTGCAACTAAGGTAGATGAGAACCGCCCTATGTCGAAAAATGGTAGGCCACTTTCGTACGACGAGATCAGAATCAGGTGCGGCACATGCAAATTGCTAGGGCACACTAAACGCAGCAAGAAATGCAAACTAATAAGAAGTAAGTTTTTGTATGCATTGTAGGTTATAATTGTTTTTAACTTGTCATTCATTAACTTTTCCTGTTATCATGTGCAGAAGCGTGGTGGGCGAAGAAGAGTAGAACAGTTGCTAAAGTTATGTTAGGATGAATCCAGTGATCTAATAGTGAGGTGTTTACAGTGTGTTACTGCATACATGATACATGATATATACTATTGCAAGAGGCCAGTACCTTGAGATAGTGGTTGTAGCATATATGGACTAAACAGGAGGCGGTCACTAGGGACTTTAATCATGGAAAATGGATAGCATTTTAGCCATTGTATAATGATGGCATCTTTTGTGTTGTCCACTGTAGTTATATTATATTAGAAAACTAGAGGATACCCGGCATGTTGTTGCGGGAATGTTTTGCAATATATTCATAGAGAAATGGTTACGTGTAACATGTATATGTTGTTGCGGGAATATTTTGTTTGCATGTTGTGGTGGACCTTTCTCCATACATGTTGAATGACGAGGTGGCAAACTTGCATGTTAAGAGAAATAGGTTAGTGGTGGCTAGTTGTTTAGATATAGAAGATGTAATTATGTGTGGTGATAATTAAAATTTTCTCACTCCTTTGGTTCACCACCATTTAGATATAGAAGATACCAGCTCACTTTGGTCTATAGTATAGACTTCGTACCAAAAACCCACCATTTTCCCCTCATAAAGAAAAGAAAAACCCACCATTTTATGGCTTGTAGTGTAACTCGGGCCGCTTGTCGCGATGACGTGGAGGGGGGGGGGTGACGGATGCCGTTAGACGGCGCGACACATGGCCGCTCCCATTGCCGAGCCCATTTAACAATTTTTATTTTTATTACAGCCCGTTTAAATGGGCCGCGCTGGCCACCTGGTCGGGGCGGTTCTTCCCTCACGATCTCCACACGCGTTCTATCTATCCACTGCGACCGCCGCCGCCGCCACCACCACCGATCCACGTCTTGCCGCCGGTCACGTTACGCCATGGTTTCGTGGAGCGACGAGTCGAGCTCTTCTTCGGATGGCGAATCCGTGACTAGCCTGCAGGTACGCTCCTACTATATAATCTCCAAATAGTGCTAGGCTTAGGGTTAGGGTTCTTCATTTCCGGTATTTAACGCAGGGCGTTGATTTGTGCATTATCTATGTTGTTTCGTTTAGCTTCCTACGACTATCCCTTGCTATGAATGGAGTGGCATTGCTCACGATCTGTCTTCTCGTTGTCTGCATCGAGAACCTTGCGTCAGGCTAGTTGCTTTTGATTCCTTGGACACTGGCATACGTTTTCTTGCCTGTGGTCAGAAGGTATGTTGTTCCGTACTGTAAATATATGTTTACATTACCTCGTGCTCGATTTACTTCGCGGTAATCCATTGTTCTGCCCAAAATTGCATACAATTTCAATTAATTTGTGCATTTACAAAGTCCGTATTTATGTTGTTTTTTTTTACGATCTAATATTTGTTTTAGCACATAATAGCATATACTTGTAGTTAATTGATCCATATATATATATATGTATATCATTGCATGCTACATTTTGTGTTTATATGATTGAGACCATATTTTTAGTGCATTGCATGTAATTGTATTGCATTTGTGCATATATGATTGAGACCATATTTTTTCATACTGTAGGAAGAAGTGAAATGTAACTATGTGGAATGGGTAGACCCGGAGTGGTCAGTGGCTACGAAGTTCTGCCTGAGAGAACTATGGAGCATGTATGACGAGAAGCTGAGACAGAATATTAAGAATGCTGAAGAAAAATGCATGTTAATTGGAGAAAAGAGGAGGACGGAGGAAGAGCTGAGATTTTTCAAAATGGACTTTGCTAAACTGGTGGCTGATAAGGAGGATGCTCTCACGTAGTTGGGCAATGCAAGATTGTCACTTAGCGATCTCAAAGAGGAGCTGGAGAAGAATAAGATGGCAGACCATGGTTGTGCCAATCTACATCAGGTCCTGAGGGTAAAGGCTGAGAAAGACCGGGACCGGGTGGTGCTAGAGAGAGACCAAGTGATGAGAGAGAGGGACCAACTGAAGCAAGAGAAGAAAAACTTGAGTATATTATTGCAGATTTTCTCAAACAGAAACATGGGTACGTTGATAAGATCAAGAAGCTGAAGGAGATTTGTGATGAATTTTAAGTATGTTTTGTGGTTTATTGTTGAACAGAATGATCAAGTCCTATCTGCATTGTGGCCAATTCATTTGTGTAAGGTCTAAGTATATTATATTAACCAATAAATTATATCACTTTCGAAATAGTTTGCCCTTGTTTGACCTGCATCCTAATGCGGGTTCTCGGCTAAGCACTGAAATTCTTTTGCTTCCACCGGAGCTCTAAATCGTACTGATCAAGGGGGCGAAATAGTAGTTGATCATGTGATTGATGGTGCTACTGATCCTGATCTTCATGATGTAGAAAAGGAAAAGACTAACAAAAATGCAGCAAAAAAAACTGTGCAACGTGATTTCAAGCAACACATAACGCCAAGGGAGTCTGGCGCAAGACACGAGGAAGATCCACCTGCGGACGCCGATCCCGAGAGATCCAGCGGCAATCATGCGCACGGGATCCTAGGTAGATCTGCGTACTCCACCAATCGCAGGATCCACGGGTGGCCCGTCTGCGTCCGACACACGGTCTGTCTCCACCGAGCGGTCGGGCGGGACCGGACCTGCCACGTCCCCCCGCGCGAACTGGCGCTCGTCGATTGGGTCACCCGCGCGGGGACCGGACCTGTCGTTGTCTCGGGAGCGGGATCCCACACCGGATGGCACGACAGCCGAGGTTGATTCTCAGGCAAACAAAAAGGAATTTATCAATTTTTTTCTTATTGTTGAATAATGCCAAATCAAATCAAAAAATATGCAAAAGTAAAAAAGAAATGAATTACTCTTCCATGACAGAAAAAAATGAACACAGCAGCAAAAAACATTAAGGTAGAACAAATGAAGGGAAGCAAAAATTTATTGGTACGAAACTTATAGTCTGACTGCATTACACATACACAAGTATGTGTGAGCGACCAAAAATCCACACAAAATCATGGTATCGTGCTTATTACATGAATGATAGAAAATCAAAGTTGTCCATGCCGGGAAACGTGCTTCCGGACTTAAAACAAACGACTAAAACTAGAATCTTGAATCATGTATGATGTCTTCACGCCTTGCTTTTCTTTGCGATGTCGCGGATTTTGTTCTTCACACATTCGAGCGTGTTGGTTGGTGAGAGAACCAACTCGGCGACGAGACGCCTTCTCCTTGCATTAACCGTGCCCTGCAATTTTTAGAAAAAGGTTTATTGAATAGAAGTTGGTATTATACGACAATTGTACAAGTGTACGAACAGAGAGGACAAATTACCTGGGTAAAATCGGCGGTCCATCGATCCCCGTCCCAACGCTCCATAACTTCAATCACAAAAAGGCCACAAGAGTTCCTAATATATATGCAAACATTAGTCACCGTGCACACGAACATGTCTTTCGTAAGTAGAAAATGATGAACCATAACTCACCAGTCCTCTTGTAGTGACATGTCGATCTGAGGTATGATAGGCCACTTAGTGACGTCTGGATATTTGCCAGGTGTAATACGGTTTGCCTCTTCCATATCAATTGCTATTGCTAGTCGCTATTTGAAAGAAAGTAGTAATGAGAAACCATATGCCATTTCAAATGAAGAATGCTCAATGTTGGGGAGAGTACCAGTGCTTTCACAGTGTCGAGAGAGAACTCGAGAGGATAGAGCGAATCAAAACTCGGAATTCTTTCTTGAGGTTGTGCATCACCACGGTGATCCAGTGTGTATTGCCGACGTTCAACGGGATAAACGACTAAAATGTGGAACACATTTGTAATCAGATGCAATTATGCTTGTTGAAATGAGTGTTAATGAACTAGTAAGAACATATCGTACCTTATCACGGACGGTATACTCGTCCAGAACCCTACGTACTGCCCCAGCTCTGCTCAGCGCACTATCCATGTTGTATTTCGACGGTTTAGGGTTGTCTCGTGCCTTAGCACGATCAACAAGTTATTTGGACCTCCAGGCTGGACAGAGGTGCCGATCATGACCAACGCGCAGAGCCAAATGTGTCTGATAAGCATCGATAATCTGCGTAAAATAATAGAACATTTTATTTTCATAGGTGACACCTAGATTATGCACTTAAATAGCAGGACATGGTAATAGATCTTACGTCATCCGCCAGCCATGTATGCTCAAGTACCGGTCGTATACTCTCCACAGTCACAGAGGTGCCACATTCATTGTAGTAAACTCTTTTTGTCATATTCTTCTCAGACCGAGCAGCTGCCTCCACAAACGCAACAACAGCATCGATGAGTTCCGGTGTCAAATCGTCCTTAACAGAGCCTTCCATGTCATTGTCACTAAACAGAGCTGCATGATAAATTACGAACGTCACAAACGGTGAGTACATGAAATGGTAGTAAATTAAGCACAAAGATAGCTACTAACGGTGCCTCTAGTTGCGGTAGTGTTGCCGGATGGCTTAGTACCGCGAACGCTTCGCTTGCTGGGCTTGTCAAGTTTAAAGGGGGATTCAAATTTCTTGGGAACAGTCCGTCGGCGCTTCCCGGATATAACATCGTCTTCTTTTGCGGTTGCTGCAGACTTTTTCCCCTTGCTCTTACCCACCATCCTGTCGATAGAACTTGCAGAAATGTCAATGTCGGACGATTCTGCTCGAGGAGAATTACCTACAATCCAAGGGTTCTCCGGTGTTGTGCCGCACTCATCAGTAGGCTTCGTTGTCTTGTCAACATTTAACTTGGCAGGTGTTTTCTAGTTAACAAAGAAATAATGTGATAGGTTCAGTTAACAAAAATGAAGATGCATAATTGAGATAAATGAAGACAATTAAATGAAAACATACTTCCTCATCATCGTTGTTCTGGTTTACAACAGGCTCGTCAGGCTGTGTCAAATCAATCACCGGCTCTAGACCGTCAGAGTCATCCTTGTACACGAATTCTTTTTTTTCTGGCGGACCATTCTCAAAGGAATCCACTTCTAGGTCGGCATCGTTGTTGCCGGAAGCCGTAGCAGCCGCTGGCTTGTACATCACACCATTTTGGTTCAACTTCTCTAGCAATCAACGGCGGGCTTCATTTTTGGCTTTTCTGGTTCGGGTACATCATCTTGTCCGCGTTTGAGGCTAACTTGGACTTCTTTGCCGCACCAACGGCGGGCTTCATTTTTGGCTTTTCTGGTTCGGGTACTTTGCGCTCCTGCACCCTATACTCCTTGGTTATGTTGTCTTCAATCTGCATGTGAAATACAAGTATATGTGATCAATAAAAATATTAATACAACTAATTATGTTATATAAAAGATTTAAGAAGTACCCAACGTAATGAATTACCTTGATGTTACCACGGCCACGGCCGTGGTCATAATCAAACTTGTCTCTCCTTGAGGCTGCAGCTTCAGTCCAATTCCTCATTAGAGGTTCCATGGACAAGCTAGGATTGAATGCGCATTCACCTTTCAGAGGCTGAACCTTCTCCCAGTACAGGTACTGCATGAATATGAAAAATTACAATTAGTAATATACAGCAGGTAAATTAGCAATCATATTTTTTTTTGCAATGGTACAAGTCTGAAAGGTGTACCTGCAGAAGAGCTAAGTTCCCTCTCGGCCATTGGCGGAGGTGTTTGCCTTTCCTCACATTGCGAAGGCAGTCCAGCAGAACCCGGAGGGTGAATGCATTCCAATTAATCTTGGATATACGCTTCACATCATCCACCAATGCGTAATATTGCTTTGGTACAGTCTTGCTCGACATGGGAGCAAGAACTGTTCCAAGCAACACGAGGACAACTCTCCGAAGGAAATCGTCGTCGGCAGATTTATTTTTTGTGATGTCCACAATCAGATCATCGATGACTATGTTACCTGTGGTCTTGCTCAGGAATTGAGGCGGCACTCGATCTTTAACATCCTCACCTTCCTCACCGAGAATACCTTCTGCCGACAGTCTGTGGTTCTCCAAGGCCAAGATGCACTCAACATCCACGGCACCGAGAGACACTTCGCCAACCAAGTCTTGTACAATGAATCTGCCCTTGCTAGGATCAAATATCTCAACCATGTACCGGATCAACAGTGTACGCATCTTCAGCGAAGGTATCTGAAGCATGCTACAGAGTGGTGTTTCGGCAAGTGTGGCCCGTTGACCGGAAGATAGACCGGCAATAAGTTTGCACCATTTTTCTACGGCGCAAACAATTTCTCCGTTGATTTCATCCATCCTGTTAAAAAAAATATACTTGGTTATAGTACCATAAATTATGTAATCAACTTTTTTCCTAACATATTGTTGCATGAAACATAATAATGGAATACACTATCCCACAGTAGATAGAAAACTATACAACATAATTTATTCATACTGAAACATTCAGCAGAGACACGTGCAGCACATAAAATGACAGTTTAACAAGTACTTATTTAACCAATTAGTTTCATAATAAAAAGCAACATAATTTATATAATCATTTATTTTCATATGGTACTGTACAAATAGATATAAGAATCGGTGACAGTGCCTAATTAACAGTAAATTGAAAAGAAAAAAAACGAAATTATGCATACTGGAACATGCATCAAACAAACGTGCAACACATACAATATTAGTCGGCGTCTCATAGTTGCAACATGCATGTCTTAGGGCATTGCTATAACTTAAAGTGACTATGCTATAACTAACACTGATTAAAAATTGTTGTTTATTCATCAATCCAACCTACAAGTGAAAGACAACAAACAACATGCAGAAACTAATTTGCAATCGTAGGGCTATCTAATCTAGTACACGCACAAACAAATCTAGTGTCATAGGCCTATCTAATCTAATACACGCACAAACAAAAAACATCTACTCCAACAGATGTAATGCGAAGATTATGCGCTAATTAATCTTAGTCCTATCGAATCTAACACACGCACAAAGAAAAGCATCATGGATGCGGTACGGTTGCCAACATACTGGATCGCTCGATGAAGATGGAAGTTGTCGGCGTTGTAACGTGGACGCAGTTCGTCCACGACGGCCAGCACGCGCTGACGACCTGGATGTTCTCGACGATCTTGCTGGGGTTGGGCCGATGCTAGGGACGCAGCTGTCGTCGACTCGGCGGTAGGAGCCGTCGTAGACGACATGAAAGACGATGCCGAGACTAAATAGGAGGAGGAGGATCTCCTAGGTCGTCCTAACCACCAGGGATAGAACGCCCGTGATCTTTGCCTTCCTTGGTTGAGGAGAGGCAGTACGTGCTCCTAAATTAAAGGGATAGGCTTCCCACGCTCGAGTTTTTTTTTGTAGATTCCGATCCGGGAATTGTGTAACAAATCACAGCTGCTCCTCTCTTTGAGCGACGAGGGGCTCGTTTCATGTACTTTTTTTCTTTTCTTCTTCATATTAGAAAATTTTGATATCAAATAATTATTTCAACTCAACCAAATGGCCCCAAAAAAATTTCACACAATGGGATGACCATGGACATCATGCATGCCAATTCTCATCGATTTCCGACACTCGATGCATTTACTAGGATTTTGCCGGCGAAAAGAACCCGAAATGCTGCCCGGACGTGACGCAACGTTCGTTCGGTGTCAGGAATGGCTCACATGTTGCATGGGGGCCTAAATTGGGCATCCTCACATGGTGCCAAAGTTTGGTGTCATTTCATGCAGGCCAGCACATAGCACATGTGCAATCACCATCATTCGGGTCTGCCGGAGGGGGAGCCCGAAGGACGTTGTTTTTCTGGACTCAACCAAATGGCCCCAATTTTTTTCACACAATGGGATGACCATGGACATCATGCATGCCAATTCTCATTGATTTCTGACACTCGATGCATTTACTAGGATTTTGCCGGCGAAAAGAACCCAAAACGTTGCCCGGACGTGACGCAACATTCGTTCGGTGTCAGGAATGGCTCACATGTTGCATGGGGGCCTACATTGGGCATCCTCACATGGTGCCAAAGTTTGGTGTCATTTCATGCAGGCCAGCACATAGCACATGTGCAATCACCATCATTCGGGTCTGCCGTAGGGGGAGCCCGAAGGACGTTGTTTTTCTGGACTCAACCATATGGCCCCAAATTTTTTTCACGGAATGGGATGACCAAGGACATCATGCATGCCAATTCTCATCGATTTCCGACACTCGATGCATTTACTAGGATTTTGCGGGCGAAAAGAACCCGAAACGCTGCCCAGACGTGACGCAATGTTCGTTCGGTGTCAGGAATGGCTCAGATGTTGCATGGGGGCCTACATTGGGCTTCCTCACATGGTGCCAAAGTTTGGTGTCATTTCATGCAGGCCAGCACATAGCACATGTGCAATCACCATCATTCGGGTCTGCCGGAGGGGGAGCCCGAAGGACGTTGTTTTACTAGAGTCAACCAAATGGAATTTTGAAAATAGAATGAAAATTATATTTAAGAAGTGAAACAGAAGACAACATACATTCATGGAATTTTGATTTTTATAACTATAATAAGAAATAAAATACAAAACATATACTTCAATTTTAAAACTCTAAGAAGAAATAACATAGAAAAAATATATTTGATATACCTTTTTTGAAATAGAAAACAGAAAAGATATATTATAATAAAGATGAAACATATTATATTGCATTTTTTAATTTTAATAGTGTGAGAATAACTGAAAGAGTAGAAATATATTAGATTTTAAATTATTCTACATATAAAAGAAAATAAATATTTGATTGAATAAGTCAAATATAAGACATTAATTTTTCGTACACATTGCATAAGTGAAATATAACACATTGAAGCAGCTCGGTTTTAAATGTGGTAATAATCTGCGCGCGGGTGAGGCTGGCCTGGGACGGCCCACCCGAATTAGGCCCAAGCGAGCGTCGCGCCGGGCACATCCCAGCGGTGCTGGGAGTTTAGTCCCACCTCGCCAAGCGAGGGGAGCTCGCACCGGTTTATATACCGGGCTGAGCTTCCCTTTTCAAGTTCCTTTCTAAAGCGGGCAGCACATTGCCTAACCCTGTCCGTCCCTTCCCAGTGGGGCCTACTAGCTGCCTATTATCACAATCTGGCGGGCCTGCATCCTGGCCCATTAAATGATTGGGTTGCTAGTCGTATGCTGGCCATTGAATTGTGTAGTATGCAGCTAGTAGGCTGGCTTTTTTTGTCATATTTCACTTTTTGCATTTGTCACCATTATTTGTTGTTCTTCAAATCACCTCATAAAAGAATATAACACAACAATTTTTCGCACATTCATGAATTTTCTAACTGTCAGAACAAATAATACAGAAAAATATATATGTGATTCAAAATTATTTCAAAGATAAAACTAAAAAGAAATATTTTAATTAACAAGTGAAATGAAAGAGAATGTATTATCTTGCATAATTTGAATTGTAAAACTGCCGGAACTAATGAAAGAGGAAAAATAGATTTGATTTTCAAATATTTGAAATATATATAAGAAATGAAATACGTAAACATCATGGCAATGCACACATTTCCATTGCAACCAGTAATTTAGGCTAACTAGGATTGTTTCCAAACAAAAATGTGAGATTATGATAACCTTGCAGGGTTAAGCTATGTATTTGAATCTAGAACCAAATTAACGCAACCTTAGAGTTGAAGAACTGGCTGGTCCATATGTCATTAATAATGCTCTATTTCCACTTCAAGCCAGCATAAACCTATATAACCAAAAGCCAGCATGGCCTGCAGTCTGCCTAACCCATCATCCTACAAAGTTCATGAGCACCACAAAATAACAGCAACAACTACTAAAACATCGCAACAAAGTAAAGGCCACATCTTCAGCAGGAAGTAGAGTCTTCTTTTTTATCCTTCCAGTCTTGCCACGTTGATTCTCCACCCCTGCTTCGCTGTGTACACTTCACTTGCTACTCGCTCTAGCAGTCTTGCTCCCACCTCCAGCACCTTTTTTGTGGCTCCTTTGTCTGCAAAATAGATGAATCAACAATCCTATTAGGGGCTACATTTCTCATGCAGAGAAATAACTATAGTTTTCCCAATACTGCAGTACTAAAATCACATTTATTAGGGGCAACCAAACAGCTCACTCTAAATAAAACTAACATAATCTCAAATACTGAAGTATTCTCAAAGAACTTAGAACATAGTATGCTATCAAACGGGTCCAAACTGACTCACACAGATAGACTAACTGAAGACACTGACATGCCATCACTCTGTTGATGCGCTCTGAGTGACGAATGCCCATACGGATGTAGGTCTCCGCTTCAATCGGCATGGTCCTGTCTCCGAGCTGCGGGATCCCTGGACCCACAATCTGCACGTCCGTCGGCTGCTCCTGGACAACATCATCCTGCTCCTCCTCTCTAGCACTGTCGTCCAGCAGCAGAACAACCTCCTCTTCCCCGCTCTCATCCTTGCTCTGCTCCACATCTTCGCTATCACTCTCATCCTCGCTATGCTCCACATCCTCACTATCACTGTCATCCTTTCTTTGCTCCACATCACTGTCAGAGTGAACATTGGACTGATCAAACGGAGCAGGCACCGCGAGCAACACTCCGACAAGATCTGGCACTGGAATAGGAGGGGCGCGGCGGCGGGAGCGGTACATGTACCACCTCGCACGCTGACGCGGATCCGGGGAGTTCTCCGCTTCGTTCATAGCCCAGAGGAAAACCTGGACTGGAACAACTCCTCGAGAAGGACCAAACAACGATTTCTTCTCATTGCCCGTAAGCACTTTGATGAGACCCCTACCGTGGTCGATGAACATCTGCAAGCTGGGAAACCAGCTGCAGATATCCTCCACATTCGCCCTCTTCTCCAGATCGCCCTGACAGAACTTCCCAACTGCCTCCTCCCACTTTTCTTGAGCACGGCGGCAATCACTTGCCGACCGCGACCTCCTTCCCTTCTTGTCCCCCATCGTCGGCGACGCCAGATGTGAGATTTGAGCTCACGGAGTGAATGGGGAACAGAAGCAAAGACCTAGGGTTCGTATCTGCCAGATGAAATGGGGAATTTTTCCCCTCTCCAGCTGATAACCGCGTGTGAGGCCGGCCTGGAACGGCCCACCCAAATTAGGCCCAAATCAAAGCCGCGGCGGGCACTGTCTCGGGGTGGTGGGAGTTTAGTCCCACCTCGCCAACGGAGAGGAGCTCGCACCGGTTTATAAAACCACCTGAGCTAATCATCTCAAGTTCCTATCTAAAGCAGGCAGCTCATTGCCTAACCAGTCTCTCTCTGCCCCGTTGGGCCTACCGGCAACTTATATACATTCACCGCGGGCCTGCATCCTGGCCCAATGGGTTACTAGTCGTATGCAGGCCGTGGGGTTTCATATAAATGCTGTTGGTAGGCTGGCATTTTTTTTATTTAATTCTTTTCCATATGTCACATGTCTAATTTTTTGCATATGTCACATGTCAAATTTTGCAAACAAGTTTGAGTCATTAAATTTTCAAATTATAAATTAAATTTAAAATTTAAAAATATTAAAAATATTTGGACCAAACATTTCCACCATGTGAGGATACCCAAAGTAAATTTTAAATTTGTATTCCATTTTTTGCATATGTCAAATTTTGCACACAAGTTTGAAACAAAATATGTCCTCTAGACTGACTGGTCAAACCATCGGTCTATACCTCAAGGGGGCATTGTAATGTATTATTTTTTCAAAAAAAAAAATCATAGCCATATTTGGCATATGTGGGTCACCATGTACAAGAAAATTTGGGTGATTTGGAGGTGGTGGAAAAAATCACGTATGTTCAAAAACTGGCTTAAGTTAGACCAAATGGCCCCTCCGGAATGCGATGATTTTTTCGACCACCTCCAAATCACCTCAGTTTTGACACACATGATCTTTTGCACAAACAAATCTAGTTTTCCAAGGTTTTAATTTGTTTATAATTTTTTATTAATTTATAATGCCCTCTAGACTGACTGGTCAAAACATCGGTCTATACCTCAAGGGGGCATTGTAAAGTATTATTTTTCCAAATTTTCTTTCATAGCCATGTTTGGAACATGTGGGTCACCATGTACAAGAAGATTTGGGTGATTTGGAGGTGGTGGAAAAAATCACATTTGTTCAAAAACTGGCTTAATCATGTGCACCAAATGGCCCCTCCGGAATGCGGTCATTTTCTCGACCAATTCCAAATCACCTCAATTTGGCACACATGATATCTTGCACAAACAAAGCTAGGTTTCCAAGGTTTTATATTTTTTTGAATTTTTTATTAATTTATAATGCCCTCTAGACTGGCTGGTCAAAACATCGGTCTATAACTCTGGGGGGCATTGTAAAATATTATTTTTCCAAAATTTCTAATGCCCTCTTATATTTGTTTATAATGCCCTCTTATATTTTCTTTGAAATTTATAATGCCCTCTTATATTTTCTTTCTATTTTTTTGAATTTTTTTAATTTATAATGCTCTTATATTTGTTTATTTTTTAATGCCCTCTTATTTTTCTGTATTTTTTTATTTATAAAGTAAGGTTTCCAAGATGGCTAGGCTGGCCCATGCTTTTCCTTTTGTTTAATGCCTTCAGTTTATTTTTTTAATGCCCTCTTATATAACTTTATTAAAAATAAAGTAGATCTTATTTCAAATTCCTTTTTTGCACACATTATTTTTAACTAGTTTTACATTACTTTTCTAAATTTACATTTAATTCCTTCACACTTTGATGATGGAATATTTGCTCTGTTATTGCAACATTGGTTCAAATGATGGAACATTTGATCTTTTTGCTTATTCAAATTATGCATTGATGGAATGTGTGAGGATGAACAATTATCAGTAACTTTACGAAACCCCTTGTAATATAATTCATGACAGCCAATTTGGAACATTGCCAGATTCAATATTTGGTATAATTGGCACATGCGCACAGCATGTTGCACTTGCGCACAGCATAGACAAGTGTTGCAGCATGTCTGAAGCAACACTGAAGCGCCATTTGTGATCATTGCACCATCGAAACAACAAGTAAACATGAAGGAAGCATTCACCACCAATAAAGTTAAGGCCAGACATATATACATAGCATTCTAGGTTACCACCACAGGTACCAGGCAGTTCACAACAGATCCAGTTCAGACACACAATACATTACATTACATTAATAGAGGTAGTTTCCAACCAGTTCAGACCCAGATGCAGCTTTCCAAAAGTAAAACATCATCAAATATACTGATGATGAGTACGGCTTCCAGCTTCTGATGATCAGCATGATGTAGAACTAGAGGTTAGGGTTTCTCAGGACCTTCAGGAGGGCAGAATGCTAAGCCCTGATCTTGTACTCACCACTGGAGATCGATGTAGCCCGGCAATGTTCCATTAGATGCTCCAATAACCCAGACCTGGGCTTACGCTTGCTGTAGAAGGGGCAGCGGTACTTTTCCGTCCTCCAGTTGTGGTACATACCAGGTCCTTGGGTCCTGATCTTCAACACCACCTTCTCTTCAAACGACTCGACGTTCCCCTCGACCACCTCATCTCCAGATTCATACTGCACACATTAATGACTGGCATTAATACATTATGGATTCAAATACTATAAACACACTAACTCAATGCACAAATAACATTTCAACTAGGCCTTACCTCATACGGCTCATCTTCATCAGAGTCATATGGGTAGAACCCAGTCTTGTCCCACTTCCTCTTGTTGCCCACAACCACAAGATCCTCCTCCTGCTGCTATATTGTCAAACAAGCACATCAATTACAATGAATTGAATTGCAGTTCAAAGAATGTCATTACACACAAAATTGTGAATGTGAACCACATTGGTATGTTGCAAGTGACCAAAAGCTTCCCTTATAAATACAGAATCTAAGCAATCAATCAACAGACAAATGCTTTCTTTCATAAATGCTAATGAAAATCCAAGCTGGATTCTTGACATTCCCTGGATTAACCCAACACTTTTCTTTTGAGGGAATCCCCCCCCCCACACTACTTAATGGAAACATATAGTATATTTTGTTGCTAGGATCCTACCTTGGAATGTTTACTTCATAGTTATACAATGCTGACATCCTAGCTGCATATTTTTGTAATTCATCATAAGTATTTGCACAAGAGAAAAATCTCTGGCCAGGTTAATTTTATGAGGCTCGACAATAGGCCTGCCTACAACATTTGATTTATAAAATTTTGGACAAGGACAATATTTCAAGGCCATGTTACTGTTTTTGAGGCCACCCTTCTGCAATTGTAAAGTGAGTTATCTCTTAGCCCCCTAAATATAAAATTACATCCATTGCTACTAATTACACAAGCCAACTACAAATTTTAATATGCACAAATTACTGTTTTTGGGATAATGCAGCAAAGCTCCTACACATATTAACATAATGCAGTAGTTAATTAGGTATAACTTCAACTATAAATGCATACATCTCCATCAAACATCTAAAATTTCATTACTTACCTAAACAACAACAAATTATACTATAGATGAATCGTGTATCATCTAAATCAATTCATTGGCACATCAAAATTAATGCATTCCAAATCAAATATGTTTCCATCCAGCATCATTGAACCACAGATCAAATCAAATAATCATATATGTCTGCAGCATTGAACTACAGATCTAATAATCATATGACGTCTATCTGACCTTAAATTCCCCCTTAAATAAGGTATTCAACCTCATGTTAATTAAAATCTAACAAGCAAAAATTCCACTACTAACCACTGAAAAAATCCCAAGGTGCTTTTATCTCTGAAGCAACGGCATTGGAGAGGATGTTCAATGCTGTAAATATCTCTGAAGCAATGGCAAAATTCCACTACTAACCCAAACTAAATAAGCTTAGACTGCCCCTTCCCCTCTCCTTCAGAAGCCCCAATCCAACACAAACAAATCCAGCCCTTGAGAAGCTCTTTTTGATTAACATGACAACACCCATTACATGAGCACATCCTTCACTATATTTACAACCAAACTAATGCACCATCTAATCACCTCAGGTAGACATTTTCCAAAAACACAAGGACATGCACAACCCATCTCATAGCCTCTGCCTGACAGGCATCAATCAAGCATCAAAGAACTTCAACTATGACAACATGCATCAATCAAGCATCTAAGAATTGCAACTATGACAGGCATAATCCCTATAACTAAGCATCCATTTAATTAATCATCAAGCCAAAGAACTAAAGCAGGCACCAACCCAAACCAATAGAGAAGTATATATTTGAATAAGCCATTGTCTAATCCTCAAGCCAAACACCTAAAGAATTGCAAAAATTCCACTACTAATCTAATAAGCATCTGAAAAAACCCCATCCCTCAATTCGGCTACTTCTAACCTAATCTAATAATCATATGAGGTCCACCATTCTTGCACGAATCAAATACACAAAAACCCTAATGCAGAGAAAACCCTACATCCAACAAATCTAACCAAAAAACCTTCTGGCCACAAACCCTACAATCTAAAAACTACCACATTAAAGTGATAAGCAGATACCTTCTGCTCCGCCTGCTCCTCGCCAGAGCCGGCCTCCACCTTCTCCACCTTCTCCACCTCGTGCGCCTCGCCAGAGCCCGCCTCCACCTTCTGCGCCTCACCAGAGCCCGCCTCCACCTTCTGCGCCTCGCCGGAGATCGCCAGAGCGGGCGCATTTGGCTGGACTGCGCCGCTGCAACCCGCCCCCGCCTTCTCTAGATCTACAACGGGGGGAGCACCGCGCTGGACGCCGGCACGTCCCCTCACAAAGGTGCCCGCAGCGACCTGCCGCGCCTGCTCCACCAGATCTGCGCCCCAATCTGGCCGTCGATGTGTTTTTCCACCTCGCGTTCAGCCCAGGGGAGGAGCACCGGAGCAGAAACGGTCGGCCTCGCGCTCCAGCGGGGTATATTTTCTAAGCTGAGTCCTTGCTTGGTCCTTTCAATCTCATCATTAAAAAATTCTGAATTCTTCCCTTCTCGATGCAAGATAATAGGAAACAAAGCCATGTTGTACATAAATAAAAGATAGATTTTGATGTAGACCCTGAGTCGTCGCCTGTAAAATATGCTCAAGCTGAGCTTAAAGAAGAGAGACATCTGACCACCTATGGTACCCAGTGATCATATCGATCGGCATATGTGCTTGCAGTTGAGTATTGTCTAGACTCTTGAGGAAGAAGGAAGATCCACTGCTGGGAGTTCGACCCAGCTGAGCAAATGAGTAATCACACGGTATGCAGCCCCTTTTCTAATTTTCCTCTATCAAATTCTGCAATGGGGTAACTGCCATACTCTATCACTTGATTGTGTTGTTTCCTATAAAAATGAAGGGTATCAGTTATATATAGGTATACAAGCATGAACGGTTTCTTATAAAAAATAGGATGCCTGCAATTGAGCTCAAATTGTTGTTAGATCAATTTTTCTTATGTTGAATTGCACGTTACAATGGATGTACTCATTGAAGGTTAACAATTACTGCAAGCGGTTCAAGAATGAGAACCATCTTGGGAATGCCACAGTAACGACCTTCTCACATTATGCAAGATACTTGTCGAAGAGCTCAAGGGAAACAGTGATCCGGATCGAGGTATTTGTAATACTGGCTGCTGTTTTCTTACTGTTACTTGCTACCTTTGGTTCCTACCGTCGCCGGCACAAGAAGTTGTTCGTCCTGAAAGTTGTCTTTGGCGTGTGTGCCTTATCCTCCTCACTGATAACATACATATTCGGTTCAATGGAATCTTCTGTGGCGAAGAGCAGCATGTACCCCTTATGGGCCATATCTCTCTTCATCCTTTACGCTTCTACTGACTCTGTCGTGGCTTATAACCTCGATGACACCAGACAGAGCATGAGATACTTATACCAGGCTGCACTCTTCTATGCATATGTGGTGTTGCTTTTGTTCTCAGTAACGTCAAGTGGTGGCGCCTTTGATGTTAGTACATCGATTGATGGTACACGTCTGAAAGGTTTACTTACCTTCCCAGTTGCTTTTCTGCATTTGATTGCTGTGGCAAAATCTTTGCACAGAGTAGCAGCATGTCAGCTGGCAAGCCGCTCATGGAGATTGAATAAAATGGTTGCTGATTACATGTATGATGAGCACACCAAGGGTGAATTTGTTCCAGCCACCATGGAAGGTTGTCATTACCTGGTTGACTGGCCCCTCAGCAGATCCAAGCTTGATGCTCAATCATATGCGACAGATGATGAAGTCATTGACATTGAGAAGATATGGCGGTGCAATGATAAATCACTAGGCCTAGAGCTAAAATACACATGCCTTTCCTTCTCCCTTTTTAATCTGTTGAGAAGGCGCTGCTTCGGGTTTGCCTTTGGTGAATGCAAAGTAAGGGCACATGATTTCGTCTTCAAGGGGCTGCTACCAGAGAAGGCCGCAGACTGCGACAGGATTTTCAACGTGATCGAGGTTGAGTTGGCCTTCCTGTATGATTTCTTCTTCACCAAGTATGCTGTCATTTATTATGGATCGACGGCTGCAACAGTTTGGTCCTTGGCTTCAGTCACCTGCATATGTCTTACAGCATACGCAGTAGCCACTCGTCTGTTGATCGTTTGCTCTTCTTGATACAGCGCCCATCCACCAGACTAGTTATGATGCATCTTTGGTCAGCATGAATCCCGATAAACCTATCGAGCTGCCTAAAGAAGTAAAGGAGGCAATTGTCCACGCCCTTATACGTACTGATGGCAACCTAACAAATGGGAAATCATCATTGGTGGACAATAGAGCAGTGGACCTCCTACGAGCTTTCGAACAGGACATACACGCAAATAAAAATTGCTCCCAGAGAAAGGGGAACCAGACACACCTTATTATGACTTGGCACGTAGCAACATGGTACTGTGAGATGGCTCTTTCCTCAGACGAGGAACAGGTGACGAGAATAAAAAATCTTAGCTCAGATGAGGAAAAAGAACTCAGGTCCCATCTCGAAGTCGCCACAAAACTATCGAAATACTGTGCATACTTGGTGGTGTCTGCACCAAATCTTCTTCCTGGCCACCAATATGATACAGTGTGTGTGCTCGAAGCAGTTGCAGTGGAAGCAACCAAATTCCTGGAAAATTCGAACGACAAGTATGAAACAATGAGGAATTTAGAAGAATCAGAGGGTGTCACTCAGAGTGCAGACGGTGCCATCTTTCAGAGTGGCGCCAAGCTGGGGAGGCAGCTCGTCGTGGAGATAGAAGATGTGACGCAGCGCTGGAAGGTGCTTGCTGATTTCTGGGCAGAGATGATGTTGTATGTTGCACCATCAGATAATGTCAAGGGGCACATGGAGGAGCTCGCGGAGGGTGGGGAGTTCATCACGCACCTGTGGGCTTTGCTCACTCATGCAGGCATCCTTGGGAGGCAGGAAGATCATCAAGTTGGAAGCGTGTAACACATCTATACCGTTTGTTCTTCCGTGACTGTGTTCTGTTAGTTTTTCCTAATGAATGTGGCATGTAATACTCAGTAGCATGCTTTTTTGTGTTGGATGCACGAACCATGTGATCGGTTAGTTTGTGACATCTTATGTTTGTAAGCTTGAACCCGAGTTCTCTGTATTTGGTGATTGGTTGACTCTATCTTGTTGTAATATATCGTGCGTCAGTTTTACAGTTTACTTGTTAGAAAATCTTCATTGGTTGGCCTAAACAATTACCACTGCAAATTGTGTTGATGATTTTGTTCCTAGTAAATCATACTGAATGTATCTTATCATGCCGTGTGCAGGTGGAGCGAAACAGTCGGTTTGACCAGTGAGCTTCGTTCGTGTGCAGATGGAGCAAAGGGGTCCAGGACGTGGAGAGTGGTGGCCTCAAATAATTCGTCCACTTGAGACTTGACCGGGAATGCTCAAGCTGGTTAGAAGGAATACCTTGTTCTGTTGTTGTCGGTAACTTACAATTCATAAGCTGTCGTTATGTCCACGACTAAAGCTGATAATGCAGGGAATGGTATCTTAAGCAGCAGGACATAGATCGTGCACATAACAAAGAAGAACGTGGTACTCATTAGTTTCCTTGTGGCACAGAGAAGAGGGTAACGCATCTCAGGTTTTGATGCGGTTGTTGTTCTTTGCCTTCTCCTAGTTTGCACCAGCTCTTTATTTTTTCTTTATAAAGTAGGTTGATCCATTGTTGGGGTACATCTTTTTTTAGGGCCACTTACTCAACACTTTGCCCGGATATTACTCCCTCCGCAATTTAATATAAGACATTCTTACACACTACGATAGTGTCAAGATACGTCTTATATTAAGTTACAGAGGTAGTATTATCTTTTACTTTCGGTCGATTTTGTTCTAGCCCATCAGATGCATTGTTCATCTTCCTTCTCTAACTGCCGCCCGATGACGGCCCAACCGCTTGCTCCCACCCAGCAGCTGGGGCGCTGTCGGGTGCCGCCTCCGTCGTGTCGTCGCCATCCCGACCATCCCTCTAAACCCCCGTTCTCCATCGCCGACAAGGACCCCATACCCCTCACTCGAATCGTCAACCTCCGACTCCCCCAGTTGCAATGATGTGGTTATCGGCTCTGGGTTCCTGGCTAAGGCTTCGTTCGCATCCCCGCGTCTCGCTGGCGCTCCCCATGGCTCCACTACGGGGTTATGTTTTTCTCCTTGTTTAAGAATTCATCCGATTAACCAGTTAACTTGCCGATTAATCCCTACTCATAGGGTCACCGAGTAGCCGATAAACCGAAAATTCATCCGATTAATTGATTAAATGGCCGATTAACTTGCCGATTAGCCGATTAATCCCCTACTCGCTAGCCAACTGAGCAACTATCAGTTAACGATTTCCTCAACAATGGTTTTTCTCTCTAGAGGATTGACTGACCCGAGAAATTTTTTAGTTGTCTAAGGGCAAAACTGCCTCTTCATGCTAGAAAAATAAACTTGCTTGCAGAAATTGTTATGTGCCATGAGCATCATGATTCGGATCATAGATGCAAGAAACTGCAGAATGACTCCTGTAACTAACAATTACAGTGAGATTTCTCATAATCGTCTTTGATGTGGTATAATTATTTGCACGAAATACTGTCGAACCTTTAGTAAAAAGACTATAATCAAATCGGAGCAGTGACACCACCACTCGTACACCGGCACAAAGTTGACTGCCTTCATAGGTTCTAGAAATCCTCTTGAGTCGCCCATCAAAAAAGATGGAAAGCCGAGTGTTGGACGTACTGGGGTCGGAGATAAACCCCCTAAAAGTACATGTCATTGAACTACAAGATCTTCGATAGAATGCCAAAGTATGACTTTAAAGTCACAATGGTCGCACCAACAAAAGCGACATATAACACTATCACAAAATCATCAGATCCATATGAACGAATATATGATGACATAAAACTAAAATCTGCAAGATCAAATACACCAAACTTGTAGAGACACAAACTTTCATGCTCCATGGCATTGTCCAATAAGACTTCATCACAGCACGAGAACAATGGGGGTGCCTTTATTCTCGCCAACATCACACCCTCTGCCGGAATGTTGTTTATGAGCATATCTTTTTTTCCTTTTGGAATTTGAGGATTCTAAAAAATTGCAAACAGGCCATAGGCTGTCAAAATCGTATGCGGATTTTCGTGCTGAATTTTTTGATATATTATACGTTTTTTTCTGACATCGTATGCAAAAGTTATAGCCGTTTTACATTTTTCCTACACTTTTTGCAAAACATGTCCAAATTGAAGTTCTGAAATTTTCCTAACTAGTAGATGTAGTAATATAACTACCTCTCGAAGGATTTTATTTTTTTGAAGTTTTTATCATTTTCTTTTGATTTTTTCAAAACTGAAATGGCGATACACCGGGGGGGGGGGGGTAGAGTTTGAAAATTGCCCTATAGTCCCGGTTTGTGTCTCCAACCGGGACTATAGGTCAGACCCCTTTAGTCCCGGTTCATGGCACGAACCGGTACTAAAGGTTAGCCCTTTAGTACCGGTTTGTGCCACGAACAGGTACTAAAGGTGATCGTGGGGCCCCGGCCTGACGCCAGCCTGCCACCACCCCTTTAGTACCGGTTCGTGGCACGAACCGGTACTAAAGGTTCAACACGAACCGGCATTAATGGATAGCCGTTCGAACCGGCACTAGTGGTACCATTAGTACCGGGCCAAAATCAAACCGGGACTAATGTGTCTCACATTAGGTCCTTTTTCTACTAGTGAAGGTCCCCTTACCTTGCAGCAGGGGAGTTGGAGGCGAGGGGAACCGGCGAAAATCCATGGCTGACCTGTGGAACCCTAGCCTCTGAGGCTCTCATCTTTAATAACTCAACAGCAAGCTGCTGTTTGAATGATGTCACTAGAGTGCATTCTTGAACGGTATTCCTGAGAGCTACGTACGAGGCGGAGCTGACCAAACGGCCCGACCCATGCTAATAGTGTCATTGCCCGGCACGGCCCATAGGGGGCACAGTTAGTAAACGGGGTGTGTCGTGCCAGACTGCATGCTGCGCACTCAGGCCCAGACACGTATGCCATCTGATGTTTGGCCTGCTAGACTGTGTTTGGGCCATTTTTTGCCCATTGGGCTGTTTTTAGGCCAAATATATATAAAAAATAAAAATAAAAATAAAAAAGATTAACGTGCCCAACTGTAAGGGCATTTTTATCACTTAGTTGGTTTTGGTGATTGATGACAATGCTTTTGCGGACTAATCATGTGCATCGAATATTTCAGATATATTGACTAGGCACAAGATGTTTTGGTTCCCCTCGAAGGCTATGGAAGACGGCGTTTCTCTTCGGTTCTTTTCGGTGGTATTGAGTCGTAGGGAAGCCGTACTATTAAGAGGGGGTCCGCGTTGGAAAGGTTGGGTGGATTCATCACGTACACATCTCCCTTTGCACCTCCTTTCCTCTAGCCTTTGGAGCATCCTATGTTTTCCTTGTCTATGCAATATTGCTCTTGCTTGCCGAACTAAGGCATGCGGTAGTACTGCTCCCTAGAGCGGTAGTACCGCAGGACCTTGCGGTAGTACCGCCCGCTGGTGCGGTAGTACCGCAAGGGCCCACGGTAGTACCGCTTCTAGTAAGCGGTAGTACCGTGGTCCCTGACTTAGTTCCGCAAGTACGCGGCAGTAAGGGGCGGATGTAATTTTTTACATCCGCGCCCCGCGCGGTAGTACCGCAGCTGGCTTACGGTACTACCGCGTCGGGTTTTTGCATCGACTCCAACTCTACCGAAGTAGCCACGGATGTAATTTTTTATATCCGTGCCTTCCCATCCCTGGACGGTCCCTGCCTTGCAGTAGTACCGCAAGGGGGAGTGGTAGTACCGCGCCAGCAGTACTACCGCCCTCTGCCTTAGTGCACCTTTGGCTGTTCTGGTCTCTGCTGTGTGGGCGGTAGTACCGCGCCTCAGGTGCGGTAGTACCGCGTGCCCCTGCGGTAGTACCGCGCTGCGCAGGCTGGGTTGGTGGATAACGGTTGGATTTTTCCTTCCACTATATAAGGGGTGTCTTCCTCCTCTAGTTGACCACCTCTTCCACCTCCATGCTCCATTGTTGCTCCAAGCTCCATTTTCGCCCAATCTCCTTCCCTAGCCAATCAAACTTGTTGATTCTCTAGGGATTGGTTGAGAAGGCCCCGATCTACACTTCCACCAATAGAAATTTGAATCCCCCCACTAATCCCTTGTGGATCTTGTTACTCTTGGGTGTTTGAGCACCCTAGACGGTTGAGGTCACCGCGGAGCCATAGTCGATTGTGGTGAAGCTTCGTGGTATCGTTGGGAGCCTCCAATTAAGTTGTGGAGATTGCCCCAACCTTGTTTGTAAAGGTTCGGTCGCCGCCTCATGGAATCACGGCATCTCACATTGTGTGAGGGCGTGAGGAGTATACGGTGGCCCTGGTGGCTTCTTGGGGAGCATTGTGCCTCCACACCGCTCCAACGGAGATGTACTTCCTCTCAAGGGAAGGAACTTCGGTAACACATCCTCGTCTTCACCGGCTCCACTCTTGGTTATCTCGTGCCTTTACTTGTGCAAGCTTATTTGTGTTGTATCTCTTGCTTGCGTGTGTGCTTATTGTTATTGCATCATATAGGTTGCCCACCTAGTTGCATATCTAGACAACCTACTTTGATGCAAAGTTTAAATTGGTAAAGAAAAGCTAAAAATTGTTAGTTGCCTATTCACCCCCCCCCTCTAGTCAACTATATCGATCCTTTCAATTGGTATCAGAGCCTCGTCTCTTTATTAAGGACTTTACCGTCCGAAGAGTATGGTTGACGTCGTAGACGGTGTGGAGGAGCACTCCGGTGTGAATCCGGTCTCGTCTACGGGAGATGGGGGAACCGCGGTCTCTCGTGAGGAATTCAATGTGGCGTTGGACTCATTGAAAACCTCCATGACGACCGAGGTCGAAAGCATGTTTAATAAATTCTTAGAAGGGCTTAAACTTTCCACCGCACCATTGAAAGTGGGTGATCCCACTAACAAGGTGACGGATGCTACCTCCGACAAGGGGGAAGCTACTAGCGAGAAAGCTCCTTCTTCTAGTGGTAAAAATGGCACCGGCATCTTTGCCCATGTGGAACCTCCACCTGTCTATGGTGGACCGCTTCCTTCCACTCATTTGAATCATGCCGGCCCTGCCCCTAAGATTGAGAAGAATGTAGAATTTGATTCTTGGGTCTATCGTTTTAAGCGTCATTTAAATCATGTGAACACTAACCTTTGGAGAATCATTGAAGAAGGTTTCTATCCGCATGACCAAAGCAACTTCACTCCTAGAGAAGTCGTGGACCATCAATTCAATGAGAATGCTCTCTTAATCATCCAAGAAGCAATCCCACCCGAAGACCTTCCTCATCTCCGGCCTTACACCATTGCCAAAGATGCTTGGCAACAAGTGATTTCCCTCTATCGGGGAAGCGCAAGCATTCAATGCTCCAACTATGAAGTGGTGCAAGATGAAGCCGATGAGTTTACAATGAAAGAAGATGAAGAACCTCGTGAGCTTTATCGGAGAGTAACCAAACTCGCGGTCTCTCTCCGAGATCATGGAAGTAAGGACACGGATGACAATTGGATCAAGCGCAAATTCCTCAAGGCAATGATGCCCTACCACAAAGCCATGTCCTCCGTCATTCGTCAAAGGCCGGACTTCCACACCTTGTCCTCAAGTGAAGTGTTGGATGAGTTCGTTGCTATGAGCATCTTGGACAAGACCGCCGACGATGTGGTTCTTCGCTCTCAAAGAGTAAAGAAGCCCAACCTTGCTCTAAAGGCCAAGGTTAGTATGGAGGAAGAGGATGAAGAGGAAGAAGAGGAGAGCAACCTCGAAGATACGAAGTATGCCTATCATGAACACATGGCTCTTGCTTCAAGGCAATTTTGGAGCAAGAAGAACTCAAGGCCAAACTTCAACAAGAACAATTCAAGTGGCGCAAAGGGCAAGCAACGAGTGAGGACTTGCTTCAATTGTGGCAATGTGAGCCACTTTGTTGCGGAGTGCCCTTACGAGAAGAGGGAAGACAATGGTGGCAAGCTCATCCGAAAGGACAAGGCCAAGTCATTCCCCAACAAGAACAACTTCACCAAGAAGACTCCTCCCAAGGCATTGGTGGTACAAGAAGAGTACAATGAGGATGATGACGATAATGAAGATGGTGAGTCGGTTGCCATGGCCTCCGTTGCCATTGCGATGACTCCACGGATGTCTCTCTTCGACTCACCCAATGAGAACATCACCGCCAAGTGCCTCATGGCTAAAGCCACCAACAAGGTAACCCCCAACATCAAAACTACCATCATTAATCATCCTTCTTTGACGGATAGCTTTGATGAACATGAGGGGACAAATGTGGAGGAGAATGAGTTTGAGACCTTTATGGGTAAACTCAAGGGTAAATCCAAGAAGCACTTCGTTGCTCTCTTGGAACAACTTGGTGAAGCCAATGACATGATCGAGGCTCACGAAGATACCATCTCTAAGATGGAGGGGCATAGTCGTGACTATGCCGATGAGATTTCGGATCTTTCCAATGCTCTTAACGAAGAGCGTGGTCTTCGTTTGGCTCTTGAGGAGTCACACAACGATGATCATGCTAAGTTAAAGAAAGATCTTGATCATGCTCTTGTTGTGTCTCGTGTGCTAAACTCCGAGAAGGCAAAGCTTGGGGTGGATCTTGCTAGACTCAAAGAGGAGTTTGACATTCTCGACAAGGCTCCCAAAGTCTTGAAGGGTGTTCATGCTAGCCTCAAGGAGTCTCATGATCAACTCCAAGTGAAGCTAACTAAGGAGAAAGCCACCTTTCTGTTGGAAATATGCCCTAGAGGCAATAATAAAATGGTTATTATTATATTTCCTTGTTCATGATAATTGTCTATTGTTCATGCTATAATTGTGTTATCCGGAAATCGTAATACATGTGTGAATATATAGACCACAACATGTCCCTAGTGAGCCTCTAGTTGACTAGCTCGTTGATCAACAGATAGTCATGGTTTCCTGACTATGGACATTGGATGTCATTGATAACGGGATCACATCATTAGGAGAATGATGTGATGGACAAGACCCAATCCTAAGCATAGCACAAGATCGTGTAGTTCGTTTGCTAGAGATTTTCCAAATGTCAAGTATCGTTTCCTTAGACCATGAGATTGTGCAACTCCCGGATACCATAGGAGTGCTTTGGGTGTGCCAAACGTCACAACGTAACTGGGTGGCTATAAATGTGCACTACGGGTATCTCTGAAAGTGTCTGATTGGTTGGCACGAATCGAGACTGGGATTTGTCACTCCGTATGACAGAGAGGTATCTCTGGGCCCACTCGGTAATGCATGATCATAATGAGCTCAATGTGACCAAGTGTTTGGTCACGGGATCATGCATTACGGTACGAGTAAAGTGACTTGCCGGTAACGAGATTGAACAAGGTATTGGGATACCGACGATCGAGTCTCGGGCAAGTAACGTACCGATTGACAAAGGGAATTGTATACGGGATTGATTGAATCCTCGACATCGTGGTTCATCCGATGAGATCATCGTGGAACATGTGGGAGCCAACATGGGTATCCATATCCCCCTGTTGGTTATTGACTGGAGAGTCGTCTCGGTCATGTCTGCATGTCTCCCGAACCCGTAGGGTCTACACACTTAAGGTTCGGTGACGCTAGGGTTGTAGAGATATTAGTATGCGGAAATCCGAAAGTTGTTCGGAGTCCCGGATGAGATCCCGGACGTCACGAGGAGTTCCGGAATGGTCCGGAGGTGAAGAATTGTATATAGGAAGTCCAGTTTTGGCCACCGGGAAAGTTTCGGGAGTCACCTGTATTGTACCGGGACCACCGGAAGGGTCCCGGGGGTCCATCGGGTGGGGCCACCTATCCCGGAGGGCCCCATGGGCTGAAGTGGGAGGGGAACCAGCCCGTGGTGGGCTGGTGCGCCCCCCTTGGGCCTCCCCCTGCGCCTAGGGTTGGAAACCCTAGGGGTGGGGGCGCCCCACTTGGCTTGGGGGGCAAGCCACCCCCTTGGCCGCCGCCCCCCTTGGAGATTGGATCTCCTAGGGCCGGCGCCCCCCCAGGGGCCCTATATAAAGAGGGGGGAGGGAGGGCAGCCGCACCCAAGCCCCTGGCGCCTCCCTCTCCCTCCCGTGACACCTCTCCCTCTCGCTGAGCTTGGCGAAGCCCTGCCGAGATCCCCGCTGCTTCCACCACCACGCCGTCGTGCTGCTGGATCTCCATCAACCTCTCCCTCCCCCTTGCTGGATCAAGAAGGAGGAGACGTCTTCCCCAACCGTGCGTGTGTTGAACGCGGAGGTGCCGTCCGTTCGGCGCTCGGTCATCGGTGATTTGGATCACGACGAGTACGACTCCATCAACCCCGTTCACTTGAACGCTTCCGCTCGTGATCTACAAGGGTATGTAGATGCACTCCTTTCCCTCTCGTTGCTAGAAGACTCCATAGATTGTTCTTGGTGATGCATAGAATATTTTTTAATTTCTGCAACGATCTCCAACAGTGGCATCATGAGCTAGGTCTATGCGTAGTTTCTATGCACGAGTAGAACACAAACTTGTTGTGGGCGTAGATGTTGTCAATTTTCTTGCCACTACTAGTCTTATCTTGTTTCGGCGGCATCGTGAGATGAAGCGGCCCGGACTGACCTTACACGTACGCTTACGTGAGATAGGTTCCACCGACTGACATGCACTAGTTGCATAAGGTGGCTAGCGGGTGTCTGTCTCTCCCACTTTAGTCGGGTCGGATTCGATGAAAAGGGTCCTTATGAAGGGTAAATATAAGTTGGCATATCACGTTGTGGTTTTACGTAGGTAAGAAACGTTCTTGCTAGAAACCTATAGAAGCCACGTAAAAACATGCAACAACAATTAGAGGACGTCTAACTTGTTTTTGCAGCATATGCCTTGTGATGTGATATGGCCAAAAGGATGTGATGAATGAAATATATGTGATGTATGAGATTGATCATGTTCTTGTAATAGGAATCACGACTTGCATGTCGATGAGTATGACAACCGGCAGGAGCCATAGGAGTTGTCTTTATTTTTTGTATGACCTGTGTGTCATTGAATAATGCCATGTAAATTACTTTACTTTATTGCTAAACACGTTAGCCATAGAAGTAGAAGTAATCGTTGGCGTGACAACCTCATGAAGACACGATGATGGAGATCATGGTGTCATGCCGGTGACGACGATGATCATGGCGCCCCGAAGATGGAGATCAAAAGGAGCAAAATGATATTGGCCATATCATGTCACTATTTGATTGCATGTGATGTTTATCATGTTTTACATCTTATTTGCTTAGAACGACGGTAGCTTAAATAAGATGATCCCTCGCAATAATTTCAAGAAAGTGTTCCCCCTAACTGTGCACCGTTGCGAAGGTTCGTTGTTTCGAAGCACCACGTGATGATCGGGTGTGATAGATTCTAACGTTCGAATACAACGGGTGTAAGCCAGATTTACACACGCAATACACTTAGGTTGACTTGACGAGCCTAGCATGTACAGACATGGCCTCGGAACACGGAAGACCGAAAGGTCGAGCATGAGTCGTATAGAAGATACGATCAACATGAAGATGTTCACCGATGTTGACTAGTCCGTCTCACGTGATGATCGGACACGGCCTAGTTGACTCGGATCATGTTTCACTTAGATGACTAGAGGGATGTCTATCTGAGTGGGAGTTCATTGAATAATTTGATTGGATGTAATTATCATGAACTTAGTCTAAAATCTTTACAATATGTCTTGTAGATCAAATGGCCCACACTAATGTTGCCCTCAACTTCAACCCGTTCCTAGAGAAAACCAAGCTGAAAGATGATGGCAGCAACTATATGGACTGGGTCCGGAACCTGAGGATCATCCTCATAGCTGCCAAGAAAGATTATGTCCTAGAGGCACCGCTAGGTGACGCACCCATCCCAGAGAACCAAGACTTTATGAACGCTTGGCAGCAGCGTGCTGATGATTACTCCCTCGTTCAGTGCGGCATGCTTTACAGCTTAGAACCGGGGCTCCAAAAGCGTTTTGAGCAACACGGAGCATATGAGATGTTCGAAGAGCTGAAAATGGTTTTCCAAGCTCATGCCCGGGTCGAGAGATATGAAGTCTCCGACAAGTTCCAGTTGTAAGATGGAGGAAAATAGTTCTGTCAGTGAGCACATACTCAAAATGTCTGGGTTACACAACCGCTTGACTCAGCTGGGAGTTAATCTCCCGGATGACGCGGTCATTGACAGAATCCTTCAGTCGCTTCCACCGAGCTACAAGAGCTTTGTGATGAACTTCAATATGCAGGGGATGGAAAAGACCATTCCTGAGGTATATTCAATGCTGAAATCAGCGGAGGTGGAGATCAAAAAGGAACATCAAGTGTTGATGGTGAATAAAACCACTAAGTTCAAGAAAGGCAAGGGTAAGAAGAACTTCAAGAAGGACGGCAAGGGAGTTGCCGCGCCCGGTAAGCCAGTTGCCGGGAAGAAGCCAAAGAATGGACCCAAGCCTGAGACTGAGTGCTTTTATTGCAAGGGAAGTGGTCACTGGAAGCGGAACTGCCCCAAGTACTTAGCGGACAAGAAGGCCGGCAACACCAAAGGTATATGTGATATACATGTTATTGATGTGTACCTTACCAGCACTCGTAATAGCTCCTGGGTATTTGATACCGGTGCGGTTGCTCATATTTGTAACTCAAAGCAGGAGCTGCGGAATAAACGGAGATTGGCAAAGGACGAGGTGACGATGCGCGTCGGGAATGGTTCCAAGGTCGATGTGATCGCCGTCGGCACGCTACCTCTACATTTACCTACGGGATTAGTTTTAAACCTCAATAATTGTTATTTAGTGCCAGCTTTGAGCATGAACATTGTATCAGGATCTCGTTTAATTCGAGATGGCTACTCATTTAAATCCGAGAATAATGGTTGTTCTATTTATATGAGAGATATGTTTTATGGTCATGCCCCGCTGGTTAATGGTTTATTCTTAATGAATCTCGAACGTAGTGTTACACATATTCATAGTGTGAATACCAAAATATGTAAGGTTGATAATGATAGTCCCACATACTTGTGGCACTGCCGTCTTGGTCACATTGGTGTCAAACGCATGAAGAAGCTCCATGCAGATGGACTTTTGGAGTCTCTTGATTACGAATCATTTGACACGTGCGAACCATGTCTCATGGGTAAGATGACCAAGACTCCGTTCTCCGGAACAATGGAGCGAGCAACCAACTTATTGGAAATCATACATACTGATGTGTGCGGTCCAATGAGTGTTGAGGCTCGCGGTGGCTATCGTTATGTTCTCACTCTCACTGATGACTTGAGTAGATATGGGTATGTCTACCTAATGAAACACAAGTCTGAGACCTTTGAAAAGTTCAAGGAATTTCAGAGTGAGGTTGAGAATCAACCTGACAGGAAAATAAAGTTCTTACGATCAGATCATGGAGGGGAATATTTGAGTCACGAATTTGGCACACACTTAAGGAAATGTGGAATAGTTTCACAACTCATGCCGCCTGGAACACCTCAGCAAAATGGTGTGTCCGAACGTCGTAATCGCACTCTATTGGATATGGTGCGATCTATGATGTCTCTTACCGATGTACCGCTCTCATTTTGGGGCTATGCTTTAGAGACTGCCGCATTCACTTTAAATAGGGCTCCGTCAAAATCCGTTGAGACGACACCGTATGAATTATGGTTTGGGAAGAAACCTAAGCTGTCGTTTCTAAAAGTTTGGGGATGCGATGCTTATCTCAAGAAACTTCAACCTGAAAAGCTCGAACCCAAGTCGGAAAAATGCGTCTTCATAGGATACCCTAAGGAAACCATTGGGTATACCTTCTACCTCAGATCCGAAGGCAAGATCTTTGTTGCCAAGAACGGGTCCTTTCTGGAGAAAGAGTTTCTCTCGAAAGAAGTAAGTGGGAGGAAAGTGGAACTTGATGAAGTACTACCTCTTGAACCGGAAAGTAGCGCAGCTCAGGAAGATGTTCCTGTGGTGCCTGCACTGACTAGAGAGGAAGCTAATGATGATGATCAAGGTACTTCGGATCAAGTTACTACTAAACTTCGTAGGTCCACGAGGACACGTTCCACACCAGAGTGGTATGGCAACCCTGTCCTGGAAATCATGTTGTTAGACAACGGTGAACCTTCGAACTATGAAGAAGCAATGGCGGGCCCAGATTCCAACAAATGGCTTGAAGCCATGCAATCCGAGATAGGATCCATGTATGAAAACAAAGTGTGGACTTTGACAGACTTGCCCGATGATCGGCGAGCGATAGAAAACAAATGGATCTTTAAGAAGAAGACGGACGCGGATGGTAATGTTACCATCTATAAAGCTCGACTTGTCGCTAAGGGTTATCGACAAGTTCAAGGGGTTGACTACGATGAGACTTTCTCACCCGTAGCGAAGTTGAAGTCCGTCCGAATCATGTTAGCAATTGCCGCATACTATGATTATGAGATATGGCAAATGGACGTCAAAACGGCATTCCTTAACGGCTTTCTTAAGGAAGAATTGTATATGATGCAGCCGGAAGGTTTTGTCGGTCCTAAGAATGCTAACAAGGTATGCAAGCTCCAGCGCTCCATCTATGGGATGGTGCAAGCATCTCGGAGTTGGAACATTCGATTTGATGAGATGATCAAAGCGTTCGGGTTTACACAGACTTATGGAGAAGCCTGTGTTTACAAGAAAGTGAGTGGGAGCTCTGTAGCATTTCTCATATTATATGTGGATGACATACTGTTGATGGGAAATGATATAGAATTCTTGGGAAGCATAAAGGCCTACTTGAACAAGTGTTTTTCAATGAAGGACCTTGGAGAAGCTGCTTATATATTAGGCATCAAGATCTATAGAGATAGATCAAGACGCCTCATTGGTCTTTCACAAAGTATGTACCTTGACAAGATATTGAAGAAGTTCAATATGGATCAGTCCAAGAAGGGGTTCTTGCCTGTATTGCAAGGTGTGCAATTGAGCACGGCTCAATGCCCGACCACGGCAGAAGATAGAGAAAATATGAGTGTTGTCCCCTATGCCTCGGCCATAGGGTCTATTATGTATGCCATGCTGTGTACCAGACCTGATGTAAACCTTGCCGTAAGTTTGGTAGGAAGGTACCAAAGTAATCCCGGCATGGAACACCGGACAGCGGTCAAGAATATCCTGAAGTACCTGAAGAGGACTAAGGATATGTTTCTCGTTTATGGAGGTGACGAAGAGCTCGTCGTAAAGGGTTACGTCGATGCTAGCTTCGACACAGATCTGGATGACTCTAAGTCACAAACCGGATACGTGTATATTTTGAATGGTGGGGCAGTAAGCTGGTGCAGTTGCAAGCAAAGCGTTGTGGCGGGATCTACATGTGAAGCGGAATACATGGCGGCCTCAGAGGCAGCACAAGAAGCAATCTGGGTGAAGGAGTTCATTACCGACCTAGGAGTTATTCCCAATGCGTCGGGCCCGATGACTCTCTTCTGTGACAACACTGGAGCTATTGCCCTTGCCAAGGAGCCCAGGTTTCACAGGAAGACCAGGCATATCAAGCGTCGCTTCAACTCCATTCGTGAAAATGTTCAAAATGGAGACATAGATATTTGTAAAGTACATACGGACCTGAATGTAGCAGATCCGTTGACTAAACCTCTCCCTAGAGCAAAACATAATCAACACCAGAACTCTATGGGTGTTCGATTCATCACAATGTAACTAGATTATTGACTCTAGTGCAAGTGGGAGACTGTTGGAAATATGCCCTAGAGGCAATAATAAAATGGTTATTATTATATTTCCTTGTTCATGATAATTTTCTATTGTTCATGCTATAATTGTGTTATCCGGAAATCGTAATACATGTGTGAATACATAGACCACAACATGTCCCTAGTGAGCCTCTAGTTGACTAGCTTGTTGATCAACAGATAGTCATGGTTTCCTGACTATGGACATTGGATGTCATTGATAACGGGATCACATCATTAGGAGAATGATGTGATGGACAAGACCCAATCCTAAGCATAGCACAAGATCGTATAGTTCGTTTGCTAGAGCTTTTCCAAATGTCAAGTATCATTTCCTTAGACCATGAGATTGTGCAACTCCCGGATACCATAGGAGTGCTTTGGGTGTGCCAAACGTCACAACGTAACTGGGTGGCTATAAAGGTGCACTACGGGTATCTCCGAAAGTGTCTGATTGGTTGGCACGAATCGAGACTGGGATTTGTCACTCCGTATGACGGAGAGGTATCTCTGGGCCCACTCGGTAATGCATCATCATAATGAGCTCAATGTGACCAAGTGTTTGGTCACGGGATCATGCATTACGGTACGAGTAAAGTGACTTGCCGGTAACGAGATTGAACAAGGTATTGGGATACCGACGATCGAGTCTCGGGCAAGTAACGTACCGATTGACAAAGGGAATTGTATACGGGATTGATTGAATCCTCGACATCGTGGTTCATCGGATGAGATCATCGTGGAACATGTGGGAGCCAACATGGGTATCCAGATCCCGCTGTTGGTTATTGACTGGAGAGTCGTCTCGGTCATGTCTGCATGTCTCCCGAACCTGTAGGGTCTACACACTCAAGGTTCGGTGACGCTAGGGTTGTAGAGATATTAGTATGCGGAAATCCGAAAGTTGTTCGGAGTCCCGGATGAGATCCCGGACGTCACGAGGAGTTCCGGAATGGTCCGGAGGTGAAGAATTGTATATAGGAAGTCCAGTTTCGGCCACCGGGAAAGTTTCGGGAGTCACCGGGACCACCGGAAGGGTCCCGGGGGTCCATCGGGTGGGGCCACCTATCCCGGAGGGCCCCATGGGCTGAAGTGGGAGGGGAACCAGCCCGTGGTGGGATGGTGCGCCCCCCTTGGGCCTCCCCCTGCGCCTAGGGTTGGAAACCCTAGGGGTGGGGGCACCCCACTTGGCTTGGGGGGCAAGCCACCCCCTTGGCCGCCGCCCCCCTTGGAGATTGGATCTCCTAGGGCCGGCGCCCCCGCAGGGGCCCTATATAAAGAGGGGGGAGGGAGGGCAGCCGCACCCAAGCCCCTGGCGCCTCCCTCTCCCTCCCGTGACACCTCTCCCTCTCGCTGAGCTTGGCGAAGCCCTGCCGAGATCCCCGCTGCTTCCACCACCACGCCGTCGTGCTGCTGGATCTCCATCAACCTCTCCCTCCCCCTTGCTGGATCAAGAAGGAGGAGATGTCTTCCCCAACCGTACGTGTGTTGAACGCGGAGGTGCCGTCCGTTCGGCGCTTGGTCATCGGTGATTTGGATCACGACGAGTACGACTCCATCAACCCCGTTCACTTGAACGCTTCCGCTCGCGATCTACAAGGGTATGTAGATGCACTCTTTTCCCTCTCGTTGCTAGAAGACTCCATAGATTGTTCTTGGTGATGCATAGAATTTTTTTTAATTTCTGCAACGATCTCCAACACTTTCCTCATATGGTGTTAATTGATAATGCAAATGCTACTAACCCATGTTGTGAGCATGTGCATCTTGTTGAGGAGAATGCTAAGTTGAAGGAGCAACTTAAGAAAGGCCTTGTGTCATGCATACAAGGTGAGAAGAACCTCAACGACCTTTTGAGCAATCAAAAGGAAGTTGTGGCCAAGGAGGGGATTGGGTTCACACCCAATCCCAAGAACAAGAAGAAGAATGACAAGACCAAACGACCTCCTCCTCTCAAGCAAATGTTTGTGAAGGAGGGAGAGGGTGCTTCCAAGGAGAAGAAGAACAATGCGAAGGGTGGCGGTGTCAAGAAGGGCAATGCCACTCCTTCCAACAAAGCCGGCGACTTTAATCCTTCTTATGTGTTATGTCGTGCTAGTGATGGCCATGTTTATGCAAAATTTGTTGGTTCTCCTCATGAGTACATTGAATGGTCTATTTGGGTTCCTAAGACCCTTGTTACTAACATCAAAGGACCCATTACAAAATGGGTACCTAAAACCAAGCATTGATCTCTTGTAGGTGTTTGCTTCCGGTGGGGGATCATGGTTGCTCGATAGTGGAGCTACAAATCATATGACCGGAAGCAAGGACTTGGTGGTGGACGTGCACAAGATTCCATCTATGCCCACCAATGTCGAGTGGGGTGATGCCTCGTCTTCTAAGGTATTGGGACTCGGCAAAGTTGTCATTTCTCATGATCTCACGATCGAGAAGGTCATGCTTGTTGAGTCCCTTGCATACAATTTACTTTCCGTTCGTCAACTTGCAATCATGGGCTTTGCCACTTTCTTTGATATTGATTCCGTTGCCCTCTTGTGGAGCAAGACTCTTAAAGTAGCCTTTGTTGGGCATGTCGAGAACGGTCTCTATGTGATTAACTTTTCGGAGCGACCCACTAAGACCGCGACATGCCTAATGGCTAAAGTTGACGTGGGATGGCTTTGGCATCACCGTTTAGCCCATGTCAATATGAGATCTTTGCAAAGTCTTCTCAAGGGGGACCATGTCCGTGGACTAACGAATGTTAGTTTTGCTAAAGATCGTGCTTGCAGTGCTTGTATCAAAGGAAAGCTACATGAGAAGGCTCACCCTCCCACGACTATCATTTACTCGAAGAGGCCTTTGGAGCTCCTTCATTTGGATCTCTTTGGGCCTCCATCTTTTGATAGTCTTGGGGGTAGGAAGTATTGCTTGGTGATTGTGGATGACTATTCAAGATACACTTGGGTGTATTTCTTCAAGATGAAGAGTGAGACCCAACAAACTGTCATTGACTTTGCAAATGAAGCCCAACGTCAACACAATGCAAAGATCTTGACAATAAGAAGCGACAACGGCACCGAGTTCAAAAACTACACCTTGGATGAGTTTCTTAGTGATGAGGGGATCAAGCATCAATATTCCGCACCTTACACCCCTCAACAAAACGGTGTTGCGGAGAGGAAGAACCGGACATTGATGGATGCGGCAAGGACCATGATGGCGGAGTTCAAGTCTCCATACAACTTTTGGGCCGAAGCCATCAACACCGCGTGTCATGCATCCAATCGGCTCTACCTCCGCAAGGGCTTGAACAAGACTCCATATGAGATACTCACCGGTAACAAGCCCAACCTCAAGTATTTTCGGGTGTTCGGGTGTAAGTGCTTCATTCTCAAGAAAGGTGTTCGATTGTCTAAATTTGAGGCTAGAGCTTATGAGGGCATATTTTTCGGTTATGCTACAAACTCTCATGCTTACCGTGTCCTCAATAAATCCACGGGACTTATTGAGGAGACGTGTAACATGGAGTTTGATGAGAATAACGGCTCCCAAGTGGAGCAAAGTGGCACTTGTGATGTAGGTGATGAAATTCCTCCTCAAGCCATAAGAAGAATGGGCGTTGGTTGTATCCTACCCATTGAGGAACCCCTTGTGGCCGAAGGAGAAGGACAATGCTCCACTCAAGTGGAGCCATCACCAACCCAAGGCCCACATGTTGGGGATCGTTGCAGAATTTTAAAATTTTCTACGCATCACCAAGATCCATCTATGGAGTTTACTAGCAACGAGAGGGAAGGAGTGCATCTACATACCCTTGTAGATCGCGAGCGGAAGCGTTCAAGTGAACGGGGTTGATGGAGTCGTACTCGTCGTGATCCAAATCACCGATGACCGAGCACCGAACGGATGGCACCTCCGCGTTCAACACACGTACGGAGCAGGGACATCTCCTCCTTCTTGATCCAGCAAGGGGGAAGGAGAGGTTGATGGAGATCCAGCAGCACGACGGCGTGGTGGTGGAAGTAGCGGGGATCCCGGCAGGGCTTCGCCAAGCGCAAGCGGGAGGGAGAGGTGTCACGGGAGGGAGAGGGAGGCGCCAGGGGCTAGGGTGCTGCTGCCCTCCACCCCCCCCCCCCACTATATATAGGGGTCCTGGGGGGGCGCCGGCCCCCTGGAGATCCCGTCTGAGGGGGGGCGGCGGCCAAGGGGGTGGCTTGCCCCCCAAGCCAAGTGGGGCGCCCCCCACCCCCAGGGTTTCCAACCCTAGGCGCAAGGGAGGCCCAAGGGGGGCGCACCAGCCCACCAGTGGCTGGTTCCCCTCCCCACTTCAGCCCATGGGGCCCTCCGGGATAGGTGGCCCCAACCGGTGGACCCCCGGGACCCTTCCGGTGGTCCCGGTACAATACCGATAACCCCCGAAACTTTCCCGGTGGCCGAAACTGGACTTCCTATATATAATTCTTCACCTCCGGACCATTCCAGAACTCCTCGTGACGTCCGGGATCTCATCCGGGACTCCGAACAACTTTCGGGTTTCCGCATACTAATATCTCTACAACCCTAGCGTCACCGAACCTTAAGTGTGTAGACCCTACGGGTTCGGGAGACATACAGACATGACCGAGACGACTCTCCGGTCAATAACCAACAGCGGGATCTGGATACCCATGTTGGCTCCCACATGTTCCACGATGATCTCATCCGATGAACCACGATGTCGAGGATTCAATCAATCCCGTATACAATTCCCTTTGTCAATCGGTACGTTACTTGCCCGAGATTCGATCGTCGGTATCCCAATACCTCGTTCAATCTCGTTAACGGCAAGTCACTTTACTCGTACCATAATGCATGATCCCGTGGCTAACTCCTTAGTCACATTGAGCTCATTATGATGATGCATTACCGAGTGGGCCCAGAGATACCTCTCCATCATACGGAGTGACAAATCCCAGTCTCGATCCATGTCAACCCAACAGACACTTTCAGAGATACATGTAGTGTACCTTTATAGTCACCCAGTTACGTTGTGACGTTTGGTACACCCAAAGCACTCCTACGGCATCCGGGAGTTACACGATCTCATGGTCTAAGGAAATGATACTTGACATTGGAAAAGCTCTAGCAAACGAACTACACGATCTTTGTGCTATGCTTAGGATCCCGTTATCAATGACATCCAATGTCCATAGTCAAGAAACCATGACTATATGTTGATCAACGAGCTAGTCAACTAGAGGCTTACTAGGGACACGTTGTGGTCTATGTATTCACACATGTATTACGATTTCCGGATAACACAATTATAGCATGAACAATAGACAATTATCATGAACAAGGAAATATAATAATAACCATTTTATTATTGCCTCTAGGGCATATTTCCAACACCACATGCTTCCGAAGAACAAAGTGAAGGCCCTCACCCTCATGAACAAGACCAAGGGCAAGATCATGCTCAAGACGGTGTTGACACACCAAGTGATGCCCAAGGTCAAGTTCTCTCCTCCGAGCAAGTTCAAGATCAAGAACAAGCTCAAGACGACGCTCAAGATGATCAAGTGACAGCTCCTCAACTCACCACCGAGGAAGAATTGGAGCGTCGTGCCGCCAAGATTGCATCCAAGCTCTCCACGAAGGGTCATCTCATGAAGAATATGCTTGGAAGCATTCAAAAGGGGGTAAGCACTCGTAGACAATTGGCAAACTATTGTGAACATCACGCGTTTGTCTCTTGTGTTGAACCCCAAAAGGTATATGAAGCACTCGAAGATCTGGATTGGCTTAATGCCATGCATGAAGAACTCAACAACTTCGAGTACAACAAGGCGTGGAGATTAGTGCCGAGGCCAACGGGGAACCACAATGTCATTGGAACCAAGTGGATATTCAAGAACAACCAAGATGCTCATGGGACCATCATTCGCAACAAGGCACGATTGGTGGCACAAGGCTACTCCCAAGTCGATGGTATCGACTACGGTGAAACCTTTGCTTCCGTTGCTCGCCTTGAATCTATTCGTTTGTTGATTGCTTACGCTTCTCATCACAACTTTAAGTTGCAACAAATGGATGTGAAGAGTGCTTTTCTTAATGGTCCTATTAATGAGTTGGTTTATGTCAAGCAACCCCCCGGGTTCGAGGATCCCTACTTTCCCGATCATGTGTATCAAATCGATAAGGCACTCTATGGCCTTAAACAAGCCCCACGTGCGTGGTATGACCACCTTACCGAGTTGTTACAAGATCGTGGGTTTGAAGTTGGGCTAATCGACCCCACTCTTTTTACTAAGAAGGTCAAAGGGGAGTTGTTTGTATGCCAACTATATGTTGATGACATTATCTTTGGTTCCCCTAACAAAGCTTTCAATGAGGAATTTGACACACTCATGACCTCAAAGTTCAATATGTCTTCCATGGGAGAGTTTAAGTTCTTTCTCGGTTTCGAAGTAAAGCAAAGAAGAGAAGGAACCTTCATCAACCAAGCCAAATACACTCAAGACATGCTCAAGAGATTCAAGCTAAGTGATGTCAAGCCGGCGTCCACTCCAATGCCCACCAAGTGCCAACTTGACATCGATCCCAATGGTAAAGCGGTGGATCAAAAGGTATATCGCTCCATGATTGGTTCCTTGCTTTACCTTTGTGCATCTAGACCGGATATCATGTTGAGTGTGGGAATTTGTGCACGGTTTCAAGCCGCACCTAAGGAAAGCCACTTTGTGGCGGTCAAGCGAATCTTTTGATATTTGGCTCATACCCCAAACTTTGGCTTATGGTACCCAAGAGGAGCAAACTTCAAGCTTGTAGGGTATTCGGACTCCGATTGGGCGGGAGACAAAGTGGATAGGAAGTCCACTTCCAGAGGGTGCCAATTTCTTGGTTGCTCTTTGGTAAGTTGGTCTTCTAAGAAGCAAAGTTGTGTGTCTCTCTCGTCCACCGAAGCGGAGTATGTGGCGGTCGGTAGTTGTTGTGCACAACTCCTATGGATGAGGCAAACTCTAAAGGACTACAGTGTCATTTGTGACAAAGTGCCTCTTTGGTGTGACAATGAAAGTGCCATCAAGATTTCTCTCAACCCCGTGCAACACTTCAAGACGAAGCATATTGAGATTTGGTATCACTTCATCCGAGATCACATTAGGCGAGGGGAGATCGAGCTCCACTACGTCAACACCCATGATAACCTTGCAGATATTTTCACGAAGCCTTTGGATGAAGCAAGATTTCGCGAGTTAAGGCATGAGCTAAATATCATTGATTCAAGCAATGTTGCTTGAACCCTTGCACACCCCACCACACTCAACTTGTTATCTAATCTAGTTGTAGGCATGGACATAGGGGGAGTGTTGTTCTCTCAATGAACTCTCCCTCCCCCATTATGCATAAAGTGATCAACTCTTTCACATTAGCCATTTTTGATGGTACTTGTGCTTCAAAGACGAGTTTTGGTCATGGGCCCAAGGATAATTCTTCGCGGTGCCATACCAATTGACTCAAACATAGGTGGCTCCGGCCACCGCCCTCTCCGTGGAGAGTTTGTGTCTCGTTTTGGTCTGTGTTGTCTCTTGCCTCTCTTCCTTCGTGCCAAGCTTGTGCTTGTGGTGTCCAGTGTGTTAGCTCTTTGGTGTGGTCTCTCGCTTGAAGGTTCCGTGCTTCGGTGTTCTCTCTTTTGGTCGAAACTATCTTTCTTGAGTTCACGGTACTACCGTGAGGGGGCGCACGGTACTTCCGCACCCAGTGCGGCAGTAATTTTTTACTGCTGCCTGGAAGAGCGGTAATACGGCCTCGGTGCGGTACTTCCGCTCGGGCGGTACTACCACAATGACGTGCGGTACTACCGCGTAAGGAGCACACGGTACTTCCGCACCCAGCGTGGCAGTAACTTTTTACTGCCGCCTGGAAGAGCGGTACTACGGCCTAGGTGCGGTACTTCCGCCCAGGGCGGTACTACCGCAATGACGTGCAGTACTACCGCGTGAGGAGCGCACGGTACTACCGCACCCAGCGCGGCAGTAATTTTTTACTGCCGCCTGGGGGAGCGGTACTATAGTCACGGTGCGGTACTTCCGCCCGGGGCAGTAGTACCGCGATGACTTGCGGTACTACCGTGCGGTCGAGGGCGAGTGGGGGTTAAACACGGGCAGGGGGGTTCCAACTCCCCCATACCCATTCGTCTCTCTCTCTCACTCAAGAACGGCGCCGGAGGTCCTCGCCGGATCTCCGTCTCCGGCCGCTCTCCTCGGATTCCGACCAGTGGGATCGTTCCCCACCACTCCCTCTTGCCATGGAACAAGGTTTCTCCCCAATCCCTCCCTTTTTCTTGTTCGTCTTGTTGCCTTTAGGTTTTGGGGAGATGCAAGTTGTTCTTGAGATTTTAGGCCAAATCTATGCAAGAGTAGGATGTAGGAGAGTAGTTTTGTGTAATGTTGGTACTTGCTATAGTTGTCCCATGATGGATTTGATCGACCGTAGTACCGCGTGTTGACACGGTTGTGCTCAGATCTCCATGGCTATTTCGGATCTACAACCGTGCGGTACTACCGCTCTTCACGTCCGGTACTACCGCACGTCCGGTACTACCGCACGTCCGGTACTACCGCACGTCTGGTACTACCGCCCTGATGGTGTGGTACTACCGTGTCTACGGTACTACCGCTCCATGGTGCGGTACTACCGCACGTGGCACACCACACGATACTACCGTCGTCTCATATCCCTCTTGTGGCACTTCTCACTTATCATGTCTACTTGTTTCTCCTGCTTTGCTTTGGTCCTTGCATTGAACCTTCTTGTGTTTTGTGCGTGTTTGTTTTGTGGTGTGTGTTTTAGGTGGTGGCTCAGGTGCTCCGGCTCGCCGCTCCAATCCAAGCCGTGACACGGGATCGAAGCGTATGCGCAACACAGAGGAAGCAGAGGGCTCCAATGCCCCCCAACGCAGAACCAAGACCACTGCCACCAAAGAGACCCCGCCAAGGGTATGGATGAGATACCGCTTGCTGAGTTCATCTCTCGGAGGAAGATCAATCCGTATGGAAACCCTCGTGCAAACTTTCGAGGGAATGATCTATTCTGGACCAAGCAGCAGAATCTCATCTATCTGGATGTCATCAAGGCCAAGCAAAACATCCATGTGGAGGTGAAGTGTATCAACTTGCATCACATGCGCAAAGAGGCGCACCGGGAATACTTTGGTGAGGCTTTGGACCTAGTGGAGCAATTTGGCATTGAGCATATCATCTCATTCCACAAAGACTATGATCCTGAGATCCTTGCCCAGTTCTTTGCCTCAGTGCATTTTCATCCCAATGAGGAAAGGACCATGACTTGGATGACCAATGGTCGGCAGCTGACTGCTACTTGGAAGGAATTCATGACCTTGCTTGGGGTTCCGAATGAGGGGCTCGCCACACCCCAAGGTGTTCGCCCTCATGCCAATCCCGAGTCTGCCAACAAGAACAAGCTTATGCCCTACTATGTGGAGAAGAGGCTCTCCAATGGCAAGTCATCTTGGGTTCTCAACTCCTTTCTTGACATCATGCACCGGATCTTCCGAAACACTCTCTTCCCACGCATTGGGGACAAGGACAAAGTGCATGCCTATCTTGTGGATATGATGCTCCTATGTGAAGATGCTCGCAACTCTCAGACACTACCACTTGATGTCTCACATATCATGTGGCATGAGCTTCGCTTTGCGGTCTACAACCGCAAGGTCCCCATCCATGGACCATATCTGTTTGAGTTGATATCGGCTACCTGGGAGCGGGTCTACCCTCAGGATGTGTTTGAGGCCCCTGGTTGGATCCGGCATGAGCCCACCAACCTCCGTATCAAGCCTCAGTGGGCCAACACTACCTCTCGTGTTGATACTGCGGCTGCCATGGACATGGATGCAGATGAGGATGAGGAGGAGGCAGCAGATGAGGATAGCTCTGAGGGTTACATCCCTCCCACCTCTGAGCCTTCTTGGGCTAAGCGACTGAAGAACAAGATGAAGATGTTGTTATGTATGCAGGCAAAGGGGCAGTACCGGACCCACGTGGCTTCCAAGGAGACTCGCCGCCGCGACAAGCGGATTTTCAGGACCTTTGGCGAGAACATCTCTAGCGGGTCAGAAGTGAACATCACCCCAGAGGCAGAATGGCTGCACAAGCAGGGTTATCGGTGGACCGAGTCTGAGGAGGAGTCCGTCCCAGCTGCAGAGTCTGACGAGGAGCGTGCTAGTGACTACTCCGCTTGAGCCACCACTATTGCTGTAGGTGTCCTCTCTGCCTTTTTGGTGTCACGATGCCAAAGGGGGAGAGAGTGTAGGATTTGCGAGTTGTGTCGTGTTTGGGTCAGTTGAACTTCGTTTATTTCGTTTGCTTTGGTTTGCTTTGGTTTGTGCTCGTGAGACTTCCGATCATATGGTGTAAGACATATGCACTGTATCGTACCGTAGTGAGCTTACTCTATCTTGTTCTAATTACCTATGCTCTGGTCTATCTTGCTTAGCTTTAGCCTTATTGCATATGCTCCTGTCTATCTTGCTTAGCTTTAGCCTTATTGCAAGATTTGCCATGTCTATAAAATATAGGGGGAGTGTTGATCCTAGTATGTGTGTCGTGCAGTCCAAAACACTCATCGAGATAGCACACATCTAGGGGGAGCCCGTCTATATTTTAGAGACTTGGGGTTTGCCCTCGCTCTTTGCGTTATACTCTCGTGCAAATCCCGTGTTGTCATCAATCCACCAAAAAGGGCGAGATTGTAAGGGCATTTTTATCCCTTAGTTGGTTTTGGTGATTGATGACAATGCTTTTGCAAACTAATCATGTGCATCGAATATTTCAGATATATTGACTAGGCACAAGATGTTTTGGTTCCCCTCAAAGGCTATGGAAGACGGCGTTTCTCTTCAGTTCTTTTCGGTGGTATTGAGTCGTAGGGAAGCCGTACTATTAAGAGGGGGTCCGCGTTGGAAAGGTTGGGTGGATTCATCACGTACACATCTCCCTTTGCACCTCCTTTCCTCTAGCCTTTGGAGCATCCTATGTTTTCCTTGTCTATGCAACATTGCTCTTGCTTGCCGAACTAAGGCATGCGGTAGTACTGCTCCCTAGAGCGGTAGTACCGCAGGACCTTGCGGTAGTACCGCCCGCTGGTGCGGTAGTACCGCAAGGGCCCATGGTAGTATCGCTTCTAGTAAGCGGTAGTACCGTGGTCCCTGACTTAGTTCCGCAAGTACGCGGCAGTAAGGGGCGGATGTAATTATTTACATCCGCGCCCCGCGCGGTAGTACCGCAGCTGGTTTACGGTACTACCGCGTCGGGTTTTTGCATCGACTCCAACTCTGCGGAAGTAGCCACGGATGTAATTTTTTATATCCGTGCCTTCCCATCCCAGGACAGTCCCTGCCTTGCGGTAGTACCGCAAGGGGGAGCGGTAGTACCGCGCCAGCAGTACTACCACCCTCTGCCTTAGTGCACCTTTGGCTGTTCTGGTCTCTACTGTGTGGGCGGTAGTACCGCGGGGCCCTGCGATAGTACCGCGTGCCCCTGCGGTAGTACCGCGCCTCAAGTGTGGTAGTACCGTGTGCCCCTGCGGTAGTACCGCGCTGTGCAGGCTGAGTTGGTGGGTAACGGTTGGATTTGTCCTTCCACTATATAAGGGGTGTCTTCCTCCTCTAGTTGACCACCTCTTCCACCTCCATGCTCCATTGTTGCTCCAAGCTCCATTTTCGCCCGATCTCCTTCCCTAGCCAATCAAACTTGTTGATTCTCTAGGGATTGGTTGAGAAGTCCCCGATCTACACTTCCACCAAGAGAAATTTGAATCCCCCCACTAATCCCTTGTGGATCTTGTTACTCTTGGGTGTTTGAGCACCCTAGACGGTTGAGGTCACCGCGGAGCCATAGTCCATTGTGGTGAAGCTTCGTGGTATCGTTGGGAGCCTCCAATTAAGTTGTGGAGATTTCCCCAACCTTGTTTGTAAAGGTTCGGTCGCCGCCTCCAAGGGCACCAATAGTGGAATCACGGCATCTCGCATTGTATGAGGGCGTGAGGAGTATACGGTGGCCCTAGTGGCTTCTTGGGGAGCATTGTGCCTCCACACCGCTCCAACGGAGACGTACTTCCTCTCAAGGGAAGGAACTTCGGTAACACATCCTCGTCTTCACCGGCTCCACTCTTGGTTATCTCGTGCCTTTACTTGTGCAAGCTTATTTGTGTTGTATCTCTTGCTTGCGTGTGTGCTTATTGTTATTGCATCATATAGGTTGCCCACCTAGTTGCATATCTAGACAACCTACTTTGATGCAAAGTTTAAATTGGTAAAGAAAAGCTAAAAATTGTTAGTTGCCTATTCACCCCCCCCCCCTCTAGTCAACTATATCGATCCTTTCACCAACCTCCAAACCCAGGCATGCAAGCCATGTGATGTCATGCCGGCCCGCGTGCCCAACCTCTAGACCTAGGCACAACCCCTGTCATGTCGCGTGCCAGGCAAGGCCCGTTTAGTTCATGTCATGTCGTGACTGCGTGCTAATGGGTCAAACCCAACTGGCACAACCCAGATGGCCACCTTTGGTATGAGGTACGACATCGAGGCATTTGGGTCGGAGGTATGTCCCTAGTAGAGCTGGCCAATTGGGTCGGCACAACATAGCCTTGCCCGTGCTAATCGTGCCAGCCACGACACGACCCACAAGGGCACGGTTCGTAAACGGGTCATGCGGTGCCAGCCCATGTGCTGCGCACTCAGACCCAGGCATGACCCTTTTGCTAATCGAGCCAACCCATCATCACGCCAGAAACGTAGGCACATGTGTTGTCTGGCCTGTTGGGATGTTTTATGCCATTTTTGCCGTATCGAGTCGTTTTAGGCCATATATATAATAAAAAGACTAGGAAAATTGCTCATGCGTTGCAACGGGGCATAGCTAATACGTTGTCATGGTAATGAAAACAAGAAAATGGGAAAACATGAAAAGATTATGTGTGTTTTACCTTCTCACCGAGTCATGTTAGAGCCCGTCATATCGTGCAATTCCATGACAGTATATATAGGCGACACTGACCACGGTCCTACCAGTGATCCACCCCTTCTACCATGAAGCTGACCATCCATCATCATTGTGTTGGTCCCACATGACAGTAGGGTGGGGCAACCTCAACCTCGGCGTCCAGAAGGGCCTCGAGGCGACAAGCAAACCCAATGCCACACACCACTTCCTACTCGTCAAATCATTGGGCATCCAGAAGGCCCTCGAGGCGACAAGCAAACCCAATGCCACACACCACTTCCTACTCATCACATCATTGGGCAGATGACTTCTGCCAAATTCTCGTAATAAAACAGACACTAAATTATCATTGACAATGAAGAGGTGACATTTTATTCCATCACATCACATTCATCAATAAGAACATTTCTACGTTGGTAGCACCTGCTAACAACTTTTGCCTCTATATCTCATGTTCCCTTACCTTCACTTAGCTTTGCCTTAGTTCAACAACTCTCTGACAACATATTTTTTTTGAACAATTTTCATATATAACTTGTTAAATTTGGATTTATGGTTTGAAAGTTATGAAGTTTTGAAAGGCATTTCAATCCATCCGAAAAAGAAAAAGGAGGTGAAAAGGGGAGTATCCAGACTCGAACCCGCGTGGAGAAGCATGAGGTTCTAGCCACCGTGGTGCCCATGTGCTTGTGATATAGAGGGGTATCTTTTATAATGAACAAAAGGCGACGGTCACTTATGAAGGAAAAAACGAATCGTTTTTTTCCGCTTATGGTGGCATAGTGGGTAATTTCTATCAACTTTAGGGCTAACCTTATGATGGACGACCAGAAGCATTAGCCCTTTATTATTACTAGCAAACATGTCCGTGCATTACAACGGGACAAAATAAGATCACCACTCATAAACACACTCTGCTAGACCGATAAATCCCTAGAAATCTTTCATGATGTCGTACGAGAAAAACGTGATAAATGGTGTTGCATAAAAAATGTGGGACAATTTCCTAAGTGTATTGAAGTTGTGTTCAGTTTATTAGCAACATAAATATCTACCTAGTTGCCGATATGAATTCACGCCTTTGTTGGCGTTCCTACTCAGTGATGCCCAACAAATAGTGCATTAGGCAGAAAATGAGAAAGCAATTTTTAGTACTCAATGATAGCATGTGCATAAGAGTATTATTTTCCAAGTCAAGTTTAATTTGGTTGCAAACTTATTATACAACTTCACCGAAAACAATCAACCCATAAGGACATGCATAATGAATGTTCAAGGTTGGATATCAACATTGATATTCTTTAAAAAAAACTTTATGGACATAGTTTCAAATAATATGGAAATCAGCATTAAGTCATTAGTTTATAGCTTGTATTAATAATTTAGTGTAGATTATCGTATATGATTTGGTTATTGTTCACTGGGTGAAATAGAGAGGATGATATGTGCATTTGTAACCTTTAGCATATGGTAGTTGATAGGAATGAAAATCCCCTATGTTGACAATAATTGCTTTTGTGAGAGCATCAGACTATCATATCTACTCAATATAAATGTGTCCGAAACATATATAATAGGCATTTTTAAAATATCACATACAAAGAAAAGTATTGATTAAGGATGCAACAAAAACTTAATTTTAAGAATGATTAACATGCAAGTTAATATCATATTTAGAATCTACACATTTTTTAGTGATTTTTATATATGGCATGTTAAATTTGAAGTTACGGTTTAAAAGATATGATTTTTTTTTTGAAAACTTGAATCTGCAAAAAAGAGTAGAGTACTTGGGCTGAATTTGCTCTGTTCAGCCCATCTGCTAGCGGGACACTTGGGGAGGACAAAAAAGGGCTATTGCTGGGATCGAACTCAGCTCTCCACGATGGCTAAGTGATGCTCTAGCCAGTTGGGTAGTTACATACATTACATGTGATATGAAAGGGCATAAATATTATATGAACTAAAAGCGTTGTGCGGTGGCTGTAGGAAAATGAATCATTTCTACCCCTTACGGATGGCAATGGTGGTAATTCTGGTCAAGTTCGAGGATAATTTACGTGACGTACGATTAGAAGCGATAAGCGCTTTACTGACTTCGTAAATTTCAAGATGATATTGCCGTCTCAGTCTTCCGAAGGTGCTCATAAGGATAGAGTGTGTGTGCATTTATAGAGATGAGTGTATGCGCACATGTATGAGCGCTTGCGTCTGTGTTAGAAAAAATAGAGATAAACAGGCCGTGCCATGCCAGCCTGTGTGCCCTTGGTGTGCCGCGCTGGGCACAGCCTGTTTAGCTGCGTGCTAACGGGCCCGCCCAACTGGCGTGGCCCAGATGGCCACCTTTGGTAGACAGCCCGAGGGGAACAACGCCCCACCGCGGCACTGCCCTCCGCCGTGTGCTACTCGCCTAGTTTCTCGCGGGGCCTCGCTTCGCAGCCGGAGGAAATAGGAAAGGAGGATTGCCACGGCGGCCAATGGTGGCGGCGACGGGCCAACGGCCACCTGAGCGCGGCCGGCCCCACCCTCGCCATCTTCATCGACGCGCACGAGGATCTGCGGGCGGTGGCGGCGGCCTCCTCTGCTGCCCCTGATTCCCCACGGCAACCAACTGGCCGTTCCCTGGCCATCGTGTCGCAGTGGCGTCCCGCCGTGCCAACAGGCCTCGCTGGTGGCTGGTCGGGGGCCGTCCCAACCGCACGGCCGTTGCTCCAACCTCCGGATCCATTTTTTGGATTCAGAAGTTAGATGCCACCGATCCATCGCTGGCAACGCGGTATGTCATATTTTATCTCCACCATCATTTCATTGAAAAACTGAAAAGCCAGTCATTGTCATCGAAATTGCATCGAAAGTACAACAATTCTGACTTATATGCAGTAACGCGCAAACTGCGGGACACATATTGTATTGCACTCTTGCAACTTCTTGGAAGGTTATTAACTGAATGTTGGTCCCTCTGATCGATGGAGTATCTTAGGACAGATTCAAACGTCTGAGATTACCTAATTATTGTATTGCAAACTAGTACTCTTCTGACTTGCACTTTATAAGTAGAACAGTATAGCCATTCTTCTTAAGTCTGACTCAGATGGAGTTAATGTCCAGCTACCTTATTAGCCTTCTTCTCTTCTCGTTCTTAGTCCTTTCTCCCAGAGCCTTCGCCACCGAGGTTACCGACACGCTCGGCAAGGGCCAGAATGTCACCGACGGCGAGACACTCGTCTCAGCCGGTGGGTCATTCACCCTGGGGTTCTTCTCTCCCGGGGTGGCTGCCAAGAGATATCTTGGTATATGGTTCACCCTGTCTGAGGACGTCGTCTGTTGGGTAGCCAACAGTGAAAGGCCTCTCAGTGACTCTTATGGGGCGTTGGTGATTAGTGCCATGGGAAGCCTCCTCCTGCTGGATAGCTCCGGTCAAGTCGTGTGGTCTTCAAACACAACGGGTATTGGCTCCACATCTGTGCAACTGCTCGAGTCTGGCAATCTAGTCGTGAGTGACGAAAGCGGGGGTGCTGCCATGTGGCAGTCATTCGACCACCTGTCGAACACACAGCTTCCCGGAACCAAGATCGGCAAGAACCTGTGGACCGGTGCAGACTGGCAACTTACGTCGTGGCGTTCAGCAAATGACCCTTCCGCAGGGAACTTTCGCTACATGACCGATGCAGAGGGCGTACCACAAAACATTCTTTTGGATGGTGATCAAGTGAAATACCGCACCGGACCATGGAATGGCCTATGGTTCAGCGGTGTCACGGAGATGGCCACATATTCTGACATGTTCACCTACCTGTTGACAAGCACCCCAAGCGAGGTAACCTACGGTTATGTCGCCAAGCCTGGAGCGCCCTTTTCACATGTACTGCTCACTGACGACGGAGTATTCCGGCACCTAGTGTGGGACCATAGCAGCCGGAAGTGGAAGGTTTTCTTTCAAGGGCCGCGGGACATCTGTGACCACTACGGGAAGTGCAGGGCATTTGGTATGTGCAACGCCAATGCACCATTGGCATCATTCTGCAGCTGCATCAAGGGGTTCAGCCCGACGTCTCCTTTGCTGTGGAAGATTGGGGACACCTCGAAAGGATGCCGCCGAAACTTGATGTTGGACTGTGGCAATGGAGCTTCCACCACGGATGGTTTCGTGGTGATGGAGGGGGTGAAGCTTCCTGATACACACAATGCATCGGTGGATCCGAGCATCACGTTGGAGGAATGCAACACAAGGTGCCTGGCAAACTGTTCATGCCTAGCCTATGCAGCATTGGATATACGGGGAGGAAGCGTTTGAACTGGGTGCATCATCTGGAAAGATGACCTCATGGATCTGCGGTATGTAGATGGAGGACAAACCCTCTATCTAAGATCTGCCAAGTTTGAATTAGGTACGCCCAGTTCTCCTTCTAAGATTTTAGGAGTAAGCCCGGTTTTTTCCAGAGGTCCATGAAATTGATGGTAACTTACTCAAACCTGAACGTTTCTTAAAATCAGATGATAAAATAGCTTACATCCTAGTTATGTTTTTACCTTATTTTAAAATTGAGGTGATAATTTTTACCCACGGTTGTAATTCAGATTGATGGTGGCAACTTTAGTATATTCTTGGTTTGTTGGTAATCTAGATAGTAATCTTCCTCTAGTAGTTGCGTCGACGAATTTATTGAATTTACAGATAAATTATGTCAGGAACACCACAACTGGCGAGATAAAGAGAATCTTAACCTATATGTTACAAAGTAAATAAAAGTGGGTGCTCTCTGTTGCTTGTGTTTGTTATGTATCATGTCCCCTACCACACTTGGTTGCTCATGATCCTGGCATACTATTTCTCACATAAAAATTAGACTAAAATGGAACTATACCGTGCACAATTATGCTTCACTCTGCTGCTGTTTTGCCATCTGCTGGACTTGCTCTAACCATGCATGTGCAATATGTTTTAAAGCTGTAACAGCTGAAGCGCAGCACCCACAGTTTCCAGCTCCGTTGGTTATTGGTGCATCCATAGCCTCCCTCGTTGTGGTTCTCCTTGTTCTTTGTATGTTCACTATGGTGATCAGGAGACGTCAGTCGTTACCAGGACTATCACGTAACAATGCGACCATGCACACTGACTGCTTTCTCATCCATTTCTTGCAATAGTAAGGAGAATGATGTAAACATTCTGATAAGCTTAATTATTTTCCAGTATCCGGCACGGGAGATGCACTTGATCGTTCTACTATAAGAGAGGCTACAAGAAATTTCTCTGAAGCAAATGTCATTGGCGAAGGTGGATATAGTGTAGTCTACAGGGTATTTTTTTTTAATGGCTTGTATTAATTAATTTCTTCTTACAGTAACTAACATTTGTCACAGATTGACTACACAGTACACAAAGAGATAATTTAATCAGACTACCTGACCGCACCCACCAGTAGTTGATTGTATACTGCATATATCAGCTGAATCAACATCGTAACATGGTACTGTATTATCACCAGGGGCAGCTACGCGATGGTACAATGGTTGCTGTGAAGAGGCTCAAAAAGTATTATCTTACTGATAAGGGCAAGGAAGATTTCTCAAGGGAAGTGGGAGTGATGTCAACACTCAGGCATGTCAATCTTGCTAAGCTCCTCTACTATTGCCGGGAAGAAGATGAGTGGATACTAGTCTACGAACTGATGGAGAACAGAAGTTTGAATCTTTACATATTTGGTACTCGCTGCAATGCATGACATGTTAATCTATCATTATGTACACACTAACCCACAAATATTCACATCTGTTTTTTGCCTCACACACCTATTTGGAAATGCAGGGGAAGAAAACGGATTTCGTTCCTCACTGAATTGGGCGCAAAGACTGGAAATAATTGGTGGGGTCGCTGTAGGTGTTGAATTCCTTCACAGCAAGGGAGTCATCCACAGGGATCTAAATCCTGGCAATATACTTGTCAGTGACACGTGGCATCCCAAGATAACGGACTTTGCCACCATGAAGCTGTTTATTGACGAGAAGACAAATCCGGCATTAGTACTGATGCCGTATGATTCAAATTTCCATCTCATTTAATGTTCCATATTCAAGTTAGACTACTTGGACATGGACCATACATGATTGTTCCTTTTTTCCAGTTTATCTCTGTCCAAGAGACCTCGATTAACTCCATGTTTTGTGTTAAATGAAGGGGATATCTCGCTCCAGAGTATTCAGGGGAATGGGCCTTGACGTACAAGTGTGATGTATATAGCTTCGGAGTCGTCTTGCTTGAGATAGTCAGTGGCAGAAAGAGAACAGACACGCCAACGCTCCTTCTTCAGGTAAGTCTGCTGATGACAAAACATACTCCCTTGTGCATCCTCTAATTTCCTCCCACTGAAACGGGCGCCGCTAAATGTGAAGTAATCTTTGTTCAGCTTGCTACACAATATCCCAACAAACGTTACTCATAGCCATATCGAAAAATGAGTGCTACTCTGTATAACTCCTTTTTTTTGTGTGGCAGGCCTGGGAACTGTGGGATCAGCGTAGGATCAGGGAGCTTCTTGATCCGGAAGTGGCTGAACCTGAAGGCGACCTCTTGTCACGGCTAGTCAGGTGCATCCAGATTGGCCTTCTCTGCGTGCAGCGTTTGCCCGAGGACAGACCTACAGTGACTGAGGTTGTGGAATTGCTAACCAACACCAGCTCACAGCTCCTGACGCCACAGAGACCCACACAACTATTCTCAATCGACACACCCGGACTGAGCCGGACCATTCGATCTGACCAGCATCTCCCACGGGGATCTCAGTGAATGCAGCTAATAATTTGTTATCTGTATGTGTGTCGCCTTGGTTTTTCCTATTCCTTTCCGTATCTGTGTCCAAATTACGACAGGATCGACTGAACTTCTGTTACTAGGATGCTTAACACACTATGCAGATGGGAGATGGCGTCTGAGTACATACATGCCCAACTTTGCTCAACAAGCGTGATGTGGGGAGTGTTTTCTATATCACCTTCGTATATACATCTGTCAAAAGTTTACTTCCTTATTTTAGAGAGGAGGTCAGAGTAGGCCGAGTATTCAGAGCTGAGTCCAGTTCTCTGGATGTCACAGCCTGTAATTTCTCTGACTTTCCTTGAAGTGGTGCCGAGCAGAGTGAAGATGGTAAATCTTGTGTGCCCTCCCTTAGCTTGCATATTCGTCAGGGGCTATGACCTATGGTTCACAGGCTAAGTTTTTGGACCGTCCGAGATCAGTAGCAGCAAATATAACATGGAGGCCAACCAACTGGACAAGTAACATGACAGTTTTGCATTGTTGCACAATTTCCACCGATCTTCCCAAAACAAGTCGTCAAGGCCATAGCCTCTTCAACAATCTCTCCTTACCGTGGCTATTTCGTTCATGGAAGTTATGGTAGCGTGCTTCCGAACTCAGGTTACCACAAAGTTATTGCGGTGAAACGGGAGTTTATATTCCATAGTTTGACGGATTACAGTCAGCTAATACAAGGTGGTCCATCTCGTATCCAACATTTAACGGCGCTTCCGAACTCTGGTGTCGGAGAAGGAAAAAAATTGAGAAAAGAATGCAAGTGGTGCTTATGGTGGGTGACGGCCGTAAGGCCACTCCCTCTATTCAAAACATACGGTGTGATACTTTTTACAAAAGTCAAACTTTAATATGTTTGATAATTTACAAAAACAAATATCTACAATACCAACTAAATAAAATATGAAAATATATTTCAGCATGAATATGATGATATAGGTTTGGTATTGTGGATACTAATATTTTTCTCTATAAACTTGCTCAAACACAAACGCATTTTTCACATAATTTTTGAAAGTGTTCATGCATTTAAAATATAGTCTTATATTCGTAAAAATGAACTATAATTTTTCTATGAATATTTTTGAAAAAATATGAACATTCTTTTTTTTAAAAAAAATTACACTCTTTAAGATTAAACAGTGCCTTTTAAAAGTACATGAACACGTTTTCTATTATATGGACATTCTTAAAATCAATTGAACACTTTTATTAAGCGTGAACACTTACTGGACAGGGGCAGAACAACTACTCCAGCAAGGAGCATCTACACATGCTGCTTCAACACTGGTGGCAGGCTACTAGATTTTGATTACACCTATAGAAAGAGACTCGTAACTTACAGGTTACACGCACGGGCAAGCCTTCAGAAGTAGCTATGATTAAGAAGAAAAAAAGTAGGAGCGATTATCGATCCCTCCACTATAAGTAGGAGCGCTTCAATCTCCTGCAACTGCAACAACCAAACGAGAAAGAAAATGGCGGCCACAAGAGCAGCAGTGATGAAGTTGGCGGTCGTCCTTCTGGCCATGAGCCAGCTCGTCCACATGGCGACCCCAACGGCGGATCCAATGACTACTGCATCATCGTCTCTACTGGTCACGAGCGTTTCCGGCACTTCCGACGGTCAGTCATCTCCTCAAGTTGATACTAGTACTGTATTTAGCTTGGTCAACTAGTTAGCTAGCTACAAGAAACTGAGATAGTTAATCTTCGTCTTGGCCAGGGGAAGTCGATCCTAAACCCAGCCACATCAGGGAAGAGAAGGTGTTGCTCTATGCGCCCAAGCCCAGCATCCCTGTCCCTCCACCCCCTCCCCACCTCGTCCTACCGTGCAAGGGAAGAGCGTGTTGACCTCACGGCCGGGAACGATCAAAGTCAAGTGCAGCTGGAGCTCCAAGTGACCAAAACAAAAACAACAAAAGTCCCTAGCTTCCTCTGTATTGCATTCAATGTTGACTGCCGTACTCGGTCGTTATGATCGACTGATGGAATAAAATAAGAGCGACCTTGTTTATATTTCGTTTTGCCTGCAATAGGTGTTCGAATTGTGCAAGTGACAGTACTTCACAATCACAAGTTCCCACTCCTGCCAAAAGTTACTTGTTAAGTTGATGGACTCTAGTGGCACTTGTACATATGTTGAAAAGAGAGGATGGTGATTCGAGGATCGTTTGTGGCTCCGCTCCGCTCCGCTCCTAGGGTTCCCCCGCTCCGCCGCCGCCGCCGGCCCCCTCCCCCCATCCTCCCGCGCCTCCGGCCGCGCGCGCCGCGCCCCGCCTCCCTCCTCCCTCCCGGCCCGCCCCCCGCGTCGCCTCCCCGAGCGAGGCGACTGGGGGCCCATCTCTCCGCGTTCCCCTCCTCCCGCCGCCGCCGGCCCGCGCCACCGGGCCCTGCCCGTGTGGTGTTGGCGGCGGCGGCGGCCGTCCCTTCCCCGCGCGCGGTGCCACGGCTCGGGTGGTGGCGTCCCCCGGCGGTGCTCCTCGGTCAATGGTGATTCCGGCAGCGGCGGCTGCTCCTGGCGGCGCAGCTCCGGGTGGCCTAGAGGCGGCGGCGCGCTGGCGCCGTGGATGGTGGCGGCGCCCTCCCGGCCCAGGTCTGGGCCCTTTTGGGCCCCATCTGGGTCTGGGCGGGCCTGACTCGGTCTCGCCTGCGGCGGCTCCGGCGGGGGCGGTGGTGGTGCGGCTCGTGCGGGGGGTGGTGGAGACGGTGGCACGTCTACTGCAGCTCGGCGACGGGTGCTTCACGAGCCCCTTTTGGGCCCGGCCGGGCCTCGAGGGCCTGGTACGCTCCCCTTGCCGCGTCCGGTCGGTGACCACCGATGGCGGTGGAGGTTGTCTCCTCCGGCGTGGCTGCCCTCGCTACCGTTCCTCGTTCCCGGCTGCTCCCTCTCGTCCTCGTCGGTCTCGCTTCGATGACCACGGTGAGGCAGCGGTGATGATGGCAAGTCCGTGGTGGCGCACGTTCGTGAGTGGCTTGTCTGGTGGTGCGCGTCGGACCGTTCGGGGTTGTGGGTATCTGGCGGATGGGAGAAATCCGGCCCGGCTTGCCGGCACCGACGTGGTGACACCCGTGGGCGCCATCGTTCCTTCCTGAAGGGCGTCGGGTCTTCCCCTTCCCCACGCCCCTCCGCGTACCGGGGGAAACCCTAGGACCCGTTCGGGCAGCAGCGTCGTCGTCGTCGTGTTCCTTCCTGAAGGTGCTGCTTGGTATGCGGAGGTTCGAGATGCCTGGAGCGAGGTGGTACATCTCCGGTGGGCGCAACGGTTTTGGGTTATCATCGTTTTCGTCGATCCGACGCTGTGGACATTATTTTCTCTCTTCTTTCTCTTTTGTTTCTTTTGGGCATGCGTGTGCTGTTTGCCCCAGCATTGGACTCTTTCTTATATCGGGCGGTTGCTATATCAATACAGCGGGGCGAAAGCCTTTTTCGTAAAAGAGAGGATGGTGAAAAAAGCTTTGACCTTAACAACTTGAACACAACGAAGCTTCATACCGCCCCACCAAAAAAAAACCTTCATACGGTACATATATCAGAATTAGACATCTTCCTCTGACTGTATGCCGCCCACAGCATATATTGGAATCGAGTAATAACTAGAATCTGAAAAGATCTTATAAGTGTCCATTCTATGGTTTAAATCTGGACCGTTCATTTTACACTGCTTTAATAATTTGATCAATAATACTATATCAAATATTTATTGATAGATAAGCAAGCAACTAATGTTAATTAATAGTAGCCCTTTTTAATTGTTCTGCCAAGGTCCTTCGAAATTAATTGATATATATCTGTGCTTATTGTTCTAGATGACAATCTTCTATATATAGCATCCACCTACAGTTCAATAGATCAACCTCAACACACATAACATCTCAGAAACCCAAGATCGTAGCAGCAAAACAATGAAACCATCGCAAGCTCTCTCGCTTCTCGCCCTCCTCATGATTCTCCTCTCGTCCAGTGCTTCCGTCCTACAAGACACGTGCAGGCGCTTCGGCGGCCCTGACACCTACGACATCTGCATCGAGTTCTTCAAGGCCAACAAGGACAGCGCCACTGCGGACAAGCACGGTCTCGCTATCATCGCCACTGGGATCGCCAGTGCAACGGCCGTGGACACCCGCAAGCGCATCGCCACCCTGAAGGCCGCGGAAAAGGATCAGATGATCCAGCAGGTCATCGCCTACTGCGACAATATGTACTCCAGGGCTGTGGGCCTGTTCGACAAGGCTGCCAAGGGCATCTCATCGGGCAAGTTGGGCGACGCGGTGACGAGCCTCAACTCCGCGCTAGACATCCCCCAATATTGCGATGACGAGTTCCTCAAGGCAGGCGTGAAATCTCCGTTCGACGCCGAGAACTTCAAGTTTGGGGTGCAGTGCGCCATCACTCTGGATGTAACGAAGTTGTTGACGATGTAGTTAGCTAGCCGCCGAGGATATGAATCTGTGTAACTGTAGCAGGAGTCTATAGTCATTTCCATGAGCAAACTCCTCGAAACTAATAAGCCCACAATGTTATCGCTGAACTATGCAAGACGTGCTGGCACATATTTCTTTTCCGTGGATTTGATTTTTTTGTTCATTTAAAAAAACAACAGTGACGGGAATACCCTCCCCTCTCGCACCGCGTCGGAGCAATGGTCGGAGGCGGGTGGGAGATGAGATTAACCCTTTTGGCGGCAGGAATATTTTGGGAGGAGAGAAGGCAGCACAAAACGCTAAAACCACATATACTACTATTAACAGGCGCTGCAATGGGGCATACATATTATAATGTTTCAACACAAATTATTACACAAAGCTTTCTCCCTCACTACCACATCTCTTGCTCCTCAACGCCATCACACCTCTCTTGCTCCTTGTCGCCAACGAAGGAGTCGTCGAGAAAGCTCCATAGGGACTCCCTTATAAAAATTATCCCCTAACAATTGCTTTTAACTCCAACGATACCATATATTATAGCCTCATGTATTTTAATAATTTTATGAAACTGCCAAATTCATAAGTCCACTATTGTAATACCCTGATTTTTCAGTTAAATGATGAAATTATTACCCTGATATAGAAATAACGCATGAAACAAACAACCAAATAATATTTTTATATGTTCTGTAACACGTGAAACACAAGAATATTTTGGGAGGAGAGAAGGCAACACACAACGCTAAAGTAATATACCGGAATACCATATCGCGGTCACTGGATTCATTGAAAACATGCAGACGTCTTCCAAACTCTAACTAGTTTTGATTTATTCCCAGGAAATAACTGGTTCCATAAACAATTTCAGATATAATTGCAATCTCATTCATCATCGCTTTTTTGCTTTCCTCTTCCTATACCGTTCAAATTTATTTGAACCCAACCAGTATTTCTTTTGTCTCGAAAGAATCCGAAGCCCGTTTTTTCAACTAGAGAATTTCCTTTCAGTGTACATGAGATTTGTGTTAATCTCACATAAAATCTGGTTAAATTATGTAAATAATTATATTATTTATTTTGTTTCTAACACAACAATTTGTGCTTATGTCAACAAGCGAATATGCTTCTAATGTAAATAAAATTTCTCCCCAATGACTTGAGAAGTGTTCGTTGCTTGGGTTTATCTAGGGCACATTTAGAAGTGGTATAGTTATTGCACATCTAAGTGAATGGATCAAACATAAAAAGGTAAAAGAAAATTTAGTGACCTGCCCAGGGTTGTGCGTGGGGGCTATATCTTGCATGTTGTGAGACGTAGCCCCACCTACCCTCTGGCGCATCACTAAATGGTCCAGTCCAACACTATAATTCCCTGGAGTGGTTTTGGGAAAGGTTTATGTATCGGTAAAACCTTTCGTGTTGTTATTTTGCTTCTTTGGTTTCTACGTGGTTTTTGTATATTTTCTTTGGTTTTTTAGAAATACATGTCGAATTTTTCAATACACACTGTACAATTTTTTTAATATGCACGTAACATTTTTTGAATACATGTGAATACTTTTTTAATACAAGTTTGAACTTTTCTTTGAATAAATGTCAAAAAAAATGCACTTGATCTTTTTGGAATGATAAGAAATATTCTTTCTAGATTATGCAAACATTTTTTTACATTATATAACTGTTTTCAAACACTGATGAACTTTTTCTAAAAACACGTGAACACTGTTTTAAATTTCATGAACATCTTTTTTAAATGGTATGAAATATTATTTTTAATATTACAGGGATATTTTGCTTGCATTAAATATATTTTTAAATATAACAGATATATTATTTAAAAAATGTGAACTACTTTTTGAAATGTCACGAACAGTTTTTTGAATGGTATGGATTTTTTTTCTAAAATTACATGATCATTCTTTAGAAATTTTATTAACGTTTTTCTAAATGTCTCAAACATTTTTTGAAAGGCATGGCCAATGTCACAAATATATTATTATTTTTTGATTGGTAAGGACAATTTCAAAATTGCGCGAACAGTTTTTCTACAGCTTATGTATTTTTTTAATGTGCGATGACCACTTCTAAAGTTTAAGTAAATTAGTTTTAAAAATATATGTGTATGGAATATTTCGAAATATAAACAAAAGTAAAAGTAAAAAACAAATGAATGAAAGAACAACAAAGCACTGCAGCGCTTTCCATGGCTGTGTGGGAATTTTCTTTTGTTCACCTGAGCGTGGTGGGCTTTCTTCGGTTGCTTGTGGTTGTATCGCAGGAGTTTTTCATTTTTCTCAATCGTGAGCTCTTTTGAAGCTCGGAAAATGTCTTTGTTTTTTATACTATTTTGTGTAATTGTTCTATTTTGTGCAAAAATCTAGAAAAGATTCATATCTATTACAAAGGTTAATATAAAACTACAAAGATCCTAAAACATAATAAAAAATACATCGAGGACTCTACACCATCGAGCGGTCACTACTGCCACCAGAACCAGCCACCGCCACGCCGTTGTCGCCTCTCCCCTATCGAGTGGCTTGACCTTGTCGATGAAAACTTAAAGTCTTCATGCAAATGCCCCTATGGACCAACGTTCCAGAGCCGCAATGACATGAACCCTTGAATCGATCCGAAGCATCTCACACCAAATCTCCTCATGGTGCACGCACAGTGAGGAATCCTAAGCTTGCTTCCCTAAGGAGACAACATGAATCTACGTTGGAACTCTGTCGACTCTGTCTTAATGGACAAACTCAAGGAGGATCGAAGGCTGGAAGACCAACTCGAAGATCGAAGCCTGGAAGACCAACTGGAGGACTCGAATATGTTTTCGGTGGGCATGGAATTTGTGTTAATCTATACGACTATAAAAAGAGTGAGTTACGGGCCGGGGATCCAACAAATCTCACTCATCCAACGGCATCTTTCCAACAGTTTCCGTTGCTCCGATGTTTAGCATTAAATATGTTTAGCACTAAACATGTTTGGTACCCTCCACTAATTAATATCAAGTCTAATATTATTGTTAGCATTAACCAAGTAATATATCCTACCTAATATTAACATGCAATTCATATCTTTTCTAATATCAATATGTAAATACAAATAATATCTTGCTTAATATTAACATGCACTGCACGTACACAGTTACTAGTTTGACACAAAATATGATTAAATAGTCTAAACATAATTAAATTAAATGATTTATTTTGTTTCTAACACAATAATATGTGCTTCTATCAATAAGTGATATCTCTAATGTAACTAAAATGTTCCAATGACTTGAAAATGTAATTTTATTTATTTTTATCATTGGATGCAACTTCCTTGTCATTGGAGGCAATGCTTCAAGATATGTGCCTTTTTCGCACGGGCTAAGCTGCTGTTGTTCTATTTTGTTGTCTGGGCTGAAGGAGCAATCCACCTAGGGTTGTGCGCGGGGCTATATCTTGCTTATTACAAGACACACTAGATTGCCCATTGCGCCAAATGATGCAGAGTCCCATTTATGACCATGTGTGCTTTGAAAAAAATGCATTTGTTATTAGGTTTAGTCTTGGGCAATGACGTCTGTCAACATTTCTAACCCATTCGTATAAAGAAAGAAGATAGGCCAATGTTTATAAATACATGTACTTTTAAAATTATGTGTGATTTTCAAACCTATGAATTTGGTGGTAGTCTTAGGTTTGACCAACCACGTATGGTAAAAGCTTTATCTCCTTAAATATAAATAAAACAAGGGAGGATTGTGTTTGAAAATATATGCACCATGTTATTATTGGGGCATCAAAGAAGATAAAATTAACATTCTCTATTCGTTGGTTATACTTGCTAATTAAACCCATCTATATTTCAAACCAGGCTCATCTGTCTACAATTTTTATTCCAGCCAATTCGGCCCATCAATTGCCACCGGGGCTCGGCCCGTTTGGAGTAGAATATGAAGATGCGAGGATAAGCATCTTCATTCCGTTTTCTCTTTCCTTGGCAGCTCCGTTCGGTGAAGAGAGGCCATCAGAAATATCATGTTTAAATCGTACTATGCTACTGCACTATTTTTGAAGAATAATAAAGTTCATATGTTGTGAAAAAGGGCATGTTTAATTTGAGGAAAAAATGAAAGTGGTTGCTTATGGTGGGTGACGGCCTATAAAACTACCTCCTCTATTTCAAAATATAAGGTGTATTAGTTTTCATAAAAGTCAAACTTTGGTATGTATGGTCAACTTTATTAAACAAATCTACAATACCTATTAAGTAAAATATGAAAACATATTTCGGGATGAATATGACGATATTGGCTTGGTATTGTGGATACTGGTATTTTTCTTTATAAACTTGTTCAAACATAAAGAAGTTTGACTTCTCAAAAATTAATACACCTTATATTTTAAAACCGGAGGGAGTATATCATACCCCACAGTCACCTACACATGAGCTGGCATGGGCCGGCCCAGTAGCACGTGGCTCCATCGTGTTTGAATCGGTGGTATTCTATAGTTTTTTTTTCACCTTTTTCCGACAATCCTGATTCTTTGCTTGTGTTTCGTTCTTGATGGTTTTCCCAGCCTTTTCTGATTTTTCTTTTTCTTGCATTTACCTTTTATTTTTATTTTTTATTCTACTGCTATTTACAAAAGCTATTGTTCTTTTTTACAAATACAAGTATATTTTTTTAGCGTGTGAACACTTTTAAAAATTATGTGGATATGTTAGGGAATGCTTGAACACATTTCAAAATAAGTTTGTGGTTTCTTGTAGCTATGATACAAAGCATTGTACCTGTAATGTTATCGACTTCGAATAAAGCTATGTATCATTGTCAAGAAAAAAAAACATGCGCGCATACATGAACTGAGTACGAGACATCTGTCTCTGATAATTGGGACCGAGCCGTAGCACATGGCGAAATTGTCTGCAAATATGACAGGTGGGTCCAAACTGGGGAAATGGATTATTTTGTCTAACAAACAATCATAGGTACGACATTTTAGCAAAGAAAAGAAAAATATGATTATAAAGCAAAGGCGAGGAAAACATGCTTTTTCTGTCATATTCCTCTTGTTTCCATGTCCAAAACCGGAGTTCAGAAGCACCATTACATTACACCGCAACTTCCAGACCAGAGCTCGCGGCCACAATATGGACCGTCGACGAAGGCTGACAAACTCGAGTAAATAGCATAAAACTACCACTTTTCGTCCTATTGTTCCAAAAAACTACCACATTTTTGTTTGTGACTGATAACTACCGAAACCAGCGTTGGCTGTTTCAAAAAACCCAAAACGCCCGTGTCTAAGAAATTAAACCGGTTTATGACAAGTCGGGCCCGCACCTAAATGAACCGTTTGTTTAACCGTTCCTTTGACCGTTAGCTGACATGTGAGGCCCGCATGTCATCTAACAGTCAAACAAACGGTCAAACAGACGGTTCATTTAGGTGCGGGCCCGCCCTGTCATAAACCGGTTTAATTTCTTAGCAACAGGTGTTTTGGGTTTTTTGAAACAGCCGACGCCGATTTTGATAGTTATCAGTCACAAACAAAAATATGATAGTTTTTTGGAACAATAGGACGAAAAGTGGTAGTTTTATGCTATTTACTCGACAAACTCAGTTGGTCCTTAACCGATCGATGTGCTTTCTTGTCCTTGGGCAAAACAATTACTCCAGCAAGGATCATCTGCATGTGCTGTTTCGGCACTCGTGGCAGGCTACTGGATTTTGATTCCACCTATCAAAAGAGACTTGCTACAAGTTACACGTACATCTTCCAAAATTCTCTAGTGTAAACACATTTCAAGATTACACGTACATTTTTTGAATATGCGCAAACACTTTTTTTATTTATTATTTGAATCTTTTTAGAACTGCATGAACCATTAAAAAAACATGTACACTTTTTAAAATTAAAAAACGATTTAAAGATACATTAACACATTTTATATTATATTATGAACATTTAGAAAATAAGTGAGCACTTATTAATCAAATTGCTGTTTTTGAAAAAAGCGTGAACACTTACTGGGCAGGGGCAAAACAACTACTCCAGGAAGGAGCATCTGCACATGCTGCTTTAGCACTTGTGTCGGGCTACTAGATTTTGATTCCACCTATAGAAATAGAAAGAGACTCGTAACTTACTATGATTGTTCTGAAAAATAAAAAATTTAGGTAGAACTGTCGATCCCTCCACTATATAAGTAGCAGCTTCTCTGTGGCCTGCAACTGCAAGAACCAAAGGAGAAGGAAAATGGCGGGCACAAGAGCAGCAGTGATGAAGCTGGCGGTCGTCCTCGTGGCCATGAGCCAGCTCGTCCACATGGCGACGCCAACGGCGGATCCGACGACTGAGTCGTCTCTGCTGGTTACGAGCGTTTCCCCTTCTGGTTAGTCTTGGTCATCTTCTCAAGTTGATACTACAAGTAATTATCTTGGTTGATTAGAGGTGCAAGAAACTGAGATAGTTAATTTTTGTCTTTGCCAGGGGGAGTCAATCCTCAACCCAGCCATGGCATCAGGGCAGTGAAGGTGTTGCTCGATGCGGCCAAGCCCAGCATCCCTGTCCCTCCGCCCCCTCCCCACCTCATCCTACCGTGCAAGGGAAGAACCTGCTAAGTGCTAACCTCACCTCATGGGGAGCACCAAGTTAAGCGCAGCTGGAGCTCGAAGTGACGAAAGCAATAAAAATGTCCCTAGCTTCCTCTGTATTGCACTACTCGATCGTTATGATCGACTGATGGAATAAAATAAGAGCACCCTTGTTTATATTTCGTTCGCCTGTAACAGGTGTTCAAATTGTGGATTTGAAACTACTAAACCAGTTTCCAGACCTGCGAAAAATTACTTGTCAAGTTTATGAACTCTAGTAGCAGTGTGGCACTTTTCTACATAAGTTGAAAAGAGAGATAGATGGTCGAAGAAGCTTTTGTCAGCCCAACAACTAGTGTCAGCCCAACTGAAGCTGTGTCGTGCAAGAAACAGAGGAGAAATCGTATGCCAATACTAGTGCTGTGCACAGTGCCAACCGTCCGTCGAGCAGGTAGCGTGCCTCCAGCAAACGGCAACGCGGCTTGCCTGCCTGACAACCGGAGACAGAACGGAGGTTCGTCCGGACATGGAATGGAAAGGTCAAGCGGTTGCTCTGTTCCACTGCTAGACTGCATGGGAGGACCAGAGAAACAGAGTAAACAAATCAGACAGGGACAGCCTGCGGGTGGTCTTCTGATCAAAGCCGTCGTCGAGAAAATTGCACAAACCATCAAATATTTGGGGTCAAATTTGCACAGAATATCTACTTTTGGAGTTTGTTGCAGAAAACACCATCTACTGGTGTAATAATCTGTTGTAGCTAGGTCTAATTCAAAATTTGATTCGGTCCACATGGTCTCTAACAGATGGGGCGTGTTTGGTTGCAGTAGTGAACAGTAGCTGCATTGTATACACATCTCAACCCAGCCTGGTTGACAACCTCAAATGCGTCATCTGCAAATTGTTTGGTTGCCTGCATCTAGGGTCCCTACATTAGGTAATACGCAAGTGTACTTTGTTTGGTTGCCTGCATTGGCCCAAACGGCACATGAACACGGTGTTTGGTTGCACGCATGAGGTATGATTAAGAGTTAGCACTTGCACTTAGCACACAGGGTTAAGAGCTAGCAGAGGGAGGGGAGAAGAAATGCAGTGTGCGCCGGACCATGGCGACTGCAGTGGATAGTGGCCGTGGCCCCGTGTCCGACATGACGAGCATGGAGTCATGGACGAGCGACCCCGTCGGCGGCACGGTGAGCGACACCGTCAGCGAACTAGTTGTAGTGCTCGCGCAAAGACAGTCGACAGAGGAGGAGAATGCAGTGCTCGCGCCATGGTATCGTCAGTGCAGTGGACGAGAGAGGAGGCCGAGATGTTCGACGCCGGAAACGACTCCAGTGTAGTAGGGCGAGAGAGAGGAGGCCAAGATGATCGACCCCGTCAGCGACGCGGCGAACTGCAGTGTGCATAGAGGCAGAGGACACAAGAAAGCAGTGCGCGCGCCATTGCCGCGTCGGTGCAGTAGGAGGACGACAGAGAGTAGGCCGAGATGAGCGACGCTGGAAACGACTCTAGTGTAGTAGGACGTGGGCAAGGAGATCAAGGGGAAGGGCTTCGGTGTTGAGAGGGACGAATAGGAGGGTTCTGAGCAGAGGACAAAGGAGCTCGACATGGCGGCGTCAGTGCAGTAGACTGTTGTTCAAAGAGAGATGAAGCTACGATCGTCGAAACCAAAAACTTACAACACGAATGTTGTGAGGAACTGCGAGATTAGGCTGTTGGTCAAAGGAAATTTCAAATGATAGATCATGCATGACGAATCTGACAAAATTCGTCCAGAATAGCTACAAATGGGAACACGAAATTAAGAACTTACGGCCGACGAAACTATGAACTGATCGCCTGAATGAAACCATAGCATTGAGGTATATCTTTTTCGTGCAGAGCTTATCTCGAATCGAAGCACCGTTGTGTAGATCAGAGGGACAAGGAAGAGAGAAGATTAGATAGAAGCTGAAGGAAATATGCCCTAGAGGCAATAATAAAGTTATTATTTATTTCCTTATATCATGATAAATGTTTATTATTCATGCTAGAATTGTATTAACCGGAAACATAATACATGTGTGAATACATAGACAAACATAGTGTCACTAGTATGCCTCTACTTGACTAGCTCGTTGATCAAAGATGGTTATGTTTCCTAGCCATAGACATGAGTTGTCATTTGATTAAGGGGATCACATCATTAGGAGAATGATGTGATTGACCTGACCCATTCCGTTAGCTTAGCACACGATCGTTTAGTATTCTGCTATTGCTTTCTTCATGACTTATACATGTTCCTGTGACTATGAGATTATGCAACTCCCATTTACCAGAGGAACACTTTGTGTGCTACCAAACGTCACAACGTAATTGGGTGGTTATAAAGGTGCTCTACAGGTGTCTCTGAAGGTACTTGTTGGGTTGGCGTATTTCGAGATTAGGATTTGTCACTCCGATTGTCGGAGAGGTATCTCTGGGCCCTCTCGGTAATGCACATCACTTAAGCCTTGCAAGCATTGCAACTAATGAGTTAGTTGTGGGATGATGTATTACGGAACGAGTAAAGAGACTTGCCGGTAACGAGATTGAACTAGGTATTGAGATACCGACGATCGAATCTCGGGCAAGTAACATACCGATGACAAAGGGAACAACGTATGTTGTTATGCGGTCTGACCGATAAAGATCTTCATGGAATATGTGGGAGCCAATATGAGCATCCAGGTTCCGCTATTGGTTATTGACCGGAGACGTGTCTCGGTCATGTCTACATAGTTCTCGAACACGTAGGGTTCGCACGCTTAACGTTTCGATGGCAGTCATATTATGAGTTTATATGTTTTGATGTACCGAAGGTTGTTCAGAGTCCCGGATGTGATCACGGACATGACAAGGAGTCTCGAAATGGTCGAGACATGAAGATTGATATATTGGAAGCCTATATTTAGATATCGGAAGTGTTCCGGGTGAAATCAGGATTTTACCGGAGTACCGAGGGGTTACCGGAACCCCTCGGGGGCTTAATGGGCCATAGTGAGCCTTTGTGGAGAAGAGGAGAGGCGGCCAGGGTAGGGCCGCGCGCCCCTCCACCCCTAGTCCGAATAGGACAAGGAGAGGGGGGCGGGCCCCCCCTTTCCTTCCTCTCCTCCACCTCTTTCCCCTCCACTCCTAATCCAACTAGGAAAAGGGAGGGAGTCCTACTCCCGGTGGGAGTAGGACTCCACCTGGCGCGCCCCTCCTGGCCGGCCGCACCTCCCCCTTGCTCCTTTATATACGGGGGCAGGGGGCACCCTAGAGACACAACAATTGATCTCTTGATCTCTTAGCCGTGTGCGGTGCCCCCCTCCACCATAATCCACCTCGATAATATCGTAGCGGTGCTTAGGCGAAGCCCTGCGTCGGTAGAACATCATCATCGTCACCACGCCGTCGTGCTGACGGAACTCTCCCTCAAAGCTCGGCTGGATTGGAGTTCGAGGGACGTCATCGAGCTGAATGTGTGCTGAACTCGGAGGTGCCGTGCGTTCGGTACTTGACCGGTCGGATCGTGAAGACGTACGACTACATCAACCGAGTTGTGCTAACGCTTCCGCTTTCGGTCTACGAGGGTACGTGGACAACACTCTCCCCTCTCGTTGCTATGCATCACCATGATCCTGTGTGTGCGTAGGAATTTTTTTTGAAATTACTACGTTCCCCAACAGTGGCATCCGAGCCAGGTTTTGTGCGTAGATGTTATATGCACGAGTAGAACACAAGTGAGTTGTGGGCGATATAAGTCATACTGCTTACCAGCATGTCATACTTTGGTTCGGCGGTATTGTTGGATGAAGCGGCCCGGACCGACATTACGCGTACGCTTACGCGAGACTGGTTTTACCGCCGTGCTATGCACACAGGTGACTAGCGGGTGTCAGTTTCTCCAACTTTAGTTGAACCGAGTGTGGCTACGCCCGGTCCTTGCGAAGGTTAAAACAGCACCAACTTGACAAACTATCGTTATGGTTTTGATGCGTAGGTAAGAACGGTTCTTGCTCAGCTCATAGCAGCCATGTAAAACTTGCAACAACAAAGTAGAGGACGTCTAACTTGTTTTTGCAGGGCATGTTGTGATGTGATATGGTCAAGACGTGATGAGATATAAGTTGTTGTATGAGATGATCATGTTTTGTTGAAGTTATCGACAACTGGCAAAAGCCTGATGGTTGTCTCTTTATTGCATAAGATGCAAGCGCCAAATAATTGCTTTACTTTATCGCTATGCGATAGCAATAGTTACAAGAGCAATAGTTGGCGAGACGACCATGTGACGACACATTGATATAGATCAAGATGATGGAGATCATGGTGTCATGCCGGTGATGATGGAGATCATGACGATGCTTTGGAGATGGAGATCAAAGGCACAAGATGATGATGGCCATATCATGTCACATATTATGATTGCATGTGATGTTTATCTTTTATACATCTTATTTTGCTTAGTTCGGCGGTAGCATAAGATGATCCCTCACTAAATTATCAAAGTATAAGTGTTCTCCCTGAGTATGCACCGTTGCGAAAGTTCTTCGTGCTGAGACACCACGTGATGATCGGGTGTGATAGGCTCTACGTTCAAATACAACGGGTGCAAAACAGTTGCACACGCGGAATACTCAGGTTAAGCTTGACGAGCCTAGCATATAATAGATATGGCCTCGGAACACTGAGACCGAAAGGTCGAGCTGTTGGAAATATGCCCTAGAGGCAATAATAAATGGTTATTATTATATTTCTTTGTTCATGGTAATTGTCTATTATTCATGCTATAATTGTATTGTCCGGAAATCGTGATACATGTGTGAATACATAGACCACAACCTGTCCCTAGTAAGCCTCTAGTTGACTAGCTCGTTGATCAACAGATAGTCACGGTTTCCTGACTATGGACATTGGATGTCATTGATAACGGGATCACATCATTAGGAGAATGATGTGATGGACAAGACCCAATCCTAAGCATAGCATAAAAGATCGTGTAGTTTCGTTTGCTAGAGCTTTTCCAGTGTCAAGTATCTTTTCCTTAGACCATGAGATCGTGCAACTCCCGGATACCGTAGGAGTGCTTTGGGTGTGCCAAACGTCACAACGTAACTGGGTGACTATAAAGGTGCATTACGGGTATCTCCAAAAGTGTCTGTTGGGTTGGCACGGATCGAGACTGGGATTTGTCGCTCCGTGTGACGGAGAGGTATCTCTGGGCCCACTCGGTAATGCATCATCATAATGAGCTCAATGTGACTAAGGCGTTAGTCACGGGATCATGCATTGCGGTACGAGTAAAGAGACTTGCCGGTAACGAGATTGAACAAGGTTTGGGATACCGACGATCGAATCTCGGGCAGGTAACATACCGTTTGACAAAGGGAATTGTATACGGGATTGATTGAATCCTCGACACCGTGGTTCATCCGATGAGATCATCGTGGAACATGTGGGAGCCAACATGGGTATCCAGATCCCGCTGTTGGTTATTGACCGGAGAGGCGTCTCGGTCATGTCTGCATGCCTCCCGAACCCGTAGGGTCTACACACTTAAGGTCCGGTGACGCTAGGGTTGTAGAGATATATGTATGCGGAAACCCGAAAGTTGTTCGGAGTCCCGGATGAGATCCCGGACGTCACGAGAGGTTCCGGAATGGTCCGGAGGTGAAGAATTATATATAGGAAGTCCAGTTTCGGCCACCGGGAAAGTTTCGGGGGTTATCGGTATTATACCGGGACCACCGGAAGGGTCCCGGGGGTCCACCAGGTGGGGCCACCTGTCCCGGAGGGCCCCGTGGGCTGAAAGTGGAAGGGAACCAGCCCCTAGTGGGCTGGGGCGCCCCCCTTGGGCCTCCCCCCATGCGCCTAGGGTTGGGAACCCTAGGGGGGGAGTTCCCCCTTGCCTTGGGGGGCAAGGCAACCCCTTCCCCCCCTTGTGGCCGCCGCCCCCCTTGAGATCCCATCTCTTGGGGCTGGCGCACCCCCCAGGGGCCTATATAAAGGGGGGAGGGAGGGCAGCACACAACAGCCTTGGGCGCCTCCCTCCTCCCCTGCAACACCTCTCTCTCTCTCTCGCAGAAACTCGGCGTAGCCCTGCGGAGACCCGCTACATCCACCACCACGCCGTCGTGCTGCTGGATCTCCATTAACCTCTCCTTCCCCCTTGCTGGATCAAGAAGGAGGAGACGTCGCTGCACCGTACGTGTGTTGAACACGGAGGTGCCGTCCGTTCGGCACTCGGTCATCAGTGATTTGGATCACGGCGAGTACGACTCCGTCATCCACGTTCATTGGAACGCTTCCGCTCACGATCTACAAGGGTATGTAGATGCACTCCCTTCCCCTCGTTGCTAGTAGACTCCATAGATGCATCTTGGTGAACGTAGGAAAATTTTAAAATTATGCTACGATTCCCTACAGTGGCATCATGAGCCAGGCCTATGCGTAGTTACTATGCACGAGTAGAACACAAAGCAGTTGTGGGCGTTGAGTTTGCCAATTCTTCTTGCCGCTACTAGTCGTTTCTTGTTTCGGCGGCATTGTAGGATGAAGCGGCCCGGACCGACCTTACACGTACGCTTACGTGAGACAGGTTCCACCGACTGACATGCACTAGTTGCATAAGGTGGCTAGCAGGTGTCTGTCTCTCCTACTTTAGTCGGAACAGATTCGATGAAAAGGGTCCTTATGAAGGGTAAATAGAAATTGGCAAATCACGTTGTGGTCATACGTAGGTAAGAAATCGTTCTTGCTAGAAACCTACAAACCACGTAAAAAAAACTTGCAACAACAATTAGAGGACGTCTAACTTGTTTTTGCAGCAAGTGCTATGTGATGTGATATGGCCAGAAGATGTGATGAATGATATGTGATGTATGAGATTGATCATATTCTTGTAATAGGAATCACGACTTGCATGTCGATGAGCATGACAACCGGCAGGAGCCATAGGAGTTGTCTTTATTATTTTGTATGACCTGCGTGTCATTAAAAAACGCCATGTAAATTACTTTACTTTATTGCTAAACGTGTTAGCCATAGAAGTAGAAGTAATCGTTGGCGTGACGACTTCATGAAGACACAATGATGGAGATCATGATGATGGAGATCATGGTGTCATGCCGGTGACAAAGATGATCATGGTGCCCCGAAGATGGAGATCAAAGGAGCATGATGATATTGGCCATATCATGTCACTATTTGATTGCATGTGATGTTTATCATGTTTTTGCATCTTATTTGCTTAGAACGACGGTAGCAAGTAGGATGATCCCTTATAATAATTTCAAGAAAGTGTTCACCCTAACTGTGCACCGTTGCGAAGGTTCGTTGTTTCAAAGCACCACGTGATGATCGGGTGTGATAGATTCTAACGTTCGAATACAACGGGTGTTGACGAGCCTAGCATGTACAGACATGGCCTCGGAACACACGCGATACACTTAGGTTCACTTGACGAGCCTAGCATGTACAGACATGGCCTCGGAACACGGAGGACCGAAAGGTCGAGCATGAGTCGTATAGAAGATACGATCAACATGGAGATGTTCACCGATCTTGACTAGTCCGTCTCACGTGATGATCGGACACGGCCTAGTCGAATTCGGATCATGTTTCACTTAGATGACTAGAGGGATGTCTATCTGAGTGGGAGTTCATTAAATAATTTGATTATATGAACTTAATTATCATGAACTTAGTCTAAATCTTTACACTATGTATTGTAGATCAAATGGCCCACGTTGTCCTCAATTTCAACGCGTTCCTAGAGAAAACCAAGCTGAAAGATGATGGCAACAACTATACGGACTGGGTCCGGAACCTGAGGATCATCCTCATAGCAGCCAAGAAAGATTATGTCTTAGAAGCACCGCTAGGTGAAGCACCAATCCCTGAGAACCAAGACGTTATGAACGCTTGGCAGCAGCGTGCTGATGATTACTCCCTCGTTCAGTGCGGCATGCTTTACAGCTTAGAACCGGGTCTCCAAAAGCGTTTTGAGAAACATGGAGCATATGAGATGTTCGAGGAGCTGAAACTGGTTTTTCAAGCTCATGCCCGGGTCGAGAGATATGATGTCTCCGACAAGTTCTTCAGCTGTAAAATGGAGGAGAACAGTTCTGTTAGTGAGCACATACTCAGAATGTCTGGGTTGCACAACCGCTTGTCTCAGCTGGGAGTTAATCTCCCGGATGACGCGGTCATTGACAGAATCCTCCAGTCGCTTCCACCAAGCTACAAGAGCTTTGTGATGAACTACAATATGCAGGGGATGGAAAAGACCATTCCCGAGGTATATTCAATGCTGAAATCAGCTGAGGTAGAGATCAGAAAAGAACATCAAGTGTTGATGGTGAATAAAACCACTAAGTTCAAGAAGGGCAAGGGTAAGAAGAACTTCAAGAAGGACGGCAAGGGAGTTGCCGCGCTCGGTAAGCCAGTTACCGGGAAGAAGTCAAAGAATGGACCCAAGCCCGAGACTGAGTGCTTTTATTGCAAGGGAAGTGGTCACTGGAAGCGGAACTGCCCCAAATATTTAGCGGACAAGATGAAGGCCGGCAACACCCAAGGTATATGTGATATACAAGTAATTGATGTGTACCTTACCAGTACTCGTAGTAGCTCCTGGGTATTTGATACCGGTGCGGTTGCTCATATTTGTAACTCAAAGCAGGAACTACGGAATAAACGGAGACTGGCAAAGGACGAGGTGACGATGCGCGTCGGGAATGGTTCCAAGGTCGATGTGATCGCCGTTGGCACGCTACCTCTGCATCTACCCACGGGATTAGTTTTAAACCTCAATAATTGTTATTTAGTGCCAGCTTTGAGCATGAACATTGTATCTGGATCTCATTTAATTCGAGATGGCTACTCATTTAAATCTGAGAATAATGGTTGTTCTATTTATTTGAGAGATATGTTTTATGGTCATGCCCCGCTGGTCAATGGTTTATTTTTGATGAATCTCGAACGTGATGTTACACATGTTCATAGTGTGAATACCAAAAGATGTAAAGTTGATAACGATAGTCCCACATACTTGTGGCACTGCCGCCTTGGTCACATTGGTGTCAAGCGCATGAAGAAGCTCCATGCAGATGGACTTTTGGAGTCTCTTGATTACGAATCATTTGACACGTGCGAACCATGCCTCATGGGTAAGATGACCAAGACTCCGTTCTCCGGAACAATGGAGCGAGCAACCAACTTATTGGAAATCATACATACCGATGTGTGTGGTCCAATGAGTGTTGAGGCTCGCGGAGGATATTGTTATGTTCTCACTCTCACTGATGATTTAAGTAGATATGGGTATGTCTACCTAATGAAACACAAGTCTGAAACCTTTGAAAAGTTCAAGGAATTTCAGAGTGAGGTTGAGAATCAACGTGACAGGAAAATAAAATTATTACGATCAGATCGTGGTGGAGAATATTTAAGTCACGAATTTGGTACACACTTAAGGAAATGTGGAATAGTTTCACAACTCACGCCGCCTGGAACACCTCAGAGAAATGGTGTGTCCGAACGTCGTAATCGCACTCTATTGGATATGGTGCGATCTATGATGTCTCTTACCGATTTACCGCTCTCATTTTGGGGTTATGCTTTAGAGACTGCCGCATTCACTTTAAATAGGGCACCGTCTAAATCCGTTGAGACGACACCGTATGAATTATGGTTTGGGAAGAAACCTAAGCTGTCGTTTCTAAAAGTTTGGGGATGCGATGCTTATGTCAAGAAACTTCAACCTGAAAAGCTCGAACCCAAATCGGAAAAATGCGTCTTCATAGGATACCCTAAGGAAACTATTGGGTATACCTTCTACCTCAGATCCGAAGGCAAGATCTTCGTTGCCAAGAACGGGTCCTTTCTAGAGAAGGAGTTTCTCTCGAAAGAATTGAGTGGGAGGAAAGTGGAACTTGATGAGGTGATAGTCACCCCTTCCGAACCGGAAAGTAGCGCAGCGCGGGAAAATGTTCCTGTGGTGCCTACACCGACTGGGGAGGAAGTTAATGATGATGATCATGAAGCTTCAGATCAAGTTGCTGAACTTCGTAGGTCCACAAGGACACGTTCCGCACCAGAGTGGTACGGCAACCCTGTCCTGGAAATCATGTTGTTAGACAACGGTGAACCTTTGAACTATGAAGAAGCGATGGCGGGCCCGGATTCCGACAAATGGCTAGAAGCCATGAAATCCGAGATAGAATCCATGTATGAAAACAAAGTATGGACTTTGACTGACTTGCCCGATGAGCGGCGAGCCATAGAAAACAAATGGATCTTTAAGAAGAAGACGGACGCAGATGGTAATGTGACCATCTACAAAGCTCGACTTGTCGCTAAGGGTTATCGACAAGTTCAAGGGGTTGACTACGATGAGACTTTCTCACCCGTAGCGAAGCTGAAGTCCGTCCGAATCATGTTAGCAATTGCCGCATACTATGATTATGAGATATGGCAGATGGACGTCAAAACGGCATTCCTTAATGGCTTCCTTAAGGAAGAGTTGTATATGATGCAGCCGGAAGGTTTTGTCGATCCTAAGAATGCTAACAAAGTATGCAAGCTCCAACGCTCAATCTATGGGCTGGTGCAAGCATCTCGGAGTTGGAACATTCGCTTTGATGAGACGATCAAAGCGTTTGGGTTTACACAGACTTATGGAGAAGCCTGTGTTTACAAGAAAGTGAGTGGGAGCTCTGTAGCATTTCTCATATTATATGTGGATGACATACTATTGATGGGAAATGATATAGAATTCTTGGAAAGTATAAAGGCCTATTTGAATAAGTGTTTTTCAATGAAGGACCTTGGAGAAGCTGCTTATATATTAGGCATCAAGATCTATAGAGATAGATCAAGACGCCTCATTGGTCTTTCATAGAGTACATACCTTGACAAGATATTGAAGAAGTTCAGTATGGATCAGTCCAAGAAGGGGTTCTTGCCTGTATTGCAAGGTGTGCAATTGAGCACGGCTCAATGCCCGACCACGGCAGAAGATATAGAAGAGATGAGTGTCATCCCCTATGCCTCGGCCATAGGGTCTATTATGTATGCCATGCTGTGTACCAGACCTGATGTAAACCTTGCCGTAAGTTTGGTAGGAAGGTACCAAAGTAATCCCGGCAAGGAACACTGGACAGCGGTCAAGAATATCCTGAAGTACCTGAAGAGGACTAAGGATATGTTTCTCGTTTATGGAGGTGACGAAGAGCTCGTCGTAAAGGGTTACGTCGACGCTAGCTTCGACACAGATCTGGATGACTCGAAGTCACAGACCGGATACGTGTATATTTTGAATAGAGGAGCAGTAAGCTGGTGCAGTTGCAAGCAAAGCGTCGTGGCGGGATCTACATGTGAAGCGGAATACATGGCAGCCTCGGAGGCAGCACAGGAAGCAGTCTGGATGAAGGAGTTCATTACCGACCTAGGGGTGATTCCCAATGCGTCGGGCCCAATGACTCTCTTCTGTGACAACACTGGAGCTTTTGCCCTTGCGAAGGAGCCCAGGTTTCACAGGAAGACCAGGCATATCAAGCGTCGCTTCAACTCCATTCGTGAAAGTGTTCAAAATGGAGACATAGATATTTGTAAAGTACACACGGACCTGAATGTAGCAGATCCGTTGACTAAACCTCTCCCTAGGGCAAAACATGATCAACACCAGGACGCAATGGGTGTTCGATTCATCACAATGTAACTAGATTATTGACTCTAGTGCAAGTGGGAGACTGTTGGAAATATGCCCTAGAGGCAATAATAAATGGTTATTATTATATTTCTTTGTTCATGGTAATTGTCTATTATTCATGCTATAATTGTATTGTCCGGAAATCGTGATACATGTGTGAATACATAGACCACAACCTGTCCCTAGTAAGCCTCTAGTTGACTAGCTCGTTGATCAACAGATAGTCATGGTTTCCTGACTATGGACATTGGATGTCATTGATAACGGGATCACATCATTAGGAGAATGATGTGATGGACAAGACCCAATCCTAAGCATAGCATAAAAGATCGTGTAGTTTCGTTTGCTAGAGCTTTTCCAATGTCAAGTATCTTTTCCTTAGACCATGAGATCGTGCAACTCCCGGATACCGTAGGAGTGCTTTGGGTGTGCCAAACGTCACAACGTAACTGGGTGACTATAAAGGTGCATTACGGGTATCTCCAAAAGTGTCTGTTGGGTTGGCACGGATCGAGACTGGGATTTGTCGCTCCGTGTGACGGAGAGGTATCTCTGGGCCCACTCGGTAATGCATCATCATAATGAGCTCAATGTGACTAAGGCGTTAGTCACGGGATCATGCATTGCGGTACGAGTAAAGAGACTTGCCGGTAACGAGATTGAACAAGGTATTGGGATACCGACGATCGAATCTCGGGCAGGTAACATACCGTTTGACAAAGGGAATTGTATACGGGATTGATTGAATCCTCGACACCGTGGTTCATCCGATGAGATCATCGTGGAACATGTGGGAGCCAACATGGGTATCCAGATCCCGCTGTTGGTTATTGACCGGAGAGGCGTCTCGGTCATGTCTGCATGCCTCCCGAACCCGTAGGGTCTACACACTTAAGGTCCGGTGACGCTAGGGTTGTAGAGATATATGTATGCGGAAACCCAAAAGTTGTTCGGAGTCCCGGATGAGATCCCGGACGTCACGAGAGGTTCCGGAATGGTCCGGAGGTGAAGAATTATATATAGGAAGTCCAGTTTCGGCCACCGGGAAAGTTTCGGGGGTTATCGGTATTATACCGGGACCACCGGAAGGGTCCCGGGGGTCCACCGGGTGGGGCCACCTGTCCCGGAGGGCCCCGTGGTCTGAAAGTGGAAGGGAACCAGCCCCTAGTGGGCTGGGGCGCCCCCCTTGGGCCTCCCCCCATGCGCCTAGGGTTGGAGAACGTAGGAAAATTTTAAAATTATGCTACGATTCCCTACACGAGCGTGAATCATATAGTAGATATGATCAACATAGTGATGTTCACCATTGAAACTACTCCATCTCACATGATGATCGGACATGGTTTAGTTGAAATGGATCACGTGATCACTTAGAGGATTAGAGGGATGTCTATCTAAGTGGGAGTTCTTTAAGTAATATGATTAATTGAACTTTAATTTATCATGAACTTAGTCCTGGTAGTATTAGCATATCTATGTTGTAGATCAATAGCTCGTGTTTAGCTCCCCTGTTTTATTTTTGATATGTTCCTAGAGAAAACTATGTTGAAAGATGTTAGTAGCAATGATGCGGACTTGGTCCGTGATCTGAGGATTATCCTCATTGCTGCACAGAAGTATTATGTCCTCGATGCACCGCTAGGTGGCAGACCTATTGCAGGAGCAGATGCAGACGCTATGAACGTTTGGCTAAGCTCAATATGATGACTACTTGATAGTTTAGTGCACCATTCTTAACGGCTTAGAATCGGGACTTCAAAGACGTTTTGAACGTCATGGACCATATGAGATGTTCCAGGAGTTGAAGTTAATATTTCAAGCAAATACCCGAGTTGAGAGATATGAAGTCTCCAACAAGTTCTATAGCTAAAAGATGGAGGAGAATAGCTCAAGCAGTGAGCATGTGCTCAGATTGTCTGGGTACTACAATCACTTGAATCAAGTGGGAGTTAATCTTCCAGATAAAATAGTGATTGATAGAATTCTCTAGTCACCATCACCAAGTTAGTAGAACTTCGTGATGAACTATAGTATGCAAGGGATGACGAAAGTAATTCCCGAGCTCTTCGCGATGCTGAAATCGACGAAGGTAGAAATCAAGAAAGAGCATCAAGTGTTGATGGTTGACAAGACCACTAGTTTCAAGGAAAAGGGCAAAGGGAAGAAGGGGAACTTCAAGAAGAACGGCAAGCAAAGTTGCTGCTCAAGTGAAGAAGCCCAAGTCTAGACCTAAGCCTGAGACTAAGTGCTTCTACTGCAAAGGGACTGGTCACTGGAAGCAGAACTGCCCCAAGTATTTGGCGGATAAGAAGGATGGCAAAGTGAACAAAGGTATATTTGATATACAGATTATTGATGTGTATTTTACTAGTGTTCGTAGCAACCCCTCGGTATTTGATACCGGTTCAGTTGCTAAAGAGTAGTAACTCGAAACGGGAGTTGCATAATGAACAGAGACTAGTTAAGGGTGAAGTGACGTTGTGTGTTGGAAGTGGTTCCAAGATTGATATGATCATCATCGCACGCTCCCTACACTTTTGGGATTAGTGTTGAACCTAAATAAGTGTTATTTGGTATTTGCGTTGAGCATGAATATGATTTGATCATGTTTATTGCAATACGATTATTCATTTAAGTTAGACAATAATTGTTGTTCTATTTACATGAATAAAACCTTCTATGGTCATACACCCAATGAAAATGGTTTGTTGGATCTCGATCGTAGTAATACACATATTCATAATATTGAAGCCAAAAGATGCAAAGTTAATAATGATAGTGCAACTCATTTGTGGCACTGCCGTTTAGGTCATATTGGTGTAAAGCGCATGAAGAAACTCCATGCTGATGGGATTTTGGAATCACTTGGTTATGAATCACTTGATGCTTGCGAACCATGCCTTATGGGCAAGATGACTAAAGACCCCGTTCTCCGAAACAATGGAGCGAGCAACTGACTTATTGGAAATAATACATACTGATGTATGCGATCTGATGATTGTTGAGGCTCGCGGCGGGTATCATTATTTTCTGACCTTCACAGATGATTTGAGCAGATATGGGTATATCTACTTGATGAAACATAAGTCTGAAACATTTGAAAAGTTAATATAATTTCAGAGTGAAGTGAAAAATCATCGTAACAAGAAAATAAAGTTTCTACGATCTGATCGTGGAGGAGAATATTTGAGTTACGAGTTTGGTCTTCATTTGAAACAATGCGGAATAGTTTCGCAACTCACGCCACCTGGAACACCACAGCGTAATGGTGTGTCCGAACATCGTAACCGTACTTTATTAGATATGGTGCAATCTATGATGTCTCTTACCGATTTACCACTATCGTTTTGGGGTTATGCATTAGAGACAGCTGCATTCACGTTAAATAGGGCACCATCTAAATCCGTTGAGACGACACCTTGTGAACTTTGGTTTGGCAAGAAACCAAAAGTTGTCGTTTCTTAAAATTTGGGGTTGTGATGCTTATGTGAAAAAAATTCATCCTGATAAGCTCAAACACAAATCGGAGAAATGTGTCTTCATAGGATACCCAAAGGAGATAGTTGGGTACACCTTCTATCACAGATCTGAAGGCAAGATATTCGTTGCTTATAATGGATCCTTTCTACAGAAGGAGTTTCTCTCGAAAGAAGTGAGTGGGAGGAAAGTAGAACTTGATGAGGTAACTGTACCTACTCCCTTATTGGAAAGTAGTTCATCACAGAAATCTGTTCCTGTGACTACTACACCAATTAGTGAGGAAGCTAATGATGATGATCATGTAACTTCAGATCAAGTTACTACCGAACCTCGTAGGTAAACCAGAGTGAGATCCGCACCAGAGTGGTACGGTAATCCTGTTCTGGAGGTCATGTTACTTGACCATGACGAACCTACGAACTATGAGTAAGCGACGATGGGCCCAGATTCCGCGAAATGGTTTGAGGCCATGAAATCTGAGATGGGATCCATATATGGGAACAAAGTATGGACTTTGGTTGACTTGCACGATGATCGGCAAGCCATAGAAAATAAATGGATCTTCAAGAGGAAGACGGACACTGATAGTAGTGTTACTATCTACAAAGGTAGAATTGTCGCAAAAGATTTTCGACAAGTTCAAGATGTTGACTACGATGAGAGTTTCTCACTCGTATCTATGCTTAAGTCTGTCCGAATCATGTTAGCAATTGCCGCATTTTATGAAACCTGGCAAATGGATTAGAAAAACTGCAATCCTTAAATGGATTTATTAAAGAAGAGTTGTATATGATGCAACCAGAAGGTTTTGTCAATCCTAAAGGTGCTAACAAAATATTCAAGCTCCAGCGATCCATCTATGGACTGGTGTAAGCATCTCGGAGTTGGAATATATGCTTTGATAAGTTGATCAAAGCATACAGACTTGCGGTGAAGCCTGCATTTACAAGAAAGTGAGTAGGAGCACTACAGCATTTCTGATAAGTATATGTGAATGACATATAGTTGATCCGAAATAATGTAGAATTATTCTGCAAAGCATAAAGGAGTGTTTGAAAGGAGTTTTTTCAAAGAAAGACCTTGGTGAAGCTGCTTACATATTGAGCATCAAGATCTATAGAGATAGATCAAGACGCTTGATAAGTTTTTTCAATGAGTACATACCTTGACAAGATTTTGAAGTAGTTCAAAATGGAACAGTCAAAGAAAGAGTTCTTGCCTATGTTACAAGGTGTGAAATTGAGTAAGACTCAAAGCCAGACCACGACAGAAGATAGAAAGAGAATGAAAGTCCTTCTATGCCTTGGCCATAGGTTCTATAAAGTATGCCATGCTGTGTACCAGATCTATTGTATACCCTACACTGATTTTGGCAAGGGAGTACAATAGTGATCTAGGAGTAGATCACTAGACAGCGGTCAAAATTATCCTTAGTGGAATAAGGATATGTTTCTCGATTATGGAGGTGAAAAAACGGTTCGTCATAAAGGGTTACGTCGATGCAAATTTTGACACTGATCCAGATGACTCTAAGTCTCAATCTGGATACATATTGAAAGTGGGAGCAATTAGCTAGAGTAATTCCGTGTAGAGCATTGTAGACATAGAAATTTGCAAAATACTTACAGATCTGAATGTGACAGACCAGTTGACTAAAATTATGTCACAAGCAAAACATGATCACACCTTAGTACTCTTTGGGTGTTAATCACATAGCGATGGGAACTAGATTATTGACTCTAGTAAACCCTTTGGGTGTTGGTCACATGATGATGTGAACTATGGGTGTTAATCACATGGTGATGTGAACTATTGATGTTAAATCACATGGCGATGTGGTCTAGATTATTGACTCTAGTGCAAGTGGGAGACTGAAGGAAATATGCCCTAGAGGCAATAATAAAGTTATTATTTATTTCCTTATGTCATGATAAATGTTTATTATTCATGCTAGAATTGTATTAACCGGAAACATAATACATGTGTGAATACATAGACAAACATAGTGTCACTAGTATGCCTCTACTTGACTAGCTCGTTGATCAAAGATGGTTATGTTTCCTAGCCATAGACATGAGTTGTCATTTGATTAACGGGATCACATCATTAGGAGAATGATTTTATTGACTTGACCCATTCCGTTAGCTTAGCACACGATCATTTAGTATTCTGCTATTGCTTTCTTCATGACTTATACATGTTCCTATGACTATGAGATTATGCAACTCCCGTTTACCAGAGGAACACTTTGTGTGCTACCAAACGTCACAACGTAACTGGGTGATTATAAAGGTGCTCTACAGGTGTCTCCGAAGGTACTTGTTGGGTTGGCGTATTTCGAGATTAGGATTTGTCACTCCGATTGTCGGAGAGGTATCTCTGGGCCCTCTCGGTAATGCACATCACTTAAGCCTTGCAAGCATTGCAACTAATGAGTTAGTTGTGGGATGATGTATTACGGAACGAGTAAAGAGACTTGCCGGTAACGAGATTGAACTAGGTATTGAGATACCGACGATCGAATCTCGGGCAAGTAACATACCGATAACAAAGGGAACAACGTATGTTGTTATGCGGTCTGACCGATAAAGATCTTCGTAGAGTATGTGGGAGCCAATATGAGCATCCAGGTTCCGCTATTGGTTATTGACCTGAGACGTGTCTCGGTCATGTCTACATAGTTCTCGAACCGTAGGGTCCGCACGCTTAACGTTTTGATGACAGTTATATTATGAGTTTATTTGCTTTGATGTACCGAAGGTTGTTCGGAGTCCCGGATGTGATCACGGACATGACGAGGAGTCTCTAAATGGTCGAGGCATGAAGATTGATATATTGGAAGACTATATTTGGATATCGGAAGTGTTCCGGGTGAAATCGGGATTTTACCGGAGTACCGAGGGGTTACCGGAACCCCCGGGGGCTTAATGGGCCATAGTGGGCCTTTATGGAGAAGAGGAGAGGCGGCCAGGGCAGGGACGCGCGCCCCTCTTCCCTAGTCAGAATAGGACAAGGAGAGGGGGGCGGCGCCCCCCTTTCCTTCCTCTCCTCCACCTCTTTCCCCCCCACTCCTAATCCAACTAGGAAAAGGGAGGGAGTCCTACTCCCGGTGGGAGTAGGACTCCACCTGGCGCGCCCCTCCTGGCCGGCCGCACCTCCCCCCTTGCTCCTTTATATACGGGGGCAGGGGGCACCCTAGAGACACAACAATTGATCTCTTGATCTCTTAGCCGTGTGCGGTGCCCCTCCACCATAATCCACCTCGATAATATCGTAGCGGTGCTTAGGCAAAGCCCTGCGTCGGTAGAACATCATCATCGTCACCACGCCGTCGTGGTGATGGAACTCTCCCTCAAAGCTCGGCTGGATCGGAGTTCGAGGGACGTCATCTAGCTGAACGTGTGCTGAACTCGGAGGTGCCGTGCGTTCGGTACTTGATCGGTCGGATCGTGAAGACGTACGACTACATCAACCGAGTTGTGCTAACGCTTCCGCTTTCGGTCTACGAGGGTATGTGGACAACACTCTCTCCTCTCGTTGCTATGCATCACCATGATCCTGTGTGTGCGTAGGAATTTTTTTGAAATTACTACGTTCCCCAACAGAAGCTTACTCGAGGTTGAAGAAGACCTCGTAATCACCTCGCATCCCTCCAGTCTCCACTTGTGCAAGGGCCCGCTCGCTTGCGCTTGCCTCGGCCTGGCTCGCAAGAAACGCGTTTCGAGCTAGCCAGGCCCAGAGGTGCTTTCAGTTCCGTGCTATGCAGTCCCAACAGTGTATATAGGCAACCAAACAGGTCGGATTCTTCCTGCGTGGGCCTGGTCGAGGTGTATGCAGGCAACCAAACACGTCCATGGATCCTACTTATGTACGTGGCAAAAACATGCAAAGTTAGTCGGCATGGACTAAAAAAAGTCTAATATCTCGCAAAACTATGGTTTAAATGAGTATATTTTTTCCAAATCCATACTTGGTTCATATATTATTTGCTGGTTTTTTTGTTTTCTTGAAAATATTCAACATAAATCAATTGTGTCAGCAAACTGCCAATCTTTACCTATTAATAAAGAGGCAATTGCTTCTGTCCGCTCACCGTCGCGGTCCTTTTGCAAAAAAGCCCTTTTGTTTTCTAGTAATTGAACCCGCACTCTCACTTTAAGTGGTATTATGGGAAAATGATTCTGTTTTACAAATAGCCCCTGGATTTCATAGAATTCAATCCTCGCTCCTTTCTTCTATCTTATCGAGTGGCAGAGAAGGTGGAAGGTGGGACAGGGCTCGTCGCGAGCATGCTGCAGGAGGCTTCATCACGCCGGCGGCTGCCCCCCTCCCACTCTCCCAGTCTCCCTCAGTCCTTCCCCTGCCCTCCAGCCGGCTCTCTCGGCCTCTCCCTCCCCTGCCCTCGGGATGACGAAGCAGAAGCCCATACGCATCGGCTGCGTGAACTGTACGTAAACTTCTCAATCTCCGACATCTTACTCCCGTGCCTGGTTTGGATTGAATTCATGACCATGCCCTTGTCCAACAAGATCAATGGAGTGCCCGACCCGGATTTGACTTGGTTGCCATGTCGGTGGGAAACGACACCTATGGGATCACAAGAATCCCTACTACGGTTGCCGGGGCGCGGGGTTGTGAGAAGAGCAGGATTAGCAGTCAATACAAGGATCGTTTACCCAGGTTCGGGCCGCGAGGATGCGTAATACCCTAGTCCTGCTTTGGTGTGTATTTGAGAGAGTTCTTGAGCTCTCGAACTAGCTATAGTGGTTGCGTAGTTCAGAAGAGCCGAATCCATCTCTAGTATGCCAAGGGCCTCCTTTCATAGTCGGAAGGGGTTGCCACAGTGGCACACAGGAGGTGGAAAGGCCTACAGTGCTGCGAGCTTATCGCTCGTGTTACAGGACAAGACGCATTTAATGCGTAGCTTAGGTGTCCCTTAGCTTTATTGGGGACGGGAACGAGGCCCTTCACGTCCGTCGCCGCCTCGCCTTGCTTCGACACGCGCCCAGGCCAGTGGTGCATGCGGCGCCATGTAGGCAGGCAGGCAGCTGAGGTGGCGCGGTGGTAGGGACTTCACAAAGATCTGCATGCCACCACGCAGGTGCTTGCTGAGTTGGCGTAGAGGCCACCCGTCGCCACGCAGGTGCCTGCCTAGCTGGTTGAGCTAGCAGCTGCTTGGGGACGGCGGTGGTGTCTTGGTCGACGCGGGCCTGGCTGTGGCCCCGCTGACGCCCTCGGCAAGGGCCTTGCCGGGGGCTCGGCAAGGGTCTTGCCGTGGCATTACAGTCGTCCCCGGCAAGGCGCTTGCCGGGGGTCTTGTGGATCTACTCGGCAAGGATCCCGCCGAGGGTCGCCGTCTTCTGGTTCTCATCTGATCTTATATCTCTATGGTCTGACAAAGATTTGCATGCTACCACGGAGGTGCCTCCCGAGCCCTAGTTCCAATGTGGTTGGTTGATTTGGAACCCGTGGGCTCAAGGGTGGCTCGCTCTGTTAGCATCGGGCAAGTTGCCCCGGCAAGGGTCTTGCCGGGGGAGTCCACCTCGCCCTCTCGCTTTTTGGTATATTTGGTCTTGGCGTTGCCTTGGCGGTCTTATGCTTCGGCTTCTCTCCGTCTCCCCTCCTCTGCCCTGCTTAGTGTGGCCGTGGCGCGCGGCTCCGACTGCCCGTGCACAAGTAAACGGGTACAAAAGGTGTGCCCCTACTTTTGTACACCGACAGGAGCCCCCGGGCCTGGGCCACACGTAAGCACAACAGGTTGTTGTTGGTCCAGGCCCAGAACGGTGCGCGGGCAGGTGGGGCGGATTTTCACTCCAGTAACTCTTCGTCCGCTGCGCTTCCTCACGACCCGCGTTGAACGCGCGTCGTGGAGGATCGTGTGTGACGTGGGGGCATGCGTGGGGCGGTTCTCGCATGCATGCGTCACATCACAGTTAATGGGAAAGGAGGCGGCCCGCGCCTTCCCCGTAAAAAGGAATAACCGCGGGCGCGCTGCTCACTTTACCCCCTTCCGTGCGTCTTTTCCAATCTCAGAGCCGCCGCCCCCTTCTCCTTCCCCCCTAAGCTTTCGCCTTTGCTCGCCACCGCTGCATCTTCGCCATCCTCCACCCCCTGCTTCTCGCAGCCGCTATGGCTCCCAAATCCACCTGGGGCAAGGGAATGGCCAAAGATGCCGGGGCGACGGAGCCGCCGGAGAGTGAGTAGGCGGCGTGACGAACGCAGCTCGCCTACTTCCCCTCGACGGTCGACGCGATCGAACTGCGGGATTACTTCAAGCCCCTGTGGGGGGTGAAAATGGGGGGAGAGAAGACGGGGCATCCAGCCACGCGCGTCATCCCTGCCAACTGCGCCGAGGCCGCCCCAAATCAATACCCTTTCTTTGTTGACTACTTCTCCTGGGGCTCTGTCCCCCCTTCTCCGATTTCTTCAGTGACGTCATGCACACCTACGGCTTCCACCTTTTGGATTTTACTCCGAATGCCGTGACGTGCATGGCTCTTTTCGCGCCACTACTTCTCCGGGGTGCATCCCAACACTGCGCTCTTCCGCCACTACTTCTCCCCTCGGATCCAACCGGGGGGCGCCATTTCCGGTTGCGTCACCTGGATCCCAAGGTCCAAGGGGGCGTACCCAGAGGGCGCCATGAAGGAGATGTGGGAAGAATGGCGGGGCCGGTGGTGCTGGATTGAGGAGAAGGACCCGCCGGACTTTTGCCGGGTCCGCAAGGTGCAGCCGGTCCGGAGAAGCGATTGGAGCGATGTCGATGCTGACGACGCGAAGCTTGCGGTCGCCACCACCAGGATTCTCCGCCTCACCGAGGCCGGGATCACCCTCGAGATGATCGGGGCGGATTTCATCCGCCGCCGAATCGCTCCGCTGCACAACAAGGGGAGGCCGGCCTGGCTCTTCACAAATGCTGCCGACATCATGAGGCTCCGCCCAGGCCTCAACCACAACCTTACGGTGATGAGGCACACCCATCTCTGCCAACGGCTCTTCCAGCTGGACGTGAACCGCGATGGCGAGGTCGAGCGGTCTGGCAAGGCCGCGAGGGCCGGCAAGGTCGCCAAGGGGCCCCTGTTCAAGTTGCCGGCATGAGTGGTTCCGCTGAGCAACAACTCACGCTGGATCGACATCATCGCCATGATGCCGGATTTCAACACGCACGGCCTTGACCCGAACTGGGTCGAGCCGGAGGAAATTCAAGTGCAGGAGTTCTTCGACAACTTGCACGAGGGATACGTCACCGCCGAGCCGCGGCTCGTCCAGGACACCACCCAGGCAGAGCTGGACTACATCGCTGCCAGGGCGATGGAGGCGAAACTTGCCGAGGAGGCCGGCAGCGCCGGTGGCGTGGAGGACAAGGCCGCGGCGGAGGCGGAGGGGAAGGAGCTTGCCCAGTGGGCGGAGGCCGCTGGGGAGGTCAGCAGCGCCGGCACCGGGGCTCCTCTCGTCGAGGAGGTGGTCGACGAGTCGTCGGAAGAGGAGGCTGAGGTTGTTGACCCTCCGGTTACGGGGAGAGGGCGAGTCTTGCGGCGGGCCACTTCCGGCGAGCCGGTACGGCCCGTCAAGGCCGCGCGGCTGCCAAAGTCTCTGGAGGAGTCCGCGCGTCAGACGAGGGCCGCGGCGACGAAGAAGGTCGTCAAGGCCGCGGTGGCGAAGAAGAAAGCATCTGCCTCCTCTTCATCCAAGCGCGCGCAGACTCCGCCCTCCTCCCCTCCTCCGGCAGACGTCGACGCGGGGGTCACCTTTGACTTCGGGTCCCTCAGCCCAAGGAGGAAGAGGAAAGCAACTGAGGAGGAGGTGGATGACGAGTAAGCATCTTGCTCTTTTCTGTCATCTCCGTCTCCCCAATCTGTACCGCTTGTCTTGACTTGTTTTGATCTTTGCAGGGATACGGAGACGCTGACCCAGAGGGTGAAGAGGGCCAAAGCCTCGGCGGGCGATCAGCCCCCGGCGGGTACTTCGAGGGCACCACTGGTGGTGCTGAGCACCCCGGACAGCAGCCCCCGGCACAGCCCACAGCGTAAGTTCATCATTCACCCCTCGTCAACATGTGTTGGGGGGCACGATCTCCTGGTGCTGACCTTGTCGTAGTCGCAGGAGGAGGACAACAGCAGGAGGAGCCACAGAGGGCTACCCCTAACACGCCGCCCCCATCGACCACGCCGCCCCGAGGGGCGTCCCCGACAAGGGCGCCAAGCACCGAGCCCATGCACACGGAGGAGCGGGAGGAGAACTCGGGCACTGGTGGCTTTGCCTTGGCACCAAATGTTGGCGGGGAGGGGACCTCTGCTCCCCAGCCCGGCACTGGTAAGCCGCTCGCCTTTTGTCCCTGTTCTTTTTCTTTTCTTGCTGATTCTTGGTCTTGGCTTTGTATCATTCCCTTCTTGGTGTCCAGATCGTCCATCGGCGGACCGGGAGGACATAGACGCCATCATCGAGGACGTCGCCAAGGACGCCGTGGCAGAGGCCGAGAAGGTTGCTGCCGAGGAGTCCGCCAAGGGTGCTGCCGAAGACGCCGCCAAGGGGCCTGCCGGAGAGGCCGGCAAGGCCACCACCGAGGAGGAGGTGGTCGATGACCAGCCCTCCTCCTCTGCTGCCTCTGGCTCCGGCAAGTATCTCAGGGTGACCGACGACCTCTTCGTCCACCTCCCAGGGGCGTCCAGCTCCAGGGCGCCCGTCGAGGGAGAGGTGTTCGACGATGAGGTGCTTGCCGCCGCCGGGCTCGAGGTCGTCGACGAGTCGAGCGCCGGTGGCGATGGCTCTCAGGAGGAGCGGCTTCTCCAGGCCATGGGCGCCAATTTCCGGAAGCTCCAGGCGCTCCATCACGCCCGCCTGGACAAGGCCAAGTCCAGGATGGCAACGGTGGACAAGGCGGAGGCGGACCTCAAGGTGCGCGTCGCCGAGGCGTAGACTTGGTTCCGCCAAGCTAGCGAAGAGTTGAAGGCCGCCCAGGGCAAGCTGGCCAAGCACGACGTGGAGCTCACCATGAAGCTGCCCGACATCGAGAAGGCCCAGGAGACGGCGGAGGGCTTGGCCGCTGCAGCCGAGGCCGCTCGGACCCAGCATCAGGCCGCGCTGAACACCCAGGAGGAGGACCTCACCAAACGCGAGGCGGACCTCGACGCCAAACTCCGTGCCAAGGACGAGGAGGTGGAGAAGCTTGTCGCGCAGCGGACCCAAGAGCTGGAGCAAAGGCACAAGGAGACACTCGATGCCCAGGCTCCGGTTCACGCCGGCAAGGTGAAGGAGCTGGAGGTGGAGCGGGACGGGCTGAAGGAGCAGGCCCTGAAGCTGTCCCAGGAGAAGGACACGCTCAATGGCGTCCTGACGGAGGCGCAGGGCGCGGCCGTCAGCAGGGCCGGGGAGCTCTTCGAGGCCAACAACTCCATCAAAGACCTCCAGCTGAAGCTGGAGGGCCTCGAGGAGATGCTCTCAGAGGCCAAGGCTCGGGAGGAGACCCTGGCCAAGGATTTGGAGGTCGAGAAGCTGCAGCGGAGGAACAAAGCCGCCAGCCACAAGGATTTCGTGGAGGGCGAGAATCGCTGGATCAGCTGCCTCGAGGACGTCGCCGACAGGATCACCACGCAGCTGGCTACCATGGGGATGCCAAATGTGAGGTACGCCCCAGAGCGCAGCGGGACCACCAACGCCAAGCTGACCTTGTTCTTCAAGGGTGTTCTCGGGGCCCTGGAGCAGTTCCACTCCGACAGGGCGGCTTCACTGGCCGACGAGAACCGAAGGCTCTGCCGGGGTGCCATGACCAAGGTCCTCACCGAGGTGGCGTACTGGAACCCCATCCTTGACTTCGACGCCGCGCTGGAGAGCTTGCCGGAGGGTACTGACCTCGCGCCGCTCAAGGAGCGTATCGAGCCCATCATCAGCCTCATCGGCGGAATTCAAAGGATGGAGGGCCAGCGCCGGGATTAGGCACCCCGTTTCTTATCGCCGCTGCAGGTTCATGACCAAGACAATTTCTATCTTTAGTTAGAACCGCAGCAACAATTTGATGTAATATAACTCTGCAGCACTTTTGATATTATGCATGTTATTTTCCTATTCGATTTTCCTTTGTATGTCCACCCTACGTTAACAGGGTAGGCTTGCCGGCGCGAAAACCCAGAGTGGCGTCTTGAGGATGGGTCCCCAATGGCCTGCCGGGTGTGCTTGCTGCCGGGCAAACCACCTCACCGCCCCCGACGCGGCCGCTCGAACTGTCGAGCTTGACTCGAGTCAGAATCGAGAGCGTTGCCAGGCTGTGGAAGGCTACCCTGCCACTCTCGACGCGGCCGTTTGAGCTGTTGAGCGGACTCGAAACAGAACAGGGGCATTGCCAATTGCGGCAGGGCCCCTTCGCGTGCAGGTTTTCCATGCATAGGTGGAATCTCTGAGGACGATAACCTTATGTATAAAAGGAAATAGCCTAAGGCTTTGAATGACTTAGCTTTTCTGTTGCCGCGCTGGCGTCGTTCGCGCTCGCAGGCGGCGCCGTTTTCTCCTGGTCGTCCGCTTCTTTAGAGGCCATGGCAATGCCGAACATGCTAGGCTAACTGCTAGACCAGATTCTCACAATTGCGCCCCCTACCTGGCGCGCCAAAGATGTCGGTGGGAAACGACACCTATGGGATCACAAGAATCCCTACTACGGTTGCCGGGGCGCGGGGTTGTGAGAAGAGCAGGATTAGCAGTCAACACAAGGATCGTTTACCCAGGTTCGTGCCGCGAGGATGCATAATACCCTAGTCCTGCTTTGGTGTGTATTTGAGAGAGTTCTTGAGCTCTCGAACTAGCTATGGTGGCTGCGTAGTTCAGAAGAGCCGAATCCCTCTCCAGTATGCCAAGGGCCTCCTTTTATAGTCGGAAGGGGCTGCCACAGTGGCACACAGGAGGTGTAAAGGCCTATAGTGCTGCGAGCTTATCGCTCGTGTTACAGGACAAGACACATTTAATGCGTAGCTTAGGTGTCCCTTAGCTTTATTGGGGACGGGAACGAGGCCCGTCCCGTCCGTCGTCGCCTCGCCTTGCTTTGACACGCGCCCAGGCCAGCGGTGCATGCGGCGCCATGTAGGAAGGCAGGTAGCTGAGGTGGCGTGGTGGTGGGGTCTTCACGAAGATCTGCATGCCACCACGCAGGTGCTTCCTGAGTTGGCGTAGAGGCCGCCCGTCGCCACGCAGGTGCCTGCCCGGCTGGTTGAGCTAGCAGCTGCTTGGGGACGGCGGTGGAGTCTTGGTCGACTCGGGCCTAGCTGTGGCCCCGCTGACGCCCTCGGCAAGGGTCTTGCCGTGGCATTGCAGTCGTCCCCGGCAAGGCGCTTGCCAGGGGTCTTGTGGATCTCCTCGGCAAGGATCCCGCCGAGGGTCGCCGTCTTCTGGTTCTCATCTGATCTTATTTCTCTATGGTCTTGACAAAGATTTGCATGCTACCACGGAGGTGCCTCCCAAGCCCTAGTTCCAATGTGGTTGGTTGAGTTGGAACTCGTGGGCTCAAGGGTGGCTCGCTCTGTTAGCATCGGGCAAGTTGCCCCGGCAAGGCTCTTGTCGGGGCCGCGGAGGCTGCCCCGGCAAGGGTCTTGCCGGGGGAGTCCACCTCGCCATCTCGCTCTTTGGTATCTTTGGTCTTGGCGTTGCCTTGGCCGTCTTGTGCTTCGGCTTCTCTCCGGCTCCCCTCCTCAGCCCTGCTTAGTGTGGCCGTGGCGCGCGGCTCCGACTGCCCGTGCACAAGTAAAGGGGTACAAAAGGTGTGCCCCTACTTTTGTACACCGACATGCCATAAGAAGGAAGGGTCCTTGGCCGGAATCTCCACCAGGTTGCGTCCTTGGACCATAATCTCCATCAAATTCCGTCCAGTGTCAGAGGAACAAGAACATCGGTCGAGCCGTCCAATGTCGCCTGCAGCGGCTACACCATAGGTATTTATCCCCTTAAAAGCTAATCATTGGATGGAATGCCCTATTTTAGTTATTGTTTCTGTCCCCCGGCTCTACATGCGGCAATATATACGGTTATACATGTAGTTTTCAACAACAGCAGACTAGCCTTCCCAGTCTGAACTTTGAGAATGTTTTCTCAGTTCATGTTCAACTTTGACCCTTCTTTTAGTTAAAAGTTCCAAGCAACTTTCATGTGTGAATCTGAGGATCTCACTGAAACATGTGTTTCCTTGTGTATATTCAGCCTATCGAGTTGAGTTTCAGACTGATCATAACATCTTAAACCATCTCTAACCCATCAGTTATAATTTAGCTCTTTATATGACCCTTTATCTTTTAACTCTTTATATTTGGTTTGCTAAATAAGTGTGATTCCTTGCCGATCTGCTAAACTTAACTTCCTAAAAAATCATGGAGTCTTTGTAGTTTTAGTCTAATACTACATTTCAACTACATATTTACACAGTGAATGAAAGTGTCATTCTCAGCTCGACCTCATATTATCTCGGGTGAACAGTAAAATTCAAAACAATGAACAATTCTGAAAAAAATTGTGGCAAAAACCAACACATGTTTCCAATGCTTGCAAAGTTCATCGTGAAATGTACTCATGAAAAAAACCAGCACTTCAAAATGCTTTTAAAAATAACTGTCTTGGAGCATCGGTTTTTTTGCCACAACTTTCATGAATATTATTTTATGATGAAACTTTGCAAGCCTTGAAAACATTTGCCAAAGTTCGCCATAAAAACAGAATTCTATGAATTTGTTTACATTTTCTGGATTTTACTATTCACCCGAGCTCATATGAGCTCGAGCTCAGTTAATCTGCGTCCAACAATGAAGTGCTATGGAGTAGCCGCTGATAGTCAACAACATCATCTTGGAGCTAAGTATGAACTTTTGGTTCTCAATGCTTCGATGCACCGTAAGAAAATTCGGTATCATGCTCCGGCTCAATAGGATTCTCATTGGAGATGCACCGAAAGTTCTCTGCCATGCCTCTCTCATCTTCAATGGCATGTTATCCAAGATGATGCAACATTTCATTATTTGTCATAGGACTTTGGGGTTTCAATACTCGGCAGGGCCCGAATAATGGAAGGCGCTTCTGAAACATACCAAAAGTTCTCTCCACATCCTTACTTGTCGCTCTTGACGCATTGCAAAGTGAGATATCTTGTTCTTGTGATGATGCCAGATTGTCCTGACAAATGTCACCTGTGGAGGATATATGTGATCTCCTGTTCTCGTGATGATGCTGGATTGTCCTACAAATGTGACCCGTGGAGGATATATGCCATCTGCAAGGTAGAAATCCATCATGTACAGACAACCAATGATAACATAGTTGCAAAGAGGAGCATCTTCGGTAACAAGCCTTGTGAACAGTGGTGTTCTCGACAACACACTCAGGTCATTATAAGAGATAGAAAATCAAAATAATGAATGCCAAATCCATAGATCCTTTGATGCCCAAGCTGCTAGTTGTTGGTGGGGCTTCGAGATGGCCGACAATTGATGGAATGGTTGAAAGGAAGAAGATGCGGTGCATGCTTTGGCGACGGGGTCGACATGATGGAGGGGATAGAACTTGATTCCCGCGACGACGACAACCGGCGAGTGTCCGGGAGTGGGGCAGTGATACGTCCATTTTGCATCATGCTTTTATATCAATATTTATTGCATTATGGGCTGTTATTACACATTATGTCACAATACTTATGCCTATTCTCTCTTATTTTACAAGGTTTACATAAAGAGGGAGAATGCCGACAGCTGGAATTCTGGGCTGGAAAAGGAGCAAATATTAGAGACCTATTCTGCACAACTCCAAAAGTCCTGAAACTCCACGGAAGTTATTTTAGGAAATAATAAAAAATACTAAGCGAAGAAAATACCAGAGGGGGCCCACACCGTAGCCACGAGGGTGGGGGCGCCCTACCCCCTGGGCGCGCCCCCCTGCCTCGTGGGCCCCCTGGTGGCCCTCCGGTGCCCATCTTCTGCTATATGAAGTCTTTCGTCCGAGAAAAAAAATCAGAAGTAAGCTTTCGGAACGAGACTCCGCCGCCACGAGGCGGAACCTTGGCGGAACCAATCTAGGGCTCTGGCGGAGCTGTTCTGCCGGGGACACTTCCCTCCGGGAGGGGGAAATCATCGCCATCGTCATCACCAATGCTCCTCTCATCAAGAGGGGGCCAATCTCGATCAACATCTTCACCAGCACCATCTCCTCTCAAACCCTAGTTCATCTCTTGCATGCAATCTTTGTCCCAAAGTCTGAGATTGGTACCTGTAGGTTGCTAGTAGTGTTGATTACTCCTTGTAGTTGATGCTAGTTGGTTTATTTGGTGGAAGATCATATGTTCAGATCCATTATGCATACTAATACTCCTCTGATTATGAACATGAATATGCTTTGTGAGTAGTTACGTTTGTTCCTGAGGACATGGGAGAAGTCTTGCTATTAGTAGTCATGTGAATTTGGTATTCGTTCGATATTTTGATGAGATGCATGTTGTCTCTCCTCTAGTGGTGTTATGTGAACGTCGACTACATGACACTTCACCATTGTTTGGGCCTAGAGGAAGGCATTGGGAAGTAATAAGTAGATGATGGGTTGCTAAAGTGACATAAGCTTAAACCCTAGTTTATGCGTTGCTTCGTAAGGGGCTGATTTGGATCCATATGTTTCATGCTATGGTTAGGTTTACCTTAATACTTCTTTTGTAATTGTGAATGCTTGCAATAGGAGTTAATCATAAGTGCGATGCTTGTCCAAGTAAGGACAGCACCCAACCACCGGTCCACCCACATATCAAATTATCAAAGTACCGAACGTGAATCATATGAACGTGATGAAAACTAGCTTGACGATAATTCCCATGTGTCCTCGGGAGCGCTTTTCTCTATATAAGAGTTTGTCAAGGCCTGTCCTTTGCTACAAAAAGGATTGCCACCTTGCTGCACTTTATTTACACTTGTTACTTGTTACTCGTTACAAATTACCTTATCACAAAACTATCCGTTACCTATAATTTCAGTGCTTGCAAAGAATACCTTGCTGAAAACCGTTTATCATTTCCTTCTACTCCTCGTTGGGTTCGACACTCTTACTTATCGAAAGGACTATGATATACCCCCTATACTTGTGGGTCATCAAGACTCTTTTCTGGAGCCGTTGCCGGGGAGTGAAGCGCCTTTGGTAGGTGGAATTTGGTAAGGAAAAAATTTATATAGTGTGCTGAAATTTACTTTCACTTGTTACTATGGAAAGTAATCCTTTGAGGGGCCTGTTTGGGGTATCTTTACCTGGACCAGTAGAGCAAAGAGTTGCTCCTCAACCTACTGAACTTACTGAAAATGAAAATGTTTACTTTGAAATTCCTTCGGGTATGATAGAGAAACTGCTAGCTAATCCTTTTGCAGGAGACGGAACATTGCATCCCGATTTACACTTAATCTATGTGGATGAAATTTGTGGATTATTTAAGCTTGCAGGTATGCCCGATGATGTTATCAAGAAGAAGGTCTTCCCTTTATCTTTGAATGGAGATGCATTGACATGGTATAGGCTATGCGATGATATGGGATCATGGGACTACAAGCGATTGAAATTGGAATTTCATCAGAAGTTTTATCCTATGCATCTTGTTCATCGTGATCGTAATTATATATATAATTTTTGGCCTTGCGAAGGAGAAAGCAGCGCTCAAGCTTGGGGGAGGCTTAAGTCAATGTTATATTCATGCCCCAATCATGAGCTCTCAAGAGAAATGATTATTCAAAAATTTTATGCTCGGCTTTCTGACAGTAATCGCTCCATGATACTTCTCGTACTGGTTCTTTTATGATGAAGACTATTGAACTCAAATGGGATTTATTGGAAAGGATTAAACGCAACTCTGAAGATTGGGATCTCGACAAAGGTAAGGAGTCAGGTATAACACCTAAGTTTGATTGTGTTAAATCTTTATGGATACCGATATTTTCCGTAAATTTAGCACTAAATATGGACTTGACTCTGAGATAGTAGCCTCTTTCTGTGAATCATTTGCTACTCATGTTGATCTCCCTAAGGAAAAGTGGTTTAAATATAATCCTCCCATTGAAGTAAAATTAGTTGCACCTATTAAAGTTGAAGAAAAGACTATCACTTATAGTGATCCTATTGTTCCTACTGCTTATGTTGAGAAACCACCTTTCCCTATTAGAATTAAGGATCATGCTAAAGCTTCAACTGTAGTCAACAAAAGTAATATTAGGACACACAAACCCCCTGAGCAAGTTAAAGTTGAACCTAATATTGCTATGGTCAAAGATCTCTTGGCTGATAATATCGATGGGCATGCTATTTATTTCTGTGATGAGACTGCTAAAATTGCTAAACCTGGTGCTAAAGATAAACATAGACCTGTGGTAGGCATGCCTGTTATTTCTGTTAAAATAGGAGATCATTGTTATCATGGCTTGTGCGATATGGGTGCTAGTGCTAGTGCAATACCTATTTCTTTATATCGAGAAAATATGCATGATATTGCACCCGCTGAGTTAGAAGAAATTGATGTCACCATTAAGCTTGCCAATAGAGACACTATATCATCGATTGGGATTGTTAGAGATGTTGAAGTCTTGTGTGGGAAGGCTAAATATCCTGCTGTTTTTCTTGTTCTTGGTTCCCCACAAGATAGCTTTTGTCGCATTATATTTGGTAGACCCTTCTTGAATACTGTTAATGCTAAGATAGATTCCAAGAAGGATGTTGTTACTATTGGTTTGGATGATATGTCTCATGAGTTTAATTTTTCTAAATTTCGTAGACAACCCCGTGATGAGGAATAGCCTAGTAAGGATGAAACTATTGGTCTTGCTTCTATTTTCGTACCTCCTAGTGATCCTTTAGAACAATATTTTCTAGACCATGAAAATGATATGTTTATGAATGAAAGAAGGGAAATAGATGAAGTATTCTTTAAATAGGGACCCATCCTGAAACACAATTTGCGTGTTGAAATCCTAGGGGATCCTCCTCCACCCAAGGGTGATCCCGTGTTTGAGCTTAAACCATTGCCTGATACTCTTAAATATGCTTATCTTGATGAAAAGAAGATATATCCTGTTATTATTAGTGCTAACCTTTCAGAGAAGGAGGAAGAAAAATTATTGAAAACTCTGAAGAAGCACCGTGCTGCTATTGGATATACTCTTGATGATCTTAAGGGCATTAGTCCCACTCTATGCCAACACAAAATAAATTTGGAGAAAGATGCCAAACCAGTTATTGATCATCAACGACGGCTGAATCCTAAGATGAAAGAAGTGGTAAGAAAGGAAATACTAAAGCTCCTTGAGGCAGGTATAATTTATCCCGTTGCTGATAGTCAGTGGGTAAGTCCTGTCCATTGTGTCCCTAAGAAGGGAGGTATTACTGTCGTTCCTAATGATAAAGATGAATTGATTCCGCAAAGAATTATTACAGGTTATAGGATGGTAATTGATTTCCGCAAATTAAATAAAGCTACTAAAAGGATCATTACCCCTTGTGTTGGGGATATTACCACTGGGCGTAAACCGGCCAGGAGAGGCCGGGTTAACCCCATAAGTAGTTCATCTGTATCTGAAGTCCATGAAGACAGACGGTGACGCTTCATGAAGGCCCAGGGCCCAAAGCCAGTTTAAGGCCTGTAGACATAAACCGGCATTGATATGTAAACTTGTGTTGTAAGATAGAAGTAGCAGAGACCGAGCCGGACATGACTATGAGCCGGCCTCGGGATTCTGTAAACCGGCGGGCGTCAACCCATGTATATAAGGGGACGACCCGGCGGCGGTTCAGGGACAACAGACAACAACTCGAGACTCAGGCAAAGCGTATTCGCTCCCTGGTCATCGAAACCCCATCAATTCCATCACAACTAGACGTAGGCTTTTACCTTCATCTTAAGGGGCCGAACTAGTATAAAACTCTCTTGCGTCCCATGTCCACTTTAACCCCTTTAAGTTAACCCGTAGCGATGGCTCCACGACTAAGTCCTTTCTCTAGGACATCTGCCGTGACAAAACCACGATAGTTGGCGCCCACCGTGGGGCTATCGCACGATGGTTTCAAGTTCTTGGAGGGCAACTTCGAAGGACTCAAGGGTTACGCTGTGGGCCGGATGACCAAGAGTCGCCGCGGCAAGCTCTACATCGATGACGCGGGCTGGGGCCCCGAGGCTGGCTCAATCGAGTACGGGTACCGGGTCCCCTTTGGTGGCATACACGTTTTCATTGGCAAGATCGGTGAACCGGGCCCTGAGCCGGACATCTGCACCGACCTCGTCGAAACGGCTCAGCGTGCGAGATCTGCCCGGGTCAAGCCTATCATGAAGCGTGCCTTCGTGGGAGTTGTCCATGGAGGGGAATCCGAGGATAGATTGGAATCTGGTGGTGAGACCGTCGTTTATTTTGGCGACGAGTCATCGACTGGAGAAACCGAGTCGTTATATCAGTTACAAGATGGCCGGATTGGGGGCTGTTCCGATGGCGACAGTATTCCAGACCCCTTTGATCTGCCAAACCGGGTTGCAATCTTCATGGTCGGCACGCAACCGGCGCTCCACTCTTCGACCGCAGCAGCGATGATTTCCGGAGCGGCAGCAGCCGGGGCAGGAGGCCCCGTGCGACCGCCAGCTCAGGTTCTATCTGATTTATTTGACGTGTTAGCAACACTGATGGCGGAGGTTAACCCGGCGGATCAGGATGCACTCAATGCGGAAATCGCGAAAGTGAAAGATCAGATCACCCAGGCCAAAGCCGACTTAGCAGCTGAGGATACCAGGATAGCCGCGGAGCGGGCCGCTTTGGATGCACAAGCTTACCAGATTATGCTGGATCAGAGTGCGTCGAACGAAGTCCTGAAGAGGAGGCACCGATCTCGCTTGCCACCGGTTTATGACGCTAGAAATCTCTTTAACACCCCAGGAGCGGGGACCAGCAATCCGCCGGTGGCAAACCGGGCGGAGGCACCGGGGGCAGGGGCGTCGGTTCAGCCACGTTTGGTGGATCCGCCTCGCCAGAACAACATTGGGGCACCGCATGTCCCCACGCCACCGGGTCATTATTCTAACCCGATGGACAACATTGTCGCTACCGCTTCACGGCTGGCGGCCATCCCGATCGAAGGCGATTCCTCAGCGGCGGTTGAGACGCGTCGGGTTAAGGAGCTTCTTCAGACAGCCTTGGTTCAACAGGAGGCTTATTCATATAGCTGCGATCGGATTCATTCCACTCCCCGTCCAAGCCGGAGTTACAGCAGGCGTATGGATGAACAGGCAGTGTCAAGCAATGCGTGGAACCGTGATCCGCCCCGTGGCAATAACCCGACGGGTGGTGCTGGTGATGCTCAGGAGGTGGTGGACCAGGCTCGGGCACGCAGAGAGGCCGAGTTAGCGGCGCAGCATGAAGCCCGTCAGCTTACTCCGGTTCGTCCAACCACATCGGTGGAACCAGGAGTTACCTCTAGTTCTTTCGGAGTGCCATGTCTTGTCCCAGCATTGCGCAATGTGCGCCTGCCCAAGGATTTCAAGGGCCCGCGCAAGGTGCCGAATTACACTGCAGATTTATCCCCTGAAACATAGGTCGAAAGCTATGAGATGGCCATGGAGATGCTGGATGTGGATGATGCGGCATGTGCGAAATACTTCACCATGATGCTAGAAGGGACAACCCGCACTTGGTTAAAAAGCTTACCGGCTAATTCTATCAGGTCATGGGCCGAGTTGAGAGCCCGATTTATTCAGAATTTCAAGGATACATGCAAGCAGCCCATGTCAATTATGGACTTAGCTGCCTGTGTCCAGGAGGAAGGAGAGTCAACAACCCATTGGGTGCGCCGGGTTTCGGAGATTTTGCATTCATCGGACCGCATCAACGCTGACACCGCAGTTTTAACATTGGAAGGCAATTGCCGGATTGAACCCCTGAAGTTGAAGTTGGGACGGCTCAAACGTCATTGTAATAACATGGGAACCCTCATGGATGCACTGGTGAAGTATGCCGACTCTGATAGTACCAAGGATCCCGAGTCCAACGATGATAAGACAGGAAAGGGAAAGAAGAGCGGCAACGCCAAGGGGCAGCACCACAACCCGGCGGGTCATGGAAACGGCGGCAAGCGTAAGGAGGACCACGGTTTAGACTTTGTGGCTAACACTAATACACATGACAAGGGCCAGCGGCGTAAGGGTAAACCGCCCCAGCGCGGTGGAAGGCCGAGTCCTAATCCGGACCGTTTGTCTTATCTGTTGAACCAGCCCTGTCCAAAGCATGGGACAAAGGAGGACCCATCCACGCACCTCTGGAAAGATTGTTACATCATGCAAGAGTTCAAAAATTCTGATTCTTTCTGGTATGATCATGGACCAGGAGGCGGTCCGGGCCCCGGCTCTCATGGGCCGGGTTATGGCGGAGGAAATTCTGGTTCAGGCTTCCACAGTAATCAGGGTGGACATAACAATCAAAGTAATCAGAGTAACCAAGGTGGCTATAATCATCAGGGCAATCAGCAGCAGCAGTCGGGTTACCAGAGCAGCCTGAAGCAGTTGAATAGCGGACAGTATCATGTCTTCACCACTAGCTTGGACAAGCGCGATCAGAAGCTTCATAAATGGGCGGTGAGTGCCGTTGAACCGGCGATGCCCCATTATTTGTGTTGGTCCGAGCAGCCGATTGTGTGGAGTAGAGAAGATCATCCACCCCGGGTTGACAATCTGGGTCATCTGCCTCTGGTGGTGGCTCCTCAGGTGGGAGGTTATAAGTTCACTAAGGTACTCATGGATGGAGGGAGTAGTATCAATATCCTTTATTATGAAACTTTCCGTCGCATGGGGCTAACAGATAAAAATCTTAAACCGTCCAATACGGTGTTCCATGGTGTGGTGCCTGGTAAGTCGGCATATCCTGTTGGTAAGATAGCTCTGGAGGTGGCTTTTGGAGATGAGCATGACTCGAGATCAGAAACCTTGACCTTTGAGGTGGTGAAAATCAGCAGCCCGTATCATGCCCTATTTGGACGGCCAGCCTATGCAAAGTTTATGGCACGGCCTTGTTATGTCTATCTGCAGCTCAAGATGCCGGGTCACAAGGGAACTATAACCGTGCATGGGAGCCGCAAGATTGCTCTGGAGTGTGAAGAAGGTGATGCGGCTTATGCTGAGTCGGTTTGTGCAACAGAAGAGCTGAAGTTTTACAAGGACAACGTTGATCCGGCAGATATGACTTCGTTGAAGAAACCAACTACAGAGCATGATCCGGCCCTGAAGTTTAAATCGGCTGATGAGACTAAGCTTGTTGACTTCGTGCCTGGCGATTCATCCAAGTAGTTTAGTATCAGCGCTAACTTGGATCCGAAATAGGAAAGCGCGCTCATTGAGTTCATCCGTGAGAATCGGGACATCTTTGCATGGAAGCCTTCTGACATGTCAGGTGTACCGAGAGAACTCGCTGAGCACACTCTCAATGTTGATCCCAAGTATAAACCGGTCAAACAGTTTCTCCGCCGGTTTCATGAAGAAAGGCGCAAAGCTATTGGAGAAGAAGTAGCCAGGCTCTTGGCAGCTGGATTTATCGTTGAAGTATTCCATCCTGAGTGGTTGGCTAATCCGGTGCTGGTCCTCAAGAAGAATGGCACTTGGCGTATGTGTGTGGATGATACAGACCTCAACAAAGCTTGTTCTAGCAGATCCTTTTGCCCTTCCCCGTATTGATCAAATTATTGATGCTACGGCGGGTTGCAGGCGTTTAAGCTTTTTGGATGCATATTCTGGTTATCATCAGATCAAAATGGCAGTTAAGGACCAGGAGAAGACAGCCTTCAGAACTCCCTTTGTAGCCTTCTGCTATGTGTCCATGCCCTTTGGGCTCAAGAGTGCCCAGGCGACTTATCAACCGTGTGTGTGCAGAATTGTCTGCATAAACAGATCGGCCGCAATGTTCATGCCTATGCGGATGATATTGTGGTAAAATCAAGGAAGAAGGAGACATTGATTGATGACTTGAAGGAAACCTTTGATAACCTGCGGGTTTATAAAATGATGCTTAATCCGGCCAAGTGTGTCTTTGGTGTAACTGCTGGCAAGCTCTTGGGCTTTTTGGTGTCTAACAGGGGCATTGAAGCTAATCCGGAAAAGATCAAAGCCATAACCTCCTTGGCTAAACCGAAGTGTATCAATGATGTTCAACGCCTGGCAGGCCGGATTGCCGCGTTGAGCCGGTTTGTCAGTCGACTTGGCGAGAAGGCCATCCCTTTATATCAGATGCTGAAGAAAACGGATAACTTTATCTGGAGTGACACCGCTAATGAAGCATTTGAGGACTTAAAGCGGCAGCTGGCCAATCCGCCGATTCTCGCTGCTCCAGTGGACAAAGAACCATTGTTGCTATATGTGGCAGCTAATGCTCGGGCTGTTAGTGTGGCTATTGTGGTGGAGCACAAGGAGGCAGGAAAGGAATATCCGGTTCAGCAGCCGGTTACTATATCAGTGGGGTACTTATTGAGTCCAAGCAGAGGTACCCGCATTGGCAAAAATTGGTGTATGGGGTTTTCATGGCAAGCCGGAAGCTTAAGCAGTATTTCCAAGGTCATCCCATCACGGTGGTCAGCTCCGCTCCTTTGGGGGATATAATACAGAACAGGGAAGCAACTGGTCGGATTGCTAAGTGGGCTATCGAGCTCGGGCCTCACGGGTTGAAATACATACCCCGAACGACGATCAAATCTCAGGCACTTGTGGATTTCATCAATGATTGGACAGAATTACAAGCGCTAGAGGAGAAGCCGGATCACACTTATTAGACTATTCATTTTGATGGGTCCAGGCAATTGGAGGGCTCGGGGGCCGGAGTCGTATTAACTTCCCCACGAGGTGATAAGTTTTGTTATGTTTTCCGTTTAATGTTCCCTTGCACTAATAATGCAGTTGAATATGAGGCTTTACTCCATGGTCTTCGGATGTCTAAGGAGATGAACCTAAGTCGAGTTAAGTGCTTCGGTGACTCGGATCTAGTGGCTCAACAAGTGTCCGGCACTTGGGATTCCAAGGACCCACTAATGGCAGCATATCATCGTGAGGTGGATATTGTTGCAGGTTACTTTAAAGGTTATCAGGTGGATCATGTGGACCGGCGGAAGAATGAAGCGGCGGACGCTTTAAGCCGCCTGGGTTCCCAACTTAAACCGGTTCCACCTAATGTCTTCCTGGATGTTTTGCATAATCCGTCCGTCAAGCTCCCTAGTGAAGAGGATTTGGCTGTTCCTGATCCGGAGGCTCAGTTGGTGGCGGCTCTTCATGTTATCCCGGATTGGACGGTTCCATATCTGGCGTATATGAACCGGGGCGAGTTACCAGAGGATGAAACCTTGGCCAGGCAGATAACCCGGTGGTCCAAGTCCATGACTATTATCAATGGAGAGTTACATCATTGCAGTGTGATAGGGGCGTTTCAACGCTGTGTGTCTCCTGAGGAAGGCCGTGAAATTTTGCGTGAGATCCACGAAGGAGATTGTGGTCACCACGCCGGTTCAAAATCTTTGGTGGCCAAGGCGTTTCGTCACGGTTTCTATTGGTTGACAGCTCATGCTGATGCCGAGGACTTGGTTGACAGCATCACTTGGGGGCTTGGTCGTATCCGAACCATAGCTACACCTCTTGATCGGCGCAATGCCACAGCATCACTTGGGGGCTTGGTCGTATCCGAACCATAGCTACACCTCTTGATCGGCGCAATGCCACAACATCACTTGGGGGCTTGGTCGTATCCGAACCATAGCTACACCTCTTGATCGGCGCAATGCCACAGCATCACTTGGGGGCTTGGTCGAACCGAACCATAGCAACACCTCTTGATCGGCGTAATGCCACAACATCACTTGGGGGCTTGGTTGAACCCGAACCATAGCTACACCTCTTGATCAAATTTGGGGCCTGGCAGCCCGTGAAAAGCCTCGACTACAACGATTTTTATTTGCCTTTTGCTGAGTTTTCTTTGTTTTAATAAGATTTGTGACGCTTTTAAAACCAGTGTTTATCAGCCTGGTTAGGCTATCAACTACAAGTTGACAGTATACAATCAAATTATAATCCAGAGACTATCAGCCCGGTCTGGTTTTGACTTAAAGTCACCAGTATGGAATAAACCGGTGTTTATCACAAGTCGGAGCGGTTTTATTGTAAACCGGCATCATATAACAGGAGTTACTTTTACTCCGGATTAGGGTTATTACCCTCATTACAAAGTTGGTCAGCCAACACTATGCCTAAAGGTCACAGGTATCATATATTTCCATATTTGGTTATCTTTTATAACCTTGGTTATAAACCTTGGTCATGTATATATTTGGGTATCATGACCCGCCCGGTGGTAAACCGCCAGGGCGCTTTAAGCTTCTTATCTGCAGGAACAACTTGAATAAATAGCTATGGATTATAAACATTGTATCTTAAGCATGGCGGATTAACACGCATCAGTCGCAGATAAATATGCACGAAGGCATAACAGACCAAGTGTTTTAACTAGCCTATTACAAGGCGTTTTAGTGCCAAAAGGGATAATTGTGTCTCAATAAGCATTGCAGCAAGTGGAAGACTAAACCGGCCTCCGGATTATGATTGCTTGTCAGCTTGACCTGACGGCTGCGGATCATCTTGCACCGGTTCATCTTCTTCGTCTCTATCCAGCGGCTGGAAGTCAACAGTTGTCCAGTCGATCCCAGTTAAAGCTTGGAACACAGCTTCGTCGCTTATAATGGTTGACGGTTCAATATCAGGGGCATAAGTGTGCTTACGGATTGGAGGGATCAGATTTTGCGCTTCTGGAATTGGCGCCGCAACCTGTCTTTTCTTATCATCATAGCTTGCCTGATAATATGAGAGATCAACTTCTTCAGCCAATTGATAAGCCAATGGACGTACTTCCTGGTTTATGGCGCGGAGATCCTCCTGGCAAAATTCTGATCCATCTTCTTTTAAGCTTGGGAAGCCTTTAGCCACGTCCACCGGATCAAGATCAGGCACCCACGCCTTTGCCCGGGTTAGAGCGGTCAGAGCTCCGGTCCTTGCCGCAGCTTTCTTTAGTTCTTCAATCGGGCAGGCAGCATGGATAGCCATTCTAAGGTGTCCTTGATCAATGTTGGAGGAGGTTTATTGTGTGAAGCGATGCAGATGATCCGCTGCGCGCCGGTATACAGCTGCTCTATCAGAGTATAGGCCGCTTTCAACTTCTTCTGTACATCAGAGCCCAGATGGCTAATGCGAGTTCCTGCATCATTATAAACGTCAGTAAACCAGCCACACATGGGAAGATATATTGAAAGTATAAAGCAAGGATGCTTACCAAACACAGCAGCGGTCATAGCATGTACTTGCCGCTTTACACCAGTCAGCTCATCTACCACCGGTTTGAGAGCTGCTTCTGCGTCTTTAGATCTTTTCCGCAAAGCGGATTTCTCTGTGTTCCAATCCGCCCGCTCCTTGGCGAAGCTCTCCTTTAGCTTTTCCATACCGGCTAAGGCGCTCGTCAGCTCATCTTTTGCTTTGGAAGTTTCGGCCTGTTGGGACTTGATGTTCTCTTGCAGATCAGCGGTTTGACTTTCCTTTTTGCTCAGTTCAGCCTATAAAGAGACAGATACATGTTGAGTTGACAGTACATATTTGAAGTACCCAGCACATAACAAGTTATGCCCTTGATACTTGGGGGCTAATGCATATTTGCTCCTTATCGGAAATTTCTACAAGTCCCAAGAACAATACAAGTATTAATCTTGGCACTTGGGGGCTAATGTGTGTTTGCTCAAAAACTGTTGGTATGGGAATTCTTATACAGTCCCGGTTCATCTTTATAAAGATAAACCGGCCCTTGGGGGCTATACCGGTGAAACAGCAGTATGGCAAATTTTAAGGGACCGGTTCATCATACAGAAGTAATCTGGTCCCTGGAGGCTAAATATGCAAAGTTAAGTTGTGACAAAGTCCCGGTTTAGATTGGTATCATAAATCGTCACTTGGGGGCTACTAGGAGTTGATAAATTGCAATTGGACAAAAGAGAAAAATAGTAGTTACCTCATATCGCTCCTTCATCAAGTTTACCAAACTAGCTTCATAGTCACGGCTGGTATACAGACGGTTCAAGAAGCCAGAGTGAATGTCTTGAGCATAATCGGCATTCCATTTGCCTTTGCCGATAGCAGAGAGCTCTTCCTTGGCCGTATGCTTTGACAAAGCGACAGGGTTGCCAGGAGTGGTGTGGCCGGTGCCAGTAATCATAATGTCATCATCTTGGTCATCAGCAGCCTTCGCTGGAGTTGGCAGTTTGTCAGTATCCTTAACCAGACTGGCCGGTTTGTCATCAGTTCGGACAGGGCTGGTTGGCCGGTCTGCATGGCTTGTAGTGTCAACTTGCACTTGTTCGGCAAGGAAGTCATGGTCTTGAGGCGGCGGATCATTAAGCATGTCATCAGCGTCGGTTTCTTCCGGATCTGGAGTTCTTTCCGGTTCAGCAGCTACATTATCATCAGCCGGTTTGCTTAACCGAGCCTTCTTGCTGGGTCTTGGCTTGGCGCTGAGAAAAGATAGACATAAGGATCAGTACAATATGTAAAGATAACACATCAAGAATAAAGACACGTGCCTAGCTCACCCAGGAACTGTTTTGAGGGGTGGAAGCTGCGTGGCCGATGACTCGTCAGAGGATGAGTGAGAAGTACCCTGATAATTTGAATCAGACGGGTTAAGAGGCTGGCGGAAACAACCTGCTTTTGGGCATGAAGTATCAATGGTATAAGAGACCTCTGATCCACGTTTCCGAACCGGACTGTTCGGTAAACCGGTGGAGGTAACTACCTGGCCACTGTGCCGGGTTGTACGGCGAGCTTCGTGCTGCTGCGTCTTCAAAAGAAAGTTTGGGTCCAAGTAAGCAAGAGGGTGAGAAAATTTTACTTTCCGGTTTGCTTGACGGATTTTTGATGTTGGCAAAGGATCTGAATCGGAGGAAAGAATGGTTACCTCTATGTCCTCAGCATGACTGCCTTCAGCGTCGTCCTGATAATAATCATTGTCAATGAGATGTACGAAAAATGAACCAAGAGAGTCAAGTTCTACCTCTGGTTCCGGGTTACCCACATCGTCATCAGCTGGTGGATCGGAGGATGCAGTGGTCCTTCTCTTGGCAGGTTTTTTAACAACCTTGGTCTTTGGACGAACTGGCTTGACCGGTTTATCTTGCGGCTTCACCGGTTTGTCTTGGGATGGTTTCTTGTTCCAGAACGGATCATCACCCTGTCAGAAAATAATCACACTTTCAGAGAATATTTGGACAGAAGCAACTTCAGATAAAAAGATTATATGATTCTTATAGCTGGTGGTTTGTTGAAGGTGCAGAAAGGGAGTAGTCCGGTTTGGGCACAGACAGCCTCCGGCTCGTTCAGTATCTTTTTTACATCCTCAGTGACTTCTGCATCTGTAAGCTGAATGTCAATGTGCCGCTGAGCATCCTTCAAACTCCCCGTATACTCACACATCAAACCGAAGCGCCGGCTTAAGGGCAGAATACTCCAGCTTATCCAGCAACGAGCAAGATCAACTCCTGTCAAAGCGTTCGCCATGAAGGCTATAAGCTTTGATAATTGGGGAGCATAGTTGGCCCTTTCTCTTGCCGTCAACCTCTGAGGAAAAGGATGTGTGTTGCTAAGGCGTTCAGGGCGGTAACCCGGCAGGGGGTTTTCATCAGATGGAGATGTATCCATGCAGTAAAACCAAGTCTGGTTCCACTCTTTGGGGTGACTGTGGAGTTTGGGATGGGGGAAGGTGACTTCCTTCCTTTTCTGAACCGCCATTCCGCCCAGTTCCGTATTGGGTCCATCCGAGAACTCTGTGCGACGGTTTAAGTGAAAGAAATCCCTAAACAGTTCGACTGAAGGTTCCTCTTGCAGATAAACCTCACAAAAGACTTGGAAGTGGCAGATGTTGATTACAGAATTGGGACCGATGTCTTCAGGGCGCAGTTGGAAACTAGCCAGTACATCCCGATTTTTTTTTACCGGGAGGGCTAAAACCTCTTCCGAGATGATCAGCGAACACGACTACCTCTCCATCCTTTGGTGTAGGAGGATTTTCCGGGCCAGGGACCCTCCAGTGGATGACATATTTTTTAGCTAAAGCACCCGTTTTAACAAGATTGTTTAACTGCTCTTCGGTTACTCGAGAGGGAGCCCAATTGCATTCATAGACTTGCTTGGCCATGGCAATGGAAATCTGAAACATGATTATTGCCGGTTTAAGAGTCACAGTGGACAACTACACAGCAGTATAAGGATACAAGCATATTGATAAACCAGGATTGGTTATTTGTAAACCGGAGTCTGACAATGGAAACAGTACAATGATGAAAGCATTGGCGGTTCAACAGGGGATTAATGGTATCTATTGGGTCATCATTTTGTATATGAAGTTAAACCGCCCAATCTGGTATTAAAGATGTATAAGTGAAGGAAAAAACAGGTTTCACAAGTTGGCATTATAATTTTGGATCTACCGCATGTCAGAAAATGAAAATATATTCAGACCTAAATATTGGTACCGAAGCAGTTGATGAAGGTTCAGATGGGATTTTCTACTTAATTAAACGAGATGCATGGATGGAAAAGAAGGGCTACGGCTATCACCGTACAGGATAAATATCAAGGTTTCAATCAAAGAGTTATTGCACAGCGATGAACACCAACGAACACCGATGAACACTGAAACCCTAATGACAGATCTATGGCGGAAGGAAGGAAGGCTTACCGATGCTGATGGAAGAGCGGAGAGGCGCCGCGATTCTCTGGTGCGTTCAGGGTGATGCAGCGGCTAGAGTTGAGGCAGAAGCGAAGGTCGACGGTGGCGGCGGAGCTCCAAAGGTCGGGCAGCGCAAGGAAGAGGACGAGGTGAAGAGATAGGGGGGAATGGAAAGACCTCCTGGCCCTATTTATAAGGGCAGAAAGATAACCGTCAGGCGCGAAAATCAAGGAGCCTAAATTTTGGGTATAAGGCAGAGCTGTCGCCTCGATTGTCGGAGGCTCGTTAATGACAGGTGACGTCACGGCGGTTTACCATGATCCTAGAAGATGATGTCACGGCGGTTTACAAGATTGTGTGAAGATGTTGAAGAAGAAATTTTCTTAATTATTGAGGATTGACATGAACCAGTTCAAATCAATCTGGGGCCTAATGTTGGGGATATTACCACTGGGCGTAAACTGGCCAGGAGAGGCCGGGTTAACCCCATAAGTAGTTCATCTGTATCTGAGTCCATGAAGACAGACGGTGATGCTTCATGAAGGCCCAGGGCCCAAAGCCGGTTTAAGGCCTGTAGACATAAACCGGCATTGATATGTAAACTTGTGTTGTAACATAGAAGTAGCAGAGACCGAGCCGGACACGACTATGAGCCGGCCTCAGGATTCTGTAAACCTGCGGGCGTCAACCCATGTATATAAGGGGACGAATCGGCGGCGGTTCAGGGATAACAGACAACAACTCGAGACTCAGGCAAAGCGTATTCGCTCCCTGGTCATCGAAACCCCATCAATTTCATCACAACTAGACGTAGGCTTTTACCTTCATCGTAAGGGGCCGAACTAGTATAAAACTCTCTTGCGTCCCTTGTCCGCTTTAACCCCTTTAAGTAAACCCGTAGCGATGGCACCACGACTAAGTGCTTTCTCTAGGACATCTGCCGTGACAAAACCACGACACCTTGCCTTTCATTGATCAAATGCTAGAAAGATTATCCAAACACACACATTTCTGCTTTCTAGATGGTTACTCTAGTTTCTCTCAAATAGCTGTGTCAGCTGATGATCAAGCAAAGACCACTTTTACTTGCCCTTTCGGTACTTTTGCTTATAGACGTATGCCTTTTGGTTTACGTAATGCACCTCCTACCTTTCAAAGATGCATGATGGCTATATTCTCTGATTTTTGTGAAAAGATTTGTGAGGTTTTCATGGACGATTTCTCCGTTTATGGATCCTCATTTGATGATTGCTTGAGCAACCTTGATCGAGTTTTGCAGAGATGTGAAGAAACTAACCTTGTCTTGAATTGGGAGAAGTGCCACTTTATAGTTAATGAAGGCATTGTCTTGGGCATAAAATTTCTGAAAGAGGTATTGAAGTTGATAGAGCTAAAGTGGATGCTATTGAAAAGATGTCGTGTCCTAAGGACATCAAAGGTATAAGAAGTTTCATTGGTCATGCCAGTTTTTATAGGAGGTTCATTAAGGACTTCTCAAAAATTTCTCGGTCTCTGACTAATCTCTTACAAAAGGATATACCATTTGTCTTTGGCGATGATTGTGTAGAAGCATTTGAAATACTTAAGAAAGCATTAATCTCTGCACCTATTGTTCAGCCACCTGATTGGAATTTACCCTTTGAAATTATGTGTGATGCTAGTGATTATGCTGTAGGTGCTGTTCTAGGGCAAAGAGTTGATAAGAAATTAAATGTTATTCAATATGCTAGTAAAACTCTAGACAATGCCCAGATGAATTATGCCACTACTAAAAAAGAATTCTTAGCAGTTGTATTTGCTTGTGATAAGTTCAGACCTTATATTGTTGATTCTAAAGTAACTATTCACACTGATCATGCTGCTATTAAATATCTTATGGAAAAGAAAGATGCTAAACCTAGACTTATTAGATGGGTGCTCTTGCTACATGAATTTGATTTACATATTATTGATAGAAAGGGAGCTGAGAACCCCGTTGCAGATAACTTGTCTAGGTCAGAGAATGTTCTTGATGACCCACTACCTATTGATGATAGCTTTCCTGATGAACAATTAAGTGTCATAAATGATTCTCGTACTGCTCCATGGTATGCTGATTATGCTAATTACATTATTGCTAAATTTATACCACCTAGTTTCACATACCAGCAAAAGAAAAAGTTTTTCTATGATTTAAGACATTACTTCTGGGATGACCCACATCTTTATAAAGAAGCAGTAGATTGTGTTATTAGGCGTTGTGTGCCTGAGCATGAACAGGAATAAATCCTATGCAAGTGTCACTCCGAGGCTTATGGAGGGCACCACGCTGGGGATAGAACTGCACATAAGGTATTGCAATCCGGTTTTTATTGGCCTACTCTCTTCAAGGATGCTCGTAAGTTTGTCTTATCTTGTGATGAATGTCAAAGAATTGGTAACATTAGTAGACGTCAAGAAATGCCTATGAATTATTCAGTTGTTATTGAACCATTTGACGTTTGGGGCTTTTATTACATGGGACCTTTTCCTTCCTCTAATGGGTATACACATATTTTAGTTGCTGTTGATTACGTTACTAAGTGGGTAGAAGCTATTCCAACTAGTAGTGCTGATCATAACACCTCTATTAAGATGCTTAAGGAAGTTATTTTTCCGAGGTTTGGAGTCCCTAGATATTTAATGACTGATGGTGGTTCACATTTTATTCATGGTGCTTTTCGTAAAATGCTTGCTAAGTATGATGTTAATCATAGAATTGCATCTCCTTATCACCCTCAGTCTAGTGGTCAAGTAGAACTAAGTAATAGAGAGCTCAAGTTAATTTTGCAAAAGACTGTTAATAGATCTAGAAAGAATTGGTCCAAAAAACTTGATGATGCATTATGGGCCTATAGAACTGCTTATAAGAATCCTATGGGTATGTCTCCGTATAAAATGGTTTATGGAAAAGCATGCCACTTGCCTCTCGAACTAGAACATAACGCATATTTGGCTATTAAAGAGCTCAACTATGATTTCAAACTTGCCTGTGAGAAGAGGCTATTTGACATTAGCTCACTTGATGAATGGAGAGCCCAAGCCTATGAGAATGCCAAGTTGTTTAAAGAAAAACTTAAAAGATGGCAAGACAAAAGGATACAAAAACGTGAGTTTAATGTAGGAGATTACGTGTTTCTATTCAACTCTTGTTTAAGATTTTTTGCAGGGAAACTTCTCTCCAAATGGGAAGGTCCTTATGTTATCGAGGAAGTCTATCGTTCAGGTGCCATAAAAATCAATAACTTCGAAGGCACAAATCCGAAGGTGGTGAACGGTCAAAGAATTAAACATTATATCTCAGGTAATCCTATAAATGTTGAAACTAATATTATTGAAACCGTAACCCCGGAGGAATACATAAGGGACACTTTCCAGAATGTTTCGGACTCCAAAAAGGAATAGGTATGTGGTACGGTAAGTAAACCGACTCCAAAACAGTTCTAATGGCAATTTTTCTCCGTTTTGGAATATTTAGAAAAATAGAAAAATAAGAAGTAGTCCGGGAAGGACACGAGGTTTCCACGAGGGTGGGAGGCGCACCCTACCCCCCTGGGCGTGCCCCCTGCCTCGTGGGCACCCCGTGCGCTCTCCGGACTCCGTTTTCTTGCATGATACGTATTTTGGTCGGTAAAAATTCATTATATAATGTCCCGAAGGTTTTGACTCATGTATCACGCAAATATCCTCTGTTTTCATTTCGAACTGTTTTTCTGACATATCTAGATCACCATGACGTCTCCAAGCGCCCCCAAGGACAAGTTCTTCGAGAAGGTCATCAACCCCTACCTCGCGGAAGTGCTACAACACCCTCGAACCATTGAGATGCGTGATGGGTTGTTGCACATCCGCGATGTTGAGGGACCAAGGAGGACAGGAATCGTGGAGACGAGGCTCGAAGCAATGGAGCAACAAGTTTTCAAGTGTCAGGGGATGGTGGAACGCGGACTCAACGCCAACCACTTGATGATCGCAGAGTTCACCAACAACCACAAGCTGGATGCCAAGAACATTGGGGAGACCATCTTCAAGCTTCATGAGAAGATTGAGCACCTCCAAGCCCAAATCTATGACCTGCAAAACCAAAACTGTGAGTATGAATATAGATTCAAGAGGATGAGTTTGGCTGCAGATTTGAGGATTCCGGAGACTCGATCATCCTTCTATGATGGTGAGCCTATGCCTTGGAAGATGGACGACAAGCCTACATCATCAACAATTCCATCACCTTAGCCAGCAAAAGAGATATAATCACATGGGTATGGGCACTCCCCTTGGCAACTGCCAAGCTTGGGGGAGGTGCCCCGGTATCGTATCACCATCACAAACCTATCTTTATCTTTTTCTTAGTTTGATCCTTTTGGTAATATCGTGATCTAGTAGAATAAAGTTTTAGTATGATTTAGTTTTGAGTTTTGCTTTATGATCCCTTTATGTAATCGAGTCTGTGAGCTATATAATAAAGATTAGTGTTGAGTCAAGGGCTTGATTATTTTGCCATGATTATGAGTGAATAAAAGAAAAGAGAAAGAATAAAAAGAAATAAAAAGAGATCATATTGATCTTACGGAGAGTAATGACTTCACATATAAAGAGTATGATGATTAAAAGTTGTTGAGAGTTGACAAGCATAGTTTTGGTCATCGTTGCAATTAATAGGAAGTAATAAAGAAAGAGAGGTTTCACATATAAATATACTATCTTGGACATCTTTTATGATTGTCAGCATTCATGAAAATATGACATGCTAAAGAGTTGATGTTGGACAAGGAAGACAACGTAATGGGTCATGTTTTCTTATATCTGAGATAAAGTATGTTGTCATGGATCATCCAACATGTTGAGTTTGCCTTTCTCCCTTATGCTAGCCAATTCTTTGCACCAAGTAGAGATACTACTTGTGCTTCCAAACACCCTTAAACCCAGTTTTGCCATGAGAGTCCACCATATATACCTATGGATTGAGTAAGATCCTTCAAGTAAGTTGTCATCGGTGCAAGCAATAAAAATTGCTCTCTAAATATGTATGATGGATTAGTGTGGAGGAAATAAGCTTTATCCGATCTTGTGATATGGAAGAAATAAAAGCGACGGACTGCATAATAAAGGTCCATATCACAAGTGGCAATATAAAGTGACGTTCTTTCGCATTAAGATTTTGTGCATCCAACCCTGAAAGCGCATGACAACCTCTGTCCCTCTGCGAAGGGCCTATCTTTTACTTTTATCTTCTACCTTATGCAAGAGTCACGGTGATCTTCACCTTTCCTTTTTAAATTTTATCCTTTGGCAAGCACAGTGTGTTGGAAAGATCCTCATATATATACCCAATTGAATATAAGTTAGCATGAACTATTGTTGACATTACCCTTGAGGTAAAAGGTTGGGAGGCGAAACTATAAGCCCCTATCTTTCTATGTGTCCGATTAAAACTCTGTAACCACAAGTATTGCGTGAGTGTTAGCAATTGTGAAAGACTAAATGATAGTTGAGTATGTGGACTTGCTGACAAGCTCTTATATTGACTCTTTCTAATGTTATGATAAATTGCAATTGCTTCAATGACTGAGATTATAGTTTGTTAGTTCTCAATGAAGTTTCTGATTCACACTTGACATTGTGGATAGATTGTTACTTTATCATAAGAAATAATATGACAATATCCATATATGTTGCTGTTATAAGAATGATCATGATGCCCTCATGTCAGTATTTTATTTTATCGACAGCTCTATCTCTAAACATGTGGACATATTTATCGTTATCGGCTTCCGCTTGAGGACAAGCGAGGTCTAAGCTTGGGGGAGTTGATACGTCCATTTTGCATCATGCTTTTATATGGATATTTATTGCATTATGGACTGTTATTAAACATTATGTCACAATACGTATGACTATTCTCTCTTATTTTACAAGGTTTACATAAAGAGGGAGAATGGAATTCTGGGCTGGAAAAGGAGCAAATATTAGAGACCTATTCTGCACGCCCTACCCTGGCCACGAGGGTGGGAGCGCGCCCCTGCCTCGTGGACCCCCTGGTGGCCCTCTGGTGCCCATCTTCTGCTATATGAAGTCTTTCGTCCGAGAAAAAAATCAGAAGTAAGCTTTCGGGACGAGACTCCGCCGCCACGAGGCGGAACCAATCTAGGGCTCTGGCGGAGCTGTTCTGCCGGGGACACTTCCCTCCGGGAGGGGGAAATCATCGCCATCGTCATCACCAACGCTCCTCTCATCGGGAGGGGGCCAATCTCCATCAACATCTTCACCAGCACCATCTCCTCTCAAACCCTAGTTCATCTCTTGTATCCAATCTTTGTCCCAAAGTCTGAGATTGGTACCTGTAGGTTGCTAGTAGTGTTGATTACTGCTTGTTGTTGATGCTAGTTGGTTTATTTAGTGGAAGATCATATGTTCAGATACATTATGCATATTAATACTCCTCTGATTATGAACATGAATATGCTTTGTGAGTAGTTACGTTTGTTCCCGAGGACATGGGAGAAGTATTGCTATTAGTAGTCATGTGAATTTGTTATTCGTTCGATATTTTGATGAGATGTATGTTGTCTCTCCTCTAGTGGTGTTATGTGAACGTCGACTACATGACACTTCACCATTGTTTGGGCCTAGAGGAAGGCATTGGGAAGTAATAAGTATATGATGGGTTGCTAGAGTGACAGAAGCTTGTACCCTAGTTTATGCGTTGCTTCGTAAGGGGCTGATTTGGATCCATATGTTTCATGCTATGGTTAGGTTTACCTTAATACTTCTTTTGTAATTGCGGATGCTTGCAATAGGAGTTAATCATAAGTGGGATGCTTGTCCAAGTAAGGACAGCACCCAAGCGTCGATCCACCCACATATCAAATTATCAAAGTACCGAACGTGAATCATATGAACGTGATGAAAACTAGCTTGACGATAATTCCCATGTGTCCTCGGGAGCACTTTTCTCTATATAAGAGTTTCTCCAGGCTTGTCCTTTGCTACAAAAAGGATTGGGCCACCTTGCTGCACTTTATTTACACTTGTTACTTGTTACTCATTACAAATTACCTTATCACAAAACAATCTGTTACCTATAATTTCAGTGCTTGCAGAGAATACCTTGCTGAAAACCGCTTATCATTTCCTTCTGCTCCTTGATACGTCTCCGTCGTATCTAGTTTTCCAAACACTTTTGCCCTTGTTTTGGACTCTAACTTGCATGTTTTGAATGGAACTAACCCGGACTGACGCTGTTTTCAGCAGAATTGCCATGGTGTTATTTATGTGCAGAAACAAAAGTTCTCGGAATGACCTGAAACTCCACGGAACTTATTTTTGGAAAATATTAAAAATATTGGTTAAAGAAACAAGGCCAGGGGGCCCCACCACCTGTTCATGCGGGTGAGGGGCGCGCCTGCCCCCCTGGGCGCGCCCCCATGCCTCGTGGGCCCCCTGGAGCACCACCGACCTCAACTCCAACTCCATATATTCGTGTTCGGGGAGAAAAAAATCAGGGAGAAAGATTCATCGCGTTTTACGATACGGAGCCGCTGCCAAGCCCTAAACTCTCTCGGGAGGGCTGATCTGGAGTCCGTTCGGGGCTCCGGAGAGGGGAATCCGTCGCCATCGTCATCATCAACCATCCTCCATCACCAATTTCATGATGCTCACCGCCGTGCGTGAGTAATTTCATCGTAGGCTTGCTGGACGGTGATGGGTTGGATGAGATTTATCATGTAATCGAGTTAGTTTTATTAGGGTTTGATCCCTAGTATCCACTATGTTCTGAGATTGATGTTGCTATGACTTTGCTATGCTTAATGCTTGTCACTAGGGCCCGAGTGCCATGATTTCAGATCTGAACCTATTATGTTTTCATGAATATATGTGTGTTCTTTATCCTATCTTGCAAGTCTATAGTCACCTACTATGTGTTATGATCCGGCAACCCCGAAGTGACAATAATCGGGACCACTCCCGGTGATGACCATAGTTTGAGGAGTTCATGTATTCACTATGTGTTAATGCTTTGCTCCAGTACTCTATTAAAAGGAGGCCTTAATATCCCTTAGTTTCCATTAGGACCCCGCTGCCACGGGAGGGTAGGACAAAAGATGTCATGCAAGTTCTTTTCCATAAGCATGTATGACTATATTCGGAATACATGCCTACATTACATTGATGAATTGGAGCTAGTTCTGTGTCACCCTATGTTACGACTGTTACATGATAACCGCATCCGGCATAATTCTCCATCACCGATCCAATGCCTACGAGCTTTTCACATATTGTTCTTCACTTATTTACTTTTCTGTTGCTACTGTTACAATCACTACAAAACCCAAAAATATTACTTTTGTTACCGTTACCGTTACTTCCATACTACTTTGCTACTAAATACTTTGCTGCAGATACTAAGTTATCCAGGTGTGGTTGAATTGACAACTCAACTGCTAATACTTGAGAATATTCTTTGGCTCCCCTTGTGTCGAATCAATAAATTTTGGTTGAATACTCTACCCTCGAAAACTGTTGCGATCCCCTATACTTGTGGGTTATCAAGACTATTTTCTGGCGCCGTTGCCGGGGAGCATAGCTCTATTCTTTGAGTCACTTGGGATTTATATCTGCTGATCACTATGAGGAACTTGAAAGACTAGAAAACAAAAATTTATTCCTCAACTACGAGGGGAGGTAAGGAACTGCCATCTAGCTCTGCACTTGATTCACCTTCTGTTTTGAGTAAGCTTGCGACACCTAAACCTGCTTCTCCTATTAATTCTGATATGTCGCATGTTATAGATGATGCCACTTCTGCTATGCATGATACTTATGATGAATCTACTTCTATGCTTGATACTACTATGCCACTTGGTGAATTTCTTGACGAACAACTTGCTAGGGCTAGAGAGAATGAAATTATTGAAACTGATAATATTGATGAGTGTGATGATGAAGGCTCTCCCAATAAATATGAATTACCTGTTGTGCCTGAGGGCTATGTTATGGATGAAGAAACTAAAAGAGACTTTCTTGCTTGCAATGATAGAAGTGATCTTAAGAAATTATTAGCTAAGCTTAAACAAAAAACTCTTAATGCTAGAATGAAATATGATCCTCCTTATGCTACTTCACCCATCTGTGTTACTGATAAGGACTATGAATTCTCCGTTGATCCTGATATAATTACTTTTGTTGAATCTGATCCTTTCTATGGCTATGAATCTGAAACTGTTGTGGCACATCTTACTAAATTAAATGATATAGCCACCCTGTTCACTAATGATGAGAGAACTCGCTACTTTTATATCCTTAAAATATTTCCGTTCTGATTAAAGGGTGATGCTAAAATATGGTTCAATTCTCTTGATCCTGGTTGTGTGCGTAGTCCCCAGGATATGATTTATTACTTCTCTGCTAAATATTTCCCCGCTCATAAGAAACAAGCTGCTTTAAGAGAAATATATAATTTTATGCAAATTGAAGAAGAGAGTCTCCCACAAGCTTGGGGAGGCTTCTCCAATTACTTAATGCTTTGCCTGATCATCCTCTCAAGAAAAATGAAATACTTGATATCTTTTATAATGGACTAACCGATGCTTCCAGAGACCACCTGGATAGTTGTGCTGGTTCTGTTTTCAGGGAAAGAACACCGGATGAAGCTGAAATTCTATTGAATAATATGTTAACTAATGAAAATAATTGGACACTTCCTGAGCCAACTCCTGAGCCTATTCCTAAACCAACTCCGAAGAAGAGGGGTATTGAAGACACTCAAGGTCTTGATAACCCGACACAGGTAGTAAAGGTAAATTCTCTCTATAGATATGATAAAGCTGAAATCCCTCCTACTAAATATTCTAGCCAATGCTTAGATGAGTTTGATGATTTTATGGTTAAGCAAGAAGACTTCAAATGCTTATATGATTGAACACTTGGGTGATTATATGTCTAGAGTTAAAGGTGAACTTAAACTCATTAGTAAACATGCTTCTATGGTCACCACTCAAGTAGAACAAGTACTTAAAGCTCAGAATGATTTGCTCAATGAAATGAATAATAAGAATAATGACCATGCTGTTACAGTGGCTACTAGAACTGGTAAAATGACTCAGGAACCTTTGTATCCTGAAGGCCATCCTAAGATAATTGAGCAAGATTCTCAAAGAACTAATATAGATGCACCTAGTCCTTCTAAAAAGAAGAAAAAGAAAAATGATAGGACTTTGCATGCTTCTAGTGAACCTATTGTTGAACCACCTGAGAATCCAAATGATATTTCTATTTCTGATGCTGAAACACAATCTGGTAATGAACATGAAACTAGTGATAATGTTAATGATGATGCTCAACCTAGCAATGACAATGATGTAGAAATTGAACCTGCTGTTGATCTTGATAACCCACAATCAAAGAATCAACTTTATGATAAAAGAGACTTTGTTGCTAGGAAACACGGTAAAGAAAGAGAACCACGGGTTCAGAAACCCATGCCTTTTCCTCCCAAACCATCCAAGAAAAAGGATGATGAGGATTTTGAGCGCTTTGCTGAAATGATTAGACCTATCTTTTTGCGTATGCGATTAAGTGATATGCTCAAAATGAATCCTTATGCTAAGTATATGAAAGAAATTGTTACTAATAAGAGAAAGATACCAGAAGCTGAAATTTCCACAATGCTTGCTAATTACACTTTTAAGGGTGGAATACCAAAGAAACTAGGAGATCCAGGAGTACCCACTATACCATGCTCCATTAAAAGAAACTATGTTATAACTGCTTTATGTGATCTTGGAGCCGGTGTTAGTGTTATGCCTCTCTCTCTATATCGTAGACTTGATTTGAATAAGTTAACACCTACTGAAATATCCTTGCAAATGGCTGATAAATCAACTGCTATACCTGTCGGTATTTGTGAGGATGTGCCTGTTGTAGTTGCAAACGTTACTATTTTAACGGACTTTGTTATTCTTGATATTCCCGAGGACGATAGTATGTCTATTATTCTTGGAAGACCCTTTTTGAATACTGCAGGGGCTGTTATTGATTGCAACAAAGGCAATGTCACTTTTCATGTTAATGGTAATGAGCATACGGTACACTTTCCGAGGAAACAACCTCAGGTCCACAGTATCAATTCTATTGGAAAAATTCCATCGATTATTTTTGGAGGTTTTGAATTTCCTCTTCCTACTGCCAAGAAGAAATATGATACTCTTATTATTGGGGATGTGCATATCCCCGTTGAGGTAACATAGTGTTATTCGAAATTTCTCCGGTTTCATGCAATTCGGAATGAGTTTGTTAACAAGACTTGATCAACCTTGTTAGTGGATCCTTTTGATGAGCATGAGATGGATGAAGTCAGACGGCACAACCTTCTGTACCCTTCTTTTACTTTCTGTTATTTAGTTGAAATAAAGTAAAAATAGTATTTTTCTGTCTGTTTTCTAAATTATCCGTGCAATATAAAAATACCCCGAAAATAAAAGTTCTCCAAATGCCCCGAAATTGAAATATGATTTTTTTTCTGGAATATTTGAGAATATCTGGCACTGAGAACACAGCAGGGGGAGCAAGCACCTGGCCACGAGGGTCCAGGGCGCGCCCACCCCTACAGGGCGCGCCCCCTGCCTCGTGGGCCCACGGTGGCTCCCCTCCACTTATTCCTGCATCCACACACTTCTTCTTCCTCCCCAAAAAATCACCATCCAGCTCAAGCACGAGTTCTAGCTCATTTTGCTGCGATTTTCGATCTCCTTGCTCAAAGCACCTCTCACAAAACTGCTGTGGGGGATTGTTCCTTGGTATGTGACTCCTCCATTGGTCCAATTAGTTTTTGTTCTAGTGCTTTATTCATTGCAAATTTGTGTTGCCTAGGTGACCATGTTCTTGAGCTTGCATGTCAAATTTATATGGTTCCAAGTAGTTCCCATTTGATTGTCGCATCTTACTTCTCCAACTTGATCTTCTCCCTCTCAATTTCGAGCTTCTTCTCCGCCCTTTTCCGGTCCCACTCCATCCTATCTTTTTGCGCATCCAACATGAGCTTGTACCTCTCCTCCTTCTTGTTCTTCCTCGTCGAAAAAATGCCCGTCCATGTGGACGAAATTTTTGCAGCGGCGGCGTCACGAGAGCCTTCTCCCACTTGTTTGCCATGACTTGGCGGTTATCCTTTGGCACGGTGGCTTTTACATTCGTGACGACAACGTCGTCCTCTTCATCGTCCAACCTAATTGATTGGTGGGAGATTGAGCCATCATTCATCTTCTTGCCGGACTTCGGCCACAAGTTGGTTCCACTTCGGCTTGCCATTCAATATGATCCAACAATGGTTAAAAGCAAACGGCTTCTTCTCCACCTCGTCATACAAAGTGGCCGCCACCGTTGTCTAGCAAACAACATATGCATGAGTGCTGGAATTTTTTCTATTTTGGGCCTAGCCCAATAGCAGTTTCAGAAATTCCTAATAAATCCTAGAGGCCCACGCAGCCCATTCGTGCAAGGCAAGAGGTGGAACTAAAGTTTAGTCTCACATTGCTAGTTTAGAGGGAGTTGGACCTCTTTATAAGGGAGGCTCTTTCTCCACATGTATGAGGATGAGAACAAGAGAGACATCCACGCGCGCTCCTCCTCCGCCGCCCGCCTCGCCATGCCTTGTCACGACGCGCCGCGGAGCGGGTTGCGGGAATGAGCCGAGCCAATGTCTAAATTTTTGCCACGCACGATGGGTATACGAAAGGTCACGTGAAAGCTGAAACGTTTTGCTGTAGTGGAGATTGAATACGAACGGCTCACCTCTTCGCATGTTGCCTGTTCGTTTCGTCTCCCTCGTTCCGTTAGCTCCCGGCGCAGCCTCTCACCTCCTTCTCTTGCACCTATAAAAGGGAGGTCGCTCCTCTCAGAGAGATGCACCAGAAGATCCTCTTCCTCTCGCCACAAAGTTCCTGAGCATTGCGATACTGCTACGATCTTCCCCATCCCGGCTTGTGGCGTGCACCGCAGGTTGGGACAGTAGGCCTCCGAAACTCCACCTCTTTGAGTCCTGTACGGGAGAAGGGTGATAAGGTTTTTGGGGAGCACTCAGCGCGACTACTGACTTCTTCGTCACGGGCGCCCCGGACTCCGACGACTACTTCCCCGACGACGATTTCTTCCCCGACATCGACAACCTCCTCGACAACATGGCTGGCAAGGACACCGACCCCAAGTCCAGCGCTTTTGCTGCTGCTGTCCCGTACGTGTTCTTCCTCTTTCTATTAGAGGCCGTGCTACAGTTCCTTGTTCTAGTGTTTGCCCTAGATATGTTAGACTCTGTTTCATATATGCAACTTGCTATACTGTCTGCTCTAGATGTGTTTAGTTACAGTTCATATATGAAGATGTTGTTTACCTTCTCTTTGTCAAATTGCATGACTTGTTTTATCACTGCTTTACTAATCGTGCTTTATCTAGTATTTCTGTTAATAAAATCATTTGGTAAATTGCTCATATTTCCAACAATCCAAAAACCTTATTATAGGCAATTTACACCCAAGTTATTTTACTGCTACCATGAGACCTCCTATGTTTGAGGGTATCCACTATAAGAGGTGGTGCGTGAGAGCAGTCTTATGGTTTCAAACCATGAGTTGCTATGACGCTACTCTTGGCAAACCTAAAGGGGAGCATGATGCCCAACAGGAACAAGCTTTTCAGAAAATGGATACTCTGTTTAAGGCTGCTTTGTTGAGTGTTCTTGGTGAGAACATAGTTGATGCGCATGCGTCAATTGACAATGGAAAAGATATGTGGGACGCACTTGATACATCCATTTTGCATCATGCTTTTATATCGATATTTATTGCATTATGGGCTGTTATTACACATTATGTCACAATACTTATGCCTATTCTCTCTTATTTTACAAGGTTTACATAAAGAGGGAGAATGCCGGCAGCTGGAATTCTGGGTTGGAAAAGGAGCAAATATTAGAGACCTGTTCTGCACAACTCCAAAAGTCCTGAAACTCCACGGAAGTTATTTTTGGAAATAATAAAAAATACTGAGCGAATAAAATACCAAAGGGGGCCCACACCCTGGCCACGAGGGTGGGGGCGCGCCCCCTGCCACGTGGGTGTAACGCCCACGATGCGGCTATATCTCCCACGTGTCGAGGCACGACTTAGAGGCATAACCGCATTGTGGTTTTGTCGCAAGAAGGGTTATCTTCACACAAACCCATGTAATGAACAAGAATGGGATAACGAGAGTTGGCTTACAATCGCCGCTTCACACAATACATAAATATAATTCATACATCATCCAAAATACACACACATAGACCGACTACGGTCAAATCCAAACGAAAATAAGATAACCCCAAATGCTAGATCCCCGATCGTCCCAACTAGGCTCCACTACTGATCATCAGGAAAAGACACATAGTAACGACCACGTTCCTCATCGAACTCCCACTTGAGGTCGATTGCGTCATCCGCACTGGCATCGTCGGCACCTGCAACTGTTTTGGTAGAATCTGTGAGACACGAGGACTCAGCAATCTCACACCCGCGAGATCAAGACTATTTAAGCTTATAGGAAAGGATGGTGTAATGAGGTGGAGCTGTAGCAGGCACTAAGCATATATGGTGGCTAACATACGCAAAAGAGAGCGAGAAGAGATGCAACGCAACGGTCGCGATGCTAGAAATGATCAAGAAGTGATCCTGAACTCCTACTTACGTTCATGCATAACTCAAACCGTGTTCACTTCCCGGACTCCGCCGAGAAGAGACCATCACGGCTACACACACGGTTGATGTATTTTAATTAAGTCGAGTGACGAGTTCTCTACAACCGGACATTAACAAATTCCCATCTGCCTCATAACCGCGGGCACGGCTTTCGAAAGATAATACCCTGCAGGGGTGTCCCAACTTAGCCCATTATAAGCTCTCACGGTCAATGAAGGATAAAACTTCTCCCGGAAAGACCCGATCAGTCTCGGAATCCCGGTTTACAAGACATTTCGACAATGGTAAAACAAGACCAGCAAAGCCACCCGAATATGCCGACAAATCCCGATAGGAGCTGCACATATCTCGTTCTCAGGGCACACCGGATTGTCCAAGCTTCCGATAGGCGAGCCCAGAGTTGCCCCTGGTGGCCACCGGCGACTGACAGGTTGGACCAATACTAAGAGGAGCACTGGCCCGGGGGTTTAAATAAAGATGACCCTCGGGCTCGCGAAAACCCGGGGGGAAAGGCTTAGGTGGCAAATGGTAAAACCAAAGTTGGGCCTTGCTAGAGGAGTTTTATTCAAGGCGAACTGTCAAGGGGGTCCCATAAATCACCCAACCGCGTAAGGAACGCAAACTCAAGGAACGTAATCCCGGTATGACGGAAACTAGGGCGGCAAGAGTGGAACAAAACACCAGGCATAAGGCCGAGCCTTCCACCCTTTACCAAATATATAGATGCATTAATATAATAAGAGATATTGTGATATCCCAAAACATCCATGTTCCAACATGGAACAAACTTCAACTTCACCTGCAACTAGCAACGCTATAAGAAGGGCTGAGCAAAAGCGGTAACTTAGCCAAACAACGGTTTGCTAGGAAAGGATGGTTAGAGGCTGACATGGCAATATGGGAGGCATGATATAGCAAGTGGTAGGTATCGCAGCATGGCAATAGAACGAACAACTAGCAAAGCAAATATAGAAGTGATTTCGAGGGTATGGTCATCTTGCCTGCAAGGTTCTCAGAGTTGTCGAAAGCTTGATCCTCGTAAGCGTACTCAACAGGTTCCTCGTTCACGAACTCGTCTCCCGGCTCTACCCAAGACAAGAACACAAGCAATGGAACCACAATCAATCACGGGAAATGCACAAGCAACATGATGCAAAACATGAATGATATGCGAGATGGGATATGCGATGCATATGCGTGCTCCGGAAGGAAAATGATGAACAAGGCAGTAACTTGGCAAACCAAGCATTCCACTGGAAAGATGAGATGATTTCGGTCGAAATCGATATAAAGATCACCGGAAACGGATGCACGGTTTGCAAATGGCAAGCAAAACAAGTATGACACGAATCTGCGATTAACAGCAAGATAGCACTTAAAATGCAACAAGTAACAATGCTACAGCACTCCAACATAGCAACAAAGCATATGGAAGTAATCTACAGGAGATGCTTGACAAACGATGAACACTGAGCTACGGCTAGATCACACCACAACAGGTTCAAACAAGCATGGCAAAAGTGCAAAAGATATCAGGTTCACAGACTTGGTGAAATTACTGGACATGCCTGAAACAGCATCAGGTAGCAATGTTCAGAGCACGAAATCAACATGCTACAGGAACTTAACATGGCAAAACAAGGCATGGTAGCATTCTACTAAATGCATATGACAAAAGTCCTTTACTGACCATAAGCCAAAAAGGACAAGAAGATATGATGGCAACCATGTAAACGTAGCAAGTTTCGTTAACAGGTTTCAGACAGCAGAAACAGAGCATGGCAGAAACAATAATATGAAGGCATCTTGGTGAGCTTGATGCACTCATCACAAAGATATTCATGACAAAACAAGCATACCGACAGCAAGATGGCATGTTTATGAAGCTAAACATGGCAAGGGCAAATACATAGCATGTATGAAACAACTACAACAAGCTTGGCAAAATTGAATAACATGTAAACAATCTGCCAGAAATATTTTATAGCAAAAGTAGAGAAAGATTGAGTCATGCTATGGCACTCCATAATTTCAAACAAAGGCATGAATGGATCAATTACAACAATATCTACAAAACATCCTTACTGAACATCTCCAAAATATGCATGGATCTCTCTGTAGCATCAAGTTTACATGGCAACAAAATAACAGCAGACAAAGACAGAGAAATCACTAAGTCTCTGAAATCAGAAACATTACGGAGCCTAGTTTGCATGCTTGTGCTAGTCACCACAGAGATCACAAAATACATGGCATACACCTCAGTAAAGATGGCATGGCATACATCAAAACACATATAGAGCTCATGCCCGTAAGATGCACAGATTAAATGCAACAAAAATAACAAATCCTCAAGTACTGATAAGTAACAGCAGATAACAGCAACTAGCACTCTTGCACCAGAGATTTGGGCATCAAGATGGACTCAAATGAACATGGTGCAATGGAACAAAATAAGCATCTCGAGACAAACATTTCGATACATTACACGCACGAAACGGAGCTATATGCAGAGAGTTATGATGCGATGAACATGAGCATATAATGTAAAAACTCGGGGACTTGAGAGAAATCGGGAGAGGGGAAGAAAGTCAACCACAGCGCCTGGATCTGGATCGGGCCGGTGCTCGAGCTCGGGGACGGCCGCAGCTCGCCGGAGCAAGGGCGCTCGCCGGGGAAGACGGAGGAGAGGGCCGGCGAGGAGGAGGCGCGCGGAGGAGGAGCCGGAGACGGGGAGGAGGCGCCGGGGCATGGGGCGGCGAGGCGCGGCGGCACGCCGGCGGGCTCGGGCGCCGGCGGACACGGCGGACGGCGGCCGGCGTCGGCGGCTTGGCGCGGGGCAGCGCCGGGCTTCGACGGAGGAGGAAGAAGGAGCGGGCGAGCGGCGGCGGGATCCCGCGGGCTCGCGCGGGCCAGCGGTGGAGTTGGGTGGCGCGGGACACGTGGCGGGCACGGAGTGGCTGCGGGGCGGCGGCGGCTTCGTCCGGCGCGGTACGGACACGTCCGGCGGCGCCGGAGGGCGATTTTTAGGGTTTTGGACTGCGGGAGGATTTCGGGAGAGACACTAATTTATAGGTAGAGGGAGCTAGGAGACTCCAAATGGAGTGCGGTTTTCGCCCACACGATCGTGATCGAACGACCGAGAGCATGGAGGTGAGTTAGATGTGTTTTGGGCTGTTTGGAGGGGGGTTTTGCTGCAACACACAAAAGAACTTTGCGGTTACCCGGTTAACCGTTGGAGCACCAAACGACCTCCAAATGGAACGAAACTTGACCGATGGTCTACCGGTGGTATACCAAGGCCACTTGAAAAGCCTCGGTCCATTCCGAGAACGTTCAACACCCGCTCACGAAAAGAAACAAGAGGGGTGCACCGGAGGAGGAGGGAGTGCCGGATTGCAAAACGGACAACGGGGAAAATGCTCGGATGCAAGAGACGAACACGTATGCAAATACAATGCACATGATGACATGATATGAGATGCATGACATGAACAAAATGCAAAACGAAAAACAAAACCCGACCACGAAGGGAATATCATAACACATAGCCGAAAATGGCAAGAGTCGGAGTTACAAATATGGAAAGTTACATCCGGGGTGTTACAGTGGGCCCCCTGTTGGCCCTCCGGTGCCCATCTTCTGCTATATGAAGACTTTCGTCCGAGAAAAATCACAAGCAAGCTTTCGGGACGAGACTCCGCCGCCACGAGGCGGAACCAATCTAGGGCTCTGGCGGAGCTGTTCTGCCGAGGACACTTCCCTCCGGGAGGGGGAAATCATCGCCATCGTCATCACCAACGCTCCTCTCATCGGGAGGGGCCCAATCTCCATCAACATCTTCACCAGCACCATCTCCTCTAAAACCCTAGTTCATCTCCTGTATCCAATCTTTGTCTCATAGCCTGGGATTGGTACCTGTAGGTTGCTAGTAGTGTTGATTACTCCTTGTAGTTGATGCTAATGGGTTTATTTGGTGGAAGATCATATGTTCAGATCCATTATGCATATTAATACTCCTCTGATTAGGAACATGAATATGCTTTGTGAGTAGTTACGTTTGTTCCTGAGGACATGGGAGAAGTCTTGCTATTAGTAGTCATGTGAATTTGGTATTCGTTCAATATTTTGATGGGATGTATGTTGTCTCTCCTCTAGTGGTGTTATGTGAACGTCGACTACATGACACTTCACCATTGTTTGGGCCTAGAGGAAGGCATTGGGAAGTAATAAGTAGATGATGGGTTGCTAGAGTGACAGAAGCTTAAACCCTAGTTTATGCGTTGCTTCGTAAGGGGCTGATTTGGATCCACATGTTTCATGCTATGGTTAGGTTTACCCTAATACTTCTTTTGTAGTTGCGGATGCTTGCAATAGGAGTTAATCATAAGTGGGATGTTTGTCCAAGTAAGGACAGCACCCAAGCACCGGTCCACCCACATATCAAATTATCAAAGTACCGAACGCGAATCATATGAGCGTGATGAAAACTAGCTTGACGATAATTCCCATGTGTCCTCGGGAGCGTTTTCCTTCATATAAGAAATTGTCCAAGCTTGTCCTTTGCTACAAAAAGGATTGGGCCACCTTGCTGCACTTTATTTACACTTGTTACTTGCTACTTGTTACAAATTACCTTGTCACAAAACTATCTGTTACCGATAATTTCAGTGCTTGCAGAGAATACCTTGCTGAAAACCGCTTATCATTTCCTTCTGCTCCTCGTTGGGTTCGACACTCTTACTTATCAAAAGGACTACGATAGATCCCCAATACTTGTGGGTCATCAAGACTCTTTTCTGGCGCCGTTGCCGGGGAGTGAAGCGCCTTTAGTAGGTGGAATTTGGTAAGGAAAAATTTATATAGTGTGCGGAAATTTACTATCACTTGTTACTATGGAAAGTAATCCTTTGAGGGGCTTGTTCGGGGTATCTTCACCTCGACCAGTAGAGCAAAGAGTTACTCCTCAACCTACTGAACCTACTGAAAATGAAAATGTTTACTTTGAAATTCCTTCGGGTATGATAGAGAAACTGCTAGCTAATCCTTTTGCAGGAGACGGAACATTGCATCCCGATTTACACTTAATCTATGTGGATGAAGTTTGTGGATTATTTAAGCTTGCAGGTATGCCCGATGATGTTATCAAGAAGAAGGTCTTCCCTTTATCTTTGAAGGGAGATGCATTGACATGGTATAGGCTATGTGATGATATGGGATCATGGGACTACAAACGGTTGGAATTGGAATTCCATCAGAAGTTTTATCCTATGCATCTTGTTCATCGTGATCGTAATTATATATATAAGTTTTGGCCTCGCGAAGGAGAAAGCATCGCTCAAGCTTGGGGGAGGCTTAAGTCAATGTTATATTCATGCCCCAATCATGAGCTCTCAAGAGAGATGATTATTCAAAAAAAATATGCTCGGCTTTCTGACAATAATCGCTCCATGCTCGATACTTCTTGTACTGGTGCTTTTATGATGAAGACTATTGAATTCAAATGGGATTTATTGGAAAGGATTAAATCTTTTATGAATCTGAAGATTGGGATCTCGACGAAGGTAAGGAGTCAGGTATAACACCTAAGTTTGATTGTGTTAAATCTTTTATGGATACCGATGTTTTCCGTAAATTTAGCACTAAATATGGACTTGACTCTGAGATAGTAGCTTCTTTTTGTGAATCTTTTGCTACTCATGTTGATCTCCCTTAGGAGAAGTGGTTTAAATATCATCCTCCCATTGAAGTAAAAGTAGTTGAACCTATTAAAGTTGAAGAAAAGACTATCACTTATAATGATCCTATTGTTCCTACTGCTTATGTTGAGAAACCACCTTTTCCTGTTAGGATAAAGGATCATGCTAAAGCTTCAACTGTGGTTCGTAAAAGTAATATTAGAACTTATACACCTCCTGAGCAAGTTAAAGTTGAACCTAATATTGCTATTGTTAAAGATCTCTTGGCTGATAATATCGATGGGCATGTTATTTATTTCTGTGATGAGACTGCTAGAATTGCTAAACCTGGTGCCAAAGATAAACATAGACCTATTGTGGGCATGCCTATTATTTCTGTTAAAATAGGAGATCATTGTTATCATGGCTTATGTGATATGGGTGCTAGTGCTAGTGCAATACCTATTTCCTTATACAAAGAAATTATGCATGATATTGCACCCGCTGAGTTGGAAGATATCGATGTTACCATTAAGCTTGCTAATAGAGATACTATTTCACCAATTGGGATTGTTAGAGACATTGAGGTCTTGTGTGGGAAAGCTAAATATCCTGCTGATTTTCTTATACTTGGTTCCCCACAAGATAGCTTTTATCCCATTATATTTGGTAGAGCCTTCTTGAATACTGTTAATGCTAAGATATATTGCAAGAAGGATGTTGTTACTATTTGTTTGGATGATATGTCTCATGAGTTTAATTTTTCTAAATTTCGTAGACAACCCCGTGATGAGGAATTGCCTAGTAAGGATGAAATTATTGGTCTTGCTTCTATTGTCGTACCTCCTAGTGATCCTTTAGAACAATATTTGCTAGACCATGAAAATGATATGTTTATGAATGAAAGAAGGGGAATAGATGAAGTATTCTTTAAACAGGGACCCATCCTGAAACACAATTTGCCTGTTGAAATCCTAGGGGATCCTCCTCCACCCAAGGGTGATCCCGTGTTTGAGCTTAAACCATTGCCTGATACTCTTAAATATGCTTATCTTGATGAAAAGAATATATATCCTGTTATTATTAGTGCTAACCTTTCAGAGAAGGAGGAAGAAAAATTATTGAAAACTCTGAAGAAGCACCGTGCTGCTATTGGATATACTCTTGATGATCTTAAGGGCATTAGTCCCACTCTATGCCAACACAAAATAAATTTGGAGAAAGATGCCAAACCAGTTATTGATCATCAACGACGGCTGAATCCTAAGATGAAAGAAGTGGTAAGAAAGGAAATACTAAAGCTCCTTGAGGCAGGTATAATTTATCCCGTTGCTGATAGCCAGTGGGTAAGTCCTGTCCATTGTGTCCCTAAGAAGGGAGGTATTACTGTTGTTCCTAATGATAAAGATGAATTGATTCCACAAAGAATTATTACAGGTTATAGGATGGTAATTGATTTCCGCAAATTAAATAGGGCTACTAAAAAGGATCATTACCCCTTACCTTTTATTGATCAGATGCTAGAAAGATTATCAATACATACACATTTTTGCTTTCTAGATGGTTACTCTGGTTTCTCTCAAATACCTTTGTCAGCTGATGATCAATCAAAGACCACTTTTACTTGCCCTTTCGGTACTTTTGCTTATAGACGTATGCCTTTTGGTTTATGTAATGCACCGGCTACCTTTCGAAGATGCATGATGGCTATATTCTCTGATTTTTATGAAAAGATATGTGAGGTTTTCATGGACGATTTCTCTGTTTATGGCTCCTCTTTTGATGATTGCTTGAGCAACCTTGATCGAGTTTTGCAGAGATGTGAAGAAACTAATCTTGTCTTGAATTGGGAGAAGTGCCACTTTATGGTTAATGAAGGCAGTGTCTTGGGGCATAAAATTTTTGAAAGAGGAATTGAAGTTGACAAAGCTAAAGTCGATGCTATTGAAAAGATGCCATGTCCCAAGGACATTAAAGGTATAAGAAGTTTCCTCGGTCACGCCGGTTTTTATAGGAGGTTCATTAAGGACTTCTCAAAAATTTCTCGGCCTCGTACTAATCTATTACAAAAATATATACCATTTGACTTTGATGATGATTGTGTAGAAGCATTTGAAATACTTAAGAAAGTATTAATATCTGCACCTATTGTTCAGCCACCTGATTGGAATTTACCCTCGAAATTATGTGTGATGCTAGTGATTATGCTGTAGGTGTTGTTCTAGGGCAAAGAGTTGATAAGAAATTAAATGTTATTCAATATGCTAGTAAAACTCTAGACAATGCCGAGAGATATTATGCCACTACTGAAAAAGAATTCTTAGCAGTTGTATTTGCTTGTGATAAGTTCAGACCTTATATTGTTGATTCTAAAGTAACTATTCACACTGATCATGCTGCTATTAAATATCTTATGGAAAAGAAAGATACTAAACCTAGACTTATTAGATGGGTGCTCTTGCTACAAGAAATTGATTTACATATTATTGATAGAAAGGGAGCTGAGAACCCCGTTGCAGATAACTTGTCTAGGTTAGAGAATGTTCTTGATGACCCACTACCTATTGATGATAGCTTTCCTGATGAACAACTTAATGTCATAAATGCTTCTCGTACTGCTCCATGGTATGCTGATTATGCCAATTACATTGTTGCTAAATTTATACCACCTAGTTTCACATAGCAGCAAAAGAAAAAGTTTTTCTATGATTTAAGACATTACTTCTCGGATGACCCACATCTTTATAAAGAAGTAGTAGATGGTGTTATTAGGCGTTGTGTGCCGGAGCATGAACAGGAACAGATCCTACGCAAGTGTCACTCCGAGGCTTATGGAGGGCACCACGTTGGAGATAGAACTGCACATAAGGTATTGCACTCCGGTTTTGATTGGCCTACTCTCTTCAAGGATGCTCGTAAGTTTGTCTTATCTTGTGATGAATGTCAAAGAATTGGTAATAGTAGTAGACGTCAAGAAATGCCTATGAATTATTCACTTGTTATTGAACCGTTTGATGTTTGGGGCTTTGATTACATGGGACCGTTTCCTGCCTCTAATGGGTATACACATATTCTAGTTGCTGTTGATTACGTTACTAAGTGGGTAGAAGCTATTCCAACTAGTAGTGCTGATCATAAAACTTCTATTAAGATGCATAAAGAAGTTATTTTTTCGAGGTTCGGGGTCCCTAGATATTTAATGACTGATGGTGGTTCACATTTTATTCATGCTGTTTTTCGTAAAATGCTTGCTAAGTATGATGTTAATCATAGAATTGCATCTCCTTATCACCCACAGTCTAGTGGTCAAGTAGAATTGAGTAATAGAGAGCTCAAATTAATTTTGCAAAAGACTGTTAATAGATCTAGAAAGAATTGGTCCAAGAAACTTGATGATGCATTATGGGCCTATAGAACTGCATATAAAAATCCTATGGGTATGTCTCCGTATAAAATGGTTTATGGAAAAGCATGTCATTTACCTCTCGAACTAGAACATAAGGCATATTGGGCTATTAAAGAGCTCAATTATGATTTTAAACTTGCCGGTGAGAAGAGGTTATTTGACATTAGCTCACTTGATGAATGGAGAACTCAAGCCTATGAGAATGCTAAATTGTTTAAAAAAAGTTAAAAGATGGCATGACAAAAGGATACAAAAGCGTGAGTTTAATGTAGGTGATTATGTGTTGCTATTCAACTCTCGTTTAAGATTTTTTGCAGGAAAACTTCTCTCTAAATGGGAAGGTCCTTACGTTATCGAGGAGGTCTATCGTTCCGGTGCCATAAAAATCAACAACTTAAAAGGCACAAATCCGAAGGTGGTGAACTGTCAAAGAATCAAACATTATATCTCAGGTAATCCTATAAATGTTGAAACTACTATTATTGAAACCGTAACCCCGGAGGAATACATAAGGGACACTTTCCAGAACGTTTCAGACTCCGAAAAGGAATATGTATGTGGTACGATAAGTAAACCGACTCCAAAACAGTTCTAATGGCAAATTTTCTCCGTCATGGAATATTTAGAAAAATAGGAAAATAAGAAGCAGTCCGGGAACGACATGAGGCTTCCACGAGGGTGGGAGGCTCGCCCTACCCCCTGGGCGCGCCCCCTGCCTCGTGGGCACCTCGTGTGCTCTCCGGACTCTGTTTTCTTGCACGACACTTCTTTCGGTCGGTAAAAATTCATTATATAATCTCCCGAAGGTTTTGACCACCGTATCACGCAATTATTCTCTGTTTTTGTTTCGAGCTGTTTTTGTAGCAGATTGGGAGCAAGAAGTCATCTCAGGATTCCGACGGAGAGAGCTATGTCTCACACCTCATTGCTGACCCAAAGACCTATGGTGATCTATCTCCTTGTGGTCGAACTACGGATGAGGAGGAAGATGCTCATTTGATGAGGATCAATGATTCAAGTTCGGAGGAGGAGGATGTCCCTCTACCTCAACCTGCGGATATGCACGTGAACTTCAAGAAGTCTAGTCTTCCTAAAAGGGCTAAAGTATCTAACAATTGATCTATCCCTTCTCGTTTTCGGCAGAAAAGCAAAGGAGATTTCTGTGACAAGATCTTGAAGCTGGAATCGGAGGTTGAGGATTTAAAGGAGGAAATTGCTCTTCTCAATTACAACATGAAGAAGCTGAAAGCACAATTTACATCATCAACAACTCCATTACCACCACCTCCGAAGAAAGAGATATAATCACATGGGTATGGGCACTCCCCTTAGCAACTGCCAAGCTTGGGGGAGGTGCCCCGGTATCGTATCACCATCACACTCCTATCTTTACTGTTTTTCTTAGTTCGATCCTTTTAGTATTATCTTGATCTAGTAGAAATAAAAGTTTTGGTATGATCTAGTTTTGAGTTTTGCTTTATGATCCCTCTATGTAATCAAGTCTGTGAGCTATATAATAAAAATTAGTGTTGAGTCAAGGGCTTGATTATCTTGCTATGATCTTGAGGGAATAAAAGAAAAGGAAAGAATAAAAAGAAATAAAAAGAGATCATATTGATCTTATGGAGAGTAATGACTTCACATATAAAGAGTATGATGATTAAAAGTTGTTGAGAGTTGACAAACATAGTTTTGGTCATCGTTGCAATTAATAGGAAGTAATAAAGAAAGAGAGGTTTCACATATAAATATACTATCTTGGACATCTTTTATGATTGTGAGCACTCATTAAAATATGACATGCTAAAGAGTTGATGTTGGACAAGGAAGACAACGTAATGGGTCATGTTTTCTTATATCTGAGATAAAGTATATTGTCATGGATCATCCAACATGTTGAGTTTGCCTTTCTCCCTCATGCTAGCCAATTCTTTGCACCAAGTAGAGATACTACTTGTGCTTCCAAACACCCTTAAACCCAGTTTTTCCATGAGAGTCCACCATATCTACCTATGGATTGAGTAGATCCTTCAAGTAAGTTGTCATCGGTGCAAGCAATAAAAATTGCTCTCTAAATATGTATGATTGATTAGTGTGGAGGAAATAAGCTTTATACGATCTTGTGATGTGGAAGAAATAAAAGCGACGGACTGCGTAATAAAGGTCCATATCACAAGTGGCAATATAAAGTGACGTTCTTTTGCATTAAGATTTTGTGCATCCAACCCTGAAAGCGCATGACAACCTCTGCTTCCATCTGCGAAGGGCCTATCTTTTACTTTTATCTTCTACCTTATGCAAGAGTCACGGTGATCTTCACCTTTCCTTTTTACATTTTATCCTTTGGCAAGCACAATGTGTTCGAAAGATCCTGATATGTATATCCATTTGGATGTAAGTTAGCATGAACTATTATTGTTGACATTACCCTTGAGGTAAAAGGTTGGAAGGCAAAACTATAAGCCCCTATCTTTCTCTGTGTCCGATTAAAACTCCGTAACCACAAGTATTGCGTGACTGTTAGCAATTGTGAAAGACTAAATGATAGTTGAGTATGTGGACTTGCTGAAAAGCTCTTATATTGACTCTTTCTAATGTTATGATAAATTGCAATTGCTTCAAAGACTGAGATTATAGTTTGTTAGTTCTCAATGAAGTTTCTGATTCATACTTGACATTGTGAACAGATTGTTACTTTATCATAAGAAATCATATGACACTATCCATATATATTGCTGTTATGAGAATGATCATGATGCCCTCATGTCTGTATTTTATTTTATCGACACCTCCATCTCTAAACATGTGGACATATTTATCGTTGTCGGCTTCCGCTTGAGGACAAGCGAGGTCTAAGCTTGGGGGATTTGATACGTCCATTTTGCATCATGCTTTTATATCGACATTTATTGCATTATGGGCTGTTGTTACACATTATGTCAAAATACTTATGCCTATTCTCTCTTATTTTACAAGGTTTACATAAAGAGGGAGATTGCCGGCAGCTGGAATTCTGGGTTGGAAATGGAGCAAATATTAGAGACCTATTCTGCACAACTCCAAAAGTCCTGAAACTCCACGGAAGTTATTTTTGGAAATAATAAAAAATACTGAGCGAAGAAAATAACAGAGGGGGCCCACACCCTGGCCACGAGGGTAGGGGCACACCCTACCCCCTGGGCGCGCCCCCTGCCTCGTGGGCCCCCTGTTGGCCCTCCGGTGCCCATTTTCTTCTATATGAAGTCTTCCGTCCGAGAAAAATTCACAAGCAAGCTTTCGGGACGAGACTCCGCCGCCACGAGGCGGAACCTTGGCGGAACCAATCTAGGGCTCTGGCGGAGCTGTTCTGCCGGGGACACTTCCCTCCGGGAGGGGGAAATCATCGCCATCGTCATCACCAACGCTCCTCTCATCGGGAGGGGGCCAATCTCCATCAACATCTTCACCAGCACCATCTCCTCTAAAACCCTAGTTCATCTCTTGTATCCAATCTTTGTCTCATAGCCTGGGATTGGTACCTGTAGGTTGCTAGTAGTGTTGATTACTCCTTGTAGTTGATGCTAATGGGTTTATTTGGTGGAAGATCATATGTTCAGATCCATTATGCATATTAATACTCCTCTGATTATGAACATGAATATGCTTTGTGAGTAGTTACGTTTGTTCCTGAGGACATGGGAGAAGTCTTGCTATTAGTAGTCATGTGAATTTGGTATTCGTTCAATATTTTGATGGGATGTATGTTGTCTCTCCTCTAGTGGTGTTATGTGAATGTCGACTACATGACACTTCACCATTGTTTGGGCCTAGAGGAAGGCATTGGGAAGTAATAAGTAGATGATGGGTTGCTAGAGTGACAGAATCTTAAACCCTAGTTTATGCGTTGCTTCGTAAGGGGCTGATTTGGATCCACATGTTTCATGCTATGGTTAGGTTTACCTTAATACTTCTTTTGTAGTTGCAGATGCTTGCAATAGGAGTTAATCATAAGTGGGGTGTTTGTCCAAGTAACGACAGCACCCAACCACCGGTCCACCCACATATCAAATTATCAAAGTACCGAACGTGAATCATATGAACGTGATGAAAACTAGCTTGACGATAATTCCCATGTGTCCTCGGGAGCATTTTCCTTCATATAAGAAATTGTCCAGGCTTGTCCTTTTCTACAAAAAGGATTGGGCCACCTTGCTGCACTTTATTTACACTTGTTACTTGCTACTCGTTACAAATTACCTTGTCACAAAACTATCTGTTACCGATAATTTCAGTGCTTGCAGAGAATACCTTGCTGAAGACCGCTTATCATTTCCTTCTGCTCCTCGTTGGGTTCGACACTCTTACTTATTGAAAGGACTACGATAGATCCCCTAGACTTGTGGGTCATCAGCACTTGAGGCCAAGTTTGGGGTCTCGGATGCTGGCACTGAGCTGTACATCATGGAGCAATTCTATGATTACAGGATGACTGAAGAGCGCTCCGTGGTTGAGCAAGCTCATGAGATACAGTCATTTGCTAGAGAACTTGAGCACTTCAATTGTATGCTACCGGACAAGTTTGTTGCCGGAGGTATCATCACTAAGCTTCCTCCTTCATGGAGGAACTTTTCTACCTTACTAAAGCATAAGAGACAGGAGTTTTCCGTTCCGGATCCCATTGGTACTCTTGATGTGGAAGAAAAGGCGAGAGCAAAGGACACACGTGCTCGAGGTATTGAGGGAGGATCTAGTGCCAATCTGGTACAGAAGCAGAACTTCCAGCCCCACAAGTTCAAGAACAAGGGCAAGTTTGATGGTAAAGCAAAGTTTGATGGGAAGAACAAGGCTGTGCAGCACAAGAACTTCAAGTAGAAGAATGACAAAAAGAAAGGTGTTTGTCATGTGTGTGGGGATCCTGATCATTCGGCTCCTAGTTGCCCTAATCGCTATGACAAGCGTCATCCTGGGAAAGGCGGCAAGATCGCTAATGTTGTCATTGGAGACACTGACATGAAGGATGCTTGGTATGGTATATTTCCCACTATTCTTTCAATATGTCATTCTCCTGATTGGTTGATTGACACGGGTGCTAATGTGCATGTATGCGGTGATATTTCCATGTTTTCGTCTTATCAGACCGCAGGGACTTCAATCGTGCTGATGGGCAACGGTTCAAGTGCTTCTATTCGTGGTGTTGGCACGGTCGATCTGAAGTTTACTTCGGGGAAGATCGTGCGGCTGAAGAACATGCATTATGTCCCCTCTGTCAATAAAAATCTTGTTAGCGGATCTCTTCTGTGTAGAGATGGCTACAAGCTTGTCTTTGAGTCGAATAAATTTGTAATATCCAAGTATGGAACCTTTGTTGGTAAAGGCTATGAGTCAGGAGGCCTGTTTCGTTTATCCTTATCAAACGTTTGCAATAAAGTTGTTAATCATATTTGCAACAATAGTGAATCAAATGTGTGGCATTCACGTCTTTGTCATGTTAACTTTGGTTGCATGTCGCGACTAGCCAAATTGAACTTAATCCCTAGTTTCACCACTGTCAAGGGATCTAAGTGTCAAGTTTGTGTGCAAGCTAAGCAACCTCGTAAGTCTCACACGACTGCGGAAACGAGAAATCTTGCACCACTAGAACTCATACATTCAGATCTATGTGAAATGAATGGTGTTTTGACAAAAGGTGGAATGAAATACTTCATGATGTTAATTGATGACTCCACTAGATACTGCCGTGTGTATCTTCTGAAATCTAAGGATGAGGCTTTGAACTTTTTCAAGATCTATAAAGTTGAAGTGGAAAACCAACTTGATCGGAAAATCAAGAGGCTTAGGTCCGACCGTGGTGGAGAGTATTTTTCCAATGAATTTGATGCTTTTTGTGCGGAACATGGTATAATCCATGAGAGGACGCCTCCCTATTCACTTCAGTCAAATGGGGTGGCGAAAGAAAGAACCGTACTCTAACAAATTTGGTTAACGCCATGTTAGACACATCGGGTCTCTCCAAGGCATGGTGGGGGGAGGAGATATTGACAGCATGTCATGTTCTAAACCGAGTTCCAACAAAGAATAAAGAGATAATTCCATTTGAGGAATGGGAGAAGAAAAGATTAAAACTCTCTTATCTACGAACCTGGGGTTGTTTGGCGAAAGTCAATGTGCCAATTCCAAAGAAGCGCAAGCTTGGACCAAAGACCGTGGATTGTGTTTTCCTGGGATATGCTTTTCATAGCATTGGTTATAGATTCTTGGTTGTAAAATCTGAGGTACCTGACATGCATGTCGGTACGATCATGGAGTCGAATGATGCGACTTTCTTTGAAGATATCTTTCCAATGAAGGATATGGCTACCTCATCTAATCAGGAGATGCCTAGTTCATCGAATCTGGAACCAGTTACAATTACTGAACCTGCCATTTTGATGGAACACTTTGAAAATCCTGTGGAGGAGAACAATAAAGTTCCTACTAGGAGCAAGAGACAGAGGATTGCAAAGTCCTTTGGTGATGATTTTCTTGTGTATCTCATAGATGACACTCCCAGTTCTGTTTCAGAGGCCTATGCATCTGAAGATGCTGACTACTGGAAGGAAGCGGTTCGTAGCGAGATGGATTCCATCTTGGCGAATGAAACTTGGGAGATAACTGGTCGTCCTTATGGGTGCAAACCTATAGGATGCAAATGGGTATTCAAGAAGAAGCTTAGGCCTGATGGTACTATTGAAAAGTACAAGGCTCGGCTCATGGCTAAGGTTATACCCAAAAGGAAGGGGAAGACTTCTTTGATACTTACTCACCTGTGGCTCGACTGACCACTATTCGAGTTCTACTTTCACTAGCTGCCTCACATGGTCTTCTCGTTCAGCAAATGGATGTTAAGACTGCTTTCCTAAATGGAGAGTTGAACAAGAAAATTTATATGGAACAACCATATGGGTTTGTACTAGGTGGTCAGGAAGGAAAAGTGTGCAAGTTGCTAAAGTCTTTGTATGGACTGAAGCAAGCACCCAAACAGTGGCATGAGAAGTTTGAAAGAACTTTAACAGCTACAGGCTTTGCTGTAAACGTAGCTGACAAATGTGTGCACTATCGCCATGGTGGGGGCGAGGGAGTTATCCTTTGCTTGTATGTTTATGACATACTGATTTTCGGAACAAATCTGAATGTTATTAAAGAGGTCAAGGATTTCCTATCTCGCTACTTTGAGATGAAGGATTTAGGAGTGGCTGATGTCATTCTGAACATCAAGTTGTTGAGAGACGACGATGGTGGGATTACATTGCTTCAATCTCACTATGTGGAAAAGATCTTGAGTCGCTTTAGCTATAGTGATTGCAAGCCCTCTCCAACACCATATGATGCGAGTGTGTTACTTCGAAAGAATCAAAGAATTGCTAGAGATCAATTTAAATATTCTCATATTATTGGCTCGCTTATGTACTTAGCCAGTGCTACAAGACCTGACATCTCTTTTGCAGTTAACAAACTGAGTCGGTTTGTCTCAAAACCAGGAGATGTGCATTGGAAAGCTCTAGAGAGAGTTTTGCGTTATTTGAAAGGCACTGCGAATTATGGAATTCACTACACCGGGCACCCAAAGGTGCTTGAAGGGTATAGTGACTCAAACTGGATCTCAGATGCTGATGAGATAAAGGCCACGAGCAGATATGTATTCACTCGTGGAGGTGGCGCTGTTTCTTGGAAGTCTTGCAAGCAGACCATCTTAACGAGGTCAACAATGGAAGCAGAACTCACAACACTAGATACAGCTACGGTCGAAGCAGATTGGTGATACGTCTCCGTCGCATCTACTTTTCCAAAAACTTTTGCCCTTGTTTTGGACTCTAACTTGCATGATTTGAATGGAACTAACCTGGACTGACGCTGTTTTCAGCAGACTTTCCATGGTGTTATTTATGTGCAGAAAAAAAAGTTCTCGGAATGACCTGAAACTCCACGGAACATCTATTTGGAAAATAAGAAAAATACCAGAAGAAAAATCCATGTCAGGGGGCCAACACCCTGCCCACGAGGGTGGGGGCGCGCCTGCCCCCCTAGGGCGTGCCCCCTACCTCGTGGGCCCCCTGGCGCTCCACCGACCTCAACTCCAACTCCATATATTCACTTTCGGGGAGAGAAAAAAAATCAGAGAGAAGGATTCATCGCGTTTTACGATACGGAGCCGCCGCCAAGCCCTAAAACCTCTCGCGAGGGCTGATCTGGAGTCCGTTTGGGGCTCCGGAGAGGGGGATTCGTTGCCGTCGTCATCATCAACCATCCTCCATCACCAATTTCATGATGCTCACCACCGTGCGTGAGTAATTCCATCGTAGGCTTGCTGGACGGTGATGGGTTGGATGAGATCTATCATGTAATCGAGTTAGTTTTGTTAGGGTTTGATCCCTAGTATCCACTATGTTCTATGATTAATGTTGCTATGACTTTGCTATGCTTAATGCTTGTCACTAGGGCCCGAGTGCCATGATTTCAGATCTAAACCTATTATTCTTCATGAATATATGTGAGTTCTTGATCCTATCTTGCAAGTCTATAGTCACCTACTATGTGTTATGATCCGTCAACCCCGAAGTGACAATAATCGGGACCACTCCCGGTGATGACCACAGTTTGAGGAGTCCATGTATTCACTATGTGTTAATGCTTTGGTCCGGTACTCTATTAAAAGGAGGCCTTAATATCCCTTAGTTTCCATTAGGACCCCGCTGCCACGGGAGGGTAGGACAAAAGATGTCATGCAAGTTCTTTTCCATAAGCACGTATGACTATATTCGGAATACATGCCTACATTACATTGATGGATTGTAGCTAGTTCTGTGTCACCCTATGTTATGATTGTTACATGATGAACCGCATCCGGCATAATTCTCCATCACCGATCCAATGCCTATGAGCTTTTCACATATTGTTCTTCGCTTATTTACTTTTCCGCTGCTACTGTTACAATCCCTACAAAACCCAAAAATACTACTTTTGCTACCGTTACCGTTACTTCCATATTACTTTGCTACTAAATACTTTGCTGCAGATATTAAGTTATCCAGGTGTGGTTGAATTGACAACTCAACTGCTAATACTTGAGAATATTCTTTGGCTCCCCTTGTGTCGAATCAATAAATTTGGGTTGAATACTCTACCCTCGAAAACTGTTGCGATCCCCTATACTTGTGGGTTATCAAGACTATTTTCTGGTGCCGTTGCCGAGGAGCATAGCTCTATTCTTTGAGTCACTTGGGATTTATATCTGCTGGTCACTATGAAGAACTTGAAAGACGCCAAGACAACAATTTATCCCTCAACTACGAGGGGAGGTAAGGAACTGCCATCTAGCTCTGCACTTGATTCACCTTCTGGTTTGAGTAAGCTTGCGACACCTAAACCTGCTTCTGCTATTCGTTCTGATATGTCGCATGTTATTGATGATGCCACTTATGCTATGCATGATACTTATGATGAGACTACTTCTATGCTTGATACTACTGTGCCACTTGGTGAATTTCTTGATGAACAAATTGCTAGGGTTAGAGAGAAAGAAATTATTGAAACTGGTTATATTGATGAAAGTGATGATGAAGACTTGCCTGTTATTCCTGAGGGCTATGTTTTTGATAAAGAAGCTACTTTAGCTATTTTAGCTTGCAAAGATAGATATGAACTCAAGAGGTTATTAGCTAAATGGAAGCAGCAACCTCTTAATGATAGAATCAAACCTGACCCTGCTTTTGCTACTTCACCTATCTGTGTTACTAATAAGGATTATGAATTCTCTGTTGATCCTGATATAATTACTTTGGTTGAATCTGATCCTTTTCATGGCTATGAATCTGAAACTGTTGTGGCACATCTTACTAAATTAAATGATATAGCCACCCTGCTCACTAATGATGAGAAATCTCGCTACCTATATATCCTTAAAATATTTCCGTTCTCATTAAAGGGTGATGCTAAGATATGGTTTAATCCTCTTGATCATGGTTGTGTGCGTAGTCCCCGGGATATGATTTATTACTTCTCTACTAAATATTTCCCTGCTCATAAGAAACAAGCTGCTTTGAGGGAAATATACAATTTTGTGCAAATTGAAGAAGAGAGTCTCCCACAAGCTTGGGGGAGGCTTCTCAAGTTACTTAATGCTTTTCCTGATCATCCTCTTAAGAAAAATGAAATACTTGATATATTTTATAATGGACTAAGCGATGCTTCCAGAGATTACCTGGATAGTTGTGCTGGTTCTGTTTTCAGGGAAAGAACACCGGATGAAGCTGAAATTCTATTGAATAATATGTTGAAAAATGAAAATAATTGGACACTTCCTGAGCCAGCTCCTGAGCCAATTCCTGAGCCTATTCCTAAACCAACTCCGAAGAAGAGAGGTGTTCTATTTCTCAGTCCTAAAGATATGCAAGAGGCAAAGAAATCTATGAAAGAAAAGGGTATTAAAGCTGAAGATGTTAAGAATTTACCTCCTATTGAAGAAATACACGGTCTTAATTTACCGCCTATTGAAGAAGCATATGATCTTAATCCTTTACCTATTGAAGAAACTCATGGTCTTGATAACCCGACACAGGTAGTAAAGGTAAATTCTCTCTATAGATATGATAAAGCTGAAATCCCTCCTACTAAAATTGCTAGCCAATGCTTGGATGAGTTTGATAACTTTATGGTTAAGCAAGAAGATTTCAATGCTTATTTTGGTAGACAATTAAAACAAAATGCTTATATGATTGAACACTTGGGTGATTATATGGCTAATGTTAAAGGTGAACTTAAACTCATTAGTAAACATGCTTCTATGGTTACCACTCAAGTAGAACAAGTACTTAAGGCTCAAAATGATTTGCTCAATGAAATGAATAGTAAGAAAAATGATTATGCTGTTAGAGTGGCTACTAGAACTGGTAGAATGACTCAGGAACCTTTGTATCCTGAAGGCCACCCTAAGAGAATTGAGCAAGATTCTCAGAGAAATAATATTAATGCACCTAGTCCTTCTAAAAAGAAGAAAAAGAAAAATGATAGGACTTTGCATGCTTCTAGTGAACCTATTGCTGAACCACCTGAGAATCCAAATGATATTTCTATTTCAGATGCTGAAACACAATCTAGCAATGAACATGAACCCAATGAAAATGTTAATGATGATGCTCAACCTAGTAATGACAATGATGTAGAAATTGAACCTGTTGTTGATCTTGATAACCCACAATCAAAGAATCAACGTTATGATAAGAGAGACTTTGTTGCTAGGAAACATGGTAAAGAAAGGGAACCATGGGTTCAGAAACCTATGCCTTTTCCTCCCAAACCATCCAAGAAAAAGGATGATGAGGATTTTGAGCGCTTTGCTAAAATGATTAGACCTATCTTTTTGCGTATGCAATTAACTAATATGCTCAAAATGAATCCTTATGCTAAGTATATGAAAGATATTGTTACAAATAAGAGAAAGATACCTGAAGCTAAGATTTCCACCATGCTTGCTAATTATACTTTTAAGGGTGGAATACCTAAGAAACTAGGAGATCCATGAGTACCCACTATACCATGCTCCATTAAAAGAAACTATGTCAAAACTGCTTTATGTGATCTTGGAGCCGGTGTTAGTGTTATGCCTCTCTCTTTATATCGTAGACTTGATTTGAATAAGTTGACACCTACTGAAATATCTTTGTAAATGGCTGATAAATCAACTGCTATACCTGTCGGTATTTGTGAGGATGTGCCTGTTGTGGTTGCAAACATTACTATTTTAACGGACTTTGTTATTCTTGATATTCCCGAGGACGATAGTTTGTCTATTATTCTTGGAAGACCTTTTTGAATACTACAGGGGCTGTTATTGATTGCAACAAAGGCAATGTCACTTTTCATGTTAATGGTAACGAGCATACGGTACACTTTCTGGGGAAACAACCTCAAGTCCACAGTATCAACTCTATTGGAAAAATTCCATCGATTATATTTGAAGGTTTTGAATTTCCTCTTCCTACTGTCAAGAAGAAATATGATATTCTTATTATAGGGGATGTGCATATCCCCGTTGAGGTAACATAGTGTTTTTCGAAATTTCTCCGGTTCCATGTTATTCGGAATGAGTTTGTTAAGAAGACTTGATCAACCTTGTTAGTGGATTCCTTTTGATGAGCATGAGATGGATGAAACTAGAAGGCACAACATTCTGTACCCTCTCTCTATTTTCTGTTATTTAGTTGAAATAAAGTAAAAATAGTACTTTTCTATCTGTTTTCTGATTTATCTGTGCAATATAAAAATACCCCAAAAATAAAAGTTCTCCAAATGCCCTGAAAATGGAATATGATTTTCTGGAATATTTGAGAATATCTGGCACTAAGAACACAGCAGGAGGGGCAAGCACCTGGCCACGAGGGTGGAGGGCGCGCCCTACCCCCTGGGCGCGCCCCCTGCCTCGTGGGCCCACGGTGGCCCTCCTCCACTTATTCCTGCACCCACACACTCCTTCTTCCTCCCACAAACACCAATATCCAGCTCAAGCACGAGTTCTAGCTCATTTTGCTGCGATTTTCGATCTCCTTGCTCAAAGCACCTCTCACAAAACTGCTTGGGGGGATTGTTCCTTGTTATGTGACTCCTCCATTGGTCCAATTAGTTTTTGTTCTAGTGCTCTATTCATTGCAAATTTGTGCTGCCTAGGTGACCATGTTCTTGAGCTTGCATGTCAAATTTATATGGTTCCAAGTAGTTCTAATGCATGATATAGGCTCTAGGCACTTGTAGGAGTAGTTGCTATCAATTTTATTGAGCTTGGTTCACTTTTGTTTGAAGTTACTAAAAATTTCAGAAATTTTCAGAAATAATGAAGAGATTTTTGAGGGGCTCATTGAGCCAAAGCTCGAAGGAAAAGCAGAATGAAGAAGCACAGAGGCCCAAATATAATTTGCCTCGCACCGCGGAGGTTCGGCCGTGTGAATGGCCTTCCGATGATTTCTTGAGAGAAGCCAGGATTTATGATGATTTCTATTCATTGGCTGAGAATGTTGGCCTCACCGATTTTATCCGCGACCAACGTCATCAATATCTCTTACTCACCAATACTTTTGTGCAAAACTTCTACTATTTTCCTACGGAAACACCTCCTTCAGTAGAGTTTCATTTATATGATGTTGTTAAGAAGATGCCACTAGATAAATTTTGCAAGGTTTGCAAAATACCCTTCGAGGGTACCTTAGATGAACCACATCTTAAAGATGTGGACGGGTTTATTGACACCATTACTGTGGGGGAAACCAGGAAGGTTTCTAATGCAAGAATCACTAGCATACATTTTCCTGTTTTACGCTACTTTGCCATATTTGCTAGTCGTTGCTTGATTGGTCGCGGAAACTGTGGAAACCTTAGTGTTCCTGACATTATCATTTTGTTCCATGGTTTATTTTCTGATAACACTGTTAGTATGGGCGGTATTATTGCTAACGGTTAAGTTTGAACCGTACTAAGGGTCCCATCTTTGGAGGTATTTATGCTTCACGCCTTGCTGCACATTATAACATACCTATTAGGCTCTATGAGAAAGAAGAAAAATTGTTGTCCAATGCTTATTTAGAATATAAAAGTATGGTAGCACATGACTTTATTGTTAAGAACAAGGAAGAGGAGCTTAAATACAAATTGTTCTTTGATAAACATCACCCTGTGACTATTACCTTGCCTGCTCCTTCCTTGTTTAATTTATCTGAAGGTCCGTATCTCGTTCCGTGAGCGGCCATTTACGCTTACCGGAACCCTACACCAGCCCGGAGCCGGAACCACAATTTGAGCCTCCACGGCAGTCTGATTACTTTTGGGATCTGGAGATGACTGCCAGCCAGTGGCAGTCAGAGTCCTCTTCATCTCAGTACGACCCCGGCTACAACTACGGATATCCGCCAGGCCATCCATGGCAATGAACCAACTTAGGCCAAAAGCCTAAGCTTGGGGGAGTACGTATTTCCCACCAACATTACATTTATGTTCACACACACTCATTGCTAGATGTCGGTGCTCATACTTTTTCACTGTAGTATCCATGCTAGTTTATTTTTCTTTTTCCTGCTTTCTTCTTGTGTGTTTAATAAACTTTAAGAAAAACAAAAAAAATTAGTGTAACTTTTAGTTAGTTTACTTTTCTTGCTGTAGTAGTAATAATCAAAAAGAAAACCCAAAAAGATTTCCCGTTATTCTTTTGCTTGTTGGGAGCTTTCCCGTGTAAAGAGTTTTATTTATTTTCTTTTCTTTGGGGGTCGATACGAGAAGACCATGATTAAATTGTTGAAGTGGCTCTTATATGCATTATTGTTGATTTAACCAAGAGCCCATATTGCCTTGTCTTCTCCTGTTTATTGAATGCTCGCAGATTCCAGCTTAGTCCAATGCACGTGCACTCTTATTATTATTCACATCGTTCGGTCGTGCAAGTGAAAGGCAATTATGACGATATATGATGGGCTGACTGAGATGAGAAAAGCTAGTATGAACTCGACCTCTCTTGTTTTTGTAAATATGATGAGTTCATCGTTCCTGATTTAGCCTATTATGAATAAACATGTTTGCAATGACAATTAAAGATCATAGTTGCTCGTGCCATGCTTGATTAGCTATGAGTTATGATGGTTTACCTTGCGTGCCAACATGCTATTAAAATGGTTGTGATGTGGTATAGTGGGGTGGTATCCTCCTTTGAATGATTTAAGTAACTTGACTTGGCACATGTTCACACATGTAGTTGAAACAAAATCAACATAGCCTTCACGATATTTATGTTCATGGTGGATTATATCCTACTCATGCTTGCACTCAATGTTTTTTAATTTTAATGCATGTTCATGACTCTTGTCGCTCTCTAGTTGGTCGCTTCCCAGTCTTTTGCTAGCCTTCACTTGTACTAAGCGGGAATACTGCTTGTGCATCCAATCCCTTAAACCCCAAAGTTATTCCATATGAGTCCACCATACCTTCCTATATGCGGTATCTACCTGCCGTTCCAAGTAAATTTGTATGTGCCAAACTCTAAACCTTCAAATAAACATTCTGTTTTGTATGCTCGAATAGCTCATGTATCAACTAGGACTGCCCTTATCTTCCATGCTAGGCGGGTTATTCTCAAGAGGAGTGGACTCCGCTCCTCACTCATGAGAAAATGGCTGGTCACCGGGATGCCTACTCCCATGCTTTATGCAAACTAGATCAAAATAATTGCAAACAAACTCCCCCTGGGACTGTTGCTTGCTGGAGGCACTCGCTGTTTCGAGCAAGCCATGGATTGATGCTTGTTGGTGGAGGGGGAGTATAAACTTTACCATTCTGTTTGGGAACCGCCTATAACGTGTGTAGCATGGAAGATATCGCCATCTCTTGGTTGTTATGTTGACAACGAAAGTATGCCGCTCAAAATATTATTTATCTCTATTTCAAAACCGAGCTCTGGCACCTCTACAAATCCCTGCTTCCCTCTGCGAAGGGCCTATCTATTTACTTTTATGTTGAGTCATCGCCCTCTTATTAAAAAGCACTAGCTGGAGAGCGCAACTGTCATTTGCATTCATTACTATTAATTTATATTGGGTATCACTATGATTGGATCTCTTTTACCATGAATTACAACGTCTAGTCAGTCCTTGATCTTTAAAGGTGCTCTGCATTTATGTTTTGCGGTCTCAGAAAGGGCTAGCGAGATACCATCTTGTTATATCATATTATGATTGTTTTGAGAAAGTGTTGTCATCCGAGATTTATTATTATGGCTCACTAGTTGATTATGCCATTGATATGAGTAAACATGAGACCTAAGAGTTATTGTGAATGTGGTTAGTCATAATCTTTTCTGAAAACTTGAATGCTGGTTTTACATATTTACAACAACAAGAGCAAACAGAGTTTGTAGAAGTTTTTTTCTTTATCACTTTTAGTTTATCAACTGAATTGCTTGAGGACAAGCAAAGGTTTAAGCTTGGGGGAGTTGATACGTCTCCGTCGTATCTACTTTTCCAAACACTTTTGCCCTTGTTTTGGACTCTAACTTGCATGATTTGAATGGAACTAACCCGGGCTGGCGCTGTTTTCAGCAGACTTTCCATGGTGTTATTTATGTGCAGAAACAAAAGTTCTCGGAATGACCTGAAACTCCACGGAACATCTGTTAGGAAAATAAGAAAAATACTGGAAGAAAAATCCACGTCAGGGGGCCCACACCCTGCCCACGAGGGTGGGAGGCGCGCCCCCTACCTCGTGGGCCCCCTGACGCTCCACCGACCTCAACTCCAACTCCATATATTCACTTTCGAGGAGAAAAAATCAGAGAGAAGGATTCATCGCGTTTTACGATACGGAGCCGCCGCCAAGCCCTAAAACCTCTCGGGAGGGCTGATCTGGAGTCCATTTGGGGCTCCGGAGAGGGGGATTCATTGCCGTCGTCATCATCAACCATCCTCCATCACCAATTTCATGATGCTCACCGCCGTGTGTGAGTAATTCCATCGTAGGCTTGCTGGACGGTGATGGGTTGGATGAGATCTATCATGTAATTGAGTTAGTTTTGTTAGGGTTTGATCCCTAGTATCCACTATGTTCTACGATTGATGTTGCTATGACTTTGCTATGCTTAATGCTTGTCACTAGGGCCCGAGTGCCATGATTTCAGATCTGAACCTATTATGTCTTCATGAATATATGTGAGTTCTTGATCCTATCTTGCAAGTCTATAGTCACCTACTATGTGTTATGATCTGGCAACCCCGAAGTGACAATAATCGGGACCACTCCCGGTGATGACCGTAGTTTGAGGAGTCCATGTATTCACTATATGTTAATGCTTTGGTCCGGTACTCTATTAAAAGGAGGCCTTAATATCCCTTAGTTTCCATTAGGACCCCGCTGCCACGGGAGGGTAGGACAAAAGATGTCATGCAAGTTCTTTTCCATAAGCATGTATGACTATATTCGGAATACATGCCTACATTACATTGATGAATTGGAGCTAGTTCTGTGTCACCCTATGTTATGATTGTTACATGATGAACCGCATCCGGCATAATTCTCCATCACCGATCCAATGCCTACGAGCTTTTCACATATTGTTCTTCGCTTATTTACTTTCCGTTTCTACTGTTACAATCACTACAAAACCCAAAAATACTACTTTTGCTACCGTTACCGTTACTTCCATATTACTTTGCTACTAAATACTTTGCTGCAGATATTAAGTTATCCAGGTGTGGTTGAATTGACAACTCAACTGCTAATACTTGAGAATATTCTTTGGCTCCCCTTGTGTCGAATCAATAAATTTGGGTTGAATACTCTACCCTCGAAAACTGTTGCGATCCCCTATACTTGTGGGTTATCAATTGGCTCCGTCGGCTCTTGAATGACTTGCCGGTTGTTGAGAAACTTGTACCGGGTATCCTTATGAACTACGATAATCAAACTGTAATCACGAAAGTGAGCAGCTCAAAGGATAACATGAAGTCATCAAGACATGTTCAGAGAAGGTTAAAGTCTGTCAGGAAAATGAGAAACTCTGGAGTTATTGCATTGGATTATATCCAAACGTCTAAAAATCTGGCAGATCCTTTCACTAAGGATCTATCACGTAATGTGATAGATAATGCATCGAGGGAGATGGGTATGAGACCCACAATATGAGTTGTTCACAGTGGTAACCTAGTCTATGTGATCGGAGATCGCGTGAATTAGATGTGGAAGACAAGCTGTTGGTCAACTGAGAGGAGAGTATCCTTACTATTAACTATACCACTCCATTTGATGCAATACTCTCCTAATCTGCATGGTAGGTTGATGTATATCTTAATGTGTTCTAAGTGGCTCATTGAAGCAGAGATGTCGTCCTGCTGAACATCTTTTGAAGAACGCACCTATATGAGTCTGATTGTTAAGTCGCAATCTATGAGAGTAGGGTTCTCTCTAGTAAACTCATGAAAGGTCTCGGAGTATGATGCATAAGCTCCACCCGGCGGGAAGACCCACGGTAGCCACGTATCGGTCAAGGCTTTATGTGAAGCTAGATTCGCAGAAAACTTGCAGTTCAAGGCCCAGTCCACTGTTCAAGTTGCTTACTAGTGTAGCATAGAGTTCTAGGTGGAAGTTCAACTTAACAGTCTCCACTGCAGTACCGGTATATAAAACAGTGTTTTGGAACCAAAGGCAAATTTTGTGTGCCTCTGGGATTTGGTGGGGGATTGCTGGAATTTTGTCTATTTTGGGCCTAGCCCAATAGCAATTTCAGAAATTCGTAATAAATCCTAGAGGCCCACGCAGCCCATTCGTGCAAGGCAAGAGGTGGAACTAAAGTTTAGTCCCACATTGCTAGTTTAGTGGGAGTTGGTCCTCTTTATAAGGGAGGCTCTTTCTCCACATGTATGAGGATGAGAACAAGAGAGACATCCACACGCGCTCCTCCTCCGCCGCCCGCCTCGCCACGCCACGCCACGACCGATGTCTAAATTTTTGCCACGCATGACGGGTATACGAAGATTGAATACGAACGGCGCACCTCTTCGCCTGCTGCCTGTTCGTTTCGTCTCCCTCGTTCCATTCAGCTCCCAGCGTAGCCTCTCGCATCCTTCTCTTGCGCCTATAAAAGGGAGGTCGCTCCTCTCAGAGAGACGCACCAGAAGATCCTCTTCCTCTCGCCACAAAGTTCCTGAGCACTATGCTGCTGCTAGGATCTTCCCCATCCCGGCTTGCGGCGTGCACCGCAGGTCGGGACAGTAGGCCTCCGAAACTCCACCTCTTTGAGTCCTGTACGGAAGAAGGGTGATAAGGTTTTTGGGGAGCGCTCAGCGCGACTACTGACTTCTTCGTCATGGACGCCCCGGACTCCGACGACTACTTCCCCGATGACGATTTCTTCCCCGACGTCGACAACCTCCTTGACGACATGGCTGGCGAGGACACCGACCCCAAGTCCAGCGCTTCTGCTACTGCTGTCTTGTACGTGTTCTTCCTCTTTCTATTAGAGGCCCTGCTACAGTTCCTTGTTCTAGTGTTTGCCCTAGATATGTTAGACTCTGTTTCATATATGCAACTTGCTATACTGTCTGCTCTAGATGTGTTTAGTTACAGTTCGTATATGAAGATGTTGTTTACCTTCTCTTTCTCAAATTGCATGACTTGTTTTATCACTGCTTTACTAGTCGTGCTTTATCTAGTATTTTTGTTAATAAAATTGTTCGGTAAATTGCTCATGTTTCCAACAATGAGCACGAGAATGTAAACACAAGAAGCATATGCAAATGACGACAAGATGAACCAATTGAGCATACGTGAGTTGCCACTCCCATCCCACTTTGAGGGCGTTTGGTCACTTGTGAGTAGTAGCCGACGTACTTTTTCACTTCCCCTTGAATGATCCCCCAACGATGTTGGAGAGATGCCACATTGCGGGTGGTCACAATAGGATGCAACTCCACATACTCCTTTTGTTCGTGATACACCTTCCAAATTTTCTCCCAAACTTGTCCCCCTTTTGCTCGGTGCTGCATATTGGATCCATCGTTGTGGCCATCCAAGCTTTGACCAACAGGATGTCCTCAAATCTTGAGAATGCCAGACCTCTTGCCTTCATCGTCTTGGTCTTCTTCTTCTTCTTGCTCGGATTGGGATCGGATGTTGTCCCAACTTCAAATGCGGTGGTGGCCTCCAATTCATACTTCATTTTGTTCGGATCTTCATTGTCATTGATCATGTTCGACAATAACGCCTCCTACATGATTATGGTCTGCAAGCACTCACCATGTGCGAAATAAACTAGTGGTCTATGCAAAAATCCGATCGAACAGGAGCAAAGAAAACGTACGGACTCTTGTTCGGTCATCCCGTCGAAGATGTCGAGGGCAGCCCGGGCGCCGCCGGTGCCCGGGCTCATCCGCGCCCAAACGAGCTGCGACGAGTCACATACATCGATCGTCGGCATCTGCGTGGGTGGAAAGCTCTCCAAAATGGCCAAGCCGTCGAATCCTCCTCTGTCCCAACGGGGTCGGACGGCGTAATCCGCGTCGGCGCTCAGATGGAAGGGGTGCGGGGTTCAGGGCGCGGCGGGGGAGACAACTGCTCCACCATGTCTGAACCTCCCTGCGATGTCGCCGCCGCCTCCCTCTCTCGCTGCCGACATCGCCGCAACTTCTGAGCGACGTTCTCCGCCTTGCAAGTCAGAGCCGATGAAGGGACGCTGATTGACGAGGCGGACTGTCTCTCGTTGGGGACGGACTAGACGACATCTCCGGCGGTGTATCGGGACCGGTGATGAGGATGGGGCGCAATGGTGGAGGACGGCGAGGGTTCGAGTGCTGAAAAGGTTAGAGGATGGCGAGAGGAGGAGGAAGTTTTTGATGGATTTGATGCAATTTGCGGTAGGGTTGGGCTGTCGAGTCCAACGTGGCGGGCGTGCTCGGGCGCCCCTATATCCGCACCATATTTGGGCTGAATATGAGGGGCGTCGGTCAGCCCGGACGTGTGAAGCCCGCTTAAAGAGGCCGTCTAAATCAAAATTTCACGATCGGATAGTGACCGGGTGGCCCGCATGAACGCATGAGACGGGTTTAGAGCAACTCCAATGGGGCGACCCATTTCGTCAGCCGCCGTCCGTTTGGGTCGGCGCGGACACAAAAGGCGGCCCAACGCGCCAACCCAAACGGACGCGCGTCTGCATGGCGACTCATTCCCATCCCAATTTTGAGCCGGATTTGCGTCGGCGCGGACACGAGACGGACGCGCGCGCGCGGCTACTCCTCTCCCCGGGGCCGCCTGTCAGTGGCAGGGAGTCGGCCAAAGAAGCCGCTGACGGCCGAACAGCGGGCAAGGGAGTCGGCCAAGAGGAAGGGCCGGAGGCATGCTGCGGACGCGAGGGATGAGGCCGCCGCGCAGGCCGCCGTCGTCGCCGCCGCGCAGCAGGAGGTCACCAACGCCCGCGTCACGGCGGAAACGAGGGAGGCGCTCTACATGCTAGGGTTAAACCCTGGCCAGCACGGCCTCGTCCAAGCCGCCGCCGCCGCAGCCAGCACCGGCACGTCGGCGTTTCCTCGGTGGTGCTGCCCGGCTCGCCCCGCGCGTCGGCTTGCAACCCGGTGCCCGGCTTCCACGTCTACCCGCAGGCCTCCCGCCTCTCCGGGGAGTGCTCACCATCTTTTTTGTATGCCGGCAGGTGTGCTGGCATGACCACGGGAGCCGCGATGGCGTGGTCGAACTCAAGTCCCACCCTTTTTGTGTGCTGGCATGTGTGCCGGCCGGCTGACGAGTGCGCCAGCATGAACTGTGGTGATATTTTCTGAAGCCGGCATTGTATGCCGGCGCTAGCATGGTGCCGGCATGAGACATGGCCGCTGGCATGATCGGCCGCGGACCTTTTTTTTCAAAAAGTTAAGTGTGGATATGAAATGGGTCGTCGCGTTGGGCGCACTGCCGACCCGAATGAAAAACTGAACGGACGCCGGGCGGACGGCCGATTCAAACGAACAAAAAACGAACAAATGCGTCGTCCGTTGGGTCGGCCCCTTGAAGTTGCTCTTAGGGCCCGGATTGCTCTTACTCGAGTGCTATGTAGCCTGGAACCAGTAGCACAGCAACCAATGTCAGCCGAGCTGAAGCTGTTTCCCCACATGTCGTCGAAGAAACGGAGGAGAAATCGCATAGGAATACTACTAGTGCAGACAATATGCATCACGTGCCCTGGTAAGCACACGGCAACGCGGCCTGCCTGCCTGACAACCGGAGACAGAACGGAGGTTCGTCCCGAACCGGAAAGGTCAAGCGGTTGGTCTACTCAACCGCTGCTGCCCTGCATGAGAGGTCCAGAGTCAGAACAGAGTAAACAAACCAGAGAGTGCGCACTAGGCCAGCACAAGGCCAGAGAGAAGATTGCCTGCGGACTGTCTTCTCATCAAACTGTCCGTCGTCTCTTTCCTCGCGACCGCCCAAGCTAAGAAGCTCCGTATCCGTCTTCCCCTGCCGACTGCCGTGCACGAGCACGTTTGCCTCCGCGCCTAAGCAAACCACGTCCCAACCCTTCCAGGCCAAGGAAACGCCCCGATTTATGCCGGCCCTCCCCGCGCCCAGCAAGATGCCGCCGCCGCCGCACCCACGAACACACATCATACATGGCGCACGCTGGTGACATGGCGGCTTTCTACGACGCCTGGGTGGGCCGCGAGGAGGAGATAGTGTCCGACCTCACGGGCGCGCTCGGGGCGCGCCGGCGCGACGCGCTGGCGCCGCTCGTGGACGCCGCCATGGACCACGTGGCCGCCTACTACGAGCGCAAGGCGAGCCTCGCCGACCGCGACGTGGTGGCCGCGCTCGACCAGCGGTGGCTCAACCCGCTGGAGCGCACCTTCCTGTGGGCGTGGGGGTGGAGGCCCGCGCTGGTGTTCCGCTTCGTGGACGGCTCGGGCGCCGTGGGCCCGCGCCAGCGCCGCGAGCTGGAGGACCTGCGCGCGGCCACGGCGGCCGCCGAGAAGGAGGTGGACCGGGAGGTGGCGGCCATGCAGGAGTCGCTGGCGGGGCCGCGCGTGCTGGAGGCGCTGCGCCAGCGCCGGCAGCACCCGCGGAACGGCGTCCAGGCCGACGAGGCCGTGGCCGCGGTGGGGCGGTCGCTCCGCGTGCTGCTGGCCGCGGGCGACGCGCTCCGCGAGCGCACGGTGCGCGGCGTCGTCGGGGTGCTGGCCCCGGACGCGGAGCAGGCGGGCGCCTTCGTCGCGGCCATGCTGAGGTTCCACCTCGGCGTCCACCGCGCTGGGCGCGCCTGGAGCTCCTCCGGCCACGGCGGCGGCCGCCGGGGCCTCTAGCCGGTGAACTCCAAGCAAAATTATGCCCCGTCGCGTCCGATTATGCACAAGGGGAGAAATTATACCCCGGCTCATGGCGCGTTGTCCGTGTCAGTCTAGCCATTGCAATAAGAGTCGGCCGAGTTATGTTTACTCGAAGTCGTCCGGTCATGTGTTTTCTTGTTGTTTGGCATGTCGAAATGCTTAGCATGTCAACTGTCATTTTCAATGGTCGCGGCCGGCGTAAGTCGCCGTCTTCCGATGTCAGGTCACTCACTAGTCCAGCGTCAAGTATCATCGTCTTGACTCAAAAAAGAACGGGAATCTGGTCCTTGCGAGTATCGACTTATAAAATTCTTTAAATGGTACGCACTCTCTTTTTTCTTCGAATGGATAACCTCGGACTCTTCATTAATTAAGCGAGAGGTGCACATAGTCATTTTTGTTATATTATAAAATAAAACCAGACAAAAGAAATACATGCATCAACCACAAAACCATCTTGCTGACAACCACACTCTGCTACATTTATAAGTTTGATGATGTGTCTAACCTCGCATCAACACAAATTATTTAATTCGATGGCCCGATCAAGCCGCCCCTGACAAGTTGAGACAACCATTCGGTCTAGCAGACCTTCTGCGGCGCGCTGTATGCACAGGCTGTAGAACCAGTCGTCATCGTCTTTCGCAGCTCCAACTTCAGTAGCGGGTATTATTTTCTCTGCGTGCAGACAATTATTCAAATGACGGGATGCACTGGACGGAGTTGTGTGCATATATGGAAGGGTTATCATTTGCAATTCAAGGGAGTGACTCTCCCATTGCTATCGAGATGGATTGGCTTACGACGGTTGCCATGATCCAAGATACCGGGATAGGATAGATCGGTCTACGCTTCCCTTCGAAGGAAAACAAGCATTTGGCGAGTCTTTGAGAAACTTGTATTACTTATGTAAATCATAGTCAAAATAAGGCTAGTGATTGGCTCGCTAGTTTCACTAGAGTCGAAGATATAACTGTTATATGGATCGGTTCGGGTCCCCCAAAGGCCCCAAAAAAGGTCTATGTGGTAAACCAAGCTCATGAGTTAAACTAGAGCAATATCTCCTATTTTCAAATCCCCGAAAAGCTATATGTGATAGACCAATTTATTCAGACCCAAAAACTCCCGTGATGGTCCCTATTTCCCATCTTCCTTCTCTCTTTCTTCTTACAACTATGCGAGGGCATCTTCATTAACTCCAGTGATTGTAAGAGCATCTGTTTAAGCCGGTCGACGCACTCCTCGCGCGGCGAGGTGGTACTAAAGCTCGTGGGCCTGCGGGGCACGCTAAGGCGACGTGCGCTGGGCTGACCCAGTAAGCGCCCGAGGCATCAGCACTGGGGCAACGCTCGCTGGGCCGGCACTGGGGTGACGCACGGTTGGGCCCGACGCCGTTGACTTTTTTCCTTAAAAAAATCATTTACGGTTTTAATTTTTTCCTTTTGTTTCTAATATAACAGTTTTAAGTTACTGTTCTAAATTGTGATTTTAAATAATTTTTCATAAAATATTCCTTTTTTAACTTTCGACTTTATTATTTCTGTTAATAACTTAAATATTTAGAATTTTAGTAATGTTCCTTTTTTGCAAACAGTAATCTTCTTTAAGAATATATTCTGATTTTTTATTTGAACAAAGAATGAAGAAAAATCTTTCCTAGCATCAGATTTTTTTGAGGGATCCTAGCATCATATAGTGAGGTCGATGTAGAGATGCGAAACTAAGGGCATGAGCGATAATATTTGATTGTATGAAAATGAGGCTTAATTCAGTCTTTCTGGCCCGTCAGACGTAAGCACTTCCAGCTCTATGGCCCAAACGTTGTCTCAATCTCAAAGAAAAAAAGCTCTATGGCCCAACGTGTAGCGCCCGGCTGGAGCCGCGGTGAAGCAGATGTCGAGTTCTGTTCTTCTGTTTAGTACCACGGCCATAGAGCGGACGAGCTCGCCTGCTCCCACTACTTGTGCCAATGAGACAGTGACGCGTCAGTAGGTGTATTAAATGTGGTCGTACAGAGCAGGGACAGATGCACATCACCCAGCAATAGTATACGGTGACGGAGCCGTCTGATATGACGATGCCTTACAGTGCACCGGTCATATGTTCCGTTAGTGAAAACAAACTGGTGGAACTCGTCCGGAAGTATGGCAGCGACCACAAAAATAAAGCAGCAGGGCTACAAAACAAAAATCCCTTCATGTGAGATACATCAAAAACAAAACGCTGGAAATTCAGACTTTTAACATGCGAACAAGTGGAATAATTCAGGGGGGAAATGCCAGAAAAGATACAAAAACATTACAAGTACAATTCATGGGAAAAAAAATCTGTGCACATTTACATATGTAACGACAAACAGAAAAAATCGACCATGGCTATTTTCAGCTTTGTGTGAGTGGTATAACACGGGATTTACCCTTAACCATATCTGTGAGAGGTGGCGTGAACTGGAAGCTAAAAACGTTCCTAGTCAGCTCATCAAACATGCATTTTGTATGTCCCAGGGAAAAACATTCAGTAAAATTTTGGACATGCTTCATGACTTATTTTAAAGACTGCAAAATTCAGAAAACTTATTCTAGACGGTCCCCACCCCACCGCAACCACAGCACAAAAAACAACTTTGATTCACGTGTGGCCACACATATAGGGATTTTGTAGAATCAACACCTTACAAGGATCAATGTTTTTGATCTATGTTAAGGAAAAAAGCAACAGGTTTGGCGAATAGCATTCGAGTGCATTGGCCTTCATACATAATATCCGTCCGGTCTAGCAAGTCAGTTAGAAGATCCCCGTAATTACTAGTTGGTACATCTTGTGTGCCATCTTAATAAAAAGTAGTCCCTCTGATCCAAATTAATTGACGCACACACAGTACAACTTTAGTACAAAGTTGTACTAAGTGTGCGTCAATTAATATGGATCGAAGGGAGCACATACTTTTATTCCACAGAACTAGATGTGATCGACCCCAACGACCATACCAGCCAAAGCCTCTAAAATGACAAACAATTTGCACACAACACAAGCATCGAAGATGGCCCTTCATTCCTCGGGTTCTTCTAGAACAGCCCGTAAGGCCGTAACACATCATCAGCCACACTCCCGTGCTCCTCGCACAAGCAGAAGACCTCGAAAGCAGCTGTTTGCCAAAAAGTGACGAGGTTTTTCTGCAGATTTCAAGGCCAACATAGAAGATCTAGCTGAGAAAATTCACATCATCTGGATTTAGCAAAGAATAAAAAAAAACTAGCAATATGTAGCCTCGTTAGTGGCCACATCATCTTATCCCCGTCATACTGCTTGATTGCATGAAGCATACACATTCTGGACTTGTCCCTGCAAAAAATGAAAAAAAAGGCATGACCTCCAAAACAGGCCATGTGAAAGAAGCTTAAGAAGATATAAAGGTGGGATAGAATTTTCATCCGTAAGCCCAGATTGACAATCAGATGTTGATGCCACATTTTAGAGGGTTTCAAACCAGTGAGCGAAACCCGGATTGACAATCAAATTTTGGTATGCTTAGGTATATTCAGAAGTTTTAGACATATTCAGAGGTTTCAGACATATGTGTTGTGACAGTTGTTCATGCAGAATTTCCAGTCACACTAAAGTCAGTTGCGGTCAGTACATATTGGCATGTTCAAGTTTATTTGCTTCAGCTGTGCGAAAAGCCAAAGGGAGGTCAATTTCAGTATTTACCTGCTGCCAACAAAATCAATGCCATGTGTTGCATCATATGGAGCTGACCTCGGAGTTGAATCCCAGAATGGTTCATCCCTTCGACAACAACAGCATTCTCTGCCAAGACAACAAGACAAGCATGGATTTTCAAGTTAGTCGGTAGATTCATTTTGCAGTGGCTTGCTTAACAGGTGGCCATCAAGTACCTCCATTCCTGGCAGCTACGCTCACGGCGCAAATCGAGCCGGCGCAGGAGCAAGTTGGACCGTCAAGCTACAGGTGCCTTGGATTGTGCAGTTAATATTCAGTGAATCTGCTGCTAGAACTGCTTTGTCCTAAATTGATAGGCTGACTTAGCAGAGCTGATGCCATCTATAGAAGTCGCGTCCACCAGCTGATGGCTACCGTCGATTCAAAGAAAAGAAACCATATGAGATAAAAGATATTGATTCGATTGACCATATCAGACAAAAAATGCACCAAAAAACAGACCAAAATCCCCTTGCATTGTGATTCCGGCACTTGTAGAAGCGCTCGCCGGCGTTCTGCCCGCAGCGAGCAACGTATGTGACTACGCTCCTGCCGGCTGCCGCAGTCCGGGCAAGGGACGATTGGCAGCGCCACTAGATCCGCGTCTTGGTTCGCGTTGTGGCCATCTTCGCCGATTTGGGGATCGATTGAACGAGCCGCTAGGGTTTCTCTACACACGATTTGGGGATCGACCAACGGCGCCGCAGTAATGTGGTGGGTAGGTCGACGCCAACCCCGCACCAACCGGATCGTACCGTTTTCCAATCCGTTTGCACCTACGGCCAACGTTGGTATAGCGCCGTGACCCCGTCGCTATATCCATCTGGGCTGACCCGTGGATACCGAATACACTATCGCGGAAACCAACAGGTCGCCTTGGAGTTACACCATTGACGAGAGTTTCTGAGTTGATTCATGATTATACTGGTACTTGGGATGAGGAACTAATTCGCCAAAATTTCCTACATCCTGACGCAGAGGCAATCTTGAATATTCCCCTCAATTCTGTGGGAGGGGAAGATATCTTGGCATGGGACTTGGAAAAGTCAGGAAACTACTCTGTAAAGTCAGCGTATCGATCTCTTATGACTCGCAACGAGCATAGCTCCATAGAGGAAGGGACGATAACGGAATCTTCATCGGCAAACAGAGAGTTGTGGACTGCACTTTGGAAGATCCATGTGCTACCGAAGGTTCGAGTGTTCTGGTGGCGAGTTCTCATAGGCATTTTACCAGACTCGGTGACCTTGCAGTACAGGCATATCAAAACCAGCGGCCGGTGTGACATTTGTATGGCCATGGATGAGAATCTGCTGCATGCGCTTGTTTCATGCACTCATGCACGGAAATTTTGGGCAACAGCTAAGGACCGTTTCGGCTTCCGACTACCACAGCTGCACCCCGATACTTGGGCTCGTGATATTCTGTTGGATAGCTTATTCTCTGATGATACACGGTGCAAAATCATCTTCATCATGCACTCTATTTGGACTTCAAGGAATAACTGGACTCACGGCCGCGACGGGTATGACCCGGCCACGGCGCTGAAACAGGTGCATGAAGCTCTCTCCATCATCGATATTCCGGGACGACGGACCAGAACTGTGAGCCAGGGCTGGCGTCCTCCGGAGGCGGGATGGATCACTATAAACACTGATGGATCAGTGTATGCAGATACGACTAGGGGAGGGGCGGGGGGTGGCTCGCTCTCACCTCTCTTTCCTAGGAGCATGGTGTAAGCCTTTGCCAGGCGCTTCGGACCCTTTCATCGCCGAGCTACTGGCCTTTCGGGAGGGGGTCATCTTCGCCCAACTCCGAGGTTTCTCACATGTGATCATGGAGGTGGACTGCTCACAGTTGGTCGACCTCTGGAACTCGCGAGGCAATTCTAGATCGGTTGCTTCGCCCATCTTTAGAGAGTTAGCGGACTACATCGTTACTTTTATTTCTTTTTCGGTTCGACATGTTGGTAGGGAACAAAATGTGCCGGCCCATCTTTGTGCTCAGCGTGCTTGTACACTTGATGGGACGGAATGCTGGCTAGAGAGCAGCCCGGATTTTTTCGACCCAGCCTACGGGCAGATTGTAACCGACTACTGTTATTTTGAATAAAGTCCGAACTTCGATAAAAAAATAATATCCTGAACGGCCGTCAACACACGCCGTACAACCGTCGGGGCTCCGTCCAAGGGTACGCATTAACTACCCGGCGTACGCACCCTGGAATACCGCGTCCAGCCCATAACATATCCCGCGACGAGCGAACGACGGCGGATACCGTGAGCAGGCGTGCTCATCCACGCCGGTGAATTTTCGCCATACTGCTTAGCTTGATTAAGTCCGGCTAATTTATAAGTCGCTCCCAGGGCATTGCTAGCACCACATGACATGTGTGGTTAGCTATCTTATGCTAACTTGAGACAAGTATTTGTGGAAGAAGAAGAAGAACGGGAAGAAGAAAAAGGAAAAGAAAACAAAATGACGTTTGCACACCGACATGGTGTGATTGCATTTCTCTCTCTCAATGTAATCCTTTTTTTTTGGCCTTTTGTTTACTCAATTGAATCAAGTTTTTCTTCTCTTCGGCCGGCATGGAAGCACTAGACCGTTGCATAGTTACAGCATCTACCCCGTATAATACCGACCCGCAAAATGCGTTTACAGTTCGTAGAAAAACGGATTTGCGGGTCGACACCGAAAACCCCCGATAAGCGAATTTGATAGCGATTCCAACAATTGAGTTCAAATTCGAACAATAAAACATAGTTCGCGCGCAAATGAAAGCATAGTTTTGTACGACAAACGCAAAAGGACTTCATGCAAAAGCGACGACCACGTCCATCATCATCTTGGTCGCTTTTCACCCGTCATCATGATCTTCACTCCGCACCACCTCCATCGATGCCATCGCCGTCACTTGTTCCAACTCCAGCATCAAAAGCAGCACCGGGCGCACTGAATGCATCAGCGGCACTGGTTCCAAATCCCGATGAGAAAACATCACCGGCACTGAAACACGCACCAGCCGCCGCTAGCATCCTCCTCTTCAAGATGTCTCCCCTTGCCATATCATGTCATTCTTTGGTGATGTCGTCCATGTCATCGCGGTTCAATGTCATGATCCTCTCCTCTTCGGCAAGAAGCTTAGACATGGGTTTGTTCTCAGCGGCACGTGCTCTTCTCTCCTCAATGTCCGCCTTGCGCAACCCTTCGTCCTTGAGCAATTGCCACTTCTCTTGCTTCTCGCGTGCCTTCTTCTCGGCCAACTCTTTCTTTGTCTCCAATGTCTTCGCTAACATAAACTCATTTGATTGCACCATGGCATCTATCTTGTCGCGCAAGCTCGATGCCTCGTATTTCCTCTTGATCTTCTCCTTTGTCTTCTTGTCACCATCGAGCTTGTTCAAGTTTCTTGGGCCATCATCGTCTTCGTCTTCATCCATGTTCGTAAGTGAACCTCTCTTCGGTGGGGATTCTTTGTCAATCAACTTCCACTTGTCACACTCTTTGAGCAAGTCCCAACAATGCTCTAGTTTAAAAGTTTTGCCTTCAGAAGCTTCCATGTCTTTGTATCTTTGTTGGGCAATTTTCTCCTACACAATTAAAACAATGTCAAATGATGCAATCACTTCAAATGGTACAAATGATTTGCACAACATGGGACGTGAAAACGAACTCACATAGTCGAATTCCATGATTCCACTTGGAGGTGCATTGCGAACTTGTTCCATGCAAGCAGCCCAACGGCTACAAATCGGCTTGATCACGTCCCAACGACCTTGGAGTGACCGAAAGGTGCGTGGAGTCCTATTGGGATGCTTCCCCATCATGCGGAAGTATTGATCTTTGATTCTTTGCCAATACCTCTTGGATGTTTGAGATGTACCGGTGCAAGCATCAAGAGACACCGCACTCCAAGCCTTGATAAAGATTTGGTCTTCCAACATCGTGTAGCATCAAGAGACACCGCACTCATACACCCCCTCATCTACCTCCTCCACTTCATCTTCACCATCGTGATCATCCACGCCACCCTCCATTTCATTGTAATCGAAATCAGCGAACGGGGCATGATCGATGTCGACGGTGTTGGTGATCAACAAGTTGACGAACTCGGCAGTGGCATTGTTCGAACCACCGCTGCAGTGAGTGACATCAAGTCACGAGCTACCACAAGGGCGAAAATTGAAGTAAGTAGAAGGGATCGAAGATGCATACCTTCCGGCCATTTCTTCGAACACCTCGCATGCGGTGGAAGCATTGCAGTTGAACACCATCGTCGGGGAATCTCTTGCCGGGGCGGAGGGAGTGGATGAAGGCGCCGGCCTTTTTGTAGGAACCTTCTTGCGCTTCACGCCCGAAACCTTGCCCACCTTCTGTTGGGGATCGTAGCAGAATTTAAAAAATTTCCTACGCATCACCAAGATCCATCTATGGAGTATACTAGCAACGAGGGGAAAGGAGTGCATCTACATACCCTTGTAGATCGCGAGCGGAAGCGTTCCAATGAACGTGGATGACGGAGTCGTACTCGCCGTGATTCAAATCACCGATGACCGAGTGCCGAACGGACGGCACCTCCGCGTTCAACACACGTACGGTGCAGCGACGTCTCCTCCTTCTTGATCCAGCAAGGGGGAAGGAGAGGTTGATGGAGATCCAGCAGCACGACGGCGTGGTGGTGGGCGTAGCGGGTCTCGGCAGGGCTTCGCCGAGCTTCTGCGAGAGGGAGAGGTGTAGCAGGGGAGGAGGGAGGCGCCCAAGGCTGTAATACTGCTGCCCTCCCTCCCCCCTTTATATAGGCCCCTTGGGAGGGGGGGCGCCGGCCAAGATCCCATCAAGGGAGGGGGCGGCGGCCAAGGGGGGAGACTTGCCCCCCAAGGCAAGTGGGGCGCCCCCCCACCCTAGGGTTTCCAACCCTAGGCGCAGGGGGGAGGCCCATGGGGGCGCCCCAGCCCACTAGCGGCTGGTTCCCTTCCCACTTCAGCCCATGGGGCCCTTCGGGATAGGTGGCCCCACCCGGTGGACCCCCGGGACCCTTCCGGTGGTCCCGGTACAATACCGATAACCCCCGAAACTTTCCCGGTGGCCGAAACTTGACTTCCTATATATAATTCTTCACCTCCGGACCATTCCGGAACTCCTCGTGACGTCCGGGATCTCATCCGGGACTCCGAACAACTTTCGGGTTTCCGCATACTCATATCTCTACAACCCTAGCGTCACCGAACCTTAAGTGTGTAGACCCTACGGGTTTGGGAGACATGCAGACATGACCGAGACGCCTCTCCGGTCAATAACCAACAACGGGATCTGGATACCCATGTTGGCTCCCACATGTTCCACGATGATCTCATCGGATGAACCACGATGTCGAGGATTCAATCAATCCCGTATGCAATTCCCTTTGTCAATCGGTATGTTACTTGCCCGAGATTCGATCGTCGGTATCCCAATACCTTGTTCAATCTCGTTACCGGCAAGTCTCTTTACTCGTACCGCAATGCATGATCCCGTGACTAACGCCTTAGTCACATTGAGCTCATTATGATGATGCATTACCGAGTGGGCCCAGAGATACCTCTCCGTCATACGGAGTGACAAATCCCAGTCTCGATCCGTGCCAACCCAACAGACACTTTCGGAGATACCCGTAGTGTACCTTTATAGTCACCCAGTTACGTTGTGACGTTTGGCACACCCAAAGTACTCCTACGGTATCCGGGAGTTGCACGATCTCATGGTCTAAGGAATAGATACCTGACATTGGAAAAGCTCTAGCAAACGAAACTACACGATCTTTTATGCTATGCTTAGGATTGGGTCTTGTCCATCACATCATTCTCCTAATGATGTGATCCCGTTATCAATGACATCCAATGTCCATAGCCAGGAAACCATGACTATCTGTTGATCAACGAGCTAGTCAACTAGAGGCTTACTAGGGACACGTTGTGGTCTATGTATTCACACATGTATTACGATTTCCGGATAACACAATTATAGCATGAACAATAGACAATTATCATGAACAAAGAAATATAATAATAACCATTTATTATTGCCTCTAGGGCATATTTCCAACAGTCTCCCACTTGCACTAGAGTCACTAATCTAGTTACATTGTGATGAATCGAACACCCATTGCGTCCTGGTGTTGATCATGTTTTGCCCTAGGGAGAGGTTTAGTCAACGGATCTGCTACATTCAGGTCCGTATGTACTTTACAAATATCTATGTCTCCATTTTGAACACTTTCACGAATGAAGTTGAAGCGACAATTGATATGCCTGGTCTTCCTGTGAAACCTGGGCTCCTTCGCAAGGGCAATAGCTCCAGTGTTGTCACAGAAGAGAGTCATCGGGCCCGACGCATTGGGAATCACCCCTAGGTCGGTAATGAACTCCTTCATCCAGACTGCTTCCTGTGCTGCCTCCGAGGCTGACACGTACTCCGCTTCACATGTAGATCCCGCCACGACGCTTTGCTTGCAACTGCACCAGCTTACTGCTCCTCCATTCAAAATATACACGTATCCGGTTTGTGACTTCGAGTCATCCAGATCTGTGTCGAAGCTAGCGTCGACGTAACCCTTTACGTTGAGCTCTTTGTCACCTCCATAAACGAGAAACATATCCTTAGTCCTCTTCAGGTACTTCAGGATATTCTTGACCGCTGTCCAGTGTTCCATGCCGGGATTACTTTGGTACCTTCCTACCAAACTTACGGCAAGGTTTACATCAGGTCTGGTACACACCATGGCATACATAATAGACCCTATGGCCGAGGCATAGGGGATGACACTCATCTTTTCTCTATCTTCTGCCGTGGTCGGGCATTGAGCCGTGCTCAATTGCACACCTTGCAATACAGGCAAGAACCCCTTCTTGGACTGATCCATATTGAACTTCTTCAATATCTTGTCAAGGTATGTACTCTGTGAAAGACCAATGAGGCGTCTTGATCTACCTCTGTAGATCTCGATGCCTAATATATAGGCAGCTTCTCCAAGGTCCTTCATTGAAAAACACTTATTCAAATAGGCCTTTATACTTTCCAAGAATTCTATATCATTTCCCATCAATAGTATGTCATCCACATATAATATGAGAAATGCTACAGAGCTCCCACTCACTTTCTTGTAAACACAGGCTTCTCCATAAGTCTGTGTAAACCCAAATGCTTTGATCATCTCATCAAAGCGAATGTTCCAACTCCGAGATGCTTGCACCAGCCCATAGATTGAGCGCTGGAGCTTGCATACTTTGTTAGCATTCTTAGGATTGACAAAACCTTCCGGCTGCATCATATACAACTCTTCCTTTAGGAAGCCGTTAAGGAATGCCGTTTTAACGTCCATCTGCCATATCTCATAATCATAGTATGCGGCAATTGCTAACATGATTCGGACGGACTTCAGCTTCGCTACGGGTGAGAAAGTCTCATTGTAGTCAACCCCTTGAACTTGTCGATAACCCTTAGCGACAAGTCGAGCTTTGTAGATGGTCACATTACCATCCGCGTCCGTCTTCTTCTTAAAGATCCATTTGTTTTCTATGGCTCGCCGATCATCGGGCAAGTCAGTCAAAGTCCATACTTCGTTTTCATACATGGATCCTATCTCGGATTTCATGGCTTCTAGCCATTTGTCGCAATCCGGGCCCGCCATCGCTTCTTCATAGTTCGAAGGTTCACCGTTGTCTAACAACATGATTTCCAGGACAGGGTTGCCGTACCACTCTGGTGCGGAACGTGTCCTTGTGGACCTACGAAGTTCAGTAGTAACTTGATCCGAAGCTTCATGATCATCATCATTAACTTCCTCCCCAGTCGGTGTAGGCACCACAGGAACATCTTCCCGCGCTGCGCTACTTTCCGGTTCGGAAGGGGTGACTATCACCTCATCAAGTTCCACTTTCCTCCCACTCAATTCTTTCGAGAGAAACTCCTTCTCCAGAAAGGACCCATTCTTGGCAACGAAGATCTTGCCTTCGGATCTGAGGTAGAAGGTATACCCAATAGTTTCCTTAGGGTATCCTATGAAGACGCATTTTTCCGACTTGGGTTCGAGCTTTTCAGGTTGAAGTTTCTTGACATAAGCATCGCATCCCCAAACTTTTAGAAACGACAGCTTAGGTTTCTTCCCAAACCATAATTCATACGGTGTCGTCTCAACGGATTTCGACGGAGCCCTATTCAAAGTAAATGCGGCAGTCTCTAAAGCGTAGCCCCAAAATGAGAGCGGTAAATCGGTAAGAGACATCATAGATCGCACCATATCCAATAGAGTGCGATTACGACGTTCGGACACACCGTTTCGCTGAGGTGTTCCAGGCGGCGTGAGTTGTGAAACGATTCCACATTTCCTTAAGTGCGCACCAAATTCGTGACTTAAATATTCTCCACCACGATCTGATCGTAAGAATTTTATTTTCCTGTCACGTTGATTCTCAACCTCACTCTGAAATTCCTTGAACTTTTCAAAGGTTTCAGACTTGTGTTTCATTAGGTAGACATACCCATATCTACTTAAGTCATCAGTGAGAGTGAGAACATAACGATATCCTCCGCGAGCCTCAACACTCATTGGACCGCACACATCGGTATGTATGATTTCCAATAAGTTGGTTGCTCGCTCCATTGTTCCGGAGAACGGAGTCTTGGTCATCTTACCCATGAGGCATGGTTCGCACGTGTCAAATGATTCGTAATCAAGAGACTCCAAAAGTCCATCTGCATGGAGCTTCTTCATGCGCTTGACACCAATGTGACCAAGGTGGCAGTGCCACAAGTATGTGGGACTATCGTTATCAACTTTACATCTTTTGGTATTCACACTATGAACATGTGTAACATCACGTTCGAGATTCATCAAGAATAAACCATTGACCAGCGGGGCATGACCATAAAACATATCTCTCAAATAAATAGAACAACCATTATTCTCGGATTTAAATGAGTAGCCATCTTGAATTAAACGAGATCCAGATACAATGTTCATGCTCAAAGCTGGTACTAAATAACAATTATTGAGGTTTAAAACTAATCCCGTAGGTAGATGCAGAGGTAGCGTGCCGACGGCGATCACATCGACCTTGGAACCATTCCCGACGCGCATCGTCACCTCGTCCTTTGCCAGTCTCCGTTTATTCCGCAGTTCCTGTTTTGAGTTACAAATGTGAGCAACCGCACCGGTATCAAATAGCCAGGAGCTACTACGAGTACTGGTAAGGTACACATCAATTACATGTATATCACATATACCTTTGGTGTTGCCGGCCTTCTTGTCCGCTAAGTATTTGGGGCAGTTCCGCTTCCAGTGACCACTTCCCTTGCAATAAAAGCACTCAGTCTCAGGCTTGGGTCCATTCCTTGGCTTCTTCCCGGCAACTGGCTTACCGGGCGCGGCAACTCCCTTGCCGTCCTTCTTGAAGTTCTTCTTACCCTTGCCCTTCTTGAACTTAGTGGTTTTATTCACCATCAACACTTGATGTTCTTTTCTGATCTCCACCTCCGCTGATTTCAGCATTGAATATACCTCGGGAATGGTCTTTTCCATCCCCTGCATATTGAAGTTCATCACAAAGCTCTTGTAGCTTGGTGGAAGCGACTGAAGGATTCTGTCAATGACCGCGTCATCCGGGAGATTAATTCCCAGCTGAGACAAGCGGTTGTGCAACCCAGACATTCTGAGTATGTGCTCACTAACAGAACTATTCTCCTCCATTTTACAGCTGAAGAACTTGTCGGAGACTTCATATCTCTCGACCCGGGCATGAGCTTGGAAAACCATTTTCAGCTCCTCGAACATCTCATATGCTCCATGCTTCTCAAAACGCTTTTGGAGCCCCGGTTCTAAGCTGTAAAGCATGCCGCACTGAACGAGGGAGTAATCATCAGCACGTGATTGCCAAGCGTTTTCATAACGTCTTGGTTCTCTGGGATTGGTGCTTCACCTAGCGGTGGTTCTAAGACATAATCTTTCTTGGCTGCTATGAGGATGATCCTCAGGTTCCGTACCCAGTCCGTATAGTTGCTACCATCATCTTTTAGCTTGGTTTTCTCTAGGAACGCGTTGAAATTGAGGACAACGTGGGCCATTTGATCTACAAGACATAGTGTAAAGATTTTAGACTAAGTTCATGATAATTAAGTTCATCTAATCAAATTACTCAATGAACTCCCACTCAGATAGACATCCCTCTAGTCATCTAAGTGAAACATGATCCGAGTTAACTAGGCCGTGTCCGATCATCACGTGAGACGGACTAGTCAAGATCGGTGAACATCTCCATGTTGATCGTATCTTCTATACGACTCATGCTCGACCTTTCGGTCCTCCGTGTTCCGAGGCCATGTCTGTACATGCTAGGCTCGTCAAGTCAACCTAAGTGTATTGCGTGTGTTCCGAGGCCATGTCTGTACATGCTAGGCTCGTCAACACCCGTTGTATGCGAACGTTAGAATCTATCACACCCGATCATCACGTGGTGCTTCAAAACAACGAACCTTCGCAACGGTGCACAGTTAGGGGGAACACTTTCTTGAAATTATCATAAGGGATCATCTTACTTACTACCGTCGTTCTAAGCAAATAAGATGCAAAAACATGATAAACATCACATGCAATCAAATAGTGACATGATATGGCCAATATCATTATGCTCCTTTGATCTCCATCTTCGGGGCACCATGATCATCTTCGTCACCGGCATGACACCATGATCTCCATCATCATGATCTCCATCATTGTGTCTTCATGAAGTCGTCACGCCAACGATTACTTCTACTTCTATGGCTAACGCGTTTAGCAACAAAGTAAAGTAATTTACATGGCGTTATTCAATGACACGCAGGTCATACAAAATAATAAAGACAACTCCTATGGCTCCTGCCGGTTGTCATACTCATCGACATGCAAGTCGTGATTCCTATTACAAGAATATGACCAATCTCATACATCACATATATCATTCATCACATCTTCTGGCCATATCACATCACAAAGCACATGCTGCAAAAACAAGTTAGACGTCCTCTAATTGTTGTTGCAAGTTTTTACGTGGCTTGTAGGTTTCTAGCAAGAACGTTTCTTACCTACGTATGACCACAACGTGATTTGCCAATTTCTATTTACCCTTCATAAGGACCCTTTTCATCGAATCCGTTCCGACTAAAGTAGGAGAGACAGACACCCGCTAGCCACCTTATGCAACTAGTGCATGTCAGTCGGTGGAACCTGTCTCACGTAAGCATACGTGTAAGGTCGGTCCGGGCCGCTTCATCCCACAATACCACCGAAACAAGATAAGACTAGTAGCGGCAAGAAGAATTGGCAACATCAACGCCCACAACTGCTTTGTGTTCTACTCGTGCATAGTAACTACGCATTGGCCTGGCTCATGATGCCACTGTCGGGGATCGTAGCAGAATTTTAAAATTTTCCTACGCTCACCAAGATCCATCTATGGAGTATACTAACGACGAGGGGAAATGAGTGCATCTACATACCCTTGTAGATCGCGAGCGGAAGCGTTCCAATGAACGTGGATGACGGAGTCGCACTCGCCGTGATTCAAATCACCGATGACCGAGTGCCGAACGGACGGCACCTCCGCGTTCAACACACGTACGGTGCAGCGACGTCTCCTCCTTCTTGATCCAGCAAGGGGGAAGGAGAGGTTGATGGAGATCCAGCAGCACGACGGCGTGGTGGTGGATGTAGCGGGTCTCGGCAGGGCTTCGCCGAGCTTCTGCGAGAGGGAGAGGTGTAGCAGGGGAGGAGGGAGGCGCCCAAGGCTGTTGTTGTTGCTGCCCTCCCTCCCCCCCTTTATATAGGCCCCTTGGGAGGGGGGGGGCGCCGGCCAAGATCCCATCAAGGGAGGGGGCGGCGGCCAGGGGGGAGACTTGCCCCCCAAGGCAAGTGGGGCGCCCCCCCACCCTAGGGTTTCCAACCCTAGGCGCAGGGGGGAGGCCCATGGGGGGCGCCCCAGCCCACTAGGGGCTGGTTCCCTTCCCACTTCAGCCCATGGGGCCCTCCGGGATAGGTGGCCCCACCCGGTGGACCCCCGGGACCCTTCCGGTGGTCCCGGTACAATACCGATAACCCCCGAAACTTTCCCGGTGGCCGAAACTTGACTTCCTATATATAATTCTTCACCTCCGGACCATTCCGGAACTCCTCGTGACGTCCGGGATCTCATCCGGGACTCCGAACAACTTTCGGGTTTCCGCATACTCATATCTCTACAACCCTAGCGTCACCGAACCTTAAGTGTGTAGACCCTACGGGTTCGGGAGACATGCAGACATGACCGAGACGCCTCTCCGGTCAATAACCAACAGCGGGATCTGGATACCCATGTTGGCTCCCACATGTTCCACGATGATCTCATCGGATGAACCACGATGTCGAGGATTCAATCAATCCCGTATGCAATTCCCTTTGTCAAGCGGTATGTTACTTGCCCGAGATTCGATCGTGGTATCCCAATACCTTGTTCAATTAAGTTACCGGCAAGTCTCTTTACTCGTACCGCAATGCATGATCCCGTGACTAACGCCTTAGTCACATTGAGCTCATTATGATGATGCATTACCGAGTGGGCCCAGAGATACCTCTCCGTCATACGGAGTGACAAATCCCAGTCTCGATCCGTGCCAACCCAACAAACACTTTCGGAGATACCCGTAGTGTACCTTTATAGTCACCCAGTTACGTTGTGACGTTTGGCACACCCAAAGTACTCCTACGGTATCCGGGAGTTGCACGATCTCATGGTCTAAGGAGAAGATACTTGACATTGGAAAAGCTCTAGCAAACGAAACTACACGATCTTTTATGCTATGCTTAGGATTGGGTCTTGTCCATCACATCATTCTCCTAATGATGTGATCCCGTTATCAATGACATCCAATGTCCATAGTCAGGAAACCATGACTATCTGTTGATCAACGAGCTAGTCAACTAGAGGCTTACTAGGGACACGTTGTGGTCTATGTATTCACACATGTATTACGATTTCCGGATAACACAATGATAGCATGAACGATAGACAATTATCATGAACAAAGAAATATAATAATAACCATTTATTATTGCCTCTAGGGCATATTTCCAACAGTCTCCCACTTGCACTAGAGTCAATAATCTAGTTACATTGTGATGAATCGAACACCCATTGCGTCCTGGTGTTGATCATGTTTTGCCCTAGGGAGAGGTTTAGTCAACGGATCTGCTACATTCAGGTCCGTATGTACTTTACAAATATCTATGTCTCCATTTTGAACACTTTCACGAATGGAGTTGAAGCGACGCTTGATATGCCTGGTCTTCCTGTGAAACCTGGGCTCCTTCGCAAGGGCAATAGCTCCAGTGTTGTCACAGAAGAGAGTCATCGGGCCCGACGCATTGGGAATCACCCCTAGGTCGGTAATGAACTCCTTCATCCAGACTGCTTCCTGTGCTGCCTCCGAGGCTGCCATGTACTCCGCTTCACATGTAGATCCCGCCACGACGCTTTGCTTGCAACTGCACCAGCTTACTGCTCCTCCATTCAAAATATACACGTATCCGGTTTGTGACTTCGAGTCATCCAGATCTGTGTCGAAGCTAGCGTCGACGTAACCCTTTACGTTGAGCTCTTTGTCACCTCCATAAACGAGAAACATATCCTTAGTCCTCTTCAGGTACTTCAGGATATTCTTGACCGCTGTCCAGTGTTCCATGCCGGGATTACTTTGGTACCTTCCTACCAAACTTACGGCAAGGTTTACATCAGGTCTGGTACACAACATGGCATACATAATAGACCCTATGGCCGAGGCATAGGGGATGACACTCATCTTTTCTCTATCTTCTGCCGTGGTCGGGCATTGAGCCGTGCTCAATTGCACACCTTGCAATACAGGCAAGAACCCCTTCTTGGACTGATCCATATTGAACTTCTTCAATATCTTGTCAAGGTATGTACTCTGTGAAAGACCAATGAGGCGTCTTGATCTACCTCTGTAGATCTTGATGCCTAATATATAGGCAGCTTCTCCAAGGTCCTTCATTGAAAAACACTTATTCAAATAGGCCTTTATACTTTCCAAGAATTCTATATCATTTCCCATCAATAGTATGTCATCCACATATAATATGAGAAATGCTACAGAGCTCCCACTCACTTTCTTGTAAACACAGGCTTCTCCATAAGTCTGTGTAAACCCAAATGCTTTGATCATCTCATCAAAGCGAATGTTCCAACTCCGAGATGCTTGCACCAGCCCATAGATTGAGCGCTGGAGCTTGCATACTTTGTTAGCATTCTTAGGATTGACAAAACCTTCCGGCTGCATCATATACAACTCTTCCTTAAGGAAGCCGTTAAGGAATGCAGTTTTGACGTCCATCTGCCATATCTCATAATCATAGTATGCGGCAATTGCTAACATGATTCGGACGGACTTCAGCTTCGCTACGGGTGAGAAAGTCTCATCGTAGTCAACCCCTTGAACTTGTCGATAACCCTTAGCGACAAGTCGAGCTTTGTAGATGGTCACATTACCATCCGCGTCCGTCTTCTTCTTAAAGATCCATTTGTTTTCTATGGCTCGCCGATCATCGGGAAAGTCAGTCAAAGTCCATACTTCGTTTTCATACATGGATCCTATCTCGGATTTCATGGCTTCTAGCCATTTGTCGCAATCCGGGCCCGCCATCGCTTCTTCATAGTTCGAAGGTTCACCGTTGTCTAACAACATCATTTCCAGGACAGGGTTGCCGTACCACTCTGGTGCGGAACGTGTCCTTGTGGACCTACGAAGTTCAGTAGTAACTTGATCCGAAGCTTCATGATCATCATCATTAACTTCCTCCCCAGTCGGTGTAGGCACCACAGGAACATCTTCCCGCGCTGCGCTACTTTCTGGTTCGGAAGGGGTGACTATCACCTCATCAAGTTCCACTTTCCTCCCACTCAATTCTTTCGAGAGAAACTCCTTCTCCAGAAAGGACCCGTTCTTGGCAACGAAGATCTTTCCTTCAGATCTGAGGTAGAAGGTATACCCAATAGTTTCCTTAGGGTATCCTATGAAGACGCATTTTTCCGACTTGGGTTCGAGCTTTTCAGGTTGAAGTTTCTTGACATAAGCATCGCATCCCCAAACTTTTAGAAACGACAGCTTAGGTTTCTTCCCAAACCATAATTCATACAGTGTCGTCTCAACGGATTTCGACGGAGCCCTATTTAAAGTGAATGCGGCAGTCTCTAAAGCGTAGCCCCAAAATGAGAGCGGTAAATCGGTAAGAGACATCATAGATCGCACCATATCCAATAGAGTGCGATTACGACGTTCGGACACACCGTTTCGCTGAGGTGTTCCAGGCGGCGTGAGTTGTGAAACGATTCCACATTTCCTTAAGTGTGCACCAAATTCGTGACTTAAATATTCTCCACCACGATCTGATCATAAGAATTTTATTTTCCTGTCACGTTGATTCTCAACCTCACTCTAAAATTCCTTGAACTTTTCAAAGGTTTCAGACTTGTGTTTCATTAGGTAGACATACCCATATCTACTTAAGTCATCAGTGAGAGTGAGAACATAACGATATCCTCCGCGAGCCTCAACACTCATTGGACCGCACACATCGGTATGTATGATTTCCAATAAGTTGGTTGCTCGCTCCACTGTTCCGGAGAACGGAGTCTTGGTCATCTTACCCATGAGGCATGGTTCGCACGTGCCAAATGATTCGTAATCAAGAGACTCCAAAAGTCCATCTGCATGGAGCTTCTTCATGCGCTTGACACCAATGTGACCAAGGCGGCAGTGCCACAAGTATGTGGGACTTTCGTTATCAACTTTACATCTTTTGGTATTCACACTATGAATATGTGTAACATCACGTTCGAGATTCATCAAGAATAAACCATTAACCAGCGGGGCATGACCATAAAACATATCTCTCATATAAATAGAACAACCATTATTCTAGGATTTAAATGAGTAGCCATCTCGAATTAAACGAGATCCAGATACAATGTTCATGCTCAAAGCTGGCACTAAATAACAATTATTGAGGTTTAAAACTAATCCCGTAGGTAGATGTAGAGGTAGGTGCCGACGGCGATCACATCGACCTTGGAACCATTCCCGATGCGCATCGTCACCTCATCCCTCGCCAGTCTCCGTTTATTCCGTAGTTCCTGTTTTGAGTTACGAATATGAGCAACCGCACCGGTATCAAATACCCAGGAGCTACTACGAGTACTGGTAAGGTACACGTCAATTACATGTATATCACATATACCTTTGGTGTTGCCGGCCTTCTTTTCCGCTAAGTATTTGGGGCAGTTCCGCTTCCAGTGACCACTTCCCTTGCAATAAAAGCACTCCGTCTCAGGCTTGGGTCCATTCTTCGACTTCTTCCCAGTAACTGGCTTACCGGGCGCGGCAACTCCCTTGCCGTCCTTCTTGAAGTTCTTCTTACCCTTGCCCTTCTTGAACTTAGTGGATTTATTCACCATCAACACTTGATGTTCTTTTCTGATCTCCACCTCCGCTGATTTCAGCATTGAATATACCTCAGGAATGGTCTTTTCCATCCCCTGCATATTGAAGTTCATCACAAAGCTCTTGTAGCTTGGTGGAAGCGACTGAAGGATTCTGTCAATGACCGCGTCATCCGAGAGATTAACTCCCAGCTGAGACAAGCGGTTGTGCAACCCAGACATTTTGAGTATGTGCTCACTAACAGAACTATTCTTCTCCATTTTACAGCTGAAGAACTTGTCGGTGACTTCATATCTCTCGACCCGGGCATGAGCTTGGAAAACCATTTTCAGCTCCTCGAACATCTCATATGCTCCATGTTTCTCAAAACACTTTTGGACACCCGGTTCTAAGCTGTAAAGCATGCCGCACTGAACGAGGGAGTAATCATCAGCACGCTGCTGCCAAGCGTTCATAACGTCTTGGTTCTCTGGGATTGGTGCTTCACCTAGCGGTGCTTCTAAGACATAATCTTTCTTGGCTGCTATGAGGATGATCCTCAGGTTCCGGACCCAGTCCGTATAGTTGCTGCCATCATCTTTCAGCTTGGTTTTCTCTAGGAACGCGTTGAAATTGAGGACAACGTGGGCCATTTGATCCACAAGACATAGTGTAAAGATTTTAGACTAAGTTCATGATAATTAAGTTCATCTAATCAAATTACTCAATGAACTCCCACTCAGATAGACATCGCTCTAGTCATCTAAGTGAAACATGATCCGAGTTAACTAGGCCGTGTCCGATCATCACGTGAGACGGACTAGTCAAGATCGGTGAACATCTCCATGTTGATCGTATCTTCTATACGACTCATGCTCGACCTTTTGGTCCTCCGTGTTCCGAGGCCATGTCTGTACATGCTAGGCTCGTCAAGTCAACCTAAGTGTATTGCGTGTGTTCCGAGGCCATGTCTGTACATGCTAGGCTCGTCAACACCCGTTGTATGCGAACGTTAGAATCTATCACACCCGATCATCACGTGGTGCTTCGAAACAACGAACCTTCGCAACGGTACACAGTTAGGGGGAACACTTTCTTGAAATTATCATAAGGGATCATCTTACTTACTACCGTCATTCTAAGCAAATAAGATGCAAAAACATGATAAACATCACATGCAATCAAATAGTGACATGATATGGCCAATATCATTATGCTCCTTTGATCTCCATCTTCGGGGCACCATGATCATCTTCGTCACCGGCATGACACCATGATCTCCATCATCATGATCTCCATCATTGTGTCTTCATGAAGTCGTCACGCCAACGATTACTTCTACTTCTATGGCTAACGCGTTTAGCAACAAAGTAAAGTAATTTACATGGCGTTATTCAATGACACGCAGGTCATACAAAATAATAAAGACAACTCCTATGGCTCCTGCCGGTTGTCATACTCATCGACATGCAAGTCGTGATTCCTATTACAAGAATATGATCAATCTCATACATCACATATATCATTCATCACATCTTCTGGCCATATCATATCACAAAGCACATGCTGCAAAAACAAGTTAGACGTCCTCTAATTGTTGTTGCAAGTTTTTACGTGGCTTGTAGGTTTCTAGCAAGAACGTTTCTTACCTACGTATGACCACAACGTGATTTGCCAATTTCTATTTACCCTTCATAAGGACCCTTTTCATCGAATCCGTTCCGACTAAAGTAGGAGAGACAGACACCCGCTAGCCACCTTATGCAACTAGTGCATGTCAGTCGGTGGAACCTGTCTCACGTAAGCGTACGTGTAAGGTCGGTCCGGGCCGCTTCATCCCACAATACCGCCGAAACAAGATAAGACTAGTAGCGGCAAGAAGAATTGGCAACATCAACGCCCACAACTGCTTTGTGTTCTACTCGTGCATAGTAACTACGCATAGGCCTGGCTCATGATGCCACTGTCGGGGATCGTAGCAGAATTTCAAAATTTTCCTACGCTCACCAAGATCCATCTATGGAGTATACTAGCAACGAGGGGAAAGGAGTGCATCTACATACCCTTGTAGATCGCGAGCGGAAGCGTTCCAATGAACGTGGATGACGGAGTCGTACTCGCCGTGATTCAAATCACCGATGACCGAGTGCCGAACGGACGGCACCTCCGCGTTCAACACACGTACGGTGCAGCGACGTCTCCTCCTTCTTGATCCAGCAAGGGGGAAGGAGAGGTTGATGGAGATCCAGCAGCACGACGGCGTGGTGGTGGATGTAGCGGGTCTCGGCAGGGCTTCGCCGAGCTTCTACGAGAGGGAGAGGTGTAGCAGGGGAGGAGGGAGGCGCCCAAGGCTGTTGTTGTTGCTGCCCTCCCTCCCCCCCTTTATATAGGCCCCCTGGGAGGGGGGGCGCCGGCCAAGATCCCATCAAGGGAGGGGGCGGCGGCCAGGGGGGAGACTTGCCCCCCAAGGCAAGTGGGGCGCCCCCCCACCCTAGGGTTTCCAACCCTAGGCGCAGGGGGGAGGCCCATGGGGGGCGCCCCAGCCCACTAGGGGCTGGTTCCCTTCCCACTTCAGCCCATGGGGCCCTCCGGGATAGGTGGCCCCACCCGGTGGACCCCCGGGACCCTTCCGGTGGTCCCGGTACAATACCGATAACCCCCGAAACTTTCCCGGTGGCCGAAACTTGACTTCCTATATATAATTCTTCACCTCCGGACCATTCCGGAACTCCTCGTGACGTCCGGGATCTCATCCGGGACTCCGAACAACTTTCGGGTTTCCGCATACTCATATCTCTACAACTCTAGCGTCACCGAACCTTAAGTGTGTACACCCTACGGGTTCGGGAGACATGCAGACATGACCGAGACGCCTCTCCGGTCAATAACCAACAGCGGGATCTGGATACCCATGTTGGCTCCCACATGTTCCACGATGATCTCATCGGATGAACCACGATGTCGAGGATTCAATCAATCCCGTATGCAATTCCCTTTGTCAATCGGTATGTTACTTGCCCGAGATTCGATCGTCGGTATCCCAATACCTTGTTCAATCTCGTTACCGGCAAGTCTCTTTACTCGTACCGCAATGGATGATCCCGTGACTAACGCCTTAGTCACATTGAGCTCATTATGATGATGCATTACCGAGTGGGCCCAGAGATACCTCTCCGTCATACGGAGTGACAAATCCCAGTCTCGATCCGTGCCAACCCAACAAACACTTTCGGAGATACCCGTAGTGTACCTTTATAGTCACCCAGTTACGTTGTGACGTTTGGCACACCCAAAGTACTCCTACGGTATCCGGGAGTTGCACGATCTCATGGTCTAAGGAGAAGATTCTTGACATTGGAAAAGCTCTAGCAAACGAAACTACACGATCTTTTATGCTATGCTTAGGATTGGGTCTTGTCCATCACATCATTCTCCTAATGATGTGATCCCGTTATCAATGACATCCAATGTCCATAGTCAGGAAACCATGACTATCTGTTGATCAACGAGCTAGTCAACTAGAGGCTTACTAGGGACACGTTGTGGTCTATGTATTCACACATGTATTACGATTTCCGGATAACACAATTATAGCATGAACAATAGACAATTATCATGAACAAAGAAATATAATAATAACCATTTATTATTGCCTCTAGGGCATATTTCCAACACCTTCTCCGGTGGCGGCCTGGCAGATTGCGCGGCGGCGGCGACGCCCGGCCGCGTGCCTTCCCACCGGGCCAGTGGGATTTCCGCCCTGCACGACCACGTTGCCCTGCCGCTTGCGGGCAGGCGCGGTGGTGCCTTGAGCGACGGCGGGGGCGACATCGACCGGCGACGAGATCTGCCGGAGGGGATTACGCGTGCGCGACCTCCACGCTGACGGGGGATAGCTGGGAGGCTTCCATGGCGGCGAAGAATGGCCGGGAAACATGGACCGGAGCAGGCGATGGCGGGGCAATGGCGACCGAGTGGGGGGGGGGAGCGGGAGCGACCGCGTGGAAATTTCGCGCCAAATCTCGCTGCGGATAGGGTGCGAGCTCGGGTCGGCCTCCCACCCCGTGAATCTGAAGGTTGAGGGCGAACTTTTGCCGCGCCTCGCAAAACAATTTCCGGGTCGGACGCGTTTGCGGTGTCTGATCGGCAGTATTTTCCTCACAGACCCGTATTTTGATGGTTATTTTGCAGGTCGTGGCATTATACGGGTTCTGCTAGAGATCCTCTTATGCGGATTCCCAGAAGTGGACTCAGCTCTAAATATTGTGTCTGCGTGACAATTTATTTTTGGTGCGTTGACTCTTCTCTTATTTCCAAAACATGAAGGCTGAGATTTGACAGGAGATACGAAAGTGACATAGACATACATAGTTTAAGCTGCACGTACTAGTACTCTAGTAGTGTAGAAGGGAATAGAGATGAAAATGGAGTGAAAACTTTCCGTTTTTCATGAGGAAAAATGAAAATGGAGAGAAAATATGAAAACGAAAACAGAAATTTACAAAACGGAAATGGAAATGAAATTTTTTATGCGGAAACAGAAACAAAAATGAAACGGTGTTTTCCGGTGGAATAGACATGAAAATGAAAGTTTCCGTTTCCGTGAATATAGAAGTTCCGTTTTTATTATAGGCCCATGGCTGCTTTATAGCCTAGCTACCAAACAACACACAATAAAACAATGAGAAGAATGAGCAAAATAGATCATTTGATGATCAACTTTTACTACCACATACGCACTGAACTAGACCATACACGGAATTGTCATGTATTACTACAATATGTTGCTAACACAACCATATTTAGCCATAAATCTTCCTTAATTTTTTTGGTTTTTGTCTGTACTTCTCTATGATTCAATGGAGTTTTAAGTTTCACACATTTTTGTTTCTGTGTCCGCTCTGTATTTTCTTCATGTTTGTTTTCGGCAGTATCTGTTTCCGTATCCATTTCCGTGGTTTCTGTATTCGTTTTTTCTTCTGCAAAAAAAATGAAACAAATGTGATAGCACCCAGTTTCGTCCGTTTCCGCTTCATTTTCATCCCTAGAAGGGAAGACAAGACTAAAATGGAGTTTCAGAACATGGGGCAACGGAGCACTTTATTTTGAACCCCCCCCCCCCTCCCCCCAAAACAAGTGCGTAAAAGATTTGAAAAAAAATGATCTTTTTACATGAATACGCATGCATGTGGTCTAAGTGCGTGCGAAAATTCGTTCGAAAATACTTTGTATTGTCTGCTGCACAAAAAAGACAAAATTTCGGCTTAAAAATGGTCCATGTAGAGATGGGAAACTAAGGGCACGAGCGATAATATTTGATTGTAAGAAAATGGGGCTTAATTGAGCCTTTCGGGCCCGTCAGCCGTAAGCACTTCCAGCTCTATGGCCCAACGTAGTCTCAAAGAAAAAAAGGTTCTATGGCCCAACGTGTAGCGCCCAGCTGGAGCCGCGGTGAAGCAGATGTCGAGTTCTGTTCTTTTGTTTATTCGAAAAAAAAAGAGTTCTGTTCTTTTGTTTAGTACCATACTGCTTAGCTTGATTAAGTCCGGCTAATTTATGCTAAGTTAAGACAAGTATTTGTGGAAGAAGAAGAAGAACAAACGTGAAGAAGAAAAAGGAAAAGAAAACAAAATGACGTTAGCACACCGACATGGTGTGATTGCATTTTTCTCTCTCAATGTAATCTTTTTTTTTGGCCTTTTGTTTACTCAATTTCTGCTCAGCCGGAGCCCGCGTCGCCTCACAAACCGAAAACCCCCGATAAGCGAATTTGACATCGATTTCAACAATTGAGTTCAAATTCGAACAATAAAACATAGTTCACGCGCAAATAAAAGCATAGTTTTGTACGACAAACGCAAAAGGACTTCATGCAAAAGCGACGACCACGCCCATCATCATTTTGGTCGCTTTTCACCCGTCGTCACGATCTTCACTCCGCACCACCTCCATCGATGCCATTGCCGCCCCCGAATCCATCGCCGACACTTGTTCCAACTCCGGCATCGAAAGCATCGCTGGGCGCACTGAATGCATCAGCGGCACTGGTTCCAAATCCCGATGAGAAAACATCACCGGCACTGAAACACGCACCGGCCGCCGCTAGCATCCTCCTCTTCAAGATGTCTCTCCTTGCCATATCATGCCATTCTTTGGTGATGTCGTCCATGTCATCGCGGTTCAATGTCATGATCCTCTCCTCTTCGGCAAGAAGCTTGGACATGGGTTTGTTCTCAGCGGCACGTGCTCTTCTGTCCTCAATGGCCGCCTTGCACAACCCTTCGTCCTTGAGCAATTGCCACTTCTCTTGCTTCTCTCGTGCCTTCTTCTCGGCCAACTCTTTCTTTGTCTCCAATGTCTTCGCTAACATCAACTCATTTGATTGCACCATGGCATCTACCTTGTCCTGCAAGCTCGATGCCTCGTGTTTCCTCTTGATCTTCTCCTTTGTCTTCTTGTCACCATCGAGCTTGTTCAAGTTTCTTGGGCCATCATCGTGTTCATCTTCATCCATGTTCGTAAGTGAACCTCTCTTCGGTGGGGATTCTCTGTCAATCAACTTCCACTTGTCACACTCTTTGAGCAAGTCCCAACAATGCTCTAGTTTAAAAGTTTTGCCTTCAGAAGCTTCCATGTCTTTGTATCTTTGTTGGGCAATTTTCTCCTACACAATTAAAACAATGTCAAATGATGCAATCACTTCAAATGGTACAAATGATTTGCACAACATGGGACGTGAAAACGAACTCACATAGTCGAATTCCATGATTCCACTTGGAGGTGCATCGCGAACTTGTTCCAAGCAAGGAGCCCAATGGCTACAAATCAGCTTGATCATGTCCCAACGACCTTGGAGTGACCGAAAGGTGTGTGGAGTCCTATTGGGATGCTTCCCCATCATGCGGAAGTATTGATCTTCGATTCTTTGCCAATACCTCTTGGCGGTTTGAGATGTACCGATGCAAGCATCAATTGACACCGCACTCCAAGCCTTGATCAAGATTTGGTCTTCCAACATCGTGTAGCATCAAGAGACACCGCACTCATACACCCCCTCATCTACCTCCTCCACTTCATCTTCACCACCGTGATCATCCACGCCACCCTCCATTTCATTGTAATCGAAATCAGCGAACGGGGCTTGATCGATGTCGACGGTGTTGGTGTTCAACAAGTTGACGAACTCGGCAGTGGCATTGTTCGAACCACCGCTGCAGTGAGTGACATCAAGTCACGAGCTACCACAAGGGCGAAAATCGAAGTAAGTAGAAGGGATCGAAGATGCATACCTTCCGGCCATTTCTTCGAACACCTCGCATGTGGTGGAAGCATCGCATTTGAACGCCATCGTCGGGGAATCTCTTGCCAGGGCTGAGGGAGTGGATGAAGGCGCCAGCCTTTTCGTAGGAACCTTCTTGCGCTTCACGCCCGAAACCTTGCCCACCTTCTCCGGCGGTGGCCTGGCAGATTGCGCGGCGTCGGCGACGCCCAGCCGCGTGCCTTCCCACCGGGCCAGTGGGATTTCCGCCGTGCACGACCACGTTGCCCTGCCGCTTGCGGGTAGGCGCGGTGGTGCCTTGAGCGATGGCGGAGGCGACATCGACCGGCGACGAGATCTGTCGGAGGGGATTACGCGTGCGCGACCTCCACGCTGACGGGGGATAGCTGGGAGGCTTCCATGGCGGCGAAGAATGGCCGGGGAAGATGGAACGAAGCGGATGGTAGCGGGGCAATGGCGGCCAAGGGGTGGGGGTGAGGAAGCGGGAGCGGCCGCGCGGAAATTTCGCGCCAAATCTCGCTGCGGATAGGTGGCGAGTTCGGGTCGGCCTCCCACCTCGTGAATCCAAAGGTTGAGGGCAAACTTTTGCCGCGCCTCGCTAAAAAATTTACGGGTCGGACGCGTTTGCCTGATCTGATCGGGCAGTATTTTTCACACAGACCCGTATTTTGACGGTTATTTTACGAGTCGCGGCATTATACGGGGTCTGCAAGAGATCCTCTTGTGCCGGTGCCCAGAACTGGACTCAGCTCTAAATACTGTGTCTGCGTGACAGTTTATTTTTGGTGCGTTGACTCTTCTCTTATTTCCAAAACATGAAGGCTGAGATTTGACAGGAGATACGAAAGTGACATAGACATACATAGTTTAAGCTGCACGTACTAGTACTCTAGTAGTGTAGAAGGGATCAAGGGAAGACAAGACTAAAACGGAATTTCAGAACATGGGGCAACGGAGCACTTTATTTTTAACCTCCCCAAAACAAATGCTTAAAAGATAAAAAAAATCTTTTTAGATGAATACGCATGTGTGTGGTCTAAGTGCGTGCGAAAATTCGTTCGAAAATACTTTGTATTGTCCGCTGCACAAAAAAGACAAAATTTCGGCCTAAAAAGGAAAAAAATCTGGCCCCAAATTTGCATGTATTTTGTTTCTTTTGTCTCTCTCACATGCAAGCACGTATATTGGTGAAATTTTGGCATGTTATACTGCACTGCTATACGTGCACGTACACAAAAATTTGGAATTTTTCAAGCCATACAGATTTGCTATTTTGAACTTCAAAATAATTGGCACATAGTGCCCATGCTCAGAAGTCATTTTTCGAGACAAGACGCCTGATACAACATGATGATCAGCTACAAAGCCCTTTCCAAGAGGGAGAAGACAAAAACTGAAAGCCGAAAAACCGACTACTCGCTACATCTCAGCCCATCTACGAGGCCCGCTGCACGAAAGTCATGTCGTCCTTCAGTTAGTCCCTTCTTATTGGACCATATGGAGTACATCCCTAGGGGCTACGCCATTGTATACCATGTCGTTCCTGTGTCTAAAGGTCCAGAGAAGAAGCAAGATCACCGTCCAAATGTCACCGGTGAGCTGCCTGCAGTTTCTTTACACCCACCAATCCACCAGGTTACTGTCCATTGTGGGGATCCACTCATGCTTTTCCCATGCCTAGGGATGACCGTTCACACCTCTCTCGCAAGGACACACCCAAGAAGAATGTGTTATAGACTCTCTGGTTGTTGGTCGTAGAAGGTGCAAGCCGCCGGGTGCGGCATTCCACGTTGCTCCAAACTATCGGCTGTCCAACATCTATCTCGAGCTGACAGCCACCCGAACACCTTCTGGCGCCCTAGACCACCTTATCATGCAAGCACTGGGCCACATCGTATGTCCCCGCAGAGAAAGAATGCACGATTGGCCGACCTAACAAAGAATCTCTCGTCCTTATCCCACACAAAAATCAGGTAGTCCTCCACCTCCTCATCCAACCGAACTCCACAAGCTTATCTCCAAGTATGAAGAACTCCCTCAGCGCTTCGATCAAGATCTGGTTGACATCTTCCGGCAACCCACCGCCCCCAGGCCATCATACACTGCTAGATTTGAGTGCGCTTATGCACACAATGATGGAGATGTGGTGCGAAGTCGCGAATGCAGCCATCTGGCAACCACCGATCCTCCCAAAATAAGGTCTTCACGGTGGCCATCAACATCAATTTGAAGGCCACCATGATTGTCCATGAGTAGTTTTCTTCTGACTATGGATCTGTAGCAGTAGGCAGATGGTTCTCTCTCCCTTGCTTCTCAATACAAAGATCACTCTGTCCTACATGATTGTGATCCATCAGATGTATAATCTTCTGTTGTTGTTTGTTGGGATATGATGAATAGTCACTTTATGAGCGTATTTATTCATGAAACTTTTTTAGATCTATTTAAGTTTCTTTGCTACATAACTCGTATTCATATATGCTTCCAGATTTATTCTCTCTTTCTTTGGACAAGTTTAAGGTTTGATCTTCATAGGGAGTTGTGTATGATAGTTGGGTTGAACTGTGCAAGTAAGCTGTTGCAGTGACATAAAGTGGAAAAGGCTTGTTTTGTGTTGTTACCACTAGGGATAAAAAGAAGATTACGTAGTTGTCCATTGAAAGCGAGGTGAAGACAATATATCATCTACTACTTCATGTCATCATACTCATTGCAATACTCTGTTTTTAACTTTATACTTTAATATGCATGCTAGATAGCGGTCTTGGGTGGAGTATTAGGTGATAATCACTTATATATATATATATATATATATATATATATGAAGTTGGATAACGTTCTATAAATTTATGAACATGATGCTCATTTATTAATTATGCTATGAACAGTCATACTCATAAAAACTGTAATTTAATCGCCGCCCAATGATGACCCACAAGTATATGGGATCAATTGTAACTCTTTTCGATAAGTAAGAGTGTCAAACCCAACGAGGAGCAGAAGGAAATGACAAATGATTTTCAGCAAGGTAATGTCTGCAAGTGCTGGAATCGTGAGTAACAGAGTAGTTTGATAGCAAGATAATTTGTAACAAGCAAGTAACGATAATAGTAGCAAAAGTGTAGCAAGGTAGCCCAATCCTTCTGAGGCAAAGGACAGGCCAAAACGGTCTCTTATAGTAAGCAAAGCGTTCTTGAGGGTACACGGGAATTTCATCTAGTCACTTTCATCTTGTTGATTCGATTCATGTTCGCTACTTTGATAATTTGATATGTGGGTGGACCGGTGCTTAGGTGCTATTCTTACTTGAACAAACCTCCTACTTATGATTAACCCTCCCGCAAGCATCCGAAACTACAAGAAAAGTATTAAGAATAAATTCTAACCATAGCATTAAACTTTTGGGTCCAATCGGTCCCTTACGGAATAGCGCATAAACTAGGGTTTAAGCTTCTGTCACTCTCGCAACCCATTATCTAATAACTAATCCACAATGCACTCCCTTAGGCCCAAATATGGTGAAGTGTCATGTAGTCGACGTTCACATGACACCACTAAGGGAATCACAACATACATACTATCAAAATATCGAACACATATCAAGTTCACATGATTACTTGCAACATGATTTCTCCCGTGACCCCAAGAACAAAAGTAACTACTCACAGATGATAATCATGCTTAAGATCAGAGGGGTATTAAATAGCATAATGTATCTGAACATATAATCTTCCACCGAATAAACCATATAGTAATCAACTACAAGATGTAATCAACACTACTAGTCACCCACAAGCACCAATCTATAGTTCCGGTAACAAGATTGAACACAAGAGATGAACTAGGGTTTGAGATGAGATGGTGTTGTTGAAGATATTGATGGAGATTGCCCTCCCCAAGATGGGAGAGTTGTTGGTGATGATGATGACAATGATTTCCCCGTCCGGCAGGGAAGTTCCCCCGGTGGAATCACTCCGCCGGAGGGCAAAAGTGATCCTGCCCAAGTTCCACCTCGAGACGGCGGCACTCCGTCTCGAAAGTCCTCTCTTGATTTTTTTCTAGGTCAAAACGACTTATATACCAGAAGATCGGCACCGAAGGTGGGCCTAGATGAGCACAACCCACCAGGGCGCGCCTGGGGGCCCAGGCATGCCCTGGTGTCTTGTGCTCACCAGGGTGGCCCCCTCTGGTACTTATTTTCTCTAGTATTTCTCATTTATTCCATAAAAAATTCTCGTGAAGTTTCAGCTTGTTTGGAGTTGTGCAGAATAGGTGGCCTGATGTAGCTTTTCCAGGTCCAGATTTCCATCTGCCAGAATTCTCCTTCTTTGTGTGTACCTTGCATATTATGAGAGAAAAGGCATTAGAATTATTCCAAAAAGCATTATTATGCATAAAACATCATAAATAATGGTAGGAAAACATGATGCAAAATGGACGTATCAACTCCCCCAAGCTTAGACCTCGCTTGTCCTCAAGCGAAAACCGAAATCGAAAAACATGTCCACATGCTTAGAGAGAGAGGTGTCGATAAAAACAAAATACGGACATAGAAGCATCATGTGAATTATTATAGCAGCAACAAACTTAAACATAAAACTTTTATCATAGAACTTTTACCATAGACTTCTCATGAATAAGTAACAATTCATCACACTATCGAAGTATAAAGCATAAACTCCATTAGAAACCAACAAACTATGTTCCCAGTCAACTTTGCAACTACAATTCATCATCTTTTCGGGAAGGGTCACGTATTGGAGCCTTTAGACAAGTCCACATCCTTAACCATCATATAGTCTTCTATGATTGCTAACACTCACCGCATACACATGAGCAAAACGTTTCAACCAGATACATAGAAAGATAGGGGCTTATAGTTTCGCCTCCCAACGTATTCACCTCAAGGGTGATGTCAACAATAATAACTCATGCTACTCATATTCAACTGGACACATGTGCCTAGATCTTTCCTCACCACATGATGCTTGCCAAAGGGAAAAGATAAAAAGGAATAAAGAGAAAACTTTGACTCTTTGCATAAAAGTAAATACATAAAAGTAAAAGATAGGCCCTTCGCAGAGGGAAGCAGAGGTTGCCATGCGCTTATTTGTTTGTATGCTCAACCCCTTAGTGCAAAAGAATGTCACGTTGTATTTCCCCTTGTGATGGCAACCTTTATTATGCAGTCTGTCGCTTTTATTCTTCACCATCACAAGTTCGTACAACGCTCAATTTTCTCTTACACTAAATGATCTCACACTTTTAGAAGCAATTTTTATTGCCTTATTGCACCGGAAAACTTACTTGAGGGATCTTGCTCAATCCCTAGGTAGGTATGGTGGACTCTTGAAAGTAAGATTTGGGTTTAAGGGTTTTTGGATGCACAAGTAGTATCTCTACTTGGTGCGGAATTTTTGGCTAGCAAAGATAGGGGGAAAGCACCACATGTTAAAGGACCTATGACAATATGACTTCTATGTGAATATGAACAAACATAAATCATTAAGTTGTCTTCCTTGTCCAACGTCAACAGTTTTGGCATATAATATTTTGATGGGGGCTCACAATCATAGAAGATTTCTAGGATAGTGTATTTATATGTGAATCTTCCCTTCCCTTATTAATTCTTTCATGAGTTGCATCATCGACTAATGCTATGTTTGTCAATCTCTAATAAAATTTTCTACTTATACTTTTCCTTATGTGGTGTCATCACCTACCATAAGATTAGCATATGATCTTCTTGATTTATTTCTTTCCTTTCTTTTTATTGCAACAAGAGAGTAAAGAAAGCAAAAACTCAGACTAGACTTTATTATATACCTCGCACATGATTACAATGATAGATCACTGAGCAAACTCTCGAAAAGAAAGGATTGAACTAAACTTTTATTCATCTAAAGCAAAAGATCGAACTAAAAATAAGTAAAGGCAAAAGATAGTGGGGATGATACGATACCAGGGCGCCTCCCCCAAGCTTGGCGGAAGCCAAGGGGAGTGCCCATACCCGATACTCAATTTTCTTTTGGTGATGAAGAAGATGGTGGTGGTGATGAAGAAGTGATCCTATCCTTAAGGATCAAGAGATTCTCCAATCGACGGATGATGCTCCGGAGGAAGATGATGTGCTCTTGATGCAAAATATTTTCACGGGTGATACTTATTTTGCACACGAACCGTTTCAATGATGCGAAAGGCTTCAATCTCAGTAGGAGTAAGATGAGCATAGTAAGGTTTAAGGATATCTTCCTCCTCCTCCTCTGCTGGCAGTGCTTGCTCGACCACCGGAGGTTGATCTACGGTAGCCTCCTTGCTCTCGTCTCCCTTGACGGCGTCTACGGGCTATTCTCTCTTCAGCTCAATCTTCATCAACCACGCATCCTCTTCTTCGTTGTTGGAGGAGGAAGAAGACATGATGCCTGGTGTCGGGGATATACCCCGCGGTATGACCCGGCCGGAGATATGACCCGGCTGGGACTTGATGTTTCATTGGTGACCCGACAGACTATAAGCCGGCAGACACAGTCATGTAACCCGGCAGACACAGTCATGTAACCCGGCAGACACAGTCATGTAACCCGGCAGACACAGTCATATAAGCCGGACAGTTAAGCCGACAGATGTTAAGCCAGACGGTAAGCCAGATTGTAAGAAGCCCAAGATGTTAAGAAGCCCATGGAGAGAGGCCCGTAATGAGAGGTCAGAATAGTTTAAGTCTTAGTCCGAGATGGACTCTACATGTAACCCGCCCCTTCAACTTATATAAGGAGGGGCGGGGCACCCCAAGAGGGACAAGCAAGAAGAAACAATCTCAAGGGTTAGACAAAAAGAGCCGGCTTACCGGTGACTCCCTCATGATCATAATGAGACCTAGCCACAAACAGCATGTAGGGCTATTACCGGATGATGTTTCCCGGGGCCCGAAGCTGTCTAAATCCTTGTCTTGTGTTGCGTCTCTCGATTCCGCTCAACCCCTCTCAAGCTACTACAAAGATGCGTTGGCCTCACGACTAAGTCCTGACACTAGGACATCTGCCGTTACAATTCCACGACAGTTGGCGCCCACCGTGGGGCGCGCCCGCCGTGGGACCTACGCACGGTGGTGTTGAGTTCTTGGAGGGATCTCTCCAGGGATTGAGAAGTTTGCGGTTTTTCGGATGTGGAAGAACCAAGTTTGGAAGGATTGGCATCAGCTTCAAAATTGTTCAGTCTAGATTTAAGATCTGAGAGGTTTAACGTTCAAAGGAAATTACGATGACTCCAACCACCCGAGTTAGCCGAGTCAAGCTGCCTCTATCGTGGCCGGGTCAAGCTGCCTTGGTCGCTTCGCCTCCGAGTCATCCCCACAGCCTTCGAGTTGCCTCCTTTGACACACGCCTGTGTTGCGGCTGCCTCCGCTACTTCTCTGTCGTCATAGCCCGCTGCGTGAGTCGCTCGGTCTCAACGTGCCTCGGCCTGTTTCCAAACCGCCGAGGTCGTGACCCGCCGACCTCAACTCTGCTGAGCTGACTCACTGCAGCTGCTCCTACCGCCTCCGCCGAGGTCTTGCCTGCACGCGGACGCCTAGGCCCCGACATCCATCACGCCGACTTGCTACTGCTGCACCCCGTGCGCCGATTCACCGCTGCTGTGAGCTGCTGCCGTCCTCGCGTGCTGGTTCACTAGACACGACCGCGCCGTTGGTCTAATCCGCCGTGGCTGCCGGCGCCCGTGCCTGCTGAGTCGCCGCATCAAGTTCATCGGCCCAGATTTATGAGTGGTGACGGTTAAAAGGAAAAAAATTAGGGTTACGATTCTTTCTGTTGCCGCAAGTTGCCGAGATCAACAGAAGTGTTTCCACCACAGCCAACATCAACTACTTATCGGGCATCAGCGGTTGTTCACAAGGGAGCAAATCCTGCAGCAGTTGATCAGAAGTATTAAAAGGAGTTTTTGATATGCAATGCTCGACAAGGGCCATGACCCGGAACGGAGACAATTATGATGGGAAGTCAATGGCCATGACCCGGATTCGCCGATGCCGAACCGCAGCAGGTTTGACCCAGAGTCGCCGGTTTCACCTCGCCCCTGCGGCATCGGATTGACCTCGTTTTCAGTTGAGAGCCGCCGGGCCTCATCCCGAACGCCTCCTCCGTCTCAGCCTCAAGTCGCTGAGTTGCCGCCTCTCCGGTTCTCCGGCCTCGCCTGAAAGACGCCGCCGCCTGGAGTTCCTGTCAAGCCAAATCGCCTCTACTTCGACGCTCGCGGCCCTGACTAGCGCCACCCCGCCGGGTCACAACATCAACACGCACCCCGCTCGCAAGACCAGCCATGGCTGTTCCCTCTGAGAGCCTTCGCTGACTGCCTCCCATGCCATGCTCCGTCGGGTTCAGCCCTGCCTCTGAGTCGCCTTGCGCCGGCCCCGCCTCTGCCGCTGCTGGCGGGTCACTGCCATCTACAACCACTACAGCAAAACGGCAGCCACCCTGTTGACCCGGCGGGCGCGCCCCTGTTTCCTGCCGCACTTCAGACTGCTCTGTGAGCGGTGGCCTCTGAGCCACCGATCGTCAAATCGCCACCGCCTCCGGCGGATCAACTGCTGGCCTTCCGCCTCGAGTCACCGCGCCCGAGAGCCGGCCCGCGTTTGAGCGCGACCAGCCCTGCTGCTTTGAGCCGCCCTACCGGTTTCCGTCGGCCGGCCTCGACCTGCCTCTACCGCGGTCGCGCTTGCAGGCCAGCCTCCGCCAAAAACGCCGCCACGCGCCCGAGCTGTCGTGATGGCCCCCGTGCCGGGTCTCAGCCCGTCGTCCGCCTGCTGAGCTGCCAAGGAACTCCGCGGTCGGCCTAGGGGCCGTTCTCCGTCCTGGCTTGCTTCAGTCTCAGCCGCAGTGCGTTAAATCGCCTTGGCCTTGCTCCAAAGTCGCCCAGGCCTCTACCGCCGGCGCTGCCGACCCGCCACACGCCTCCGCCTTAAACCGCCCTCACCTCCTGCTGCTGTGCGCGCTCGCGCTGAACCGGCCATGGCAGCGCCTCGGACCCGCCGCTGCAGCGGACCCACCTCAACGAATACACCTCCTGCCCCCTCCCCTGCGCCCTCCCCTCCCCCGCGCCCTCCCCGTCCCAGCGCTGGTGGCTACTCCGGCCTCGGCGCCCACCAAACCCCGCCGGTGCTCCCCTCCGGACCCGACGTCCACCATGGCCTCGAGGGTTTCTCTGTCCGCGGCGTCTTCTGGCTCCCGGTCGCCTTCCCCTCCCCCCCCCCCCCCCCCCCCCCCCCCCCGCCGCCGCCGGCAGGACCGGTGCTCTGCTCCATCGTCCTCGTGCCTGATGTGGTCAGTACGACACGGGGCCCATCATCCGTGGTGGCAGCTCTGGTCCCCTGAGGCCGGCGGCCGCGGCCTGGCAGACTTAGGGCGGGCGGCGTGGCTCGGCCCCTCGGGCGCTTGACCATGAGCGGCCGGTGCGGCGCTCCCCTCCTGGTTGGGGCGCCCACGTTCTCCCCACCTCCAGGCCGCCGCGCGGCCCATCCCGGCGGAGCTGGTGGGTTGCTGCTACAACTGCGGAAGCGACAAGCACATCTCGGCTATGTGCACAAACCCCACGTTCTGCGTGCGCTGCCGGGGCCAAGGCCATATCGCGCGCGGATGCACGCGCCCTCGGCCTCGCAGCACGTCGCCGGTGTATCGTCCCCGCGCCCCTCTCGCTGCCCGCCCGGTCCCTGCGGCACAGTCCCCCCCGGCCCCCATGGTGCCGCCCCCGCCACCGCCCAGGTCCGTGCTCCCCCCACCTCCGCCAGGCCCGGCGCCGGTGGGCGTGGTGCGCATTGACATGCCGTGGAGTCAGGTGGTCCGCGCTGGGTCGGCGGAAAGCGTGGCCGGGCCGAGCTTTGCGGTGCCGTTCGCGCCGACGGCGGTTCCTGAGCCAGTGGAGGACACCGTGGATTGTTGCTTCATGGAGGCGGGCCCGGACCTGTGGGAGATGGAAGCGGAACTTGCCCGCGCAGTGGTGGTCACGGTGGTGGGCTCTCGTCAGGCGGCGCACCTAGCTGCGGCGGCAGATGCCATCCGCATGGAGTTTGATCTTGGTCCCATGGACATGTCAATCAGGCCGTACTTTCCAGAGGATTTCCTGATCCTCTGCCGTTCGAAGGAGATCCGTGATAGGATGGTCAGGCGGGTGTGGGCAGGCACGCCGCAGTTCGACCTGCTGCTCCGGCCTTGGCTTCGGCAGGCTGGGGCCACGGGCATCCGGATGCCGTTCATGGTGCCCCTGGTGCTCCGGGGAGTGCCGGTGAATGCTTGGACCCGGCGCTTGGCGGAGGTGTTACTGCATGGCCTGGGAGTGGTCGTCAAGGTGGCGGCGTCCACGGAATCTAGGAGCGATATGGCTGGCTTCAAGGTGTGGCTGCGTACGAACGACCGTGCGTGCGTTCCGCCCCGTCGCATCCTCGTCGTGGAGGAGCCAAACAGGAGGAGTGCGCGGGCGCTGGCTCTGGCGGATCTCGACGATGCACTGTGGTACCCGATCGACATCACCCAAGAGGGACCGACGATTCGCATCGGGCAGCCGAGCGGGGGACAGTCGCCGCCGCCGGCTCCTTGCCCCCGGGCGGTGGTGGACCTGATCCGGGCGCTGCGGGAGATGATGATGGCTCGGGCGGCCCGCCGACCTCTGGGGGTGGTCGGCAGGAGCAAGGTGGTGATAGGCTGGGCTCCTCGCTTGGCTTGTCGGAGGGCTCGTCTTCGGCGTCGGCTCCAACGTCGGCAAGATGCAGCAGGTCCGGCGGGTCAGAGATGGCCGGTCAGGTCGGGCGGCCTGCCGTTGGGCCAGCCGCGGACTGCGGTGGGGCCGATGAGGTCACTCGTGTGGGGGTGGTTGTGGACTGTCAGGATAGACTGCTGGATAGTGTTGACAGGCCAATGCGGGCAGGACGCGTGGAGACTGCAGTGGAGGGATCCCAGCCGCTTTTGGTGGAAAGCAGGGTTGGGCCCAGGACGGATCAGTCCGAATCTCGGTCGATGTGTGCGACCGGCCAACGGGAACTGGGCACGGTGGCTCTAGAAGCCTCCCCATGTTCGGTCAATCAGGTTGGCGCAAGGGCCGAGGTTGGTGGGATTGGGAGCGGTCACGTGACCCCGACAACTCCCTCCCCAAGCTTGTCTCCACTACAGGTGGGGCAGGATATGCCGGCGCAGATTTCGATTGGTGCATGGGACATCGTCCTCCCTCTGGTGGGCCTGGCCGAGGACCAGACACGGCTCCACCCGGAGGATATCACGCTACATGACGAGGGGATGGATCTCTCGGGATGCACAACAGCGTTGGAACCAAGCGGAGAGATTGGGGAGCAGACACCTTCTGGTGGACCCCGCTTGCATGGGGATGGGACGCCCCCATGCACGGTACGTACGGACTGGGTGCAGATCAGCTTATCCCCTGATTCGGGGCAGGCTGAGCGGCGCCGGGCGGACTCGGGGAGCGCTCGGTCTGCGCGCACCAGGGTATCGCAGCTGTGCGCCGAGCTGGCTCAAAACCTGGCTCCGCTGCTCGCTCACCCTGGCTCGAGAGTACTGCCAAACCAAAGACGGCCAAGGCAGAGGAGGGCGGCAGGCTCCCCCATCAGGCGTAGCGCACGGCTAGCGCGCGGTGGTTTAGGGTCTAAGGCGTCTAAGCAACAGGCAGCAATCATCCGCAAGCTTTGCCTGACAAACGAGGGGGAAACGATTGGCGATGAAGCACTACAGGCGTATGTGCGCTTGTTCGACAAGCCGCTGACGGACAGTCACGTTCGCGCCATTCTGGCGCTCTTCGGGTGGGATGCGATGGTGCTGCCATTGCAGGCTGATTCAGGGGAGGCCCTGGTGGGGGTGTAGGGCCCGTGAGAGGTGGATTTGTAGACTGTGGGCCTTTCGCATGGCGGCACAACCACCCAAGATGCTCGTGTGGAATGTTCGTGGACTCAACTCGCCTGCAAGGAGGAATGCCATCTTCCAAGTGGTGAACGCATCAAATGTTAGCATTGTATGTTTCCAGGAGACTAAGATGGAGGTGATATCAAATGACATTGTAAGGCACTGCCTAGGTAATAAATTCGAGGGGTTTTTCTACGTGCCGGCGAGTGGTACTAGAGGCGGAATCCTCCTAGCATGGGACCCTTTGGTGGTGACACTCTCGAACCCACACACGACGGACAACACGGTTACAACGCTGGTGAGCAGGGATGGAGCCCAACCTTGGTGGCTCACCGGAGTCTATGGTCCTCAAGGGGACACGGAGAAAGTTAGCTTCATGCAGGAACTCAGAGACATTCGCGACCTCCATGCTGGGTCATGGGCAGTGGTAGGAGACTTCAATCTCCTGGTAAACCCTGAGGACAACAACAGGGCCAATCTCAACAGGCGAATGATGGGCCGTTTTCGTGCCCTGCTTAATCGGATGGAGTTTAAGGAACTTTACCTCAATGGCAGAAGGTACACGTGGTCAAATGAACGTCGCGACCCAACTATGGAAAAAATAGATCACATCTTCGTGACCAACTCGTGGGAGGACATGTTTCCAGCTAGCATGCTTACGGCCTTGGGGACTGCAGTGTACGATCACTGCCCCCTTCTGATGGATCTGGACGCAGACTTTGCCCTAGGAAGAAGATTCAAATTTGAATGCTTTTGGCCGAAAGTGGATGGATTTCACCAAGTGGTGCGGAATGCATGGGAGTCTCTGCCATCTGAAGGAAACCCCTTTCTCGTCTTGGATAACAAATTGAGGGCCACTCCAAAGGCACTTCAGAGCTGGAGTGATCGATGGATTGGGAACGTCCAATTACAGATTGCGATCGCAATGGAGATTATTGGGAGGCTAGAGGTGGCTGCGGAGAGCAGAGTGCTCACGGCTCAGGAATATGATCTGCGACCTGTGCTCAAGAGGAAGCTGCTTGGGCTCAGCTCACTGGACAGGACCATAGCGAGACAACGCTCAAGAATACTTCAGCTAAGCGAGGGCGATGCCAACACCAAATTTTTCCACAGGCAGGCGAGGCACAGACAGAGGAAAAACATCATCACCACCTTACAACACAATGGGCAGATCTTAACGGGCCAGGACTGCATTGCGAGCGCGGTGGACGATTACTACGATGAATTACTTGGCTCCACGTCTGGGAGAGCATCGGCCATCAACCTAGACTTCCTCGATCTCCCATCCCGTGACCTCACTCACCTCGAATCACCATTTACGACCGAGGAGGTGGAGCGGACGATCAAGAACATGCCCCTCGACAAGGCGCCGGGACCAGACGGGTTCACAGGCAGGTTCTATGTGGTGTGTTGGCAAATCATCAAGGTGGACTTCCTGAGGGCACTACAACACTTTCATCGTGGCGATATGAGGGGACTTGCGGCAATAAACAAAGCAGTGGTCTCTCTCCTGCCAAAAAAGGAGGGTGCGGTGGATATAAGAGACTATCGTCCAGTTAGCCTTGTTCATGGCGCCATTAAGATATATGACAAGGTGCTTGCGGTCCGGCTGGCTGAGGAGCTGCCACACTTAGTGGGGAACCACCAAAGCGCCTTCATACGTGGCAGATCACTGCACGACAACTTTATGATGGTTCAGTGCATGGCGCGGCGCCCACATGCCCTTAGGAAGCCCACAATCATGCTAAAACTTGATATCAGCAAAGCTTTCGATTCAATCAAATGGCCATTTGTGTTGGAGGTGCTCCGGAGACTGGGATTTGGAGAAAGATGGATCATGTGGATTTGTGGCATGCTATCTACCTCGTCCACAAGAATAATGGTCAACGGGATACCAGGAAGACCAATCCTAAATTGCCAAGGGTTGAGGCAAGGGGCCCCACTATCACCCATGCTTTTCATTTTGTGCATGGAACCTCTTCATAGACTGTTCAAGTTTGCTGCTGATCGGGGGCTACTTCAACCTCTGGCTGGCTCTGGTGTGAATCAACGGGTGTCGATGTTTGCGGACGATGTGATGCTCTTCTTCAAGCCCAATGAATTGGAGACCCGCACATGTGGAGCCATACTGAACATCTTCGGCAAGGCAGCCAGGCTGAGAGTTAATATGCTCAAGAGCGCAACTATTCCTATCAGGTGCTCTCAGCAAGAGGTGGAGCAGGTATAAACTTTACTTGGATGTGAGGCAGCAGCGTTCCCTTGCACATACCTGAGGCTCCCCATGACGATCCGGAAGCAAACGGCAGCTCAGTTTCAGCGGCTGGTGGATCGTGTTAGAAGCTGCCTACCGCACTGGAAGGCGGCAATGATGCCTAAGAGTGGGCATGCTCTCCTCATCTCATCCGTGCTATGCGCTATCCCCGTGCACTCCATGCTAGCACTGGATGTCCCGCCGAAGATTGTGGCCGCATTGGTGAAGATCTGCCGGGGATTTCTATGGTGTGGCAAAGAGGAAGCGCATGGAGGCAAGTGTGCGGTGGCCTGGGAGGCAGTGTGTACACCGAGGTGGGCTGGCGGTTGGGAATCCCAAACCCGAGGTGGATGGACAAGGCACTACAGGCAAGATGGCCATGGCTGCAACGGACTGACCGAAATAGACTATGGAGCGAGTTCCCCATATCAGTCCCGGCGGAATCCATGGAGATATACCGTGCGGCTACTAAAGCCATGGTGGGAAACGGCAAGTCAATACTCTTCTGGGAGGATAAATGGATTGATGGATACCGGATTTGTGACCTAGCGCCGGAGATTTACCGGCGCATACCGTGCCGGATCAGGAAGAGGCGGACGATGCAGGAGGCGATGCTCACCGCAACTTGGGCACGAGACATTGGGCCGAACCTATTAGTGGAGGCCATTGGGCAGTTTCTCTTACTATGGCAGAGGGTGTCGGACACGCGGCTGGAGGAAAACACAGAAGACACCTTTACTTGGTCCTGGTCAGTAGACGGCAAGTTCTCAGCCAAGTCGGCGTATGAGGCGAGATTCATGGGCAGAGAAGTCTCTCCCACGGCTGCATTCACGTGGAAGTCGGGAGCCCCGCTCAAATGCCGTTTCTTCACATGGCTTGCCCTAAGGGGACGGGTGTGGACCTCGGACAGACTGGCGCGACGTGGCCTACCGCACCAGGATACATGCCCGTTCTGTGACCAAAATGATGAAACAATCCAGCACCTACTGGTAGGTTGCATTTTCGCAAGGCAGGTATGGAGATGGCTGAGTGTCAGAACAGGTAGAGATGCCTTCGAACCAAGGCATGAGGAGAGCTTACAGGCTTGGTGCACCAGGCAGGATCGGAGCAGGCGGGACACGAAGAACATTTGGGCATTGAGCATCCTTGGCATGTGGCTCATCTGGAAACATCGGAACGATATCGGCTTCAATGGAGCGACACCATCATTGGCAATGCTCACGCAACGCATGACCGAGGAAGGAACCTTGTGGGCGAAGGCAGGGCTGCTCAAGGGCACGATCAGAGGCTTTGAGGTGGAGAACGTGGAGTGGGCAGCGAGGGAGTAGTTAGCTTACGAAGGCGAGGTGGATGCGGCTTGCCCGCTTGTACATATGATCTAAAATGTGATATTGGGGAGCTTTCCCCCCTCCTTCTTTAATATATGATACGCACACTCGTGCGTATTCGAGAAAAAAAAGACTGAGCCGCCACGGTCCTCCACTGCTTCAATCGCTGTGGCCTCGCCGTATGAGCCACCGGCCTCGCCGCATGAATCGCCCCGCATCAGCGCGCTTCCGTCAGCTTGCGCGGCGACCCCGACAAGCCGTTTCCACCGCTATTGTCACCGCGGCCTGCTTCACCTCACCCGCCCTCACAACCGCGCCCCTCGCCCTGGCCGAGTTGAGGCGCTTCTGCCTCTACGCTTGCCTCGAGCAGAGGTCTTGAGTCACTACCTCGCTTGCCTCCGAGTTGACCCGCTACTGCTGCAACGCGCCGCCGCCTGGGCCTCGTGCTGCTCCGCCCGCGGTCGATCTCGCCACTTGAGCCACAGTCAAACCGGCCTCGCTTGCAAGCCGCCCTTGCCCCTGCGACCCTGCTTCGCTGCCCTAAGCCGCCGTAGGGTCCGGCCTCCGCGGCCTAACTTCAGCCTTGAGTCGCCGCGCCCGAGAGCCGGCCCACCTTGCAAATTTGAGTCGCCCCGCTAAACTCCTGTCGCTGCACTGAACCACCTCCACTACGGCGGGCTTGCGCCGGTCACTTCTGCTGCCTTCGTGCCGAGTCGCGTGAGCCACCGTCGCTGGCTTCGGTCTCTGCTATAGCGCTGCTCAAGCCACCTGGTGTTGACCCGTCGAGCCGCAGTCGCCGCCTCCGCTACTAACCTCGAGCGCCACAACTTCGCGTCAAGCAGAGTCGCCCTTGCCTCCGCCTAGAGCATGACCCTGTTTCGGTTCACTTCAGCATTCAGACCACCGTGAGCCGCCGTTCCATCAAGACACCGCAGTGGCCTCGCCCCGAGCCGCCCGGCTGCCCTCGTTAGAGTGGCCACGAGCCGCCCGCTACCGCCGCGGCCTCCGCTATTGGAAACCCGCCGAGCTTGTCTGAAGCACACCCGAGAAAACTGAAACTGTGAAAAAACATCGTTTGAGGACACAACGATGAGTTGCTAGTGTTATTCAAGAAGGGCTACGTGTTAGCCCATATTATAGGCCAAGAATTATTGCGGATGATTTCCAACAGGAGTATGGAATGTGCCTAAGTTACTCACAGGTTTGGTGTGGAAGATCAATTGCTCAGAAAGAACTTAATAGCGCACAAGATGAGGCATGCATCCAGGTACTAATGGAGAATGGATTATGGGATAAAATACCATTGGTGTTCCCTGACAGTCATCACAGAAATATATGGACCTCTTTATATGGAGCAGTTAAAAAAAATTGACGATGCATGGATTAGCAGGAGATGCTATGGTTGAGCTGGACGATATTTTCATGCAGAGTTGATGGGTTCCGTTAGCATATGGAGCAAATTAAAAGTGAATCTGATAAACTTGCTGAATAGTTTTTAAGTTCAGACCCAAGCGGTGATCAGACGCCCTTTTTTATGAGGCCAGGATGCTAGGGTCATGTCAGACATTTGCTATAATTTTATTATCAGCATCCGCATTCATCCGATAAAAATATCAGGACAATGATTCATTATAAAGGTGGTGCCATGCTATGCCTATGGAGTATGTGTTGGCATCATCATGCACTAGCGTCCGCACCCGCTTGTTGTTGTACGGGCGTGCGTGAGCCGCCGCCCGTGCAGCTTAATCTACATCAACTCGCTGGAACCGCGCCTGCGATTGACTCGCCCGTCCGCACCGGCTTATAATGTCGCGGCCGGATCATCTGTTTGCTCCCACGTCCGACTCGGCTGTGATTGATTTCAGCTTCATCGTGGTGATCATCAACTCCACGGTAGATAATTACTGGTCTGACATATCAGGTGAAATCCATCCAGTATATTTTTATATTATATATTGCTTTATTTAAAAGAGCAATTATCCGGTTTGCAAGTTCTCTAATGGAGGGCAAGTTATCTACTGCAAAAGGGACTATTATATCATTGAGCTGTTGAATGGCTCACACCGATTTACATTGTGGTCAAATAGGAAGAATCTCAAGCCAACTCTTTCAGTCATCTTAAGACTCGGGGGCTACGATGACATGGCTCAGTAAATGTTGCCAGTGTAAAGGCCGTCAGAAAATTTCCGGCTCAAAATGAATAATTCCGGTTCACAATCCGGCTCAAGGGAAATCTGTCTCCCACAAAGCTCTGAAGCTTTCAATATCCGGATCAACGCTTGGTTCAAGACAAATTCATTACTCACAAGTTTGAGTTCTCAGGAAAAATTAAAAGGGACCAAAGAGAGTCCGTTGCAAAGCACAACTCAAACATAGGTACCCCGCTCCAAACGATCAATTGGGGGCTGATCGTATTCGAATCTAGCTTAACCCTCTTGGTCCGGCTCATGATCGTATTCGAATATAGCCGTTAAACCTCATGATCACTAGGGGGCTTCCTGTTCAAACATATGTCGTATTCGAACCAAAGAGAACAGAACTGTCGGTACCCTCTTGATTGGCACAATGCCAAACCCACTAGGGGGCTTCTTGATCGTCTTCGAATCATAGCTTAACCCCTTTTGGGTCCGACTTTGATCGTATTCGAATCAGAGTCGTTAAAAAACTCTCAAGGTCATTTGGGGACTTCCTGTTCAAACATAGGTCGTATTCGAACCAAAGAGAAAATAGCTGTCGGTACCCTCTTGATCGGCGCAATGCCAAAGCCACCGGGGGCTACATGATCGTATTCGAATCCTAGCTTAAGCCCTTTGGAATGGTTTACTGATCGTATTCGAATCAGAAGCCTCGATTTTTATTTCTATTTGGCTTAAGTTTTTTGAAAACAATCTTTGATTTTGTCTTGAGAATTTTTGGTTCAGATCTAAGTATAAGTGTGGTTTAAATTTAACCCGACTTGGTTTTGGACGATAAGTCACCAACATATGGCAAACATCATACATTTGGAAGTGAGTGGCTTCTAAGGATTGGGTTATCACCCTTACTGCACAGGTATCCTAAACCGGCAATACGATTCAATATCACAGGAACCGTTTTCCAAACTGGATTATATTATTCAATTCTTTAATAGCCAACATGGCTGAATTTTTATTATGGTTATCAATAGCCAGTATTATGATGGAGGTCTTCAAAGTCGCTTCAACGCAATGGCTATTATTTTATCAACGGGCATGATTTATTTTACAATGGAGGAAATAGTCCCGAGTCGCTGCAGGCTTACGACCCGGCACTTGGGGGCTACATTATTCAAGTTGAGATTACATCAAATATGCAAGTCTCATGTCACTGCGAGCATGCACCATGACACTTGGGGGCTAATGCAAAGTCATTTTTGCTCATTTTATTGAAGACCCGACTCATCATATTGTAATGAGCCGGCCCTTGGGGGCTACCAATTGCTCCTATCAAAAAATTCAAGGTACACAATCCTTAATCCATTTATTGAAGGATTTATTGCTCAGTTGGTAGAGGAAAAAGACTCTTAACCTTGTGGACGTGGGTTCAAGCCCCATGGTGGGGTTATATCATATGATGTTCTTTTCAATGAAGTATATATAAAGTCCCAGCTCAGTATTATCTTACTAAGCCGGCCCTTGGGGTGCTCAAGTTTACATGATCATATTTACAAAGTCCCTGCTCATTATTTCATAATGACCCGGCACTTGGGGGCTACAAGTGATATGAATATAATGGAGTTCTACATCTTCAAGCTGGCTGAAAATCAGATGAGTATTTCATGTCCAATGTTTTCTATTATGAAGCTGGTGTATGGACTCGGATTTTCTAGAAGAAGGAAATACCAAGGAATTAAGCATGATCAGGTGCCGGCTTACAAGAGCTTTTAACCCGGAGCATAATCTGTCAAAATTGTTCTTGTGTTTGTTTTACAGGATCAGTTTAACATGGATGAATCCAAATTAAACTGGGGGCTAATGTCGGGGATATACCCCGCTGTATGACCCGGCCGGAGATATGACTCGGCTGGGACTTGATGTTTCATTGGTGACCCGGCAGACTATAAGCCGACAGACACAGTCATGTAACCCGGCAGACACAGTATGTAACCCGGCAGACACAGTCATGTAACCCGGCAGACACAGTCATATAAGCCGGACAGTTAAGCCGGCAGATGTTAAGCCAGACGGTAAGCCAGATGGTAAGCCAGATTGTAAGAAGCCCAAGACGTTAAGAAGCCCATGGAGAGAGACCCGTGATGAGAGGTCAGAATAGTTTAAGTCTTAGTCCGAGATGGACTCTACATGTAACCCGCCCCTTCAACTTATATAAGGAGGGGTGGGGCACCCCAAGAGGGACAAGCAAGAAGAAACAATCTCAAGGGTTAGACAAAAAGAGCCGGCTTACCGGTGACTCCCTCATGATCATAATGAGACCTAGCGACAAACAGCATGTAGGGCTATTACCGGATGATGTTTCCCGGGGCCTGAAGCTGTCTAAATCCTTGTCTTGTGTTGCGTCTCTCGATTCAGCTCAACCCCTCTCAAGCTACAACAAAGATGCGTTGGCCTCACGACTAAGTCCTGACACTAGGACATCTGCCGTGACAATTCCACGACACCTGGCTTAACAGATCTGACCAAAAACAGCAAGAAAAGAGAAAAGAAGATTTCTCCGTGATACGGTGATCAATAGGTTCGGGGGTATATAAAGACTTTTTATCTTGGGAAAGAAGCCAACAGAAGAAAAACGGAGTCCGAAAGGTACCCGAGGTGGGCACAACCCACCTGGGCGCGCCTGGTGTCTTGTGCCCACCAGGGTACGCTTCCTGGAAGTGTCTTATTTTCCTAATTTTCTAAATATTCCAAAGCAGGCAAAAATTATTTTTGCGGATTTTTCGGAGTCCGTTTACTTACCGTATCACGTACCTCCTTATTTTCACGATTCTAGAGTGTTCCGGAAGGACTCTTTTATGTGTTCTTCTGGTGTCAAAGTTTGGATAATATTGCTTTCAACATTAATGGGCGTACCTGAGATATAATGTTTTATTCGTTGCCCATTAACATCCTTCGGGTTAGTACCTTCGGCATTATTTATTTTGATAGCTCCAGACCGATAAACCTCCTCGATAACATAGGGTCCTTCCCATTTGGAGAGGAGTTTTCCTGCAAAGAACCTGAAATGAGAGTTGTACAAAAGAACATATTCTCCAACTTTAAACTCACGCTTTTGAATTCTTTTATCATGCCATCTTTTAACTTTTTCTTTAAACAACTTGGCATTTTCATAAGCTTGGGTTCTCCATTCATCTAATGAGCTAATATCAAATAACCTCTTTTCACCAGCAAGTTTGAAATCATAGTTGAGTTCTTTGATTGTCCAATATGCTTTATGTTCTAATTCAAGAGGCAAATGACAAGCTTTTCCATAAACCATTTTATAAGGAGACATACCCATAGGATTTTTATATGCTGTTCTATAAGCCCAAAGTGCATCATCTAATTTCTTAGACCAATTCTTCCGGGACCTATTGACAGTCTTTTGCAAGATTAACTTTATTTCTCTATTGCTAAGTTCAACTTGACCACTAGACTGAGGATGATACGGTGATGCAATTCTATGGTTAACATCATACTTGGCAAGCATTTTACGGAAAGCACCATGAATAAAGTGTGAACCACCATCAGTCATTAAATATCTAGGGACTCCAAACCTTGGGAAAATAACTTCCTTAAGCATTTTAATAGAGGTGTTGTGATCAGCACTACTGGTTGGAATATCTTCTACCCATTTAGTAACATAATCAACAATAACCAAAATATGTGTATACCCATTAGAGGAAGGAAAAGGTCCCATGTAATCAAATCCCCAAACATCAAATCTTTCAACAGCAAGTGAATAATTCATAGGCATTTCTTGACTCTTACCGATATTACCTATCCTTTGACATTCATCACAAGATAAGACGAACTTACGGGCATCCTTAAAAAGAGTAGGCCAATAAAACCCAGACTGCAATACCTTGTGAACAGTTCTATATCCATCATGATGCCCTCCATATGCTTCGGAGTGACATTTCCGTAGGATTTGTCCTTGTTCATGCTCAGGTACACAACGTCTAATAATACCATCTACTCCCTCTTTATAAAGATGTGGGTCATCCCAAAAGTAATGTCTTAAATCATAGAAGATTTTTTTTCTTTTGTTGGTATGTAAAGCTAGGTGGTAAATATTAGCAACAATGTAATTAGCATAGTCAGATACGAAGGAGTGTTATTAGAAACATTTATTGTAGGTAACTGCTCATCAGGAAAACTATCATCAATAGGTAGTGGGTCATCAAGCACATTTTCAAGCCTAGACAAGTTATCAGCTACGGGGTTCTCAACTCCTTTTCTATCAGTGATATGTAAATCAAATTCTTGTAGCAAGAGAACCCATCGAATAAGTCTAGGTTTAGCATCTTTCTTTTCCATAAGATATTTTATAGCAGCATGATCGGTGTGAACAATTACTTTTGAATCAACAATGTAAGATCTAAATTTATCACAAGTAAACACCACTGCTACGAATTCTTTTTCAGTAGTAGCATAATTCTTTTGAGCACTATCTAGAGTTTTACTAGCATAATGAATGACATTCAGTTTCTTATCAACTCTTTGTCCTAGAACAGCACCAACAACATAATCACTAGCATCACACATAATTTCAAAAGGCAAGTTCCAATTAGGTGGTTGAACAATAGGTGCAGAAATTAAGGCTTTCTTGATTGTGTCAAAGGTTCAAAACAATCATCATCAAAAACAAAAGGAACGTCCTTTTGCAAAAGGTTTGTAAGAGGCCTAGAGATTTTAGAAAAGTCTTTGATAAATCTCCTATAGAAACCAGCATGACCTAGGAAACTACGAATACCTTTGATATCTTTAGGACATGGAATTTTCTCAATTGCATCAACCTTAGCTTTGTCCACTTCAATACCTCTTTCAGAAATCTGATGACCCAAGACAATACCTTCATTAACCATAAAGTGGCACTTCTCCCAATTCAAGACAAGGTTTGTTTGTTCACATCTCTGCAAAACTCGATAAAGATTGCTTAGACAATCATCAAAATACTTCCCATAAACAGAGAAGTCATCCATGAAAACTTTGACAATCTTTTCACAAAAATCAGAGAATATAGCAGTCATACATCTTTGAAAGGTAGCAGGTGCATTGCATAAATCGAAAGGCATACGCCTATAAGCATAAGTTCCAAAGGGACAAGTGAAAGTGGTCTTTTCTTGATCAGGCTGAGAAACATGTATTTGTGAAAAACCAGAATATCCATCAAGAAAGCAAAAGTGTGTGTGCTTAGATAATCTTTCTAGCATTTGATCAATAAAAGGCAGAGGGTAATGATCTTTTCTAGTTGCTTTGTTTAATTTTCTAAAATCAATTACCATTCTATAGCCCATAACAATTCTTTGTGGAATAAGTTCATTCTTATCATTAGGAACAACAGTAATACCTCCTTTCTTAGGAACACAATGAACAGGACTTACCCATCTACTATCAGCTATAGGATAGATTATACCTGCTTCCAGAAGTTTTAATATTCCCGTTCTTACCACTTCTTTCATCTTCGGATTTAACCGACGTTGGTGATCAACAACGGGTTTAGCATCATGTTCCATATTAATCTTGTGTTGACAGAGAGTGGGACTAATGCCCTTTAAATCATCAAGAGTATATCCAATAGCAGCTCAGTGCTTCCTTACAACTTTCAATAATCTTTCTTCTTCATGTTCTGAAAGGTTAGCACTAATAATAACAGGATATATCTTCTTTTTATCAAGATAAGCATATTTCAAAGTGTCTGGCAATTTTTTTAATTCAAACACAAGATCACCTTTAGGTGGAGGAGGACCTCCTAGAGTTTCAATAGGCAAATTGTGTTTAAGCAGAGGAAGTTGTTCAAAGAAAATATCATCTATTTCATTTCTTTCATGCATATGTAGATCATTTTCATGGTCTAGCAAATATTGTTCTAGTGGATCAGTAGGAGGCACAACAATAGAAGCAAGACCAATTATTTCATCCTTACTAGGCAATTCTTTTTCATGAAGCTTTCACTAAACTTGGAAAAATTAAACTCATGAGACTCATCACCAAAACTAACACCGTCAGTTTGTTTCTCACAATCTATTCTAGCATTAACGGTGTTCAAGAAAGGTCTACCGAAGGTAATGGCACAAAAGTCATCTGGTGGGGAACCAAGAACAAGAAAATGAGTAGGGTATTTTATTTTCCCACACAAGACTTCAACATCTCTAACAATTCCAATTGGTGATATAGTATCTCTATTAGCAAGTTTAATAGTAACATCTACGTCTTCTATCTCTGCGGGTGCTACGTCATTCATAATTTCTTGATATAGGGTAAAGGGAATAGCACTCACGCTAGCACCTATGTCACATAAACCATGATAACAGTGATCCCCTATTTTAATTGAGACAACAGGCATGCCAACAACAGGTCTATGTTTATCCTTTTTATCAGGTTTGGCAATTCTAGCAGCTTCTTCACAGAAGTAAATAACATGCCCATCTACATTTTCTGAAGGAAATATGCCCTAGAGGCAATAATAAAGTTGTTATTTCTTATATCAGATAAATGTTTATTATTCATGCTAGAATTGTATTAACCGGAAACTTAGTACATGTGTGAATACATAGACAAACAGAGTGTCCCTAGTATGCCTCTACTTGATTAGCTCGTTAATCAAATATGGTTAAGTTTCCTAGCCATAGACATGTGTTGTCATTTGATGAATGGGATCACATCATTAGAGAATGATGTGGACAAGACCCATCCGTTAGCTTAGCACTATGATCATTTAGTTTATTGCTATTGCTTTCTTCATGACTTATACATGTTCCTATGACTATGAGATTATGCAACTCCCGAATACCGGAGGAACACTTAGTGTTCTATCAAACGTCACAATGTAACTAGGTGATTATAAAGATGCTCTACAGGTGTCCCCGATGGTGTTTGTTGGGTCGGCATAGATCGAGATTAGGTTTTGTCACTCCATGTTTCGGAGAGGTATCTCTGGGCCCTCTCGGTAATGCACATCACTATAAGCCTTGCAAGCAATGTGACTAATGAGTTAGTTGCGGGATGATGCATTACGGAACAAGTAAAGAGATATGCCGGTAACGAGATTGAACTAGGTATTGAGATACCGACGATCGAATCTCGGGCATGTAACATACCGATGACAAAGGGAACAACGTATGTTGTTATGCGGTTTGACCGATAAAGATCTTCGTACAATATGTAGGAACCAATATGAGCATCCAGGTTCCGCTATTGGTTATTGACTGGAGATGAGTCTCGGTCATGTCTACATAGTTCTCGAACCCGTAGGGTCCGCACGCTTAACGTTCGATGACGATTTGTGTTATGAGTTATGTGATTTGATGACCTAAGTTTGTTCGGAGTCCCGGATGAGATCAGGCACATGACGAGGAGTCTGGAAATGGTCAAGACGTAAAGATCGATATATTGGAAGGCTATATTCGGACATCGGAAAGGTTCCGAGTGATTCGGGTATTTTTCGGAGTACCGGAGAGTTACGCTAATTTGTATTGGGCCTTAATGGGCCATACGGGAAAGGAAAGAAAGGCCTCAGGGGTGGACGCACCCCTTCCCCATGGACTAGTCCGAATTGGACTAGGGAAAGGGGGCGCCCCCTTCCTTCCTTCTCCTTCTCCCTTCCCTTTTTCCTATTCCATGTGGTCCGAATTGGACTAGGGAATGACGTATGTTGTTATGCGGTTTGACCGATAAAGATCTTCGTAGAATATGTAGGAGCCAATATGAGCATCTAGGTTCCGCTATTGGTTATTGACTGGAGATGAGTCTCGGTCATGTCTACATAGTTCTCGAACCCGTTGGGTCCGCACGCTTAACGTTCGATGACGATCGGTATTATGAGTTTATGCGTTTTGATGTACCAAAGGTTGTTCGGAGTCCCGGATGTGATCACGGACATGACGAGGAGTCTCGAAATGGTCGAGACATAAAGATTGATATATTGGAAGGCTATGTTTGGACACCGGAAATGTTTCGGATAGGTTCGGGCATTTTCCGGAGTACCGGGGGGTTACCGGAACCCCCCGGGGAGTTAATGGGCCATAATGGGCCATGGTGGAAGAGAGGAGGAGGCGGCCAAGTGGGAGGCACGCGCCCCCCAAGCACAATCCGAATTGGGGGGGGGGGATTTCCTTCTCTCCCTCTCCCTCTTCCTTCTTCTCCTACTCCAACTAGGGAAGGGGGGAAACCTACTCCTACTAGGAGTAGGAATCCCCCCTTGGGCGCGCCCCATGAGGCCGGCCCTCCCCCTCCTCCACTCCTTTATATACGGGGGAGGGGGGCACACTATAGACACACAAGTTGATTGTTTAGCCGTGTGCGGTGCCCCCCTCCATAGATTCCCACCTCGGTCATATTGTTGTAGTGCTTAGGTGAAGCCCTGCGTCGGTAACTTCATCAACACATTCATCACGCCGTTGTGCTGACGGAACTCTCCATCGGCCTCAGCTGGATCTAGAGTTCGACGGACGTCACCGAGCTGAACGTGTGCAGATCGCGGAGGTGTCGTGCGTTCGGTACTTGATCAGTTGGATCGCGAAGACGTTCGACTACATCAACCGCATTACTTAACGCTTCCGCTTTCGGTCTACGAGGGTACATGGACACACTCTCCCCGCTCGTTGCTATGCATCACATAGATAGATCTTGCATGATCGTAGGTAAATTTTTTGAAATACTACGTTCCCCAACAGTGGTATCAGAGCTAGGTCTATGCATAGATGTTATATGCACGAGTAGAACACAAAGAGTTGTGGGCGATAATAGTCATACTACTTACCAGCATGTCATACTTTGATTTGGCGATATTGTTGGATGAAGCGGCCCAGACCGACATTACATGACCGCGTTCATGAGACTAGTTCCACTGCCATGCTTCGCACACAGGTGGCTAGTGGGTGTCTGTTTCTCCAACTTTAGTTGAATCGAGTGTGACTACACCCAGTCCTTGTTGAAGGTTAAAACAACACACTTGACGAAAAATCATTGTGGTTTTTGATGCGTAGGTAGGAATGGTTCTTGCTAAGCCCGTAGCAGCCACGTAAAACTTGCAACAACAAAGTAGAGGACGTGTAACTTGTTTTTGCAGGGCATGTTGTGATGTGATATGGTCAAGACGTGATGATATATAAATTGTTGTATGAGATGATCATGTTTTGTAACAGTTATCGACAACTGGCAGGAGCCATATGGTTGTCGCTTTATTGTATGAAATGCATTCGCCATGTAATTGCTTTACTTTATCACTAAGCGGTAGCGATAGTCGTAGTAGCAATAGTTGGCAAGACGACAACGATGCTTCGATGGAGATCAAGGTGTTAAGCCGGTGACGATGGTGATCATGACGGTGCTTTGGAGATGCAGATCAAAGGCACAAGATGATGATGGCCATATCATATCACTTGTATTTGATTGCATGTGATGTTTATCCTTTATGCATCTTATTTTGCTTAGTTCAACGGTAGCATTATAAGATGATCTCTCAGTAAATTTCAAGGTATAAGTGTTCTCCCTGAGTATGCATCGTTGCGACAGTTCGTCGTGCCAAGACACCACGTGATGATCGTGTGTGATAAGATCTATGTTCACATACAATGGGTGCAAGCCAGTTTTGCACACGCAGAATACTCGGGTTAAACATGATGAGCCTAGCATATGCAGATATGGCCTCGGAACACTGAGACCGAAAGGTCGAGCGTGAATCATATAGTAGATATGATCAACATAGTGATGTTCACCATTGAAAACTACTCCATCTCACGTGATGATCAGACATGGTTTAGTTGATATGGATCACATGATCACTTAGATGATTAGAGAGATGTCTATCTAAGTGGGAGTTCTTAAGTAATATGATTAATTGAACTTTAATTTATCATAAACTTAGTACCTGATAGTATTTTGCATGTCTATGTTGTTGTAGATAAATGGCCCGTGCTATTGTTCCGTTGAATTTTAATGTGTTCCTAGAGAAAGCAAGTTGAAAGATGATGGTAGCAACTACACGGACTGGGTCCGTAACTTGAGGATTATCCTCACTGCTGCACAGAAGAATTACGTCCTGGAAGCACCGCTGGGTGCTAGGCCTGCTGCAGATGCTACTGATGACATTAAGAATGTCTAGCAGAGCAAAGCTGATGACTACTTGATAGTTCAGTGTGCCATGCTTTACGGCTTAGAACCGGGACTTCAACGATGTTTTGAACGTCATGGAGCATATGAGATGTTCCAGGAGTTGAAGTTAATATTTCAAGCAAATGCCCGGATTGAGAGATATGAAGTCTCCAATAAGTTCTATAGCTGCAAGATGGAGGAGAATAGTTCTGTTAGTGAACATATACTCAGAATGTCTAGGTACCACAACCACTTGACTAAACTGGGAGTTAATCTTCCTGATGATAGTGTCATTGACAGAGTTCTTCAAGCACTGCCACCAAGCTACAAAAGCTTCATGATGAACTATAATATGCAAGGATGGATAAGACAATTCCCGAGCTCTTCGCGATGCTAAAAGCTGCGGAGGTAGAAATCTAGAAGGAGCATCAAGTGTTGATGGTCAACAAGACCACCAGTTTCAAGAAGAAGGGCAAAGGGAAGAAGGGGAACTTCAAGAAGAACGGCAAGCAAGTTGCTGCTCAAGTGAAGAAGCCCAAGTCTGGACCTAAGCTTGAGACTGGGTGCTTCTACTGCAAAGGGACTGGTCACTGGAAGCGGAACTGCCCCAAGTATTTGGCGGATAAGAAGGATGGCAAAGTGAAAGGTATATTTGATATACAGGTTATTGATGTATACTTAACTAATGCTCGCAGTAGCACCTGGGTATTTGATACTGGTTTTGTTGCTCATATTTGCAAGTCGAGACAGGGGCTACGGATTAAGCGAAGATTGGCTAAGGACGAGGTGACGATGCGCGTGGGAAATGGTTCCAAAGTCGATGTGATCACGGTCGGCACGCTACCTCTACATCTACCTTCGGGATTAGTTTTAGACTTGAATAATTGTTATTTGGTGCCAGCGTTGAGCATGAACATTATAGCTGGATCTTGCACTACTGCAGGATGCTGCTAACGCAACACTACGATCAGAGACCCTTCGAGAAACTGTGTGCGATGCAATAATCGCAAACGGTGCTGTATGAAAACCGTCAGAAATGTGTAAAACATTTACGATGACGGATGCATCAAACACGGTTCAGGTTTTAGTTGCGTGTGCGATGAAGGGCATACGGTTCTGTTCAATGAACTATTTGCGATGAGGAGGAACAAAAGAAACGGGCAGCCAGATGAAGCCGTGTGCGATACAGAACATACGGTTCACTCGGATGAACTGTTTGTGATTAGGCAACACAAAAGAAATGGTGAGCCAGATCAAAGGTGTGTGCAATATACGGCATGCGGTTCACTTGGACGAACTGTTTGTGTTGAGACATGAGAACAGAAACGGTTCAACTTAACAAGATGTGTGTGATACGCGGCAAATAGGTCTGTAATCAGAAATGTGTGTGAAGACCGATAAGAACACAGACGGTTGCTGCTAATAAGACGTGTGTGTTGTGCGATGGGATTGCATACAGGACAACAACATATATATATACACACACACTTATAAGGACATGCTTGCATAACCAAATTAAACATCCACTTACATAGGTGGCTACTACAACCATGGCATTTGCACACACCAAAGTAAACTATTACATGCATAATTACACAGGTGGCTACTACACACATGACATTTCCACACACACACACCAATAAAGTAAACTATATATTACATGCATGATTAACTAGCATAAACGATCATCTGATCATCATCTACTTCTTGTGACGCTTGCTCTTCTTGTGGCTCGATGCGGGCTCGTCAATTTGGGTAACGAGGCACTCCCTCATGTCAACGATCCGCCTGTGCATCTCGTAGCATGGGTACATGCTCTTGGTCGCGAACCTGAGGTGAGGTTCATCCAGTTGCCGCATCCAGGCCTTGTGCCAGGATACGAGACTTGTTCTCTAGGCATCCTGCTTCATCTTTTTGTAGTAGGGGTCGATCATGGCCGAGGCGAGTTCGACCATGGAGTCCTGCTTCGTGCTGCCCCAGACCCTGTAGTGGTCACGGATTTCGACAAGGTTCTTGCAGGCCAAGCCCGTAACACTGAGCGCTTTTACATCGTCTTTGGTATCCACCGTGGCAAACTTGTAGTCGGTGCTATTGACAAACCTGTTGAAACGGTCGCAAGGCTCTGTGGCCATGCAGTAGTGGTAGATGAGGACATGATGGCGCACACACAACTGGGCGATGGAAACCTTCTGATCTATGTCGGGATGACCAGCGGTGTACTGGAGGTCGATGCCGACCACCTTGTACTTGTCCCCAGCAAGCAACTGCTCAACGCTATTGATGTAGTCATCCACCACGGTCGGGTCGATGGTGTACACCACCGAGAGATCTGTCTCCCTCGCGTGGGTCTCCACTCTATGCTTGCCGAACTCCATTGGAGCGCCGCTGGACATCCCCTCTCTATGTGTCGTCGTGGGCATGCTTGTTGTATTGTGGGGCGCGATCGAAAGGTTGAAGAGACTAAGGTTATAATGGCCGCGGGAATTAAAGGGGAAGTCGGACGACCAGGAATATCGGCAGGCCCTGATGGTAGTTCTAATTCGCAGCGCATAACTCCATCGTGCCGGACGTAACTGCATCGCGTGGCAACGTGCGCGGCGCAACCACATGCATATGGGGCCCCTGACGTGATCGTGCGCACGCCCAACCGCTGGCAGAGCGTGCGCGGAGGGACGCGAGCAGAGCGGTCCGCGGTCGCCTCAAGGAAAAGCTGTCCACAAGGCGAGCACGCCGACGGACGCGACAGAGCGCGCCGTGCTCGCCGGTAGGAGACATCAAGCACGAATCAGATTAGAGTTGCGTCTGCGATACGTGGCATATAGTTGATCCATCAGAGCTGTTTGTGATGGAATAAGCCGTGTGTGTTGCGGGCAAACGCTTGCTGGTGTATAACCTTAAATTTAACCAAAAAAGTGTTAATGCATGTTACAAAAATTGTATAGCTGGAAATTATGTTCAAATACGATTCCAACGATATAATCTATGGCGACATGCATTCGTATTTTATTAGTTAAATCCTACTTATAAACCAGGACGGGGGTATAGTAGGTAATTAGATCGCAAACGTTTTTTATTAACTGTATGTGTACGTGTCCTCTCATCCTCCTCTCGCACGTCTTGTCACCCCGCTGCCGCAGACGGCTTACAGCGCAAGCTTGCGCAGCGCGCGGGGACGTTCTTTTGGCCAAACGGTGGCGCCAATGAATCGTCGGTGAGCCCGTTCCCACGCAACCTCGCAGGTTCCGCGCAAGCTTCCCGCCCGACTCGGTGAAATCCCCCAAAATCCCAATACTTACCGGCCTGCTATAAAAACCCTCACGACCAGCGAGTCCTGCGTCGCATTTTCCCCTCCCTCCCTGTAGCTTATCTCGCCTGCTTCTCCCACAATCGCCAATGGCACCGGTCCGTCGTCGTCCCTCAGCCACTCCGCCGTCATCAGAGGACAGCTCCAGCTGGGAGGCTACACCGCTGCGGCGGCGCAGTCCGAAGGCGGCTCCAGCTGTTGCCGGTCGCCGTTGCCGCCACACCACCGTCGAAAGCCAGGGCCATCTCCCGCTCCGCCGCCACGGCCCGAAGGCGGGAGGTGGCCGTCGTGGCCGCCACCCTACTGCCGGCCACCATGGCCATCACCCGCTCCGCCACCGTGGCCCGAAGGCGGGAGGTGGTGGTCGTGGCCGCCGCCCCATCGTCGGCCGCCGTGGTCGCCAGCCCACGGTCAACCGCCGGGATCATCACCCGCTCCGCCACCGCCGCCCGAAGGAGGGGGGCGGAGGTGGAGGCCCGCACATGCGTCAGCGACCTTGCGCGCTACATCGAGTTCCTGCGGGAGCAGGAGGAGCGCCTCGTCGAGCACGTAAAGAGCCTTACCGCAGCCGTGGCCGCAGCACACGCCGACGCAGAGGCGAGGAATCAGGAGATCTACGAGCAGTCCGGCCGCTTCGAGAGGGATCGTCTGGAGCGGCAGTGGGCGTTCGAGCTGGCGAGCGTCGCTGAAAGTGCAGCAGCGGCAAGCACCGTATTGCATTTGTCCAGCTCGTCGGTAGGCTCCTCCTCCTCCTCTGCCTCTTACTGAGCGCCCTCGGCAGAGGAGAGGCTGCCAGAAGTAGCACAAAGCCCCTCCGTGGTAGTAGTAGTATTTAGGGGCTATTTTGTTCAGTTCATCTGACTATAGATGTGTGGTCGAACTGTACAACGTACTTAAAATTAGCTAGTATATATAGTTGAACTAGCTATTTCAGTACGTGGTTGGCAACAATTGGGGAGAAGTTTGGTCGGTTCCGCTGTCGAGTTGAACTGTGCGCATAAATTAAGAACGACTGCTTAATCTATGAATGAAATCTATGCTTAATTACCGAATTTTAGTTGCAAAAATTACATAGTGCTAATGATTTCTAGCTGCATATTTTGACAAAATCGCAGTGTTACAAGGATTGACAAATGGAAACGTTACTAGATCAACAAATGTAAATATTTCCAGTTTGACAAATGGCAACATACCCAATATGACAGATGCAAATCTTACCAAATTGTTTTTATGTGGTTGCACACGGGTCATCCAGAACAACTGTTTGCATTGAAGGGATGCACAAATCCTGCGCTGCTCTCACTTTGCATACAGGTGTTCTATCTAAATCGTTTGTAATCAAGAGCTGCAGAAATCCTGCTCGGCACATTTTCTCTTGGCTTCCTGGGGAAGCTGTCGGTTTGCATACATGTATTCTAACTAAAACGTTTCCGATGAGTGTTTTATATTTAAAAAGCGAATTAAACTGTGGCTTGGGCACCATTAATGGAGAGGACGCGAGCAAGGCGGGCGGCCATGGAAATCAAAGGGCTCGCTTCCCAGTGAGTCTGCGCAGCGTACAGCTCGCACGCTTCCAGATGAGCTTGCGCACTCGAGGACAGCTTGCACGCCTCTTGGTCAGCCTGCGCACCGGATGGCGCTCGCATGCCTCCCATTCAGTCAAGGTCAAGTAGCTGTCGCACGGCACCTCCTACAGCCATTAAAACCAAGACACGTGGTGTCACATGAATGGTTAACAGAATTTTGGATTTACTAGAATTTAAAAACCAGGCATCTCAATGTTTTGCCGGCAATCAACGGTGCCCTAGTGTTTGAAATTCATGCCCATTTCTTGCATAGGACCTAAGCATGCACCCAAGGACACATATTTGATTTTTCAACCAATTTATATGTACTAGAGCATGTGCATGTAGTTCAAATTTGAATTATGCACATAAATGCATTGAAAACTCACTTAATGCATAAAAATGTCCAAATGAACCCCAAAAATCACAAAAATTCACACAACACTCATGTTGTTCTATGTTCACACGGGAATTTTTTTGAAGCAATAAGAGGCAATGGATATCGTTTCGTCCCCATAGGTGGGACGTTCCCTACCGAAAACCATCATGCTTGTTGTGAGAAGCTCTGGTTTGTGGGAAGAATATACCCAAACCTGCCCCAAATGGGACAAAATTTGTACCACGGCATGTCGATGCCGCTCCATGATAGCATGCCAAGTTTCATGAAATTTCAGACGAGTTTTGGATTTACTAGAATTTAAAAACAAGACATCTCAATGTTTTGCCGGCAATCAACGGTGCCCTGGTGTTCGAAATTCATTCCCATTTCTTGCATGGGACCTAAGCATGCACCCTTGGACACAGATTTGATTTTTCAACCAATTTATATGCACTGGAGCATGTGCATGTAGTTCAAATTTCAATTATGCACATAAATGCATTGAGAACTCAGTTAATGCATAAAAATGTACAAGCGAACCCCGAAAAATCACAAAAATTCACACAACACTCCTGTTGTTCTATGTTGACATGAGAAAAAAATTAAAAGCAATAAGAGGCAATGGATATAGTTTCGTCCCCAAAGGTGGGACGTTCCCTACCGAAAACCATCATGCTTGTTGTGAGAAGCTCCGGTTTGTGAGAAGCATATACCCAAACCTGCCCCAAATGGGACAAAATTTGTACCACGGCATGTTGATGCCGCTCCATGATAGCATGCCAAGTTTCATGAATTTCAGACGAGTTTTGGATTTACTAGAATTTAAAAACCAGGCATCTCAATGTTTTGCCGACAATCAACGGTGCCCTAGTGTTCGAAATTCATTCCCATTTCTTGCATGGGACCTAAGCATGCACCCGAGGACACATATTTGATTTTTTTAACCAGTTTATATGCACTAGAGCATGTGCATATAGTTCAAATTTGAATTATGCACATAAATGCATTGAAAACTCAGTTAATGCATAAAAATATCCAAACGAAGCCCGAAAAATCACAAAAATTCACACAACACTCCTGTTGTTCTATGTTGACACGAGAAAAAAAATTGAAAGCAATAAGACGCAATGGATATTGTTTCGTCCCCAAAGGTGGGACGTTCCCTACCGAAAACCATCATGCTTGTTGTGAGAAGCTCCGGTTTGTGAGAAGCATATACCAAAACCCGCCACGAATGGGACAAAATCTGTACCACGACATGTTGATGGAGCTCCATGATAGCATGCCAAGTTTCATGAATTTCAGACGAGTTTTGGATTTACTAGAATTTAAAAACCAGGCATCTCTATGTTTTGCCCGCAATCAACGGTGCCCTGGAGTTAGAAATTCATTCCCATTTCTTGCATGGGACCTAAGTATGCACCCGAGATTTTTCAACCAATTTATATGCACTGGAGCATGTGCATGTAGTTCAAATTTGAATTATGCACATAAATGCATTGAAAACTCAGTTAATGCATAAAAATGTCCAAACGAACCCCGAAAAATCATAAAAATTCACACAACACTCCTGTTGTTCTATGTTGACATGAGAAAAAAATTTGAAAGCAATAAGAGGCAATGGATATTGTTTCGTCCCCAAAGGTGAGACGTTCCCTACCGAAAACCATCATGCTTGTTGTGAGAAGCTCCGGTTTGTGAGAAGCATATACCCAAACCTGCCCCAAATGGGACAAAATTTGTACCACAGCCTGTTGATGCCGCTCCATGATAGCATGCCAACTTTCATGAATTTCAGACGAGTTTTTGATTTATTAGAATTTAAAAACCATGCATCTCAATGTTTTGCCGGAAATCAACGGTGCCCTGGTGTTTCAAAATCATTCCCATTTCTTGCATGGGACCTAAGCATGCACACAAGGACCCAGATTTGATTTTTCAACCAATTTATATGCACTGGAGCATGTGCATGTAGTTCAAATTTGAATTATGCACATAAATGCATTGAAAACTCAGTTAATGCATAAAAATGTCCAAACAAACCCCGAAAAATCACAATAATTCGCACAACACTCCTGTTGTTCTCTGTTGACACTCAAATTTTTTTGAAAGCAATGAGAGGCAACGGATATCGTTTCGTCCCCAAAGGTGGCACGTTCCTTAACGAAACCATCACACTTGTTGTGAGAAGCTCTGGTTTGTGAGAAGCTTATACGCAAACCTGCCCCAAATGGGACAAAATTTGTACCACGGCATGTTGATGCCGCTACATGATAGCATGCCAAGTTTCATGAATTTCAGACGAGTTTTGTATTTACTAGAATTTTAAAACCAGGCATCTCAATGCTTGAGGCCGAGTGACGGTGGCAGGGTGTTTGAAATTCATTCCCATTTCTTGCATGGGACCTAAGCATGCAACCAAAGACACATATTTGATTTTTCAATAAGTTTATATGCACTGGAGCATGTGCATGTAGTTCAAATTTGAATTATGCGCATAAAATGCCTGGAAAACCTAGTTAATTTATAAAATGTACAAACGAACCCTGAATCATTCCAATTTTTTTGACGACACACCTATAGTTGCATGTTCACTGCAGACAAAAGTTCTAACAATTCAGACACCATCCTTTGTAGCTATGACCCCATTACGTAATTCAAATGATCACGACGATAAATCAAGTAGATCGCACACAGTTTATTATCACCAACCGTGTGAGATGTAGCACAAAATATTTGGAGCACCGTTGGTGTATAGTACGCCCATGGCTTACGAGAGAAGGTGCGTCGGCTACAGTCCAGAGCTGGCGTGTAAAGCACACTAGCTCACTCCCCAAATATTCATTTCACTGTTCATTCATCGTCGTGAGAGCAACTTCGGCAGCCCACTCCGGCGAGAGCGCGGCCGCAGCCGCCAGGCGTGTGCTAACAAGCTTCGTGAGGGCGACCGCAGTCTGCATCCGGGCGGCCAAGGCAGCCCAAACGGCCGCTGTTGCTTCTCAGACGGCGGTAGCAGCATCTGCCTCGGGGATAGCAACTGGCGAGAGCGGCACAACAGCTGTCCGTTTTGCAGCGTCGGACTTAGCCCCGCTAGAGGCCGTCCACTACCGTGTCGAGGCCGTCCACGCCCAGCTCGCGACGGTCACCACACAAATCGAACGAAGCTTATCCAACAACGGTCGGCAACCCACGGCCAAAGAGCTGGCAATCGCCGAGAGAGTTCGAGCAGCCGCCCGTTCCTGCGCGGCATACCTTGCCACGACGGAGCCCGCCAGAGCCCAAATGATGTCTGCCCACGCCCAGCTCGTGGCGGCCTTTTCCAAAGAGATGGCTGACGCGGATGGCGAGATGCTTGCGGAGTATGGTGCGATGGATGCCATGGAGCCCCTTCCCCAGGAGACCGTCGGGCGCGAGCTGGACATGGAGGCGGCGGCGGAGATCGACGAGCACCAGCCGTAGTAGAACTCTTTTTTTAATTAAGAGTGCCGATCTTTAATTTGTTAGAGTAATGTTTAGGTCAGCTAGCTCTGTTCAATTGCTGAACTTGCTCGATTAAGAAGTTAGTCTCCTTTGTGTACCCAAATTATGCAATGACGTGGATGGCCACTATAACCAGGGAAATTCGAACCAAAATTTTTGACGTTCAAACTCAACACACACGGGTTAAGCTGTCTGAATCATTTGTGATGTTCACATATCGTACATAGTTTCTAATAAGGGACCGTGTCCGATGACACTTTGCGCAAGTTTTTGGCTGAAGCGATTCCAAATTTTCAGCTTCCGTGGAAATATCTACCTCCCCGCCCCTCCCCCTTACCAAAAGCCACATTTCCCCCTTTCCGCCTTACTTTCCAAGTTGAAACCTTCACTCCTTGCTTGCAGCACCGCCGCCTCCCTGCCGGTGACCCTCCTTCACGCTCCTCGGCCTCGCCTATCCAGGCAGGTAATCCACACCCGACCCCCATCCTCCTCCTCCTTCCACATCCCACATGCCCCTACCGCCGGGGCAAGCGCGGCACCTTCCACCCAAATCACCGACCCCTCCACCAAATAAGCGCCGGCCTAAGCCATGGTGCACGCAGTATAGCCAGGACCTCAAGGAGCATTTGGCAGCGGGGAAGCAAATCGCGGCCGCACACGCAGATGAGGCCGCGATGGCTGCCATTCGTGCCAACCCCCAGATCTTGAAGGAGCACCTTGCCATTTGCTAGCTACGCTGGTTATGCATGCTCGGTTTACCTGTTGCATGTGCTGCTCCTGCCTTTCCTTCACAAATTCTAGTGAATTGTGCTATCTAATTTTACCATGCAATCTGTTGCCCTAGTGTATATGTTCTATATGTCGTGCAGTGTGGTGCTCACTTATTAACTATTTTGTTAATTAGTTGTCGTCTTCAGTTAACTGTTTGGTTCAATTCTGCAAATGTGATGTTCAATTCTTTAGGCTGCAATTTTGTATTGTCTTCCATGTGAGAAATAAATCGAATTTATCTTTACAAAATTGTGGGTGCATCCTGTTATTGTATACCATGTGAGGAATAAATTGAATTTGGTTGTAGTAAATACATGAGAAACAAATACAATTGCTACAATTGGCTGTAGTTAACTATTTGGTTAACTGTCTGATCTTCTATTAGGAGTATGTTATATTGTGCAATGTGGTGCTCAGTTAATGTTTGGTTCATTTGTTGTGGTTTTAGTTAACTGCTTGGTTCAATGTTACATTGTGCAATGTGGTGCTCAGTTAATGTTTGGTTCATTTGTTGTGGTGTTTAGTTAACTGCTTGGTTCAATTCTGCAATGCGATGTCCAATTGTCGTGGGTAGAATTTTGTATTGTTGTGCATGTGAGGAATAAATCGAATTTGGCTACACTTAATACATGAGAAACATATACAAGTGCTATATTTCCTAGTTCTTAATCATGCTTGGTTGGGATAAATGGGTTTTCCCTGTGGCTTGAATTAATCTGATGAATCTGCAATGTGATTATTTTTCATCAACATATTTTACTGATAGCATGCGAACCCTTACTTAACCTGATGACTAACTACCTTATATGTGTTGTAGGGAAACAATGGGAAGAACTGAGGTTTACAATCGAGGTTAGCACGTGCATGGTCCGTTGTCTAATACCACATTATTGTGCAATTGCAGGAACCATTCTAATATTTAGGTTTTTAACAATTTGGTCTTGCACATGTAGGTCCTACTGTCAGAGGTTTTGACCCACTGTTCGACCCTTTTTGCATATGGAGAAATGAGTTGTCCATGAATATTAGTCAAGTCAAGAAACTCAGAAAGATTGTTAGGATAAAGAAATTAGCGACAAAAAATAACAAGATCTTTGTCTGCACAATGAAGAAGACATCAGTTCACTACAGGATGGTACTAACTATTATACCTTGCCTTTTTTAATTCCTTTGCCCCATTTCCAATATAGAGAAGATATTTATGCACATCCTTGTTTTCAGGCCTTTCCAAAGCAGTTCACTGATGATTACCTCTCAAACCACCTCTATGGTCAGGAGGCGAGGAAGGTATTCATACAACACCCACGGTTCAATATTGAAGTGTTCCTGAAGAGGATGAAGGATGGACGGTCAATCATCCACAGGCACTGGCCTAAAGTTACAAAGACCTTCAACATCAATGAAGGCTCAATATTCGCCTTCTGCTTCAGCAGTTTTCCAGATGAGATACATCTATCTATGTACCGTCTACGATGCTAATTTCAAAAGGTTATAGATGTTGCATGTGAAACTTGGTCCTGGTGTAGTTGTGTAATGGGGTAGCTGAGTGCTGAAGCTATATGATGTTGTACTCTGATGTATTTCAATTATGAAAATGAAATATATTGTGTGCTTAATATGAACTGTCAATTAGATTAATAAATGGATTATGAATAATCGAATAATTAGCCTACTAGTGGCGAATTAGCCTGCTAATTGGGTTTTGCTATTGCAAACGGTTGTTAAAAAAATACCGTGGGCGATGACCTCAGGCAACGCACACAGTTTCTAGGAATACCCCGTGTTGGATCAATGAACAATCACACACGACTTTCTCTTGAAAACTGTTTGCGTTAGGCCACCTTGCACAAACGTTTACCACATGAAAACTGTGTGTGATGGACATCCTTTGCCACACAGTTTCTTCCACGGACCGTGTGTGATATATTCAATAACGCAAGCGATTTAACGAAAAAAATTGTGTGTGATGTACCTGTCAACAGAAACGTTTTCCTACGAGCGACTGTGTGGGATGTACATATGAACGGAAACGTTTAGCGGGGACTGACTGTGTGGGATGTACTTGCGACCGGAAACAAATTCACCATATAATTGTATTTTTTTAGCTCTACCGTACGTATTTCCGTATTTGAGCGCTCGACGGTCGCACACGACCTTATTTTGCCGAACGTGTGTGCCAGGAGGGCATATCCCCGACGGTTTCTGGGTCATGTGGGAAGGACCCCCCTATCGCCCACACTCACTTGGCGACGGTTCCAGATGCCGTCGCGAAAAGGGGTTTTAAACCGTTTGTTTAGGAGCTCGCTGTACTAGTGTTGTTTGATGCGAGATGGTTATTCATTTAAATCAGGGAATAATGGTTGTTCTATTTATCTGAGTAATATCTTTTATGGTCATGCACCCTTGATGAGTGGTCTATTTTTATTGAATCTCGATATTAGTGATACACATATTCATAGTATTGAAGCCAAAAGATATAAGTTCAATAATGATAGTGCAACTTATTTGTGGCACTGCCGTTTGGGTCATATTGGTGTAAAGCGCATGAAGAAACTCCATGCTGATGGGCTTTTGGAATCACTTGATTATGAATCACTTGATACTTGCGAACCATGCGTCATGGGCAAGATGACTAAAACTCCATTCTCTGGAACAATGGAGCGAGCAACAGACTTGTTGGAAATAATACATACTGATGTATGCGGTCCGATGAGTGTTGATGCTCGCGGCGGGTATCGTTATCTGACCTTCATAGATGATTTGACCAGATATGGGTATATCTACTTGATGAAACATAAGTCTGAAACATTTGAAAAGTTCAAAGAATTTCAGAGTGAAGTGGAAAATCATCGTACCAAGAAAATAAAGTTTCTACGATCTGATCGTGGAGGAGAATATTTGAGTTACGAGTTTCGTCTTCATTTGTAACAATGTGGAATAGTTTCGCAACTCACGCCACCTGGAACACCACAGTGTAATGGTCTGTCCGAACGTCGTAACCGCACTTTATTAGATATGGTGTGATCTATGATGTCTCTTACTGATTTACCGCTATCGTTTTGGGGTTATGCTTTAGAGACGGCTGCATTCACATTAAATAGGGCACCATCTAAATCCGTTGAGATGACACCTTATGAACTGTGGTTTGGCAAGAAACCCAATTTGTCGTTTCTGAAAGTTTGGGGCTGTGATGCTTATGTGAAAAATCTTCAACCTGATAAGCTCGAACCCAAATCGGAGAAATGTGTCTTCATAGGATACCCAAAGTAAACTGTTGGGTACACCTTCTATCACGTATCCGAAGGCAAGATATTCGTTGCTAAGAATGGATCCTTTCTAGAGAAGGAGTTTCTCTCGAAAGAAGTGAGTGGGAGGAAAGTAGAACTTGATGAGGTAATTGTACCTTCTCCCGAATTGGAAAGTAGTTCATCACAGAAGTCAGTTCCAGTGATTCCTACACCAATTAGTGAGGAAGCTAATGATAGTCATTATGAAACTTCAGATCAAGTTACTACTGAACCTCGTAGGTCAACCAGAGTAAGATCCGCACTGTGGTACGGTAATCCTGTTATGGACGTCATGTTACTAGACCATAACGAACCTACGAACTATGAGGAAGCAATGATGAGCCCAGATTCCGCAAAATGGCTTGAGGCCATGAAATCTGAGATGGGATCCATGTATGAGAACAAAGTGTGGACTTTGGTTGACTTGCCCGATGATCGGCAAGCCATCGAGAATAAATGGATTTTCAAGAAGAAGACTGACGCTGATGGTAATATTACTGTCTACAAAGCTCGACTTGTTGCGAAAGGTTTTCGACAAGTTCAAGGAGTTGACTACGATGAGACTTTCTCACCCGTAGCGATGTTTAAGTCTGTCCAAATCATGTTAGCAATTGCCGCATTTTATGATTATGAAATTTGGCAAAGGGATGTCAAAACTGCATTCCTGAATGGATTTCTGGAAGAAGAGTTGTATATGGTGCAACCAGAAGGTTTTATCGATCCAAAAGATGCTAACAAAGTGTGCAAGCTCCAGCGATCCATTTATGGACTGGTGCAAGCCTCTCGGAGTTGGAATAAACGTTTTGATAGTGTGATCAAAGCATATGGTTTTATACATACTTTTGGAGAAGCCTGTATTTACAAGAAAGTGAGTGGGAGCTTTGTAGCATTTCTAATATTATATGTGGATGACATATTGCTGATTGGAAATAATACATTATTTCTAGATAGCATAAAAGGATACTTGAATAAGAATTTTTCAATGAAAGACCTCGGTGAAGCTGCTTATATATTGGGCGTCAAGATCTGTAAAGATAGATCAAGACGCTTAATTGGACTTTCACAAAGCACATACCTTGATAAGATTTTGAAGAACTTCAAAATGGACCAGTCAAAGAAAGGGTTCTTGCATGTGTTACAAGGTGTGAAGTTGAGTGAGACTCAATGCCCGACCACTGCAGAAGATAGAGAGAAAATGGAAGTCATTCCCTATGCTTCAGCCATAGGTTCTATCATCTATGTAACGCTGTGTACCAGACATGATGTGTGCCTTGCTATAAGTATAGTAGGGAGGTAGCAAAGTAATCCAGGAGTGGATCACTGGATAGCGGTCAAGAACATCCTCAAATACCTGAAAAGGACTAAGGATATGTTTCTCATTTACGGAGGTGACAAAGTGTAACGCCCCGAGTCCGATGCGCCAGGTGTCTTCCAGTTATTTTCCGTCATTGCCACGCCATTTGCTTGCATGTTGCACTTTGCCATGTCATCATATGCATTGCATCCTCATGTTTTTTCAAACTTGCATCCGGTCTCTTTCTCCGTTGTCCGTTTCGCGATCCGACACTCTCACACGCACCTGTTGCACCTATTAGACCTCGTTTCGTGAGTGGCATAAAAGATGTTCTCGGAATGGGATGAAACTTGGCGTGAGGTGTTTTTATTCAGTAGGTAGACCGCCTGTCAATTTTCGTTCCATTTGGAGGTCGTTTGACGCCCTAACGGTTAACCGTGTAACCCCGAAACCCCTCTCTCTTTGCAGCCAGCCCCCCTTCACCACAGCCCTTTAGCCCATCCAAACCCCCTCCATGCTCTCGGTCGTTGGATCGTGATCGTGTGGGCGAAAACCGCTCCCCATTTGGACTCTCCTAGCTCCCTCTACCTATAAATAGACCCCCCCCTCCGAAATTCGCGGATGAAACCCTAGCGTCTTCCTCCTTGCACCGCCGGACACATCCATCCGTGCCGGACATGTCCGCCGGCCACGTCGCCCGGGCCAATCTGAGGACGCCACCTCAGCAGCCCCGCCTCCGCAGCCAATCCGGCGCCGCCACCTCACCCGCGCCACCTCACCGCGCCTTCCCCCACCGTCGCTGGCCCTGCAGGCCCATTCGGGGCCCGCCCGAGCCCGCGGGAGCCCGGATCCCCGCCGCCTTCGCCGGAGCTCCCCGCCGCCCTCGCCGGACCTCGCCTCCGCCACCACCGCTCCACCGCATGCCGCTCATCGCCTCCACCGCCGGCGACCGCGCGCAGCCCGCTCGGGTTCCGCTCCTCCCGATCTACCCCGCCGCCGTTCCCAGCGCCGCCGCGCCGGACCCCGCCGCCTCGACGTGCCGTCGCCCGGCGACCTCCTCCCCCGCCAGGTCGCCCCGCCTTCTTCTCCCGTGCTCTCCCTCTCCTCTAAACGCTGCGCCGCCGCCGTTGTCTTGTGGGAGCCGCCACCGAGCTCGTCGCCGGCCTCCGCGACCTCGTTTGCGGCCAGATCCGGGGTCCCCATGCCCGGATCTGCCCGTTCCCGACCCCCGCGACCTCGTCCCCGACTCCGGTGGTCGCCCCGTCGTACGTCTTCGCTGGAGCCGCCGCCACCATGCCCCTGCTCGGGGACGATCAGAGGATCTGCTCGTCCCGCTCGCGCCCTCCCGTGGGCCACGGCCTCCCGTCGGCCCAGCTCCGCCGGCCCGCTTCCCCGGCCCAGTCAGCCTCTCCACCGTTTTGGGCCGGAGGCCAGGGTGAGCAACCCCTCTATTCCCCGTCCACCGTTTTGGGCCGAAGTCCCCGAGATTTGTTATCATGCATGCACCTTGTGAGTGGTGTATCTTTGTGCATGTTCATCCTATGGTGGTGTATGATATATGGAAATGTTCATCATGTGATGATATTCATTGTATTCTATGGTGGCATGCTTTTTTGAGTTCATCTTGATTCCCTAATCATCGTTGCAAAAGTGCTATGTGATGTTAACCTGCTGAGACTGTTATAACTTGTTGTTTTGTCATTTTCGTTGCATTTTGTGTGTGCATCCTTTGAGCATGATGTCTACATATTTTAGGAGCATATTCATGCCATCTTTATAGTGGTGCAATCCTTGTATTTTTGTGTGCCTTGTGGTGAGTGCAACAAGCTTGTGAATTGGGTTGCTTGCTGTTACTGTTTTCCTAGTCTGAATCTGTTATATCATGTTGCTATGTTTACTTGAAGCTGCCATCATATCCATGCATAATCGGGAGATGCCTAGTTGATATGTTTTGATGTCCCAGTTATGATCTATCGTGCCATGCCTTTTGATGACTCATATATGTCCTGTAGCATATGTTTGCATTGCCATGAATATGCCTAAATGATGTTCCAGTTTTCTGTTAACTTCATGATGCCATGTTGTGAGCTTGTTGTTGATTGATCTGTACCTCTTTTCGAGTTACTCATATTACATGATTTGAAGTATGCTATGAGTTCTTCGTCCACATGCAAGGTTTGTTAATTTTAGACTTTAGATGACGTCTATTCCAAGCTTGCAAACATGCTATATTGATGTTACTGTTTTGCATTCCCAGATTTTCAAAGTGTGAGAATCAGCTTATATCATGTTGCACCTTGTCTTGTTGATTGCCATTGATCGAGGGCTCATATGGAGATGCTTAGTAATAATGTTTTTCCATGTTTAACCTGTAATTTAATGCCATGCTTATGCTTGTTATGTTCTTGCACTATATCATCATTGTTTCATGCCTCCAACATGTCAACATGTTATTCCTGCTCATAATCTGTAGTATTAAGTTGCCTTGTTGCATTGATCATCTTGGATTAATATTGATGCCTATGAACCTGAACCTTAAAAATGTTTTGAAGCATGTTATCTGTACTTTGAGTGCATGTCAAGTTTATGCCCATATGATTCCTGTAGCATGTCGTTTCCTTGATTGCAAAGTGCTTAGTTGCTGTTTTGGGCAGTTTGTGTTTGAATCTTGTATAGAGTGTATGTGTTGAACCATGGCCCCGTTTTGAGCATGCTCTATATGAAACTTGCGTAGTTTTGCATGTAGTTTTATGTTACCTTGTTGCATCCTTGTTTTGAAGTGTTTGGGATGTTGTTTGAATGCTTTTTGCATCAACGCCATGTTTAACTTGTTTTGCTCATATCTTCTAGGCCGTATCTCCGAATTAAATGAAATTTATATGTAACTTGACTAGAAAACCGTGTAGATCATATTGGTGCATTTTAACTTGATGTTTAACAACTTCAACATTTTGTTGTAATCAGATCTGGACCAATTTCGGAATTTGCATACGAGGACTTACCGGAATTGTTATATGTTGTTTCTGGCCTCATTTAAACTTGCCTTGTTGTGTTGCTCTTGGATGAATCATCTTTTGCCATGAGTAGCATCAAATAGACTTGTCATGCATCATACTTGGTTGAGCATCATGTCATGTTTATGTGTTGTATGTTTACCATGTTGTTTGCTTCTTTCCGGTTGTGCTCCTTCCCGTTAGATCCTGTTTCGTTGCGATCGTGAGGATTCGTTCGTCTACGCTTGGTTCGTCTACGTGGCTTCATCTTCTTCATGGACTCGTTCTTCTTCCTAGCGGGATGTCAGGCAAGATGACCGTCACCTTGGATCTCATTACTATCATTGCTATGCTAGTTGTCTCGATGCTATCGCTATGTCGCGCTACCTACCACTTGTCTATCAAGCCTCCCAAATTGCCATGATAGCCTCTAACCTTTTTCACCCTTCCTAGCAAACCGTTTGTCGGGGATATACCCCACGGTGTAACCCGGCACGAAGTATAACCTGGTCGAACTTGGCGACTCACTCGTAACCCGGCGGGCGGGACAGACGGATGACAAGGCCCAAGGCCCAGAAGGCCGGTTCATACTATGGTGGGCCGGTTTACAAGGAAAGACATAAGGAATATTCCCTTATAAAGGAAGCAAGACTAGGACTCCACTTGTAATAGAGTAATCCTAATAGGATTACCCATGTAACCCGCCCCTTCAACATATATAAGGAGGGGCAGGGCTCCCCAAAGAGGGACAAGCAAGAAGAAACAATCTCTAGGGCTAGACACAAAGAGCCGGTTTACCGGCGACTCCCTCATGATGATAATAAGACCGAGCCACAAACAGCATGCAGGGTTGTTACCGGATAATGTTTCCCGGGGCCCGAAGCTGTCTAAATCTTCGTCTTGCGTGTTGCGTCTCTCGATTCCGATCAACCCCTTCAAGCTACCACGTAGATGCGTTGGCCTCAGGACTAAGTCCTCACACTAGGACATCTGCCATGACAATTCCACGACACCATTGTTCGACTATGTTATCACTTTGCTCAGCCCATCTTATAGCGTTGCTAGTTGCAGGTGCAGGTTGTTCCATGTTGGACATGGATATCAAGAACTTTGTTGGGATATCACAATATATCTTATTTTAATTAATGCATCTATATACTTGGTAAAGGGTTGAAGTCTCGGCCTTATGCCTGGTGTTTTGTTCCACTCTTGCCGCCCTAGTCTCCGTCATACCGGTGTTATGTTTCTTGATTTTGCGTCCCTAACATGATGAGGGGTATGGGACCCTCTTGATAGTTTGCCTTGAATAAAACTCTTCCACCAAGGCCCAACATTGGTTTTCCATTTACCTACCCACTACCTATACTTTTCCCTAGGGAGTCGCCCTCCCGAGGGTCATCTTTATTTTAGCCCCCCCCCCCCCCCCCGACGAGTGCTCCTCTGAGTGTTGGTCTGAACCGAGCAGCCTGCGGGGCCACCTCGGGAAAACTCGAGGTCTGGTTTTACTCGTAGCTTGTCTCATCCGGTGTGCCCTGAGAAAGAGATATGCGCAACTCCTATTGGGATTTGTCGGCACATTCGGGTGGTTTGCTGGTTTTGTTTTACCATTGTCAAAAAGTCTTGTGCACCGGGATTCCGAGTCTGATCGGGTGTCCCACGATGGAGGATTGTCTCCGCGGATCCTGAGCTTATAATGGGCTAAGTTGGAACACCTGTCGGGGATATATCCCGCGGTATGACCCGGCCGGAATTGGCGACTCACTGGTGACCCGCCCGGAGCTTCGCGATTCACAGATAACCTGCCCGATCTTGGCGACTCATTAGTAACCCGGCGGGCGGGTCAGATGGACAACAAGGCCCAAAGCCCAGAAGGCCGGCTCATGTTATGATGGGCCGGATTAAGAGGAAACGGATGATGAATATTTCCTTTACGAGGAAGCAAGACCCGGACTTGTAATCAACTTGTAAGAGAAGATAGACTAGTCCTAGTCCTACTAGGACTCCACATGTAACCCGCCCCTCTAACTTATATAAGGAGGGGCAGGGCTCCCCAAGAGGGAGAAGCAAGAAACAATCTCTAAGGCTAGACACAACTAAAGGGGAGCCGGCTTATGCGGCGTCTCCCTGGTGAGCATAATGAGATCTAGCCACAAACAGCATGTAGGGCTATTACCGGATGATGTTTCCCGGGGTCCGAAGCTGTCTAAATCCTTGTCTTGTGTGTTGCATCTCTCGTCCCGATCAACCCCTTTCAAGCTACCGCATAGATGCATTGGCCTCGCGACTAAGTCCTGACACTAGGACATCTGCCGTGACAATTCCACGACAGTTGGCGCCCACAGTGGGGCCTGCGCACGGTGGTGTTGAGTTCTTGGAGGGATCTGTTCCTAGGGTTTCGAGAAGTTTTGCGAATTAGCCGGATGAAGAAGAACCGGCGCAGAAGAATCACGCAAGATGATCCGGCATGGGACAGTTTTTTGGCAGAACCGGCATGTTCATTGTTTATGATCAGAGTTGTGATTAATTCTACATGGTCAGGACAAGAGCTAAGGGTTGCGTACGGCCGCCGGAGGCGCCGTAATAATCCGCTAGCCAGATCGTTTTCATGGACCGCCGCAAGTTGCCAATCTGAGACGGTCAAGAAAATCCCGCTGCAGTAGTCCGAATACTATTTTGTAGACCAAAGGATATATTGGATTAAATACCAAGGCAGTGTTCCGGTTTGACCAACGCGTCGACATATGCGTGTTTTGTTGCCGCTAATTATACTACTTCCAAACCATAGCTGCTGGTACTACTCCACGTCATTGTACAAAAGAAGAAACAAAGAGCATGGCCGGAGGCCCAGGCGCACGTGCGTATGCTGCAGTTGCAGCAAGAAAAAGAATTGCGACGGCCACCGATGGATCACGTGTGTGCACGGCTGCTGCATCGATTGAGAGGATGTTCAAGTGGATCAAGAAAAAGGAAATCAAGCCGGCCATGTACGGATTGCACTACTAGTACAATACAAAATCAGACCGATGTGCCATCACAAAAGCCTAAGTGATTTGCACTGTTGTCGTACTCTTCGAGGACCCGAAGACCAGATCAGAAAAAAATGTATATACCAAACTCAGGGGCCAAGGCCGCTACTAAAGCTGTGCGTGCAGACTTTCCGTAGCCTGACCGCTGTCCCGTGTCTCCATGGCAGTTGCTCTCCAAAGGCTTACTACTAGTGTTAACTAAAAGGTACAATGGCGCAATCTCCAAGAAGGACCATCATCCATCACGTGAAGGACTGCTGATGAAAGGCTCGCACGAGGATGATCAAATTGACTACGACCCGGAAAACAGACTAGCAGGCAGTCTTGGTTGTTCGCCGTCGAGTCGCCGCGATGACTACGACCCGGAAAACAGACTACGGTTGCATGCCTCTTGAGCCGCCGACCAGCGAGTCGTCGCCTGTGCCAAGACAGCCCGCCCTCACCGTGATCCGCCGCGGATTGCTCCTGCTGCTGCCATGGCCCGCCAAGCGCGCCGCACGTTGAGCCGGGTCGGCCTCGCTCCGTATTGAGCCCTTCTGCTGCTACTGCGCTTCGCCAGCACACATCAACCTGCCGTTGCCGCTGCGGTGTGAGCCGCCTCTGCCATGACCTGTATCGCCTCTTTGAGTCGCCGGGACCCTGCAACCCGTATCGCCGGGACTGAAGAAGTTTCATGAGCCGTCCTGCACTAAACCGTCACACGTTGAACCGCCGCCTGCCCTCGGGTCGACTCGCGTCCGTTTCAAGCTATTCAAGTTGCCGCCTCCGCCGTCTCAACCGCGCTGCCACTGCAGTTTATAAGCCGTCGCCCTGGTGATGCCTCCGTTTCGCTGCTATGTTGAGCCGTCGGGGCCGCGTTGAGCCGCCTCTGCCGTGTTGAGCTGCCCGGACAATCAGGTGATATCTATCCGTTTAAGTTTATTTTATTAGCATATATTGCTTTTTGTCAAAGAACAATTACTCTGGCTTGCGATGTTTTTGATGCAGGACAATTGTTCACTGCAAAGCAGCGGCCTCTGCGGCCCGGTTTACATCAACATGACGAGGTCGAGCCACCCGTCCGCGCGGTTTTACCGCGCCTACGATCGACTCGCCCGTCTGCACCGGCTTACAACGCCACGGCCGGCTCATCTGTCTGTGCCGCCTCTGATGCCACGGTCGTCTTTACCATCCGTCTCTCGCGGGCTGGTCTATATCAACACACCGGGCCGCACCTGTCTGCACGAGCTGTTTATTGAATATGAGCGAGTCACTGCTTGGGAAGCCCGGTTTTTATTGAACAAATTGGAGGCGAATTATCATGTATTATCAGCCGCCGTCTGCACTGGATGGCTCAATGGGCAGGCGCACAAGTCGCCGCCACTACAGTTTGGTTAAACTTCAAACAGCCAGTTGGAAGGAACCATTGGCCAAGTTGCTGACACGACTCATACAGGATCATTTATAAACCCGCCGCAGTCACCTCAACCTTCTGTGAATTCACATCACGCTATCAACGCCAATGACATACACCTTCTGCTATGGTCAAATATGGAGAATCTCAAGCCAACACCTCGAGTCGTCTTGAGACTCGGGGGCTACAATGACATGACTCGGGAACTCCGGGTCATTGGAGGGAAGGATAACCCGGTTCCGGAGGCCACCGCCATATTGATGAAAATTTAAAGGCCGTCAGAAAATTGCCGGTTCAAATTAAAGATTCTGGTTTAAAATCCGGCTCAAGAGAAATCTTTCTCCCGCAAAGCTTTGAAGCTCTCAAATCCGGTTCAAGGTAAATTTGTCTCTTACAAAGCTTTGAAGCTCTCAAATCCGGTTTAAAGTTCTGGTTCAAAAAGAATTAATCTCTCGCAAGTTCGAGTTCTCAAACAAATTAAGGGTTGCCAAAAGAGAACTTGCTGCCATGATGCGCGGTTCAAATACGGGTATCCTGCCTTACGGCTTATCTTATTATGGTCACTTGGGGGCTTCCTGTTCAAACATAGGTTGTCAGGACCGGTTTTTCGGGATATTAACTTTCCAGAAAATGGCCCTTGTGCTCACCAGCCCTAGGATTACTGTTAGCTGATGAGGCACCAACTTGATACAGAAAATCCAAGCAAGGTACAAAATATGAAGTACAAGACCATTGTGGCCTATGAGTACAACACTTGGTTTCTAGCGGTTGATGGCGGAAGCGGTTTGTGGTTCATCTGCGTCCATGGGACTCCATTTTCCCACAAGAACAGCTGACCAGGATAACTCCTATCTTCGCGAGGCTGCTGTCAACACTGCGTAGGTTCCGGGGCTGTCGTCGTAACGCTCTTCTCTACGCAAGAAATCTGGCCAAGACAATAGCCAGGGACAAGCCAGTGAGTACGTTTGAATGTACTCGCAAACATCAAGAACACGGGTATAATATATCAAAACATGCTCTGAAATATTCTATGATCATAACGTCTGTCACGAAATATACGAAATCCATGATGTACGCATGCGGGTAAAATATGAATATGCAATATAGAAATGGAATGCAGTGATCGAGTGTCTGAAATGACTCCTCGAAAAGGGTGCAAATAAATTAACAATGCCGCAGTCGGGCGTCTGAGCGACACCACATAAAGGGCTTATAAAGAATAATTAAATAACAAGCATGCCGCAGTCGGGCGTCTGAGCGACACCGCATAAAGGGCTTATAATGGATAATTAAATAACAAGCATGCCGCAGTCGGGCGTCTGAGCGACACCGCATAAAGGGCTTATAATATAAAGAAAATAGCAGGCATGCCACAGTCGGGCGTCTGAGCGACACCGCATAAAGGGCTTATAATATAAAGAAAATAGCAGGCATGCCACGGTCGGGCGTCTATGCGACACCACATAAAGGGCTTATAATAGAATAGTTACAGTGGGTGTCCAGGAGGTAGAACCGTCCTAGGGATACTCAATAATTCAAATAATGTAAATGGTTAGTCCATAATAATACTAATCATAATCGTCACAAGTCACAAGTCATGATCCAAGTTCTGGTTTAACAGTTTTTCCTCCGAAGACCGACACTAAGACCGACACTTGACCCATCCCAGACTGTAGTCCTTAACCATAGACACGGCTATTCGAATAGATGTATAATCTCTGCAGAGGGTGTACTCTTTACCCACGGGTAACGGATTTCTTTCGTCCATCGGGACTAATTCCGTCTACAGTCTTTTAATTGAAAACACGCCTGACCTGCACACACCAGCTTAACTTACCGGTGTCTGGAATCGCCCACGACACTTGTCAAGCGAAACTCTAAGTGGGGAGGCTACAACCTCGACGTAGCATGGGATCACAAAATTTATACCGCGCGCAAACTAGGGGAGCTACCCCTTCGGCTACAACCGAAACACCCATGCCCCCGGACCGGATGACTGGCTTTAATCCATGGCCATGGGACCCGCCTCTCTGTACGGTGTGTGCTAGAAAGGGGTTGACAACTTACTGAACCGTACCCTACCCATGGCAGGGACAAGTGGTAGTACGAAGCAAGTATGGGGGTTACTGGAACAAGACTCGATCTACGGCCGACTCAGGAGGTTCAAGTATTCTCTGCATGATTATCATAACAAAAATATTTCCGCTAACAGGTAAGCTCACCACTCATCAAGCCTCACCATGCCATACCGGACATACTCGTCTCAACGAGGAACTAGGGACAAGCTCGCGTCTACCCAAGACCGCGACTTTCCCGACTTCCTTCCGGTATGCATGAGAAGCTTACGAGGATGATCACTATCACCAGCATATCCATTTATAACAGCAAAGAAATCTCCATTATGCACTCATGCGTATGATTTTATCGTCACATAAAATAGCGTATGCTCCAAGTCAAGGTGATGTTGTAACCGTATCAACAACATCCAAAAATATTATGCCAGGGTACAGAATGCTTGCCTTCAAGTGTATGCATGTGGGGGTGTACTTTTTGAAGGTTGCCTTATTCTCCAAAATCCTATTTTGAGAAATATTCAAATAACACATATTTCAAAAACAGTACAAAAAGTTGTCCCAAATATTTTTGAAATAAATCTTAAAATAAACTAGATGAAATTTGAGAGAGGTAGGAAAAAGAATCAACTCATTTGGAGTTTTATTTGAAAAGATATAGCCAGTCAAAGTTCTGTTTTTAATAAAACCAGAAAAGAAAACGTTTCGGGGGGAAAATACGCTTTTGAAGCAGAGGAGACGTACTCGGGACTTTGCGCTTCCACTAAAGCCAGCGTGGGTGGCGCGTGGGTCACTGACAGTGGGTCGAGGGGGCCCACTGGTCAGGTTTGACTAGTCTCTCCTCCCTCCTCTTCCTCTGCCCGAATGGAGGCGGGACTCCGGCGATCGCCGTCGACGAACGGCGGCTCTTCGAGGGCACCTGAGGGCAGGGATGGGCCCGCCAGACCAGGGCGGTCCTCCCGGTGGTCGTTGGGTCGACGGTGGTGGAAGGAGTCGCCGGCGGCAAGCTCCGCGGCGGAGGGGGCTTTGGGTGGTTTGGGGTTTTCGAGCTGCGGTGGTCCTTGGTCGAGTCTGAGGCGCTGGGCAGCTCCGCAAGACCATGGGGAGACGGGTGGTGGTGTTGGATGGACGGGGGAGGGCCTGGCTGCAACGTACTGAACTGGATTACGGCGGCGACCGAACTAGCCGGAGGCGGGGAAGAAAGCTTCTTCCAGTCAATCCGCGGCTAGGGGAGCACTAGGGGGAAGGCCTGAGGTTGCCTGAGTGCTCGGAGGGGCTCGGGGCCTCCTTTTATAGCACAACGAGGCTGGCTCCCGCGGCGGCCGTGGATAGGATCGCCGGGGACCGCTGTTCTGTAGCTGCAGGACTACGTGGCGGCGACGAGCGCGTGCCGACGGGCTTGCGGATAGGCTCGGGCTGTTCCCAGGGGGCAGCTGGCGCGCGCGGGTGGCTTGGGCGGCGCCGTCCATGGCAGAGCCCGCTGCCGACGCCAGCGTGCTGCCAAGGGAGCCCTGACGGCGGCACTGCAGGGCGCCAGGGAGGCTTGGAGGGTTCTGGTGAGTGGGCGAGGGCAGGGCGTGGCTCTGCAGGCGAGCAAGGGCCAGGGGTGCGACGCGGCGACCCGAGCGCACGCACGTGCAAAACGCGCGCTCTGGCCGCGCCCAGAGCACGCACACCAGGTGTTTGACGAAAAGCCAGCGCGTGCTAGAGGGCTAGGGTGATGCTGGTAGTTAACATGCCAGGGTTAGGGATAGCTAGGAGCTTAATGAACATGCTGGATGGGTCAGGGGCTCAAGTCCACAATGCAAACTAGAAAACATGCCAAAACTGTTCCTGCACACAGGGTGTTCGACAGAATGCTAAGCGCATCTAGGTAGCTCTTGGGGTGGCCAAAATCTCCAGATCCTAGTCTCTTTAGGAGCTAAAGAAGGTGGTAAGGTTAGTTTGGCAAAAACAGAAATTTGTTAGCGCAAGTTTTTGAGAAAACCAGTTTTGGGCAGAAACTAAAGGCTATCATTACATGCCCTAAAAATACTCCAATGGGTCCAATCTCCTGGACTTAAGGGTTTGGTAGGGAGGACTATAAGTAGGAAAAAGCTCATGGGCACGAGAGCAAAATAAAATAGGGTTGCAGTACAAATCACCAAACTGGACCAGAATGAAAATGAGGTTGATTCACTCAAATTTTTCAAAGAACAACCCTGGGTTTTTGCATGAAGCTGAGTTATAAGCATCTACTGACATCTCCAAACACTTGGAAGAATTTTTAGGGAAATATTTAAATAGGTTGTAGTGCAAAAATACCTACTGGACCAGATTTGAAAAGTTGATGTAGAGCTCAAAATCTCCAATAACCAAAAGATGTTTTTGCATAAAAGTGATGTGGGAACATCACATGACATCCCCAAATTTTGGTGAAAATTTTAAATGCATTTATCAAATGGTTGCAGTGCAAAAGAGGCTCCAAATTTATGAAAGATCATTTTAAAAGAATAAAACTCAGGAAAAGCAATTATGCAAATAAATCCACTGATAGAGAATTGTTTTTATAAAGAGAGCATACAAGTCCAATAATACTTTTGAAAAGTTTCCACTTGAGTAAAAAACCCACAATATTAAAGATAAGAGGGGTTCTGAAATCAAAGAGAAATCCAGAAAAATAAAAATTTGATTTCCTGGCAAAATTTTAATTAATAAAACAAGGGCAATTTTTTGGGGTGTTACATAGGTCGTATTCGAACCAAAGAGAACATAGCTGTCGATACCCTTTTTATCGGCGCACTGCCAAACTCACTAGGGGGCTTCTTGATCGTATTCGAATCATAGCTCAACCCCTTTTGGGTCCGATGTGGATTGTATTTGAATCAGCGTCGTTAAACAACTCTCAAGGTCATTTGGGGGCTTCCTGTTCAAACATAGGTCGTATTCGAACCAAAGAGAACATAGCTGTCGGTACCCTCTTGATCGGCAACGCCAAAGCCATTGGGGGCTACATGATCGAATTCGAATCCTAGCTTAACCCCTTTGGAACGGTTTACTGATCGTATTCGAATCAGAAGCCTTGATTTTCTTTTTGTCTAGATTAAGTTTTTTTGAACACAATCTATTGGGTTTTGAGACTTTTTGCTCATATCTGAAGCATATATATGTGGTTTCTATTAACCCGCCCTGGCTTTCGACGAACAAGTCGCCAGCATATGACAATATTAATACTTGAAAGGTTTTGACTTCTAAGTTTTGGGTTATCACACTTACTGTGCAGGTCACATAGAGTGACAGTGCAAATTCAATATCACAGGATAAGACTACATTTGGGTGGTTACCCGCCCTGGCTTTTGACATTAAGTCGCCAGGGCATATGTTGTTTAAACTTTGTGCAGGATTTGTAGAACTATGACTTATATAAATGCTTAAGTCCAAGCTCATCATTAAATTGATGCTTCAGAATGATCATCCGTGCTGGATTTACTCAAGGCTATAAATAGCCGGGTTATAAAAATTCCGGCTTACAATGGAGGCGTATTAAATCGCCATCGGCCAAGAGCCTCCGGGTATTTAAAACTCCGGATTTACTTGTCAACAGATAAGGTACTTGAATCTTTAAATAGCCAAACATGGCTGGATTTTTCATTATGATATTGAATGACTGAGGTTTTCAAACCGGGTTATTCAAATCTTTAATAGCTAACATGGCTGGATTTTTATTATGTTTATCAGTAACTAATATTATGATTGAGGTTTTCAAAGTCGCTTTGGCGCAATGGCTATTATTTTATCAATGGATATGATTTATTCTACAGTGGAAGGAATAGTCCCGAGTCGCTGCAGGCTTATGTCCCGGCACTTGGGGGCTACATTATTTAAATTAAGATTACATCAAATATTCAAGTCCCATGTCACTGCCAGCATGCACCATGGCACTTGGGGGCTAATGCAAAGTCATTTTTTGCTCAAATTATTGAAGATCCGACTCATCACATTCTAAATGAGCCGGCCCTTGGGGGCTACCAATTGCTCCTGTCAAAAATTCAAGATACACAAGCCTCAGTCCATTACATTGAAAGATCCACTACTCAGTTGGTAGAGTTCAAAGCTCTTAACCTTATGGACGTGGGTTCAAGCCCCATGGTGGAGATTACATCATATGATGTTATTATCAATGAATTATATACAACGTCGCAGCTCAGTAATATCTTACTGAGCCGGCCCTTGGGGGCTACACGTTGCTGCTCCAGTTTACATGATCATATTTACAAAGTCCCTGCTCATTATTGCATAATGACCCGGCCCTTGGGGGCTGCACTGGTTGAAGTTTTATGAACATAAGGCAATTACAAGTCCCAAGTTGCTGCAAGCATGACAACCCGGCACTTGGGGGCTACAGGTGATATACATATAAGGGGAAAAAAATCTTCAAATTCTCAGTTTTGAGCAGATCAGGTTGACCCGGTGTTTGCAACAATCATGATCCGGTGTCACCAATAATTATGACCCGGCATCGGCAACAGTTATGACTCGGTGCTATCAATATTTACAAACCGGCAATTTTGGTTATGATAAACCGGCAAGTTTTACCTCTTCAAGCCGGCTGAAAGTCAGATGAGTATTTCAAGACCAATATGTTTTAAGCCGGCGCTTTGGAAGCCGATTCAAGTGGATTATTTCTTACAATATTTCTCTACAAGAGACCAATGCTAGCAAATTGACTCTGAAGCTGGCCTATTGACCCGGATTTCTCAAAAGAAGTATCTGGATTTTTTTTTTTGCATTCACAAAGTTTGAACATATCTACTAAAGGAGATTTGCTATGAGTTCATGGGCATGTATCAAGAAGGAAATGACAAGGATTTAAAGATGATCAGGTGCCGGCTTACAAAAATTTAACCCGGAGCACAACCTATCAAGTTTGTTCTTGTGATTATTTTACAGGATCAGTTTAACATGGATAAATCCAAATTAAACAAGGGGCTAATGTCGGGGATATATCCCACGGTATGACCCGACCGGAATTGGCGACTCACTGGTGACCCGCCTGAAGCTTGGCGATTCACAGATAACCTGCCCGATCTTGGCGACTCATTAGTAACCCGGCGGGCGGGTCAGATGGACAACAAGGCCCAAAGCCCAGAAGGCCCGCTCACGTTATGATGGGCCGGATTAAGAGGAAAGGGATGACGAATATTTCCTTTACGAGGAAGCAAGACCCGGACTTGTAATCAACTTGTAAGAGAAGATAGACTAGTCCTAGTCCTACTAGGACTCCACATGTAACCCGCCCCTCTAACTTATATAAGGAGGGGCAGGGCTCCCCAAGAGGGAGAAGCAAGAAACAATCTCTAAGGCTAGACACAACTAAAGGGGAGCCGGCTTATGCGGCGTCTCCCTGGTGAGCATAATGAGATCTAGCCACAAACAACATGTAGGGCTATTACCAGATGATGTTTCCCGGGGTCCGAAGCTGTCTAAATCCTTGTCTTGTGTGTTGCGTCTCTCGTCCCGATCAACCCCTTTCAAGCTACCGCATAGATGCGTTGGCCTCGCGACTAAGTCCTGACACTAGGACATCTGCCGTGACAATTCCACGACAACACCCCTGCAGGTTTTAAACTTTCGAGAGCCGTGCCCGCGGTTATGTGGCAGATGGGAATTTGTTAATATCCAGTTGTAGAATACTTGAAGTAAACCCCTTTTAAAATACACCTACCGCGTTGCGTAACCGTGATGGTCTCTTTTCGGTGGAGTCCGGGAAGTGAACATGGTTTTGGGGTTATGTTTGAACGTAAGTAGTTCAGGATCACTTCTTGATCATCATTAGTTGGCGACCGTTTGCGTAGTTTCTCATCTTACTCTTGTATTCGTAAGTTAGCCACCATACATTGCTTAGTCGCTGCTGCAACCTCACGACTTTACCCCTTTCATACCCATTAAGCTTTGCTAGTCTTGATACCCATGGTAATGGGATTGCTGAGTCCTCGTGGCTCACAGATTACTACACCAACAGTTGCAGGTACAGGTACTGCGATGATCATGACACGAGAGCGATGTTTTTTTGTTTGGAGTTCTTATTCCGCTTCTTCTTTGTTCGAGGGATCGGTTCCTGGTCGGCAGCCTGGGATAGCAGGGTGGATGTCGTTTGAGTTTCTGTTTGTGCTTCATCCGTAGTCGGATGTTGTTCTCATGTATGATGATTGATGTATTCTTGTGGCATTGTATGCCTTTGTATGTATCCCCAACTATTTATGTAATGGTTTGATGTAATGATATCCACCTTGCAAAAGCGTGTCAATGTGCGGTTCTATCCTTGGTGGGACCTTCGAGTCTCTTTAGGATAGCATCGCATATTGGGCGTGACAAGTTGGTATCAGAGCCTCGACTGACCCTAGGAGCCCCCTTGTTTGATCGTGTAGTTTGGCCGTTGTCGAGTCTAGAATTTTTTTTTCTGAGTCTAGTTATATCAGAGAGTAGGACTTCTTTTTACTCATCTGCCCCTTTGTCGCTCTGGTGAGATATCTTGACGTAGGTGTTTTGACTTACTCCTCTCCCCCTTCAATTTTTTTAGGATCACGCGGTTTGTTTTTCACTCGTTGCGATGTCAGCTCTTTTCATCCGGTGCTCTCTCTTCAAATGTTTTGATCCTGTTCATCTTTTGGCAAGATCAGTCCTCAGTTCTTTCTCTACCGACGTTGTTTCCCCGTATGAAGTTGCCTTTCTTTTTCCCACCCGCCCACCCTTTTTCTTCTCGGAGCCAGAGTCCATACTCGAGTATCCATCCTACTCGTGCGAAGCTTTTGCAGTCTCTCCTCAATTATTTCAACCAACGCTTTTCTATTCAATTATTCATCGTTCCAAGTTGCCTGTGTTTTTCCGCCCTCCCACCCCTTATATTCCCAGAGTCTGAGCCTCTATTCGAGGAGCAATTTCATTCGTGCGGAGCCTCTTCAGTCTTTCCTCAATTGCCTCAACCGGTGAATTCTCGTCAAGCTCATCGTTGTCATCTCGTTTTCTTTCTGGTGCATCCAATTCAAACTTTTTCGTTGTTGATCAGATTCTTTTCCTCGACTCAAGTGTTCCCCTTGCTCGTTCGCCTCTCACCATTTTATCATTCCGGAGTGATGAAGACATCTCAGAAGATTCGAGTCTCCATTCTTAATCCTTTCAAGATATTTCATGATTGTCATCTCTTTCAAGCCATTCAAATTCCACCGGTGCAATTTCTTTTTCAAGCAACCATTTCCGACGGCGTTTTCTTTTTAGTGGGCCCTAACCCACAGGTCTTTTCCCAGGATCTTACCTGACTCTTCTAATTTTCCCGGAGTTATTCTCAAATACTTTTCGAAGTTTGACGTAAGTATGAATTTCATCAGTCAGATGCTTTTCCAAGATCGATTTCAAATCATTTTCATTGTTGGCTCAACCTCTTCACTTTTCATTCTCCCGGAGTATCTCAACAATTTTGGTGTTGTTTCTCGTCGTCATTCTCAACATTTGAAGACCGAAGTAGAGTTTTCCCTAAATCTTGTCCGTTCTATCGAAGATTCGTGGCGCTAGCTTGATGTTATCCTCTCAAATTGTTTCCAGTCGTGCAATTCTTTTCATCCATCCGGAGTATTTCAGGAGTTGCTTTCTCTCTCGATCATCCAAAGGCCATCTTTCCGGAATATCTCTATGTTCTAAGTTTTCAAATTCGTTCTCCAATTAGTCTATATCCGTGCCCCTTCGTTCGTCTCAATATTCTTCCGGTGCTTCGTTCAAGTATTCTTCAGTCAGTCCGCGATCTCCTCGTTCTCTTGTCTCTAAATTCCCTCAAGTATCTTCATGCTTTTTCTAATTCTTCCTGGCGATTCATTCTCCTTCGTCATTCAATTTTGAATTCTTATGGTGGTTCGTTCAAGATTTCTTTTCTGTTGTTATCGTATCAATTCATTCGTTTCTTTCCAATCCTACCGGTGGTTCTTCAAGACCTTCCCAAGTGTTGCGCTATATCTCCCCTTAATCTTTTCCCAATGTGAATAAGTTGTATGCAATCCATTGCTTCTCATCAATTTAATTGGTGGAGGATGGGCATAACATAATTCTTATTCTTCTTTCATCAAGTTGATTTATCTCTTCTTTTCGGAGATTGTTCTTGATGAATAATCTCTTGGTTATAAGTTGTTCATCTTTTCTCTTCCGGAGTTCCAAGCTTCTCGCTTGTCTCGACGCGAAGCTCCAGCTAAATCATCGCAAGGCTCAAATCTTATTCTATTCATCCTTCAATTCTATCCCATAATCCTTTTGCTACCGGAGTTGTTCATGTGGTTCTTCATGAGTTAATTCTTTCTTCAAGTGTTCATCAAGATTCTTGCTGGAGGAGCTCAAGTATCTTTCCTTCTTGCCTCTCGAAGTGCAATTAATTCTCTGTAGCGTTTTGAAATGGAGTTTTGCATTTCTTCATTCTTCTCAGCTATTTAATCTTTTCCGTTTGCGGCCGGTTATCACCTCTTAATTTTGAGATGTTATCCATAAGTCCACAACAAGCTTATTCTTTTCGTTGTTGATTTTCTCAACAACTCCATTCAATCCTTCCTTCTAAGGTTGCTTTCAATTTCATTCGTGGTAGAAGTTGTCATCTTCTTCCCCATTCTTCTCATTCCACTCTTTCAAGTCTTCCGGAGGCATTGTGTTGTTCCTCTCGTCAAGTATCATTCCATCTTCTCAAGTTCATGTTCTATCCTTTCTATGTTTGCCGGAGTGCTTCCTAAATTCTTTTGATTCTCGCCATATTCGCCGTTCCTCTTTTCTACCCGAGTGCTCTCGGACTTTGTTCATATTCTCTCTTCGCTCTTGTTTCACCTCTTCCTCTTTCTCTTCCGTCTCGTTCCTAAGATCGCGGGACAAGATCTCTAGTTAGTAGAGGAGAGTTGTAACGCCCCGAGTCTGACGCGCCAGGTGTCTTCCAGTTATTCGCCATCGTTGCCACGCCATTTGCTTGCATGTTGCATTTTTCCATGTCATCATATGCACTGCATCCTCATGTGTTTTCAAACTTGCATCTGGTCTCTTTCTCCGTTGTCCGTTTCGCGATCCGACACTCTCACACGCACCCGTTGCACCTATCAGACCTCATTTCGTGAGTGGCATAAAGATGTTCTCGGAATGGGATGAAACTTGGCGTGCGGTGTTGTTATAGAGTAGGTAGACCGCCTGTCAGTTTTCGTTCCATTTGGAGGTCCTTTGACGCCCTAACGGTTAACCGTGTAACCCCGAAACCCCTCTCTCTTTGCAGCCCAGCCCCCCTTCACCATAGCCCTTTAGCCCATCCAAACCCCCTCCATGCTCTCGGTCGTTGGATCATGATCGTGTGGGCGAAAATCGCTCCCCATTTTGACTCTCCTAGCTCCCTCTACCTATAAATAGACCCCCTCCTCCGAAATTCACGGATGAAACCCTAGCGTCTTCCTCCTTGCGCCGCCGGACACATCCGTCCGCCGGCCATGTCGCCCGGGCCAATCAGGGGCCGCCACCTCAGCAGCCCCGCCTTCGCAGCCAATCCGGCGCTGCCACCTCACCCCCGCCACCTCACCGCGCCTTCCTCCGCCACCGCTGGCCCTGCAGGCCCATTCGGGGCCCGCCCGAGCCCGCGGCAGCCCGGATCCCCGCCGCCTTCGCCGGAGCTCCCCGCCGCCCTCGCCGGACCTCGCCTCCGCCACCACCGCTCCACCGCGCGCCGCTCGCCGCCTCCACCGCCGGCGACCGCGCGCCGCCTCCACCGCCGGCGACCGCGCGCCGCCTCCACCGCCGGCGACCGCGCGCCGCCCGCTCGGGTTCTGCTCCTCCTGATCTGCCCCGCCGCCGTTCCCAGCGCCGCCGCGCCGGACCCCGCCGCCTCGACGTGCCGTCGCCCGGCGACCTCCTCCGCCGCCAGGTCGCCCCACCTTCTTCTCTCCCTCCTTCTCCCATGCTCTCCCTCTCCTCTAAACGCTGCGCCGCCGCCGTTGTCTTGTAGGAGCCGCCGCCGAGCTCGTCGCCGGCCTCCGCGACCTCGTCTGCGGCCAGATCCGGGGTCCCCATGCCCGGATCTGCCAGTTCCCGACCCCCGCGACCTCGTCCCCGACTCCGGTGGTCGCCCCGTCGTCCGTCTTCGCCGGAACCGCCGCCACCATGCCCCTGCTCGAGGACGAGCAGAGGAGCTGCTCGTCCCGCTCGCGCCCTCGCGTGGGCCACGCCCTCCCGTCGGCCTAGCTTCGCCGGCCCGCTTCCCCGGCCCAGTCAGCCTCTCCACTGTTTTGGGCCGAAGCCCAGGGTGAGCAATCCCTCTATTCCCCGCCCGTGCGTCCTTTAGCTTCTTAGCGCTCGTTTGGACTTGGTGTCATTTTTGCCAAGTCCCTGAGATTTGTTATCATGCATGCACCTTGTGAGTGGTGTATCTTTGTGCATGTTCATCCTATGGTGGTGTATGATATACGGAAATGTTCATCATGTGATGCTATTCATTTATTGTATTGTTGCACACTTGTTTGAGTTCATCTTGATGCTATAATCTTCGTTGCAAAAGTGATATATGATGTTAACCTACTGAGACTGTTATAACTTGCTGTTTTGTCATTTTTGTTGCATTTTGTGTGTGCATCCTTTGAGCATGATGTCTACATGTTTTAGGAGCATATTCATGCCATCTTTATAGTGGTGCAATCCTTGTATTTTTGTGTGCCTTGTGGTGAGTGAAACAAGCTTGTGAATTGGGCTGCTTGTTGTTACTGTTTTGCTAGTCTGAATCTGTTATATCATGTTGCTATGTTTACTTGAAGCTACCATCATGTCCATGCATAATCTGGAGATCCCTAGTTGATATGTTTTGATTTCCATGTTATGCTATATCATGCCATGCCTTTTGATGCCTCATATATGTCCTGTAGCATATATTTTCATTGCCATGAACATGCCTAAATGGTGTTCCAGTTTTCAGTTAACTTCATGATGCCATGGTGTGAGCTTGTTGTTGATTGATCTGTACATCTTTTGGTGTTGCTCCAATTACATTATTTTAAGTATGCTATGATTACTTTGTCCACATGCCAAGTTAGTTAATTTTAGATTTCATATGACCTCTGTTCCGAGCTTGCAAACATGCTATGTTGATCTTACTGTTTTGCATTCCCAGATTTTCTAAGTCTGAGAATCAGCTTATATCATGTTGCATCTTGTCTTGTTGAGTGCCATTGATCTAGGGCTCATATGGAGATGCTTAGTAATACTGTTTTGCCATGTTTAACCTGTACTTGAATGACATGCTTATTCTTGTTATGTTCTTGCAATATATCATCATTGTTTCATGCCTCCAACATGTCAACATGTTATTCCTGCTCATATATGCCCTGTTTTTCACTGTCATAATCTGTAGTATTAGGTTGCCTTGTTGCATTGATCATATTGGATTAGTCTTGATGCCTATGAACCTTAACCTTAAAGATGTTTTGAAGTATGGTATCTGTACTTTGAGTGCATGTCAAGTTTATGCCCATATGATTCCTGTAGCATGTTGTTTCCTTGATTGCAAAGTGCTTAGTTGCTGTTTTGGGCAGTTTGTGTTTGAATCTTGTATGGAGTGTATGTGTTGAATCGTGGCTCCGTTTTGAGCATGCTCTATATGAAACTTGCGTAGTTTTGCATGTAGTTTTATGTTACCTTGTTGCATCATTGTTTTGAAGTGTTCGGGATGTTGTTTGAATGTTTTTTGCATCAACGCCATGTTTAACTTGTTTTGCTCATATCTTCTAGGCCGTAGCTCCGAATTAAATGAACTTTATATGTAACTTGACTAGAAAATCGTGTAGATCATCTTGGTGCATTTTAACTTGATGTTTAACAACTTCAACGTTGTGTTGTAATCAGATCTGGACCAATTTCGAAATTTGCATACGAGGACTTACCGGAATTGTTATATGTTGTTTCCGGCCTCATTTAAACTTGCCTTGTTGTGTTGCTCTTGGATGCATCATATTTTGCCATGAGTAGCATCAAATAGACTTGTCATGCATCATACTTGGTTGAGCATCATGTCATGTTTATGTGTTGTGTGTTTACCATGTTGTTTGCTTCTTTCCGGTTGTGCTCCTTCCCGTTAGATCCTGTTTCGTTGCGATCGTGAGGATTCGTTCGTCTACGCTTGGTTCGTCTACGTGGCTTCATCTTCTTCATGGACTCATTCTTCTTCCTAGCGGAATGTCAGGCAAGATGACCGTCACCTTGGATCTCATTACTATCATTGCTATGCTAGTTGTCTTGATGCTATCGCTATGTCGCCTACCTACCACTTGTCTATCAAGCCTCCCAAATTGCCATGATAGCCATAACCTTTTTCACCCTTCCTAGCAAACCGTTGTTTGGCTATGTTACCGCTTTGCTCAGCCCCTCTTATACCGTTGCTAGTTGCAGGTTGTTCCATGTTGGGACATGCATATCAAGAACTTTGTTGGGATATCACAATATATCTTATTTTAATTAATGCATCTATATACTTGGTAAAGGGTGGAAGGCTCGGCCTTATGCTTGGTGTTTTGTTCCACTCTTGCCGCCCTAGTTTCCGTCATACCGGTGTTATGTTCCTTGATTTTGCGTCCCTAACACAATGAGGGGTATGGGACCCTCTTGACAGTTTGCCTTGAATAAAACTCTTTCAGCAAGGCCCAACATTGGTTTTCCATTTACCTACCCACTACCTATACTTTTCCCTAGGGAGTTACCCTCCCGAGGGTCATCTTTATTTTAGCCCCCCGGGCCAGTGCTCCTCTGAGTGTTGGTCTGAGCCGAGCAGCCTGCAGGGCCACCTCGGGGAAACTCGAGGTCTGGTTTTACCCGTAGCTTGTCTCATCCGGTGTGCCCTGAGAACGAGATATGCGCAGCTCCTATCGGGATTTGTTGGGACATTCGGGTGGTCTTGCTGGTTTTGTTTTACCATTGTCGAAATGTCTTGTGCACCGGGATTCCGAGTCTGATCGGGTGTCCCGCGATGGAGGATGGTCTCCACGGATCATGAGATTATAATGGGCTAAGTTAGGACACCCCTGCAGGGTTTAAACTTTCGAGAGCCGTGCCCGCGGTTATGTGGCAGATGGGAATTTGTTAATATCCGGTTGTAGAATACATGAAGTAAACCCCTTTTAAAATACACCTACTGCGTTGCGTAACCGTGATGGTCTCTTTTCGGCGGAGTCCTGGAAGTGAACACGGTTTTGGGGTTATGTTTGAACGTAAGTAGTACAGGATCACTTCCTGATCATCATTAGTTGGCGACCGTTTGCGTAGTTTCTCATCTTACTCTTGTATTCGTAAGTTAGCCACCATACATTGCTTAGTCGCTGCTGCAACCTCAGGACTTTACCCCTTTCATACTCATTAAGCTTTGCTAGTCTTGATACCCATGGTAATGGGATTGCTGAGTCCTCGTGGCTCACAGATTACTACACCAACAGTTGCAGGTACAGGTACTGCGATGATCATGACACGAGAGCGATGTTTTTTTGTTTGGAGTTCTTGTTCCGCTTCTTCTTCGTTCGAGGGATCGGTTCCTGGTCGGCAGCCTGGGATAGCAGGGTGGATGTCGTTTGAGTTTCTGTTTGTGCTTCATCCGTAGTCGGATGTTGTTCTCATGTATGATGATTGATGTATTCTTGTGGCATTGTATGCCTTTGTATGTATCCCCAACTATTTATGTAATGGTTTGATGTAATGATATCCACCATGCAAAAGCGTGTCAATATGTGGTTCTATCCTTGGTGGGACCTTCGAGTCTCTTTAGGATAGCATCGCATATTGGGCGTGACACAAAGAGCTCGTCGTAAATGGTTACGTCGATGCAAGCTTTGACACTGATCCGGATGACTCTAAGTCACAAACCGGATACGTGTTTATATTGAACGGTGGAGCTGTCAGTTGGTGCAGTTCTAAGCAGAGCGTCGTGGCGGGATCTACGTGTGAAGCGGAATACATAGCTGCTTCGGAAGCAGCAAATGAAGGAGTCTGGATGAAGGAGTTCATATCCGATCTAGGTGTCACCTAGTGCATCGGGTCCAATGAAAATCTTTTGTGACAATACTGGAGCAATTGCCTTGGCGAAGGAATCCAGATTTCACAAGAGAACCAAACACATCAAGAGACGCTTCAATTCCATCCGTCATCAAGTGTCGGAAGGGGACATAGAAATTTGCAAGATACATACGGATCTGAAGGTTGCAGACCCGTTGACTAAGCCTCTCTCACGAGCAAAACATGATTAGCACCAGGACTCCATGGGTGTTAGAATCATTACAATGTAATCTAGATTATTTACTCTAGTGCAAGTGGGAGACTGAAGGAAATATGCCCTAGAGGCAATAATAAAGTTGTTATTTATATTTCCTTATATCATGATAAATGTTTATTATTCATGCTATAATTGTATTAACCGGAAACTTAGTACATGTGTGAATACATAGAGAAACAGAGTGTCCCTAGTATGCCTCTTCTGTTGACTAGCTCGTTAATCAAAGATGGTTAAGTTTCCTAGCCATAGATATGTGTAGTCATTTGATGAACGGGATCACATCATTAGAGAATGATGTGATGGACAAGACCCATCCGTTAGCTTAGCACTATGATCGTTTAGTTTATTGCTATTGCTTTCTTCATGACTTATACATGTTCCTATGACTATGAGATTATGCAACTACCGGAGGAACACTTAGTGTGCTATCAAACGTCACAACATAACTGGGTGATTATAAAGATGCTCTACCGGTGTCTCCGATGGTGTTTGTTGGGTTGGCATAGATCAAGATTAGGACTTGTCACTCCGTGTTTCGGAGAGGTATCTCTGGGCCCTCTCGGTAATGCACATCACTATAAGCCTTGCAAGCAATATGACTAATGAGTTAGTTGCGGGATGATGCATTACAGAACGAGTAAAGAGACTTGCCGATAACGAGATTGAACTAGGTATTGAGATACCGACGATCGAATCTCGGGCAAGTAACATACCGATGACAAAGGGAACAACGTGTGTTGTTATGCGGTTTGACAGATAAAGATCTTCATAGAATATGTAGGAACCAATATGATCATCTAGGTTCCGCTATTGGTTATTGACCGGAGATGAGTCTCGGTCATGTCTACATAGTTCTCGAACCCGTAGGGTCCGCACGCTTAACGTTCGATGACGATCGGTATTATGAGTTTATGTGTTTTGATGTACCGAAGGTTGTTCGGAGTCCCGGATGTGATCACGGACATGACGAGGAGTCTCGAAATGGTCGAGACACAAAGATTGATATATTGGAAGGCTATGTTTGGACACCAGAAAGGTTTCGGATAGGTTCGGGCATTTTTCGGAGTACCGGGGGGTTGCCGGAACCCCCCGGGGAGTTAATGCGCCTTAATGGGCCATGGTGGAAGAGAGGAGGAGGCGTCCAAGTGGGAGGCGCATGCCCCCCAAGCCCAATCCGAATTGGGGGGGGGGGGGCTTTCCTCTCTCCCTCTCCCTCTTCCTTCTTCTCCTACTGCAACTAGGGAAGGGGGGAAACCTACTCCTACTAGGAGTAGGAATCCCCCCCTTGGGCGCGCCCCATGAGGCCGGCCCTCCCCCTCCTCCACTGCTTTATATACGGGGGAGGGGGCACCCCATAGACACACAAGTTGATTGTTTAGCCGTGTGCGGTGCCCCCCTCCACAGATTTCCACCTCGATCATATCGTTGTAGTGCTTAGGCGAAGCCCTGCGTTGGTAACTTCATCAACACCCTCATCATGCCATCGTGCTGACAGAACTCTGCCTCGGCCTCAGCTGGATCTAGAGTTCGAGGGACGTCACCGAGCTGAACGTGTGCAGATCGCGGAGGTGTCGTGCGTTTGTTACTTGACCGGTTGGATCACGAAGACGTTCGACTACATCAACTGCGTTACTTTACGCTTCCGCTTTCGGTCTACGAGGGTACGTGGACACACTCTCCCCGCTCGTTGCTATGCATCGCATAGGTAGATCTTGCGTGATCGTAGGTAAATTTTTTGAAATACTGTGTTCCCCAAGATTTTCTTCCAAGAGATCCTTAACCATAGGAATACTAGGTTCTACTTTAATTTTTTCATCGGGTTTAGGTGTTCTAATATAACTTTTGTTGACCACAGTTGAAATTTTAGCATGTTCCTTTATCCTAACAAGGAAAGGTGGTTTCTCAATATAAGCAGTAGGCATAACTGGATCAACATTGTAAAGTATAGTTTCTTCTTTAGCTAGTACCGGTTCTTTAATTTCTTCTTTAATAGGTGGGTGATATTTAAACCACTTCTCTTTAGGGAGATCAACATGAGTAGCAAATGATTCACAAAAGGAGGCGAATATCTCATAGTCAAGTCCATATTTAGTGCTAAACTTTTGGAAAGCATCGGTATTCATAAAAGATTTAACACAATCATACTTAAGCTTAGTACTTGACTCTTTAACTTCTTCGAGTTCCCAATGTTCAGAGTTGCATTTAATTCTTTCCAAAAGATCCCAACGGAATTCAATAGTCTTCTTCATGAAAGAACCAGTACAAGAAGTATCGAGCATGGATTGATCATCATGAGAAAGCGAGCATAAATTTTTTGAATTATAATTTCTCTTGAGAGCTCATGATTGGGGCATGAATATAGCATTGGCTTCAGCCTCCCCCAAGCTAGAGCGATACTTTCTCCTTCACGAGGCCAAAAATTATATATATAATTCTGATCACGATGAACTAGATGCATAGGATATTTTTTTGGTGAAACTTCAATTTCAATCGATTCCAATTCCAAGATCCAATATCATCGCATAACCTATACCATGCCAATGCTTTTCCCTTCAAAGATAAAGGGAAAACCTTCTTCATAACTTCATCTCCGGGTAAACCTGCAAGCTTAAATAATCCACAAATTTGTTCCACATATATCAAGTGCATATCAGGATGTTCGGTTCCATCTCCTGCATAAGGATTAGCTAGTAGTTGTTCTATCATACCCAAAGGAATTTCATATTCAATATCTTTAGTAGGTGCAGTAGGTTGAGGGGTAGCTAATTGTGGTTCCGGTCGAGGTGAAGATACCCCGAACAAACCCCTCAAAGGATTGTTTTCCAAAGTAACAAGTGACAGTAAATTTCAGCACACTATATAAATGTTTCCTTACCATAGGAGCTTCACTCCCCGGCAACGGCGCCAGAAAATAGCCTTGATGACCCACAAGTATATGGGATCAATTGTAGCTCTTTTCTATAAATAAGAGTGTCGAACCCAACGAGGAGCAGAAGGAAATGACAAGTGGTTTTCAGCAAGGTAATGTCCGCAAGTGCTGAAATTATGAGTAACAGAGTAGTTTGATAGCAAGATAATTTGTAACAAGCAAGTAACGATAATAGTAGCAAAAGTGCAGCAAGGTAGCCCATTCCTTTTGAGGCAAAGGACAGGCCAAAACGGTCTCTTATAGTAAGCAAAGCGTTCTTGAGGGTACACGGGAATTTCATCTAGTCACTTTCATCATGTTGATTCGATTCGTGTTCGCTACTTGATAATTTGATATGTGGGGTGGACCAGTGCTTAGGTGCTTTTATTACTTGAACAAACCTCCTACTTATGATTAACCCTCCCGCAAGCATCCACAACTACGAGAAAAGTATTAAGAATAAATTCTAACCATAGCATTAAACTTTTGGATCCAATCGGTCCCTTACGGAATAGCGCATAAACTAGTGTTTAAGCTTCTGTCACTCTCGCAACCCATCAACTAATAACTACTCCACAACACATTCCCTTAGGCCCAAATATGGTGAAGTGTCATGTAGTCGACGTTCACATGACACCACTAAGGGAATCACAACATACATACTATCAAAATATCGAACACATATCAAGTTCACATGATTACTTGCAACATGATTTCTCCCGTGACCTCAAGAACAAAAGTAACTACTCACAAATGATAATCATGCTCAAGATCAGAGGAGTATTAAATAGCATAATTGATCTGAACATATAATCTTCCACCGAATAAACCATATAGTAATCAACTACAAGATGTAATCAACACTACTAGTCACCCACAAGCACCAATCTATAGTTACGGTAACAAGATTGAAGACAAGAGATGAACTAGGGTTTGAGTTGAGATGGTGTTGTTGAAGATGTTGATGGAGATTTCCCTCCCCAAGATGGGAGAGTTGTTGGTGATGATGATGACGATGATTTCCCCCTCTGGGAGGGAAGTTCCCCCGGCGGAATCACTCCGCCGGAGGGCAAAAGTGCTCCTGCCCAAGTTTCGCCTCGAGACGGCGGTGCTCCATCCTGAAAGTACTCTATTGATTTTTTCTAGGTAAAAATGACTTATATAACATAAGATGGGCACCATAGGTGGGCCTGGATGAGCACAACCCATCAGGGCGCGCATGGGAGCCCATGCGCGCCCTGGTGTCTTGTGCTCACCAGGGTGGCCCCCTCCGGTACTTATTTGCTCCAGTATTTCTCATTTATTCCATAAAAATTCTCGTGATGTTTCAACTTTTTGGAGTTGTGCAGAATAGGTGGCCTGACGTAGCTTTTTCAAGTCCAGATTTCCAGCTGCCGGAATTCTCCCTCTTTGTGTGTACCTTGCATATTATCAGAGAAAAGACATTAGAATTACTCAAAAAAGCATTATTATGCACAAAAACATCATAAATAACAGTAGGAAAACATGATGCAAAATGGACGTATCACCCAACTGTAATTTGTTACTACACCATATGTTTTAGAGAGACCTCTAGTGAACTTATGGACCTCGGTTCATTTTCTTCCATAAAGCCTTCTATCTCAATTAACATTCTTTTAGTTTCTTGGTTTGACATTCTCGTCAACTTGCCATCAAGGTCAAAGCCTTTTTTCGTTTCCATTATTGTTTTAATCCTTTGTAAATAGCAAAGCTAGTGAGACTGACAACCTCGCTAGTTCAGTTGAGGGCACAAGAAAGTTTTGTGTTTGTGTATGCAGGTACTGGTCATTGGTTGTGCCGCTTAGCTCCTGTTGGTTCGATAAACTTTGAGGTCACTTAAGAAAAAGCATTGCTTACTACAAACACTTGCATTTGTGGGCCCAAAAACTTCATAATCAAGAGAAAGTAGTGCTCATGACTGAAAACATAACCACCATGCTTCAGCCTCTTGTTCATGTGCATCTTCAAGATCAACACTATGTCTTCCTCTTCGGTCATGTAAAATTCCTTGTGCGATGAGGGATCACCCCACGAATAAGATGAATCAATTGAATTCATCTATGATACGAAAATATCAATCGCAAACTACTTACTTTTGTGCACAACAAAAAACGAGAAAGCAAAAAAAACATTGTCGGCAATTAGTCGAACACCTACAATGCAAGAAGAAGACAACCATTCGATTGCCCGACGAAGCTGAGGTGCTCGCCGCGTGATACGTCTCCAATGTATCTATAATTTTTTATTGTCCCATGCTATTATATTATCTGTTTTTGGATGTTTTATATGCATTAACATGGTATTTTATATTATTTTTGGGACTAACCTATTAACCTAGAGCCCAGTGTCAGTTCCAGTTTTTCCCTGTTTTTGGGTTTCGCAGAAAAGGAATACCAAACGGAGTCCGAATGGAATAAAACCTTTGCGATGATTTTTCTTGGACCGGAAGACAACCAGGAGACATGGATATGAAGTCGGAGGAGCCACGAGGCGGCCACCAAGGATGGAGGGCGCGCCCAGGGGGTAGAGCGTCCCCACCCTTGCGGGCCCCTCGTGCACCTCCTGAACTAATTCTTTCGCCTATATATTCCCATATATCCCCAAACCAACAGAGGCATCCACGAAAATACTTTTCCACCGCCACAACCTTCTGTACCCGTGAGATCCCATCTAGGGACCTTTTCCGGCACCCTGCCGGAGGGGGATTCGATCACGGAGGGCTTCTACATCAACACCATTGCCCTTCTCATGAAGGGTGAGTAGTTTACCACAGACCTACGTGTCCATAGCTAGTAGCTAGATGGCTTCTTCCCTCTCTTTGATTCTCAATACCAAGTTCTCCTCGATGTTCTTGCAGATCTATTTGATGTAATACCTTTTTGCTGTGTGTTTACCGAGATTCGATGAATTGTGGATTTATGATCAGCTTATCTATGAATATTGTTTGAATCTTCTCTGAATTCTTTTATGCATGATGTGATATCTTTGTAATTCTCATCGAACTATCGGTTTGGTTTGGCCAACTAGATTGGTTTTCCTTGCAATGGGAGAAGTGCTTAGCTTTGGGTTCAATCTTGCGGTGTCCTTTCCCAGTGACAGTAGGGGCAGCAAGGCACGTATTGAATTGTTGCCATCGAGGATAAAAAGATGGGGGTTTCATCATATTGCTTGAGTTAATTCCTCTACATCATGTCATCTTACTTAATGTGTTACTCCGTTCTTTATGAACTTAATACTCTAGATGCATGTTGGATAGTGGTCGATGTGTGGAGTAATAGTAGTAGATGCAGAATCGTTTCGGTCTACTTGACACGGACATGAAGCCTATATTCATGATCATTGCCTTAGATATCGTCATATCTTTGCGCTTTTCTATCAATTGCTCGGCAGTAATTTGTTCACCCACCGTATTATTTGCTATCATGAGATAAGCCTCTAGCGAAACCTATGGCCTCCAGGTCTATTTTCCATCATATACGTTTCTATTTTCCATCATATAAGTTTCCGATCTACAATATTAGTTTCCGATCTACTCTTTTTGAAATCTTTCACTTTCCAATCTATAAGCCAAAAATACCAAAAATATTTACTTTATCATTTATCTATCTCTATCAGATCTCACTTTTGCAAGTAACCGTGAAGGGATTGACAACCCCTTTATCGCGTTGGGTGCAAGTTTGTTTGATTGTTTGTGCAGGTATTCGGTGATTTGTGCGTTGTCTCCTACTGGATTGATACCTTGGTTATCAAACTGAGGGAAATACTTATCTCTACTTTGTTGCATTACCCTTTACTCTTCAAGGGAAAACCCAACGCAAGCTCAAGAACTAGCAGGAAGAATTTCTGGCGCCGTTGCCAGGGAGATCTACACCAAGTCAAGACATACCATGTACCCATCATAAACTCTCATCTCTTGCATTACATTATTCGCCATTCGCCTCTCGTTTTCCTCTCCCCCACTTCTAAAACGATTTTTGAAAAGATTTGCCTTTTCTTTGCCCCTCTTCCGTTCGCCTTCTTTGTTTGCCTTTTAGGTTGTTCGTTTGCTAGATTTATTTGCTGCCACCATGTCTGATTCTGGGGAGGTTATCGTTGAAAATCTTGAGGAAAAACTTGAATCTTGTTCTTTGGATCATGAAACTAAAACTCCCCCTAATTACAAAACAAAATTCTTTCGTGTGGGGCACGGTAATATTATCAGAAAGAGTGTTATCCAAGAATTCTTTGATTGTACGGGATCTATGCCTATTAATAAAAGATCCATTCTTCTTGAGACAAACTGTTATGCGGATGCCATTGTTATGCTTGTTGAGAAATTAGAAAGAAAATTTGTGCATATTCATCCTGCTTTGCAAAATGTGTTTCATGAACTTCCGAATATTAATCATCCAATAGCTAAAAAGATTGCCACCATTATCCTTATGCGTGAATTTGATTTTATAATACAAGAAGCTAGGGATAGTTTTCCTTTCTATGAAAAGGATGTTGAACACCCTCAATTATAGATATCCTCCATGATAAATAAATTATGCGTAGTGTGGAATCTAGAGATTATCAATCTTATAGTGAAAATCTTAGGAGTCCCTATTTAGAAATCTCTCAATCTTTGTACCTTGAGGCTTATGAGGAGTTTGATTGGATTACTAGGGGAATTTATGTAGGATTTAATATGGATTAGTTGAATAAAATGATGAAGGAACCCGTTAGAAACGAGCTACGTATTTTATATGATGATATTTATGGTGATGATCCCGACTATGGGTTTATGAATGTTAAAATTAAAAATCAAAGTCCTTTTCATGATTTAAGTTCATCAACTAGGAGGAAAATAAAGGAAATGATAGATTTGCTAAGACGAGTTTTGGAGAATTTGATGAGGAAAGAATTGCATACCAAAGATGACAATACCTAGATCTATTCGGTGTTTTATGCCTAGCATAGGGCGTTAAACAATAGCATTGGTTGGGAGGCAACCCAATTTTATTTTTGTTTTTTTGCTTTTTAGGTTCTGTTTTGGAATAAATAATTCATCTAGCCTCTGGTTAGATTTGGTTTTGTGTTTTAATTAGTGTTTGTGCCAAGTAAGACCTTTGGGATAGCTTACGGTGATAGTTGTTTTGATCTTGCTGAGAAATAGAAACTTTTCCACCCAGGAAAATAATTTTCATAATTCGCAGAAGCGTGATTTTGATCTGATTATTTTTGCATCTGATTTGTACACAAATTTCCCAGGATGTCCTAATTTGTCAGAATTTTTGGAGTTACAGAAGTATTCAAGAGTTACAAATTACTACAGACTGTTCTGTTTTTGACAGATTTTGTTTTCTATGTGTTGTTTGCTTATTTTGATGAATCTATGGGTAGTATCGGGCGGTATGAACCATGGAAAAGTTGGAATACAGTAGATATTACACCTATATAAATAAAGAATGAGTTCACAACAGTACCAAAAGTGGTTATTTATTTTTCTTATACTAACGGAGCTTATGAGATTTTCTGTTGAGTTTTGTGTTGTGAAGCTTTCAAGTTTTTGGTAAGGATTTGATGGACTATGGAATAAGGAGTGAAAAGAGCCTAAGCTTGGGGATTCCCAAGGCACCCCAAGGTAATATTCAATGACAACCAAGAGCCTAAGCTTGGGAATGCCCCAGAAGGCATCCCCTCTTTCGTCTTCGTCTATGGAAACTTTACTTGAGGCTATATTTTTATTCACCACATGATATGTGTTTTGCTTGGAGCGCCTTGTATGATTTGAGTCCTTGCTTTTTAGTTTCCCACAATCATCCTTGCTGTACACACCTTTTGAGAGAGACACTCATGAATCGTGATTTATTAGAATACTCTATGTGCTTCACTTATATTTTTTGAGCTAGGCAATTTTGTTCTAGTGCTTCACTTACACCTTTCTAGAGCACGACGGTGGTTTTATTTTATAGAAATTAATTAACTCTCATGCTTCACTTATATTATTTTGAGAGTCTTTAAACAGCATGGTAATTTTCTTTGGTTATAAATTTAGTCCTAATATGATAGGCATCCAAGAGGGATATAATAAAAAGTTTCATATAAAGTGCATTGAATACTATGAGAAGTTTGATTCCTTATGATTGTTTTGAGATATGAAGATGGTGATATTAGAGTCATGCTAGTGAGTAACTATGAATTTGAGAAATACTTGTGTTAAGGTTTGTGAGTCCCGAAGCATGCATGTATGGTGAACCTTTATGTGATGAAGTCGAATCATGAGATATTTTTTTGATTGTCATCCTTTGTGTGGAGGTCGGGATCGCGCGATGGTTAACTCCTACCAACCCTTCCCCTAGGAGCATGCGCGTAGTACTTTGTTTCGATGACTAATAGATTTTTGCAATAAGTATGTGAGTTCTTTATGACTAATGCTGAGTCCATGGATTATACGCACTCTCACCCTTCCACCATTGCTAGCCTCTCTAGTACCGCGCAAATTTCACCGGTACCTTACACCCACCATATACCTTCCTCAAAACAACCACCATACCTACCTATTATGGCATTTCCATAGCCATTCTAAGATATATTGCCATGCAACTTTCCACCGTCCCGTTTATTATGACATGCATCATCATTGTCATATTGCTTTGCATGATCATGTAGTTGACATCGTATTTGTGGCAAAGCCACCGTTCATAATTCTTTCATACATGTTACTCTTGATTCATTGCACATCCCGGTACACCACCGGAGGCATTCACATAGAGTCATATTTTGTTCTAAGTATCGAGTTGTAATTCTTGAGTTGTAAGTAAATAGAAGTGTGATGATCTTCATTATTAGAGCATTGTCCCATGTGAGGAAAGGATGATGGAGACTATGATTCCCCCACAAGTCGGGATGAGACTCCGGACAAAAAAAGAGGCCAAAAAAAATGAGAGAAAGCCCAAATAAAAAATGAGAGAAAAGAGAGAAGGGGCAATGCTACTATGCTTTTACCACACTTGTGCTTCAAAGTAGCACCATGATCTTCATGATAGAGAGTCTCCTATATTGTCACTTTCATATACTAGTGGGAATTTTCATTATATAACTTGGCTTGTATATTCCAATGATGTGCTTCCTCAAATTGTCCTAGGTCTTCGTGAGTAAGCAAGTTGGATGCACACCCACTTAGTTTTATTTTTGAGCTTTCATAAACTTATAGCTCTAGTGCATCCGTTGCATGGCAATCCCTACTCACTCACATTGATATCTATTGATGGGCATCTCCATAGCCCGTTGATACGCCTAGTTGATGTGAGATTATCTCCCTCTTTTTCTCTTCTCCACAACCATCATTCTATTCCACTTATAGTGCTATGTCCATGGCTCACGCTCATGTATTGCATGAAAGTTGAAAAAGTTTGAGAATACTAAAGTATGAAACAATTGCTTGGCTAAAACCGGGGTTGTGCATGGTTTGAATATTTCGTGTGATGAAGATTAAGCATAGCCAGACTATATGATTTTGTAGGGATAGGCTTTCTTTGGCCATGTTATTTTGAGAAGACATAATTGCCTTGTTAGTATGCTTGAAGTATTATTGTTTTTATGTCAATATTAAACTATTGTTTTGAATCTTACGGATCTGAACATTCATGCCACAATAAAGAAATTACATGGATAAATATGTTAGGTAGCATTCCACATCAAAAATTCTATTTGTATCATTTACCTACTCGAGGACGAGCAGGAATTAAGCTTGGGGATGCTTGATACGTCTCCAACGTATCTATAATTTTTTTATTGTTCCATGCTATTATATCATCTGTTTTGGATGTTTTATATGCATTAATATGCTATTTTATATTATTTTTGGGACTAACCTATTAACATAGAGCCCAGTGCCAGTTCCTGTTTTTTTTTTTTTGAGTTTCGTAGAAAAGGAATACCAAACGGAGTCCAAACGGAATAAAACATTCGTGATGATTTTTCTTGGACCGGAAGGCAACCAGGAGACTTGGAGATGAAGCCGGAGGGGCCACGAGGCGGCCACAAGGACGGAGGGTGCGCCCCCACCCTTGTGGGCCCCTCGTGCACCTCCTGACCTAATTCTTTCGCCTATATATTCCCATATATCCGCAAACCAACAGAGGCATCCACGAAATCACTTTTCCACAGCTGCAACCTTCTGTACCCGTGAGATCCCTATTGGGGAACGTAGCATGCAATTTCAAAAAATTTCCTACGATCACGCAAGATCTATCTAGGAGATGCATAGCAACGAAAGCGGAAGCGTTAGTTTAACGCGGTTGATGTAGTCGAACGTCTTCTTGATTCGTGAGACTAGCGACCTCAGATCATCTCGGACTTATGTGATGGAATAGCTTTGTTATGAGTTGAAAACCGATCAAGTACCGAACGTACGACACCTCTGAGTTCTAGCACACGTTCTGCTCGATGACGTCCCTCGAACTCTTGATCCAGCAAAGTGTCGAGGGAGAGTTTCGTCAGCACGACGGCGTGGTGACGGTGATGGTGAAGCGATCCTCGCAGGGCTTCGCCTAAGCACTACGACAATATGACCGGAGGAGTAAACGGTGGAGGGGGCACCGCACACGGCTAAGAACAATTGATGTGCCTTAGAGGTGCCCCCCGCCCCCGTATATAAAGGAGGGAGAGGAGAGGAGGCCGGCCTAGGGGCGCGCCAAGTGGGAGGAGTCCCACTTGGACTCCTAGTCCAATTCCCCCCCCCCACTTTCCTTTTACCGGAAGGGGAAAGGGGGGAGGAGACGGAGAAGGATAAGGAAAGGGGAGCCGCACCCCCTCCCCTAGTCCAATTCGGACTCCTCCCTTAGGGGGGGGCGCCACCCGTGTGGGCTGGCTTGCCTCCCTCCTATGGCCCATGTGGCCCATATCTTCCCCTAGGGGGTTCCGGTACCCCCCCCCCCCCCCCCCCGGTACTCCGATACGTACCCGATACATTCCGAAACACTTCCGGTGTCCGAATACTATCGTCCAATATATCAATCTTTACCTTTCGACCATTTTGAGACTCCTCGTCATGTCCATGATCTCATTCGGGACTTCGAACAATCTTCGGTCACCAAAACACATAACTCATAATACAAACCGTCATCGAACGTTAAGCGTGCGGACCCTATGGGTTCGAGAACTATGTAGACATTACCGAGACACCTCTCCGATCAATAACCAACAGTGGAACCTGGATGCTCATATTGGTTCCCACATATTCTACGAAGACCTTTATCGGTCAAACCGTAATGACAACATACGTTATTCCCTATGTCATCGGTATGTTACTTGCCCGAGATTCGATCGTCGGTATCTTCATACCTAGTTCAATCTCGTTACCGGCAAGTCTCTTTACTCGTTTTGCAATGCATCATTCCGTAACTAACTCATTAGTCACATTGCTTGCAAGGCTTATTATGATGTGCATTACCGAGAGGGCCCAGAGATACCTCTCCGATACTCAGAGTGACAAATCCCAATCTCGATCTATGCCAACCCAACAAAACACCTTCGGAGATACCTGTAGAGCATCTTTATAATCACCCATTTATGTTGTGATGTTTGATAGCACACAAGGTATTCCTTTGGTATTCGGGATTTGCACAATCTCATAGTCAAAGGAATATGTATAAGTCATGAAGAAAGCAATAGCAATAAAACTTTTCGATCATTATGCTAAGCTAACAAATGGGTCTTGTCCATCACATCATTCTCCTAATGATGTGGTCCCGTTCATCAAATGACAACACATGTCTATGGTTAGGAAACTCAACCATCTCTGATTAACGAGCTAGTCTAGTAGAGGCTTACTAGGGACACTGTGTATTGTCTATGTATCCACACATGTATCAAGTTTCCAGTTAATACAATTCTAGCATGAATAATATATATTTATCATGACATAAGGAAATATAAATAACAACATTATTATTGCCTCTAGGGCATATTTCCTTCAGTCTCCCACTTACACTAGAGTCGATAATCTAGATTACATTGTAATGATTCTAACACCGATGGAGTCTCTTTGATTCTCAATACCATGTTCTCCTCGATGTTTTTGGAGATCTATTCGATGTAATACCTTTTTGCGGTGTGTTTGCCGAGATCCGATGAATTGTGGATTTATGATCAACTTATCTATGAATATTATTTGAATCTTCTCTGAATTCTTTTATGCATGATTTGATATCTTTGTAATTCTCTTCGAACTATCGGTTTGGTTTAGCCAACTAGATTGGTTTTTCTTGCAATGGGAGAAGTTCTTAGCTTTGGGTTCAATCTTGCGGTGTCCTTTCCCAGTGGCAGTAGGGGCAGCAAGGCACGTATTGTATTGTTGCCATCGAGGATAAAAAGATGGGGTTTTCATCATATTGCTTGAGTTAATTCCTCTACATCATGTCATCTGACTTAATGCGTTACTCCGTTCTTTATGAACTTAATGCTCTAGATGCATGCTGGATAGCGGTTGATGTGTGGAGTAATAGTAGTAGATGCAGAATCGGTCTACTTGACACGGACGTGATGCCTATATTCATGATCATTGCCTTAGATATCGTCATAACTTTGCGCTTTTCTATCAATTGCTCGGCAGTAATTTGTTCATCCACCGTATTATTTGCTATCATGAGAGAAGCCTCTGGTGAAACCTATGGCCCCCGGGTCTATTTTCCATCATATAAATTTCCGATCTATAATATTAGTTTCCGATCTACTCTTTTTGCAATCTTTTACTTTCCGATCTATAAACCAAAAATACCAAAAATTATTACTTTATCGTTTATCTATCTCTACCAGATCTCACTTTTGCAAGTAACCGTGAAGGGATTGGCAACCCCTTTATCGCGGTGGGTGCAAGGTTGTTTGATTCTTTGTGCAGGTATTCAGTGATTTGTGCGTTGTCTCCTACTGGATTGATACCTTGGTTCTCAAACTGAGGGAAATACTTATCTCTACTTTGCTGCATCACCCTTTCCTCTTCAAGGGAAAAAGCAACGCAAGCTCAAGAAGTAGCACCACGCTCGATCAAAATGGACGAAGAGGGCCTCGTTGACGCCGGGAGGTTGACTTCGCAGCAAAAAAACGACGACGGCGTACCGTGGCCGCCATCCGAAGCAACGAAGGTTGTGCTCGGTCGTGGCTATCGCGTGGCCAACACCGGAGCTTCGGCAGCCACTAGTCGAGGCTATGACCTGCAGAGGAGCGGCGGCGACCATGATGGGGCGGCGGAGGATCGACAACCAATCGAAATCGGGCGGCGGAGGGGTGCGTCGCCGGATCCTGATTCGACGGTGCGGCTGGGCTTCGACATGCGTCTGAAGCGACGGAGCCAGAAGATGAATGCGGGCCGGCGACGGTTTCGACGATGGGCAAAATTACAGCAACAACGGTTAGGGGCAGAGGTGGTGCTGCTAAGGGAAAATATCCAGGTGACGGTTGGGCGTTCTCGCGTGGTTGTTTTTGGTTTGCGGCAACAGTCCGCGTGCGACAAATACGCAGTCTACCCTGCCAATTTTTTGGCTGTTCAAAAAGGTTTTTGGCAAAATTTTGCAACAAGGCCCCTTTCTGGTTGTTGAAGAGTGTTTTTTTAATCTTCAATCAAAGCCTAGAAAACAGTAGACCCTAAGAGCAACTCTAGCAGACCCTGCATCCCGCCGGCCCACAAAACGCGTTTGCAGTTCGCGCAAAACCGCTTTTGCGGGCTGGCTCAGGCTGGCACAGATGCAGATTCCCCAAACAGATCCGTAAAAAAGTATATTTGCGGAATATACCTTTTTACGGGGCGGCTTTGCAGGGTCTGCTCTTTGGGCCACTACATCCCGCATATCATCGGCCCGCAAATATCAAATCCAACATAATTCAACAATCGAAAACAAACTGAATTATTCAAATCAAACATAATACAATAATCATCCGCATTACAAATAATTATTCAAATCACCATAGCAAACTTAAATAATGCAAAACAAAACTTGTCATGAATACAAATACAAATGAATACAAAAATTAGTCACTATCCAGCCCTTTGCCAATGATGCTCAATGAGATCCTCCTGAAGTTGAAAGTGTGTGTCTGCATTTTCAATCTTCTTGTATATCTGAAGAAAAGCTCTAATGCGGTTTGGGTCTCTAGCTGGTTTGACACGGCTACCCACATTGTCGTAAAAGAATTCTAAGTTCATTCCTCTCTCATCTTTAAGAATCATATTATGCAGGATAACACAGCATGTCATGATGTTCTTCAAGGTTTTCTTATCCCAAAAACGAGCAGGACCATGGACAATGGCAAACCTAGATTGCAAAACACCGAATGCTCTTTCAATGTCTTTTTGAGCTGCCTCGTGCATGCAAATTCACATTGTTTTTTTTGTTTTGGGTTCTTTGATGCTCTTGACAAATGTGCACCAAGGAGGGTATATACCATCTGCAAGATAGTACCCCTTTGTGTATTCATGCCCATTTATAGTGTAGTTGCAAGCAGGAGCATCACCACTAGCAAGCCTAGCAAACAAATGAGACTGTTGCAACACATTGATATCATTGAGAGTGCCCGGCATACCAAAGAAGCAATGCCAAATCCATAAATCCTCGGATGCTACGGCCTCTAGCACAATTGTTACATCACGAAACTTGCCACAATACATTCCTTGCCAAGCCTTGGGGCAATTTTTCCAATTCCAATGCATACAATCAATGCTACCTAGCATGCCAGGCCAACCTCCCCTCTCATTAGATGCCATCAATTTCTTTGTGTCATCTTCATTGGGTGCCCGAAGATACTTAGGACCAAAGACTCGGACGATCACTTTCGCAAATCTACGCACAGACTCAATTGTGCTATCTTCACCAATGCGAAGATACTCATCGGCATAGTCAGCCGGAACGCCATATGCAATCACCTGCATAGCTGCGGAGATTTTTTGATATGCACTAAATCCCTTTAAGCCCGCGGCATTCCTTGTTTGAGTAAAATACCGGCAATTTGCCTCGCAAGCTTCAACAAGTTTCACAAAGAGGGATCGGCGCATTCGGTACCTTCTCCGGAAGAGGTGCGGAGGATATGTAGGATTCTCCGCGAAATAGTCTTGCATCAACATCTCGTTCCCAAGATGGCGATTCCGAGGAATGCACAGACGCCCGACAGTCGATCCTCGCCTCCTCTTTCGGTGCTGGTCTTCATGCTCCTTCACGGCAAGCGCCATGACTAATGTTTGCTGCCGAAAGGTCGCAAGCATGGTCTCAACATCCGAGTCGTCCGAATCGGACGGATCGGAGAGCAAGAACTTCTCGCACAGGCTCAACTCCATCTACACGCACACCGGCGCGTCAATCAACTACATAGCTCGCAAAAATCACAAAAAGGGACTAACTGGTGGTGGGTGATCCCGGTCGGCGACGAGGGGGCGCGCTCGACGGTGGTCGATCCCCGGCGGCGGCGGCGATGGGGGGGCGGCTATTCTCGCCGGATCCAGGGGCGGTGCAGCGGCTCGGCGTGGGAGGGTGTGGGGCGGCCCCGCGGCGCGATTCCGCCCGCAGATATGGTCGGAATCGCCGGCAGCGGGCGGGCGGAAGCAAGGGCGGGCGGCGGTGGAAGGAGGGGGGAAAAGAGCGCGGGGCTGAAATGTCCCTCCCGCCAACTGCTTCTCCCTGATGCAGGGCACCCAAGCCGCGAGGGGGAAACCCGCGTTTTCCCGGGTTGGGGTCGGGATTTTGCGGCACCCCTCAAAACTTTTTGCGGGCCGGGGCGGGATGCGGGATCTGGTCGGGCAGGTTTTTCAGGCCGTACCCGCATTTTGGCGGTTATTTTGCGGGTCGCGGCGGATGCGGGGTCCGTTAGAGTTGCTCTAATAGGGCTGCTATTGAAAAAAAAATGATGACACATGACAGTGAAAACGGTGGTGAAGCTGTTCTGTTGGAACCCAGCCGAGTAGGTGAAAGGAGTTTGCCTGCCTCGAGTGCAATTCACCCGCGGTCACTGTATTTGATCACAAAGTTCACTTCGGTCACTGGATTACGGAATACCCAAATTACGATGCTTATCATTACATTTGTTAACAGCGCAGGTCACCGCGTACGCTGCGTCGCCGTATTTGTCCCACGTGGCGTACTGTTTGACTGTTTGACCTGCCACGCAAGCGAGGCGGGGGTTCTTTTGCACTGGCGAGTCGATTTGGGGGGCTATTTTGCAAATTTCGCGTCCTGGCTGCCTCTGTTTTGCATTAAGCTCCTCCCCTGCTCTGTTTCTTTGTTAGTTGCGTTCGAGGCAGGGAGACGCTTGGTTTTCCTCTCGTCGGGAGGCGGTGATCGGCAGCGGAGGTGACCGGCGACTGCTCGTGTCGTCGGGAGCGAGGCTTCAAGAGGTCGTGCCGTCGTCTGGTTGCAAGAGATCGGAAGGCAGCGTCGCGCGTCTGCTCTGGCGATGGCCCCTGTTCGTCGCCCGGAGCACGGACCGACGCCGCATTACGGTAAGAACCCGCGACCCTCTCCCGCACCAGCTTTTATTCACGTGTTTCCGTTCATATCCGATCGTCCACAGCCGTTCCATGGATTTGAAGGTCAAAATTTTATGGGGAAAGGGGTTAGTGCTAGGGTTTTGATAGGGTTTTGGCAGGTGGATTTTTTGGGGATTTAGGTTGGGTTTTCGCTCGGTGTGGGTGGCATTGACTACGATCTGGACTGATTTAGGAGGAGTGTGTAGATACTATGCGATATGTTGACGAGAGCTAGGGTTTGTAGTGAATTGAGTAGGGTTAGTACTAATTTGGGAGGAGTTTGTAATGAAAGCAGGCTCTTTTTGTTGGAGTTGCTTCCAATGCAGGCAATGATTTATGCAATCTTTTATAACATTGTCTTTTTCTATCATGAATTGATTGGTGCATATGTCAAGTTGTTTAAATTCTGATATAATTTGTTGAAGTAGTTCAAATTGAGGCGCATTCAGGTACATTCAGATAAGTTTGCCATTATGGAGAGATGCATGTTTAAATTCAGAAACTTGTGGTCACAATCAGTGTTCATTTTTTAGGACAGAAACTTGCGGTCACAATCAGTTACATTTTGATTGAAAATGTTATTCTGAACAACTCCACTTATTGATTGCAGGTGATGATGATCCTATGTTTTCTGTTCAAATATGGCATGGAGGTTTTTTCATGGGCCAAGGCAGAAGCAAAAAGTACTATGGAGGGCAGAGCATCTGGTTTGATAACATAGACAAGAACACATGGTCTCCCCCAGATGTGGATGATCTCATAGAGCAGATAGGGTATGAGAAGGAAGGAAGGATGACAGTGTACTACTGCATGCCAGGTCTTCAAGTCAACACAAATGGGCTTAGAGTGATCAATGGAGAGGATGCCACAGATAACATGAGAGCTTTTGTGACATTTGGGCATCATTTCATGGATATTTTTTTGGAACATGATGATTCTATCAGGGATCTTGATGATGTAGTTAGGTTCCCAATTCAAGATCTCCCAAAAATCATCAGCCCAATGAAGCCATTGAATGTGGTCAGACCTGAATTAGGGGATGGTTTCAGGACAGCAACTGAAGTACTAAAGGAGAAAGGCAAGTCAGTTATCAATATGGATGCAGATGATGTTCATGACAATGATGCAAGTGGAGGATCAACAGATTCAGAAGAAGAGGGTAGTGACATTGATTATGTGCCTGAAATTGCAGATAGTGACTATGCCATATCAGAGGGAGATGATGACTTGTATGTGAACAATTGCTTTGATGCTGTAGAGGAGAATAGGAATGAGGAACAATTAGATGTGTCAGAAGATGATGAGTTAAGAAGGCCAGATTCTGATGATGAAGGAATAATTGAGATGAACTTCAAGACATTTAGGGATGAAGATTTAATAAGCCCTAAGTTTCATGTGGGGCAAGTTTTTCAGAATGTGCAGCTGCTTAGGAAGGCTATCAAAGAATACTCATGCAGGAACAGGGTCAACCTGAAGATGCCAACTAATGACAAGATGAGGGTTTGTGCAAAATGTGAGGAGGGGTGCCCTTGGTATCTATGGGCATCCAATGACAATAGGACAAAGGCATTCATGGTTAAGAAGCTTGTGGACAAACACACATGCAGCAAGAAATGGCAAGTGAAAAGCTTCACAGCTCCATACATGGCAGAGAAGTATTTGGACTCATTTAGGGCAGATGAAAACATGAGCATGAAGAACTTCTCTAGGGTGGTGCAGGAACAATGGAATATGAAGCCTACAAGGAGTAAGCTTAGGAGAGCAAAAAGGTTGGCTCTTAATATTGTCCATGGAGATGAGGAGAAACAGTACAATAAGCTTTGGGACTATGCAAATGAATGGAGAAGGTCAAATCCAGGGAGCAGATTTTATTTAGCAGCAGATACAGATGGTACTTTCCTACACTGCTATTTCTCTTTGGAGCCATGCAAGAGAGGGTTTATGCAGGCTTGTAGGCCAGTAATCTGCCTAGATGGATGCCATTTGAAGACCAGATATGGAGGTGTTCTTCTCACTGCAGTTGGACTAGATCCAAATGATTGCATCTATCCAATTGCTTGTGCTATTGTTGACATTGAGAACACTGACACCTGGAGGTGGTTCTTATCCTCTCTGAAACAAGACCTAGCCATTACTGAAACTGATCTGTGGACTATTATGTCTGACAAGCAGAAGGTACTTTCATAACTTGGTCTTTCATTTCCATTCTTCAAAGTTTCTGCTTCCACAATTGATTTGTCATGATGCTGACATTGTCTTTCACATTTCTTTTAGGGTTTGATCAAAGCTGTCAGAGATTACTTTCCACATGCAGAGCACAGGTTCTGTGTCAGGCACTTGTGGCAAAACTACCAACAGCAGTTTAGGGGTGAAGTGCTCAAGAACCAGCTGTGGAAATGTGCTAGGAGCACAACTCCTTCTGATTTTGAACAGAACATGGAAGAGCTTAAAGTGATAAACTTTGAAGCATGGAAATGGCTGTCAGGGATGGACCCCAACACTTGGGTTAGGGCATATCAACAAGAGTTCCCCAAGTGTGATATTCTTCTCAATAATGCATGTGAAGTGTTTAACAAGTAAGTTGCATCATTGTTTGTGTTTTTCATCACATGAAGCATTCAACAGGTAGTTCTCCATCACAATAATCTTCTGACATGAACCAACTGTTGGCTGTAGGTACATTCTTGAGGCCAGAGAGCTCCCCATATTGTCATTGATCATGACAATAAAAAAACAGTTGATGACAAGGTTCTACAACAAGAGAGAGGAAGCAGAAACATGGGATGGCACTGTTTGCCCCAAAATTAAGAAAAGACTTGAGAAGAATGATGATTTGTCAGCTACATGTCATGCATCAAATGCAGGGGATGGAATATTCCAGGTAATCTAGCCTGACTTAGCATTTTGCATATTCATCCTGTTTTCTTGCATTGATTAAGTGCCCTATGTCATCTGTGTAGGTTGATAACAAAGGGAGATCTTACATAGTGGACATAAAAGCTTTAAGTTGTACTTGCAAAAGGTGGGACCTCAATGGCATACCATGCCATCATTCTGTTGTTTGCTGCAAAGATGAGAGAATTGAGCCTGTGGACCTAGTTGACAAATGCTACAGCATTGCCTCATTTCTGAAAGCCTACCAGCCTATCATCATGCCAGACAGAGATGAGAGAGAGTGGGAAAAGATGCATGGTCCAGTGATCAAACCCCCACCCAATGACAAAAAGGGAAGGCATCAGAAGAATAGAAGGAAACAACCACATGAAGCCAAGGACAAGAGAGGAGGCAAAAAGCTCACAAGGCATGGTGTGGTCATCACTTGCTCTCATTGCCAAGAGGAGGGTCACAACAGAGCAGGTTGCAACAAGAGGAAAGCTGGTTTGCCACCTGTGAGGCATGTGCCACAACCACAACCTATTCCTCCTATTCCTGTTGACTCATCAGATGATGAACAACAGAATGTGCATCAAGTTGAAGTTGATTCAGGCAGTGAAGAAAGTGAAGAGGAACCAGTAATAACTCAGGTTTGTCTTCCTTAATCATTGTCAAGCTTTACATATTCACATTGACAATAATTTATGACTTGTGAAGTGTTCTAATGATGTTACTTTCATCTTTTCAGGAAGTGTTTGGTGACACAATGGTACAACAGATGAGAAGGGAGCAACAATCATCTAGGAGACCTGGACTTTCTCAGCAACCCATGCCTGAATCAAGCTTCATTAGCTCAGCAAGAGCTCAGAGTAGTAGCATGCCACATGTTACTACAACTGCTAGCAGGGATGGTAGTCAAGCCATGAAGCTCAGGCAGATGAAGATGGAGAAAGACAGAGAAATGGCAGAGAAGAGAGATGCTGCACTGGAGGCACTAAATGCTGCAGCAGAGAAGAGAGCTGCTGAGGCACAAGAGAAGAGAGACCTGGCTGCAAAGAAGAAAGCAATAGAAAGAGAAGCAAAGAAGCATGAAACACAACAGAAAAGAGCTGCTAATGTTGCAAAGAAGAAGGAAATAGCTGAAGCAAATAGAGCAATTGTCCTACAACAAAGAGAGAAGAAAACAGCAGAGCTGGCAGCTGCTAGAGAGGAGGCAAGGAAGAGAAAAGCTTCTGAGCTTGCTGCCAAAAGAAAGGAAGATCAGCACAACAGGTCCAGGCTGAAGAGGGCCTCTACAAGTGCACATGACATGGGAGGTGGCTCTACAAGCAAGAAAACCAGGAAGGTCAGCATGTTTGATGAACTGAGAGAGCCTAGGAAGTAGAAAATTTGGTCTGTATCAAGTTCTTCTGGTGAACTAATCCAGCATTTTGGTGTTTCTTGTCATGTTAAACTTAAATTTGGTCTGTGTCAAGTTCTTCTGCTGAACTTAACCTTACTGTTAAGCTTGTTAGACATGTGCTTTTGGTGGATCTTTACCATCTTATTTAACCTGGTGCTATGTTGTGCTTGCTATATATGTTGCTTGTCATATATATTTCTTGAACCTGGTGATCATCTTTGTTACATATCTTGTGATGATCATCTTTGACATGCTTATCATTTTGCCAACATTTTCTGATTTGTCACTTACCACTTATCATTATGTCAGATCACAATATAGTAATGCAAACAACCCAACTGTGATCATATCATATATATTGGCCAACAGGAAGACATAATATGCAACATAGATTGATCAACAACATACTTTCATTACATTACTAGCTTACTAGCATCTTCATACTACCAACAATTCAACAGGTCACACACAGCACACACACAAGCACACCTACTGCCAAAGCTATCTTCAACATCATCACACACATAGTTCACTCCTCCTCTCCTCAGCAGCATCACACACAACTCTTGCATCACTTCATCAGCAGCATCACACACAGCACACACACAAGCACACCTACTGCCACAGCTATCTTCAACAGAAGAACAATCTGCCTGCCAACCTGCAACAAAGATTCACTCCTCCTCTCCTCACAACATGAACCCCTGAATCCTACTGCCACCATCCCTCTAGCTCTTCTCTGTTCATTGCGCCGCTCCAGCTCTTCTCTCCTGTCTTCAGACCACCCAATTGCATCCACAGCATTATCTCCAGTGAGAAACATCTTCTCCACCAAGTAAGCAACATACTCCCTCTCCCAATGCCAGAAATTGCATCCATTCTGTCAAAATGAATGCAAAATCAAAGACCAAATGTGCCAAAAACAGAGACCAAATGTGGCAAAATCAATGCTTGCCAAGACCAAATGTCAGAGAACTTACACCATGGCCGGGGCAGCGGTAGTAAACCCATCCAGGGTGATCCTCAGTGCCGGAAACATGCTTCTTCACCATGGAACCACACCCCCACGGGCAGTAGATGAGGGGGATGAATGGACCGCCGCCGCGGCGAGAAGAGCGGCAGGAGCTCGATGCAGACATGCTTCAGGGGAAGAACAACTCGTTGCAGAAGCGGCGACGCCGGCGGTGAGCGGTGCTGGGCGGGGAGTGGGTGACGACAGGACGACGCCGGCTAGGGATTTGGTGGCCGACGGCGAAAGAGGAAAATGGCTAGGGATTTGGAGGACGGTGGGGGAGGGGGTTTTAGTACAACGCGAAATTTGCAAAATAGCCCCCCCAAATCAACTCGCCAGTGCAAAAGAACCCCCGCCTCGCTTGCGTGGCAGGTCAAACAGTCAAACAGTACGCCACGTGGGACAAATACGGCGACGCAGCGTACGCGGTGACCTACGCTGTTAACAAATGTAACGATAAGCACCGTAATCTGGGTATTCCGTAATCCAGTGACCGAAGTGAACTTTGTGATCAAATACAGTGACCGCGGGTGAATTTAACTCCGCTCCCCAATCGCCCAATCCCCACACAAAACCCTCGCTTCCGCTGCCCATGGCGTCGCTGATGGACGACGTCACCGCCGAGATCTTCCTCCGCCTCCCGCCGGACGAGCCCGAGCACCTCTTCCGCGCCGCCCTCGTCTGCAAGCCCTGGCTCCGCGTCCTCCGCGACCCCTCCTTCCGCCGCCGCTACAGCGTCTTCCACCGGGCGCCTCCCCTGCTCGGCCTCCTCCACAGGCTCCAGGTCTTCGAAGGAGACCCCGCCGCCCGCCTCGCCCCCACCACGGCGGCGCCCCTCTCCCCCTACCCCGACCTCAGCCGCACGCGCCCCCTCGACTGCCGCCACGGCCGCGTCCTCCTCCACGTGGGGGTCGGGGCTTGGCATTTCGTCGTCTGGGACCCCGTCACGGGCGAGCAGCACCGCCTCCCGGAGCCCGGCATCCCGTGGCTCATCTACACTGCCGCCGTGTTCTGCGCCGTGCCGGGCTGCGACCACCTCGACTGCCACGGCGGCCCCTTTCGGGTTGTCTTTCTGGTCACCGAAGACTGCACAGATCTAGTCAAGGCCGCCGTGTACTCATCAGAGACGGGTGCGTGGAGCACGCCAGTGACAATGGACGCTGGCTGCGATGTCCAGCACAGGCGAGATGCCATTGCAGCTGGATTCTACTACACACCCTATGTCCAGCCTAGGCGGGGTGCCGTCATTGGAGACGAAGCCTACTTCACACTTCGCTGGGGTAACCCAGTCGTCAAGTATAACTGGAGCAAGAATCGCATATCCATGATTGACCCGCCAACAAAGGATGTGTACAAACCCGGTGTCAGAAAAGAGTATGGTAACCACGTCGCCCTCATGGTGATGGAGGACAGTTCACTGGGGTTTGCCTGCGTTGAGGGTTCCAGCCTTCATCTGTGGTCAAGAAAGGTGAATGCACAAGGAGATGCAGGATGGGTGCACTGCAGGGCCATCCTGCTGGAGAGTGTTATACCTGTTGCCAGTTCTGATGACAAACCATTTGTGGTTGGATGTGCAGAGGGTGTGGGTGTCATATTCGTCAGCACAGGTGCTGGCTTATTCACAATCAAGCTAGATTCTGGGCTGGTTAAGAAGGTTGCCGAGTCTGGGGTCTACTTCAGCGTCCTACCCTACATGAGCTTCTATACTCCAGGTATGGTCCTAGCCCTTGCTTCTTGTCTGTTATTCTGCGATTTCTTTATAGAATCTATATGTTCGCTTAATGGTTGGTTTATGGTCTGTGAACAATTACTTGTAAGGCAAGCTCTGTATGTGCTACGTACTTCATATTGATTATATGACGTTGGAAACAGAGGATGTTCGCTATGAGATTTAACTTGATAAGGAGCACAACCAAGCACTAGTGGAATTGTAAAATATGCTGACAAATCTGTTGATGTAGTATTACCCTGTTACCTTGCTTCGGATTTAAAAAAAAACAGTTTGTTATTTTCTGGCATAGCTGAAGTTCACACCTCAACTTAGTCTTGTAACACTTGTAATGAGTACAAGCACTTAGTTCTTCAAAGCAGGATGCTAGTTGGACAGTTAATTATGAGTTTTTGTGCATGGTATCTTTTCTGTCGTGGCACATTGTTACTGTGGAAGTCACTACGATCAATTGGGGCTGTCTCGTTGAATCCACCCTGATCGTACTGTCAAAAAAATTGTACTTCAGTTTATTATGTCAGGCATATTAGAGGACTGCTTGTTTTATGCTTGATTCAGTTACTTAGAACTAAAGTCATGTTTACTCTATGTTGTTTCTCTTTCCTGAGATTTATTACTACAATTATATTGTTATTGCTGTCTCCAAAAGGGCTACCAAGTAGCAGTGTCAAACTTTTTGGACATAAAATTGGAGATACAAGGATCTGAATCGTAATTTGTGAATTTTCAGTTTTGGAGTCAAGCCTGGTATATTATATGGATCAGTCCATGTGAAGCCCAGTTGCATCATTACCCCTTAAATTTGTACTTGCTAGGGCCATTGATTGGTCAAATATTTTTTCTTTTCTTGAATGGTTAGGAGAACTGCACATCATTGCATTAGAGAGGGAGTACAAATGTCCATACAAGGGAAACTTTAAAAAAAGAAGGATTGGAAGGGAATAAAAATGTCCATATGAGAGAACTGTGCATCATTGTATTAGACAAGGAATAAAAATGTCCATACGATGGACATTTCTTTACAGCCTCTATATGTTTGCTTAATTGGTTGGTTATGGTCTGTGAATAATTACTCATAATGTAAGTAATGTTTGTTAGTTCAATTAATGTGCAGAGCTTGCCAAAGACAGTTCTGTGTGTGCTACTTTAATGTTACAACTGGGTATGTCATTGGAAAACAGAACATGATTTTTGTTATGCGATTTAACTTGTCAAGGAGCACAATGAAGCACTAGTGGAATTGCTAAATATGCTGCAAGTCTGTTGTTCTAGTATTACCTGTTACCTTGCTTCAGACTCCTTAAAAAAACAGAGTTTGTTATTTTCTGGCATAGCTGAAGTTCACACCTCAAACTTAGTTTTGTAACCTTTGGAATGAGTACCAAGTACCAACACATAGTTCTTCAGAGTGGGATGCTAATTGGACAGTTAGTTATGAGTTTTGTGCATGGTATCTTTTCTGATCATGGCACATTGTTACTGTGAAAGTTATGACGATCAATTGGGGCTGTCTCGTTGAATCCATCCTGATTGTACTGTTGAAAATTTGTACTTCAGTTGCTGTACTATTTGAGTACAGCTTGGTTAATGCTCGATACAGTTACTTGGAACTAAAGTCATGTTTATTCTATGTTGTTCTCTATCCTGAAATTAAATACAACTCTATTGTTATTGTTGTCTCCAAAAGGACTATCAAGTAGCAGTGTCAAACTTTTTGGACATACAATTGGAGATATAAGGATCTGGGTTGTAGTTTGTGAATTTTCAGTTTTGGAGTCAAGTCTGGTTGTTCTTATTCTGTTATCATATGGATCAGTCCATGGGAAGCCCAATTGCATCAGTAACCCTTAAATTTCTACTTTTCTTTAGAGCTATTGATTGGTCAAATAGTTTTCTTTTCTTGAATGCTTAGGTGAACGGCACATCATTGTATTAGAGAAGGAATAAAAATGTCCATATGAGGGAAGCTTAAAGAAAGGAAGGATCGGAAGGGAATAAAAACGTCCATACGAGAGAACTGCACATCATTGTATTAGAGAAGGAATGAAAATTTCCATAAGATGGGAAGGGAAAGGAAATACTCCCTCCGTCCCAAAATAAGTGTCTCAACTTTGTACAAAGCTCAAGACACTTATTTTGGGACGGAGGGAGTAGAAAGTAGAAAAGAAAACCACTCCAAGCCTATCATAGCAGGGCACACCTAGAAAAAAGAACTACCACTGACTACAAAAATGTGAAGTTTTACTTTTATGTAGCCAATGAAGAATGAAGTACTTGTCTGTTGCCTTGCATTTTCTTTACTGTGTCTATATGTTGCTTGGTTTGTGAGCAGCTTCAAGAAAGTCAAACTGCAATTATTAGTTGTTATCCTCACATGTAGAGATTGCCACAGACCATTTGTGCGTGCAAGTGCAAACTGAATACATGTCATCGGAAACTGACCTTAATTTGAATTCTGTTATTTGACATATTTTGGACCGTGCAAACTTTTTAATCTCATGTTATGCTGTTACTTTGTTTCAAATGTTCTTTTCATAACTATACTATTATTTTTCTGGTATATCTGAAGCTCGCATCTGGAGCTCATTTTATATTAGACTTTTTGATCTGGTATTATGCTGTACTTGTATAGCAAATCAAACTATCAATGCTGAATTGGAATGTTGGTTTTGATTTTTGTGCATAATAACTTTTCAGATCGTGGTAGATTTCCATCCCTGGCGGAGATCACTGATGTCTGATATGCGCCGCTCAAGAGCAAGAGTGCAGGACCTTGCGAAATGTGATCTCCGCCGCTCAAGAGCAAGAGTGCAGGACCTTGCGAAATGGACGAAGCCATTATCATAAATGTACTGCTGGTAGCTTCTTGCAGAGCTACCGCTATCATATCCTTTTTATTTTCTGTTGAGTGGGTAAAGCACGATTGGTGCAAGTCATTATGACCAAAACTAGGGATGCAGATTTTGAATCATCTCGGCCGTTCGGCCAGTCCAAAATTCATCTAAATGGACTAGCTTGGATTCCGAAGCCAGAAAGGTGGAATGGAAACCAACAATGCTGCCATGTGAAGCTTCTTCTTTTTTGTTTTAAAATTCCGGATGTTTGGGTAGCCTTTTGGACACATAACTGGAAGGTGATATCTTAGGAACTCAGGGCTTAAGTCTGGTTATTGAATAGTTGATCTAGTTGATTGAACCTGTATCGGCAGCCATGGTAAAAGGGAGATGAAAGTTGACCTGGATGTCATGTCATGTGTTTTCTGGTTTGTTTCTAAGATGAGATGAATCGCTCCCTTTTCCTTTGTCGCATGAAAGAAAAGCTGGGAATACATTTTAGTGTGTTGTGGAGCAGAGTCCGTTCAGTTTTGTTCTCCTGCATCTCCGCCTGGGCTATCTGGAAGCATCGTAACGCGGCCGTCTTTGATGGCTTATGACCCTCCATCGACGACCTCGTCCTCTCGATCAAGGATGATGCTCGCCTATGGGCCAAGGCGGGCGCCAAGGGATTAGCTTGGCCACCGTTTTACCTGTAACCTGAACTTGTGTATTGAGGCTGAGCATCCTCCCCTGCTGCTCATTCTCGCACCCTCCTAGACGCCGGATCGTGTACGTCCGCGAGGCTGCACCTTGTACTCTCGTTTCCACCGATCAATGAAATGATATGCTGCTCAGCATATTCACCATAAAGAAAGGAGATACACAGATATCTCAACATCTTGTTCTCCATCCGCTCGTAGACTAGTACACACTCATTGATCTTCCTCCTCTGGCAATATTAATGGTAGGGGAGCTTAGCAAAGATTGATATACGTACAGGTATGTCTAGATGGCCAGGTGGAGCATCTATTATGGTATGCATAGACAGGCACATACGGCATGACCGAAGCAGATTCCGAGCCCGGGGAAAAACCTCCTGGGCCGCCGCCTGTAAACAATTCCATCGCGGCCAGCGGGAACACCCAGAGAGTATGCAGAGCTATGGGCCTAAGGCCCAACCGTAGAGTTGCAGATGCAGCGTTGTGTTTAGCTTTTGTTATTAGTACCATACCGCTTAGCTGGGTCAAGTAGGGCTAGTTTATAAGTCGCTCCCCGGGCACGGTTAGCACCACACGGCAGGCGTGGTCAGCCCTTCATATTGATGAGTATTTGAATGATCTTGAGTGGAAGAGGAGAAGAAGGAAAGGAAAAAAAGGCCAAGAAAGACGCAAATTGTTTGAACGACCGCACGCAGGCTGGCTTGGCATGGCATGCTTGCTACCAGCCAAACACACCGACATGGTGTGCTCGCCATTTTTTTTTTTCAACATACACCATAAATTTAATCATTTTTCTTCTTCCGATCATGGGATTTTTTTTCTTGGGTACAAAAGAAATGAAGCTGCAGTGCATCATGTTACTGGTCTCTGATCCATGTCCCACTTGCTACTGTACTCATCTCTGACGGCCCAAAAGCTTAGCCTGTGGCATGGACCATATATAGCACTTGCCTCACAAATTAAGCTGCAATTTTGTTACGCCAAATGCTCAGACGGTTGGATTTACTCTCCTGAGCACGCAACAACCAGTTGAGGGCAAGCCGAAGAAATTGCAAACTGGGCTCAGCTCTGAATAATGCGCTCAACGTGACACACAAAACATTCCCTATATACAAAGTGTGTTAATTATCGGAAGTTCCATCAATCATGTCGTAATTTGAACAAATACCCGGAAAGGAAAATGAACCCTTACGGCCATTCACGAGCTGCGGGCTGATGCCGCGGGCCGGCCCACAACTGTGTCTCTCCTGCTGACGACGCGGCCCTTACGCCCCGTTCTCTGAGGCTGAGGTTTGGGCGGCTATTAAGGGTATGAACTCTTGCTCGGCCCCCGGTCCGGATGGCCTTCCAGTGACGTTCTTTCAGACTTTCTGGGAGGTAATAAAACCGGAGGTGATGGCTTTGTTTGAGGAATTCTTTATAGGGGCCATTGACCTCACTAGGCTCAAAGTTACCGGGGCTTCGGATATTCGCCAATTTAGTGTCATCTTCCGGAGAGGGCCCCTATCGCGCATCTTCCGCATCTACCGGAGGTGATTAATGTCATCTTCAGCATCCTCGCAAAGGGGTACGCCATTAGGGTGGCCCCTATTGCTGATAGGATCACGCACCCTGATCAGTCGGCATTTATTCAGGGCCGGTATATCCTTGACGGAGTTTTGGTTTTCCACGAAGCACTCCATGAGGTCCACTCCAGACACCTCAAGGCAGTCTTCCTGAAACTGGATTTCCACAAGGCGTATGACACGGTCAGTTGGTCCTTCCTTAGGGAATGCTTGCTGCGGAAGGGCTTCGACGACAGGTGGGTCGCCCGAGTGATGCAAATGGTATCCTCGGGCCGGACCGTGGTGAACATTAACGGCGAGGTTGGCTCATTCTTCCCCACATTCTGTGGGGTGCGCCAGGGCGATCCCTTCTCACCGTTCCTCTTCAACATGGTTGTCGATGCTCTGGCGGCTATCTTAGATAAAGCCAAGGCTGCGGGCCACATTAAGGGGATAGTCCCGCATCTCGTTGGAGGGAACAAGATCTCCCTCCTCCAACCAGATGACACCATTATCATGGTGGAAGGCTTGGCGACCAACATCATGAACTTGAAGTTCCTTCTACTCTGCTTCCAACAGATGTTTGGCCTCAGGATCAACTTCGATAAGAGTGTGGTTATGGTCTTGGGATACTCCCAAGACGAGCGGCAGAGCATAGCGGATCGGCTTAATTGCCAGCTTGGGTGTTTCCTCACGACTTATCTGGGGATCCCCATTAGTGATTCGAAACTCACGGTGGCAGAGCTTCGCCCCTCGGTTGGGAAGCTTCAACACCGCATCGAGCCTTGGCAGGGCCGATGGCTCTCGAAGGCAGCCCAGACAGTGGTTATTAACTCGTCCCTTGCCAGCCTGCTCCTGTTCATCATGAGCTTCTACAGCCTTCCGGAGACTCTACATCACGAGATTGCCACTGTACAGGGACGCTTCTTCTGGGTCGGCGAGGGAGACAAGCAGAAATACCACTAAATCTCTATACCAGGCCATCGCGCCCTCGCTGGGTCATGAGGCCCTCACTTCCATCTGGGAGATTCGGCTCCACTTGAAGATTAGAATATTAGTGTAGCAGTGGATTCTCGGCTGCCTACCTTCCGGCGTGGAGGTCCTGAAGCGCAACGGCCCAGGGGATGGGCGCTGCCCGCTCTGCGGGCCTGAAGAAGATTCGAACCATATCTTCTTCACCTGCGTGTCCGCGCAGTTTCCTTTGGAGTTGTTTCCACGAAATAGTGGTGGAAGCTGGGACCACCACAACTTCCCCGCCCTCTTCGCGGAACTCCAGGCGTTACCTCCCCCAACCCGCCACATTAGGTGGCTAGTCATCAGGGTGCTAACCTGGACGCTGTGGACTGTTAGGAATAAGCTTGTGATTCAGCGCATTCCTCTTCGACGTGCTACTGACGCTTTGTTCAAATGGTCTTGTTACTTGCAGCTATGGGGGCCGCTTAGCCGCCCCCGGGAGAGAGACGCCATCACCACCATCATCGCCCAGATCCGCTCGATGGCTCTCCGGTTGGCTCCACCGCTTCCCCCACCACCGCCGGAGCCGGATTAGATCTTCTACACCTCACCACCGCCGTTATGTTTGTTGTGTGAGTCTTGCTGCGGTGTTGGGCTTGTTGTGCTGTGCCCACAGCTGAACCTGGGTTTCGTCTGGATGTGTGTGTTTGTCGGACCTGCTTGCGGTGGCTCTCTCTGTGTGTGCGTGTGTGTGGTTGTATGCTTGGAACCTTGTTACTTTGTGCTCGGTGGTGCTTTATTTATAACGGGGCGAAAGCCTTTTTCAATAAAGGAAAATGAAAACGAAGGCGACATCGAGTGTTAAGACAAAAAAGTTAGAATGCTGCAACTGTCTGAAACATATATTACTCTTGCACACACTGCGACTGTGGCACCCCGATAAGCTGAAACGCGATGAGACCAGCAGGGACAAGAAGCAACCAGGCACTCAGCCAGCCGCACGCCACTAGCAAACTGGTCAACGCCCTCTTCTTTAGGTCTGTTGTCTATGAAAACGACCATCATGCAAGTTCAAAACTGAGGGTTGAGAATTGACCGCCTTAGTTGCTTAGTATGCACAAAATTAAATATTTAGTTGAATGTTGACAATCTAGATACTAGTTGGAGTTCTATATGATGTTGGCCTAAAACCCATTTTTGGTGCCCTATTATAGGGTTGCTGTTGGAGATGCTCTATTATTTTTGAGGGGAAATGCCCTAGGGCATACTTTATTAACTTCAGATCACCGTTATTACATCAAATATAATGTCCGGGAGAATCACACTAGGTGGATTACCGTCCCAATTAATTACAAGCTTTGAATCATAAACATGCCTAGCCAAATTTTGTGCAACCCTATTAGCATCTCTAGGGCAGTGTTGGAAGCACACTGCACCTAATCTTGTTACCGGTTGGAAACAATCTGCGGGAATTGCCGTAGCTAGACTCCAAACTTCAGTGACATCATTGCATGCATGAATCAGTTCTAGTGAATCAGACTCCATGAGAACTCCATCACAGCCTATATTTTCAATCATCATCAAGCCCTTCTGCATCGCTAAAGCCTATGTTGTGTTTGCATCATGGACGTTTTCCAGTGGCCAAGAACCACCGGCAACTGGCTCTCCCATGTTGTTGCGAAGAACTGCAGCTGCTGCACCCGATCCATCTTGGAAATAAGATGCATCCACATTCATCTTATAGCTACCAGCTGGTGGTTTTTCCCATGATATTTTCTGTGGCTGCTCGGTACTCTCCGCTGCTGTGAAGTTGGAGATGCTCTAAATATAGTAGGAGGGTTGAGAGCCGTCTAGAAAACATAGGAAGCCTACTTAACAAATCTATTAGGGTGGGGTTTTTCTATTCTGGTTGCTTAAAAGGGTGGATGGGTTTTAGGAAATTGCCCCCGCAAAAACAAGGGTTTTAGGAAATTGGTTAGAGTTGCTCTATCTACCAACTTCAACCTTTATAAGTAGATAGCAAAGAAATTCCCCTGGTAAGTGAAGATCCTTTCTGTCAAAAAGTTCATTTTTACCTTTCTAACTCCTCACCAAGAGGACGAAAACAACTCAGGCAAGTTCAACTTGTCATTGTCATTATGACAACTGTCGACTAGGGAGTACCCGTAGTAACATGATTGTAAGTAAGTTTGCAAAATTGCATACGACGGGCCTTATATTGAAGCTCACCGTACATGGGTGATAGTGGCACAATGATGTTTTTTGAATAGGTTCAATCGCCTCGACGGAACACAACCTAGTCCTATGTTAGCAAGGCGTCGAGAGGGGTCTGGTCGCAAGCCTGAGTCGTATGCAACTCCTCAGCACCCTCTCCAAAGATCCCTTCCTCGATGTCGGTCCGAGTAGTATGCAACTCATCAGACTCAACTCGAGAGCTCCCTGGTCTTTCCCTAGGAGCTCTTGAGCCTTCTCCTTGAATCCCTCAAGAGTGAGTTCAATGAGTTACATGCCCATGCGTGACCTTATATAGGGGATGATGCCTTGACAATTTGAAGCGCTTGAGTGCGCTCAAATTGGTTTCTTGAAGGAAAGATACAGAGGGCTTGAAATCAACGAGTTCAAACAAAGTGTCAGAACATTTGCAGTTGACCAAGGCCATGGACGTTCCAAGCAACTAGCTACATTAATGTTTGACATGAATAAGAACAGTCACAGAAGGGAAACACTTTTTAGGATACAACCAAAGCCCAACAAATGGATGAAAATATTCATATTGGTCTAAAGCCACTACCGGACTGCCCCTCTATGCCGACGGCCGCTGGCCGTCGGCATAGGCACCAATGCCGTCGGCTTAGATCTATGCCGACGGCCCCCGTCGGCATACACACGTCGGCGTAGATCACGTCAGCGTAGATGTGTTAGACCGTCGGCATAGGAAAGCCGTCGGCATAGGTATATATGCCGACGGTCTCCGTACGGCCGTCGGCATATATAAGTTGTCGGCAATGATTTTCAGCTGACGGCAGTCGACGGTGCCGTCAAACGGGCCGACAAATCGCGTGCTACCATGTGGCACAGGTATGGCGACGGCTTCGCCATCGGCATAGATGAAAATCTATGCCGACTGCAAAGCCGTCGGCATACCTGTGCCATGTGGCAGCAGCTGGGAGCTCCTGGCAGCAGAGGTATGCCGACGGCTTTGCCGTCGGCATACCTCTGCCACGTGGCAATCGCTGGGCACTCCTGGGCATAGCTATGCCGACGGCTAGATCTGTGTTTTTTTATTTTTTTCTGTTTTCTTTGTTTCAACTCATTTCGACAGCATTTCAAACCGGAAAATATATATACATAGAAATATGACAGATCATCATCAAGTTCATCATCTAAAGATACTCAAGATCATCATCATTTAAACATACTCAAGTTAAACATCTAAAGATCATCATCGGCGAAACTTCATGAACATAGAGATTTGCAAGACATGGAACATCGTCTTCTAAAGAAACTAACAAGTAGGAACATGAAAGGTATGGCACGACGGCCAGATGCACGAGTATCATCAACGACATCAGGCAAGACCACTGCCGCCAAAACCACCACCGCCAAGACCACCACCGCCAAAACCGGCACCGCCAAGACCACCTCCACCAAAACCGCCACCGCCAAGACCAGCACCACTCTGCCAGATCGGAGTGACAGGGGTCGACGAAGTAGGAGTCGAGCCACCGGTCCCCTACATGTTTGAGAGAAGATTCTAACGGTAAATATGATATGATAGTGTTGAATGAATGAGAACTAGTTTGTCAGTAGTTAGGAAAATGAACTAACCGGACTATCACTGCCTAGTGCCACCCACTCATCGAACGTGGGCACGTGTGGGGGTTCTCCTGCAGGTGGTGGTGGGGGTCCCATTTGTGGTGGATCCGTGCGGTTACTCCAAGACGCCAACATAGCCTTTATGTTAGTTAAACAAGCAAACTAGAAGGTCAGAAGGAATGAAAGTGCAAAAATTTAGCTTGGTTTTAAGAGGGCCAAACTAACCGTCATCATATGACAGTTGTAATCATCGTTTTCCTTCACTCGTTGCAAGTACTCCTGCACCTCGAGATTCCTATGCTCGACAAAGGCCTTATATGCCTACAAAATTTAGGTTGTTTCTAAGTGAGCAATGCTGAAAATAAACTGAGAAAGTTAGAGAGAAAGAAGATAAAGGGAAGTACTTACAGCATGCTGGCGGGCTAAGGGAGGCTGCGAATGCCCCATACTCTCTAACGGGCTCGGGTTGGTAGCCCAAAGCCGTGTGTACGAGACGAAAGGAGTGATAAAGACATTGAAACACGGATACCGGCCATGGGGCTTCCCCTTGATGGCCACCACCGCTGTGTCGTCAATCTGAGACTAGGCGATGTCAGGAACATCCGGATGCAACCTCTGAAACTGCTGAGTGTAAGACTTCAGGTGCTCCCCAGTCTTGTCATAGTACTAGCTTCTCGCCGTCCTTGCGATCACTCCGCTCGCGGGCCAGCTTCCACGACTCAATGTCTGAGAGCGGCCTCTTCAACTTGTCCTCCTGCAACGTCGGCGCAGAAGTTAGCCATACATAAGAACATGAAAGTAAAAAGAAGAACAAAAATGCATCATGCATATAGATATACCTTCATGGCCTTGAAGCCCCAGTGGTTCCTGTTTCCTTGGCCGTGTGTCCCGTCTTTTCCACGGTTAGCACGGGCCTTGCTGCTCTTGGCAGCAAACTCTGCATCCTCGCCGAGCCACCTATCCACCAAACGCGCCCATCCATCATCCTTTCCAAAGCACCAAGGAGGAATAACCTACATAATGGAAGCATGACATGTGAGCACGAAACGATGATATTGACTGCTTATATGTTGGAATGAAAAGTCTCTAATATTACCTTCATGTACTGCTCCCTGTTCAAGGTAAGTCCTTGCTTCCGCGTTTCACTTTTTCTCATCTTTTGATGAAGGTAGGTGTGGTAGAAGTGCGAGACGGCAACCCAGCGCACCTCGTACTGCAACTGACGAGCTTTCTTCTTCGTCGCAGCTAGCAAGACCACGTCAGCTCTGGCCTTGTGCTCATCAAGAACTCTATAGAATTGCTGCAATCATGCATAAAACCAGAAGCAAACAAAGCATGCATTGAGTTATTGGATGATAAACTATGAACGAAACTGAAGACAAGTGATTCTGAAGAGAACTTACCCAAAATTTGGTGATCACGGCCCTAGCGGCCGTCTCGTACTCCGCGTGGCTGCAAGCCTCGTAGTGGGCCCAGCTCGTGGCCAAAACCCGCAGCTGTGGGTCCCTGTCTGGCCTCGGGCAGAATAGGCGCGGCCAAAACTCCTTCAATAGGACAGTGATAAGGCCGTTCGGTTTATGGCCCTGTCCGTGAAGGATCCAGTTCTTGCAAAAGAATCAAAGAATTAGCATGTGTACACTAAGAAAATGTTGGCATGTGTTCAAAAAATGATTGAGAGGCACTTACTCTGTCCCCTTGGGTTCAACGAGCCACTTGTTGGCCTCGATAGAAGGTGGCGTAGGTAGTTCTGCAGTACCACGCAGCCACCCCTTCGGAGCACCCGACGGCAAGTCACCCCACAACTCGAGGTCAACCTCCTCCTCACCCTCCCCTCCACCACCCTCCTCCTCGCCCTCCTCCTCGCACTCCTCCTCCTCGCCCTCCTCCTCCTGAGGAACATACTCCTCCTCCTCAGACTCAGAAGGTGCCTCAGTATAGGAGGGCATCGAAGAAGACCCCCCTATTTCAGACACGGCCCGGAGTTTTTTGACCCCCTGCCTCTCCCCCACCTCCTCCTCCTCTAGGGGCTCCCCCCACCTCCTCCTCCTCTAGGGGCTCTCCCCCACCCCCTCCTCCTCTACGGTCTCCTCCCCCGACCCCTCCACCTCCCTGTGAGGTGTCATCATCGCATAGTCGGGGGGGACCTTGTGGGATCGTCCACTCCGAGTAAGTCCTTTGAATTTACTGAGGAAACTGGCGCCACTGGACTTGCCCATGATTAGCAAACCTGCATTGAGAAGAGAATAAACAATTAGTAAGGATATCAAATAAACAAGCATACATGAAAGAACATTAATAACAGAAGAGCACATTAAGCATACAGAAAAGAACATTAATAACAGAGAACTTACATTTTCTAGAACCCATATGAATCATCACTATTGTAATCTATTTGTCGACCGGTCGCGTCATCACTATCACGCATATCTTCTTCGTTGTCTGACGGAGGTGGAGGCTCTTCCTCATCGTCAGCGTCTTCATTTAACTTTTCAAGCATAATTATGTCTCTTTGATTCACAACTGCCTCACCATCAATCCGTGCGTCGTCATCGTTTGGGTCCAGGTCAACATAACCCAAGTCATCATTGTCCTTGTTTCGTACCATGTCATCATGTTGCTCTTGGAAGAACACTCCCTTGTATGTCATGGGGTTTATGTTGTAGTAATCATCATTTTTCGGGTCCGGTAGCTTACCATGTGGCGACACCTTAAACACAACTTCCCAAACCTTTAGGTACTCTTTCTGGCATGGGTAAGGCAGATAATATACTTGTGTGGCCTGGGTAGCGGCGATAAAGAGATCAGCTTCGGCATAGACGATTGATGGTTTAACTTCAACTAAACCAACAGGAGGCGTATGTCTCAGACCCTTTTTGGGGTCGAACCATCGGCATTTGAACACAGTGAGACTTAGGGGTTCGCGGCCACGTTTGAATGTAAGCTCCTATATTTTTTCTACCCTTCCGTAGTAATCTACTTTATTATCTCCTTCGGTGAAGACTCCGGTATTTATAGTTTTGGGATCAGGCTGACTGTTCTGGTGCTCCTCTGTATGGAAGCGATACCCATTCACATCATACTTTTCGCATGTCATGACCCGACTGTTAAAACCCATGGAAACCCATCTCAATTCTTCATCCATTGATGTGTTCGGATCTTTTCCCTACAAGTTTAATTGAAATTATAGGGTGCATGAGTTTAATTGGAATTGTAGGGTCAATTGGGTAATAGGGAAGTGTGAAAATTTACTTTCTCCATGAACCACGCAACAAATTTTTTCCTTCCATCGTGACCCTTTCGAAGAAGAGCAAGTGCCTCCGGTTCAGTAGGAGGCAACATTCCTGTCCACTCTTCATCAACGAATCGACTAAAATAAGAAAAGCAGTATTAGAACGAGGCAAAGTGAACATAATGAATTGACTACAAGAATGGTGCAAAGGTATTACCTCATCCGTTCATCCTCAACTTCCTTGATGTTGTGCAAGATATAGAGCATGACATCCTCCCACTCATCTTGTGGCATGATATAGGGTGTCGAGCATCCAACCCTGCCACCTTGCCCGCTGAATAGGGGCAGCCTGGGTTTATACTTGGGTTCTTCTATATTGTATCGAGACACCTTATTGTGCAGCGTGGGAACATGGTCCGGATAGTACGCTGTCCTGAGGTCTGCCACCTCCTCTAGGATAACTGCCTCAGCTATGGAAGCTTCAATCTTAGATTTGTTTCCACATTTTTGTCTCAGATGCTTGTTCTGTCTCTCAGGGCCGTACTGCCAACGATTCTGCACAGGGCCCCCCAACAATACCTCGTTCGCGAGGTGCAAAATGAGATGTGTCATCGGAGTAAAGAAGCCTGGCGGGAAGATCTTCTCTAGCTTCATATCAACTCCAGCGCCTTCTTATGCATTTCTTTTATCATCTTAGGACATACTTCTTTAGCACAAAGCATGCGGAAGAAATGGCTTAGCTCTGCCAGCACACGCCAGAAACGCTCGAGAACATAGCCCCAAACCATCACCGGCATAATCCGCTCAATCCATACATGATAGTCATGATTCTTGAGCCCGGTCACTTTGCCCGTTGAAAGATTGACCCCCTTACTTATATTCGACGCATAACCATCAGTGAACTTCACGACGTGTTTCAGCCACTTGAATGCCTCCATCTTATGATCCTTTTTAAGTACGAAGTCAGCATCTGGCTTGAACCAAGATTTTTGACTGCCTATGGGAGGCTGCATGTGTAGACGTGGTCTATCACAAATATTCTGTTGATCGACTCTAGCATTAACATTATCCTTTGTCTTATCAGGAATGTTGAGGATCGTGCGAAAAAGGGACTCTATGACATTCTTTTCGGTGTGCATCACGTCGATGTTGTATGGAAGTTTGAGGTCCTTAAAATAGGGAAGTTGCGTGAAGGGGGTAATGTGAGTCCAGTTGTGCGTCTCACCATATCCTTCAAAACATTTTTTCCATTTGCCTTTTCCTTTGCCCTCGCCCTCGCCCTCGCCCTCGTCATCGCCTTTGGCTTTGGCTTTGCCTTGCCTTTCCCTTCGCCGGCAGGCTTAAGAGCTTTCAGCTGAGCAAGCACATCCGCACCAGAAAAAGTTGGAATCTCGTTTACTTCATGGACAACTTTGCCTTTTGTGAAATTCTTCTTGTCTTCCTATCAGGATGGTCTGGAGGGAGGAACTGTCGATGCAGGTCAAAGGCGACTTACTTGCCACCCTTCTTCAGCCAAATGAAAATCAAGGCCTGCATGCACACTGGGAAGGCATCTTCCCACTTGTACACCATCCGCAGAACAGGGCATAGCCGGGAAAGTCATGCATGCAATACCATAGCCAAACTTTCATCAAGAAAATTTTCTGCAGATGCCGGTCGTATGTCAACCCCGGGAAGTACCAAGAATGGTGCAAATCATCCACCAACGGCTGCATAAACACACTCAAATTCTTCCCCGGATATTCAGGCCCCGGAATTATAAGCGACAGGAACATGGTCTTGTGTTGCATTATGGCGCCGGGGGGAGATTGAGCGGAATAACAAATACGGGCCAACAGCTGTATGGATTAGACGACATACCATATGGATTGAACCCATCACCTGATATACCAATTTTGACATTCCCAGCCTCGGCTGCTTCCTCCGGGTACTCTATATCGAATGACTTTCATGCTTCACCTTCTGATGGATGTACAATTTTTTTTGGATTGTACCTTTTTCCTTCCTTGTGCCACTTCATCATTTTGGCAGACTCCTCGGTGATGAAAAGGCGCTACAGTCTTTTTATAAAATCAAGATACCGAAGAACCTTCACATGGATTTTTAGCTGCTGCTTCTGACCATGCTCATCGACCACCTCAATATACCGAGAGGAACCACACTTCCTACAGTAGTTGTCATTCGCATACTCATGCCTAAAGAAAAGGCAATTCTTTGGACAAACATGTATTTTCTCATAATCCATGGAGAGGGCCTTCATGATTTTCTTTGTAGCATACATGGTTTTCGGCAGTTCATGGCCCTCAGGCAGGCTGTTAGCCCATACTCCCAGAAATGCTTCGAAGCAACCTCGGCTACAGCCATACTCAGCCTTGACCGCCATCAGTTGCGAGATGGCATCCAGCACAGAGAGCTTGGCACCCTCATAAAGAGGTTTCTTTGACGAGGCCAAGATATCCAAGAAGGCCTTTGCGGTTTCCTCCGGCTCCTCCGGTTCATTCGCTGAATGTGATGGAGGTGTCAGCTGTGCAGCAAAGACATCATCTAGTATGTCTCTAACACCATCGTCCTCATAACCAGTGACACGTTGTCGTATCACCTCCTCTCTACCATGGTCCCGCTGGGCAAAGTTTATCGGCATATTAAAGTTGGGTATAAATCCATGCGTGCGAAGGTGCTTAGTCATCTCACTCTTATCTCTGCGCATACGTCTCTTACATTTGGCACACGGGCATTCTGGCACAATCCTCATTGGACTACGGAATATCTCTTTCAAAAACACATCAGTTTTCTCGACCCACTCTGTTGTTACTTGATTCCGATGGAAAAACCCACTATACATCCATTGATTATCTCCCCTCTCTGCTTTATTGGAAGCCACACAACAAAATTAAAGATTCATTTAAACTACTCACATCAATATTTTATTTTTTATAGGGTTGACGAGAAACAACATTTAATCCACCAACATCTCTAATAGGTAAAGATGGGTCCTAATCCCACCCGAGAATGTGTAGATTGAGTACGTTGTCCATGCTCTACCCCATTCCGAGACAAAATTTGGGCAGCACCTCCCCGCTGTTCTCCAAATACACGTCTCGGAAAAATGCCGAGAGAATGTGCATTAGGAGAACAACAGGGAACGGGGTAGAGCATGAACAACGTACCCAATCTACACATCCTCGGGCTGTCCGTGGAAAGCGCTGGACAATCCGAAAGAGCTGCGGTGATAAATATGCAATTGAATGCATATTTATCGATGCAACCCTTTCGGACGGGGGACGCCTAGGTTACGCGACTTGATGTGAAAATTTAATCTACTGACATGGAAAAAAGTGGACGAGGTCATGGAATTGTGCTCACCCTCCGATGTAGAGGATGTAGTCGATCAAAGGAGGGACGATCGTGGACCAACACCTCCAACGTCGACGATCACTCCACGAAGATGGAACACCACAAATCTTGTTAATTCCACCGAGTGATAAAAATTTAGGTCATCTCACCTCACATTAAGCATTGACACTTTTAACTATGAAAAAAAAATCATGTTTCGTCAAGTGTCAATTTTTGTCCTTCAATTTTTTAGCAAGATCATCATGATTAAATAACCACTCATCATATCCCAATTTTTGAGCACATCTCACATAGCTACTTAACGTTAAGCATTGACACTTAAAACTATGAAAGAAAATCATATTTCGTCAAGTGTCAAATTTTGTCCGGTTCAATTTTTTCAACAAGATCATCATGATAAAAATAACCACTCATCTTATACCAATTTTGGAGCACATCTCAAATGACAAGATCATCATGATAAAAATAATGCAACCTAACAACCTAACATCCAACATTCACCTATCTATCAACCTAACAACCTAGCATCCAAAATCTAACCTAACAATCTAACATCCAACATCCATCCATGCATCCATTCATCCATCCAACAGTAGCAAAAAAATGCAAAAAATGATAAAAATATTTGGTAGCTCACCGAGAGGGGCGTGGCAGGGGGCGGCGGTGGAGGAGCTGGTGAGGCAGGGGCGGCCGGGGACGGGAGGGTCGGGGCCGGCCGAAGAAGTAGGGGCACCTGCCGCCGCTACCAGCAGGGCTGGTCGGGCAGGGACGCGGGCCGGCAGGAGCCTCGGCCGGCGCGCGTTCGGGAAGAGGTAGGGGCGGCGGTGGGGTCGGGAGGAGGTCGGGGCGACGGCAGGTGGAGACAGCGGTGACGCGGGTGTGGAGGCGGGGGCGGAAGGGGTTGGGGTGGAGTGGGAGGGCGGCGGCAGGGGGTGGGGCGTAGTGCGGCGTCGGCGGCAGGGGGTGTGGTGGAGTGGGAGGGCGGCGGCAGGGGGCGGGCAGAGTGCGGCAGGGGCGAGGGGGCGGGGTGGAGTGGGCGGCGGCAAGGGGCAGGGCCGAATGCGGCGGCGGCGGCGCGGGTCGGGGTGGGGGGCGGGATCGGGGTCGGGGAGGAGATGAGGAATGAGTGGAGGGGGGCACCCCGCGGATGGATAAGGCGGTGTATGCCGACGGCTAAGCCGTCGGCATAGGTGACGACACCACATGGCACCTATGCCGACGGCTTAGCCGTAGGCATACATTTTTTCAATTTTTTTAGCAACAAATTTAAAATTTTAAAATAAATCTACTACTATTTTTTTAAATCAAATAGCCTAACCCAGCACAAGACCCTACCCAAGGCTGCCGACACGGCCATTTCCCCCCTCCGGTGTGGTCCAGGGCCATCGGGGGCTAGCTATCCCTTCACGACTCCTGGTTTTCTCGCGCTCCGAGTCTTCAATAATATTCACACTGCACCGTTACCGCACACGTCCGGGGCAAACCCATTGCAAAAAACCCTCCGTGTAGCCCCGCGCGTCCGTTTACCCCCTCCAAGTGCCGGGGGTGGCGCCGTCCGTGAGGGGGGGCCACACCCCGGAGACGTGTGCCGCCTCTTTAGACATACCACCACACCGCCTGGCATGTACGAAGGCCCGATGCGACGCTCCGGTGGCATTGCTACCCCCCAGGGCCCCCGTCTCGCCTAACCCTGGAGCGGTTGACCACGAGATCTAGCCCTTTGACTTTCCACGGACGTGCTTTGACCAGCGGACCTCTCCACCCGGTTGTGTTAGGTCAGCCCATAGGAACACCTAGTAGCAACATCCGGGCCAAACCCACAGCTACATCACCTCCGTGTAGACCCGACGCGTCCGTTTCCCCCCTCCACGTGCCGCCGGCGGCGCCGTCCGTGAGGGGGGACACACCCCGGAGACGGGTACCGCCTCTTCAGACATGCCACCACACCTCCCTGCATGTATGAGGGCCCCGTGCGACACTTCGGTGGCAATGCTACCCCCAGGGCCCTGGTCCCGCCTAACCCTGGAGTGGTTGACCACGAGATCTAGCCCTTTGACTTCCCACGGACGTGCTTTGACCAGCGGACCTCTCCACCCAGTTGTGTTAGGTTAGCCCAGAGGGACACCTGGGAGCAACATCCGGGCCAAACCCACAGCTAAATCACCTACGTGTAGACCCGACGCGTTTGTTTCCCCCTCCAAGTGCGGTCCGTGAGGGGAGTCACACCCCGGAGATGCGTGCCGCCTCTTCAGACATGCCACAACACCACCCGCATGTATGAGGGTCTGGTGCGACGCTCCGGTGGCATTGCTACCCCCCGGGCCCCCGTCCCACCTAACTCTGGAGCGGTTAACCACGAGATCTAACCCTTTGACTTTCCACGGACGTGCTTTGACCAGGTACCCTCTCCACCCGGTTGTGTTAGGTCAGCCCATAGGAACACCTGGGAGCAACATCCGGGCCAAACCCATAGCTACATCACCTCCGTGTAGACCCGACGCATCCGTTTCCCGCCTCCAAGTGCGGGCGGCGGCGCCGTCCATGAGGGGGGCCACACCCCGGGGACGCGTGCCGCCTCTTCAGACATGCCACAACACCACCCCGCATGTATGAGGGCCCAGTGCGACGCTCCGGTGGCATTGCTACCCCCCGGGCCCCCGTCCCGCCTTACCCTGGAGCGGTTGACCACGAGATCTAGCCCTTTGACTTTCCACGGACGTGCTTTGACCAGGTAGCCTCTCCACCCGGTTGTGTTAGGTCAGCCCATAGGAACACCTGGGAGTAACATCCGGGCCAAACCCACAGCTACACATCACCTCCGTGTAGACCCGACGCGTCCGTTTCCCCCTCCAAGTGCCGGCGGCGATGCCATCCGTGAGGGGGGCCACACCCCGGAGACGCGTGCTACCTCTTCAGACATGCCACCACACCACCCCGCATGTATAAGGGCCCGGTGCGACGCTACGGTGGCATGGCTACCCCCCGGCCCCCTGTCCCGCCTAACCCCTGGAGCGGTTGACCACGAGATCTAGCCCTTTGACTTCTAACGGATGGGCTTTGACCAGTGGACCTCTCCACCCGGTTGTGTTAGGTCAGCCTAGAGGGACACCTGGGAGCAACATCCGGGCCAACTCCAGAGCTACATCACCTCTGTGTAGATCCGACGCGTCCGTTTCCCCCTCCAGGTGCCAGCGGCGGCGCCGTCCGTGAGGGGGGTCACACCCCGGAGACGCGTGCCGCCTCTTCAGACATGCCACAACACCACTCCACATGTATGAAGGCCCGGTGCGACGCTCCGGTGGCATTGCTACCCCCGGGCCCCCTTCCCGCCTTACCCTGGAGCGGTTGACCACGAGATCTAGCCCTTTGACTTCCCACGGACGTGCTTTGACCAAGTACCCTCTCCACCCGGTTGTGTTAGGTCAACCCATAGGAACACCTGGCAGCAACATCCGGGCCAAACCAACAGCAAGATCCCGTCCGTGTAGACCCGACGCGGCCGTTTCCCCCCTCCACGTGCTGGCGGCGGCGCCGTCCGTGAGGGGGCCACACCCCGGAGACGTGTGCCGCCTCTTCAGACATGCCACAACACCTCCCCGCATGTATGAGGGCCCGGTGCGACGCTCCGGTGGGATTGCTACCCCCAGGGCCCCCGTCTCGCCTAACCCTGGAGCGGTTGACCACGAGATCTAGCCCTTTGACTTTTCACGGACGGGTTTTGACCAGTGGACCTCTCCACCCGGTTGTGTTAGGTCAGCCTATAAGAACACTTTGGAGCAACATCTGGGCCAAACCCACAGCAAGATCCCGTCCGTGTAGACCCGATGCGGTTGTTTCCCCCCTCCAGGTGCCGGCGGCGGCGCCATCCGTGAGGGGGCCACACCCCGGAGATGCGTGCCGCCTCTTCAGACATGCCACCACACCAACTGGTTGTGGTAGGTCATCCCATATATAGAAACACTTGGGAGCAACGTCCCCTCCGTATAGACTCGATGCGGCTGTTTCCCCCTCCAGGTGTCGGCCGGCGTCGACGCCGTCCGTGAGGGGGGGTCATCACACCCCTTCGTATAGAATCGAAAAATGTATGTATGCTTATATATATTAACAGATGCTACATGTAAGTTAGTCAAATAATAATACGTAAAAAAACATAAAAATATAGCTATGCAAAAAAAAATAGGTATGCCGACGGCAAAGCCGTTGGCATAGCTGCGGCCAGGGCAGATGGACGGCGCGGTGCGGATCGATGACGTGTCATCTATGCCGACAGCATAGGCCTTGGTCGGTGCACTTTGGATCGATGACATGGCATTCGTATCTATGCCGACGGCCGGCCGTCCCCGCCGTCGGCATAGATCCAACGCCATTAGCCGCCCGTCACACGCGTGGTCGCCGCGCCCGCAGCTATGCCGACGGCCAATATATGCCGACGGCAGCTGCAGGCGTAGACCTGGCTATGCCGACGGCCGTTCTTTGCCGACGGGGGCTGTCGGCGTATACTGGGATAGCCCGACGGCCGTTGTACGCCGACGGCCTGGGGCCAGCTGTCAGCATAGTCTGGAATAGGCCGACGGTGGCCGTCGGCATACTTTTGGCCGTCGGCATCGAGCCCTATTCCGGTAGTGAGCAAAGGTTGTAGGTAACTAATCATCAATACCCTATTCCGCTAAGTAAATGTAGAGGAAACTCAGTAATGTCACGTGTACAGATGATGCTATTTTGTGGACACCATATTTGAAAGCGTCTATTGCAAAACTTAGAAGACCCTAAATTATCAAAAAATTAAAACTTGTAAGGCCTCGAAATTCCCATCAATACCTTTTTTTTTTAAATATAAGTAGAGTTTTCTAGAGACAAGGCGCCATTCGCCTCTTCCCAGTTGACGGTTGGCTGCAGCCTGCAGTAAGCAGCCACGCCAACGTTTACGCGAGATTGACTTCAGTAGACGGTTCTAGTAACATGGCGCCGTTCGCCTCTTCCGCGGAATGCCAACTCTTGGGCTGCTCGAGGACTGAGTCCTTGTTAGCATGGAGAGAACTGCGGACATGGCAGGCCTATCACCTGGAGATTGCTGCACGCAGAGAAGGCCAATCTGGATGCACCTGCGCAGCTCAGACAAGAGCTCGGGAGCCGAGCGATGCCGCGCTGGCGCCACCGCCGCGTCCAGAAGATCCATGACCCTGTGCTCATCCCACAGTTTCCAGACCTGCAAATGTCAACCAGCCCGATTGTGAAAAACAGTTAGCACACGATGTTTACCTGAACGATTTCATCTCCTAGATAGAAGCGGCGGAGACAGGCCCCAGGCAGCCCGGGCGGCTGCATGGGATGTGAGACCATTTTCCTTCGTTAACTGTAGCGAACAGTGTGTATACAGTCTACAGTGCTTGAAGACTGCCTGGGACGGCCTGGGTCCTTGCCCCAGCCTGGCGCCGCCACAGGACAACTCAACAAGACTAGTGCTGTACTGGTGCAGTGTAGTTACCTGCAAAATGAGGCTCGGTACAACACTGTTTTTGCGGCCACTGATTATCTCAAGCAGTACGACGCCGAAGCTGAACACGTCACACTTGAGTGTCATGTCCCCGTCCTTGGCGTACTCCGGCGCGGCGTATCCCGGCAAATTTGACAAATTTGACCTATAGTTGAAATCAAATCACAGAATAAACTGTCCGTGAAACTATTTCACGCGGCTGACCCTTGGCGCCTAACTCTCAGGCGCTGCACTAGTACAACGCCCAGGAGCTAGGCGCTGCACTAGTGCAACGCCCAGGAGCCAGGCGCTACACTGTGTAGTGTGGCGCCTAGCTCTCAGGCGCTGCAAGCTGACTTGGACACATATGGGTGCGACGCTGGCCGTGTAGCGCCTATCTGTGAGGCGTTACACAGTAGGGTGTGGCACCGGCGTGGCGAGCGCTACACAAAAGGGTCAGATGAGTGAAATAGTTTCGCAACCAGTTCATTCTGTGAACTGATTTCGTCCCGAGGTCAAAATTGTCAAATTTGCCGCGTATCCCCTACACAGAAAATTAGTCATATGAGCAATTGTGTTCTAGTCAATGTTCATATCACGGGGGGTGAAATAGACTGGGCGTGTCAGGTTATCTCACGGCGTAACCACTACTGTTTGTGTTCCGGTCTGATCGTCACGGAACAGCTTCGCGGTGCCAAAATCTGCTATCTTAGGCATCCATTGGTGGTCCAGCAGCACGTTGGACGGCTTGAGGTCCCTGTGAACTACATTCTCGCCTGATCTGTCGTGAAGGTACCCGACACCCTGGGCAATGCCACGAATTATCTCCAACCTCTTTTACCCAATTCAGTGAAGCACGAGCGCTGGGCGTGCCTGCCAGTTTCACAATTTGCAAACAAATAGTTCAGTTTATGGTTATCAAATCATCATATGTTTGTATTTCTACCAAATTTACTTAGCACGAAATACGTACCAAAGATGTACAGGTTCAGGCTCCTGTTCTTTATATACTCGTAAACGAGTATCCGCTCATTGCCGTCGCTGCAGTAAGCGAGGAGACGGACAAGGTTGTCGTGTCGGAGCTCCGACACCAGCTCCACTTCTCTTGTGAAATCACTCAGGAGTCTGCCGGGTAGAGAAGACAGCTTGACCCTCTTGACGGCGACCTTTCTCCCGGGCAAGCTTTCCACGAAAGGGTGATCACTCGGTAGATTTCCCTGAAAATCGTACAACAGGAGATGAACATTTCACAATGAATACTTCAGGGTTCAGGCACTCAATAATTGTCTCATATGTGTGCCACCGCCCAATATATAAGATGAAAAATTGTTGCTTTGTGACCTCATAGACGATGCCGAAGGCGCCTTCACCGATCACATTCCTCTTGGAGAAATTTCTTGTTGCCGTCACAATGGTGGCCAGATCAATGGGGTCGACAGCCATAGCACTTAGAGGTTCTGTTGTTTCCATACCGACCGAATCGTTATTATGAACTACCATTCCGTCATGCACCAATCTGCTTCTCATGTTCATCCAAATCATGAAGGCCACAGAGAGAAAGATGACCACGACTGCTGCACAGGCGATACATATGACTGCGATAACTGCCACACTAATCTTCTTGATCTTTATGTCTTCAACTAAATGAGATTGTGAAAAAATGAAAATTGGAAGACATTTCTGTGAAACAGATAACTATTTAGCAATGTTCAAAATATTGGACAATGGATATCAAGCAACAATATGTAATTGTATAAATCGACAGAAAATGGTCGCACTTTATGGGGTCACAATTTTACTTGGTACTTACGATGCCTTTCTAACACTTCGAAAATTTATAACAGAAAATACATAATAATAAAATAACCCACTTTTGTCTTTATTATTTATGCGATTAACTTAAAATAACAGTTTTAAGTTACGATTTTAAATTGTGATTTTAAATATATTTTTCGTAAAAATTTCCTTTTTAACTTTTGACTTTATTATTTTTGTTAACTTAAATATTTAGAATTTTAGTAATATTCCTTAAGAATGTATTCTGATTTTTTTTATTTGAACAAAGAATGAAGAAAAATCTTTCCTAGCATCAGATTTTTTTTAGGGAATCCTAGCATCATATATCGAGGTCGATGTAGAGATGAGAAACTAAGGGCATGAGCGATAATATTTGATTGTATGAAAATGAATACGGGGCTTAATTAGGCCTTTCTGGCCCGTCAGCTGTAAGCACTTCCAGCTCTATGGCCTAACGTTGCCTAAAAAAAATAGCTCTATGGCCCAACGTGTAGCGCCCGGCTGGAGCCGCCGTGACGCAGATGTAGAGTTCTGTTCTTTTGTATTAGTACCATACTGCTTAGCTTGATTAAGTCGGGCTAATTTATAAGCCGCTCCCCGGGCATGTCTAGCATCACATGACATGTGTGGTCAACTATCTTAAGTTAAGTTATGACAAGTATTTGTGGAAGAAGAAGATGAAAAAGAACCGTAAGAAGAAAACGGAAAAGAAAACAAAATGACGTTTGCACAACGACATGGTGGGATTGCATTTTTCTCTCTCAATGTAATCCTTTTTTTTTTGGACGGCCGAGCAGACCCCGCGTAGCCGACCCGTCGCCCCGCAAGCCGAAAACCCCCGACAAAAGAAGTTGATAGCGATTCCAACAATTGAGTTCAAATTCGAAAAATAAAACATAGTTCGCGCGCAAATAAAAGCATAGTTTTGTACGACAAACGCAAAAGGACTTCATGCAAAAGCGACGACCACGTCCATCATCATCTTGGTCGCTTTTCACCCGTCGTCATGATCTTCACTCCACACCACCTCCATCGATGCCATTGCCGCCCTCGAATCCATCGCCGGCACTTGTTCCAACTCCAGCATCAAAAGCATCACCGGACGCACTAACTGCATCAGCGGCACTGGTTCCAAATCCCGATGAGAAAACATCACCGGCACTGAAACACGCACCGGCCGCCGCTAGCATCCTCCTCTTCAAGATGTTTCTCCTTGCCATATCATGCCATTCTTTGGTGATGTCGTCCATGTCATCGCGGTTCAGTGTCATGATCCTCTCCTCTTCGGCAAGAAGCTTGGACATGGCTTTGTTCTCAGCGGCACGTGCTCTTCTCTCCTCAATGGCCGCCTTGCGCAACCCCTCGTCCTTGAAGAATTGCCACTTCTCTTGCTTCTCGCATGCCTTCTTCTCAGCCAACTCTTTCTTTGTCTCCAATGTCTTCGCTAACATCAACTCATTTGATTGCACCATGGCATCTATCTTGTCCCGCAAGCTCGATGCCTCGTGTTTCCTCTTGATCTTCTCCTTTGTCTTCTTGTCACCATCGAGCTTGTTCAAGTTTCTTGGGCCATCATCGTCTTCATTTTCATCCATGTTCGTAAGTGAACCTCTCTTCGGTGGGGATTCTCTGTCAATCAACTTCCACTTGTCACACTCTTTGAGCATGTCCCAACAATGCTCTAGTTTAAAAGTTTTGCCTTCAGAAGCTTTCATGTCTTTGTATCTTTGTTGGGAAATTTTCTCCTACACAATTAAAACAATGTCAAATGATGCAATCACTTCAAATGGTACAAATGATTTGCACAACATGGGACATGAAAACGAACTCACATAGTCGAATTCCATGATTCCACTTGGAGGTGCATTGTGAACTTGTTCCAAGCAAGCAGCCCAACGGCTACAAATCGGCTTGATCACGTCCCAACAACCTTGGAGTGACCGAAAGGTGCGTGGAGTCCTATTGGGATGCTTCCCCATCATGCGGAAGTATTGATCTTTGATTCTTTGCCAATACCTCTTGGAGGTTTGAGATGTACCGGTGCAAGCATCAAGAGACACCATACTCCAAGCCTTGATCAAGATTTGGTCTTCCAACATCGTGTAGCATCAAGAGACACCGCACTCATACAACCCCTCATCTACCTCCTCCACTTCATCTTCACAATCATGATCATCCACGCCACCCTCCATTTCATTGTAATCGAAATCAGCGAATGGGGCTTGATCGATGTCGACAGTGTTGGTGTTCAACAAGTTGACGAACTCGGCAGTGGCATTGTTCGAATCATCACTGCAGTGAGTGACATCAAGCCACGAGCTACCACAAGGGCGAAAATCAAAGTAAGTAGAAGGGATCGAAGATGCATAACTTCTGGCCATTTCTTTGAACACCTCGCATGCGGTGGAAGCATCGCAGTTGAACGCCATCCTCGGGGAATCTCTTGCCGGGGCGGAGGGAGTGTATGAAGGCGTCGGCCTTTTCGTAGGAACCTTCTTGTGCTTCATGCCCGAAACCTTGCCCACCTTCTCCGGCGGCGGCTTGGCAGATTGCGCGGCGGCGGCGACGCCCGGCCGCGTGCCTTCCGGACGGGCTAGCGGGATTTCCGCCCTGCACGACCACGTTGCCCTGCCGCTTGCGGGCAGGCGTGGTGGTGCCTTGAGCGACGGCGGTGGCGACATTGACCGACGACGAGATCTGCCGAAGGGGATTACGCATGCGCGACCTCCACGCTGACGGGGGATAGCTGGGAGGCTTCCATGGTGGCGAAGAATGGCCGGGGAAGATGGACCGGCGCAGGCGGTGGCGGGGCAATGGCGGCCGAGGGGGGGGGGGGGGGGGGTGAGCGGGAGCGGCCGCGCGGAAATTTCGCGCCAAATCTCGCTGCGGATAGGGGGTGAGCTTGGGTCGGCCTCCCACCCGTGAATATAAAGGTTGAGGGCGAACTTTTGCCGCGCCTCGCAAAACAATTTCCGGGTCGGACGCGTTTGCGGTGTCTGATCGGGCAGTATTTTCCGTACGAACCCGTATTTTAACACTTATTTTGCGGGTCGCGGCATTATATGGTTTCTGCTAGAGATCCTCTCATGCCGGTGCCGAGAACTGGACACAGCTCTAAATACTGTGTCTGCGTGATAGTTTATTTTTGGTGCGTTGACTCTTCTCTTATTTCCAAAACATGAAGGCTGAGATTTGACAGGAGATACGAAAGTGACATAGACATACATAGTTTAAGCTGCACGTACTAGTACTCGTTTTTCCGGAGGAAAAATGAAAATGGAGAGAAAATATGAAAACGAAAACAGAAATTTACAAAACGGAAATGGAAATGAAATTTTTTATGCGAAAATGGAAAAAAACAGAACGGTGTTTTCTGGTGGAATAGACATGAAAATGAAAGTTTCCGTTTCCGTGAATATGGAATTTCTGTTTTTACTATAGACCCATGACTGCTTTGTAGCCCAGCTACCAAGCAACATACAATAAAACAACGAGAAGAATGAGCAAAATGGATCATTTGATGATCAACTTTTACTACCACATACGTACTCAACTAGACCATACACGGAATTGTCATGTATTACTACAATATATTGCTAACACAATCATATTAAGCCATAAATTTTCCTTCAAGTTTTTGGTTTTTGTCTGTACTTCTCTATGATTCAATGGAGTTTTAAGTTCCACACATTTTTGTTTCTGTGTCCGCGCTGTATTTTCTTCGTGTTTGTTTTCGGTAGTATCTGTTTCCGTATTCATTTCCGTGGTTTCTGTATTCATTTTTTCTTCTGCAAAAAAAAAAATGAAAACAAATACGGTAGCACCCAGTTCCGTCCGTTTCCGCTCTATTTTCATCCCTATAAGGGAAGACAAGACGAAAATGGAATTTCAGAACATGGGGCAACGGAGCACTTTATTTTGAACCCCCCCAAAACAAGTGCTTAAAATATTTGAAAAAAAATTGATCTTTTTACATGAATACGCATGCATGTGGTCTAAGTGCGTGCGAAAATTCGTTCGAAAATACTTTGTATTGTCCGCTGCACAAAAAAGAAAAAATTTCGGCCTAAAAATGGTCCATGTAGAGATGGGAAACTAAGGGTATGAGCGATAATATTTGATTGTAAGAAAATGGGGTTTAATTGAGCCTTTCAGGCCCATCAACCGGAAGCACTTCCAGCTCTATGGCCCAACGTAGTCAGGTCGTGCGATGGGTGATACGTCTCCGTCGTATCTACTTTTCCAAACACTTTTGCTCTTATTTTGGACTCTAACTTGCATGATTTGAATGGAACTAACCCGGACTGACGCTGTTTTCAGCAGACTTTCCATGGTGTTATTTATGTGCAGAAACAAAAGTTCTCGGAATGACCTGAAACTCCACGGAACATCTATTTGGAAAATAAGAAAAATACCGGAAGAAAAATCCACGTCAGGGGGCCCACACCCTGCCCACGAGGGTGGGGGGCGCGCCCCCTACCTCGTGGGCCCCCTGACGCTCCACCGACCTCACTCCAACTCCATGTATTCACTTTCGGGGAGAAAAAAAATCAGAGAAAAGGATTCATCGCGTTTTACGATACGGAGCCGCCGTCAAGCCCTAAAACCTCTCGGGAGGGCTGATCTGGAGTCCGTTCGGGGCTCTGGAAAGGGGGATTCGTCGCCGTCGTCATCATCAACCATCCTCCATCACCAATTTCATGATGCTCACCGCCGTGCGTGAGTAATTCCATCGTAGGCTTGCTGGACGGTGATGGGTTGGATGAGATTTATCATGTAATCGAGTTAGTTTTGTTAGGGTTTGATCCCTAGTATCCACTATGTTCTGAGATTGATGTTGCTATGACTTTGCTATGCTTAATGCTTGTCACTAGGGCCCGATTGCCATGATTTCAGATCTGAACCTATTATGTTTTCATGAATATATGTGAGTTCTTGATCCTATCTTGCAAGTCTATAGTCACCTACTATGTGTTATGATCCGGCAACCCCGAAGTGACAATAATCGGGACCACTCCCGGAGATGACCATAGTTTGAGGAGTTCATGTATTCACTATGTGCTAATGCTTTGTTCCGGTACTCTATTAAAAGGAGGCCTTAATATCCCTTAGTTTCCGCTAGGACCCCGCTGCCACGGGAGGGTAGGACAAAAGATGTCATGCAAGTTCTTTTCCATAAGCACGTATGACTATATTCGGAATACATGCCTACATTACATTGATGAATTGGAGCTAGTTCTGTGTCACCCTATGTTATGACTGTTACATGATGAACCACATCCGGCATAATTCTCCATCACGGATCCGATGCCTACGAGCTTTTCATATATTGTTCTTCGCTTATTTACTTTTCCGTTGCTACTATTACAATCACTACAAAACACCAAAAATATTACTTTTGCTACCGTTACCTTTGTTACCGTTACCACTACTATCATATTACTTTGCTGCTAAATACTTTGCTGCAGATAATAAGTTATCCAGGTGTGGTTGAATTGTCAACTCAACTGCTAATACTTGAGAATATTCTTTGGCTCCCCTTGTGCCGAATCAATAAATTTGGGTTGAATACTCTACCCTCGAAAACTGTTGCGATCCCCTATACTTGTGGGTTATCAAGACTACTTTTTGGCGCCGTTGCCGGGGAGCATAGCTCTATTCTTTGAGTCACTTGGGATTTATTGTTGGGGAACGTAGTAATTTCAAAAATTTCCTACGCACACGTAAGATCATGGTGATGCATAGCAACGAGAGAGGAGAGTGTTGTCCACGTACCCTCGTAGACCGAAAGCGGAAGCGTTAACACAACGCAGTTGATGTAGTCGTACGTCTTCACGATCCGACCGATCAAGTACCGAACGTACGGCACCTCCGAGTTTAGCACACGTTCAGCTCGATGACGTCCCTCGAACTCCGATCCAGCCGAGTGTTGAGGGAGAGTTTCGTCAGCACGACGGCGTGGTGACGATGATGATGTTCTACCGACGCAGGGCTTCACCTAAGCACCGCTACGATATTATCGAGGTGTAATATGGTGGAGGGGGGCACCGCACACGGCTAAGAGATCAATGGATCAATTGTTGTGTCTATGGGGTGCCCCCCTGCCCCCGTATATAAAGGAGCAAGGGGGGAGGCGGCCGACCAAGGAGGAGGGCGCGCCAAGGGGGGAGTCCTACTCCCACTCCTCCTTTCCTTGTTGGAGTAGGAGAGAAGGAAAGAGGGGCAGAGGGAGAAGGAAAAGGGGGCTGCACCCCTTGTCCAATTCGGACCAGAGGGAGGGTGCGCGTCTCCTTCCTTTTGGCCTCTCTCCTCTATTCCCGTATGGCCCAATAAGGCCCAATACTTCTCCCCGGCGAATTCCCGTAACTCTCCGGTACTCCGATAAATACCCGAATCACTCGGAACCTTTCCGAAGTCCGAATATAGTCGTCCAATATATCGATCTTTACGTCTCGGCCATTTCGAGACTCCTCGTCATGTCCCTGATCTCATCCGGGACTCCGAACTCCTTCGGTACATCAAAACTCATAAACTCATAATAAAACTGTCATCGTAACGTTAAGCGTGCGGACCCTACGGGTTCGAGAACTATGTAGGCATGACCGAGACACGTCTCCGGTCAATAACCAATAGCGGGACCTGGATGCCCATATTGGCTCCCACATATTCTACGAAGATCTTTATCGGTCAAACCGCATAACAACATACGTTGTTCCCTTTGTCATCGGTATGTTACTTGCCCGAGATTCGATCGTTGGTATCTCAATACCTAGTTCAATCTCGTTACCGGCAAGTCTCTTTACTCGTTCCGTAATACGTCATCTCGCAACTAACTCATTAGTTACAATGCTTGCAAGGCTTATAGTGATGTGCATTACCGAGAGGGCCCAGAGATACCTCTCCGACAATCGGAGTGACAAATCCCAATCTCGGAATACGCCAACCCAACAAGTACCTTCGGAGACACCTGTAGAGCACCTTTATAATCACTCAGTTACGTTGTGACGTTTGGTAGCACGCAAAGTGTTCCTTCGGTAAACGGGAGTTGCATAATCTCAGTCATAGGGACATGTATAAGTCATGAAGAAAGCAATAGCAACATACTAAACGATCGAGTGCTAAGCTAACGGAATGGGTCAAGTCAATCATATCATTCTCCTAATGATGTGATCCCGTTAATCAAATGACAACTCATGTCTATGGCTAGGAAACATAACCATCTTTGATCAACGAGCTAGTCAAGTAGAGGCATACTAGTGACACTCTGTTTGTCTATGTATTCACACATGTATCATGTTTCCGGTTAATACAATTCTAGCATGAATAATAAACATTTATCATGATATAAGGAAATAAATAATAACTTTATTATTGCCTCTAGGGCATATTTCCTCCAGTCTCCCACTTGCACTAGAGTCAATAATCTAGATCACATCGCCATGTGATTTAACATCAATAGTTCACATCACCATGTGATTAACACATGTAGTTCACATCGTCATGTGACCAACACCCAAAGGGTTTACTAGAGTCAATAATCTAGTTCACATCGCTATGTGATTAACACCCAAAGAGTACTAAGGTGTGATCATGTTTTGCTTGTGAGATAATTTTAGTCAACGGGTCTGTCACATTCAGATCCGTAAGTATTTTGCAAATTTCTATGTCTACAATACTCTGCACGGAGCTACTCTAGCTAATTGCACCCACTTTCAATATGTATCCAGATTGAGACTTAGAGTCATCTGGATCAGTGTCAAAATTTGCATCGACGTAACCCTTTACAACGAACTCTTTTTGTCACCTCCATAATCGAGAAACATATCCTTATTCCACTAAGGATAATTTCACCGATGTCCATTGATCTACTCCTAGATCACTATTATACTCCCTTGCCAAAATCAGTGTAGGGTATACAATAGATCTGGTACACAACATGGCATACTTTATAGAACCTATGGCCAAGGCATAGGGAATGACTTTCATTCTCTTTCTATCTTCTGCCATGGTCGGGCTTTGAGTCTTACTCAATTTCACACCTTGTAACACAGGCAAGAACTCTTTCTTTGACTGTTCCATTTTGAACTACTTCAAAATCTTGTCAAGGTATGTACTCATTGAAAAACTTATCAAGCGTCTTGATCTGTCTCTATAGATCTTGATGCTCAATATGTAAGCAGCTTCACCGAGGTCTTTCTTTAAAAAACTCCTTTCAAACACTCCTTTATGCTTTGCAGAATAATGCTACATTATTTCTGATCAACAATATGTCATTCACATATACTTATCAGAAATGCTGTAGTGCTCCCACTCACTTTCTAGTAAATACAGGCTTCACCGCAAGTCTGTATAAAATTATATCCTTTGATCAACTTATCAAAGCGTATATTCCAACTCCGAGATGCTTGCACCAGTCCATAGATGGATCGCTGGAGCTTGCATATTTTGTTAGCACCTTTAGGATTGACAAAAACCTTCTGGTTGCATCATATACAACTCTTCTTTAATAAATCCATTAAGGAATGCAGTTTTGTTTATCCATTTTCCAGATTTCATAAAATGCGGCAATTGCTAACATGATTCGGACAGACTTAAGCATCGCTGCGAGTGAGAAAATCTCATCGTAGTCAACACCTTGAACTTTGTCAAAAACCTTTTTTCAACAAGTCTAGCTTTGTAGATAGTAACACTACTATCAGCGTCGGTCTTCCTCTTGAAGATCCATTTATTTTCTATGGCTTGCCGATCATCGGGCAAGTCAACCAAAGTCCACACTTTGTTCTCATACATGGATCCCATCTCAGATTTCATGGCCTCAAGCCATTTTGCGGAATCTGGGCTCACCATCGCTTCCTCATAGTTCGTAGGTTCGTCATGGTCAAGTAACATGACCTCCAGAACAGGATTACCGTACCACTATGGTGCGGATCTCACTCTGGTTGACCTACGAGGTTCGGTAGTAACTTGATCCGAAGCTTCATGATCATCATCATTAACTTCCTCACTAATTGGTGTAAGCATCACTGGAACTGATTTCAGTGATGAACTACTTTCCAATTCGGGAGAAGGTACAGTTACCTCATCAAGTTCTACTTTCCTCCCACTCACTTCTTTCGAGAGAAACTCCTTCTCTAGAAAGGACCTATTCTTAGCAACGAATATCTTGCCTTCGGATCTGTGATAGAAGGTGTACCCAACAGTAACTTTTGGGTATCCTATGAAGACGCACTTTTCCGATTTGGGTTTGAGCTTATCAGGATGAAACTTTTCACATAAGCATCGCAACCCCAAACTTTAAGAAACAACAACTTTGGTTTCTTGCCAAACCACAGTTCATATGGTGTCATCTCAAACGGATTTAGATGGTGCCCCTTTTTTTACGTGAATGCAGCTGTCTCTAATGCATAACCCCAAAACTGTAGTGGTAAATCGGTAAGAAACATCATAGATTGCACTATATCCAATAAAGTACGGTTATGACGTTCGAACACACCATTAAGCTGTGGTGTTCCAGGTGGCACGAATTTGTGAAACTATTCCACATTGTTTTAATTGAAGACGAAACTCGTAACTCAAATATTTGTCTCCGCGATCAGATCGTAGAAACCTTATTTTCTTGTCACGATGATTTTCCACTTCACTCTGAAATTCTTTAAACTTTTCAAATGTTTCAGACTTATGTTTCATCAAGTAGATATACCCATATCTGCTCAAATCATCTGTGAAGGTCAGAAAATAACGATACCCGTCGCGAGCCTCAACAATCATCGGATCGCATACATCAGTATGTATTATTTCCGAATAAGTCAGTTGCTCGCTCCATTGTTCCGGAGAACGGAGTCTTAGTCATCTTGCCCATAAGGCATGGTTCGCAAGCATCAAGTGATTCATAATCAAGTGATTCCAAAAGCCCAACAACATGGAGTTTCTTCATGCGCTTTACACCAATATGACCTAAACGGCAGTGCCACAAATAAGTTGCACTATCATTATTAACTTTGCATCTTTTGGCTTCAACATTATGAATATGTGTATCACTATGATCGAGATCCAACGAACCATTTTCATTGGGTGTGTAACCATATAAGGTTTTATTCATGTAAACAGAACAACAATTGTTCTCTAACTTAAATGAATAACCGTATTGCAACAAACATGATCAAATCATATTCATGCTGAACGCAAACACCAAATAACACTTATTTAGTTTCAACACTAATCCCGAAAGTATAGGGAGTGTGCGATGATGATCATATCAATCTTGGAACTACTTCCAACACACATCGTCACCTCGCCTTTTACCAGTCTCTGTTTATTCTGCAACTCCCGTTTCGAGTTACTACTCTTAAGCAACTGAACCAGTATCAAATACCGAGGGGTTGCTACGAACACTAGTAAAATACACATCAATAATCTGTATATCAAATATACCTTTGTTCACTTTTGCCATCCTTCTTATCCACCAAATACTTGGGGCAGTTCCGCTTCCAGTGACCAGTCTCTTTGCAGTAGAAGCACTTAGTCTCAGGCTTAGGTCCAGACTTGGGCTTCTTCACTTGAGCAGCAAATTGCTTGCCGTTCTTCTTGAAGTTCCCCTTCTATCCATTTGCCCTTTTCTTGAAACTAGTGGTCTTGTTAACCATCAACACTTGATGCTCTTTCTTGATTTCTACCTTCGTCGATTTCAGCATCGCGAAGAGCTCGGGAATTACTTTCGTCATCCCTTGCATACTATAGTTCATCACGAAGTTCTACTAACTTGGTGATGGTGACTAGAGAATTCTGTCAATCACTATTTTATCTGGAAGATCAACTCCCACTTGATTCAAGCGATTGTAGTACCCAGACAATCTGAGCACATGCTCACTGCTTGAGCTATTCTCCTCCATCTTTTAGCTATAGAACTTGTTGGAGACTTCATATCTCTCAACTCGGGTATTTGCTTGAAATATTAACTTCAACTCCTGGAACATCTCATATGGTCCATGACGTTCAAAATGTCTTTGAAGTCCCGATTCTAAGCCGTTAAGCATGGTGCACTAAACTATCAAGTAGTCATCATATTGAGCTAGCCAAACGTTCATAACGTCTGCATCTGCTCCTGCAATAGGTCTGTCACCTAGCGGTGCATCAAGGACATAATTCTTCTGTGCAGCAATGAGGATAATCCTCAGATCACGGATCCAATCCGCATCTTTGCTACTAACATCTTTCAACATAATTTTTCTCTAGGAACATATCAAAAATAAACACAGGGAAGCAACAACGTGAGCTATTGATCTAAAACATAATTTGCAAAATACTATCAGGACTAAGTTCATGATAAATTTAAGTTCAATTAATCATATTACTTAAGAACTCCCACTTAGATAGACATCCCTCTAATCCTCTATGTGATCACGTGATCCATATCAACTAAACCATGTCCGATCATCACGTGAGATGGAGTAGTTTCAAGGGTGAATATCACTATGTTGATCATATCCACTATATGATTCACGCTCGACCTTTCGGTCTCTGTGTTCCGAGGCCATATCTGTTATATGCTAGGCTCGTCAAGTTTAACCTGAGTATTCTGTGTGTGCAACTGTTTTGCACCCGTTGTATTTGAACGTAGAGCCTATCACACCCGATCATCACGTGGTGTCTCAGCACGAAGAACTTTCGCAACGGTGCATACTCAGGGAGAACACTTATACTTTGATAATTTAGTAAGGGATCATCTTATAATGCTACCGTCAATCAAAGCAAGATAAGATGTATAAAAGATAAACATCACATGCAATCAATATAAGTGATATGATATGGCCATCATCATCTTGTGCTTGTGATCTCCATCTCCGAAGCACCATCATGATCACCATTGTCACCGGCGCGACACCTTGATCTCCATCGTAGCATCATTGTTGTCTCGCCAATCTTATGCTTCTACGACTATCGCTACCGCTTAGTGATAAAGTAAAGCATTACAGGGCGATTGCATTGCATACAATAAAGCGACAACCATATGGCTCCTGCCAGTTGCCGATAACTTGGTTACAAAACATGATCATCTCATACAATAAATTTAGCATCATGCTTTGACCATATCACATCACAACATGCCCTGCAAAAACAAGTTAGACGTCCTCTACTTTGTTGTTGCAAGTTTTACGTGGCTGCTATGGGCTTAGCAAGAACCGTTCTTACCTACGCATCAAAACCACAACGATAGTTTGTCAAGTTGGTGCTGTTTTAACCTTCGCAAGGACCGGGCGTAGCCACACTCGGTTCAACTAAAGTTGGAGAAACTGACACCCGCCAGCCACCTCTGTGCAAAGCACGTCGGAAGAACCAGTCTCGCGTAAGCGTATGCGTAATGTTGGTCCGGACCGCTTCATCCAACAATACCGCCGAACCAAAGTATGACATGCTGGTAAGCAGTATGACTTATATCGCCCACAACTCACTTGTGTTCTACTCGTGCATATGACATCTACGCATAAAACCAGGCTCGGATGCCACTGTTGGGGAACGTAGTAATTTAAAAAATTTCCTACGCACACGCAAGATCATGGTGATGCATAGCAACGAGAGAGGAGAGTGTTGTCCACGTACCCTCGTAGACCGAAAGCGGAAGCGTTAACACAACGCTGTTGATGTAGTCGTATGTCTTCACGATCCGACCGATCAAGTACCGAACGTACGGCACCTCCGAGTTCAGCACACGTTCAGCTCGATGACGTCCCTCGAACTCTGATCCAGCCGAGTGTTGAGGGAGAGTTTCGTTAGCACGACGGCGTGGTGACGATGATGATGTTCTACCGACGCAGGGCTTCGCCTAAGCACCGCTACGATATTATCGAGGTGTAATATGGTGGAGGGGGGCACCGCACACGGCTAAGAGATCAATAGATCAATTGTTGTGTCTATGGGGTGCCCCCCTGCCCCCGTATATAAAGGAGCAAGGGGGGAGGCGGCCGGCCAAGGAGGAGGGCGCGCCAAGGGGGGAGTCCTACTCCCACCGGGAGTAGGACTCCTCCTTTCCTTGTTGGAGTAGGAGAGAAGGAAAGAGGGGGAGAGGGAGAAGGAAAAGGGGGCTGCACCCCTTGTCCAATTCGGACCAGAGGGGGGGTGCGCGCCTCCTTCCTTTTGGCCTCTCTCCTCTATTCCCGTATGGCCCAATAAGGCCCAATACTTCTCCCCAGCGAATTCCCGTAACTCTCCGGTACTCCGATAAATACCCGAATCACTCGGAACCTTTCCGAAGTCCGAATATAGTCGTCCAATATATCGATCTTTACGTCTCGGCCATTTCGAGACTCCTCGTCATGTCCCTGATCTCATCCGGGACTCCGAACTCCTTCCGTACATCAAAACTCATAAACTCATAATAAAACTATCATCGTAACATTAAGCGTGCGGACCCTACGGGTTCGAGAACTATGTAGACATGACCGAGACACGTCTTCGGTCAATAACCAATAGCGGGACCTGGATGCTCATATTGGCTCCCACATATTCTACGAATATCTTTATCGGTCAAACCGCATAACAACATACGTTGTCCCTTTGTCATCGGTATGTTACTTGCCCGAGATTCGATCGTTGGTATCTCAATACCTAGTTCAATCTCGTTACTGGCAAGTCTCTTTACTCGTTCCGTAATATATCATCCCGCAACTAACTCATTAGTTACAATGCTTGCAAAGCTTATAGTGATGTGCATTACCGAGAGGGCCCAGAGATACCTCTCTGACAATCGGAGTGACAAATCCCAATCTCGAAATACGCCAACCCAATACCTTCGGAGACACCTGTAGAGCACCTTTATAATCACTCAGTTACGTTGTGACGTTTGGTAGCACACAAAGTGTTCCTCCGGTAAACGGGAGTTGCATAATCTCATAGTCATAGGAACATGTATAAGTCATGAAGAAAGCAATAGCAACATACTAAACGATCGAGTGCTAAGCTAACGGAATGGGTCAAGTCAATCACATCATTCTCCTAACGATGTGATCCCGTTAATCAAATGACTACTCATGTCTATGGCTAGGAAACATAACCATCTTTGATCAACGAGCTAGTCAAGTAGAGGCATACTAGTGACACTCTGTTTGTCTATGTATTCACACAGGTATCATGTTTCCGGTTAATACAATTCTAGCATGAATAATAAACATTTATCATGATATAAGGAAATAAATAATAACTTTATTATTGCCTCTAGGGCATATTTCGTTCATTTATATCTGCTGGTCACTATGAAGAACTTGAAAGACGCTAAGACAACAATTTATCCCTCAACTACGAGGGGAGGTAAGGAACTGCCATCTAGCTCTGCACTTGATTCACCTTCTGTTTTGAGTAAACTTGCGACACCTAAACCTGCTTCTGCTATTCGTTCTGATATGTCGCATGTTATTGATGATGCCACTTCTGCTATGCATGATACTTATGATGAAACTACTTCTATGCTTGATACTACTGTGCCACTTAGTGAATTTCTTGATGAACAAATTGCTAGGGTTAGAGAGAAAGAAATTATTGAAACTGATTATATTGATGAAAGTGATGATGAAGACTCTCCTGTTATTCCTGAGGGTTATATTTTCGAAAAAGAAGCTGCTTTAGCTATTTTAGCTTGCAAAGATAGATATGAGCTCAAGAGGTTATTAGCTAAATGGAATCAGCAATCTCTTAATGCTAGAATGAAACTTGACCCTGCTTTTGCTACTTCACCTATCCGTGTTACTGATAAGGATTATGAATTCTCTATTGATCCTGATATAATTACTTTGGTTGAATCTGATCATTTTCATGGCTATGAATCTGAAACTGGTGTGGCACATCTTACTAAATTAAATGATATAGCCACCCTGTTCACTAATGATGAGAGATCTCGCTACTTTTATATCCTTAAAATATTTCCGTTCTCATTAAAGGGTGATGCTAAGATATGGTTTAATTCTCTTGATCCTGGTTGTGTGCGTAGTCCCAGGATATGATTTATTACTTCTCTGCTAAATATTTCCCTGCTCATAAGAAACAAGCTTCTTTAAGGGAAATATACAACTTTGTGATTGAAGAAGAGAGTCTCCCACAAGCTTGGGGGAGGCTTCTCAAGTTACTTAATGCTTTGCCTGATCATCCTCTCAAGAAAAATGAAATACTTGATATCTTTTATAATGGACTAACCGATGCTTCCAGAGATTACCTGGATAGTTGTGCTGGTTTTATTTTCAGGGAAAGAACACCGGATGAAGCTGAAATTCTATTGAATAATATATTGACAAATGAAAATAATTGGACACTTCCTGAGCCAGCTCCTGAGCCTATTCCTAAACCAACTCCAAAGAAAAGAGGTGTTCTATTTCTCAGTCCTGAAGATATGCAAGAGGCAAAGAAATCTATGAAAGAAAAAGGCATTAAAGCTGAAGATGTTAAGAATTTACCTCCTATTGAAGAAATACATGGTCTTAATTTACCGCCTGTTGAAGAAACATATGATCCTAATCCTCCACCTATTGAAGAACCTCATGGTATTGATAACCCGACATAGGTAGTAAAGGTAAATTCTCTCTATAGATTTGATGAAGGTGATATTCCTCACTATAAGTCTGCTAGACAATGCTTAGAAGAGTTTGATAATTTTATTGTCAAACAAGAAAACTTCAATGCTTATTTTGGTAGACAATTGAAATACAATTCCGATACGCTTGAATATTTGGGTGATTATATGGCTAATGTTAAAGGTGAACTTAAACTCATTAGTAAACATGCTTCTAAGGTTACCACTCAAGTAGAACAAGTATTTAAAGCTCAAAATGATTTGCTCAACGAAATGAATAGTAAGAAAAATGATTATGCTATTAGAGTGGCTACTAGAACTGGTAGAATGACTCAGGAACCTTTGTATCCTGAAGGTCGCCCTAAGAGAATTGAGAAAGATTCTCAGAGAAATAATATTGATGCACCTAGTCCTTCTAAAAGGAAGAAAAAGAAAATGATAGGACTTTGCATGCTTCTAGTGAACCTATTGCTGAACCACCTGAGAATCCAAATGATATTTCTATTTCTGATGCTGAAACACAATTTGGTAATGAACATGAACCTAATGAAAATGTTAAGGATGATGTTCATGATGATGCTCAACCTAGTAATGATAATGATGTAGAAATTGAACCTGCTATTGATCTTGATAACCCACAATCAAAGAATCAACGTTATGATAAGAGAGACTTTGTTGCTAGGAAGCACGGTAAAGAAAGAGAACCATGGGTTCAGAAACCCATGCCTTTCCCTCTCAAATCATCCAAGAAAAAGGATGATGAGGATTTTGAGCACTTTGCTGAAATGATTAGATCTATCTTTTTGCGTATGCGATTAACTAATATGCTCAAAATAAATCCTTATGCTAAATATATGAAAGATATTTTTACAAATAAGAGAAAGATACCGGAAGCTGAGATTTCCACCATGCTTGCTAATTATACTTTTAAGGGTGGAATACCAAAGAAACCTGGAGATCCAGGAGTACCAACTATACCATGCTCCATTAAAAGAAACTATGTTAAAACTGCTTTATGTGATCTTGGAGCCGGTGGTAGTGTTATGCCTCTCTCTTTATATCGTAGACTTGATTTGAATAAGTTGACACCTACTGAAATATCTTTGCAAATGGCCGATAAATCAACTGCTATACCTGTCGGTATTTGTGAGGATGTACCTGTTGTAGTTGCAAACGTTACTATTTTAACGGGCTTTGCTATTCTTGATATTCCCGAGGACGATAGTATGTCTATTATTCTTGGAAGACCTTTTTTGAACACTGCAAGGGCTGTTATTGATTGCAACAAAGGCAATGCCACTTTTCTTGTTAATGGTAATGAGCATACGGTACACTTTCCGAGGAAACAACCTCAAGTTCATAGTATCAATTCTATTGGAAAAATTCCATCGATTATTTTTGGAGGTTTTTAATTTCCTATTCCTACTGTCAAGAAGAAATATGATATTCTTATTATTGGGGATGTGCATATCCCCGTTGAGGTAACATAGTGTTATTCGAAATTTCTCCGGTTCCATGTTATTCGGAATGAGTTTGTTAACAAGACTTGATCAACCTTGTTAGTGGATTCCTTTTGATAAGCATGAGATGGATGAAACTAGAAGACACAACCTTCTGTACCCTTCTTTTACTTTCTGTTATTTAGTTGAAATAAAGTAAAAATAGTATTTTTCGGTCAGTTTTCTGATTTATCCGTGCAATATAAAAATACCCCGAAAATAAAAGTTCTCCAAATGCCCTGAAAATGGAATATGATTTTTTCTAGAATATTTGAGAATATCTGGCAGTGAGAACACAACAGGAGGGGCAAGCACCTGGCCACGAGGGTGGAGGGCGCGCCCCCTGCCTCGTGGGCCCACGGTGGCTCCCCTCCACTTATTCCTGCACCCACACACTTCTTCTTCCTCCCAAAAAAATCACCGTCCAGCTCAAGCACGAGTTCTAGCTCATTTTGCTGTGATTTTCGATCTCCTTGCTCAAAGCACCTCTCACAAAACTGCTTAGGGAGATTGTTCCTTGGTATGTGACTCCTCCATTGGTCCAATTAGTTTTTGTTCTAGTGCTTTATTCATTGCAAATTTGTGCTGCCTAGGTGACCATGTTCTTGAGCTTGCATGCCAAATTTATATGGTTCCAAGTAGTTCAATGCATGATATAGTCTGTAGTCACTTGTAGGAGTAGTTGCTATCAATTTTGTTGAGCTTGGTTCACTTTTGTTTAAAGTTACTAAAAATTTCAGAAATTTTGCAAAGGAAGAAATATGCTTAGGAAAATGTTCCAAGGTGGTTCTTCAAGGAAGCAAGGACCCAGGCTTGCAATGCGTGATGCTGACGATGAGCCACCAAGGGACGCTCCAGTGCGGCCCTGTGAATGGCCTTCAGAAAATTTTATGGATCGAGCGGGAATCAAGGAAGAGTTTAACGCATATTTGCGTAACGCTGATGATGTGAGCTTCGAGGCAGAGAAGTGCAGCCAATACCATCATCTCACTAGTTCATTTGTGAGGAGGTTTGAATTTTCATCTTCACGTAATTCTCCAACTGTCCTGTTTGACCTTTATGAAAAATCTTATACTATGGACTTAGAGGATTTTACCACTGCTTGCAAACTTCCACAATGGGGTAGTGCTAGTGAACCCCACGAATATGAATTTAGAAATTTTCTTGCTAGTATAACTGTGGGGAATCTAGAGATATAGCACAAGCTACCATAGGGAGCATTCATTTTCCTGCTATACATTACTTTGCTCTTCATAGGTAGGTGCATAAATGGTAAAGATGAAGCATGTCATATGTGTGTCCCTGACCTTAGTATTCTTAGGAGTGCAGTGTTAGGAGACAAATCTTATAATTTGGGAGCCATTGTTGCACGTAGGTTGCATCATAATAGATTTAATGGAGATTTCTTTGGAGGAATTTATGCAACCCGCTTAGCTGATTTTCTTGGTGTGGACGTTCGTGAGGATGACATTGAGTTGCCTCCTACTTATTTAGACTATAATGCTATGGTCGACCACCAGTTTGTCGAGAGGAATGAATCACCTCTCCGGTATCGCTTAATCTTTGACATACGTCGTGTTGTCCGTATTACTCTCCCTGCTCCTGCCTTCTTTGATTATTAGGCAAAAGGAAGATATGTTATTACAAGAGAGGAGGCAGATGAGTATGAGAGGAGGACGGAGGAAGCTCTCCGCCACGCTGCAGCTCAGGAGGCGATAGCCGCTGCATGTCAGTATGACCCCAGCTACAGCTACGGGTATCCGCCAGGCCATCCGTGGCAATAAACCAACTTAGGCCAAAAGCCTAAGCTTGGGGGAGTACGTATTTCCCACCGACATTACATTTATATTTACACACACTCATTGCTAGATGTCGGTGCTCATACTTTTTCACTGTAATATCCATGCTAGTTTATTCTCTTTTTCTTGCTTTCTTCTTGTGTGTTTGATAAACCTTAAGAAAAACTAAAAAATATTAGTGTAGCTTCTAGCTAGTTTACTTTTCTTGCTGTAGTAGTAATAATTAAAAAGAAAACCCAAAAATATTTCCCGTTCTTCTTTTGCTTGTTGGGAGCTTTCCCGTGTAAATAGTTTTATTTCTTTTCTTTTCTTTGGGGGTCGATAGGAGAAGACCATAATTAAAATTGTTGAAGTGGCTTTTATATGCATTATTGTTGATTTAACCAAGAGCCCATATTGCCTTGTCTTCTCCTGTTTATTGAGTGCTTGCAGATTCCAGCTTAGTCCAATGCCCGTCACTATTATTATTATACACATCATTCGGTCGTGCAAGTGAAAGGCAATAATGACGATATATGATGGACTGATTGAGATGAGAGAAGATGGTATGAACTCGACCTCTCTTGTTTTTGTAAATATGATTAGTCCATCGTTCCTGATTCAGTCTATTATGAATAAACATGTTTGCAATGATAATTAGAGATTATAGTTACTTATGCCATGCTTAATTAGCTAGGAGCTTATAATGGTTTACCTTGCGTGACAACATGCTATTAAAATGGTTGTGATGTGGTATGATGGGGTGGTATCCTCCTTTGAATGATTCAAGTGACTTGACTTGGCACATGTTCACACATGTAGTTGAAACAAATCAACATAGCCTTCACGATATTTATGTTCATGGTGGACTATATCCTACTCATGCTTGTACTCAATGTTCATTAATTTTAATGCATGTTCATGACTGTTGTCGCTCTCTAGTTGGTCGCTTCCCACTATTTTGCTAGCCTTCACTTGTACTAAGCGGGAATACTGCTTGTGCATCCAATCCCTTAAACCCTAAAGTTATTCCATATGAGTCCACTATACCTTCCTATATGCGGTATCTACCTGCCGTTCCAAGTAAATTTGTATGTGCCAAACTCTAAACCTTCAAATAAACATTCTGTTTTGTATGCTCGAATAGATCATGTATCAACTAGGGCTGCCCTTATCTTCCATTCTAGGTGGGTTATTCTCAAGAGGAGTGGACTCCCCTCCTCACTCACGAGAAAATGGCTGGTCACCGGGATGCCCAATCCCATGCTTTATGCAAACTAAATCAAAATAATTGCAAACAAAACTCCCCCTGGGACTGTTGTTAGTTGGAGGCACTCGTTGTTTCGAGCAAGCCATGGATTGATGCTTGTTGGTGGAGGGGGAGTATAAACTTTACCATTCTGTTTGGGAACCGCCTATAATGTGTGTAGCATGGAAGATATCGCCATCTCTTGGTTGTTATGTTGACAATGAAAGTATGCCGCTCAAAATATTATTTATCTCTATTTCAAAACCGAGCTCTGACACCTCTACAAATCCCTGCTTCCCTCTGCGAAGGGCATATCTATTTACTTTTATGTTGAGTCATCACCCTCTTATTAAAAAGCACTAGCTGGAGAGCGCAGCTGTCATTTGCATCCATTACTATTAATTTATATGACTATGATTGGATCTCTTTTACCATGAATTACAATGTCTAGTCAGTCCTTGATCTTTAAAGGTGCTCTGCATTTATGTTTTGCGGTCTCAGAAAGGGCTAGCGAGATACCATCTTGTTATATCATATTATGATTGTTTTGAGAAAGTGTTGTCATCCGAGATTTATTATTATGGCTCGCTAGTTGATTATGCTATTGATATGAGTAAACATGAGACTTAAGAGTTATTGCAAATGTGGTTAGTTATAATCTTTGCTGAAAACTTGAATGCTGGCTTTACATATTTACAACAACAAGAGCAAACAGAGTTTGTAAAAATTTTCTTTATCACATTCAGTTTATCAACTGAATTGCTTGAGGACAAGCAAAGGTTTAAGCTTGGGGGAGTTGATACGTCTCCGTCGTATCTACTTTTCCAAACACTTTTGCCCTTGTTTTGGACTCTAACTTGCATGATTTGAATGGAACTAACCCGGACTGACGCTGTTTTCAGCAGACTTTCCATGGTGTTATTTATGTGTAGAAACAAAAGTTCTCGGAATGACCTGAAACTCCACAGAACATCTAGTTGGAAAATAAGAAAAATACTAGAAGAAAAATCCACGTCAGGGGGCCCACACCCTGCCCACGAGGGTGGGGGGCGCGCTTGCCCCCTAGGGCGCGCCTCCCTACCTCGTGGGCCCCCTGACGCTCCACCGACCTCGACTCCAACTCCATATATTCACTTTCGGGGAGAAAAAAATCAGAGAGAAGGATTCATCGCGTTTTACGATACGGAGCCACCGCCAAGCCCTAAAACCTCTCCGGAGGGATGATTTGGAGTCCGTTCGGGGCTCTAGAGACGGGGATTCGTCGCCATCGTCATCATCAACCATCCTCCATCACCAATTTCATGATGCTCACCGCCGTGCGTGAGTAATTCCATCGTAGGCTTGCTGGACGGTGATGGGTTGGATGAGATTTATCATGTAATCGAGTTAGTTTTGTTAGGGTTTGATCCCTAGTATCCACTATGTTCTGAGATTGATGTTGATATGACTTTGCTATGCTTAATGCTTGTCACTAGGGCCCGAGTGCCATGATTTCAGATCTGAACCTATTATGTTTTCATGAATATATGTGAGTTCTTGATCCTATCTTGCAAGTCTATAGTCACCTACTATGTGTTATGATCCGGCAAACCCGAAGTGACAATAATCGGGACCACTCCCGGCGATGACCATAGTTTGAGGAGTTCATGTATTCACTATGTGCTAATGCTTTGTTCCAGTACTCTATTAAAAGGAGGCCTTAATATCCCTTAGTTTCCGCTAGGACCCCGCTTCCACGGGAGGGTAGGACAAAAGATGTCATGCAAGTTCTTTTCCATAAGCACGTATGACTATATTCGGAATACATGCCTACATTACATTGATGAATTGGAGTTAGTTCTGTGTCACCCTATGTTATGACTGTTACATGATGAACCACATCCGGCATAATTCTCCATCACGGATCCAATGCCTACGAGCTTTTCATATATTGTTCTTCGCTTATTTACTTTCCCGTTGCTACTATTACAATCACTACAAAACACCAAAAATATTACTTTTGCTACCGTTACCTTTGTTACCGTTACCACTACTATCATATTACTTTGCTACTAAATACTTTGCTGCAGATACTAAGTTATCCAGGTGTGGTTGAATTGACAACTCAACTGCTAATACTTGAGAATATTTTTTGGCTCCTTTGTGTCGAATCAATAAATTTGGGTTGAATACTCTATCCTCGAAAACTGTTGCGATCCCCTGTACTTGTGGGTTATCAATAGGCATGGTCATGCGATGGCAGAACCATCTCCTTGCAGTGCAATGGGCAGACCAGCAGCGTTGCGAAGACCTTGCAGTGCAACGTTGCAAAGACGAGAAGTCTGCGGCGTGGCCGTGGAGGCAGCGGCGGCGTTGACGAGGGAGGAGGAGCTGACTGCCTCGTGGCCGCTTGTAAGCGGCTGCTCAGGCTCTGCAACCACGGGTTAAAGAAGAGGAGGTGTGCCGCCGCCGACAGTGGCCTGATATCTGTATTGAGCAAGGTACTGTGCGGCAAGGCGATGATCGAGGAGTGCTTTGCGTTGGAAAAATCTTGGCGGTGGGTGCTTCACCGGCGTCAGCGTCGGCGGCGGCCGCGAGTTCCGCTGGCGACATCGGCCAATGTGATACCCGTACCATGGAGTTTGGGGACGACGACGAGTATGAGCAGCAGAGAGCAAGGTGGAAGACGGACATGGAGGTGCACTCGTCATGGCAACTCAGCCCGGTCTCCGTCCTGGAGTTGCACTCCGATGAGGAGTCTCTGGTGCATCATGCGCTGTAAGCTCTCGGGCCTCAGTTAATCACGCCATGGACTCAGCATCGTGTTACAATCAATGGTTGATTTTACTCAGTCTAGGAGCACTAGAAGCCATCAACCAACGGGAGCTCACCTCCATCTGAAGATTTCCATGGCCCAACCTCGGCATGCTTCACATACAACGTCCAAGACGAGGCTCGCATAATAGAGACAGGGCCATCCAGGGGAGGGCACGAACAAGAATGAGGCTGACAGGCTGCGGCCGGGGGCTGTTTGGCAGGCGCGTGCACGGCCGAGCTCGGCCATGGCCATGGCCGCCGAGCTCAAGCTCGAGCGGATGACGCTACTTTTGCCAAGTCACGTGCCAAGTCAGCACCATTACAAGCAAAACCACCTTTAATCCTCTCCAAAACCACCCAGGGCCACATTTATCCGGTTTCACAGAGTTTAGGGGGAAAATAATCCGGTTTTAGAGTTTAGGGGGATATTGATCCATCAAGTAGGATTTGAGGGGGGAAACTATACTTTCTTCAAGAAAAAAAAGGCTCTATGGCCCAACGTGTAGCGCCCAGCTGGAGCCGCGGTGAAGCAGATGTTGAGTTCTGTTGTTTTGTTTAGTACCATACTGCTTAGCTTGATTAAGTCCGGCTAATTTATAAGTCGCTCCCCGGGCATTGCTAGCACCACATGACATGTGTGGTCAGCTATCTTATGCTAAGTTAAGACAAGTATTTGTGGATAAGAAGAAGAATAAGAAAGGTAAGAAGAAAACGGAAATTGCATTTTTCTCTCTCAATGTAATCCTTTTTTTTGGCCTTTTGTTTACTCAATTGAATCAAGTTTTTCTTCTCTTCGGCCAGCATGGAAGCACTAGACCGTTGCATAGTTACATCATCTCTAGGAGAACCCGTATAATACCGACCCGCAAAATGCATTTACAGTTTGCTGAAAAATAGATTGGCGGACCAATGCGGGCTTCGGCTGAGCAGACCCCGCGTAGAAGGGATCGAAGATGCATACCTTTCGGCCATTTCTTCAAACACCTCGCCTGCGGTGGAAGCAGCGCCATTGAACGCCATCGTCGGGGAATCTCTTGCCGGGGCGGAGGGAGTAGATGAAGGCGCCGGCCTTTTCGTAGGAACCTTCTTGCGCTTCACGCCGAAAACCTTGCCCACCTTCTCCGGCGGCGGTCTGGCAGATTGCACGGCGGCGGCGCCCGGCCGCGTGCCTTCCCACTGGGCCAGCGGGATTTCTGCCCTGCACGACCATGTTGCCCTGCCGCTTGCGGGCAGGCGCGGTGGTGCCTTGAGCGACGGCGGGGGCGACATTGACCGGCGACGAGATCTGCCAGAGGGCATTGCGCGTGCGTGACCTCCACGCTGACGGGGGACGGCTGGGAGGCTTCCATGGCAGCGAAGAATGGCCGGGGAAGATGGAATGGAGCGGACGGTGGTGGGGCAATGGCGGCCGAGGGGGGGGGGGAGCGGGAGTGGCCGCGTGGAAATTTCGTGCCAAATCTCGCTGCGGATAGGGGGCGAGTTCGGGTCGGCCTCCCACCCCGTGAATCTAAAGGTTAAGGGCGAACTTTTGCCGCGCCTCGTAAAAAAAATTACGGGTCGAACGCGTTTGCGGGATCTGATCGGGCAGTATTTTCCACACGGACCCGTATTTTGATGGTTATTTTACGGTTCGTGGCATTATACGGGGTCTGCAAGAGATCCTCTTATGCCGGTGCCAAGAACTGGACTCAGCTCTAAATACTGTGTCTGCGTGACAGTTTATTTTTGGTGCGTTGACTCTTCTCTTATTTGCAAAACATGAAGGCTGAGATTTGACAGGAGATACGAAAGTGACATAGACATACATAGTTTAAGCTGCACGTAGTAGTACTCTAGTAGTGTAGAAGGGATCAAGGGAAGACAAGACTAAAACAGAATTTCAGAACATGGGGCAACGGAGCACTTTATTTTGAACCCCCCCAAAACAAGTTCTGAAAAGATTTGAATTTTTTTTGATCTTTTTACATGAATACACATGTATGTGGTCTAAGTGCGTGCGAAAATTCGTTCGAAAATACTTTGTATTATCCGCTGCACAAAAAGACAAAATTTCGGCCTAAAAAGGAAAAAAATCTGGCCCCAAATTTGCATGTATTTTGTCTCTTTTGTCTCTCTCCCATGCAAGCACGTATATTGGTGAAATTTTGGCATGTTATACTGCACTGCTATACGTGCACGTACACAAAAAATTGGAAGAACTTCAAAATAACGGGCACATAGTGCCCGTGCTCAGATGTCATTTTTCGAGACAAGACACCTGATACAACATGATGATCAGCTAAAACGCCCTTTCCAAGAGGGAGAAGACAAAAACTGAAAGCCGAAAAACCGACTACTCGCTACATCTCAGCCCATCTACGAGGCCCGCTGCACGAAAGTCATGTCATCCTCCAGTTAGTCCCTTCTTATTGGACCATATGGAGTACATCCCTAGGGGCTACGCCATTGTATACCATGTCGTTCCTGTGTCTAAAGGTCCAGAGAAGAAGCAAAATCACCGTCCAAATGTCACTGGTGAGCTGCCTGCAGTTTCTTTACACCCACCAACCCACCAGGTTACTGTCGATTGTGGGGATCCACTCATGCTTTTTCCATGCCTGGGGATGACCGTTCACACCTCTCTCGCAAGGACACACCCAAGAAGAATGTGTTATAGACTCTCTGGTTGTTGGTCGTAGAAGGTGCAAGCCGCCGGGTGCGGCATTCCACGTTGCTCCAAACTATCGGCCGTCCAACATCTATCTCGAGCTGCCAGCCACCCGAACACCTTCTGGCGCCCTAGACCTCCTTATCATGCAAGCACTGGGCCGCATCGTATGTCCCCGCAAAGAAAGAATGCACGATAGGCCGACCTAACAAAGAATCTCTCGTCCTTATCCCACACCAAAATCAGGTAGTCCTCCACCTCCTCATCCAACCGAACATCCACAAGCTTATCTCCAAGTATGAAGAACTCCCTCAGCGCTTCGATCGAGATCTGGTTGACATCTTCCGGCAACCCACCGCCCCCAGGCCATCATACACTGCTAGATTTGAGTGCGCTTATGCACACAATGATGGAGATGTGGTGCAAAGTCGCGAATGCAGCCATCCGGCAACCACCGATCCTCCCAAAATAAGGTCTTCACGGTGGCCATCTACATCAATTTGAAGGCCACCATGATTGTCCGTGAGTAGTTATCTTCTGACTATGGATCTGTAGCAGTAGGCAGATGGTTCTCTCTCCCTTGCTTCTCAATACAAAGATCACATGAGTTGTCCTACATGATTGTGATCCATCAGATGTATACTCTTCTGTTGTTGTTTGTTGGGATATGATGAATAGTCACTTTATGATCGTATTTATTCATGAAACTTGTTTAGATCTATTTTAGTTTCTTTGCTACATAACTCGTATTCATATATGCTCCCCGATTTATTCTCTCTTTCTTTGGACAAGTTTGAGGTTTGATCTTCATAGGGAGTTGTGTATGATAGTTGGGTTGAACTGTACAAGTAAGCTATTGCAGTGACATAAAGTGGAAAAGGCTTGTTTTGTGTTGTTGCCACTAGGGATAAAAAGAAGATTATGTAGTTGTCCTTTGAAAGCGAGGTGAAGACAATATATCATCTACTACTTCATGTCATCATACTCATTGCAATACTCTGTTTTTAACTTAATACTTTAAGCATGCTAGATAGCGGTCTTGGGTGGAGTATTAGGGCCGAACGAAAAAAAATTCTGTCATACATATGACACTTCGATGACGATAATTGTGACAAAACCCGGTATCATCATAGATGTGGTGGGCTCCTACTTCTATGACAAAAAATCATGACAGAAAATGGGCTTTTCGTCCTGGGCGGGCCGGAGACGCAGCTGCATGACATTCTTTGGGCCGTCCATGACGGAAAAAACCGTGGTAGAAGCGAGCGGGAGGAAAATTTCAGGGAGTTCCCGGTTACGGTGGGAGGTCGGGGGCCGAGCGATGCGCGTTTCTCTCGTACACGTACGCGCGTGTGTGCGAGGCGTTGGCTCTAACTGAACCCGAGCGAGGCGTTGGGCTCTAACTGAACCCGAGCGATTGCACTGCAGGCTACGCGTTACTGAACCCGAGCGATCGATCGATGGCTGTTAACTGAACCCGATCGAGCGATTCCTTCACTACTGCTGCTAACTGAAGCCGATCGATTGGATGAACAGTGAGCGTTGCGGGGGGGGGGGGGGGGGGGGGTTGGATGAACAGTGAGCGGTGGCGTTGCCTCTGGATGAACAGGACCCCGTGGTGTGGTGGAGGGCTGGATGAACAGTAGACGGTGGAGGGGTGCCCGTGGAGGGGTGGTTGAACAGGACACCGTGGTGTGGAGGGCTGGATGAACAGTAGACGGTGGAGGGGTGCCCGTGGAGGGGTGGTTGAACAGTAGCCGGTGGAGTAGCGCGCGGTGGAGGCTGGATGAACAGGAGCCCGTGGAGGCTGGAGGAGGTCGACGGTAGCCCGTGGAGGCTGGAGGAGGTCGACGGTGGAGATGAATAGTATCCCGTGGAGTCCCGTTTTGCGGTACGCCACACCCCTCCCGATGAACAGGACCCCCGTTTCGACCGTAGGAGGTCCGTTTCGTCCGTTTTGCGGTACGCCACACCCCTCCCGATCAACAGGACCCCCGTTTCGACCGTAGGAGGTCCGTTTCGTCCGTTCTGCGGTACGCCACACCCCTCCTGATCAACAGGACCCCCGTTTCGACCGTAGGAGGTCCGTTTCCTCCGTTTTGCGGTACGCCAGACCCCTCCCGATCAACAGGACCCCGTTCCGAACGTAGGAGGTCCGTTTCCTCCGTTGTGCGGTACGCCAGGCCTCGTTTCCATCGCCTATTCCATCCAAGCCCTCCTGATGAACACGACCACGCATTCCGTTCCGACCCAGCCAGTTGGCTCCCACGCGTTCCGTTGCCTCCCGATGAACACGACGCATTCCATTGCCTCCCCATGAACACGACGCATTCCGTTGCCTCCCCATGAACACGACGACGACGCTGTTTCTCCGTTCCGACCCAGCCATGTACACGAGCCCTGGCCGTACGTATGCGCGAGTAGGCGTTCGAGACCCCGCCCGTATGTACACATACGTGGCCGTATTTTCTTTCTTGCACCCTGGCCGCTGTACGTACGTGTACATGCTACGTGCGCGCCTCTACTACGACACGTACGCGCCTCTACTATGACACGTGCGCGCCTCTACATCTACCAGTATATATGTACGTACACGTTCGCGACCAGAATGACAATGCTACGTACGCTTCGACCAGGTGGGTCCCGACTGTCAGGCACTTCCTTGCCTGCGAAGATGTAGCTGGTGGGTCCCAGCAGTCAGGGGGGCGAATCGTTTTTTTTGTCCGGACGCACTTCCTTGCGTGCGAAGATGTAGCTGGTGGGTCCTAGCAGTCAGGGGGAAACGTTTTTTTCACGAAATACAGTGGCCCGTCCGTTGGGTCCCAGCTGTCAGGTGGAGGAGTCATTATTTTCCGCTTAATAAGGAGGCACTTCCTTGCTGCGGCCGTGGACCCAGCTGTCAGCCTCTCCACGTACAGTCCACGTCCGATGGAAGTCGTTCCTTGACCACGTTGACCACGCCGCACCGAGAGGACCGGGGCGGTGGACGACGGCGAGGCCTAGGAAGGGGACGACGGAGAGCCGAGGAAGACGCGACAGTGGAAGCCCGCGCGGAGAGGAGTACGAGGGTTCACTGGTTCGGCTGCGGTGTGAGGCTGCCATCGCCGCAGGGCCTGGCCAGCGGTGGGAATAGTAGGGGTAGTGAGGCCTCCACGGCACCACAGCCGGCCACGGGAGGCAGGAGCATGTGGCACGACCGGCGCTACTTTGGGCGGCTGGAGCAAGAAGACCAGAGGTTGAAGAAGCACTACGGCCGTTGGATGGACATCGTACGGTCACTGGAGCTAGAATCGTTCATATTGACTAAAGTTGACAAAGGCCCCCATCCCAGTCAACTTAGTAGGCCCACAAGTCAGCCTCCCACCATGGTGGGTCCCAGCTAGCAGGGGGAGTATTCATTTTTTTGTGCGTAATAAGGAGGCACTTCCGGTGGGTCCGAGCTGACAGCGGGGGGAACGTTTTTTCGCGAAATACGCTGGCCCGTCCGGTGGGTCCCAGCAGTCAGGGGGGAAACGTTATTTTCGTGAAATAAGGTGGCCCGTCCGATGGGTCCCTGCTGTCAGGTGGAGGAATAATTATTTTGCGCGTAATAAGGAGGCACTTCCTTGCGGCCGCCTAGACCCAGCTGTCAACCTCTCCACGTACAGTACTCTTCCGATGGAAGTCGGTCGTTGACCACATTGACCACGCCGCGCCGAGAGCACCAGGGCGGTGGTCTGGACGACGGCGAGGCCTAGGAAGGGGACGACGCGGAGCCGGGGAAGACGCATCAGTGGAAGCCCGCGCGGAGAGGAGTACGAGGGTTCACTGGTTCGGCTACGGTGTGAGGCTGCCGTCGCCGCAGAATAACAGGGGGTGTGGGTGAGTGGAGGGATGGCCTGGCCAGCGGTGGGAGTAGTAGGGGCGGTGAGGCCTCCGCGGCAGCACAGCCGGCCACGGGAGGCAGGAGCAGGCGGCACGACCGGCGCTGCTTTGGGCGGCTGGAGCAAGAAGACCAGAGGTTGAAGAAGCACGACGGCCATTGGATGGACATCGTACAGTCACTGCAGCTAGAATCGTTTATATTGGCTAAGTTGACAAAGCCCTTGGTACGTCAACTTAGTAGGCCCACAGGTCAGCTTCCGAAACGGTGCGCCCCAGATGTCAGGGGGAGGAATCATTTTTTGGTGGGTGAAGCTAGAATATCCGAGATTGAAGAAGAAGCACGACATCCGTTGGATGGACATCCAACGGCCACTGCTGCTAGAACCGTGTGTTGACTATAAGTTGACAAAGCCTTGCATACGCGTCAACTCTGTTTTTTTAGGGGACGCGTCAACCTAGTAAGGCCAGAAGTGTGTGGCAGAGAACTTATAGCCCATTTGAGATTTGTAAGAATGTGTAGCCCATTTTTGAATTCTAATGGAATTTACTACAACCCATTTACAGTTTGTTAAAAGTACAACCCATTTCAACCAACCGTTCAAAACAGAATTCAATAAAATTTCCCACATTTTGATGGGATCCGAAATATTTTTATCCCGAAATTTCTAGTCAGATTAAATACAATTTCAATATAAATTTATATTACGTAAAAATCCAACAAAACATTGCGCTCGCAACAATTAATGAAATTAAAATTTTCAATATCCAAAAATAATATTTTATAAAGTAATCACATGTTTGGTGCATTTTTTTATAGTTACTGCCCAGTTTTTATAATTACATCCCATTTATTATTTCTTAAAGCCCATTTTATTGTTAAGCCTAATGCATCGCTCCTAGGAAAGATTTGCAGCCCAGCGGGGCGGAGAATAACAACTTGACCTTGCCTGGATATTCCTAAAAAAAAGTATAGCTGGCCTAGCCATTTTCAGCTTGAAAAAAATTAATATCTGGGCTGGATCTGGCCTGGGCTAGACGGGCCACAGCCCGCCCAGTTAATACCTGCAGCGATGTTTTCGTTGTTGTTCAGAGGAGAAAAATTAATATCTGGGCTAAACATCGAAAAACTCTGCAGTGCTCACACCTCAAAAACACAAATATTGCTTGAGCTACTTGGTCCCAGCTGTCGGCCGCTTCTTGTGCAATTCTCTCGTTTATTGACTACTACATAGGTTGACAATGGTGTGGGACCATGATGTCAGGAAACCAGGAGGAAGCAAAATAAATTATAGTTATATATATATATATATATAATAAGGAGGCACTTGCGTACGTGAGGCTATGGACCTGATGGGTCCCCATTGTCATCCTCTCCAAGTAAAGTCATCTCCTCGCCCGCACGCGCTTTCCGCCCGAAACAGTCAGCGCCGCCCGCCCCGCTTCCCGGTGCAGGCGATTGCTCCGCCTTCAAACGACACAAGTGCCGTCCGTCCATCCATCTGCCGCCCACATTAATGATACGCGGTTGCCGAGGCAGATACTCTGGCGCCACACGTCCGTCCCTCCGCCCGCCCACCATTGCTATATAAACTGCTGCGCCGGCCATAGCCGCAGTCATCCGCATCCGTTCCCTTTCTCTTGTCCACACCACTACTGCCCACCATGGCTTCCGCGCGCTCCAGCGCTCTTTGGGACGGGCGGACGACAGACCACAAGGAGATGGCAGCCATTGCTGCCGACCGGCTGGCCGGCCGGCAGCCGGAGGACGACGACGTCCCAATGGAGAACATGGTAGTCGACGATCCAGCGCAAACCCCCTCCTCCGCGCCATCCTTGCCGGTGCATTGCACCATGACCATCGGCGAGGCCCGTGCCCAATATATGGACAAGGTGAGGCAGATGCGTGAGGAGCAGTTCCGGGAGGCGCAGGCCGACGCCGCCTACAACCGCCATCTTCTCCAGGAGCACCTGCAGGCGGAGGAGCAGATCGCCGCGGAGCGGGCGGAGCAGGAGGCGCTGCTCGACTTGTACCTCTCCGCCCGCAAGGGCCGCCTCGAGCGCTGGCGGTACCGCATGTGGGTGGCGGAGGCTGCGGCCGCCTACAAAGAGGCTAGCAAAGAGGGCGATGAAGCGGGCGAGGTGCTGTTTGGCGAGACCGAGGACGAGGCAGAGGACAATGCCGGCTCCGACGAGTTCCCGCTCCGCTGGCGTCGACGAGGCCCTGCTCCGTCGAGGCCCCGCGGCGCCAACAATGAGGCAGAGGACATCGCCGGCTCAGCCGAGGCCCCACCCTGTCGGCAACGTGGGGGAGGATTTCCACCGCTCCGCTGAGGCGCCGCCTGCCGGCAACGAGACAGAGGACATCGCCGGCTCCGCCGAGGCCCCGCCCCGCTGCCAACGAGGCCGCGCCACACAGAAAACAAGGAAGAGTAGAACACGGTAGGTCGCCGCCGCTTGGGTCCAAGTAAGGCCACCGCTGCTACCCTCCGGTTGAAGCCAAGCTAGGCGGGTTGACCATTGACGGCCGGTTAGCTTCTTGGCGGCGACGTGGAGTCAGAGAGCTGCACTGGAGAAGAACGCTGCTTCTACTTAACTTCTGGTGCAGTTGGCTGACTAACACGTGGGCCCAACAGGCCACATGTGAGTTACGCAACTGCACCTGTAGTTAAGTCACTGAAACTTCTGTTCGTCTCGGCGGGACACAGGTGGGTAGCTTCTGTTAATTAATTATACCTCCAACGCACCCATTTTTAGTTGAAGAATGTATGAAATGTAATGAAATCCGGCATGTTTATATGCAATCCGACCGTGTGTGAATGAATTTATTTCGATTAGTTCGAATTCCTGTATCACTGGCATTGGATGAACATGCAAAACAATACGTACTAGCATTATTCCGAGGGTGATCACCTCGTTTGCAGCAGTTTCACATGTACTCCCTCCGGTCCTTTCTAGTCTGCATACAAGTTTTGTCTGCAGTCAAAGTATCTCTACTTTGACCAATCTTATACAAAAAAGTATGCACTTTCACAATGTGCGAAGTAAAAAGGAACAGAAGGATTACAAATAGTTTGAGCAGCTTTTTAGCGTTTCTGTACATTGCAATCAAACACACAGGCCTGGCAATTCATAGAGAACATTCAAAACAATCGATGATTATGCATCTCAGTGACTCACATGTCAGAGGCAATATTTACTTCACAACTAAAGAATAAAGAAAAAATTGATCGATGCTGCTGACAACAAAGGGTGTCCCATTCGAAAATATCAAACGCATGTCTTGCTAAAATCAATGAGCAAAATTTGACAAGGTTGTCCCATTCCAAAATATCAAATGCCTATGATTGTGGCATGGGCAGGGTTTGTCATCAGTTCGGACATTGACATGGCACCTCGTGCTAAATAAACCAGCTGTTCTTTTTGTGCAGTTCCACCAAAATAACCGAAATTCGCGCGTAGCTTGTATGATTTCACCCTTATAAGTTGCAACGCCTTGAACTTATCGGCACCTCCTTTCTTGTGGTGGAAATGAATGATTCGATGTATTCATGAACATTTTGTGCAGTTCCCATTGAAATCAAGCTGAGCACCCCTGTTTGCACAAATACAAAAAAGTGATTAGTATAAAGCAAACTGTACTATGAATTGACAGTTTCAACAGGCACATACATGGTCCATGTAGAGCACACTTTTAGAAAAATGGAACTCACCAGAAAGAATCCTAGAACAACATTGTACTCGCGCATCACAGCAAAAAATGGAGATTTGTCAGTCCTTCTGAGCTGAAGTTAGTTTGGTCTTGTGGGGAGTAATGTAACCATCCTTCAACTGCTCCTTCTGATGAGAAGATAGACAGGGCTTCTTCATCCTGGCATAATCGGAACTAGTCACTTCACGTACTCCATATTCTTCTTCAGAGGAAGATGATCCTGTTGTGCAAAGACAAGAGGACTACTAAATGCTAGCATCCCTATTTGCTCGTAAAAAAGGAAAGGAAATATTTAAAACAGCACAGATGAAGCACTTCTCAAGGACAATACCACTTTTTTCATGACAGTATCTAAACAGTAGCACAACACCAATAGAGATGACAAAGCTCAATCATATGGATGAAATCAGTGGGTGAGTACCAACCTTTGTCAGGAGGCTTATTGTGTAGAGCATACAGATGAAGCACTTCTCCGGAACCATCTGTTGCTATCTACGGTTGTGGCCATGCTTACTATATACTCCTCGATTAGTTTAATATTTCCAACATCTTCTTGTGCAGTTCCACTAAAATATATGGTATCTTCAAAGAAGATCCCTGTTTGCACAAGTAGAGATAATTACATATTACATTAAGAGTGGCATCAAATCAGTGGCAAAACAGTTGCTCGTTCCAGCCATAGCAATAAATTAAGATGCAAGACTATATCATTACTTGTGTCATCACAGTTCGAGTGCTTCATTACAGCACCGGGAGTTGATTTTTGTTTTTCTTCCGCTTGTTCTTCCCCTTCATCACTTGGTTCAATAACAGACAAGCTTTGCCTTCAATGTAAGATTTGGCATGTCAATTAGGGAGCACAAGTATAGTACTAAACTTAATTTTCTGATGAAAGTGGCAAAATACAGGCCAGCAGTTGTGAAATATCCTTATCTTACCTCAATGGGATATTACGGTGCACATACATATTGGAAGTCTTGTCTCCATTTGTGCAGTTCACTAAAATAAAGCAACATTATCGTACAAGTAGCACAACATATGAAAGCACACTGCAGAATCATGTGAAAGAAGGCTAGTACTGACCTCTCATGATGCGGAATTCAAACAACTCACAAGAAGAAGATCTGAACCAAATTCGCCTTAACGGATAGGAAGTAAGATCTCCTCTTGTGCAGTTCCACTAAGATCAAGCAATCAAGCAACGTTGTCGGTGTGACATTTTGGTTGAACTGCACAAAACACTCTTAAAACAAAGTGTTTTGTGTAGTGCAACAAAAGGTCACAATGGCAACGAGGTGAAGTAGATAACCCTGTTTACACATAGGTGCAAAGGAAACAATTAGTGGTCAATAACGGTGGATGACATAGAAGCTAACAAAAAGAAGCATCTACCTTATCTAAATGGGAAAGAAAGCAAGATAGTAGCATTTCTCAAACGGTGGCATTGATTAATATTAACATAGAGATTATATTAACAATAAAATTCGTTAAACATGTAATTTTCTTTTAACTGTGGCATTGCATCAATTTTCCAGCGACATTATTAGAGGGTGTTTGTTTACATGGACATTTTGGTGTAGGGACTAAAAAAACTCCGTGTCAGTCCCATCTAAACCAAACAAGAGGGACTTTTAGGGACTAAAAGTGGGCATTTGGGACTAAAGAAAGAAGACTCCGAGGGAGTCTTTTCGGGACTTTTTCCAACAGTTGCCCCTGCCACGCATCGCACCTTGTCTCTATTAGTTCATTACTAGGGGTAACATGGTCTTTTAGCATGTCATTTAATAACCTCTAGTCCATGTTTAGTCCCTGGAACCAAGCAGGTAGGGACTAGGGAGTTTTTAACCAAACAGGGCCTTAGATTAACAACAGCTAATGATTTGCACGGGACAGTGGACACACCAGCACCATGTGCATCTATCGATGTACTGTGGTCATGCACAGTCTGTTGCAACAAAGAACAAACAACCAAGGAGCATATTTGTGTTGGTCCCAGTTTTGTTATCTTTAGACACCTTTCCCTATGTGAGCGCAGCAAATCTAGTCTTGCTCAAACTCTACAGCCTTGTCCCTTCCTTTCCTTTTTGAACTACTACTTTCGCCCCTTCCTTTCCTCTTTGAACCACGTCCTAGATTCATGCTATACAACTTTCCCCTTCATTTCCTCTTTGAACAACGTCCTAGATTCATGCTATATACAACTTTTCCCACTACTTCCCCCCACTCCTTTCCTCTTTGAACCACGTCCTAGATTCATGGTATACATGCAGCTAGAGCAATGCATGTGGAGTAAGTAAATTATACCTTAAGGTTCTTGGGGCGTGGTTCGGTGGGCGACGGGACGGCGTCGATGAAGAAGGGGTCGGAGACCCTCATGCGCCGCCGTTGGGTGGAAAGTGAACAGCTACGCCGGTAGTCCCTCGCCGACGGCGACAGCGTTAAGCCTCCTTCCCTTCCCGGCGGACGGATCCTGCCGGCTCTTTGAGCAGCAGTGAGGGGAGAGAGAGGCCAACGAAGTCTTGTTTAGATCTGGAGAGGGCGAGAGAGTGTGAAGAGAGCAACTACAAGCGCTGAGGCTCCAGTGGGAGAGGGCGAGAGAGTGTGAAGAGAGCAACTACAAGCGCTGAGGCTCCAGCGTGTATATATATACTGGAGAGAGAGTGTGAAGCGTGCAAACCCTAGAAAACATTTTGACCAGTCAAAGAATCCTCCTAGCACAAATTATGCTCAAGTGTAGCTATCGAACCCGAGACCTCAAGTTTGATGAGCGATCAGGTTAACCAGCTACACAACCCTCCCGTTATGTTCAACGAGAGGGAAATGACCTTTTATACATTCCTGCATTCGTGTGACAAGCATGCCGTGTTTTTTGTGTGTGTGGGAGTCATTGGGATTTCAATCATAATCGTGTCATGTGGCTTTGGTGGTAAGACTATCCACAGTGGTGCAGAAATAATGCAGCCTTAGTCACCTTACCTCTCTCCACGTAGTACGTTGGGTCCCACCAGTCAGAGGGTGAAACAAACAAATTAATAAGAAAAATTAAAAGCGCCAGCGGTGTATCTTACCTCACACATCTCGCTACTGCTCGGGAACACTGTCCAATTGATCCCTCTGTTCGCTCACGTACTATTTTAAGTGAATCCTTATTATAACATGCACACACATTTTGGGCACTTGTATTCGACTTAAGTCAGTGTGCCACCGTATCTCGTATACTTACTACTCCCTCCGTCTAGGTGTAATAAGTCACGTTAGAAGGTGCAACGGGACCAAGGTGCGTGTGTGTGTGTGTGTGTGTGTGTGTGTGTGTTTAACAGCATGTGTGTGTTAGAGAGAGCGACAGATCGACCTACTCCTACAGAGAGATATTGTGTAGTGTACGATTTTAGCCGCGAGAGTCGGTGCATCCTCTCGTTTCCGGGCGTGTCCGGTAGGGACATGCGGACAACTGCCACGCCCGCTCCTGACCAGCCTGGCCCACCCAAAGCCCCTCCATCGCCCGCGCGCGCTTCCCGCCCGAAACGGTCAGCGCCGCTCCAAAGAATAGGTGCCGCATTCATGCCCGGGCAGAGCGGACGCGACCTCTCACTGGCGCAAGAGTGATGGTTGCTTCGTCCGTCCAACTTACTGCTGGGTCTATGTGATTTGACGGCTCATTGGTCTTTATTACTGAGGTGGTAGGACTGCTGGATGTCCCACGCTTTCGGCGAAAGGAGGTACTACTACTAGATTACAATTTTTTCCATTCTTACAGTGGAGGCGTGCAAGAGCAGTGAAAACACGCAAGCTCAGTGATTACATGGCCCACCTCACACTATCACCGTGCGACACCTAACTCTTTACATAGTACTCCCTTCATTACTAAATATTACTAGATGAGTCCCCGCGCGTTGCCGCGGAACAGCGGTATATCTCTCTGCGCAAAATTATCGATTTCATAGAACTAAAAAAAACTCTATAACCGCATGAAAAATGTGGTAGCCAAACTAAATAAACTCCCATCATCATTTAGATCATCCCACGTAAGGAAAAAAGATCAGCCAACTCCTACTGCATAATGGGATTATATTTTTCTTTCTGACATGTTAATGGGACTTAAAAGCTCACTTACATGCATGCTACCGGTGCATGCTTGCATGCAGACATGTTGATGTGATTTAAAACCCACTCACATGCATGTGCCACGGTATTTCTGCATGCTTGCATGTGGCTTAGTGCGGGGCCTCTCAACGTCTAGATCAGACGGCTATTATGGACTGATTTACTTCATCTAACGGCTACATCAATTTTGATGATGTGGCTCAAGGAGAGGATAGAGAATTCCTAGTAGTGGGGGCTAGCTATTACTAGTAGAAAAGTCTTTGTAGAGATTCCACTACATACGGAACAAAATGAATGAATCTACACTTAAAATGCATATATATACATCCGCATGTGGTTCATGGTGAAATCTCTACAAAGACTTATATTTAGGAACGGAGGAAGTACTAGTATAGTACATACTGTAATTTATCAGCGAGATAAATTTGTATAATGCTATGAAGCTTCCAGCTTCTGTTACATGTATCTTGCGTCCAAGGTTGCCCGTTGCAACATTTCATCAAATACAAAGGAGACTAACATGCATGCTATTGCATCTCAATGATTGACAGATCATAGAAAATATGTACTCCCTCCGTTCTAAAATAAGTGTCTCAACTTTGTGCAAACTTTAGTACAAAGTTGTACTACTACTAAAGTTGACACTTATTTTGGAACAGAGGCAGCTAAAGAAAAAAACAATCCATGCAGTCCCTAGCCCTTGAACCGTGAACCCTGACCAGGCTTCAATTTGCTGGCAACGTTCGAGCTTCCTAACAAATGAAGTTTGCAACCTTTTGACCATCGGATCATTTTGTGCAGTTTCACCAAAATCGAGATGAGCATCCCTGTGGCAAAGAAATTGAAGAAGCGTGATTAGAATAAGATTATTGGGACTAGTTGATGAGACATAAACTCATCACAAATACAGTACGTAGAAGCCAGTAGAGGTATGTGCGGGGCAAAGAAGTAGAGAAATATCCACAGGGAGTGATGTGGGCAGCTGGAGCAGTGGTGCAAGCCGGCTGTAAAGGGAGTTGTACCCGAGGGACGTAGCTCAACCTTGAGGAGGGCGGCGGGAGGCGGCAACTGCCAACGTCGCGGCAGTGAGCAAGGGACGAAGGCAACCTCACCGGCTTTGTGAGAGAGAACGGCGGGGACTCCTGATCGGGACGTGCCGACAGTGGGTTTTCGCCGTCGGCGACGGCCACCGCATCTACACTAAGCATCCACCCCTTCCCCAAGTGGACGTGATCCGCCGTGATGTTAGAGATGTGGCCACAGTCATTTTGTGCGAGAGAGTGTGAAGAGAGCAACCCCAGCAAGCAACCGTGTAGGCTGGCCCGTCCTGACTATGTATATAGTGGAGCGGTTTCCTTTTCTCTCCATATGAACCTATCATATTGCGTACGTTCCACTGAAGAAAAAAAACTTTATTTATAAATGACGCGGCACCTACTACTCGTTCTCCTATAACCTTGCGCTTGGCATCTCCAAAATATTAACCTTGCGATTGGCTCTTCGCCTCTTCGGGAAGTCGAGCAATAATGGTAGTGCAGTATATATCGTTCTGGCTATATGAGACCGAATGAATTGCTGCACGTCCACCACGTGGGCGAGGGTCGAGGGGCGAGGGAGAGTGCTACATACGGAGCAAAATGAGTGAATCTACACTCTAAAATACGTCTATATACATCAGTGTTCGGAGTATGTACTAGTAGTTCATATTGAAATCTACTAAATGACATATATATTCCAAACAATATGATATAATCTCTATAACCAAGGTAGTAGTAGGGACGAGGAGTAAACGGAGGGAGTAGTAAATTTTTCTCCTCGTCCTGCGAGCCACCGCGCGCATGGGCGAGGGAGCGGGCGTAAGGCGGAGCAAGCTTCACCTCATCCTGCGAGCCACTGCGCCCGTGGGCGGGGGAGACGGCATACTAAGCAAGCTTCTCCTCGTTATGCGAGTTGACGGGACACATCAGAAGTACTCAAGTGTATAGAGCCTTGCCTCTAAGGTAGGCCCCACATGGTTTGCCTCTTTTTTTAACATAACACGTCAAGTCGCAATTTGTTTGTTCACCCGTGGTAGACGATCCTCCCTCCACCAAGTGGACAACCAGTACACGTGCCAAATTACCACGTGGGCTGCCTTTTTCGTACAGAAATGAGCTCCACCGTGTACCCGCGCGCATGTGGTTGGGAAAGAGACGGGAGTACGTGCGCCGTGCATGCACCTCTTCTCTTCGTGCACGTCCCCCACCTACGTGGGTGTGTGTGAGAGATACAAACCGCATTCGTGAGTGTTTTTTGTTTTGGGGTGGGGGGTTGATTTCGTGAATTATTTGTGGGAATATGTGTCGATGACATCTCAAACAAAATTTTGAATGCAATGTGTGTGAAATGGAGGCCTATACATATCATACATAGAGGGTCGGGCAATCCACGAGAAGAGAGGGAGGGGTCGTAGCTATCGATAGAGTCGAAGAGAGGATCAAGTGGGTGGGTGTGAGATCGATGAAGAGAGCCATCGAAATTGTGTGTGTGTGTGTGTGTGTGTGTGTGCAAGTCAAAGATATAGGGCGACTGGCCTACCGGAACGTTAGAGGGCACATGTCAAGTTTGTGTGTGGCAGGGAGACATGACTAGAGCGCTCGATGTATCGGTGTGTGTGGGGGGGAGGGGGTGGGGCGAGGGGTAGGCAGAGGCCTAACTATAGAGGTAGAACGACTCGTATATGTGTTGAGAAGGAGAGACCCAGCTATGTCTTGAGGGAGATCGGTCGACATCCATACATAACTGAAGGACGGGAAATATGATGGGACAGAGAGAGAGAGAGGAGAGAGAGAGGGAGGGAGAGGGAGGGAGAGGGGTAGAGTGCTGGATGGGTGATGGAGTTGCTTCTCGAAGATGGTGGGAGAGGCCTACTAGACAAACTGAGGGTGGAACTGCAATGTTATCAATAAGAGTGGGGATGTGTTTCTGTGTGTGCCTGTGTGTGATAGATCTGTCGGGACGCATCCATGGATGATGAAGGGGAACCATGTGTTTGGTAAGCAAACCTAACTAGATCGGTAGATCAATTGTTGTTTGTCGGAGGAAGGAAGAGACACAACTAATGAGGTAGATCGATTGACATGTGGGTAAACACGAGTTATAAGGACCTAGCTAGCTATATGTATAGCGAGAGATCAGTTGGTGTAAGTCCATTTGTTAGAGGCAAATAAGGCCCAGTGAGACGGATAGACAGAGAGAATGGAGCTAGGAGGTGGTGCGAGAGGCCCAACTACTAGCTAGATAGGGGGAGGAGTGTGCGGTTGTGAGATCGATGAAAAGAGGGGCGAGAGTTTACACGTGTGTCTGACCGTATGAGAGACACGAGGCAAGGACACATAAAGGAGGAGATTGAAGGTGTGTGTGTGTATGTTGTAGGCAGGCATCGCTGGAGAGGTTTATCGATCGGTGTGTGTCGGAAAGGAGTTGTGGAGACTCTGGGAGAACGACCTAAAGCAAAAAAATGAATGTGCCCGGTGGATAGAATGCCGAGGGAGGGGGAGGGCGAGGAGGGCGTGTGCATGCACGAGAGAAAGTTACTGGTAGCTACAAAGGTTAGAGGATTGTGTGGGTGTAAGAGACTAACAAAGATCATAATTTGATATGAAAGCGGATTCATATATTTGAATAGGAGATCATAGTGTTTTAAACATTGCATGCATGAATATAGCGGTGATACACGTGTTGTGCACATGTTATACCATAATGTGATAATGCATGGCATTTGCAACTCACAGCTAAATGCCGAACAATCTAAACCATACTATACATCAAACAATCTCACATTTTATTTGAATTTGTGATAATGTGTGGCGTTTGCAGCTTACAACTAAATATCGAACAATCTAAACAATACTATATATCGAACATTCTCACATTTTATTTGAATTTGGGGTAATGTGTGGTGTTTGCAACTCACATCTAAATACTTGTAGGCGTAGGGGGCGGGGCACCATACATAATGTGATAAACACATTATACATATGAGACATGGTTTAGATTACGAAGATCTAGCTAGAGCTAGAAACTTAATGTGATTTGAAATCAAAATAAAGTGGATTCAAAAAATCTAGTTCGAGTTCATATAGTACACATAGTTCATATGTAACTCAAGACTAATCATGTGGTGTGCTGTGAAGATAATACACAAACGATGGTTTAACTTGACAATAATGATGATTGTAGATCTTATTAAAACAGAGAAACGAATTCAAATGCTTTGACTTCACAATAATCATTACTGTAGATCTTATTCAAATAGAGAAACGAATTCAAATTTAGTTCATATTGAAGCGGTAGTATATACGTGTGGAATGCACTAAAACGTTCATTTGAGTAGTAGGTTGCATGCATTATACACGTAGCGAAATATTTTAATTGAACATAACATGAATTCAAAGTTTTGAATGAAATTTGTAGTGCGCATTGATTTGGTACAGTACACGTTAGGCTTGTCCGGAAATTTTAACCCGCGCCTTGTTAGCCCGAAATATTTAAGATATATCTTTGTCTCGTTGTGCTCCGACAACTCCCTCCATCTCAACCCGCGCCTTGCTATTCCGAAATTACAACGCGCGCGAAAACTCCCACCTCCTGTGAAATCCCGACACGCGAAATGCCCGTGGTACCCCTGAACCGAAAGAACCGCCTCAAATCGGTGGGGGTACTTTCGTAACTTACCCCACATTTCGGACAAGCGCGTCTCTAAGCCATGGTTCCCCACTGCCATCCCATCCGCCCACCCATCCGTACACCGAGGCCGCGAAAACCCGCGACGAAACCCCACACCTGCTCCGTCCGCCACCCATCCGGAGCCTCTTCCCCGACGACGTCGTCCACAGCAACACCTCGACGTCCCTCATCCACCGTACCGGATGAGGATCCGTCGTCGATCTCATCGTCCCGCCAGTTCAGCCACCCCATCCTCCACCTCCAAGGATCTGCCCTGATGTTCCCCTCGTCTTTCGCGCCACCTCCATTCCCACACCGCCGTCTTCACCTGCACCACCGGAAGAGCATCATCATCACCGTTTCATCGGATGAAGCTGCGGCCTAATCGGCGCCACCAAAGAGGTTGTACACTAATCGCCGCATTTTCTTCTTGATTCGATCTCACGGTGCTGCCGACGCTCGGTCCCGAGCCGACACGACGCGGCTCCATCCACGGCGGCGTCGCCGGCAACTTCCTCCACAGCGTCGCTCCCTCGGCGGCGATGTCCACATCAGTAGGAGCTGCTGCTGCTTTAGCTCTCGCTCGCGCTGCTGCTCTGCTCTTGCTCTTAGTCCCCTGCCTGGTCTGCTCTTGCTATTGCTCTTGCTCGCGTTGCTGCTCTCGCTCTTGTTCTTGCTTGCGATGCTGCTCCGATTTAGCTACACTTCAGTCGACTGAATCGACTTTTGGGTCAGTCGATTTTCAGGGGGTGGGGGGGGGGGCTCGCCGGGGTGAAGGAAGAACCAGCCACAGCGGGGAGGGGGGCTCGCCGGAGAGGTACCCCACTATGTATCTTAGGGTTCAGGATGGGGACGGTGGTCGCCGGCGTTGGCGGGGCGGTGGCGTGGGGATCGCCGGAGAAAAAGCTCGGCACGGGGGGGCCTAGAGGGATGGCCGGGGCGGCGGCGGACCGGCGGTGGGGAGTGTTTTCGGGGCGGGCGGGGCGGCGCACCGCCGGCCGCCGGTGGCGGGGGGCTGTTGTTTGGCCGGTGGTGGCTGGCGGCTCAGGGGGGTGGAGGTTGAAGATGAACCGCAGGCCCTTGATTTCGTATCCAACGGCTGCAAAATCGACTGACCAGAGATGAAAAATTCAGTCGACCGACGTGTAGCCTCACCTTGCTAGTGCGTTCAGTTTCGACAGCAAAATTCAGTTTTGACAGTTAAGTTCAGTTTCGACAGTTAAGTTCAGTTTCGACAGTTAAGTTCAGAGATGAGCGGCTGATGTATTTTACATCTAGCACTTTGTGGTTATGTATTTTACGTCATGTATTGGAGATGCTATTAGAATTCCACTCCGGTTAACGTTGTTCGTTGTCTCTCTGTCCTGCTTCAGCCTCGGCGTCGTACAACTCACCGGAGCTGCTCCAACGACGAAACCCTCCATCACAGCGGAGCAGTACCTCGGGCTCCATCTCCAGACGCCTAAGATCTTCTTCCCCTCCTCCGACAGCAAAGTCAGCCGGAGCATCCTCACCGGCCAACCCAATCACGCTGAGATCGACATGGCTTCGCCAAAGAGGTTGTACACTTGTTGCATCTCTTTTTTACTCTACATGTTATATATATTGTCCACTGAGCACACAGATTTGTTCCTTTAGTGTCTCCTTGAAAAAAAAACGTAGGAATTTTAATTTTCACTTGTCCCCCTTTTCAAATTCCTATTCATGAAGCACAAGACTAAGAGATAGTAGCATAATAGCATTATAACCGTACATTTTCTTGTGGTTTGACTTAATCTCACCATGCTTCTTTGCATCCTCTGATCTTCCAATTATTGTGAATCAAACACCCAGATTGGCAGAAATCCTGTGTTTTTAAATTCTCTGTTTTGCACGTGCATTCCTATCCTATTCCTGTCTATTTCCTATCCCTGCATTGTTGGAATCCTCCAATTCAAACGAGCCCTTACAGAATTACTTCTCTTACAGATAGTTGTCAAAGAAAACCTTGCGTGGTTTGTCCCGCTCCTGCTGCGCCGTCGTCCACCCCAGCTCAGCTGCTCCAACGACAGAAGGGTCCAGCACAGCAGGGATCCGGCCTCCAGACTGTCTTTTGCCGCCTAAGATCTTCTTCCCCGCCGCTGGCAGCCATGAAAACTGCATTACCATCATCAACCGAGCAGATGACCTCGAGGACTACACGGGTCCGCAAGAGAGGTCGCACTCTTTCGTGTTTGCTTATATTATGCATCGCTTAATATTACATGCTACTTTATGGTCCTGTTCACCGATTAGACTCTGAGTCAGCTCCAAACTAATTGTCAAACTTGAGTTTTTAAATGGTTGTGGGGTACATATCGGGGCCGCTATCAGTAGTATCAATCTACTATCTGGTTAATCTCTGGTGTCTACTATGAGTTTCATGTTGGGTGGGAAACAAACAGTAAAGAAGCCATTATCTGTATTTTTTAACAGAAGCCATTATCTGCCTGCTATTATTGGTTTTGGGTCTATCCACAGGTGGCTACCATCACTCTGGATTTCTGTATGCACTCCTTACATAATCTCACTATGTTTCATTCCTATGCATGACAGTTATTGTAAACAATGGAACTGAACATGTAGAGCAAAAGAGACGAGCCTTGCGTGGCAATAAAATTTCATGCAGACATCGCTCCATGGTAGGCGCAAAGGCAGCCCCCCCTCCACGCATTTCAGATTGTAATCGAGAGGAAGATATCTGTTCTGAGGGGGATTCAGAAGGAGAAGACAACTCCTATTTACCCCCTCAGGTCTTCGCTCTAACTTGGCATGCTGATTTGGTTATATCATGCATATGGTGTCTTGCATTGCTTACTTTATACATCAAAGATGTCATCTGCTTAGTTTAGACATCCTTTGTGCGAATGCCATCTGTTTAGTTTATTCATCGTTTATGTGAATTATGCAATGCCATCTTGTTTAGCCAGGCATCATATATGTGAATTTTGCAATGCCATCCTGCTTAGCCAGTCATCTTATATGTAAATTATATCAGGCCATCCTTTTATTTCGTTACATATTACATTTGTCAACAATGTTAGTACATTCAACTGCTCTTCGTGTGCATCAGCCATTTGACACGGTGATGGCAAATTCTAGAGTGAAAACAAGGTCTTCAGAGCAGACTATGCTATCTGACGAAGCGCATATCTCGCTGGTTACGGATAGCTCCTCAGAGGAGGATTCAGATATGACCAGTCCTATTCCCCCTCCCCCGAGGTGTATGCTCTAACTTGGCAGGGTTATGTTGCTCATATCGTGCGTATGGTGTCTCGCATTGCTATGTCATTTGATTAGTTTAGACATGCTTTGTGTGAGTGCCACCTGTTCAGTGTCTAATTACCATATATGTGAATTATGCATTGCCATCTTGTTGCAAGACATTATATATGTGAATTATACAATGCTATCTTGTTGCAAAGGCATTATATATGTGAATTATGCAATGCCATGCTATTTAGCCAATCATCATGTATGTGAATTATATCATGCTATCATTTTTTTGTATTACGTGTTCCATTTGGCGACAACGTTTGTATATTCAACTAGTCTTCCTGTGCATCAGCCATTTGAAGCGGTGATGGAAGTATCTGGAGTGAAAACAAGGTATTCAGAGCAGACAATGCTACCTACTGAAGCAGACATCTTGCTGGTTACAGAGAGCTCCTCAGAGGAGGATTCAGAGACTGATGACCAGTCCTATTTCCCCCTTGAGGTCTATGCTCAAACTTGGCAGGGTTATATTACCCATGTCATGCATGTTGTCTTGCATTGCTTAGTTTTTACATCATATATGGATTGCCATCTGCTTACTTGCTTACTATATAAATCATATATTTGAATTATATCATGCCATCATGTTTACATAGTACATACACATCATCTATCTGAATTATGGCATGGCAACCCATTTAATAAAGACATCATATAGTTATATCATCTCATCCTGTTTAGTGTTTACAGTCATCATATTTTGAATTATGGCATTCTATCCGTGAATGTATGTGAATTATGGCATGCCAACCTATTTAATAAACACATTATATAGTTATGTCATGTCATCCTGTTTACATAGTCTCATATTTTGAACTATGTCTTTCCATCTTTTTTAGTTAGCCATCATAATGTGAAATTGTGTCATGCTATCCTGTTTAGTTAGCCATCATATATGTGAAATTGTGTCATGCTATCCTGTTTGGTTAGACAACATAAATATGAATTATTTCATGCCCTCTTTTATTCCCCACTATCCATTGCACCTGTCTATCATACAATGTCTATACTTTCAATTACTTTTCTTGTTTATCAGCCATTTGAATTGGAGAGCGTGATGGCAGTATCTAAGGGAGTAACAACACGGTCTTCAGAAAAGATAGTGCTACCAGTTGATGCAGATAGAACCACGGTTGTACTTGCCCAAGGACCAGATCCACCACACATAACCCAGACTCTCGTAGATTGTACCCCTACCCAGTTGGACAGAGAACCAACTACACCCCTTCTAACCCCAACCCTGGCAGATAATAACCCAGTTCCAGTTGACACAGCACTGTCTCCACCACAGAGCACCCAAACACGAGCAGTTAGTAAGGGAACTGCAGTGCCCAAAGCACGAGGACCACCACTCCGAATCCCACCTCAACGCTTGAAGGAGAAGAAGATTTGTTCTCAGGTCAGGTTCTGTAGCTATGGTTCATACTCCTTTGCTCTTGCATTACTGTATTTACTCATACCAACTATTTTCAAATTTGAAGGATGGAATTGAAACTCCAATGGCGCAACAGGTATGTTTTAAACCTGTTTCTTAACTGGTTTGCTGTTGTAACCTGCTCTATGTTGATTTCGGTTTCAATTGAATAAACAGTTATGTTCTCATGTCATGCACATTACAAGTGTTGTTATTGCTCTATAGTTACCCACACTTATATTCTGTCTATTCTGCTTTGTCTTGAACAAATATTATTTGAATTGTGTCTCTATCTTGATTTGGCAACAAAAACTAGAATGATATAGACCATAAATTGACCATGGTACATAGATATATGTTTGTTTCATGCTGTTATCCTGTCCACTTTACTACTAAACTCATTTACCAAAATGAGTTTCATATACAACATGGTAAACATGTGATGTGTCTGCTTGTTTCTCTTTTAGAATGCGGACAAAATATTGGAGAACAGTACCGCGTTATCCAATGGTAAAGGAAGTAATGCAGATAAGGTTCAAGATAGTGAGACATCCCTGTTGATCTCCAAGAAAGCTGATAAAAACTATCTTGACGACAGTGAGGGAACCCAAAAGTCCTATCTTGATGTAGTGTTCGAGTTACTGGCCACTACTGCTGGCACAAGCTCTTCGAACTCGCTGCCTGAATCAGTTCGTCTTCTTGAGTCTCAACTTCAAGTTGAAAGACATCGATCAGATGTGCTGTGACAGGAAGCTGAAGGACTGAGGAAGTCCCTGCAGAATTCAGATGCATATTTTCTGGTGCAACAGCAAGCGCTGGAGGATTTAAGCGCCAAACAAGAGAAAGTTAATAAGCTTGCTAAGCATCTTGCCAGCATTATGGGTACCCATGATATTTTTTCTTGAGATCTTCTGAAGTGGTTTCAGTTCTGGATTTGTTTTGCTCCGGCGTTTATTTGCGCTGGTCGCCAACTTTGACAACTAGTATATATGATATGCTGCTTTGTTCCCTATATTTGCACTGGTGGCGAACTTTGATGCCCAGTGGATGTAATATGTGTAATAACGGTGATAGCCTAGCGTTAGTTGCTTGCTTATTTATTTCCTTGTTGTCTTGTTTATTTGTTTGCTTGTAGTCATTGCAGTTCTTTTTCCGCGGTTAGCTAGTGGCTGCAATAACCTAATTTTTAAAACTAGGCCACAATAACCATGGGCTAATATTTACTGTAGTGACACTGGGCCTCCTACTGGCCGTAGAAACAGTGGGCCTTCTACGGGCCGTAGAAACAATGGGCCTTCTACGGGCCATAGAAACAATGGGCCTTCTGCGGGCCGTATCATCAATGGGCCTTATACGGGTCGTATGATCGATTGGCCAAACATGGGCCAAACAGACCGCATTATGGCCGTAAACGGGCTAGAGTTGGAATCGTCCGTTCATGGGCCGACCAAGCGGGCCATTGTTAATAGGCCGTATTTGATGACGCTATGAAAACGGCCCAACGTATTAACGGACCACAAACGGGCCGACTGTAACGACGGGCTGAATTTGGCCCACATGCAGAAAATGACAGTAACGGGCCGTAAGTAACCGAATGCTGGAAATGAGCCGAAGAATAAATGGGCTCTGAGAAGGCCGAAAGATAACATGGGCTGGAAACGGCCCAACGGAATAACGGGCCGTTAATGGGTTTAAAGTGATACACTATTCATTACGGGCCAGTTTCACCACGGGCCGTTAATGGGTGTAAAGTAATACACTGTTCATTACGGGCCAGTGTCACCACGGGCCATTAATAGGACAATAATTACATAGGGCCTCATATGGGCCGAAAGACGTCATGGGCCATACATGCGCCAGAAGTGAAAACGGGCTGGAATCATATTGGATGGCCTAGATGACACTACTGGGCCTAATTCGGATAGGGCGTAACGGGCCTTGGGTTAGCGGGTTGTAAATGGGCTATATGCGAACAAGCCGTTAACAGGCTTTCCATGGGCCGGCCCGCCAGCTTTTGACCAAGTCAAATGGGCCGGCCTTTTCACAGGAATGGGCCTCTGTTGGGCCGTGCCACGTGTCGACGTATCATAGGCGCCTTCCGTCCAATGAGTGGATGACATCTGTCCCAACGATGAGCCGACACGTGTTTCCTCCAGCCAATGATGATTTTACACGTGGAAAATCCCCATTGGTCGGGGCTGTTAACGGGTTATCGGATCCAAAACTCGACCCGATAGCTTAACGGCGTTACATTGGTCGGGGCTGTTAACGGGTCACCCTTGACGAAAGCACTTCTGTGATGCACGATTTATCGTCATGGAAGTGGACACTTCCGGGATGATAATTTTGGTAATGTCATGGAACACTTCTACGACAGCACATGTATGACTATCTTGATTCTGTCATAAATTTGTCATGGATGTACATGCATGACAAAAAACGTGACCTACTGTGACAAACACGTATCATCACGGAAGTGTATTTTTTTTGTAGTGGAAGTTCAATAATGTTCTATAAATTTACGGACATGATGCTCATTTATTAATTATGCTATGAACAGTCATACTCATAAAAACTGTAATTTAATCGCTGCCCAATGATGACCCACAAGTATATGGGATCAATTGTATCTCTTTTTGGTAAGTAAGAGTGTCGAACCCAACGAGGAGCAGAATGAAATGACAAATGGTTTTCAGCAAGGTAATGTCTGCAAGTGCTGAAATTGTGAGTAACAGAGTAGTTTGATAGCAAGATAATTTATAGCAAGCAAGGAACGATAATAGTAGCAAAAGTGCAGCAAGGTAGCCCAATCCTTTTGAGGAAAAGGACAGGCCAAAACGGTCTCTTATAGTAAGAATAGCGTTCTTGAGGGTACACGGGAATTTCATCTTGTTGATTCAATTTGTGTTCGCTACTTTCATAATTTGATATGTGGGTGGACCGGTGCTTAGGTGATGTTCTTACTTGAACAAACCTCCTACTTATGATTGACCCTCCCGCAAGCATCCGCAACTACGAGAAAAGTATTAAGAATAAATTCTAACCATAGCATTAAACTTTTGGATCCAATCGCCCCTTACGGAATAGCGCATAAACTAGGGTTTAAGCTTCTGTCACTCTCGCAACCTGTCATCTAATAACTACTCCACAATGCACTCCCTTAGGCCCAAATATGGTGACGTGTCATGTAGTCGACATTCACATGACACCACTAAGGGAATCACAACATACATACTATCAAAATATCGAACACATATCAACTTCACATGATTACTTGCAACATGATTTCTCTCATGACATGAGGAACAAAAGTAACTACTCACAAATGATAATCATGCTCAAGATCAGAGGGGTATTAAACAACATAATGGATCTGAACATATAATCTTCCACCAAATAAACCATATAGTAATCAAATACAAGATGTAATGAACACTACTAGTCACCCACAAGCACCAATCTATAGTTCCGGTGACAAGATTGAACACAAGAGATGAACTAGGGTTTGGAATGAGATGGTGTTGTTGAAGATGTTGATGGAGATTGCCCTCCCCGGGATGGGAGAGTTGTTGGTGATGATGATGACGATGATTTTCCCCTCCGGGAGGGAAGTTCCCCCGGTAGAATCACTCCGCCGGAGGGCAAAAGTGCTCATGCCCAAGTTCCGCCTCGAGACGGCGGCGCTCCATCCCGAAAGTCCTCTCTTGATTTTTTTTAGGTGAAAATGACTTATATACCAGAAGATGGGCACCAGAGGTGGCCTGGATGAGCACAACCCACGAGGGCGCGCCTGGGGGCCCAGGCGTGCCCTGGTGTCTTGTGCTTACCAGGGTGGCCCCCTCTGGTACTTATTTTTTCCGGTATTTCTCATTTATCCAATAAAAAATCCTCGTGAAGTTTCAGCTTGTTTGGAGTTGTGCAGAATAGGTGGCCTGACGTAGCTTTTCTAGGTCCAGATTTCCAGCTGCCGGAATTCTCCCTCTTTGTGTGTACCTTGCATATTATGAGAGAAAAGGCATTAGAATTACTCCAAAAAGCATTATTATGCATAAAAACATCATAAATAACAGCAGGAAAACATGATGCAAAATGGACGTATCAACTCCCCCAAGCTTAGACCTCGCTTGTCCTCAAGCGAAAACCGAAATCGAAAAACATGTCAACATGCTTAGAGAGAGAGGTGTCGATAAAAACAAAACACAGAAATAGAAGCATCATGTGAATTATTATAGCAGCAACAAACTTAAACATAAAATTTTTATCATAGAACTTTTACCATAGACGTCTCATGAATAAGTAACAATTCATCACACTATCGAAGTATAAAGCATAAACTCTATTAGAAACCAACAAAGTATGTTCTCAGTCAACTTTTGCTACCTCTTGAGCATGCGTTGGTTTTCCCTTGAAGAGGAAAGGGTGACGCAGAAAAGTAGCGTAAGTATTTCCCTCAGTTTTTGGGAACCAAGGTATCAATCCAGTAGGAGACCACACGCAAATCCCTCGTACCTGCACAAACAAATAAGAACCTTGCAACCAACGTGATAAAGGGGTTGTCAATCCCTTCACGGCCACTTGCAAAAGTGAGATCTGATAGAGATAATAAGATAAATATTTTTGGTATTTTTGTTTTATAGATTGGAAAGTAAAGATTGCAAAATAAAATAGATCGGAAACTTATACGATGGAAGATAGACCCGGGGGCCATAGGTTTCACTAGTGGCTTCTCTCAAGATAGCATAAATATTATGGTGGGTGAACAAATTACTGTCAAGCAATTGATATAAAAGTGCATAGTTATGAGAATATCTAGGCATGATCATGTATATAGGCATCACGTCCGCGACAAGTAGACCGAAACGATTCTGCATCTACTACTATTACTCCACACATCGACCGCTATCCAGCATGCATCTAGAGTATTAAGTTCATAAGAACAGAGTAACGCATTAGGAAAGATGACATGATGTAGAGGGATAAACTCAAGCAATTTGATATAAACCCCATTTTTTATCCTCGATGGCAACAATACAATACGTGCCTTGCTGCCCCTGCCGTCATTGGGAAAGGACACCGCAATATTGAACCCAAAGCTAAGCACTTCTCCCATTGTAAGAAAGATCAATCTAGTAGGCCAAACCAAACCGATAATTTGAAGAGACTTGCAAAGATAACAAATCATACATAAAAGAATTTAGAGGAGATTCAAATATTGTTCATAGATAATCTTGATCATAAACCCACAATTCATCGGATCTTGACAAACACACCGCAAAAAGAATTACATCGAATAGATCTCCAAGAAGATCAAGGAGAACTTTGTATTGTGATCCAAAGAGAGAGAAGAAGCCATCTAGCTAATAACTATGGACTCGAAGGTCCGAGGTAAACTACTCACACATCATCGGAGAGGCTATGGTGTTGATGTAGAAGCCCTCCGTGATCGATTCCCCCTCCGGCGGAGCGCCGAAAAATGGCCCAAGATGGGATCTCACGGGTACAGAAGTATGCAGCGGTGGAAATAGGGTTTTGTGGTGCTCTCGGATGTTTTTGGGGTATATGAGTATATATAGGCGAAAGAAGTCGGTTGGGTGAGCCAAGACGGGCCCACGAGGGTGGGGGCGCGCCTACCCCCCTGGGCGCACCTCCCTGCCTCGTGGCCACCTTGTCACTTCCTTGACATCCACTCCATGTCTCCTGGATTGCGTTTGTTCCCAAAATCACTCTCCCGAAGGTTTCATTCCGTTTGGATTCCGTTTGATATTCCTTTTCTGTGAAACACTGAAATAGGCAAAAAAACAGCAATTTAGACTGGGCCTCCGGTTAATAGGTTAGTCCCAAAAATAATATAAAAGTGTATAATAAAGCCCATTAAACATCCAAAAGAGATAATATAATAGCATGGAACAATAAAAAATTATAGATACGTTGGAGACGTATCAAGCATCCCCAAGCTTAATTCCTACTCGTCCTCGAGTAGGTAAATGATAAAAACAGAATTTTTGATGTGGAATGCTACCTAGCATATTTTTCAATGTAATTTTATTTATTGTGGCATGAATATTCAGATCCGAAAGATTCAAGATAAAAGTTTAATATTGACATAAAAATAGTAATACTTCAAGCATACTAACTAAGCAATTATGTCTTCTCAAAATAACCTGGCCAAAGAAAGTTCATCCCTACAAAATCATATAGTTTGGCTATGTTCCATCTTCGTCACACAAAATATTCAAATCATGCACAACCCCGGTTTCAGCCAAGCAATGGTTTCATACTTTAGAATTTTCAAACTTTTTCAACTTTCATTGAATATATGAGCATGAGCCATGGACATAGCACTCTGGGTGGAATAGAATATGATGATGGGGATTGTGTGAAGAAGACAAAAAAGGAGAAAGTCTCACATTGACGCGGCTAATCAACGGGCTAGGGAGATGTCCATCAATTGATGTCAATGCAAGGAGTAGGGATTGCCATGCAACGGATGCACTGGAGCTATAAATGTATGAAAGCTCAACAGAAGAAACTAAGTGGGTGTGCATCCAACTTGCTTGGTCACGAAGACCTAGGGCATTTGAGGAAGCCCATTGTTGGAATATACAAGCCAAGTTCTATAATGAAAAATTCCCACTAGGATATGAAAGTGACAAAACAAGAGACTCTCTATCATAAAGATCATGGTGCTACTTTGAAGCACAAGTGTGGAAAAAAAGGATAGTAGCATTGTCCCTTTTTATTTCTTTCCCCCTTTTTTGGGCCTCTTTTTTTATTTGGCCTTTCTTTTTTTCTTTCTTTTTTCTTTTATTTGGGACAATGCTCTATGAATGATGATCATCACACTTCTATTTATTTACAACTCAATGATTGCAACTCGATACTAGAACAGAATATGACTCTATATGAATGCCTCCGGCGGTGTACCGGGATGGGCAATGATTCAAGAGTGACATGCATGATAAGTTATGCATGATGGCTTTGCCACAAATAAGATGTCAACTACATGATCATGCAAGGCAATATGACAATGATGAAGCGTGTCATAATAAATGAAATGGTGGAAAGTTTCATGGCAATATATCTCGGAATGGCTATGGAAATGCCATAATAGGTAGGTATGGTGGCTGTTTTGAGGAAGATATAAGGAGGTTTATGTGTGATAGAGCGTATCATATCATGGGGTTTGGATGCACCGGCGAAGTTTGCACCAACTCTCAAGGTGAGAAAGGGCAATGCACGGTACCGAAGAGGCTAGGAATGATGGAAGGGTGAGAGTGCGTATAATCATGGACTCAACATTAGTCATAAAGAACTCACATACTTATTGCAAAAATCTACAAGTCATCAGAACCAAGCACTACACGCATGCTCCTAGGGGAAGGGTTGGTAGGAGTTAACCATCGCGCGATCCCGACCTCCACACAAAGGATGACAATCAAAGAACACCTCATGTTTCAAATTTGTTACACAACGGTTACCATACGTGCATGCTAAGGGACTTGCAAACTTCAACACAAGTATTTCTCAAATTCACAATTACTCAACTAGCACAACTTTAATATCACCATCTTCATATCTCAAAACAATCATCAAGTATCAAACTTCTCATAGTATTCAATGCACTCTATATGAAAGTTTTTATTATATCCATCTTGGATGCTTTTATATTAGGACTAATTTTATAGCCAAAGAAAATTACCATGCTGTTCTAAAGGACTCTCAAAATAATTTAAGTGAAGCATGAGAGATCAATAATTTCTATAAAATGAAACCACCACCGTGCTCTAAAAAGATATAAGTGAAGCACTAGAGCAAAATTATCTAGCTCAAAAGATATAAGTGAAGCACATAGAGTATTCTAATAAATTCCGATTCATGTGTGCCTCTCCCAAAAGGTGTGTACATCAAGGATGATTGTGGTAAACTAAAAATCAAAGACTCAAATCATACAAAGACGCTCCAAGCAAAACACATTTCATGTGGTGAATAAAAATATAGCATCAAGTAAAGTTACCGATGGACGAAGACGAAAGAGGGGATGCCTTCCGGGCCATCCCCAAGCTTAGGATTTTGGTTGTCCTTGAATTTTACCTTGGGTTGCCTTGGGAATCCCCAAGCTTAGGCTCTTGCCACTCCTTATTCCATAATCCATCAAATTTTTACCAAAAACTTGAAAACTTCACAACACAAAACTCAACAGAAAATCTCATGAGCTCTGTTAGCGAAATAAAACAAACCACCACTTTAAGGTACTCTAATGAACTAATTCTTTATTTATATTGGTGTTAAACCTACTGTATTCCAACTTCTCTATGGTTCATACCCCCCGATACTAGCCATAGACTCATCAAAATAAGAAAACAACACACACAAAACGGAATCTGTCAAAAACAGAACAGTCTGTAGCAATCTGTATCAAACGCAAACTTCTGGAACTTAAACAATTATGATCAATTACGAAGTCCTAGATAATTTATTTATTAATCTTCTGCAAAAAGAATCAACTGAACAGCACGTTTCTGTGATTTATGAAAACTAATCTCGTGCGCGCAAAAGTTTCTGTTTTTCAGCAAGATCAAATTAACTATCACCGTAGGTTATCCTAAAGGTTTTACTTGGCACAAACACTAATTAAAACACAAAACCACATATAACCAGAGGCTAGATGAATTATTTATTACTAAACAGGAACAAAAATCAGGGAAAATAAAATAAAATTGGGTTGCCTCCCAACAAGCGCTATCGTTTAACGCCCCTAGCTAGGCATAAAAACAAGGATAGATCTAAGTATCATCATCTTTGGTATGCAATCCATAAGTGGCTCTCATAATAGATTCATAAGGTAATTTAATTTTCTTCCTAGGAAAGTCTTCCATGCCTTTCCTTAATGGAAATTGGAATCTAATATTCCCTTCTTTCATATCAATAACTGCCCCAATCGTTCTAAGGAAAGGTCTACCAAGAATAATAGGACATGTAGGATTGCAATCTATATCAAGAAAAATAAAATCTACGAGCACATAATTCCTATTTGCAACAATAAGAACATCATTAATCCTTCCCATAGGTTTCTTAATGGTGGAATCCGCAAGGAGCAAGTTTAAAGAACAATCATCAAATTCACGGAAACCTAACACATCACACAAAGTTTTTGGAATCGTGGAAACACTAGCACCCAAATCACATAAAGCATAACATTCATGATCTTTAATCTTAATTTTAATAGTAGGTTCCCATTCATGATAAAGTTTTCTAGGGATAGAAACTTCTAATTCAAGCTTTTCTGCATAGGATTGCATTAAAGCATCAACGATATGTTTGGTAAAAGCTTTATTTTGACTATAAGCATGAGGAGAATTTAACACGGATTGCAACAAGGAAATACAATCTATTAAAGAAAAATTATCATAATTAAATTCCTTGAAATCCAAAATAGTGGGTTCATTGCTATGTAAAGTTTTGACCTCTTCAATCCCACTTTTACCAATTTTTGCATCAAGATCTAAAAACTCCGAATTATTGGGACGCCTTCTAACTAAAGTTGACTCATCTCCAGTCCCATCATTATCAAGATTCATATTGGAAAACAAAGATTTAATAGGAGACACGTCAATCACTTTTAGGTCTTCATCCCTATTATCATGAAAACTAGAAGAACACGCTTTTACAAAGCAATCTTTCTTAGCACGCATCCTAGCGGTTCTTTCTTTGCATTCATCAATGGAAATTCTCATAGCTTTAAGAGACTCATTGATATCATGCTTAGGTGGAATAGATCTAAGTTTCAAAGAATCAACATCAAGAGAAATTCTATCCACGTCTTTCTTCTTTTGCATACCACACAAATCAACAAAGTTGTTTAGATGGTTAGCGGCATCTTCACTAGGAAGGCCGGAGAATTGATCTTTCATGACAAGATTCAGCAAAGCAACATTAATTTCACAAGATTCAGCATCGGTAATAGGAGCAATCGGAGTACTAAGAAAATCATTGTTGTTGGTATTGGAAAAGTCACACAATTTAGTATTTGTAGGATCGAAAGTATGTCTAAAGGGGGGGTGATTAGACTACTTGACCAAATAAAAATCTAGCCTTTTCCCAATTTTAAGACTTGGCAGATTTTAGCAACTTAGCACAACTCAAGTAATCAACCTACACATGCAATTCTAAGAGTATAGCAGCGGAATGTAAAACAATTGCATATGAAGGTAAAGGGAGGAGTTTGAGGGAGAAAACGCAATGTTGGCACAGAGATTTTTTATCCGTGGTTCCGATAGGTGGTGCTATCGTACATCCACGTTGATGGAGACTTCAACCCATGAAGGGTAACGGTTGTGCGAGTCCACTGAGGGATCCACACACGAAGGGTCCACGAAGAAGCAACCTTGTCTATCCCAACATGGCCGCCGCCCACGAAGGACTTGCCTCACTCGGGTAGATCTTCACGAAGTAGGCGATCTCCTTGCCCTTACAAACTCCTTGGTTCAACTCCACAATCTTGACGGAGGCTCCCAAGTGACACCTAGCCAATCTAGGAGACACCACTCTCCAAGAGGTAACAAATGGTGTGTTGATGATGAACTCTTTGCTCTTGTGCTTCAAATGATAGTCTCCCCAACACTCAACTCTCTCTCATAGGATTGGATTTGGTAGAAAGATGATTTGAGTGGAAAGCAACTTGGGGAAGGCTAGAGATCAAGATTTATGTGGTTGGAATGGAATATCTTGACCTCAACACAAGTGTAGGTGGTTCTCTCTCAGAAAATGTATGTCGGAAGTGTAGACATGTTCTGATGGCTCTCTCCACGAATGAAGAGTGGGTGGAGGGGTATATATAGCCTCCACACAAAATCTAACCGTTACACACAATTTACCAAACTCGATGGGACCGATTCAGAGAACTCAGTCAGACCGATTTAGTTCATAATGTGAACGTTAGGATTTTCGGTGGGACCGACATGTCAACTCGGTGGGACCGATTTTGTTAGGGTTAGGGCATAACGTAATCTCGGTGAGACCGATTACACAAACTCGGTGAGAGCGATTTTGGTAATAGACTAACCAGAGAGTTGGTCAGGCAGACTCGGTGGGACCGACTCGCTCATCTCGGTTGGACCGAAACGCTATGAAGGGGAAACAGAGAGTTTGCATTGCAATCTCGGTGGGACCGATCGCTCATCTCGGTTTGACCGAAACGTTAAGAAGGGAAACAGAGAGATTACAATCCCATCTCGGTGAGACCGAGATCCCTATCGGTGAGAACGAAAAGACTAGTGTTTCTGGCAGTGGCTATGTCAAGTGAACTCGGTGGCGCCGGATAGATCAAATCGGTGGGGCCGAGTTTGACTTTTGGTTTGGGACATAAGTGGATGTGAGAAAGTAGTTGAGGGCTTTGGAGCATATCACTAAGCATTTTGAGCAAGAAACTCATTAAGCAACACCTCACCCCCTCTTAATAGTATTGGCTTTTCTTATGGACTCAATGTGATCTTGGATCACTAAAATGAAAAATGTAGAGTCTTGTGCTATGAGCTTGAGCCAATCCTTTTGTCCTTAGCATTTTGAGGGGTCCACTTTCTAATCCATGCCATGCCAATCATTGAGCTTTCCTGGAATATTTATCTTGAAATAGCATTAGCTCAATGAGCTATATGTTGTTAAGAATTACCAAAACCACCCAGGGATAGTTGCACTTTCAATCTCCCCCTTTTTGGTAATTGATGACAACATGTAGATCAAAGCTTCGACAAATGGTAATAAGATTGAAGTACATCTTCGCTTTGAGAAGTATGTGATAATAAAGAGCTCCCCCTAAATTTCTGCATTATTTAAGATTTGCTTTTGAATGCAAATTCACAATTGATTAGGATCATGGGTTACTCTTCCATGTCACATACATCTTGGTGGAGCGCTCAAAATGATAGAAATTAAAAACATGCACTCATCACCAAGCAAGTGAATGATCATATAAGGATATGAGAGATAATATCATCCAACAAGCATTAAGGTAGCATATGATCAAACAAGTATCTCACAAGGACATAAAGTATCTCACACAAGCACACAATCAAGAAGTTCAACCAAAATAGCAAAAGAGATAAAAAGCAACACTTTCTCTAGAAGCCTATGATCTATACATTTTGCTCCCCCTTTGGCAACAAGTTACCAAAAAGTTCAAAAATGCATAGTGCTAAACGTCTCTCGGGCTTGATCTTCGGGAGGTGGTGTAGAGAGAACTCCAAGGACGAAGGCATCTATTGAAGTAGTTGGAGCTGGTGGAGTGGCTGCTGGAGGTGGTACTGGAGCTGTAGCTGCTGGTGCTGAAGCTGTAGCTCTGGAGTCTCTCACTGACACTGCAGCAGACCTCTGTCCTCTAGGCATTCGCTCAAAAGCATCAGTAGTTGCCTTTCCCTTCTTCTCCTCTTGTCCTCACCAGCTGCTTCTTCTTCAGATTCAATGGTGCACTTCATAGTTTCTCCTGTTGCAACCTTCCTTGGCTTTGACATTGGAACTCTTCTTTCTAGAGCCTTTGTTTTCATTCCAGGCTTACTTGCAGCAGCTGTGCCATACTCCTTTTTCAGCACCTTTTTCCTTGAAGTGGCCTCATTCTCAACAGCCACATAATCCTCATCCTCAGAATCTGAGGTTCTCTTCTTCCTTGTCCTGGTGGCTGCCTTTGGGAGGTTACTAGGTGTGCTCCTTCTGCCCTCATCATAGCTGCTGGAGGGACTAGTGCCCTCACTCAACTGAACCTGCTCTTCAGACTTATTCTGGTTGTCACTTTGATCAAACATCTCTGCAAACTAACTGACAGCAGACCCTGTGAACAGATGTAGATGAGGTAGAGTGGATGAGCATCACAAAGTGCAGAGTTTTTGCAAAACAGATGACTTAAAAACTTAGTTTTAGTTCTTCACAGAAAGCATTTCGGATCTACCGATTTGTAAACTCGTTGATACGAAGCAGCTTTTTGGAACCTAAACTAGTGAACTCAGTCAGACCGAGTCACAGTTCGACGGCACCTTGGTAGACCGAAAACGCATGTGCAATGGCCTAAGCCAAATCGGTGAGACCGATTTCTACAACTCGGGCGGTCCGAGATGAGTTCGGCGAAGACCTAACCCTAAATTCCCAAATCAAATCAAATCTACGGGATGTTTTCGCTGGACAGGATGATTTCATACGTGGCAAGAATCATGGCAAAGCAATGTGCTAAGAATCAGAGTTAAGGAATAGCACAAAGATCAAGTTCGTACCCTAGTTCGGCGGTGAACTTGCTACGGCGGCAACGGCGGGGCAGATTGCTGTTGACGGCGGCAGAGACCAGCGGCAGGAGGTCGCTGGCGGCGAGAGGACGATCCGGAGACCCGAGGAGGCAGAGCAGGTCACGCGCGGGTGAAAGGTTTTGGAAAAATTTCCAAATTTTGACCCGTCAGTATATATAACCTGACCCTGTCGGTGTGACCGAGTGGAACAACTCGGTGTGACCGAAGAGTTCTAGTCGGTTGCACCGAGATTGAAAACCTAGATCAACTTAGTGATCTCGGTATGACCGAAAAGGATGACTCGGTCAGACCGAAATGCACAGAGGTTTTGGAAGTTTAAGTCTATGACGAATCGGGGACTCCGAATGCTCCTCACACAGAGTGGTCCGAATCTGACTTGATCAAACTTTGTGATGTAGCATGAATAGAGTTTGAGACGAGGAAAGCATAGATAGCTAGAGGGAGTTTTTAGGCATTCTTTTCCATCCATTTGGCAAAAGAGAAAAAGCCAAACAATCAAAGCAACAAATGGATGTCCTCGAATGAGTAAAATATGCATCCAACATGCTCACACAATAAAATGGCAAAAGAAATATGTGACAAAGCATGCACAAACACTCTAGCATCTATCAAGCAATTTGGCGATGACTAGGTCATCTACATATGAGTATATTGACTTAGGAGTCAAATGAGAACATTTGATCATAGGTCATACTCATCGTTTAAGCACAAGTGGGGTTACCACTTTTACATAAAGCATTGTTGTGCTCACACCATTAGAGTTTCTTTATCTCAATTGATTAGAGTAAAGCTCCCCCTAGATGTGATATCCCCCCTAAGAGGGATGAACTAACCTTGGGTTTTGTCGATGATGACTTCATGTAGGTGTTGAAGATGTGGATGCTCAATGTTGACGTAGATCATTCGGAGCAATCCATTGGAGTGAGTTGCACTTTCAATACCTACACGGGTTAGTCCCCACAAGGAACAAACAAGGATATACATAGACATAGAGTGATATTCACATGAGATGATGTCCATGAATGCATTAGGTTACCTTGTCCCTTGTCTTACCAACAAGAGGGTTTGTGACTCCTTGAACTAGTGCAAGATATGGAAGTTGTTTGCACTTGTCCTTGCCAAAATGATAAGAGTGAAGTATGTTGGCAGAGTCACCCTCAAGAACTCTCTAGTTCTTCTTCTTAGGGATCCACACCATCTTGATGGGAATCCTTGGAGTTGTAGTCATACTTGATGAAGTGGAACTTGATGTAGTCTTGGGAACCCACTTGACCAAGGCCTTAGGTGCTTCTTCGAATGCATCAATCTCCTCTTGAAGCTTGTCCTTGCCTTTTAGCTTGTGGTCTTGTGGTGGAAGATCATCTTGAGCTTGTGTTCCTTGGAAAGAAGTAGGATCATACTTCTCTTGTTTAGGAACAAACTTCGTCTTGGGGTATTGATCTTCTTCCCACTCAACTCCATTGGCATTGAACTTTCGTTCAAAACCAACACCTTGATTCTACCGGTGCCTTCCTTGCTTGCGTACAATTTCCTCAAATTGCTTACTTCCGGCAAGGCTCTTGTAAACACCTTTCTCTATAATTCCCTTCAATAAGCTATTTTCTTGCTCAAGTGTAACTTGGCTAAGAGAATCATTAGTGGAATTAAGAGAACTACTAGAAGTAACATCATTGGATTTAGCATGATTAATGTTACTACTAGAAGAAGAATCTTTCTTACTTTTGTTGCTAGATTTAACTTGTGGCATGTAATTAGACAAGAGTAAATGCTTGGCAATGTAAGAAGAACTTTTCTTGCGAAGATCATCATTGATTGCCTTTAAAAACTCATGCTCTTGCTCAAGGTTGAGCTTTTCAAAGCGTAGCTTCTCATGAGTCTTTAAAAGTTCTCGATGATATTCCAAGGTAGTTTCATGAGCTAAATTAAGAGTGTTTAGTTCTTTAGTTAGATCCTCAATCTCCTTCTTATCATCATCATTCGTTTTATCTTGATTATCATGATTAATAGCAAGGTCATCATAGTTTTCATTACTAGAGTTGTCAACAAGTAAATCATCATCTCCTAGCAAATTATCTTCATCACTATTGAAATCAACATACTCGGGGTGTGTTACCTTTGGACCTTTAGCCATGAAGCATCTTCCAACTCATTCATTTGGTGAATCAAATATGTCATAGGAGTTGGTTGACACAAGTGCTAGACCGACAACACCTTCATCTTGAGTATATTCGGAGTCGGAGTGATAACTTCTTTCGGAGTGATGGTCGGAGTCGGAACCGGATACCCATTCACCAACATGAGCTTGATGTCTTCTTTTTGTGTAGCTCCTTGATGACTTATCCTTCCTTTCCGAATCCTTGCTTATCCGAGAGGGTCTTCATTCATAACGATCATCCCTACTCCTTCTTTCTCTTGGTGGTGATTCTTCTCTTCTACTCCTTCTTTTGGGAGAATCTTCTCTTCTTTTGTAGGGAGCCGTACACTCATTGGAATAGTGTCCGGGTCTTCCACAATTGTAGCAATTACGCTCACGACTAGAAGATCTTTTGTCATTGTAGTACCTTGACTTGGAGCTTCTTTCCTTGCTTCTACTCTTGTAGAATTTGTTGAAGTTCTTCACCATTAGACTCAATTCTTCATTGAAGGTTTGCTTCTCACTTGATGATGTGGGAGCTTCACATGAGGCTTTGTAAGCACCACTTGACTTGTTGTGGAGCTCTTCCTTATCCTTGAGTGACATCTCGTGAGCAACAATTCTTCCAATGACTTCCGTTGGCTTGAGATCTTTGTAGTTGGGCATCATTTGGATCAATGTGCACACGGTATCATATTTTCCATCCGAGGCTCTTAGGATCTTCTTGATGATGAATCTATCGGTCATCTCTTCACTTCCTAAGCCGGCAATCTCATTTGTGATGAGAGCAAGCCTAGAGTACATTTCAGCGACACCTTCACCATCCTTCATTTTGAACTTGTCAAGTTGACTTTGAAACACATCCAATTTGGATTCCTTGACGGAGTCGGTACCTTCGTGCATATCAATCAAAGTATCCCAAATTTCCTTTGCATTCTCAAGACGGCTGATTTTGTTAAATTCTTCGGGACACAATCCGTTGAAGAGAATATCACAAGCTTGAGCATTGTATTGCGGCATCTTCAACTCTTCCGCGGTAGCTTCAGGGTTCGGTTCTCTCCCATCAAAGAATTCACCTTGCAAGCCAATACACACAATAGCCCAAATGGTGGGGTTATGTCCAAGAATATGCCTTTTCATCTTATGCTTCCAACTAGTAAAATTAGTACCATCAAAGTAAGGACCTCTACGGTGGTAATTCCCTCGCTAGACGCCATACTCTCCTAGGTTGTGAAACCAAGGCTATGACCACCAAAAGCTATGGAAATCAAAGGAAATGGAGACCAAAGCTCTGATACCACTTGTAGGATCTAAAGTATCTCTAGAGGGGGGTGATTAGACTACTTGACCAAATAAAAATCTAGCCTTTTCCCAATTTTAAGTCTTGGCAGACTTAGCACAACTCAAGTAATCAACCTACACATGCAATTCTAAGAGTATAGCAGCGGAATGTAAAACAATTGCATATGAAGGTAAAGGGAGGAGTTTGAGGGAGCAAACGCAATGTTGGCACAGAGATTTTTTATCCGTGGTTCCGGTAGGTGGTGCTATCGTACATCCACGTTGATGGAGACTTCAACCCATGAAGGGTAACGGTTGTGCGAGTCACTTGAGGGATCCACCCACGAAGGGGTCCACGAAGAAGCAACCTTGTCTATCCCACCATGGCCGTCGCCCATGAAGGACTTGCCTCACTCGGGTAGATCTTCATGAAGTAGGCAATCTCCTTGCCCTTACAAACTCCTTGGTTCAACTCCACAATCTTGACGGAGGCTCCCAAGTGACACCTAGCCAATCTAGGAGACACCACTCTCCAAGAGGTAACAAATGGTGTGTTGAGGATGAACTCCTTGCTCTTGTGCTTTAAATGATAGTCTCCCCAACACTCAACTCTCTCTCATAGGATTGGATTTGGTAGAAAGATGATTTGAGTGGAAATCAACTTGGGAAGGCTAGAGATCAAGATTTATGTGGTTGGAATGGAAAATCTTGACCTCAACACAAGTGTAGGTGGTTCTCTCTAAGAAAATGTATGTCGGAAGTGTAGGCATGTTCTGATGGCTCTCTCCATGAATGAAGAGTGGGTGGAGGGGTATATATAGCCTCCACACAAAATCTAACCATTAACACACAATTTACCAAACTCGGTGGGACCGATTCAGAGAAATCGGTCAGACCGATTTAGTTCAGAATGTGAACGTTAGGATTTTCGGTGGGACCGACATGTCAACTCGGTGGGACCGATTTCGTTAGGGTTAGGGCATAACGTAATCTCGGTGAGACCGATTACACAAACTCGGTGAGACCAATTTTGGTAATAGACTAACCAGTGAGTTGGTCAGGCAAACTCGGTGGGACCGACTCACTCATCTCGGTTGGACCGAAACGTTACGAAGGGGAAACAGAGATTTTGCATTGCAATCTCGGTGGGACCGATCGCTCATCTCGGTTTGACCAAAACGTTACGAAGGGAAACAGAGAGATTACAATCCCATCTCGGTGAGACCGAGTTCCCAATCAGTGAGACCGAAAAGACTAGGGTTTCTGGCAGTGGCTATGTCAAGTGAACTCGGTGGCGCCGGATAGATCAAATTGGTGGGGCCGAGTTTGACTTTTGGTTTGGGACATAAGTGGATGTGAGAAAGTAGTTGAGGGCTTTGGAGCATATCACTAAGCATTTTGAGCAAGAAACTCATTAAGCAACACCTCACCCACTCTTAATAGTATTGGCTTTTCTGATGGACTCAATGTGATCTTGGATCACTAAAATGAAAAATGTAGAGTCTTGTGCTATGAGCTTGAGCCAATCCTTTTGTCCTTAGCATTTTGAGGGGTCCACTTTCTAATCCATGCCATGCCAATCATTGAGCTTTCCTGAAATATTTATCTTGAAATAGTATTAGCTCAATGAGCTATATGTTCTTAATAATTACCAAAACCACCCAAGGATAGTTGCACTTTCAGTATTGTCTTGAGCCATCGTGACAAACAATCCAACACACAAGCACACAAGAGGCAAGCGAAAAGAGGCGAACGGAAAAGAGGGCGAATAAAACAGCAAAGGTGAAGTGGGGGAGAGGAAAACGTGAGGCAAATGGCAAATAATGTAATGCGAGGGATTAGAGTTTGTGATGGGTACTTGGTATGTCTTGACTTGTGCGTGGACTCCCCGGCAACGGCGCCAGAAATCCTTCTTGCTACCTCTTGAGCATGCGTTGGTTTTCCCTTGAAGAGGAAAGGGTGATGCAGCAAAGTAGCGTAAGTATTTCCCTTAGTTTTTTGAGAACGAAGGTATCAATCCAGTAGGAGACTACACACAAATCCCTCGTACTTGCACAAACAAATAAGAACCTTGCAACCAACGCGATAAAGGGGTTGTCAATCCCTTCATGGCCACTTGCAAAAGTGAGATAGCATAAATATTACGGTGGGTGAACAAATTACTGTCAAACAATTGATAGAAAAGTGCATAGTTATGAGAATATCTAGGCATGATCATATATATAGGCATCACGTCTGCGACAAGTAGACCGAAACGATTCTGCATCTACTACTATTACTTCACACATCGACCGCTATCCAGCATGCATCTAAAGTATTAAGTTCATAAGAACAGAGTAACGCATTAGGCAAGATGACATGATGTAGAAGGATAAACTCAAGCAATATGATATAAACCCCATCTTTTTTATCCTCGATGGCAACAATACAATACGTGCCTTGTTGTCCCTGCTGTCACTAGGAAAGGACACCGCAAGATTGAACCCAAAGCTAAGCACTTCTCTCATTGCAAGAAAGATCAATCTAGTAGGCCAAACCAAAATGATAATTCGAAGAGACTTGCAAAGATAACAAATCATACATAAAAGAACTCAGAGGAGATTCAAATATTGTTCATAGATAATCTTGATCATAAACCCACAATTCATCGGATCTCGACAAACACACCGCAAAAAGAATTACATCGAATAGATCTCCAAGAAGATCGAGGAGAACTTTGTATTGAGATCCAAAGAGAGAGAAGAAGCCATCTAGCTAATAACTATGGACCCGAAGGTCTGAGGTAAACTACTCACACATCATCGGAGAGGCTATGGTGTTGATGTAGAAGCCCTCCGTGATCGATTCCCCCTCCGGCGGAGCGCCGGAAAAGGCCCCAAGATGGAATCTCGCGGGTACAGAAGGTTGCGGCAGTGGAAATAGGGTTTCGTGGTGCTCTCGGATGTTTTCAGGGTTTCGTGGTGCTCTCGGTTGGGGGAGCCACGAGGGGCCCACGAGGGTGGGGGGGCGCCTACCCCCTTGGGCGCGCCTCCCTACCTCGTGGCTACCTCGTGGCTTCCTTGACGTCCACTCCAAATCTCCTGGATTGCGTTTGTTCCAAAAATCACTCTCCCAAAGGTTTCATTCCGTTTGGATTCCGTTTGATATTCCTTTTCTGCGAAACACTGAAATAGGCAAAAAAAAACAGCAATTTGGACTGGGCCTCCGGTTAGTAGGTTAGTCCCAAAAATAATATAAAAGTGTATAATAAAGCCCATTAAACATCCAAAACGTATAATATAATAGCATGGAACAATCAAAAATTATAGATACGTTGGAGACGTATCAACTTCGCAACTACAATTCATCATCTTTTCGGGAAGGGTCACGTATCGGAGCCTTTAGGCAAGTCCACATACTTAACCATCATATAGTCTTCTATGATTGCTAACACTCACCGCATACACATGAGCAAAACGTTTCAACCGGACACATAGAAAGACAGGGGCTTATAGTTTCGCCTCCCAACGTATTCACCTCAAGGGTGATGTCAACAATAATAACTCATGCTACTCATATTCAACTAGACACATGTGCCTAGATCTTTCCTCACCACATGATGCTTGCCAAAGGGAAAAAATAAAAAGGAATAGAGAGAAAACTTTGACTCTTTGCATAAAAGTAAATACGTAAAAGTAAAAGATAGGCCCTTCGCAGAGGGAAGCAGAGGTTGCCATGCTCTTATTTGTTTGTATGCTCAACCTCTTAGTGCAAAAGAATGTCACGTTGTATTGCCCCTTGTGATGGCAACCTTTATTATGCAGTCTGTCGCTTTTATTCTTCACCATCACAAGTTCATACAACGCTCAATTTTCTCTTACACTAAATGATCTCACACTTTTAGAAGCAATTTTTATTGCCTTATTGCACCGATGACAACTTACTTGAGGGATCTTGCTCAATCCCTAGGTAGGTATGGTGGACTCTTGAAAGTAAGTTTTGGGTTTAAGGGTTTTTGGATGCACAAGTAGTATCTCTATTTGGTGCGGAATTTTTGGCTAGCAAAGATAGGGGGCAAGCACCACATGTTAAAAGATCTATGACAATATGACTTCCATGTGTATATGAACAAACATAAATCATTAAGTTGTCTTCCTTGTCCAACGTCAACAGTTTTGGCATATAATAATTTGATGGGGGCTCACAATCACAAAAGATTTCTAGGATAGTGTATTTATATGTGAATCTTCCCTTCCCTTATTAACTCTTTCATGCGTTGCATCATCGACTAATGCTATGTTTGTCAATCTCTAATAAAATTTTCTACTTATACTTTTCCGTATGTGGTGTCATCACCTACCATAAGATTAGCATATGATCTTCTTGATTTTTTCCTTTCCTTTTATTTATTTCCTTTCTTTTTATTGCAACAAGAGAGTAAAGAAAGCAAAAACTCATACTAGACTTTATTATATATCTCGCACATGATTACAATGATAGATCACTAAGCACACTCTCGAAAAGAAAAGATTGGACTAAACTTTTATTCATCTAAAGCAAAAGATTGAACTAAAGATAAGTAAAGGCAAAAGGTAGTGGGGATGATACAATACCTGGGCGCCTCCCCCGAGCTTGGCGGAAGCCAAGGCGAGTGCCCATACCCGATACTCAATTTTCTTTTGGTGATGAAGAAGATGTGGTGGTGATGAAGAAGCGATCCTGTCCTTAAGGATCAAGAGATTCTCCAATCGACGGATGATGCTCCGGAGGAAGATGATGTGCTCTCGATGCTGAATATTTTCATGGGTGAGATACTTATTTTGCACATGAACCGTTTCAATGATGCGAAAGGCTTCAATCTCAGTAGGAGTAAGATGAGCATAGTAAGGTTTAAGGATATCTTCTTCCTCCTCTGCTGGTAGTGCTTGCTCGACCACCGGAGGTTGATCTACGGTAGCCTCCTTGCTCTCATCTCCCTTGACGGCTTCTACGGGCTCTTCTCTCTTCAGCTCGATCTTCATCAACCAAGCATCCTCTTCTACGTTGTTGGAGGAGGAAGAAGACATGATGCCTGGCCTAACAGATCTGACAAAAACAACAAGAAAAGAGAACAGAAGATTTCTCAACGATACGGTGATCAATAGGTTCGGGGGTATATAAAGATTTTTTATCTTGGGAAACAAGCCAACAGAAGAAAAACGGAGTCCAGAAGGTACCCGAGGTGGGCACAACCCACCTGGGCGCGTCTTGCCAGGCGCGCCCTGGTGTCTTGCGCCCACCAGGGTACGCTTCCTGGAAGTTTCTTATTTTCCTAATTTTCTAAATATTCCAAAATGGACAAAAAATATTTTTGCGGATTTTTCGGAGTCCGTTTACTTACCGTATCACGTACCTCCTTATTTTCATGATTCTGGAGTGTTCCAGAAGGACTCTTTTATGTGTTCTTCCGGTGTCAAAGTTTGGATAATATTGCTGTCAACATTAATGGGCATACCTGAGATGTAATGTTTTATTCGTTGCCCATTAACAACCTTCGGGTTAGTACCTTTGGCATTGTTTATTTTGATAGCTCCAGACCGATAAACCTCCTCGATAACATAGGGTCCTTCCCATTTGGAGAGGAGTTTTCCTGCAAAGAACCTGAAATGAGAGTTGTACAAAAGAACATATTCTCGAACTTTAAACCCACGCTTTTGAATTCTTTTATCATGCCATCTTATAACTTTTCTTTAAACAACTCGGCATTTTCATAAGCTTGGGTTCTCCATTCATCTAATGAGCTAATATCAAATAACCTCTTTTCACTGGCAAGTTTGAAATCATAGTTGAGTTCTTTGATTGCCCAATATGGTTTATGTTCTAATTCAAGAGGCAAATGACAAGCTTTTCCATAAACCATTTTATAAGGAGACATACCCATAGGATTTTTATATGCTGTTCTATAAGCCCAAAGTGCATCATTTAATTTCTTAGACCAATTCTTCCGGGACCAATTGATAGTATTTTGCAAGATTAACTTTATTTCTCTATTGCTAAGTTCAACTTGACCACTAGACCGAGGATGATACGATGATGCAATTCTATGGTTAACATCATACTTGGCAAGCATTTTACGGAAAGCACCATGAATAAAGTGTGAACCACCATCAGTCATTAAATATCTAGGGACTCCAAACCTTGGGAAAATAACTTCCTTAAGCATTTTAATAGAGGTGTTGTGATCAGCACTACTGGTTGGAATAGCTTCTACCCATTTAGTAACATAATCAACAGCAACCAAAATATGTGTATACCCATTATAGGAAGGAAAGGTCCCATGTAATCAAATCCCCAAACATCAAATGGTTCAACAGCAAGTGAATAATTCATAGGCATTTCTTGATGCTTACCGATATTACCTATCCTCTGACATTCATCACAAGATAAGACGAACTTACGGGCATCCTTAAAAGAGTAGGCCAATAAAACTCAGATTGCAATACCTTGTGAACAGTTCTATCTCCAACATGATGCCCTCCATATGCTTCGGAGTGACATTTTCGTAGGATTTGTCCCTGTTCATGCTCAGGTACACAACGTCTAATAATACCATCTACTCCCTCTTTATAAAGATGTGGGTCATCCCAAAAGTAATGTCTTAAATCATAGAAGAATTTTTTCTTTTGTTGGTATGTAAAGCTAGGTGGTAAATATTTAGCAACAATGTAATTAGCATAGTTAGTGTCGTGGAATTGTCACGGCAGATGTCCTAGTGGAAGGACTTAATCGTGGAGCCATCGCGACGTGGTTAGCTTAAAGGGATTAATCGGGACAAAGGACACAAGGAGTTTATACTGGTTCGGCCCCTTGCGGTGAAGGTAAAATCCTAATCCAGTTTGAGGTGGTATTGCTAGGGTTTCGATTAACAGGGAGCGAATACGCTTGACCTAGTCCTTGGTTTGTTGTTTCTTGTCCCTGAACCGCCGGCGGGTCATCCCTTTATATACACAGACGCCCAGCGGCTTACAGAGTCTCGGCCGGCTCATATACAACGTGTCCGGCTCGGTGACTAACTAGTCTTTCCTTACAACACAAGTCATACAGACGGTGGTTTATCCTCTTGGGCCTTGAATTGCATCTGAGTATTGGGCCGCCAATGGGCTTGCTATAACCCGCCGACTTCCTTAACAAGTTGCCAGTGGTATGACCTGGCCCCTCCTGGGCGGTTCATACCCAGTAGCTATATCTCCAACAGTTAGCATACCAAGGAGTGTTATTAGAAACATTTATTGCGGCTAACTGCTCATCAGGAAAACTATCATCAATAGGTAGTGGGTCATCAAGCACATTTTCCAGCCTAGACAAGTTATCAGCTACGGGGTTCTCAGCTCATTTTCTATCAGTGATATGTAAATCAAATTCTTGTAGCAAGAGAACCCATCGAATAAGTCTAGGTTTAGCATCTTTCTTTTCCATAAGATATTTTATAGCAGCATGATCGGTGTGAACAATTACTTTTGAATCAACAATGTAAGATCTAAATTTATCACAAGCAAACACCACTGCTAGGAATTCTTTTTCAGTAGTAGCATAATTCTTTTGAGCACTGTCTAGAGTTTTACTAGCATAATGAATGACATTCAGTTTCTTATCAACTCTTTGTCCTAGAACAGCACCAACAACATAATCACTAGCATCACACATAATTTCAAAAGGCTTTCCAATCAGGTGGTTGAACAATAGGTGCATAAATTAAGGCTTTCTTGAGTGTTTAAAAGGCTTCAAAACAATCATCATCAAAAACAGAAGGAACATCCTTTTTCAAAAGGTTTGTAAGAGGCCTAGAGATTTTAGAAAAGTCTTCGATAAATCTCCTATAGAAACCAGCATGACCTAGGAAACTACGAATACCTGATGTCTACTACGCAACTTTATTCTTGTAGACTCGTGTTGGGCCTCCAAGCGCAGAGTTTTGTAGGATAGTAGCAATTTTCCCTCAAGTGGATGACCTAAGGTTTATCAATCCGTGGGAGGTGTAGGATGAAGATGGTCTCTCTCGAACAACCCTGCAACCAAATACAAGAAATCTCTTGTGTCCCCAACACACCCAATACAATGGCAAATTGTATAGGTGCACTAGTTCGGTGAAGAGATGGTGATAAAAGTGTAATCTTGATGGTAGAAATATATTTTTATAATCTGAATAAATAAAAACAGCAAGGTAGCAAATAGTAAACGGGCACAAAAACGGTTTTGCAATGCTTAAAAATGAGGCCTAGGGTCCGTAATTTCACGAGTGCAACCTCTCAACAATGCTAACGTAGTTGGATCATATGATTATCCCTCAAAGTGCAATAAAGGATCACTCCCGAGTTCCTATTAGCGGAGAACAAAAGATAGGAATTACTTGTAGGGCACGAAACTACCTCAAAGCTATTCTTTCCGTTCGATCTATTCAAGAGTTCGTACTAAAATAACGCAAAGCTATTTTTTCCGTTCGATCTATCCTAGAGTTCGTACTAGAATAACACCAAAGCAAATTCATATTCATAACACTCAATCCACACAAAGAACTATAAAGAGACCCCAAAGTTTCCGTCGGAGAAAAACGTGCATCAACCCCTATGCATAGATTACCCCAATATCACCGCGGGAATCCGCGAGTTGAATGCCATAACACATATCAAGTGAATCAATAGGATACCTCATTGTCACCTCAAGTATTCATATTGCAAGATATATATCATGTGTTCTCATCTCTGAATATTCAATCCGACAAGACAAAACTTTGAAGGGTAAAGATTCAATTCATCATAACAAGAGTATAGAGGGGAGAAACATCATGTGATCTGACTATATTAACAAAGCCCATGATATAGATCACGAGAGAGAGAGAGAGATCAAACACATAGCTATTGGTACAAACCCTCAGCCCTGAGGGTGGACTACTCCCTTCTCATCGTGGTGGCTTCCGGGATGATGAAGACGGCCACCGGAGATGATTCCCCCTCCGGCAGGGTGCCGGAACGGGGTCTAGATTGGTTTTCGGTGGCTACAGAGCCTTGCGGCGGTGGAACTTCTCGTCTAGAGCTGCCCCGAAGGGTTTCGGAATATTTGGGATTTTATAGTGCAAAGAGGTGGTGCGGGAGGCCACCAAGGTGGGCACAACCCACCTGGGCATGCCAGGGGGCCCTGGCGCGCCCTGGTGGGTTGTGCCCCCCTCGGGGCAGCCCCTAGGTGCAGCTCTGGCCCATTGGGTTCCTTCTGGTCCACAAAAAATCTCCGTAAAGTTTCGTTGCGTTTGGACTCCGTTTGATATTGATTTCCTGCGATCTGGAAAACAAGCAAAAAACAGCAACTGGCACTGGGCACTGGGTCAATAGGTTAGTCCCAAAAAATGATATAAAGTTGCCATAAAATGATTGTAAAACTACCAAGAATGATAAAATAACAGCATGAATACTTCATAAATAGATACGTTGGAGACGTATCAATACCTTTGATATCTTTAGGACATGGCATTTTCTCAATTGCATCAACCTTAGCTTTATCCACTTCAATACCTCTCTCAGAAATCTTATGACCCAAGACAATACCTTCATTAACCATAAAGTGGCACTTCCCCCAATTCAAGACAAGATTTTTTTGTTCACATCTCTGCAAAACTCAATCAAGATTGCTTAGACAATCATCAAAAGACTTCCCATAAACAGAGAAGTCATCCATGAAAACTTCAACAATCTTTTCACAAAAATCAGAGAATATAGCTGTCATACATCTTTGAAAGGTAGCAGGTGCACTGCATAAATCGAAAGGCATACGTCTATAAGCATAAGCTCCAAAGGGACAAGTGAAAGTGGTCTTTTCTTGATCTGGTTGAGAAACAGGTATTTGTGAAAAACGAGAATATCCATCAAGAAAGCAAAACTGTGTGTGCTTAGATAATCTTTCTAGCATTTGATCAATAAAAGGCAGAGGGTAATGATCTTTTCTAGTTGCTTTGTTTAATTTTCTAAAATCAATTACCATTCTATAGCCTGTAACAATTCTTTGTGGAATAAGTTCATTCTTATCATTAGGAACAACAGTAATACCTCCTTTCTTAGGAACACAATGAACAGGACTTACCCATCTACTATCAGCTATAGGATAGATTATACCTGCTTCCAGAAGTTTTAATATTTCCGTTCTTACCACTTCTTTCATCTTCGGATTTAACCGATGTTTGTGATTAACAACGGGTTTAGCATCTTGTTCCATATTAATCTTGTGTTGACAGAGAGTGGGACTAATGCCCTTTAAATCATCAAGAGTATATCCAATAGCAGCTCGGTGCTTCCTTACAACTTTCAATAATCTATCTTCTTCATGTTCTGAAAGGTTAGCACTAATAATAATGGCATATATCTTCTTTTCATCAAGATAAGCATATTTCAAAGTGTCTGGCAATTGTTTTAATTCAAACACAGGATCACCTTTAGGTGGAGGAGGACCTCCTAGAGTTTCAATAGGCAAATTGTGTTTAAGCAGAGGATGTTGTTCAAAGAAAATATCATTTATTTCATTTCTTTCATGCATATGTAGATCATTTTCATGGTCTAGCAAATATTGCTCTAGTGGATCAGTAGGAGGCACAACAATAGAAGCAAGACCAATTATTTCATCCTTACTAGGCAATTATTTTTCATGAAGCTTTCTACTAAACTTGGAAAAATTGAACTCATGAGACTCATCACCAAAACTAACACTGACAGTTTGTTTCTCACAATCTATTCTAGCATTAACGGTGTTCATGAAAGGTCTACCAAAGATAATGGGACAAAAGTCATCTTGTGGGGAACAAAGAACAAGAAAATTAGTAGGGTATTTTATTTTCCCACACAAGACTTCAACATCTCTAACAATTCCAATTGGTGATATAGTATCTCTATTAGCAAGTTTAATAGTAACATCTATGTCTTCTATCTCTGCGGGTGCTATGTCATTCATAATTTCTTGATATAGGGTAAAGGGAATAGCACTCACGCTAGCACCTATGTCACATAAACCATGATAACAGTGATCCCCTATTTTAGCTGAGACAACAGGCATGCCAACAACAGGTCTGTGTTTATCCTTTTTATCAGGTTTGGAAATTCTAGCAGCTTCTTCACAGAAGTAAATAACATGCCCATCAACATTTTCTTCCAAGAGATCCTTAACCATAGCAATACTAGGCTCTACTTTAATTTGTTCATCAGGTTTAGGTGTTCTAATATAACTTTTGTTGACCACATTTCAAATTTTAGCATGTTCCTTTATCCTAACAGGGAAAGGTGGTTTCTCAATATAAGCAGTAGGAATAACTGGATCAACATTATAAAGTATAGTTTCTTCTTTAGCTAGTACCGGTTCTTTAATTTCTTCTTTAATAGGTGGGTGATATTTAAACCGCTTCTCTTTAGGAAGATCAACATGAGTAGCAAATGATTCAAAAAAGGAGGCGACTATCTTAGAGTCAAGTCCATATTTAGTGCTAAACTTTTGGAAAGCATCGATATTCATAAAAGATTTAACGCAATCATACTTAAGCTTAATACCTGACTCTTTACCTTCTTCGAGTTCCCAATCTTCAGAGTTGCATTTAATTCTTTCCAAAGGACCCCACCGGAATTCAATAGTCTTCTTCATGAAAGAACCAGTACAAGAAGTATCGAGCATGGATTGATCATCACAAGAAAGCGAGTATAAATTTTTTGAGTAATAATTTCTCTTGAGAGCTCATGATTGGGGCATGAATATAACATTGACTTCAGCCTCCCCCAAGCTAGAGCGATACTTTTTCCTTCACGAGGCCAAAAATTATATATATAATTCCGATCACGATGAACTAGATGCTTAGGATATTATTTTTGGTGAAACTCCAATTTCAATTTATTCCAATTCCAAGATCCAATATCATCGCATAGCCTATACCATGCCAATGCTTTTACCTTCAAAGATAAAGGGAAAACCTTCTTCATAACTTCATCTCCGGGTAAACCTGCAAGCTTAAACAATCCACAAATTTGTTCCACATATATCAAGTGCATATCAGGATGTTCGGTTCCATCTCCTTCATAAGGATTAGCTAGCAGTTGTTCTATCATACCTAAAGGAATTTCATATTCAATATTTTCAGTAGGTGCAGTAGGTTGAGGGGTAGCTAATTGTGGTTCCGGTTGAGGTGAAGATACCACGAACAAACCCCTCAAAGGATTGTTTTCCATAGTAACAAGTGACAGTAAATGTCAGCACACTATATAAATGTTTCCTTACCAAATTCCACTTACCAAAGGAGCTTCACTCCCCGGCAACGGTGCCAGAAAATAGCCTTGATGACCCACAAGTATATGGGATCAATTGTAGCTCTTTTCGATAAGTAAGAGTGTCGAACCCAACGAGGAGCAGAAGGAAATGACAAGTGGTTTCAGCAAGGTAATGTCTGCAAGTGCTGAAATTATGAGTAACAGAGTAGTTTGATAGCAAGATAATTTGTAACAAGCAAGTAACGATAATAGTAGCAAAAGTGCAGCAAGGTAGCCCATTCCTTTTAAGGCAAAGTACAGGCCAAAACGGTCTCTTATAGTAAGCAAAGCGTTCTTGAGGGAACACGGGAATTTCATCTAGTCAATTTCATCATGTTGATTCGATTCGTGTTTGCTACCTTGATAATTTGATATGTGGGTGGACCGATGCTTAGGTGTTTTTCTTACTTGAACAAACCTCCTAGTTATGATTAACCCTCCCGCAAGCATCCGCAACTACGAGAAAAGTATTAAGAATAAATTCTAACCATAGCATTAAACTTTTGGATCCAATCGGTCCCTTACGGAATAGCGCATAAACTAGGGCTTAAGCTTCTGTCAGTCTCGCAGCCCATCAACTAATAACTACTCCACAATGCATTCCCTTCGGCCCAAATATGGTGAAGTGTCATGTAGTCGACATTCACATGACACCACTAAGGGAATCACAACATACATACTATCAAAATATCGAACACATATCAAGTTCACATGATTACTTGCAACATGATTTCTCCTGTGACCTGAAGAACAAAAGTAACTACTCACAAATGATAATCATGCTCAAGATCAGAGGGGTATTAAATAGCATAATGGATCTGAACATATAATCTTCCACCGAATAAACCATATAGTAATCAACTACAAGATGTAATTGCTACCTCTTGAGCACAGCGTTGGTTTTCCCTTGAAGAGGAAAGGGTGATGCCGCAAAGTAGCGTAAGTATTTCCCTCAGTTTTTGAGAACCAAGGTATCAATCCAGTAGGAGGCCACACACAAGTCCCTCGCACCTACACAAACAAATAAGAACCTTGCAACCAACGCGATAAAGGGGTTGTCAATCCCTACACGGCCACTTGCAAAAGTGAGATCTGATATAGATGATAAGATAATATTTTTGGTATTTTTATGATAAAGACTAAAAGTAAAGAAAGCAAAATAAACGGTAATAGAAATTGCTAGTTGTTGGGAGATTAATATGATGGAAGATAGACCTGGGGGCCATAGGTTTCACTCGTGGCTTCTCTCAAGATAGCATAAATATTACGGTGGGTGAACAAATTACTATCGAGCAATTGATAGAATGAGCATAGCTATGAGAATATCTAGGTATGATCATGTATATAGGCATCACGTCCGCGACAAGTAGACCGACTCCTGCCTGCATCTACTACTATTACTCCACACGTCGACCGCTATCCAGCATGCATCTAGAATATTAAGTTCATAAGAACAGAGTAACGCTTTAAGCAAGATTACATGATGTAGAGGGATAAACTCAAGCAATATGATATAAACCCCATCTTTTTATCCTCGATGGCAACAATACAATACGTGTCGTTTCCCTTACTGTCACTAGGATCGAGCACCGCAAGATTGAACCCAAAGCTAAGCACTTCTCCCATTGCAAGAAAGATCAATCTAGTAGGCCAAACCAAACTGATAATTCGAAAATACTTGCAAAGATAACCAATCATACATAAAAGAATTCAGAGGAGATTCAAATATTGTTCATAGATAATCTTGATCATAAACCCACAATTCATCGGATCTCGACAAACACGCCACAAAAGAAGATTACATCAAATAGATCTCCAAGATTATCGAGGAGAACTTTGTATTGAGATCCAAAGAGAGAGAAGAAGCCATCTAGCTAATAACTATGGACCTGAAGGTCTGAGGTAAACTACTCACACATCATCGGAGAGGCTATGGTGTTGATGTAGAGAAGCCCTCCGTGATCAATGCCCCCTCCGGCGAAGCGCCGGAAAAGGCCGCAAGATAGGATCTCATGGGTACAGAAGGTTGCGGCGGTGGAAATAGGGTTTTGGCTCCTCCTCTAGTGTTTCCAGGGTATATGAGTATATATATGCGAAAGAAGTCGGTCAGGAGAGCTACGAGGGGCCCACGAGGGTGGGGGCGCGCCCAGGGGGCAGGCACGCCTCCCTGCCTCATGGCCTCCTCATTGATTGCTTGACGTCCACTCCAAGTCCTCTGGATCACGTTTGTTCTGAAAATCACGTTCCCGAAGGTTTCATTCCGTTTGTACTCCGTTTGATATTCCTTTCCTTCGAAACACTGAAATAGGCAAAAAAACAGCAATTTGGGCTGGGCCTTCGGTTAATAGGTTGGTCCCAAAAATAATATAAAAGTGTATAATAAAGCCCATTGATCATCCAAAACAGATAATATAATAGCATGGAACAATCAAAAATTATAGATACGTTGGAGACGTATCAGTAATCAACACTACTAGTCACCCACAAGCACCAATCTATAGTTCCGGTAACAAGATTGAACACAAGAGATGAACTAGGGTTTGAGATGATATGGTGTTGTTGAAGATGTTGATGGAGATTGCCCTCCCCAAGATGGGAGAGTTGTTGGTGATGATGACGACGATGATTTCCCCCTCCGGGAGGAAAGTTCCCCCGGCGGAATCACTCCACCGGAGGGCAAAAGAGCTCCTGCCCAAGTTCCGCCTCGAGACGGCAGCGCTCCATCCCAAAAGTACTCTTTTGATTTTTTTTTCTAGGTAAAAATGACTTATATAACATAAGATGAGCACCAGAGGTGGGCCTGGATGAGCACAACCCACTAGGGCGCGCCTGGGGGCCCAGGCGCGCCCTGGTGTCTTGTGCTCACTAGGGTGGCCCCCTCCGGTACTTATTTGCTCCAGTATTTCTCATTTATTCCATAAAAATACTCGTGATGTTTCAGCTTGTTTGGAGTTGTGCAGAATAGGTGGCCTAACGTAGGTTTTCCAAGTCCAGATTTCCAGCTGCCGGAATTCTTCCTCTTTGTGTGTACCTTGCATATTATGAGAGAAAATACATTATAATTACTCCAAAAAGCATTCTTATGCATAAAACATCATAAATAATAGTAGTAAAATATGATGCAAAATGGACGTATCACCCAACTGTAATTGGTTACTACACCATTTTTTAGAGAGACCTCTAGTGAACTTATGGACCTCGGTTCATTTTCTTCCATAAAGCCTTCTATCTCAATTAACATTCTTTTAATTTCTTTCTTTGACAATCTCGTCAACTTGCCATCAAGGTCAAAGCCTTTTTTCGTTTCCATTGTTGTTTTAATCCTTTGTAACTAGCAAAGCTAGTGAGACTGACAACCTCGCTAGTTCAGTTGAGGGCACAAGAAAGTTTTGTGTTTGTGTATGCAGGTATTGGTCATTAGTTGTGCCGCTTAGCTCCTGTTGGTTCGATAAACTTTGAGGTCACTTAAGAAAAAACATTGCTTACTACAAATACTTGCACTTGTGGGCCCAACAACTTCCTAATCGAGAGAAAGTAGTGCTCACGACTGAAAATATAACCACCATGCTTCAGCCTCTTGTTCATGTGCATCGTCAAGATCAACACTATGTCTTCCTCTTCGGTCATGTAAAATTCCTTGTCCGACGAGGGATCACCCCACGGATAAGATGAATCAATTGAATTCATCTACGATACAAAAATCTCAATCGCAAACTACTTACTTTTGTGCACAACAAAAAATGAGAAAGCAAAAAAAAATTGTAGGCAATTAGTCGAACACCTACAATGCGAGAAGAAGACAACCATTCAATTGCTCGACGAAGCTGAGGTGCTCGCCGCGTTATACGTCTCCAATGTATCTATAATTTTTTATTGTTCCATGCTATTATATTATCTGTTTTGGATATTTTATATGCATTAATATGCTATTTTATATTATTTTTGGGACTAACCTATTAACCTAGAGCCTAGTGCCAGTTCCAATTTTTTCCCTGTTTTTGAGTTTCGTAGAAAAGGAATACCAAACGGATTCCAAACGGAATAAAACCTTCGTGATGATTTTTCTTGGACCGGAAGACAACCAGGAGACTTGGAGATGAAGTTGGAGGAGCCACGAGGCGGCCACCAAGGATGGAGGGCGCGCCCAGGGGGTAGAGTGCGCCCCCACCCTTGTGGGCCCCTCGTGCACCTCCTGACCTAATTCTTTCGCCTATATATTCCCATATATCCCCAAACCACCAGAGGCATCTACGAAAACACTTTTCCACCGCCGCAACCTTCTGTACCCATGAGATCCCATCTAGGGACCTTTTCCGACACCCCGCCGGAGGGGAATTCGATCACGGAGGGCTTCTACATCAACACCATTGCCCTTCTGATGAAGGGTGAGTAGTTTACCACAGACGTACGTGTCCATAGCTAGTAGCTAGATGGCTTCTTCTCTCTCTATGATTCTCAATACCATGTTCTCCTCGATGTTCTTGAAGATCTATTTGATGTAATACCTTTTTAAGGTGTGTTTGCCGAGATCCGATGAATTGTGGATTTATGATCAACTTATCTATGAATATTAATATTGTTTGAATCTTCTCTGAATTCTTTCATGCATGATCTGATATCTTTGTAATTCTCTTCGAACTATCGGTTTGGTTTGGCCAACTAGATTGGTTTTTCTTGCAATGGGAGAAGTGCTTAGCTTTGGGTTCAATCTTGCGGTGTCCTTTCCCAGTGACAGTAGGGGCAGCAAGGCACGTATTGAATTGTTTCCATCGAGGATAAAAAGATGGGGTTTTCATCATATTGCTTGAGTTAATTCCTCTACATCATGTCATCTTACTTAATGCGTTACTCCGTTCTTTATGAACTTAATACTCTAGATGCATGTTGGATAGTGGTCGATGTGTGGAGTAATAGTAGTAGATGCAGAATCATTTCGGTCCACTTGACACGGACGTGATGCCTATATTCATGATCATTGCCTTAGATATCGTCATAACTTTGCGCTTTTCTATCAATTGCTCGGCAGTAATTTGTTCACCCATCGTATTATTTGCTATCATGAGAGAAGCCTCTAGTGAAACCTATGTCCCCCGGGTCTATTTTCCATCATATACGTTTCTATTTTCCATCATATAAGTTTCCGATCTACAATATTAGTTTCTGATCTACTCTTTTTGCAATCTTTTACTTTCCAATCTATAAACCAAAAGTACCAAAAATATTTACTTTATCGTTTATCTATCTCTATAAGATCTCACTTTTGCAAGTAACCGTGAAGGGATTGACAACCCCTTTATCGTGTTGGGTGCAAGTTTGTTTGATTGTTTGTGTAGGTATTCGGTGATTTGTGCGTTGTCTCCTACTGGATTGATACCTTGGTTCTCAAACCGAGGTAAATACTTATCTCTACTTTGCTGCATCACCCTTTCCTCTTCAAGGGAAAAACCAACGCAAGCTCAAGAACTAGCAGGAAGAATTTCTCGCCCCGTTGCCGGCGAGATCTACACCAAGTCAAGACATACCAAGTACCCATCATAAACTCTCATCTCTTGCATTACATTATTCTCCATTCGCCTCTCGTTTTCATCTCCCCCACTTCTAAAATGATTTTTGAAAAGATTTGCCTTTTCTTCGCCCCTCTTTTGTTCTCCTTCTCCATTTGCCTTTTAGGTTGTTCGTTTGCTAGATTTGTTTGCTGCCACCATGTCTGATTCTTGGGAGTTTATCATTGAAAATCTTGAGGAAAAACATGAGTCTTGTTCTTTGGATCATGAAACTGAAACTCCCCCTAATTACAAAACAAAAATCTTTCGTGTGGGGGACGGTAATATTATCAGAAAGAGTGTTGTCCAAGAATTCTTTGATTGTACGGGATCTATGCCTATTAATAAAAGATCTATTCTTCTTGAGACAAACTGTTATGCGGATGCCATTGTTATGCTTGTTGAGAAATTAGAAAGAAAATTTGTGCATATTCATCCTGCTTTGCAAAATGTGTTTTATGAACTTCCGAATATTAATCATCCAATAGCTAAAAAGATTTCCACCATTATCCTTATGCGTGAATTTGATTTTATAATACAAGAAGCTACGGATAGTTTTGCTTTCTATAAAAAGGATGTTGAACACCCTCCAATTATAGATATCCTCCATGATAAATAAATTATGCGTAGTTTGGAATCTAGAGATTATCAATCTTATAGTGAAAATCTTAGGAGGAGAGTTCCCAATTCAGAAATCTCTCATATTCAGAAATCTCTCAATCTTTGTACCTTGAGGCTTATGAGGAGTTTGATTGGATTACTAGGGGAATTTATGTAGGATTTAATAGGGATTGGTTGAATAAAATGATGAAGGAACCCGTTAGAAACGAGCTACGTATTTTATATGATGATATTTATGGTGATGATCCCGACTATGGGTTTATGAATGTTAAAATTACCAATCAAAGTCCTTTTCATGATTTAGTTCATCAACTAGGAGGAAAATAAAGGAAAGGATAGATTTGCTAAGACGAGTTTTGGAGGATTTGATGAGGAAAGAATTGCATACCAAAGATGGCAATACCTAGATCTATTCGGTGTTTTATGCCTAGCTAAGGGCGTTAAACAATAGCGCTTGTTGGGAGGCAACCCAATTTTATTTTTGTTTTTATTTTCGTTTTAGGTTCTGTTTTGCAATAAATAATTCATCTAGCCTATGGTTAGATTTGTTTTTGTGTTTTAATTAGTGTTTGTGCCAAGTAAGACCTTTGGGATAGCTTACGGTGATAGTTGTTTTGATCTTGCTGAGAAACAGAAACTTTTGCACCCAGGAAAATAATTTTCATAATTCACAGAAGCGTGGTTTTGATCTGATCTTTTTGAATCTGATTTGTACACAAATTTCCCAGGATTTCCTAATTTTTCAGAATTTTTGGAGTTACAGAAGTATTCGAGAGTTACAAATTATTATAGACTGTTCTGTTTTTGACAGATTCTGTTTTCTATGTGTTGTTTGCTTATTTTGATGAATCTATGGGTAGTATCGGGCGGTATGAACCATGGAAAAGCTGGAATATAATAGATATTACACCAATATAAAAAAAAGCATGAGTTCACAACAGTACCAAAAGTGGTGGTTTATTTTCTTATACTAACAGAGCTTATGAGATTTTCTGTTGAGTTTTGTGTTGTGAAGCTTTCAAGTTTTGGGTAAGGATTTGATGGACTATGGAATAAGGAGTGGCAAGAGCCTAAGCTTGGGGATGCCCAAGGCACCCCAAGGTAATATTCAATGACAACCAAGAGCCTAAGCTTGGGAATGCCCCGGAAGGCATCCCCTCTTTCGTCTTCGTCTATGGTAACTTTACTTGAGGCTATATTTTTATTCACCACATGATATGTGTTTGCTTGGAGCGTCTTGTATGATTTGAATCTTTGGTTTTTAGTTTGCCACAATCATCCTTGCTTTACACACCTTTTGAGAGAGAGACTCATGAATCGTGATTTATTAGAATACTCTATGTGCTTCACTTATATCTTTTGAGATAGGAAATTTTGCTCTAGTGCTTCACTTATATCTTTTTACAGCACGATGGTGGTTTTATTTTATAGAAATTAATTAACTCTCATGCTTCACTTATATTATTTTGAGAGTCTTTAAACAACTGGTAATTTGCTTTGGTTATACATTTAGTCTAATATGATAGGCATCCAAGAGGGATATAATAAAAAGTTTCATATAAAGTGCATTGAATACTATGAGAAGTTTGATTCCTTATGATTGTTTTGAGATATGAAGATGGTGATATTAGAGTCATGCTAGTGAGTAATTGTGAATTTGAGAAATACTTGTGTTAAGGTTTGTGAGTCCCGAAGCATGCATGTATGGTGAACCGTTATTTGACGAAGTCGGAGCATGAGATTTTTTTTATTGTCATCCTTTGTGTGGAGGTCGGGAGCGCGCGATGGTTAACTCCTACCAACCCTTCCCCCAGGAGAATGCGCGTAGTACTTTGTTTCTATGACTAATAGATTTTTGCAATAAGTATGTGAGTTCTTTATGACTAATGTTGAGTCCATGGATTGTACGCACTCTCACCCTTCCACCATTGCTAGCCTCTCTAGTACCGCGCAACTTTCACCGGTACCTTACACCCACCATATGCCTTCCTCAAAACAACCACCATACCTACCTATTATGGCATTTCCATAGCCATTCCGAGATATATTGCCATGCAAATTTCCACCGTTCCGTTTATTACGACACGCATCATCATTGTCATATTGCTTTGCATGATTATGTAGTTGACATCGTATTTGTGGCAAAGCCACCGTTCATAATTCTTTCATACATGTCACTCTTGATTCATTGCACATCCCGGTACACCGCCGGAGGCATTCACATAGTCATATTTTGTTCTAAGTATCGAGTTGTAATTCTTGAGTTGTAAGTAAATAAAAGTGTGATGATCTTCATTATTAGAGCATTGTCCCATGTGAGGAAAGGATGATGGAGACTATGATTCCCCCACAAGTCGGGATGAGACTCCGGACAAAAAAAAAGAGGCCAAAAAAATGAGAGAAGGCCCAAATAAAAAAATGAGAGAAAAGAGAGAAGGGGCAATGCTACTATCCTTTTACCACACTTGTGCTTCAAAGTAGCACCATGATCTTCATGATAGAGAGTCTCCTATATTGTCACTTTCATATACTAGTGGGAATTTTCATTATATAACTTGGCTTGTATATTCCAATTATGTGCTTCCTCAAATTGTCCTAGGTCTTCGTGAGCAAGCGAGTTGGATGCACACCCACTTAGTTTTATTTTTGAGCTTTCATAAACTTATAGCTCTAGTGCATCCGTTGCATGGCGATCGCTACTCACTCACATTGATATCTATTGATGGGCATCTCCATAACCCGTTGATACGCCTAGTTGATGTGAGACTATCTCCCTCTTTTTGTCTTCTCCACAACCACCATTCTATTCCACTTATAGTGCTATGTCCATGTCTCATGCTCATGTATTGCGTGAAAGTTGAAAAGTTTGAGAATACTAAAGTATGAAACAATTGCTTGGCTGAAACCGGGGTTGTGCATGATTGGAGCATTTTATGTGACGAAGGTGGAGCATAGCCAAACTATATGATTTTGTAGGGATGAGCTTTATTTGGCTATGTTATTTTGAGAAGACATAATTGCTTGGTTGTGCATGATTTGAATATTTCGTGTGATGAAGATGAAGCATAGCCAGACTATATGATTTTGTAGGGATAAGCTTTCTTTGGACATGTTATTTTGAGAAGACATAATTTCCTTGTTAGTATGCTTGAAGTATTATTGTTTTTATGTCAATATTAAACTATTATTTTGAATCTTACGGATCTGAACATTCATGCCACAATAAAGAAATTACATGGATAAATATGTTAGGTATCACTCCACACAAAAAATTCTGTTTTTATCGTTTACCTACTCGAGGACGAGCAGGAATTAAGCTTGGGGATGCTTGATACGTCTCCAATGTATAATTTTTTATTGTTCCATGCTATTATATTATCTGTTTTGGATGTTTTATATGCATTAATATGCTATTTTATATTATTTTTGGGACTAACCTATTAACCTAGACCCCAGTGCATGTTCCTGTTTTTTTCTCTGTTTTTGAGTTTCGCAGAAAAGGAATACCAAATGGAGTCCAAACAGAATAAAACCTTCACGATGATTTTTCTTGGACCAGAAGACAACCAGGAGACTTGGAGATGAAGTCGGAGGAGCCACGAGGCGGCCACAAGGATGGAGGGCGCGCCCAGGGGGGTAGGGTGCGCCCCCACCCTTGTGGGCCCCTCGTGCACCTCCTGACCTAATTCTTTCGCCTATATATTATCATATATCCCAAACCAATAGAGGCATCCACGAAAACACTTTTCCACCGCCGCAACCTTCTGTACCCGTGAGATCCCTGTTGGGGAACGTAGCATGCAATTTCAAAAAAATTCCTACGATCACGCAAGATCTATCTAGGAGATGCATAGCAACGAGAGGGGGAGAGTGTGTCCACGTACCCTCGTAGACCGAAAGCGGAAGTGTTAGTTTAACGTAGTTGATGTAGTTAAACGTCTTCTTGATTCAACCGATCAAGTACCAAATGTACGACACCTCCGAGTTCTGCGCACGTTCAGCTCGATAACGTCCCTTGAACTCTCGATCCAGCAAAGTGTCGAGGGAGAGTTTCGTCAGCACGACGGCATGGTGACGGTGATGGTGAAGTGATCCTCGTAGGGCTTCGCCTAAGCACTACGAATATATGACCGGAGGAGTAAACGGTGGAGGGGGCACCGCACACGGCTAAGAACAATTGATGTGCCTTAGAGGTGCCCCCCCCGCCCCCGTATATAAAGGAGGGAGAGGGGAGGAGGCTGGCCTAGGGGCGCGCCAAGTGGGAGGAGTCCCACTTGGACTCCTAGTCCAATTCCCCCCCCCCTTCCTTTTACCGGAAGGGGAAAGGGGCAAGGAGAGGGAGAAGGAGAAGGAAAGGGGGGCCGCGCCCCCTCCCCTAGTCCAATTCGGACTCCTCCCTTAGGGGGGCACCCTTGTAGGCTGGCTTGCCTCCCTCCTATGGCCCATGTGGCCCATATCTTCCCCCGGGGGGTCCCGGTAACCCCCCCCCCCCCCCCGGTACTCCGATACGTACCCGATACATTCCGGAACACTTCCGGTGTCCGAATACTATTGTCCAATATATCAATCTTTACCTTTCGACCATTTCGAGACTCCTCGTCATGTCTGTGATCTCATCCGGTACTGTGAACAATCTTCGGTCACCAAAACACATAACTCATAATACAAATTGTCATCGAACATTAAGCGTGCGGACCCTACGGGTTTGAGAACTATGTAGACATGACCGAGACACCTCTCCAGTCAATAACCAACAGCGGAACCTGGATGCTCATATTGGTTCCCACATATTCTACGAAGATCTTTATCAGTCAAACCGTAATGACAACATACGTTATTCCCTTTGTCATCGGTATGTTACTTGCCCGAGATTCGATCGTCGGTATCTTCATACCTAGTTCAATCTCCTTACCAGCAAGTCTCTTTACTCGTTCCACAATGTATCATTTCGTAACTAACTCATTAGTCACATTGCTTGCAAGGCTTATTAGGATGTGCATTACCGAGAGGGCCCAGAGATACCTCTCCGATACTCGGAGTGACAAATCCTAATCTCGATCTATGCCAATCCAAAAAACACCTTCGGAGATACCTGTAGAGCATCTTTATAATCACCCATTTACGTTGTGACGTTTGATAGCACACACGGTATTCATCTGGTATTCGGGAGTTGCATAATCTCATAGTCAAAGGAATATCTATAAGTCATGAAGAAAGCAATAGCAATAAAACTTAACGATCATTATGCTAAGCTAAAGAATGGGTCTTGTCCATCACATCATTCTCCTAATGATGTGGTCCCGTTCATCAAATGACAACACATCTCTATGGTTAAGAAACTCAACCATCTTTGATTAATGAGCTAGTCTAGTAGAGGCTTACTAGGGACACTGTGTATTGTCTATGTATCCACACATGTATCAAGTTTTCGGTTAATACAATTCTAGCATGAATAATAGATATTTATCATGACATAAGGAAATATAAATAGCAACTTTATTATTGCCTCTAGGGCATATTTCCTTCAGTCTCCCACTTGCACTAGAGTCAATAATCTAGATTACATTGTAATGATTCTAACACCCATGGAGTCTTGGTGCTAATCATGTTTTGCTCGTGGAAGAGGCTTAGTCAATGGGTCTGCTACATTCAGATCCGTGTGTATTTTGCAAATCTCTATGTCTCCCTCCTTGACTTGATCATGGATGGAGTTGAAGTTTCTCTTGATGTGTTCTGTTCTTTTGTGAAATCTGCATTCCTTTGCCAAGGCTATTGCTCCAGTATTGCCACAAAAGATTTTCATTGGACCCGATGCACTAGGTATTACACCTAGATCGGATATGAACTCCTTCATCCAGACTCCTTCATTCGCTACTTCTGAAGCAGCTATGTACTCCGCTTCACACGTAGATCCCGCCACGACGCTTTGCTTGGAACTGCACCAACTAACAGCTCCACCATTCAATATAAATACGTATCCGGTTTGTGACTTAGAGTCATCCGGATCAGTGTCAAAGCTAGCATCGACGTAACCATTTACGACGAGCTCTTTGTCACCTCCATAAACGAGAAACATATCCTTAGTCCTTTTCAGGTACTTCAGGATGTTCTTGACCGCTGTCCAGTGATCCACTCCTGGATTACTTTGGTACCTCCCTACTATACTTATAGCAAGGCACACATCAGGTCTGGTACACAGCATAGCATATATGATAGAACCTATGGCTAAAGCATAGGGAATGACTTTCATTTTCTCTCTATCTTCTGCAATGGTCAGGCATTGAGTCTGACTCAACTTCACACCTTGTAACACAGGCAAGAACCCTTTCTTTGACTGATCCATTTTGAACTTCTTCAAAACTTTATCAGGTATGTGCTTTGTGAAAGTCCAATTAAGCATCTTAATCTATCTCTATAGATCTTGATGCCCAATATATAAGCAGCTTCGCCGATGTCTTTCATTGAAAAACTCTTATTCAAGTATCCTTTTATGCTATCCAGAAATTCTATATCATTTCCAATCAACAATATGTCATCCACATATAATATTAGAAATGCTACAGAGGTCCCACTCACTTTCTTGTAAATACAGGCTTCTCTAAAAGTCTGTATAAAACCATATGCTTTGATCACCTCATCAAAGCATATATTCCAACTCCGAGAGGCTTGCACCAGTCCATAAATGGATCGCTGGAGCTTGCACACTTTGTCAGCACCTTTAGGATCGACAAAACCTTCTGGTTGCATCATATACAACTCTTCTTTAAGAAATCCATTAAGGAATGCAGTTTTGACATCCATTTGCCAGATTTCATAATCATAAAATGCGGCAATTGCTAACATGATTCGTACAGACTTAAGCATCGCTATGGGTGAGAAGGTCTCATCGGAGTCAACTCCTTGAACTTGTCGAAAACCTTTTGCGACAAGTCGAGCTTTGTAGACAGTAACATTACCATCAGCGTCAGTCTTCTTCTTAAAGATCCATTTATTCACTATGGCTTGCCGATCATCGGGCAAGTCCACCAAAGTCCATACTTTGTTCTCATACATGGATCCCATCTCAGATTTCATGGCCTCAAGCCATTTTGCGGAATATGGGCTCATCATCGCTTCCTCATAGTTCGTAGGCTCATCCTGGTCTAGTTACTTGACTTCCAGAACAGGATTATCGTACCACTCTGGTGCGGAACGTGCTCTGGTTGAACTATGAGTTTCGGTAGTAACTTGATCCGAAGTTTCATGATCATTATCATTAGCTTCCTCACTAGTCGGTGTACACATCACAGGAATGGTTTTCTGTGATGAGCTACTTTTCAATTCGAGAGAAGGTACAATTACCTCATCAAGTTCTACTTTCCTCCCACTCACTTCTTTCGAGAGAAACTCCTTCCCTAGAAAGGATCCATTGTTAGCAACAAAAATCTTGCCTTCGGATCTGTGATAGAAGGTGTACCCAACAGTCTCTTTTGGGTATCCTACGAAGACACATTTCTCCGATTTAGGTTCGAGCTTATCAGGCTGAAGCTTTTTCACATAAGCATCGCAACCCCAAACTTTAAGAAACAACAGCTTAGGTTTCTTGCCAAACCATAGTTCATACAGTGTCATCTCAATGGATTTAGATGGTGCCCTATTTAAAGTCAATGCAGCTGTCTCTAATGCATAACCCCAAAAGGATAGTGGTAAATCGATAAGAGACATCATAGATCGCACCATATCTAATAAAGTACGGTTACGACGTTCGGACACACCATTTCGCTGTGGTGTTCCAGGTGGCGTGAGTTGTGAAACTATTCCACATTGTTTTAAATGAAGGCCAAACTCATAACTCAAATATTCGCCTCCCTGATCAGATCATAGAAACTTTATTTTCCTGTTATGATGATTCTCCACTTCACTCTGAAATTCTTTGAACTTTTCAAATGTTTCAGACTTGTGTTTCATTAAGTAGATATACCCATATCTGCTCAAATCATCTATGAAGGTCAGAAAATAATGATACCCGCCGCGAGCCTCAACACTCATTGGTCCGCATACATCGGTATGTATTATTTCCAATAAATCAGTAGCTCGCTCCATTGTTCCGGAGAACGGAGTTTTAGTCATCTTTCCCATGAGGCATGGTTCGCAAGCATCAAATGATTCATAAATCAAGTGATTCCAAAAGTCCATCTGCATGGAGTTTCTTCATGCGCTTTACACCAATATGACCTAAACGGCAGTGCCACAAATATGTTGCACTATCATTATCAACTTTGCATCTTTTGGCATCAATATTATGAATATGTGTATCACCACAATCGAGATTCAACAAAAATAGACCACTCTTCAAGGGTGCATGACCATAAAAGATATTAGTCATATAAATAGAACAACCATTATTCTCTAATTTAAATGAATAACCGTCTCGCATTAAACAAGATCCAGATATAATGTTCATGCTCAACGCTGGCACCAAATAACAATTATTCAGGTCTAAAACTAATCCCGAAGGTAGATGTAGAGGTAGCGTGCCGACGGCGATCACATCGACCTTGGAACCAATCCCGACGCGCATCGTCACCTCGTCCTTAGCCAATCTTAGTTTAATCAGTAGTCCCTATTTCGAGTTACAAATATGAGCAACTGAACCAGTATCTTATACCCAGACACTACTATGAGCATTAGTAAGGTACACATCAATAACATGTATATCAAATATACCTTTGTTCACTTTGCCATCCTTCTTATCCGCCAAATACTTGGGGCAGTTCCGCTTCCACTGACCAATCCCTTTGTAGTAGAAGCACTCAGTTTCAGGCTTAGGTCCAGACTTGGGCTTTCTTCCCGGGAGTGACAACTTGCTTGTCATTCTTCTTGAAGTTCCCCTTCTTTCCTTTTCCCTTTTTCCCGAAACTAGTGGTCTTGTTAACCATCAACACTTGATGCTCCTTCTTGATTTCTATCTCCGCAGCTTTAAGCATTGCGAAGAGCTCGGGAATAGTCTTCTCCATCCCTTGAATATTATAGTTCATCACGAAGCCTTTATAGCTTGGTGGCAGTGATTGAAGAACTCTGTCAATAACACTATCATCTGGAAGATTAACTCCCAGCTGAGTCAAGTGGTTATGATACCCAGACATTCTGAGTATGTGTTCACTGACAGAACTGTTCTCCTCCATCTTGCAGCTATAGAACTTGTTGGAGACTTCATATCTCTCAAATCGGGCATTTGCTTGAAATATTAACTTCAATTCCTGGAACATCTCATATGCTCCATGACGTGCAAAACGTCTTTGAAGTCCCGGTTCTAAGCCGTAAAGCATGGCACACTGAACTATCGAGTAGTCATCAGATCGAGCTTGCCAGACGTTCATAACATCAGCATTTGCTCCTGCAGCAGGCCTTGCACCTAGTGGTGCATCAAGGACATAATTCTTCTGTGCAGCAATGAGGATAATCCTGAAGTAACGGACCCTGTCCCTATAGTTGCTGCCATCATCTTTCAACTTAGCTTTCTCTAGGAACGCATTAAAATTCAAGGGAATGGTAGCACGGGCCATTGATCTACAACATAGATATGCAAAAACTATCAGGACTAAGTTCATGATAAATTAAGTTCAGTTAATCATATTACTTAAGAACTCCCACTTAGATAGACATCCCTCGAGTCATCTAAATGATCACGTGATCCAAATCAACTAAACCATGTCCGATCATCACGTGAGATGGAGTAGCTTTCAATGGTGAACATCACAAGCAATCAAAATATGTGACATGATATGGCCATCATCATCTTGTGCTTTTGATCTCCATCTCCAAAGCATCGTCATGATCTCCATTGTCGCCGGCTTGACACCTTGATCTCCATCGTAGCGTCGTGGTCGTCTCGTCAACTATTGCTTCTACAACTATCGGTAACGCATAGTGATAAAGTAAAGCAATTACATGGCGTGTGCATCTCATACAATAAAGCGAAAACCATAAGGCTCCTGCCAGTTGCCGATAACTTTTACAAAACATGATCATCTCATACAACAATGTATATCACATCATGTCTTGACCATATCACATCACAACATGCCCTGCAAAAACAAGTTAGACGTCCTCTACTTTGTTGTTGCAAGTTTTACGTGGCTGCTACGGGCTTCTAGTAAGAACCGTTCTTACCTACGCATCAAAACCACAACGGTGTTTCGTCAAGTTTGCTGTTTTAACCTTCAACAAGGACCGGCTGTAGTCAAATTCAATTCAACTAAAGTTGGATAAATAGACACCCGCCAGCCACCTTTATGCAAAACTAGTTGCATGTATGTCGGTGGAACCGGTCTCATGAACGTGGTCATGTAAGGTTGGTCCGGGCTGCTTCATCCAACAATACCGCCGAATCAAAATAAGACGTTGGTGGTAAGCAGTATGACTATCACCGCACATAACTCTTTGTGTTCTACTCGTGCATATCATCTACGCATAGACCTCGCTCGAAAGCCACTGTTAGGGAACGTAGCCTGCAATTTCAAAAAAAAATCCTGCAATCACACTAGATCTATCTAGGAGATGCATAGCAACGAGAGGGGGGGAGAGTGTTCACGTACCCTCGTAGACCGAAAGTGGAAGCGTTAGTTTAACACGGTTGATGTAGTCGAACGTCTTCTTGATTCAACCGATCAAGTACCGAACGTACGGCACCTCCGAGTTCTGCACACGTTCAGCTCGATGACGTCCCTCGAACTCTTGATCCAGCAAAGTGTCGAGGGAGAGTTTCGTAAGCACGACGGCATGGTGACGGTGATGGTGAAGTGATCCCCGCAGGGCTTCGCCTAAGCACTACGACAAATATGACCGGAGGAGTAAACGGTGGAGGGGGGCACCGCACACGGCTAAGAACAATTGATGTGCCTTAGAGGTGCCCCCCCTCCCCCGCCCCCGTATATAAAGGACGGAGAGGGAAGGAGGTCGGCCTAGGGGCGCGCCAAGTGGGAGGAGTCCCACTTGGACTCCTAGTCCAATTCGACCCCCCTTTCCTTTTACCGGAAGGGGAAAGGGGGAAGGAGAGGGAGAAGGAGAAGGAAAGGGGGGCCGCGCCCCCTCCCCTAGTCCAATTTGGACTCCTCCCCTGGGAGGGGGGTGTGCCACCCTTGTGGGCAGGCTTGCCTCCCTCCTATGGCCCATGTGGCCCATATCTTCCCCCGGGGGGTTCCGGTAACCCCCACCCCCCGGTACTCCGATACGTACCCGATACATTCCGAAACACTTCCGGTGTCCGAATACTATTGTCCAATATATCAATCTCTACCTATCGATCATTTAGAGACTCCTCGTCATGTCCGTGATCACATCCGGGACTCCGAACAATCTTCGGTCACCAAAACACATAACTCATAATACAAATTGTCATCGAACGTTAAGCGTGCAGACCCTACGGGTTCGAGAACTATGTAGACATGACCGAGACACCTCTCCGGTCAATAGCCAACAGCAGAACCTGGATGCTCATATTGGTTCCCACATATTCTACAAAGATCTTTATCGGTCAAACCGTAATGACAACATACGTTATTCCCTTTGTCATCGGTATGTTACTTGCCCGAGATTCGATCGTCGGTATCTTCATAACTAGTTCAATCTCGTTACTGGCAAGTCTCTCTACTCGATCCGTAATGCATCATTCCATAACTAATTCATTAGTCACATTGCTTGCAAGGCTTATTATGATGTGCATTACCGAGAGGGCCCAGAGATACCTCTCCGATACTCGGAGTGACAAATCCTAATATCGATCTATGCCAACCCAACAAAACACCTTCGGAGATACCTGTAGAGCATCTTTATAATCACCCATTTACGTTGTGACGTTTGATAGCACACAAGGTGTTCCTCCGGTATTCGAGAGTTGCATAATCTCATAGTCAAAGGAATATGTATAAGTCATGAAGAAAGCAATAGCAATAAAACTTAACGATCATTATGCTAAGCTAATGAATGGGTCTTGTCCATCACATCATTCTCCTAATGATGTGATCCCGTTCATCAAATGACAACACATGTCTATGGTTAGGAAACTCAACCATCTTTGATTAGCGAGCTAGTCTAGTAGAGGCTTACTAGGGACATTGTGTATTGTCTATGTATCCACACATGTATCAAGTTTCCAGTTAATACAATTGTAGCATGAATAATAGATATTTATCATGACATAAGGAAATATAAATAACAACTTTATTATTGCCTCTAGGGCATATTTCCTTCAATCCCATCTAGGGACCTTTTCCGGCACCCTGCCGGAGGGGGATTCGATCACAGAGGGCTTCTACATCAACACCATTGCCCTTCCGATGAAGCGTGAATAGTTTACCCCAGACCTACGGGTCCATAGCTAGTAGCTAGATGGCTTCTTCTCTCTCTTTGATTCTCAATACCATGTTCTCCTCGATGTTCTTGGAGATCTATTCGATGTAATACCTTTTTGCGGTGTGTTTGCCGAGATCCGATGAATTGTGGATTTATGATCAGCTTATCTATGAATATTATTTGAATCTTCTCTGAATTCTTTTATGCATGATTTGATATCTTTGTAATTCTCTTCGAACTATCGGTTTGGTTTGGCCAACTAGATTGGTTTTTCTTGCAATGGGAGAAGTGCTTAGCTTTGGGTTCAATCTTGCAGTGTCCTTTCCCAGTGGTAGTAGGGGCAGCAAGGCACGTATTGTATTCTGCCATCGAGGATAAAAAGATGGGGTTTTCATCATATTGCTTGAGTTAATTCCTCTGCATCATGTCATCTTACTTAATGTGTTACTCCGTTCTTTACGAACTTAATGCTCTAGATGCATGCTGGATAGCGGTCGATGTGTGGAGTAATAGTAGTAGATGAAGAATCATTTTGGTCTACTTGACACGGACACGATGCCTATATTCATGATCATTGCCTAAGATATCGTCATAACTTTGCGCTTTTCTATCAATTCCTTGGCAGTAATTTATTCATCCACTGTATTATTTGCTATCATGAGAGAAGCGTCTAGTGAAACATATGGCCCCAGGGTCTATTTTCCATCATATAAGTTTCTATTTTCCATCATATAAATTTCCGATCTACTCTTTTTGCAATCTTTTACTTTCCGATCTATAAACCAAAAATGCCAAAAATATTTACTTTATCGTTTACCTATCTCTATCAGATCTCACTTTTGCAAGTAACTGTGAAGGGATTGACAACCCCTTTATCGCGGTGGGTGCGAGGTTGTTTGATTGTTTGTGCAGGTATTCGGTGATATCTCCTACTGGATTGATACCTTGGTTCTCAAACTGAGGGAAATACTTATCTCTACTTTGCTGCATCACCCTTTTCTTTTCAAGGGAAAAATCAACGCAAGCTCAAGAAGTAGCACCGCGCTCGATCAAAATCGACGAGGAGGGCCTCGTTGACGCCGGGAGGTTGGCTTCGCAGCAAAAAACGACGACGGCGTACCATGGCCGCCATCCGAAGCAACGAAGGTTGTGCTCGGTCGCGGCTGTCACGTGGCCAACGCCGGAGCTTCGGCGGCCACTAGTCGAGGCTATGACCCACAGAGGAGCAGCGACGACCATGACGGGCAGCGGAGGACCGACAACCAATCAGAATCGGGCGTCGGAAGGGTGCGTCGCCGGATCCCGATTCGACAGTGCGGCTGGGCTTCGACACGCGTCCGAAGCGACAGAGCCGGAAGATGAATGCGAGCCGGCGACGGTTTAGACGACGAGCAAAATTACAGCAACAACGGTTAGGGGCAGTCGGGCAGAGGTGGTGCTGCTAGGGGGAAATATCCACGTGACGGTTGGCCGTTCACGAGCGAGGCCCTTTCGGGTTGTTGAAGAGTGTTTTTTTTAATCTTCTATATCAAAGCCTAGAAAACAGTTAGACCCTAAAATAGGGCTGCTATTGAGAAAAAAAACGATGACACATGACAGTGAAAACGATGGTGAAGCTTGCTCTGTTGGAACATGGAACCCAACCGAGTACTTCAGAAAGGAGTCTCGCTCTGCTCCCCCAATCCCCGTCCAAAACCCTCGCTTTCGCCGTCCATGGCGTCGCTGATGGACGACGTCACCGCCGAGATCTTCCTCCGCCTCCCGCCGGACGAGCCCGAGCACCTCTTCCGCGCCGCCCTCGTCTGCAAGCCCTGTCTCCGCGTCCTCCGCGACCCCTCCTTCCGCAGCCGCTACATCGTCTTCCACCGGGCGCCGCCCCTGCTCGGCCTCCTCCACAGGCTCCAGGTCTTCGAGGGAGACCCCGCCGCCCGCCTCGCCCCCACCACAGCGGCGCCCCTCCCCCCCTACCCCGACCTCTGCCGCACGCGCCCCCTCGACTGCCGCCACGGCCGCGCCCTCCTCCACGTGGGGGTCGGGGCTTGGCATTTCGTCGTCTGGGACCCAGTCACGGGCGAGCAGCACCGCCTCCCGGAGCCCGAAATCTCGTGGCTCATCTACACCGCCGCCGTGTTCTGCGCCGTGCCCGGCTGCGACCACCTTGACTGCCACGGCGGCCCCTTTCGGGTCGTCTTTCTGGTCACCGAGGACTGCACAGATCTAGTCAAGGCCGCCGTGTACTCATCAGAGACAGGTGCGTGAAGCGCGCCAGTGACAATGGACGCCGGCTGCGATGTCCAGCACAGGCGAGATGCCCTTGCGGCTGGATTCTACTACACGCCCTATGTCCAGCCTAGGCGGGGCGCCGTCATTGGAGATGAAGCCTACTTCACACTTCGCTGGGGTAACCCAGTCGTCAAGTATAACTGGAGCAAGAATCGCATATCCATGATTGACCCGCCAACAAAGGATGTGTACAACGTCGGTGTCAAAAAAGAGCATGTTAACAACGTCGCCCTCATGGTGATGGAGGACAGTTCACTGGGGTTTGCCTGCGTTGAGGGTTCCAGCCTTCATCTGTGGTCAAGAAAGGTGAATGCAGAAGGAGATGCAGAATGGGTGCGGGGCAGGGCCATCCAGCTGGAGAGTATTATACCTGTAGCCAGTTCTGATGACAAACCATTTGTGGTGGGATGTGCAGAGGGTGTGGGTGTCATATTCGTCAGCACAGGCGTTGGCTTATTCACAATCAAGCTAGATTCTGGGCTGGTTAAGAAGGTTGCCGAGTTTGGGGTCTACTTCAGCGTCGTACCCTACATGAGCTTCTATACTCCAGGTATGGTCCTAGCCCTTCCTTCTGGTCTGTTATCCTGCGATTTCTTTACAGCATTTATATGTTCGCTTAATTGGTTGGTTTATGGTTTGCGAACAATTGCTCATAATTTAAGTAATGTGTGTTGGTTTGATTTATGTATGTGCTAGTATATGACATTGGAAAACAGAACATGATTTTTGTTATGAGATTCAACTTGTTAAGGAGCACAACCAAGCACTAGTGGAATTGCAAAATATGCTGTCAAATCTGTTGATGTAGTATTACCCTGTTACCTTGCTTCAGATTTTCTTGAAAAAAATAACAGTTTGTTATTTTCTGGCATAGCAGAAGTTCACACCTCAACGTAGTCTTGTAACACTTGTAATGAGTACAAGCACTTAGTTCTTCAATGTAGGATGCTAGTTGGACAGTTACTTATGAGTTTTTATGCATGGTATCTTTTCTGATCGTGGCACATTGTTACCGTGGAAGTCACTACAATCAATTGGGGCTGTCTCGTTGAATCCACCCTGATCGTACTGTCAGAATTCTGTACTTCAGTTTATTGTGTCAGGCATATTAGAGTACTGCTTGGTCTATGCTCGATTCAGTTACTTGGAACTACAATGTTTACTCTATGTTGTTTCTCTTTCCTGAAATTTAATATAACTCTATTACAGTATTATTGTTGCCTCCAAAAGTGCTATCAAGTATCAGCACCAAACCTTTTGGACATACAATTGGAGATACTAGTAGCCGAGTCCTAATTTGTGTTAATTTTTTTATTTTGGAGTTAAGTCTGGTTGTTCTTCTGCTATTATATAGATCAGCCCATGGGAAGCCCAATTGCATCACTAGCCCTTAAATTTCTACTTTTCGCTAGAGCCATTGATTGGTCAAATACTTTTCTTTTCTTGAATGCTTAGAAGAACTGCACATCATTGTACTACAGACGGAATAAGAATGTCCATACGATGGGAAGGGGAAGGAAATAGAGAACAGAAAAACACTACTCCAAGCCTGTCATAACAGGGAACACCGAGATAAAACAAAAATACTACTGACTACAAAAATGTGAAGTTTGATGTAATCGATGAAGAGTGAAGTGGGCGCTAGCTGTTTGCTAAATACTACTACAACAACCTCATACATATCTGTTGTGTTGCATTTTCTTTACTGTATCTGTGTCTGCTTAGTTTGTTTGTTCTGGTTTGTGAACAGCTTCAACAAACTCAAACTGTAATTATTTACTCCCTCTGTCCCAAAATAAGTGTCGTGGCTTTAGTTAAATTTGTTGAACTTATTTTTGGACGGAGGGAGTAGTTGTTATCTTCACATGTAGAGATTGCCGCAAACTGAATACATGTCCATCGGAAACTGACCTTAATTTGAATTCTGTGATTTCAATTGTTATTATGGACCGCATTGGTAAAAAATACAAATATGCATGCAAACTTTTAAATCTCATATGATGTTCTTACTTTGTTTCAGATAATCTTTTCAGAACTATTCTATTGTTATTCTGGTATATCTGAAGCTCACATCTGGAGATCATTTTCTATTATTTTGTGAAGCATTTTTTGATCTCGTATTATGCTGTACTTGTATATAGCAAATCAAACTGCAAATGCTGACTTCGAATGTTGGTTTTGATTTTTGTGCATAATAACTTCTCAGATCGTGGTAGATTTCCATCCCTGGCGGAGATAACTGATGTCTGATATGCGCCGCTCAAGAGCAAGAGTGCAAGACCTTGCGAAATGGATGAAGCCATTATCATAAATGTACTGCTGGTGGCTTCTTGCAGAGCTACCGCTATCAAATCCTTTTTATTTTCTGTTGAGTAGGCAAAGCATGACTGTTGCAAGTAATTATGACCAAAACCAAGGATGCATAATTTGAATCATCTGGGCCATTCGGTTTCTCCGAAGTTCATCCAAATGTACTAATTCAGATTCCAAAGTGACAGAAGTGGAACAAAGACCGCATATGCTGCCATATGAAGCTGCTTTTTTTAACGGTATTTTTGAATTCAGGATCTGGTTATTGAATAGTTGATCTGGTGGATTGAACATGAATCAACAGCCATGGTAAAACGGAGATGAAAGTTGACCTGGATGTCATGCCATGTGTTTTCTGCTTTATTTCTGAGATAAAAACCCTCCGTGTACTGTATGTTTCATACTCTCTGTGTACTGTGCAATCAATGTGTGGCAAATTTCAGTTCATATGTACAAGAAATAATTAGCGCCTTGTACGCGACGCTAAATCCCACTTTACGAATGGTATTTATTTACTTGAGAGAAATTTCCCGCCTGTAGTATCTTATTTTTTTCTGAGAAATTCCTGCCTGTAGCATCTATTGTGGTATGCAGAGACAGGCACATACATACGGCATGAACGAAGCAGATTCCGAGCCCGGGAAAAGACCCTCCTGGGCCGTCGCCTGTAAACAAGACACCCAGAGAGTATACAGAGCTATGGGCCTATGGCCCAACCGTGGAGCCGCAGATGCAGCGTTGTGTTTAGCTTTTGTTATTAGTACCATACCGCTTAGCTGGTACAAGTAGGGCTAGTTTATAAGTCGCTCCCCGGGCACGGTTAGCGCCACACGGCAGGTGTGGTCAGCCCTTCATATTGATGAGTATTTGAATTTGAATGGTGTTGAGTGGAAGAGGAGAAGAAGAAAAGGAAAAAGGCCAAGAAAGACACATATCGTTTGAAGGACCGCACGCAGGCTGGCTTGGCATGCTTGCTACCAGCCAAACACACCGACATGGTGTGCTCGCAATTTTTTTTTTGCATACACCATAAATTTAATAATTTTTCTTCTTCCGATCATGGGATTTTTTTTTCTTCTCTGATCCATGTTCAACTTGCTACTGTACTATCTCGTGCTTCAAAGGGGAGGCGCTCGACGTGCCATGCTACTCCAAGAGCGATTCCGAAGAGAGCGGCTTCCGTACCGGGCAAGCCTTCGAAGAGGAAGGTGAACGAAGACACGGTCGGGCCCTCATCAAAGAGGTACGAGTTCACAAGTATGTTTTTTTAATAGTCACATCCAACTGTGACTTTCATGTTCGTCCTGTATCAGGAAAAGAGTTCGCCGAACTGTGTCCGGGGATCCGGCCCCAGCCGAGGAGTCGGGGGCCGATATGGGAGTAACGCCGGACTATCCTTCAGCTGAGGGTTCGGAAGATATGTCTGTCACCAACTCGGAAGTGGAGAGCGCCATGAATCACCGGCGTCGGAGGGCCATTTTACGAGACCCCCGCTTCTCGGAAGAGCCTTTTAATGCCTTCAGCTTGGCTGATGCCTACATCCGAACTGCTCGAGATGGGCTTAGCAGAGCCACAAAGCAGCATTTAAAAGATGCGCAGGTAAATTTACTGTGTCCGAATATGATAATCGTATGCCAGTAGCCCCCGAGACTTAAAGTAGTTGGTACAACTGATTTGGGGATCGTTGTATGATCAGGTTCTTTCGGAGAATAACGAGACTTGCTAGCCCAAGAGCTAGACAAATGCCGGACACAGTTAACTGCAGTTACCGCCGAACTGGAGAAATCCAAGAAGGCGTATGCGGGTAATATTTCCCTCCATCGAGAAATAGTAATTGTATAGCAGCTGTCTTAACACTGTGGCTTATCGCATAACAGGATCGTCAGATCAACTGGAGGAGAAAGAGTCGAAAAGACTACATGCCGCAGGCGAGCGGGTGCTGGCCTGAGTCAGACAGGAGAAAAACAAACTCCAAGATTCAAACACCCAGCTGGGCGAAGAACTGAAAGATGTGCGGGCCCAGTTGGCCGACTCCGTAAAGGAGAACAAAAGGTTGTGAGGCGGCATATTCAGTATGTGACCGAACTATACCTTATAGTAATTCGGACATAACAGGGACTGACAGAGTTATGTCTGCAGGTATGCTGACCGGTCGTCCCGAAGAGGAGATGTCCGGATTCTCGGGCGATCTGCTACAAGAGCTGCCGCGCATGCATGAGCAAGCTCGGCAGGCGATGCGAAGCGTTGCCAAGGCCTTGTGGCCATCTGCCTCTCCTCCAGGAAAGATGGAGGAGCTCCTGGAGCTATTCAAGGGAAAGAAGTTCCCGTTAGTTTGGTATATGACCAAGTAAAAGTAGCTGCCAAGTATTCCCAGCAGGATTGTAAGTTAGATAGCCTGCTGGACGGTATAGAGGAGGAAATGTTTGAGTCCAAGTGACTATGTATTTTCCTTCTAGCTGAATTGTAAAACGATTGTCATGGCGGACCTTTTCGCTTCGACCTCTGCACCCGAAGGTGCAGAGTGTTTCCGAATACCAGTGCGTCCGAATAGACCGGTGCATGCTTGGAAACCAGGCGTAGGGGTCATAGTTGCTTGAACAGACAAGTTGTATCCGGCTAGTTATGTTATATTACATGAAGATTGTAAGAAACATCTTCCAGAGAGAATAGTTCCGTTTAGGGTTCCTTTCCCTGGGTGTGCATGCGTTAATGCGCATGTCCGAACTGTGATTGAAAATCGCAGTATGTTTTAACTTCTGGGGGTTCACAATGTAGTAAATGCAAAAAACATCTTTAATCCACCGACCGAATATTCCCTTAAGAACGCTAGCTTTCGGCTTCACCCAGTCTGAGGTACACATTCGGATGACCCGGCAGTAACAATCACAGAGGTGCTTCCTTTATGCCCTAGCCGAATTAACGGGAATGTAGGGCATAAGCACAGGAGCCAGGCAACCCAGCTTGGCCAAAACTGGTGTCATATCGATGCATATAATGACGAAGAAAAGAAACATATGGAAAAACGCATATGTGATGAGTAATAGCAAGCTTCTGTTCAAGAAGCCCCCAGGTATGATGGATGTGCATATGTGAAGATGTGCATCAGGGGTGCGCGGTCTAACCGCACAAAAGCTTTAAAGCTAAAGAGAAAAAGCGAAAAGAGAGAAAAAATGAAGGAAACAACAAAGGGGAAGGAGACGGACACAAGAGTTCGGCGCTAGGCATAGAATCTTCGGAGTCTGGCCGCGTTCCAGGGGTTCGGCTCTAGGCGATTGTCTGACGCATCACGCAAGTGGTACGCTCCTCCGGTGAGAACTTCGTCGATGATGAAGGGACCCTCCCATTTGGGCTTGAGTTTGTCCTTTTTCTTCTCCGGCAAGCGTAGAACGAGTTCGCCAACGTTGTAAGTCTTGGCCCGTACTTCCCTCCTTTGATATCTGCGGGCCTGTTGTTAATAAAATGCGGAACATGCTTTAGCAACGTCGTGCTCCTCCTCCAGGGCGTCTAGGCTGTCCTGCCGATCGAGCTCGGCCTCTCTCTCTTCGTACATGCGCACTCGAGGTGAGTCATGAATAATATCGCAGGGTAGTACCGCTTCTGCGCCGTATACCATAAAGAAAGGTGTGTATCCGGTAGTACGATTGGGCGTGGTCCGCAGCCCCCAGAGTACGGAGTCGAGCTCCTCAACCCAGTGCTTGTCTGATTCCTTCAAAGATCGCACCAGCCTGGGTTTGATGCCGCTCATGATAAGACCATTGGCCCATTCGACTTGGCCATTTGTTTCGGGTGATAGACGGAGGCGTAATTGAAGGAAATATGCCCTAGAGGCAATAATAAAGTATTATTTATTTCCTTATATCATGATAAATGTTTATTATTCATGCTAGAATTGTATTAACCGGAAACATAATACATGTGTGAATACATAGACAAACAGAGTGTCACTAGTATGCCTCTACTTGACTAGCTCGTTAATCAAAGATGGTTATGTTTCCTAGCCATAGACATAAGTTGTCATTTGATTAACGAGATCACCTCATTAGGAGAATGACGTGATTGACATGACCCATTCCGTTAGCTTAGCACTCGATCGTTTAGTATGTTGCTATTGCTTTCTTCATGACTTATACATGTTCCTATGACTATGAGATTATGCAACTCCCGTTTACCGGAGGAACACTTTGTGTGCTACCAAACGTCACAACGTAAATGGGTGATTATAAAGGTGCTCTACAGGTGTCTCCAAAGGTACTTGTTGGGTTGGCGTATTTCGAGATTAGGATTTGTCACTCCAATTGTCGGAGAGGTATCTCTGGGCCCACTCGGTAATGCACATCACTATAAGCCTTGCAAGCATTGTGACTAATGAGTTAGTTGCGGGATGATGTGTTACGGAACGAGTAAAGAGACTTGCCGGTAACGAGATTGAACTAGGTATCGAGACACCGACGATCAAATCTCGGGCAAGTAACATACCGGTGACAAAGGGAACAACGTATGTTGTTATGCGGTCTGACCGATAAAGATCTTCGTAGAATATGTGGGAGCCAATATGGGCATCTAGGTCCCGCTATTGGTTATTGACCGGAGACGTGTCTCGGTCATGTCTACATAGTTCTCGAACCCGTAGGGTCCGCACGCTTAACGTTACGATGACAGTTTTATTGAGTTTTGATGTACCGAAGGAGTTCGGAGTCCCGGATGAGATCGGGGATATGACGAGGAGTCTCGAAATGGTCGAGACGTAAATATCGATATATTGGACGACTATATTCGGACTTCGGAAAGGTTCCGAGTGATTCGGCTATTTTTCGGAGTACCGGAGAGTTACGGGAATTCGTATTGGGCCTTAATGGGCCATACGGGAAAGGACAGAATGGCCTCAAAAGGTGGCCGCACCCCTCCCCATGGTCTGGTCCGAATTGGACTAGGGAAGGGGGGCGCACCCTTCCTTCTTTCTCCTCCCCCCTTCCCTTCTCCTACTCCCACAAGGAAAGGAGGAGTCCTACTCCCGGTGGGAGTAGGACTCCCCCCTATGGCGCGCCTCTCCCCTTGGCCGGCCGCCTCCCCCTTGCTCCTTTATATACGGGGGCAGGGGGCACCCCAGAGACACAACAATTGATCCTTGAGATCTCTTAGCCGTGTGCGGTGCCCCCCTCCACCATATTACACCTCGATAATACCGTTGCGGAGCTTAGGCGAAGCCCTGCGTCGGTGGAACATCATCATCGTCACCACGCCGTCGTGCTGACGAAACTCTCCCTCAACACTCGGCTGGATCGGAGTTCGAGGGACGTCATCGAGCTGAACGTGTGTAGAACTCGGAGGTGCCGTACGTTCGGTACTTGATCGGTCGGATCGTGAAGACGTACGACTACATCAACCGCGTTGTGATAACGCTTCCGCTGTCGGTCTACGAGGGTACGTGGACAACACTGTCCCCTCTCGTTGCTATGCATCACCATGATCTTGCGTGTGCGTAGGAATTTTTTTGAAATTACTACGTTCCCCAACAGTGGCATCCGAGCCTGGTTTCATGCGTTGATGCTATGCACGAGTAGAACACAAGTGAGTTGTGGGCGATATAAGTCATACTGCTTACCAGCATGTCATACTTTGGTTCAGCGGTATTGTGAGATGAAGCGGCCCGGACCGACATTACGCGTACGCTTACGCGAGACTGGTTTCACCGTTGCGAGCACTTGTTGCTTAAAGGTGACTGGCGGGTGTCTGTCTCTCTCACTTTAGTTGAACCGAGTGTGGCTACGCCCGGTTCTTGCGAAGGTTAAAACAGCACCAACTTGACAAACTATCGTTGTGGTTTTGATGCGTAGGTAAGAATGGTTCTTGCTAAGCCCGTAGCAGCCACGTAAAATATGCAACAACAAAGTAGAGGACGTCTAACTTGTTTTTGCAGGGCATGTTGTGATGTGATATGGTCAAGACATGATGTGATATAATGTGTTGTATGAGATGATCAAGTTTTGTAACCGAGTTATCGGCAACTGGCAGGAGCCATATGGTTGTCGCTTTATTGTATGAGATGCAATCGCCATGTAATAGTTTACTTTATCACTAAGCGGTAGCGATAGTCGTAAAAGCAATAAGTTGGCGAGACGACAATGATGCTACGATGGAGATCAAGGTGTCGCGCCGGTGACGATGGTGATCATGACGGTGCTTCGGAGATGGAGATCACAAGCACAAGATGATGATGGCCATATCATATCACTTATATTGATTGCATGTGATGTTAATCCTTTATGCATCTTATCTTGCTTTGTTTGACGGTAGCATTATAAGATGATCCTTCACTAAATTATCAAAGTATAAGTCTTCTCCCTGAGTATGCACCGTTGCGAAAGTTCTTCGTGCTGAGACACCACGTGATGATCGGGTGTGATAGCTCTACATTCAAATACAACGGGTGCAAAACAGTTGCACACGCGGAATACTCAGGTTAAACTTGGAACACGGAGACCGAAAGGTCGAGCGTGAATCATATAGTAGATATGATCAACATAGTGATGTTCACCATTGAAACTACTCCATCTCACGTGATGATCGGACATGGTTTAGTTGATATGGATCACGTGATCACTTAGAGGATTAGAGGGATGCCTATCTAAGTGGGAGTTCTTAAGTACTATGATTAATTGAACTTAAATTTATCATGAACTTAGTCCTGATAGTATTTTGCAAATTATGTTGTAGATCAATAGCTCGCGTTGTTGCTTCCCTGTGTTTATTTTTGATATGTTCCTAGAGAAAAAATATGTTGAAAGATGTTAGTAGATAAGATGCGGATTGGATCCGTGATCTGAGGATTATCCTCATTGCTGCACAGAAAAATTATGTCCTTGATGCACCGCTAGGTGACAGACCTATTGCAGGAGTAGATGCAGACGTTATGAACGTTTGGCTAGCTCAATATGATGCCTACTTGATAGTTTAGTGCACCATGCTTAAACGGCTTAGAATCAGGACTTCAAAGACGTTTTGAACGTCATGGACCATATGAGATGTTCCAGGAGTTGAAGTTAATATTTCAAGCAAATACCCGAGTTGAGAGATATGAAGTCTCCAACAAGTTCTATAGCTAAAAGATGGAGGAGAATCGCTTAACTAGTGAGCATGTGCTCAGATTGTCTGGGTACTACAATCGCTTGAATCAAGTGGGAGTTGATCTTCCAGATAAAATAGTGATTGACAGAATTCTCTAGTCACCATCACCAAGTTAGTAGAACTTCGTGATGAACTATAGTATGCAAGGGATGACGAAAGTAATTCCCGAGCTCTTCGTGATGCTGAAATCGACGAAGGTAGAAATCAAGAAAAACATCAAGTGTTGATGGTTGACGAGACCACTAGTTTCAAGAAAAGGGCAAAGGGAAGAAGGGGAACTTCAAGAAGAACGGCAAGCAAGTTGCTGCTCAAGTGAAGAAGCCTAAGTCTGGTCCTAAGCCTGAGACTAAGTGCTTCTACTGCAAAGGTACTGGTCACTGGAAGCGGAACTACCCCAAGTATTTGGTGGATAAGAAGGATGGCAAAGTGAACAAAGGTATATTGGATATACATGTTATTGATGTGTACTTTACTAGTGTTTATAGCAACCCCTCGACATTTGATACTGGTTCAGTTGCTAAGAGTAGTAACTCGAAACGGGAGTTGCAGAATAAACAGAGACTAGTAAAAAGGCGAGGTGACGATGTGTGTTGGAAATAGTTCCAAGATTGATATGATCATCATCGCACACTCCCTGTACTTTGGGGATTAGTGTTAAAACTAAATAAGTGTTATTTGGTGTTTGCGTTGAGCATGAATATGATTTGATCAGGTTTACTGCAATACGGTTATTCATTTAAGTTAGAGAACAATTGTTGTTCTGTTTACATGAATAAAAACCTTCTATGGTCATACACACCAACGAAAATGGTTTGTTGGATCTCGATCGTAGTGATACACATATTCATAATATTGAAGCCAAAAGATGCAAAGTTAATAATGATAGTGCAACTTATTTGTGGCACTGCCGTTTAGGTCATATTGGTGTAAAGCGCATGAAGAAACTCCATACTGATGGGATTTTGGAATCACTTGATTATGAATCACTTGATGCTTGCGATCCGTGCCTCATGGGCAAGATGACTAAAACGCCCTTCTCCGGAACTATGGAGAGAGCAACAGATTTGTTGGAAATCATACATACAGATGTATGTGGCCCGATGAATATTGAGGCTCGTAGCAGGTATCATTATTTTCTGACCTTCACAGATGATTTGAGCAGATGTGGGTATATCTACTTAATGAAACAGAAGTCTGAAACATTTGAAAAGTTCATATAATTTCAGAGTGAAGCGAAAAATCATCGTAACAAGAAAACAAAGTTTCTACGATCTGATCGTGGAGAAGAGTATTTGAGTTACGAGTTTGGCCTTCAGTTAAAACAATGTGAAATAGTTTCACTACTCACGCCACCTGGAACACCACGGTGTAATGGTGTGTCCGAACAGCATAACCGTACTTTATTAGATATGGTGCGATATATGATGTTTCTTACCGATCTACCACTATCGTTTTGGGGTTATGCATTAGAGACAGCTGCATTCACGTTAAATAGGGTACCATCAAAATCCGTTGAGACGACGCCTTATGAACTATGGTTTGGCAAGAAACCAAAGTTGTCGTTTCTTAAAGTTTGGGGTTGCGATGCTTATGTGAAGAAACTTCAACCTGATGCTCGAACCTAAATCGGAGAAATGTGTCTTCATAGGATACCCAAAGGAGACTGTTGGGTACACCTTCTATCACAGATCCGAAGGCAAGACATTCGTTGATAAGAATGGATCCTTTCTGGAGAAGGAGTTTCTCTCGAAAGAAGTGAGTGGGAGGAAAGTAGAACTTGATGAGGTAACTGTACCTGCTCCCTTATTGGAAAGTAGTTCATCACAGAAATCTGTTCCTGTGACTCCTACACCAATTAGTGAGGAAGTTAATGATGATGATCATGGAACTTCAGATCAAGTTATTACTGAACCTCGTAGGTCAACCAGAGTAAGATCCGCACCAGAGTGGTACGGTAATCCTGTTCTAGAGGTTATGTTACTAGACCATGACGAACCTACGAACTATGAGGAAGCGATGATGAGCCCAGATTCCGCGAAATGGCTTGAGGCCATGAAATCTGAGATAAGATCCATATATGAGAACAAAGTGTGGACTTTGATTGACTTGCCCAATGATCGGCGAGCCATTGAGATTAAATGGATCTTCAAGAGGAAGACGGACGTTGATAGTAGTGTTACTATCTACAAAGCTAGACTTGTCGGAAAAAGGTTTTTGACAAAGTTCAAGGTGTTGACTACGATGAGATTTTCTCACTCGCAGCGATGCTTAAGTCTGTCCGAATCATGTTTAGCAATTGCCGCATTTTATGAAATCTGGCAAATGGATAAACAAAACTACATTCCTTAATGGATTTATTAAAGAAGAGTTGTATATGATGCAACCAGAAGGTTTTGTCAATCCTAAAGGTGCTAACAAAATATGCAAGCTCCAGCGATCCATCTATGGACTGGTGCAAGCATCTCGGAGTTGGAATATACACTTTGATAAGTTGATCAAAGGATATAGTTTTATACAGACTTGCGGTGAAGCCTGTATTTACAAGAAAGTGAGTGGGAGCACTACAGCATTTCTGATAAGTATATGTAAGTGACATATTGTTGATCGAAAATAATGTAGAATTATTCTGCAAAGCATAAAGGAGTTTTTCAAAGAAAGACCTCGGTGAAGCTGCTTACATATTGAGCATCAAGATCTATAGAGATAGATCAAGACGCTTGATAAGTTTTTTCAATAAGTACATACCTTAACAAGATTTTGAAGTGGTTCAAAATGGAACAGTCAAAGAAAGAGTTTCTTGACTGTGTTACAAGGTGTGAAATTGAGTAAGACTCAAAACCCGACCACGGCAGAAGATAGAAAAAGAATGAAAGTCATTCCCTATGCCTCGGCCATAGGTTCTATAAAGTATGCCATGCTGTGTACCGGATCTATTGTATACCCTACACTGATTTTGGCAAGGGAGTACAATAGTGATCTAGGAGTAGATCACTGGACAGCGGTCAAAATTATCCTTACTGGAATAAGGATATGTTTCTCGATTATGGAAGTGACAAAAGGCTCGTCGTAAAAGGTTACGTCGATGCAAGTTTTGACACTAATCTAGATGACTCTAAGTCTCGGTCTAGATACATATTGAAAGTGGGAGCAATTAGCTAGAGTAGCTCCGTGCAGAGCATTGTAGACATAGAAATTTGCAAAATACTTACGGATCTGAATGTGACAGACCCGTTGACTAAAATTATCTCACAATCAAAACATGATCACACCTTAGTACTCTTTGGGTGTTAATCACATAGCGATGTGAACTAGATTATTGACTCTAGTAAACCCTTTGAGTGTTGGTCACATAGAGATGTGAACTATGGGTGTTAATCACATGGTGATGTCAATTATTGATGTTAAATCACATGGCGATGTGAACTAGATTATTGACTCTAGTGCACGTGGGAGACTGAAGGAAATATGCCCTAGAGGCAATAATAAAGTATTATTTATTTCCTTATATCATGATAAATGTTTACTATTCATGCTAGAATTGTATTAACCGGAAACATAATACATGTGTGAATACATAGACAAACAGAGTGTCACTAGTATGCCTCTACTTGACTAGCTCGTTAATCAAAGATGGTTATGTTTCCTAGCCATAGACATAAGTTGTCATTTGATTAACGAGATCACCTCATTAGGAGAATGACGTGATTGACATGACCCATTCCGTTAGCTTAGCACTCGATCGTTTAGTATGTTGCTATTGCTTTCTTCATGACTTATACATGTTCCTATGACTATGAGATTATGCAACTCCCGTTTACCGGAGGAACACTTTGTGTGCTACCAAACGTCACAACGTAAATGGGTGATTATAAAGGTGCTCTATAGGTGTCTCCAAAGGTACTTTTGGGTTGGCGTATTTCGAGATTAGGATTTGTCACTCCAATTGTCGGAGAGGTATCTCTGGGCCCACTCGGTAATGCACATCACTATAAGCCTTGCAAGCATTGTGACTAATGAGTTAGTTGCGGGATGATGTGTTACGGAACGAGTAAAGAGACTTGCCAGTAACGAGATTGAACTAGGTATCGAGATACCGACGATCAAATCTCGGGCAAGTAACATACCGGTGACAAAGGGAACAATGTATGTGTTATGCGGTCTGGCCGATAAAGATCTTCGTAGAATATGTGGGAGCCAATATGGGCATCCAGGTCCCGCTATTGGTTATTGACTGGAGACGTGTCTCGGTCATGTCTACATAGTTCTCGAACCCGTAGGGTCCGCACGCTTAACGTTACGATGGCAGTTTTATTGATTTTTGATGTACCGAAGGAGTTCGGAGTCCCGGATGAGATCGGGGATATGACAAGGAGTCTCGAAATGGTCGAGACGTAAAAATTGATATATTGGATGACTATATTCGGACTTGGAAAGGTTCCGAGTGATTCGGGTAGTTTTCGGAGTACCGGAGAGTTACGGGAATTCGTATTGGGCCTTAATGGGCCATACGGGAAAGGAGAGAAAGGCCTCAAAAGGTGGCCGCACCCCTCCCCATGGTCTGGTCCGAATTGGACTAGGGAAGGGGGGGCGCACCCTTCCTTCTTTCTCCTTCCCCCTTCCCTTCTCCTACTCCCACAAGGAAAGGAGGAGTCCTACTCCCGGTGGGAGTAGGACTCCCCCCTATGGCGCGCCTCTCCCCTTGGCCGGCCGCCTCCCCCTTGCTCCTTTATATACGGGGGCAGGGGGGCACCCCAGAGACACAACAATTGATCCTTGAGATCTCTTATCCGTGTGCGGTGCCCCCCTCCACCATATTACACCTCGATAATACCGTTGCGGAGCTTAGGCGAAGCCCTGCGTCGGTGGAACATCATCATCGTCACCACGCCGTCGTGCTGACGAAACTCTCCCTCAACACTCGGCTGGATCGGAGTTCGAGGGACGTCATCGAGCTGAACGTGTGTAGAACTCGGAGGTGCCGTACGTTCGGTACTTGATCGGTCGGATCGTGAAGACGTACGACTACATCAACCGCGTTGTGATAACGCTTCCGCTGTCGGTCTACGAGGGTACGTGGACAACACTCTCCCCTCTCGTTGCTATGCATCACCATGATCTTGCGTGTGCGTAGGAATTTTTTTGAAATTACTACGTTCCCCAACAGTGGCATCCGAGCCTGGTTTCATGCGTTGATGCTATGCACGAGTAGAACACAAGTGAGTTGTGGGCGATATAAGTCATACTGCTTACCAGCATGTCATACTTTGGTTCAGCGGTATTGTGAGATGAAGCGGCCCGGACCGACATTACGCGTACGCTTACGCGAGACTGGTTTCACCGTTGCGAGCACTTGTTGCTTAAAGGTGACTGGCGGGTGTCTGTCTCTCTCACTTTAGTTGAACCGAGTGTGGCTACGCCCGGTTCTTGCGAAGGTTAAAACAGCACCAACTTGACAAACTATCGTTGTGGTTTTGATGCGTAGGTAAGAATGGTTCTTGCTAAGCCCGTAGCAGCCACGTAAAATATGCAACAACAAAGTAGAGGACGTCTAACTTGTTTTTGCAGGGCATGTTGTGATGTGATATGGTCAAGACATGATGTGATATAATGTGTTGTATGAGATGATCAAGTTTTGTAACCGAGTTATCGGCAACTGGCAGGAGCCATATGGTTGTCGCTTTATTGTATGAGATGCAATCGCCATGTAATAGTTTACTTTATCACTAAGCGGTAGCGATAGTCGTAAAAGCAATAAGTTGGCGAGACGACAATGATGCTACGATGGAGATCAAGGTGTCGCGCCGGTGACGATGGTGATCATGACGGTGCTTCGGAGATGGAGATCACAAGCACAAGATGATGATGGCCATATCATATCACTTATATTGATTGCATGTGATGTTAATCCTTTATGCATCTTATCTTGCTTTGTTTGACGGTAGCATTATAAGATGATCCTTCACTAAATTATCAAAGTATAAGTCTTCTCCCTGAGTATGCACCGTTGCGAAAGTTCTTCGTGCTGAGACACCACGTGATGATCGGGTGTGATAGGCTCTACATTCAAATACAACGGGTGCAAAACAGTTGCACACGCGGAATACTCAGGTTAAACTTGGAACACGGAGACCGAAAGGTCGAGCGTGAATCATATAGTAGATATGATCAACATAGTGATGTTCACCATTGAAACTACTCCATCTCACGTGATGATCGGACATGGTTTAGTTGATATGGATCACGTGATCACTTAGAGGATTAGAGGGATGCCTATCTAAGTGGGAGTTCTTAAGTACTATGATTAATTGAACTTAAATTTATCATGAACTTAGTCCTGATAGTATTTTGCAAATTATGTTGTAGATCAATAGCTCGCGTTGTTGCTTCCCTGTGTTTATTTTTGATATGTTCCTAGAGAAAAAATATGTTGAAAGATGTTAGTAGATAAGATGCGGATTGGATCCGTGATCTGAGGATTATCCTCATTGCTGCACAGAAAAATTATGTCCTTGATGCACCGCTAGGTGACAGACCTATTGCAGGAGTAGATGCAGACGTTATGAACGTTTGGCTAGCTCAATATGATGCCTACTTGATAGTTTAGTGCACCATGCTTAAACGGCTTAGAATCAGGACTTCAAAGACGTTTTGAACGTCATGGACCATATGAGATGTTCCAGGAGTTGAAGTTAATATTTCAAGCAAATACCCGAGTTGAGAGATATGAAGTCTCCAACAAGTTCTATAGCTAAAAGATGGAGGAGAATCGCTTAACTAGTGAGCATGTGCTCAGATTGTCTGGGTACTACAATCGCTTGAATCAAGTGGGAGTTGATCTTCCAGATAAAATAGTGATTGACAGAATTCTCTAGTCACCATCACCAAGTTAGTAGAACTTCGTGATGAACTATAGTATGCAAGGGATGACGAAAGTAATTCCCGAGCTCTTCGTGATGCTGAAATCGACGAAGGTAGAAATCAAGAAAAACATCAAGTGTTGATGGTTGACGAGACCACTAGTTTCAAGAAAAGGGCAAAGGGAAGAAGGGGAACTTCAAGAAGAACGGCAAGCAAGTTGCTGCTCAAGTGAAGAAGCCTAAGTCTGGTCCTAAGCCTGAGACTAAGTGCTTCTACTGCAAAGGTACTGGTCACTGGAAGCGGAACTACCCCAAGTATTTGGTGGATAAGAAGGATGGCAAAGTGAACAAAGGTATATTGGATATACATGTTATTGATGTGTACTTTACTAGTGTTTATAGCAACCCCTCGACATTTGATACTGGTTCAGTTGCTAAGAGTAGTAACTCGAAACGGGAGTTGCAGAATAAACAGAGACTAGTAAAAAGGCGAGGTGACGATGTGTGTTGGAAATAGTTCCAAGATTGATATGATCATCATCGCACACTCCCTGTACTTTGGGGATTAGTGTTAAAACTAAATAAGTGTTATTTGGTGTTTGCGTTGAGCATGAATATGATTTGATCAGGTTTACTGCAATACGGTTATTCATTTAAGTTAGAGAACAATTGTTGTTCTGTTTACATGAATAAAAACCTTCTATGGTCATACACACCAACGAAAATGGTTTGTTGGATCTCGATCGTAGTGATACACATATTCATAATATTGAAGCCAAAAGATGCAAAGTTAATAATGATAGTGCAACTTATTTGTGGCACTGCCGTTTAGGTCATATTGGTGTAAAGCGCATGAAGAAACTCCATACTGATGGGATTTTGGAATCACTTGATTATGAATCACTTGATGCTTGCGATCCGTGCCTCATGGGCAAGATGACTAAAACGCCCTTCTCCGGAACTATGGAGAGAGCAACAGATTTGTTGGAAATCATACATACAGATGTATGTGGCCCGATGAATATTGAGGCTCGTAGCAGGTATCATTATTTTCTGACCTTCACAGATGATTTGAGCAGATGTGGGTATATCTACTTAATGAAACAGAAGTCTGAAACATTTGAAAAGTTCATATAATTTCAGAGTGAAGCGAAAAATCATCGTAACAAGAAAACAAAGTTTCTACGATCTGATCGTGGAGAAGAGTATTTGAGTTACGAGTTTGGCCTTCAGTTAAAACAATGTGAAATAGTTTCACTACTCACGCCACCTGGAACACCACGGTGTAATGGTGTGTCCGAACAGCATAACCGTACTTTATTAGATATGGTGCGATATATGATGTTTCTTACCGATCTACCACTATCGTTTTGGGGTTATGCATTAGAGACAGCTGCATTCACGTTAAATAGGGTACCATCAAAATCCGTTGAGACGACGCCTTATGAACTATGGTTTGGCAAGAAACCAAAGTTGTCGTTTCTTAAAGTTTGGGGTTGCGATGCTTATGTGAAGAAACTTCAACCTGATGCTCGAACCTAAATCGGAGAAATGTGTCTTCATAGGATACCCAAAGGAGACTGTTGGGTACACCTTCTATCACAGATCCGAAGGCAAGACATTCGTTGATAAGAATGGATCCTTTCTGGAGAAGGAGTTTCTCTCGAAAGAAGTGAGTGGGAGGAAAGTAGAACTTGATGAGGTAACTGTACCTGCTCCCTTATTGGAAAGTAGTTCATCACAGAAATCTGTTCCTGTGACTCCTACACCAATTAGTGAGGAAGTTAATGATGATGATCATGGAACTTCAGATCAAGTTATTACTGAACCTCGTAGGTCAACCAGAGTAAGATCCGCACCAGAGTGGTACGGTAATCCTGTTCTAGAGGTTATGTTACTAGACCATGACGAACCTACGAACTATGAGGAAGCGATGATGAGCCCAGATTCCGCGAAATGGCTTGAGGCCATGAAATCTGAGATAAGATCCATATATGAGAACAAAGTGTGGACTTTGATTGACTTGCCCAATGATCGGCGAGCCATTGAGATTAAATGGATCTTCAAGAGGAAGACGGACGTTGATAGTAGTGTTACTATCTACAAAGCTAGACTTGTCGGAAAAAGGTTTTTGACAAAGTTCAAGGTGTTGACTACGATGAGATTTTCTCACTCGCAGCGATGCTTAAGTCTGTCCGAATCATGTTTAGCAATTGCCGCATTTTATGAAATCTGGCAAATGGATAAACAAAACTACATTCCTTAATGGATTTATTAAAGAAGAGTTGTATATGATGCAACCAGAAGGTTTTGTCAATCCTAAAGGTGCTAACAAAATATGCAAGCTCCAGCGATCCATCTATGGACTGGTGCAAGCATCTCGGAGTTGGAATATACACTTTGATAAGTTGATCAAAGGATATAGTTTTATACAGACTTGCGGTGAAGCCTGTATTTACAAGAAAGTGAGTGGGAGCACTACAGCATTTCTGATAAGTATATGTAAGTGACATATTGTTGATCGAAAATAATGTAGAATTATTCTGCAAAGCATAAAGGAGTTTTTCAAAGAAAGACCTCGGTGAAGCTGCTTACATATTGAGCATCAAGATCTATAGAGATAGATCAAGACGCTTGATAAGTTTTTTCAATAAGTACATACCTTAACAAGATTTTGAAGTGGTTCAAAATGGAACAGTCAAAGAAAGAGTTTCTTGACTGTGTTACAAGGTGTGAAATTGAGTAAGACTCAAAACCCGACCACGGCAGAAGATAGAAAAAGAATGAAAGTCATTCCCTATGCCTCGGCCATAGGTTCTATAAAGTATGCCATGCTGTGTACCGGATCTATTGTATACCCTACACTGATTTTGGCAAGGGAGTACAATAGTGATCTAGGAGTAGATCACTGGACAGCGGTCAAAATTATCCTTACTGGAATAAGGATATGTTTCTCGATTATGGAAGTGACAAAAGGCTCGTCGTAAAAGGTTACGTCGATGCAAGTTTTGACACTAATCTAGATGACTCTAAGTCTCGGTCTAGATACATATTGAAAGTGGGAGCAATTAGCTAGAGTAGCTCCGTGCAGAGCATTGTAGACATAGAAATTTGCAAAATACTTACGGATCTGAATGTGACAGACCCGTTGACTAAAATTATCTCACAATCAAAACATGATCACACCTTAGTACTCTTTGGGTGTTAATCACATAGCGATGTGAACTAGATTATTGACTCTAGTAAACCCTTTGAGTGTTGGTCACATAGAGATGTGAACTATGGGTGTTAATCACATGGTGATGTCAATTATTGATGTTAAATCACATGGCGATGTGAACTAGATTATTGACTCTAGTGCACGTGGGAGACTGAAGGAAATATGCCCTAGAGGCAATAATAAAGTATTATTTATTTCCTTATATCATGATAAATGTTTACTATTCATGCTAGAATTGTATTAACCGGAAACATAATACATGTGTGAATACATAGACAAACAGAGTGTCACTAGTATGCCTCTACTTGACTAGCTCGTTAATCAAAGATGGTTATGTTTCCTAGCCATAGACATAAGTTGTCATTTGATTAACGAGATCACCTCATTAGGAGAATGACGTGATTGACATGACCCATTCCGTTAGCTTAGCACTCGATCGTTTAGTATGTTGCTATTGCTTTCTTCATGACTTATACATGTTCCTATGACTATGAGATTATGCAACTCCCGTTTACCGGAGGAACACTTTGTGTGCTACCAAACGTCACAACGTAAATGGGTGATTATAAAGGTGCTCTATAGGTGTCTCCAAAGGTACTTTTGGGTTGGCGTATTTCGAGATTAGGATTTGTCACTCCAATTGTCGGAGAGGTATCTCTGGGCCCACTCGGTAATGCACATCACTATAAGCCTTGCAAGCATTGTGACTAATGAGTTAGTTGCGGGATGATGTGTTACGGAACGAGTAAAGAGACTTGCCGGTAACGAGATTGAACTAGGTATCGAGATACCGACGATCAAATCTCGGGCAAGTAACATACCGGTGACAAAGGGAACAATGTATGTGTTATGCGGTCTGGCCGATAAAGATCTTCGTAGAATATGTGGGAGCCAATATGGGCATCCAGGTCCCGCTATTGGTTATTGACTGGAGACGTGTCTCGGTCATGTCTACATAGTTCTCGAACCCGTAGGGTCCGCACGCTTAACGTTACGATGGCAGTTTTATTGATTTTTGATGTACCGAAGGAGTTCGGAGTCCCGGATGAGATCGGGGATATGACAAGGAGTCTCGAAATGGTCGAGACGTAAAAATTGATATATTGGATGACTATATTCGGACTTGGAAAGGTTCCGAGTGATTCGGGTAGTTTTCGGAGTACCGGAGAGTTACGGGAATTCGTATTGGGCCTTAATGGGCCATACGGGAAAGGAGAGAAAGGCCTCAAAAGGTGGCCGCACCCCTCCCCATGGTCTGGTCCGAATTGGACTAGGGAAGGGGGGGCGCACCCTTCCTTCTTTCTCCTTCCCCCTTCCCTTCTCCTACTCCCACAAGGAAAGGAGGAGTCCTACTCCCGGTGGGAGTAGGACTCCCCCCTATGGCGCGCCTCTCCCCTTGGCCGGCCGCCTCCCCCTTGCTCCTTTATATACGGGGGCAGGGGGGCACCCCAGAGACACAACAATTGATCCTTGAGATCTCTTATCCGTGTGCGGTGCCCCCCTCCACCATATTACACCTCGATAATACCGTTGCGGAGCTTAGGCGAAGCCCTGCGTCGGTGGAACATCATCATCGTCACCACGCCGTCGTGCTGACGAAACTCTCCCTCAACACTCGGCTGGATCGGAGTTCGAGGGACGTCATCGAGCTTAACGTGTGTAGAACTCGGAGGTGCCGTACGTTCGGTACTTGATCGGTCGGATCGTGAAGACGTACGACTACATCAACCGCGTTGTGATAACGCTTCCGCTGTCGGTCTACGAGGGTACGTGGACAACACTCTCCCCTCTCGTTGCTATGCATCACCATGATCTTGCGTGTGCGTAGGAATTTTTTTGAAATTACTACGTTCCCCAACAGTGGCATCCGAGCCTGGTTTCATGCGTTGATGCTATGCACGAGTAGAACACAAGTGAGTTGTGGGCGATATAAGTCATACTGCTTACCAGCATGTCATACTTTGGTTCAGCGGTATTGTGAGATGAAGCGGCCCGGACCGACATTACGCGTACGCTTACGCGAGACTGGTTTCACCGTTGCGAGCACTCGTTGCTTAAAGGTGACTGGCGGGTGTCTGTCTCTCTCACTTTAGTTGAACCGAGTGTGGCTACGCCCGGTTCTTGCGAAGGTTAAAACAGCACCAACTTGACAAACTATCGTTGTGGTTTTGATGCGTAGGTAAGAATGGTTCTTGCTAAGCCCGTAGCAGCCACGTAAAATATGCAACAACAAAGTAGAGGACGTCTAACTTGTTTTTGCAGGGCATGTTGTGATGTGATATGGTCAAGACATGATGTGATATAATGTGTTGTATGAGATGATCAAGTTTTGTAACCGAGTTATCGGCAACTGGCAGGAGCCATATGGTTGTCGCTTTATTGTATGAGATGCAATCGCCATGTAATAGTTTACTTTATCACTAAGCGGTAGCGATAGTCGTAAAAGCAATAAGTTGGCGAGACGACAATGATGCTACGATGGAGATCAAGGTGTCGCGCCGGTGACGATGGTGATCATGACGGTGCTTCGGAGATGGAGATCACAAGCACAAGATGATGATGGCCATATCATATCACTTATATTGATTGCATGTGATGTTAATCCTTTATGCATCTTATCTTGCTTTGTTTGACGGTAGCATTATAAGATGATCCTTCACTAAATTATCAAAGTATAAGTCTTCTCCCTGAGTATGCACCGTTGCGAAAGTTCTTCGTGCTGAGACACCACGTGATGATCGGGTGTGATAGGCTCTACATTCAAATACAACGGGTGCAAAACAGTTGCACACGCGGAATACTCAGGTTAAACTTGACGAGCCTAGCATATAACAGATATGGCCTCGGAACACGGAGACCGAAAGGTCGAGCGTGAATCATATAGTAGATATGATCAACATAGTGATGTTCACCATTGAAACTACTCCATCTCACGTGATGATCGGACATGGTTTAGTTGATATGGATCACGTGATCACTTAGAGGATTAGAGGGATGCCTATCTAAGTGGGAGTTCTTAAGTACTATGATTAATTGAACTTAAATTTATCATGAACTTAGTCCTGATAGTATTTTGCAAATTATGTTGTAGATCAATAGCTCGCGTTGTTGCTTCCCTGTGTTTATTTTTGATATGTTCCTAGAGAAAAAATATGTTGAAAGATGTTAGTAGATAAGATGCGGATTGGATCCGTGATCTGAGGATTATCCTCATTGCTGCACAGAAAAATTATGTCCTTGATGCACCGCTAGGTGACAGACCTATTGCAGGAGCAGATGCAGACGTTATGAACGTTTGGCTAGCTCAATATGATGCCTACTTGATAGTTTAGTGCACCATGCTTAAACGGCTTAGAATCAGGACTTCAAAGACGTTTTGAACGTCATGGACCATATGAGATGTTCCAGGAGTTGAAGTTAATATTTCAAGCAAATACCCGAGTTGAGAGATATGAAGTCTCCAACAAGTTCTATAGCTAAAAGATGGAGGAGAATCGCTTAACTAGTGAGCATGTGCTCAGATTGTCTGGGTACTGCAATCGCTTGAATCAAGTGGGAGTTTGTCAGACCCCGATTCCAAGTCACACCGATCTAGCCTGTAACACCTCATATAACATTGCGGCCTCACGCACGGTACTCCCTCGGGTGTCGCCTTACCATGGCCCGGGACCGTTTGCGCCTTTTGGCTCACGTATATGATAATGTCGCTAGCATCCATATGACAGAGAACCCGGGCCGACATGGCTAGTCGTGAACCCAAAGCGGCACTAACGTATGGGGACAGGCATACATGAATCTACATCGAACGTATCGGTCAGCAGCGTGTGAATCCGGGCTGTAGCACTGGGCTAACAGGGCTCCGGTGACCCGGGCTGTAGCAGGCTAGGCAGGACTCCGGATGTCACCGCGTGACATTTCCCCGAAGGGACAGACACAGGAACGATATGACTCACATGCCGGCCAGTCAAGTGTCCAGAGCAGTAGTGCTGGGCTAGCAGGACTCCGGTGAACCGGGCTGTAGCGGACTACTATGGCTCAAGGAGGCACTAGACTACATTTCCCCATAAGAGAGGCTGCTAAAGATAAACAACTAGATTGTCGGATCCCACACATACCAAGCATTTCAAACATACATACAATATGCTCGATATGTGCAAATACAACATGGCATCACAACAAAACTCTACAACTCAAGTACTTTATTTAAAGGGCTCCGGAGAGCCTTACATAACTTGTTCATACAGATAGGGGTCACATGACCCGACACTCAAGTCATACAATCATACAAGCACATGCGGAAGCAAACTGTCTGGGTACAGACACTAGAAAGAAAGAAGGCTTGACGAAGCCTGTCTATCTACATAGGCCCTTCACAAGCCTAGATCACCACCTGGGTGGCAAGTCACTCGTCGTCGTCGAGTTCTACGTAGAACCCGTCAGAAGGGGCGGTGTTGTCGTCTGAAAACAGTAATTAAAGCAACATGAGTACAAAGGTACTCAGCAAGTCTTACAACAGATCCTACTATACATGCTCATTCTCAAGGAGGTAGTGGGGTTATTGCAGCAAGCCAGCTTTGACTCTTGGCTAAGCTATCCTACGATACACCACTTGTGAAATAGTTTTCGCACACGAGTCCACTAATCACCATCTCAATACTCCACCGTGGATCCTCCCTCGTCATCCAACGAGAGGGCCATCTGCGGTACTCACACTTATCTTGAGGCTTTTAGTAGTATCCATTTACTTGTCTATGAACTGCATAAGCGACCAAGTAGTCCTTTACCGCGGACGCGGCTATTCGAATAGTTTCATACCCTGCAGGGGTGTACTTCGTCACACACGCTCTCACCACTTATCGTCGCTACACGACGTGTACTCGGCAACCTTCAAGCGGAAGCCCAACGTGGGTGTCGGCCACAGCCTACCTAAACACTCGAGTCTCTAGTCCAGGTTTATCGCCTATTTAGGTTCCATCCGCAGGGAGTCCGGCCGAGGTTTCCACATACGGCCCCAAACGATGTGTGCAGGGTTCCCGGACACCAAACGGGCGACTCGGTACACCGTGCCACGAGCCTACCGCATCACAGCCCACCCCTTGGTCAGCGCTGTCCACGGCCTCCAGCTTACTACAAACACCAGAAACTACGTGCAACTCCTGGACAGAGGACAAGGGTGAATAAGAAGCCGAGGGGGTCCATTGGTTTCGGGCCCAATGTGTGGTAGTAGCTGAATCTTAAATCACGCATACAGATCTCAGTTCTTAGGGACGGTCTCAATGAAACAACCCACCATGTACTCCTACATGGCCTCCCATCGATACCTTTACCAAATCGTATTCAACACTTTACTCTCTTTACCGACACACACCCTTTCACTCTAGTTCATCACCCTGATGAGCCAGGCCTGACACAACTCTAAGCATAGCAAGCATAGCATTGTAGGAACACAACAAGGCTCAATCAACTCCTACACATGCTAGTGGGTTTCATCTAGTTACTGTGGCAATGACAGGTCATGCAAAGGAAAGTGGGTTCAACTACCGCAACACACAGCAGTTTGAATCGCGTTGTCTTAATGCAGTAAACGAGAGCAGAAGCGAGAAGATGGGTTTGTATCGAAATGATCAATGGGTTGCTTGCCTGACAAAGTGGTGGTGGGATACTGCCCTTCAGTTGGATACTCGTGAATATCCTCGGAGGCAGGACCTACCACAATGAACACATCGGAACACAATCAACACCAAGCAAGTGCAACAATATGATGCATGCATGAGACATGGCAAAATGGATGTATTGGGCTAATGCAACTAAGGCCAGAAAGGTTTGGACTAATTTGAATCAAAGATTCAAATTCCAAGTTCATAAATGGCCCATATTAATGCCTTATCTTGTTCTGTATAAAACAGTAGGTTAACTTGCTTAATCATGCATGAAACCAGTACAGATGGATAGAATGGATTTTTCTGATCATTTTTCATATATAAATCTTTTCATTCTGAGCTATAGATTATTTTCTATGATTTTTTGAAGTTTGTGATAATTTCTGGAATTTCCAATATGAAATAATTCCAGTAAATGTTTTATTGCGTCAGCCTGACGTCAGTGTGACGTCAGCGGGTCAGCGGGGTCGTCCAGGTCAAACCTGACGGGTGGGTCCCCTGTGTCAGTGTCACGGTTAGGTAATTAGTTAATTAGGATTAGTTTTAACTTTAACCCAGATTTAATTAGCAGGCGGGCCCCACTTGTCAGTGACCCTGGGGGGTCAAACCGCGGTCAAACCACGCTGACTCGCCGGCGTTTAGCCGCCGGCGACGTCCAGACGCGGCGGTGGTGTGCGGGTTTGCTCCTCCGGCGACCAAAAGGACGGCGGAGAGTACCTACGTGTAGCTGGGGGCGAGCCGCGTCGACTGGTGGTGGTAGTGGAGCTCGGGGTCGCCGGAATCGACGCCGGCGACGAGTCGTGCAGCTGCCGGGGTACGGGCGTAGTCGGAACCGTAGCTAGAGAGCGCGGCGAGGAACGTGCGAGGGTGCTACGGGTTCCTGCCGTTGCGGTGAGGCTAATGGCTACGGTGGTGTGGCCGTTGGATGGCCGGAGCCTCGTCGGCGACGAGCTCGTGCGGCGGCGCGTTCGGGTGAACTTCGTGCGGTGGCTGCAGAGCTCGAGAGAGAGAGAGGAGAGGATGGAAAGGAGGCCATGCTCACGGCGGTTGCGACGGAGCAGACGGCGAGGTCGGAGACGAAGCTTCGGGGCAAACGAGCGCTCGGGGCTCGGCTTGCTCGAAGGAGTGGGCGACGGCGGTGCTGTAGGACACGGTAGTACGGCGCAAGGTCGACGGTGGCCGCGGTTACTCCGGTGAGGTGTCTGCGGCGGCGTCGGCCATGGTGGGGAGAAGGCGAGGGAGAGGCGATGGGGGAGAATGGCGATGTCCGGGCGCTCGGGGCGCGTCGAGAGAGGTCGGCCAGCTCATCCGCGGCGAGGGCGGCAAGCTGCTGGCGCCGTGGCGAGCTCACGCTCACCGGCGTCAGCTCTCTGCCTGCTCTGGCGAGAGCAGGCAGCTGACTGGCGCGGGCCAGCACAGTGCTGGGCCGCCAGGTGGGCTGCCAGGTAAGTTTTCTGCCTTCTGTTCTTTTCTCTTTTTTATTTATTTCTGTACTGTGTTTTGAAATAGTAAAAATACTGTTTCATTTGGAAAAATCCTGGAAACATTCTGAGGCACCTTTGAGATTATTCCCAACAGCCTAAAAATACCTTCAAGATTATTTGGGCATTTGAAAATATTTATAGCATTTAAAATGCCCAAATGCAAATACTTATGGCTTGTGCAAAAATCCAAGATGGCCTCCAAAAATATGAAACCATTTTTGGCAGAGGTTTTAACCAAGACCAAAGGTGGTGAACATTTATGGAGGGCATTTCAGGTTCATTGGAAAAATTTTAGTAAACCCTAGTTGTTCCAGGGGGGGTGCTGGGGGTTTTCTGGCATCCCCATTTCAGGTTTCTGTGAAATGTAGACATGATGCAACACTCTAATGCATGAACTAACTAGGATGTGACAACTCACCCCCACTCAAAAGAATCTCGTCCCGAGATTTAGGATCCGTTGGGAAGAAGGTGGGGTACTCAAGTCGAAGACGATCCTCCCTTTCCCAAGTAGCTTCTTTCTCGGAATGGTGTGACCATTGAACTTTGAGAAACTTGATGTTTCGGCGTCGAGTGGTACGCTCGGCTTGATCAAGGATTCGAACGGGATACTCCCGATATGTGAGATTATCTTGGAGATCAAGCGTTTCGTGGTCCACTCCACGGATAGGATCCGAGAAGCAACGCCTGAGTTGGGAAACGTGGAAGACGTCATGAACCTTGGAAAGATGCGGAGGTAGTTCCAATTGGTAGGCAACTTCTCCTCGCTTGGCAAGAATGCGAAAGGGTCCAATGTAGCGAGGAGCCAATTTGCCTTTGATACCGAATCGGTGGGTTCCCTTTAAAGGAGTCACCCGAAGGTAAGCCTTCTCGTCAACCTCAAAAGGCATAGCCCTATGTTTGCGATCATAATGGCTCTTTAGGCGAGATTGGGCTGTTTTCAATTTCTCACGAATAATGCAAACCTGCTCTTCTGCTTCCTGGATCATATCCGGGCCAAAGAGTTGTCTTTCCCCGGTTTCCGACCAGTTAAGAGGCGTTCGACATTTTCGTCCATAGAGAACCTCGAAAGGGGTTTGCCCAAACTAGCTTGGTAACTATTGTTATAAGCGAACTCGGCGAATGGGAGGCATTTCTCCCAATCCATGCCGAAAGAGATGACAGAAGCTCGGAGCATATCCTCCAGAATTTGATTAACTCGTTCTACCTGACCACTTGATTGAGGGTGAAAGGCGGTGCTAAAAGAGAGACGAGTTCCCATAGCATTTTGGAAACTTTCCCAAAATCGAGAGGTGAAGAGACTTCCACGGTCTGAGTTAATTTCCAATGGAACACCATGCAGAGACACTATTCGGGAGATGTACAAGTCTGCTAGCTGGCTAGCGGTTATACTCTCACGAACAGGTAGGAAGTGGGCTACTTTGGAGAGACGATCGACAACAACGAAGATAGCATTGTTCCCTCTCTTGGTCCTGGGAAATCCGGTAATGAAATCCATACCGATTTTATCCCATTTCCATTCAGGAATAGCTAGAGGCTGAAGGGTGCCAGCAGGTCGCTGATGCTCTGCTTTAACACGTCGGCAGACGTCGCAATTAGCAATGTATTGAGCAATTTCTCTCTTCATCCTAGTCCACCAAAACCTCTGGCGTAGGTCTTGATACATTTTAGTACTACCGGGATGAATGGTGAGAGGAGATTCATGAGCTTCCTTAAGGATCAATCGCCTCAGGTTGCGTACCTTAGGAACCGCTAGGCGGTCTCCAAAGAACACGACACCTTGGTCATCAATGGAGAAACAATCCGCAACTCCTTTCTTGATGTTTCTCTTAATACGGGAGATTCCCGGATCTAGCTTCTGAGCTTTGATGATCTGATCCGTAAGGGTAGGTTTCGCCACCAGGGTGGATAGAAATCCTTGAGGAACAATGTGAAGGTTAAGCTTACAGAATTCCTCGTGGAGAAGTGGTTGACTTTGTTGTAACATCAAGTTGTTACAATAGGATTTACGGCTTAGCGCATCAGCCATGACATTGGCTTTGCCCGGGGTGTAAGTAATTCCTAGGTCGTAGTCTGAGATCAACTCAACCCAACGTCTTTGCCTGAGATTCAAATCCGGTTGGGTGAAAATGTATTTCAGACTCTGGTGGTCGGTGAAAATCTCGCAACGGTTACCGAGAAGGTAATGTCGCCATGTTTTGAGTGCATGGACTACGGCTGCAAGCTCTAGATCATGTGTGGGATAATTATCCTCATGTGGACGCAACTGTCGGGAAGCGTAGGCAATCACATGACGGTCTTGCATGAGTATGCAACCTAGTCCCTGTCGCGAGGCGTCGCAATAGATAACAAAGTCCTTAGAAAAATCTGGTGGTACGAGTACGGGAGCAGATGTCAGGCGTCTTTTCAGTTCCTGAAAGCTGAACTCGCACTGTGGGGTCCACTCGAACCTTTTATCTTTCTTGAGGAGTTCGGTTAGAGGTTTAGCAACCTTGGAGAAATTCTCGACGAAGCGGCGGCAGTAGCTCGCTAAGCCAAGGAAACTCCGGACTTGCTTAACCGTTTCAGGGGGAGTCCAGTCAAGGATGGCTTGAACTCGTTCGGGATTGACAGCAATACCCTTACCAGAGATCACGTGGCCTAGATAGGTCACTTCTGGCAACCAGAATTCACACTTGGAGAATTTGGCATAAAGGCGATGCTCTCGAAGTTTCGTTAGCACTAGCCTTAGATGCTCGGCATGTTCTGCCTCGTTCTTGGAGTAGATGAGTATATCATCGAGGTATACTACGACGAATTTATCCAAATACTCCATGAAGATTGAGTTCATTAACCGAGAGAAGGTGGCTGGAGCATTGGTTAACCCGAAGGACATGACTGTATACTCGTATTGGCCATAACGAGTAACAAAGGCCGTTTTAGGAATGTCCCCGTTCTTGATTTTGATTTGATGGTAGCCCAACCTCAAATCCATTTTAGAGAAGACTGAGGATCCAGCGAGCTGATCATACAGGTCGTTGATCCTGGGAAGCGGATACTTGTTCTTGATTGTGACTAGGTTGGCGGGTCGGTAATCTACAACCATCCGATCCGTACCATCCTTCTTCTTGACGAAGAGGACGGGGCAAGCCCACGGAGAAGAACTAGGACGGATGAAACCCTTTTTCAAGGACTCATCGAGTTGTTTCTTAAGCTCGGCTAGCTCTAGGGGTGCCATCTTATAGGGTCTTCTGGAGATTGGGACGGTTCCTGGAACGAGTTCTATCACGGACTCAACGTCCCTGTCAGGTGGGATACCTGGCAGTTCTTCAGGGAAGACATCCGGGAAGTCACGGACTACCGGCACATCTTCGAGGTCTGGGAGAGGGTTGGCATTTAGTGAGTAGAGCTGACTCTTAGACACTCGGGTCAAAACATTAACTGTCTTGCCCGACGGATGGGTGAGTTGAACAGTTCTAGTAGAACAATCAATCTTAGCATAATGAGCTGACATCCAGTCCATACCCAAGATGATGTTTATGTCCGAGGACTTGAGAGCTATTAGTGATGCAAGGAAGACCAGTCTGTCAACAAGAATTTCATTTCCATGGCTTATCTTAGAGGTTTGCCACTTAGAACCAGGGGTTTGGATTACCATGGAGGTAGGCATGTCACAGAATGTGGTGTTGTGTAATCGAGCATAGCTCTCAGAGATAAATGAATGAGATGCTCCAGTATCGAAAAGAACAGTCGCCGGATGGCAATTAACAAGGAGCGTACCAAGGACGACGTTGGGATCCTCATGAGTTTCTTCAGCTGAAACGTAGTTGACATGGCCACGTGCAGTGGTGGCTGTCTTGGCATAGTAAGTCTTTCCTGCTGGCTTACCACGGCCAACGGACTGTCCAGGTTGATTTAGGTTGTTTCGGGGGCACTCGCGCAAATAGTGACCCGTTTCTCCACACTTGAAGCATGTCACAATATTGGTGCGTGGAGCAGCATTAGCAGCGGGGCCACCATAAACCTTGGGCGGTGCATGCTGCTGGTTGGGACGAGGCGCCTCGAAGGATGGCCTCGGAGTGAACCTGGGTGGCAGAGCAGTATTTGGAATCCAGACCCGGCGCTTCTGGGATCCGGAGCCAGATGAGGAACCAAAGTCACGAGAGTGCTTGCGTGCAGCGTCATAGTCAGTTTGTCCTGTCTCGGCACTGATGGCCTTATTGACCAACTTCTGGAAAGAGGTGCACTCATGCAGACGGAGATCACGGCGAAGCTCAGGGCTGAGTCCCTTGCGGAACCTTGCCTGCTTCTTGGCGTCGGTGGATACCTCTTTAGGAGCATAGCGTGCTAGATTTCCAAACTCACGGCTGTAAGCATCCACGGTCAGTCTGCCTTGGGTGAAGTTGCAGAATTCTTCCCGCTTACGATCTATGAGACCCTCCGGAATGTGATGCTCACGGAAAGCCTCACTGAATTCAGCCCAAGTAGTGATTTGGCCAGCTGGGCGCATAGCCTCAAAGTTCTCCCACCAAAGGCTAGCAGGGCCTTCGAGGTGATAGGCAGCATAGGTAACCTTATCAGCTTCGGCTACGTTGGCAGAACGTAGCTTATGGGTGATGCTGCGAAGCCAATCATCCGCATCAAGGGGCTCGACGGAGTGGTTGAACTTCGGTGGGTACAGCTTGATAAAGTCATTGATGGACACCAGGTCGTTCCTCTGGTGACGTGCAGTATTCTGCTCAATTCGCTCTAGCAAGCGGTTAGTCTCACGCTTGTTTCTTTCTGCCTCCAGCATAACTTCGGCCAGTGAAGGCGGTTGAGGCAAATCCTCCGCCCTGGCTGCATTGGCTTCACCCTGCGCCTGGACAGCAGGGTTGTTGCGGGTGTTAACCATCCTAGGAGAAACAAAGCAACAGTTTAGACGAGGATGGCTAAATCTTGATAGGGAAAAAACAGAATGTAATGGATAACACGGAATGCAGAGATGACCATCAGTATGACATGGTAACATAGCAACATACATATACCAACGGTCATACACGCCATACATAGCTTAGTACAAGCCCAGGCCAAGGTACAACTACGATGAAAGACGATACATCTCATCAGAGGCATTCCAAGCTCCTATACATTATTTTTCTACACCTCCGGAATGTGATACACACCAAGTCGTATCCCACAAGACACGCAGGACTGTGGAGATTACAACTGTTACATTACTAGTGGAACTACTACCAACTCAGACGTCTCCGTAGTAATCCTCATAAAAGTCACCACCATGTCCTGGAAGCTGAACATGATCATATGGAAACAGTCGGTCCTGTGGAGCTTGCGGTCCATAGGAACTCGGGTGTGGCCTTGGTCCAACAAACGGTGGCAGACGAGGTCCACGAGGAGGGGTGATGCCTCCTACATCACGCCATTCCATACATTCTGGCAGGCCAGATCGCACGGGGTATATGTCCCTCATGTCCATGAACCCAGCTTGCACGGCAGGTGCAAACCGTGTCAGTGTGGCCCAGTGATCAGCACGAGCATTAAAGAGCTCCATCCGCAAGGCACGATTCTCACGGTCCTTGTCCTCAAGCATCTCGGTGGTGGTACGGAGTAGTGAGCCCTCATGGGTAGAATCACAGTAAGTGGCCTGATAGTACCCCTGTGCCCCAGGGAGTGCTGCTGGCATATAGCAGAAGTCGGTGTTCTGAAGCAAGGCAGTTCTGGCTCGCATGATAGTCATCATTGAGTAAGCTGCGTCCTGCACAGACATCTCGATAGTAACCCCAAGTCCATAAGAGCAATGGAGGGGTTCAGTGGCTCCAGGATAAGATGGGTAGATCCTGACTGTGCAAAGATACTGACTTTGATTAAAGTCTCGGAACTGCTCCTCGACGGTATACTCGGGATACCAACGATAGCCTGTCTCAACCATCACTCGGACCAACATGGCCGTGTGACCAGGTACGCCGATGCACCGGGTCAGACGAACCACTTGGTTCTGGGAACGGGTGGCCATCTGAAAGCACGAAATAATGCAAGGCATTAGTATTTCTAGGAGAATTTGGACAGCATAACGGCTGTAAATGCTCGAAAAGGATTTGAGACATTCGCAACAGTTTGCAATACCACTCAACAACATCATGTCAAGGTTCTGGTTCAACCGACAACATACTAGGGTAGTAGAAACTGATCCGAAGCATGGAACCAACAATCCTATAAGTTACTACGGATTAGTAACACGTGAACCTGATAGAGAGGAGAGAGCCTAGTCCTTAACCCGCGTAGAATGAGAAGAGTATGACTCAGATCAGAGGGCATGAGGTAAAGGAGTAAAAGCACCTTACGTTCCCACCCACAATCAATTCCCCTACATATAACTAAAGCATTTCTAGACTCGACATCGACCAGTTTGGCTTATCGCACCTACAGGCAGTCCGGCTCTGATGCCAACGCTGTCAGGACCCCGATTCCAAGTCACACCGATCTAGCCTGTAACACCTCATATAACATTGCGGCCTCACGCACGGTACTCCCTCGGGTGTCGCCTTACCATGGCCCGGGACCGTTTGCGCCTTTTGGCTCACGTATATGATAATGTCGCTAGCATCCATATGACAGAGAACCCGGGCCGACATGGCTAGTCGTGAACCCAAAGCGGCACTAACGTATGGGGACAGGCATACATGAATCTACATCGAACGTATCGGTCAGCAGCGTGTGAATCCGGGCTGTAGCACTGGGCTAACAGGGCTCCGGTGACCCGGGCTGTAGCAGGCTAGGCAGGACTCCGGATGTCACCGCGTGACATTTCCCCGAAGGGACAGACACAGGAACGATATGACTCACATGCCGGCCAGTCAAGTGTCCAGAGCAGTAGTGCTGGGCTAGCAGGACTCCGGTGAACCGGGCTGTAGTGGACTACTATGGCTCAAGGAGGCACTAGACTACATTTCCCCATAAGAGAGGCTGCTAAAGATAAACAACTAGATTGTCGGATCCCACACATACCAAGCATTTCAAACATACATACAATATGCTCGATATGTGCAAATACAACATGGCATCACAACAAAACTCTACAACTCAAGTACTTTATTTAAAGGGCTCCGGAGAGCCTTACATAACTTGTTCATACAGATAGGGGTCACATGACCCGACACTCAAGTCATACAATCATACAAGCACATGCGGAAGCAAACTGTCTGGGTACAGACACTAGAAAGAAAGAAGGCTTGACGAAGCCTGTCTATCTACATAGGCCCTTCACAAGCCTAGATCACCACCTGGGTGGCAAGTCACTCGTCGTCGTCGAGTTCTACGTAGAACCCGTCAGAAGGGGCGGTGTTGTCGTCTGAAAACAGTAATTAAAGCAACATGAGTACAAAGGTACTCAGCAAGTCTTACAACAGATCCTACTATACATGCTCATTCTCAAGGAGGTAGTGGGGTTATTGCAGCAAGCCAGCTTTGACTCTTGGCTAAGCTATCCTACGATACACCACTTGTGAAATAGTTTTCGCACACGAGTCCACTAATCACCATCTCAATACTCCACCGTGGATCCTCCCTCGTCATCCAACGAGAGGGCCATCTGCGGTACTCACACTTATCTTGAGGCTTTTAGTAGTATCCATTTACTTGTCTATGAACTGCATAAGCGACCAAGTAGTCCTTTACCGCGGACGCGGCTATTCGAATAGTTTCATACCCTGCAGGGGTGTACTTCGTCACACACGCTCTCACCACTTATCGTCGCTACACGACGTGTACTCGGCAACCTTCAAGCGGAAGCCCAACGTGGGTGTCGGCCACAGCCTACCTAAACACTCGAGTCTCTAGTCCAGGTTTATCGCCTATTTAGGTTCCATCCGCAGGGAGTCCGGCCGAGGTTTCCACATACGGCCCCAAACGATGTGTGCAGGGTTCCCGGACACCAAACGGGCGACTCGGTACACCATGCCACGAGCCTACCGCATCACAGCCCACCCCTTGGTCAGCGCTGTCCACGGCCTCCAGCTTACTACAAACACCAGAAACTACGTGCAACTCCTGGACAGAGGACAAGGGTGAATAAGAAGCCGAGGGGGTCCATTGGTTTCGGGCCCAATGTGTGGTAGTAGCTGAATCTTAAATCACGCATACAGATCTCAGTTCTTAGGGACGGTCTCAATGAAACAACCCACCATGTACTCCTACATGGCCTCCCATCGATACCTTTACCAAATCGTATTCAACACTTTACTCTCTTTACCGACACACACCCTTTCACTCTAGTTCATCACCCTGATGAGCCAGGCCTGACACAACTCTAAGCATAGCAAGCATAGCATTGTAGGAACACAACAAGGCTCAATCAACTCCTACACATGCTAGTGGGTTTCATCTAGTTACTGTGGCAATGACAGGTCATGCAAAGGAAAGTGGGTTCAACTACCGCAACACACAGCAGTTTGAATCGCGTTGTCTTAATGCAGTAAACGAGAGCAGAAGCGAGAAGATGGGTTTGTATCGAAATGATCAATGGGTTGCTTGCCTGACAAAGTGGTGGTGGGATACTGCCCTTCAGTTGGATACTCGTGAATATCCTCGGAGGCAGGACCTACCACAATGAACACATCGGAACACAATCAACACCAAGCAAGTGCAACAATATGATGCATGCATGAGACATGGCAAAATGGATGTATTGGGCTAATGCAACTAAGGCCAGAAAGGTTTGGACTAATTTGAATCAAAGATTCAAATTCCAAGTTCATAAATGGCCCATATTAATGCCTTATCTTGTTCTGTATAAAACAGTAGGTTAACTTGCTTAATCATGCATGAAACCAGTACAGATGGATAGAATGGATTTTTCTGATCATTTTTCATATATAAATCTTTTCATTCTGAGCTATAGATTATTTTCTATGATTTTTTGAAGTTTGTGATAATTTCTGGAATTTCCAATATGAAATAATTCCAGTAAATGTTTTATTGCGTCAGCCTGACGTCAGTGTGACGTCAGCGGGTCAGCGGGGTCGTCCAGGTCAAACCTGACGGGTGGGTCCCCTGTGTCAGTGTCACGGTTAGGTAATTAGTTAATTAGGATTAGTTTTAACTTTAACCCAGATTTAATTAGCAGGCGGGCCCCACTTGTCAGTGACCCTGGGGGGTCAAACCGCGGTCAAACCACGCTGACTCGCCGGCGTTTAGCTGCCGGCGACGTCCAGACGCGGCGGTGGTGTGCGGGTTTGCTCCTCCGGCGACCAAAAGGACGGCGGAGAGTACCTACGTGTAGCTGGGGGCGAGCCGCGTCGACTGGTGGTGGTAGTGGAGCTCGGGGTCGCCGGAATCGACGCCGGCGACGAGTCGTGCGGCAGCCGGGGTACGGGCGTAGTCGGAACCGTAGCTAGAGAGCGCGGCGAGGAACGTGCGAGGGTGCTACGGGTTCCTGCCGTTGCGGTGAGGCTAATGGCTACGGTGGTGTGGCCGTTGGATGGCCGGAGCCTCGTCGGCGACGAGCTCGTGCGGCGGCGCGTTCGGGTGAACTTCGTGCGGTGGCTGCAGAGCTCGAGAGAGAGAGAGAGAGGAGAGGATGGAAAGGAGGCCATGCTCACGGCGGTTGCGACGGAGCAGACGGCGAGGTCGGAGACGAAGCTTCGGGGCAAACGAGCGCTCGGGGCTCGGCTTGCTCGAAGGAGTGGGCGACGGCGGTGCTGTAGGACACGGTAGTACGGCGCAAGGTCGACGGTGGCCGCGGTTACTCCGGTGAGGTGTCTGCGGCGGCGTCGGCCATGGTGGGGAGAAGGCGAGGGAGAGGCGATGGGGGAGAATGGCGATGTCCGGGGGCTCGGGGCGCGTCGAGAGAGGTCGGCCAGCTCATCCGCGGCGAGGGCGGCAAGCTGCTGGCGCCGTGGCGAGCTCACGCTCACCGGCGTCAGCTCTCTGCCTGCTCTGGCGAGAGCAGGCAGCTGACTGGCGCGGGCCAGCACAGTGCTGGGCCGCCAGGTGGGCTGCCAGGTAAGTTTTCTGCCTTCTGTTCTTTTCTCTTTTTTATTTTTTTCTGTACTGTGTTTTGAAATAGTAAAAATACTGTTTCATTTGGAAAAATCCTGGAAACATTCTGAGGCACCTTTGAGATTATTCCCAACAGCCTAAAAATACCTTCAAGATTATTTGGGCATTTGAAAATATTTATAGCATTTAAAATGCCCAAATGCAAATACTTATGGCTTGTGCAAAAATCCAAGATGGCCTCCAAAAATATGAAACCATTTTTGGCAGAGGTTTTAACCAAGACCAAAGGTGGTGAACATTTATGGAGGGCATTTCAGGTTCATTGGAAAAAATTTAGTAAACCCTAGTTGTTCCAGGGGGGGTGCTGGGGGTTTTCTGGCATCCCCATTTCAGGTTTCTGTGAAATGTAGACATGATGCAACACTCTAATGCATGAACTAACTAGGATGTGACAGAGTTGATCTTCCAGATAAAATAGTGATTGACAGAATTCTCTAGTCACCATCACCAAGTTAGTAGAACTTCGTGATGAACTATAGTATGCAAGGGATGACGAAAGTAATTCCCGAGCTCTTCGTGATGCTGAAATCGACGAAGGTAGAAATCAAGAAAAACATCAAGTGTTGATGGTTGACGAGACCACTAGTTTCAAGAAAAGGGCAAAGGGAAGAAGGGGAACTTCAAGAAGAACGGCAAGCAAGTTGCTGCTCAAGTGAAGAAGCCTAAGTCTGGTCCTAAGCCTGAGACTAAGTGCTTCTACTGCAAAGGTACTGGTCACTGGAAGCGGAACTACCCCAAGTATTTGGTGGATAAGAAGGATGGCAAAGTGAACAAAGGTATATTGGATATACATGTTATTGATGTGTACTTTACTAGTGTTTATAGGAACCCCTCGACATTTGATACTGGTTCAGTTGCTAAGAGTAGTAACTCGAAACGGGAGTTGCAGAATAAACAGAGACTAGTAAAAAGGCGAGGTGACGATGTGTGTTAGAAATAGTTCCAAGATTGATATGATCATCATCGCACACTCCCTGTACTTTCGGGATTAGTGTTAAAACTAAATAAGTGGTATTTGGTGTTTGCATTGAGCATGAATATGATTTGATCAGGTTTACTGCAATACGGTTATTCATTTAAGTTAGAGAACAATTGTTGTTCTGTTTACATGAATAAAAACCTTCTATGGTCATACACACCAACGAAAATGGTTTGTTGGATCTCGATCGTAGTGATACACATATTCATAATATTGAAGCCAAAAGATGCAAAGTTAATAATGATAGTGCAACTTATTTGTGGCACTGCCGTTTAGGTCATATTGGTGTAAAGCGCATGAAGAAACTCCATACTGATGGGATTTTGGAATCACTTGATTATGAATCACTTGATGCTTGCGATCCGTGCCTCATGGACAAGATGACTAAAACGCCCTTCTCCGGAACTATGGAGAGAGCAAGAGATTTGTTGGAAATCATACATACAGATGTATGTGGCCCGATGAATATTGAGGCTCGTAGCAGGTATCATTATTTTCTGACCTTCACAGATGATTTGAGCAGATATGGGTATATCTACTTAATGAAACAGAAGTCTGAAACATTTGAAAAGTTCATATAATTTCAGAGTGAAGCGAAAAATCATCGTAACAAGAAAACAAAGTTTCTACGATCTGATCGTGGAGAAGAGTATTTGAGTTACGAGTTTGGCCTTCAGTTAAAACAATGTGAAATAGTTTCACTACTCACGCCACCTGGAACACCACGGTGTAATGGTGTGTCCGAACAGCATAACCGTACTTTATTAGATATGGTGCGATATATGATGTTTCTTACCGATCTACCACTATCGTTTTGGGGTTATGCATTAGAGACAGCTGCATTCACGTTAAATAGGGTACCATCAAAATCCGTTGAGACGACGCCTTATGAACTATGGTTTGGCAAGAAACCAAAGTTGTCGTTTCTTAAAGTTTGGGGTTGCGATGCTTATGTGAAGAAACTTCAACCTGATGCTCGAACCTAAATCGGAGAAATGTGTCTTCATAGGATACCCAAAGGAGACTGTTGGGTACACCTTCTATCACAGATCCGAAGGCAAGACATTCGTTGATAAGAATGGATCCTTTCTGGAGAAGGAGTTTCTCTCGAAAGAAGTGAGTGGGAGGAAAGTAGAACTTGATGAGGTAACTGTACCTGCTCCCTTATTGGAAAGTAGTTCATCACAGAAATCTGTTCCTGTGACTCCTACACCAATTAGTGAGGAAGTTAATGATGATGATCATGGAACTTCAGATCAAGTTATTACTGAACCTCGTAGGTCAACCAGAGTAAGATCCGCACCAGAGTGGTACGGTAATCCTGTTCTAGAGGTTATGTTACTAGACCATGACGAACCTACGAACTATGAGGAAGCGATGATGAGCCCAGATTCCGCGAAATGGCTTGAGGCCATGAAATCTGAGATAAGATCCATATATGAGAACAAAGTGTGGACTTTGATTGACTTGCCCAATGATCGGCGAGCCATTGAGATTAAATGGATCTTCAAGAGGAAGACGGACGTTGATAGTAGTGTTACTATCTACAAAGCTAGACTTGTCGGAAAAAGGTTTTTGACAAAGTTCAAGGTGTTGACTACGATGAGATTTTCTCACTCGCAGCGATGCTTAAGTCTGTTCGAATCATGTTTAGCAATTGCCGCATTTTATGAAATCTGGCAAATGGATAAACAAAACTACATTCCTTAATGGATTTATTAAAGAAGAGTTGTATATGATGCAACCAGAAGGTTTTGTCAATCCTAAAGGTGCTAACAAAATATGCAAGCTCCAGCGATCCATCTATGGACTGGTGCAAGCATCTCGGAGTTGGAATATACACTTTGATAAGTTGATCAAAGGATATAGTTTTATACAGACTTGCGGTGAAGCCTGTATTTACAAGAAAGTGAGTGGGAGCACTACAGCATTTCTGATAAGTATATGTAAGTGACATATTGTTGATCGAAAATAATGTAGAATTATTCTGCAAAGCATAAAGGAGTTTTTCAAAGAAAGACCTCGGTGAAGCTGCTTACATATTGAGCATCAAGATCTATAGAGATAGATCAAGACGCTTGATAAGTTTTTTCAATAAGTACATACCTTAACAAGATTTTGAAGTGGTTCAAAATGGAACAGTCAAAGAAAGAGTTTCTTGACTGTGTTACAAGGTGTGAAATTGAGTAAGACTCAAAACCCGACCACGGCAGAAGATAGAAAAAGAATGAAAGTCATTCCCTATGCCTCGGCCATAGGTTCTATAAAGTATGCCATGCTGTGTACCGGATCTATTGTATACCCTACACTGATTTTGGCAAGGGAGTACAATAGTGATCTAGGAGTAGATCACTGGACAGCGGTCAAAATTATCCTTACTGGAATAAGGATATGTTTCTCGATTATGGAAGTGACAAAAGGCTCGTCGTAAAAGGTTACGTCGATGCAAGTTTTGACACTAATCTAGATGACTCTAAGTCTCGGTCTAGATACATATTGAAAGTGGGAGCAATTAGCTAGAGTAGCTCCGTGCAGAGCATTGTAGACATAGAAATTTGCAAAATACTTACGGATCTGAATGTGACAGACCCGTTGACTAAAATTATCTCACAATCAAAACATGATCACACCTTAGTACTCTTTGGGTGTTAATCACATAGCGATGTGAACTAGATTATTGACTCTAGTAAACCCTTTGAGTGTTGGTCACATAGAGATGTGAACTATGGGTGTTAATCACATGGTGATGTCAATTATTGATGTTAAATCACATGGCGATGTGAACTAGATTATTGACTCTAGTGCACGTGGGAGACTGAAGGAAATATGCCCTAGAGGCAATAATAAAGTATTATTTATTTCCTTATATCATGATAAATGTTTATTATTCATGCTAGAATTGTATTAACCGGAAACATAATACATGTGTGAATACATAGACAAACAGAGTGTCACTAGTATGCCTCTACTTGACTAGCTCGTTAATCAAAGATGGTTATGTTTCCTAGCCATAGACATAAGTTGTCATTTGATTAACGAGATCACCTCATTAGGAGAATGACGTGATTGACATGACCCATTCCGTTAGCTTAGCACTCGATCGTTTAGTATGTTGCTATTGCTTTCTTCATGACTTATACATGTTCCTATGACTATGAGATTATGCAACTCCCGTTTACCGGAGGAACACTTTGTGTGCTACCAAACGTCACAACGTAAATGGGTGATTATAAAGGTGCTCTATAGGTGTCTCCAAAGGTACTTTTGGGTTGGCGTATTTCGAGATTAGGATTTGTCACTCCAATTGTCGGAGAGGTATCTCTGGGCCCACTCGGTAATGCACATCACTATAAGCCTTGCAAGCATTGTGACTAATGAGTTAGTTGCGGGATGATGTGTTACGGAACGAGTAAAGAGACTTGCCGGTAACGAGATTGAACTAGGTATCGAGATACCGACGATCAAATCTCGGGCAAGTAACATACCGGTGACAAAGGGAACAATGTATGTGTTATGCGGTCTGGCCGATAAAGATCTTCGTAGAATATGTGGGAGCCAATATGGGCATCCAGGTCCCGCTATTGGTTATTGACCGGAGACGTGTCTCGGTCATGTCTACATAGTTCTCGAACCCGTAGGGTCCGCACGCTTAACGTTACGATGGCAGTTTTATTGGTTTTTGATGTACCGAAGGAGTTCGGAGTCCCGGATGAGATCGGGGATATGACAAGGAGTCTCGAAATGGTCGAGACGTAAAAATCGATATATTGGATGACTATATTCGGACTTGGAAAGGTTCCGAGTGATTCGGGTAGTTTTCGGAGTACCGGAGAGTTACGGGAATTCGTATTGGGCCTTAATGGGCCATACGGGAAAGGAGAGAAAGGCCTCAAAAGGTGGCCGCACCCCTCCCCATGGTCTGGTCCGAATTGGACTAGGGAAGGGGGGGCGCACCCTTCCTTCTTTCTCCTTCCCCCTTCCCTTCTCCTACTCCCACAAGGAAAGGAGGAGTCCTACTCCCGGTGGGAGTAGGACTCCCCCCTATGGCGCGCCTCTCCCCTTGGCCGGCCGCCTCCCCCTTGCTCCTTTATATACGGGGGCAGGGGGCACCCCAGAGACACAACAATTGATCCTTGAGATCTCTTATCCGTGTGCGGTGCCCCCCTCCACCATATTACACCTCGATAATACCGTTGCGGAGCTTAGGCGAAGCCCTGCGTCGGTGGAACATCATCATCGTCACCACGCCGTCGTGCTGACGAAACTCTCCCTCAACACTCGGCTGGATCGGAGTTCGAGGGACGTCATCGAGCTGAACGTGTGTAGAACTCGGAGGTGCCGTACGTTCGGTACTTGATCGGTCGGATCGTGAAGACGTACGACTACATCAACCGCGTTGTGATAACTCTTCCGCTGTCGGTCTACGAGGGTACGTGGACAACACTCTCCCCTCTCGTTGCTATGCATCACCATGATCTTGCGTGTGCGTAGGAATTTTTTGAAATTACTACGTTCCCCAACAGTGGCATCCGAGCCTGGTTTTATGCGTTGATGCTATGCACGAGTAGAACACAAGTGAGTTGTGGGCGATATAAGTCATACTGCTTACCAGCATGTCATACTTTGGTTCAGCGGTATTGTGAGATGAAGCGGCCCGGACCGACATTACGCGTACGCTTACGCGAGACTGGTTTCACCGTTGCGAGCACTCGTTGCTTAAAGGTGACTGGCGGGTGTCTGTCTCTCTCACTTTAGTTGAACCGAGTGTGGCTACGCCCGGTTCTTGCGAAGGTTAAACCAGCACCAACTTGACAAACTATCGTTGTGGTTTTGATGCGTAGGTAAGAATGGTTCTTGCTAAGCCCGTAGCAGCCACGTAAAATATGCAACAACAAAGTAGAGGACGTCTAACTTGTTTTTGCAGGGCATGTTGTGATGTGATATGGTCAAGACATGATGTGATATAATGTGTTGTATGAGATGATCAAGTTTTGTAACCGAGTTATCGGCAACTGGCAGGAGCCATATGGTTGTCGCTTTATTGTATGAGATGCAATCGCCATGTAATAGTTTACTTTATCACTAAGCGGTAGCGATAGTCGTAAAAGCAATAAGTTGGCGAGACAACAATGATGCTACGATGGAGATCAAGGTGTCGCGCCGGTGACGATGGTGATCATGACGGTGCTTCGGAGATGGAGATCACAAGCACAAGATGATGATGGCCATATCATATCACTTATATTGATTGCATGTGATGTTAATCCTTTATGCATCTTATCTTGCTTTGTTTGACGGTAGCATTATAAGATGATCCTTCACTAAATTATCAAAGTATAAGTCTTCTCCCTGAGTATGCACCGTTGCGAAAGTTCTTCGTGCTGAGACACCACGTGATGATCGGGTGTGATAGGCTCTACATTCAAATACAACGGGTGCAAAACAGTTGCACACGCGGAATACTCAGGTTAAACTTGGAACACGGAGACCGAAAGGTCGAGCGTGAATCATATAGTAGATATGATCAACATAGTGATGTTCACCATTGAAACTACTCCATCTCACGTGATGATCGGACATGGTTTAGTTGATATGGATCACGTGATCACTTAGAGGATTAGAGGGATGCCTATCTAAGTGGGAGTTCTTAAGTACTATGATTAATTGAACTTAAATTTATCATGAACTTAGTCCTGATAGTATTTTGCAAATTATGTTGTAGATCAATAGCTCGCGTTGTTGCTTCCCTGTGTTTATTTTTGATATGTTCCTAGAGAAAAAATATGTTGAAAGATGTTAGTAGATAAGATGCGGATTGGATCCGTGATCTGAGGATTATCCTCATTGCTGCACAGAAAAATTATGTCCTTGATGCACCGCTAGGTGACAGACCTATTGCAGGAGTAGATGCAGACGTTATGAACGTTTGGCTAGCTCAATATGATGCCTACTTGATAGTTTAGTGCACCATGCTTAAACGGCTTAGAATCAGGACTTCAAAGACGTTTTGAACGTCATGGACCATATGAGATGTTCCAGGAGTTGAAGTTAATATTTCAAGCAAATACCCGAGTTGAGAGATATGAAGTCTCCAACAAGTTCTATAGCTAAAAGATGGAGGAGAATCGCTTAACTAGTGAGCATGTGCTCAGATTGTCTGGGTACTACAATCGCTTGAATCAAGTGGGAGTTGATCTTCCAGATAAAATAGTGATTGACAGAATTCTCTAGTCACCATCACCAAGTTAGTAGAACTTCGTGATGAACTATAGTATGCAAGGGATGACGAAAGTAATTCCCGAGCTCTTCGTGATGCTGAAATCGACGAAGGTAGAAATCAAGAAAAACATCAAGTGTTGATGGTTGACGAGACCACTAGTTTCAAGAAAAGGGCAAAGGGAAGAAGGGGAACTTCAAGAAGAACGGCAAGCAAGTTGCTGCTCAAGTGAAGAAGCCTAAGTCTGGTCCTAAGCCTGAGACTAAGTGCTTCTACTGCAAAGGTACTGGTCACTGGAAGCGGAACTACCCCAAGTATTTGGTGGATAAGAAGGATGGCAAAGTGAACAAAGGTATATTGGATATACATGTTATTGATGTGTACTTTACTAGTGTTTATAGCAACCCCTCGACATTTGATACTGGTTCAGTTGCTAAGAGTAGTAACTCGAAACGGGAGTTGCAGAATAAACAGAGACTAGTAAAAAGGCGAGGTGACGATGTGTGTTGGAAATAGTTCCAAGATTGATATGATCATCATCGCACACTCCCTGTACTTTGGGGATTAGTGTTAAAACTAAATAAGTGTTATTTGGTGTTTGCGTTGAGCATGAATATGATTTGATCAGGTTTACTGCAATACGGTTATTCATTTAAGTTAGAGAACAATTGTTGTTCTGTTTACATGAATAAAAACCTTCTATGGTCATACACACCAACGAAAATGGTTTGTTGGATCTCGATCGTAGTGATACACATATTCATAATATTGAAGCCAAAAGATGCAAAGTTAATAATGATAGTGCAACTTATTTGTGGCACTGCCGTTTAGGTCATATTGGTGTAAAGCGCATGAAGAAACTCCATACTGATGGGATTTTGGAATCACTTGATTATGAATCACTTGATGCTTGCGATCCGTGCCTCATGGGCAAGATGACTAAAACGCCCTTCTCCGGAACTATGGAGAGAGCAACAGATTTGTTGGAAATCATACATACAGATGTATGTGGCCCGATGAATATTGAGGCTCGTAGCAGGTATCATTATTTTCTGACCTTCACAGATGATTTGAGCAGATGTGGGTATATCTACTTAATGAAACAGAAGTCTGAAACATTTGAAAAGTTCATATAATTTCAGAGTGAAGCGAAAAATCATCGTAACAAGAAAACAAAGTTTCTACGATCTGATCGTGGAGAAGAGTATTTGAGTTACGAGTTTGGCCTTCAGTTAAAACAATGTGAAATAGTTTCACTACTCACGCCACCTGGAACACCACGGTGTAATGGTGTGTCCGAACAGCATAACCGTACTTTATTAGATATGGTGCGATATATGATGTTTCTTACCGATCTACCACTATCGTTTTGGGGTTATGCATTAGAGACAGCTGCATTCACGTTAAATAGGGTACCATCAAAATCCGTTGAGACGACGCCTTATGAACTATGGTTTGGCAAGAAACCAAAGTTGTCGTTTCTTAAAGTTTGGGGTTGCGATGCTTATGTGAAGAAACTTCAACCTGATGCTCGAACCTAAATCGGAGAAATGTGTCTTCATAGGATACCCAAAGGAGACTGTTGGGTACACCTTCTATCACAGATCCGAAGGCAAGACATTCGTTGATAAGAATGGATCCTTTCTGGAGAAGGAGTTTCTCTCGAAAGAAGTGAGTGGGAGGAAAGTAGAACTTGATGAGGTAACTGTACCTGCTCCCTTATTGGAAAGTAGTTCATCACAGAAATCTGTTCCTGTGACTCCTACACCAATTAGTGAGGAAGTTAATGATGATGATCATGGAACTTCAGATCAAGTTATTACTGAACCTCGTAGGTCAACCAGAGTAAGATCCGCACCAGAGTGGTACGGTAATCCTGTTCTAGAGGTTATGTTACTAGACCATGACGAACCTACGAACTATGAGGAAGCGATGATGAGCCCAGATTCCGCGAAATGGCTTGAGGCCATGAAATCTGAGATAAGATCCATATATGAGAACAAAGTGTGGACTTTGATTGACTTGCCCAATGATCGGCGAGCCATTGAGATTAAATGGATCTTCAAGAGGAAGACGGACGTTGATAGTAGTGTTACTATCTACAAAGCTAGACTTGTCGGAAAAAGGTTTTTGACAAAGTTCAAGGTGTTGACTACGATGAGATTTTCTCACTCGCAGCGATGCTTAAGTCTGTCCGAATCATGTTTAGCAATTGCCGCATTTTATGAAATCTGGCAAATGGATAAACAAAACTACATTCCTTAATGGATTTATTAAAGAAGAGTTGTATATGATGCAACCAGAAGGTTTTGTCAATCCTAAAGGTGCTAACAAAATATGCAAGCTCCAGCGATCCATCTATGGACTGGTGCAAGCATCTCGGAGTTGGAATATACACTTTGATAAGTTGATCAAAGGATATAGTTTTATACAGACTTGCGGTGAAGCCTGTATTTACAAGAAAGTGAGTGGGAGCACTACAGCATTTCTGATAAGTATATGTAAGTGACATATTGTTGATCGAAAATAATGTAGAATTATTCTGCAAAGCATAAAGGAGTTTTTCAAAGAAAGACCTCGGTGAAGCTGCTTACATATTGAGCATCAAGATCTATAGAGATAGATCAAGACGCTTGATAAGTTTTTTCAATAAGTACATACCTTAACAAGATTTTGAAGTGGTTCAAAATGGAACAGTCAAAGAAAGAGTTTCTTGACTGTGTTACAAGGTGTGAAATTGAGTAAGACTCAAAACCCGACCACGGCAGAAGATAGAAAAAGAATGAAAGTCATTCCCTATGCCTCGGCCATAGGTTCTATAAAGTATGCCATGCTGTGTACCGGATCTATTGTATACCCTACACTGATTTTGGCAAGGGAGTACAATAGTGATCTAGGAGTAGATCACTGGACAGCGGTCAAAATTATCCTTACTGGAATAAGGATATGTTTCTCGATTATGGAAGTGACAAAAGGCTCGTCGTAAAAGGTTACGTCGATGCAAGTTTTGACACTAATCTAGATGACTCTAAGTCTCGGTCTAGATACATATTGAAAGTGGGAGCAATTAGCTAGAGTAGCTCCGTGCAGAGCATTGTAGACATAGAAATTTGCAAAATACTTACGGATCTGAATGTGACAGACCCGTTGACTAAAATTATCTCACAATCAAAACATGATCACACCTTAGTACTCTTTGGGTGTTAATCACATAGCGATGTGAACTAGATTATTGACTCTAGTAAACCCTTTGAGTGTTGGTCACATAGAGATGTGAACTATGGGTGTTAATCACATGGTGATGTCAATTATTGATGTTAAATCACATGGCGATGTGAACTAGATTATTGACTCTAGTGCACGTGGGAGACTGAAGGAAATATGCCCTAGAGGCAATAATAAAGTATTATTTATTTCCTTATATCATGATAAATGTTTATTATTCATGCTAGAATTGTATTAACCGGAAACATAATACATGTGTGAATACATAGACAAACAGAGTGTCACTAGTATGCCTCTACTTGACTAGCTCGTTAATCAAAGATGGTTATGTTTCCTAGCCATAGACATAAGTTGTCATTTGATTAACGAGATCACCTCATTAGGAGAATGACGTGATTGACATGACCCATTCCGTTAGCTTAGCACTCGATCGTTTAGTATGTTGCTATTGCTTTCTTCATGACTTATACATGTTCCTATGACTATGAGATTATGCAACTCCCGTTTACCGGAGGAACACTTTGTGTGCTACCAAACGTCACAACGTAAATGGGTGATTATAAAGGTGCTCTACAGGTGTCTCCAAAGGTACTTGTTGGGTTGGCGTATTTCGAGATTAGGATTTGTCACTCCAATTGTCGGAGAGGTATCTCTGGGCCCACTCGGTAATGCACATCACTATAAGCCTTGCAAGCATTGTGACTAATGAGTTAGTTGCGGGATGATGTGTTACGGAACGAGTAAAGAGACTTGCCGGTAACGAGATTGAACTAGGTATCGAGATACCGACGATCAAATCTCGGGCAAGTAACATACCGGTGACAAAGGGAACAACGTATGTTGTTATGCGGTCTGACCGATAAAGATCTTCGTAGAATATGTGGGAGCCAATATGGGCATCCAGGTCCCGCTATTGGTTATTGACCGGAGACGTGTCTCGGTCATGTCTACATAGTTCTCGAACCCGTAGGGTCCGCACGCTTAACGTTACGATGACAGTTTTATTGAGTTTTGATGTACCGAAGGAGTTCGGAGTCCCGGATGAGATCGGGGATATGACGAGGAGTCTCGAAATGGTCGAGACATAAAAATCGATATATTGGACGACTATATTCGGACTTCGGAAAGGTTCCGAGTGATTCGGCTATTTTTCGGAGTACCGGAGAGTTACGGGAATTCGTATTGGGCCTTAATGGGCCATACGGGAAAGGAGAGAAAGGCCTCAAAAGGTGGCCGCACCCCTCCCCATGGTCTGGTCCGAATTGGACTAGGGAAGGGGGGCGCACCCTTCCTTCTTTCTCCTTCCCCCTTCCCTTCTCCTACTCCCACAAGGAAAGGAGGAGTCCTACTCCCGGTGGGAGTAGGACTCCCCCCTATGGCGCGCCTCTCCCCTTGGCCGGCCGCCTCCCCCTTGCTCCTTTATATACGGGGGCAGGGGGGCACCCCAGAGACACAACAATTGATCCTTGAGATCTCTTAGCCGTGTGCGGTGCCCCCCTCCACCATATTACACCTCGATAATACCGTTGCGGAGCTAAGGCGAAGCCCTGCGTCGGTGGAACATCATCATCGTCACCACGCCGTAGTGCTGACGAAACTCTCCCTCAACACTCGGCTGGATCGGAGTTCGAGGGACGTCATCGAGCTGAACGTGTGTAGAACTCGGAGGTGCCGTACGTTCGGTACTTGATCGGTCGGATCGTGAAGACGTACAACTACATCAACCGCGTTGTGATAACGCTTCCGCTGTCGGTCTACGAGGGTACGTGGACAACACTCTCCCCTCTCGTTGCTATGCATCACCATGATCTTGCGTGTGCGTAGGAATTTTTTTGAAATTACTACGTTCCCCAACAGTAATCGAGCTTAATGCCCAGATTGGCGCACCAATTTTTCACCTCATCGGCTGTGAAGTTGGAGCCGTTACCGGTGATGATGCTATGTGGGACACCATAACGGTGTACAACGCCGTATATAAAGTCTATCACTGGTCTGGCCTCGGCCGTTTTAACTGGTTTGGCCTCTATCCATTTAGTGAATTTATCCACCATGACCAACAGATATTTTTTCTTATGGCTTCCTCCTTTAAGGGGTCCGACCATATCAAGCCCCCAAACCACGAAAGGCCAGGTGATGGGGATTGTTTGCAGAGCGGTGGGTGGCATATGGCTCTGGTTGGCGAAAAGCTGGCATCCGACGCAACGTTGGACAAGGTCCTGTGCGTCTGCCCGGGCCATCGGCCAATAAAAACATGTACGGAAGGCCTTGCTAACAAGGGTCCGAGCTGCGGCGTGGTCACTGCCGAGGCTGGCATGAATTTCCGCCAAGAGCTGCCGCCCCTCTTCCTCGGAGATACATCTTTGAAGGACTCCGGTAGCGCTTTTCTTGTAGAGCTCTCCGTCGTGAACCTTGTAGGCCTTCAAACGCCTGACAATGCGGTGGGCCTTATTCTAATCCTCAGGGAGTTCTTTCCTATTAAGGTAGGCCAAGAAGGGTTCGGTCCATGGGGCAATGACTTCCGTAATGAGATGGGCCGACGGTGTTATTTCGGTGGGCGAGCCCCCGGCGATATCGGTGTGTTCGGAATCTGGGATTGTGTTCGGATCCAGACTAGCATCGCCGCTTTCCCCTTGCCACACCACGGATGGCTTAAAAAGCCTTTCCGGAAAGATGTTAGGTGGTACGGAGTCGCGCTTGGTGCCGATGCGAGCAAGGACGTCCGCCGCTTGATTACTTTCTCGAGCCACGTGATGAAACTTGAGCCCCTCGAACCGAGCTGACATTTTTAGGACAGCATTAAGATAAGCCGCCATTTTCGGATCTTTGGCGTCAAAATCTCCATTTATTTGAGATATTGCGAGGTTTGAGTCCCCGCGCACTTCTAGGCGTTGTATGCCCATGGAGGTGGCCATCCGAAGACCATGCAATAAGGCCTCATATTCGGCTGCGTTGTTGGAGTCTGTATATAATATTTGTAGTACGTACTGGACTACATCTCCAGTGGGGGACGTTAAAATGACACCCGCTCCTAATCCTGCCAGCATTTTGGAGCCATCGAAATACATGACCCAGTTGGAATATGTGCCGTACTCCTTAGGGAGTTCGGCCTCTGTCCATTCGGCGATGAAGTCCGCCAATACTTGGGATTCAATGGATCGACGTGGTTTGTATGTTATGTCGAATGGAAGGAGCTCAATGGCCCATTTGGCAATCTGGCCCGTAGCATCGCGGTTGTTTATTATATCACTGAGTGGTACTTCGGAAGCCACCGTGATCGAACACTCTTGAAAATAATGTGGCAGCTTCCGGGATGCCATGAAGACCCCGTATGCTATCTTTTGATAATTGGGGTACCGGGATTTGCATGGTGTGAGAACAGTGGATACGTAATATACTGGCTTCTGAAGCGGGAACTTATGTCCGACCTGCTCTCGCTCAACAACGAGTACGGCGCTCACCACTGATACGTCTCCAACGTATCTATAATTTTTTATTGTTCCATGCTATATTATATTCTGTTTTGGATGTTTAATGGGCTTTATTATACACTTTTATATTATTTTTGGGACTAACCTATTAACCGGAGGCCCAACCCGAATTGTTGTTTTTTTGCCTATTTTAGTGTTTCGAAGGAAAAGGATATCAAACGGAGTCCAAACGGAATGAAACCTTCGGGAACGTGATTTTCGGAACAAACGTGATCCAGAGGACTTGGAGTGGACGTCAAGCAATCAACAAGGAGGCCACGAGGCAGGGGCGCGCCTACCCCCCTGGGCGCGCCCTCCACCCTCGTGGGCCCCTCGTAGCTCTCCTGACCGACCTCCTTCGCCTATATATACTCATATACCCTGGAAACATCATATACGGAGCCAAAACCCTATTTCCACGGCCGCAACCGTCTGTACCCGTGAGATCCCATCTTGGGGCCTTTTCCGGCGCTCCGCCGGAGGCGGCATTGATCACGGAGGGCTTCTACATCAACACTATAGCCTCTCCGATGATGTGTGAGTAGTTTACCTCAGACCTTCGGGTCCATAGTTATTAGCTAGATGGCTTCTTCTCTCTCTTTGGATCTCAATACAAAGTTCTCCTCGATTCTCTTGGAGATCTATTTGATGTAACTCTTCTTTTGCGGTGTGTTTGTTGAGATCCGATGAATTGTGGGTTTATGATCAAGATTATCTATGAACAATATTTGAATCTCCTCTGAATTCTTTTATCTATGATTGGTTATCTTTGCAAGTCTCTTTGAATTATCAGTTTGGTTTGGCATACTAGATTGATCTTTCTTGCAATGGGAGAAGTGCTTAGCTTTGGGTTCAATCTTGCGGTGCTTGATCCCAGTGACAGTAGGGGAAACGACACGTATTGTATTGTTGCCATCGAGGATGAAAAGATGGGGTTTATATCATATTGCATGAGTTTATCCCTCTACATCATGTCATCTTGCTTAAAGCGTTACTCCGTTCTTATGAACTTAGTACTCTAGATGCATGCCGGATAGCGGTCGATGTGTGGAGTAATAGTAGTAGATGCAGGCAGGAGTCGGTCTACTTGTCACAGACGTGATGCCTATATACATGACCATACCTAGATATTCTCATAACTATGCTCAATTCTATCAATTGCTCGACAGCAATTCGTTTACCCACCGTAATACTTATGATATCTTGAGAGAAGCCACGAGTGAAACCTATGGCCCCGGGGTCTATTTTCCATCATATTAATCTCCCGTCAACAATTTATTTCTCTTACCGTTTATTTTGCTTTCTTTACTTTTAGTCTTTATCATAAAAATACCAAAAAATAATATCTTATCATCTCTATCAGATCTCACTTTTGCAAGTGGCCGTGAAGGGATTGACAACCCCTTTAACGCGTTGGTTGCAAGGTTCTTATTTGTTTCTATAGGTGCAAGGGACTTGAGCGTGGCCTCCTACTAGATTGATACCTTGGTTCTCAAAAACCAACACAGTGCTCAAGAGGTAGCAAGAAGGATTTCTGGCGCCGTTACCGGGGAGTCTACGCACAAGTCAAGACCTACCCATCACAAAACTCTTATCCCTCGCATTACTTTATTTGCCATTTGCCTCTCGTTTTCCTCTCCCCCACTTCACCCTTGCCGTTTTATTCGCCCTCTTTTCCCTTCGCCTCTTTTTCGCTTGCTTCGTCGTTATGGCTAGTCCTTTATCTACTCCTTTGTCTCCCGAGAATGAAATTCTTAATTTTAAACAAAGGGAGGGAGAAAATCTAAAAGATGCTTGGTACAGAATTTGCAATGCGCAAAATAGATCTACTAGGAAGCAATCTACTTCCGTTCTTCTTCGCAATTTTTATGTAGGCATCACTCCTTGGAATAGATATATTCTTGGTACCATTACCGGAGGAAATTTCTTGGGTAGCCATACTTTTGATTCCTATAATGCTATGATAGATTTGTTTGGCCCACCACCTCTTTTGGTTAATGGAACTATTTTAACTTTGGAACATGTGATGCAACGGCTTGAAATTAATGAAAATAAAGTTGCCACCGTAGAGTTGATTGAAATTTTGGATAGAAAGATCCACTACCAAGTTACCTAATACGGATCTAAGGTAGGAGTCGCTCTTAAAAAATGTAAAGAAAAGGAACCTATGGTTAATGAAAAGATAGATCAAGATTCCACTAGAATCGATAAAATTGAGGATATTATTACCAACCTAGGGCCTGCCTTTTCTTCCGTGAAAAACACTCCTTCTAATGCTAAGATTGCCAAATTGATGTATGTTCCTAAAAATAAGGGTGAAACTTCTAGTAAGGAAAATGCGGACCTCAAATCCATAAGTGTTCACCCCAACTTTCTCGCTATCCTTAAGGAACCTTTTGCTACAAATGATTTTCTCAATTTTGTGCCTATGAGTTTGATAATTAATAAAAATAAACAAACTCCTAGGGGTTATAGGTGTCTTATTGAAGAATTGCCTACCAAAGATGATAATACTTAGATCTATCCTTGTTTTTATGCCTAGCTAGGGGCGTTAAACGATAGCGCTTGTTGGGAGGCAACCCAATTTTATTTTAGTTTTTTGCTTTTTGCTCCTGTTTAGGAATAAATCTTTGATCTAGCCGATCTAGCCTCTAGTTAGATTTGTTTTTGTGTTTCAATTAGTGTTTGTGCCAAGTAAAACCTATAGGATCCTCTTGGATGATAGTTATTTGTTCTTGCTGAAAATTCCAGAAACTTTCTGTTCACGAAAACAATTGTTTAAAATCACCAGAACGTGATAAAATACTGATTCCAATTGCAGTAGCAATAAACAAATTATTTAGGTCTTCCTATTTTGGTAGATTTTTCTGAGTTCCAGAAGTTTTCATTAGATACAGATTACTACAGACTGTTCTGTTTTTGACAGATTCTGTTTTTCGTGTGTTGTTTGCTTACTTTGATGAGTCTATGGTTAATAAAATAGTTTATAAACCATAGAGAAGTTGGAATACAGTAGGTTTAACACCAATATAAATAAAGAATGAGTTCATTACAGTACCTTGAAGTGGTGTTTTGTTTTCTTTCGCTAACGGAGCTCACAAGATTTTCTGTTAAGTTTTGTGTTGTGAAGTTTTCAAGTTTTCGGTAAGGATTTGATGGATTATGGAACAAGGAGTGGCAAGAGCCTAAGCTTGGGGATGCCCAAGGCACCCCAAGGTAAATCCAAGGACACCAAAAAGCCAAAGCTTGGGGATGCCCCGGAAGGCATCCCCTCCTTCGTCTTCGTCCATCGGTAACTTTACTTGGAGCTATATTTTTATTCACCACATGATATGTGTTTTGCTTGGAGCGTCTTGTATGATTTGAGTCTTTGTTTTTAGTTTACCACAATCTTCCTCGCTGAATACACTTTTGAGAGAGACACACATGATTCGGAATTTATTAGAATACTCTATGTGCTTCACTTATATCTTTTGAGCTATATAATTTTTGCTCTAGTGCTTCACTTATATCTTTTAGAGCACGGTGGTGGTTTGTTTTATAGAAACTATTGTTCTCTCATGCTTCACTTATATCATTTTAAGAGTCCTACAAAACAGCATGGTAATTTGCTTAAATTGTGAAATTAGTCCTAATATGATAGGCATCCAAGATTAGTAAAAACTTTCTTATAAGTGCGTTGAATACTAAGAAAAGTTTGATGCTTGATGATTGTTTTGACATATGGAGGTAGTAATATTAAAGTTGTGCTATTTGAGTAATTGTGAATTTGACAAATACTTGTGTTGAAGTTTGCAAGTCCCGTAGCATGCACGTATGGTAAACATTGTGTAACAAATTTGAAACATGAGGTGTTCTTTGATTGTCCTCCTTATGAGTGGCGGTTGGGGACGAGCGATGGTCTTTTCCTACCAATCTATCCCCCTAGGAGCATGCGCGTAGTGCTTGGTTTTTGATGACTTGTAGATTTTTTCAATAAGTATGTGAGTTCTTTATGACTAATGTTGAGTCCATGGATTATACGCACTCTCACCCTTCCATCATTGCTAGCCTCTTCGGTACCATGCATTGCCCTTTCTCACCTTGAGAGTTGGTGCAAACTTCGCCGGTGCATCCAAACCCCGTGATACGATACGCTCTATCACACATAAACCTCCTTATATCTTCCTCAAAACAGCCACCATACCTACCTATTATGGCATTTCCATAGCCATTCCGAGATATATTGCCATGCAACTTTCCACCGTTCTGTTTATCATGACACATTTCATCATTGTCATATTGCCTTGCATGATCATGTAGTTGACATCGTATTTGTGGCAAAGCCACCATGCATATTATTTCATACATATCACTCTTGATTTATTGCCCATCCCGGTACACTGCCGGAGGCATTCATATAGAGTCATACTTTGTTCTAGTATCGAGTTGTAATCATTGAGTTGTAAATAAATAGAAGTGTGATGATCATCATTCATAGAGCATAGTCCCAAAAAAAAGGAGAAAGGCCAAATAAAAAAAGGAAAGGCCCAAAAAAATAAAATAAATAAAATAAAAAAGGGGACAATGCTACTATCCTTTTTTTCCACACTTTTGCTTCAAAATAGCACCGTGATCTTTATGATAGAGAGTCTCTTGTTTTGTCACTTTCATATACTAGTGGGAATTTTTCATTATAGAACTTGGCTTGTATATTCCAACAATGGGCTTCCTCAAATGCCCTAGGTCTTCGTGAGCAAGCAAGTTGGATGCACACCCACTTAGTTTCTTTTGTTGAGCTTTCATGCATTTATAGCTCTAGTGCATCCGTTGCATGGCAATCCCTACTCCTTGCATTGACATCAATCGATGGGCATCTCCCTAGCTCATTCATTAGCCGCGTCAACACTACTAGGGAAAACCTTATACACAGCATCTTAGCAGCAGCGCTGGACAAAATCACGCGCTACTGCTACTTAGTAGCAGCGCCCGTAAATAAACCGCGCTACTGCTATAACTTTAGCAGTAGCGCGTACTAGCAAAAAGCGATGCTGCTATGTTTGAACTGGGCACACATGGCTAGCCCAACTTAGCAGTAGCGCGTATCCTCGCCCTGCGCTACTGCTATTCTCCTTAATTGTAGTGCTTTTCTCGCACACGCGCTACTACTAACCCTACCTTATCCTCCCCACGCGGCCGACCCTCTCTCACTCACTCTCCCTCTCAGTCATTCTCGCCCGCGCCGATACCCGTCGTCCGCCGCCGTCGTCCGTCCTCCACCAAGGTACTCCCTCCTTCCCTCCCTCCTCCTCCCACCACGCCCTCCTCCCTCCTCCTCCCACCACGCCCTCCTCCCTCCTCCTCCCACCGCGCCCTCGTCCCTCCGCCTCCGGCCGCCCCTCCTCCCTCCTCCGCCGGCAGCCCTCCTCCCACCGCCCCTCCCTCCTCCTCCTCCGGCCGGCCCCTCCTCCCCTCCTCCGGCCGCCCCTCCTCCCTCCTCCGCCGGCAGCCCTCCTCCCACCGCCCCTTCCTCCTCCTCCTCCGGCTGGCCCCTCCCCTCCTCCTCCGGACGCCCCCTCCCCCTCCTCTCTCCTCCCTCCCTCCCTTGTCTCTGTTCTTGCAAATTGTAGGTAATTTAAATGTAGATTTTAGAATGTACACATTGTAGAATGTAGTTTTTTAATAGAATTTTTTTTGACTATTTTAGGTGTTTTGAATAAAATAGAAGTAAGAAAATTTAGGGTAGAACTAGGGTAGTAGAATTTTTAGCAAGTGTTTAATAGAAATAGTTTATTTAGTAAGTGATTAATATAACTACTTTATTTATATTAAATGATTAATAGGACTAGTTTATTTAGTAAGTAAATTAATAAACTAGTTGAACTAGTTGAATTAATAGAACTAATGTATTTTTAGTAAGAAAATTAATATAACTAGTTGAACTACTTTATTTTTAGAAAGAACTGTTTTTTTTCTATTTATAGTAAGTTTATATTCAGTAAGAACTAGTTGAATTAATAGAACTAGTTGAACATGTCATATTTGTTGTTATTTTTTTATTTTAAGCAATTATTCGGGATGTATTAGTGATAACTTATAGGGTTTTTGCTTTTGTAGAAATCAAGGAGCCCCTCCATCATCCCCGCCGTCGTCCCCGTCACCGACCCCCTCCGACCTCGAGGTGAGACCAGCCAAATCTCCATGTCAATATGAGTCCTATAAGATATATATGATGTAGATAAAAACATGTATATCCTGTGTTGATCAAATAGGATATGTGGTTGCCCAAGTGGCCGGTCATGTTCAGGTTACACCTCCGAGTGGCCTATGTTTTGCCGGAGTGTTGATTAATTTCCGTTCCGGCAAATTTCAGGCGCTCGATATGTCCTTTTTTAGCAAAGGTCATGCCGGATTTTTCTGTGAATTCTGGCATGACTTGTGCTAGAATATGTAGGAAATATCGAGTGGCCTGGATTTTCTTGAAAAATAATGATCTAATTTAGGTTTTTTAGTACATATATTTAATTGTACAAGTTTAATCTTGGAATTATGAACGTAGGAAATGTCGTACTCGGATGACGGAAGTCTCCCAGGGGAGTGCAGCTGGTGCCACGACGATCGAGGTCTGTGCGACAGGTGCCCTCACCTGGACGATGATCGGCGCTTCAGCATTAAGCTCGAGGAGACCTTCGACGTTGAAACGGTACGCAACGACGACAAGTGTTTTTTTCGTAATTAAGCACGACTTCAACTATTTCAACGTCTAATTTTCATCTTTTACAATTCGACTAGCTTATCCCATGCCATGCAAGACGCTATGTCTTGGAGAGGATGGGTTTTGAAGACCATGAAAATTTTGAAACAAAGAAAATACACCTAAGGACCCATCATGATATGGATTTTGAAGTAAATATGTACAATTCTCAGAGCGTAACCCATTTTGATTGCCAAAATTGGGAAGCACTTTGCAAAATGTATGGTTTTTATGAGGGTATGATTGTCACCATGGATCTTGGTGATCCTGACATCGAGCAAAACAATATGGACATTTGGGTCCTTGTTGATACGCTTCCGATTCTACCGCTATGTGAGTTTCTCAAACATAGTTATTAACTATTATACTGTTTATTTCAAAATAGTTGACAGCTTATTTCCATTGACAACTTATTTTCATTCTTCAAAGAATGTGCGGAAGATGGTAGACAAAACCCACTACACCGATGGCTCCGAATTAACTTATAAGGAGAAAAATCATCTGATCGCATTTTGTACTTTCTTTGAGAATTACAATACCTATTATCAAACTCCTCCAAATTATGGTGAATACGTGCCACTAGTACACGTGTTGAACAACGATAACTTCTATGGAGATACCCTGGTAAGATTTTTTACTATTACGACATCCGTGCATCTTTTGCATACTTCTAAAACTAGTACATCATTGCTAACTATGAAGTTATTACTATGTTTTTCAACAGAAAATCCCGATGGATTGTGTGCCTCATCTGATGTATTACAATGGTCGCCTTGAAGTTCTAAACATACAGCCAGGTCATCCTACGGATCTCACCTGTGCATATCGGATTTCTGAAACCGGTGAACACATGCTAATCAAAGAGTGGAAAAAATGTTTGGACATTCGTAAGGAGGTTCTTGGAAGCAACAATAAGCGAAAGGCAAGAATTGGAGACAGGATAATCTGCATTCTCCATAATGGAGAGCCAGGGGCTATCTTGTTTTTTGCTATTTTACCTTAGAGAATATAGTAGGTCCTAAGAGAATGTAGTAGGTCCTATGAGTTACAATATGTTTATTATGTGGTACAATGTGTTAGAGTTGATGATGAGGAGTAGTTGTGATTATGACTAGTGACCAACTTGCTATGTGATGTCTCATCGATGAAAACGATGATCATGAGGAGGTGTTATATGACAATGATGTATTATGATGTTAAGTTGTTAATGATATGATGATGATATTTATTATATCATTGCGTGAAAGAACCGCATATTAGTTTCAAGTGGATGTCCATCCACTTGAAACTAGTCCACGGTTCTTTCACCCAATGATGTAATAACTCATTATGATGTAAAAACAATCTCTAAATTGCTGCTGTATGAAAACTTGTATAGAGGTGTATGAATACAACATGAAATAAAAAAGAAATAAAATACGGAATAATAGTAGTAGCGCGGGCTGGGAGAAGCGCTACTAGTAATTACCAGTAGCGCCGCGTCGAGAAAGTGCTACTACTAAGTCGGTGTAGCAGTAGCGTGGGTTAACCAACGCTACTGCTAACCTTTAGCTGTAGTGACATACCAGTAGCGCTCCTGCCCGTGCTACTGATAGTCCTAAAACCCGCGCTGCTGCTAGGCTTTTCCCTAGTAGTGCAATGTCAGACTTTCTCCTTTTTTGTCTTCTCCACACAACCCCCGTCATCATATTCTATTCCACCCATAGTGCTATATCCATGGCTCACGCTCATATATTGCGTGAAAGTTGAAAAAAGTTTGAGATTACTAAAGTATGAAACAATTGCTTGGGTTGTCATCGGGGTTGTGCATGATGAGAGCATTCTTGTGTGACGAAAATGGAGCATGACCAAACTATATTATTTTGTAGGGATGAACTTTCTTTGGCCATGTTATTTTGAGAAGACATAATTGCTTAGTTAGTATGCTTGAAGTATTATTACTTTATGTCAATACTAAACTTTTATCTTGAATCTTTCGGATCTGAATATTCATACCACAAATAAGAGAATTACATTGAAAATTATGCCAAGTAGCATTCCACATCAAAAATTCTGTTTTTATCATTTACCTACTCGAGGACGAGCAGGAATTAAGCTTGGGGATGCTTGATACGTCTCCAACGTATCTATAATTTTTTATTGTTCCATGCTATATTATATTCTGTTTTGGATGTTTAATGGGCTTTATTATACACTTTTATATTATTTTTGGGACTAACCTATTAACCGGAGGCCCAGCCCGAATTGCTGTTTTTTGCCTATTTCAGTGTTTCGAAGGAAAAGGATATCAAACGGAATCCAAACGGAATGAAACCTTCGGGAATGTGATTTTCGGAACAAACGTGATCCAGAGGACTTGGAGTGGACGTCAAGCAATCAACGAGGAGGCCATGAGGCAGGGGGCGCGCCCTCCACCCTCGTGGGCCCCTCGTAGCTCTCCTGACCAACCTCCTTCGCCTATATATACTCATATACCCTGGAAACATCATATACGGAGCCAAAACCCTATTTCCACCACCGCAACCTTCTGTACCCGTGAGATCCCATCTTGGGGACTTTTCCGGCGCTCCGTCGGAGGGGGCATTGATCACGGAGGGCTTCTACATCAACACTATAGCCTCTCCGATGATGTGTGAGTAGTTTACCTCAGACCTTCGGGTCCATAGTTATTAGCTAGATGGCTTCTTCTCTCTCTTTGGATCTCAATACAAATTTCTCCTCGGTTCTCTTGGAGATCTATTTGATGTAACTCTTCTTTTGAGGTGTGTTTGTCGAGATCCGATGAATTGTGGGTTATGATCAAGATTATCTATGAACAATATTTGAATCTCCTCTGAATTCTTTTATGTATGATTGGTTATCTTTGCAAGTCTCTTCGAATTATCAGTTTGGTTTGGCCTACTAGATTGATCTTTCTTGCAATGGGAGAAGTGCTTAGCTTTGGGTTCAATGTTGCGGTGCTCGATCCCAGTGATAGTAGGGGAAACGACACGTATTGTATTGTTGCCATCGAGGATAAAAAGATGGGGTTTATATCATATTGCATGATTTTATCCCTCTACATCATGTCATCTTGCTTAAAGCGTTACTCCGTTCTTATGAACTCAATACTCTAGATGCATGCTACATAGCGGTCGATGTGTGGAGTAATAGTAGTAGATGCAGGCAGGAGTCGGTCTACTTGTCACGGACATGATGCCTATATACATGATCATACCTAGATATTCTCATAACTATGCTCAATTCTATCAATTGCTCGACAGTAATTCGTTTACCCACCGTAATACTTATGCTATCTTGAGAGAAGCAACTAGTGAAACCTATGGCCCCGGGGTCTATTTTCCATCATATTAATCTCCCGTCAACAAGTTATTTCTATTACCGTTTATTTTGCTTTCTTTACTTTTAGTCTTTATCATAAAAAATACCAAAAATACTATCTTATCATCTCTATCAGATCTCACTTTTGCAAGTGGCCGTGAAGGGATTGACAACCCCTTTATCGCGTTGGTTGCAAGGTTCTTATTTGTTTGTGAAGGTGCAAGGGACTTGAGCGTGGCCTCCTACTGGATTGATACCTTGGTTCTCAAAAACTGAGGGAAATACTTACGCTACTTTACTGCATCATCCTTTCCTCTTCAAGGGAAAACCAACGCAGTGCTGAAGAGGTAGCAACCACCTGGTGTCTGGCCGATATGTATAATAGCATGGGTTCGCCAACGTTTGGCGCGGCCAGGATTGGGTTGCTCGCTAGGAGGGCTTTTATTTCTTCCAGTCCGGCCGTTGCCGCATCCGTCCACTCGAAGTGATCGGTGCGCCGGAGTAGGCGGTACAGTGGCAATGCCTTTTCTCCCAATCTGGAGATAAAGCGGCTTAACGCTGCCACACATCTGGACAGTTTTTGGACCTGTTTAAGGTCTGTTGGTGTAGCCAATTGCGACAAAGCTCGGATTTTGGCTGATTCCTCTGCTGGAAACAATGAAGCCCAGTAGTTTTCCGGCGGGGACGCCGAAAACGCACTTTTCTAGATTGAGCTTAATGTCGTATGCACGGAGGTTGTCGAATGTGAGACGTAAATCGTCTATTAGCGACTCGACATGCCTGGTCTTAATGACGACGTCGTCCACATATGCTTCTACTGTCTTGCCAATCTGCTTCTCCAGGCATGTTTGAATCATGCGTTGGTAAGTGGCGCCAGTGTTTTTGACCCCGAAAGGCATAGTGTTGAAGCAGAAAGGCCCATATGGGGTAATGAATGCCGTTGCGGCTTGATCGGACTCCTTCATCTTGATCTGATGGTATCCGGAGTATGCATCGAGAAAACACAACGAGTCATGTCCTGCGGTAGCGTCAATGATCTGATCGATCCGGGAGAGGGCGAAGGTATCTTTGGGGCAAGCCTTGTTGAGGTCTTTGAAATCGACACATAGGTGCCAGGATTTATCCTTCTTTGGTAGCATCACCAGGTTTACTAGCTAGTTCGGGTGTTTTATTTCTCTGATGAGTCCGGCTTCGAGTAACTTGGCTAGCTCTTCTCCCATAGTTTGTCGTTTGGGTTCGAAAAAACACCACAGTGTTTGTTTGACCGGTTTATATCCCTTTAAGATATTGAGGCTGTGTTCGGCTAGCCTGCGTGGGATTCCTGGCATGTCAGAAGGGTGCGAGGCGAATATGTCCCAGTTTTCACACAGAAACTCTCATAGCGCGGCATCGACCATTGGATCGAGTTGTGCCCCGATAGATGCTGTCTTGTTGGGGTCTGTTGGATGGACCTGAATTTGACTATTTCCTCTGCCGGCTTGAAGGAGGTGGATTTGGGTCGTTTGTCTAGGACCACATCATCCCTATCCACCGTGGAGCGCAATGTGGTTAACTCTTCGGCCGCGAGGGCTTCAGATAATGCCTCAAGGGCGAGGGATGCGGTTTTATTCTCGGCGCGGAGTGCTATGTCTGGATCACTGGCGAGAGTGATTGTGCCGTTGGGCCTGGGCATCTTAAGCTTCATGTATCCGTAATGAGGTATAGCTTGGAAGCGTGTAAATGCACCTCGCCCCAAGAGGGCGTGATATCCGTTGTTGAAAGGGGAAACTTGGAAGGTTATCTCTTCGGACCGATAATTCTCCGGCGTACCGAATACCACGTCAAGTGTGATTTTTCCCACACACTGTGCCTCCCGACTAGGAATGATTCCTCGGAAGGTCATGCTGCTTTGCTCAATGTGGCTCCTGTCTATTTACATTTTATGGAGTGTGTCCTCATAAATGAGGTTCAGTCCGCTGTCGCCACCCATGAGAACCTTGGTGAGCCGAAAGCCGTCCACAATTGGACTAAGGACCAAGGCGGCTGGTGCTCGGACTGTCCTGTATTTTCGTTCGTCCCTGGCATTAAAAGTTATAGCCGTGTCGTTCCAAGGGTTTATTTCTGCGATTTGGCAGACTTCGGCGAGTTCGCGGAGTGCCCTTTTGCGCCTATTGTTTGAAGCGAATGTCTCGAAGACCGTCAGTACTTTGGGGTCGTCGTCTTCTGGGGGGGTGTTGTTTTGGTGTATTCTTGGTGAGGATATCTTCGCCGCTCTTGGCCACTTGCCGGAGTATCCAACATGCTCTAAGGCTGTGGGTTGGTATGTTATCCGGTGTTGCGTGTATTTTGCATGGCCCATTGAGCCATCCTTCCAGAACGGTTCCGCGCCCCGTAGTGGATTTGTATTTCTTTACTATTGGGCCGGGCGTGCCACGAGGGTGCACCCTTTTCGCCTGAACGAGGGGTTGAGTGTGGACCGATGGTTCCCAACGGGCTGCCTGAGTTTTCCAGGTGCTTTCCATTGCGATGTACTTCTGTACGATAGTTGCCAGGTCAGCAAAGTGTAATATGCGACGGCGGTTGATGGCGTAGACGATTCCTTCGTCCATGCAATTGTTTCAGAACTCTGAGATTGCGTCCTCGTTGCGTCAATCTTTAATCTTGTCTTTGACAAGAAGGAATCTAGCCTAGAAGTGGTGGACCGTTTCCTGAGACTGTTGTTGTATGCTCATGAGAGCGCTTATATTTGGGTGGGTGGGTGGTTTTAAATATGAACTCTGGCCCAATTTTGGATCCGGAGTCTGAAGGTCGTCCGAATTTAATAGATCGGGCTCCGGGATATCCACTGATTTCTTGGGCCCGCCGTCCGATTCTACATTCGGAGGGCAGGATGCATCTCCTCGCAGGTGGGTGTCCGGTTCTTTGAGATCGGAGATCCGGACATAGTCCGTCCTTAGTATGGAGGAAGAGTTGTCGTCTCGCTCCTCGACTACCGCTATCTGGTGGGTGATCGGTGGAGATTTGATTTCTCTCTGATCGGGTTTAAGCCCAATTCAATCGTAGTCTGTAGCGACCCCCGGGGCGGCGATGCGGTCAAGGAGTTCGTTTAAAGACGAAAGCTTCGCTGGATCCATCTGCTTGGAGTGTCCGGAGTCGATACGAAGGGGATTTTCGATGACCCGAGAGATCACCGCCGGCTCAACGGCCGAACGGGCGGTCATGGTAAAGCCGCCCAGCCGGAGGGTTTGGCCTGGGGCCAGTGCTCCTCCGGAGGTGATATTGTCCTTGAGAACAAGGCGAGCCATCAATCCTGTCTTCGATGTCACAGTGGAATTCTCAATGAAAGCACCAATGTCGGTGTCAAAAACGGCGGATCTCGGGTAGGGGGTCCGAAACTGCGCGTCTAAGGATGATGGTAACAGGAGACGGGGGACACAATGTTTACCCAGGTTCGGGCCCTCTCTATGGAGGTAATACCCTACTTCCTGCTTGATTGATCTTGATGAATATGAGTATTACAAGAGTTGATCTACCACGAGATCGTAATGGCTAAACCCTAAAAGTCTAGCCCGTATGACTATGGTAATGAGTCTCTCCTCTCCGGACTAAGTCCTCCGGTTTATATAGACACCGGGAGGATATAGGGTTACACAAGGTCGGTTACACAGAAAGGAATCTACATATTTGATCGCCAAGCTTGCCTTCCACGCCAAGGAGAGTCCCATCCGGACACGGGTAGAGTATTCGGTCTTTGTATCTTCACGGCCCATCAGTCCGGCCCATGGCTAACAGGCCGGACGCCCGAGGACCCCTTAGTCCAGGACTCCCTCAGTCGACACGAGCTGCGGCCGAGCAAACAACGGGTAGGCTATGCGGGGCCGAGCCCGACCCGTCAAGACAGGTCGGTTACGCGGGGTCTGCTGGGCCGTAGCCCACGGCGCCCTGCAAACCGAAAACCCTCGATAAGCGAATTTGATAGTGATTCCAACAATTGAGTTGAAATTCGAACAATAAAACATAGTTCGCGCACAAATAAAAGCATAATTATGTACGACAAACGCAAAAGGACTTCATGCAAAAGCGACGACCACGTCCATCATCATCGTGGTCTCTTTTCACCCGTCGTCATGATCTTCACTCCGCACCACCTCCATCGATGGCATCGCAGCCCCCGAATCCATCACCGAATGATGCAATCACTTAAAATGGTACAAATGATTTGCACAACATGGGACGTGAAAACAAACTCACATAGTCGGATTCCATGATTCCACTTGGAGGTGCATTGCGAACTTGTTCCAAGCAAGCAACCCAACGGCTAAAAATTGGCTTAATCACGTCCCAACGACCTTGGAGTGACCGAAAGGTGCATGGAGTCCTATTGGGATGCTTCCCCATCATGCGGAAGTAGTGATCTTCGATTCTTTGCCAATACCTCTTGGCGGTTTGAGATGTACCGGTGCAAGCATCAAGAGACACCGCACTCCAAGCCTTGATCAAGATTTGGTCTTCCAACATCGTGTAGCATCAAGAGACACCTCACTCATACACCCCCTCATCTACCTCCTCCACTTCATCTTCACCATCGTGATCATCCACGCCACCCTCCATTTCATTGTAATCGAAATCAGCGAACGGGGCTTGATCGATGTCGACGGTGTTGGTGTTCAACAAGTTGACGAGCTCGGCAGTGGCATTGTTCGAACCACTGCTGCAGTGAGTGACATCAAGTCACGAGCTACCACAAGGGCAAAAATCAAAGTAAGTAGAAGGGATCGAAGATGCATACCTTCCGGCCATTTCTTCGAACACCTCGCCTGCGGTGGAAGCAACGTCGTTGAACGCCATCGTCGGGGAATCTCTTGCCGGGGCGGAGGGACTGGATGAAGGCGCCGGCCTTTTCGTAGGAACCTTCTTGCGCTTCACGCCCGAAACCTTGCCCACCTTCTCCGGCGGCGGCCGGGCAGATTGTGCGGCGGCGACGGCGCCCGGCCACGTGCCTTCCCGATGGGGCCAGCGGGATTTCCACCCTGCACGACCACGTTTCCCTGTCGCTTGCGGGCAGCGCGGTGGTGCCTTGAGCGACGGCGGGGGCAACATGACCGGCGACGATATCTGTCAGAGAGGATTGCGCGTGCGTGACCTCCACGCTGACGGGGGACGGCTGGGAAGCTTTCATGGCGGCGAAGAATGGCCGGGGAAGATAGACCGGAGCGGGCGGTGGCGGGCCAATGGAGGCCGAGGGGGTGGGGAAGCGGGAGCGGCCGCGCGGAAATTTCGCGCCAAATCTCGCTGCGGATAGGGGGCGAGCTCGGGTCGGCCTCCCACCCTGTGAATCTAAAGGTTAAGGGCGAACTTTTGCCGCGCCTCGCAAAAGAATTTACAGGTCGGACGCGTTTGTAGGGTCTGATCGGGCATTATTTCCCGCGCGGCCCGTATTTTGACGATTATTTTGCGGGTCACGGCATTATACGGGTCTGCAAGAGATGCTCTTATGCCGTTGCCGAGAACTGGACTCAGCTCTAAATACTATGTCTGCGTGACAGTTTAGTTTTGGTGCGTTGACTCTTCTTTTATTTCCAAAACATGAAGGCTGAGATTTGACAGGAGATACGAAAGTGACATAGATATATACATAGTTTAAGCTGCACGTACTAGTACTCTAGTAGTGTAGAAGGGAAGACAAGACTAAAACGGAATTTCAGAACATGGGGCAACGGAGCACTTTATTTTGAACCCCCCAAAACAAGTGCTTGAAAGATTTGAAAAAAATGATCCTTTTACATGAATACGCATGCATGTGGTCTAAGTGCGTGCGAAAATTCGTTCGAAAATACTTTGTATTGTCTGCTGCACAAAAAAGACAAAATTTCGACCTAAAAAGTAAAAAAAATTGGCCCCAAATTTGCATGTATTTTGTCTTTTATGTCTCTCACATGCAAGCACGTATATTGGTGAATTTTGGCATGTTATATTGCACTGCTATACGTGCACGTACACAAAAATTTGGAATTTTTCAAGCCGTACGGATTTGTTATTTTGAACTTCAAAATAACGGGCACATAGTGCCCATGCTCAGATGTCATTTTTCGAGACAAGACGCCTGATACAACATGATGATCGGCTACAAAGCCCTTTCCAAGAGGGAGAAGACAAAAACTGAAAGCCGAAAAACCGACTACTCGCTACATCTCAGCCCATCTACGAGGCCCGCCGCACGAAAGTCATGTCGTCCTCTAGTTAGTCCCTTCTTATTGGACCATGTGGAGTACATTCCTAGGGGTTACGCCATTGTACACCATGTCGTTCCTGTGTCTAAAGGTCCAGAGAAGAAACAAGATCACCGTCCAAATGTCACTGGTGAGCTGCCTGCAGTTTCTTTACACACCCACCGATCCACCAGGTTACTGTCCATTGTAGGGATCCACTCATGCTTTTCCCATGCATGGGGATGACCGTTCACACCTCTCTCGCAAGGACACACCCAAGAAGAATGTGTTATAGAGTCTCTGGTTGTTGGTCGTAGAAGGTGCAAGCCGCCGGATGCGGCATTCCACGTTGCTCCAAACTATCGGCCGTCCAACATCTATCTCGAGCTGCCAGCCACCCGAACACCTTCTGGCGCCCTAGACCTCCTTATCATGCAAGCACCGGGCCACATCGTATGTCCCCGCAAAGAAAGAATGCACGATAGGCCGACCTAACAAAGAATCTCTCGTCCTTATCCCGCACCAAAATCAGGTAGTCCTCCACCTCCTCATCCAACCGAACATCCACAAGCTTATCTCCAAGTATGAAGAACTCACTCAGTGCTTCGATCGAGATCTGGTTGACATCTTCCGGCAACCCACCGCCCCCCAGGCAATCATACACTGCTAGATTTGAGTGCGCTTATGCACACAATGGTGGAGATGTGGTGCGAAGTCGCATCTTAAAGTATTAAGTTAAAAACAGAGTATTGCAATAAGTACTTATGGACATCGGTTCATTTTCTTCCATAAAGCTTTCTATCTCAATTAACATTCTTTTAATTTCTTGCTTTGACATTCTCGTCAACTTGCCAAGGTCAAAGCCTTTTTTCGTTTCCATTGTTGTTTTAATCCTTTGTAACTAGCAAAGCTAGTGAGACTGACAACCTCGCTAGTTCAGTTGAGGGCACAAGAAAGTTTTGTGTTTATGTATGTAGGTATTGGTCATTGGTTGTGCCGCGTAGCTCCTGTTGGTTCAATAAACTTTGAGGTCACTTAAGAAAAAACATTGGTTACTACAAACACTTGCACTTGTGGGCCCAACAACTTCCTAATCGAGAGAAAGTAGTGCTCACGGCTGAAAACATAACCATCATGCTTCAGCCTCTTGTTCGTGTGCATAGTCAAGATCAACACTATGTCTTCCTCTTCGGTCATATAAAATTCCTTGTCCGATGAGGGATCACCCCACAGATAAGATGAATCAATTGAATTCATCTACGATAAGAAAATCTCCATCGCAAACTACTTACATTTGTGCACAACAAAAAACGAGAAAGCAAAAAAAACATTGCAGGCAATTGGTGGAACACCTACAATGCGAGAAGAAGACAACCATTCGATTGCTCGACGAAGCTGAGGTGCTCGCCGTGCTTGATCAAAATGGCCGGGGAGGGCCTCGTTGACGCTGGGAGGTTGACTTCGCAGCAAAAAAACGACGACGGCGTACCGTGGCCGCCATCCAAAGCAACGAAGGTTGTGCTCGGTCGCGGCTGTCGCGTGGCCAACACCGGAGCTTCGGTGACCGCTAGTCGAGGCTATGACCCGCAGAGGAGCGGCGAGGACCATGACGGGTGGCGGAGGACCGACAACCAATCGGAATCGGGTGGCGGAGGGGTGCGTCGCCGGATCCCGATTCGACGGTGCGGCTGGGCTTCGACACGCGTCTGAAGCGACGAAGCCGGAAGATGAATGCGGGCCGGCGACGGTTTCGACGACAGGCAAAATTACAGCAACAACGGTTAGGGGCAGAGGTGGTGCTGCTAGGGGGAAATATCCAGGTGACGGTTGGGCGTTCACGCGCGACTATTTTTGGTTTGCGGCAACAGTCCGCGTGCAACAAATACGCAGCCCGCCCAGTCAATTTTTTAGCTGTTCAAAAAGGTTTTTGGCAAAATTTTGCAACAAGGCCCCTTTTGGGTTGTTGAAGAGTGTACTGATAGGCGCCGGCGCGTCGGCCAAAAATTTTGGCCGGTCCCGCGTGGGCCGTTCGATTTGCCTAATACGGAGCCCCGCAGAACAGTTTGATTATGCTCCTATCACTGTAGATTCGGTCGTCGTCTTCGTCGCCCTGCAAATCCCCCGCTCGCCCTGCAAATCCCACGCACCTCCTCCCCCCGACTGAATCACTATCTTACTCCAGCACGGCCCCGCACCCACCTCCTCCCCTGCCGCCGGCTCGCCGCTGCCCGCCGGAGGTCAAAAACATCCACCCCCCGCATCTTCTATGGCGATCATGGTTCCAGCAAAATAATTATGCAGTCCCAACAAAATTCACCGCCGGTTCCAGCAATTTTGTGGGAAGCGACCACTGGCGACCTGGTTCCAGCAAAAAATTGCTACGGTTCCAGCATATCTCACAGCCGGTGGTAACACTGGTTCCAGCAAAAAATCTCACAAAACAACAAATCTCTGTCAAAATCGATTGTAGCAAAAAACACAGCCATTTTCAGCAACAAATTAATCTGGTTCCAGCAAAAATCCTAGAAACAACAAATGCAGCAAAAATTCGCCTTACCGCCGCACCTCAGGAAGAGAATTTGGTTCCAGCAAAAAAAATCATTGGGTTCCAGCAAACAAGATTACCGGTTGTAGCACCTAGCTCGCCAAGCCCCATTACAAGCTGGGGAAGAAGGCCGGTTCCAGCAAAAAAAATTGCTGCTTCCAGCAAAATGGATCACTGGTTCCAGCATCATGGGATTGTGCCCGCTTGCCGCATGACCATGGTAGCACTCCTCGTCTCGGGTGGTAGCACGCCGTACCGGTGGTTGCAGCTCCTCTGTGGCCGGTGGCAGCACGCCGTACCGGTGGTTGCAGCTCCTCTGCGGCCGGTTGCAGCACGCCATACGGGGGCGCGGTGTAGGGAGTCACCGATTCCAGCTCACCGCGGCGCCATTGCAGCATCCCGCGGCACGCGGTCCAGGATGCCGTTGCAGCTCGCCGGGGCAGCATCTTGATTTGCCGGATACCATGGGGTGGATCTGCTGCCTTGGGCTCGCCTGAGGAGAGGAGGGGGAAGGATCAGCGGAGGAGTCGCATTGGCCGGGATGGGGAGATGGAAGAGGAGGAGAAAGAGAAGCGTCTTGTGGAACAAGAGAGGTTGAGCGGTCGATAGTAAGGTTTGACTGGTTGAGCGGTCACGTGGGGCGCAGGTGGCTTAGTAGCAGCGGGCTGCGCGAGCGATTGAGCGGTGCGACCGGCCCAGCGTTCAGCCAACGCACCAACGTAAAACGTTTCAATTTATTTAATCTTCAATCAAAGCCTAGAAAACAGTTAGACCCTAAAATTAATAGGGCTGCTATTGAAAAAAACGATTACACATGACATGACAGTGAAAACGGTGGTGAAGCTGTTTTGTTGGAACCCAGCCGAGTAGGTGAAAGGAGTCTGCCTGCCTCGCTCCGCTCCCCAATCGCCCAATCCCCACACAAAACCCTCGCTTCCGCTGCCCATGGCGTCGCTGATGGACGACGTCACCGCCGAGATCTTCCTCCGCCTCCCGTCGGACGAGCCTGAGCACCTCTTCCGCGCCGCCCTCGTCTGCAAGCCCTGGCTCCGCGTCCTCCGCGACCCCTCCTTCCGCCGCCGCTACAGCGTCTTCCACCGTGCGCCTCCCCTGCCACTAGTAGAAAAAGGGTCATCTGTCCCGGTTGGTAAGGGCCTTTTGTCCCGGTTGTTGAACCGGGACTAAAGGGTCGTTACTAATGCCCTAGCCCTTTAGTCCCGGTTCTTACACGAACTGGGACAGATGGGCCTCCACGTGGCCGGTGCAGCGAGCCCAGGCAGGAGGGCCTTTGGTCCCGGTTGGTGGCACTAACCGGGACCAATAGGCATCCACGCGTCAGCATTTCAGGGGCTGGGGTTTTTATTTTTTTAAAGGGGGGGTTGGGGGTTTTGGGGGGTTAATTTAGGTGTTTCATATATTGTGTTAGCTAGCTAATTAATAGAGAGAAGTGTCCTCTCTTATCTCCGTGCTTGGTCGACTCTACGTACTATATACGTATAGAGAGGACTAGACACGCTAGCTAGTAAGCAAATGAAGGAAACAGAAGATCGTCATGAACATATATATGCATACACAGAGAAATGATATCGACCACCTCTCCTTCTCCGAGAGATTGGTCGAACAACAAGTTCTCGTATATCTATCCGACACTACCGGCTACATATATACAATAATTATCTCTTACAATATAATCTCCTAATTATATATGAACACAGGGTCCACATAGTATTCTCCGTTTTTAGTGATCACGTGGTCAAGGAAGAATGCCGCCAATTCCTCTTGAATTGCTCGCATACGATCTGGTGGTAGGAGTTCATCCCGCATCCGAAAGATCTAATTTGAAGAAGGGGTCAATACATACATATATATATATATATATGAATAAATGAAACTCAACACAAATGATGGTAATAAAATAAAATTGTGAATATTATTGCTTACGCACTTCATATTGTTCCTTAGAGTAGCCCCGCTCACAGGTCGTGTAGTGGATGGACTCGCAAACGTAGTATCCACAGGAATCATTTCCCTTGTTCCTGCCACAACCACTTTACAAGAAATAGAGGTCAATCAAACTGATAAGCAAGCATGCTAAATGGTATTGATGAAACTAGCGCTTGAATCACTAGGAGATGCGCGGAACATGCTACTATAGTACTTACTTTCGGGTGCCTAAATTGCAGCTTCTTCGGCAGTGCCGGAGCTTTTTTGGTGAATTTTCTCCAAACCCTGCCAGACAAAGAAAACAATTACTTAATATCAGGAAATGAACAAAGTTGCTGATATGCATGGTGGATAATGATCGATTTAACTTACTTCTCGAGCATTTGAGTCATGTCCACATAGTCCTGGGGATCTTTTCGTCTCGAGTCTAAGACGGTTACTAGTCCCTGCTCAAGCTTAATCTCTAGGAGAATATAGTGGAAGCTGCGCACGCATGCATAAGTCATCAATTACATTACTATAACCTGGACTAATAAGGGAAACCGAATATGCACAAGACAGTAACACTCACTTGAAGTTGTAAGGAAAGAGTATTATATCTTTGTTTTGATTTATTACCAACGATCGTAGCAAGTTGGCCTCGGTATTTTTGGCATGATATTTAACCTCAGTTGCATCTATGAGATTTGTGTTAATGAATCCAATACCACCGATTTGTCTTTTCTTCAATTCGGCGATCTTCAATCTGCATAATATAGTGAGGATAATTATAAATACATGCAATGAAAGAGCTGACCTATATAGAGAGACTTAATGACAGAAGTAGTACTACTTACAGACAGTAGCAAGTGATCGTTGATTTATCGAGGGCCTTTTGATTGAAAAACTGGAAGAACTCCTCAAATGGAACATTCAACATTTCAATTCCAACGAGGTCATGCTCCTCTTTAACTCTCAGCGTCAAAGTATTCCTCCCCCCAGACTCTCTACAGGTTTTCATGTACCAATCATGTAATCTTCACATCATCGTTGTTAGAGATCTTTCATCTTTGACGAGAGGCTTCCCGTACTCGTATCTGTGTTCGTCCACCTCCAAGAAATCATAATGTACATCGTCGGGCAGGTAATCTCCAAGATTGCTATAACCGGGCACCATCCTCGGATCATTAGCGACGATGTCGTTAGACACCTTGAGCGGGGGGCACGATTGGTTCGCTTGTTCGCCGAGCTGGGCAATTTTTTTCCCAGCTCGTCGTTCTTTTAACCTTTGATCACTGACAGTACTTCCCGACCGCTCCGCTTCGACAAATGTCTTTGCAATAATGTGCTCATAGTTGCCTTTCGGCGGAGACTTTGGTGGTTTTGTCAGGGCAGCCAGAGTGCGCTTCGCTTTCACCGGATCTACCTTCTCCTCTGGAGGTGGATGTTTCTTTGCTTTCACCCCTTCAAAGAAGTTCGTCACTTCGGCTCGCACGATCTTCATGGTTTCCTCCTCGGTCCTCTCGTATGGTAACTTCTCTGGAGTCTTCAGAGAAGTACCGAATCTGTATTGCCTCCCGCCTCTGGCTGTACTGCTAGACGCCGACAGAGCAGACGGAGCGGCTGCGGCTGTCTTCTTTCCTTGCTTACGAGGCAGAGGAGAAGCACTATGACGCGCTGGAGCAGCCGGAGCGGCGGCGGGTCTCTTCCGCCCTTGCTGACGAGGTGGAGAAGGAGGAGGTTGGCTGCTCGGGCGCGCCGGCGCAGGCGGAGAAGGAGGCGGAGTGCCGCCACGCGCCGGAGAAGGAGGCTGAGTGCCCTGATCACTCGCCGGAGGAGGAGGCGGAGTGCCCTTACTCGCCGAAGGAGGAGGAGGCGGAGGCGTCCAGTTCGGAAGGTTGATGAGCTCCTTCCGCCATAGGCATGGAGTCTTCAGAGTAGAACCCAGCCGAGTCTCCCCTTCACCGGTAGGGTGGTCAAGCTGGAGGTCCTCAAATCCCTCCGTTATTTCGTCCACCGTCACCCTAGAATATCCTTCTAGAATCAGACGACAGTGAAAAGTTGCGCCGGGTTCAGGAGGTCGAACAGAGCCGACATCCGCCTTGACTTTGAAGTTCTGCCATTGCGTCATAAGGTGGCAATGTTGAGACTCCGTGATAGCATCCACGGGGTAGCTAGCAGGAGCCGTCAAGACATGCTCCGGCTGAAGCAGCTCGGTGGAAGCGAAGCTCCTTCTCCGCTGAGATGGCGGGGTAGCTTTGGGGGTAGTTTCGGTAGGTCGCTTGCTGCGAGCTACGTCTCGTTCCTCTAGCGCTTGAACCCTTTCGTGCAGCTTCTGAATTTGGGTGTGCTCCACATTTTTCCTCCTCTCCTGGCATTTGTAACCGCCTGCGTCCGGAAAACCAGCCTTCCATGGAACGGAGCCTGGCGTGCCTCGTGTCCGTCCAGGGTGCTCAGGATTCCCGAGGGCCATTGTGAGCTCGTCGTTCTCTCTGTCTGGAACGAACGTCCCTTGCTGCGCTGCATCGATATAGTGCTGAAGCCTCTTGACTGGTATTCTCATTTGCTCATCCTTCCAAACGCACTTCCCTGATACAGGGTTCAAGGTTCCGCCAGCCCCGAAGAACCAAGTCCGGCAACGGTCTGGCCAGTTCATTGTCTCTGGTTCGATCCCTTTATCAAGCAGATCATTCTCAGCCTTGGCCCACTTAGGCCGGGCTTTGAGGTAGCCACCTGACCCCGTGCGATGGTGAAGCTTCTTCTTCGCAACATTTTTCTTGTTTGTCGCTGACATCTTCTTACTCTTTTCCGATGTCTTGTGGGCCACAAATGCGGGCCAGTGATCTCTGATCTTCTCATATTTGCCGATGAATTCTGGTGTCTCTTCTTTGTCGACAAACGTTTTCAGCTCATTCTTCCACCTCCTGAATAGGTCTGCCATCTTCTTAAGAGCATGAGACTTGATTAATTGTTCTTTAGCTGGCTTCTCCGGATCCTCCTCTGGCGGTAGGGTGAAATTCGCCTTCAGCTCAGTCCAAAGATCATATTTCTGCATATCATTGACATAAGACACCTCAGGGTCTTCCTTCTTAGGCTTATACCATTGGTGGATGCTGATCGGGATCTTGTCCCTAACAAGAACCCCGCACTGAGCAGCAAATGCTTCCTTTGTCTGGATGGGTTCAATCGGTTGGACGTCGCGCGCGATTGCTGTGATCTCAAACCTTTCATCCGAGCGCAACTTTTTCTTTGGGCCTCATCTCTTTACCGAAGTTGTGCTCGATCCGGAGGGCTAGAAAAAAGAAGAAAGACGAGAGTTAATTAATATGTGTACATACCAAAACAATGAATGCATCAATTAGCTAGTCAGCACAGGCTTAACTAATATATTTACCTGGCCGGACTCTGTTCGGTCAGCGGAGCCGTCACCACGTGCTCCTTCTTGCACCAGCATTGGGTCACCGGAGCCATCATAATCATGTCTTTCCTCCTCCACTCTTCGATCACCGTAGCCTGCTTCTTCACCCTGTTCTTCCAGACCATCATTGTCATTAAGATACGACAAGACATCACCTCCGGCTAAGATTATGTCCCCCAACACCTCTTCTGCTTCCTCGTCTCGTCCGTGCTCCATTGTTTCTGCAAATATTACAACATGACAATTATTACACAAACATGACAGCGGGTGGATATATTAGTGCAAACGTAGACCTAGCTTATTCCGGGTTTGGGGTGGCCTCGGCAACGCTTCAAGGGTAGGGGCGCGGCGGGAGGGGTAGGAGACCGACATCGTTTTTTTCTAGGGTTTGGGTGTCCTCGAGAGTTTTGGTCGAGTGAGAGGGCCGGGGGGTGCTCCCGTGGTATAAGTTATCACGGTCGAAGTTATCCGGGAGGGGGTTATATCGACAACGACGACATACATACATGGGAAAATAATGTTATCGGGGAGGGGGTAGGTGAAGGAAATATGCCCTAGAGGCAATAATAAAGTATTATTTATTTCCTTATATCATGATAAATGTTTATTATTCATGCTAGAATTGTATTAACCGGAAACATAATACATGTGTGAATACATAGACAAACAGTGTGTCACTAGTATGCCTCTACTTGACTAGCTCGTTAATCAAAGATGGTTATGTTTCCTAGCCATAGACATGAGTTGTCATTTGATTAACGAGATCACCTCATTAGGAGAATGACGTGATTGACTTGACCCATTCCGTTAGCTTAGCACCCGATCGTTTAGTATGTTGCTATTGCTTTCTTCATGACTTATACATGTTCCTATGACTATGAGATTATGCAACTCCCGTTTACCGGAGGAACACTTTGTGTGCCACCAAACGTCACAACGTAAATGGGTGATTATAAAGGTGCTCTACAGGTGTCTCCAAAGGTACTTGTTGGGTTGGCGTATTTCGAGATTAGGATTTGTCACTCCGATTGTCGGAGAGGTATCTCTGGGCCCACTCAGTAATGCACATCACTATAAGCCTTGCAAGCATTGTGACTAATGAGTTAGTTGCGGGATGATGTATTACGGAACGAGTAAAGAGACTTGCCGGTAACGAGATTGAACTAGGTATCGAGATACCGACGATCGAATCTCGGGCAAGTAACATACTGATGACAAAGGGAACAACGTATGTTGTTATGCGGTCTGACCGATAAAGATCTTCGTAGAATATGTGGGAACCAATATGAGCATCCAGGTTCCGCTATTGGTTATTGACCGGAGAGGTGTCTCGGTCATGTCTACATAGTTCTCGAACCCGTAGGGTCCGCACGCTTAAAGTTACGATGACAGTTATATTATGAGTTTATATGTTTTGATGTACCGAAGGTTGTTCGGAGTCCCGGATGCGATCACGGACATGACGAGGAGTCTCGAAATGGTCGAGACATAAATATTGATATATTGGACGACTATATTCGGACACCGGAAGTGTTCCGGAGAAGTTTCGGATAAAACCGGAGTGCAGGAGGGGTTACCGGAACCCCCCGGGGAAGTATTGGGCCTTAGTGGGCCTTGAGGGGAGAGAGAGGGCAGCAGCCAGAAGGTGGCGCGCCCCCTCCCATGAGGAGTCCGAATTGGACTAGGGGAGGGGGGCGCAGCCCCTCTTTCCCTCTCCCTCTCCCTCTCTTTCCTCCCCCCCTCTCTTCCTAGTTGGACTAGGAAAGGGGAGTCCTACTCCTACTAGGAGGAGGACTCCCCCCTCTCCTTGGCGCGCCCAAAGGCAGCCGGCCTCCCCCTTGCTCCTTTATATACGGGGGCAGGGGGCACCTCTTCACACAATTGATATACGATATTTTAGCCGTGTGCGGTGCCCCCCTGCACCATATTACACCTCGATAATATTGTTGCGGAGCTTAGGCGAAGCCCTGCATCGGTAGAACATCATCGTCGTCACCACGCCATCGTGCTGACGAAACTCTCCCTCAACACTCGGCTGGATCGGAGTTCGAGGGACGTCATCGAGCTGAACGTGTGCTGAACTCGGAGGTGCCGTGCGTTCGGTACTTGATCGGTCGGATCGTGAAGACGTACGACTACATCAACTGCGTTGTGATAACGCTTCCGCTTTCGGTCTACGAGGGTACGCGGACAACACTCTCCCCTCTTGTTGCTATGCATCACCATGATCTTGCGTGTGCGTAGGAAATTTTTTGAAATTACTACGTTCCCAACAGTGGTATCAGAGCCAGGTTTTATGCGTTGATGCTATGCACGAGTAGAACACAAGTGAGTTGTGGGCGATATAAGTCATACTGCTTACCAGCATGTCATACTTTGGTTCGGCGGTATTGTGAGATGAAGCGGCCCGGACCGACATTACGCGTACGCTTACGCGAGACTGGTTTCACCGTTGGGAGCACTCGTTGCTTAAAGGTGACTGGCGGGTGTCCGTCTCTCTCACTTTAGTTGAACCGAGTGTAGCTACGCCCGGTCCTTGCGAAGGTTAAAACAGCACCAACTTGACAAACTATCGTTGTGGTTTTGATGCGTAGGTAAGAACGGTTCTTGCTAAGCCCGTAGCAGCCACGTAAAACTTGCAACAACAAAGTAGAGGACGTCTAACTTGTTTTTGCAGGGCATGTTGTGATGTGATATGGTCAAGACATGATGCTATATTTTATTGTATGAGATGATCATGTTTTGTAACCGAGTTATCGGCAACTGGCAGGAGCCATATGGTTGTCGCTTTATTGTATGCAATGCGATCGCCATGTAATTGTTTTACTTTATCACTAAGCGGTAGCGATAGTCGTAAAAGCAACAAGTTGGCGAGACGACAACGATACTACGATGGAGATCAAGGTGTCGCGCCGGTGACGATGGTGATCATGACGGTGCTTCGGAGATGGAGATCACAAGCACAAGATGATGATGGCCATATCATATCACTTATATTGATTGCATGTGATGTTAATCTTTTATGCATCTTATCTTGCTTTGATTGACGGTAGCATTATAAGATGATCTCTCACTAAAATTTCAAGATAAAAGTGTTCTCCCTGAGTATGCACCGTTGCAAAAGTTCTTCGTGCTGAGACACCACGTGATGATCGGGTGTGATAGGCTCTACGTTCAAATACAACGGGTGCAAAACAGTTGCACACGCAGAATACTCTGGTTAAACTTGACGAGCCTAGCATATGCAGATATGGCCTCGGGACACGGAGACCGAAAGGTCGAGCGTGAATCATATAGTAGATATGATCAACATAGTGATGTTAACCATTGAAACTACTCCATCTCACGTGATGATCGGACATGGTTTAGTTGATTTGGATCACGTAATCACTTAGATGATGAGAGGGATGTCTATCTAAGTGGGAGTTCTTAAGTAATATGATTAATTGAACTTGAATTTATCATGAACTTAGTACCTGATAGTATCTTGCTTGTCTATGTTAATTCTAGATAAATGGCCCGTGTTGTTGTTCCGTTGAATTTTAATGCGTTCCTTGAGAAAGCAAAGTTGAAAGATGATGGTAGCAATTACACGGACTGGGTCCGTAACTTGAGGATTATCCTCATTGTTGCACAGAAGAATTACGTCCTGGAAGCACCGCTAGGTGCCAGGCCTCCTGCAAGAGCAACACCAGAAGTTATGAACGTCTGGCAGAGCAAAGCTGATGACTACTCAATAGTTCAGTGTGCCATGCTTTACAGCTTAGAACCGGGTCTTCAACGACGTTTTGAACGTCATGCAGCATATGAGATGTTCCAGGAGTTGAAGTTAATATTTCAAGCAAATGCCCGGATTGAGAGATATGAAGTCTCCAATAAGTTCTATAGCTGCAAGATGGAAGAGAATAGTTCTGTCAGTGAGCATATACTCAAAATGTCTGGGTATAATAATCACTTGATTCAACTGGGAGTTAATCTTCCGGATGATAGCGTCATTGACAGAATTCTTCAATCACTGCCACCAAGCTACAAGAGCTTCGTGATGAACTATAACATGCAAGGGATGAATAAGACAATTCCCGAGCTCTTCGCAATGCTAAAGGCAACGGAGGTAGAAATCAAAAAGGAGCATCAAGTGTTGATGGTTAGTAAAACCACTAGTTTCAAGAAAAAGGGCAAAGGGAAGAAGAAGGGGAACTTCAAGAAGAATAGCAAGCAAGTTGTTGTTCAGGAGAAGAAATCCAAGTCTGGACCTAAGCCTGAAACTGAGTGCTTCTACTGTAAGCAGACTGGTCACTGGAAGCGAAACTGCCCCAAGTATTTGGCGGATAAGAAGGATGGCAAGGTTAACAAAGGTATATGTGATATACATGTTATTGATGTGTACCTTACTAATGCTCGCAGTAGCACCTGGGTATTTGATACTGGTTCTGTTGCTAATATTTGCAACTCGAAACAGGGGCTACGGATTGAGCGAAGATTGGCTAAGGACGAGGTGACGATGCGCGTGGGAAATGGTTCCAAAGTCGATGTGATCGCCGTCGGCACGCTACCTCTACATCTACCTTCGGGATTAGTATTAGACCTAAATAATTGTTATTTGGTGACAGCGTTGAGCATGAACATTATATCTGGATCTTGTTTGATGCGAGACGGTTATTCATTTAAATCAGAGAATAATGGTTGTTCTATTTATATGAATAATATCTTTTATGGTCATGCACCCTTGAAGAGTGGTCTATTTTTAATGAATCTCGATAGTAGTGACACACATATTCATAATGTTGAAGCCAAAAGATGCAGAGTTGATAATGACAGTGCAACTTATTTGTGGCACTGCCGTTTAGGTCATATCGGTGTAAAGCGCATGAAGAAACTCCATACTGATGGACTTTTGGAATCACTTGATTATGAATCACTTGGTACTTGCGAACTGTGCCTCATGGGCAAGATGCCTAAAACACCGTTCTCCGGAACTATGGAGAGAGCAACATATTTATTGGAAATCATACATACAGATGTATGTGGTCCGATGAATATTGAGGCTCGTGGCGGATATCGTTATTTTCTCACCTTCACAGATGATTTGAGCAGATATGGGTATATCTACTAAATGAAACATAAGTCTGAAACATTTGAAAAGTTCAAAGAATTTCAGAGTGAAGTTGAAAATCATCGTAACAAGAAAATAAAGTTTCTATGATCAGATCGTGGAGGAGAATATTTGAGTTACGAGTTTGGCCTACATTTGAAACAATGCGGAATAGTTTCGCAACTCACGCCACCCGGAACACCACAGCGTAATGGTGTGTCCGAATGTCGTAATCGTACTTTATTAGATATGGTGCGATCTATGATGTCTCTTACTGATTTACCGCTATCGTTTTGGGGTTATGCTTTAGAGATGGCTGCATTCACTCTAAATAGGACACCATCGAAATCCGTTGAGACGACGCCTTATGAACTATGGTTTGGCAAGAAACCAAAGTTGTCGTATCTTAAAGTTTGGGGTTGCGATGCTTATGTGAAGAAACTTCAACCTGATAAGCTCGAACCTAAATCGGAGAAATGTGTCTTCATAGGATACCCAAAGGAGACTGTTGGGTACACCTTCTATCACAGATCCGAAGGCAAGATATTCGTTGCTAAGAATGGATCCTTTCTAGAGAAGGAGTTTCTCTCGAAAGAAGTGAGTGGGAGGAAAGTAGAACTTGATGAGGTAACTGTACCTGCTCCCTTATTGGAAAGTAGATCATCACAGAAATCAGTTTCTGCGACACCTACACCAATTAGTGAGGAAGTTAATGATAATGATCATGAAACTTCAGATCAAGTTATTACTGAACCTCGTAGGTCAACTAGATCAAGATCCGCACCAGAGTGGTACGGTAATCCTGTTCTGGAGGTTATGTTACTAGACCATGACGAACCTACGAACTATGAAGAAGCGATGGTGAGCCCAGATTCCGCAAAATGGCTTGAAGCCATGAAATCCGAGATGGGATCCATGTATGAGAACAAAGTATGAACTTTGGTTGACTTGCCCGATGGTCGGCAAGCCATTGAAAATAAATGGATCTTCAAGAAGAAGACTGACGCTGATGGTAATGTTACTGTCTATAAAGCTCGACTTGTTATGAAAGGTTTTCGACAAGTTCAAGGGATTGACTACGATGAGACCTTCTCACCCGTAGCGATGCTTAAGTCTGTCCGAATCATGTTAGCAATTGCCGCATTTTATGATTATGAAATTTGGCAAATGGATGTCAAAACTGCATTCCTGAATGGATTTCTGGAAGAAGAGTTGTATATGATGCAACCGGAAGGTTTTGTCGATCCAAAGGGAGCTAACAAAGTGTGCAAGCTCCAGCGATCCATTTATGGACTGGTGCAAGCCTCTCGGAGTTGGAATAAACGCTTTGATAGTGTGATCAAAGCATTTGGTTTTATACAGACTTTTGGAGAAGCCTGTATTTACAAGAAAGTGAGTGGGAGCTCAGTAGCATTTCTGATATTATATGTGGATGACATATTGCTGATTGGAAATGATATAGAATTTCTGGATAGCATAAAGGGATACTTGAATAAGAGTTTTTCAATGAAAGACCTCGGTGAAGCTGCATATATATTAGGCATTAAGATCTATAGAGATAGATCAAGACGCTTAATTGGACTTTCACAAAGCACATACCTTGACAAAGTTTTGAAGAAGTTCAAAATGGATCAAGCAAAGAAAGGGTTCTTTCCTATACTACAAGGTGTGAGATTGAGTAAGACTCAATGCCCGACCACTGCAGAAGATAGAGAGAAGATGAAAGATGTTCCCTATGCTTCATCCATAGGCTCTATCATGTATGCAATGTTGTGTACCAGACCTGATGTGTGCCTTGCTATAAGTTTAGCAGGGAGGTACCAAAGTAATCCAGGAGTGGATCACTGGACAGCGGTCAAGAACATCCTGAAATACTTGAAAAGGACTAAGGATATGTTTCTCGTTTATGGAGGTGACAAAGAGCTCATTGTAAGTGGTTACGTTGATGCAAGCTTTGACACTGATCCGGACGATTCTAAATCGCAAACCGGATACGTATTTACATTGAACGGTGGAGCTGTCAGTTGGTGCAGTTCTAAGCAAAGTGTCGTGGCGGGATCTACGTGTGAAGCGGAGTACATAGCTGCTTCGGAAGTAGCAAATGAAGGAGTCTGGATGAAGGAGTTCATATCCGATCTAGGTGTCATACCTAGTGCATCGGGACCAATGAAAATCTTTTGTGACAATACTGGTGCAATTGCCTTAGCAAAGGAATCCAGATTTCACAAGAGAACCAAGCACATCAAAAGACGCTTCAATTCCATCCGGGATTTAGTCCAGGTGGGAGACAAGAAATTTGCAAGATACATACGGATCTGAATGTTGCAGACCCGTTGACTAAGCCTCTTCCACGAGCAAAACATGATCAGCACCAAGACTCCATGGGTGTAAGAATCATTACAGTGTAATCTAGATTATTGACTCTAGTGCAAGTGGGAGACTCAAGGAAATATGCCCTAGAGGCAATAATAAAGTATTATTTATTTCCTTATATCATGATAAATGTTTATTATTCATGCTAGAATTGTATTAACCGGAAACATAATACATGTGTGAATACATAGACAAACAGTGTGTCACTAGTATGCCTCTACTTGACTAGCTCGTTAATCAAAGATGGTTATGTTTCCTAGCCATAGACATGAGTTGTCATTTGATTAACGGGATCACCTCATTAGGAGAATGACGTGATTGACTTGACCCATTCCGTTAGCTTAACACCCGATCGTTTAGTATGTTGCTATTGCTTTCTTCATGACTTATACATGTTCCTATGACTATGAGATTATGCAACTCCCGTTTACCGGAGGAACACTTTGTGTGCTACCAAACGTCACAACGTAAATGGGTGATTATAAAGGTGCTCTACAGGTGTCTCCAAAGGTACTTGTTGGGTTGGCGTATTTCGAGATTAGGATTTGTCACTCTGATTGTCGGAGAGGTATCTCTGGGCCCACTCAGTAATGCACATCACTATAAGCCTTGCAAGCATTCTGACTAATGAGTTAGTTGCGGGATGATGTAAAACAGAACGAGTAAAGAGACTTGCCGGTAACGAGATTGAACTAGGTATCGAGATACCGACGATCGAATCTCGGGCAAGTAACATACCGATGACAAAGGGAACAACGTATGTTGTTATGCGGTGTGACCAATAAAGATCTTCGTAGAATATGTGGGAACCAATATGAGCATCTAGGTTCCGCTATTGGTTATTGACCGGAGAGGTGTCTCGGTCATGTCTACATAGTTCTCGAACCCGTAGGGTCCGCACGCTTAAAGTTACGATGACAGTTATATTATGAGTTTACATGTTTTGATGTACCGAAGGTTGTTCGGAGTCCCGGATGTGATCACGGACATGACGAGGAGTCTCGAAATGGTCAAGACATAAAGATTGATATATTGGACGACTATATTCAGACACCGGAAGTGTTCCGGAGAAGTTTCGGATAAAACCGGAGTGCCGGAGGGGTTACCGGAACCCCCCGGGGAAGTATTGGGCCTTAGTGGGCCTTGAGGGGAGAGAGAGGGCAGCAGCCAGAAGGTGGCGCGCCCCCTCCCATGAGGAGTCCGAATTGGACTAGGGGAGGGGGGCGCAGCCCCTCTTTCCCTCTCCCTCTCCCTCTCTTTCCTTCCCCCCCCCCCCTCTCTTCCTAGTTGGACTAGGAAAGGGGAGTCCTACTCCTACTAGGAGGAGGACTCCCCCCCTCTCCTTGGCGCGCCCAAAGGCAGCCGGCCTCCCCCTTGCTCCTTTATATACGGGGGCAGGGGGCACCTGTTCACACAATTGATATACGGTATTTTAGCCGTGTGCGGTGCCCCCCTCCACCATATTACACCTCGATAATATCATTGCGGAGCTTAGGCGAAGCCCTGCGTCGGTAGAACATCATCATCGTCACCACCCCGCCGTGCTGACGAAACTCTCCCTCAACACTCGGCTGGATCGGAGTTCGAGGGACGTCATCGAGCTGAACGTGTGCTGAACTCGGAGGTGCCGTGCGTTCGGTACTTGATCGGTCGGATCGTGAAGACGTACGACTACATCAACTTCGTTGTGATAATGCTTCCGCTTTCGGTCTACGAGGGTACGTGGACAACACTCTCCCCTCTCGTTGCTATGCATCACCATGATCTTGCGTGTGCGTAGGAAATTTTTTGAAATTACTACGTTCCCAACAGTAGGTCGACCCCCCCCCCCTTGTGTTGAAGTTATCGGGACACGGGGTATATCGACAACGACATATCCGATAAAAAATAAGAAGACAAATAAGAAATAAAAAGAGGAGAAGAAGATATTAATAGAGGAGAAGATTGAAGAAAAAAAGAAGAAAAAAAAGAGGAGAAGAAGAAAGGAATAGAGGAGAAGAAGAGAAAATAGAATATTCTATTTTCTCTTCTTCTCCTCTTCTTTTTCTTCTTTTTTCTTCTTCTTATTTTCCTTTTTACTCTCCTTCTTTTTCTTCTTCTTCATTATCTTCCTAGCTAGATATATAATACTTTTCTAAAAATGTAACTTTTGCATATATAAAACTTTTTCTTCTTCTTCCTTCTTCCTTCTCTTCCTTCTTTTCCTAAATATATATAACTTTTCTAAAAATGAAACTAACCTAAAATGTACTAAATCAGAGATCATATATAGATAAAACTAACCTAAAATGTACCCAAATGCACTAAAAATCGAACTTTTATATGCACAGAGAACATACATACATATATACATTTTTATAAAAATGCAAAAAACAAATCATCATATATATGAACAAAAAATCTAAAAAAAGACACATAATCAGATATACACACATACATTACTCACACATATACATATAATCTGAAAAAAAAAACATAATAAATATGTGAAAAAACAGAGGAGAGGACAGGGGGGCGGCGCCGGTCTGACCAAGGAGAGGTGCGGCGTGGTCGGGGCAGGGGCAGAGGCACGGTGCCGATGTCGGTGTAGAGGGCGGCGACGGCGGCGTGGTCGGGGCAGGGGCGACGGCGGCGTGGTCGGGGCAGGGGCGATGGCGTCGATGGGGCAGAGGGCGGTGACGGCATCGATGGGGCGGGTCGGGGGCGCGGCAGAGGCACGGCGAGGGCGCGCGGCGTGGTCGGGGGGCAGGGGCGACGGCGGCGTGGTCGGGGCAGGGGCGATGGCGTCGACGGGGCAAAGGACGGCGACGGCGTCGACGGGGCGGGTCGGGAGCGCGGCAGAGGCACGGCGAGGGCGCGTGGCATGGTCGGGGGACAGGGGCGACGGCGGCGTGGTCGGGGCGGGGCAACGGCGGCGTGGTTGGGGGCGCGGCAGAGGCACGGCGAGCTCGGGCAGCCTGGTGGCGTCGTCGGAGGGATCGAAGAACTGACGAAATTTTCACAAGTGCTGGCTTATATAGCAAACCCATTGGTACCAGTTGGTGGCACAAACCGGTACCAATGCCACCCTTTAGTCCTGGTTGGTGTCACCAACCGGGACCAAATGCCTCTTTTCAGCAGCCCAAGGGGCGGGAAGCGGCGGCCTTTGGTCCCGGTTGTTGGCACCAACCGGGACTAAAGGGGGGGCATTGGTCCCGGTTGTTGCCACAAACCGGGACCAAAGGGTGGCATTGGTCCCGGTTCATGCCACCAACCAGGACCAATGGCCTTGCACAGCGGCGTGGTGGTGGGAGTTTAGTCCCACCTCGCTAGTTGAGAGCGTCGACTACCTGTTTATAAGCACTGCTGCCTCCTCTCTCTCGAACTCCTCTGAACTGCAGGCCTATGGGCCTAATTTGACACTGCTTTGCCTGTGGGCCTGCTGGGCCTTCTGCGGGCCTAAATCCTAGCCCAACTAGCTCGGTTTGTAGTCGTATTCAGGCCGTGGTGGCCCAGGAGGTGGCTTTTTTATTTTATTTTTCTAGTTTTTTTGTTTTCTTTGTTGCTTTATTTCTCTATTTTGTTTCTAGTTACAACAAAATACTTACTGTTGCTATTTTATTTATTTTATTAAGGTTTATTTATTTTGTTTTATTATAGTTTATTTTATTTTGTTTCTACTTATTTATTTTATAAAAGTTTATTTTATTTATTTTATTTTGTTTGTACTTATTTATTTTATTTTGTTTCTACTTATTTATAAAAGTTTATTTTGTTTATACTTATTTATTTTCTTTTCTTTTTTGCTTTTTGTATTTATTTTATGAAAATTCTTTTTGCTTTTAATGTTTTGAACAGAAAATACTTTGATAATTTTAGTTGCATAAATTCTATATAATTTTAGTTTCAATAATACTAGAGGTTTATAAAAGCTTTTTAGTTGATTCCTCTAGTACCGGTTCTTTCTGCCCTTTCTGACTTCATTTGTTATTTTTCATGCATTTATTGATTATTTTGAGCTATAAGACCCTGAAATTGAAAAGCATTTCAAATGAACTCTGAAAAGGTTGAAAGTTGGCATGGTATCATCATTTCATCCACATAGCATGTGCAAGAAAGTTGAGAGGGTTACGGCAAAAACTGGATGCACTTCGGGTACAAAACGGACAATGGTATCATACTCGTCTGTTACAAAGTTGGCATGGTATCATCATAATAGTTGCGGGAGAAAGTCTTCACTTTTTCTTCGCTTGTGTCATTTGCTTATTGCGTCGTAACCATGGATAATCTTCATCGTTTATCAGGATGCTTGGGTCAGCCTTGACTTTGAAGGGAGGAATTTCATGAAACTTTTCATAATCTTTACACATGTCTGTCTTGCCCTCCACTCCCACGATGTCCTTTTTTTCCTGAAAGAACTATGTGGCGCTTTGGCTCATCATATGATGTATTCGCTTCCTTATCTTTTCTTTTTCTCGGTTTGGTAGACATATCCTTCACATAGATAACCTGTGCCACATCATTGGCTAGGACGAACGGATCGTCAGTGTACCAAGATTTTTCAGATCCACTGTTGTCATTCCGTACTGTGGGTCTACCTGTACCCCGCCTCCGGACAGATTGACCCATTTGCACTTAAACAAAAGGACCTTAAAATCATGTCCGTAGTCAAGTTCCCATATGTCCACTATGTAACCATAATATGTGTCCTTTTCCCTTTCGGTTGCTGCATCAAAGCGGACACCGCTGTTTTTGTTGGTGCTCTTTTGATTTTGGGCGATCATGTAAAATGTATTCCCATTTATCTCGTATCCTTTGTAAGTCAATACAGTCGAAGATGGTCCCCTGGACAACGAGTACAGCTCATCACAAATAGTGATGTCACCTCTGAGACGTGTTTGCAACCAACTGCTGAAAGTCCTGATGTATTCACATGTAATCCAGTCGTCGCACTGCTCCGGGTGTTTGGAGCGCAGACTGTTCTTGTGTTCATCGACATACGGGGTCACCAAGGTAGAGTTCTGTAGAACTGTGTAGTATGCTTGAGACCAAGAATATCCGTCCCTGCATACTATTGAGTCCCCTCCAAGCATGCCTTTTCCAGTCAGTCTCCCCTCATACCGCGATTTAGGGAGACCTATCTTCTTAAGGCCAGGAATGAAGTCAACACAAACCCAATGACATCCTATGTTTGATGGCCCATGGAGATGCTTCCTTCTGGCCTAGCGCGGTTACGGACATATTTCTTTAAGACTCCCATGAACCTCTCAAAGGGGAACATATTGAGTAGAAATACGGGGCCCAAAATGACAATCTCGTCGACTAGATGAACTAGGACGTGCTCGAAACTGACAAGACATTACGCCACATCACTCCTTAGCCTTGGTATGATTTCTGGTCGATCACCTTCTGAGAGATTGCATTGAGGAATGCACATAGCTTCACAATGGCTAATCGGACGTTTTCCGGTAGAAGCCCCCTCAATGCAACCGGAAGCAGTTGCGTCATAATCACGTGGCAGTCATGAGACTTTAGGTTCTGGAACTTTTTCTCTGGCATATTTATTATTCCCTTTATATTCGACGAGAAGCCAGTCGGGGCCTTCATACTGAGCAGGCATTCAAAGAAGATTTCTTTCTCTTCTTTCGTAAGAGCGTAGCTGGCAGGACCTTCATACTGCTTCGGAGGCATGCCGTCTTTTTCGTGCAAACGTTGCAGGTTCTCCCGTGCCTCAGGTGTATCTTTTGTCTTCCCATACACGCCCAAGAAGCCTAGCAGGTTTACGCAAAGGTTCTTCGTCACGTGCATCACGTCGATTGAAGAGCAGACCTCTAGGTCTTTCCAGTAGGGTAGGTCCCAAAATATAGATTTCTTCTTCCACATGGGTGCGTGTCCCTCAACGTCATTCGGAACAGCTAGTCCGCCGGGACCCTTTCCAAAAATTACGTGTAAATCATTGACCATAGCAAGTACGTGATCACCGGTACGCATGGCGGGCTTCTTCCGGTGGTCTGCCTCGCCTTTGAAATGCTTGCCTTTATTTCGACATTGATGGTTGGTCGGAAGAAATCGACGATGGCCCAGGTACACATTCTTCCTGCATTTGTCCAGGTATATACTTTCGGTGTCGGCTAAACAGTGCGTGCATGCGTGGTATCCCTTGTTTGTCTGTCCTGAAAGGTTACTGAGAGCGGGCCAATCATTGATGGTTACAAACAGCATCGCGTGCAGGTTAAATTCCTCCTGTTTGTGCTCATCCCACGTACGTACACCGTTTTCATTCCACATCTGTAAAAGTTCTTCAACTAATGGCCTTAGGTACACATCAATGTCGTTACCTGGTTGCTTAGGGCCTTGGATGAGAACTGGCATCATTATGAACTTCCGCTTCATGCACATCCAAGGAGGAAGGTTATACATACATAGAGTCACGGGCCATGTGCTGTGATTGCTGCTCTGCTCCCCGAAAGGATTAATGCCATCCGCGCTTAAACCAAACCATACGTTCAATGGGTCACCTGCAAACTCATCCCAGTACTTTCTCTCGATTTTTCTCCACTGCGACCCGTCAGCGGGTGCTCTCAACTTCCCGTCTTTCTTACGGTCCTCACTGTGCCATCGCATCAACTTGGCATGCTCTTCGTTTCTGAACAGACGTTTCAACCGTGGTATTATAGGAGCATACCACATCACCTTCGCAGGAACCCTCTTCCTGGGGGGCTCGCCGTCAACATCACCAGGGTCATCTCGTCTGATCTTATACCGCAATGCACCGCATACCGGGCATGCATTCAGATCCTTGTACGCACCGCGGTAGAGGATGCAGTCATTAGGGCATGCATGTATCTTCTGCACCTCCAATCCTAGAGGGCATACGACCTTCTTTGCTGCGTATGTACCGTCGGGCAATTCGTTATCCTTTGGAAGCTTCTTCTTTAATATTTTCAGTAGCTTCTCAAATCCTTTGTCAGGCACATCATTCTCTGCCTTCCACTGCAGCAATTCCAGTACGGTACCGAGCTTTGTGTTGCCATCTTCGCAATCGGGGTACAACCCTTTTTTGTGGTCCTCTAACATGCGATCGAACTTCAGCTTCTCCTTTTGACTTTCGTATTGCGTCCTTGCATCGACAATGACCCGGCGGAGATCATCATCATCGGGCACATCGTCTGGTTCCTCTTGATCTTCAGCAGCTTCCCCCGTTGCAGCATCATTGGGCACATCGTCTGGTTCCTCTTGATCTTCAGCAGCTTCCCCCGTTGCAGCATCACCGTATTCAGGGGGCACATAGTTGTCATCGTCCTCTTCTTCTTCGCCGTCTTCCATCATAACCCCTATTTCTCCGTGCCTCGTCCAAACATTATAGTGTGGCATGAAACCCTTATAAAGTAGGTGGGTGTGAAGGATTTTCCGGTCAGAGTAAGACTTCGTATTCCCATATTTAGGGCATGGACAACACATAAAACCATTCTGCTTGTTTGCCTCAGCCACTTCGAGAAAATCATGCACGCCCTTAATGTACTCGGAGGTGTGTCTGTCACCGTACATCCATTGCCGGTTCATCTGCGTGCATTATATATAATTAAGTGTGTCAAAAACCATTAGAGAACATCATGAATAGATAATTAAGTGACCAAATTAATAGAAGTTCATCATCACATTAAAACCAAAGTACATACATAGTTCTCATCTAACAACATATAGTTCTCCAGAGCATCTAATTAATTAAACCATACATCTAAAGTAAGATTTTTTTTCTTTCAGAAAGAAGATAAGAACAAGAGGCTCACCACGATGGTGCCGGCGACGAGATCGGCGCGGGCGATCGACGGCGGTGAAGACGGGAATTGGACGTGACGGGCCGCTAAACCTACACAAATCTTGAGGAAAATGGAGCTTTGAGGTCGAGCTTCGAGAGGAGAAAGCTTAACTAGCGTGGCTCGGGCATTTCATCGAACACCTCATGTGCATAGGAGGTGAGTTAGAGCACCACAAAGCCCTCCCCTCGCCGGCCAGAGAAAAACAGAGCACTGGAGTGCTCTGCTCGCGGGCGAGGGGTATATATAGGCACCTCATTGGTCCCGATTCGTGGCATGAACCGGGACTAAAGGGCAACCTGTGGTCCCGGTTCAAGCCGCCAACCGGGACCAATAATGATGGGCCAGGAGCGAGGCCTATTGGTCCCGGTTCGTCCCACCAACCGGGACCAAAGGGGTCAGACGAACCGGGACCAATGCCCCCATGAGGCCCGGCAGGCCCCTGGCCTCACGAACCGGGACCAGTGCCCATGAGTCCCGGTTCTAAACTGAACCGGGACTAATGGGCTGACCCGGCCTGAACCAAAGCCTCTTTTCTTGGCCTCCTCCACAGGCTCCATGTCTTCGAAGGAGATCCCGCCGCCCGCCTCGCCCTCGCCACCGCGGCGCCCCTCTCCCCCTACCCCGACCTCAGCCGCACGCGCCCCCTCGACTGCCGCCACGGCCGCGTCCTCCTCCACGTGGGGGTCGGGGCTTGGCATTTCGTCGTCTGGGACCCCGTCACGGGCGAGCAGCACCGCCTCCCGGAGCCCGGCATCCCGTGGCTCATCTACACTGCCGCCGTGTTCTGCGCCGTGCCGGGCTGCGACCACCTCGACTGCCACGGCGGCCCCTTTCGGGTTGTCTTTCTGGTCACCGAGGACTACACAGATCTAGTCAAGGCCGCCGTGTACTCATCAGAGACAGGCGCGTGGAGCACGCCGGTGACAATGGACGCCGGCTGTGATGTCCAGCATAGGCGAGATGCCTTTGCGGCTGGATTCTACTACAAGCCCTATGTCCAGCCTAGGCGGGGCGCTGTCATTGGAGATGAAGCCTACTTCACACTTCGCTGGGGTAACCCAGTCGTCAAGTATAACTGGAGCAAGAATCACATATCCCTGATTGATCCGCCAACAAAGTGTGTGTACAACGTTGGTGTCAAAAAAAAGTCTGTGGACAAGGTCGCCCTCATGGTGATGGAGGACAGTTCACTGGGGTTTGCCTGCGTTGAGGGTTCCAGCCTTCATCTGTGGTCAAGAAAGGTGAATGCAGAAGGAGATGCAGAGTGGGCATGGTGCAGGGCCATCCAGCTGGAGAGTATTATACCTGTTGCCAATTCTGATGACAAACCATTTGTGGTTGGATCTGCAGAGGGTGTGGGTGTCATATTCGTCAGCACCGGTGCTGGCTTATTCACAATCAAGCTAGATTCTGGGCTGGTTAAGAAGGTTGCCGAGTCTGGGGTCTACTTCAGCGTCCTACCCTACATGAGCTTCTATACTCCAGGTATGGTCCTAGCCCTTCCTTCTGGTCTGTTATCCTGCGATTTCTTTATAGCATCTATATATTTCCTTAATTGGTTGGTTTATTATGGTCTGTGAACAATTACTCATATTTTAAGTAATGTGTGTTAGTTTGATTTATGTATGTGCTAGTATATGACATTGGAAAACAGAACATGATTTTTGTTATGAGATTTAACTTGTTAAGGAGCACAACCAAGCACTAGTGGAATTGCTAAATATGCTGTCAAATCTGTTGATGTAGTATTACCCTGTTACCTTGCTTCAGATTTTCTTGAAAAAAATAACAGTTTGTTATTTTCTGGCATAGCAGAAGTTCACACCTCAACTTAGTCTTGTAACACTTGTAATGAGTACAAGCACTTAGTTCTTCAATGTAGGATACAGTATTATTGTTGCCTCCAAAAGTGCTATCAAGTATCAGCACCAAACCTTTTGGACATACAATTGGAGATACTAGTAGCCAAGTCCTAATTTTGTGTTAATTTTTTTATTTTGGAGTTAAGTCTGGTTGTTCTTCTGCTATTATATAGATCAGCCCATGGGAAGCCCAATTGCATCACTAGCCCTTAAATTTCTACTTTTCGCTAGAGCCATTGATTGGTCAAATACTTTTCTTTTCTTGAATGCTTAGAAGAACTGCACATCATTGTACTACAGACGGAATAAGAATGTCCATACGATGGGAAGGGGAAGGAAATAGAGAACAGAAAAACACTACTCCAAGCCTGTCATAACAGGGAACACCGAGATAAAACAAAAATACTACTGACTACAAAAATGTGAAGTTTGATGTAATCGATGAAGAGTGAAGTGGGCGCTAGCTGTTTGCTAAATACTACTACAACAACCTCGTACATATCTGTTGCGTTGCATTTTCTTTACTGTATCTGTGTCTGCTTAGTTTGTTGGTTCTGGTTTGTGAACAGCTTCAACAAAGTCAAACTGTAATTATTACTCCCTCTGTCCCAAAATAAGTGTCATGGCTTTGGTTAAATTCGTTGAACTTGTTTTTGGGCGCAGGGAGTAGTTGTTATCTTCACATGTAGAGATTGCCATAGACCATGTGTGTTTGTTAGTGAAAACTGAATACATGTCCATCGGAAACTGACCTTAATTTGAATTCTGTGATTTCAATTGTTATTATGGACCGCATTGGTTAAAAATACAAATATGCATGCAAACTTTTAAATCTCATTTGATGTTCTTACTTTGTTTCAGATAATCTTTTCAGAACTATTCTATTGTTATTCTGGTATATCTGAAGCTCACATCTGGAGATCATTTTCTATTATTTTGTGAAGCATTTTTTGATCTCGTATTATGCTGTACTTGTATATAGCAAACCAAGCTGTAAATGCTGAGTTGGAATGTTGGTTTTGATTTTTGTGCATAATAACTTTTCAGATCGTGGTAGATTTCCATCGCTGGCGAAGCTCACCCATGTCTGATATTCTTCTCTGAATTATTCTATTGTTTTTCTTGTATATCTGAAGCTCATTTACTAGTATTATTTTGTAAAGACCTTTCGTATTATGTTGTACTTGTATATAGCAAATCAAACTGCAAATGCTGACTTGGAATGTTGGTTTTGATTTTTGTGCATAATAACTTCTCAGATCGTGGTAGATTTCCATCCCTGGCGGAGATCACTGATGTCTGATATGCGCCGTTCAAGAGCAAGAGTGCAAGACCTTGCGAAATGGATGAAGCCATTATCATAAATGTACTGCTAGTGGCTTCTTGCAGAGCTACCGCTATCAAATCCTTTTTATTTTCTGTTGAGTAGGCAAAGCACGTCTGTTGCAAGTAATTATGACCAAAACTAGGGATGCATAATTTGACTTATCTGGGCCACTCGGTCTGTCCAAAGTTCATCCAAATGTACTACTCCCTCCGTTCACTTTTATAAGACCTTTTAGACATTTAAAATAGCACCTAAAACAGTTTAATTTCAGCTGTCCTAAACGACTTACAAAAGTGAACAGAGGGAGTAGTTCGGATTCCAAAGCGACAAAAGTGGAACAAAGACCACATATGCTGCTATATGAAGCTGCTTCTTTTTTTAATGGTATTTTTGAATTCCGGATGTTTACTTAGTGTTTTGGATAAGAATTGGAAGGTGATCTGGTTATTGAATAGTTTTTTTTTTGCGGGGCTGGTTATTGAATAGTTGATCTGGTTGATTGAACATGAATCGACAGCCATGGTAAAACGGAGATGAAAGTTGACCTGGATGTCATGTCATGTGTTTTCTGCTTTATTATTTCTGAGATAAGATGAATTGCTCCCTTTTCTTCTGTCATAGAAAGAAAAGCTGGGAGTACATTTTAGCGTGTTGTGGAGTGGAGCTCGTTCAGTTTTGTTCTCCTGCATTCCCAAATAGGAACTGCGTGGAGTCCGCCCCATCAAGGTTGGGTTAAGCTAAATACGGACGGTTCTTACTCATTTGATGGTGTTGCGGGTGCCGGGATGATCTTATGTGATGTTGCATTGTTGCTGGTACTGTCATCTTCTCATCTTGCAGCAGAGCCTTGTTCTCGTGCAGAGATGCCCTAGAAGGAAAGTTGTGCGCATGTATGGAAGGACTGTCTTTTGCAAATTAACGTTCTGATCGTCCAATCGAAGTCAAGATGGACTCAAGTACATCAGTGGCTATGATTTATTGTGGCAAGGTGGACCGGTCGGTTTATGCTTCACTGGTTGGCGAAATTAAGTTACTAAAGTTACTATTGAGTCTTAGGCAATCTTGTATTACTCTTGTAGTCTTGTTCCTCGTTGTCAAAATAAAGAGAGTGATAGGCTAGCTAGTTTTGCTAGAGTCGAACAATTAAGTGGGTCGGTTCGAGCCCGGAGGATGTTTTGAAGTTTGCCCAAGAGGATTGTAAGGACCTGATAATTGAGCAAGACAAGTATTATTCCTGCAAAAAAGAAAAGGAACAGAAAAACAGATAGGGATAGTTGTGGATTGCAATTGTACATATATAAATGATACTAGATTGATTTGATACGGCACACATGCATTGCAGTGAGTAGGAAACATGTATGTATAGATATCCGAACATCCTGTTCTCCATCTGCTCGTAGACTAATACCCACTCACCGATCTCCCTCCTTGTCCTGGCCATATCAATGGTACTCATACAGGAGCTTAGCAAGATTGATATGCAACCAAATACGGGAAATACACTTTGGTTCCTGGTTGTATATGCATCCTATATGGGGATTTTTTAATATTTTAATAAAAAGTCAAAATAGGTAAGAACTATTTTGACAAAACACTTGACTTACTTTTGCACTGATATATAAATGTCGACGAAAAAAAACAAAAGTTAACCTCACAGCAAAAAAGACAAAATTTATTTGCTATTATAGGTTACTATTCACACTATTTTAGCCAAAAATTTGTCTTTTTTGAAAAGAAGTCAAAAGGATTTTTTTTGTGGATTTTATTTCTCACGAGTACAATAGAAGGTCAAGTTTATTTCAAAAATATTTTCAGGAATTTTTGACTTTTTGTTGAATTACTATTTTTTTTCCATATAGAATGCATATGTCAACATAGACCAAAAGTTCCCCTCCAACCAAATACGTACTACTGTATGTTGCATACTCTCTGTGTATTGTGCAATCAATGTGTGGCAAATTTCACTTCATATGTACTCGTACAAGAAATAATTAGCGCTTTGGACGCGACGTTAAATCCCGCTTTAGAGCAACTCCAATGGGGCGACCCAAACGGACGGCGCATTTGTCCGCTTTTTGTCCGTTTGGGTCGGTCGCCCGCCCGGCATCCGCCCAGTTTTGCATTTGGGTCGGTAATGCGCCCAACGCGCCGACCCATTTCATGTCCGCATTCAACTTTTAAATAAAAAAGGCTCGCGGCCGATCATGTCAGTGGCCATGTCTCATGCCGACACCATGCCAGCGCCGGCATACAATGCCGGCCTCAGAAAATACCATAGTTCATGCTGGCGCACTCACTAGCCGGCCCACACACATGCCAGCACACAAAAAAAGGTGGGACTTGAGTTCGACCACGCCATCGCGGCTCCCGTGGTCATGCCGGCACACATGCCGGCATACAAAAAAGATGGCCCTCGACGCCATAGATCACTCGTCGTCGAACTTGAGCATGTCGGCCTGCATCTTCTCGAACCACGGCCTCTTCCTTGGCGACAAGGCGTTGAGATCCACCTTCATGATCTCCACCCCGGTCATCATGCTTGCAAGAGCCACTTCTTTCGCCTTTGTCTTGGCGTTGGCGGCCTCGATCTCTAGCATCTTGGCTTGCTTCTCCGCCTCGAGCTCGAACATCTTGGCTTGCTTCTCGGCGTCAAGATCAAGCCTCCTCCTTTGGATCTCCATGAAAGCATCCATTTGCTCCGCCTTGAAACGCCGGCGCTCCTCCTCCCTTGAGTCCTTCTTATTCATCATGCCGTCCACGCTTGTGATCAAGGAGTTGGTGGCCGCATCTCGCTTGTCCTCCTTGGAGTTGGTATTCCCCCGCGGCCGTGCCGCCTTGCCCTCCCCAACATCCTCCACGGCGCCCTTCTCCCCACGTGCCTTGAGTGCGGCATATTGAGCCTTGAACTTCTCTTCGTCCTTGATGACCCGATAGCAATGGGAGAGGTTGAAGCACTTGCCATTGTGTTGAACCTTGAATGCCTCCCAAGCTTGAAATGCCTACAAAATGTTTCCATGCAAGCATATGGGCAAGTGATAGCAAATGAAGACGTAAAAGGATGATCTTGATGGAAAAGAGGGCGGCTTGCTTGCTATCATACCATGTCTTGCACGCCGATGCCGCTCACGGGGCGGGCCTTGACGCTCTCAAGGATTGCGCAAAACTTGTTGCACTCTTGTTGGATCACCCTCCACCGCTTGGAAATGGAGACCCACCCGCGCGTGCTCACAAATTGGTAAGGTGGAAACTTCTTGCGCTCATGAAACTCGCGGTGCACACGAGTCCAAAAGGTCGAATGCTTTTGCTCGGCGTCCGTCTTTGGGTCTTGTCCAATGTCTCGCCAACACTCGCAAAGAAGCTTTGTCCTCGGCAGCTGTGTACGCCTTCGTGCGCTTGCTCTTGCGCTTTGGCTTAGGACCGGCGGTTTGGTTGGCGAGCTCGTCCTCGAACAAAGACTCCACTTCGATGTCGCACTCGTTCTCTTCCTCTAGCCCATAGTCCTCCGGGAACTCGTGGTCGAGGAGGAAGTCGTCTAGGTTGATGCCGACCTGATCACGCATGAAGGCCGCCTGATCGGGATCATAGCCAGCGGCCGGCGTGAACGCCCCGTGGCCGTCCTGGCTTTGTGTCTCGTCGGGATCGTAGCCAGCGCCCGGCGCACCACCCTCGAAGATGAGGTTTTGCATGTAGTCCTCGTCGATGGCGGACGGCATTTCCTCGAACAGGTTACGGGCGTCCGGGAGCCCGCCAGCCAGCGTCTGTCGCGCGCGTTTCCTCGTGCCGCCGGACGACGAGCCACCGACCACCGGGGTGGCGTTGAGGTCGATGGGCGCGGGCGCGGGCGTGGAAGGCGCGACCACGCTCACGTCGGGTGAGCACTCCCCGGAGAGGCGGGAGGCCTGCGGGTAGACGTGGAAGCCGGGGACCGGGTTGCAAGTCGACGCGCGGGGTGAGTCGGGCAGCACCATCCGAGGAAACGACGACGAGCCGGTGCTGGCCGCGACGACGGCGGCTTGGAGGACGCTGTGCTGACTAGGGTTTATCCCTAGCATGTAGAGCGCCTCCCTCGTTCCCGCGGCGACGCGGGCGTTGGTGAACTCCTGCTGCGCGGCGGCGACGGCGGCGGCCTGCGCGGCGGCCTCATCCCTCGCGTCCGCGGCGTGCCTCCGGTCCTTCCTCTTGGCCGACTCCCTTGCCCGTTGTTCGGGCGTCAGCGCCTTCTTCGGCTTGGTCGCGGCGGCGGTCTTGCGCGGGGCACGAGGCTTGCCTTTCCCGGAGGGGGCGACGGCGCCGGACGAGGCGAGGGAGGCGAGGCCGGTAGCGGCGTCGAGGTCGAGGTCGATGGCGTCCTCCATGGCTGGTTGGGGGGCGGGGGCGCGCGCGGGCGGGAGCGTTTTTGGGGAAAATGGGGGGAATGTGGTGGCTGCCATCGACCGGCGGGCCCGGGGAGAGGAGTAGGCGCGCGCGCGCGTCCGTCTCGTGTCCGCACCGACGCAAATCCGGCTCAAAATTGGGCCTGGAATGGGTCGCCCGCGGACGAAAAACGGACGCGCGTCCGTTTGGGTCGGCGCGTTGGGCCGCCACTTTTGTCCGCGCCGACCCAAACAGATGCGGGCGTACGAAATGGGTCACCCCATTGGAGTTGCTCTTATAAATGGCATTTTTTTACTTGAGAGAAATTTCCTGCCTGTAGCATCTTTTTTTCTTTTTTTTGAGTTCTCCTGCGTGTAGCATCTAGTATTGCGGTATGCCGACAGGCACAGACGGCATGAACGAAGCAGATTCCGAGCCCGGGAAACATCCTTCGGGGCCGTCGCCTGTGAACACGATGCAGAGTATACGGAGCTATGGGCCTACGGCCCAACCGTGGAGCCGCACGCAGATGCAGCGTTGTGTTTAGCTTTTGTTATTAGTACCATACCGCTTAGCCGGGTCAAGTAGGGCTAGTTTATAAGTCGCTCCCCGGGCACTTTTAGCACCACACGGCAGGTGTGGTCAGCACTTCATATTGATGAATATTTGTGGAAGAAGAAGAAGAAGAAGAAGAAAAATGACAGGAAAGAGACGAATAATCGTTTGAACGATCGCACGCAGGCTGGCTTGGCATGCTTGCTCACAGCCAAACACACCGACATGGTGTGCTTGCAATTTTTTTTACATACACCATAAATTTAACCATGTTCTTCTTCCAGTCATGGGATTTTTTTTCCTTGGGTAGAAAAGAAATGAAGCTGCAGTGCATCATGTTTTGATCTCTGATCCATGTTCCACTTGCTACTGTACTCATCTCTGACGGCCCCAAAAGCTTAGCCTGTGGCATGGACCATATATATAGCATTTGCCTCACAAATTAAGCTGCAATTTTGTTGCGCCAAATGCTCATACAAAGTGTGTTAATGATCGAAAGTTCCATCCATCATGTCGTAATTTGAACAAATACCCAGAAAGGAAAATGAAAACGAAGGCGGCATCCAGTGTTAAGAGAAAAGGTTAGAATGCTGCAACTGTCTGAAACATATTCCTCTTCCACACACTCTCACCGTGTCACCCTGGTAAGCTGAAACGCAATGAAGCCATGCATGGAGGGAGGAGGCACTCAAACTTGAAAGGATTTCATTCTCGTCCCAAGATATCACAAACTGTTCAAGTGATGGATGGTCACAAGGTCCGGCTCGGTCCGGGCGTGCCATCCGATATTGGTTGTGCGCGAGGGCCGGCTCCGATGTTGGCCGTGGGGTTGCTTGGCATGGGGAGGTGTGTGCCGGTGTTGGTTAGCATCGCCACAACGTCAGGCATGGCAGGCCTCTGCTCTGGCAAATGCTGCACGCAGTGAAGGCCAATATGGATGCACCTGGCTAGCACTGAAAAGGCCTCTTCAGGTTCACCCACTTGCGGATCAAGAAGCTCCCCGATCTCGCATTGCTTCCACGATTCCCAGACCTGCAAAAGAAAGAAATGCACCATCATACAGCGTCGCGCTCATTTTTCGATACGGCCATCTTCGGAATGTGTGGAACGTGTGTTTGGGGTATCCGCTGAGTTCATACTCACCGGTGCTCGTTTCAGTGGGAAGATATTACAAGACGTGTACTTAGTACTTACTTGAGGAAGGAACGCCGGCTCATCTTTTTTTCTTTTGCCTCTGACTATCTCCAGCAAGACAACTCCGAAGCTGTATACATCACACTTGTCTGTCAGGGTCCCTTCCCCTGCATATTCTGGAGCCACATATCCCCTTCATTTAGCAAAAAGAAAAAAAAGGAGTTAATTGAGGTCTCTCCTGGATGCTGCGAGACAAGAACAGAAATATCCATAGCTGTTGCCAACTAGCTAGACTTGAATTTGGAACAACTAATAGATGAGGATTTGAGATTTCAAACGTACGCTGTCTGCACCAACGTCTGATTTGTCGGGTCCTCAATTAACGTCTTAGCAGTGCCAAAGTCTGCTATCTTAGGTTCCAATGTGTCATTCAGAAGTATATTGCCAGGTTTTAGATCCCTATGAATGACTCCCTCGCCATGAAGCCATTCCAGACCTACGGCGATCCCACGAATTATTTTTACTCTTTGCGCCCAATTCAGCAAGGAGCGGAGGCTGCTATCTTCTCCTGACAGTTGCTAATAGGCGTGTGAGGCAGAAAAACAGATAGGAATAGCAAGTTGTGTCTTGCGCGTTTCTACATGTAATGCATGATAAATTAGATGTTATGCAATGCAGTGATTACCAAAAATGTAGAGATTCAAACTCCTGTTCCTCATGAACTCGTAGACAAGTATGCACTCAGCATTTTCTTGGCAATAACAGAGAAGCTTAACAAGATTGGCATGTGTGAACCTTGACATCAGTACTATTTCCCTTGCATAATCCCCCTTGATTTTCTCGCTAAGACTATCTTGTTTGAGCCTCTTTACAGCAACCGTTCCATAACCATCTAGCTCCCCCTGGTGATTGTACAATGAAGTGTTATGATGTAGATTCCACGGATATACTGAAGGGTGCAGTTGGGATGTCTGAAACTCTGAATTCAAACTCTTTGTGTGTACTGTGTAGTCAGTGCGTGACAAGTTGTCAGTTCATACTATGTACAAGAAATAATTAACACCTTGTAGATGACACTAAATCCGCCTTTGCCAATGATATTTGCTTCGGAGAAATTTCCTGTAGCCTGTACTACAGCAGGAAGACCAACTGCAGGGAAGGACGTCGTGAGTAACGCAAGATTCGGAGGATGACTATCAGGAGCGACATTGTCTACAACCCTTGGAGCATTGTGTACAACCCTTGGAGGATTGTCTACTGCAAAAAAAATTGGCTTGTCAGGTTGTTTCTATCCTTTTTCGCAATGCTACAACAAAGGAATATGAACGCAACCAATGTGTCTATATAGATCAAATTTTACCTAATATTCTTTCTCTGTTCCATCGTCTCCTCCAGGGGGAAAACCAGAAAGCAACGAGAGCCAGAATTATAGTGACCAGGGGCACTGTTACACCAATAACAATCCCAGTAGGAAACGACTTGGGCGGCTGCGCTTCACCTGTGACAGTTCTGCATTATTGCTCCGGCGAAAATTTGTTGCATTATATTGCGCATGTAGGTAAGAACAATCCAGCAAACGGCAAGACCAGAGAGGAGGGTAAACCAGATTTAATCATGCACATTATTAGTGGAGGTATGTGTCACTTCAGTTTGTGCAACAACCTAGCTAGTGCGGTATGGGACATGATACGAAACTTGAACCTCGAAATGTATACCAGGACGGAGGGAGTACCATTTATGGCATACTTACTTGCTTTTAACTGCTTCTATAAAACTACTCCTTTTACTTATTACACAAATTGTCAACCCTAAAATGAAAGTTATATGTTTTTCCAAGAGGACATCTTCGTTCACCAGTCCTGCTCGTAGAAAGAAGGAAGATGTCGTGACAAGCTATATATGGATGAGTCCATGTAATGGGAGTTTGAGTGATTTCTGTTCTAGGTATTTTTGTTTCTGTGATTTCTGATCTATCCATCTATTATGAAGTGAATCCTGCTAAACAAATGCGGGAAAAACTAATCAATAGCCAATGACCTTGCCTCATTTGCCCCTTTTGTAGGTAAGCGATCCTCCTCCTTCTCAGGTTCCCGTCTCCTACATGGGACATATATCTATCAGCCTCCTGATCTTGCCCTTCTCTGTTCTCTCCCTCCCTCTCAATTCCCCATAAATTTCTCATGTGTTGCTGCGGTTGATGTACATACGTTCAACTCATATTCTTGCAAGAAGGTTTGATTTACCTTTTATTTGCGGGGCAACTACCACAACATCTCAGGCTGTAGTGGCTTGACAACTGAAACCCCCAATCCGTCTAATGTTTCTTTGCGCAGATGTCCATGTTTTAATCTATGTCGGCAAGGTCTTTGATGAAAATGGTGGTTGAAAATAAATCAAGGTAATCTTTATTCTCCACTGCCAATATGTCTTTTGAAACTTTGATGCAGTCATTGATAGCAAGTTCATTAGTCCATATAGCAGGCCATTATTTGCATTTTTGGAAAAAAAACCTATTCAATAAGTTTATGATCCATATTTATCTTAAGAATACCCAATTACGTTTCATAAGAATATTATCCTCTGTCTCTTCTTGATAGGTATGATATATTGCTATCTTCAATCTTTGGCATTATATAGATTGAACTACCAGTTCTGTCGCAGTTCACCATTCGTATAATAGCTGATTTTGTTGAGAAAAGCTGTGTTTTATACTTGAATTGCTATCTGCCCTATGTGCAGATTCTTTTTGAGTATCTATCGACAAGTTGTATGATAAAAAGTAAAGTAGGTCAGCGATCTTACTTAACTATATACTATTGTCACCTGCCATTATTTTCCTAAGTCTGATGCATACATCCAAGAAGTGTGCGATTTCAAAAGTGTTTCCCCAGTGCTAAATATATTGATGCACAGGTGTCTTATGTCCAGTCTTATTCCTGCTTATATCTTATTTACAGTAACATCATGTACTAAGTCGTCTCTCTTTTGTATCAGCTACCCCGCATCTCCTTCACAGTAACATTGTAGGTGAAGCTCCGCGAACAAAGATTGAAGCATGCGGTTTTTTCTGCGATCTGGAACATGTCACTCCAACACTTCTATGCTTTTCAGAGATTATGTTCCAGTCAGTTTTTTCAGTCAGTGGTGGTGATGCTGAAGTGGTGGCCGTTTCACCTAATCGGCTTGGAAGTTTACTCTCCATAAAAAATACCCGGCCCTTTAGCCTTGGGGGTGGGTAGGACAAAGTAGATGGTGGACGGGTGGGGCAGAACAGGACACAGAAAAGGCAAAATCGATTGAGACCAGGGAACCTAACTCAATAACAAGCTACACATATGTCATTGCGCCATTGGGTGACTGGTGATAAGACAGTCCCTATTCTTTTTTATTGTTCCGGTTGTTTGTTGTATATGTACCTGTATCCTAAGATCTGGACCAAATCTCCCCTGGCAACAAATTATGCGTATTAAATTGATTTGTATGTATGGAATTTGGCTATCCCATTCAGTTTTTTTTTTAAATTTGACATCCTGTTTTGTTTTGTATCTGTATCTATCTTTGTACAATATATAAAGTTCGCTTAATCTGATTTCATTGTCATACATCAATGATAACAATTTCCTATAGATGTATGTGAGTGATAACCTAACTAATAGGCCATTGCCTGTTATAATGATCAGGATTACTACAACTCATCCTGAGAGCATTTAAACTATCGTCCTCAAGTGCTATCTTAACTGATCTATGAGCTTCAGAGTTGTGGTCCCTGGTGATATGGAATACTTGAACAAAGTAAGATTTGTAATGGCACAAAAATCTACTAGAAGGCGTCTTCCCGTGTCCAGGAGCAGCTGTAGCCATGGCAAGGGGTAGATTATGTATGGGGATGGCGGCTTTCTGAAGATGTATGCTTGACGTAATGATGGCAGCAAGTTTTAGTCCCTATGCTTCCCGCCCATGATGTCTGTTGTAAGTGGGCAAAGAGTTTTGGTCCACAAATTTCATTACTGTTCATAAACCAAACGTCTAATTATTGTTGCAACTTTGTGATGATACTTGGAAGAATGAATGCCTTACTATAATTTTTCTTTGGTTGATAAGCTTTCTGTAATTTGCGAGATTGAAACAATATAGAGCTATCATTTTGCAAATGTGGTTTGCCTGAGCTCACAAGCATCCCACTTCAGCGGTAAAATTCAGTTCATTCTCATATCTTATTTGTCCTTTAGGAATACACTTCAACCGTTTTTAGAACTTGATATACTAATTTCCCGCAGCAACGCGCAGGGTGTTATCTAGTATGATTAACACTGAACCTGTAGTTTTTCTCATTTCCTCTACGAAATGAAGCGTCACAAGGGACGATTGTTTATATAAAAAAGATACTAGCAGGGACTAGCCTCCTATGGAGATTTATTGAGAAATAAATAACCAGTCACACGCCCTGCGAGCCTGGGACTAGCCCCTATGATTACTACAACTCGCACGCCACTAGCCAACTGGTCAACGCCCAGTTCTTTAGGTCTGTTGTCCATGAAAAAACCATCATGCAAGTTCAAAATTACCACCGATAAATGATGAACATCTTTAGAATTTACCGCCTTAGTTGCTACAGTATGCGCCAAATTAAATATTTAGTTAAACGTTGACAATCTAGCTACGAGTTGGAGTTCTATATGATATTCAGTTAAAATTAATATTTCCAGTATCAAAGCTAGATGGGTGGAGATCAGATGTGGGAAAGGAGGGCATCCATGTTGTACTTCTCAAGAGCACCCCTAAGTTAGCAGAACCAGAAATCTTATTTGAAAGAGAGTGGGTTTTCTAAACCCTGAACTGAAAGGTAACGAAACAACTTTTTTTGAGCAACCTTGCAGAATCACCCCCTTTTTGAGCTGAATTGCAGCGGTTGGTTTCTTTAAAGAGCAATAAAACCAAATAAACTGCATTACTAATTGTTTCAAAGGTAAAAAAAACATCCTTGCAAAAAAAAGTGTAGTAGTACCTAATTCTGACTTGGCTGATCTCAGAAACAGGCTTTGCCCCCCATCTACATGCCGGAGGTCCATGAGGTCCTCTCTCCAGATGATGCAGCCTGTGCCAGTGCCTCCTCCTTTGAGATCCAATGGAGCATACGCCAGACAAGAACAGTTGGCCAGGCACCTCGTCCTGCACTCCTCCAACGTGATGCTAGCATCCACTGATGCGTTGTGCGTGTCAGGAAGCTTCACTCCCTGCATCACCACAAAACCATCCGTGGTGGATATTCCATTACCACAGTCCAATGTCACATTTCGGCGGCAACCGTTGGAGGTGTCCCTCATCTTCCACTGCACGGGAGATGCTGGGCTGAACCCCCTGACGCAGCTGCAGAACGACGTCGACGGTGCACTGGCGTTGCACAGTCCAAATGCCCCACACCTGCCATACTGGTCGCAGATGTCCCTCGGCCCTTGGAAGAAGATCTTCCACGCCCGACTGCTCGTGTCCCATACCAGGCGTCGGAATAACCCGTCGTCGGTCAGAACTAGACGTGAGAAGGGCGTTCCAGCCTTGGCGACATAGCCATAGGTTATCTCGCTTGGGCTGCTCGTCAATCGGTAGATGAACATGTCAGAATACGTGCCCATCTCCGTGACACCACTGAACCATAGGCCGTTCCACGGTCCCGTGCGGTAAATCCTTTTGCCACCATCCAACATCACATTTTGTGGTACGCCCTCCGTGTCAGTGATGTAGCGAAAATTCCCTGTGGCAGGGTCGTCAGCTGAACGCCATGACGTGAGGTACCACTCTTCCCCGGTCCATAGGTTCTTGCCAATCTTCATGCCGGGCAGCAATGTGTTTGACGGGTGGTCAAACGACTGCCACGTGATGGCACCGCTGGCGTTCCCATCTCTCGAGACTAGGTTGCCGGACTCGAGCAGCTGCACCGTCGTTGAGGCAGTGCCTGTCGTGTTTGAAGACCACACGACCTGGCCGGAGCTATCAATCAAGAGAAGGCTTCGCGTGTCACTGATCACCAGCACCCCGCGAGCGTCAGTGAGAGGATGGTCTCTGTTAGCTACCCAACAGATGGCGTCCTCATCCATGGAGAACCAAATCCCAAGGTATCTCTTGCCTAGCACCCCAGGAGGGAAGAAACCAAGGGTGAATGACCCACCAGGTGAGACAAGGGTCTCACCGTCGGTGATGTTGCGGCCCTTGTCAAGGATGTCAGATTCAGGATTCGCGGCAGAGGCTGTGGAAACAAAGAGGAATGGAACGACGATAAGCAGGAGGCTGTGGAGGTGTGGCTGATTCTTTGACCACATGATGGCTGGTGTTTCTTGTCCCGCGATCTGGGGCAAAAGACTACTCGAACAAGGTAACTAGGCTAACCGCCGGTCTACATATACCCGGCCTTATACATTTTTCGTGTGTTTGGATGTGTCTGGCCTAATTTGGTGCTTGAATCATCCGAAGGGGCAGTGGCAGAATTATGCACTTGTAGAAGATAAACATTATCCAGTGGCTGGTCTTGGGTAGGAAGTAAGGACGGCGCCTTGTCACGGCAATTTTTAATCCTTGATTGATATCAACCGCGTCTACATTGAATGGTTCTTGCAAGGCTGGAAGAAACTTCAAGGAACTTGTTCACCAACCGATTGGTTCACCATATAAAATAAAATTTGATTAAGAAATAAGAATTATAACAACTCCCCTTTTTGATTTAAAAAAAGCCAACTCCAGCGCGAAACTTGCCGGGCAAGAAACTTTTGAGCGCCAGCATTGACAGATTCTTCAGTACATTCGTACCAAGCATGTCAGACAAGACGAGGTGTCAAGGTGAACGGCACGATGCGAGGTACCGCTCGCTTCATGCCAGGAAACATGGTGTTCTGTTTGATCAACAGATCATCAAACGACAGCAACAACTGATTCCGTTTGCTGCATTTTGTATGGCCCTTCAGATAAAAATATCGGTACACCAACTACAAGCAAAGTCAGAGGTTTGAACATGTCCTGATCGGGTCTCCTCCCTAGATGGAAGGCCATGTTGAGCTGTTTGCTGCATTTCTCTAGTGGCCGTGCATACCGCTTACAGAGAACAGCACTTTAGATGCAATTTGTGGTCGCAATTTCGAATTCTTAGCCAGTTCATTGGTAAGAACTTCCAGATCTAGCCTGTTGACCAGTTCATTGGTTTAGTTTAGCCAACTCCGTGGATAAAACTGGCTGGGCAACAAACCTCTGAGCAGCGCTGGCATCGACAGATTCTCCAGCACCCTCAAATAGATGGTGTTCTTTAAACAGTTCAAACCAATAATGCTTCATACTCTAGTTTTTTTCACACGATAGTGGAGATAAAATATGACATACCGTGTGGGGTGTGGATCACTGCATCCGGAACTTGGGTGGATTCCCTGAATGTCTGAAGCTGAAGATGCATCCGGAGGTTCGGATTGAAAGCGTCGACGTCCGTCAGGTGCTGGGACTACCTTCCACCACCGCCGAGGCCAGGCACACCCCATTGGCACGGCGGGAGGCACTGGCCACTGGGAGGACGTGAAGGCCCGGGAAGGACCAGTTGGTTGCCGTGGGGAATTGGGGGCAGCGGAGGAGGCCGGCGAGTGGCGGCCGCCGCACCCAGATCCCGTCGACGACGCACCGCCGTCACTGGAGGGGCAGATCCCCGTACGTGTCGAAGAAGATGGCGCTGGTGGGGCCGGCCGCGCGCCGGTGGCGGATGGCCCGTCGCCGCCACCGTTGGCCGCCGTAGCAAATCCTCCATTCCTGTCTCCTCCCGTCGCGGAACGAAGTCGCCCGAGAAACTAGGGGAGTAGCACATGGAGTTGTTCGGCGTGGGGCGGTAGCCGTCGTTCCTGACCGCCGACGGCGAATGGGGGGCACTGATGTTGTGTGGCTTGTGCCGTTGTCCGGCCGCACGTGCGACGGCTGGGGAAGAAGCGGGCTGAACGGCTAATGGGCTTCCGTGGACCGAATCCAGCCCATATTCCAACAAAAAAGTGCAATACTGTGTGGACTCATTGCTGATGTCCAATTAGGGAGCTCCTGTGCTGCGTCAAAAATAAAATAGGGAGCTCCTGTTCCGTGCGCCGAGCAAACATAAAAATGTTCCTGAATTTTCAAATATTCATAATTTTGAAAAAGTCATGAATTTTAGAGGGAAACAGAAAAAAAATAAGAACATCAGTAAAATAAAACGCGTTGGAAAAAAAATAAAAGTCTCGGAGGTTCAAAAACTTTCCAAAGCAAGTGAGGGAAGACGCACAACAGCCCGAGTGGGCTGCCCATTACCGGGGTGGGGGTGGGAGTTGTCACTACCCACCGACCTACGCGTGGATTAGGAGAAGCAGTCCAATTTGTAGAAGTGCATGCTCTAGTCAACGCAACCAAAAAACCGATCTGACCAGCAATACTTTTATACGTCAACACTCCCCCTCACGTGTGGCTTCCTCAGGCCTAAATATGAACTAAAAGTGGGCTGCAATTTAATTGCGTCAGCCGGGTCTTGAAGTGAAGACCTCTTAACTCTGATACCATGTAGAAGTGCATGCTCTAGCCAATGCAATCAAAAGATCATGTGATGTTTCTAGCGTGCAACAGAAGTCATTTGCAAAACGATCATAAACGGCCCACGGTTGATGTGGCCTATTGATGACTATAATTTTCCTTATCCTATATGCTTAAAAAGTTCATCATCACTATCTTATTTAACTTAACGTGCAACTTATCCACCTCATCACATGTCATCTCTCATTTTAATGCACATGTAAGCTATCTACCTCATCATATATGTCTCACACATGTCATCTCTCATTTTAATGCACATGTAAGCTATCTACCTCATCATATATGTCTCACACATGTCATCTCTCATTTTAATGCACATGTAAGCTATCCACATCATCAAGTGCATGCAATTAATCGACTTTTCACTTTTCACCACATGCACGTCCTCCACATCATCAAGCGCCCATGCAACCATTGAATTTCTCATTTTTCACGTTCTAACACATGCAAGCCATCCACATCATCAAAGAACATGAAACCCCTCCACATCATTAATTTTTTTTAACAATAAATAATTGTGCTTGAATGTCACAAGACAATGTAACATGCATCCACCCTCCATTTACCTCTAGATTAAGTGCACTGTGGTACTATTTTCATATATTCTATTTTTACCTTTAATAAGTTCATTGCTAGAAAAAATCGTAGCAACGCGCCGAGCATTATCTAGTTCTTTTTATAATTGCTTTCTTCTTTCGTAAAATCTATCAGCAATTTTTTTTCAATGAAAGTGATAGCTATTCTGTGATAGGCTCTCAGTTCTGGTTATCCCCGTGCATTTCCTTCATGGGGAAGCATGAAAGATGGTATTCAAACTTCCTAGAAAAACATTGGTGCCTATCACCTTGGTTTCAGGAACTGTGTAACACCGAAACACTTTTATTTGGGTCACTTCTGGTCCTGTTGTGGATGAAACACTTATGCAGAATAATCGTGTCATCAGACGAGCAATGCCAATTTGAGATCTCATTAATGTATACGTGACAATTTATTTATCTAATATGGATTTGAACAAGTTAGTATCTGTTCTACATAAACATTGTTCTTTTTCTTCAAATGCTCTGAAGTTGCTAACAATGTTCAGTCCAGTGGCGGAGCTTAGTGCAAGTCTGAGGGGGCCATGCCCCCCCCCCCCCATCCCCGCCCGCCCCCAGCCCAAGGCAAAATAATGAAGAAAAATTAATATGCATAGCTTAGATTTGAAAAGAAATCAATTCTTTGCCCTCCTAGTTGTTCATATTTTCGCTATGCCCCCCCCCCCCCCCCCCCCCCCCTAGATTCTTGTCAAGCTCCGCCACTAGTTCAGTCCATAAAAATATTTCTACGACATCTGAAATGAGTGTCTTGCCTTTTGATTCTAGACATTCAGGTGAATTTGTTTGTCCATTTTATTTTATTTTTTCCTATCGTTGTAGTCATCATGTGTAACATTTGTAGCAAACATGGATTGAATATATCACTCTTTTCATTGGCTCTTAAGGCCAATAGCCTTGTAAGAACTCAAAAAATAACGCAACAAATTGAGCCATAAATGCAAGAAAAGTTTGATACGGGACATCATATCTACTAGCTTTTTGTGAGAACAGTGATTCAACTATGTAATTCGGTCCAATGAACTTCTTGATCAAGAGAAGGATTAACCTCCCTTGATGCATTCTGATAAATGCGTGTGGGTGAAGTGGGTCACTGGTCTAGGCAGGATGGTGCCGTAGTGCCGAGAGGGCGGTGGCTGCACCTGTCTTAGTGCGTGTGGACGAGCGATGGCACGATTAATGTTCTGAATGTGTGGTGCCGCCGGCGGTCGACAGACAGCCGGTGCAGTGTGCCAGAAGAAGAGTCCTCGCATGGCGCCCAAGACACCTGGGCGCCACGAGGCTGTGTGGCGGCGGCACAGAGAGGTCAAGCAGTTCATGTTGCTGCAACTTTCCTTTCTTTGTTACTGGGGGTGGGGAGCGGGGTATGATCTGAATGGCAGTTGGATTTGCCAGGAGCAGGGGCGGATCTGGATGGTGTGCCGGCAAATCCCAGAATTGACTACCCTCCCTAATGGGATTGATTGATTTATAAACAACTCAAATCTGAGGTAAATTTTGAGGTGGTTCATGCTGCGCTGGATGAAAACAAAGTACGTAGTTGGTTCCTAAAAAGACTAGCTGCTCATACCTCGAACTCCAAGGAAGGAAGGAGACCCAATGGCCAAACTGGGACGGGGCAGTGGCAGGATGTCCCGGGGGGCGAGGAAGAAGGGGAACGGCAATGGCGGCGGCGACGCGCGTCCCCGAGAGGCGGGAGGACGGGGGCGGCAGTGAGGCGTTGGCAGTCACGGTGACGCTAAGGCACGGCACGGCGGCCGCCGCCGCCCCGCGTTGGAAGGAAGGTCGAGCGAGGGACTGCGAAGGGGCAAGAGGAGGGTTGAACCGACGATGTGAGTTTTGTTAGGTCAAAAAAAAATATATCTTCTTCTAGGTCTACATAATTTTCGTCTATTTTATTTTCATCACACTAAATTTTGAACAGTTGTTTTCAGTGTCAAGTTTGCCGCAACTGTTACGTACGTATACAATCTACACCCTTTGTTTTTAAATGTAAGATGTTTTTTACAGTTCATTGGAATTTGGAACAGAGGCAGTAGCTATTTTGTTAGTGTATTGGGTCCTGCCTTGTTCCAACTCTAATTTGCTCTGGATTATAAGCTGCAGGGAGCCATTTTTCAGTACTGTACAACAGTAGAACTCCAGCAGCTGGGTCTTGGGTGATGAACTGATGATCCAGAGATCTGCCTTACCATAGCCCATTTCAGGAGACAACAATCCTACCTATCAAAGATTATATGAACACACACCGTCTGTCATTAGTATCGAAAACCAATACATGTTTCCCTTCGATTTGTCACTCACGCATGTGCCACCAGTAGCAGCCCAAATTCTCATGTGTAATTCAAACTGTGAGAAGAGATTGCGAGTATACATTTTAATGCCAGCATTTCCTTACCATTTGCGACTTTTTTTAACCATGGACAAGGAACACATCAATTAAAGGATAAAACAGAGGAAGTTACACTTTCTGGTAGCACATATCTTCATCTTCGAATACGCTACTGGCGGCCAACGGAACAAGATAAACGAAAAATGAGCTCGCTTGGGCATTCCATGCTCTTGTAAACTCTGATTTCAAATCTTGATCAGAGCCGGCTACTCGAGATCGATTATTGTGGACCTAGTGAGATCCGCCTGACCAGTCACAAACCTTGTTCGGTTATATATTCCGGGTCTGTTGGGCTGAGCGATCTGTGAGGTCTTGGTGGTTAGCATCGCGGCAACGTCAGACATGGCCGGCCTGTCGTCCGGTGATTCCTGGATGCAGAGAAGCCCAATCTGAATGCACCTCCCGAGTTCAGAGCCGATGTGGGAATCAGGCCGAGAGAGGGGAGGGAGATTCACCGCCGAATCAAGAACAGCCATTGTCCTGTCCTGCTCCCACAATCCCCATGCCTGCAAAACAAAAGAGAATCGCTAACATGATTTTCATGAGATACGGCCAAGACCGTAGACAATTGAGACGATGCAGTTTCTACTTACATGTGAAAGGAGCCTCTGCGCCTCGCCGTTCCTTTGTCCACTAAGGATTTCCAGCAGCACGACTCCGAAGCTATAGACGTCGCATTTGAGCGTCATCTCCGCCCGCAATGACTCTGGTGATGCATATCCACTTTTTTTGCAACACAGACATAACACACCAGTAAAATCATCTGTGAGACCACTGAACATTTGCAAACGAAATAAAAAAAATCATGCAAATATGAACGGAGAGTAGAGTAGAGTGGCTCACGGTGAGTTGACGATGGTGAGGCTAGAGTCGGCCCGCTCAGCGACGAACAGCTTCGCGGTGCCGAAGTCCGCAACCTTGGCCCGCCAATTGTCGTCTAGCAGCACGTTTTGAAGCTTCAAATCTCTGTGGACGACGCTCTCGCCCGATCCCTCGTGCATGTACGCCACGCCTTGCGCAATGCCGTTGATGATATCCAGCCTCTGCCTCCAGCTCAGCGTAGCACGGAGGCTGGGTTCACCTGCAACGCGCAAGCATTTTTTTGCTGTTGGCAAACCAAATGCAAAGACAGACAGAGGAGAACCTAATGATCTATTTTGATCCAAATTCTGATAATAGGCAAGACAAGTTGTAAAATTATATCAACCTAAATAAAATACACAAGTATATGTACCAAATATGTAGAGATCCAGGCTCTTGTTGGGCATGTAGGCATAGACGAGTATCCTCTCTTCGCCTTCGTCGCAGTAAGCAAGCAGGCGAACAAGGTTGCCATGCCGGAGCCTGGCCATCACCTCCACTTCTCTTGTGAAATCACATTTACCTTTTTTCGTGAGAGCAGACTGCTTAAGCCTCTTCACCGCAATCGTTCTCCCGTCAGGTAATTGACCCTAGTGATTGTACAATTGTTAAACTTTATGTTAGTGAGCCTATAATTAAACTGCTGCAGAGTAGACCTGAAGTTGATCAAACAAGCAAATCGGATACAAAGCATTTGAGATCAAATAGATGCGCGCGCACCTTATACACTATGCCAAACCCTCCTTGACCAATCACATGGGTCTCGGAGAAATTCAATGTAGCCTGCTTCAGAGTGTGCAGATCAACTGACGGGACTGTCATAGCTGAACTTTGAGGAATGCAGTCTGCCATATGAGCCAAGTCAGCTCGATTAACATAAGCGCAGTAGGAAAAAACAAATAGGTTAAAAACTATGGCAAGTACCGTTTAGTCGCTTATGCGAGATCTTGTGCTTCCTTCTCCAGCAAATGATGACAAACAACAACACAAGTATTATACCAATAACGGAAGCTACTGGCGCAAGAACAGTCACGATAGCAAACTTCGAGCTCTTTGGCATAGCTATTACATAAGAAAATCATGTCAGGTACGGAGGCTCAAGTTAATTTCAAAATTCAGATACTTTCAGTATGATTTTGCAGTCAGACCAATCCTAATAAAATCTACTGTACTATCTAATTGAGCCAGTATACTAATGTACTGAAAAACGAGGTACAAAAATTGTAATGACTGCCATTTGTTTCGTACCTAGTTCAGACTCGGCCAGCCTGAGGTACAGATCCTGCCCTCGGTCGACATAGCGAAGATCAACCACGTCACCTGTCCAAATGATGCAGCCACTGCCACCACCACCACCTTCTCGGATCTCGGCAGACGCGTAGGCCAAGCACGAGCAGTTGGCGGAGCACCTAGCCCTGCACTCCTCCGTTGAGATGCTCGTGTCCACCGACGCGTTCTGCGTGTCTGGCAGCTTCACGCCACGCACCAGCACGAAGCCGTCCGTCGCCGTCCCATTGCCGCTGCAGTTCAGCGGCACGTTCCGCCGGCACCCGTCTGAGGTTTCCCTCATGTACCACGCTGGTGGTGACGCTGGGCTGAACCCCTGCAGGCAGCCACAGAACGCCGACGACGCCGCGCTGGCGTCACACAGACCGAACGCCCCGCACTTGCCGTAGGCATCACACACGTCCCTTGGCCCTTGGAAGAAGGTCTTCCAAGTGCTGGTGCTGGCGTCCCACACCAGCCGCCTGACCACGCCGGCGTCAGACACCACCACGCGGGTCAGGGGCGCGCCAGGCCTGGCTGTGTACCCGTACGTGACCTCCGATGTGCTGGCCGTCACGTGCAGCGGGAAATCGTGAGCGTACGTCGAGGCCTCTGGGACGCCATTGAACCAGCGCCCATTCCATGGCCCCGTGCGATACGCCTTGGCGTCCCGTTGCCACAGGACAACCTCCGGCAGCCGAGTTGTGTACTCCAGCACGCGGCGGTAGCCCCCCGGAGACGGGTCATCCGGCGACCGCCACGACGTAAGGTACCACTCGTCGCCTGTCCACAGGTTCTTTCCCATCTTCATGCCGGGCAGCAAGGTGTTCGATGGGTGGTCGAACGACTGCCACAAGATGGTTTTGCTTCTCTGGTCGTGTAAGACCAGGTTGCCGGACTCCTGAAGCTGTGCCTCCACTGAGGAGGTGTTGGGGGAGTTGGATGACCACGCCACCTCACCGGAGCCACCGAGCAGGAGAAAGTCCCCCGTGTCACTGGCCACCACCAGCACACCGGAGGTGTCGTCAAGAGGGTGCTCACAGTTGGCCACCCAGCAAACGGCGTCGCTGGACACCGAGAACCATATCCCGAGGTATCTCTTGGCCGACGCACCGGGAGAGAAGAATCCCAGTGTAAATGTGCCACCGGCCGAGACGAGTGTCTCGCCGTCAGTGACATTCTGGCCCTTGCTGAATGTGTCAGTAGCACCGGCGGTGATGGCTACAGGGGAGAGGAGTATGAACAAGAGGAGGAGGATTTGAAGAGTGCAGTTTACCGCCATCATTAGGGACCTTCCTCCTAATCCTAAGCAAAATATTATGGCTAAATTGGCTACAGGGGAATGCACCAACAGCTAAGCTAGGCCACCGTACTTATCGAGGGGCGATCTGATACAGAAATTCTTAACTAATAACGCTAAGACTCTGACTAACAGCTAAGCTAGCCAGGTCAGAGTTTGAATTTGTCCACTTATCCTCGAATGGAGGGAACGGACTAGATGTGGTATTTTTAGTTTTTTACACATATATAGAAGTTGCAAGTGTGCAACTGCGGACGCAATATATATGTGTCCATGCAGCTTACCCCTTGCAGGCTAAGGAACATTCACGTTCTAGTGGAGTAGTATTTTCTGCATTCAGATCTAGCTAGCTGTACGCTGCATTCCTCTGTGACTGTTCGGATAAAATACTACAGGTCCATGATTATGGTAAGGTCAATCAGTGAGAAAGTCAACATGTCAGCTAGATGTAGGAAAATTTGACTTTTCATCAACAAGAAACTACTGAATGAGGAAAACCTAAGACTCTGGGTATTACGATGGACTATTATATAACTACACTAGAGATTTAGACCTTTAGTCACCAAGGTCCTTGGTTATTACTACAAGCCAATATATATTGTCACATCATTGTGGTAAATATCCAGTCAATAAAGCTATTTAGCAAGCAACATTGTGATCATTGGTGCCTAAAGTTCCCATGGGCAATTACCAATACTTACTTGGTAATAGTAAGTCACTGAGCAAACCAAATCGTAGACGCCAAGAATCCAGAAATTAAAAAACAATTACCTCTTGGGCAATTTGGCGAACACCTTGTGGGCGTCTACCTCCTCGCCGGGCGATTTGGCGACCGAAGGTCGGGGGAGGGACAACGGCGCGCGAGGAAGGGGAAGGAGGGCAGGCGACTGCGCGGAGCCCCTACCGTGCTCCAGCCCGCGACGGGAGCTCAGGACGGATGACGAGACGCCGCAGGAGATGGAGGAGGTGCCCATGGCGGATGGTCGCTGTGGACCGGCGGCCTCATCAGCAAGAGAGGAGAGGCGGCGGAGCGAGCTAAGGCACTTGGAGACGGGCGCTCTCACGGGGCGGCCGTGGCGGCGAATGAGTGCCCCCGGCAGCCTCTTGGCGGCGACGCCGTCGGGTGCTCGCCGGCGGCGGGAGGTAAATGTCCTTGGCGGAGAAAAGAAACTCCAAAAAAGTACTCCCGTAAAAGCCTGTTTGGTAAACACTTGGGCAGGGGAACGAGAGTTTGCACAAGAGTGTTTATGAAGAGAGTAGTCATGGGAAGTAGATTTTTACTCCCATTCCCTTGTTTGGTATATGATGGGAATTAGCGTGAGATAAAACTCTACTCACGAATTAACAGGGTACCCCTGGGAAGAAATAGGTGGGAATTGGCTTTCTCAACTCTCATTCCCCTTCCCACTTAAACTCCCATTCCCTCTAATCAAATAGTGGACTTTTAATCTCCTCACCCCTCAACTCCCATTCCCATCTCGAATTCCCTCGAACCAAACACGTTATAAGTGATGGCCCTTCCGTGTAAAAAGTTCATTTTCCCCTGACCAAGATGATGCAAACAACTTGCAAATTGAAGCGCGCTCTCTCTCTCTTTTTTCAATGGACAGACAAATTCAAGTGTTGGACACATAAAAAAAGAATCAAGTTTTGGAGAAATGAAAAAACCTTGTTCTAAAAGCCGGAAATTAGGTGAGTATACTACATACAACTAACTTATACTCCCTCTCTCTGTATCTAGACAAATTTAAGACAAATAATCTGAGACGAAGGTAATATGAGGTAGATAATGAGTAAAAGACTATTCTTATGTAAAACCCAAACGGACGGCCGCAGACGAAATGGGTCGCCCGTGCCCCCAAGCCCACGCCGAAGCCGTCCGCCGCCCCCGAGCCCACGCCGACGCCGTCCGCCACCCACGCCGTCACCCTCTGCCGCCCGGCAGCGCCCCTGCGCCACGACCCGCCCCCACCGTCGCCGTCGTCGCCGGCCACGCCCCTGCCCCGGCCCGCGCCCCCCACCGTGGCCGTCGCCGACGCCCTCGCAGCCCCCGCCGTCGCCCTCGCCGGTCGCCCCCGATGTGAGCCGCCGCTGCCACGGCTCTGTTCAGTGCTTTTTTTCATATAATGTGTATTATTTTTTTGTTCATTGCATTTTTTTTCATATATATATAGTATATATGTATGTGGTAGCTATATGATGAATGGATGTGGCTATGTATGTATGAATATAATGTTCATAGCATTTTTTTGTTTATATATGTTTTTTTCATATATGTATTAATCTTTTATTTAGGTTGTTAGTAGATATCGATTTTAGGTTAGTATAGAGGAAAAAGTAAAATTAGTAAGTACTACTTGATTTTAGGTTAGCGCTTAGTAGTTGAACTAGTTGATTTAATAAAACTACTTTATTTTACTATATATAGAAGTAGTTTATTTTTAGTAAGTACTACTTTATTTTATTTATAGTAAGTGCTTAGTAGTTGAACTAGTTTATTTAATAAAACTACTTTATTTTACTATATATACAAGTAGTTTATTTTTAGCAAGAAAATTAATAGAACTAGTTAATTTTTTTAGTTAAAGCAATTATTCCCGCATCGACGTCGACGATGCCAATCCCGCATCCTCGTCGTCGACTCGGCGGAGGAGGCCGGCTTGATCAGAGGGGCCATGTCCGGGACTGGGCTCCGCCGGGCTGGTTTTGGGAGGTGCTACCTTCCGGGGGGCGTAGGTTGGTGAGGAGCCAGCCTGTCGTTGACTCGATCCTTATTTGGTGGCGGTCGCATGGGCCAGTGACGGTGCCGAGGCTTCCGGACACCGCGGAGGTGGTACGTCACCGTGTCAGCGAGGAGGACCAGCACGTCCGTCGCTACATGGTTGCGTTGGAGGGCAGGTTCGACAATACCTGGCAGGTTCTTCAGGGATCTCACTGGAGCTATGATCCTGTGATGGTTCCTTCCCTTTGGGTGTCCACCGCCCGCGCCGATACCCGTTGGGCGCTACGGTTCTAGCTGTACTGACGATATGTATGATAGTATTCGAGGTGTATTAGTGATAATATTCGACGATGTACGGACGCATGGAGATGATGTAGTTTTGCTTATAATTGAATGCATCCTAATTTGAATACTACTTTATTTTGTGATTTGATTTTGCTTATTGAATGCTCAAATTGGAAAACTACTCCTACTTTGAATGCTAAAATTGGAGAGCACTATGCAAGGCGTATGCATATGATTAGTTGATAGCTTATAGGGTTTTTGTTTTCGCAGAAATCTAGGAGCCCCCCTCCATCATCCCCGCCGTCGTCCCCGTCACCGACCCCCTCCGACCTCGAGGTGAGACCAGCCACGAACCGGTTTTAGAAAGATAATTAAACGATATTTCGGGTTGACTTTAAGTCTATTGAGTCTCCACCATATATGAGAGGACGAAGAATCCCGACTATTGTCGTGGGGGTACCTTCTCCTTCGTTCCCGTATGCTAGACAATTTGGTGTAATGCACTCGAGAACGAAAGGAAGGAGCTACCATCACCGACGGTCGCAAATGTCTGAGAGGAATCAGTGAGGGAGAGTTCCACCATATATATATATGAGAGGACGAAGAATCCCGACTGTTGTCGTGGGGGTCGCTTCTCCTTCATTCCCGTGTGCTAGACATTTTGGTGTAATGCACTCGGGGATGAAAGGAGGAGCGACCATCACCAACGGTCGAATGTATACACCACGTGAGCTAAGAGTTTTCAAGAAAAGACTCGACAAACCGATAGTCAACCCGTGATGAATAATAATGATCTAACTTAGATTTTTTTAGTACATATATATAATTGTAGACGTTTAATATTTGAATTATGAACATAGGAAATGTCGTACTCGGACGACGAAAGTCTCCCGGGGGAGTGCGACTGGTGCCACGACGACTGAGATCTGTGCGACAGGCCTCACCTGGACGAAGATCGACGCTTCAGTATTAAGCTGGAGGAGACCTTCGATGTTAAAACGGTACACAACGACGACAAGTGTTATTTTTTTGTAATTAAGCACGACTTCAACTATTTCAACGTGTACTTTTCATCTTTTACAATTCGATTAGCTTATCCCATGCCATGCAAGCCGCTACGTCTTGGAGAGGATGGGTTTTGAAGACCATGAAAGTATGGAAACAAAGAAAATTGACCTAAGGACCCATCATGATATAGATTTTGAAGTAAATCTGTATAATTCTAAGAGCGTAACCCATTTTGGTAGCAAAAATTGGAAGCATTTTGCAAGATGTATGGTTTTGATGAGGGTATGCTTGTCACCATGGATCTTGGTGATCCTGACATCGAGCAAGACAATATGGACATTTGGGTCCTTGTTGATACGCCTTCAATTCTACCGCTATGTGAGTTTCTCAAACATAGTTATTAGCTAATTTATATTGTTCATTTCAAAATAGTTGATAGCTTATTTTCATTGACAGCTTATTTTGATTGTTCAAACAATGTGCGGAACATGGTAGACAGAACCTACTACACCGATGGCTCTGAGTTAACTTATAAGGAGAAAACTCATCTGGTCGAATTTTGTACTGATCTTGAAAATTACAATATCTATTGTAAAACTCCTCCACATTATGGTCAATACGTGCCACTAGTGCACGTGTTGAACTACGGTAACTACTATGGAGATACCCTGGTAAGATTTCTTACTATTACGACATCCGTGCATCTTTTGCATACTTCTAAAACTAGTACATCATTGCTAACTATGAAGTTATTACTATGTTTTTCAACAGATAATCCCAGAGGATTGTGTGCCTCATTTGATGTATCAGAATGGTAGCCTTGATGTTTTGAACATACAACCAGGTCATCCTACGAATCTCAACTGTCCATACCGGATTTCTAAAAGAAGTGGAGACATGAAAATCAAAGAATGGAAAAAATGTATGGACAGTCGCAAGGAGGTTCTTGGAAGCAAAAGGAAGCGAAGCGCAAAAATTGAAGACAGGATGATCTCCATTCTCCATAATGGAGAGTCGGGGTCTATATTGTTTTATGCTATTTTACCTTAAAGAGGGTATTTAGGTCCTACCTAATACTGATGATCATGTGCTAAGAACAATTAAGTAGGGTTGGTTCGATGACTATGAGGATGATGATCGTATGACTTGTTATTAATAACGAGTAGAAGTTGTATGATGATGATTAGTAGGACTTGTTATTATGATGATGCATGATGCGGGCATGAAGAGTTATTATATATCAGTGGGTGAAATGAACATGGATTGGAATGAAGTGAAGGCAACAAGCATGTGGTGCATGTCGAAAGTAGTACTAATCCAAACTTGATCAAGTTAGAATTAATATTACTTTCGACATGCACCACATGTTGCCTTCACTTTAATCTAAGCCATGTTTAGGCATAGCGGTAGCGTTCGTAAATCAAGCACGGAAATAAGAGATGACAGTTCTCTCTGTTAGCTAGCTTACACACCCTAAATTACCCCCTAAACCCTCCCCCTTTCAAAAAAAAAACCGCAGCCATTGAAATGCTGACGTGTGGATGCCTTTTGGTCCCGGTTGGTGTCACCAACCGGGACCAAAGGCCCTCCTGCCTGGGCTGGCCGCAGCGGCCACGTGGAGGCCCATCTGTCCCGGTTCGTGTAAGAACCAGGACTAAAGGGCTAGGACATTAGTAACGACCCTTTAGTCCCGGTTCAACAACCGGGACAAAAGGCCCTTACCAACCGGGACAGATGACCCTTTTTCTACTGGTGTGACAACTTGCTTGAAGTACTACAAATAGCATCCAATGTGAGTAAAATGTATATTTCACTGTGTAGCTTCTGTGGCAACAAAACAGCTCCTATCTAAAGCAGAAATCACATGCTAATCCGCCTAGCCATATGTACATGACCAACTAAAAAGCCCATTCATAGCTAACCTAGTAGTTCATTTAAGAACCATTAACGTTTGAAGAAAGGAAGACAACATATACAGGTATATCGTGTTTAATGGGACAACATGCGAGATCCTCAACAACTGAATGTACTATCAGTCGTGATGACTGAACCTTTTATTCTATGTGTCTTACTGCAGCATGACAATGACAATAAAGAATAAGACTATAAGGTGGCTGGAATGGAAAGTCTAACTACAAAGTAGTACCAACTTGCACGGACGGGAACTTGGTGCTCTCGGGTACCCGCGCACCCTATATGTTCTAAAAAGAGGGCGTCTTTGGGGTGATCTCGTAGTTCCTATGGGGTGGAGACAATGGGGTCGGTCCATGGATTTTCCTTCCTTTTGCTACATTTCGCTCAAAGGGTTGAAGGGAGATAGTGCATCAAGTTATTCGCAAGGGCCAACTTGATCCTCTTCCCCAGGGATCCCAGATGAGGGAAGCCTAGGAGAGCCGCCGACTCCAACTATCGTCCATGTACGATCCATACTAGATCTGACCAACTGCCCATCCTACCTCCTCTATCTTTTTGACAGCCCATCTTTTTGTCTCAGTAGAGTCTTTAGTAATTAAAAACAAATCAGAAAATTCCAAATCTTTTTTGGAATCAAACATGATCAGGTATTGTACTCATATAAACAGTTTGGACAAAAAATGATTCATATTGACTTCAGGGCAAAAAAGACAAGTTTATGACGATAATATAGCATGTATAGTACTTATATATAGCTTTTTTTGCTACAACGAAAGTCATTCTCTGACCAAACCAATCTTTTTGTATGACTACAATATTTGATCATGCTTGATACCAGAGATTCAGAATTTTTTAAACTCTTTTGAATTACTAATTTTTTTTGCATATAGGGTGCGCTGTTTCCCAGGTTCTCCTTCATATTTTCCCAACTTGCACACATTTAAGATTATTTGAGCTTGGTTTCAGAAAACCTAGAACATATATTAATAGAAAAATGCCATGTAAAGTACCCAACAAATTAACTGGTTACGAACATCAGCTGGCCAAAGTTTTGTCCATTACGCAATAAAAATAAAAAAAGTAGCTGGTGTACAAGGGTTGTAACAACCCCTCAAGCACATCTTACTGGTGCTGCTATTATGTTCATGAGATGACTCTTGAACTAATCGTACAATACCAGTTGAGGAATTGGAGAAAAGCAACACATAAACATTCGAAACGAGATCAGATTATGACAAACATTTCAAGTGGACTACAAGAACCTGCAGTACCATGAGCATGTATTTTTACCATAGATTCTTAGTTCATGGTAGGATATATACCTCTAGCCTCATTTGCATACACACTGTATAGGATACTTCAAAAGTGTGCAGTATGAATTAGATCTGTGGAACTAAATATGCGGATTTGGTAAGTTTGAAAGAGGTGATGCTTATAGAGGAGAGAAAGCATGGTACCTGGTCAGATCTGCGGCAATTAAAAATGGGCTCGACAGGCAAAACAGCATTGTGTTGGTGGTGGGTTTCATCCGGCCTCTTGGTGCAGGAGGAGTCCAAACGAAACCATAACGTCTCGCTGGTGGGTTGGAGCTTGGCCCGGCCGGTTGAGGCGGCAACGCTTGCACAAACCAATGGTGCTCGCATAACTTTGCTTCTTAACATATAATTCTACAATTAGCAAAGGGTTAAAACAATTAGGATTCTAGACCAGCAAAAACCAGGGAACTCGAAAATTAGCAAAGCAGAATACCTAAACATGAGAAAACATATAGTTGTTTTCTACTTTTCTAAGAAAATTTAGATCTCTGCTACCAGCTCGAAAGCTCGAATCATTCAACTGAATCCAAGGTGCTGATACTACTAACCTTGAGATTTTCGGTGACATCCTCAGTTTTCTGGTGTGTGGACAAAGCATACCTTAACACATCACCTAAATCTTTAATAGGTGGTCCAAACATCAGTACTCATGTATCCAAGAGCATGGATCCGAGAGGAGAAGGTTGGGCCAGCAATCTAAATCCTGATGTGCTGACAATTCACCCGTGAGTTTCCTTTATGGAGATTGAAGGTAATAAAAAAGACATGCATTAGATAATGTAAGAGAGAACAATCTGAAAACTAAGAAGAACTCAAAGTCTGAAACTTTTGGTAGCTGAATAATAATAATATAATAATAAGGAATAACATGACAAAGAATGCACTTTTGTAAGCTTAAATTATGAAGAGAACAACGAATTTTGCACTATCCACACTCCTAAGAGGCCCAATCAAATAATACTGCTGGAATTTCCCTGCGGCGATCATGGTGAAGAGTGCCATCCACACTCTTCAGAAGCCCAATTTTGCACCATTGTCCATTAAAGCATACTCCATAAGTTCAGGAAGCAAATGCAAGAGATATATAGGTGAATCTTTGCATCCACCATCCAGTCTTGGTATGCTTGAGGTAAGGTGCTAAATCTCAGGTATCTAGTTTACCAGGTGTCCAAGAAGGATGGGGATAACAAACATCAAGATGCCAGCTTCCAGCTTACATAGCAGAGACCTGTCAGAGTGCATTTTTTGTCAGACACATTTCACATACTGAACTTTTCTATCAATGAGTGCAAGGGTTCAGCCAGTGAACTACTCAATCTTCTCACAAAAAATGAACTACTCAATCACATATTCAGAATGCATCAAGTGAACATTTGAAGATCTCATTAATGAACAGCTAGGTATGCTGTAGAAGGAATCGAGATGCACCAATGAATTCCACAGTCCATTTCCATTCACAGGCAGTTAAGCACATGTCGTCATCTAGAATATAAATCTAGTAACTATTATTAGATGAAAAACGGAAAAATCTTACAGCGCTATGACCCACATGGACAATAAACAGTGTTTATATCTTTTTATACTAATCAAGAAAACTCCACTACTACATAGGAATGAAAACAAAAATGAATTCAATATGTATATATGCATTAAACCATGATGAACTCCTAGTTTCGGCCTTTCCTAGGCCTGTAAGAGTCGACCAAAAATTGCATTACCAAAAAAATCAGCGGCTGCAGCGGCCAGGATGTGGTTACTACAGAGACAGGGTCGTATAAGTCGTAACTAAGAATTCAAGGGCTAGCTGCTGGAAAAAAATTGTGGGCCCTGAATAGGAAAAAAGAAAACAATCTCCTACCTAGTGTTGGTAAACTTTACAAACATGCATGTGAAGAAAAGCATATGAAGATAGCTTTTCTATGTGTAGGCATTGGCTGTGAAGCAAGCTGGAACAGGCTATCAAATACAGTATGTAGTAACTAAAGCAACTAATTTATCCACCTCTTCATCCTTGGAAGCCCTCGTATTGAAAAGTAAATGCATGAACAAGGTCCAAGTTTAAGCATCAGAAAAAAATTTAGAAGAAAAAGATGACAACAAACCAATTCTTGCCTGATGGATTTCATCATTTTGCTCTTCATACGCTCCCTCAAATCCCACATCATACCCTCCTCCTATAGGAGATTTTCAAATATGTGAATGTCAGACATGTGTAAATTCAGAAATGCACATATAGGTTGCAGTCGTATCATGAACAGTTAGTCAACCAAATCCGCGGAATCGAACAGGGGGAGAGGGAGAGAGGCATGGGGAAGAGAAGAGGGGCCATAGCACCTTGGTCATGGTCGCCGTGCTTGCCGTCCGTGCGTGGAGCAGCCAGTGCCCATCTAGAGGTAGCCGGTTCGTGCTTGGTCGCAGCCAGCTACAGGCGTTGACGACCTGTGTGAGAAAATGAATCAGACTTGCGCGAGTAATAGCAACGCAGCATCCAAATTGAATCGAACCGAACCAAGGGGAGAAGAAGATGGGTGTGAGAGGAGCTTGTTGACAGCGAAACTCTGTCGCGTCGTCGCCGGAGAAGAACCTCGTAGAGCAGCCTGGACCCTCTCCTGGCGAACTCTGGCCACGGAACACCACGCCTCCCTCGTCCGGCCTCCCCTCTCTCCCTCGCCCACCGGCCACCGCGGCCACGGAATGCCACGCCGCCCTCGTCCCGCCTCCCATCTCGCCCTCGCCCTCCGCCCACCGCGGCCACGGAAAGCGACTCCACCCTCATCCGGCTCCCATCCCCCCTGTCTCGTTCCGGCAACGGGGCACATCGGCGATGTGGATTTGGCGGAGGCGGAGGCGGCGGCAAATCGGCAGGGGAGGAAACGAGAGAGAGGGTTGCGTGTGTGGGTTCCAAGCCTTCGTGGGAAAGGCAACAGGCATCGCTCTCATTTCCTCCTTAATCGTGTGTGAAGGCGCCCTTTCTTTCTTCCTTAATCGCTGCCTTTTTTTCTCCTCAATATTGTTCCTAGACACGTGGCATCGCTCATTGGTCGCCCAGCAAGTGCACCTTATTGTTTTGGTAGTAGACGTTCAATCTCTTGCCCTGCATGTATTCATAGACGAGTATCCTCTCCTTGCCTTCGTTACAGTAAGCAAGGAGGCGAACGAGACTGCCGTGCTGGAGCCTGGCGATCACTTCTACTTCTCTCGCGAAATCTTTCTTGCCTTTCCAAGTGAACATGAAGATTTCTCGCGCGGGGGAAATTAGTCCTTGTGATCCTGTTGAATCACATGTTTCTGGTTCATAGGTATGGAAGCAATTGTGCTCTTGAACCAGTTGAGTACCCTAATATTGATTTGTACACCATTTTTCTACATGCAAATAATACCATTTTCTTGTTATAAAAAAGCCTTGAACAGTCCTGGCACCAAACTGAAACAACAATTCCAGGTAGTTCATGCCTTCGTACTAGCAGTTCTCAAATTTGAAAACCGCTGTGCTCTGGGCATTGATTCATACATACCAAAATCCTTGATAAATAAAGTGTATTCATGTCAGTAGTGGCTTGTTAACGTCCCGTGGATTGGAAAATTAAGGACGTGGAGTGTGAGAGCCTGGGAACTTTTGTTCCAGCCTAGTACTGTAGTTTTTCAATTCTCCAGAGTTGTGTTCAGGTTCACATTCATACACCCATTAGTACGAATTTGCTCTAGTCTATCTTAATAGATCACACTGTCTCCTAGTGCTTGGTTGCCATCTAGTAGGAATGTATGCTATATCATTTTTTTCACTTACTATCTTTCTGAATGGATGCATTCCTTTTTGTATATTCAACTCCTTGTTCAAGTGATCCCATTTATTTAATTTAATTAACTGTGCAAGTAAATGATGCATTGTTTTTGTACAGTTCATACGGAATGAGCTTGCCAATGTGCCCGACGCTAAACTTGGATGAACTAATCCATCCAAGCGCAAATAGTTAGGGCGTGTTGGGAGCTTCAGCATCGCGTCCCACCACCATCACGTCGCCGCTGAAGGTGCTAACTCGTCCCCTTCACTTTCTTCCCCTTCCCCAAATCTCCCCTCTTAACCTCCTTTTTCCTGCAGGTTCCTAAGCACCTGTCATTATTTGTATCCCATGGTTTCCACCGATGGATATGAGCAGGTAATAACAATATGATCACCTGAAGGCAGTTTCAACGTAGACAGCCACCATGGTGGCGCAGCCATGCGAAAATATAAAATAGAACAGCTGCACCCGGCCCTCTCTATCTAGCCATCCATTCTGCGCATCGCGATTCGTGCAAACACATTTCTCTTTTTTGTTTCTCTCACATAAAACATATTTTGAAGTTCAAACCTTTGCAGCGTAGCAAAGTTTTCTATCTAAAACCTAGGATAAATCTTTCAGAATTTTTTGTCAAACATAAATATACAAAAAAGATTTTTTAGATTAAAAAATCATTTTTTGTATATTTATATTTGACAAAAAAATCTGAAAGATTTATCCTAGATTCTAGATGGAAAGGTTTGCCACGCTGCAAAGGTTTGAACTTCAAGACATCTTTTATGTGAGAGAAACAAAAAAGAGAAATTTTTATATGGAAAGTTAGTTGTGTTGCACAGATCTTAAAGCAATATTGGACAGCCAGGATACCAGGGCCGGGGTGCAGCTGTTCTAAAAATCCATGTCCCGCAGCCATGGGGCCATTGCCCCCCCCCCCCCCCCCAATAGCATGGATTTGCTCAGAATAAGCACATGAACAATAACCCCCCTCAACATCCTAATTTGTTCCTAAGCCCACACTCAGAAATTAGATGAGTATACTACATGCAACTAACTTATACTCCCTTCATCCGTATCTAGACAAATATAAAACAAGTAATCTAGGACGAAGGTAATATGAGGAAGATAAAGAGCAAACGTTCATTCTTATGTATAACTCAAAACTAAGGATAGAGGATATCTTAATAACTACGTCACAAATTTGATAGCAGTTTAGAATTTCTCTTTAAAATCAAAATTAGTATTTATATGTGAATTAAATCTAGAAGAATGTGTAGAATAAATTATTTTAGAAGTAATACAAATTTGCTTTCATTCCATATCATGCAACACATGCTACTAGTGAGTATTGTCAACCTAGCATGCCTAAGACTATCAACATGCATGGGTTTAGTTGTATAGAAAAGGAAGTCCATATGAGTTGGACAAAAACAAGCTGAGGTCCGAATTGAGCGTAACTTAGATGGTTAGATTTTGTGATGGAACCAACCCACGAGGGTTCAAGTCCTAGACTTGGCATTGGTGGTCACATTTTCCTGGATTTATTTCAGACATTCCGGGAATGTGCGTTCAGTGGGAGGAGACGTTCCCGTCGACTAAGAAAGTGTCTATGGCGACTTCGTGAATCTCAAAATGATGTGCCGGCTCAGTCTCTCAGAGGTGCTCATATGAGTAGAGTATGCGTGCATATGCATTCACAGGGATGAGTGTATGCGCATATGTATGAGCGTCTTCATCTGTATTGTGTTAAAAAAACAAGCTGAGGTATGCTTGAATTTGTGGCCATTGAAAGGTATGGTAGACCTGGAGGAATCAATATTTATGCATACATGAACCAAATCCAATGCATGCAAGACAACGGGTAAGAAAAACAAACATATCTTGTAACACCCCGAGGATCATGCTACAGTAACCCTCTGTGATTAAGCTAATCATGTTGCTAAATAGGGCTTGATCACATTTGGAACACATTTCTTTTCAAACTCCTAATTCAAACTTCAATTAAATTTAAAGTGGAAAATAAAAGTTTTCAAAAATTTAAACAAAAATGTTCGGGCACTGCCAGAAATTGCACTGATAATTATTGTGGAGAAAACACATTTTTATAAAATACCTAAATACTTTTAAGTGAAATAAAACAGAAAAGAAAATAAACAAATAAAAAGAAAATGCAAAAGAAACAGAACAGGCAAAGGAAAAAAAGAAAAAAAAGGAGAAGGCCCTCCCCCCCGCTGGACCCCTGGCCGACTGGGCCGACCCCCGGCCCAGCCCACCTCTCCCGCTCGCCCCCTTCCCTGTTCCCCCGACCGGGGTCGGAACAGGGGCCGTCCCCGCCGCACCCCCTCGCCGGCGACGGGGAGGATAAGGGCGCCAGCACCCCCGCCTCCTCGGGCCTCTCTCCCACTCGCCCCCCCCCCCCCGCTCACCTCTCGGCCCCTGCGCCTCCCTCTTCCCCCCCCCCCCCAGATCCGCGCCGCTCTCTTCTTCCCCACGCCCGACGCGCTCGCCGCCGTTCCCGTCGTTCACACGGCCACCGTGCCCCAATCTCCACCTCGCCGTGTCATACGCCGTCGCCGCCCTCGACTACACCACCTCTGCCTCTCCGTTGAAGCTCGGAGCCACTGCAACGGCCTCCCCGAGCTCGTCTTCAACTTCGGACGCCGGCGACCCCCTTCTTCCCCGGCGCCGACCTGCTGCTCCTAAACTCTCACCGGCCTCCGTGTGTCGCGCGGTGAGCCTCTCCCCCCCCTCCCCTGTCCTTTCTCTCTCGCGCGCCCCCTAGCTTCTTCCCCGCGCGCGCCCGAACGCCGCGCCGCGGAGCTCGCCGCCGGCGGGTCTCCGGTGACCTTTTGGTCACGGGCTCAAGCCCGCAGCACTCCCCACCGCACGTAGAAGCTTCCCAGCCCCTCCGCTTGCTCGACAGCCCGCCGTAGCCACGTTTCCGTCGGGCACCCGTGCGCGCCGCCGCCTCCGCCGCTCGCCGGCGCCGATTCCGGCCAAGTCCGGCGAAGCCCCGGCCACCCCTGGATGCGGCGCTGCGAGCCCTTTCGAATGGGCCTAGCCCCGCTCCTCCCCGAGCCCCGTAGCGCGATTCCGGCCAACTCCGGCGAGGGGCCGCCGCTGATTTGGTCGCCGGAGTTGCTCCGGCGCCGGCCGCCGACGTGGCTGGCCTGGCCCCCCCAGTGCCACTGCCAGTGGGCCCGTGGGCCCCGTTGACTGGGTCCACCCAGTCAACGTGCTGACTGGGCAGGCCCAGCCACTGACATGCGGGCCCCGCCGCAAAATTAAAAAAAAAAGAAAAGAAAAAGAAAAATGTTTTATAAATAAAAATAATTAGATTAACTAATCACTCACTGACATATGGGGTCCACCCCCTCTAATTAGACTGTTAGTTTCGTTTAAATTAATATTAGACTAACAGAGGCTGACATGTGGGTCCCACTGGACCCACCTGTCTGGTTTGACTGGTCAGCCGACCTGTTGACCTGGTGACGTCATCATTGCCTCATGCTGACGTCATAATTCATTTTTGCTTAATTTAAATAATTCCAGAAATTCAAATAAACTTTGAAAATTCATATCTTTTAAACCGTAACTCGGATGAAAATGTTTTCTATATGAAAGTTGCTCAGAACGACGAGACGAATCCGATTACGCAGTCCGTTCGTCCACCACACCTCCCTAACCTATCGAACTAGCAACTTTCCCCCTCCAGTCCGTCTGTCCGAAAACGAGAAACATCGGGAATACCCCCCGGATGTTCCCCCCCTTCGCCGGTACCACCAACTGTCGCGTTAGGACACACCTAGCACCGTTCATTGTCATGTCACGCATCGTCATGCTTATGTTTGCATTGTATTTACTGTTTCTTCCCCCTTCTTCTCTCCGGTAGACTACGAGACCGACACTGCTGCTGCCCAGTTCGACTACGGAGTTGACGACCCCTCCTACTTGCCAGAGCAACCAGGCAAGCCCCCCCCCTTGATCACCAGATATCGCCTATTCTTCTCTATACTGCTTGCATTAGAGTAGTGTAGCATGTTACTGTTTTCCGATATCCTATCCTGATGCATAGCCTATCCTTGCTACTACTGTTGTTACCTTTACCTGCAATCCTACATGCTTAGTATAGGATGCTAGATTTCCATCAGTGGCCCTACATTCTTGTCCGTCTGCTGTGCTATACTATCGGGCCGTGATCACCTGGGCGGTGATCACGGGTATATACTTATATACTACATACATGACACATGTGATGACTAAAGTCGGGTCGGCTCGTAGGAGTACCCGCAAGTGGATCTTTGTGGCGGAGCGACAGGGCAGGTTGAGACCACCCAGGTGAGAGGTGGGCCTGGCCCTGGTCGGCGTTCGCGGTTACTTAACACGCTTAACGAGATCTTGGTATTTGATCTGAGTGTGGCCATTTGGTCTATACGCACTAACCATCTACGCGGGAGTAGTTATGGGTATCCCGGCGTCGTGGTATCAGCCGAAGCCTTCTTGACGTCAGCGACTGAGTGGCGCGCGCCGGATTGGACTGGAAAGCCACTAGGCTAGGTCTGCTTCCGGCCGCGTACGCAACGTGCAGGTGTGCATAGGGCGATGGGCCCAGACCCCTGCGCGCATAGGGTTAGACCGGCGTGCTGACCGCTCTGTTGTGCTTAGGTGGGGCTGCGACGCGTTGATCTTACGAGGCCGGGCATGACCCAGAAAAGTGTGTCCGGCCAAATGGGATCGAGCGTGTTGGGTTATGTGGTGCACCCCTGCAGGGAAGTTTATCTATTCGAATAGCCGTGTCCCTCGGTAAAAGGACGACCCGGAGTTGTACCTTGACCTTATGACAACTAGAACTGGATACTGAATAAAATACACCCTTCCAAGTGCCAGATACAACCCGGTGATCGCTCTCTAACAGGGCGACGAGGAGGGGATCGCCGGGTAGGATTATGCTATGCGATGCTACTCGGAGGACTTCAATCTACTCTCTTCTACTTGCTGCAAGATGGAGATGGCCAGAAGCGTAGTCTTCGACAGGACTAGCTATCCCCCTTTTATTCTGGCATTCTGCAGTTCAGTCCACTGATATGCCCCTTTACACATATACCCAGGCATATGTAGTATAGCTCCTTGCTTGCGAGTACTTTGGATGAGTACTCACGGTTGCTTCTCTCCCTCTTTCCCCCCTTTCCCTTCTATCTGGTTGTCACAACCAGATGCTGGAGTCCAGGAGCCAGACGCCACCGTCGACGACGACACCTACGGCACTGGAGGTGCCTACTACTACGTGCAGGCCGCTGACGACGACCAGGAGTAGTTAGGAGGATCCCAGGCAGGAGGCCTGTGCCTCGTTCGATCTGTACCCCAGTTTGTGCTAGCCTTCTTAAGGCAAACTTGTTTAACTTATGTCTATACTCAGATATTGTTGCTTCCGCTGACTCGTCTGTGATCGAGCACTTGTATTCGAGCCCTCGAGGCCCCTGGCTTGTATTATGATGCTTGTATGACTTATTTATGTTTTAGAGTTGTGTTGTGATATCTTCCCGTGAGACCTGATCTTGATCGTACACATTTGCGTGCATGATTAGTGTACGGTCAAATCGGGGGCGTAACAAGTTGGTATCAGAGCCGACTGCCTGTAGGAATCCCCCTTTCCACACTCCTTGGCCGAAGTCGAGTCTAGACATTACAAAACTTTTACTAACATGGCTGTGTGTCTTACGGTCCCACGTCGCCATTGGGTGGTACTAGGATCTTTTACTCCCCGACCCTTACTCTGGGACTCTGAACTCTCTTCTACTCGGGTTAAACGAATTTACTAACTCTAACACTAGTATCCCGTGACCGCATTCACCCCAAAGTTGGATAAGCCATAGTTGTTTCCTAGAATAGTATATTGAACAATTCACACACTGTCATTTGACTCCTTTGAAACGTCTTTGCTTTCAGATGGAACCCACGAGGCAGGTCGTTCGTCACACGACGGCCATTGGTGCCTCGGGATCACCTGCGGTGCTAGCTGAGATGATGACCTATCTGGGTTATCGCTGGCACCCTGAGTACACCGTCTACGAGGAGTACCAGGACTTTAACCAGGAGTAGTACCGTGCCATCGTCCACCTCTACTCTCGGGAGTATGACTCCACTACTGTGCTGCACACCGCACATGGTGTTGGTGTGACCATCGATATGGCTGTCCACGATGCTGCCTATGCTGCTCTGACACGTCTTCGTGGAGAGTATCGGGAGTTGGACACCTCCCCTTTCAGGCACATTGCTATCGCATCTGATGTTGGTGCGGAGGGATACTATACTGCTGCCTACTCCACTGTCACCCGAGAGCCCTTCTACCATCAGCACCTTGTTCTGCATGCTGATGGGCTGGATCGAGCTAACCGAGCTCTTCGCCACGAGATGTACACCACCCGTCAGCACCTTTACCGTGCTCTGACGCTGCTGCACCCCTTTGTCCGATCTGGACAGGTACCGCGTACTGCGATCTACCCAGCCAGGACCGTGATGCCCCACGGTGTCGGTTGGCCAGAGGTGGGAGGCTACTCTCCCGCACTTGGCCCTCTTCTGCCACCTGAGCGTCGGGCTATACACCTGAGTATCCGCGGCCCCCAGTCTGCTGACGTCGAGGGCTATCCGTTGCCTCACTACCAGCTGTCGGGCTACGATTACCTCCACAGTACCTCTTGGGACTGATGTAGGCTTGCTTGTAGTATTAGTTGCAGTCGCCGCGAGCCTGTGTGCCGCCTATGATGTTTTAGTCTATGTACTGAACTCTATGTACTGAACTCTATGCATGACCCCTTTTGTAAAGTTATGCCGACTACTATGTAGTAGCTATCGTGCTCCTTTCATTATGCATGTTTCATCATGAATGATTCTTGTCATTGCAAATTTCTCAATGCTGAACTACCCCTGTTATATATTAGCAGGATGGTTAGACCAGGTGGTCGTGGTCGTGGTGGCGATGCCCCACCACCACCTGAGTACATGGCTGGTATGATCCAACAGTTTGAACTGAACCGCCAATTCATGGAAAATATGATGGCCCAGTTTCCTCACCCCAATATGAACCAGCAGCCAGCTCAAGTGACTCTTCAAGATTTCATACGCCTCAACCCAACCATCTACCGCAGCTCAACTCAGCCTCTGGATGCTGATGACTGGCTCCGTGACATCACCTATGAGATGGAGTCTGCTGATGTAGCCCCTGCCAGCTATGTCACATTTGCTTCCTTCTTCTTGAAGGGACCCGCAGCTCAATGGTGGGACAGCCATAGGCGTACTCTGCCAGCTGGAACAATCATCACATGGCCAGACTTCCAAGCTGCTTTCCGTGCCCGCTTCATTCCTCAGGGAGTCATGGACCGGAAGAAGCGTGAGTTCCGCAACCTCACCCAAGGCAACAAAACTGTCGAAGCTTATCAGCGGGAGTTTCTGGACTTGTCCCGCTATGCTGAAGAAGACATTGCAACTGATGCACGCAGATAGGAGAAGTTCCGTGATGGCCTTCAAGCTGACATCAAGCTCGCACTTCTAGTGCATGACTTTGCTGATTTCTCCACCTTGGTGAACAAGGCCATCAATGTCGAAACTGGTCTGCAGGAATACCAGAGCTCTCACAGGCGCAACCGTGACACGGGCTCATCTTTGGGCTCGCCCGCACAGAAGCGTAAGATATGGATCCCGAACAGCATGTACCGTCCAAATGCATCTGCCCCAAGGCAGACCTATGCTGCACCTCGTCTGCCTCCACCACCATCTAGGCAGTCAAGACTTCCAGCTCCACCATCCCAAGCTCCTGTTCCCACTCCGAGTAATGGCTTGTGCTTCAGGTGTGGTCAACCAGGACACCGTGCTAGAGAATGCAACCAGAACCAGAATCAACTGGCCCTTCCAGCAACTGGCCGTGGTAACAATCAGCCTCGCAACAACAATGCTAAGTCTTATGGTCGTGCTCATGCCAACCACGTTGATCTCAACGAAGCTCAAGACCAGCCTGCTACTGTGATGGGTACACTCCTCGTAAATTCAGTACCAGCATCCGTTTTATTTGATACAGGTGCATCGCATTCATTCATGTCAGAAGATTTTGCATACAAGCACGACGTTAAATGTGAGGAGATGAACACCTCTGTATTGGTCAAAACCCCCGTGGGACAGTGTCAAACCTCCTTGATTGGCATCGATGTCCCCGTGGAAATCGAAGGGCTGGAATTCTATGCCTCTCCCATTATCCTGAAGACGTCTAACATCGACCTCATTTTGGGTATGGATTGGTTCAAAGCGCATACTGCTTCTATAGTTTGCGCCACTAAGACCGTCCATCTGCTACACCCTTCAGATGAAATAGTTGATTACCAAGCTCATCTGGTGCAAAATGCCGAGGCAAGGCTCTATGCATTGAATGCATTGAACGCTGCACCACTCGAGGGCATTGAAAACATTCCCGTCGTGCATGAATTCCTCGACGTCTTCCCTGAAGAACTTCCAGGGATTCCCCCTGCTAGAGCTGTCGAATTCATCATCGACTTGAAACCAGGCACCACTCCTATAGCCAAGCGACCCTACAAAATGCCGCCGCATGAACTCCTTGAGCTTAAGGAGGAAATCGACAAATCTCTTCGCAAAGGACTCATTCGCCCAAGTTGCTCTCCTTGGGGAGCACCTTCCCTCTTTGTCAAGAAGAAGGATGGGACAAACCGGTTAGTTCAAGACTACCGTCCTATAAACCAAGCTACCATTCAGAATAAATACCCTCTTCCTCGGATCAATGATCTGTATGATCAACTGGCGGGTTCGTCAGTGTTCTCTAAGCTCGACTTGAGGTTGGGCTACCATCAGATCCGTGTTCGCGAAGAGGATATCCCAAAGACCGCCTTCGTGACTCGCTATGGTTCATACGAGTACACCGTCATGTCTTTCGGTTTAACCAATGCTCCAGCCACCTTCTCTCGTCTGATGAACTATATATTCATGGATTACCTCGACAAGTTCGTCGTGGTTTATCTGGATGATATCCTGGTATTTTCCAAGAACGAAGAAGAACATGCTGAACATCTTTGACTTGTGCTAGAAAAGCTACGAGAGCATCAACTATATGCCAAGTTCTCCAAATGTGAATTCTGGCTACCGGAAGTAACCTATCTTGGGCATGTCATCTCTAAGGATGGTATTGCCGTCAACCCCGAGCGAGTTCAGGCTATTCTTGACTGGACTCCTCCCAAGAACGTTAAGCAAGTCAAAAGTTTTCTCGGTCTCGCCAGCTATTGCTGTCGATTCGTCGAGAACTTCTCTAAGATCGCCAGGCCTCTGACTAACCTGTTGCATAAGGGTGTCAAGTTCCAATGGACAGACAAATGTCAGGAAAGTTTCTAGGCACTCAAAGACAAGTTGACTTCTGCTCCAGTTCTAGCTCCACCTGATACTAAGAAGGACTTCGTCATTTATTGCGACGCTTCCCGTCAAGGATTAGGCTGTGTCCTAATGCAAGACCGCAAAGTGATTGCTTATGCCTCTCGACAATTGCGCCCTCACGAAGAGAACTACCCAGTTCACGACCTCGAACTTGCTGCTGTCATTCATGCGCTGAAGCAGTGGCGACATTACCTTCTCGGTAATCGTTGCGAGATCTTCACTGACCACCAAAGTCTGAAGTATCTGTTTACTCAGCCAGATCTGAACCTCCGTCAGCAGAGATGGATGGAGCTTGTTGCAGACTTTGACTTGGGTATTTCCTATACGCCAGGCAAGGCTAATGTAATGGCTGATGCCTTGAGCCGCAAGTCTTACTGCAACCACCTCCAGGTTCATAAAGTTCAGCCCTCGCTTGTTGAAGAATTCAGGAAGCTGAACCTCCATATTGTTCCTCCGGGTGCACTCACTCCCCCTCCTAAGGAGTTTGGCAAGGTGAACCTCCACGTTGTTACCCAGGGTTCCCTCAATACCCTAGTTGCTAAACCAGATCTCGTGGATAGCATCAAAAGGCTACAGAAGTATGACTCTGAAGCCCACAAGATTAAGCGCTACCTCGCAGAAGGAAAGCCCTCATTCTTCACCATTGCTGGAGATGGCACCCTATACTTCAAGGGCCGCCTAGTGGTGCCATGTGCAGAGAAAAACCTGGATATGACACAGGAAGTTATGAAAGAAGCTCATGATACACCTCTGTGTATCCATCCTGGTAGTACAAAGATGTACCAAGACATCCGTCAGAGATTCTGGTGGTCTAATATGAAGCAAGCCATTGCTCGTTATGTTGCTGAGTGTGACGTTTGCCGTCGTATCAAAGCAGAACATCAAAGGCCTGCTGGAACTCTGCAACCTATCTCTATTCCTGAATGGAAATGGGACCATGTTGAGATGGACTTCGTCACTGGATTTCCCAAATCACAGAAAGGTAATGATGCTATTCTTGTCGTCATTGACCGGCTTTCCAAAGTTGCACATTTCCTGGCAGTCAAAGAAACGATCACTGCTAGCCAGTTGGCAACGCTCTATATGTCCAGGATTGTTTCACTCCATGGTATTCCATTGGTTATCAGCTCAGACCGTGGCAGCTTATTCACTTCAAGATTCTGGGCAAGTTTCCAAGAAGCTATGGGAACTCATCTGTCATTCAGTACTGCGTTTCATCCTCAATCGCAAGGACAAGTTGAACGCGTCAAATTCTCTTTTCGGGAGCAGAGCTGAAAAAGATGGACAGTAACGATCGCGTAATATCAATTTATCGGCCTCGTCATCGAACCAAGTTCTCGAAGACATGCTTCGAGCTTGCGTTATTTCCTTCGGCAAGAAATGGGAGGAATCTCTCCCGTATGCTGAGTTCTCTTATAATAATAGCTATCAAGCTAGTCTGAAGATGGCCCCCTTCGAAGTGTTATATGGACGAAAGTGCCGAACCCCTCTAAACTGGTCAGAAACTGGGGAACGTCCACTCTTCGGTCCGGATATTATCCAAGATGCCGAAGAACAAGTCCGCATTATTCGCGAGAATCTCAAGACTGCTCAGTCACGTCAGAAGAGTCAGTATGACCGTCATCATAAAGACATGGTCTATCAACCTGGCGAAAAGGCTTATCTTCGAGTCACACCTATGAAGGGTGCTCACCGCTTCGGGATCAAGGGCAAACTAGCTCCTCGCTATATTGGCCCATTCACTATTCTCGAAAGGCGTGGAAAAGTGGCATACCAACTGGAGCTACCGCCGAACCTTTCTCAGGTTCACGATGTGTTCCATGTGTCACAGCTCCGCCGTTGCTTCAAGGATCCAATCCGAGCTGTGGATCATGAAGTGCTCGAATTGCAGCAAGACCTCTCCTATAAGGAGCATCCGGCCCGTATTCTCGACCAAGCTGAACGCCGCACGCGTCAGAAGGCGATCAAGTTTCTCAAAGTCCAGTGGTCGCACCATTCTGAAGATGAGGCCACTTGGGAACGAGAGGATCGTCTGCGCGAAGAATACCCCGCACTGTTTCCTTCTACCTCCTAAATCTCGGGACGAGATTTCTTGTAGTGGAGGAGATTTGTAACACCCCGAGGATCATGCTACAGTAACCCTCTGTGATTAAGCTAATCATGTTGCTAAATAGGGCTTGATCACATTTGGAACACATTTCTTTTCAAACTCCTAATTCAAACTTCAATTAAATTTAAAGTGGAAAATAAAAGTTTTCAAAAATTTAAACAAAAATGTTCGGGCACTGCCAGAAATTGCACTGATAATTATTGTGGAGAAAACACATTTTTATAAAATACCTAAATACTTTTAAGTGAAATAAAACAGAAAAGAAAATAAACAAATAAAAAGAAAATGCAAAAGAAACAGAACAGGCAAAGGAAAAAAAGAAAAAGAAGGAGAAGGCCCTTCCCCCCCTCCCCCGCTGGACCCCTGGCCGACTGGGCCGACCCCCGGCCCAGCCCACCTCTCCCGCTCGCCCCCTTCCCTGTTCCCCCGACCGGGGTCGGAACAGGGGCCGTCCCCGCCGCACCCCCTCGCCGGCGACGGGGAGGATAAGGGCGCCAGCACCCCCGGCTCCTCGGGCCTCTCTCCCACTCGCCCCCCCCCCCCCGCTCACCTCTCGGCCCCTGCGCCTCCCTCTTCCCCCCAGATCCGCGCCGCTCTCTTCTTCCCCACGCCCGACGCGCTCGCCGCCGTTCCCGTCGTTCACACGGCCACCGTGCCCCAATCGCCACCTCGCCATGTCATACGCCGTCGCCGCCCTCGACTACACCACCTCTGCCTCTCCATTGAAGCTCGGAGCCACTGCAACGGCCTCCCCGGGCTCGTCTTCAACTTCGGACGCCGGCGACCCCCTTCTTCCCCGGCGCCGACCTGCTGCTCCTAAACTCTCACCGGCCTCCGTGTGCCGCGCGGTGAGCCTCTCCCCCCCTCCTCCCCTGTCCTTTCTCTCTCGCGCGCCCCCTAGCTTCTTCCCCGCGCGCGCCCGAACGCTGCGCCGCGGAGCTCGCCGCCGGCGGGTCTCCGGTGACCTTTTGGTCACGGGCTCAAGCCCGCAGCACTCCCCACCGCACGTAGAAGCTTCCCAGCCCTCCGCTTGTTCGACAGCCCGCCGTAGCCACGTTTCCGTCGGGCACCCGTGCGCGCCGCCGCCTCCGCCGCTCGCTGGCGCCGATTTCGGCCAAGTCCGGCGAAGCCCCGGCCACCCCTGGATGCGGCGCTGCGAGCCCTTTCGAATGGGCCTAGCCCCGCTCCTCCCCGAGCCCCGTAGCGCGATTCCGGCCAACTCCGGCGAGGGGCCGCCGCTGATTTGGCCGGCCGCCGACGTGGCTGGCCTGGCCCCCCCAGTGCCACTGCCAGTGGGCCCGTGGGCCCCGTTGACTGGGTCCACCCAGTCAACGTGCTGACTGGGCAGGCCCAGCCACTGACATGCGGGCCCCACCGCAAAATTAAAAAAAAAGAAAAATGTTTTATAAATAAAAATAATTAGATTAACTAATCACTCACTGACATATGGGGTCCACCCCCTCTAATTAGACTGTTAGTTTAGTTTAAATTAATATTAGACTAACAGAGGCTGACATGTGGGTCCCACTGGACCCACCTGTCTGGTTTGACTGGTCAGCCGACCTGTTGACCTGCTGACGTCATCATTGCCTCATGCTGACGTCATAATTCATTTTTTCTTAATTTAAATAATTCCAGAAATTCAAATAAACTTTGAAAATTCATATCTTTTAAACCGTAACTCGGATGAAAATGTTTTCTATATGAAAGTTGCTCAGAACGACGAGACGAATGCGAATACGCAGACCGTTCGTCCACCACACCTCCCTAACCTATCGAACTAGCAACTTTCCCCCTCCGGTCCGTCTGTCCGAAAACAAGAAACATCGGGAATACCCCCCGGATGTTCCCCCCCTTCGCCGGTACCACCAACTGTCGCGTTAGGACACACCTAGCACCGTTCATTGTCATGTCACGCATCGTCATGCTTATGTTTGCATTGTATTTACTGTTTCTTCCCCCTCTTCTCTCCGGTAGACTACGAGACCGACACTGCTGCTGCCCAGTTCGACTACGGAGTTGACGACCCCTCCTACTTGCCAGAGCAACCAGGCAAGCCCCCCCCTTGATCACCAGATATCGCCTATTCTTCTCTATACTGCTTGCATTAGAGTAGTGTAGCATGTTACTGTTTTCCGATATCCTATCCTGATGCATAGCCTATCCTTGCTACTACTGTTGTTACCTTTACCTGCAATCCTACATGCTTAGTATAGGATGCTAGATTTCCATCAGTGGCCCTACATTCTTGTCCGTCTGCTGTGCTATACTATCGGGCCGTGATCACCTGGGCGGTGATCACGGGTATATACTTATATACTACATACATGACACATGTGATGACTAAAGTCGGGTCGGCTCGTAGGAGTACCCGCAAGTGGATCTTTGTGGCGGAGCGACAGGGCAGGTTGAGACCACCCAGGTGAGAGGTGGGCCTGGCCCTGGTCGGCGTTCGCAGTTACTTAACACGCTTAACGAGATCTTGGTATTTGATCTGAGTGTGGCCATTTGGTCTATACGCACTAACCATCTACGCGGGAGTAGTTATGGGTATCCCGGCGTCGTGGTATCAGCCGAAGCCTTCTTGACGTCAGCGACTGAGTGGCGCGCGCCGGATTGGACTGGAAAGCCACTAGGCTAGGTCTGCTTCCGGCCGCGTACGCAACGTGCAGGTGTGCATAGGGCGATGGGCCCAGACCCCTGCGCGCATAGGGTTAGACCGGCGTGCTGACCGCTCTGTTGTGCTTAGGTGGGGCTGCGACGCGTTGATCTTACGAGGCCGGGCATGACCCAGAAAAGTGTGTCCGGCCAAATGGGATCGAGCGTGTTGGGTTATGTGGTGCACCCCTGCAGGGAAGTTTATCTATTCGAATAGCCGTGTCCCTCGGTAAAAGGACGACCCGGAGTTGTACCTTGACCTTATGACAACTAGAACTGGATACTGAATAAAATACACCCTTCCAAGTGCCAGATACAACCCGGTGATCGCTCTCTAACAGGGCGACGAGGAGGGGATTGCCGGGTAGGATTATGCTATGCGATGCTACTCGGAGGACTTCAATCTACTCTCTTCTACTTGCTGCAAGATGGAGATGGCCAGAAGCGTAGTCTTCGACAGGACTAGCTATCCCCCTTTTATTCTGGCATTCTGCAGTTCAGTCCACTGATATGCCCCTTTACACATATACCCATGCATATGTAGTATAGCTCCTTGCTTGCGAGTACTTTGGATGAGTACTCACGGTTGCTTCTCTCCCTCTTTTCCCCCTTTCCCTTCTATCTGGTTGTCACAACCAGATGCTGGAGTCCAGGAGCCAGACGCCACCGTCGACGACGACACCTACGGCACTGGAGGTGCCTACTACTACGTGCAGGCCGCTGACGACGACCAGGAGTAGTTAGGAGGATCCCAGGCAGGAGGCCTGCGCCTCGTTCGATCTGTACCCCAGTTTGTGCTAGCCTTCTTAAGGCAAACTTGTTTAACTTATGTCTATACTCAGATATTGTTGCTTCCGCTGACTCGTCTGTGATCGAGCACTTGTATTCGAGCCCTCGAGGCCCCTGGCTTGTATTATGATGCTTGTATGACTTATTTATGTTTTAGAGTTGTGTTGTGATATCTTCCCGTGAGTCCCTGATCTTGATCGTACACATTTGCGTGCATGATTAGTGTACGGTCAAATCGGGGGCGTAACATATCTTTTCGGGATGCCTATATGGGCAATATATATCATACAACAACAAAACCATGTTGTGACTACAACCATGGTGATTGGAGCAACATGTCATATCACATATCAAATATGAAGTAAGCACTTTCAGTTATGTTTAAACTATAAGCCGTAGCAAAACAATGTGGGTACCATTAGAAAGAACAAATTTATGGTGATAGTGATAGATAGATGATTGGCATAAAATAATTTGAAAAACATGTGAGCAAGAGATAATGTCTCAAAGAATGTCGCACAGACAAATCATGTCACATTTTAGTTGACCTATAAAGATATGGATCAATTCAATAACATAGATACGAAAAAAACTATTATGATTGTGGACAAGTGAGAAAGATAATGTTTTGACAAGTTTACATATACCAACAAATGTAATGGCTTAGATCAATGGTCACGCAACATAGACAATAAGGGTAAGGTGAGCTAGCAAGGAAGAAATTCGAGGCATGATATCGTACAAATCAAGAGATGACTACAGGGTTGTAAATCATCAATAACTTGGGTGGACAAGAGGGTGAATCTATAGTTTCAAATATGAGTACAAGTTACAAATGTTTAGACTTAATTATTGGTGAATCTTTTTTAATTGCTGCCAGGAAGAGAGACACAAATTATAAGTGACTAAGATGGACACTTGGAAACCTAGAGTGGAAGAGGGAAGATAATGGTTTATTCAATCTGGAAACAAACAAAACAATATTAGAGTGCAAATGCACATATAACACTGCTAGTTTTCTAACGTATGCAACATTTGCAATACATATCCTACATTTTTCATCTTCCCTTATTTTTTTCTCTCAATCTAATTAGGCATGTGCTACGTGTCAGCCCGCTTTCTCTTTCACACACGCCGCAAGAGCATACTTGCATGCAACACCCTCCTGAAGCTTATCCCCCGACCTAACAACACTCCCAGCAACACACCACACTTAGAGTGGCCCTGGCAGGCGCTTGCAGCAGCGTTGCGGGGGTAATAGCAACAATGTTGTTGTTGCAGAAGCACACCACCGCCATCATTGAAGCACCGACATTGTTGCAGAAACACAACTGTCGCTGCAACAAGGCGCCTAAGCAGCACCGCCGTCATTGCAACAACATCATTGTTGTCGAAGCACAACAGTCACTACAGAAGCACACCGTGACAACCTCCCCAGCCTTTGCAGCAAACCGTTGCAGCAGAGGGCCTTGCAACATCAAGAGCTATTCACGGCCGACCTCAAATATGGGAGTTTCACTATGAAAGTATCAAACATTACACTCAGCCAACATGTTGCTTACAAGAAAATTAGGACTCCTACCGAGCCAGCTTTCCATAACATCTAGTGCCTGAGCACGACTGGAACACAAATGAGAGGATTCATTGGCAGTCCTGCTGACATGCTGAACCAAAAAAGAAGAAAAAATGTGAGCTATCTCTCCTATTTCCAGAAATCTTTAGCTGTCCTTTTCATCTAATTATTCCTTTTTAATAGCCATCTACCAAGTTCTAAAATGATATACAAGAAACATATGATGCCACAAATAAATACTAGCCCGTAAAGATGCATATGATGGCGTCCAGGTCCCCGTCTTGTAACTACATGATAAAATTGTAGTCATCCATATCAATGCATTCTAAATTGGCATGCTATAATGTCATGGTAAAAAATGGACTAAATTAATAGCTAATTGGTATTAATTATATATATATATATATATATATATATAGGTATTGAGCTACTACCCCGTCTTGGTTTGTTAGCCCCCTCGTATTTAAGGTCATATTTTGGCTGTGATTTTAGCTAATAAAATATAAGCTATACATATAAAAAAAAAATATTATCAGAAACTATGTTCAAATATTAATCCAACGCTATAATTTTTATGGCATGCATTAACATTTTGTTAGTTAAATCTATGGTCAAATTTGACAAGGACTGAAGTAGTAAGCTAGTCATCCATATATCCAACTACCACATAACTGCAATGTAATTTGGCACAGCAGAATCTAGAATCTCAGGGCCAAAATTGGTACCATATTAATGGATCCATTAGTGATTTCTGGCTAAGAATGCTTGGTGACGCGTATGCCCAAGGCTTTAGTTTAGTAGCGTTCATGCATATAGTACACACTGCCTGCAAAACGCCTCGCTGCTGGCCTACAAATACGAGAGGTGTGCTTCACTTGGCTTACCTTGCCATACAAACTTGAGGACTTCGTGTTTAGGGAGGAGTTGTAGTCATCAAAGATCATGGCCAGGACAGCGACGATGTCGGTGTGGGTGCTGGTCATAATGGTTGTGGTCGCGGGTGCGATGGCGGCAAAGCCACAACACCCGGAGAGGCTTACTCCTTGCAAGACGGCGAATAAGTACGGTACTGCGCCCTCGGTGTTGTGTTGCTTGAACCTTTGGGTGCAGAAACAGTTCCTTTGCCTGTACCTGGCTAATCCGAGGTACCAGCGCTTCTTCGCGGGCAGCTTCGCCCGCAACACCGTCACCTCCTGCGGCATCCCCCTTCCACATTTTTGTATGCAATAGTTGCACAATACTATGTGTCACTCTACTTCTTTTTTAGAATAAATGGGAATTGCTACTCGGGAACCTGCATGCCCCCTAGTTTGCTTTTTTAGTTTGTTGTCTTTTAAATACATAAATTTATATCTAGATCTACGAAAGAATTTATCTTCTACTCCCTATGTTCACTAGTATAAGATGTTTTGGATATTTTATAATATATGAACTTTGACAAACTGAAATGAGTGAATAAACACACTAAAACGTGTCTATATACATCCAATTCAGAAAAAGTTAAAACATCTTATATTTATGAATGGAGGTAGTGGTATAGTATTGTTCATCCAATTCGTGGTTTGTGGGACCCTTTGTCTTTGTGTTGACAATGATTTGGTAGTCACGGGGCCTTCTGGCCCTCCAGCAAACGCACCACCATCTGCAGGCCGTGGCGGGTGCGTCGAGCGCTCCTGGCGCGCAGCTCAACCGTCACTCCCTTCAGCATGAATATGGGTGACACGTTTTTTGTGAGCATCAACTAGTGACATCCGTGCGTGTGCTACTCGTGTGTTCTTGCCGAAACGGGTCAAGCGATAAATGTTCATGTGCCTGCGTGTCTAGCCGGGTGGCTGGAAGCGATCAGCTAGATAAGCTTTTCATATGACATCTCGATAAATGATAAAAACCCATATAAGAATCTTCAATAGCAACTCCCCTACAGGAAGAGACCGACGCTCAAGCGCCGCCGTCACAGGATCCAGCAATCCCAGTACAAGAAATATGTCAACTAGTGACCTTCTGTCAGTGACCCTGGAAGAATTGGTCATAGATCTATGACCATTTCAGACCAATTGGTCAAAAGCTGTTCGGGGGGCTCCAAACCCTAAACAATAACGACCATTTTGGTCAGAAAGGTCGTAATTTCCTTACACGAAATGGTCATAAAGCAGATAGCACTGGTCCGCTGCCTTATTTCTAGCTGATCACGACCAATATAAATGGTCATAACCTTGTAAATTGTGGTGGGTTGCTATGACTAGGCGCCACCTCATCAGTTTTGCCTATGTGTCATGTCCATGTGGCAATTTTTGCCCCAGGTTGTGAAGCAACCTATATTTCTGTCATTCCCAAAATTCCCAAAAAATCTCATAAATTCTTTGGGTCATATCTTCGTCAAATATGTAAAAAACCTTCCTTGCCCAATTCAAAATAATTCAACAATATTCATTTTCCTATTCTGTTCAGAATAACACTTTGTGAAGGAAGTACCACTTTGGCATGTACAAATAGTATCCATTTTCTAGTGCTTTCCCATGCTCAAATAACCATCCTCCACCAAATGCCAGCTCAATCCATTCATTATTTTGAGCCCAGCTTCAACATTCGTATTTATGTCCAGTGTGGTACTTTGCAAAGCAAGTACCACCTAGGCTCCTCCTTTTGAGCTGAAAATTTGTGAAGACGGTCTTCTTAGTAACTGATCATCCTCAGCCAAAACTCACGCCCATTAGCCATGTACATTTCCCGTACCGCTAATCAAACACTTGGCTGCTAATTCATGTTTGAGCATCGATCGGTCTCCTCGTGAGAATCTTATGTTGTAATTTTCTTCCTAGCACCTACCTGGGGAGTGCCCAACCCACTAGACATGCCTAGGCCGCCCAGAACACATGGCAACGCCACGGTCACGCGATGACCACGCGGCGGGCATGCGAGTTTACGCGCTCTAGAGTTGGGGCCCTCGGCCACCGCCCAAACCTCGACGTATCGCCACCAAACCATGAATTTATGATTAAATAGGTACTTATGTAACTAGGAATGATTTTTGGAAAAAATAAATAGCAAGCTATGAGGCAGCTGCAGTTCAAATTTGACCCGCTTCAAACTGAATAGGCGGAAATTTTTCTTTTTCACGAGAGGTGGATCAAAACTTTTTACACCCAACCATTTTGTCAATTGTGCATTAAATATGTCCTAGTATTTTAGAAAATTGATTTGGTCCAATTTTGCAACAATTATTTGGGAGGTCCTTCACAAAAAAACCTCCTTTTGGGCACTCAAAAAAATGGAAAATGGTTTTTTCGTCCAAAGAAAATGAAAACTTCCTTAGGCAACATTGTTTGCCATTATAATATGCACCCTTGTGCAGAATATGAGATCATTTGAACAAACTATGCCATGAATGTGGCCATAAGATTGATCATTTGGCTTGAAAGCCATTGATCTCCACACGTGATAGCTCGTTTCTGAGAACACTTTTTAAAAATAATTGCCGTATTACAAGTTTGTTATTTTTCCTGGGAACTTGGCCACATATAATGACACAATGCCAAGGTTTCCCAATTTTTTGATTTTTTTTTTGAATTTGTTATGCCCGTTTCAAAATGCGGTCAAATCGGCGGGAATGACCGTTCCTAGCTAGTTGTTGAATCTTGGAATTTTTTCGGTGTTTTTATGATTAAATAGATACTTATGTACCTAGAAATGATTTTTGGAAAAAATAAATAGCAAAGTAAAAGGCAGCTACAGTTCAAATTTGACCCTCTTCCAGCTGAATCGGCCGAAATTTGTCTTTTTCATGAGAGGTGGATCAAAACTTTTTACACCCAACCATTTGGTCAATTGTGCATTAAATATGGCCTAGTATTTTAGAAAAATGATTTGGTCCAATTTTGCAACAATTATTTGGGAGGTCCTTCACAAAAAACCTCCTTTTAGGCACTCGAAAAATGGAAAATGGTTTTTTCGTCCAAAGAAAATGAAAAATTCCTTAGGCAATATTGTTTGCCATTCCAATATGCACCCTTGTGCACAATATGAGATCATTTGAACAAACTATGCCATGAATGTGGCCATAAGATTGATCATTTGGCTTGAAAGCCATTGATCTCCACACGTGATAGCTCGTTTCTGAGAACACTTTTTAAAAATAATTGCCGTATTACAAGTTTTTTATTTTTCCTGGGAACTTGGCCACATATAATGACACAATGCGAAGGTTTCCCAATTTTTTGATTTTCTTGAATTTTTTATGCCCGTTTCAAAATGCGGTCAAAACGGTGGGAATGACCGTTCCTAGCTGGTGGTTGAATCTTGGAATTTTTTTGGTGTTTCTCTCATTAAATAGATACTTATGTACCTAGAAATAATTTTTGGAAAAAATAAATAGCAAACTACAAGCCAGCTACAGTTCAAATTTGACCCGCTTCCAGCTGAATCGGCAGAAATTTGTCTTTTTCATGAGAGTTGGATCAAAACTTTTTACACCCAACCATTTGGTCAATTGTACATTAAATATGGCCTAGTATTTTAGAAAAATGATTTGGTCCAATTTTGCAACAATTATTTGGGAGGTCCTTCACAAAAAAAAACCTCCTTCTGGGCACTCGAAAAATGGAAAATGGTTTTTTCGTCCAAAGAAAATGAAAACTTCCTTAGGCAACATTGTTTGCCATTCCAATATGCACCCTTGTGCACAATATGAGATCATTTGAACAAACTATGCCATGAATGTAGCCATAAGATTGATCATTTGGCTTGAAATCCATTTATCTCCACACGTGATAGCTTGTTTCTGAGAACACTTTTTAAAAATAATTGCCATATTACAAGTTTGTTATTTTTCCTGGGAACTTGGCAACATATAATGACATAACGCAAAGGTTTCCCAATTATTTGATTTTTTTCGAATTTTTTATGCCTGTTTCAAAATGCGGTCAAAACGGCGGGAATGACCGTTCCTAGCTAGTGGTTGAATCTTGAATTTTTTTGGTGTTTCTCTGATTAAATAGATACTTATGTACCTAGAAATAATTTTTGGAAAAAATAAAGAGCAAACTACAAGGCAACTACAGTTCAAATTTGACCCGCTTCCAACTGAACCGGTAGAAATTTGTCTTTTTCACGAGAGGTGGATCAAAACTTTTTACACCCAACCATTTGGTCAATTGTACATTAAATACGGCCTAGTATTTTAGAAAAATGATTTGGTCCAATTTTGCAACAATTATTTGGGAGGTCCTTCACAAAAAACCTCCTTTTGGGCACTTGAAAAATGGAAAATGGGCACTTGAAAAACCTCCTCAAACCTCCTCAATTATTTGGTGGATCAAAACTTTTGACACAAAAACCGTCTGGTCAATTGGGCATTAAATATGGTCTAATATTTCTAAAAATTAAGGTGGTTCAATTTTGCAACAAAGAGTCGGTTGGTTCTTCACAACAAAATCAAAATGGAAAATGCTTTTTTCGTGCAAAAAATACTTATTTGAATCAATTAAGACCAATTTAGATGGTCATAAGATTGTCAAAGCGTTTACCGCGTTTTGATTGGTCCATAGGCATGTCACGCGGATCACGCATCCAACACCATCGGATACTCCCCGATCCGACGACAGCCCTCACCCCCTCACGGCCTCACCCTCTCACCCCACGTAGCCCAATCACCCACGCACCCACGACCCCTTCTCTCCCACGCACCCACGGCTGCCAACCCTAGCCCTCTCCCTCCCTCAGATCTCAATCCGCCGCCGCCCCAACCCAATCCCTACCCCCACGTAGCCCAACCCAATCCGCCGCCGTCCTCTTCTCCAGTCGCACCGGCGACCTCCAACCTCATCGCCGGCAGCCCCTCCCCGCTCCTCCTAGATCCACTCGGGCTACTCATGTCGTGGCCAGATCCGGCAGGAACTCCCTCCCTCCCACCTCGCTCCGCATCCCGATATAGATGCACACACAGACAGAGCTTTGGGAGCTCCTGCTCGGCTGCTCATGGCCATGGTCCGTGGACGACGCGGACGTGCGCGAGGTGCTGCTGTACCGGGCAAGGCTGGTCACGGCCGCCGCGTGCGTCCTTGTGGCCGAGGCCAACGCGGTCGGCGACGCCGTCTGGCAGGGCGCCGACCTCTTCTACGCCGTCGGGGCCGGGGGGCTCACTCCCCCTCCGCGCGCAGTTCACCGTCCCGGATCTCCGCCCCGGCACGCTCGACTCCCTGCTCGCGCTCAGCGACGACCTCGTCATGATACTTCCTTGCCTCCCATCCCGATCTTGTCTCGCACCCCTCTTCTTGCCGCCGGCCTGATCCGGCCTCTGTCTTCACAGTTCTCAAATGGACTAGATTTATGTCCTGGGGTGTGCAGTATGTCTGCAGTTCCACCACAACTGCAGCAACGTCCTCCTCGACCACATCCACGCGGGGCAGAAGGAGTGAACTGCTACGTGTATCTGGAATGGAGCTCTCGCTTTAGGTTAATCCTGAATTCTTCATGCATTTACTTTCAGAAAGCACGTGCAGTTCTTCATAGTAGTATTTCTACCTGAAACTCAATCTGTGATTTACCCCTAATGTTTGATTGTTGGCAATTTGCCACTGCCCATCATGTTCTGAATGGCACGCATGGTGCTCACAATGATTTACACTGCACAGTTTGATTCTGATAAACATCAGTTTAGACATATCAGGGCCAGTTGGTCAGCCTCTAACAAAGCTACTCTGAAACCCTTCTCTTTGAAATGGGTTGCTCCTGCTATTAATATTGAGGAAGCATTGCCTGCAATTTTTTGTCTACAACAATAAAGAGACTAAGCAATCAAATGATTCAGAGATTCAAAGAACAGCAAGGCGTGTTCTAATAAAGCAATCAAATAAAGAGATCACCCTGCCTAAAATTGCAACTGTTGTTTCAATAAAATTAGTAGAATTACCTTGTGGTTCCTCTGTTTGCTTCATATTATGGTTGCTCTACTGCTAGTGTCTTACTAGCTTGTTCTGGCTCATCGTGTTCCTTCTCGTAGTTGATTTTCCAGGTGGTACACGTGCAAGCAAACATTTAAACTCAAACCCATCCATCCTCTGTACTATAATGTACTGAAGAAGTAATGTAGATGAATATACATGCAGTTTTATTAAGTGAATGCCATGCAAACAACTAACTTGTTCTTGTTATTTGTCGCACAAATACAATGGTTATGTCCTAGTTGTCATGAGAATATGTTACTGCTACTTTTGTTATTTATCGCCTTTCCTGTGTACAGTTTATCCCTGGTATGCTTCCCTGTTACTACTATATCATCATGGCAAAGCTAACATCTCATTGTGCTCTTTTTCATTTCAGAAGTCAGCCTCCGGCCATGGCGGATCTGCAGACGCCGCTGGTGCAACCAAAGAGGAAGAAGGTTCTGGTGGACTACCTGTTACGGTTTGCGTCAGCTCGTGTGGATAGGAGGTGGATGCCCGCATGGATCCGGCGTCTCCGACCTTGGCATCCACAAGGAGGAGCGGCGACAATTACATACCCAACCATGGGGCAGCAGCAAGTCATGGTTGAGCCTCCCTCTACCTCTCTCACGTTCCCTGGTTTTGCTGCTGCTCTAAATTCACTTTCACTTGACTGAATCTAGTGCTACCGCTGTCAGTCCCTAGTCCCTAGTGCTACTGCTCTAAATTCACTTGCATGTTTGACTAAATTCACTTGGTATTGCACTGCTTGCCAAATTGAGTTGCTTTCCCTAGGCCTAACATGTAAGCTATAATAACTTTGAATCGGTCTGTGGGAAATTGGGCATATTGGTTTGGTAAATATAGAACTGTAGATATGTAGAACTAAAGCGTGGTACTTAGCTATTTAAGTTGTTGGTACTTGGTAGTACCTACACAGTGAAGTCTATTTGATTCAGGAAAACTTGACTTGAGATTTTCTTTCTTATGATTTACTGATGAAACCTTGATTTTTGAATCTTGATGTAGGTATCCCACCGCCGATCCATATCCAGATCAGCTGCGTCGCCGGTTCCACACATAGGTCAACATGCCCTGTTTATATGAATTATTTTGTATCTAGTGACTAGTTGTCACACTGATTAAAATCTCCGCGCAACGAGCAAGTAATCAATGGCCGTGAAGCAACGTTTATAATATTTGTATCCTACCATGCAAAGAAGTAATACTTGACTGCTCGCTAGCAAGATTTCAATCATAATCTGTGCATACTTGTTTATGATATTTGTGTGCCCATGTAAAACGTATGCGGTTCGTCCTAGGCTAGGTCCCAACCCACGTTAGAGCTGCACACTATGATTTCCTCCTGCCAGTGAGATCTGTTCGTACTTGTCAGTAGTCGATGGGACGCTCAAGCTTCACTGCTGCTTCTGCTGTATATTTTTTGTAACCCATGTTTCTACTTGCAATCAGCATACAATTTTGCATCAAATGGTTAAATGTTTCCACATTCTGCAGGATTAGTGCGTCCTGTTGCTTGTTGCTAGCTGTAGGATCTGACTTTTGGTTGTTGTTTTGGTGATGTAGGCCAAGGGAAATGACTACCGTTCCAGGTCTCCGGTCTGGGAGCTCGTGAAGAAGAACAACTACTTCTTGATCAAGCAGTTCGGCAACAGCAACACCAAGGTGCAGTTCAGCAAGGAGCCCAACAACCTCTACAATGTCCACTCCTACAAGTTCTCGGGTCCGTAGCTCTTTGCACTATTTTTTACCCTTTTGTTTGCAAGTGTCTCTACAAGGAGCTAACTTGCTGTGGGGCTGATGTGGTTTCAGGCTTGGCGAACAGCAAGACCGTGGTGGTCCAGCCATCAGCGGGAGAGGACAAGGCTGTTGTCCTGTCCACGACCAAGACCAAGAAGCAGAACACCCCTGCCAAGCTCCAGCACAAGACTCTGATGCGCAAGGAGTTCCGCAAGATGGCCAAGTCTGTCAAGAACCAGGTATTAACTCTAGAGTTTTGTACTTGAATTGCCCTTATGCTTGGCTTCTATGCTACAACTGTAAGTCACGGCTTGTCTATGCTTCCTCCTTGAGTTCAGAGTTGTGGCATGGCATGCTTGATTTTTTGGTGGACTTGTGTCCCTGATGATGCACCGTTGTTGCACTGCCAACCATCAGATGCAGTAGCTGCTCCTGCTTGCTACTCCGCTGCCGCCGCTCATTGTTTTGCTACTGCTCCTGCTAGTTAGTCATTGATGCTGCTCCTAAGAACTGCTCGTAGATGCTGCTACTTGCCACTGTTGATTCCTCCTACAGCCTGGCATCTGCCATTGTAACTTCATGCTGATGTAACATGTGAATCTGTTGGTCCTGCTTATTGTCTTTAAAGAAGTCAATGTACCTACCTATTTTTGTGCTCTGTTATTATCTTTGATTAGTATCAGTTGTGTCTCTTAGAGAGACACTCCTACCTTTTCTGACTTGAGTTGTTAACTATTGTTCCATACTTCTGTTAGCTACAACAAAAATCTTTGAATTTGGTACTGCATGAGTTTTTACTACTGCTTACACAGAGAGTATTTGCTACTACTAAAACAACGATTATGTATGCACTACTACCTGATGAGTGCTTTCTTTGTAATATTTCACCTTGGCATGCATATGTTTGTTCGGTTTGAACTTTGCATGACATGATATAATTATTTACAGTGTTTTTCTCAACTTATTTTCATTGACACTTGATATATACTTAGCTTGTACTTGAAGTTGTGGGTTAATGTGGTGATTTTGTTCTACTTGGATGCATTGGTACCCCCATAATCGAGCGCATGGATGCAATGGCAAGAAGATCATGGCTGTGCGCATCATCAAGCACACCACGGAGATAATAGACCTCCTCACCGATGGTAACTCAATCTAGATCATCACTTTATACTCTCTTACCTTTGTGATGTTAGTATGCTTCTGCTGACTATGCAATGTGACTTACAATTCCTAGTTGTGCATGCTGTAGACTATTGACTGTAGTGTGGTACACTTCCTGGAGCATTGTAATGCCTTACCAAGTAGCAATTGCATGAAGATAGTCCACAACACAAAAACTATGTGTAATGGATCCATGACTTACAATCTGTACGCGAATACCATGTGTAATAACTGTTATTTTTTGCATCGTCTGAACATTGTTTTGCTGCTGTATTGTTTCTCACTCATGATTGATCTACTGCCAGGTGAAGGTTTTCAAATGTTGAAGGAGGAGGACAATAGGAACTTCTGTGATATCTTGTCATCTATTTTCTTTTCTTTTCTATAGAATAGTTTTGTTTGGCACTTACTGGTTCCTTGGACATAAAGCATGTAAAGATATTTTGGGCTCCTATAATATTCCATGTTGCTTTGAAAATGTATCGGAACTGGGCTAGGCCCAAGATAACTTGTAATGTGATGTGTTGTAATGTCAATGGCATAATAAAAGAAGTTGGATTGGATCAATTATTTCGGCCCAGCCCAAGATATATTGAACAATTATTTCTGAGGCGAAAACTTGAGAGGCCTAGCAAAGAAATGGCCCAGAAAAAACAAGACCAAAAAAAATTTGTCAAAAGGGATAGGCAAAGAAATTTAAAAGGCCGAATTACTGGGCCAGGCCCATGTAGCTAGCGAAAATTAATAGAAAAAATATATTAAAAAGACTGAATTAATGGGCTCGGCCCATCTAAAGCACCGAAATGGACTGGGCTGATTCTAAGTAACGACCTTTTGAATTGGTCGCAATTTTACCACGTCAGATTGCCATGTCGGATCCGACGTGGCCTGGGCAGACAGCCAGTGACCAAAACAAAAGGTCATGGGTTCAACGACCTTCTGTTTTGGTCGTAAACGTCTACGACCTTCTCACAGAGAAGGTCGTTAATTTCAGTTTACGACCTCCAGCTTTTGACCTTTTGTTTTTGGTCACAAAAAGGTCGCAAATGAAAATCATTGACCTTTCAGTGACCAATAGTCAAGGTCCCAAGTTGACATATTTCTTGTAGTGTCCAAGGCTAGAATCTAAGTTTTCACCCTGAAGAACCAGACCGAGCATATCCGAACAATGCCTTCAAGAAGGTAACGATGTAAGAGCATCTTCATTGCCAGGTATAACCAACTTGGTCACACCTAGGCTTTCACCCTGAAACTGAAGATTAGGTGCTCGAGAAGCACCATCATCGATGTCACTTATGTGTTGTCGTCGCCTCTTTTCCGTGATCCCAGCAACTGCATGCGTTGTGCGACCGCAACTACTACACAACAATGCCTTTGCGTCAAGTCCGTACATAATTTGCATCTGCCCGCCGATGTCAACCACCGGATCTGAAGAGGGGAAACCTAACGAAGACCCTTGGTGGTCACCGCACTCCAGAGCGAGTCTGTCGTCGCATGTCGGTGTGGTCACCACAAGGACCAACACGGACGGCGGAGCACACCATCGCCGACTACCACCTCGCCCAAGAGAACGCTGCCCATGCCAGTCGACTCAGGAGGCGACATAGCCTGAACTGAAGCACGAAAGGCTATCACCATCATCGGGTCGTGAAGAACCTACTTGGTCAACACAATCCGCAGCTCGACACAGATCCGCCGATGCCGACACGGTCATGCCTGATCCAGGCAAGGAGCCAGCACATCCTGGCGTCTAGCTCTGTGGCTGCATCCTTGTGCAGGCCGCCGGCAGACGTAACAACTAAGAGCTGGCGGCTAGATCACGTCCAAGTATAGCACAAGAAAGTTTTGACCAATAACCTAAAACCGCATCCATTTGAGTGCATGTTGGATATGCAAACAACCCAGCTTAGATTCAATCTGCGATGGGTGTTATCGCCGGGTCTTTTGACCGAGGTAGAGTACGCCACAGCCACCGCCACCGCCACGCGAAGATCCGACTGTCGCCACCGGGGCTCCGCCTCCCGCTACTAAATGCGCCATCAAACGCTGCACATGGAGCTACCAACCATCGTCTCGCAGCCGAACAGAAAGATGTCCCGCCACCGCCGCCATCACACAGGCTTTGCGCGCCGGCCTCCGGCGGTGGCGAGGGGGAGGAGCAAGCAACAGGGTCGAAGGTGTCTATCAAAAGTTCTATATTTTTCATGATTAATTCTTTTGTTGCCACTAGTGTCACTACTGCATCTCTCTCTTCCTCTCTCCCTCTCCCTCTCCCCTGCAGCAAATGTACAAAGGTCATGGAAGTCTACTGAAAAGGTCATATCCAACATAGAGAGCTTGTGTGTTCATCTCATGAACCTATTAAAATGAACAAGAGCCAGTTATGGAGTACTTTTAGGACATAGCCTACCCATTTGTGCAGGCCACTCTACTAGTTATATATTAAAATCATAATACAATTTTCTTCTTCTTCTAAGCACCACATAATCCACATCATCAGAAACATTTTAGCAGTTAGAATTATATATTTATGGCCAGATTTAGCTATAGATCCTAAAGAAATGGATGTGGAGCCACGTAATAGTTATCCTGTTAAGTAAACAAAACGTACATACAACTACAAGTTCACCAACACTTTCTAATTTTTTTGGCTAAAATATGTCAATCGATAGAAGTCCATGTCACCTACTAAGGTGGAAAGATTATTGTTTTCTAATAAAATATAGTATGTCACTAGGAGTCTTTTTTATATATTTAAAGAATTGATTGGTACAAGAAGTGTATGTCACGTACTAAGAGCAAGTATAATAAGGTGGTGTAAGCGGGCTATAAGAATTTAGATATTATGGTTTTGCTGAGTTGGAAGAGATAAAAGATGATATAGACGAGAAGCGGGCTATAGATTTGCGGCCGGCAGTAGCACGGGCTCCAAATTTTTTTGTGAGATTGAAAGGTGGGAAATAGGTTAATAAAGTATTACAACCTCCGTCCCAAAATGTAAGATCATTTTTGAAACTATGACAGTGCCAAAAATGATTCTTTATAGCTAACTACTATATATTTCTCTTAAAAAAGGTTATCCACTGACATGCATGGTAACATGCTATAGACAACCGCTGGCTATATAATTAACCATGCTCAGTAAGGATATTATTGGATTTGGGGGGAAATATTTGTCGTGTGTCTCCCCTGGACACCCTCTCCCTTTTATTAACTCTTTTCAGTTTAGACCCTGTACAACCAGAGTATTACACACACACACACACACACACACACACACCAACACTCCCCCTCAAGATGGGCTAAAGATGTCAACCATGCCCATCTTGCTACAGATTACAACACCATCACTAGGTCCTAACCCTTTAGTTAGACAATCTGCTAACTGCTCATCAGATTTTACATAACCTAGCTTTAACATTCCACCATCTATCTTCTCCTTCATGAAGAATCTATCAATTTCGATGTGTTTGGTGCGTTCATGCTGAACAGGGTTGTTAGCAATGTTTATTGCAAACTTGTTATCACAATGCAACACCATTGTGTTGTTTCTTAATACTCGAAGCTCTGACAGCAGGCTCCGCATCCAAATCATCTCACTCATGCTTACAGCCATAGCTCTATATTCAGCCTCTACGGTAGACCTTGCTACAACATCTTGCTTCTTGCTCCTCCATGACACAAGATTACCTCCCACAAATATGCAATAGCCTGATGTGGATCTTCTGTCATCTATGTTGCTTGCCCAATCAGCATCACAGTACCCTTCCACATCAAGGTGTTGGTTTAGTTTGAACCATAGTCCCTTTCCTAGACTTCCTTTCAAGTACCTTAGGATACGGTAAACGGCTTCCATGTGCCCAACCCTTGGATCATGCATATACCGGCTCACCACACTCACTTCATATGATATATCAGGTCTTGTGTGACAGAGGTAGATTAGACGCCCCACTAGCCTTTGATACCTCTCCTTGTTGACAGGATCACCTGACAGAGCACTTATTTTGTGGTTCCTATCCATAGGTGAGGCAATAGGACGACATCCCAACATCCCTGTCTCATTCAGCAGATCAAGAACATATTTCCTTTGGGTCAGAATTACTCCCTTGGATGAGCGAGCAATCTCAACCCCAAGAAAATACCGAAGTGGTCCAAGATCTTTGACCTCAAATGCATTTCCCAGTCTCTCCTTTAGGTCCTTGATTTCTTTTGCGTCATCACCAGTTATCACTATATCATCAACATACACTGCTAGAATAGTTATGTGTTTCTGCCTATCCATGTAGAAGACCGTATGGTCTCCATTGCACTGGGAGTATCCCATCCCAACAACCACGCGTTTGAATCTATCAAACCATGCCCGGGGAGATTGATTCAGACCATATAAAGATTTCTTAAGCTTGCATACCTTTCCATCTGTTTGACTATTTCCGAATCCAGGTGGTATCTCCATATAGACCTCCTCATGTAGGTCCCCATGGAGGAATGCATTTTTCACATCCAATTGATGAAGTGCCCATTCAAAATTCACAGCACAAGAAACTAGTGTCCTCACAATGCTCATCTTTGCTACTGGTGCAAAGGTCTCATCATAGTCTATTCCATAAGTTTGACTATAACCTTTCGCAACCAATCTTGCCTTGTACCTGTACACCTTCCCCTCAGGGGTTTGCTTCACTGTGAACACCCACTTGCAGCCCACTATCCTTTTTCCTGGTGGGAGTAGCACAAGATCCCATGTCTTGTTCTTTGGAGAGCACTAAGCTCTTCCTTCATAGCCTCCTTCCACCTGGGATCCTGCTTTGCTGTTCTCCAATCATTTGGAACGGATACAGATTGAAGAGATGAAATGAATGCTTTGTATGCAGGTGAAATGCATGAGTATGACACAAAATTAGCAATGTCATGTTCAAAACCATACAAATCTGGGGGCTTTCCAGCATTACTTCTAATTGCTCTGCGTTGGGCAATAGGTAATTCTAAATGCAATGGAGAGGGAGAAGCATCATCACCTATCTCTAATGACGGTGAGGATCTTGATGGTGAGAGGCCCGGAGAGATGACTGGAACACGAATGTCATCCTGGCACTGTGGCTGCTCTAGGGGTTCAGTCTGTTGTAGTTCCTCCTCAGCTCGCGCAACTTGCTCATTTTCAACTATTGTTCGCACCCCCTGATCGCGAAGATGCCTTCTCTGGTACACCTGCAACTCCTTGGTTGCAACCGGTCTCTCAGGAGAAGAAATCACCATAGGGTAGGGAATGGTTCCCACAACAACTCCTTCCTCTCCCATAGTGCCTCCAACAACTGCTTCTTCTCCCGTAGTGCATCCACTCTCCCCCTCTCTCCTGTCATCACCCTTAATGATATCACCCTTAATGATAGGGGAGAACTCACCCAAAAACTGCTCCAGGTCCCCTGCATTCTTGTAGTATGGCTCAGACTCCCGAAAAGTCACATCCAACTCACGAACAACTTCTTCTCAATCGGATTCCAGCACATATATCCCTTCTTTTTTGATGCATAGCCAACAAAAATACACTTTTTTGCCCTGGGATCCAGCTTGTCTATACCTGGATGGTGATCATGGACAAAGCACACACATCCAAACACCTTCGGAGGTAATTTAAAATTCTCTTTCACCCAGTAGAATTTCACATGGAGACTTCATACCCAAAACTCTGGATGGCATACGGTTTATCAGATAGGCTGCTGTCATCACAGCTTCACTCCATAAATTCTTCGGTATATTCATTTGAAACATCAATGATCTGGTAACCTCCAAGAGGTGTCTATTCTTTCGTTCGGCAACTCCATTTTGTGTTGGGGTCCCAACACAATTGGTTTGATGAATCATTCCCTGATCTGAGAGATAAGCATCAAAAACATAATTAATATACTCTGTCCCATTATCCGAGCGAAGAATTCGAACCTTCTTGTCAAATTGAGTGGCCACCATTTTGTGGAAGTCCTGGAAGCATGTGAGAACTTCACTCTTCTGCTTCATCAAGTAGATCCACGTCATACAAGTGTGACAATCAATGAATGTGGCAAACCATCTAAAACCACTCATAGATGTAACAAAACAAGGACCCCAAACATCTGAATGTATTAATAAGAACGGTTCATTACTTCGGAGACCAGTACTAGGATAAGTTGCTCGGGTATGTTTGCTAAACTCACAAGCATCACACACTAATTTGCTTCAATTTGCTTTCTTAAATAACTCAGGATACAAGAGACTCAAACTCCCAAAAGAAAGATGTCCTAGGCGACAATGATGCAACAAAATCTCAGCCTCAACACCTCCTACAGCCACAACGAGCGTGATTTCTCCTTGATCAATATACCACAGTCCATTACGCCACGTTCCAGTTCCAATCATCTTCCCGGTCCTATTCTCCTGGAAAAAACAATCATCCTCATCAAATATAACTCTGCACTTGAACTGTTTAATAGCAGAACTCACTGAAAGGAGATTGACTGGGAATGAAGGGACATGCAGAACTGAAGCTAATGCTAGTGACGGTGTGCATTCTACAGAACCTACACCCTTGATTGGTTGAAAGGTTCCATCTGCTATCTGAATGGTCTCTGAATAATCATGTGGAGTATAAGATGCAAATGCATCAAGGGAACCAGTAACATGTCTAGATGCCCCTGAATCTATAATCGAGTCAACATGAGGATGTATATATGTAGATGCAAGAGCCTGAGCCGGAGTACCTTTGCCCACTTGGGCATAGTTGGCATAATTACCAAAGTGATCCGCCTGAGGTATCGTGTCAGATCCCTGTGAACTTTCTGATGTATGGCTCTTCTGCCATTTCTCCCATTGTGCTGCTTGCTCACCCGTAAGCATGATGTGTGATGTTTCCCCTGCAACAGCATAGGCTCTAGTGCTGACACGACCTCTGCCACGTCCACCACGACCCCCATGATCACCACCTCGTCCTCCATGGCCCTCACCCCGGCCTCCACGGCCACCACCACGGGTCGCGCGTCCGCGTCCTCCAGATGGTGGAGCATAACACTCATAGCTCAGATGTCCTGTCCTTCCACAATTGTAGCATTCTCTATTGTCAGCCACATACACTGACCGAACAGGATTGCTGCTACCCACCATCACCCGCAGGCGAACCTCCTCCTGGACCATTGCTGAAATCGCCTCTTCCATAGTAGGCAATGTTGTCTGGTGAAACATGGCAGCCCTCCTTGGCTCAAACTATGTATTCAACCCCTTTAAGAAGTGTGTAACCCTTCTACGTTGCTGCCAAGCTTCACCAGCCTCAATATCACAAGAACATGTCAATTGCAATGGATCATAGTGGTCCAAATCAGACCATAGTTGCTGCAGCTCACTGGCTTACTCTTGGACAGTTTTCTCCCCTTGCTTGAGTTCACCCACCTTACTCTGGACCTCCACCATCATCATCACATTGCCAGCCCCAGAGTACATATTGCTCAACGTCTTCCAAATCGTCGGTGCACTTGCAATTGCTTCTATCATCCTAGAAATCGATGGAGAGATGGAATTCATCAACCATGCTGCAACCACAGAGTTGGTGGTGTTCCACACTCGCCAATCAACACTTGTTCTATCTGCAGGTTCTATGAATGTTTCCTGCACACAGTGCTCTACACCCTTTGTCCTCAAGATCAACTTCGCCCTCCTTGACCAGCTCAGATAGTTCTTGCTCCCGTCTAACTTCAATTCATTCGGCGTCAGCTCTAGCTTCAACTCGGGTGTTCCCACGGGAGCTTTTGATCCCATTATCCCCATTGCCATAAGATCCTGCAGCAAACTTCTCATATCACCTTTCGTAACGAGTGTGGATTCTCCCTGAGCCTCCTTCTCCAGCTTATCTTGTGCTGCTTTCTTTGCAGCTTCAACCTCCTCAGGATTCATCTCCGTTGAACGCAAGAACAGAGCTCCCCAACTGCTGCACTTCCTCACATAAGAAAACAACAGGGAGTAGAAACAAGCCTCCTTTCTTCACTCCCTTTCCTTTCCTACCCAGCAGCTGTCTTCTTCCTCCCCTTACTCACCCCTGTGAGCAATCTTCCAGCTGCAGATCCCCTTCTTCCCAGCCTTCGAATCCTGCACAGCCAGCCGTCTGGCTAGCCTCACCAGCTGCACGCCAGCGAGCAGCTCTCCACCTCCACGCACGGTCAATTCCCCCCCTCACCTCCGGCCACCATGGAGCAGCACTCCTCCATAGTCGCCGCCGCCACCACCACCCCTTGGAAACCTAGCTCTAATACCATATTGGATTTGGGGGAAAATATCTGTCGTGTCTCTCCCCCTGGACACCCTCTCCCTTTTATTAACTCTTTTCAGTTTAGACCCTGTACAACCAGAGTATTACACACACACACACACACACACACACACACACACACCCCAACATATATATAATGGTGTTCTAAAAGAAAAAAAGACCTCCAAGGTGATGTTTCCCGTTTGTGTTTGGCCCAGCCCTGCGTGTGTCAAGACTAAGTTCCCACGGAACGTGGTATGACACCTCCGATAGAACAAAAGATGAATCCCTCACATTTTCGAGGGCAAGTTTGTTAGTTATATCTAAAATACTCACTCTGTCCATAATATAAGACTTTTTTGCAAGCTAATGTAGCTTGTGAAACGTCTTATATTGTGGGACGGTGGGAATACACGGCCTGGAGCTAGTGCATACAAGAAGGTGTATGACACCATGTTAGTCTATACAAGCATCATGACACAATCACCTGCAAAAAAGCATCATGACACAATAACACAAGCCATCTCATAGGGAAAAAGTAGGATTATCAATTCATAATTTTTTTTATTTTTCCTTCTATATCCAAGTCACCTAGTGAACATTGTGTACGATCAACATCCAACCATTCCCATGCACGACTCATTCATATATAATAACCTACACACTAAGATTTATTGCAATTACATGTTGCTAAATTGCATTCCTTTTATACTTCAGTTTTACCGCGAATAATGTACAACTTTAGGTGATAATCAACAGAGAATTAGGAAAACTGAAATAATAACGCAAACAAAAAGGGAAGTACAGCACTATAGAGAGGTATCACCCATACCCAAAAAGACCAAGTGACAAAGACAATTCCCACATGCAACTTGAACTGATTAATTGTTAAGAAACAATAGTTTGTCCAACTTGATCACTCGAAGAAGGCAATTTATGTCAGATCATCTGTAGACGGACTCGAGAGGCCGGATTCAAGCTCATGTGATGAATGCACGGCCGTGCTATCCATCGCCGGCCTTCCTGGTCGATCGATCTGAGAAGTTGTGCTTGTCAGCAGGGCAACTATTGCAGACATGGTTGGCCTGTCGCTGGGCATTTCTTGGACACAGAGGAGTCCAATCTGGATGCATCGTTTCAGCCCGGACAAGAGCTCAGGCTCAGATTCAGGAAGTGGCAATGCTATTGATGTGTCAAGAAGTTCCACGGTCTTGCTCTGTTCCCAGAGTCCCCAAGCCTGCCAAAGGAGATTTGCTGACTTTTTATTCGAGCATGTAGAATCGTGTATAATGGTCTTGCATCTCAAAATGAAAAATGGTGAATTGTCTTTATTTACTTTGAAAAACTGTGCAGATGCATTGACTTGAAATTTAAATTTCAATGTATTCAACGCTGGCATTGCAATAAACCAAATTGAGGTATCGCCCCTTCGTGTAAAACGCATCTGAACCATTTTTTTCAAGTTTTTCTTATTTCGATCTGGCTATTTTCGAACAACATATTAGAAAATAAATTTAGCATACAATGGTTAAGCAACCGCTAACTAAAGCAGGACTTACATGCAAAAGTAGCCTCTGCATGCTGCCGTTCCTTTGCCCGCTGAGCGTCTCCAAGAGGATAACTCCAAAGCTGTAGACGTCGCATTTCAGTGTCATCTCTCCTTGTCTCTCGTACTCCGGGGCTGCATATCCCCTTCATGAAACCAACAATGTGAGGTATATATCGAGTAATCATGTCGTCTCAATTTCTTCTAGTGAAGATATATATTTTTACTTACGGTGAAACAACAACTGTCTGATCAGGCGCCATCTGATCAACGGCGAACAGCTTCGCGGTGCCAAAGTCCGCAACCTTGGCATTTCATTCGTCGTCCAGAAGAATGTTGCCCGGCTTGAGGTCCCTGTGGATTACACTCTTGCCCGATCCACCGTGAAGGTATGCAACACCATGCGCGATGCCGTGGATTATTTCCAGTCTCTTTGCCCAGTTCAGTGAAGCACGAAGGCTAGGTGTGCCTATCCACACCAAATATATAAAAATAATTTCATTACATACTTCCATCTAGTATTATAGTACAACAACACCTAGAATTGACACATAGAAATTTCAAACAAAGTGACCAAGTGAGCTAGGAGGCATGAATGCGTTCCAAACGCATGAAGTTTCCGAGAGGTGCGTAGTTTGATTTTTCATAATAAGTGGAAAAATATTATGAGTTTCAGAAAGTAGGTAGTACCGAATATGTAGACGTTCAAGCTCTTGTTCTCCATGTATTCATAGACGAGTATCCTCTCCTTGCCTTCGTTACAGTAAGCAAGGAGGCGAACGAGACTGCCATGCCGGAGGCCGGCCATCACTTCTACTTCTCTCGCGAAATCTTTCTTGCCTTTCCTAGTGAGAGCCGCCTGCTTAAGCCTCTTAACAGCAATCATTTTTCCTTGAGGCAGCTGCCCCTGTGATTTTGAAGTTGTAGATGTTAGTCAGGAATTTGAATTCAGAGCTTGGCAATGACAGTTCTCTGTATGCCAGTATCAAAACTGATGAATTTTTTCCGTGAATTATGGTCACGCCGCTCACCCTTCAACATTAGTTTTAGAATGTTAAACTTTCCATATGCTATTGTCGAAATTTTACGAAGTCTATGCAAAAAATTCCAGTTGACATGATGTATATATGTAAAAGGAAAACAAAATTTTCATACAATAAGCACTGACCTTATAAACAATGCCGAATCCACCTTGACCGATAATATTACTCTCAGAAAAATTTCCAGTGCCATGCTTTATAGTAGCTAGATTTAGCAAAGGAACGGCCATGGATGGATTTTGAGGAATAGCGCCTGAAACGAGACCATCATGTCATTATGTATTAACAAGTGGTATGATTAATTGGCTATTAACAAGTTTGAAACTGTCTTATGTAGCAAATATTGGTAGCTTCCCTTTTCTCCTCAATGAAAGATAAACAGCAGAATGAACCATCAGAGTAGAATTTACCTAAGATTCTGCACTTCCATCTCCACCAAAACACAAAGACGACCAGAAGAAGAGTAACAATAGAAGCTACAGGTGCCACAACAAGTGCAGTAGGAAACCCTTTACTTTTGCGGCCATGGCCATCTGCTACTGCTATGCATGGCAGCAAAAGGAAAAAATCAGAGTGCAAATCAGTACTTATCCATATGCAAAAACTTCATAAATAGTTTGATTGTGACCTTAAACACTGATCTTTTTGGTGCAATATTTATAAGAAAAAAGTATATCTTTTGTCTCACAATTTTTGGCGGAATCTAGATTTGGTCCTCAACTCTGAAATCGGACAATTTGCACCCCCATCCCACCCCCAACTACTGAAACCGGACAAGGTTTGTCCCTAGTCTCAGTTTTGACTAGTTTTGGTTCTGACTCACCCCGGGTTAGCCGGTGTTGACTTAAATTCGCATACTATTTTAAAATTGGGTAACTTTGTCGAAAATCGCATACCTTTCTCAAATCCGCGTACACTTTGGAAGTTCGTGTACTCTTTTAAAATCACGTTCTTTTTTTTTCAAATCTGTGAAAGTTTTCCAAATCAGAGTGTATTTTTTTTCAAATCCGTGTTCTTTTCCTGATTCGCATAACTTTATAAAATTCACGTACTTTTCAAGTTGCTGTAATTTTTTCAAATCCATGAACTTTTTTGAAATCCAGTGTTTTTCCCAAATCAGCATACCTTTTTCAAGTATGCGTACCTTTTCTAGTTTGCGATTTTTAGAAATTCATGAACTTTTTCCAAATAAAGTATGTAATTTTGAAAAAATATGCGGATGTGAAAAAAGCATGCACATTTAAAAAAATACGGATTTGGAAAAAGTACACGAATTTGGAAAAATTGCAAACTTGGAGAAGGTATGCCGATTTGCAAAAATTACATGAATTTCAAAAAAGTATGCGGATTTGAAAAAAGCACAAGAATTTCAAAATTGTTCAAGGATTTAAAAAAGTGCACGAATTTGAAAAAATTATGCGACCTTAGAGAAGTATGTGAATTTCAAAAGAGTTGATGCATACGAAAAAAGTACGTTAATTTGAGTCAGCATGGTCAAAACCAGGGTGAATCATCAATAAAACTGGTCAAAACTGAGTCGAGGTATGAACCATGTACACGATTTCAGTAGTTGGGGTTGCAAGTTGTCTGGTTTCGGAGTCAAGGGACCAAATCTAGACTCCGCCAAGAGTTAAGGAACAAAAAGTATACTTTTCTCGAGAGCAGGGTTTTGGTTCCCGACTCAGATGAGCCCTGGATTGAACAGTAAATGCGTTTAAATTATCAAACAAATTCAAAGAAAATTGTGGTGAAAGATGCTTAATCCTGGGATGCTCGTGCAAATTTTGGTGAGGTTTGGACATTCGAGGAGCTCGTGGCAAAAAAAATCCAGGTCTAAGAGAAGCATTTGAAAAACTATACTATTCATGCCTCGATTTGTCTTTTTTGCCGCCCGCGCCCCGAATGTCCAAATGTCATCAAAATTTGCATGAACATCACACACATGCGCATCTTACTTATATAAAAAATTTAAGATTTTTTTTCTATTTTTGGCGTCACCAGGCTTTTCTGAACCCGGGCTCCAAAGTGGATTATCGACTTTTCTCTATTTACAATGGGTGTGGCTAGGTCTCAGCTAAGATTTAACCAAATCTCAGTCAAATGACATAACATGCCAAAAAAACTGAAAAGAAAATTTTGCATGAATCTCAATGTAAGATTTCACGAACATGACATTGACCGAGACTTTGTTTAAATCTCAATCGACTGAGATTTAGCAATGCTGATTTATAATGTCCATTTGCATGTAAGTCAATTCTGAAATCATTCGCCCGTTAGATAAAAAAGATATGTATTTGTAAGCCCAGTCAATTTCTTTCATGATAGAATGACATGAAGGCAGGATTACGTGGATGGATAATGTGTACATACCGAATTCTGACTTTGACAACCTCAGGAAGAGATCCTGCTTGCTGTCAATAAGGCGCAGGTCAACGATGGCATCCGTCCACATGACGCAGCCGCTACGGTTGCCGCCGCCCCGGATATCGGCGGCGGCGTAGGCCAAGCACGAGCAGTTGGCGAGGCACTTCGCCGAGCACTCGTCCAGCGTGGCGACGTCCAAGTCCACCGTCGCATTCTGCGTGTCGGGAAGCTTGACTCTCGGCACCACCTTGAAGTGGTCAGTCGTCGTCCCGCCGCCACACTCCAGTCCCGCGTCTCGTCGACATCCGCCCGCGTACTGCTTCATCCGCCACGCCGACGGCGAGTCGGGGCTGAACCCCGGCACGCAGCCGCAGAACGACGACGACGCCGCCTCGGGGTTGCAGAGGCCGAACGACCCGCACTTGGCGTAAGCTTCGCAGGTGTTATCCCTCGCCGCCCTGGTGAAGTAGGGGATCCACTCCCCGGTGTCCGCCTTCCATACCAGCCGCTCCGCCACGCCAGTGTAGTTCACCACGACGCGAGTCAGCGGCGCGCCGGGCACGGCGGTGTACCCGTACGTTATCTCCGTCGACCTGTCCGTCAGGCCACTCACGTGCAGCGGGTACATGTCCGCGTACGTCGACGCCTCCTCGACGCCGTTGAAGATGAGCCCGTTCCACGGCCCCGTGCGGTACGCCTTGACGTCGCGGTACCACAGGACGAGCTCCGGGAGCCCCTTGGTTTCCAGCGTGCGGCGGTAGTCACCCGGAGACGGGTCGTCGGCCGATCGCCACGACGTGAGCTGCAGCTCGGATTTGGCCCACAAGATCTTGCCCAGCTTCATGCCGGGCAGCAAGGTGTCCGACGGGTGGTCGAACGACTGCCACCGGTAGGCGTCGCTGCTGCCGTTGCGCACGACCAGGTTGCCGGACTCGAGAAGCTGAGCCGTCGCGGCGGAAGGGCCGCCGGAGAAGTACGAAGACCAGACCGTCCGGCGGGAGCCGTCGAGGAGGACGAGGGTGGCCGCGTCGTTGAACACCAGCATGCCGGACCTGTCGGGCAGAGGCTGGTCGCGGTTGGCGACCCAGTAGACGGTGTGGTTGGACACGGAGAACCATATGCCGAGGTACCTCTTGGTGGACGCCCCGGGAGAGAAGAAGCCGAGGGTGAAGGTGCCGCTGCCGCCGGCCGAGACGAGCGTGTCGCCGTCGGCGTCGGTGAGGTTCTGGCCTTTCTCGAGCTTGTCAGCGGCGGGGGCCTGGATGGGAAGGAGCGAGATGCATAATGCCAAGAAGAGCAGCCGGAGGAGGATAACCTTGCCGGTTGCCCTCATGACGGATGTTTGCTTGCTTGTGCTGTTCTGTTGCTGCACATCGGAGAAATAATGTTGGTCATGCACTGAAGGCGTTTCTTGGCATCCGAAACAGAAGATAAATTATCCTAGTCTAGCTAGTTCAACGCCGGCTAACCAGCTGGTCGGTACTTGAAAATGGCATTTTTTTAAATCGCTGAATTAAATTTCCAAGAACTTGCAACCGTATATCCAAATTGATTTCAATTGTCAATGTGAGGGGAGGAGAGGTCATACGCTTCAGAAATAGTATTAGCTCAAGCAGGTGGTTCTAGCTAGACTGATTAGAGTAATGGATCAAAGCTAGGCGCGTCGGATGTGACTATCCAATGTGTTGCCAACTGGTCATCGCTACTATCAACACTGGTGTTGCCAACTTGCCATGATCTACAGGCCTCCATGCCGTAATTTTGTCAACCCAATACTTAATAAAAATCAATACTTTTTCGATTAGATCTTAAGAAATCATGGACGGTAGATTAGAGCGGGCGATGCGAACCAACCTGTGGTTGGATGGTTAGAGGGACACTGGTATCCCCAGCCCATCTGGGTTTAAGTCCTGGTGCTCACATTATTTCTGAATTTATTTCCGGATTTCCGACGATGTGCTTTAAGTGGGAGGAGGCATTTCCGTCGACGATGTGGTGCCTACGGTGACTTCGTAAATCTCAAGACGATATGCCGGCTCAGTCTCTAGAAGGTGCTAATAGAGGTAGGGTGTGCGTGTGCTTTCATAGGGGAGAGTGTATACGCGTATGTATGAGTCTCCTGATTTGTCACTTTCATATACTAGTGGGAAATTTTCATTATAGAACTTAACTTGTATATTCCGATGACGGGCTTCCTCAAATGCCCGAGGTCTTCATGAGCAAACAAGTTGTATGCACACACACTTAGTTTCAGTATTAAGTTTTCATACACTTAGCTCTAGTGCATCCATTGCATGGCAATCTCTACTCCTCGCATCAATATCCATTGAAAGGCATCTCCATTGCCTATCGATCCGCCGAGTTAATACTAGATTTTCTCTACTATTGTCTTCCCTTATTCCTACCAACATATTCTATTCCACCCGTAGTGCTAAGTCCATGACTCATGCTCATGTACTGAGTGAAGTTGAAAATGCTGAATCGCGTGAAAAAAGTATAATGCAATTGCCTGATATAACACCGGGGTGCTCATGACTTGTACTTATGTTAGGAAGACAGGGTCATATGCCATGCTTACATAATTCAATGAGTAGATAACCGTCACGTCCAGTAAACACCTCTCCAGCATTGAAGATACGCGGACACCAAGGACGCGATGCGGGTGGTGCCTGTAGAAGGACAAGATGTGGACTGTGCAATCGCGATGTATTGATCGGTGCACCAGGCACGTATATATAAGTACAGAGGTGGGCCACAACCTCAACTATACAAAGGAAACAGGAGGTGGGCCCTACACACAAATATACACGTACACAATATACTCAACACCCCCCCTGCAGTCGAAGCGGCGCCAGTGACGCAAAGACTGGAACGAAACTCCTCGAAGGTGGAAGTCGGCAGACCCTTCGTCATCACATCGGCGAACTGTTGTGCAGTCGGCACATGAAGAACCCGAATGCATCCGAGAGCCACCTGCTCGTGCACAAAATGAATGTCCAGCTCAATGTGTTTAGTCCGGCGATGCTGAACGGGGTTGGCGGAGAGGTACACCGCGGAAACGTTGTCGCAGTAGACAACCGTAGCCTGGGAGACGTCGTGATGCAGCTCCTGAAGTAACTATCGTAGCCAGGTGCACTCAGCAACAGCGTTGGCCACAGCTCGGTACTCAGCCTCTGCGCTGGAGCGCGAAACCGTGGGTTGTCGCTTGGATGACCACGAGACGAGGGAAGGACCGAGGTAGACGCAGTAGCCAGAGGTGGACCGACGAGTATCTGGGCAGCCAGCCTAGTCCGCATCAGAGTAGGCCATCATCTCCAGAGAAGTGGACGCCGTGAGTGTCAGCCCGAGGGTCATCGTGCCGCGGATGTAACGGAGGATCCGCTTCACGAGAGTCCAATGGGAGTCACGAGGGGCGTGCATGTGGAGACACACCTGCTGAACAGCATACTGAAGATCCGGTCTGGTGAGAGTCAAATACTGAAGAGCACCGACGATAGACCGGTAGAAAGGAGCATCCGACGCTGGCAAGCCCTCGAGAGCAGAAACCTTGGCCTTCGTGTCAACAGGAGTAGCAACAGGGTGACAGTTGAGCATGCCAGCACGCTCAAGAAGCTCATGCGCATACTTCTGCTGATGAAGAAAGAAACCGTCCGGGCGCCGAACGACCTCAATGCCAAGGAAATAATGTAGAGCACCCAAGTCCTTGATGGCAAACTCGTCACGCAGCCGAAGAGTAATTTGCTGAAGAAGAGCTGCGGAGGAGGCCGTCAGGATGATGTCGTCGACGTAAAGGAGCAAATATGCAGTCGTGTCACCATGGCGATAGACAAACAATGAGGCGTCCGAACGAGTGACGCTGAAACCCAGTGTCTGAAGAAACCCGGCAATCCGCTGGTACCAGGCACGGGGTGCTTGCTTGAGTCCGTAGAGAGATCGGGACAGCAGAGACACATGGCCAGGAAGTGAGGCATCGACAAAACCGGTGGGCTGCTCACAATACACCTGCTCCTCAAGATGGCGGTAGAGAAAAGCGTTGGAGACATCCATCTGATGAACATGCCAGCTTCGGGACACCGCAAGCTGGAGGACGGTGCAGATCGTGCCCGGTTTAACAACTGGGGCAAACGTCTCAGTGAAGTCCACTCCAGCACGCTGGCGGAAACCACGAACCACCCAGCGAGCCTTGTAGCGCTCAAGAGTACCATCTGAGCGGGTCTTATGGCGGAAAACCCACTTGCCGGTGATGACGTTGGCGCGAGGAGGCCGGGGAACCAGTGTCCAGGTACGGTTCCGCTGAAGAGTGTCGAACTCTTCCTGCATCGCCGCAAGCCAGTGTGGATCACGAAGGGCTGCGCGAGCGGACGCGGGAAGAGGAGACGGCTCCACGGTGGAGGCGGCGAGGACATACTCATCGTGCGAGTACCGGAGGCTCGGACGATGAACACCGGTGCGGGCCCGTGTAACAGGGCCAGTCGGCGCCATCGGAGCCACCGGCGAGGCGGCCGGCGACACGGGCGAGGCGGCCGGCGTCGGGGCCGGTGAGGCGGCCGGCGTCGTAGCCAGCCAGGGGGCCAGCGTCGGGGCCGGCGAGGCGGCCGGCGTCGGGGCCGGCGAGGCGGCCATCGTCGAGGCAGCCGAAGTGGCGCCCGAGTCGGGGGCGGCGGGTGAAGGAGGGGCGCCAGCCGCGCCGTCGGGGTCGGCCGAGGAGGCCGAGGATGCAGGCGCCGGCGTGGGAGTGCGAGGACCGCCAAAGCCCGGAGGCGGTCCACGGGTCGAACGGGGCCGTCCACCTGACGGAGTCGCCAGAGGGCCGCCGGTGGCCGGCGGTGACGAGCCGACAAGAGGTACCTGCTGCTGAAACGGAAACACCATCTCATCAAAGTAAACGTGTCGGGAGGGGAGGCAGTGGCGGAAGCGGGGGCGATCGGCGGAAGCGGCCTCGGGAGAGGCGGCGGCGGCGGAAGGCGGGGTGGTGGGGAAGGGGCGGCGGAAACCAGCGGCGGCGGCGGCGACCGAGAAGACGGTGGCCGCGGCGGCGGCTGATGGCGGCGGCGGGGAGGAGTGGCGGCGGGGAGGAGCGGCGGCGGCTTAGGGTTTTAGGATCGTGCTGCGATAGATACCATGTAGAAGGACAAGATGCGGGCTCTGCAATCGCGATGTATTGGTCGGTGCACCAGGCACATATATATAAGTGCAGAGGTGGGCCACAACCTCAACTATACAAAGGAAACAGAAGGTGGGCCCTACACACAAATATACACGTACACAATATACTCAACAGTGCCCTCGGCCGGTGAGTCGTTTCGACGCGAGTGAGAGCTCACGTCCACTCTGGGCCAGTGTCAATATGGAGTGTCTGCTCTAGAATTGCATGAATGTGGTAAAATGACTTCGGGCAGGAAAGGGCACGGGCGAGGGAGAGGGCTTGGGTGCGCCAGGGTTGTCGGACGCTTACTTGGCAGCAGTTCGAACGACCGCAAAACCCCATTCGCTTTCGGTTTGCGAGAAAAATAGCGACCGGACTACCGAGCGGATCGATACAGGACTGTGTTAGATGTAAAATACGTCCGGACCACACGATCCGAATGATTGCGGCTAGTTTGAGAGTCTACGTTAGAGATGACATTAAGTCATTGGTTCAAAGCTGCTAGCGAAGGTTTTTTTTACGGTTGTGTGTACCAGGAGCAGGCCGAGCAGCTGAGTGCTGGCTGAGGCATAATATGGCGATTGGCCGTAGCCGAAATCGCTAATTACGGAGTACTTTTTGCAAAGATTATTCACATCTTTTCAGGTTGCGATAAATGACACACTCCATGTACACTACTTGTCGCAATCTGGAAGTTTTTCTTTTTTTCCATAGATTCGTTCATTCAAAATGTTTTATCTTTTAAACAGTGCGTCCAAATCTCGAACCATTTTCACTATTCGATTCCTTGCGTCGAGATCTTTAATACTAGATCTCATGTTGATACGTTCTGACAAACCTTTTATTTCATAAAAAAAAAACCCGGATTCCTCTACGAAGAGGCACTCTCGTGGAAGCAAAGCAAGTAAATATATGCCCCTCGCGAAACAAAGATGTTTTTTCCCTTTTCCGGAGAGGCACGAATCCGTTCCTACACGAGAAGTAAATCTGTACCTCTCGCAGAAGGAAAAAACATGTTCTCAAGAGGCACGGCCGTGCCTCTCACGGAAGCGAATCCGTGCCTCCGCGAGAAGTAAACATGTGCCTCCGCGAGAAGTAAAAATATAAACATGCTTTTCACGCAAAAAGAAATTCAAAATTTTTGGTTCCAAAACCGAAGATAAACCAAGGAAATACCGGAAAGCAGGAAAACAAAAAAAATCTAATAGCCCAAAACGCGTAAAAAAATTCGAAGGGAGCGCCAAGAGCGCGACATGTGGCGGCGGTTGAGAGGCGGGCAGGAGCGGCGGCGCCCACGCCAGCAACCTCGTCAGCGTGCTGCCGGCGACGAGCGTCGGTGGCGGCGTTCGAAGCAGCGTGAGGAGGCGTGGCCTTGACGGGGAGCTCGGGAGGAGCATGGGTGTCCACTGCTCTTGTGGGGATCCAGATCTAGATCCCGTAACACATCAGATGTTGTGCTGAAGGAAATTGCATCAACAACTTAGTTGTTAAACCTAGTCTAGGTAAATAGTTGCTCCTAGCCATCTGATTAAAATCAGATCCAACGGGCGATAGAGACGGCGGACGCACGCCAACATATAGGTATGCCTGTTCGGGAGTCAGAGTTCTTACGGACTCATTCACATAGGTGGCCCATAAAAGACCGCAATCTTGCTCCACCGCCTACCAAACCGGCTTCCGATCTGAGGCGCACTACGGCGGCAGAGATCCAGTCTTGCCGGAACAACATGGCATCGAGCACTGGGCTGCCCAACCAAGTCGTGGCAACGTATTGCCGGCAAGACACGCATCGCCGGGATCACCATGGACCCTAACTGGTAAAGTGTAGTTCCTGTTACCCCGATCAATGACAGGGATATGTCTTCTCACCTGATGGAATTCTATCACGCCATGCGGCTTGCAGGAGGGATTGGGCGGACCTGATCGCCGGGCCGGCAGGCCTGATCACCGAGCGTGTCCTCGCGGACGATGTTGCCGACTACCTCCGCTTCCGCGGGGTGTGCCGGACGTGGCGGCAGTGCACGGCGTCCCCGCACGCGTACGGCAGCCTAGACCGCCGGTTCCACCCTCGGCGGTGGATCATGCTCCCGCAAACCATGGGCGACGTTCGGAAGCGCCGCACCTTCATGAACGTCTCGACAGGGGAGCGCCTCCAGGTGAGCCTCCCGGAGCTCTGCTACCAGCACGTGTTCGGGACCAGCTCCGACGGCCTCATGGTGCTGTGCGACAGGCGTACCTACGTCATCCGCCTCATCAACCCGCTCACCCGGCAGCTCACCAGCCTCCCAGACGCGACCACGCTGCAGTACACGGCGAGCAGCCAACAGCGTACCAGCGGGTACACACTGAAGTTCCTCCAAGTGTTTGGAGCTGGTCTCGCCGACGACTCGACCGTGGCCCTCCACTTTGGCGGGACCTGGCTGGCCACCGCCAAGCCCGGCGATAAGCAGTGGACACGGTTGCACCACATATGGGACAACATGATCATTGCAACCTTGCCGTTCGCAGGCCGCTTCTACTGCGTCACCGAGAAGGCCATCATGGTGCTGGACACCAGCCAGCGGCAGCCGCCGGACTGGGTGATTTTGATTCCACTAATGTGCGGTACGATCGGACCATGAAACTAGTGGACAATGATGGGGAACTGGTTTTGGCGCGTCGGATCCCGCTTGACCGTAAAAACCCTCTTCGGGGTGGCTACGAGGTGCACCGGGTGGATTTGGAAGCGGGAATCACCTTGCCCATGCAACAAGGGTTCGGTGGACGTGCCTTGTTCGTCGGCACGCCAAGCCACCTGGGGCCAGGGCGTGCTCTTTTGTTGCCCGCCGGGCTGTTCTCTCATGTGCTTGGTGACACCGTTTACTTGTGCAACGCCACCATTGCTGACCCGCCGAGAATTGAGGCCTGCCGCCTCCTTTATGGCGATGCCCGGTCATCAAGCGCCATTGGGGCCACTGGTCTCTCATATGGCCACCACAACCGAGCCTACATTGGCGATGCCCGGCCATGCAACGTCATCGACTACGTGTCTCGCTACGTGTGTGGTTCAAAGATCATTGTAAAGCCGCGACGTCGTAGTGAACGACAGGCGCGCCATGGCCCGACTAGTGTGCACATCAGATCTGTGTAATATATGGGTCGTCAAAGCCAATAGTTCTGCTCGATTTCTTATGAAGCTGATTAATTATACTATAATTTCTTTTCTACCGTTTATGATCAGTTTCTTATGTTGCTGCTTAAACTATACCAGAATTGCTACTTTACTGTTGATTGCAAACACGCTAAATCATGGTCCGCTAAACCCGGAACAGGCACCGCTATCGATTTTTTTAGCTAAAAAGACCGCCATGCAATTGGACCAGAAAAAACCGAGTGAACCGGTCGGTTTTCGCATGAACCAGAGGTATAAAACCGGCAGTTGAACCAGTGGCATGCACAAATATAGAAAAGTAACCTGTGTCAAAGTGGATTTGAATCCAAGATGCTAGATATATGTGTGTAAGTTGTAGCTTTGGCACTATAACCATATTGGCTATCCAACTTTCGTATCAAATTTAAGTAAATGATTGTATTTTACATCTATTTAGTACGACACTAGTACACGGAAAAAATATGATATAAGAAAACAGAAATGTAACCGGCGAAACCGGCAATCCGACTGGTAAAAACCTGTACCGGCGGCCTTGCCGGTTCTATCACAGGTTCGGTTTTTTAAGCTATGGTCCTAGTATCTTGCTGCCGCAGTTGTTGCACTCGGCTGGGGTCGTGCTCACCATCTTGCTGGTTGCAGCACCGCCTTTGCCGGTACAGCTAGGCGTCGGCGGTTCGCAGCTGTGGCCAAGTGAACAGAGGGATCTATCAGTTAGTGGGCAATTAGTAGAGGAAATTAAGGCTTTGCTGTCTACGTTCCAAGATGCTAGAGTTTCCTGGGTGCGTCGATTTAAGAACAAAGTCGCGCATATCCTAGCTAGAAAGGGTTGCTGTAAGTCATTATGTAAAACTTGGTTTCATGTGGCTCTAGAGTGTATTAGCTCGGAGATTACCGCAGAGGAGGCTATGAACTTTGAATAAAATGGCAACGTTTCCCTCAAAGGAAAAAGAGATAGGATTAGATCAATTTGAAACGCGTTTTTTTTATGACATGGAGTTTGAAACACTGAATCAACGGAGACCGACGGCCGGACGACGATTGCTGGGATTAGAGTTTGATCAACGTGCGATCGTGACGTTCGCGGGTATACTATATATTCAACCCTGACCACGACCGACGTACCTAAACAGCCCGGATCGATATGGCAGCCGTCCCCTCTGTTGCCGACGGCCGCAATGTCACGGCGGTGACGGGGGCGGTGAGCGAGGTGCCGATGGTGACGGGCACGCATGAGTTCACGATTCGCGAGTACAGCCGTACCAAGGGCATGGGCGTCGGCAAGTCGATCCTGTCGCAGCACTTCTCCGTCGATGGCCGCCGGTGGCACATCCGCTTCTACCCGGACGGCTACAGCACGGCGGATGGCGGGTGGATCGCCTTGTACGCGCAGACGCTCCACAAGCCGCAGTTCCGGCCCGTGAGCGCCGAGTTCACCTTCCAGCTCCTCGGCCCCGACGGCGACGTCCGCCACACGCGGCGGTCCGACCGGGCCTGCAAGTACGACACCTTGTGCAGCAGCTGGGGCATCCGGCGCTACATCACCCGGGCGCACCTCGAGAGCGCGGCGCTGGGCGCCATCCACGCCGACTCCATCACCGTGCGCTGCACCGTGACGATCCACAAGGCGCGGAGGAGGAGCCTCGCCGTCAACCGCCCGGGCCTCGTCAAGATGCCACCGCCGCCGCCGTCGAACCACGGGGAGAACGCCATCCGGTTCCTCGCCGGCAGGAAGGCCCCCTTCGACGTGCGGTTCGAGGTGGACGGCGAGGTGTTCGAGGCGCACCGGATGGTGGTGGCCGCGCAGTCGTCGTGGTTGGAGGGCCTCCTCTACGGCCACGGCCGCGAGGCGGGGAAAGATCTACTGCTCGAAGTAGGCGGCGGCATTGTCACCGCGGAGGCGTTCAGGGGCGTGCTCCACTTCATCTACACCGACGAGCTCCCCGGCGATGCGACCAAGGGGCGGGGGTCGTACGATGTGACGCTGCGGCTGTTCGAGGCCGCCGACTACTACCTGATCGACAGGCTGAAGCTGATGTGCGCGTGCAGGCTGGGCGACTTCATCAAGGACTCCACCGTGGATACGCTCATGGAGATCGCGGAGGCCTACTCGTGCAAGGACCTCCAGGAGGCGTGCCGGAACTTCGCGGCGTGCAGGGGGTTGAGATTGCTGCCTAACCTAGGAAACATACAGAGCGCGATAAGGAAGAGGTTAACGTCCAGCGGCGCCGCTGCTCCGGCGACGAGGAGGATCATGGACATGGCGTCCACGAGTGGCGCTGACACTGAGTGAAGTTTTTTTTTCATGGTAATACGTGTCTCATTTATATCATAACGACCATAATATAAGTCACGTACATAACGACCTAACAAAACTGAAAAGACAGCAGAACGCTAGCCTTTGCACACAGGAACATCAGTCAAGAAGTAAAATTACAAATAAGACTGAAGAATCCTCTGAGCTTGACACCAACGCCCGTCACCTGCCTCGGGCAACACCATAGCAGCCATCAAAGGAGGAAATGACGGATCACCTCCACACCCGAGCTCGACGCGGCTCCATCGCTGATATGCAGCTTTGCGGACCTCCAAGGTGGCTCGCCAATAAAGGCGAAGACATTGCCGTTGAATGAATCAGACCGGGGCAACACCCTCGACACGTCATCGAACTCCAGATCTGGCACCCCCGCCCAACTAAGACGTTGGAGGAGGAAACCATACCTGCATGCCACGAACCACGAACCCAGATCCACCATCTTCCAGATGCCGTCGACGCAGACCACAATCTGCATCCGCTCCTGGACTACCTCCCAAGCTCCACGCCGGCGCTGGAGCAAACGCCGTCGCAACAGCGAAGCCCGAGGACACAGGTTCACCACGAGGATGCCGCCGCACCATCCTTGCTTGAACAGTCTGGTTTCCAAATCCACCCCTAAAGCGGATCGTCTTGTTGGGAAGGATCTGAAGATTTATTAGTCGGCGCCGCCATCGCAATCGCCGAAGCCATGACGATGAACAACCCAAAATTCTAAGAAACTAATGCCTAAAACAATCCACATGCATGGATCCGGCGACCCCCCTCACCACCGATGTATGTGTACATGCATGCATGCATATGGTACGTACGTATACTTATTAGGGTAACCGGTCAGACTACATACATTATGGTACGTATATATACAGTACAGTACTTAGTAGCGACTGTATAGTGCTGATCTGATCGATATAGCTAGTTTTGTTTTAGGATTGTGCTAATGTCCAGTCGACTGGACGTTAAGCAACATATCCGCACGATTTCAAAGATCATTTTTATCTTCCTCCGGCGACCTCCCATGCATGCATGCATGCTTTTCTATATGTGTTTCCACCAATCCTTATTTAATTGGAATCTCCTAATTACATGGATGCAGAAAGAAAGAAACTGATGTTGTTAGCAAATTCTTTTTGGAGACTGAAAATTTAAAATGTTTTGTAGCTCAAACCATCGGCCGTATTAAAAACCTGTCTTCACATAAAAGATTCGCCGCGACGAAGCCTCCGAAACTAGATCCCATGTTGGTATGTTTTGATGACTTTTTTCAGGTAAAAAGTTACCACGCATGTGCTGCGTAAGTTATCACGACTGTGACACACAGTTACCAAGATGTTTTCATAGGAAATACCGAGCATAAAAAGATGGTCTTCCAACTTTTCTTCTCATGTGCACATGCATATATGTACTAGATGACAAAACTATGATGTCATCATAGGTTCTTCCTATTTCGAAACTTCAAAATGTTTTATAGCTCAAACTGTCGCTTTGATCGAAAAACTGTTTTCACATAAAAGATTCATCAAGACGAGATCTTCAAAATTAGATTCCATGTTAGTATGCTCCGACGACTTTTTTCAGATAAAAAATTACCACGCATGTGCTACGCAAGTTATCATGTTAGTTGAGCGTAAGTTATCGTGTTGTTTACACAGAAATTACCGAGGCATAAAAAATGGTTTCTTTGACCTTCTCCTCACATGCACATGCACGCGCCCTAGAGAACGAAAAAATGCTAATATCAAGGAGGATTCCACCAAAAATTTAAAAAATTAAAATATTTTGTAACTCAAATAGCTGCTCTGGTACAAAAACCATTTTCACATAAAATTGTTGCGACAGGGCCTTCGAAACTAGATCTAATGTTCGTATGTTTCGACAATTTCTTTCGGTCAAAAGGTTATCAAGCCTAAACTAACTAAGTTTATCAACTCTGTTGTGTGTATATTACCATGATATTCACACACGAATTATCGAAGGGTGTTTTTCAACAAGTCCCTCCCCCTCCCGATCAAAAGTTATCACACCTGGACTAAGTAAGTTATCAACTTAGTTGTGCGTATATTTTCAACAACTTTTTTCATGGTCAAAATTATCGTCGTGTTTGTACATAAGTTATCAGGTCCGGGAGCCAGTGTTACCATGTTATTTATAGAGTATGTTTTCAATAACTTTTTTCCATGGGTCAAAAGTTATCGTGGTGTTTGTACATAAGTTATCAGGTCTGGGAGCCTGTGTTACCATGTTATTTATAGAGTATGTTTTCAATAACTTTTTTCCATGGGTCAAAATTTATCGTGGTGTTTGTACCTAAGTTATTAGGTCCGGAAAGCGTATATTATCATGCTTTTGCATAGAATTTATCAGTGGTATGTTTTCAACAACTTTTTTCCACGGGTCAAAGTTATTGTGGTGTTTGTATCTAAGTTATCAGGTCCGGGAGACTATATTATCATGATATTTACACAAAAATCTATTGGTTGTATGTTTTAATATCTTTTTCTCCGGGTCAAAATTATCTTGGTGTTTGTACCTGAGTTATCAGGTCCGAGGGCGTATATTATCATGCTATTACTTAGAAGTTATCGGTGGTATGTTTTAATTTCAACAACTTTTTTCCATGGGTCAAAGTTATCGTGGTGTTTGTTGCTAAATTATTAGGTCAGGGGAAGTATCTTACCATTCTATTACTTAGAAGTTACCGGTGGTATGTTTTCAACAACTTTTTCTTACGGGTCAAAATTATCGTGGTGTTTGCATCTAAATTATCAGGTCCAAAAGTCTATATTATCATGCTATTTTCACAAATAGTTGCCGAGGTATGTTTTCAACATTTTTTGTAACAAAATAATGGGAAGTCGGTCTACAATAATCATGTTTCTATAACATATACAACTTGGTAACTATAAAAATAACCATGTTGATAACTACAACCTGGTGACTACATAATTGTTATGTTGGAACTACATATAGTCTTCCCTCCTATGATGACCCCTCTCTCACCAAATTACTACGAATATTTGCTTGGATTCTACCATGATACGACGCGCCACCTTTCCTTTGCCAACATCTCCCACCTGTCCAAGTGCATCTCATGTAGAATCCTCTTTGATCCCATCAGAAACATCGTTCTCGGCATAATTGGAGTGCTCGCGGGGATGCCTACTTCCATCAAGAAGTGAACCACGAAATGATCCATGAGTGAAAGAAAAACCGGAAATGCATTCTCTATAGAAGTATATCCGAGTAGTACCAATTCCTAACAAAAAAACAAAAAACAAATGGAGGGCTGCACCATAGCAGTGGCCTACTCGCGGTAATCACATATCTACGTTATTAGCCCAGTTCCAAACAGAACATGCGGTGGCAAAATTTCGTGTTTTGACCCTTTTCACATCTAAAATCGAGATCTGACCCCGTTATGGAAAAATTTCGAGACTTGACCCTTTTGCTACCGCCGGAGACCCCGGCGGTAGATATGTACAGGCTACCGCCGCCCCTCATGGCGATAGGTTCCCTGTCGCCGTCTGGCCGTTAACGGTCGTGTACACGTGGCAAAGGGACCTACCGCCGCCGGCTACGGCGGTAGGCCGTTGCAACCTACCGCGAGGCTCTCTGGCGGTAGGATCCTGGATAAGGTTTTGAAGGAGGGGGCTGTGCTACTCCCCCACCCACTCATTCACCCCACTCTTCTTTCAAGCTCTCACTCTCTCCCCCTCTTCTCCCCCACCAAATCACCCACAAGATCCCCCTCCATTGCTTGAGATTTGGCCGGTGGATCGAGGCCATTTACATCACCCAAGGTACCTTCCCCATCCCCCTTCATTTGGTTGGTTCAAATCATGCATTTTGCTCATTTTGTTGGAATCACTAGTTCATGGTTTTGTTGTGGTGAAATCAATGTATATGATGCATTTAGGGTAATGTTTGTGCTTTGACAATGTATTGTGTCACTAGCATTGTTTGGGTAGTAAGAAATATCATTTAGGGTTTTGTTAGGGTTAATGACATGGTTAGGGTTAAGGTTGTGGTTATGGTTATTCTTAAGTAAATGCCTATATGACGAATGTTATGGTTATAGTTTAATTAGGGTTTTGTTAGAGTAGTTACCTCTCGAATTATAGCTCGATCTACTCCTAGGGTTCTAGTTTTTGTCAAGAGACGGTTAGGATTTTTGCCTTGGATGACCGTTATAGTAATCCCTCGACTTGTAGGATGGGATCGATCATCTTTGTTGAGACTTCCGTGGAGGCGGCGGCGAAGCATGAACGTGCAGTCATTGAGGAAAAGATGGACTTGTGGGTCAAAGCCGTTGATGCATCGAATGCGGCTTCTAGAGATTTTTCAAAGTATTATGTGTCGAAGTGCGACGATGCCAGAGTTAAGTTATACGAGCTAAAGAGAAAAACATAAGCAACCTCAAGAATGAAGAGAAAAATCATAGATGCGCTTTTGCAAGGCAAATTGCATTGTGTGGAACAAGGGATGAAGTGAATGAGATGGACTTTAACAACCCTGGCCAGATCATTGATTGGCTAGTTAGGCAACCATCATCGGCGATACTTAGTCGGGCAACTCGTTGGGCTTGGGTCCGTGAAAGAAATGATGTCATTTGTTGCAACCCCGGGCCGTACGACAAATATGTCTTGTTGATGGAGTAGTAGAGGGGGTTGAAACAAATGATGTTGTAGTGTCATTTGGACTGTAATGGCATGTACCCTTATCATTTATGCAACCTATGTCATTTGAACCAGTGAGAACTTTATAAATAAGTTATGCTTTGTGTTTGTATTGTATCATTTGATTTGAGTTATGGTTTGTTCCATTTCATGTAGCATGGAAAACATGACCCCGGAGCAGTTGAAGAAAGTATATGAGAAGTGTTGTGGCATTGCATCTAAGAGTTTGGCGGCAGCGTCTGAGAAGATTATACCGGAGCGACAACTTGATATCAAGAGGGAGCTTGAAGCATGGTTCAAGAGCAATGATGAGGAGTTTGCTGCGATGATGGATTTCAGCAAGTATCCATTCATGGAGGAACCTTCTGATCTTAAGGAGAGAAAAGTTTTCCGTAGGCTTGTGAAAGAAAAACAGAAGATACTTAATGAGCTGCATGAGAAGGCATATGCTTGCAGACATTCTGTGGCAACAGAGATCTTTTTCTCTGTGAACATAGAAGAATTCCGCGAGCTGGACTTGAGAAAACCCGGACAGGTCATTGGATGGGCAATCACACAAGGCAAGTCAAAGATTCCGGAACGCCGTGCTCGATGGGCCTGGTTCGGCGAAACGAAAGGTTGTTGGAGAATTGGGCGGGATCGTCGGATTATCAACTGAAGCCTAATCCTGATCGTGACGCACAAATTGAACGTCTTATGCGTTTTAGATCTTTCTTTCCGAAGTAGAAAAGGTATGCTCCGAGCTTGAGCTTTGTAGTTTGAAGTTATGTCATTCGAATCGCTAGAAGGGGGACATGGACATGGATCAGTTATGTATGTCTTTGCTACTTGATCATTTGTGGTTTGAACTTATGTCATTTGAATCATTAGAAGGGGGACATGAATCGTTAGAAAAGTGTCATTTGTAGATGTAATGAACTATGCTCAATTATTGATGTCTTTGCTACTCGATCATTTGTGGATGCTTAGTTCATAGAAATTTGTAAGAAATGGAAAGGCAAAGGGCTAAAAAATAAAGGCAGGGGGACATAGATCAGCACCTACCGCCATAGGCTCCGGCGGTAGGGTGACCAACCCTACCGGCAAAATAATGGCAGACTTGGTCACAGAAAAATGGCCAACCCTACCGCCATAGGCACCGGCGGTAGGTTGACCAACCCTACCAGAAAATTAGTGGCCGGCTTGGTCACAGACAAATGGCCAACCTACCGCCATAGGCTCCGGCGGTAGGGTGCCCAACCCTACCGTAAAATCAGTGGCCGACTTGGTCACAGAAAAATGGCTGTTAGGATGGCCAACCCTACCTCCATGATCCCTGGCGGTAGGAGCTTACCGCCGAGCAGGCTGGCGGTAGGGTGGCCAACCCTACCGCAGAACAGGGGATTGTTTTGGTCACAGAACATTTCGCCAACCTACCGCCATACCCTCTGGCAGTAAGGTTTCATATCCTACCGCCATGAGGTCTGACGGTAGGGTGCAAAGCAGAGCAGAGTTTGCTCTGTTTTTCTTCTTCATCACTTCAAGACAAATCAAGTCACAGCAACAGCAAAACAAACATAGTTCATGACATAGTTTCATCAAATCGAAGACGTAGTTCATCACAAGTTTCACAAATCGAAGATGTAGTTCATGACAGGTTTCACAAATAAAGTACATAGTTCATGATAGGTATCACAAATCAAAGACATAGTTCATCACATGTTTCTCGAATCGAAGGCATAGTTCATGACTAGTTTTTCGAAACGAAGGCCTTATTGGGTCACACGAGGCCATTTTCCTTTTTTGTCGCGTGCCTCGTCCTCCTCTTGGGCTTCACGAGCCCTTGCAAGCTTTCTTGCTCTCTCCTCTTGACGAGCAATCTTCTCCTTGCGTGCCCTCTCCTCTTCACGCTTCTTGCGCTCCATTCTCTCCTTTTCACGACGCTCTTCATCCAAGCCTCTCTGAAATGCTTCTTCAAACAACCGCTGCCTCCTTAGACAATCTCGATGTTGATCTTTCTTAACATCTTCTGGCACATCTTGATCTATCCATGTGAAGTACTTACAAAGTGGAGGCGGCGACTAGGTACGAATAAAGAACAAATGTGGTCATTAGTAAGATAGATTCAATGGTTGATGATACGTCTCTGTCGTATCTACTTTTCCAAACACTTTTGCCCTAGTTTTGGACTCTAACTTGCATGATTTGAATGGAACTAACCCGGACTGACGCTGTTTTCAGCAGACTTTCCATGGTGTTATTTATGTGCAGAAACAAAAGTTCTCGGAATGACCTGAAACTCCACGGAACATCTATTTGGAAAATAAGAAAAATACCGGAAGAAAAATTCACGTCAGGGGGCCCACACCCTGTCCACGAGGGTGGAGGGCGCGCCTGCCCCCCTAGGGTACGCCCCCCTACCTCGTGGGCCCCCTGACGCTCCACCAACCTCAACTCCAACTCCATATATTCACTTTCGGGGAGAAAAAAAATAAGGGAGAAGGATTCATCGCGTTTTACGATACGGAGCCGCTGCCAAGCCCTAAAACCTCTCGGGAGGGCTGATCTGGAGTCCGTTCGGGGCTCCGGAGAGGGGAATCCGTCGCCGTCGTCATCATCAACCATCCTCCATCGCCAATTTCATGATGCTCACCGCCGTGCGTGAGTAATTCCATCATAGTCTTGCTGGACGGTGATGGGTTGGATGAGATCTATCATGTAATCGAGTTAGGTTTGTTAGGGTTTGATCCCTAGTATCCACTATGTTCTGAGATTGATGTTGCTGTGACTTTGCTATGCTTAATGCTTGTCACTAGGGCCCGAGTGCCATGATTTCAGATCTGAACCTATTATGTTTTCATGAATATATGTGAGTTCTTGATCCTATCTTGCAAGTCTATAGTCACCTACTATGTGTTATGATCCGGCAACCCCGAAGTGACAATAATCGGGACCACTCCGGGTGATGACCATAGTTTGAGGAGTTCATGTATTCACTATGTGTTAATGCTTTGTTCCGGTACTCTATTAAAAGGAGGCCTTAATATCCCTTAGTTTCCATTAGGACCCCGCTGCCACGGGAGGGTAGGACAAAAGATGTCATGCAAGTTCTTTTCCATAAGCACGTATGACTATATTCGGAATACATGCCTACATTACATTGATGAATTGGAGCTAGTTCTGTGTCACCCTATGTTATGATTGTTACATGATGAACCGCATCCGGCATAATTCTCCATCATCGATCCAATGCCTACGAGCTTTCACATATTGTTCTTCGCTTATTTACTTTTCCGTTACCACTACTATCATATTACTTTGCTGCAGATACTAAGTTATCCAGGTGTGGTTGAATTGACAACTCAACTGCTAATACTTGAGAATATTCTTTGGCTCCCCTTGTGTCGAATCAATAAATTTGGGTTGAATACTCTATCCTCGAAAACTGTTGCGATCCCTATACTTGTGGGTTATCAAGACTATTTTCTGGCGCCGTTGCCGGGGAGCATAGCTCTATTCTTTGAGTCACTTGGGATTTATATCTGCTGGTCACTATGAAGAACTTGAAAGACGCTAAGACAACAATTTATCCCTCAACTACGAGGGGAGGTAAGGAACTGCCATCTAGCTCTGCACTTGATTCACCTTCTGTTTTGAGTAAGCTTGCGACACCTAAACCTGCTTCTGCTATTCGTTCTGATATGTCGCTTGTTATTGATGATGCCACTTCTGCTTTGCATGATACTTATGATGAAACTACTTCTATGCTTGATACTACTGTGCCACTTGGTGAATTTCTTGATGAACAAATTGCTAGTGTCGTGGAATTGTCACGGCAGATGTCCTTGTGCAAGGACTTAGTCGTGGAGCCATCGCAGCTAGGAAGCTTAAAGGGGTTAAACGGGACAAAAAGGACACGAGGGTTATACTGGTTCGGCCCCTTATGGTGAAGGTAAAAACCTACTCCAGTTGAGGTGGAATTACTTAGGGTTTCGATGACCAGGGAGCTAAACCGCTATGCCTGGTTATCGATCTGATGTTGCCTGTTCTGAACCGCCGCCTGGTCGTCCCTTTATATAGAGAGGTTAACGCCCAGCGGCTCTCAGAGTCCTGGCCGGCTCATAAACAATGTCCGGCTCAGACTCTTAACTATTCTTGCCTTACACTACAAGTCACGCCATAACGGCGGTTTAACACTACAGGCCTTAAGTCGTCTCTGGGCCTTGGGCTCATTACTAAGCTGCCATCTTTAATCTGTCCTTGGGCTTCTGAATGAAGAGCTGTCGCAACGTAACTCGGCCCATCCTGGGCGGGTTACACCAGTAGCTATATCCTCAACATTAGGCCCCAGATTGATTTGAACCGGTTCATGTCAATCTTCAATACCTTAAGGAAAAAACTTCTGGCTTCTGTTTGTGTAAAGGCTATAACCCGCCGTGACGTCATCTTCTGGATTCTTGGTAACCTGCCATGACGTCATCTTACATTAAATTCATTTTTTATTCTGTCATATCCCAACGGATCTTTATCTTAATGACCGTCCCGAGAATCGAGGCGTCTTTGCAGCGGGATAATCATGTTTTCGGCCTCCTCATTTTCCGCGCCCACTCATCAATCTTCCCTTATAACTAGGCCCGACCCTTATGTCTTCGTCATCTTCCTCCTCTCGCTACTGTACTGCCGCTCGAGCTCCGCCGCCGCCGCGCATCTCGTCTTCCTCAACCTCGGCCGCTGCATCAACCTGAGCTAGTCCAGAGAACGGCGGCGACTCTCCGCAGCGAACCTGCATCCGTAAGTCTCATCCTTCTCCAACGTCAGATCTGCATTAGGGTTTCCAAGTTCTTCCCTGTTCTTCGCAGTTCATCACGATTTCCTTGTAGTTCTTCCACTGCGGTTATGTTTGATCCAAAAGTAGAGCTCCTGCGGTAGTTGTTTCGCATCCATTTTTTATGCTAGCGGATCCCTTCTCTTTGTACAAAGACCTCCTTAGAGCTCACGAACTTCTCTGTATCAGTTTTTAGGTCTAGACATTTTTCTTTTCTGGACGACCGTTTGATCCAAAATAATCCCCACAATCTGTGAAACTTGTTTGTGCGACACTTAAACAGAAAACTGCATCTGTTAGCCATAGCGGCTCATATCTCCGGCTCAAAGAGGCAATGCTTCATGAATATTCCGGCTCATTCATAATAGATTCAAATAACTTAATTGCTCATGATATCCATAACGGCTTAAATAACCTGACACAATTAGCCATATGTCATTAGGCCCCTTCATAAGCCGCCACCTTAAATAATGAACCGAAATTTTCCTCCGGCTTAAATTTGAACCGGAAATTTTATTTTGTCATAGGCTTCCATTCTTCACCATGCCGCCCAAAGCTCCCAAGGCGCCCATTACATGCAACTGGGTTAGATCCAACGTCACTGATAGCACCTTAGCTGACTTCGTGAAAACGGGCTATCCGCCCAAGAAGGAAGTCATGTCCTATCGTGCTCCTGACCCGTCTGAAGAGAGACCTCAACCTAAGGACGGAGAGGTTGTCATTTTTGCTGATCACATGAGCCGGGGCTTTGCTCCTCCCGGCTCAAAATTCTTCAGGGATGTCTTGCACTTTTTCGACCTGCGACCTCAAGACATTGGACCCAATTCCGTGTCAAACATTTGCAACTTCCAAGTGTTCTGTGAGGTGTACCTTGGAGAAGAACCCAGCTTGCTGCTCTTTAGAGAGCTATTCTATCTGAACCGCCAAAATGAGTGTGCCAATGGGCCCAGCCTGGAGCTCGGTGGAATCTCCATCCAACGGCGGAGGGATTGTCTCTTTCCTTACGCTGAGCCGCCAAGCCACCCGAAAGACTGGAACCAGACATGGTTCTACTGCCAAGACACTTCTCCGGCTGATGAGAATCCTCTGCCCGGCTTTCGCGCCCGGCGTCTGGAATCAAATCACCCCTTGCCAGATAAACTATCTCAGGCTGAACGTCAACCTCTTACTCCCACCATTAACAAGATCAGAGCTCTTCTGGGGAACGGCCTGAATGGCATTGATCTGGTCCGGGTCTGGATTGCCTGGCGGGTGATTCCGTTAAGCTGCTGCCCCGGCTTGATGTGAGATTACACGGGCCGGAAGGATGATCCTCTTTGGCACAGCCCCGACGACTTACCTGAGGACGTCATTGATGAAATGACCAAGTCTCTTCTGAATGAGAGCCTGGCAAATTGCGGGAGAACAGGCTTAAGTCCTTTCTGCAAGGCTAACCCGGCACCAGCGGTAAATCATTGACCTGAACCCCTTACCTTCCATTTTAACGATTTCGTCTTAACTTCAAAAATCTTTTTTGTATTTTACAGGCTAATGATAAATTCTGGAAGGTCAGGTATGACCATGAAGCTGCCAAAAAAGCCAGAAAGGCTAAGAAAGCCGCCAGGAAAGCCGCTCCTCGTAAGAAGGGGAGTAAACCTAGCGCCTCGGACCTGCTTCACCTGGAAGACACCTCTGAGCCAGAGGTAGCCCTTGACTCTTTAGGCTCCTTTTTAACCATCTTATTGACATAGATTATCAGCACGAGGACACCGGAGCGAGTCATGAACCAGTTGAAGAGGTAACTATAATTTCCTCCGACTCCGAGGCTTTGCCGAGACAAAAAGTCCGAAGAGTAACCCGGAAAGTAAGATTTTCACATCCTTTAGCTTATCAAGATCCTCAATTTCTTTTGAAGCGACAGATTTATGAGAGTCGGAGGCAGACCCGGACCAGCAAGGATGCAGACCTCTCCTCCGGCTTACCTGAAGCATCAAGGAAGCGCCGGACTGAGGTTATCTCCGACTTATATCCTTTTCATCCTTTGGCGGGTGTCACTCGTCAACCACTCAATTCTTCTGACTCAAACTACCAGGGAACTTCACCTTCCTCCGGCGACTCCATGCAGTCCAGCCTGCCGGTTTTCAAAACCGCACCCGGGTAATAATGATCAGCTTATTTCTTGTACTTATCTTACTCATGTTTCTGCACTAACCCTTTAACTTTCAGCGTTCAAGTAAAGCCCAGCAAGAGGGCGAAGAAAAATAAGCCGGCCGAAGAGCCGGTCCTGACTGAGCCTGATGCTTCTGCTCATGAGCCGTCGTTTGCACCAGCTCCTGATGCCACCACTGCTCCATCTGATGAGCAAATTATGGAAGGCTCTGATAACCCGGAGATCCCCAGCCCGGCTCATCCAGATGATCCGGACGTGGTAATCACCCGGACCGAGTTTGTCGAGCCGGGAAGACCTACCGTATTGGCCAAATGCTCTGCCAAGGAAGAACTTTTGGAACGCCGCAAGGCCAAGCTGGTCACCGCTGATTATGCTCATCTAAGCATTGAAGATATTGTCTCTGGCTATCTTAATCAAGTGCACAATAGCCGGGACCTGGAAATTGATATGGTGAAGCAAATACAGCCAAAATCTGAGGTATGACTCTCTTGCTTACTCCATAGTTATCCTTACCATACCAGCCCCCAAGTCTATTACTTATGATGAAATATGTTGTAGACTTAATTCCGGCTTAATAATTACTTACGTTAATCAAGTAGTTGAGCAACTTTACGCATTAGCCCCCAAGTGCCAAGTACCTTTGCCTGCAAAGTGCTTGGGACTTATTTTCATGACCCGGCACTGTAAACAGAGCTCTTCAACATACATTAGCCCCCAAGTGCCAAGTGTCTTTACTTGCAAAGTGCTTGGGACTTAATGTTGCATTATAACCACCCTAACTATAACCCGGAATTTGTACAGGCCGCCTGTAAGAAATTTGAATCGGAAATCTCTGACTTAAAGAACCGCCTGAAGACTCAGGAAAGTGAAACCCAAAAGGCCAACTCCAAATTTGAATTCAGTGTATCTGCACAAGAGAAACTGAAGAAGAAGTTTGAAGCAGAAAGAAAAGCCTGGGCGGATGAAAAAACTGCCTTGCTCAGCCGGGCCGAACAAGCAGAGGCCACTCTTACTGAAAGAACCGCCGAGCTATCCGGCTTAAAACGCCATGTATCGCAGATGGTCTCCGCAATCTTTGGTAAGTTACTCTGTAAGCTTCTTGCTAGTTTACATCATTTATTTCCCATAAGTATCTTAATTACTGTCAGCGCACTTGACTTTGTAATGCAGGTCCCAGGAGTGCCAATCTTAACCAGAACGTGCTGACCAAACTGAAGGCGGTTTATACCTTGGTAGAGCAACTATACACCGGGTCACAACGTGCCTTAGCCGTTGTGGCTCTGTTAAACGAAGTTCCGACTCATCGGGCGGATGTACTCAGGCGGCTTGCCGTGCTTCCTCAACGCTTCCAAGAGCTAAGACGAGCTTCTGCAAGAGCCGGAGCCATAGCCGCTCTAAGCCGGGCCAAGGCATTTCTACCGGAGCTAGACCCGGCCGACATCGCCCTTGGGTATCCTAGCTTGAAGGAAGATGGCACTCCCTTCGACCAGAAAGACTTCGCCGCTTGTGTGAAGAGCGTACGCCATGTGGCCACTTTGATTGGTAATGACACAGACCTTACCAAATATCAACCGGGCTATGATGCGAAGAATCAGAGGATCCCAACACCGCGTTATGAAGCAGTCAGCCTGATTCCTCCGACTCGTAAGCATACCTTTGCCCCTGAAGTTGACCCAGCCGGGTTAATTGATGATGAAGCTCAATTTGAAGCCTTGAGTGGCATTGACTGGAAATCATCAACCTTCTAGGACATGGAAACAGCCGGAGGAGCGGAGAGGGATGAGCCGGAAGCTTCAGCCCGACATCACCTTTGATTTCTTAGGCGGCTCATGGCGATGTCTTAAAAATAATGCCTCACCTTTTGGACTCGGGGAGTCCTGTAATAGAGTAGGACAAACACTTAATTTTGTCGTGCCATCGTGCACGTGTGTAGTGCTTAACTCTTGTTTAAACCGCCCTTTTATATTCTTCCGGGTTATGTTAGATCCTCTGCTTTCCTTAAGTTTAAAGAGTTGTCTTTAATTGTCCTGCATAGAAAACAAATCACAAGTCCCTAGGCGGCTTACCGCATGGAGAGTCATATATTTTACATATAACCCGGAATATGAACCAAAGTCATAATAAACCGGCTCTCAATTATACCTTTGAGATAACCATAACAGTATACCTGCAAACCTTCAAGTACACTTCCGGTTTATGTAACCTGAATAATGAGGGTGAGAACTCAAATCCGGTTCACCAACACATATAATGCTTATTATGTGCTACCAACATTATTAATCAAGGTTAAGCCGGTGGAATAAGAACCACCCTTGAACATCTTTGATATGATCAAGAGAATTTGTTTGCAAACCAAGAGATCTCAAAAATTTAGGGGCTTCTGATTCGGATACGACCAGAGAACCGTCCCAAAGGGGTTACGCTAAGATTCGAATGCGATCATAGCCCCTAGTGGCTTTGGCGTTGCCGATCAAGAGGGTATCGACAACTATGTTCTCTTTGGTTCGAATACGACCTATGTTTGAACAGGAAGCCCCCAAATGACCTTGAGAGTTGTTTAACGACGCTGATTCGAATACGATCCACGTCGGTTCCCAAAGGGGGTTGAGCTATGATTCAAATATGATCAAGAAAACTCCCCAATGAGCTCGGCAATATGCCAATCAAGCGGGTATCGACAGCTATGTTCTCTTTGGTTCGAATACGACCTATGTTTGAACAGGAAGCCCCCAAATGACCATATTTTTAGCGGCTAGATTCGAATACGATCATAAGCCAGATCAACCTCCAAGTGACCATGTAATATTACAATGAAAATAACAATGACACATTTACCTTTGGAGGAAAAAAGGACAGAGGTCCTGCTTTATTATTTATCACAATATATACATGGCTATAGAAGTATGTACATTATGAGAACCGGTGGCTCAAGTGTAATAAGGCCGAAGCTGAGCTATATTCCACGGCCGGTGGGTCTCCTCCTCCGACTTACGTGAATCTTTATGCTCCCGAACATCGATGAGATAGTATGACCCGTTGTGCAAGTTCTTGCTGACCACAAAGGGCCCTTCCCAAGGTGGGGATAGCTTGTGTGCATCTGTTTGATCCTGGATGAGCCGGAGCACCAAATCACCTTCCTGAAAGGCCCTGGACTTAACCCGGCGGCTGTGATAGCGGCGCAGGTCTTGTTGACAAATCGCCGAGCGAGCCGCTGCTACGTCACGCTGTTCGTCCAACAAGTCAAGAGCATCTTGACGCGCTCGCTCGTTATCCGCCTCGACATAAGCCGCCACTCGAGGCGAATCATGACGGATGTCGCTAGGGAGAACCGCCTCAGCTCCGTATACCATGAAGAAAGGCGTGTAACCCGTAGACCTGTTAGAATTAGTATTGATGCTCCATAATACGGAGGGTAACTCCTCCACCCAACAACCCGGCGTCCGTTGCAAAGGGACCAAAAGCCGGGGCTTGATGCCCTTCAAGATTTCCTGATTGGCTCTCTCAGCTTGACCATTGGATTGAGGGTGAGCCACTGATGAAACATCAAGCCGAATATGCTCTCGTTGACAAAATTCCTCCATGGCGCCTTTAGACAGATTGGTACCATTGTCAGTTATAATGCTGTGTGGAAAACCAAAGCAAAATATCACCTTTTTCATGAACTGGACCGCCGTAGCTGCGTCACACTTACTAACTGGCTCTGCCTCAACCCACTTTGTGAACTTATCAACCGCCACCAAGAGGTGGGTCTTCTTATCCTTGGACCTTTTGAAAGGCCCAACCATATCAAGCCCCCAGACTGCAAACGGCCAAGTGATTGGAATCATCCTCAACTCTTGAGCCGGCACGTGAGCCCGTCTTGAGAACTTCTGACAACCGTCACACTTACTGACCAAGTCCTCTGCATCCGCGTGAGCCGTCGGGCAATACAAACCATGACGAAAAGCTTTGGCTACAAGGGATTTTGAGCCAGCATGATGACCACAATCCCCCTCGTGAATCTCACGTAGAATTTCTTGACCTTCCCCAGAGGAAACACAACGCTGAAAAGCTCCCATGACACTGCGATGATGCAGCTCCCCATTGACAACTACCATTGACTTAGACCGCCGGGTTATTTGTCTGGCCAAAGTTTCATCCTCAGGCAATTCTCCCCGGGTCATGTAAGCCAAGTATGCCACTGTCCAATCTGGGATAACGTGGAGAGCCGCCACCAACTGTGCTTCTGGGTCAGGAACAGCCAAGTCTTCCTCTGTAGGCAATTTGACAGAAGGGTTATGCAGAATATCCAAGAAAGTATTAGGCGGCACCGGCTTTCGCTGAGAGCCCAACCGGCTTAATGCATCACGCCTCATTCTTCCTGCGATCAATGTGCTCTACCTGGTAACCCTGAAAATGCCCAGCAATGGCATCAACCTCGCGGCGATAAGCTGCCATGAGGGGGTCCTTGGAATCCCACTTGCCTGATACTTGTTGGGCCACCAAATCTGAGTCACCAAAACATCTTACCCGGCTTAAGCTCATCTCCTTGGCTATCCGAAGTCCATGGAGCAAGGCTTCTTACTCAGCTGCATTGTTAGTATAGGGAAACATCAATCGTAGGACATAACAAAATTTGTCACCTTGAGGGGAAGCTAACACAACTCCAGCCCCCGAGCCCTCCAATTGCCTGGACCCGTCGAAGTGAATAGTCTAGTATGTATTATCCGGCTTTTCTTCAGGTATCTGCAGCTCTGTCCAATCGTTGATGAAATCTACCAATGCTTGTGATTTGATAGCCGTGCGTGGCACATACTTCAGACCATGAGGCCCAAGCTCAATGGCCCACTTAGCAACTCTTCTGTGGCTTCTCTGTTTTGGATGATATCTCCTAGGGGAGCAGAACTAACCACAGTGATAGGGTGGCCCTGGAAATAATGCTTAAGTTTCCGGCTTGCCATGAACACCCCATAAACAAGCATCTGCCAATGTGGATACCTTTGCTTGGACTCAATGAGTACTTCGCTGACGTAATAAACCGGCCGCTGAACCGGATGTTCCTTACCTGCCTCCTTACGCTCCACCACCATAGCCACACTGACGGCCCGTGTGTTAGCGGCTACGTATAACAATAAGGGCTCCTTATCGACAGGAGCAGCAAGGACTGGCGGCTCAGCCAGCTGTCTTTTCAAATCCTCAAAAGCAGCATTAGCAGCATCATTCCAGACAAAATTCTCTGTTTTCTTCATCATCTGATATAGTGGCATGGCCTTTTCGCCCAACCGGCTTATAAAATGACTCAAAGCAGCGATACGACCCGCCAAACGTTGGACGTCATTTATGCACGCCGGCTTAGCTAGAGAGGTGATTGCCTTGATCTTCTCTGTGTTAGCTTCAATGCCTCTGTGAGAAACCAGGAAACCCAAGAGTTTGCCTGCAGGAACACCAAAAACACATTTGTCCGGATTAAGCATCATCTTGTAGACCCGGAGATTATCAAAGGTCTCTTTCAGATCATCTACCAAGGTTTCCTTCTCTCTGGATTTTACCACAATATCATCCACATAAGCATGAACATTGCGCCCAATCTGATTATGGAGACAATTCTGCACGCACCGCTGGTAAGTCGCCTGTGCACTCTTGAGCCCAAAGGGCATAGACACATAACAGAAGGCTCCAAAGGGAGTGATGAACGCCATCTTCTCTTGGGCCTTAACTGCCATTTTGATCTGATGGTATCCAAAGTAAGCATCCAAAAAACTTAAACGCTCACAACCCGCCGTAGCATCAATAATTTGATCAATACGGGGGAGAGCAAAAGGATCAGCCGGACAAGCCTTGTTTAAATCCGTATAGTCCACACACATACGCCAGGTGCCGTTCTTCTTGAGCACGAGCACCAGGTTAGCTAACCATTCTGGATGAAAGACTTCAACGATGAACCCGGCCGCCAAGAGCCGGGCTACTTCCTCACCAATGGCCTTCCGCCTCTCCTCATTAAACCGCCGGAGGAATTGCCTGACTGGCTTAAATTTCGGATCAATATTGAGAGTGTGCTCAGCGAGTTCCCTTGGTACACCTGGCATGTCAGTAGGTTTCCATGCAAAGATGTCCCGGTTCTCACGGATGAACTCGATGAGCGCGCCTTCCTATTTAGGATCCAGATTAGCACTGATGCCGAACTGCTTAGATGAATCACCTGGAACAAAGTCAACAAGTTTAGTCTCATCGGCCGACTTAAATTTCATTACCGGCTCATGCTCCGTGGTTGGCTTTTTCAAAGACGTCATGTCTGCCGGGTCAACATTATCCTTGTAAAACGTCAACTCCTCTGTTGCACAAGCAGATTCAGCGTAAGCAGCGTCACCTTCCTCGCACTCCAAGGCTATCTTTCGGCTGCCATGAACCGTGATGGTCCCGTTGTGACCCGGCATCTTGAGCTGCAAGTATACATAACACGACCGTGCCATGAACTTGGCGTAAGCCAGCCGCCCAAATAAAGCATGGTACGGGCTTCTTATTTTAACCACCTCAAAAGTCAGTTTTTCCGCCCTGTAGTTGTACTCATCTCCAAAGGCTACTTCCAACTCGATCTTACCAACTGGATACGCCGACTTACCAGGCACCACACCATGGAAAACAGTGTTGGACTGGTTGAGGTTTTTATCAGTTAATCCCATACGACGGAAGGTCTCATAATAGAGGATGTTGATGCTACTGCCTCCATCCATGAGCACCTTAGTGAATTTATACCCGCCTACCTGAGGGGCCACCACCAAGGCCAGGTGACCCGGATTATCAACCCGGGGAGGGTGATGTTCCCTACTCCACACAATAGGCTGCTCAGACCATCTCAAATAACGTGGAACCGCCGGCTCAACAGCATTCACAACCCTCTTATGAAGCTTCTGGTCTCGCTTGCACAAACTGGTAGTAAACACATGATATTGTCCACTATTGAGCTGCTTTGGATTGGCCTGGTATCCCCCTGCTGCTGCTGCTGATTACCCTGGCCAGATTGCTGATTAAAACCTCCTTGATTACCTTGAAAATGCTGAGAGTTGGAATTTGAGCCGCCGCCCGGGCCATGAAAACCGCCGCCGCCTGAGCTGCCGCCCTGCCCATTGTTGCCATTAAAGGCGTTGGAATTTTTGAAGGCTTTCATGATTGCGCAGTCCTTCCATAGATGAGTGGCCGGCTTCTCCCTAGAGCCATGCCTTGGACAGGGCTCATTCAACAATTGCTCAAGTGTCGGGCCTGACCCGCCGGATCGGGGAGGTGGTCTCCCCTTACGCCGGTGGCTATTGCCCTACGCATTGGTGTTGGCCACAAACTCCATATTGCCATCAGCCTTACGTTTGTTACCTCCCTGGTTCGCCGGGTTATGCTGCGGGCCCTTGTCGTTGCCATTCTTCTTTCCCTTCCCTGTCCTTTCATCATCAGACGTGGGATCCTTGGTACTGTCAGAGTCGGCGTACTTGACCAGAGCCGCCATCAGCATACCCATATCATTGCAATCGCGCTTGAGCCGCCCGAGCTTCATCTTCAGGGGCGCAAAATGGCAATTCTGCTCCAACATTAAGACTGCAGAACCGGCATCCATCTTATCAGACGAATGTATTATCTCTTTGACCCGGCGTACCCAATGGGTTGTAGATTCGCCCTCTTGTTGTTTGCAGTTAGTCAAATCCACAATTGACATAGATTGCCTGCATGTATCTTTAAAGTTCTGGATGAACCGGGCTTTTAGCTCTGCCCATGACCCGATGGAATTAGGTGGCAGGCTTTTCAACCAAGTGCGGGTAGTCCCATCCAACATCATGGTGAAGTATTTGGCCATCGCCGCTTCACTGACTTCCAGCAATTCCATAGCCATCTCGTAGCTCTCAATCCATGCTCCGGGCTGTAAATCCGCCGTGTAATTAGGTACCTTCCTAGGTCCTTTGAAATCCTTAGGTAGACGCTCGTTACGGAGAGCCGGCACTAGACAGGGGACACCTCCGGCCCTCGTAGCTATGCCTGCCTCGATAGGAGCCGTTGGATAGACCGGGAGGGGTTGGTAAGCCGTCAGCTGAGCCGCCTGCTCCACCTCTTGAAGTGCTCTGTCTTGGTCTACTGCATTAAAGGCTCCATTATGCGCCGGGCCATGGCCAACTGGCAAGTCATGGCGCCGGACGTTGCTTGAGCCGGTCGCTGAAACCATGTGTCTGCTATAACTTGGGCTCTGGCTCGGACGAGGGGTCGAATGAATCCTGTCCCGGCTGTATGAATATGCCTCCTGTTGCGCCAGAGCCGTCTGAAGAAGTTCTCTGACCCGACGGGTTTCGACCGCCGTCAGAGAGTCGCCCTCAACTGGGAGAGCCGCCAGTCGCGCCGCCGCAGCGATCATGTTCTCCAACGGGTTAGAATAATGACCCGGTGGTATTGGTACGTATTGGGGTGGGGTAGTAGTCACATGCGGAGGCCCCATCATTTGCGGCTGAACCGGCGTCCCAGCCCTGGGTACCGTGATCTCTGGCGGGTTACTGGGCCCTGCACCAGGCGTGTTGAAAAGGTTTCGAGGATCATAAACCGGAGGGAGTCGAGATTGAGCCTTCTGATGCCTCCTTCTCATGATCTCATTGGATGCGTTCTGATCCATCGTGAGCCGGAAAGACTGTGCCTGAACCAGCTGAGTCTAGGCGTCTAGAGCCGCCCGTTCTGCAGCCATCCTGATCCCCTCCGCTGCTAAGATCTTCCTTAGCTCGTGCTATATCCAGTTTTAACTGTGCCACCTCTGCATCATGTTGAGCTTGATCTGCCGGGACGATCGTGGCGGTTAGCAGGGCAGTCATCTTATCCATAAGATCCATCAGCACCTGAGCCGGCGAGTGCGCAGGGCCTCCTGCCCAAGCGGCAGAGTTTTGCACAGGTTGCGTGCCAGCCATGAAGATTCCAACCCAGCTTGGCGGCTCAAAAGCGTCCGGAATACTGCTGCCATCGGAACAACCCCCGGGCCTGCCATCTTGAAGTTGATATAACGAGTCCATCTCCCCTGTGGATGATTCTTCATCAGAGCCGATGGTCGTCTCATCGCTAGATCTAGATCCTTCGGAGAGTCCTTCGTGGATACATCCCACGAAAGCACGTTTCAAGGCGGGCAGAGTCCGGGCGGGTCTTGCACGCTGAGCTGTCTCGATGAGGTCGGTGCCGACGTCCGGCTCAGGGCCCGGCTCACCGATCTTGCCAATGAACACGTGGATTCCGCCGAAGGGGACCCGGTACCCGTACTCGATTGAGCCGGCGTCGGGGCCCCAGCCTGCGTCGTTGATGTAGAGTTTGCCATGACGACTCTTGGTCATCCGGCCCACAGCGTATCCCTTGAGCCCTTCGAAGCTGCCCTTCAAGAACTCAAATCCACCGTGCGCTGGCCCCACGGTGGGTGCCAACTATCGTGGAATTGTCACGGCAGATGTCCATGTGCAAGGACTTAGTCATGGAGCCATCGCAGCTAGGAAGCTTAAAGGGGTTAAACGGGACAAAAAGGACACGAGGGTTATACTGGTTCGGCCCCTTACGGTGAAGGTAAAAACCTACTCCAGTTGAGGTGGAATTACTTAGGGTTTCGATGACCAGGGAGCTAAACCGCTATGCCTGGTTATCGATCTGATGTTGCCTGTTCTGAACCGCCGCCGGGTCGTCCCTTTATATAGAGAGGTTAACGCCTAGCGGCTCTCAGAGTCCTGGCCGGCTCATAAACAATGTCCGGCTCAGACTCTTAACTATTCTTGCCTTACACTACAAGTCACGCCATAACGGCGGTTTAACACTACAGGCCTTAAGTCGTCTCTGGGCCTTGGGCTCATTACTAAGCCGCCATCTTTAATTTGTCCTTGGGCTTCTGAATGAAGAGCTGTCGCAACGTAACTCGGCCCATCCTGGGCGGGTTACACCAGTAGCTATATCCTCAACAGCTAGGGTTAGAGAGAAAGAAATTATTGAAACTGATAATATTGATGAAAGTGATGATGAAGACTCTCCTGTTATTCCTGAGGGTTATGTTTTTGAAAAAGAAGCTGCTTTAGCTATTTTAGCTTGCAAAGATAGATATGAGCTCAAGAGGTTATTAGCTAAATGGAAGCAGCAGTCTCTTAATGCTAGAATGAAACCTGACCCTGCTTTTGCTACTTCTCCTATATGTGTTACTGATAAGGATTATGAATTCTCTGTTGATCCTGATATAATTACTTTGGTTAAATCTGATCCTTTTCATAGCTATGAATCTGAAACTGTTGTGGTACATCTTACTAAATTAAATGATATAGCCACCCTGTTCACTAATGATGAGAGATCTCGCTACTTTTATATCCTTAAAATATTTCCGTTCTCATTAAAGGGTGATGCTAAGATATGGTTTAATTCTCTTGATCCTGGTTGTGTGCGTAGTCCCCAGGATATGATTTATTACTTCTCTGCTAAATATTTCCGTGCTCATAAGAAACAAGCTGCTTTAAGGGGAATATATAATTTTGTGCAAATTGAAAAAGAGAGTCTCCCACAAGCTTGGGGGAGGCTTCTCCAATTACTTAATGCTTTGCCTGATCATCCTCTTAAGAAAAATTAAATACTTGATATCTTCTATAATGGACTAACCGATGCTTCCAGAGATTACCTGGATAGTTGTGCCGGTTCTGTTTTCAGGGAAAGAACACCGGATGAAGCTGAAATTCTATTGAATAATATGTTGACAAATGAAAATAATTGGACACTTCCTGAGCCAGCTCCTGAGCCAATTCCTGAGCCTATTCCTAAACCAACTCCGAAGAAAAGAGGTGTTCTATTTCTCAGTCCTGAAGATATGCAAGAGGCAAAGAAATCTATGAAAGAAAAGGGTATTAAAGCTGAAGATGTTAAGAATTTACCTCCTATTGAAGAAATACATGGTCTTAATTTACCGCCTGTTGAAGAAACTTGTGATCTCAATCCTCCACCTATTGAAGAAACTCATGGTCTCGATAACCCGACACAGGTAGTAAAGGTAAATTCTCTATATAGCTTTGATGAAGGTGTTATTCCTCACTATAAGTCTGCTAGACAATGCTTAGAAGAGTTTGATAATTTTATTGTCAAACAAGAAAACTTCAATGCTTATTTTGGTAGACAATTGTAATACAATTCCGATACGCTTGAACACTTGGGTGATTATATGTCTAGAGTTAAAGGTGAACTTAAACTCATTACTAAACATGCTTCTATGGTTACCACTCAAGTAGAACAAGTACTTAAAGCTCAAAATGATTTGCTCAACGAATTGAATAGTAAGAAAAATGATTATGCTGTTAGAGTGGCTACTAGAACTGGTAAAATGACTCAGGAACCTTTGTATCCTGAAGGCCACCCTAGGAGAATTGAGCAAGATTCTCAGAGAAATAATATTGAGGCACCTAGTTCTTCTAAAAAGAAGAAAAAGAAAAAATGATAGGACTTTGCATGCTTCTAGTGAACCTATTGCTGAACCACCTGAGAATCCAAATGATATTTCTATTTCTGATGCTGAAACACAATCTGGTAATGAACATGAATCTAGTGATAATGTTAATGATGATGTTCATGATGATGCTCAACCTAGTAATGATAATGATGTAGAAATTGAACCTGCTGTTGATCTTGATAACCCACAATCAAAGAATCAACATTACGATAAGAGAGACTTTGTTGCTAGGAAACATGGTAAAGAATGGGAGCCATGGGTTCAGAAACCCATGCCTTTTCCTCCCAAACCATCCAAGAAAAAGGATGATGAGGATTTTGAGCACTTTGCTGAAATGATTAGACCTATCTTTTTGCGTATGCGTTTAACTGATATGCTCAAAATGAATCCTTATGCTAAGTATATGAAAGATATTGTTACTAATAAAAGAAAGATACCGGAAGCTGAAATTTCCACCATGCTTGCTAATTACACTTTTAAGGGTGGAATACCAAAGAAACTTGGAGAAGTACCCACTATACCATGCTCCATTAAAAGAAACTATGTTAAAACTGCTTTATGTGATCTTGGAGCCGGTGTTAGTGTTATGCCTCTCTCTTTATATCGTAGACTTGACTTGAATAAGTTGACACCTACTGAAATATCTTTGCAAATGGCTGATAAATCAACTGCTATACCTGTAGGTATTTGTGAAGATGTGCCTGTTGTGGTTGCAAACGTTACTATTTTAATGGACTTTGTTATTCTTGATATTCCCGAGGACGATAGTATGTCTATTATTCTTGGAAGACCTTTTTTGAATACTGCAGGGGCTGTTATTGATTGCAACAAAGGCAATGTCACTTTTCATGTTAATGGTAATGAGCATATGGTACACTTTCCGAGGAAACAACCTCAAGTCCACAGTATCAATTCTATTGGAAAAATTCCATCGATTATTTTTGGAGGTTTTGAATTTCCTCTACCTACTGTCAAGAAGAAATATGATATTCTTATTATTGGGGATGTGCATATCCCCGTTGAGGTAACATAGTGTTATTCGAGATTTCTCCGGTTTCATGTTATTCGGAATGAGTTTGTTAACAAGACTTGATCAACCTTGTTAGTGGATTCCTTTTGATGAGAATGAGATGGATGAAACTAGAAGGCACAACCTTCTATACCCTCCTTTCTACTTTCTGTTATTTAGATGAAATAAAGTAAAAAATAGTATTTTCCTGTCTGTTTTCTGATTTATCCGTGCAATATGAAAATACCCCGAAAATAAAAGTTCTCCAAATGCCCTGAAAATGGAATATGATTTTTTCTAGAATTTTTGAGAATATCTGGCACTGAGAACACAGCAGGAGGGGCAAGCACCTGGCCACGAGGGTGGAGGGCGCGCCCTACCCCCCTGGGCGCCCCCTGCCTCATGGGCCCATGGTGGCTCCCCTCCACTTATTCCTGCACCCACACACTTCTTCTTCCTCCCAAAAAAATCACCATCCAGCTCAAGCACGAGTTCTAGCTCATTTTGCTGCGATTTTCGATCTCCTTGCTCAAAGCACTTCTCACAAAACTGCTTGGGGAGATTGTTCCTTGGTATGTGACTCCTCCATTGGTCCAATTAGTTTTCGTTCTAGTGCTTTATTCATTGCAAATTTGTGCTGCCTAGGTGACCATGTTCTTGAGCTTGCATGTCAAATTTATATGGTTCCAAGTAGTTCTAATGCTTGATATAGGCTCTAGGCACTTGTAGGAGTAGTTGCTATCAATTTTATTGAGTTTGGTTCACTTTTATTAGATGTTACTAAAAATTTCAGAATTTTTCAGAAAATAATGAAGAGATTTTTGAGGGGCTCATCGAGCCGAAGCTCGAAGGAAAAGCAAAGTGAAGAAGCACAGAGGCCCAAATATAATTTGCCTCGCACCGCGGAGGTCCGACCGTGTGAATGGCCTTCCAATGATTTCTTGAGAGAAGCCGGGATTTATGATGATTTTTATGAATTGGCTGAGAATGCAGGCCTCACCGACTTCCTCCGCGACCAACGCAATCAGTATCTCTTACTCACCAATACTTTTGTGCAAAACTTCTACTATTTTCCTAAGGAATCACCTCCTTCAGTAGAGTTTCATTTATATGATGTTGTTAAGAAGATGCCACTAGATGAATTTTGCAAGGTTTGCAAAATACCTTTTGAGGGTAGTTTAGAGGAACCACATCGTAAAGATGTGGATGGGTTTATTGACACTATTGTTGGGGAACGTAGTAATTTCAAAAAAATTCCTACGCACACGCATGATCATCGTGATGCATAGCAACGAGAGGGGAGAGTGTTGTCCACATACCCTCGTAGACCGAAAGCGGAAGCGTTAGCACAACGCGGTTGATGTAGTCGTACATCTTCACGATCCGACCGATCAAGTACCGAACGCACGGCACCTCCGAGTTCAGCACACGTTCAGCCCGATGACGTCCCTCGAACTCCGATCCAGCCGAGTGTTGAGGGAGAGTTTCGTCAGCACGACGGCGTGGTGACGATGATGATGTTCTAGCGACGCAGGGCTTCGCCTAAGCACCGCACACGGCTAAAAGATCAAATCAATTGTTGTGTCTCTAGGGTGCCCCCTGCCCCCGTATATAAAGGAGCAAGGGGGGAGGTGCGGCCGGCCAGGAGGGGCGCGCGAGGAGGAGTCCTACTCCCACCGGGAGTAGGACTCCCTCCCTTCTCCTTGTTGGACTAGGAGAGGAGAGGGAAGGAGAGAGGGGGAAAGGAAAGGGGGGGGGCGCTGCCCCCCCTCCTTGTCCAATTCAGACTTGGGGGGGGGAGGGGCGCGCGGCTGCCCCTTGGCCGCCTCTCCTCTTCCACCAATTGGGCCCATGAGGCCCAATAGCCTCCGGGGGGTTCCGGTACTCCGGTATATATCCGATAACCCCCGGAACCATTCCGGTGTCCGAATATAGTCATCCAATATATCAATCTTCATGTATCGACCATTTCGAGACTCCTTGCTATGTCCGTGATCACATCCGGGACTCCGAACAACCTTCGGTACATCAAAACTCATGAACTCATAATATAACTATCATCGAAACTTTAAGCGTGCGGACCCTACGGGTTCGAGAACTATGTAGACATGACCGAGACACGTCTCCGGTCAATAACCAATAGCCGAACCTGGATGCTCATATTGGCTCCCACATATTCTACGAAGATCTTATCGGTCAGACCGCATAACAACATATGTTGTTCCCTTTGTCATCGGTATGTTACTTGCCCGAGATTCGATCGTCGGTATCTCAATACCTAGTTCAATCTCGTTACCAGCAAGTCTCTTTACTCGTTCCGTAATACATCATCCTGCAACTAACTCATTAGTTACAATGCTTGCAAGGCTTATAGTGATGTGCATTACCGAGTGGGCCCAGAGATACCTCTCCGACAATCGGAGTGACAAATCCTAATCTCAAAATACGCCAACCTAACAAGTACCTTTGGAGACACCTGTAGAGCACCTTTATAATCACCCAGTTTTGTTGTGACGTTTGGTAGCACACAAATTGTTCCTCCGGTAAACGGGAGTTGCATAATCTCATAGTCATAGGAACATGTATAAGTCATGAAGAAAGCAATAGCAGAATACTAAACGATCATGTGCTAAGCTAACGGAATGGGTCAAGTCAATCACATCATTCTCCTAATGATGTGATCCCGTTAATCAAATGACAACTCATGTCAATGGCTAGGAAACATAACCATCTTTGATCAACGAGCTAGTCAAGTAGAGGCATACTAGTGACACTTTGTTTGTCTACGTATTCACACAAGTATTATGTTTCCGGTTAATACAATTCTAGCATGAATAATAAACATTTATCATGATATAAGGAAATAAATAATAACTTTATTATTGCCTCTACGGCATATTTCCTTGAGTCTCCCACTTGCACTAGAGTCAATAATCTAGTTCACATCGCCATGTGATTTAACACCAATAGTTCACATCACCATGTGATTAACACCCATAGTTCACATCGTTATGTGACCAACACCCAAAAGGTTTACAAGTCAATAATCTAGTTCACAGCGCTATGTGATTAACAACCAAGATTACTAAGGTGTGATCATGTTTTGCTTGTGAGAGAAATTTAGTCAATGGGTCTGCCACATTCAGATCCGTATGTATTTTGCAAATTTCTATGTCAACAATGCTCTGCACGGAGCTACTCTAGCTAATTTCTCCCACTTTAAATATGTATCTAGATCGAGACTTAGAGTCATCCAGATCTGTGTCAAAACTTGCATCAACGTAACTCTTTACGGCGAACCTTTTATCACCTCCATAACCGAGAAATATTTCCTTATTCCACTAAGGATAATTTTGACCGTTGTCCAGTGATCTACTCCTAGATCACTATTGTACCCTCTTGCCAAAATCATGGTGAGGTACACAATAGGTCTGGTACACAGCATAGCATACTTTATAGAACCTATGACTGAGGCATACGAAATGACTTTCATTCTCTTTTCTATTTTCTGCTGTGGTCAGGTTTTGAGTCTTTACTCAACTTTATACTTTGCTATATAGGCAAGAACTCTTTCTTTGACTGTTCCATTTTGAACTACTTCAAAATCTTGTCAAGGTATGTACTCATTGAAAAAACTTATCAAGCGTCTTGATTTATCTCTATAAATCTTGATGCTCAATATGTAAGCAGCTTCACCGAGGTCTTTCTTTGAAAAACTCCTTTCAAACACTCCTTTATGCTTTGCAGAACAATTCTACATTATTTCCGATCAACAATATGTCATTCACATATACTTATCAGAAATGATGTAGTGCTCCCACTCACTTTCTTGTAAATACAGGCTTCACCGCAAGTCTTGTATAAAACTATATGCTTTGATCAACTTATCAAAGCGTATATTCCAACTCCGAGATGCTTGCACCAGTCCATAGATGGATTGCTGGAGCTTGCATATTTTGTTAGCACCTTTAGTATTGACAAAACCTTCTGGTTGCATCATATACAACTCTTCTTTAATAAGTCCATTAAGGAATGTAGTTTCGACATCCATTTGCCAGATTTCATAAAATGTGGCAATTTGCTAACATGATTCGGACAGACTTAAGCATCGCTACAAGTGAGAAAATCTCATCGTAGTCAACACCTTGAACTTTGTCAAAAACCTTTTTCCGACAAGTCTAGCTTTGTAGATAGTAACACTACTATCAGCGTCCGTCTTCCTCTTGAAGATCCATTTATTTTCTATGGCTTGCCGATCGCCGGGCAAGTCAACCAAAGTCCACACTTTGTTCTCATACATGGATCTCATCTCAGATTTCATGGCCTCAAGCCATTTTGCGGAATCTGGGCTCATCATCGCTTCCTCATAGTTCGTAGGTTCATCATGGTCAAGTAACATGACCTCCAGAACTGGATTACCGTACCACTCTGGTGCGGATTTCATTCTGGTTGGCCTACGAGGTTCGGTAGTAACTTGATCTGAAGTTACATGATCATCATCATTAGCTTCCTCACTAATTGGTGTAGGAGTCACAGGAACAAATTTATGTGATGAACTACTTTCCAATAAGGGAGCAGGTACAGTTACCTCATCAAGTTCTACTTTCCTCCCACTCACTTCTTTCGAGAGAAACTTCTTCTCCAGAAAAATTCCGAATTTAGCAACAAAAGTCTTGCCTTCAAACCTATGATAGAAGGTGTACCCAATAGTCTCCTTTGGGTATCCTATGAAGACACATTTCTCCGATTTGGGTTCGAGCTTATCAGGTTGAAGCTTTTTCACATAAGCATCGCAGCCCCAAACTTTAAGAAACGACAAATTTGGTTTCTTGCCAAACCACAGGTCATAAGGTGTCGTCTCAACGGATTTTGATGGTGCCCTATTTAACGTGAATGCGGCCATCTCTAAAGCATAACCCCAAAATGATAGCGGTAAATCAGTAAGAGACATCATAGATCGCACCATATCTAGTTGAGTACGATTACGACGTTCAGACACACCATTACACTATGGTGTTCCGGGTGGCGTGAGTTGCGAAACTATTCCGCATTGTTTCAAATGAAGACCAAACTCATAACTCAAATATTCTCCTCCACGATCAGATCATAGAAACTTTATTTTCTTGTTACGATGATTTTCAACTTCACTCTGAAATTCTTTGAACTTTTCAAATGTTTCAGACTTATGTTTCATTAAGTAGATATACCCATATCTGCTCAAATCATCTGTGAAGGTGAGAAAATAACGATATCCGCCACGAGCCTCAATATTCATCGGACCACATACATCTGTATATATGATTTCCAACAAATCTGTTGCTCTCTCCATTGTTCCGGAGAACGGCGTTTTAGTCATCTTGCCCAAGAGGCATGGTTCGCAAGCATCAAGTGATTCTAAAATCCCATCAGCATGGAGTTTCTTCATGCGCTTTACACCAATATGACCTAAACGGCAGTGCCACAAATAAGTTGCACTATCATTATTAACTTTGCATCTTTTGGCTTCAATATTATGAATATGTGTATCACTACGATCGAGATCCAACAAACCATTTTCATTGGGTGTATGACCATAGAAGGTTTTATTCATGTAAATAGAACAACAATTACTCTCTAACTTAAATGAATAACCATATTGCAATAAACATGATCAAATCATATTCATGCTCAACGCAAACACCAAATAACACTTATTTAGGTTCAACACTAATCCCGAAAGTGTAGGGAGCGTGCGATGATGATCATATCAATCTTGGAACCACTTCCAACACACATCGTCACTTCACCCTTAACTAGTCTCTGTTCATTCTGCAACTCCTGTTTCGAGTTACTACTCTTAGTAACTGAACCAGTATCAAATACCGAGGGGTTGCTACGAACACTAGTAAAATACACATCAATAATCTGTATATCAAATATACCTTTGTTCACTTTGCCATCCTTCATATCCGCCAAATACTTGGGGCAGTTCCGCTTCCAGTGACCAGTCCCTTTGAAGTAGAAGCACTTAGTCTCAGGCTTAGGACCAGACTTGGGCTTCTTCACTTGAGCAGCAACTTGCTTGCCGTTCTTCTTGAAGTTCCCCTTCTTCCCTTTGTCGTTTTCTTGAAACTAGTGGTCTCGTCAACCATCAACACTTGATGTTTTTCTTGATTTCTACCTTCGTCGATTTCAGCATCACGAAGAGCTTGGGAATTGTTTTCGTTATCCCTTGCATATTATAGTTCATCACGAAGTTCTACTAACTTGGTGATGGTGACTAGAGAATTCTGCCAATCACTATCTTATCTGGAAGATTAACTCCCACTTGATTCAAGCGATTGTAGTACCCAGACAATCTGAGCACATGCTTACTGCTTGAGCTATTCTCCTCCATCTTTTAGCTATAGAATTTGTTGGAGACTTCATATCTCTCAACTCGGGTATTTGCTTGAAATATTAACTTCAACTCCTGGAACATCTCATATGGTCCATGACGTTCAAAACGTCTTTGAAGTCCCGATTCTAAGACGTTAAGCATGGTGCACTAAACTATCAAGTAGTCATCATATTGAGCTAGCCAAACGTTCATAACGTCTGCATTAGCTCCTGCAATAGGTCTGTCACCTAGCGGTGCATCAAGGACATAATTCTTCTGTGCAGCAATGAGGATAAACCTCAGATCACGGACCCAGTCCGCATCATTGCTACTATCATCTTTCAACTTAGTTTTCTCTAGGAACATACATAAAACATAGGGAAGCAACAATGCGAGCTATTGATCTACAACATAGATATGCTAATACTACCAGGACTAAGTTCATGATAAATTAAAGTTCAATTAATCATATTACTTAAGAACTCCCACTTAGATAGACATCCCTCTAATCCTCTAAGTGATCACATGATCCAAATCAACTAAACCATGTCCGATCATCACGTGAGATGGAGTAGTTTCAATGGTGAACATCACTATGTTGATCATATCTACTATATAATTCATGCTCGACCTTTCGGTCTCCGTGTTCCGAGGCCATATCTGTTATATGCTAGGCTCGTCAAGCTTAACCTGAGTATTCCGCGTGGGCAACTGTTTTGCACCCGTTATATTTGAACGTAGAGCCTATCACACCCGATCATCACGTGGTGTCTCAGCACGAAGAACTTTCGCAACGGTGCATACTCAGGGAGAACACTTATACTTTGATAATTTAGTGAGGGATCATCTTATAATGCTACCGTCAATCAAAGCAAGACAAGATGCATAAGAGATAAACATCACATGCAATCAATATAAGTGTTATGATATGGCCATCATCATCTTGTGCTTGTGATCTCCATCTCCGAAGCACCGTCATGATCACCATCGTCACCGGCGCGACACCTTGATCTCCATCGTAGCATCGTTGTCGTCCCACCAATCTTATGCTTCTATGACTATCGCTACCGCTACTGATAAAGTAAAGCATTACAGGGCGATTGCATTGCATACAATAAAGCGACAACCATATGGCTCCTGCCAGTTGCCGATAACTCGGTTACAAAACATGATCATCTCATACAATAAACTTTAGCATCATGTCTTGACCATATCACATCACAACATGCCCTGCAAAAACAAGTTAGACGTCCTCTACTTTGCTGTTGCAAATTTTACGTGGCTGCTACGGGCTTAGCAAGAACCGTTCTTACCTACGCATCAAAACCACAATGATAGTTTGTCAAGTTGGTGCTGTTTTAACCTTCGCAAGGACCGGGCGTAGCCACACTCGGTTCAACTAAAGTTGGAGAAACTGACACCCGCCAACCACCTATGTGCAAAGCACGTCGGTAGAACCAGTCTCGCATAGGCGTACGCGTAATGTCGGTCCGGGCCGCTTCATCCAGCAATACGGCCGAACCAAAGTATGACAAGCTGGCAAGCAGTATGACTTATATCGCCCACAACTCACTTGTGTTCTACTCATGCATATAACATCAACGCATAAAACCAGGCTCGGATGCCACTGTTGGGGAACGTAGTAATTTCAAAAAATTTCCTACGCACACGCAAGATCATGGTGATGCATAGCAACGAAAGGGGAGAGTGTTGTCCACGTACCCTCGTAGACCGAAAGCGGAAGCGTTAGCACAACGCGGTTGATGTAGTCGTACGTCTTCATGATCCGACCGATCAAGTACCGAACGCATGGCACCTCCGAGTTCAGCACACGTTCAGCCCGATGACGTCCCTCGAACTCCGATCCAGCCGAGTGTTGAGGGAGAGTTTCGTTAGCACGACGGCGTGGTGACGATGATGATGTTCTACCGACGCAGGGCTTCGCCTAAGCACCGCTACAGTATTATCGAGGTGGACTATGGTGGAGGGGGGCACCGCACACGGCTAAAAGATCAAATCAATTGTTGTGTCTCTAGGGTGCCCCCCTGCCCCCGTATATAAAGGAGCAAGGGGGGCAGGTGCGGCCGGCCAGGAGGGGCGCGCCAGGAGGAGTCCTACTCCCACCGGGAGTAGGACTCCCTCCCTTTTCCTTGTTGGACTAGGAGAAGAGAGGGAGGAGAGAGGGGGAAAGGAAAGGGGGGGCGCCGCCCCTACTCCTTGTCCAATTCGGACTTGGAGTGGGGGGGGAGGGGCGCGCGGCTGCCCCTTGGCCGCCTCTCCTCTTCCACCAATTGGGCCCATGAGGCCCAATAGCCTCCGGGGGGTTCCGGTAACCCCCCCCCCCCCCGGTACTCCGGTATATATCCGATAACCCCCGGAACCATTTCGGTGTCCGAATATAGTCATCCAATATATCAATCTTCATGTATCGACCATTTCGAGACTCCTTGCTATGTCCGTGATCACATCCGGGACTCCGAACAACCTTCGGTACATCAAAACTCATAAACTCATAATATAACTATCATCGAAACTTTAAGCGTGCGGACCCTACGGGTTCGAGAACTATGTAGACATGACCGAGACACGTCTCCGGTCAATAACCAATCGCGGAACCTGGATGCTCATATTGGCTCCCACATATTCTACGAAGATCTTTATCGGTCAGACCGCATAACAACATACGTTGTTCCCTTTGTCATCGGTATGTTACTTGCCCGAGATTCGATCGTCGGTATCTCAATACCTAGTTCAATCTCGTTACCGGCAAGTCTCTTTAGTCGTTCCGTAATACATCATCCTGCAACTAACTCATTAGTTACAAGGCTTCCAAGGCTTATAGTGATGTGCATTACCGAGTGGGCCCAGAGATACCTCTCTGACAATCGGAGTGACAAATCCTAATCTTGAAATAAGCCAACCCAACAAGTACCTTTGGAGACACCTGTAGAGCACCTTTATAATCACCCAGTTACGTTGTGACGTTTGGTAGCACACGAAGTATTCCTCCGATAAAGGGGAGTTGCATAATCTCATAGTCATAGGAACATGTATAAGTCATGAAGAAAGCAATAGCAGAATACTAAACGATCGTGTGCTAAGCTAACGGAATGGGTCAAGTCAATCACATCATTCTCCTAATGATGTGATCCCGTTAATCAAATGACAACTCATGTCAATGGCTAGGAAACATAACCATCTTTGATCAACGAGCTAGTCAAGTAGAGGCATACTAGTGACACTTTGTTTGTCTATGTATTCACACAAGTATTATGTTTCCGGTTAATACAATTCTAGCATGAATTATAAACATTTATCATGATATAAGGAAATAAATAATAACTTTATTATTGGCTCTAGGGCATATTTCCTTCAACTATCAGTGTGGGGGAAACTAGGAAGGTTTCCGATACTAGAATCACTAGCATACATTTTCCTGTTTTACGCTACTTTGCCATATTTGCTAGTCGTTGCTTAATTGGTCGCGGAAACTGTGGAAACCTTAGTGTTCCTGATATTATCATTTTGTTCCATGGTTTATTCTGCGATAACACTGTTAGTTTGGGTGGTATTATTGCTAAACGGTTAAGTCTGAACCGTACAAAGGGCCCCATCTTTGGAGGTATTTATGCTTCACGCCTTGCTGCACATTATAACATACCTATTAGGCACTATGAAAAAGAAGAAAAATTGCTGCCCAATGCTTATTTAGATTATAAGAGTATGGTAGCGCATGACTTTATTGTTAAGAATAGGGAAGGAGCGCTTAAATACAAATTGTTCTTTCACCCTGAGACTATTACCTTGCCTGCTCCCTCCTTGTTTAATTTATCCGAAGGTCCTTATCTCGTTCGGTTGGCGGCCATTCATGCCTACGGGAACCCTACACCAGCCACGGAACCGGAACCACAATTTGAACCTACACGACAGTCTAACTACCAGTGGGATCCGGATATGATTGCCAACCAGTGGCAGTCAGAGTCTTCTTCATCTCAGTACGACCCCGGCTACAACTATGGATATCCGCCAGGCCATCCGTGGCAATAAACCAACTTAGGCCAAAAGCCTAAGCTTGGGGGAGTATGTATCTCTCACCGACATTACATTTATGTTCACACACTCATTGCTAGATGTCGGTGCTCATACTTTTTCATTGTACTATCCATGCTAGTTTATTTTCTTTTTCTTGCTTTCTTCTTGTGGGTTTGTTAAACCTTAAGAAAAACCAAAAAAATTAGTTGTAGCTTTTAGTTAGTTTATTTTTCTTGCTGTAGTAGTAATAATTAAAAAGAAAACCCAAAAAGATTTCATGTTCTTCTTTTGCTTGTTGGGAGCTTTCCCGTGTAAATAGTTTTATTTCTTTTCTTTTATTTGGGGGTTGTTAGGAGAAGACCATAATTAAAATTGTTGAAGTGGCTCTTATATGCATTATTTTTGATTTAACCAAGAGCCCATATTGCCTTGTCTTCTCCTGTTTATTGAATGCAGATTCCAGCTTAGTCCAATGCACGTGCACTCTTATTATTTTCACATCGTTCGGTCGTTTAAGTGAAAGGCAATTATGACGATATATGATGGACTGACTAAGATGGGAGAAGCTGGTATGAACTCGACCTCTCTTGTTTTTGTAAATATGATGAGTTCATCGTTCCCGATTCAGCCTATTATGAATAAACATGTTTGCAATGACAATTAGAGATCATAGTTGCTTATGCCATGCTTGATTAGCTATGAGTTATAATGGTTTACCTTGCGTGCCAACATGCTATTAAAATGGTTGTGATGTGGTATGGTGGGGTGGTATCCTCCTTTGAATGATTTAAGTGACTTGACTTGGCACATGTTCACACATGTAGTTGAAACAAATCAACATAGCCTTCACGATATTTATGTTCGTGGTGGATTATATCCTACTCATGCTCGTACTCAATGTCTATTAATTTTAATGCATGTTCATGACTGTTGTCGCTCTCTAGTTGGTCGCTTCCCAGTCTTTTGCTAGCCTTCACTTGTACTAAGCGGGAATACTGCTTGTGCATCCATCCCTTAAACCCCAAAGTTATTCCATATGAGTCCACTATACCTTCCTATATGCGGTATCTACCTGCCGTTCAAAGTAAATTTGTATGTGCCAAACTCTAAACCTTCAAATAAACATTCTGTTTTGTATGCTCGAATAGCTTATGTATCAACTAGGGCTGTCCGTATCTTCCATGCTAGGCGGGTTATTCTCAAGAGGAGTGGACTCCGCTCCTCATTCACGAGAAAATGGCTGGTCACCGGGATGCCCAGTCCCATGCTTTATGCAAACTAAATCAAAATAATTGCAAACAAAACTCCCCCTGGGACTGTTGTTAGTTGGAGGCACTCGTTGTTTCGAGCAAGCCATGGATTGATGCTTGTTGGTGGAGGGGGAGTATAAACTTTACCATTCTGTTTGGGAACCGCCTATAATGTGCGTAGCATGGAAGATATCGCCATCTCTTGGTTGTTATGTTGATAATGAAAGTATGCCGCTCAAAATATTATTTATCTCTATTTCAAAACCGAGCTCCGGCACCTCTACAAATCCCTGCTTCCCTCTGTGAAGGGCCTATCTATTTACTTTTATGTTGAGTCATCACCCTCTTATTAAAAGTACTAGCTGGAGAGCGTTGCTGTCATTTGCATCCATTACTATTAATTTATATTGGGTATGACTATGACTGGATCTCTTTTACCATGAATTACAATGTCTAGTCAGTCCTTGATCTTTAAAGGTGCTCTGCATTTATGTTTTGCGGTCTCAGAAAGGGCTAGCGAGATACCATCTTATTATATCATATCATGATTGTTTTGAGAAAGTGTTGTCATCCGAGATTTATTATTATCGCTCGCTAGTTGATTATGCCATTGATATGAGTAAACATGAGACTTAAGAGTTATTGCAAATGTGGTTAGTCATAATCTTTGCTGAAAACTTGAATGTTGGCTTTACATATTTACAACAACAAGAGCAAACAGAGTTTGTAAAAGTTTTTTTATCACTTTCAGTTTATCAACTGAATTGCTTGAGGACAAGCAAAGGTTTAAGCTTGGGGGAGTTGATACGTCTCCGTAGTATCTACTTTTCCAAACACTTTTGCCCTTGTTTTGGACTCTAACTTGCATGATTTGAATGGAACTAACTCGGACTGACGCTGTTTTCAGCAGACTTTCCATGGTGTTATTTATGTGCAGAAACAAAAGTTCTCGGAATGACCTGAAACTCCATGGAACATCTATTTGGAAAATAAGAAAAATACCGGAAGAAAAATCCACGTCAGGGGGCCCACACCCTGTCCACGAGGGTGGAGGGCGTGCCTGCCCCCCTAGGGCGCGCCCCCTACCTCGTGGCCCCCCTGACGCTCCACCGACCTCAACTCCAACTCCATATATTCACTTTCGGGGAGAAAAAAATAAGGGAGAAGGATTCATCGCGTTTTACGATACGGAGCCGCCGCCAAGCCCTAAAACCTCTCGGGAGGGCTGATCTGGAGTCCGTTCAGGGCTCCGGAGAGGGGAATCCGTCGCCGTCGTCATCATCAACCATCCTCCATCACCAATTTCATGATGCTCACCGCCGTGTGTGAGTAATTCCATCATAGTCTTGCTGGACGGTGATGGGTTGGATGAGATCTATCATGTAATCGAGTTAGGTTTCTTAGGGTTTGATCCCTAGTATCCACTATGTTCTGAGATTGATGTTGCTGTGACTTTGCTATGCTTAATGCTTGTCACTAGGGCCCGAGTGCCATGATTTCAGATCTGAACCTATTATGTTTTCATGAATATATGTGAGTTCTTGATCCTATCTTGCAAGTCTATAGTCACCTACTATGTGTTCTGATCCGGCAACCCCGAAGTGACAATAATCGGGACCACTCCGGGTGATGACCATAGTTTGAGGAGTTCATGTATTCACTATGTGTTAATGCTTTGTTCCGGTACTCTATTAAAAGGAGGCCTTAATATCCCTTAGTTTCCATTAGGACCCCGCTGCCACGGGAGGGTAGGACAAAAGATGTCATGCAAGTTCTTTTCCATAAGCACGTATGACTATATTCGGAATACATGCCTACATTACATTGATGAATTGGAGCTAGTTCTGTGTCACCCTATGTTTTGATTGTTACATGATGAACCACATCCGGCATAATTCTCCATCACCGATCCAATGCCTACGAGCTTTTCACATATTGTTCTTCGCTTATTTACTTTTCCGTTACCACTACTATCATATTACTTTGCTACTAAATACTTTGCTGCAGATACTAAGTTATCTAGGTGTGGTTGAATTGACAACTCAACTGCTAATACTTGAGAATATTCTTTGGCTCCCCTTGTGTCGAATCAATAAATTTGGGTTGAATACTCTACCCTCGAAAACTGTTGCGATCCCCTATACTTGTTGGTTATCAGTTGATGACATGTTTGAACTTGAACAACTTACCGGCGGTACATCATAGGCGTGAGCTGGACGAGGACGATCGTAGGCATAGTTGGGACAAACAAAATATCTTCTTCCTTCTGTCCATGATTTCTTGCGGTCGGTGGATACCTTAACTTTGCAAACATCTCCACACCAACATGTTGGAGTTCTCATATCTTTGTCCTTCACCTTATCCAACTCGGCGTCTGTCCACTTGTCCGGCATATCCTCGCGGTTAGCACACGGTGGCCTCGTCACGGAACCGGAAGAAGCCATGCCTATAAAGACAAATTTGGTAGTTAGTAAAGTCAAATAACATGTATGTATGCAAAAAAACAAATAAACAAGACCAAATAACAAGTACCATTCACCTTATTTCAACCATCTGGGTTAAGCAAGATGTCAATAGGCCTTCCTCTATCAACCCTTCTCGTCCTACGACCACGGCCACCGGTACCCGAGATCGTCCCCCGCGCCCTCTAATACTGTCTCCTCGTCCACTACCGCCAAGATTCGTCTGTCCTCCACGTGCACCACTCCTGCCTCCTCGTCCACTACCACTCCTACCTCCTCGTGTGCCACCGGTACCTCCTCTTCGGGCACCACTTTGACTAGGATCCGGAGTGTTGGCATTGGTCCGTGGCTTTTTGGTGCATTTCCTAACATTGTGTCCCGGCTCGTCACATTTACCACAACTGTTGATGCCCGGTGCCTCCATGAAATGGCCGCTACCAAATTGTTTCATTCCGGTGTATCCAGCTAGGTCATCCATGTCACCCCTAAACCTCTTCTTTCTTCTTCTTCCCTTTGTAGGCACCATGAGTTCGGGGTCGGGGACGATGTGTGGCCCATGATACTCAGGCCACTGTGACTGATCTAGGAAGGGATGAAACCTAGGAGCCCAGGTCAACCTCGTTCGTTCCAATGTGAACTCATGCAACCGCAAGGTGGTACCGTCGGATACTTTCAAGTTTCTGAACCTTGCGGCGGTCATCACATGCGAGCAAGGCCAATGATACTTGTGAGGTCTCTCGCACTGACACCACCGGGTCTTGAGGCGCACCTCATATGCTACTCCACCGTATGTCATGCCGTCCCTTGTTGTGCCACCCGGCTCATCGACTTGGTAGATTTGTTCTTTCTCATTGAAACTAATGATTTGTTGACGCCAAGACTTGCGCGCTTGATGCTTCAACCAATCCTCAACTTTGAAGGGAAATTCCATTTTCTCACCTATCCATTTAGCCGTCTCTTCGGAATGCCTCAGAAAATACTCGTTGAGCTTGAAGAAGGTATATTTCACTATTGCAGTGACCGGCAAAGAACGGACACCCTTGAGCACATTGTTGAAGCATTCCACCATGTTACTTGTCATGTCTCCGTATCGGAAACCTCCTTCGTCGTAAGCACGTGACCACTTATGCTTCTCTGGAAAATTCCTTGTCAAGAATTCTCTCCCTCCTTTGTTCTTCTCCAACGCCTTGAATAGCTTATCATAGCGGCTTTGGAATGTGTCGGTGTTGAATGCCACACAAACATGGGTAAGATCTTTGCAAAACTCCTTACTCTTGCATGCACGGTAAAAGTTTGCCACGAAATGCCTCATGCACCAACGGTGTTGGAGCTTTGGATAGCGTGGAATGTCAAGTTCTATTGCTTTGAGAATCCCATGATGGCGATCCGATATGATGCACACCTCTCTTTTGGGGCCAATCACCTTCGTCCTCACATGATCCATAAACCACTGCCAATTATCATCGTGCTCCGAAGGCACCAACGCAAATGCCACCGGCAACACATTGTCATTGGACGAGTGGGCCATTGCTACCATCAACGTGCCCTTGTACTTTCCGGTCAAGAACGTGCCATCAATTGACAACACGGGGCAGCAATGCCTAAATGCATCGATGCATTGCCCAAAGCTCCAAAAAGCTCGATGAAACACTCCCTCGATTGACTCGACCCTATGGCGCATGCCCGGGTTCCGATGAGCAATGGCTCCCAACATTCTCGGAAGAATGTTGTACGTGGCGACATAATCACCATGCAACATCCTTATAGCATTTGCCTTCGCCATCCATGCCTTTCCATACTTGACCGGGTACCCGAATCTTTCGAAGACCGAACTCATGAGGAACTTCACCTTCACGGTTGGATCATGGGATATCTCATTCAACAATTTATAGCCTAAATACTCAGATGTGAGTTGGCGGTGTCCCTTGCTTCGGTCCGCTTTCTCCGGCGGTATGCACTTGTGGGTGGCCACACAACTCTTCAACTCCCATTGCCCGGTTTCCTTGATCTTTCTTCCACGGACCTTCCATGGGCAACCTTCTTTGTCACATTTGATTGTCTAGCGCAATTTTTTGTTGGAATGACCAACAACCAACGGCCTATGGTTCTGAATGGCATAGTCACTCAACCATATCTTCAACTCTTGCAAACAACCAAACTTGATCCCTTTCTTCAAATGAGCATTCTCGTCCTCACCCGGTGGGCTTGGATCACCCATCCTCGAGCAAGGCGATGGTTCCATCAAGCCCAACCTCATGCCACCATCAACAACGGCCTTGTCGGCAAGGCTAAGATCACGAAACAAAGAGGGTCCTCTTTCCTTGCCATTGACCTTCTTGTAAATTTGATTTTCTTGCGGCGTGAATCCATCCTCATCCAATTCTTCCGGTGGACCCTCATCATCCGACTCATACCTACACATACGGCTATAAGGTAGGTTTCGGTCCATGTCTTGTTGATGCACAATGACATCCAAGTCACCAATGGGATTGTAATGAATCTCTTCTTCTTCTTCCGCATACACATCATCTTGAGCAATAGCATCTCCATCAACATGAGCAATGGCATCTTCATCAACATGAACATTTGCATGTTCATCAACATGAGCAACGGCCTCATCTCCAACATGATCATCACCTACAAGAACTATTTCTCTAGCATTGATGTCCTCTTCATTTGGTTGGCTACTTGGTGGTTGGCTAGCCACATTGTGATCATACGCCACGACAGCATCATGTATTGGGGAGGACACATTCCGGTTCAAGTCAAGTAGTGGTCGAGGAACTTCAACCTTTACTTGTCTTGTGGCAAATAACTCAAGTGACTTGTCTTGTGATCCCTCAACTTTCTCCTTATACACATCCCAATGCAATTGAGAGGTGATGGGCATACTCTTTAATCGGGATCTTACTCCGACTCCCACATCATACCGTCCAATAAGCTTCACACCATCACTTGGATTAATCCAATTGAGGACGTTTCTCACTTCCACGACAATATCATCATAGCTCGGGCTTGTGTCAAAAACCATGGCCTCCTCCCCTTTGTCGGCATTTCCATCCATGAAAGCCGCCTTGTCCAAATAATGCACATTCACTAGTTTATCCGTCTAAAAACAATGGAACAAAATTGAGTCATCCATGGACCGGTCATTTCATATGGATGAACTATCTAAAATATAAGATTTTGAATCTAACAACTAGTATACCTTAATCATAGCACTAACCCTAACTCTAACCCTAACCTAACTAAACCCCTAACCCTAACACTTAAGCTAGCTTGCCACAACAAAGAGTGACACATATTACTTAGATCAACCATAAATACACCATAAATGCCCCATAAATGTGCCATAAATGCACAATAAATGATAAACTAGAGGAAGAACTAGGGGGGTTGCAAAACTAGTTGATTCCAACAAAACTAGATGATTTGAACCAACCAAATCAAGGGGGGATGGGGGAGGTACCTTGGGCGATGCAAATGGCCTCGATCCACGGGACAAATCTCAAGCAATGGAGGGGGATCTAGTGGGTGCTTGGGTGGGGGAGAAAAGGGGGAGAGAGTGTGAGCTCGGGGAGGAAGAAGATGAGTGGAGTGGGTGGGTGGTGAGTGGACCCCACCAAACCTTATCTCCAGGACCCAACCGCCAGAGACCTCGGCGGTAGGGTGTTGGAGCCTACCGCCGAGGGGTGCGGCGGTAGGTCCCTTTGCCATGTCAGACCCCGTTAACGGCCAGACGGCCGTCAAAGCAACCTACCGCCAGGGAGGACGGCGGTAGCCTGTACATATCTACCGCTAAAGGTTCCGGCGGTAGCCAAAAGGGTCAAATGTTGAAAAAAATTCAAACCGAGGTCAGATCCTGATTTTATACGTGAAAAGGGTCAAAACACAAAATTTTGCCACATGCGGTTGGCTGAGATGGTTAACAGGTACTGTCAAACTCAGAAGTGTGTCTGCAGGTGCAGGGTTCGATTCCTCTCGTCAGAAGAAGTGTGTCTGCAGGTGCAGGGTTCGATTCCTGTTGGTGTATTTTTTCAGAAAATGAGACGGTGTCTTCATCCCGTACTTGGACGTACGTCCAGCCTGGGCGGCGTGCCAGCCTGGCAGTGCCAGAGTTGGAAAGGTGCTGACTGGCCCATGTATGAGGATTTTTCTTAAAACCTCATATTTTATTTAATCATGTAGGAAAACCCCACAAATTAAAAAAATGTGTTACTCGTGATTGTGGATTGAATTGCACTCATGGGTTGGTCACGATGCCATATTCTTGCTCAGTAGATATTGACGTGGTCGAACTCCATATACTGCATTGCTATGTGAAAAGTAATTTTGAAGCATGTGAACATTGTGTCCTTTTTTTTGAAGTTCAAAGAAAAGAATATTTAAAGCTAAAAAATTGTTTTTTTTGTACATGCACACATAGAAGTGGAATATATCTGTATGAATTTTCATCAAAATCTATGTTTGTACGTGAGAGATAAAAAAGACAAATACATTGAAAAATCAGCTTGTTTTTTTTTTTGCCGGATTTTTGTCTTTCTTTGCAGGGTATAATATACCATAATTTTGAACGAAACTTGAAAGTCACTTAGAGCAGATTACGTTTTTGTGTCAAAACAAACAACTCTTTTTGAAACTTTTAGGTTCCAAGTTTTAGCCTTTCAGAAAAAGCATGGTCATTAGCTACCGTGCTCCAAAAGTCCGCTTTGGTTGCTACGTACCTCTTCAAGTGACTTTCATTTATATATGGTGCTTTTATGGACCCTCACAAGTTTTATTTTACTTTTTCAAGTTCTTCATTTTTATTTTTCATATTATTTTTATCATGAAAAAAGAAATGTAAGAAAAATAACAACTGCCATAAACTTAAAGAAAAGTGTTGGCGCATTTGAAAAATGTTCAACGTGTTTTTGGGAAATGTTTCAAATGTATTAAAAAATTAACAAGTGTTTTTGAAAAATGTTCATATTGCATTTAAAAATTGGCAATGTGTATTTTTTTAAAGTTCACTGTGTATTAAAAAATTTATTCTGTAGCATCTTGAAAATTTCTATTAAGAAGTTCAACACAATATTTTTTTAATGCATGTTGAGTAGTTTACAAAATATACAACTTTGTCAATTTGTTAATAATTGGGTATTGTAGAAATACAATGAAGATAAACAGTAATAGTGTGTGCTTGTTGTCCAGAATGAACATACATAAATTGACACAATAATTTATGATATAGGATGAACTAATTCAATCCCCATAAATTTTTGAAAAAGTTCATGTCTACCACTTCAAAGTTCTCAACAATGAAAATATAAAAAATATTTTCATATTGTATTTTTATATGGGAAATTTATGTGCCATGACACTAAACATGCACTTGGAAATAATAAGAGTAAAACCGATAGATAACACATTAGGAAAATTGCAGATAAATGCGTGGAAAGTGTCTACATAGTGTTGTAGCTAATAGGTAAATGCATGTCATATTTCAGCCGAGTGGACAAATCGAGCCGTATTTGGCCAGGAGCTGCCAGGTTTGAAACCCCTCCAATATGATTGCTTTTCCATGTTATTTCTCACTAGCATACACTATATTTCAGATCTTTCCTATGTGATTAAATAAAATACGAGTGGGTTTCTGTCCACTCGGCTAGTGGTCACCGCCACATGGGCTGGTGTTTGTTCGAATACGGAAGGAGGCACCGTATTTGCATGGCCGGACAAGTTCTAGCACCAGTTTTGTGTTAACTTTAGACACCAAACTGACCGTGCAAGCAAGTTGAGGCACCTCCAATGTATTTAACTCTTTTATGTTGGAAGTTTGAATCTTTTAGCCAATTGGTGTGCTAAAGTACTCTTTATATTGTTACAAGCTCTAATCGTCGTGAGAAAGAGACGGTCATATCTACGGCTTAATTGTCTTGAGAGTTTGCACTTCACACCACACATGGCAAGAATTTCTTTCCATGTTCTTTGTTTTTCGTTGGGTTATGAACTTGTTCTATTGTCTTTTCACACTATCATGTTGCCAATGAGGTAGAGATTACAAAGCAAACACAAAGAAGAAGAAATTATGAGAGCCCTTGGCTAAGGGAAGGATAGGAACTTTAGTTATCACTTACGCGGGGTCTTTCTCAAGTTGATCATCAGGTCAACAAACCATGCATTTTACCAAGCCAAATTATCGTACGCTTCAGCTCTTTATCAATTGCCTGAAAATAAAAAATTTGTAAGTCAATTCTGCTTGCGAGTAACAGTGCATAGCCGGAGGCCAAGACCAGGATGATGCAAGCAGTCGATGCATCTCAAAGAGGTCGAGCCAGGACCTTGTCGGAAATAGGGACAACGCGGTTAGCTGCGGTGTCGCCGATGTAGTCAACGATGAAGCTTATTTGGTGTGGATGGGGGTGGGGGCTATTCCTTTTGATTCCTTCTTTGATTAAACATCGCCTGATCTCGACCTGGTGACGCCATGGCCGGCAGCGGGGTCGCCGACGAGGGCTGGAACAGGGGTGAGGCATGTGGAGAGGAGGGAAGAGGCGGAGAAAAGAAACTCCGTATGTCGCGAGGTAGAAGATGAACAATAGCACTTGCCAGAGGACGAAGAAGAGGGGTGACCATTGGATTTCAATCCAACGAGATCTGTGTGGAGTCGCTAGGACTTCCCAAAAAATCAGTCGACAGATGCATAGGTGCATCCATTATTGTGTAACAACTAACAACCTATCTCTGAATTAATTGACGGACCTCCCGACTTACTTGTAGTAGCGTCGAGGTTGCAATATCTGAGAACCTATCACTGACATCAATTTTCTTAATTAAAACAAGAGAGATGTTGTTCTAATCAATCCACTAATGCATAGGCGCTTCTGTTATTTTGCGTAAAAGCCTATCGCTTTCATAGTTCTGTGCACACCTGGATCTCGATGCCATCAGAACGGTGAGGATAGAGGATACACCTACATGGGAGCTAAAAAGCCACACTCATAGCATTCTCAACCTCACTATGTCCAGCGTGGGAAGATGGTAGATTGACTTGGACCTTTGCAGCCATCACACCACTCGGACTACTGCACGATCCGGGTAGCATCCCAAATCAGACAAATCTTATATGCAAAGTAAAAAAGAAACAGAGAGAGTGCATTCTATTTAGTTACCGCCATGTAGATGTAATATGTATGATGTTTTAAGGTAAAGTTATGTAGAACTAAAAAATATGATCTGTTTCTATTTCACTTAGTCAGGTCTAATAAGAAAGTTTGTCCTATTTCAAAATACAACTCAAACGTGTGTTGTTATATGTTGATTATTGAGGGCTTGTACATCCCTCTTTCAGATACTTAACACGGTCTTTATGGCTACATGAAGACATAATAGATGACTACATGAATGAAGACATAATAGATCAAGTATTGTCCATCTACATTAACAAGAAAAGGAACAAAGTTGCAATCAAAGCTAAAGGGTGAGAGGCCTCTGTCCATGCAATAGACATATCTATAAAACCAATAGTCTTCAACTCATGCACACGTAAGCAAAACTACTGCTGATACATGGCAAACAACATGTACTCTTCTTTCGCACTAAATTTATTCAGTCCCTCTCAACTTCTTAAACAATATGTTAATTCCTTGCATGTGTATTTGAGTTAACAATGCTCAACTTTGCAAGGGTACAACGTGGAAGTTAAGCTGAAGTGCCGATAATACATGTTACATATTGGATTTCACTCAATTTCTTCTAGCAGAATCTTTGTTAAATTTTGATTTATAGCCAGAAAAATTGGTTACCCTTTGATATTATTGTCTTGTACCTTCATGCAATTTCTTCACTTAATTTACAACTTCAACTAAACTTCTACGTTAGCTAACTTGAAATATCTGACACAAACTTTCATAATCTACCAAACTGCATATAAACTTTTGTGTGTCAACGAGACAACCACCTTCTAGTTAAGTGGGTCTAACAAAATATCTACTATTCACAGTCATGCTTAAAACATTTTGGCTAAATGCCATATAAATGTGGAATAGCACACAAGCCATTAAAGCATTAGTGTAGTTGTTATTTGGTTATAGTCTTAGTGGTTTCCTAGCTATCTAACCTACTCAAACTGTGCCTCTTGATAACCACACATTCTAATGGAATCGTCATACTGTAAAGATTGTAACATTAGCACAGTGATAGTATTCGATCGCGCAACTGGAGACACCATATGCTCAGAGTGCGGCCTTGTATTGGATAGTCGTTACATTGATGAGAAAGATGATTGGCGTACATTCACCCCTTTAGCATCAAAAGATGATAATTATGACCCTATTTCTACAGTGAAATCCCCAAATAATCTGAAATCAAGGCATAATTCTACACCTGCTATGAGATTTGATAAAAACATATTTGATCACCACAACTCTTTCCGCGGCAATATACAGAAGTCTGTTGATTTTTCTTCCCATCAAGCCGGCAATGCAATTCACTATATAGCTGATATGGCTGACAGGTGAATTCATATTCTTAATTATGTACATTTAGTTCAAATTTATTTTTTACTAATATGATTTTTTAATATTTCTTCACTAATATGATTGTCATATTAATATATTGGAATGAACTATTATATGTACATGTGAACTTTAAGATAATTAATTTTTTACTAATATATTTGTTATTTTGACTTGTCGAAAGTTCATTATAATATTTATAATATAGTGCACAAGAAAAATTAAGATAATTCAAACAAGAAGTGTAGCAAAAAACTAAGTGAACTAACCGCATTGTTTTTAGGTTGGGCATTGTGGATAACATAAAGCTTCAAGCAACAAATTTATACATGAAAGCTAATGATCTTAAGATATTTAATATAAGGAAGAAACATTCTCTTTGTGCTGCTTGCTTGTACATAGCATGCAGGCAAGCTAATAAGGCTCGAACTATAAAAGGTATGAAACTTATTATATTAATATATGAACGTTTTATCATACATTATCAATAAACTTCTTCATTTCTATCTAAAAAATAGAGATTTGCACCGTCACTAATGGAGTTACAAAAAAAGAAGTTTCTCGAGCAAAAGATTTACTAGTGCACCATATTGTGGAGAAGAAAGGCGAATGCATGGAAATCAGTAGTGTTCGTCCTAGGGATCTCGTGGTAAGTATTTTTCATAGTTACTTCATTACATCATAACATTTTTATGAAGTACGCCTAGTAGTTCATTTTTTGATAAATGGTAGCAGAATATAAATGTGTTCAAGTTAATAGTTTCAATCAAAAATTTACCCTATAATTCACACTTTGTAGCGACGTTTTTGTTCAACACTTGGAATGTCAAACAAAGCAATTCAAGCAGCAGAAGAAGCAGCAAATCGAGTGCAGAGACTTGATATAAGGTATATATTATCATATGTGTAATTACATTACTTAATCAATATATTCATACATGCACAAAAAAGTGAAACTAAAATTAATAATTGAAGGGTGTCAATTGTGGAATTACATAATTTAATATTTCCCAATAAACATGTTTACATTTTGCAATTGTATATTGAATAAATCTATTACTTGTGCAGAAGGAATGCTATATCAATAGCTGGAACTATAATATATTTAATATCTGAATCGTCCAAGGAACCATGTGACAAGGTTGCTATTAAAGGTAGTAGATTGTCATTGTATAGTATTTTGTTTGTATAGATTCTTTGCATGCGATGGATATTTTCTAACAAAAACAATTTTTGTTTTGTAGATATATGCTCTGTGGCTGGATTAACAGAAATTACCATTAGATATTGTCACAAGGAACTTTGTAATTATGCTCCATGGCTCTTAGAAATATACACAACACAACATGCAAAGGAAAAATAAGTATAGACTCCAACATGATGTCAAATATCACATCTCATATGAACTATGTTTTAACAAAATATATTATTATTATTTAACTGGTTGGGCCATCAATATATACAAAAATTGAATATGTACATTATTTATTGAAACCGAATTTATTTAATGCATCATTTGATATCTTAGTTCCTTTCATAAATATCGTTAACAAACAAAGAAGAACCCAGTCTCACCACTAAAGAGTAGACATATCGTTATCAAGAGGATACAAACACGATGAGCACACACTCGGCCTCTGCATGGTTAAAATGCACACACCAACACCAATACGCACACACAAATACGCCAACAACTAGCAAAGTCATATAAGACAAAGTTATGTGTAGACGAGAAAAAAAAGAAAAAAAACCAAAGCGATCAGATCCACGATTGCAAACTGCAAGAATGATCATATCCGCACCAATCATCTCATGACACCACACAGACAACAAGATTATTGAACAACAACATCTCCAGGATGGGAACACCAGTCAAGTGACGCCATCACCGGATCCAACCATAAGGCATGAATCTAGGTTTTCACCCTGAAGAGTTAGTCCTAACATATCCAAGCAAAACCTTCGACAAGGTAACATCGTAAAGAACGCGGCATTGTCAGGTATAACCAATTTGGGTCAGACCTAGGCTTCCTCCCCGGAGCTCGAGGCCGGGTCCATGACAACACCACCATTGAAGTCACTCGTGTGTTGTAGCCATCACTTTTTCATGATCCCAGCAACTACCTGTGATGTGTGACCATCGCCGATGCACAACCATCCTCATGCGTCGAGCCTTCATCCATCTCACCATCAAAGTCAACCACCGGATCTAGAGGGATAAACCTTCTTGAAGACCTTTCGGTGATCACGGCCGTCGTAGAGCCGCAGGAGGTCGTTACAGTACAGTTTGAAGCCACCACCATCCGGTTGACCAGATTTGGATGAACACCACCAAGCCGTCCTGACTTGAGTTAGTGTAACCACGTTGGGTCGACCATGGACGGCACTGATGTCACGGCCGCCCAACATATCAGACCCGATCGTCACGCCATCTGCATGGCCGTGGACAATCACTGCCACCTAGAAGCCCATGGGCCGCCATACAGGTTCCAAGACAGGGCCGGTCCTAAGATTATGGGGGCCCATGGCGAGACTAGAACAAGGGGCCCTTAGTATAATCTTTAAAATAATAGTCTACATATATAGAATGTTACTAGTGAACACTTAAGTGCCTCCAAGACGTTCCATCGCGCCCTATCGCTAGCACTCCCGAGCCGCGGCGGAGGAGAACCAGTGCCCCACGGCCGCCTTCTTTGGGGTCGGCCCAACCTTGCCAAGGAGCACCCTCCGACGGGGGCGAGACTAAGACAGGTTAGGGTTCTTGATCTTGTTTGCCTTGTTATATACAACACATAATCATAAGGGAGCAATGAAGTCAAACATTGGTGCATGCAAATATGCAATGCAAACTTTGTATAAAAGGTGGTTCTGTGGCTGCCTGCGCCGCTTCCATCTGTTGCCGACAACGACGTCTGGCCTCCGTAGCCGACTCCAAGCGGATGGAGTTTAGGATGGCGTGCTGCTCCGGCTACACGCCCACGTCCTCCTCCATCATCGGCGCCGCCTCCTCCCCCACATCCAGCAGCGGCGCCTCCTCCTCTTCCTCCGCCGGCTCCTGCTCCTCCTCCACCGGCTCCTGCTGCTCCTCCTCTTCGCCCCCTCCCCCCCGGCACCTCCTCCTCAACCTCCTCGTAATCCTCCTCCGGTTCCAGAGGTAGCGTCGCTTCCCTACAGATCCGGACCTGCTCAAGGAGGAAGAGACGGTGCTGGATCGTGTAGTAGCTGCGGCGTGGGGGCATGGCTAACGGGCTCGAGTGGCGGCGGAGGGAGGGAAGAGGCGGATGTGCTAGGGCTGGGGGCGCCGGCCGGTTTAAATGGCCCGCTACGGCCTGGGGCGGCGAGCCGGAGCGGCGCCACGCGACGGTCACACCGCAGCGACGGTCGAGGCGCCCGTCGGACCGTCTCGGGTTTCCCGGCGAGTCTGTGCGGGGCCACGCCGTCAGGTCGACGTGACGGGCGTGCCCGGGCACGCCCGGGCGCCCCATATCCGTCCCATATTTGGGCTGGATATTGGGGGTGCCGGTCAGCCCGGGCGTTTGAGGGGGGCCGTCTTGGTCAAAAAATCGTGACCAGACAGTGACCGGGAGGTCCGCCCGGGCAAATGAGGCGGGTTTGAGAGGTCCGGTTGTAGATGCTCTTACAACTAGTTGTCAAGAATATTGAACTGTTTTAAACCATTAGTTATGTAAATTTTTGATTGCATCTAGATTCATATTTGACTGTTATGAAATTTTGTTCATCGGACATGCATTTGTCAATAAAAAATTATACCTCAAATGTTTCGCCCGGCTAAGTTCAATTCCTTGATCCGCTAGTGATCCCAAGCACACATACATTACTGTCTACTGTGCCCTTTGTACCGCCGTATGCACATACTCTCTCCCTTCGAAAATACTTGTCATCAAAATGGATAAAAAGGATGTATCAAGAACGATGGATAAAAAAGATGTATCTAGAACTAAAATGCGTCTAGATACATCTTCTTTTATTTATTTTGATGACAAGTATTTCCGAACGGAGGGAGTACGTTTTACTGTGTTATATAGTTTATGTTAATCTAGGTACCGAACATTGCTAGTATCTTTCTCCCTCAGCAAACGAGGGCAGCGTGAAGTTGTCAACCGTTGAGTTGTTGCTGCCACTTGAAAACCATTAGAGAGCACCGATCTGAGCAGCAATCTCAGTTTGTGCAGTCGCGGGAGTGCTGCATGACCTTCGACTGCCAAAAACGAAGAAGCATCCACCACTCATGAGCTCAGCTGCAAGCCATGTCTGAGGCTCTCTCCTCCTCCTATTCTGCGTGTTCCTGTTTCACCTTCATCTCGGAACACCAGCCTACGGCGCAGACATGTTCGACAGCGGCGGCGACGTCACTGACGGCGAGACGCTTGTCTCTGCCGGTGGGGCGTTCACCATGGGATTCTTCTCCCTTGGGGTGCCAGCGCGGAGGTACCTCGGGATATGGTTCTCCGTGTCGGAGGACGCCGTGTGCTGGGTGGCCAACCGCGACAGCCCACTCACCGGCACCTCCGGCGTGCTGGTGCTCGGCAACGCCGGGAGGCTCCTCCTGATGGACCGCGGTCAGGTCGCGTGGTCGACGAACTCGACCGGCGCCGCTTCCGCGGTGGTGCAACTGCTGGACTCCGGGAACCTTGTCGTGCGCAACCAGGCCAGCGGCGCCCACCTGTAGCAGTCGTTCGACCATCCGTCGAACACCTTGCTGCCCGGCATGAAGACCGGCAAGAACCTGTGGACGGGGGCCGAGTGGTACATCACGTCGTGGCGCTCAGCCACCGACCCGTCTCCCGGCCCCTACCGAAGGCGCTGCCGGAGAACGCGCTTTGGCACGACGGCGTCAATAAGTACCGCACCGGGCCGTGGAACGGCGTGCACTTCAACGGCGTCGCGGAGATGGCGTCGTACGCCGACATGTTCTCGTACCAGGTGACGGTAAGCCCCGGCGAGGTCACCTACGCCTACCACGCCAAGGCCGGGGCGCCGTTCTCGCGCGTCGTGGTGACCGACGCCGGCGCGATCCAGCGCCTGGTGTGGGACACGAGCAGCCGGGCGTGGAAGACCTTCTATTTTTTTAAAAGGAGGATGACCTCAGGCCTCTGTATCTAGAAAATGCATGCGGCCACTTTGTTGATTATTCTCGATGACATTACAAAGTATTACAACAATATGTCTGAATCCGACATTTTGGCTGTTAGAAGTATAAATATGATTAACTAGAGATAAGGAGAAAGAGATAGACTTTAGTTTAAACACACAATATCTTGCCTTGTACTCCAAGCCTCTTCTACCTTGTACTCTATATATACCCCTACGAAGGTCAGATCAATACAACATATAATTTTAGAGTTTCATATTTTCCACATGGTATCAGAGCGGTTAGTCTCACGACGCCGATTCTAGGACTTTCCATCACTTCCGCAGCGCGCCACCCCCGGGGAGATTAATCTCCTCTCCCCGGGGGGCGTGGCACCCGATCGTGTCAAAAATGAGATCAGTTCCATCGATTAGATCGATTCATAGGTTAGATTACACAAATTTCAAATTCCCAGTAGATTAGTTTTTTTTAGCCACAAATAAACCCGTAGCCAGATCAAATCCGGTGGAAAAAAGACGTGCAGATCAGAACATCGACGGCAGCTTCGCCCAGGCGCGTGCAAGTGCAACCGGCAGGCTCCATCCACGCATGCAAGCAGCGGCTCCGCCTCTCCACAAGCCTCGACGCGAGGTGGGTCACATGGACTCGATCGAATCCGGCCTCTACCGGGCGACTTCCTCAATCTACATCAACACCAAGTTGACGTACACTCGTGGAACGACGACGTGCCCGGCGGCGGCGCGACACACCAGCAAGTCCGGCGCGTCTCCAGCTCCGTGGCCACGCGCCTGCAGCATCGATCCGGCGACAAACGGCAGCCACGAGCGATTCTGCATCCAGATCTCAAAGACCGATGCATCCATGGGGACCTGACCTGCAGGTCAGCGCCGCTGGAGGGCGTACGTACACGGATCTCCCGACGGCTGACATCAACTTGTATCTCCGACTACCCGTCTACGGCAGACTCAACACGCGACCGCGTGTTCCAGTAGCCGAGATGCAAGCCCAATGGCTACACCGCCCGGCCGCAGCTTTCTAGCACACGCCTCGACCCCAAGCAACAGGGACTTCATGCAGCAGATCGATCTATACTACAAGCAAGCACGGGCCATGCGCACGGTATGTACTTGCAAGTCCTAGGGCCATCCTGTATGTGCATGCATACTGCTGCACACCTGACTTTCCGAGGCCACATCCGAGCTCTTCAACGATACGTGCCACGCCCGCTCGACTCCAGCACTTGCGCGCGGGACATGAGCAACGACGCGCAAGACCTGCCTCATCTACACCGAGCCGCCGGCCCCGCGCCGAGGACGATCCACTTCTTCACCAAGCCGAACTACATCTGCATTAAGCTGTACGACTACGGTCAGGCTACGAACCACATACTTCGTCGAGTACATCCAGAAGAAGCATCAACCGCACGCAGATCGGTGTGGAACATGACTTCATCTCTGACAGCAAGGCATCGACACACGTTGCGAGTAAGGAACGCCTTCAAGCGATACACTATTTCACCCCTGCTGCCTCATCGCCGACACTTCAGTCTTCATCAACGTGGTCTTCATCAACGCGGTCTTCATCAACATCTTCGTCAACACACCGCCGCTGCCTTGTCTACAACATGGACACCTAGCGTCCTCTGACAGGCTTTCTGCAAGACGCGACCACGACGACGACATCGACCGCGTCATCCACGACGGCACGACTGCATCGACACGGCGTCACTACACTGACGACCCTACATAGCCACACGGTTCTGGCGAAAACGATGTGTGCTCGATGGGCTTCCTCCGGTCTTGGCAAAACCGGCGAACTCATCGCCGACGACACCCTCTGAAATCCGCAAGTTGCATCGTCCACGTCTGCAGCTCCGTCATAGCGCATTTTTTTGCGCCTCCGGCTTTGTGCGGCTTCATCATCCACGACGACTACATCATCGACCACGACTACCTCGACCACGGCTACAACACCATGATCGGCTACCTCGACATCGACATTAATGGCTTGGTCTACAGCAACATAAAGGCAACAACTCCAGTCAACAGCGTCCGCGTCGTCACCAGCGTTCACGCCACTCCCGCTGTGACTGCGGGAGGGAAGAGAGAAGAGACAAGGAAGGCACTAGAAGGGGACGCAGTCACCGCCCTAGGTGCCGACCCATCAGAGATGCGGTTGATGATGGAGCAGCGGAGAAGACGACGGAAGCACAAGACTTCAAATTCAATCGTAATCGTCCGCTTCACTCCCGCTACGACTGAGGGGGAATGTTAGAAGTATAAACATGATTAGCTAGAGATAAGGAGAAAGAGATAGACTTTAGTTTAAACACACAATATCTTGCCTTGTACTCCAAGCCTCTTCTACCTTGTACTCTATATATACCCCTACGAGGGTCAGATCAATACAACATATAATTCTAGAGTTTCATATTTTCCACATTGGCAACGTATGCCACTACTCATATCCATATGATGAAGGGGTGCTAGGTGGGCCAAATACCCAGACCACTCACCTAAGTCTATCATCAAAAGCCAGAAGCCCGAGCCGAGCCATATACCGGGTCTGGGGCATAAACTGGTCTGACGTATTCACGTGTGTCGTCGCCGCCATCTTCCACAGGTCCATCTTCAGAGCAGATATTGAGGCTTCTACCTTGTCAGGCCACTCTGCCATCGACACTACCATGACGCGAGACAACTACCTCCTCCTGCACGAGTCCATCACCGTGCATCGGGCGCCGAGTCTCCACTGCACCACGCCGCCGAGATCCGCCATCGTCAATGTGTAGGATGAAGCACCGCTCCACCAAAAAAGACGCCCATTGGTCCCTCGATCCCGTGGACGCCTCCAAGAATGATGTCCCCAAGGAGGAAACGACACCAACGTGCCACCGTCATCCGATCTACTAATCTAGGGTTTTCCCTGAGATAGCGGATAGAGGCCTGAAGCTTCTTCACGACGATATCTTCAAGAATGTAATGACACAAAAGAGTGCCGCCAACGCCGGTCTTGGCATCAAGCCGAGAACGAGGTTTTCACCCGGATCCGCTCGAAGAACCTCCATCAAGCATCGTGTGCATGGGTCGCCGCCGATCTGAGCCGCCGCACATCGAGCAAGCCGCACCGGTCAGATCAGATCTGTTCGGAGGGCAAACCACGTATGACACCGACCCAACCACCAGGCCCTCCATGCCGTCACCGCCGATCCGAGTTCAGATGGTCCGTCGCGGCAGACCCGGCCGCCGCCGCCGAACGCAGCCAAGGCCGCTGCCCGAAGCAGGGCCGGCCGCCGCACCCGCCACCATGGCCGCCCTAGGCCGAGGCGGCCGCCGCGCCGCAACCGGTCAAGGCAGGCCCGCCACGGCACCAAGGCCAGATCGGCCGTGCCACCACACGCCACGGGGCTCCGCACCGCCCCCATTACGCAGGAGAGAGGGAAAGGCCCCCGCCACCGCCATCAGCCCCCGGGCTATAGGCCGGCGGCGTCCTTCGGCGGCGGCGGAGGGAGGGATGGAAGGACGGGGAGCCCCGGCGGCTATGGTTGCGATCCCGCCCGAGCGGGGGTGACGGGGGGGAGTGAGATCAGGTTCTTTTCTTTGTGTTGTTTCACTAGGGGTGAGCGCGCTGAGGGACGTGTGCGAGGCGTACGCCCGGTGCGGCGCGTTCGGCCTGTGTGACGTCAACGCGGCGTCCATGTCGTTCTGCAGCTGCGTCAAGGGTTTCGACCCCGCGTCACCGTCGGCGTGGTACATGAGGGAGACCTCCGTCGGATGCCGGCGGAGAGTGCCTCTGGACTGCGCCGGCGACGGCAGCATGAGCACCACGGACGGGGTTGCGGTGGTGCGCGGCGTCAAGCTCCCGGACACGCACAACGTGTCGGTGGACGCGGGCATCGGGCTGGAGGAGTGCCGGGAGAGGTGCCTCGCTAACTGTTCGTGCGTGGCCTACGCCCGAGGAGGAGGTGTTCGCCGTGGGTGCATGATTTGGTCGTATAACATCGTAGATATCCGGTACATGGACAAAGGAGAAGATTTATACCTTAGACTGGTAAGGTCTGAACTAGGCGAGGCCTTGGAATTTTTTGACTCTGTATGATGTGTAAAAAACTCTGAATTTCACAGAAATTTCTCCCAGTTTTTGTTTGTTTTCGGCAATCTCAAAGGTTTAACTTTAAATTTGGTAACGGAAATGTTTTGGTCTTACGAGATATAAAATTTTTCAGAGATTTTGAAAATTCTTTCGGATTTTATCTATCAATGAACTAGCATAGTACATAGTATTTGTTTAAAATTGGTTTGATTCTGGCCTGAAGTTTTGAGGTCACAAACATTTCGGTACTAACCATCGTGGAAGTCTCATTGAAATATTGAACCTTACTCTCATTCAGCTGAGGTATCCACCATCGTGGAAATTCCATTGAAATACTGAACCTTATTTTCATTCAGCTGAAGATACGAGGACGAGGAAGATTGGTGTGGCAGTTACGGCAGCCATTATAACCATATGTATCGTGTGTGTGGCGGTGTTCATCATTCTCTTTGTGGTCTTGATAATTTGGAGGAAGAGGAGACGCAGATTGTTGCGGCTAGTCTAGAAGCAGCGAAACCCCTGGGTCCTACGAATGTCGCCTCCATTGATCTGGCCACCATCAAGACCGCAACAAGAAATTTCTCTACGAGGAATGTGATTGGTCGAGGTGCTTTTTTCGTCGTCTACCAGGTCACATCACAACTCAGTTCCCTTGTATATATTGTGACAGTAGCACAAATAACAAACACTGATTAAGTACCTGAAATATAGGTTAGGGCTATCCTTCTTTTCGTGTAAAAAACCCCGATGTCATCATGAAATTCATGTCCTATCATACAATTACAGGGTCAATTTCACGGACAACCTTTCTGTTCATCAGTTTATTCTCCCCCGTTGACGTCTCCCCCGGGGAAATAGCCCGTCCCCCGTGCCGCTCCCGCGAGCGGCCTGGGCGGAAACCTAGATCGCCGGCGCCGCTCCCCTTTCTCGCCTTCCTTCTCCCTCGCCGCCGCCAGGGGACGCCGCCGGGCAAAGCCCGCGCGTGCGTCGGCGGCGGCGGGGCTCCATCCCTCCTCGCGAGGCTCCTGGGCGGCGCGGGACGGCCGGCCCTCGCGGCGGCGCTCAGCTCGGCGGCAGGTCGGGCCGTCGGCAGATCTGCGGGGCTCCCCTTTGGTGGCGCTGCGGCGATGGCGGCGGCGTGGTCTGCGCGGGGCGGCGAGGCGCGGGCTCCTCCTCTGTGACGCCCGGGTAATCAAGCTACAGTAACCCTCTGGTAATGATGCCACATCACCACGATTACTGTTGCTAATCTCGTGCTAGTTTAGAACCGATCCAAATTCAAATTTAAGATCAAGTCGAATAGTTAAAGTTTTCAAAAGTGAAAACTGAAATGTTGTAAATGTGTTAAATTAATCCTGGGTAATAGTGGTGAAGAAACCTAAATTTAATAAAATGATTAAGTGTTCAAAATAATTAAAACTGTAGGTTAAATAATAAAATAAATGCCTTTTAAATTTTATAAAATGTTAAACTATTTTAGTTGGGATAAGAATTAATGTGGCAGTAGTTTATTTAGAAGTACCAATTTAGGTGTTAGTGATAATTTTTACTAAAACTAAAATAAAATGTAACTAAAATAAAATAGGAAAGAATAAATAAAAATAAAGGAAATAAAACAAAGTCAAAAAAAACAAACAAACCCCCCTGGCCCACAGGGCCACGACCCAACAGGCCGGCGCACCCCGGTCCACCTAACCCACTACTACCCTCCCCCCACTACTCCGTAACCCTGACCCACGACCGCACAACCCCCCACCCCCCCCCCCCCGATCCCCTCTCCCCCCGACCCCCACCTCTCCTCTCTGCCCCCCCCCGATCGGATCTGGATCGGGGCGGTTGGCCCCGACGCCGGTGACGCCGCCTCGTCTCCCCCCTCTGCACCTCGGCAGCCCCGAGCCGGCCCCGACGCCCGTCTGCACCGCCCCATCCCCTCCGCCCCCGATCTGGAACTCGGGCTCGGCCCTGACGCCACCGCCGCGCGGAGCTCGCCGTCGTCCGCCCCTCCTCTCCCTCGCCGGCCTGCTTCCTCCTCCCCACCGGTCTGCCTCCACTCCGTCCACGTCGTCCCCGTCCCCCCACCTCGAGCACCACGACCCTTGACCCTGCGAACCCCGGTGAGGCCCCGGGCCTCTCCCCCCTCCACCTCTTCCCCTCCGTCGCCGTGCACACTCGCCGACCGGCCCCGAACGTGCTCACCGCATCGGCCATGGCCTCGCTCACCGACGCCCGCACGCGCCGGCCGCCCTGGCCGCCCCCGCGCACCCCTGCTTGACGACGGCCCGCGCGCGCTGCCCCCTGGCCAGCGCCGGCCTTCGCCAAGCCGCTCGCCCGCGGCGACCGCATTCCCCGCCGGCGCGCCCTCCACGGCTAGGGCCCCGGCGTCCCCCACCGGCGACTGCCTGCTTCGCCACGGCCTCGCCCTCCTCTGCACGCTCCGTCGCCCTTGCTCCCCGCGCCTCGCCACTGATTGCCGTGGCTCGCCCGCCGTCGCCCGCCTCTGTCACTAGCTCCGGCACCGCCGCCCCGTCGCCGTCCCTGGCCTCGCCCCGTCCCCCGCGGATGGCCCCCCACTGGCCGGCGTTCTGGCTGCCGGCGCCCACGCCGCGGGCTGCGTCCGGGGCCAGCCCCGTTCGGTCTCAGGCACGGGCACCACGCTCGCACCCAGCGCCCGAACCCACTATGGCCCCTAGGGCCAATGACAGGAGGGGCCCAGCCCCTGAACGTTAAAAAAAGGAATTTAAAATAATAATAATAATAACTAAATATTAATTATTTAACTTAATTAATCTAGTTAATTAAACCTAATTAACCTGCTAATAAATCTAACTACTGTCAATTAGATAACAGCCTATGACATGCGGGACCCACCCATTTAGTTGACTGGTCAACGGTCAACTTTGACCGCTTGCATCACGCTGATGTCATGATGACGTCATAAATGCCTTCTGATTTAATTAATTCTCCTAATCCTAATAATGATTTAAATCTTTTAAAATTAATATAAAATAAACCGTAGCTCGGATGAAAAAACTTTGTACATGAAAGTTGCTCAGAACGACGAGACGAATCCGGTTACGCAGCCCGTTCGTCCGCCACGCATCCCTAGAATAACAAACACACAACTTTTCCCCTCCGATTCATCTGTCCGAAAACGCGAAACACCGGGGATATTTTCCCGAATGTTTCCCCCCCTTCACCGGTACCACCTCATACCGCGTTAGAACACGTCTAGCTCTGCCTGTGTCCTGTTATGCACTTGCTTGCTATGTATTTACTGTTTCTCCCCCCTCTTCTCTTCGGTAGACCCCGTGACGATGCTGATGCCCCTGTGGTCGACTACGTCACCGACGACCCCTCCTTCTTGTCTGAGCAACCAGGCAAGCCCCCCCCTTGATCACCAGATATCGCCTATTCTTCTCTATACTGCTTGCATTAGAGTAGTGTAGCATGTTACTGCTTTCGGTTAATCCTATTCTGATGCATAGCCTATCATTGTTGCTACAGTTGTTACCCTTACCTGCTATCCTACTGCTTAGTATAGGATGCTAGTGTTCCATCAGTGGCCCTACACTCTTGTCCGTCTGCCATGCTATACTACTGGGCCATGATCACTTCGGGAGGTGATCACGGGTATATACTATATACTTTATATACATGACACATGTGGTGACTAAAGTCGGGTCGGCTCGTTGAGTACCCGCAAGTGATTCTGGTGAGGGGGCTGAAAGGACAGGTGGCTCCATCCCGTTAGAGGTGGGCGTGGGTTCCTGACGGCCCCCAACTGTTACTTTATGGCGGAGCGACAGGGCGGGTTGAGACCACCTAGGGGAGAGGTGGGCCTGGCCCTGGTCGGCGTTCGCGGATACTTAACACGCTTAACGAGATCTTGGTATTTGATCTGAGTCTGGCCATTTGGTCTATACGCACTAACCAGCTACGCGGGAACAGTTATGGGCACTCGACGTCGTGGTATCAGCCGAAGCTCTTTTTGACGTCAGCGACTGAGTGGCGCGCGCCGCATTGGACCGTAAGCTCGCGCTTGTATTAAGGGGGCTAGGTCTTCTTCCGGCCGCATACGCAACGTGCAGGTGTGCAATGGGCGATGGGCCCAGACCCCTGCGCGCATAGGGTTTAGACCGGCGTGCTAACCTCTTTGTTGAGCCTAGGTGGGGCTGCGACGTGTTGATCTTACGAGGCCGGGCATGACCCAGATAAGTGTGTCCGGCCAAATGGGATCGAGCGTGTTGGGTTATGTGGTGCACCCCTGCAGGGAAGTTTATCTATTCGAAGAGCCGTGTCCCTCGGTAAAAGGACGACCCGGAGTTGTACCTTGACCTTATGACAACTAGAACTGGATACTTAATAAAACACACGCTTCCAAGTGCCAGATACAACCCGGTGATCGCTCTCTAACAGGGCGACGAGGAGGGGATCGCCGGGTAGGTTTATGCTATGCGATGCTACTTGGTGAACTTACCATCTAGTCTCTTCTACATGCTGCAAGATGGAGGCTGCCAGAAGCGTAGTCTTCGATAGGACTAGCTATCCCCCTCTTATTCTGGCATCCTGCAGTTCAGTCCACCGATATAGCCCCTTTACGCAGATACCCATGCATATGTAGTGTAGATCCTTGCTTGCGAGTACTTTGGATGAGTACTCACGGTTGCTTTTCTCCCTCTTTTCCCCCTTTCCATTCTACCTGGTTGTCGCAACCAGATGCTGGAGCCCAGGAGCCAGACGCCACCGTCGGCGACGACTCCTACTACACCGGAGGAGCCTACTACTACGTGCAGCCCGCTGACGACGGCCAGGAGTTAGTTAGGAGGATCCCAGGCAGGAGGCCTGCGCCTCGTTCGATCTGTATCCCAGTTTGTGCTAGCCTTCTTAAGGCAAACTTATTTAACTTATGTCTGTACTCAGATATTGTTGCTTCCGCTGACTCGTCTATGATCGAGCAATTGTATTCGAGCCCTCGAGGCCACTGGCTTGTATTATGATGCTTGTATGACTTATTTATGTTGTAGAGTTGTGTTGTGATATCTTCCCGTGAGTCACTGATCTTGATCGTACACATTTGCGTGCATGATTAGTGTACGGTCAAATCGGGGGCTTCACAAGTTGGTATCAGAGCCAACTGCCTGTAGGAATCCCCCTTTCCAACTCCTTGGCAGAAGTTGAGTCTAGTCAGTGAAAACTGTTTTACTAACATGGCTGTGTGGCTTACGGGCCCACGTCGCCATTGGGTGGTACTAGGATCTTTTATTCCTCAACCTGTACTCTGGGACTCTGACATCTCTTCTATTCGGGTTAAACGATTTTACTAAATATAACATTAGGATCTCGTTATCACTTTCACCCGGAGAGCCCCTTATTACTGATGATCGTCTGCTGCACGTGAAGACCCTGAAGATACTCTCCGCTGATAACCCGAGAACTTGTGTTCATCGCTTTTGCAATTCCCTTTCATCGATGAACTCCTATGGATAACCATGTATACTCGCCATTCATACAATGTTTCCAAGTTGATCTTGTTATTACAAGATACCCCGAAATTCTCTCTGTTGTTCCGAGAATCCTTTGAGCTTACTGCCTTGCTGTTCTTTGTCACCTGAATACCCTTACGGATAATTCTCACACTTACCGAGTATCCGCTCATCCCCAGTTGATTCAAGTATTTCACAAAAGTGTTCAAAATACCATTCGATCTTCCGAAAATCCTCAGGAGCCTTTTGCTCTTGAAATTCTTGCTTACTTGCATTATGATTAATCTTAAGTCTCGTAATCTTATTGGCATCTCTTGTCATTATCATTTTGAGTCCGTTGATTCAATCTGTTTTGAATGCTCGCAATCCTCAATCAGAGCCTAGAATTCATCCTTCCGGCTCAGACATCATTTGAAACGTGAGCTGGTTCTCGCCAATCAAATTGTCGTCGATTTTGCCCCTATGTCTATTGAACTTATCCATCCTTGATCAAAGCGTTGCTCCTGATCCCCTGATTTGGAAATCATAATTCTTTTGCATTTGAACTTTGAATTAGTCAGTTGTTTCTATAATCAGATCTCCTTGCATTCTTCTTCCTCTGGTTGAGTACCGATGCGCACATCAGATCCCTTGTGGACCATCGGTTCCTTTGTTGGATTTTATCCGACAGTGTCTGTCATATTGAATAACCTTGCGAGCCTTTCCATGGGTATATAATGCCTTTGGTAAATTGTATCATCTGCTTTTGAACAATGCTCTACTTTCGAGCTTGTAATATTTACTATTGAAGCTTGTGGTATATGTTTCCACGATACCCTAACGGTTGAACCTACGCCTTCCCTAATCCGTGTGAACCTGAAAGATTACACGGTTCATACTTATCTGGTATTGCACCAGGTAAAAACTTTCAACAACTAATGTCATTTTCGAAATACTAGAGGTGAATGAAAGGTTATGCGTTGAACTAGTGGGAGTCGACCTTGAACCCTGAGTTCATGCCCATGGACACGATGTATACCTTATCATGGAAGCTTCTCTTAAAATAATTATCCCCTTGTTATAAGTTCATCTGGTATCCGCGGACGTGGTTCCGACCATGTTCTCCTTTAAATACCATTTCTCGTGCAAGTTTAAGCACTTGTCCTCTGCAGAGCAATACCCCGTCCAACCTCTACTTTGGTCTGTCATCGAGTATTACCCCCTGGTATCTCGAGAATGCCAAGGAACTACTTAACTTCTTATGAGTTCTTCATCAACTAATATTCTTGCCGATTCCATTTTTCCAACGGGTTCTGAGTTGTTAGAACCCCTCAAGGACACCGATAAGTGAATCAATTCCACACTCCGATTCAATAACTCTAAGTAATTTTTGTTGCTTATGAGTTTAATAATCATTTAAGTCATTCCTAGCCTGATCAGCTATATCATTAGCGTGCTAAATTTTAACTGTGCTACCTGGTCCTTAACCGTGGAGCACAACTTTCGATGATGAGCTAACCTTATGTCGATCTTCCTCATCTTATCGTTTCACCTCCAACAACAAGCTTGGTTTGGAGTTTGTGTCGTACCCTTGGTTCCAATAACTTTTCGCTTCACCATTCCTTTGACTTGATGTCATTGCCGATCGATTACATCTTCAAGAAACCTCTCGACAAGTGTGTCGTGATCATCGTCAACATTTTAACTTCTTCCGAGATATCAATTGAATTCATGATGAGAAATTCCATGCTTGTCCCTCGATGATCTGTGTTATCATCGACCACATCCATGCCTTCCTTTCAAACACAGACTTGCTCTTGTTTTGAATGAACTTTAAGTTCCTTGCTATCCACCAATTGTTCTTCTTTACCTTGGAACATTAACATCTCTTTTGTCCTCAATGTTGTGAGAATTTCACCACCTCTTAAGAAATCTTGGTATGGTGATACTTCTCACCATCACCATTCCTTCTTGGGTCCTCGTGTTGATTCCAACCGGGGTACCAACGAGTGAGCGGTGCTGTTTGGATCCTGCCCTTCTAGCAACCCTATTGCTTTGAAGTTAATGGTCGGCCGTTCATTCTTAGACTATTGATTATTGAATCACCATTCCGACGTTGGTCGTGCAACCCAGCCCATATTTCGGGTGCACCTTTCAACCAATGTTTAATTGTGTATGTTTTCCTCGAGCATACATCATTATACCATTTGATCTGACAAATGTTATCTCCTTGTTCACATGATTATGGAAATCCATCTTTTTGGAAATCTCGAGGAATTGTCGCTGAGTCCATCAGCCACCCCCTCATCCTCTCCTTAAATTAATGATGAACTCTTGTTTTGAAACTCGCTTCCATGGTTTAATTCCCGAGAATCATACGATGTCACCTCGACAATTTGTGTTGCACCTTTTCTTCTCAGGCATCCTGAATCTGAGTTATCCTGACACCAATCAGATCTGAATCTCGGTCAGATATGATGGTTGGAACATATTTCCAAGAGTTATAACATTGGTCTATTTATGACCCGGTAAGGTGATGTCATGCCTAACACACCTGGCCGGAGGACCTATTGTTATAAGTTTTCCTTTTTAGCAAGGCTATCCTTTTCTTCCATGAGGAAATTGTAAGACTTATTCTACAAGCGGTTCCCGATGGACCCTTTTTGTTTCTAAAGTCTGATCTTCACCTGATAACCATGTCAAGGCTATCTTGATGCATGTCTATGGTACTCCGATTTTCAACAGGAACATTTGAAGCCCAATGCTAAATGTTTCCTGCTCAACTATCCAAACACTGATGTATGGGTAACATCTCGATTAATCCTTGCCTCTTATCTGAATGGTTGGGTACTTGCTCTCCTACCCTGTATGCCATGTTCTGCTTGTGCATGGGAAGGATATACTCCTAATAATTGTGTGTTTAAACACATTTTCCTTTCCCTTGTTCTATTTAATCTGATAATCATATTTTCCTTTCCATTGGTTGGTTTAACGTTTCTGGTGATCATTATGATCTAAGCAGTATTAATTCCCTGCTTGTGCAAACACCTCGGTGTACAACTCTGTCACTAAGACCCTGTTACTATTGTTGTGACATTCCGGTAACCACCCATGGACGAGAACTTTGCCTATTGGTCCGCCTCGTTTCAACGAGCAGGAAAATGGTTCTCTTCGTCCCTCGCCCTTGGTACCGACGATGTTGCTGACATATAACTGACAGGCTACCCTCTGACATGCCTTGCTATCATGATCGTGCAAGATGTCACCGCCCTTCCTACTTTAACCACATGGTGGGCCCATAACCCACAGTTCCATAGGATCAAAACCTGACTCTCCTGTGCACCCCCTGTTCCCAACTTTATTCATCGCACGTGGCCTCGTATGTAATTCACGGACCACCGTCCTACTGATCTATTCTAGTATCAGACGCAATACTTACTCTCGCTGCTTGAACCCCTTTCACACTTTGTTTCGGGCATCGAACGATTCACCCGCTCGAAACTTCTCATGGTACCTACTTACCTTGCTCTCGATATTGTCTTAAGTTTCCACTCAAGAGTTACTTTCCGCCACCATCCCCGATGTTATCAACCAGATAGTCAACCTTTCAGAGGTCCGTTTTTCCGAAGTTACCCCTTGTCCTTCATATGTACAATGAAAATCCCGAAGAAAGGATGACGACTTGATCATGGTGACTTGAAGCAGAGTAATGAAGACATCAACGAAAGGGATCAACCTCTTTGAAAGGGGCAGCCAAGACCGACAAGACTCGTTAGGTTTTCGCTACCAGCACTTTTTCCCCCTTACTCCACCGCTTAAATCTCGGGACGAGATTTCTTGTAGTGGAGGAGAATTGTAACGCCCGGGTAATCAAGCTACAGTAACCCTCTGGTAATGATGCCACGTCCCCACGATTACTGTTGCTAATCTCGTGCTAGTTTAGAACCGATCCAAATTCAAATTTAAGATCAAGTCGAATAGTTAAAGTTTTCAAAAGTGAAAACTAAAATGTTGTAAATGTGTTAAATAAATCCTGGGTAATAGTGGTGAAGAAACCTAAATTTAATAAAATGATTAAGTGTTCAAAATAATTAAAACTGTAGGTTAAATAATAAAATAAATGCCTTTTAAATTTTATAAAATGTTAAACTATTTTAGTTGGGATAAGAATTAATGTGGCAGTAGTTTATTTAGAAGTACCAATTTAGGTGTTAGTGATAATTTTTACTAAAACTAAAATAAAATGTAACTAAAATAAAATAGGAAAGAATAAATAAAAATAAAGGAAATAAAACAAAGTCAAAAAAAACCCTGGCCCACTGGGCCACGACCCAACAGGCCGGCCCACCCCGGTCCACCTAACCCACTACTACCCTCCCCCCACTACTCCGTAACCCTAACCCACGACCGCACAACCCCCCACCCCCCCGATCCCCTCTCCCCCCGACCCCCACCTCTCCTCTCTGCCCCCCCCCCGATCGGATCTGGATCGGGGCGGTTGGCCACGACGCCGGTAACGCCGCCTCGTCTCCCCCCTCTGCACCTCTGCAGCCCCGAGCCGGCCCCAACGCCCGTCTGCACCGCCCCATCCCCTCCGCCCCGATCTGGAACTCGGGCTCGGCCCTGACGCCACCGCCGCGCGGAGCTCGCCGTCGTCCGCCCCGTCCTCTCCCTCGCCGGCCTGCTACCTCCTCCCCACCGGTCTGCCTCCACTCCGTCCACGTCGTCCCCGTCCCCCCAACTCGAGCACCATGGCCCTTGACCCTGCGAACCCCGGTGAGGCCCCGGGCCTCTCCCCCTCCACCTCTTCCCCTTCGTCGCCGTGCACACTCGCCGACCGGGCCCCGAACATGCTCACCGCATCGGCCATGGCCTCGCTCACCGACGCCCGCACGCGCCGGCCGCCCTGGCCGCGCCCGCGCACCCCTGCTTGACGACGGCCCGCGCGCGCTGCCCCCTGGCCAGCGCCGGCCTTCGCCAAGCCGCTCGCCCGCGGCGACCGCATTCCCCGCGGGCGCGCCCTCCACGGCTAGGGCCCCGGCGTCCCCCACCGGCGACTACACGCTTCACCACGGCCTCGCCCTCCTCTGCACGCTCCGTCGCCCTTGCTCCCCGCGCCTCGCCACTGATTGCCGTGGCTCGCCCGCCGTCACCCACCTCTGTCACTAGCTCCGACACCGCCGCCCCATCGCCGTCCCTGGCCTCGCCCCGTCCACCGCGGATCGCCCCCCCACTGGCCGGCGTTCTGGCTGCTGGCGCCCACGCCGCGGGCTGCGTCCGGGGCCAGCCCCGTTCGGTCTCGGGCACGGGCACCACGCTCGCACCCAGCGCCCGAACCCAGCCCCTGAACGTTAAAAAAAGGAATTTAAAATAATAATAATAATAATAACTAAATATTAATTATTTAACTTAATTAATCTAGTTAATTAAACCTAATTAACCTGCTAATAAATCTAACTACGGTCAATTAGATAACAGCCTATGACATGCGGGACCCACCCATTTAGTTGACTGGTCAACGGTCAACTTTGACCGCTTGCATCACGCTGATGTCATGATGACGTCATAAATGCCTTTTGATTTAATTAATTCTGCTAATCCTAATAATGATTTAAATCTTTTAAAATTAATATAAAATAAACCGTAGCTCGGATGAAAAAACTTTGTACATGAAAGTTGCTCGGAACGACGAGACGAATCCGGTTACGCAGCCCGTTCGTCCGCCACGCATCCCTAGCATAATGAACACACAACTTTTCCCCTCCGATTCATCTGTCCGAAAACGCGAAACACCGGGGATATTTTCCCGGATGTTCCCCCCCTTCACCGGTATCACCTCATACCGCGTTAGAACACGTCTAGCTCTGCCTGTGTACTGTTATGCACTTGCTTGCTATGTATTTACTGTTTCTCCCCCCTCTTCTCTTCGGTAGACCCCGTGACGATGCTGATGCCCCTGTGGTCGTCTACGTCACCGACGACCCCTCCTTCTTGTCTGAGCAACCAGGAAAGCCCCCCCTTGATCAACAGATATCGCCTATTCTTCTCTATACTGCTTGCATTAGAGTAGTGTAGCATGTTACTGCTTTCGGTTAATCCTATTCTGATGCATAGCCTATCATTGTTGCTACAGTTGTTACCCTTACCTGCTATCCTACAGCTTAGTATAGGATGCTAGTGTTCCATCAGTGGCCCTACACTCTTGTCCGTCTGCCATGCTATACTACTGGGCCGTGATCACTTCGGGAGGTGATCACGGGTATATACTATATACTTTATATACATGACACATGTGGTGACTAAAGTCGGGTCGGCTCGTTGAGTACCCGCAAGTGATTCTGGTGAGGGGGCTGAAAGGACAGGTGGCTCCATCCCGGTAGAGGTGGGCCTGGGTTCCTGACGGCCCCCAACTGTTACTTTATGGCGGAGCGACAGGGCAGGTCGAGACCACCTAGGGGAGAGGTGGGCCTGGCCCTGGTCGGCGTTCGCGGATACTTAACACGCTTAACGAGATCTTGGTATTTGATCTGAGTCTGGCCATTTGATCTATACGCACTAACCAGCTACGCGGGAACAGTTATGGGCACTCGACGTCGTGGTATCAGCCGAAGCTCTTTTTGACGTCAGCGACTGAGTGGCGCGCACCGCATTGGACCGTAAGCTCGCGCTTGTATTAAGGGGGCTAGGTCTGCTTCCGGCCGCGTATGCAACGTGCAGGTGTGCAATGGGCGATGGGCCCAGACCCCTGCGCGCATAGCGTTTAGACCGGCGTGATGACCTCTCTGTTGAGCCTAGGTGGGGCTGCGACGTGTTGATCTTACGAGGCCGGGCATGACCCAGATAAGTGTGTCCGGCCAAATGGGATCGAGCGTGTTGGGTAAAAGGATGTTTATCTATTCGAATAGCCGTGTCCCTCGGTAAAAGGATGACCCGGAGTTGTACCTTGACCTTATGACAACTAGAACTGGATACTTAATAAAACACACCCTTCCAAGTGCCAGATACAACCCGGTGATCGCTCTCTAACAGGGCGACGAGGAGGGGATCGCCGGGTAGGTTTATGCTATGCGATGCTACTTGGTGAACTTACCATCTACTCTCTTCTACATGCTGCAAGATGGAGGTTGCCAGAAGCGTAGTCTTCGATAGGACTAGCTAGCCCCCTCTTATTCTGGCATTCTGCAGTTCAGTCCACCGATATAGCCCCTTTACGCAGATACCCATGCATATGTAGTGTAGATCCTTGCTTGCGAGTACTTTGGATGAGTACTCACAGTTGCTTTTCTCCCTCTTTGCCCCCTTTCCATTCTACCTGGTTGTCGCAACCAGATGCAGGAGCCCAGGAGCCAGACGCCACCGTCGGCGACGACTCCTACTACACCAGAGGAGCCTCCTACTACGTGCAGCCCGCTGACGACGGCCAGGAGTTAGTTAGGAGGATCCCAGGCAGGAGGCCTGCGCCTCGTTCGATCTGTATCCCAGTTTGTGCTAGCCTTCTTAAGGCAAACTTGTTTAACTTATGTTTGTACTCAGATATTGTTGCTTCCGCTGACTCGTCTATGATCGAGCAATTGTATTCGAGCCCTCGAGGCCCCTGGCTTGTATTATGATGCTTGTATGACTTATTTATGTTGTAGGGTTGTGTTGTGATATCTTCCCGTGAGTCCCTGATCTTGATCGTACACATTTGCGTGAATGATTAGTGTACGGTCAAATCGGGGGCGTCACATCCTCCTCCCGATCTGATGGCTCCGCGGTGGCGCCAGCGCTCGAGCGTGCGGCGGGGTCCGCGAGGGTGGTCGGTGCGCGACGTCTTCCTCCCCGATCTGATGGCTCCACGGTGGCGCCAGTGCTCGGGCGGCGGTTGGCTTCGGCAAGCGGTGGCGGGCGCTGGGCTCTCGGCGGCGCTCCGGCGTGTGCAGGCGGCGGCGGTCCCTGTGCACGGTCAGCGGCTCCGTCTCTGACCCGGACGGCGCGAGGGATGGCGGCGGCCCGGCGTGGCCGGCGATCTGGATGCGGTGGTGCTAGCGGCTCGCTGATCTGCCGGTACTCCAGGGTCTGCCTGGTGGTGCTGGTGGTGACGGCGGCCCGTGCACGAGAGTTGGATCCCCTCGAACTGATCTGGGTGAAAGCTTGCCTTCGGCTTTTGCTAAGGCCGGCGGTGGCGGCGCTATCTGCGTCGTTCCCTTCTTGAAGGCATCGCCATGGAGAAGTTCAAGGCCACTCTCTGCTACCTCCGGGGGAAACCCTAGATCGGATGATCGGATGACGGCGGCACTCTGGTGTCGTTCCTCCCTTGGGGGCGTCATTCTTGGAGGTACACACGTGATCGAGGGACCAGAGGACGGATTCTTTGGTGGAGCGGTGCTTCATCCTACACACTGATGGCGACGGATCTTGACGGCATGGCGCAGTGCAGATTCGGAGTTTGCTGTGGGAGGATGGACTCGCGCAGGAGGACGACGCTGTCGGGCGTCATGGTGGCATTGATGGCAGAGAGACCTGGCACGGTACAGGCAACAGTACAGCTCTGAAGATGGATTGGTGGCAGGTGGCTGCGGCGGCCTCATACCCGGCAGGCGTCCCGGTTGAGGAGTGCACCGGACTGGTAGGTGCCCCATACCCGGCAGGCGTCCTGGTTAGGACCTCAGGTCTTAGATGTTTAGGTTTGGCTGCGATGTCTGTTTGGTATTAGGCCCAGACTATCTGCACCCCTTCATCAATTGGATAGGTGTAGCGACAGTTGTTGCTTAAACGGTGGCTTTAGTCTTGCTGTTGTATGGCTTTGTAAGGTCTTATGAGAATAATTAATAAAGTGACCATATGCATCGCCCAGATGCAGAGGCCGGGGATCATCCTCCTTTTCTAAAAAAACTACCGAGTGATCATTCTGTAAAAGGATTTCCCGGGAGAAAAGTCGCGGTCAAGAGGCTCAAAGTCTCTTCTCTACCCAACAGAGTCCTAAATGACTTCACAAGGGAAGTGGAGCTCGTGTCGGAGCTCCGGCATGACAATCTTGTCCGTCTACTCGCATATTTTTTAGAGGAAAGGCATACGCCCGACTTTATAAATAAAGCCAAAAGGCAGGAAGGTAGCAACAACCACACAGAAAAGTGTCAAAAACACCCAAGCCCCAACGACGGGCGAGACGACAGGGGAGAAAGTCAAGTACATGGCACCCTCGCCAGTACACGGCACGCAGGCCGGAATAGAAAGATCCAGCTAAAACTAAAGCATCCGGCCCAAAAGAAGCAATTAAGCATCCTGCTCTTGTCTGCATAACTGAGACGCCGTCGCCCGGATTTTGTAGATCAGCATAGAGAGCGCCTCTTGGTCGTCGACCTTAGTCAATGATTTCCACTGCTGCAGGAAAGCACACGATTTAAATAAGCAGTCAGCCGGTTTAGCCGGGAACACGTGCTCGATAGTAAATTTGTTCCTAGTCGTCCACAGGGACCAGCATAAAGCTCCCAAGCCCACCCAAAAGATGCGCCTGGATACACCGGAAAGGTTGGATGCCAAGTTGCGCAACTCGGCAAAGGAGGCAGGGGCCCAAGAAACACGTAGCCAGTCCCGCACGCAACTCCAAATGAGCTTAGCCAGGTGACAGTGAAAAAAAATATGTTCCATGTCTTCCACATCACCGCAAAGGGCACAAAACTGGGAGCCCAGTCCATTTCTCTTACGAATTTGACCAGCCGAGGGCAACCGGCCTCGGAAAGCTTGCCACAAGAAAATTTTAATCTTAGGGGGAATACGGGCCTTCCAAATTTGGGAGAAACGATTGGTAGGCGTGCCACCAACAAGCTTAGAATAAAGAGATTTAACAGAAAAGCGTCCAGAGGCAGACAACGGCCAAAGCACCGAATCCCTGACCGTCGAGAGCGTAGGGAAGAGGGCAGTAAGACGTTGCCAATCTTCAAACTCTACAGGCGACAGGGAGCGGCGAAAGGCCAGGTTCCACCCCTGGGAAGGTAGCTTCGCAATAGAAATATTTGGATCAGAGCAATAAGAGAAAAGGGTAGGGAAGGTCACCGAGAGAGGTGATTCTCCACACGACCAATCTAGCCAAAACCTAATCGAGGATCCGTCCCCAACAACAAACTTAACGAAAGATTGAAAACAGGTCTAACTTTGACCAGAGACTTCCAAAACTGAGAACCACCACGCGCCAGAGCAAACATCAGGCTAGAGGACGGAAAATATTTAGCCTTAAGGATCGTCAGCCAGAGGGGCTGATCCTCAGCGCTCATAATCTTCCACCACCATTTAATCATCAAGCATTGATTCATGATGGAAGTGTTAAGAATCCCTAACCCCCAAGGTTTCTGGGCCTACACATCAATTTCCATTTAACAAAGCGATATTTGTGACGATTGTCCGCCGCATTCCAGTAAAACGCCCCACGGTGTTTATCAAAACCAGCATGAATCCCAGCCGACAAGAGATAGAAGCCCATCAGGAACATGGGAGGGAGGAGAGGCAAGCATTAATTAGAGCCACTTTACCCGCATTCGTATTATATCTACCCCGCCAGGGAAGGACCCTGTTGCCCACCTTTGTGACCCGGGGCAAAATCTTTGGCATGAAGCACGTCCAGGGAAATTGGTAAACCCAAGTATTTGAACGGAAATGAGCCCAGCTTACAGTTGAGAAGGTGGGCCACTCGCACGGCTTCCGACTCGTCCACACCAGTAAAAACCACTTCCCTTTTGGCGAAGTTAATCTTAAGCCCCGACATCGCCTCGAAGCATAATAAAATAAACTTGAGGTGGGCAAGGCAGGCCTCATTCAGCTCAACCATAATAATAGTGTCGTCCGCGTATTGGAGGTGGGTCAGACCATGGGGAATAAGATTAGAACTAACCGGAGTAATGTGCCCGCAAGTAGCTGCCCTGGAGAGCAGGCGGGATAAAGCATCCGCAACGAAATTGAATAGAATGGGAGAGGCAGGGTCGCCTTGCCGCAGGCCCCTACCATTGGCAAAGAATTTGCTAACCTGACCATTAACATTGATGGCAGTGTGGCCTCCCGAGACCAACTGCATAATTCTATGGACAAGGGGCCCCTCAAACCCTTTGGCCAATAGAACTCTACGTAAAAAAGGCCAACTCACCGAATCATAGGCCTTCTCAAAGTCTAGTTTAAGAATCACCGCTTTCGACTTGCGAATCTTAAGGTCATGCACGATTTCATGCAAGCAAAGAACCCCGTCCAGAATGAAACGACCCTTAATGAAAGCCGACTGAAAAGGGCTGATGATACGGTGGGCAATGGGGGAGAGGCGAGTGGCTAACCCTTTGGCCGGAAACTTGGCGAAGTTATTAATAAGGGCAATCGGCCTAAATTGCGAGATCAAGTCCGCGCCCTTGACTTTAGGAATAAGGGTAATGACAGCGTAGTTAAGGCGAGAGATATCCACCGTACCCAACCAGAACCCTTGGATAATTGTACAAATGAGAACCCGCAACTGCGGCCAAATTTTTTAAAGAAGGGGATAGAAAAACCATCAGGGCCGGAAGCAGCATTCGGGTTAGCCGAGCTAATCACCTGCCAGATCTCTTCGTCAGATAAAGGGACCATCAGGCCCAAATTTTCGCCCGGAGAAATCTTAGAACCCTCATCCCAGAAGCCAGAGCAGAGGTCAAGCCCAGGATCCGGCTTAGAGCCGAGTAGATTGGAATAGAAGCTAACAATGTGATTCATGATGAGGGACTGGTCCAAAATTCTGACGCCGTCAATCAACAGAGTGTCAATGAAACATCTGCGGCATCTGCCATTCGCGATCGCAAAGAAATATGCCGTCATAGCATCAGCCTTCAAGGTCCAATTGAGGGCACCTCGCATATTGTAACGAAGGCAATGAGCGAATACTAACATACGAGTATGTACAGAACAAGAGCCTGAATCTATATATATTCGGTATGTATTTCTTGCTAATCAAATTGGTAGAAGTGCAATTGCAAACATAATGATGATCTGATAACCATAAACTGAACTATCTGTGAATGGTGGAACCGACAGGCACGCCCAGCGTACGGGCTTCACTCAATTGGATGAAGAGATTGGAGATAATTCGTGGGATAGCCCAGGGCGTCCGGTACCTTCACGACGGCTCAGAAAAAAATGTAGCTCATAGAGATCTCAAGCCATCCAATGTGCTGCTGGACCACCAGTGTAGACCAAACATAGCAGATTTCGGCACCGCGAAGCTGTTCCGCGACGATCAGACGGGAACACAGACAGTAGTGATTACACCGAACCTCACACATTCAGTCTATTTCATGCCCCGTATATCCTTATCTATCACTTGATTATATTATACTCCCTCCATTCCTAAATATAAGTCTTTTTAGAGCCTTCAATATGAATTACATACGGATGTATATAGACACAGTAGAGTGTAGATTCACTTATTTTGCTCCGTATGTAGTCCATATTGCAATCTTTAAAAAGACTTATATTTAGAAACGGAGGGAGTATGTTCTTCAACATCCGAATGGTGAATTAATGAGAGCACTGAATATGCTAGCATTTTTTTTAGTCGGACTGAATTTGCTAACATGACTGAGTTATGTGTAGGGGATATGTGCCGCCGGAGCACGCCAGGGATGGGGATATGACGCTGAAGTGCGACGTTTTTGTTAGGTTGATCTCTCTCCCGTTCGAGCCCAACGGGTCGAACGGGCCCTTGACTCGCGCCCTGATCGGGGGCGCCCAACCAAACCATGGTTGGTGGGCCCCTGTGACCCGCGCTATATAAACAGAGGTGGGGCCGGGGCGCAATTCACGAGGTTGAACGCTGCCACAAACCCTACCTACACGCCCTACCGATCTAGGGTTAGCGCGGTGCTCACGGGAAGCACACCACCGTCACCTACTCTCCGCCATCGCCGTGCGCACTAGCACCACGATGGCCTCCAGCTCGAGTTCATCCTCTGCTGCACAAGGTAGGTTTACCGGATCTAATCCAGCCTAGTGATCCAGAGGATCTATCAATGGTATCAGAGCCATCTTGGCTAGATGATTTTCGGTAAAAAGATGAAAAAGAGAAAGAAAAAGAACTCCCTCCCCTCCCCCAAGAACCCTAGACAGGGCAAAGTAAACCACCAAATTTTGGCCTTGGGCCTCGACGGCAAAGAGTGCCGCCGCATCGGCCGCGCCTGTTCCTCTCGATCCCCACACGCATCGGCATGCCGAGGTGCGGGGACGAAGAACCACCGGAGCTACCAAGCTCGCCGGAAAAGAAAGTCAAAAAGTCAAAAGAAAGGGGGGGCAGCGCCGCGGCCAAGTCCCTCGACAGCGGCGCGCCCGCCGCAAGGGAGGACGCGCGACCGGCGAGGAGGATGGCAACGGCGCGTCCTGGCCGAGCTCCGCTTCCTCTCGCTGAACCTCTCTATCTCTCTTGTGAAAACCGAAAAGGGAGGAAAAGGAAGAGACGGTGGCCGGGCTCGCGCGGCGCGGTGGTGGAGCCGTCGCCGGCGGCCGGCGGTCGGCGCTCTCGCGCGGTGGCTGGACGGCCGGAGGCGCAACGCTGCGGACCGGAGAAAAGAAAGGGAAAAAGGGGGAAGGAGAGCAGGCGCGCGCGGCGCGGTGGCTTTCGCCGCCGCCGCCGGCGGCCGGACCGGGCGGCCGGGGTGCAGCTCCTGCCTCCGCCGTCGAGAGAGAGAGCGAGAGCGAGAGAGCAGAGGAGAGCGGCGCGCGTGGAAGAGAATGGCCTAGGGTTTGTCCCGTGCGGCACGGTTGGTCGTTTTGTTCGACCGCAACGCGTGCGCGACCGTCGGATCTCTGCAGACGGTGCAGATTGAAAACCTAGCTCCGCCCGGGGCCTTTTGGGCCGAAAGTGGACGAGGCCGGCAGCGGCGCGCGCGCTGGCGCTGGGCCGAGGCCACAGCCGCGGGCGGCGCGCAGGCCAGGCCGCGGACAGGGGTTTTTCCGTTTCGGGCTGCGCGTGCTGGGCTCTGCGGCAGTTAATTTTTGTTTTTTCAGAGAACAAAAATTTTCTGAAAAGAAAAGTTCATGAATTTTATAAAGAAAATTAAAAAGCTCGTGATTTATTATTTTGTCAAAGAAAAGTTTCTGTAAAGCATAAAAAGTTCATGAATTTTTATTCATGTTTTTCCGCTGCGTAAACAATTAATAGTGCTCTTTTACAAAGAAATAAAAGTTTAGATAGAATTAAGTTTTTAAGAGCATGTTAAAGTGATTATTAAAATGAATATGGTTATTTTATTTTTATGACCAACGTTGTTAATAACATGATCATGTTTATTATTGAAAATAAAAGTGCTCTTTTAAAAGTGAATAGAACTAAAGTAAAAGATTAAATTGTTGCTTCTGTAATGCATTTTTTAACCAACCGGTTAAAATTCCTTAAAGAGTAAAAGAGTACAGATTGTTTTTGAGTAGAATATTGTAAAGTTTCCGCTGCAAAGTAAAAGTTTTATCCTCCAATTAAATTGGAACCAACGGGAAAGTTTAATTGGAAGAAATGCTCTAAGCAATGTTTTTCCCCTGTGGGTGAAATAAGATGCAGATAGTTTCCGCTATGACAAAGGAAAAGATATTTGTTTTAAAGTTAAAAATATGGTATTGTTATTTTCTGACCAACGTTGATGATAACAATGCTATAATTCTATGAGTCTTATGTTTAAAGTTTAAATCTCTGATAAATTTGGTATCAAAGTGATCAATTTTTTAGAGAACGGATAAAGTTCAAGAAATGCTCTTGAACTAGAGAAATGTATATTGCTATGTTCCCGCTGCAATAAAGTTGATGATGATGATTAATTCTTAGCAAAGTTGTTTAATACAAATACTATCATCACATTGTTTATGAGTTATATGCATTATTTCCATTTCCGCCCAACGGTGATATGGGATTAATGTAGAAAGATGATGTTTATTCTAATTCTACCACAATGGTGATTTAGAATATAAAAGAAAGTTTCAAAATTTTAATGTGCATTTCTTTTAACTAGACCAACGTAGGGTTATTTTTATGCCCATTGTTGTTGATTATTGACTAAGTTTTCTCAGACTAAAAGTTTTCATGCTTTCATTCGTGAAAGCGAATGGCTGGGTACTTGTGACCCGAAAGATGAAAGAAAGGTCATAACGTGAGGGAGTATGTTCTCTCTAAAGAATGGCATCAAAAGGAAAGAAATATATCATTGAGAGTCTTGGTTGATGAATGTCTTTCATGTACTCTCTATGAAGAAGTTTCTTCAGTCAACATGATTTGAGATGAAACAAGTAACATGCGTGTTTAATTTGACCAACGTCGGATCAAGCATGTGTGTCAAAGAGCATTCGGATTTATTCCTAAATTTGATGATTGAATATGCAGTCAAAAGAGCCAATTCTGTCATTTATGTTCCCTTACAGGGAATTACCCGCATGGCGGGAAAAGATGATTATGATAAAACCTGCATGACGGGAAAAGTTTGGGAAAATACCTGCGTAACGGGGTAAAGCTGACATAATATTATGTCAAAAATCCCGTATGGCGGGAGAAATTCTGGCAAGAGAAAGATATGATAACTCGTGTCCTTTTAATGTATCCCACTCTGGGAGAAAAGAATGGAGTAGCTGAAAGGTGCAACCGTACACTTATGGATATGGTGCGCAGCATGATGAGTTATTCCAACTTGCCATTGGGATTATGGATGGAGGTGCTTGAAACCGCCATTCACATTCTCAATAGAGTACCAAGCAAGTCGGTGCCCAAAACACCGTACGAGCTATGGACAGGAAGGATGCCCTCCCTACAACACTTCAGGGTGTGGGGGTGCCCTGCTGAGGCCAAAATGTTTAATCCAAACATTGCAAAGTTAGATCCCAAAACAGTAAGTTGCCACTTCATTGGCTATCCAGACAGATCAAAAGGTTTTCGTTTCTACTGCCCTGACAGATATACAAAGTTTGTAGAAACGAGACATGCAGTCTTCTTAGAGGACGAAATGATGAGGGGGAGCTTGGTAGCTCGGAAAATTGATCTTGAGGAGAAGAGGGTGCATGCACCTAATCCGATGATTCAGGAGCCATTTTTCTCACTACCAGTTGCAACTCCACCCATGACAGCTATGGGGAAAGATCCGGAACCTGTCCGTCAGGAGCCGACTGAACCCGTTGTTGAGCATGAAAGGGAGGTGCAACAGCAAAATTTAGAAGAAGTGCCAGAAGTTGAGGCACAAAATGTGCCAGAAACTGAGGCCCTTAGAAGGTCTACAAGACCAAGAAAGTCAGCTATTTCTACTGACTTTAAAGTTTATAACACAGAAATGCTTCATATGGAAAAAGATCCCACCTCATATGAAGAAGCCATGAGAAGCCCTCATTCATCGAAGTGGATGAAGGCAATGGAAGATGAGATGAAATCGATGAGTTCCAAAGATGTTTGGGACTTAGAGGAAATTCCCAAAGGAGCCAAAACAGTAGGCTGTAAATGGGTCTACAAAATTAAGTATGACTCTAAAGGGAATATAGAAAAGTATAAAGCACGACTCGTGGCAAAAGGATTTACACAAAGAGAAGGGATAGATTACAATGAGACATTTTCTCCAGTCTCATGTAAGGATTCCTTCAGAATCATAATGGCATTAGTTGCTCATTTTGATTTAGAGTTACATCAAATGGATGTTAAGACGGCATTTCTGAATGGTGATTTAAAAGAAAAGGTCTACATGAAACAACCCAAGGGTTTTATCATGGAAGGCAAGGAAAATATGGGGTGCCGCCTGAAGAAATCCATTTATGGATTAAGACAAGCCTCTCGGCAGTGGTATCTAAAGTTTAATCAAACGATTAAAAGTTTTGGATTTAAAGAAAATATTGAGGATAATTGCATTTATGCAATGTTTAAAAATGGGAAATATATTTTCCTAATCTTGTATGTGGATGATATCCTGCTTGCTAGTAGTGATGTTAGTCTACTACAAGAAACAAAGAAATTCTTATCCTCAAATTTTGACATAACAGATCTTGATGAAGCATCATATGTTTTTGGCATAGAAATTTACCGAGATAGGAACAATGGAGTCTTAGGACTATCTCAGCAAGCATATTTAGAAAAGGTTCTTAAAAAGTATAATATGCATGCGAGTAAAGCCACACCTGCTCCAATAGTTAAGGGCGATAGTTTTGGGAAATTTCAATGTCCCAAGAACCAGTATGAGATCGATCAAATGAAAGCAGTACCATATGCTTCGGCAGTTGGCAGCTTACAGTATGCACAAGTGTGCACTCGCCCTGACTTAGCTTTTATCACCGGGGTACTCGGTAGATATCAAGAGAATCCAGGCCTAGAGCACTGGAAGATGGTAAAGAAAGCATTACGTTATGCGCAAGGCACGAAGGACTACATGCTAATATACAGGAGAAGTGATTCCCTAGAGATAAAAGGGTATTCAGACGCAGATTTTGCGGGGGACAGAGATGATAGAAAATCCACGTCAGGATACATATTCACCCTCGCTGGGGGAGCTATTTCGTGAAAAAGCTCCAAACAGTCGATAGTTGCATCATCCACGATGTATGCAGAATTCATAGCATGCTTCGAAGCCACGGGGCAGGCGATATGGCTAAAGAAATTTGTACCCGACTTGAAAGTGGTAGATTGTATTCACAAACCACTAAAGATGTACTGCGACAACCAGCCCGCGGTATTTTACGCTCACAACAACAAGTCGAGTAATGCTGCCAAAACAATAGAGATAAGGTATTATGTTGTGAAAGATAAAATCCAGGATCAAACTATAAGTCTCGAGCATATAAGGACAAAGGATATGCTTGCGGATCCGCTAACGAAAGGCTTACCACCCAATGTGTACAAGGAACACTTAGCCGGCATGGGTTTAAGGGAAAGCCTTATGATTCCTGGATAGGCCCAAAAGGAACAGAATTTGTTTCTGAACATAAAGTATGTTGTAGCTGTATGATTCTAACGGCAATTAAGCCGTGACGATGAAACATGCTCTATGTACCAATATGTAATGAAACAGATAAACTAGAAAGTATAAAGTTAAAGGTAAAGTTGAGATCAAGGGGGAGAATGTTAGGTTGATCTCTCTCCCGTTCGAGCCCAACGGGTCGAACGGGCCCTTGACTCGCGCCCTGATCGGGGGCGCCCAACCAAACCATGGTTGGTGGGCCCCTGTGACCCGCGCTATATAAACAGAGGTGGGGGCCGGGGCGCAATTCACGAGGTTGAACGCTGCCACAAACCCTACCTACACGCCCTACCGATCTAGGGTTAGCGCGGTGCTCACGGGAAGCACACCACCGTCACCTACTCTCCGCCATCGCCGTGCGCATTAGCACCACGATGGCCTCCAGCTCGAGTTCATCCTCTGCTGCACAAGGTAGGTTTACCGGATCTAATCTAGCCTAGTGATCCAGAGGATCTATCAGTTTTCAGCTTCGGCGTCGTATTGCTGGAGATAATGAGTGGTCGCAGAAATAGTGATGTGCCAAGCCTTATTACGTACGTTGGTAACTACACTAGACTACACCGAAACCATATTACTCGTGTTGCCTTATCAAGGAGATGAACCCATTCAGATAAAGCATCGCATTGTATCATGCTATTTTTTCATGGTCGGGTTGGTTGAGTTTTGAAGGCCTGGAAACTATGGGAGGAGCGCAGGATGATGGGATCTTCTGGACGTGAGGGTGGTGCCGGCAAGGCATCGCTTGGATCCCGAGCTCTCGGGTGAGTCGCGGAGGTGCATTCAAATCGGCCTCCTTTTTTTTTGAGCAACTAAAATCGGCCTCCTATGAGTGCAACGGCTACCTGGTGATAGGCCTGCTGCATATGACTGCAATTTGTTTGGTAGCATGTGCATATTTTGACATGCTGAGCTAAGATCTTGTATGGTGTGTTGTATCTACTGAGGCATGTTGTGTTGACACATTGTTTGGTAGTCCGTACCCGAGGTAGATGTGGTTACCACAATATTTATGATATATGAAGAAATATTATTTTTGTGCACAATTGAATGCATGTTTTGCGGTAAAACAACATTGTACCAATATTTAAACAATATTTGGACATGAAAAAAATATTTTGGCAATACATAATGCTCTGTTTCAATGTAGGCATTCAAAAACTTGTCGTTCAATTGGCTGCAATGCCAATTATCCCAGACATTGATATTGAGCTTCAATGCCAATTCAAATTTTTGGATATGATGTATTTGGAATTTGGAATCAAAAAGGATGCCAAAATAAATTGCTACCTACAATATAATTGTCATGGTAAGTCTAGTATATCTGCCATGGTAAGGCCGTGGTAAGTCTAGTATATTTGCCATGCTAAGTCTAGTAAATTTGCCATGTTAAGTCTACTAAAAATTTGCCATGATCAAAAAATGAAATAAAAAATTGTAATTTCTGGAGAATTGCCATCATGCATAAATACTACTTGCCATGATGCTCTAATAACAAATCATGTAGCATATTTGCCAAGGTGTCTACGAAAATGCACACAATATAATTAATAAAAAATGCCATGATCTAAAAAAGAATAAATTTGATATGGTACCTAAATTGAAATTGTAATTATCTGAATAAATAAAACTTGCCATTGGTAAAATAAATAAAATTGCCATGGAACCTACAAAGATAAACTACCATGGTGTAGTTTAGAAATTGGCGTGGTGTAACTAATAAATTTGCCATGGCCGAACTAATATAATTGCCATGGTCTAAGTAGTAAACTTGCCATGGTATTTTTTGACAAAAACCTTTCCATATATTAATTAAGTAAAATATTATTAAAATCATCCATTACAGCAATAGCCATGTAGGCCGAACAACTATTAAAAAGAAGACCGTCTTATCTATAACTTGCCATGGTACTGAAATTGCCATGTAACTATTACGGAAACAACAAACTAAGGCGTAGCCTAGTGGTGGAAAGGAAATGATGCCTTCCTACTCACCTAGGTTCAAGGAATGATACTTGTAATTTGAGCTTGTTGCACCAATTATACTGTAGAGGACTCCTTTACAGTCTTTGTGTCAAAAATATTATTAGAGAAACAATTTTTTTTCTAAATTTCAATATCTTTATGAAAATGGCATGTACCTAGAATATATTTGCTTCGGAAAATGCCATGTATTTAGAATAAATTTGTTTATAAAAATGTCAGGTACCTAGAATAAATTTGTTTATAAAAATGGTTATGCATTGAAACAGTTAGCATGTGAAAATGCCATGTACCTAGAATAAATATGTTCCATAGTTTTATGAATATTGCCATGGATGTATAACATTTGAATGAATCTACACAAGAATGTTCAACTTCGTAGCTTTTGAATCAATGCATTGGAGAATGGAACCAGGAAAAAAGGAGCAGAGGCAGCATACTCGACATGCCGCTAAAAATGGCCGTGCCGCTGCGCGCCCCATGCCCGAGACGCCTCCGGCCGCTCCGGCCCCAACTCGCCTGCCGCGCCACCGAGGCCACCTCCATCAGCGTCGCTCCTTCGAGCTCTGACACTGCCGAGCTCCCCGTTGCCTAGCAGAGAGAGCGGCGCACGGTGTCGACGGAGCCGACGAGCAATGGGTGTGATGGAGTTGCGACTATGCATTTGAGAAAGAGGACCGACGGGTGGGGAATTGTGGCAGGTGTGGTGGACAAGGTGAGCGAGTGAGCCGTTCGCACTCGAGTTGTTCCGAGCGAACTCTCCTAAAACCGTCATGTGGCAATTTTTCTCACATCAAGATTAGGAATTCCAAACATCTGGTAAACCAAAAACAGTCTAAACAAGAAAGGATTTTCAAAATTGATCATAGATAATTCTAGCAATTGCCAATAAATCGAGGCCTTTTACCAATTCGATGGTAAGAAATACGGGGACTACTCACAATAAAATGGTGATTGAGTGGATATTTCTGCGGCAGGCTTTTGACTCATACTTCAAATTTCTTGCCCTCCTACTGCACTGACACCCGCTTGCTAGGAGTCGGGACTGCAACCGCCTTGGGCTTCTGCTGGACGCACATCTAGCTGCTCCGCGACGTACGGATGCTTGTTAGGTTGACACTCGGTGGCTTTGTTTTCTCTTTCTTTTTTGCTTCTTGGGCACGATTGTGATGTTGCTCCAGCAGTCTTCTTAGTGTGGGTGCTTGGAACTTGCTTGTGTGGATTCATGCTTTATCTATGAAGCGGGGCGGAAGCTTATTGAGAGAAAGAGAGAGAGAGAGAGAGATTCATTTCGTACAATTGAACCTTTTCAAACTGTTTCTTTTTTAGAACAAAAAAACTGGTGCAAAAATAACAGATGTGAAGAAGAACAAAAGGCCTCGGACGCGTAAATGATCCTGAAGCATGATCAGCAGGCGCAAAGTTCGCTAGATATCATTTCCCTTTCTTTTTCGGTCCAGGAGAGGTGAGACAGGTAAAACCTTTCTTAAAAATAGGTTGATTCGTCCCGAGCGCTCGCGAGCAAGATGCGTGCTAGAGGTATGTACAGACCACTGTCATTGTGACATATAGCCATTAAACTGAAATGGACAGTATGTTTAAACAAGAATTCAATCTGAAAGGATCCAGTCCAAAAAAAAATCACAAAAACTTGTTCTTGCAATGTTTGCCCGGGGTGCTTCTAGACCTCCCTCCCCTATTTATCTCTGTTCTAAACAGAGACAGTGTGCAAGAGAATAGTTCGATGTCTGTGGGTATCCGGTTGCTTGACCAGGGCCGACCTCGTGCTTCTTGGGCCTAGCGAGCCATGAACTGCTGTCGGTTAGCATTACGACCACCTCTGGCATGGTAGGCCTGTCATTGGGCATTGGTTGAACGCAGAGAAGCCCGATCTGGATAACCCTGGATAGATCCAACGAGAGCTGATGGTTAGGTTCAGCCACCTGCGAATCAAGAAGGGCCTTGATTTTTCCTTTGTTCCAATACCTCCATGCCTGCAACAAACGCACATGAGATATTTTTTAGATAAAGGAAATTTCATTCAACAATGTGGTGTGATACTGTACAGTACAGTACTTACATCAAGAAGAAACGTTTTTGCGGAAGTGATCTTTTTGCCAGAGACTATCTCTAGCAAGACCACTCCAAAACTGTATACGTCACACTTGAGCGTCAGGTTGCCTTCCCTTGCGTACTCTGGAGCAATGTATCCCCTTCATAAATCACAGACATGTCAGTCGGCTGAAATCTTAAATGCAGAAAAATAAGGGAGCATTTGAAATTTTAGGTTTAAACCATACGGTGTTTGTACTAATGTTGGGTTCGTCTGATCATCAATAAATAGCTTTGCGGTGCCGAAGTCCGCTATCTTAGGCTTTAGCTCGTGATCCAAGAGTATGTTCGGCAACTTAAGATCTCTGTGGATGACTTCCTTGTTGTGAAGGTACTCAACACCTATCGCAATACCACGGATTATCTCTAGCCTTTGAAACCAAGTCAACGATGGACGGGGTGATGAGTTTTCTCCTGTCAAGTAGTACAAATTAATAGGTCCATGTGCCAACGCACAGATGAGAGAATTAGCAAATAAATATATTTAGTCTAGCACAATTGTGTGTTCAAGTGAGTATTGAGTAGTACCAAATATGTAGGGGCTCAAACTTTTGTTGGGCATGTACTCGTAGACTAGTATCCACTCGTCCTCTTCCTGGCAGTAGGAAACTAGTTTCACAAGATTTATATGCGTGACCCTTGACATCACTTTCACTTCTCTTGTGAAGTCATTCTTGCCTTTTTCCGTTCGGCCAGATGGTCTAAGTCTTTTTACAGCGACGATATCACCATTTAGTCGGGCCTGATGATTGTGCAACAAAAATACAGTCAAGTCAACCAACAAAAATTATCCCAACTTACATTGGAGGAGTAATAGTAGTATATATAGAGAGGAATTAAAGAAAGAACATACTTTGTAAACCACGCCAAATCCGCCTTTGCCAATGATATTGCTATCAGAAAAATCGTCTGTGGCCGCCTTTATAGAAGGCAGATCTACTGCAGGGACACATATGCCGGCTTGGGAAAATTCTTCCGTGGCTTCAATCATAGTCGATGGATCAGCTGCAGGGACCGACCCGACAGTCGAAGCAGGATCTCGACGACTAGCAGCGGGGTCGGTAGCATCTGAAAGACTCTGACCATATGAGATGTAGTACAAAACTAGACAGTTTCCACGCGACATGTAGGTATGAAATATTATTACTGCATCATAACAGTCGTTTTGATAAGTTAGCAATTTAATGGTTCAAGGGATTTTCTAAAAAAATATTTTTTTCTAATGAAAAAACATCTCAAGTCAGACTGTCAGATTTGATATTCCTTTTTATTAATTTCCATAAACATATCTTCGAGAAGTCTAGTAGCATTGTAGTTATAAGAAAAAATATTTTAGTATTTACAAATGGGCGACACACCATCGAATAATTGTATGCACGTATTGCCTTCCACATTTCATATTTTCACTCTTTAATCCATCATAACGATCAATTGCTACCACCAATTCTAGTTAATTTTGTATACCACATGAATAAGGTGGCATGCTAATGACAAATCATGATGTGGCAGACATGCATGACTTGGTGAGATGAGAGAGTGGATGTTGTAGGAATTAAATGTCATGGATGTGGTGCATGTCTCAAAAATAGTGCTAGTGGATGCGAACATGGCACACTTGGTGAGGCGGATCGCTACACGTTGAGAATTGCTTATAGTGGAGATGAACTTTTGAAGAATGTAGGATGCCCCGTGCAAAAGACAAAACAAATGGGACAACAAATTTTTGGCATTTCTCCATTGATGAAATTCTAATCTTGACAAGTTGGATGCTACATGAAGAAATGCTCCCGAGAGCCAAAACACCATGCCCATCTTCTATTCAACTATATAGTAGGTTGTCCTTCTTTAAGGCATGTGATGTCGTCGGCAGCTAGCGGGAAAACAGGAATCACAGTATGTTCTTATATACTCCGTATGTTTGTTTTTACTCAGTGTTTTAGGTTTGTCTACAGTCAAACTTGTAATGTTTGATCAAGTTTATATTTGAAAATATCAACATCTACAATACAAAATAATTATGATATGAAAATATGTTCCCTCATAATCTAATGATATTGACATTGTATTATGAATGTTAATTGTTTTCTAGAAACTTGGTCAAACTTACAATGAGTTTGACTTGGCAAAGTCTAGATGCAGACAAAAAGAAACAGAAAGAATATAATATATATACACTTTGCAGTTGAGAGACACAGTAATATATTGATCTACATAAAACACACTGATCAATGGGTGTGTATAGATTGACTATTCATCACACAGGATGCAGAATAAGCTACTCTTCACCCGAGGTAATCTTATGATTATTTCATAAATAACCTACATTTGAAATACAGATAATTGCATTCATATTGATTAAATACGTAAAATTTGACATAAGAAAACAGAAATATAGGTCATAAGCCCATAAAAATTGTATTTTATGTATATTTTACACGTAATTTTTACGTTCGTAATTTTACGTAACATAAAACATTTTTTACAACAATTTTATATTTTCTTACATTCCCTTTTACGTAAGAAATAAGACAAAATTTACATAACACGTAAAATTATGGTGCATTCATGTGAAAATAGAGGGGGGTGAAGAATAATTATTCCTGACCCAGGGTGACGAAATAGTCAATCTTGTGTGTCTATATATATATATGAGAAGCATTTTAACTGTACCTATAGGTGAATTGTTTTGTCGCTGCCCGCCATATCTCCAGACCGCAACTATGATCAACAGACAAACAACAAGGAAGGCTAGAGCTCCACCAATAACCATCGCATATGGAAACGAATGATGTGGCGCATCACCTGTGAGCAAAGTAGTTTCGCATTAGAACGAGTATTAACAAAAGAGCCCATCTGTTGCATCGGAAAAAAGAATACCACACTCTCCTAACCTAGTAATCATGACTCAAGACTCCAGTAGGTCCACATCCTTTATTTTAACACATAGCTTTTCATCTGTATTGCCACTTATCCTCCTTCCCACCCTCGCCGATGGTGGTTCAGTGCTCACACAATTAGAACGTATTTGAATCTTGTCAATCTTAAGGCGTCTCTCTCTCGGCATAAGATGAGAAATCTGCTTTTTCAATGAGGTTTTTGCGATGCTTGCATGCATGGTTATATATGATTTCTTTCATCTTCAATCCTAGTTTTGCTAGTATGTTTTCTATCCAGGTCAGCACCGGTATGAAAGAAATACGTATCATGCACTATTTATTAAGGTTGCACCCTAAATAGCTTCTTTTAAATGGTTAGCAGGTAAAATAATATCATATTCAGATTCTATACATTTTGCTAATAAAATTCCATATATAATATGTTAAAGTTGTTGGAGTTTGGATTTAAAAAATATGGATATTTTTAAAAAGCATTTGATTTGCACTGTGGGTTGATTAACCCAAATACCAGGGGCTATCCTGCAAAAGCGAAAATCTGACTTAAATTTGACATGTGGCATGATTATCAGAAACATCACAGGGTTTTCTCCAAAAATGAAAATCTGACTTAAAACTAGCCTGCGGATTGATTAATAGAAACATCAGAGGGTTTTCTATAAAATAACATGGCGGACAAAGAATACATATTCTTTTATTAACAGGTATAAATAATAAGATGATGTAAGTGGGTTAAAAAGATTTAAATACTTTTTTTTCTTAATTGAAAGAAAGAGAAGAGGTAATAGAAGAGAAGTGCATTTAGATTAAGAGCAACTCTAGCACATACCTCAAATTCTCATACCACAAAATCTATTTTCAGTATACTGCAAAATGTTTTACAGTATGGCATGTGTTCCGTGCCAGAGCAGATACCATAAAATTGCTTCGGTTCAGATGTGCAGCCCACTTGTTAGTAGCTAAATTTACATCATGGTCCTTGAAAAATAGCACAAAGCACCCTCAAAACAAAAACCAATTAACAATTGGGTCCCTGGCCATAGCCCACCGTGTCTCTCGCCGCCGCAAGGCCACTCGATGCTCAACGCGGTGGTCCTCCATGACACACGGCGGTCGACAGTCCACTCCACGCGCGCGGCAGGCCTCCACGACTACGCACCCAATGCTCGCCGTGTCCCTCAACGATGGCGCACTCCACGCGCGTGGTGACCCTCCAGGACGGCCAAGCCACGACAGACGACGGTCGGCGCGCGCACACACCACATCCTCCACACACACTCCAGTGTCACGGTTGTGGTCGTGGCTACGGGAGGCAGGGGCGGATGCAGACTCGATTCCGATGGCGCGACCTCGGAACTAGATGCAGGAGGCTCCGGCTGCTCCATGGCGACGCGTGGCCGGCCGAGGGAGGTGCTACGGTGAGCTGCCGGCGAGGTTAGCAGCGGCAGAGGCGCAGGGGCGAACGCGGTTTCTCCTAAAACTTCCCTCCCGCCAATCATTTTCTAGTTTAGTAGGAGCTGGAAGAAAAAGCCCTCGAAAACTGAATTCATGGCACGAGTGTTCCCTGATACGAGAGCCCAACTAAACTAGTTTCATTTTGGCAACCCAGTCATGGCATGGACCACCCGAGCTTGCTCTCGGGCAAGGGCACGAGTGTTCCTCCTCTTTGGGGCAGCCCAGTCATGGCATGGACCACCCGAGCTTGCTCTCGGGCAAGGGCACGAGTGTTCCTCCTCTGCCGCTTCTGAGGATGTGTGAACGGATGGCTTCCTCTTTCGTGACAGCGCATGCTCCGCCTCCGCCACATCGGCAGCGAGCTGGGCCTCGCGCTCCCGCGCCCTCTAATTGTTACGGCGAACACCAATCCCTGTAACACTCATATACCGGCAGACCGGAGGGTGTCGTAGACGGACCTCGAGCTTCCAGCACCGCCGGATCCGAGCGCCAGTTGCGCCGTCACAATGGTTTCGTGACAGACAAACTTCAACATCGGTCGGACGCACTCCTCCCGGGAGCGGCGGACGGCCATAGCCTCCTCTGGCACGCATGGGAGGACGCCCCAGACGACGGATCGGCAGTCGTCAGAGTCAAATCCACTGCCCGGCATGCCGGAGAGGGCCAGAAATCATCAGAGGGGAGCTTGCGCGCGAAGTGAAGTGGAGTGGAGTGGAGTTATTAGGGTTTGCTTCAAGGAGCGGATGACAAAGATCCTTGACATTGAGTTGGATCTCATTCTTCTTCCCGGTTAGCAACGGGGTTATCTAACTTCACTCGCTCATCTACTTCTATGTATGTGGGATGGGGGTGGTCCAGCATGGACCGGATTCGATGTGGCGGACGCATCCATGCCTCCTCATATCTACTCCAAATTTGGGCCGGATATGTGGGGTGCCGGTCAGCCCGGGCGTTTGGGGCCGGTATGAGGCGTTCATCTAGGTCAGGTTTTATTGACCGGTTAGTGATGGACTATCTGCCCGGACATTTGGGGCTGTTATTAGGCGTCTGTCTGGGTCGGATTTGGCTTGTCAATGACCGAGCCGTCCGCCCGGGAGTTTGGGGGGGGGGGGAGGGGGGGTATGAGGCGTCTGTTTAAGTCGGCTTTTTTTATCGGTCAGTGATCGGGTTGTTCGCCCATGGTGCTCTTACACAAATGTTGAGTCGGTGACCGACCACTGGCATTTCACTTATGTGAAGCAAAATTATTTAACCACCCACTGTAATTGAAATTGTTGTTTTCGGTGAAAATGGCGAGAGGAGGAGGTTGTACGCACCTAGTTCAGACTTTGGCAGCCTCATGTACAAAGCCTGCCCTCCATCCACGTAGCGTAGGTCGGTGATGTTTCCTGTCCAGATGATGCACCCAGCGACAGCGCCTACCTTAATATCAGCAGGGGCATAGGCCAAGCAGGAGCAGTTGGCGAAGCACCTTGCCCTGCACTCCTCCACCGTGGTGCTCGCATCCACCGATGCGTTGAACGTGTCGGGGAGCTTCACGCCCTGGAGCACCATGAACCCGTCCGTGCTGCTGGTGCTGGCGCCCTCGTTCCCTTGGGCGCAGTCTAGCGCTTCACGCCCTGGAGCACCATGAACCCGTCCGTGCTGCTGGTGCTGGCGCCCTCGTTCCCTTGGGCGCAGTCTAGCGCGGCACTTCGCCGGCATCCACCCGAGTTCTCCCTCAGGTCCCACTCCGCGGGGAACGCGGGCGTGAAGCCCCTGGGACAGCTGCAGAAGGACGTGGAAGGAGCGTTGGCGTTGCAGAGGCCGAACGGCCCGCACATGGCGTAGGCGTCGCAGACGTCCCTCGGCCCCTGCAAGAAGGTCTCCCATCGTTTCCTGCTCTCCTCCCACACCAGCCGCTTGACAAAGCCGGTGGACGTCGCCACGATGCGGGAAGGGGGCGTGCCGGGTGTCGCCGTGTACCCGAAGGTTACCTCCCCGTCGTTGATGGTGACGACGAACTTGAACATGTCGGTGTACGTCGCGTCCTCCGTGGTGCCGCTGAACCGTAGTCCGTTCCAGGGCCCTGTGCGGTAGACCTTGGTGCTCCCGTCCCAGAGGGTGTTGTCCGGTAGCCCGTTCGCCTCCGTGACGAACCGATAGGCCGGAGACGGGTCGTCGGCTGAACGCCACGACGAGAGGTACCACTCGGACCCTGTCCATCGGTTCTTGCCCATCTTCATACCAGGAAGCAGCGTGTCAGACAGATAATCGAAGGATTGCCACACGGTGGTGTGGCCGGCTTGTTCACGGATGACCAGGTTGCCGGATTCAAGAAGCTGCGCAACCCCAGGAGCTGCCCTTGTGGTGGAGTTGGATGTCCATACGGTCTGGCCTGAGCCATCGAGCAGGAGAAGGTTTCCGGTGTCGCTGAACACCAGAACCCCCGCCGTGCTGTTCACGGGCCTTTCACGGTTCGCCACCCAGCAGACGGTGGTGTTGGACACGGAGAACCATATCACGAGGTATCTGTTGGTGGACACCCCGGGAGAGAAGAAGCCCAGGATGAACGACCCATCGGCTGAGACCAGCGTGTTGCCGTCGGTGATGTTATTGCCCTCGTTGAGCAGATCGGATACGCCGGTTACCAAGGCTCCCGGAGAGAGGAGCAGGAAGAGGAACAGGGGAAGAGTAAGACCGAGATGGTCTCTGGTTACTTCCATTACGACTTACGAGTATGATTGACGGCAAAGATAGGGGCTTTTCAAGGCTGGCGCCGGAAAGTGATGTCCGCAAACTGACAAGCAATCATTCCTTGCGAGATCCCCATCCATTCTGAGGTTGCAAGATGAGAGTGATAATATCAACACTAATCTTTTTTTTTGCGGGGGAATATAAACACTAATCTTAATCCGGAATAAAACGGGCATTACAATGCCAGAATTAGTGTTTAAAATACATGCTACAACTCAACCGGCAACTAGGCTGAGAAGCACCTGGTAGAGGTTTGAACTTGTCAAAGAACAAGATGTACTCCAAGGTTACAAAAAAAAAAGTACTCCAAGGAACAAGATGCATCTTCAATGCTGCCAGGAAGGTTCATTGTCGGCAGTGGCGCAGCTAGGATTGGTCCAAGCCCTGGGCCAAGCGATACAAAAACAGGCAAAAAAGAACATATCAGCGCACCGTCGCCACGGCGCCCCCACCCCCTCCCGCCATGTTTCTGAGTTCTGACCTACCTACTGACGTAATTGCCTCTGAGACAAGCGTGTTGCCGTCGGTAATATTGCTGCTCCCGTTCAACAGATCAGATACGCCCATTACTGAAAAAAAAATGGTCTTGTCGAGTTCTTCTCTATTTGCCGAGTTAGAAAAATGGCCGTTGACAAGTTCTTTCCTGCTGTGCGCCGGTTACAGAAGGCCTAGCTCTCGGAGAAAGGAGCAGGCAAAGGAACAACAGAAGACCGAGACGTTTTCTTGTTGAGAAAGGTGTGGTAGCTCCCGGGTATCCCTACACCTCCATAATAGTAAATTCAAACAAAATAGAAAACAAGATAAAAAAATTCTGAAATTTTGCGTCATCGAATATGCTCAAACGTTTTAGGCACATGCAAATTTTCATCAAGAAATACCATATAGAAAACAGCTTTGCTAAGTCTCAGTCGACTGAGACTTCGTTATGTCTTAGTCCATGGTATATCCCTTTAATCTTGCATGGAGATTCCTACAATTTTTTTTTTTTTCTTATATGCTATGTCACCTGACTGAGACTAGGTTAAGTATCAGTCGACTGAGACCTAGCCACACCTTTTAGAGAAAGGTGTACACACAAAAAAAAAATTGTGCTTAAAACTGTGAGCACTCAAATCTCTTTCTTGTATAGAGCTTCTTGATTTTTTTTGCATGAAATCTTACAAGCGCCTACAAAGTTTGAGTGTATATGATGTCGCAAAGTTTGAGCGTATTGTGATTATATGTGCTAAGTCTACTATAATCTCTACTCCTAATGAAGCAGTTGGTAGGATTCCGTTCATGGTTTTTTTTCGTCTGGCTTTTTTTCGTCCGGTTTTTTTCCGTCTCACCTCCCACCACCACCCCCTTCACATTGGTTTTTTCATCGTCTAAAAAAAACTTTCCTAACTAGCCACTTTTTAAATGGGTAGGAACCGGTAGCACGTTATCAAACAATGAAATCCAGTTTCATGACAATCAATGCTAAAATCTTGACTTTCCTAATGCATCTCCTTACCTTTCCTAACAACCAAATCTTCTACTATTAAAGAAAAATTGGTGAATGATGATTCATCATTCAACTCTTCCATATAATGGTACGTTGTGGCCTTCCCACACTTATCAAAATAATTAATTGCACTTACCAAATCTTCTACTCGTAATGTCTCAGTTGGTAGTCTTGCCTCACTCTCACCTTATCCCACCACTCCTATTTTTCACCCACCACTTCTATGTTTCACCCGTCTTTCATAGCGGCCAACTTGGGCCGGCCCATTAACTCGTTCCTTGATGCACCACCCCGATTCTGCCGCTCCTATCTCCTTGACGCCCTCACTCATAGGGTTCCTCCAATTGCATCGCCACCGCTCCACTCCTCCCTCCGCCGGCCAGTCGCCGCCGCACACAACCCTAGAACATCAGGTGAGATCCGCCGCTGCCACCCACGCTCGCAAAACGCGTCCGGGGCACCAGGGGCCATGCAGACGGCTGGGAGCGGGAGAAATCCGCCGTTGTGGTCGTGACCTCGGCGTCCCTATCATCCTCGGCACCTCCTCCACCCTCAAGCGAGCGATGGGGCGCTGCGACCAGAGTTTTGGATTTCGTCCGAGATTTTTATTTTTGTCCGAAATCCGTCAATTTCGTCAAGGCCCGGTATAAATATAGGCCGGCCAAAAAATTCGGCCCTTTTCAAACTTCTGGCCCGTTCCATGGATCCACCGTAGGTCGCTGGTGTACCCGATGGTATAAAAGTCCGTACTGAAGCCTTCCAACCCTAATTTCATCCTTTCGTCCTCCACTTCTGTTTACAGCGCGGCAGCGGTTGTTGGCGACGGAAGCCGAGCGAAGCACGGTAGCGCCTCCTCCTCCCATCATTCTCCTCCGGCAGTCCACATCCTCCTCGTTCTCCTACTTCGCATCCACTTCTCCTCTGGCAGTCGACAGCCTCGTTCACTTCGCATCTACTCATCACCAAATGTCTGCTCAGGCGGTGATAGAGAACGAGATAAAGGCCGGCGTTGGAGCTGCAGCACTACAAAGCCAGGCCTTTATCATTTATACTGCTTCTTTTAGCTTGATGACAATGAAAGGCCTAGCTTGTTCACTACTTTTCAGATTGATAATTCTGGAATTCGTTGATTTTGCTTCAGTATTCCCCCGGTATACGTTTTTGTTCTGCTTGGTTCGGACCTTTTTGAGAAATTCCGTTCATTTTCGTTCAAAATTTCAAATTTTAGTTTATGCATTTCGTCCAAGTTTTTCAAAAAAATTAGCGAAAACCGGATTTTGCCCTTTTCGTTCGGCCCGATAAAAAACCAAAAAGAAATCCAAAATCTTGGCTGCGACTGGCCTCCACTCCAGATCCGTCCGCCTTTGATCCCGTATCCTCCCTGGCTCCCTCCTGACGGGATCCGGTCTCCACCACTATGCAGGGGTGCGCAGTGGCGGAGCTAGCATTTGACATCAGGGTGGTCCGCCCCAAAAAAATTGACAAGAAATATGACATGTGAACATTTTAACTAGGCAAAGTCATTACCTAGCAAATGAATTAGGGAAGGTGATACGAGGGCTGAAGAAACTTTAGCCACGCTGCTCACCAAGGAAGTCTCCTGGCAAAGTCATTACCTGGCAAAGTCATTATCTGTATGCATCTTTATAGTGGTCCTCGGCTTGTATGTAGTACGAATTTTTGTTGGTGGTCTAGGAATCAAGTCATCAAGTGCTACAACAGAGCACTTCGGGTTCGTTGGGCTTGGTACGAGTGGAGCAAAAAAAAACCAGATACATTGGAAAGACACTGCCATCCGTTGCGATTCCTCGGGCCGACAACTATTCTCTCCTTGCAACTTTCCCCTATGCCTGGCGGCTAGGGTTTCTCTCCTCTTAGGCGATCACGATCGCCTCTGAGTCTTGCCCGCATACTTTCCGCCCGATCGCCCCCGAGATACATCCGCCCTCGCCAACCTTGTCCCTGTTGTGCCCGCAACGAGACAGAACCGGTGATGGCGACTCTTTCCGACGCCCACTCCGCCACGGGTGGCGGCGGCGCCGCCGCGGCTGCACGTTCGGATCTGGGTGACTTCCTCGAACAACTGGATCTGAACGATGATGACTTTGCTGATGTGGAGATCGATGAGGATGATCCTGCGATTCAAGAAAGCGTCCGCTGGCTTGCCCTAGCCAGGGTCCATACAAGCAGGAACTTCAGCCCATCTGCCTTCTACAAGGATATGAGGGCGGCATGGAACCGCTCGCAGAACGTGAGATTTCGGCCGGTTGGCCCTAATCGTTTTGTCGTCCAAGCTTCTTGGGGGATTGGGAACGCATCATGATGCAAGGACCTTGGCTGTTCCGCAATATGGCTGTGCTCTTGTGCCCGTATGACAGCTTCAGTAAGGCTGAGGACGTGGAGTTCTTTCATATTCCATTTTGGCTGCAGATTCACAAGCTACCAGACCCATATTGCAAGCAAAATATTGTGGAGAAGATGTTGAAAGATGCAGGAGAGATTATGGAGATGCGTCTGAATGGGAACACCCGAGGTGGTTATGTTAGGGTTAGGGTGAAACATGATATCCGACAGCCCCTCACAAAGTACGTCAGTTTTGTTCGGGCTAAGGAGCGCCAGGTATACCTGGTTCGACATGAAAAACTTGCTAGGTTTTGTAAGTTTTGTGGCCTTATTGGCCATGAGCACAAAGAATGTGGCCTAGGTATCCATGATGAGAAGGCTCTCAAGTTTGGGGACTGGATCTATGCATATGCCCCCAATAAGCCATGGCCAGAAGGACGACCCACTAAGGCGACATGCAACGAGTCTAATCAGGCTGAAACCCGGAAGGATGGCAGATCTGATCCGGAACACGCACCATATGATCCTGAGGTCATGGATATGGCTTCGAGCCCGGTCAAGAAATCTGGAGAGAGATTAGAAGTTGATAATGTACCCAGGAGGAGACTGAACATGGATGAGGCCCAGATTATCCCGCGGGATGCCTCTGGGGCCCCGAAGGCGTTGTTGGCTATAACTGATGGCAATGGCAATGATCTGAAAGGTGGTGCCTCACCCACAAATAGTAGTTCAAGCAGCAAGAGGTTGAAAGTAACCATGGACAGCGACAACAACGAGATATTGGCGGCCTCCCGCGAGGAGGACCGCCGGACGCAATGAATATTTTGTCTTGGAACTGCCGGGGGGGAACCGCCGGACAGTTCGTGAGGTTTTGGCCCTCTCAAAAGCCAATAACCCCAAGCTAGTCTTTCTCTGTGAGACTAGACAAGATGCAACTAAAGTGGAGAAGTTGAAGTGGAGGTTGGGCCTAAAGGGCTTTCACGGTGTTAGTACTGATGGACGAAGCGGCGGTCTTGCACTATTCTGGGAGGAGACGCTTACAGTGACAGTGTTCGATTCGTGTAAAAGGTTCATTGATGTTCGAGTTCTTGATGGTGGTTCCGGTATTTCATGGAGAGGAACCTTTGTTTATGGCGAGCCGCATCTGGAAAATCGTCAGCGTATGTGAGATCATCTCTGTCGGCTGCGGGCAATCTCGCAAGAACATTGGGTGGTTTGTGGCGACTTCAACGAAGCTCTCTGGCAGCACGAGCATCTCTCAAGGACGACTCGGTCGGAGACACAAATGGAAGTGTTCAGGGACTGTTTGGTGACTTGCGAGCTGCAGGACCTAGGGTTTTCCGGCCTCCCCTACACATATAATAACGGTCAGGATGGGAATCGCAATGTTCAGGTGCGCCTGGACAGGGCGTGTGCGGATGAGGCGCTGCGGGATCTCTTCCCCGCGGCTAGGGTGGTGCACTTAGCTACCTCCTGCTCGGATCACAGCCCACTGTTGGTCAACCTAGAAGGGGTGCAGGAGCAGAGGCGCAGGCCACCTGCGTCACGTTATGAGATCATGTGGGAGCAGGACGTCAAGCTCCCCACGATCATCTCTGAGGCCTGGGCGAAGCACCGCCCAGATGGCAACTTGGGATCAGTGGCCCTCTCACTGAAAGAAGTTATGAACGATTTGAGGCAATGGAGAAAAGCTACCTTTGGGAATGTTTTGAAAGAGATAGAAAGTTTGTGTGGTCAGCTAGCAGAACTCTAGCTGTCAGGTGCGGACCGCACACAAATCTGTGCAAAGATGAATCAACTGGATGAGTTGTTGTATAGAGAAGAGATGCTTTGGCTTCAACGATCTCGTATTACATGGTTGAAAGAGGGGGAACGCAATACTAAATATTTACACCGCCGGGCAGTTTGGCGGGCTCGGCGAAACTTTATCCAGAGACTTATGAAGGCTGATGGTTCATGGTGCGTGGCTCCATCAGAGATGGAATGGATGGCCAATTCATACTTCAAGGAGGTTTTTACTAAAGATCTGACCTTGGATAAGAACGAAGTGCTGGACAGTATCGCCCCTAAGGTCTCCGCGGAGATGAATGAGGCCTTGTGTCAACAATACACGGAGGAGGAGATATCCAACGCGCTGTTTCAGATCGGTCCGTTGAAAGCACCGGGTTGTGATGGTTTTCCGGCCAGGTTTTATCAACGGAATTGGGCCGTTCTCAAGGATGAGATAGTGGCAGTTGTGCAGGAGTTTTTTACCACTGGTGTCATGCCGGATGGGGTTAATGACACGTCCATTGTGCTAATTCCCAAAGTGCCACATCCGAGAGAGCTGAAGGATTTCCGGCCCATTAGTTTGTGTAATGTGGTGTATAAGATCGTGTCAAAGTGCATGGTAAATAGGCTTCGGCCTCTATTAACTGAGCTTATTTCTGAAAATCAGAGTGCCTTCATCCCCGGGAGGCTCATCTCTGATAACTCCATCATTGCGTTTGAGTGCATCCATCACATCCAAACCGCCAAGGCAAATTCACCATCATTGTGTGCTTATAAAGTGGATTTGTCAAAGCCTTATGACCGTGTTGATTGGAGCTTCCTGGAGAGGGCGCTTTCTAAGTGGGGATTCTCTTATCAATGGATCTCCCGCATTATGGCATGCGTTACATCAGTGAAGTACTCAGTGAAATTCAATGGGAAATTGTTGGAGCCCTTCTCCCCTTCAAGAGGGCTCCGCCAAGGTGATCCGTTATCCCCCTTCCTCTTCCTCTTTGTGGCTGATGCTCTTTCTATTCTGTTGAATAAGTCAATGAGAAAAGAAGGACTACAAGGGCTCAAGATATGCAGAAGTGCTCCGGTTATATCACATCTTTTGTTTGCGGACGACTCCCTTTTGTTTTTTCACGCATCAGAACAGCAAGCTCGTTTGGTTAAAGGTGTGTTGAACACGTATACGGCGGCGACTGGACAATTAATCAACCCGTTGAAGTGCTCCATCCTTTTCTTAGATAATTGCTTGCCAAGTGTGGTGCAAGAGGTCAAATCTGTTCTGGAGATTACACAAGAAGTTTTTGAACCAAAGTACTTGGGTCTTCCGGTCCCGGAAGGTAGAATACACAAAGGAAATTTTGAAACCATCCAGGATCGATTGCGCAAGAAACTCATTGATTGGAGTGAGCAATATGTTTCGTCTGGCAATAAGGAGATTTTGATCAAGGCTGTGGCACAAGCCCTGCCTACTTATGTCATGAGTGTCTTTAAGCTTCCTGCTTCGGTTTGTGACAAGTTGACTCGTATGATCCCTCAATATTGGTGGGGAGTTGAAAACGGGAAGAAGAAGATGGCCTGGATGAGTTGGGACAGATTGAGGCTACCTAAATCTCTGGGTGGCATGGGGTTTAAGGATATGAGGGCTTTTAACCAAGCTTTGTTGGCCAAACAAGCTTGGCGCTTGATTGACACGCCGGACAGCCTCTGTGCACGACTAATGAAGGCCAGATACTACCCCTCGGGACAGCTGTTGGATACGTCCTTCTCAGGCAACGGTTCCTCAGTTTGGAAGGGTATTTTACATGGTCTTGACCTGCTAAAGAGAGGTGTTATTTGGAGGGTTGGCAATGGAGCAGATATTCGTACGTGGAGAGACCCTTGGATCCCTCGCCCGTCGACGTTTCGCCCTATTGCACCCAAGGGTAACTGTCGTCTAAACCGGGTGGCGGATTTTATCAATGACAACGGTGCTTGGCGTGAGGATCGCCTACGGGAATTCTTTTGGCCTATGGACGTGGATTACATACTGAAAATCAGAACATCTCCCCGCAATCGCGATGACTTCGTCTCTTGGTTCCCGAAGAAGTGTGGCGCTTTCATGGTAAGGAGCGCCTACAAGTTGGCCACATGCGATCATAACGTCGCTTTTGCTAATGGATCATCTAGCTCAAATCCGGAGGGTAACCGCTCAGTGTGGAACCGTATTTGGTCGGCAAATGTGCCTCAGAAGATGAAAATCAATGCCTGGTGAGTGGCAACCGGTACATTGGCAACTCAACAGTGCAAAAATCATAGGCACTTGGCTACACGTTCTCTCTGCCCTCTCTGTGGGGTAGAGGAGGAGACTACTTTTCATGCTCTGATTGCATGCACACAGGCGAGGACCTTGTGGATTAATATGCGTAGGAGATGGCCGCTACCTAATGATGATGTTCTCATTGATAATGGGAAGGAATGGCTCATGTTCCTTCTCAGCTCCTGTTCTGAGGCGGTTGCAGACATGGTGGTTTTGCTGATTTGGAAGATATGGCAGATCCGTAATGATATATACCATGGCAAGGAAGCCCCTCCTGTGTTGGCCTCGGTAGAGTTCTTGGATAGCTACTATAAATCCATTAACCTAGCGGGCAGGTTCACAGTGGAGGAGATTGTTAAAGGCAAAATGCCCTCGGTATCCCTGGTGTCGCCGCGCCAAAAAGCTTCAGCGGCTGTCACGCCGTGGCCGGCACCACCGCAAGGCTCCGTGGCCCTGTCCGTCGATGGTTCATTCCATCCGGAGGACGGCACTGCGGCGGTTGGGATGGTCCTAAGGGACCACAAAGGGGTGATTCTATTTGCAGCATACAGATATGTCTTTCACTACAATGATTCTCTGGAGGCGGAACTACATGCGATGATGCAAGGTATGGCGCTGGCTATTGAACATTCCGATGCTCCGGTGATACTACAATCGGACTCTTCTGAAGCGTTGTCATGCCTATCTACGGATGCTCTCTAGCGTTCAACTTATGGCCACTTAGTGTTGGAGATCAAGTACTTAGCTGGTAGTAGGGAGTTTGTTCCTCAAAAACTTAGTCGTTCTCAAAATAGAGTTGCCGATCGTCTGGCAAACTATAGCCGTCCGGAGCGAGCCACTGCTGTCTGGCTACGCTCAGTTCCTCCTTATATTGAGGATGTGTGGCCTCTCGACTGTAACTCTGTGAATTTGCAATAAAACTCCCTTTACCCTCGAAAAAAAAATATTCTCTCCTTGCACTCAAATATTCATTGGTATGGAGCTCGCGCAAAGTTCTGGGTCGACAGATGGCTGCATGGCAACGTGCTCGCGCTGCTTGCGCCGGGGTTATTTTTGCTCGCTCGCCGAAGCAACTTGACAGTCAAAGAGGACCTGGATAGGATTCACTGGATGAATGGGCTGCAGGGGATTAGTTGTGAAGAAAGAAAGGAAAGCACCTTTGCCCGTTACCTGCCAAAAAAAAGGGAAATGTTTATAGCCGGCAGTCCGGCCGAGTCTTCGGCCGGACGCGCGCTGTGCGTTCGATCGTGTAGGATCCTGCGACCGCGCACGCCCTCGTGTAAGTTGACTTATCGCCTGGGCCCGCCACCAACCGTTCCTTTTTTTCTTTTTTTTCTTTCTCTGGTGATCGCTATCATCTCTTTCCTCTGGTTCTCTTCTTCCTCTCGTTCTTTCTTCTCTCTCCTGTGTAGGAGCCGGCGAGGCGCATGTCAGCGTCCATTTTTTGCTGGAGTCAGCTTCTGGCGGATCTGGAACCTCGGGGAAGCGGCTGTGCTCCCGTGCTGCAATGGCAGCGGCCGCGGAGCTGCAAAGGGTGGTGCCCTATGCTACAATCGTTGACGCAAAAAGCTACATCCAATAAAAAAAAAGCTTCAACCAAACATTGGCAAATAGGAAGCTGCAACTGTTGGAAGAAAAGCTTCAACGACAGATGAAAAAAGCTTCAACCAGAGATTCATGAAATCTACAGCCGACCCTACTGAAGTTTTGCTAGGTTAGAGTTTTGTTTTGCTGGAACGAGCGCTAAATTTTGCTGGAACTGCAGTTGCAGACGGCAATGCTCGTGCTACAATCATGAATGCAAAAAGCTACATCTAGTAGATCAAAAAGCTTCAAACCAGACTCGGAACACATGAAGAGCTGCAACCGTTTTAACAAAAGCTTCATCCCGCAGATGAAAAAGCTTCAACCAGAGATTGAAAATCTTCAGCCAGCCACTACAAAAGTTTCAATCGCCTTTTAGGTACACATGAAAAGTTGCAACCGTTTACAAAAACGCTTCATCCCGCAGATGAAAAAGCTTCTACCAAAGACCGAGAAAGCTTCAACCAAAATGTTGGGACCTGCGACGATGTCATTTTTGCTGGAACCAGCGGCGTCATTTGCTACAACCAGCGACTCAATTTGTTGCGACCCTTCACGGTGAGCTCGTCGGCAGGGTGCCGCGACCGGCGACGACACCACCGGAGCCAAGGCCTCACACCGGAGCTGCGACTGTCACCATGGGGAGCTACAACCACGAGCGCACGCGCGTAGTCAGCGAGAAACGCAGAAGACGACGCCAGCGAGGTGCAACGTCCGGTGGCGAGGGACGGTGACTGGCGACCGGGGAGGGGGGGGGGGGGGGGGGGAGGAGGGCGGCGACGAGGATGGCTACGGAAGGGGAGAGGAGGTGCGCACCGAGCGGGAGATGCGATTCAGCGAGCGGAAGAAGAAGCAGCGAGCCAACCGTTTTTTTTCCGCCAGATCCAACGGCTCTTATCCCGCGCATCGGGTGGCTGGGGCTAGTCCGGCCGAACAGTTCGGCCGGACTGCCGGCGCCTATCACTGCCCAAAAAAGAAAGACTGACAGACAAATCCATGTCTACATATAGTACAGTAAGTAACTGCGTGTACTCAAGAATAACCACATGAACAAAGACAACTCCTATATGCAACTTAGACTACGTTTTACACTGCGCTGGATTCTCATAATCACGATTGCCCAACCAATCCCCCCCCCCCCCCCCCCCCCCCCCCCCCCCCAATTTTAGTGTTTGCTTCACCCGCCTTTTTATTTTTTTGAGGGACCACTTTTGAACCTAATTTTACAAACACAAACCGAGCCTTTAGTAAATCGCCTGCAAGCGAGGCTGCAGCAACAACTAATGGCACCCAATAGAAATTTACGTCAAATCAATAGTAGTGGGGCTCAAAAGATCCGTCTCAAGCCCAAGTGACGAATTCGAAGGTTGCACAACTCCTCCGCTATCCAGCACCGGCCTTCTCGGCCGATCGATTTGCGATGCCGTGCTAGTCAGCATAGCGACAACTGTGGACATGGTTGGCCTTTCGCATGGCGTCTCCTGGACGCAGAGGAGCCCAATTTGGATGCATCGTTTTAACTCAGACAATAGCTCAGGCTCGGATTTGGCGAGTGGCACCACTGCGGTGTCAAGAAGCTCCGCAGTCCTGTTCTGCTTCCACAGTTCCCATGCCTGCCAAAAAGATTTTGCCAAGTTATGTCTTGCTTCATCTCATGAAGAGAAATATTAAAATAAGACTGAGTGCCGGAACACCAACATCAATATATATTGTACATGGATGCTCATGCCTTAGTTTGCGAATAAATATGAATTCCTTAAGTATCTGAGCTTACATGAGAAAGGAGCCTCTGCAAGCCACCATTCCTTTCCCCGCTGAGCGTCTCGAGGAGTACAACTCTGAAGCTATAGACATCACACTTCAGCGTCATATCCCCTCTCCGTGCATACTCTGGAGCTGCGTATCCCCTTTTTAAACAACTCAACAATGTTAGGTATATATCTGGTGGTGAAGATGCATATATATTTGACTACTTACGGTGAAACTACAATTGTTTGATCAGGCCCCGCCTGGTCGACGACAAACAACTTAGCGGTGCCAAAGTCGGCAATTTTAGGCTTCCACTCATCATCTAGGAGAATGTTCCCAGGCTTGAGGTCCCGGTGGATTACACTCTCACCCGATCCTCCATGTAGGTACGCAACACCATGCGCGATGCCATGCAGTAACTCCAACCTTCTTGCCCAGTTCAGTAAAGCACGTAGTTTAGGTATACCTGTGAGTGCCAAATATGTGTTATTAGATACCTACACCTACTATGATAATATTCATAAATAATGCATTTGAAAAGGTAGAAGTTCATTTTACTCCCCTAATTGCACACACTTAACTCTCTAGTTGTTTCTAGCTCACTTAAACCCTGACTGTCCATCCTAGAGCACATCACCCTTTAAATATTTTTGAAATGAATTTTTTTGTAAAAAGATTTTCAAAAGTCCGGAGAAAATCATATATGTTAGTTGAACATGAAGTACATAAGAGTAACTATTTGAAGAAAAAATGCTACGGCAACTTCTGACCTAACGGACCTACTTAATAATTATTTTTTTTGCATAGATAGCTGTATTTTGTAACCAAATGACACGTATATACTGACCCCATGACCGAAAAAATATCTTGGATGTGATAGCTTATGGTGTTAGGTGCGCTCAAATATAATTTGAGAGGGTAAGTGAGTCAAGCTAACAAGTCAGGGGGACAATTCGGGGATAAGGGAAGAGTGGACTTAGGAGGTGCATGCATGTAGACAGAAGATTAATAAAACTTGAGAGATGGTACACACACCAGAATTAGACGGTCTAGTTTTCATGATAAGTTTGAGAAAATTCTCAAGTTCTTGTAGCAGTGTGTACCGAATATGTAGACGTTCAGGCTCTTGTTCTGCATATGTTCATAGATGAGTATTCTCTCCTTGCCTTCGTTACAGTAAGCAAGGAGACGAACAAGATTGCCATGCCGGAGCCCGGCCATCACTTCCACTTCTCTCCCGAAATCCTTCTTGCCTTTCGTGGTTAGTGCTGACTGTTTAAGCCTCTTGACAGCGATCATTCTTCCTTCAGGCAGTAGCCCCTGTTGATTTTGAAATTTTAGATGATAAGAATTGAGCTGTAGAGTTTGCAATGGATGCTTCCATATATGAAAAATCATGTGAAGGATATAGTCATGCCATGCATGAGTTTCTCGAACAGTACAAGATAGACCCACACACATCACAAACCCCACATCACACTTATACACGAGGTTTTGCTCATATCTCTTTAGTAGAAAAAAGAACTTACCTTGTAAATGATACTAAATCCTCCCTGGCCTATAATGTTACTTTCAGAGAAGTTTCCAGTGACATCCTTTATAATGCTTAGATTAACTGAAGGAACGGCCATAGCAGGATTCTGAGGGATAGCACCTGCAACAAGAACATATTGATTATTATGCTCGAAATTGTGTTACAACATGTATAAGTCTGGCAAGGCATCAGTGGTATGAGATCTAAGAAAATCAAGTCACGATTAATAGTGAGTTGTTGGATCTCCATTGAACAATCACTGACAAAAGAAAACAAATTACATGGGATAAAAAAAAGGATTTTTACGAGACTAATCTAGCAGTGGCTAAGTTCACTAGACCAAGACTTGGAGAACTTCAGGCCCTGCCAGAAGTTTCATGGCAGCCTATGCAACTGTTCTAAGAGAAATTGTTCCATAGTCTGAACGGCAAGAACATGTTAGAGATGCGCATGCGCTAGTTAAGTTTGTGACCTCCCTCTCTGAGGGCGGGCATATTTGGTTTGCCACATATCTCTAGCCCGGTTTGTATCCCTAATAACATTATATCTCTGTTCCCTAAAAAAAGCTCTTAACGAGGTTATGGACTTGAGTGTTAAAATTCTAGAAATGGGGATATTTTTCCCTCGCCAAAATAACCAAAAAAATCAAAGAAATCATGAATATACTTTAAATCTAGTCTAGAAAATTCAAAGCGTTTTATATGTCACCCACTGTAATTTTTGATTTTTTTTCGAAATATGAAATCATGTTTAAGTTTAAACCAGTGCAATTATCTTGCATTTTTTCCTTTTCTCCATGTGAAATAACAGTAACAGTGAGCCATCCCATCAGAGTAGAAATTACCTATGATTCTGCGTTTCCGTCTCCACCAAATCAGAGAGACGACCAGAAGAACAATGACACCAGAAGCTACAGGTGCGACAATAAGTAGAGTAGGAAACTCTTTCTGGTCATCTGTTATGGCAGCAAAACGGTGAACTGTGAGTTCAAACATGCATGAACTAAAAATTAAAACTCTTTCTTCCCCAACATGCATGTGTAAATCGAGTCAATATTTTGGTCAAGGTGTATGACTGTGACTTGATTTACATGCATATGTAAATCGAGTCAACAAACAGAGTAGGAAACTCTCTCTGGTCATCTGTTATGGCAGCAACCAGTTCAAACATGAACTAAAAATATAGAAACTCTTTTTGGGTCCAGTAGGTGTAAATCAAGTCAATTTGCCTCTCAAAAAATTGAGTCAATTTGTGTCAAGACAAAGAAGAAAGGTGCATGGCAACGGTAGGTGGTTGGATAATCTGTACATACCGAATTCTGATTTTGACAACCTCAGGTAGAGATCTTGCCCCCTGTCGACGAGACGTAGATCGACGATGGCATCCGCCCACATGACGCAGCCGTTGCCGTCGCCGCTTCCCCGGATATCGGCCGCGGCGTAGGCCAGGCACGAGCAGTCGGCGAAGCACCTCGCCCTGCACTCCTCTAGGGTGACGTTCATGTCCACCGACGCGTTCTGCGTGTCAGGAAGCTTCACGCGCCGCACCACCGCGAAGCCGTCCGTCGTCGCCCCGCCGGCACAGTCCAGGTCCGCGTCTCGTCGGCACCCGCCCGCCGCGGTCTCGTTCACCTCCTGAGCCGACTGCGACGGGGTCCCGGCGGCGGGGCGGCTGAACCCCACGACGCAGCCGCAGAACCCCGACGACGCCGCCTCGGGGTCGCAGAGGCCGAACGGCCCGCACCGCGCGTAGGTGTCGCACTGGTCCCTCGGCCCCTTGAACAAGGGCGTCCACGCCCGGGTGCCCGCGTCCCACATCAGCCGCTCCACGTCGCCGGTGTAGTTCACCACGACGCGGGTCAGCGGCGCGCCGGGCTTGGCGGTGTACCCGTAGGTTACCTCCCACGGGCTCGTCGTCGCCCGCAGCGTGTACTTGTCCGCGTACGCCGTCACCTCCGGGACGCCGTTGAAGTAGAGCCCGTTCCACGGGCCCGTACGGTACCTCTTGACGTCTCCTTGCCACAGGACGATGTCCGGTAGCCCCTTGGTCTCCAGCGTGCGGCGGTAGTCCCCCGGAGACGGGTCGTCGGCGGAGCGCCACGCCGTGAGCTGCCACTCGGCTCCGGTCCAGAGGTCCTTGCCCAGCTTCATGTCGGGCAGCAAGGTGTCCGACGGGTGGTCGAACGACTGCCACAGGGCGGCGTTGCTGCTGCCATTGTGCACGACCAGGTTGCCGGAGTCGAGAAGCTGGACCACCGCGGCGGAGGCGGCCATGAAGTTCGGTGACCACGCCGTCCGGCGAGAGCCATCAAGCAGGACGAGGCTGCTCAGGTCGTCGAACACCAGCATGCCGGACTTGTCGGGCAGAGGCTGGTCGCGGTTGGCGACCCAGCAGACGGTGTCGTTGGACACGGAGAACCATATGCCGAGGTACCTCTTGGTGGACGCCCCGGGAGAGAAGAACCCCAGGGTGAAGGAGCCGTCCGGCGAGACGAGCGTGTCGCCGTCGGTGAGGTTCTGGCCCTTCTCGAACCTGTCACGGACACCGGAGGCGGCGGGGGTTTGGACCGAAAGGAGGAAGAGAGTGATCAAGAGCAGCTGCAGTAGGAGGTGTACCAGAAGTTGGCTGGTTGCCCTCATTGCTTTGCACTGGCCTTGCACAGTAGAGCTCATGCATGGGCCATGGAATATATACAGTCGAATTGAGAGGATGGTCATGCACTGAAGTTGGTACTCGGCTTGGACCGAGAACATAACATTTTTCATCGAAAATATAACATGTTAGTTACTTTGGCCAATTTAGTTGGTAAGTAAGAACATCTTCAATTGGCGGTCCATATGTAAAAATAATCAACATTTGGACTTCTGAACCAAAAAACAGCTCTCCAACAAATGGTTCATATGCAAAAAAAATTACATCTCCGTTTTCCGGAGATGTAAAATAGAACCCCTCGCGATGCAAATTTAAATCTCCGAAGCCAGGAGATGTAAAAACCGCGGCGGCGCTCCAACGCCCAACCGTCCTTGAGTTCAACCCCCCCTCCCCTCTTCCCCTCGCCCGCCGCCGCCCCGCCGCAGCTCCCCGATGCCGCCCCACCGCCGATTCCACCCCACCTGGGCCGCCGCCTGCCGTCGTCGCACAGCGCCGCCCGACCCCGTCCGCCTCAGCCCCGCCTCGCCCCGTCCGCCTCCGCTCCGGCCTCTGCACGCCCGCACCGCACGCCGCCGCCCTGCCCCGTTCGCCTCCGCCGCACGCCGCCGCCCGCTCCCCGCTAGGCCATCGCCCCGACCTCTCTCCACCCGCCGCCTCCCCGACTCTCTCCGGGCACCACAGCCACCCAATGGCGCCGAAGAAGCCCTCCGGGAACTTCGGAGTGGAGTTCTCCGACGCCGGGCGGCGTTGGTGGCTTGGCACGTATCCTACTGCCGACGAGGCCGCGCGTGCCTACGACGTGGCTGTGTGGCGTGCCGTACGGCCGAAGACGGATCTCAACTTTCCGGAGATCGAGACCCGGGCGGTGGCGGAGTGGCTCGTACCGCAGGGCATCCGGATGGAGGAGATGGCGGCGAAGAAGAAGAAGAGACCGGCGGTTGTCGTCACTCCCGGCGAGAGCGAGAGGCGGCGATGGCTCGGTTTGCGCAGAAGCATCCCGAGTACGTCCAGACCGAGCAGGAGTTCTACTTGAAGCATGATGCCGAGGAGAAGAAGAAGGAGAAGGTGAAGAAGGAGGACGAGGCCGGCCCCTCGACGGCGATCCCCATCGAGTTATCGTCGGAGGACGAGGAGTTTTGGGGGCTCTCGGATGACTCCGAAGAGTCGTACTGGATGCCCTCGGACGACGAGTAGTTCTGCTAGTTTAAATTTATGTCATCTATGTTTGAACTATGTTTGATTTTGATGTATGAACTATGTTGAGATGAAGTAGTAGTTGGTCATTTTCAGAATTTTACATCTTCGTTTTGGACCATCTGTTGGAGTTGCTCTTTTACATCTCCGTTTTGAACCATCGGTTGGAGTTAAACCTTTTTCGGAGATGTAAAAAGCATTTTTTGGTGATGTAATTTTTTACATCATCGGTTTGAAGCACCAAAATATACATCTTTTATTGGAAATGTTCTAATAATACGTACTACTACCTCTGTAAAATATAAGACGTTTGTAAAGAGAGTACTTGATAGAGATGGAAGCAAGCTTTGTTTACTATGGAGCTGGTCAAGAGGCAGTAGCACTGCAATTGAGTGTTTGACAAAAAAACTACCAGTTTAGGGGTTCGCGTCCCACAGAACTACCACTTTTTTAAAAGTGGCCGAAAACTACCAAAAATACGTAAAAACGTGACTAAAAACTACCAGGTTGACTGAATGGTTGTTTTGACCGTTTTAACCGCGATTCTGACTTGAGTGGCCCACGTGCCAGGCTGGCGGCCCGCCTAACGGCTAACGGCGCGCGCGCGGGGCCGTTAGAGCCGCTCGTCGGTCGCACCTGGTCGGGACCAGGTCATAACCTGGCCGACCGGGCCGCTCGTCCCCACCAGCTCTCTCACTCTCCCCGAGCTCACTCCACTCCTCTCTGCTCTCCTCTGCTTCTGTTTCTTCTTCTCGCGCTCCGGCGACGCCGCGACCATGCCGTCGTGGCCGAACAGCAACGAGACGTCGGACGACGATGACGAGTACATGAGCGAGTTCAGCAGCATGCAGATGGAGTACTTTGTAAGTCAGCTCAGTCTATCCTCTCCCTCTCCTGTCTGTTCTGTTCTAGGGTTAGGGTTAGGGTTTGAAGATATTTGAGATTTTTCTATTTAAGTTGATATATGTGAGTTGTTCTTGATATAGATATGCTTTTGCATTTGCAGCAAACTCCTGACACTGTGATAGACCCTAGTTTCTGTGGGCTTGTGACTGAATCTGACAGTAGGTGCATCCTGCACAGGCAGAGGGCGGGCAAGTTTGTGGCATTTGAAGGCACTGACACTGGCAGGAGATTCATAGGATGTGCTACTGAGGTAATGGACCAAGTTGGTGTGGATTTGATTAGCTTGAATTTCTGCTATGTAGTGGAAACAGACTGTTTAGTTGCTGTTTTTCTGAATTTTCCTTAAGTCTGAAAACATTGGTATGTCTGAATACTGTACTTGTAGTAAAGAGCACTGGAAACATATGAAACATATTGATATATTGTATTTTTAGTATAGAACTAACTAGCTAGTGTAGCTTATATCATTATTGTTTATGATTTGTTATTCTGAATTTGCTTGTTCACTGTAAATTTAAATTGATTTTCAGGATGGTGTGAACTGTGGTGTTCTGGAGTGGGTAGATGCCCCCTGGCCTGTAATTCTGCAAAGGTGCTTAAGCAAGCTCTGGGATATGTATCATGAGCAGAACCTTGGTAGAGCCCAGGATAATGAGGCTCATGGGATAGAGGTTGCAAAACTGCAGAAGGAGCTTGATTCTCTAGCCAATCAGTATAGCCAGCTGGTGGATGATGTGTCCAAGTTGTTTGATTTTCAGGATGGAATCAAATCTCATGACATGGATTGCACAAGCCAGGCAATCAATGAACTGAAGGAGAAGAAGAAGCAACTTGAGGAGCAGGCAAAGATTGAGCTTCAAATGGAGAAGCTTAAGCTCAAGAAAGAACAAAGGTGCATCCTTCAGAGTCAAGCTGATATAATCCAAAACACAAGGAAGGCCATGAAGGAGCTAGAGGTGGAGAAAGATCTCCTTAGAAGAGAAGAAGAAGCTGGAGAATGTCATTGCTGAGCTCCTTAAGGTTGGTCATGGGTGCAAGGAAAAGCTGGACAAGATAAAGGAAGTTGTGATGGAGGAGTGAAGTGGCAGCTCTAGATGGTAAGTATATATGAGGCCATATATAATTGGCCTAGGAATACTCAGTCTGATGCAAGTATGCCCTGATCTACCTATGAACTACCTTTGAACTACCTAAGAACTGTAATGGGTTCAGATCATTTTGGTTGGTGTGGGGGTGGTGTTTGCCCTGATCTGTACTGCCCAAATATTATCCTGCTGCTGAGAACTGGTGCTAAGTTAAGTTAAGAACTAAATTATCTAAGTCTGATGTAGTTTATTTGTGTGTCTTGTATCATAAGTTCTTGCTGAGATCTGTTTACTTCATAAATTGCTTCATCACAGGTTCAGACAAATTCAGAGAAGTTTGGAAGACATCTACTCTCCCATAGATAGCATTTAGTCTTACATAGATAGGACATGGACACTGAAATTGTTCAAAGACACTTACACTGACAGAACTGAATCTCACTGAGATTGCAAACACCCTGATAACTGATAGAACTAAACTGAAAGGGCATGTAGCCCCTAAGTGTGGTTTTGGTAATTGAATGACAATCTCTATGGAGTAATGTTTTCAGTGAGATATATTTGAAGGTTTTGTCCATAAATGGTGCCTCAAGGATATTGGATGGAATCAAGGATGAAGTCCATATATATGAAGATAATGCCTCAAGGATATTGGATCGAATCAAGGATGAAGTCCATATAGATGAAGTTATATTTGCTCTAAGCTTTGGTATTAAATGACAATTCCTATGGGGCATCAAGTGCATTGGATCTTATATGAAGATATGTTCCAATAGTGATGCTTGAAGTTCTTTGGGTTGTTATGTGAAGATTGCCATCAAAGCATCCGAAGAAGTCCTCATGGTATCCCTCTCTGGATACCCCATGCACACGGGCTTATACCGTGCGCACGGGGTCGAGTGTCAACTCCCTGGATACCCCGTGCTCATGGGGCCTAGGTGTTGGCTCTCGAGATCCCATATCCAGTGATGTTTCAAGTTGGTCTTCGGGTACTTCTATTGAAGCCATCAAGATTGGTTTCAATGCCTAATCTAATTATGTTCATGATGGAGTTCATTGGAGGATCTCAAAGATTGATATATTTGGGCTTCTGAGGATCAAGTCTTGAGAGAGTAATCAAAGAGAAGAATTCAAGTTATGGTTTCAAGACAAGATCATGGTGAGCTCATGTGTTGGGTTTAGGTTGATCAAGCCTTGAAGCAAACAACTAGAGTGAAGAATTCATTGTGCCTCTCAAGATATTATGATGGAGGGCTTTTAAGGATCAAGGGCTTGAGAGAATAATCAAAGAGAAGAATTCAAGTTATGGTCTCAAGACAAGATCATGGGGAGCTCATGTGTTGGGTTTCGGTTGATCAAGTCTTGAAGCAAGCAACTAGAGTGACGAATTCATTATTCCTCTCAAGAGATTGTGATGGAGTTTTTAGAAGGGCAAGTGGTGACCAAGATGATATTCATAGTGGAACTTGATATGGTCATGGAAGAGTCTTTGGTGATATAGTCTTGAAGCAATGAAGGGAAATGAAGAGTTCATTGTGGCTTTCAAGAAACCAAGATGGAGCTTGGAGTAAAGATGTTGGTTGACCAAGATGAAGCTCGAAGAGTATATCTAAGTGGTCAACTCACAAAGCACAAACAATGTACCACGTGAGATCAAGTGATCTAGTGGTATGGTAAGTAATTGTGAATTGTGCTTTGTTACCTAACCCATGCTATATGTTTGTTATGTCTATGTGGGTTAGGTGTTTCTCATAGGCTTGCATCAAAAGGAAAGATCTCGTGTAGCCTATGTGTGGATGACATCAAGTGGTGATGGTCATGGGATTCGAGGAGTCCAAGTGCAAGATGTGATGACATCAGGTGGTGATGGTCATCGAGTTCGGGGAGTCCAGGTGCAAGATGAGAAGCCGGAGGTTATATGCTTTGAAGCTTGCGGTCCACATCATGATAATGTGCATGTGAAGATGGGCTTGAGATAAGGCTTCCCTCATTGCATCATGAGGAAGCAATTCGAGTATCTTCACCAAGTGGTCGTGGACAAGAAAGGGATTCCAACTTGAGGCAAGCATTAAAGTCATCATCAAGCTCAAGTTGAATGTGCAAGGCACAGGTATACCTTAGCTAGGTTTTCCTAGTTTTGCCGGTCTCATAGCGCTTGGTGGGAGACCAGATTATAGGTTTGATAGCCGTACTATCAAGAGGGACTCTCGGACAAGTAGCTTGATCACGTCGCATGTAGAGAGCTCAAACCTTTGCATTTCTTGAATCATTCTTTCTTGTTGATCTTGGGTGGTTCTCTATGTGAGGACCTTGGGCTTTTCCATAGCTTCAAAACGATCCCAAGATCATCGAATTTGGAGTCCGTATGCCAAAGTTATCGATGTTTTAGTGGGCTGCTGCTAGCTGTCCTGGGGACCCCGTGTGCACGGGGTCTTTTGACCCCCGTGCGCATGGGGTGTCCAGAATTCTGGGTACTCCGTGCACACGGGCTCGTACCGTGCACACGGGGTCTCAACCCCCGTGCGCACGGGGTGCCCAGGAAATGCCCGTTGGAGCCCCAACGGCTAGTTTCGGAGTTTGGCTATTTAAGGGCCCTTTCCTCCAACCGGTTGGGGGTTGGTTCACACACATTCTAAACACCATTTTGAGCCTCTCTCCACCTCTTCCAAACCCCTATCTCCCCTCTATGTGAAGGGGGATTTGTGGATGGATTAGTGAGCCATTTGTTGATCATATCCAAGGCATCCCCTCTCTTCAATCTCCTACCTTCAAGAGTGCATCTTATGAGATTGAGAGAGTGAGTTGAGCATTTGTTTCTTGACCTTGCATTGCATTGGTTGCATTTGTTTGAGCTCCCTGCATCGATTTGTTCGAGTCTGAGCCCGTGAGTTTATTACTCTTGGAGGCCTCCGCCTCCTAGACGGTTTGGTGATACATTGAGAAGATTGTGAAAGAGGCCTATGTGGCCAAGGTTCCCCCGGAAGCTTCCTCTTGTGGTGTGCTCCGGGGAAGGGTGTTGAAGTGGCCTAGGTGGTCAAGTTCCTCCGGAAGCTTCCTTGTTTGTGGTGTGCTCAGGAGAAGTTTGTAAAGGTGTGGTGGTCGCCTTCAAGACCAACCCCGAGTGAATCGAGGCTCATCCGTTGGGGGTGACTCAAAAAGGAGAATACGGTGAGTCACTTGGTGACGCCCCGGAGCTTTGGCTTCGGCACCGCTCTAACGGAGATTATCACTCTCACGAGTGTGAACTTCGGGATAAATCCGCGTCTCCGACTCACTTGTGGTTATCTCTTACCCACACCCTTTACTTACCGCAATTCATACTTGCTCATATTGATATATCTTGTGCTAGTTGAATTGCTTAGTTGTTCCTACATTTCCATATCTTGTGATATAGTTTGTGCTTGCTAGTTTCCTTAAGTGCCTATCTTGTTTAGCATAGGTTGTTGGTGCACTTAGTTGAGCCTAGCATATTTAGGATTTGTGCTTGAAAGGTATCCGTTTAGTTTAATTCTGCATTAGGATAAAGCCAAATCCGTAACAGTTTTTAAAACGCCTATTCACCCCCCCCTCTAGTCATCATCTAGATCCTTTCAATTGGTATCAGAGCTTTGGTCTCTCCTTGCTAGGCTTCACCGCCTAGAGAGTAAAGATGTCAACTAGTGGTATAGTGCACGATGACACTTTCTGGTTTAGTGGCACAAACTATCACTTGTGGAAAATTCGCATGCTTTGTCATTTTTGGGCCATGGGTCCAAATTTTGTGCGAATTGTTCTTGTAGGGGCTTCTCCATGGAAGGATGAACTTTTTCCATCTATTAAGGAAAATGATGATATGATTTGTGGGTATGGTGCAAAGAATGCCTTAATCCGGTCTATATCCCTCGAAGTGTTTGAGTCAATTATGACGTGTGCGTCGGCTCATGAGATGTGGACAAAACTTGAAGAAATATATGGTGGGTCCAATCTTGATGAGGTCAATCATATTTCGGAGGTGTCTCTTGAGGAGTTCTCCACATCTTCATATCATGAAGAACTCCATATTGCTTCTTCCTCCGTGTGCTTGGACATTTCAACTTCTTCCACCTCACCATCATATGACATGTCCCAAGGTAATGACATGGTGAGTGGAAATATAATTTGTGATGATGATGTTGTGCTCAACATTGATGATCTTTCATGCATAAATGCTAATTTTGTAGCTTCTTTGGACTTGAACACATCTAGCAAAAATGACATACATTCTTGTGTTGATAGTCCTTACATATCATATAGAGATTCCTTGAATACTTGTTGTGATGATATGCTTGATTCTCCTTGTTGCCATGATATCTATGCTTCTATTTCCTCTAGTTGTTGTTTGACTAACCATGTAGAGGAAATAAGAGAAAATGGTGCACACATCACTAATGGAGAATTTGCTAGAAGAGCAAAGAAGGAAATCACTATGTTGGAGAGGAAATGCTATGAGTGTCAAGAGGATGGACATGGATATCCTACTCTTGATGATGAAGAATCTCCCTCTCCAAAAGAATCATCATCAACCTCCGATGTTTACATGTGCCTCATGGCAAGAGGTACTACCGAGGTATCATCTACTCTTAGTAATGATAATGATGAGAGTGATGATGAATGTGATAGGGATATGAGTCAAGAAATATATGAAATTGGTAATTCTCTTCGTGGAGTAAATAAGAACACTTATGAGATATTTAAAGATCTTATTACTCATTTTGGAAAGTGTAATGATTTACTTCACGAAGAGCAAGAACAAAATGATAAACTTGATTGTAACCTTCTTAATGCTCTAGAAACTCTTAGAGACTTAGAATCGTCCAAAGAAGAGATTGAAGTTGCTCATGATAAACTTAAAGAGGATTTTGAGCACCTTGACCTTGGCTACAAGAATGTCAAAGGAGAGCTCGCCAAACTCTCTAAGTCTTATGAGGAACTTCAAGCTACTCATGTGAAGTCTCTAGTTTCTTCTAGTTCCTCTCATATTGTCAATGATGCTTGTGCTACTAACTCTACTTCTTGTGAAGCATCTATCTTGAAGGAGAATGTTGAGCTACGGGCTCAACTTGTTTTGCTAACTAGCAATTATGGGAAATTAGAAGAAAGTCATGAAAAGCTCTCGGGCTCTCATGATGACCTTCTAATCTCCCATGAAAGGCTAAAGTTAGCTCATGAGGCTATTGTGACTAAGGTAACATCTTGTGAGCCTCATGTGGACATTAGCACTATTTCTACTCAAAATGCTTTATTGACATGTGCTAGTCCTAGTGATTCATCTAGACATACTATTCCCAATTCTTGTGATGAATTGCTCTCCTTGCCTTGTTGCTCTAACAATGAAGTTTCTACTTCCTCTAGTACTTTTGTTGATACTAACCCTATAGAGGAAAACAAAGAGCTCAAGGCCCAAGTCACTAATTTGAAGAAAGACTTGGAAATGTGTCATGAAGGAAATTCCACTCTCAACACTATCTTGAGTGTTCAAAAATCGCCTCATGACAAGGGTGGACTTGGTTTCATCTCCAACAACAAGAAGTCCAAGAAAAAGAAGAAGGGACAAGACCAAGTCAAGAATGATTCCAACATTACATGCTTCAAGTGCAAGAATGTTGGACACCATGTGAGATATTGTCCATTGAAGAAGAAGGCTTCAAATGTGAAGCAACAAGGGAAGCGGCCTCAAGTTCAATCTCAAGGTCAACCTCAACTTGAAGAAAGGCCACTACCAATGATGAACCAAGATAATGCTCCCCAAGTTGAGAAAATAAAGAAGAGAAGGGGGAGCACATGTTGCTATAATTGTCGTGAGAAGGGACACATATCCTCATCTTGTCCCAACGGTAACATCCCTAAGCCTCCTCTAGTCAATGATCATTATTCGCTTAGGAAGGATGTTGTTGGCAATTTGTTTGCCAAGTTTGTTGGCGCCCAAAGTGGCTTGGAAATGGAAAAGGCCATTTGGGTTGCCAAGCCTATTGTGACTAACTTCTTAGGACCCAACTTGGTTGGGTACCATCAAGCTCAAACTTGATCAATAGGTGTGTGGAGGACATTGGAGATTTGGCTAGTTCATAAAGAAAAGGATATCCACCATTTATTTGTTCGAGCCAAGTCATGTGGATTATCTTCATATTATCTATCCAATGTTCCTCTTTGCGGTAACTTGTATTTATATTGCTTACATTGAAAGTTGCTCGCCACTTGCATGCTTAGGTTTTGTATCTAGCATGTGCATCTATATGTTGTGTTTCTTAGTATGCTTGATTTGTGTTATCTAGCATGTGTAGGTTGCATTGCACATTATATAGTGGTGTTTGCTGTTTTAAGCCTGTATTGTATCATGATTGGCTCTTGCAAGATATTAGTGGATCATCACATTATGGGGGAGTGTTTTGTTGTGTGCACATCACAAACCCAAAATGTGAATATGAGAAATGCCACATAGTATTTATATTCAATCTTATCTAGTCACTATGTGGTATGTCAAGCTCATTTGAAATTCAAATTCTCAGAGTATCCACTAATTATCTCTTGTTGGTTGTTATTTACCTTTGTTGCGTGCTTCGTCGTGGTGTACTGTGAGGTTCTTCAGTAAGTTTCTGGACGCCCCGTGTGCACGGGGTCTCTGACCCCCGTGCGCACGGGGTACCACGAAACTTACTGGACACCCCGTGCGCACGGGGTCCTGGACCCCCGTGCGCACGGGTGGGTGAAAATCACTGGACACCCCGTGCACACGGGGTCCTAGACCCCCGTGCGCACGGGGTGGTGTTTTTTCTTTGGACACACCGTGCGCATGGGGCTGACCTAGCCCGTGCGCACGGGGTCCTATGGGCAGAAATGTCCACCCGGCCAAGTACGCTTTATTTATCTTTCTTTGCTTTGGAGTTGTTGATGATCCTATGCATCTTCGTAATCTACCCCCGAGTGTTAATTCCAAATACCATTTGTATACTCTTACAATTGGTATTCCCTCATGTGGTAGAACCTTATGATCATCTTCTTCTCGGCTTGTGCTTCAACTTGCCTTATCTCACTGCTTGTGCTATCTATTATCTACTTGAGTAAGATAAGCCTTTGAGCATGTGTGTATTGTATATCCTATATGCTCTTTGGTTTTTGATTAGTTCATATGTTGTACTTTGTGTGCGGTCCTGTGTGGATTCGTCACTTTGATATAATTTGGACAACTTGAATACTTTGTGATATTATCGGAGTATTCTTAGGTTAAGTGTTCTTTTGTCCAAATCGTATCTCTCTGGATCTTGGTAGGCATGAGCATGCATATTTATTTATATTCTTCTTCATGCCTTGCTTGCTACTTGATCCTCTATGTAGGGTAAACTCCATAAAATCATTAATGGTTAAAAGTGTGCATGAACTTCAAGTTCATATCCTTTTGCACATATTTAATGTGGAGTTTGCCCTATATATTGTGGTTGTCCTAACTACTTCGGACCCAATATGTTTGGGGACCAAATTGTACCTTAATGTGTTTTAGGTACTGTGGAGAAGCATTGGATGCTTGGCTTATTCACAAGGAAGGTGGAGACACCATGGAAAATTATTAGAGCCAAGCTTGGTTGATTCTTTGACTTGAGGGAGAATATAAATGAAAACCCGATTCGGTTGTAAGTGTTTCATTCTCATCAATTCAACCCGGTTAACATAATTTGGGTCTTTTTGTTGGATATGCATCAAACTCCCACACTTACTGTATTCTCAATAAATCCACGGGATGTATTGAGGAAATGGTGAATGTGGAGTGTGATGAGAATAACAGCTTCCATGCGGAGCAATTTGTTTCAAGTGTTGTAGGTGATGAGGCTCCTTCCCAAGCTACAAGTACAATGGGGATTGGTCGTATTCTTCCACAAGAAACACCCCTTGTCCATGTAGAAGAAGAAGGAGTAAGAGCCCCTCTTGTGGATCCACCACAAGGGAAGTCATCACCCCCAACACAAGAGCAAGATGCTATGGGAGATCATTTACCTATCCAAGAACAAGATCAAGTCCCTCATGTTCATGGGCTAGATCAAGGGCCCCTTGAACCAATGCTCTCTCGGTAACAAGTACTTACTTCATGCGTTTGTTTAAATTAGAGTCAACATTGTGTATGTTGCATCATGGCATGTTTAGTACTTGTTGAGTTTGTGTTTCTTGCAACAGCTTAAACCTCCTTATTGCATCTATGAGTCTTTTGAGAAGAAGCATATCATGGGGATCTATAAAACCATGCTCATGGTTCACTTATCCCAAATATGCCAATTAAGCAATTTATTGCATACCAATTCCTCAAAGTGCTCTTATGTGCAATATTGATAAAATTGCAAGAAACAATCTTTTTGGTTGTGGTATTTGCTCTCATGCTTAGTAATTCATTTTTATGCAAATGAGATCAGTTTGCGCCATGTGCCTTGTGCCATGTGCCATGTGACAAAGCCCTACGCTAAGATCAAGTTTGTATAAATAATGGATTCATTCTTGGATATCATGTTCTTATCTTTTGTATCTTTTTGTGTGTGCAAGTTTCTTTGTGGATGCTCATCTTGATGATTATTGGCCACGTAAGAAACTTATACACATGAGAAAGTGCATATCCCTCTTTGATATCCTTTCGTTTCCTTGCCGGTCCTTGGAATTGTCTCTTTTTATTCTTTGGTGGATCCGGTAAGAGGTTGAGTAGTGAGTGCTTGTATGTATTGCATATATCATTGCACTCATGAGTTGTTGGATATATTTTGGACCCTTGCTTAGTCAAGTGATGATCCTATTTTGTGCACATTGTATCCAAGTACAAAACTAAATAATGCACAAATCATGGGGAGCTTCTCTATGTTCTTTAGAACACTCCTATGCTCATATCATAATATCTTTTTGGTGCATTTTATGGATCCTCAATATAGTGTGAATTTCTTCATTTGTTCATAACTGGATATGTGCATTTGATTCCACTCACAATATGAGAAATGCACAAATTAAGGAGGAACTCATACTATATTGGTCTTCTAGATTTTTTTCTCCATTTTGCCACTTGTTGCCAACGGGGGAGAAGTTTAGAGGGTTTAGGTAAAGTATGTTGGTTCATGCATATCTACATTTTTTGTGGTTGTTGCATGGATGTGTATATGGAGGAAACTCCACCAAGTTCTTCCATGCATATATTGTGGGGGAGTTTGCTCTATATAGTGTGGTTCTACTAGCATCAAATTCTTGTGTAGTATTTCGATGCTAGTACAACCGGTTTTGATAACATCAACTATCTTTGTGATATTTGAGGCTATCAAAACCACCTCAAGTATTCAATTTATTCTCGGATAGATTGCATACTTGTTTTAAATTCATTATATAAACCCTCTTGTTGAGATTGTCATCAATTACCAAAATGGGGGAGATTGAAAGGGCATGTAGCCCCTAAGTGTGGTTTTGGTAATTGAATGACAATCTCTATGGACTAATGTTTTCAGTGAGATATATTTGAAGGTTTTGTCCATAAATGGTGCCTCAAGGATATTGGATGGAATCAAGGATGAAGTCCATATATATGAAGATAATGCCTCAAGGATATTGGATGGAATCAAGGATGAAGTCCATATAGATGAAGTTATATTTGCTCTAAGCTTTGGTATTAAATGACAATTCCTATGGAGCATCAAGTGCATTGGATCTTATATGAAGATATGTTCCAATAGTGATTCTTGAAGTTCTTTGGGTTGTTATGTGAAGATTGCCATCAAAGCATCCGAAGAAGTCCTCATGGTATCCCTCTCTGGATACCCCATGCACACGGGCTTATACCGTGCGCACGGGGTCGAGTGTCAACTCCCTGGATACCCCGTGCTCATGGGGCCTAGGTGTTGGCTCTCGAGATCCCATATCCAGTGATGTTTCAAGTTGGTCTTCGGGTACTTCTATTGAAGCCATCAAGATTGGTTTCAATGCCTAATCTAATTATGTTCATGATGGAGTTCATTGGAGGATCTCAAAGATTGATATATTTGGGCTTCTGAGGATCAAGTCTTGAGAGAGTAATCAAAGAGAAGAATTCAAGTTATGGTTTCAAGACAAGATCATGGTGAGCTCATGTGTTGGGTTTAGGTTGATCAAGCCTTGAAGCAAACAACTAGAGTGAAGAATTCATTGTGCCTCTCAAGATATTATGATGGAGGGCTTTTAAGGATCAAGGGCTTGAGAGAATAATCAAAGAGAAGAATTCAAGTTATGGTCTCAAGACAAGATCATGGGGAGCTCATGTGTTGGGTTTCGGTTGATCAAGTCTTGAAGCAAGCAACTAGAGTGACGAATTCATTATTCCTCTCAAGAGATTGTGATGGAGTTTTTAGAAGGGCAAGTGGTGACCAAGATGATATTCATAGTGGAACTTGATATGGTCATGGAAGAGTCTTTGGTGATATAGTCTTGAAGCAATGAAGGGAAATGAAGAGTTCATTGTGGCTTTCAAGAAACCAAGATGGAGCTTGGAGTAAAGATGTTGGTTGACCAAGATGAAGCTCGAAGAGTATATCTAAGTGGTCAACTCACAAAGCACAAACAATGTACCACGTGAGATCAAGTGATCTAGTGGTATGGTAAGTAATTGTGAATTGTGCTTTGTTACCTAACCCATGCTATATGTTTGTTATGTCTATGTGGGTTAGGTGTTTCTCATAGGCTTGCATCAAAAGGAAAGATCTCGTGTAGCCTATGTGTGGATGACATCAAGTGGTGATGGTCATCGGATTCGAGGAGTCCAAGTGCAAGATGTGATGACATCAGGTGGTGATGGTCATCGAGTTCGGGGAGTCCAGGTGCAAGATGAGAAGCCGGAGGTTATATGCTTTGAAGCTTGCGGTCCACATCATGATAATGTGCATGTGAAGATGGGCTTGAGATAAGGCTTCCCTCATTGCATCATGAGGAAGCAATTCGAGTATCTTCACCAAGTGGTCATGGACAAGAAAGGGATTCCAACTTGAGGCAAGCATTAAAGTCATCATCAAGCTCAAGTTGAATGTGCAAGGCAAAGGTATACCTTAGCTAGGTTTTCCTAGTTTTGCCGGTCTCATAGCGCTTGGTGGGAGACCGGATTATAGGTTTGATAGTCGTACTATCAAGAGGGACTCTCGGGCAAGTAGCTTGATCACGTCGCATGTAGAGAGCTCAAACCTTTGCATTTCTTGCATCATTCTTTCTTGTTGATCTTGGGTGGTTCTCTATGTGAGGACCTTGGGCTTTTCCATAGCTTCAAAACGAGCCCAAGATCATCGAATTCGGAGTCCGTATGCCAAAGTTATCGATGTTTTAGTGGGCTGCTGCTGGCTGTCCTGGGGACCCCGTGTGCACGGGGTCTTTTGACCCCCGTGCGCACGGGGTGTCCAGAATTCTGGGTACTCCGTGCACACGGGCTCGTACCGTGCACACGGGGTATCAACCCCCGTGCGCACGGGGTGCCCAGGAAATGCCCGTTGGAGCCCCAACGGCTAGTTTCGGAGTTTGGCTATTTAAGGGCCCTTTCCTCCAACCGGTTGGGGGTTGGTTCGCACACATTCTAAACACCATTTTGAGCCTCTCTCCACCTCTCCCAAACCCCTATCTCCCCTCTATGTGAAGGGGGATTTGTGGATGGATTAGTGAGCCATTTGTTGATCATATCCAAGGCATCCCCTCTCTTCAATCTCCTACCTTCAAGAGTGCATCTTATGAGATTGAGAGAGTGAGTTGAGCATTTGTTTCTTGACCTTGCATTGCATTGGTTGCATTTGTTTGAGCTCCCTGCATCGATTTGTTCGAGTCTGATCCCGTGAGTTTATTACTCTTGGAGGCCTCCGCCTCCTAGACGGTTTGGTGATACATTGAGAAGATTGTGAAAGAGTCCTATGTGGCCAAGGTTCCCCCAGAAGCTTCCTCTTGTGGTGTGCTCCGGGGAAGGGTGTTGAAGTGGCCTAGGTGGTCAAGTTCCTCCGGAAGCTTCCTTGTTTATGGTGTGCTCAGGAGAAGTTTGTAAAGGTGTGGTGGTCGCCTTCAAGACCAACCCCGAGTGAATCGAGGCTCATCCGTTGGGGGTGACTCAAAAAGGAGAATACGGTGAGTCACTTGGTGACGCCCCGGAGCTTTGGCTTCGGCACCGCTCTAACGGAGATTAGCACTCTCACGAGTGTGAACTTCGGGATAAATCCGCGTCTCCGACTCACTTGTGGTTATCTCTTACCCACACCCTTTACTTACCGCAATTCATACTTGCTCATATTGATATATCTTGTGCTAGTTGAATTGCTTAGTTGTTCCTACATTTCCATATCTTGTGATATAGTTTGTGCTTGCTAGTTTCCTTAAGTGCCTATCTTGTTTAGCATAGGTTGTTGGTGCACTTAGTTGAGCCTAACATATTTAGGATTTGTGCTTGAAAGGTATCCGTTTAGTTTAATTCCGCATTAGGATAAAGCCAAATCCGTAACAGTTTTTAAAACGCCTATTCACCCCCCCCTCTAGTCGTCATCTAGATCCTTTCATAAACTGACAGAACTGAATCTCACATAGATCTGGCGATAACTGCTGTAACTGAATCTGAAACTTACAGTTTCAGATTGTTAGGCCCCTGCCCTGCTATGCGACCTGACCGTCGCACCTCTTTCTTGACTTGAGTGGTAGGTGGCAGCTCTGGCACCTCCTCTTCGTCTCCATCGATGACGATGATGGGAGGAGGACGTCGGCGAGCCAGCAGTGCTGGTGGGGCGACGATCTGTAGGTCCTCGTCGTCGTTGCCCATAGTAGTTGGAGTTGTAGCTTGTGCTGGAGGGATATAGCAGTGGGCTGCCCACCGTTCCCTCTGCCCAGCATCGCCGGAGTCCGCCTCCTTCATTGCCCACAGCAACATGTCGATGGGCATGATACCCTTACCTGGGGTTGCATAGCGTTGGTCCATGCGCTGCTTCTCCTCAGTCGTCGCCTTGTTCCTCACCTCTTCTGATGCATCCACGAGCCCTTGTGCGCTGCTGTATCTCATGGCAATCTTCATGTAGTCCAGGAAGAGGTCTTCGTCACCGCGAGCCGACCCAAAAAGCATGGCAACCCAGCCCTTGCCGGTGGGGAAGGGGTTTAGCCATGGGTCTGGCGTAGAGGAAGAACCAGCCATGGATGTAGGTGGAGTGAGGTTTTCGAGAGAGAGGTAGAGTGAGCAGAGATATAGTGAGTTGTTGGGCTACTTAAATGTTGGAGTGGAGGAAGTGCGGTGGAGTGTGACAGTGGGGAAGTGGTAGATTGAGTGATGAGAAATGGTGGTAGTTGTGTTGCAATAAAAGTCTTTGTTGAAACCCAGCAACTTGGAACTTGTGTGCTCAAACTTGGAACTTGGAACTTGTGTGCTCAAATTAGAGTGACCAAAAAATCACATTTCAGCAAAGCCCAAGTATAGAAACATTCAGATAAATGCAGGTAGATGGATTCAGGCATAAGTTCAGACTTAAAAATATTGTGCCATGGATACATTTCTTAGAAAATAAGCATAGTCTTTATCATAGATTTTCCAACAACCCAAACATAGATAGTTCAGAAAATAAGCATAGTCTTTAACATAGATTCAGGCAGCCACATTGCATCGTCTTCATCATGGTTGGTGCATCTCCTGAACTGCATCCTTCACTGCAATCATAAAGTTCAGAAAGTTCAGAACAAGACAAGATTCAAAGCAAGAATAAGAACAAGATTCAGGGCAATATTGAGCACAAGACAAGCAGATTCAGAAACACCACAATTTAGTCAGAAACTACCGCGTTGAACTAATCCCAATCTTGTCTTCCTTCTGCTGCAGCCAGGATCTGAGTCCGTCTCTTCCTTGTTGCTTGGAATCGATGGAAAGATGCCCTGTCTCTGGCCCACCAGATGATTAGTTCATCTGTGATGTTTGTTCCTTCTGGGAACACCTCCTTGAACTGCTTCACGTCATTCTGGTTGCGTTCCGCCATAATCATGGCAGCAATCCTCTGGCATCGCTCCTGTGCCTGTGCTCGACAGTTGGCCCTCCTTTCAGCCCTAGCAACCTCGTCTTGTTCATCAACTACCTCTCCTAACTGTGGATCCATCAGTGGCGGCTAGGTTTTGGTCAAGGGGAATGAGGCGCAGGGATCCAGTGGTTTCTGGTGGCCTCTCTTATGTAGATAGTGTGGCAGGCTTGGTGGGTTAGTTAGGTCCAACACGGAAGCCCGCCATCAGGCCCACGTTACACCACAAATTTGATAGAAGTACAGTCAGGTTCGGTCAGGTTCACACAAATTCAGACATACTCATGCAGAAAAGTACAGACATGTTCAAAACAAAGTGAAACGGGTTCTAAACTAATTCAAACAGGTTCAAAGAGAGAAGTTCTACCTTTTTATAGTGTCAGTTACCACTGGCATACAAATAACCCCTCAATCTGCTGCTTGCAAACCTCTTCCTTTTGTTACCAGCCAAAACATCTGAAGTTGCAGCAACAGATCTTGGTGCACTGAATCCCTTGCCTCTCCCTCCACCTGCAGGCCTACCCCTTTTAGCTGTTGTAGTAGGAGCTGGTGCAGATGCAGCAGGAGCTGGTGCTCTTGCATGTGGTGCTGGTGCTGATGCAGCAGGAGCTGGTGCTCTTGCACTAGGGGCTGGTGCTCTTGGAGTTTGTACTGGAGTAGATGGAGCAGGTGCATAGACTGCCCTGTTTTCCTACATTAAAGGTCCAACTTAACTTAGATTACACTATGTAAAAGGAAACATTGCTCTAATGCTTGATAATTACCTGGTGTTTGTTTTTCCTCATTTGCAGTTTAGGCCTAAGAGTCTTATTGCAACTTGTATACTTGTGTCCTTCCAACCCACAATTTCCACAGGTAATTGTTCCCATCCTACTGGTGTCTCTTGGGGCAGGAACTTCAAACTCTCCTTTCCTCCTTGCAGTTTGTTTTCTGCCTGCCTTTTCTTTGAACACAGGAGGTTCAATGTCTGGAGTGTTTGTGTGAGGCCAGAAATCTGGACCAGGAACAGGGTATATAATTTCTTTGTATGTCTCCAAATAAAGTGGCTTCTTGAAAAAGTCATTGACATAGTCCTCAGGATGCAGCTTTTGCTTTGTCAGTACAGATATGCCATGACTGCAAGGTACACCAGTCATGTTCCATCTCTTGCAGTCACATGTATACCCTTCCATGTCCACACAATACTGTTTTTCTTTGCTAGTAACTTGCCAAATTGTTGGACCAGCTCTGTCAGCCTGACAATACTTGGCATACTGCTTGTTCTCTTCTAAAATCTCTGAGTAGGTTGGTGTGATTGTCCACCTGCTAATCTGTACCTTCTCCCTAGTTTGTTGCCTCTTGATCACTTGCTTGGTCCTAATCCCTTCAAACATTGTCCTTATTGGTTTGGCCCTAACATCCAGTATCATCTTGTTGAAGACTTCACTTAGATCGTTCACAACTAAATCTGTTTTGCAAGTATGATCCATAGCAAACCTAGCCCAAGTAGAGACCTCAATTTTTTTGAGCCATTTCCAAGCATCCTCAGACTGTGCTTTCAGCTCTGCCATGCCTAGTTCATGCCCATGTTTAGTGTAGGAGTAGCTAGCTTTGTCAATACACTTCTTTAGTTCCTGGCCTCTAAATCCAGCAGATTGAAAATTTGCATATATGTGCCTAAGATAATACCTTTGAGGTGAATCAGGGAATACCTCATTTATTGCCTTAAGCAAGCCCTGCACATTCACAAATTATTAATACAATTGAAAAAATGAAATAATTAAAAAAAGTAATAACATAAATTGCTCAATGAAATTCTTCCCAACCTTTTGCCTGTCAGAAATGATAGTGTATGTTCCAAATTTGTTGCCACTGCCAATGCAACATCTCAATTGAGTTAAAAACCAATTCCAACTTTCACCATCTTCCTTGTCAACCACACCAAAAGCTATAGGATAAATATTGTTGTTTCCATCCCTTCCTATGGCTGCAAGAATTTGCTGTCCAGTGGTTAACTTGATGAAGCATCCATCAAGACCTATAAATGGTCTGCAACCATTAAGGAAACCTTCCTTTGAAGCTGCTAAACAATAGAACATATACTTGAATCTAGGAGTAGGTGCTGGGTTCTCTGGGTCTTCAAATGTTGTTACTATACACCTGCTACCTGGGTTTGTGTCAAGAACTACTTGAAGATAATCTCTGAGCCTCAAGTACTGCTGCTTGTGGTCACCTTGAACTACATCAACAGCCTTCCTCCTTGCCCTATATGCCACACTTGTTGATACATCCACTGCAAACTTAGTCTTGGTCTTCTTAATTAATGCATCCACAGGAGATCTAATGTCTTCTCTCAATGCTGCCTCTACTGACCTTGACATCCACTTAGTAGTAACCTTTGTGGACTCTGCACATGCTCCACAAGTGTGCAATATATCACACTTCTTGATGCAGAATGTTTTTTCATGAGCTAACTTAGAGGCACATATATAAAAATCACATCCCTGGGCGGCTCTCTCTGAGCACCAAACAATAATCCTATCTGGGGCATTTCTGTGGTATTGAAAATTTCTCAAAGTCCTAATGTGAAAATCCCTAAGTGCATCTCTGAACTCATACACAGTGGTGAAGCACAAGCCCTTACAGAACTGTTCTACTGGTCCTTGAAGTTTGTGATCATACCATATCTTGTCTTTCAACTTCTTATTCCTCCTCTTCCTACCACTTGGTAGTTTATAGGATCCTTCAGGCTCATCTTCTTCATCACTGATGCCATAATCACAAGGGAAACATTTTTCATCTGCTTCAGGGAACCAATCTGCTTTCTCCATTTTCTCAACCTCATGGTGGGATCTACTAGTTGGACCAGGTTTTCTCACTACCTTCAGTTTCTGTACCACTGATGTATCTTGTCTTGCAGCTTCATCTTCAGAGGAATACTCTGACTGAAAATCCACATTGTTCCCATCTGAACCTGAATTTGCAGCTTCATCATCAGAAGCAAATTCAGACACATCAGTGTCACCTTCAAAATGGTTAAGTTCAACCTCTCTCTGCACCATGCTTTTCTTCAGCTCTTCCTTTCTGTCCATGCTTATATCCACCACCTTAGTGCAACTTTGTTGAGTGTTAATGCAATGTTCAGCAAAATAACTATCTCTGTTTTCATGATTTTCATCTGCATTACATTCCTCAAGAGCTCCCACTACTCTTATGTTCAGAAACTTTTCATTATGAGAGTGTGCCAACATCTGCTGCACATCATCTTCACAGCATATTTTATCTAAACCTTCTAATCCTTTCTCCTCATCAAATACATAGTACATATAATCATCAGCCACAAAGCCCTCACTCCCAATAAAAGAAAGCATTGTCAAATATGATATGTCTGACTGGTATAAATTTCGAACCACAGATTCTCTGGCATTGAAATGGAACCAAATTGACCACTTTGGGTCATCAATTCTGAAAATTATAAAATGAAATACCTTTATTAACTGAAAACAGGATAACTGAACCTAACTAGGCACAATATTGAGTTTCTGTCAAACTGCTTTTTTCAGTTTCTTACACAACAAAGTATGCACAATACTAACAATTTCCAAGGTCACCATAACTGAATCTAACCATGCAAAAAACTAGCCTAATTTACTTATTATCTGAATCTCTGAATCTCTGAATCTCTGAATCTCACAACCATGCAAAAAACTATGTCGTACCTGCCGCCGCCCGCAGAACGAGGAAGCTTCCGCCGACCTTGAGCTCTGCTTCTTGTCGTCGACGGTGGTCGTGCCGGCGCCGACCAATCCAACCTCTGCTGCGCGCCGCTAGCGGAAGGATTAGACTCGGACTGAGAAGGCTGCTGCACCGCGCTGCCGCCCGGAGGTATGCCTGAATCGCCGCCAGAGTTTGCATCCACAGCCGCCATGGCTGGCGACGGCTGGGGCTAGGGAGTGAGCTCGGGGGAGAGTGAGAGAGCTGGTGGGGACGAGCGGCCCGGTCGGCCAGGTTATGACCTGGTCCCGACCAGGTGCGACCGACGAGCGGCTCTAACGGCCCCGCGCGCGCGCCGTTAGCCGTTAGGCGGGCCGCCAGCCTGGCACGTGGGCCACTCAAGTCAGAATCGCGGTTAAAACGGTCAAAACAACCATTCAGTCAACCTGATAGTTTTTAGTCACGTTTTTACGTATTTTTGGTAGTTTTCGGCCACTTTTAAAAAAGTGGTAGTTCTGTGGGACGCGAACCCCTAAACTGATAGTTTTTTGTCAAACACTCCACTGCAATTTCACTATTAGAAGAAGGGAAACTTCCCGCGTATGGACCGGAAACCAGTAAAATCCAAACAAATACTTTCCGCCGTTCAACAGAGAGCCAATTTTCCAGGAAGGTGCAGTCTCAGTTGATTTCCTTCAGTTGTTGATGTGACAGGGGATGCATATGATGGGGCAATCATGGAGCCAAGAAAACTACTCCATCTCAAACGAGTGGTTCAAGAACAATGTAAGTGTGCATCGTTCTAGAGTCATTAGACTAGACCTAAGTGATATGGCTATTACTCCAGTAAAATGCAGTGCTGTGTCATCGATCGCTACTGCTACTGGAATACCAAGGATTCCGGCGAGGTAAGTTTCAACGTGATGTAACTGAAGTACTCTCGTTCAAACCTTTGAAGAGGTTAATTGGTCATCCTGTGATCCCAGTCCAGTTCAAGTGGATTCGCGAGAGTCCTTGTCAGTCTTAAGGCTCTAAGCACATACTTTTGTCTCGATTCTTATTGCGTCATTGGTTGAATACTCTCCTTGGAGTGATTAAAGAATTCCATTCTTGCTAATAGATTATTCCTGTTTGTCATTCTAAGCTTGGAAGTCGTGGTTGTTGGAGGCTTGGAGCCTATAGTGTTTCAATCACAGTGAAAAGGAAAGGCTCTTGGTGAGTTGAACAAAGTTGTAATATCCTAAATTTGGAGTAGGTCTCATAGCAAGTTCCATGCATGTAGATGATGTGGCACCGTAGTTGAAGAAAAAGAAAAGATACCGGTGTTAATATGATATCATGCCATAACTCATCGAATGAGGAAATTTAATGGCAAATGGATCTCGTACACAACTTCTCATTGAGATTCCACATATGAATAAATAAAGTGGCACTAATTAACATACTAGGCAATGACACTATGGAGTGGGTAGGTAGTAGTAGTAACTAAGATAATATCCTTCACTATGATGTGGAAGGGTGGGCTAGACCGAGTAGTTAGTGATAGTTTAGGGTGGAAGGGCGTGCATGAAAGCAAGCGGGACTACTAAAAGGTGACATCAACAACTTCTTCCGTGATGTGGAAGGGTGGGCTAGACCGAGTAGTTAGTGATAGTTTAGGGTAGATGGTGGTGTTGGTGTTCATGTATATATAGTTTGTAACACTAACGTGAAGGGGCTTTTACCTCATTTTCTCTCTTTATAATATAGTACGCACACTCGTGCGTATTCGAAAAAAAATATATCCTTTACTATGATAGTACCCACCATGAGAGACGTAGAAGCATCTATTGACCATGGTTATCCCGTTGGTCAAAAGACAAGCTCTCCTCCATCAAAGCAGTGGTTTTAGCTCGAAAAATGATCATAGTGACATATATTAAAAATGTATATAACTATGAGATGCAATTACTTCTCTTGATATAGACATAAGGTTGCATTTTATGTACAAATTGAATGTAAGCTTGATATAACTATCAACAATGCAGTCGGGAGTAATCTGTTGACCTATTGCAGTGGTTTAAAGAAGATAGTGTACACATATATCAAGGGAAGTAATTGCACCGCATGTTGCAATCCAGTGTTGTGTGATTTGTAAGGTTGCATTCTATGTACAAATTTAGCATCAAATTCCAAGGCTTGCTGACCTCAAAGGATGCACTTAATTTCAGTGTTCCTCATAGGCTTTCAGGGTTTTTTTCAAGCCGGGTTTGGTGAATATAACAAAACATATTATCATAGTTCACCATAAAGGGAAAAATCAGGATTGCACTTGTCTCTCAAGGTGACTCGGGTGGCACGTCTAGGCCACCGGCACGAGAGCCTCCTTTCCCGTATCTCCTCCTCTTGCCGCCGCCACTGATTGAGATTACGACCTAGAGGGGAGGGGGTGAATAGGTCTCCACAAAACTTACTATTTTACTTTGCAATTTTGGTTTTACGAATAAATAAGTTCTCCTAAATGAAATTACATTGAGTACGCCCCATATGATGATATAATATAACAACAAGGTAAATAACACAAAGCAAAAGAAGTCGTATAGGAATAAACGGGGTATTCGGAGAGAAGAGATGTGTCCCAATGTTCACTTCCTTGGAGTGAAGCGGGTCACTGTTTGAGAGGTACCAAAGGTTTCCCGACGCCACAAAGGCTCACCTTCATCTCTTTAAGCCTCCATTGCAAAGTAGGAGCTCAATCACTAATGGACGACCTTGGCATGGCTTCCAAACCTTCACAAACTAGAAGGAATCCAAAAACATGGATCCTCATTAGAGACTCCTACGTCCTAAGGGTCTTCGACCTCCAAGTGTATAACAAGATTGATGGATAAAGCTTGAAGCTTCCTCAACTCATGAAAGTGATTGGTCAAAGGATAGGGGAATCTTGGAGCTTGGCTAGGGTTAGCTCCTTCCGCAAATATCTCACCAAACTCTCCAAGAATCAATGGATTTGAGCTTGGGAGAGGTGGGGATGAAATATCTCAGGTTTGGAATAAGAGCCTGAAAGTGGCAACCCTATCCCAAAGTGGTATGGTGTCGTTTATAAGTAGAGGAGAACTATCTGTTTTTTGGACTGAATTACAAGCAAGGACGGTCCGACCATGTAAATAACTCACCGTCAAACATGTCCAAGCCAGTGCACAGCGGGCTCGAATCTTAGCCTTGCACGGATCGACCCAAAAGCCAAATGGTATGACTCGAGATCGAACAATCCCGGGCAGCCCTGAACAACATGCATGGATGGTCCGACCTGTTAATCACCCCACGACTTCACTTGGTCGCTACTCCTGACCTGGATGGTTCAGCTAACTGGCCTTTATTTCTTACTCAAGGCTGATCGACCTGGATGAAATTCCTGGACTCCGATGTGAGGTTGAGCGACCCTGAACACGCCTGACTTCTTTTCTCGGACAATCTAGTAGGAGTTTTGCCCACGCCAGCCCAAAGTGCTCAGCAGTGTGATCCGTCCTAAATGGTTCGGACAGTACGGTCTCCTAAAAGGAGCATTTTGATAAGTTTTAAGAAAATAAGAATTTCGGCCTATGACATTGGTCTTTTTGGTGGATTGGTAGGCTGAATGTTTATACCATGATATGAGCAAGCACTTCGCTAACCACAATCCTAGCTCTCTAGCTATAACTCAAGAACAGAAAATAAAGGCTAAAAAAACAACCCTCGTAGTCCTATTGAGTATTTTCAATTTTGGTGGGTCATTGATGCTTGACGACCTTCATACATGGAACTAAAATTTGCACATAGTTTTATCAATCTCACTATTCCCCTTAATTTCTCATCATAAATGCCAGAACATAGTTAGGAGCCTAGGTGCGCTTTCACATCGGGGCAAACCCCACGTCATTGGCGACACTGGGACTTCCCACAGATAGAGGGCATGGCAGGCCTTAGAGGGTTGGGTTCCAAGTGGGGTGGAGATGATATGAGTATTAGCCCACGGTGTTGCTTCTAGCCGGTGCCAAGGGGCAACCAGTGAGGGCTCTCGCTCCTCCAACACCCCCATCATTTAGCAGTAGTTGCGGTTTTGATCAGGGTGGCAGCGCGCCTATTTTCCCTAGTCATTCCTTGTGGCAGCATGTGGACTCATGGTGATACGGTACCGAATTTGCTATCCAGCACGTAATGCATCGGCGGCACCCATTAACGACGTTCGTCAGTGGTGCTTTACATTCAGTAGCATCACGTCAATCTGGCTGGTGGAGCCCGCAACATGTAGATCCATGCGCTGATAAGAACAAATTTCAGCGAAACTATTCCTATTTCGCTCATGGGGCAATGGGTGTTGAGCCAATGCGCACCCACTTCCTCACGGAAGCGGATCCTCTAACATCCTCAAGGGATGTCACGAAGCTACAGCAAAATGCGTGTGTAAAGCGAAGAAGGGATGTCAGGGTTACTGTAGCAACAACTGTGCGGATTTACTGTAGCATGTACAACAATAAATCAAAAAAATAATTTTATTGCACCATAATTTTGTTTGTATGTAATATTTGTAAATGTATACAGTAGATTTGTAATTTGTAAATTAATTATAATCATTTTAGGCTTAACCATATGGATGTGAAGAAGGGATGTCACGGTTACTGTAGCTTACATGACATCCCTTGAGGATGTTAGAGGATCCGGTTCCCTTCCTCACCCCCACCCCTACGCCAACAGTAAGTGGATGGGCCCACTACGACACCCCACGGCTCACCTCATTTTTTCTTCATTTATTTTCCCTTTTTTTCTTTCTTTTTTGCATTATTTACTTATTTTCCCATTTAATGAACATTTCTCATAAATTCAAGAATATTTCATTACAAAATTTGGCATTTTTTATAAAACCAAATCTCTTGATATTGTGGACATTTTAAATATTAATTAGTAACATTCTTCAAACTCATGAACATTTTTCTAATTTTTAAATCCAAAATATTTTTGTTGAAATTCAGTAACATTTCTCTGGATTCGTCGACAAAATGAAAATCTTAAATATTTTTTCAAAATTTCTGCATAAGCCGGTTATGTGACCAAAATAAACCCTAGCTCGTAACTGCTACCAAACCAGTCGGCCGAGTCTCTTATAGCAGTAGCACGTTATGTGACCAAAATGAATGAAAAAAACCATCCAAATCGGGTCGGCCCACTATGCGACTGGGGTGGATGTTTTCCCTAGGAGGTCTTGGCCGTCGCAGCTATACCTCGCTTATAGTAAGACGGAAACCTGCCCCTAGTGGGTCAACCCAGTAGCAGGTTTGTGCATTTCACACTATTTCGATCTAATTTCACCTTTTATCTATTTTTTATTTTTATTCTTTTTTACTTTTAGTTTTTTTTTCTAAAATGAATACATATATTCCACAAAGAATTATTTAATTTTTGAAAAAACAAATGTTTAGGCAGTGTTAAAAACATGTTTGTGCAACTTTTACAAAATGTTGATTGCTTTTGAGACAAAATATTTCAATGCATATTTGAAAGATAATTAAAACATATTCAAAAACATCCAAAAGCATATATTTGAAAAATAGGTTAAACATGTATTTGAAAAAAGTTAAACGAACACAGAATATTTTTTTTGGATGTATACAAAATTATCGATGTGTATAAAAATAGCAGACATGAAACATGTATCTGAAAAAAAACATTAATCATTTGATTTGAAAAAGGTTTGTAGTATATTAATAAATGTTCTTTATGCATATGAAAAATGTACAATGTATATGAAAAACATAAACATCAAAAATATATATTCAAAATATCATGTGTTTGGAAGATGTTAGACATGTATACAAATAAAGTTCATGTGTGTACGAAAAATGTACAACACGTATGAGAACAAGTAGACTTAAATAATATATAACAGGGAAAAAGACTTTAAAATATATATTTAAAAAATGTTAGTCACATTATATAAAATTGGTAAACATGTAAAAAATGGTATTAATGTATTAAAATGTAGACATGAATAACATATACTCCGTCTGTCCCATAATATAAGTGCATTTTTTACACTTCACTAGTGTAAAAACGTTCTTATATTATGGGACGGAGGGAATATTTGATAATATGTTAAAATACAAAAAAATCTTGATGTATGCCAAATATTTACATTGTGTGTTGAAAAAGTACATGTGTCGACATAAATAAAAATAAATAAAAAACCAGAGAAAATCGTGGAACAAAGTGAAAACCGATGAAAGCATGAAGGAAGAAAACCGAAGAAAAAGAAAAAGGAAATCGAATAAACCCAAAAAATCAACTGAATCCAATGTAAAACAGTGAAAAAACAGTCAAAGAAATGCTAGAGTACTGTGCTACCCTAATAACACCGCCCTATAGGCGAGACGTAATACGTCTTGGTACGGGTGCTCTCAACTAGGACCTTCCCACAGACGCCGACAATCACGAGAGGGGCTTCATCTCACTCGCAGCGAGCGCGGGCAACCCCTCATCTCAAGGCGGACGGCCCAGAAGCGTGCTTCTTCATTAGTTAGTTAGTTACTTACTTTTCATTTTTTTATTATTGTTTATATTTCGTAATATTATATACATGTATTAAAATATTAAACTAGCTAATATTTAAAACTATTCATCGCAAATTAAATCATGCAGTGAAATAAAATTCTTAACGCAATTTTTAGAAAACATTGATAAGATAAAGAAACATGTTTCATGACATTTGGGGAAAATGTTTCTGACATTATCAAACAATGTAAAAAATATGTTTCCGTAACTTTGAAAAACTCATGGTATTATAAAAAATTCAAGTATTTCGAAAATATGTTGGTCACATTTTAGAAAAATGAATGTACAATGTAAAAACATGTTCACATCTTTGAAATAAAAATGTTTCACACGGTTCAAAGAATTGTTTGATACATTTAAGAAATTTTCATGCTTTCCACGAATACATTCATGACATTTTATAAAAACAAATTATACAATATAAAAATGTTCATATATTTTCGAAACAACTGTGGCATACCTTTGAAAAAAATACTAAATATTTATTATAAAATGCTTCAAATTTATTTGTAAAAAATCAAATATGTATCTGAAAAAATGTTCATCATGTATTTGAGAAATATTCAACTTGCATAAAAAAAAGTAAGCATATAATGAAAATGTTAAATGTTTATTGAAATATTTGATGTGAATTCCAAAAAAATTAAAAGGAAACTAAAGAATAATCTGATAACAAACACACATAGAAAAAAAGAAACAAACCGCCCAAAAGCTTCTAGAACCGGACCGACTGGGTCTATAGAAGCTTCCCAAACCGGCTCCAAACAACTTCTCTGTGCGACTGAGGTACGTGTATCCACTTTCTCAGCTTAGTTTTCCAGCCCAACTTAAACTCGCGCAGCCCATTTTATTTGGGAACTCCTAGACAGCACATGTTGCACTCGGAGATCCTATACGGTGCATACCGAGCCCGCGAGCCCCCCCCCCCCCCCCCCCCCCCCCCCCCGCCCGCTGCTCTTTTCTATGGGCCGGCCCATTTCGGGGTTTAACCCCAACTGGTTTTGGGAAGGTTCTAGAACCTTCCCTCAACCGGGTTTTTATGTTTTTCTTTTGGTTTTTCTTTTTCTGTTTTCCTTTCATTTTTTCTGTACTTTTATGTTTTCTTTTTTATTCTTGTTTTCCAAATTCCGAAAATGTATTAATTCGTGATTTGTTTCTAAAATGGTATTTTTTAATGATGAACATTTTTTCCAAAACTGTGGTTTTATTTTTACTAAATCGTTACTCTTAAATCATGAACATTATTTTGAAACTGTGAACATTTTATAAAAACTCATGAACATTTTTTTTAAATCATGAACAATATTTTTAGAAATTTGTGAACATTCTCTTAAGTCATGAACATGTTTTTCAAATAATGGACATTTGTTTTTGAAATAATGAACATTTTAAAATTAAAGACTACTTTTTCAAAATCATGAACATTTTCTCTCAAATTCGTGAACATTTTTTAGAATTAGGAAACATTTATTGAATCGTGAACATTTTTTTGAATCGTGAACATTTTTTTCTAAATTCGTGAACATTTTTTAAATTACTGAACATTTGTTTGAATTTTTTAAATTATGAACATTTTTTAAGTTTGCAAACATTTTTTTACAAATTCGTGAACAGTTTTTGAATTCTCGAGCTTTTTTCTGTAATCATGATTTACTTATTTTGTGAACATTTTTCAATTTCACAAACATTTTTTTGAAAGCATGAACATTGTTTTAAATTCATGAACATTTTTTAAAATTGTGAACATTTTTTGCCAAATTCATGAACAATTTTTGAATTACCGAGCATCTTTTTGGAAATCATGATTTTTTTGAATCATGATTATTTTATTCAAAATTAGCAACTTTTCTGAAATTTAGGACCTTTTGATATCCCGAATTATTGAAAAAAAGGAAAAGAAAAGAAAAAGAAAACATCCGCAAAAACAAATAACAGGCGGCGTCCCGGCCACAAATGGGCTGGCCCAGAACGGGATCGGGGGGTGCGCTCCCGCTTCCTTCGCAGCGCGTGCTGGCCAGACCATCTACACGAGCGATCAGCCACTCGTCAAGAGCATAGGTCGGATCGCTTCTTTGTTGTTCGATTTAAAAAACTTTTTCATGGTTCACCTACATGTTTGAACTTTGACAGTTGACTTTTAAAAAATGGTACAACTTTTTGGAAAAAATCATGGATTTAAAAAACGCTTGCAGATTTGCAAAATGTTTACAAATATAAAAAGAAATCATAAATTGAGAAAAAAATCATGAATTTGAAATAAGTTCAAGGATTTTGGTAAAACAAAGTTCAAGGATTCGAAAATTCTTATCAATTTTGCAAAGATATATCGAATTTGGAAAATGTGCGTGAATTTTAAAAAAGTTAATTGACTTTGAAAAAAGTCATCGATTTTGAAAGTAAGTTCAATGATATGGAAAAGTTCATGTCTTTTTTAAAAAAGTTCATGTATTTGAAAAAACTTCATCCATTTTAAACAAGTATGCAAAATTGAAAGGAGTTTGCACATTTAGCAAAACAAAACAAAAAATGAAAATTCCAAACAATACCTTTCGAAAAAAGAACAAGAAAACAAAGAAATGAATGAAAAAGAGGTAATTAATCACATCAATTGAGAGAGGCTGGTTGGTTCTTGGGGCAAACTCTGAACTAGGAAGTCGTTGATTCGTATCCCACCACGCTCACAGTTTTGGCGGGTTAAAAATCAGAAGAAGAAAAAAGATTGATGGGTCGGACCAGCTCGCGGGAGGGGGTGTGCGCCCTTTTGCAAAATGACCTACAACGGCCGTGTGAAGCACCAAATAGGAAATGCCGGTTTTTATGGGTCTAGGTCTTTGGAAGAAGTTGTATGTATCGAACGCAAATATCACAAGAGGGTCGAGAGTTCCTCAAAGAACCGCAACAGCCACCACCGTCCCTAGTGAAAATTTGGTGCCCTCGCCTACGGCTGTCATTTTGGTTCTCAAAGGTGAGGGGACCTTGAATCTTTAAGAGTTATATGTTCTTTGCCAGTGTTTAGTGTGATCGTGGCTTTGTCAAAATAAAGTTAGTCTCGTTCTTTTTTACGGTGCCATGAAGCTAAAGAGTTTTATGTCCTCGCAGATCTGATTATTCAAATATGATGAGTTTATGTTATTGTGTCAAGCTTCTTTTGTTGGTTTGATTCTATCTGGGATTGAAATATTTCGTATACGCCATGGTGAAGATATTGTGATTCGATGGTCTGCACGTCTAGGGGATACTCATTGATCCAAGTACGTTAATCGCTCAAAGCTTTTCATATTTGGATGGGCGACTCAAGACTCTTTCAGAAACCTTTACTAGTAATCAAGTTCGTGGGGGTGATGCGCGGGGGGGGGGGGGGGGGGGGGGGGGAGTGACAACACCGTTGCTTCCATCTAACTGCATCCTCTTTACCGATGTGTTGGAGTATTTGGTCTTGCAGAGTCGATACCACGAAGGAGATATTCCCAAGAGATTTCATTGTAATTCTTAGTCATAGGAATTACTTTGATTTTTTTGGATCTTAGATTCAAATAAGTGTACCTGTAATAGTTATGAGTATGAAAAAAATTTACTTCTGTTTCTAAAAAAAGAACTAAAGTTTTCTCCCATCTCAGCCCATTTCAACTAAAAAGTAAAATGAAAGACTAAACTTTTTTTTCTTTTGCAAAAGAAAAACAGAGGACCAGACTTGAATACCCAGTTTACGACCAAACCATTATGGGATCCTGCACTGCCCGTCAATATCCAGCGCCTAATGTATTTTTTCCAAAGATTCTGACATCTAATATTTGAAGTTATTGTCACATTATATTTATATAAATATATGTTGAACAAATTACTTTGAATAGAACACTATTGGCCGTTGGATATCATATTCACTCCACTGAATTTTGCCATGTGTATTATCTAGAAAATTCCATGGTTGAGTTTAATCACAATTCCCAAACACCAAAACACAAGCACTTCCCATTTGTTCTACAATCTTTCACTTTTATTATCCAAAAGAGTCTCCTAAATGAATCCCTTCTTTTTTTTACTTTGTGATTTAGAGCGCACAATATGCACAAACCACAAAAATTAAGGCCTCCTCTTTGTTCTATAATCTTCCATACTAAAATTATCCCCAAAAAAATCTTATAACTAAATTATCATGCCTTTTTCTTACTTTATGATTTACAGTGCATAAATATGCACAAACCTCATCACAGACACTTCGCATATGTTCTAGACTCTTCTAGTCATTAATTCCCACGTTTTTTCCTTCTAAAGAATTGCCATTTACTTTTACTTTATGTGATGTTCAAGGCTATGACACGACTTCATCAATTTCATTTGTCTTTGAAGATTGAATATACTAGCTACTCAAAACTTGAATACGAGGTACCTAAAGACAATTGTGATGGGTATATTTCATACGAGGTTTGTATAGAATTATACGATGCAGTCTTCCAATATTTTTGTAGCTATAATTTAGTTTTCAACGCGATGAACTAAGGGAAATAAATCTACGTTTACGCCATGCATATACGATACTAAACTTATCTGCTTTTTCTGTTATAAGGGCATCTCCAAGCCGACCCCCAAACCGCCCGTTTACGTCTGCAAGTCATCAGCGCCGACCCCCATCGGTCTGCAGAGCTGTCCGGACCACAATTTCCCTGCAAATCGAAACCGAATGAGGGGGGCTTTGCGGGACTCCGAACCCGAACAACGTAGGACTCCGACACCCCCGGCCCACCTAAAATTGAGGCAGAGCCCGTGCTTTTATAGCTGGCCGCGCTATTACCGCGGCAAAATCCCCACTCTTCTCTTTCATCCCACCTCTTTCCACCTAGTTCTTTCCCTTTTTCACATAAACCGGAACCAAATGACGCAAGAATGATTGTGCAAGCCATCCGTTTTAAGATGTTGAAGCGGCGGAAGGAAGAGTTGAAAGCAGAGGAGAAGGCAGCAGCGGACAAGGAGGCGGCCCAGATGGCGGAGAAGGAGGCAGATGTAGCGACGACAAATTGAGCATGGAGGCTCGGATTGCATGTCTGGCAAGCCATGAAAATGCAATCTTTTGTCACCAGGCATGTAAAAACTATGCATATTGCCCCTTTTTTGGTTGTGACCCGGTACGCGCTATGTAGCCGAACACTACTAGGGAAAAGCCTAGTAGTAGCACGGGATAAATAGCTAGTAGTAGCGCGGGTGCCCGCGCTACTACTACGCACCCGCGCTACTACTACGGCGCTATAGCTAACTTGTAGTAGTAGCGCTGGTGCCACCCGCGCTACTACTACGTCTGTTAGTAGTAGCGCGGGTGCCATCCGCGCTACTACTAATTATTTGTAGCGGGTCTTATACCCGGCGCTACTACTATTACTTTCAAAAACAAAACAAAAATCTCGATCTCGCGCGTGTTGTCAATGGCAGCAGTGGTTCGATCCAGCGACGGTTGGGGTCGCCGGAGGCATGAACGGGCAGCGACAGACCAGATCCGGTGGTGGCTGTTGGAGAGGGCCCGTTTCTATGGAAGAGCAAGGCAGCGGCGTGGGGCTCCTCTTCTCGACCATGCCAAATAGCTCCTGGTCATCCATGGTGACGACCTGCACGGGCAGGACATGGGAGGATGAATCATGTTGGGGAACGTAGTATTTCAAAAATTTCCTACGATCACGCAAGAACTATCTAGGAAAAGCATAGCAACGAGCGGGGAGAGTGTGTCCACGTACCCTCGTAGACCAAAAGCGGAAGCGTTTAGTAACATGGTTGATGTAGTCGAACGTCTTCATGATCCAACTGATCCAAGTACCGAACGTACGGCACCTCCGCTTTCAGCACACGTTCAGCTTGATGACGTCCCTCAAGCTCTTGATCTAGTTGAGGCCGAGGGAGAGTTCCGTCAGCACGACGGCGTGGCGACGGTGATGATGAAGTCACCGGCGCAGGGCTTCGCCTAAGCACTACGATGATATAACCGAGGTGTGTAACTGTGGAGAGGGGAAATGCACACGGCTAAGAGATTGTCTGTTGTGCCTTTGGGGTGACCCCTGCCCCCGTATATAAACGAGGGGAGGAGGAGGCCGGCCAACAAGGGGCGTGCCAGGGAGAGGGGAGTCCTACTAGGATTCCAGTCCTAATAGGATTTGGCCCCACCCATTTTTCCTTCTACCGGAGGGGGAAAAGGGGAAGGAGAGGGAGTAGAAGGAAAGGGGGGTGGCGCCCCCTTCCCAAGTCCAATTCGGCCTCCTCCATTGTGGGGGGCGCACCAGCCCCTTGTGGGCTGGTTAGACTCCCTCCTATGGCCCATAAGGCCCATATCTCCCCCCCGGGGTTCCGGTAACCCCTCCGGTACTCCGGTATGTACCCGATACACTCCGTAGCCCTTCCGGTGTTCGAATACTACCTTACAATATATCGAACTTTACCTCTCGACCATTTCGAGACTCCTCGTCATGTCCGTGATCTCATCCGGGACTCTGAACAACCTTTGGTCATCAAATCACATAAACTCATAATACAAATTGTCATCGAATGTTAAGCGTGCGGACCCTACGGGTTCTAGAACTATGTAGACATGACCGAGACACATCTCTGGTCAATAACCAATAGCGGAACCTAGATGCTCATATTGGCTCCTACATATTCTACGAAAATCTTTATCGGTCAAACCGCATAACAACATACGTTATTCCCTTTGTCATCGGTATGTTACTTGCCCGAGATTCGATCGTCGGTATCATCATACCTAGTTCAATCTCGTTACCAGCAAGTCTCTTTACTCGTTCCTTAATGAATCATCCCGTAACTAACTCATTACTCACATTGCTTGCAAGGCTTATAGTGATGTGCATTACCGAGAGGGCCCAGAGATACCTCTCCGATATACGGAGTGACAAATCCTAATCTTGATCTATGCCAACCCAACAAACACCTTCGGAGACACCAGTAGAGTATCTTTATAATCACCCAGTTACGTTGTGATGTTTGATAGCACACAAGGTGTTCCTCCGGTATTCGGGAGTTGCATAATCTCATAGTAAAAGGAACATGTATAAGTCATGATGAAAGCAATAGCAATAAAACTAAACGATCATTATGCTAAGCTAACGGATGGGTCTTGTCCATCACATCATTCTCTAATGATGTGATCCCGTTGATCAAATGACAACACATGTCTATGGTCAGGAAACTTAACCATCTTTGGTTAACGAGCTAGTCAAGTAGAGGCATACTAGGGACACTCTGTTTTGTCTATGTATTCACACATGTACTAAGTTTCCGGTTAATACAATTCTAGCATGAATAATAAACATTTATCATGATATAAGGAAATATAAATAACAACTTTATTATTGCCTCTAGGGCATATTTCCTTCAGTCTCCCACTTGCACTAGAGTCAATAACCTAGTTCACGTCGTCATGTGATTTAACACCAATAGTTCACATCTTCATGTGATTAGTTCACATCTCCATGTGACTAACACCCAAAGGGTTTACTAGAGTCAATAATCTAGTTCACATCTCTATGTGATTAACACCCAAAGAGTACTAATGTGTGATCATGTTTTTGCTTGAGAGAAGTTTAGTCAACGGGTCTGCCATATTCAGAGCCGTATGTATTTTTGCAAATTTCGATGTCTACAATGCTCTACACGGAGCTACTCTAGCTAATTGCTCCCACTTTCAATATGTATCTAGATCGAGACACAGAGTCATCCAGATCGGTGTCAAAGCTTGCATCGACGTAACTCTTTCCGACGAACTCTTTATCACCTCCATAATCGAGAAATATCTCCTTAGTCTTCTAAGGATAATTTTGACCGTTGTCAAGTGATCCACTCCTGGATCAATATCGTACCCCCTTGCCAAACTCATGGCAAGGTACACAATAGGTTTGGTACACAGCATAGCATACTTTATAGAACCTATGGCTGAGGCATAGGGATGACTTTCATTCTCTTTCTATTTTCTGTCGTGGTCGTGTTTTGAGTCTTACTCAACCTTACACCTTGCAATACAGGCAAGAACTCCTTCTTTGACTGTTCCATTTTGAACTACTTCAAAATCTTGTCAAGGTATGTACTCATTGAAAAAACTTATCAAGCGTCTTAATCTATCTCTATAGATCTTGATTCCCAATATGTAAGCAGCTTCACCGAGTTCTTTCTTTGAAAAACTCCTTTCAAACACTCCTTTATGCTTTACAGAAAATTTTACATCATTTCCAATCAACAATATGTCATTCACATATACTTATCAGAAAGGCTGTAGTGCTCCCACTCACTTTCTTGTAAATACAGGCTTCACCGCAAGTCTGTATAAAACTATATGCTTTGATCAACTTACCAAAGCGTATATTCCAACTCCGAGATGCTTGCACCAGTCCATAGATGGATCGCTGGAGCTTGTCCATTTTGTTAGCACCTTTAGGATTGACAAAACCTTCTGGTTGTATCATATACAACTCTTCTTTAATAAATCCATTAAGGAATGCAGTTTTGATATCCATTTGTCAGATTTCATAAAATGTGGCAATTGCTAACATGATTCAGACAGACTTTAAGCATCGATACGAGTGAGAAAATCTCATCGTAGTCAACATCTTTAATTTGTCAAAAACCCTTTTTGACAAGTCGAGATTTGTAGATAGTAACACTACTATCAGCGCCCGTCTTCCTCTTGAAAATCCATTTATTCTCAATGGCTTGCCGATCATCGGGCAAGTCCACTAAAGTCCACACTTTGTTCTCATACATGGATTCTATCTCAGATTTCATGGCCTCAAGCCATCTGTCGGAATCTGGGCTCATCATCGCTTCCTCATAGTTCGTAGGTTCATCTTGGTGTAGGCATCACTAGAACTGATTTCAGTGATGAGCTACTTTCCAATTCGATAAAAGGTACAATTACCTCATTAAGTTCTACTTTCCTCCCACTCACTTCTTTCGAGATAAACTCCTTCTCTAGAAAGGATCCACTCTTACCAACAAAGATCTTGCCTTCGATCTGTGATAGAAGGTGTACCCAACAGTTTCTTTTGGGTATCCTATGAAGACGCACTTCTCCGATTTGGGTTTGAGCTTATCAGGCTGAAACTTTTTCACATAAGCATCGCAACCCAAAACTTTAAGAAACGACAGCTTAGGTTTCTTGCTAAACCACAGTTCATGCGGTGTCGTCTCAATGGATTTTTTAGACCGTGCCCTATTTAACGTGAATGCAGCTGTCTCTAATGCATAACCCCAAAACGATAGTGGTAAATCGGTAAGAGGCATCATAGATCGCACCATATTTAATAAAGTACGGTTACGACGTTCGGACACATCATTTCGTTGTGGTGTTCCAGGTGGCATGAGTTGTGAAACTATTCCACATTGTTTTAAATGAAGGCCAAACTTGTAACTCAAGTATTCGCCTCCGCGATCAGATCGTAGAAACTTTATTTTCTTGTTATGATGATTCTCCACTTCACTCTGAAATTCTTTAAAATTTTCAAATGTTTCAGACTTATGTTTCATTAAGTAGATATACCCATATCTGCTCAAATCATCTGTGAAGGTCAGAAGATGATGATACCCGCCGCGAGCCTCAACACTCATCGGACCGCATACATCGGTATGTATTATTTCCAATAAGTCAGTTGCTCGCTCCATTGTTCCGGAGAACGGAGTCTTAGCCATCTTGCCCATGAGGCATGGTACACAAGTATCAAATGATTCATAATCAAGTGATTCCAAAAGCCCATCTGCATGCAGTTTCTTCATGCGCTTTACACCAATATGACCTAAACGGCAGTGCCACAAACAAGTTGCACTATCATTATCAACTTTACATCTTTTGGCATCAATATTATGAATATGTGTATCACTACGATCGAGATTCAATAAACCATCACCTTGGGTGTATGACCACAGAAGGTTTTATTCATGTAAACAGAATAACAATTATTCTTTGACTTATATGAATAACTGTATTGCAATAAACATGATCCAATCATACTATGCTCAACGCAAACACCAAATAACATTTATTTTAGGTTCAACACTAATCCCAAAGGTAAAGGGAGTGTGCGATGGTGATCTTATCAACCTTGGAATCACTTCCAACACACATCGTCACCTTGCCCTCAACTAGTCTCTGTTGATTTTATAACTCCTGTTTCAAGTTACTAATCATAGCAACTGAACCAGTATCAAATACCCAGGGGCTACTATGAATACTAGTAAAGTACACATCAATAACATGTATATCATATATACTTTTGTTCACTTTGCCATCCTTCTTATCCGCCAAGTATTTGGGGCAGTTCCGCTTCCAGTGACCATTTCCTTTGCAGTAGAAGCACTCGGTTTTAGGCTTGGGTCTAGCTTTGGGCTTCTTCATGGGAGTGGCAACTTGCTTGTATTTCTTTTTTAAGTTCCCTTTCTTTCCCTTGCCCTTTTACTTGAAACTAGTGGTCTTGTCAACCATCAACACTTGATGCTTTTCTTGATTTCTACCTTCACCGATTTCAGCATCGCGAAGAGCTCGGGGAATCGTTTTTGTCATCCCTTGCATATTATAGTTCATCATGAAGTTCTAATAACTTGGTGATAGTGACAAGAGAACTCTGTCAATCACTATATTATCTGGAAGATTAACTCCCACTTGATTCAAGCGATTGTAGTACTCAGACATTCTGAGCACATGCTCACTGATTGAGCTATTCTCCTCCATCTTGTAGGCAAACATACTTGTCAGAGGTCTCATACCTCTCGACTCGGGCATGAGTCTGAAATACCAATTTCAAATCTTGAAACATCTCATATGCTCCATGGCATTTCAAAACATTTTTGAAGTCCCAGTTCTAAGCCGTAAAGCATGGTGCACTAAACTATCAAGTAGTCATCATACCGAGCTTGTCAAACATTCATAACGTCTGCATTTGCTCCTACAATAGTTCTATACCTAGCGGTGCATCAAGGACATAATTCTTCTGTGCAACAATGAGGATAATCCTCAGATCACGGACCTAGTCCGCGTCATTGCTACTATCAATTTTCAACTTAGTTTTCTCTAGGAACATATCTTAAATAAAACGGGGAAGCTATACGCGAGCAATTGATCTACAACATAGATATGCAAATACTATCAGGACAAAGTTCAAGATAAATTTAAGTTCAATTAATCATATTACTTAAGAACTTCCACTTAGATAGACATCCCTCTAGTCATCTAAATGATCACGTGATCCATATCAACTAAACCATGTCTGATCATCACATGAGATGGAGTAGCTTTCAATGGTGAACATCACTTTGTTGATCATATCTACTATATGATTCACGTTCGACCTTTCGCTCTCAGAGTTCTGAGGCCATATCTGCATATGCTAGGCTTGTCAAGTTTAACCCGAGTATTCTGCATGTGCAAAACTGGCTTGCACCCGTTGTATGTGAACTAGAGCTTATCACACCCGATCATCACGTGGTGTCTCAGCACGAAGAACTGTGGCAACGGTGCATACTCAGGGAGAACACTTATACCTTGAAATTTTAGTAAGGGATCATCTCATAATGCTACCGTCGTACTAAGCAAAATAAGATGCATAAAAGATAAACATCACATGCAGTCAAAATATGTGACATGGTATGGCCATCATCATCTTGTGCCTTTGATCTCCATCTCCAAAGTACCGTCGTGATCTCCATCGTCAACGGCATGACACCATGATCTCCATCATCTTGATCTTTATCAACGTGTCGTCACATGGTCGTCTCGCCAACTCTTGCTTTTGCAACTATTGCTATCGCATAGCGATAAAGTAAAGCAATTATATGGCGCTTGCATCTTATGCAATATAGAGACAACCATTAGGCTCCTGCCAGTTGCCGATAACTTTAACAAAACATGATCATCTCATACAACAATTTATATCTCATCACGTCTTGACCATATCACATCACAACATGCCATGCAAAAACAAGTTAGACGTCCTCTACTTTGTTGTTGCAAGTTTTACGTGGCTACTACGGGCTTCTAGCAAGAACCGTTCTTACCTACGCATCAAAACCACAACGATTTTTTGTCAAGTGTGCTGTTTTAACCTTCAACAAGGACCGGGCGTAGTCAAACTCGATTCAACTAAAGTTGGAGAAACAGACACCCACTAGCCACCTGTGTGCGAAGCACGTCAGTAGAACCAGTCTCATGAACGTGGTCACGTAATTTCGGTCTGGGCCGCTTCATCCAACAATGCCGCCGAATCAAAGTAAGACATGCTGGTAAGCAGTATGACTATTATCGCCCAAAACTCATTGTGTTCTACTCGTGCATATAACATCTATGCATAGACCTAGCTCGGATGCCACTGTTGGGGAATGTAGTATTTCAAAAATTTCCTACGATCACGCAAGATCTATCTAGGAGAAGCATAGCAACGAGCGGGAAGAGTGTGTCCGCATACCCTCATAGACCAGAAGCAGAAGCGTTTAGTAACGCAGTTGATGTAGTCGAACGTCTTCGCGATCCATGTACCAAACGTACGGCACCTCCGCGTTCAACACACGTTCAGCTCGATGACGTCCCTCAAGCTCTTGATCCAGTTGAGGCCGAGGGAGAGTTCCGTCAGCACGACGGCATGGCGACGGTGATGATGAAGTTGCCGGCGCAGGGCTTCGCCTAAGCACTACAACGATATGACCGAGGTGTGTAACTGTGGAGGGGGCACCGTACACGGCTAAGAGATTATCTGTTGTGCCTTTGGGGTGCCCCCTGCCCCCGTATATAAAGGAGGGGAGGAGGAGGCCGGCCAACAATGGGCGCGCCAGGGAGAGGGGAGTCCTACTAGGACTCCAGTCCTAGTAGGATTCGGCCCCACCCTTTTTTCCTTCTACCGGAGGGGGAAAAGGGGAAGGAGAGGGAGTAGGAGAAGGAAAGGGGGGTGGCGCCCCCTTCCCAAGTCCAATTCAGCCTCCTCCCTTGAGGGGGGCGCACCAGCCCCATGTGGGCTGGTTAGCCTCCCTCCTATGGCCCATAAGGCCCATATCTTTCCCTGGGGGGCTCCAGTAACCCCTCCGGTACTCCGGTATGTACCCGATACACTCTGGAACCCTTCCGGTGTCCGAATACTACCTTCCAATATATCAATCTTTACCTCTCAACCATTTCGAGACTTCTCGTCATGTCCGTGATCTCATCCGGGACTCCGAACAACCTTCGGTAATCAAATCACATAAACTCATAATACAAATCGTCATCGAACGTTAAGCGTGCGGACCCTACGGGTTCGAGAACTATGTAGACATGACCGAGACACATCTCTGGTCAATAACCAATAGCGGAACTTGGATGCTCATATTGGCTCCTACATATTCTACAAAGATCTTTATCGGTCAAACCGCATAACAACATACGTTATACCCTTTGTCATCGGTATGTTACTTGCCCGAGATTCGATCGTCTGTATCATCATACCTAGTTCATTCTCGTTACCGGCAAGTCTCTTTACTCGTTCTGTAATGCATCATCCCGTAATTAACTCATTAGTCACATTGCTTGCAAGGCTTATAGTGATGTGCATTACCGAGAGGGCCCAAAGATACCTCTCCGATACACGGAGTGACAAATCCTAATCTTGATCTATGCCAACCCAACAAACACCTTCGGAGACACCTGTAGAGCATCTTTATAATCACCCAGTTACGTTGTGACGTTTGATAGCACACAAGGTGTTCCTCGGGTATTCGGGAGTTGCATAATCTCATAGTCAGAGGAACATGTATAAGTCATGATGAAAGCAATAGCAATAAAACTAAACGATCATTATGCTAAGCTAACGGATGGGTCTTGTCCATCACATCATTCTCTAATGATGTGATCCCATTGATCAAATGACAACACATGTCTATGGTCAGGAAACTTAACCATCTTTGATTAACGAGCTAGTCAAGTAGAGGCATACTAGGGTCACTCTGTTTTGTATATGTATTCACACATGTACTAAGTTTCCGGTTAATACAATTCTAGCATGAATAATAAACATTTATCATGATATAAGGAAATATAAATAACAACTTTATTATTGCCTCTAGGGCATATTTCCTTCAAATCAAACCAGAGGGAGAGAGAGAAAAAGAAAACCGAGGGAGAGAGGAAGGAGATGGAGGGAGCAGCGGGGCTGGTCACCGGTGGTGAGGTGCTCCAGCGTGGTTGCAAGAGGCGGCGGCCTCATAGACGCCGGTGGAAGACCGGGGAGCTCCTAGACGCTGGTGGCGCGAGGAGGTGGCCTCTTTCGACACCATGGAGGAGGGGCGCATGGGCAAGAGGTCTATGTGAGAGCGTATGGAGAGAGAGAGAGAGAGGAGAGAGTGGCGGAAGAGAGGAGCGATTTGGGGGAGGAGATGAGGATTTCAGGGCTGTTAAAAAACCTTGTACTTGGTAGTAGCGAGGGGTATAAACCCGCGCTACTACTATCAACTTAGTAGTAGCGCGGGTTTATACCCCTCGCTACTACTTTGGCATTGTCCCGGGGGCACGGTAGAGACCAATTAGTAGTAGCGAGGGTTATAAACCTGCGCTACTACTATCAACTTAGTAGTAGTGAGGGTTATAAACCCGCGTTACTAGTAAGTAGCAGTAGTGGGGGGTATAAACCCGCGCTACTAGTAAGCGTCTGCCTATAAGCTTTTCCCTAGTAGTGGAACAGATTTGAATTTCAAGTTTACCGTACTACCGGACATTTAAGGGATATCCTTAGATGGCCGGCTCTGCATCCGTGTCTGTGCACTACCCCTCTTGAGGGGCCCTAATGCATGTGCCGAAGCTATACTCGTATTCGTGCATACTTTGGTCATCAAAAGCTCCTACGTTGCAATGCACAACTACCTTACTAGTAGTGGGATAGATGATAAACATAGCAGTAAGTTTTGAGGAGGCAAGACACAGGGGATTTTGTTGGGGTACCTCTACGCGATTTACTCCTACTAGCAGAAAGAGGTGCGGCGGCACGCCGCGCCCGTCGTGAAGCCTATGTGTGTGGCTGTGTTGTTTTTCTTATAGAAGAAAAAAGGACAATGGGTAAGTATGCTAACAGTCGGTAATGTGCAAGCCAATTTAATTTAGATAAATACCGAAAGGTATCAAAAATCAGTTCATCCATGGTTACAAACACATACCCATTCCAGAGGTCACAGCCGCCGTGGCTCCTAGCCTTCGTCTTCATTACTCCCTCCCTCACCGTCGTCGTCGGAGGCCGCCGTGCTAAGCCTCGCGGAGGACGGTGCAGTGAGGACGTGTGCTGCCTCACCTTGATGCCTACAACCCATTCCACAGATCCAAGGTCCCGGAACCACCATCTCCTCTCTAGTTGGCGTGTGTTGACCCTGCAACGGCTTCTTGCACTCGTCGCCGCCATGGGGAGGCCACAAACTGAACTCCCTTGCTCAAGATCTGATCATGTCATCCCCTTGGCCGACGGGTCTGGGCAGGGCTATCTCTGGTGAGATTGTAATTAGTGGTGATGTGCTGTATCATTGGTGTTTGTCCGTGTGGTGACCACTTCGGCCTATGGCGGTGGCCTCACAACAAATTATGGGGCCACCCAAAGGTCTTTGTGAGGGTTCATATTTTCAGATTTGGTGGTTTCCTTAGCAATGAGATGTAATCTATTGACGATGACTTGACGCAGAGGATACGATTGTGTAGGAGCGACGATTGGTTTTCTAGCCCAACGCATGCAGCTGCTAGGATCCCGGAAAAGTGGTGGCAACAACACATGATTGCCATTGCAGTGCAGTGACGATTTCTTTATACATGACATTTTTAGTAATATCTATTGCATCATGTCACCCTTAGTCGTGAAAAATAGCACGCATGAGCAACGTAATTAGAGATGCATTACCAATCGAAATCAAGCCTAATTCTTACGCTCTAAAAGTTTTAACCTAGATACTCTAAGGCACATAATTTTCTTTCATTTGCTTTATTTGTTGGGGAACGCAGTATTTCAAAAAAATTCCTATGATCACGCAAGATCTATCTAGGAGATGCATAGAAACGAGACGGGAGAGTGTGTCAACGTACCCTCGTAGACCGAAAGCAGAAGCATTTAGTAACACGGTTGATGTAGTCGAACGTCTTCACGATCCAACCGATCCAAGTACCGAACGTACGGCACCTCCGTGTTCAGCACACGTTCAGCACGATGACGTCCCTCGAGCTCTTGATCCAGTTGAGGACGAGGGAGAGTTTCGTCAGCACGACGGCATGGCGACGGTGATGATGAAGTTACCGGCGCAGGGCTTCGCCTAAGCACTACGACGATATGACTGAGGTGTTTAAACTGTGGAGGGTGGCACCACACACAACTAAGAGATTGTCTTTTGTGCTTTGGGGTGCCCCCTGCCCCCATATATAAAGGAGGGAGGAGGAGGCCGGCCCCCTAGGGGCGCGCCAAGTGGGGGGAGTCCTACTAGGACTCCCAAGTCCTAGTAGGATTCCTCTTTCTTTTTCCTTTTTCGGAGTAGCAAAGGGGGAAAGAGAGAAGGAGTAGGAGAGGGAAAGGGGGGGGGGGGGCGCCGCCCCCACCCCTTGTCCAATTCGGATTGGCAAGGGGGGGGGGGCGCCACCTCCTATGGCCGGCCCTCTCTCCTCCACTAAGGCCCATGTTGGCCCATTACCTTCCGGGGGGGGGGGGGGGGGCGGTAACCTCCCGGTACTCCGAAACTTCCCGAAACCATTCCGGTGTCCGAATATAACCTTTCAATTTATCGAATTCTCTCCTTTCCCCTAAAGCCCATTAAGGCCCAATAACTCCCCTTGAGGCCCTCCATGGGGGCGGGGGGGGGGGGCAGCCCTTGAGGCCCTTCTCTCCTTTCCCCTAAAGCCCATTAAGGCCCAATAACTCCCGGGCGAATTCCCGTAACTCTCCGGTACTCCGAAAAATACCCGAATCACTCGGAACCTTTCCGATGTCCGAATATAGCCTTCCAATATATCGATCTTTACGTCTCGGCCATTTCGAGACTCCTCATCATGTCCGTGATCTCATCCGGGACTCCGAACAACCTTCGGTACATCAAATCACATAACTCATAATACAAATCGTCATCGGAACGTTAAGCGTGCGGACCCTACGGGTTCGAGAACTATGTAGACATGACCGAGACACATCTCCGGTCAATAACCAATAGCGGAACCTGGATGCTCATATTGGTTCCTACATATTCTATGAAGATCTTTATCGGTCAAACCGCATAACAACATACGTTATTCCCTTTGTTATCGGTATGTTACTTGCCTGAGATTCGATCGTCGGTATCATCATACCTAGTTCAATCTCGTTACCGGCAAGTCTCTTTACTTGTACTGTAATGCATCATCCTGCAACTATCTCATTAGTCACATTGCTTGCAAGGCTTATAGTGATGTGCATTACCGAGAGGGCCCAGAGATACCTCTTCGGTACTTGGAGTGACAAATCCTAATCTCGATTTATGCCAACTTAACAAACACCATTGGAGACACCTGTAGAGCATCTTTATAATCACCCAGTTACGTTGTGACGTTTGATAGCACACAAAAGTGTTCCTCCGGTATTCGGAAGGGAGTTGCATAGTCTCATAGTCGGAGGAATATGTATAAGTCATGAAGAAAGCAATAGCAACAAAACTAAACGATCATAATGCTAAGCTAACGGATGGGTCTTGTCCATCACATCATTCTCTAATGATGTGATCCCATTCATCAAATGACAACACATGTCCATGGTTAGGAAACCTAACCATCTTTGATTAACGAGCTAGTCAAATAGAGGCATACTAGGGACACTCTGTTTGTCTATGTATTCACACATGTACTAAGTTTCCGGTTAATACAATTCTAGCATGAATAATAAACATTTATCATGATATAAGGAAATATAAATAACAACTTTATTATTGCCTCTAGGGCATATTTCTTTCATTATCCTATGGTGTCTTGCAGAAAAATTTGCTAGGTATCGCATCATAATCAACATAACTTCATAAAGAAGGTAGAATGAGTAAAAATGATATGCTTTGTACTACTCAGAGTGTTATAAGGGTCAGGTGTGCGTGCGCGCGTCATAGGGGTGAGTATAACTAAGCATCTGTGTTGTACTGTGTTGACAATGGTGCTTGCATTTTCGTGTATTTATCATGTAAACCTTAGTCGTCAAAAATAGCATGCATGAGCATTTAAATTAGAGATGCATTATCAATTAAAATCAAACCTAATTCTCACAGTCTAAATGCTACTAACCTGGATACTCTAAGGCACATAATTTTATTTGATTTGCTTATCCTATGGTGTCATGTAGAAAAAGTTGCTAGGTATCGTGACATAATTAATCTAACTTTATATAGAAGGTAGAATTAGCAAAAAAAAATTGATATACTTTGTACTACTCATAGGGTCATAGGGGTAAGGTGCGTGTACGTGAGTTCATATGGGTTCGTGAAATTGAGCATATGTGTTGTGCTGTGTTGGCAATGGTGTTTGTATTTTTTCCTGAATTTATTTCAGGCTCTCTGATGATATTCGTTCAAAGGCGGAAGACGTTTCCGTCAACTATGAAGGTATCTACTGAGACTTTGTCAATCTTAGGATATTATACCAGTTTAGTATCTAAGCCGTTTAGGTAGGGTGCATATGTATGCATTCTTAAGGGTGAGTAAATGTGTGTATATTTAAGCATCTGCAATGTACTGCGTTAAATAACGGTAGTAAACAAAAAAAACATAGTAGTACAAAATGTAGTGCTCACCCCTAAAAAACCAAGTACTACAAAGCGTTGTATTGTGTTCATCCATAAAAAATCTAATAGCATAAAGTGTAGTAGAACACGTGTCAACTTAGAATGTACTCACACCAAAGTGCTTCAAATGCATGGGAGCAGGGATAGCTTAGTAGCTTTAATTCTTTTATATATTTCGAGAGAGAAGTTTTCTACCCAAGCGCAGCTACAGTTTGTTTCCTTTTCGTTTGCGTGTAATAATGTGAGAGACACTCTCTTGAGCCATGGTTGCAAAGGTGGCGTACGTGCACAAGCTGTGTGGCTGTGGACAATGCCCCAACGGAGTCCATGCAATGTTCTTTCTTCCTGACGCCACCCCTTCCACAGCCCTCGTGTTCGCCGGCGAAGAGTCGAGAATTTCTTGTTCTGCCTCTTGAAACAACCGAGACTGAAATGTGACGTTGCCACGTTGGGTGTTTTTTTTAGGGTGCGTTGCCACGTTGGTTTAAGTGAATGGTTGGTGGTTATAAGCTGCCTTCTGTGAGTCAGAATCCACCTTACACGTACCCACACCATCTCACACGTCGCTTCTCTTGCTCTCTCTTTCTGCGTGTATCATCCGTCTATATTTATAGCCTGACAGGCCCTGCGTACACATATAGCCAAAGCTTGCAGTCTGCGGCTGGTCATTTTGAGAATGATGCCTTGGTCCATACACAGGCCAATTTGGACGACACATCAATAGGCTTAATTGACTCCGAACCAACTTGACGGCACTATGAGGTATCCACATGTGTGTCCTAAGTCCTAATCATCTGGAGTACTAGCTAGCCAGAATGGCATTTTGTAACGGACATGTTCGTTCACTTTGATTTTTTCTTTTTTTTGAAAAAGGAGGAAGATCCCGGCCGGCCTCTGCATCGAGCTATGCCATATTTGTCTTTATTGTGTTATTCAACAAAGTCTTACAAAATAAATACATGATTCACTTTGTGTTTGTTCTATATTTGAACAAATTGAGTGGTTGGCATAAATTTTCACCGACATGTTAATCAATAGTTTACTTGAAATACTTTTAGTTTTGTCGAGGCAGATTTTTTCAAAACCAACATCGTGCACCTTATTATGCTTCGCCCTCGTCTGTCCCAATGTGGTTGTCACCTTTCCTCCACTCATGCTCCATTTCTTGAAAAAAGGCACCACCCCATATATTAATTAATTAAAAAGCTATTACAATCATTCAATACAGCATACATCATGTAGGGCAGAGCAGCACCACACTAATGCTCCATTTCAATCGGTGCAACCCTCAAAGCGTCGACAACGTGGGGTTTGGAGGTTGTTGGGAGAATTCTCTGCCCCCCCCCCCCCCCCCCCCCATCTTCAAGCTCTAGTATGTTCCATCATAGTGTTTTGTGTTTGTAATTCAGTTTCCTTCTGACATTTTTTAAATTAACCGGACAAATCTCATTGAGCATTGAATGGCAAAGTTCCCGCTATTTATAGGGTGAAAACAAGAAACTAGTATGAATTGTTTCGTACGCGACCCTGCATCAACAAAAACAAGTTTGATAGGATGATGGTGCATCCAACATATCTTTCTGGCTAGCAATAGTGTTGTCATAATTTCTCATTGACAACAGAATATCACTACTTGGAGAAAAAATAGGTATAGAGTGCACATAATCGCAACTACTGAGGCGCCAACAGATGTTGATTTCATTGCTAATTAATGAAATCTCATGGCAATTTCTAAAATTTCAATCATTTCGACAAATACTGAAATTGTCGCCTTTCGATCAAAAAAGTTGGTAACATTTTTATGGAATTTATGTGATAATTCTGGTCATTTGGCTCAAATGGAAACCTAAATGGTTAAAATTTAGTGATTTCATTACGTTTGGGATATTTCTAAACACAAATACAAAAACAAGCTAACAGATGACAATTTTAATTTGTTTGTTCATCTTCATTGAATCCTATATACTATCTAAATAGTTTATTCTCACTGTTTCTATTAAATTATCTTAGCATGCACACATGCGATCTCATTAAATGTTCACCATAAAATGCATGAAAAAAGTACATTATATTATGCTAATTATATTCAATACATATTTTTTTAACTATACAATAACAAAATTCAATCTATAATATGTATTTTCAGATTTAGTTCATATATTATTAATTCAAACATTTATGTTTCATACAACCAAATCTCATAATACTACAGCCAATTCCCACAACAACGTGCTGGCTATCATCTAGTTAACCATGCCATAAAAACCCAGTAAAAGAAACATGTTCTACGACCAATAATTTCGACCATCACATTTCATTACTAGCAAGAGTGGGGCTCGTGCATCAGCATCTTATTGAAGATATTGTCTTCTTTGCATCTCTTTCCGATCCCCACAATCTCTTGACAATGATGAAATATGGTATGGTGTAAGATTAGTTAGTTGCAATAAAAATATGTTCTACAAGGATAAGAAAGAGGATATATAAGTCACCCTCAAGTGGGCTCCTCCCAAGTTAATAGGCATTGCTTTATTGTCTCATACTCCCTCCGTTTCTTTTTAGTCTGCATATAAGATTTGGTCAAAGTCAAACTTGGTCAACTTTGACTAAGTTTATAGAAAAAATATATTAAGATTCACACTATGAAATCAATATTGTTAGATGCATCATGAAATTAATTTTCAAACCATATAGCTTTAGTACTATAGATGTTGATATTTTTTCCAATAAAGTTAGTCAAACTTTATAAAGTTTGACTTTGACCAAATTTTATATGCAGAGTAAAAAGAAACGAAGCGAAGGGAGTACTTTGCTTGTCACATTAATACAGTTGTTCTAGAGAATATCATAATGTCAGTTGGTGTGATTGCGGGGAGAGTCGCTGCGATCCATAATGTTGATTGGGTACACCTAGATGGGAAGAAGAGATATATATAGGGGTCACTGCCCAGCATGGAGTAGCAAACTAATTCCCAGCGGTCGGAGCTAGCTGCGAAATGGCGGCGGCAGTGCCGGTTTGGTTCGTCTCCCTGGCCGGACTCGGCGCCCTGTACTTGTCCGCTGCCTGCCTCCGTCTCCTCGCCCACCTCGCCCTCTGCCTCCGCCGGCCCATCGACCTCCGCTGCCACTACGGCTCGTGGGCGGTCGTTACCGGCCCAACCACGGGGCTAGGCCGATCCATGGCCACGGAGCTCGCCCGCCGTGGCATCAGCCTCGTCCTCCTCGACCTCGACGCGGCCAACCTGCAATCCGTCTCGGCTGCCCTCCACGAGGCCCACCCCGGGGTGGAGACCAAGACCGTAGTGTTCGACCTCTCTCTCGTCGGCACCGCTGCCGGCGACGAGGCGATGCGGCGGCTCAAGGAGGCCACAGAGGGGCTGGATGTGGGGCTACTGGTGAACAACGCCGCCGTGAATCGGCCCGGCGCGCTGTACGTGCACGAGGCGGACGTGGAGCGCCTGGCGAGGATGGTGCTGGTGAACGTGATGGCGCTCACGGAGGTGACGGCGGCGGTGCTGCCGGGGATGCTGGATCGGGGGAGGGGCGCCATTGTCAACGTCGGGTCGGGGTCGACGGTGGCCGTGCCCTCCTTCCCGCTCTACACCGTCTACAGCGCCACGAAACGGTACGTGCAGCACCTGACGCGGTGCCTCAGCGTGGAGTACAAGCACAGGGGCATCGACGTGCAGTGCCAGGTCCCGTTCTACGTGCACACCGGCATGCTGTCGCCGGCAATAAAGGCGACCATGACATTCCCGGCGTTCGTGGCGACCGCCGACGCGTACGCCCGGGACGCGGCGCGGTGGATCGGCCACGGCATGCTCTGCGTGCCCGACGCGTCCCAGCAGCTGCAGTGGTTCCTCGCCGGCTTTGTCCCCGACGCCGTTCACGACTGGTACCTCCTCCGGCAGCATCTCAAGCACAGGGCCATCCTCCGGCCGAAGCTGGCGTGATACCACTCGTCATGTGTACATTCATGCATGCGCATGCGCATGGTCGCTGGCCGATGTAGACCTATCATATGGATTATGGAGGCAGCTTAAAATCATGCGTATATGCATTCTCGATCAAATTCCGTGCAATTCATACTCCTATATATTCTATAGCATGTCATATGAATGGTTATAACAATGATGTACTTGGAATCTATACTTCTTATAAAAAAGCGAATATTTCTTTTTGAAAGCCACCCGGCAAATGCAGATGCGCACAGATTACCAGCATCGGAAATATTTTTTTTTGAAGTGCCCAGCAATTGCTGGTTTTTTCATTATGATAGAAAGGGAGAGATAATTACACAGCTGCCAGAGCAGTCATAAGGATGAAAAAAGAGAGAAGTTAAAAGACTATAGCCTATAGAGGAGACAATTCTGGGTTACATTTCACGGTGGGTCCCCGAAGGGAGACAGCAAGCAGGTGGCTCCTGCGAGCCTCCAGGCCTCGACGGATCGGCGGATATTTTGGATGATCATTGCCGTGCTCTCGCTCTTCTTTTTGAAAATCCTATTGTTCCTCTCGAGCCACAGCTTCCAAGCGATGAGGATTACCAGCATCGGATTAGCCCCACCTGATTAAATCTAGGCCCCTTAGAGCAACTCCGACACGCCGACCTAAATGGACGGACGCTTTATCTGCTTTTTGCTCATCGTTCGCCCTATTTTTTGTTTGGGTCAGCAGTGCCCCAACGTGCGGATCCATTTTTGCCCGTGCGGCCGGCTTGCCGTTGTTTTTTAAACAAAAAATAAATATTTTACATAATTTCACAAAGCAAACAAATATAGCATAGTCCACGAGCCAAATAAATATATCGTAGTTTTATAAAACAAATAAAAATTAAATTGTCTCAAATACATTAAAAAAATACATCTATCGATTGCTAACATGAGCCTACACATGCTCAACCAAATCATCTTACATCTGAATGTGAGTTTACGGGCAAATGTTGCTGCTCTTCCATGCTCGGGCGCAACATTGTCACCCTGAAACTGAAACCCTTGGTCGTAGATATTTTACGGGCACTCATCCTCTACGATCATATTGTGCATGATCACACAAGCAGTCATCATCTCTCACAACTTCTATGTGCTTCAAGTTCTAGTAGGATACTGAACGATACCCTATCGAGATTGCAGAACATCAAAGGCACGCTCCACATCCTTCCTAGCACTCTCTTGCTCTTGTGCAAATCTCCTCCTCTTCTCTCCTACAGGGTTGGAGATTGTCTTCACAATAGTGGTCCACTGAGGATAGATACCGTCAGCTAGGTAGTATCTTTTGTTGTAGTTGTGGTCGTTGATGTTAGCATTCATCGGCGGGCAGTTGCCTTCGGTAAGCCTTGCAAAGAGCGTCGAAGCACGATGATATCATTGTGCGATCCGGAGAAAGAGTGCCAGATTCAGAGATCTTGTGAGGCCACGGCCTCAAGTATGACAATGCAAGCCTTGAAATGGCCCCTATACTGCCCTTGCCAAGCAGAAGGACAATTCTTTCACTCCCAGTGCATACAGTCTATGCTGCCAAGCATCCTCGCGAAGCCCATACTGACATTCATCGCCGACAACCTGGCTGTATCTTCAGCATTTGGCTCTCTCATATACTCGGGCCAAACACTGCAATCACAGCCTAGCAGAACTTGTACATGGACTCTAGACACGTAGACTCGCTCATACGAACGTACTCATCAATGAGATCACCGGGCACTCCGTATGCAAGCATCTGAATAGCCGGAGTGCATTTCTGATAAGAGAGAAGCCAATCTTTCCAAGGGCATCCTCCTTGCACTCAAAATACTTATCGTATCCGACCACCACCTCCCAAATACGGTTGAAAACATGCCTAGGCATACAGAAATGGCGCCGGAATTGGTGATTTTAGAAGAGCGGGTTGGATGTCTCAAAGTAGTCCTTCCAAAGAAGAAAATGGCCGCTCTCTCGATTGCGGTTCAATACCGGAGTGCACCCCGGGATCGAGCCCGGGAACAACAACCGTTGCCTACTAAGGTGGTCATGCATGACCAACACGGCAACTACCATCTCCTCATCGTCGGATGAGGAATCCATTTGTACCTTGGGGGCAAACTGTCGAACAACTTGCGGGCGTCGTCGAAGAAGCTGTCCGATGGAGAGATGCACGCCTCCCCTGGACCAGGTAGCTGGTCTGGCGTCTTCAGACGAGCGTGACGGCGTCAGACGAAGGAGCTGGCTGGGGCGACTTCGTGCTCGCGGCGACGTCAGGGGGTGGGGGGAAGCTGCGGTGGCGAGGCAGTGGTGGCGGCGTGCGGGGGAGGTGTGTGTGCGCAAACTGCTAGCACGGGCAGTGGAACTAGGCAACGGCGACGACGGGGTTGGGCGGGCGAGGGCTTGCTGCCGATGGGGGTGGAAGAGAACGGCCTATGCGCCACCGGCTGACGGGCCAAGGGGAGGAGTACGCGGGCGTCTCGCACGTCCTTTTCTTGTCCGCCGCTGTAAATGAGGCCTAAATTTAGACCATGAATGAGTTGTCAGGCGGACGAAAAGCAGACGCACATTCGTTTGGATCGGCGCGTTGGGCCAACTTTTCTACCCTCGGCTATCCAAACAGATATGCGCGGACGAAATGGGCTGGCGCGTTGGAGTTGCTTTTAGCCGGCGAACGTTTGGCAGAGGGGGTCATTTGCCAACATTTTCATGGTATTTTTTTTCTTGGTAGTTTTAGCTGTGTGTGGGGTGACGGTTTTTTTAAGAACAACATGGCATTTTCTGGGACACAGCGGGCTCGGAATGTTAGACTGTATGGCTACTGGGTTCTGCTGGTCGTTTAGTGAAAACTGGAAAGGGGACTCTGATGCGTCTCACTCCCTGTCACGCTCTCACTCTGACACTCCGATCTGGAAACACGTTCAGTTAACTTATTAATGTGGTCTATCCTGGAGCTTGATCACGTTTCCTTAACTTGTTATATCTTTTTATATCCTGGAGCTTGATCGCCGACTTCCCTGCGGGCATGGACGACGACCTCGCTCCTCCTCCACCCCCTGCCTCCCAAGATGATGGTGGTCGCGTCGCGGAGCTCCCCGGAGGGCTCACCATGTGGGCTTCCCCGGCACCGGCAGTCAAGGCCAAGCCGCTCCTGGAGAAGCCGGCCAACGTCCTCATCTACATGCGGCCGGGCTTCTTCGACGTCGTCGTCGTCAGCTCCTCCGGTGATCGCGGCTTCTATCGCCTGCCCATGCAGGAGGTGGCTGCGGCGGCCGGCATGCTCGTCGCCAACTTCGCCACCGCGTCCTTCGGTCACCTCACCAAGGTGGCCACAGTGGGGCCTTCTAGAACCCCCATCACCTCTGTGGACGTCATCTGCCGCGACTCTAGGGCTCTGCCGGGCCCTGCGGCCGCTGCGGCCGGCGGCGATCTCAACCTCTCCTGGCCCGCCACCCCTCTGGTGCTGGACGAAGACAACGAGGTCCCTGCTCCCGTGGTGCCGCTGCCTTCTCCTCCGCCCGCCGCCACCCCTTCGGTGGCCTCCCCGGCCCGCCGCCGGAGCGCCCGCCTCGCCGGGATCGAGCCTCCGGAGTACGTCTCCATCATCCAGAAGGCCACTCAGCGCATGCGTGTCTTGAAGGAAGGAAAGATTTCTGCTGGTGGAAAGGCGCTCCTCCCAGTTCAGCTCATCGACATGGCGCCCGAGGTCTCCTCGCCCCTCCCTCGGCAGGACGTGCTGGAGCTTGCCGCTGCCTGTGACGTGCCCGCCTCGGCTCTCCTTGATGACACCGCATGTGTCTAATGTTGCGTCTTCAACTGTCAGCCCCGGATCCCCTCGCGGTCCTTCTCTGCCATCGCGCTTCGGCTTGTATCAGTCTGTCGTCTTTATCCCGTTTTAGTCCTAACTTTGCTCCGACCATAGGTCTTAGCTCTTCTGAGCTTGGTCGCAGCCTCTTTCCTTTGCTACTTTCACGTCTAGTTGCAGCTATGGGTCTCAACCCGGCTGTACTTGGCCTAGACTTGCTCCATGTATCTGTTTGTAGGTGGCCTTGTCCGGCCATGTTTCGTTATGTTTTCGTTGCCCTTTATAGTTTCCATGAATCGTAAAACTCGTTTCATCTCTTGGAATGTTCGTGGTCTCGGTAGAAACAAAAAATGTACTGACGTCAAAGCTGCTCTCTTCGGCCTCGACCCCTCTTTTATTTGCTTGCAAGAAACAAAGCTTGATGATATCTCTACTTTCAAAGCCAGCTCCTTCTTACCCACTAGGTTGAAATCATTCCATTTCTTGCCTTCAAATGGTTCTGCTGGAGGAATACTAACAGCTTGGAACGATCAAGACTACTCCTGCACTTCTGTCACTGCTCATAAGTTCTCCTTAACCTTACACTTCTCGGCCAGAGCTAGCAACGATGATTTCTCGATCTCTAACATTTATGGTCCTTGCGTCAGCTTTAAGAAGCAAGCGTTTGTTGACGAACTTCTTCTCTTAGGCTCCTTTGTAACCGGCCCCTGGGCTCTTTTAGGCGATTTCAACTTTACTCTAAAGCCCAACGAGCGCTCGAATGACAACTTTAACCATTCCGAAGCCTTGCTCTTCTCGTCTACCTTAAACCGTCTTAATCTTCAGGAGCTTCCCCTTCTCGATAGGCTATTCACTTGGTCTAACCAACAAGACTCCCCGACTTTGGTGCGCTTGGATAGGGCTTTTGTCAACACAGCTTGGAGTTTCCTCCTCCCGGACTCCACACTCACGTCCGCTTGCCGGTCAACTTCTGATCATGTGCCGCTTGTTCTCATTGTTGCGTCCAAAGTTCCCATGCCTTCGGTCCTCCGGTTCAACAACGGCCTTCTGCACTTACAACCTTTCATGAACATCATTTTGCAAAATTGGAATAGTGTTGTCCCATCTACCCACTTGGGCCACTTATGTCTCAAACTTAAGAGAGTGCGCGCAGCTGCTAAGGCCTGGGCCAAGCAAGCTAGATCTCCTCTTGTGATCACTAAAAACTGCCACACGGTCATCACCTTCCTAGACAAAATAGAAGAATTCCGCTCGCTCTCCTCCTTAGAACGCTCTCTTCGCACGCAGGTTTCTCTGTCCCTTCACCGGCACAACGCCCTAGCTGCTGTTTACTGGCGGCAACGGGCTAAAATCAAGGACTGTGTGCTCGGTGATGAGAACACGGACTACTTCCACCTTTGCTCTACGATCAGGCTGCGTAAAAACCAAATTAAATTCCTCAACATAGATGGTAGCGAGGTCTCTTCCCACTCCGGCAAGCATCGTGCTCTTCGTGACTACTTTAAACTTGTCATTGGTACCCCTATAGCCTGTTCTATTCCTCCCAATCTAAACGAGCTAGTATCCGGTTCTCGTCTAAGACCCTCTCAGTCTCTCGATTTGACTCGCCCCTTCTCTCTCGAGGAGATTAAAACGGCTCTCTTCGACATGAACGATAATGCTAGCCCCGGACCAGACGGTTTTGGGCCGGCTTTCTACAAGGCCAATTGGTACCTAGCTAAAAACGACCTTCTATCCCTTCTCAACAGTTTCTACTCCTGCTCTGCAGATCTTAGGCGTATCAACAAAGCTTACATTGTCCTCATCCCCAAAAAACCTGGCACAACTGACCCTGACCAGATGCGTCCGATTTCCCTTCAAAACTGCTCGGTCAAACTCTGCTCCAAGTGCCTTTCTATTAGAGTTCAGCCGGTTATTCGTGATCTTGTCCATGCGGATCAATCCGGCTTTATCAAAGGACGGTGTATCTCGGAAAACTTCATTCTCGCAGCTGATATTGTGCAAGCTTGCCACAAAAGAAAATGCCCGGCCTTAGTCTTAAAATTGGATTTTAGGAAAGCCTTTGACTCTGTCTCTTGGGAGAGTCTTTATCGTATCCTTCAAGCCAAAGGCTTTTCAGAAACTTGGATTCGTTGGATTATGATGCTGAACGACTCTGACCAATCGGCTATTCTTCTTAACGGCGTTCCCGGGAACTGGATTCAATGTAAAAATGGACTCAGACAAGGCGACCCCATTTCACCTTACCTCTTCATCATTATTGCCGATATCCTCCAACGCATGATCCTAGAGGCCTCAACTCAGGGGCTGCTGCAGCACCCAATTGTTCCCAACTCGCCATGTCCTGTTCTTCAATACGCGGATGACACTCTAATTATCATAAAGGCAGACGAAGATAACCTTGCCTCCCTAAAATCTATCCTGCTCAATTTCTCCCTCGCCACGGGTCTCCACATCAATTTTGCTAAAAGCACTTTTGCTCCAATCCATGTTGACCCTTCTGTGGCCGCTCGCATGGCAAGTATGTTGGGTTGCTCGGTCGGTACTTTCCCGCAGAACTATCTTGGTCTCCCTTTGTCTACCCACAAACTTCGTCTAATAGATTTCCACCCGTTAATTGCTAAGGTTGAGAAAAGGTTCGCTGGTTGGCGAGGACACCTTCTCTCTGCGGCCGGTAGGGCAGTTCTTGTCAACTCTGTAATTCGAGCTCTTCCCACCTATGCTATGAGCGTTATGCTGCTTCCTGTTGGTTCTATTCAGGAGATTGACAAGCGGTGCCGTGCTTTCTTTTGGGCTGGCGATGACCACGTGAATGGGGGTCAATGCAAAGTTGCTTGGGCAGACGTCTGTGCCCCCACTAAGAAGGGCGGCCTGGGCTTTAGATGCCTTCATACTCATAATATTTGCCTGCTTCTAAAATCCCTCAGTAAAATACACCAACCCGGTCTTGGCTCTTGGGACTCTTGGCTTGCCTCCACGTATGGTTGGGAAGGCGGGCACTACATTGGTGACACTCATAGACTACACACAATTGTTTGGAAGGACCTCCTGTCTGGTCTCCCTTTCTTCCGCTCTATTACCCACGTCAAGATCGGTAACGGTGTCTCAACCGTGTTTTGGTTGGATCTATGGATCGGCAACGATACCTTGGCTGCTCGCTTCCCAAGTCTTTTCTCCCATGTTACAAAACCTAATGTATCTGTTGCGTTTGTTCTTTCGGCGGAGGATCTTCGTCTTTCATTACAACCACGTCTGACCATCGCTGCTACTAACGAGCTTCTTTGCCTGCGTACTGTTTTAGCCATAGTTAACTTGATGCCGCAAGTACCGGATAACCGTTTATGCAGGATCAACGATAAGCCTCTTTCTGTTGCTTCTGCGTATGGAGCTGCTTTCTCATCTCGGCCGGATGATCAGTTCTCTGAATTCATCTGGAGGAAGAACTATGCGACTAATCGGTGTAGGTTATTTATCTGGCTGGCGCATCGAGGAAGACTGTTTACCAACGAGCGTCGCTTCCGGAGGGACCTAACGGACTCCGATACCTGCCCTTTCTGTTCGGAAACGGAGTCTAATTCCCACATGCTAATTCACTGCCATGTTGCCGCTCAAGCTTGGATGACTGTGGACTCGCTAAACATCAACCCTTCAGATTGTTCTTCCATCCAAGACCTGCAAGGGCGTTCACCTGCTTGCAACTTTCGCAATACGGTTACTATGTCCATCCTCCGGAGCCTGTGGAATAGAAGGAACGCTAAAGTTTTCAAGCAAGAAGATGAGTCTTTGGGCTGCGTTCTTCGGCGGGCATCGCAAGACCTCTTTCTTTGGGCCCATCGATGTGGAAAGGAGAATCGCAAACAAATTCTGATCGACTGGGGAATCATGTTGTCCCGGCTAGATGTAGCATAGTAGTTTTTTATTTGATGTTTCCCTCTTTTCCTTTGCCCCTCCCTCTGTGTATATTCTCTTTTAAACTTTAAAATTAATAAATGAGTTCAGGCTGGCTTTTGCCCGCCGTAGTTCCCTCAAAAAAATCAAAAAATATTTTTTCAGAATTTTTTAAAACATAAAAGTATATTTTTTGAATTGTTCAAGTGCTCCACGAAGCTCGAGTCCGATTTAGCATTTTCCATAGTTCACGTATGTCAATTCTCCGCTAAAGAAAAAAAGAACGTTCGTCAAGAACACTAAGATTATTTAATTTTGGCTTTCTTGATAGTACTCACTCCGTTCCCAAATATAAGACGTTTTGAACTATATGAATGTCTTAGATTTAGGAACGGAGGGAGTACTTTCTGTAGACTTTACCCCATACGTGAATAAGCTATAGAGTTTCTTTAAAGATGAATCACTCGAACAAGCGAATCCTTTTATGAATTGCTTTATTGTACTATAATTCCCTTCCTTGTTTGCTTTCCATGTGATGTATCAGGCGTACAAAGGGTAGAAAATTGCCCATTTAATTCACGCAAAACCAGACGAAAACGGATACAAACCAACTACCTGGGGATTACTCACAAAGCATACAACTCCATAGGTGCAAGATTAGCCTAACAACCATACCCAACACATAACGATCACCCCCCACACACAGCTACCTCGTAAAAAAACAAGAGTAACTCCGCTGAGGACCACTGGCACCTCTAAATCAACGGAGAGAAGCCAAGCCATAAGGACAACCCAAGAGAATGATGACCTTCCATCAAGCAGCTGCGGATGACTTTCCTGTGGCGCCGCTCATCTTTCTTTTGCTACTGAGAGCCTCCTCCACAATCGCCTTGCCAGATACAGGGCTAGCCACTTCCAATTGAGCAAGCTCTATCTGGAAGATAATTTCATCAACCTTGTCACGCAGAAATTTGTACAACAGTCACGAGCGAGTGGGTGACCGTCGGAACCTCCACACTCCACAAAGGCGAGCGGTTGGCTGGCCTCCAAAGGATCATACGCCAACATACCGACCACCTCAACATCATCAGCCACAGGTACCACCGACACAATGGACTCAAGCATCTCCGGTTGCTCACATGAAAGAGGCGAATCTTGTCCCATAGTGTCCTCAACGACGAATGGCGGGCTTGCCGCTAACATCGGCGGTGACACATCATGGGCATCACCACGCCCATCTCCTTTGGAAGCACTATCGACATAGGCGAAGAGGGCGCCTTACATAGCTCGTGCAGCTCAGACATAATCTGCAGCATTAGAGTCATGACATCGGTGATGTGCGTACCACGCGGAGAGAAGCAACCATAGAGGTCTACTTCACCCTCATATACAGACTTGGCTATCGGAGACACATCAGGTGTAATTGTGAATTTGCAAAGGACGCCTCAACCCAGGCAAAAACACTCCCAACTCTCATTAAGCGGTCTTGCAGCTCGGTGCGGAGCAGCTCAGCCTGCTCCATGAGGACCGACTCCTGTGGTACATATATCGGGGCAGCATCGTTGGTCGGAGCTTGGTGGATACAGTGGGGCAGCACGACTTAGCGGCGCATTCTGTTCGCTCGGGTGCTTTGCACGGCAAAAGCGAGCAATGTGGCCAAAGCGAAGTCAGTACCTGCTGCAAATTGGGTCCCTGCAAGAGTGGGCATGATGGCCTCTTGAGAGGCATAGAAAGCATCGGTCCCTCAGCCACGCCGGAGAAGCCGGTCGCACATTGGAAGCGGGATATCGGAAGGTTGTTGAACATGGAGAAACCAGTGAGACTTGGCCCTTGCTCCATGGAATGCGTTTACGATGAGACCGAACATTTTGCCATGCTTGGCAGCCTAGTGAAAAACAAAAACAGATGGGGAAATATAAATATTGTAGTAGAGATTATTGAGAGTTAAAAGATGTATACTAATTATAAAATTATCAAAACAACTTAATTGGGTAAAATTCAATAGATTTTATTTTTTGTTGCATTTTTAAAATTCCCTGTCCTTTGAATAAATTTCCGGAATGTTCCATCTATTTCTAGTCATTTTCCAAATATTTCCAGCTATTTCTTTTAGAAATTGCCAGCTAAAAATGTATTGCTTCAACTCAGATTCCCCAAAAAACATTATCCCCGTATATCTTTTCTACGTACTAAAAAATATCATGCTAGTTCTCCTCAACTCAGAGTTTTTTAAAGCTTTCCAAAATTTCTGAGTACTCATTTTCCTTAGTTTGTAAAATTGTTTTATGGTGGTTGGGTTGCCATGTGTGCAAAATTGTCGCCCTTCTTGACACATAAAACAACTGTAAATGGGGGCAAAATCCCAAACCTAAATGGCTTGACAATTGGGAGATATTAAAGTCTCGTTGTCTTTTTATACTTTGGCACCAGTGATGGACCAAATTAAGCAAATATTTCTTAAAGACATGAAAGATATAATGTGTGGACTTACTAATTATTAAGAAGGTAACCATCTATGACATGTAAAAAGCAAAATAAAAATGTAAACTATATTACAATATTCTTTCTAGCAAACAATCAGTTTTTAGGGCAGTATCCCAAATGTGTTATGGTTGTGCACCAATTTAACCGTAAACAAGTTCTTGCTCTCTTAATTCGCAAAGAATATGGAACTTGTTAAGGTAAAATGTTTGCTTGCTTTATTTTAGTGTTTTTTGTTTGATGCATTTGGCACACATTTGAGATAAAACACACAATAGTGAAACATGCATACTTTTAAGATCATATATGTTATATAATAAAATGGTATGAGGGAAGAGCTGAGAAGGCGGAGATAGGAACACACTCTATCCATCGTCCTGTTCCACAGAGTTACACGGTACAAGCCTGGACCGGAATCTGACGCCGATGTCGTAGAGGAGCCATGAAAGACGGCACGCACGAGGAAAACAAAGCGTTATGGGTGGATTAGTTACGTATTATTATCTGAAGAAAGAAGTAGACTATGAATAATAAGATGTACTGCTAAATGGTGGATCGAAATATCAATTTGTCGTTGAAGGAACTTATATGAAAATACCAGTTTTTTATGTTTGAGTAATTTCCATTTTTTACCCCAAAAATTCATTGAAAATTGATGCGAATTAGCCTTTATTGAGAAAATCCTCAATTTATAATCCTAATTTAGACATTTGTGGCACATTTTAGCCCTATGTGGCAAGCTTAGTTAGTCCTAAAATTGAAAAAGAACAAAACTGGGCTAAATTGTGTCGCAGGAGGTAAAATGTGGCCCAAATGTCTAAATTAGAGGTATAAATTGAGGAGTTTCTCAAAAAATGGTAATTCGTATCTATTCGGTGAGTTTTGGGGGTAAATCAAGTCTTTATGTTTATACTAAATATTTTTACTTTTATATGTCATTTTTCATTATATATGAACTTTCTTTTTTGATGAAACAATTTTAGTCTTTGTTTCTACTATATGTAACAAGTTTAACCACAAGTACTCCCTTAAATTTAACTATTACATTTACTTTTCACCATTAAAAATACTATGTAATGGTAAAGTATTTGGCTCCATTAGTTGTGAAACTTATCTTAATTTTTAAATTTTATTCGGGACATATGACTGAAATAAATTCCATATAAATCTAAACAAATTAGACGGTGCATTCTTACTCATAATAAATTGTGTGTGGTACTTAGATGTACTATAGTGTTTTGTGACTAGTTTAGTTCCTTAAATATCGTGATAATATAGGTGCCTAGCAAATATCCCAGTAGAGATTTATTGAGTAAGATTATCTATGTTAATTATAACCATTAGGATAGTAGCTTAATCTTGCCATCCATCGTATTTACAATCTAGGGGCAGACATGTTGCAGCCAAGTTGCGTGCCATGTTGATAGGACTAGCTAAGTACTACTTCCCTGGACCCAACAACCGAAGTACACGAGAGTTCAGTAATTCACATCCCCTCTTTGGTCTTCCCACTGGTTGCTTCTCTGACATCAATCTTGCAAAGGCAACACTGCTAATGAAGTAACCATTCCACCCCATAAAAAAAAACAAAATGGTAAGTGCCACACGTCAGGTGTGTGGCACTCCAGCCCTCACGTTTTTCGATGAAAATTCCAGTCACGTAAGGATGGCAATTTCTAGTGACAGACGATAAGTTTCTGTCAAAAATATACTGAAGCACAAAAGTTGCCATGCTTGGCCACTAAATTGCCATCCTCGCGTATTAAACTTGCCGCCGAAAACGTTTGGAGTTGCCATGTGCTCGTAGCTGAAGTGTGACACTTATCAGAGTCCTTAAAAAGCAACCTAAGGGCTTATTTGGTTGCCCGGGATCCTCCCGGGATCCCTGCCCTTTCCCTAGGCGAGACCATCACGTGGAGAAATTACCTTGATTTTCTTGCGGTCACATTTAGTGACATAGGGGAGGGGATGTTCCCGTCCCAATCAACCCAAAATCGCCGGGCTACTGTCCCACGCCCCAGACGCCAGATGAATTCTCCCTTGCCACACAACGATGTGACCCTCCTGACAACATCTTCGACCTATCTCCTCTAGGTCCCTCCCACTACGACCTGATCCCTGATCTCTTCGAAGCCTCTTTCCTGACAACCAGATTTCCACGTTCATTGTTGAAACTGGCACAGGGATAGGTGGAATCGTCCCCATGGTGGGAGGGTCGCTTGTGGATGTGAAAAATCACCCCTTGGGGTTTGTTACCCTGCTTTTCTGTTCCCTTTCAACCAAATGAGGCCTAAGAAATTTTTTCACTATCATTTGGGATGAGTGGGACCTACATTCTTCTTCCAAAACGACTATTTTTAATACATTTGGATGTGGTTAATCAGTGCCAGTTAGGACAACTCCAACACGCTGACACAAACGAATGCGGATTTGGTCCGCTTTTTGTCAGTTTGGGTCGGCCAGGTAGAAGTTAGTGTCTGGTTTTGTCCTTCAGTCCGTAGGTGTGTCCAACGCAGGCCGACGCATTTTAGATAAGCGGGCGGACATTGGAATTAGAACAAATAAAATACATAGTGCAGTCCATACATTAAATAAAACATAAAAATAAATTTCGATTGCGCCGACGGATCTAGGGGCAGCACATCTAGGCGGCATCATCGTCGCCCTCATTGGTGAGGTCGACATACTTCGGTGCCTGCGCCCAGGAGAATGCCTGCTAGTAGGCAGCAAACACGACCGCCTGTTGTGCCGCATCCGACGCATGCTGCTGCTGCGCCGCCTCATGCTCCAGCTCGTTTCGCTCGGCCTCGAGGTCACGCTCCACCTCCATCACGCGCTCCGCCGCCGCCTTCTCGACCGCAGTGGCCGCGTATCCCACTCGTAGAGGTGATGCTCCTCCTCCTCCTCGGTCGCGCCCTGCCAAACAGGTGGGCATAGCACATAGATGGGCACTGTGGCTGTCCACGAAATGGAACGCCATGGCATGGGCGCGTCGGGCGCGGGTGGTGTTGGTGGTGGTGGGGGCATTGGCCTCCACGACGGGGATAGACTCGGCCAGCGCCTGCGCGAGGCCTGGCCACCTGGCCATCTTTTGGAGCTTGAACTCCTCGTAGGCCCGCCTGTTGGCCTCCTCGAGCGTCGTGAGGTAGGCGTCCTCCTCCTCCTGGTCTCCTCCTTCACCACCACAGCGGGTGCACCCAATCTCTGTCGGCGGCGGACCTCGTGCTCACTAGTGTACCATTGGTCCCAGTTGGGCAAGTCCTCCATGTAGTTCAAGTGGTGGCGGAGAGTGCCCGAGAGCTCAGTACGACGGCTACAGATATCCTTCAGTCGCGTATGAGCTATGGGTTCCTCGCGATGAGCTTGCCATATAGGCCTTGTTGATGCACTCGTCCTCAAGCTTGTTCACAACCATGCAGTTATTCCTCTCCTCTGCGCAGGAGACCACTATTAACAACAGACACAACAAAGTCTAGGTCGCAGCTTGATACGTCTCCAAGGTATCTATAATTTTTTATTGTTACATGCTATTATATTATCCATCTTGGTGTTTGATATGCATTATTATGCTATTTTATATCATTTTTTGGACTAACCTATTAACCTAGTGCCAAGTGTCAGTTGCTGTTTTTTTCCTTGTTTTTGTCTTTACAGAAAATCAATACCAAACGGAGTTCAAACGGAACAAAACTTTTTGAGGATTTTTCTTGAACCCAGAAGACACCCAGGAACCTTCGGGAGGAGCTCAGAGGGGCCACCAGTTGGCGACAAGCTCGGAGGACGCGCCCCAGGGGGCACGCCCCTAGGCTTGTGGGGCCCCTGATGCTCCTCTAACCCTAATATTTGCTCTATAAATAACCAAATATTCCCCGCATACCAGAGGGCACACCAAAAATACTTTTCTGCCACCGCAAGCTTCTGTTCTCGAGAGATCCCATCTAGGGGCCTTTTCTGGCACTCCGCCGGAGCGGGGTTCGATCACGGAGGGCTTCTGCATAACCCTTGCTGCCCCTCCGATGATGTGTGAGTAGTTTACCACAGACCTACGGGTCCATAGCTAGTAGCTAGATGGCTTCTTCTCTCTCTTTGATCTTCAATACAATGTTTTCCTCGATGTTTTTGGAGATCTATTTGATGTAATCTTCTTTTGCAGTGCGTTTGTTGAAATCCGATGAATTACGGATTTATGATCATATTATCTATGAATATTATTTCAGTCTTCTCTGAACTCTTTTTATGCATGATTAAGATAGCTTTGTATTTCTCTCCGATCTATTGATTTGGTTTGGCCAACTAGAGTGATTTTTCTTGCAATGGGAAATGTGCTTTGTAGTGGGTTCAATCTTGCGGTGCTTATACCCAGTGACAGAAGGGGACATGACACGTACTTGTATTGTTGCCACTAAGGATAAAAAGGTGGGGTTTATTCATATTGATTGGATCTATCCCTCTACATCATGCGATCTTGCTTAAGGCGTTACTCCGTTCTTGTTAACTTAATACACTAGATGCATGCTGGATAGCGGTCGATGTGTGGAGTAATAGTAGTAGATGCAGGCAAGAGTTGGTCTACTTGTCACGGACGTGATGCCTATATTCATGATCATTGCCTTAGATATCGTCATAACTATGCGCTTTTCTATCAATTGCCTAAAAAAAGCCTAAGTCTGAATCGTTTTTGCACTTGGATCAATCAATGACGCTGGATGGAGAACCAATGCTAGATGGGAGGCCGCATGTGACGTCGTGACTGCCAAGAGGCATGTCACCTGATCCCAATCCAGGAATGCACCACCATCGACGCCCATGACCACCGTTGCTGCCGTAATAGAAATAAAAAATAATGGTATAATTGGTTTGATACAAACATTTGGCATTCCAATATTTGGCAAGCCAACATTTGGCAAAATGAAAAGCTGTCAAAAATTGACGAGTTTTTATGAGGTTGGCAAGGAAAGTTGGTTGTCAACCAATCACTAGCCAACATTTGGATATGCCAAATATTGGCATGTCAATTTTTGTCATTAAACCAATCATTCTCAAGTTATCTAAGAAGGAAGAATGGAATTTTTGTAAAAGACAAAATTTCCTGGGAAGGAATGGATGAATGGTATTTGTTACCATTAAAATAGAAATAAAACAAAATAAAAATAATAAAGTTTTTCTCTGAAATAGTGTATTAGTGGCATCATATTACCCTTTAAGATGAAAAGAAAAATGAAAATAAAATAATGAAATTTTTTGCACATGATTTACGTAGAAATAGAAAGGTTTATAGTCGCACACGCACGCCCGCGAAAGGTAGAATCGTTCGCCGCCATAGTCGCACACGCGCAACCACAGAGATGCACACTCTCGTCAACATACTAGCTCACGCACGACCGCGGGAGTTACACACGCGCTACGACATAGTCACACACACACCATGGCCACCTAATTGCACACTCTTCTCAGTCTAGTAGCTCGCGCATGGCCATGGAGTTGCATACTCTCATCGGCATATTCGCACATATGCGCCTACTGAGTTGCATACTCTCATCCGCATAGTAGCTCATGCACAGCTCCGACATGTGCACACGCACAACAGCACAGTCGCACACATGTGGCCGCGGAGTTGCACATTGTCATCGACATAGTAGCTTACGCATGGTTGCGGATTTGCACACTCTCGACGCCATAGTATCTCATGCACGACTATGGGAGTTGCTTACTCTCGACGTTGTACTTGCACAAGGACGGGCGCGGAGTTGCATGCTCTCGTCGACATAGTTGCTCACGTACGGACTGCAAGAGTTATGCATGCGTGCGGAGTAGTTGCTCACGCGTGACTGCGGAGTTACACACCCTCGTCGGCATAGTTTCTTATGCACGGACCGTGGCTTTGCACACTCTCGTTGGATAGCGGCTCACGCACAGCTATGGGAGTTGCACACGCACAACGGCATAGTCGCACAATCATGGTTGCGGGAGTTGCACGCGGCAGCGTCATAGTCGCACACGCTCAGCCACATAGTTGTACACTCTCGTTGGCATAGTTGGCTGGGGCAACACAAGAAGTTGCACATCTCACTAGCGTCGATTCTTTTGGATGCTAAAAATTGCACATCTCATGAGGGGTAGAGAAAAGTTATACATAGGCAGGGCGGTGAAGTTGCACATTTCGCTAGAAGGGGGTTTTGAGGGGGTGCTTGCATTGAAAACTACACCTCCGCGGGGTATGAGCGAAAGTTGCACATCAATTTTTGGAAGTTGGCCAGGCGAAGCATCCTAAGTTGCACATCCACTACTAGCCAATTGACTGAGGAAGGAACCGTGAAAACTATATATCCACGGGTAGAGGGAAAGTTGCAAATCGACTACTAGGCAGTTGGCTAGGTAGGAGAAGAAGTTGCAAATCTCATTGGTTGGGTATAGTTTGGGGTGGAGGTGTCATCGGTAAAAATTGTATGTCCACGGATAAGGGGGAAAGTTGTACATCGACAGTCGGTTAGCTGCACATGAACTATTAGGCAGTTGCACCAAACAAGACAAAATTGCACACAAAAAGTTTGTCAAAACATACCTGATGGGATCCTGTACCGGGGGTGGCTAACAACCGGGAGCCCGGCCTCATCTACTACAAGTGGCCCACCAGGCCCAGAGCACGGAGTAAACCCTACACTACTAGGGAAAAGCCTAGTAGTAGTGCGGGTTTAATGCCTACTAGTAGCGCGGGAAACCGCGCTACTAGTAAGGCGCTACAGCTATTCCTTAGCAGTAGCGCGTGCGACACACGCTACTGCTAAGACATATAGCCGCAGCGTGTGTTTATTCCGGCGCTACTGCTAATCTAACTGGTAGTAGCGTGTTTCCTGTCCATCGCTACTAGTGTTCTGTTTTTCATTTTTTTTATTTTTAGTGTATTTATACGCTGTTATACAAATTTTGGTACAATACCAATTATGAGGTTGTTATATCAGTATGTTCATAACAGTGTCAGAAATGAAGATGGATTAGGTTGAAGTGGAGGCAACATGTGGTGCATGTCGAAAGTATACCACTAATCCGAACTTGATCTAGTTTGGACTACTAGTACTTTCGATGTGAACCACATGTTGCCTCCACTTGAATCTAATCCGCCAACACAAGCTATTTAATCATCATCATGGTCATTACCACCAACACTAGCTATTTAATCATCATAGTCATAGTGTAGCACATCATCATCTTCAAACTCATTCTAGCTAACTAATCACCAGCAACACTAGCTACAATAGCTATCTAATCACCACCAACACTAGCTAATAATAATCATCATAGTCATTACCAACAACACTAGCTATTTAATCATCATAGTCATAGTGTAGCACATCATCATCTTCAAACTCATTCTAACTAGCTAATCACTCCTACTGCTCTCTCTCAGGTAAAATAGCATAAAACATGTGTAGCACTCCTGCTTCATCATATTGGAGCATGCAGATGAACCTGTCTCCTAATTGTGGGATGCGCTTCTGATTGCTGCCCCCTAGTACTTCTCTGCGATCCTTCAAAATTTTGCTCCAGTATTTGACTATTAAGACTTCCTCGCTTTGAGAAACCTTGAATGCACTAAAGTGCAATGTAGGATGTCTTGGTCGTAAACTAACCATTCTCATGCGACCTTTAGTCTCGATCCAATGAGGCAGAACATTCATCGGAAGTCCCTGTTGAATGATACGTCTCCAACGTATCTATAATTTTTGATTGTTCCATGCTATTATATTATCCATCTAGGATGTTTTATATGCTATTTTATATGATTTTTGGGACTAACCTATTAACCTAGAGCCCAGTGCCAGTTTCTGTTTTTTCCTTGTTTTTGAGTTTTACAGAAAAGGAATACCAAACGGAGTCCAATGGACGTGCCAATTTTTGACGATTTTTTATGGACCAAAAGAAGACCCCGGAGTAAAAGAGTTGGGCCAGAAGAGTCCCCGGCCATCCACGAGGGTGGGCGCCCCCCCCCCCCCCCGGCACGCCGGCCTACCTCGTGGACGACTCGGGCACCTCCCTGACTTGTTCCCGACGCCAAAAATTCTTATATATACAGAAACCCCCAGAACATAACCTAGATCGGGAGTTCCGCCGCCGCAAGCCTCTGTAGCCACCAAAAAACAAACGGGACCCTGTTCTGGCACCCTACCGGAGGGGGGATCCCTCACCGGTGGCCATCTTCATCATCTCGGCGCTTTCCATGACGAGGAGGGAGTAGTTCACCCTCGGGGCTGAGGGTATGTACCAGTAGCTATGTGTTTGATCTCTCTCTCTCTCTCTCTCTCTCTCTCGTGTTCTTGATTTGGCACGATCTTGATGTACCGCGAGCTTTGCTATTATAGTTGGATCTTATGATGTTTCTCCCCCTCTACTCTCTTGTAATGGATTGAGTTTTCCCTTTGAAGTTATATTATCGGATTGAGTCTTTAAGGATTTGAGAACACTTGATGTATGTCTTGCATGTGCTTATCTGTGGTGATAATGGGATATTCACGTGATCTACTTGATGTATGTTTTGGTGATCAACTTGCGGGTTCAGTGACCTTGTGAACTTATGCATAGGGGTTGGCACACGTTCTCGTCTTGACTCTCCGGTAGAAACTTTGGGGCACTCTTTGAAGTTCTTTGTGTTGGTTGAATAGATGAATCTGAGATTGTGTTATGCGTATCGTATAACCATACCCACGGATACTTGAGGTGACATTGGAGTATCTAGGTGACATTAGGGTTTTGGTTGACTTGTGTCTTAAGGTGTTATTCTAGTACGAACTCTATGATAGATCGAACGGTAATAATAGCTTCATGTTATTTTACTACGGACTCTTGAATAGATCGATCAGAAAGGATAACTTTGAGGTGGTTTCGTACCCTACAATAATCTCTTAATTTGTTCTCCGCTATTAGTGACTTTGGAGTGACCCTTTGTTGCATGTTGAGGGATAGTTATATGATCCAATTATGTTATTATTGTTGAGAGAACTCGCACTACTGAAAGTATGAACCCTAGGCCTTGTTTCAACGCATTGCAATACCGTTTGTGCTCACTTTTATCATTAGTTACCTTGCTGTTTTTATATTTTCATATTACAAAAACCTATATCTACCATCCATATTGCACTTGTATCACCATCTCTTCTCCGAACTAGTGCACCTATACAATTTACCATTGTATTGGGTGTGTTGGGGACACAAGAGACTCTTTGTTATTTGGTTGCAGGGTTGCTTGAGAGAGAACATCTTCATCCTACATCTCCCACAGATTGATAAACCTTAGGTCATCCAATTGAGGGAAATTTGCTACTCTCCTACAAACCTCTGCACTTGGGGGCCCAACAACGTCTACAAGAAGAAGGTTGCGTAGTAGACACCAAGCAGTTTCTGGCGCCGTTGCCGGGCAGGTGAGTGCTTGAAGGTATATCTTTAGATCTTGTAATCGAATCTTTTAGTTTCTTGTTTTATCACTAGTTTAGTCTATAAAAGAAAACTACAAAAAAATGGAATTAAGGGTGCCTCATATGCTTCATCTTTTTAATGTCTTTCATGAAAATGATGGAAAGGAAAATTGTGCTCAAGTACTAGAAGAAGAATTACATAGAATGCTTGGCATAAAATATTTGAATGATGAGCATGATTGCAATGTTGTTAGTATGAATTCTTTGAATACCCATGATGCTAATGATATGCAAAGCCACAAGCTTGGGGATGCTATGTTTGATGAAGATGATATGTTTAGTCCCCCAAGTTTTGATGAGCAAATTTATTATGATGAAAGCATGCCTCCTATTTATGATGATTATAGTGATGACACGTATGCTATAAAGAATAAAGATAACCATGAAACTTGTCATCATGATTTTAATTTTCAATTGGATTATGCTTCACATGATAGTTATTTTGTTGAGTTTGCTCCCACTACTATTCCGAATGAGAAGAAAATTGCTTATGTGGAGAGTAATAAAAATTCTATGCTTGTAGATCATGAAAAGAATGCTTTATGTGATGTTTATATTGTTGAATTTATTCATGATGCTACTGAAAATTATTATGAGGGAGGAATATATGCTTTTAGGAATTGCAATAATATCAAGTTTCCTCTCGATGTGTTAAAAGTTTTGAAGTTATGCTTGTTTTGTCTTCCTATGCTAGTTGATTCTTGTTCCCATAAATTATTTGTTCACAAAATCCCTATGCATAGGAAGTGGGTTAGACTTAAATGTGTTAGTCATATTCTTCATGATGCTCTCTTTATGTTTCAATTCTTATCTTTTATGTGAGCATCATCGAAATCATCATGCCTAGCAAGGGGCGTTAAACGTTAGCGCTTGTTGGGAGGCAACCCAATGAATAAAATTTATTTTTTCTTTTTGCTTCCTGTTGTTGTGTGTTTTACTATTATGCTACTGTTATGATTGTGTTTTTTATGTTTCAATTAGTGTTTGTTCCAAGTAGAACCAATAGGATCTTCTTGGGTGATAGTTGTTTGATCTTGCTGAAAAAGACAGAAACTTTGCACTCACAAAAATAATTGTTGAAATTCACCAGAACGTGATAAAATACCAATTCTTTTTGCAGTAGATCAATATACAAATTATCCAGGTTTTCCTCGTTTTTCAGAATTTTTGGAGTTCCATAAGTATTCGAATAATACAGATTACTACAGACTGTTCTGTTTTTGACAGATTCTGTTTTCTATGTGTTGTTTGCTCTATTTTGATGAACCTATGAGTAGTATCGGAGGGTATGAACCATAGATAAGTTGGAATAGTGTAGATATTACACCAATATGAATTTAGAATGAGTTCACAACAGTACCTAAGTGGCGATTTATTTTCTTATACTGACGGATCTTACGAGTTTTCTGTTAAGTTTTGTGTTGTGAAGTTTTCAAGTTTTGGGTAAAGATTCGATGGACTAGGGAATAAGGAGTGGCAAGAGCCTAAGCTTGGGGATGCCCAAGGCACCCCAAGATAATATTCAAGGACAACCAAGAGCCTAAGCTTGGGGATGCCCCGGAAGGCATCCCCTCTTTCGTCTTCGTTCATCGGTAACTTTACTTGGAGCTATATTTTTATTCACCACATGATATGTGTTTTGCTTGGAGAGTTATTTTATTTTCTTTTGTTTTGCTTGCTGTTTGAATAAAATACCAAGATCTGAAATTCTTAAATGTTAGAGAGTCTTCACATAGTTATATAATTATTCAACTACTCATTGATCTTCACTTATATCTTTCGGAGTAATTTGTCATTTGCTCTAGAGCTTCACTTATATCCTTTTAGAGCACGGCGGTGGTTTTATTTTGAAGAAATAGATGAACTCTCATGCTTCACTTATATTATTTTGAGAGTCTAGAACAGCATGGTAATTTTCTTTGGTTATGAATTTAGTCCTAATATGATGGGCATCCAAGAGGGATATAATAAAAACTTTCATATAAAGGTCATTGACTACTATGAGAAGTTTGATTCCTTATGATTGTTTTGAGATATGAAGATGGTGATATTAGAGTCATGCTAGTTGAGTAGTTGTGAATTTTAGAGATACTTGTGTTAAAGTTTGTGATTCCCGTAGCATGCACGTATGGTGAACCTTTATGTGATGAAGTCGGAGCATGATTTATTGATTGATTGTCTTCCTTACGAGTGCCGGTCGGGGACGAGCGATGGTCTTTTCCTACCAATCTATCCCCCTAGGAGCATGCGCGTAGTACTTCGTTTCGATAACTAATAGATTTTTGCAATAAGTATGTGAGTTCTTTATGACTAATGTTGAGTCCATGGATTATACGCACTCTCACCCTTCCACCATTGCTAGCCTCTTTAGTATCGCGCAACTTTCACCAGTACCATACACCCACCATTACCTTCCTCAAAACAGCCACCATACCTACCTATTATGGCATTTCCATAGCCATTCCGAGATATATTGCCATGCAACTTTCCATCGTTCCGTTTATTATGACACGCTCCATCATTGTCATATTGCTTTGCATGATCATGTAGTTGACACCGTATTTGTGGCAAATCCACCTTCATAATTCTTTCATACATGTCACTCTTGATTCATTGCACATCCCGGTACACCGCCGGAGGCATTCACATAGAGTCATATTTTGCTCTAAGTATCGAGTTGTAATTCTTGAGTTGTAAGTAAATAAAAGTGTGATAATCATCATTATTAGAGCATTGTCCCAGTGAGGAAAGGATGATGGAGACTATGATTCCCCCACAAGTCGGGATGAGACTCCGGACGAAAAATTAAAAAAAAGAGAGAAAAAGGCCAAAGAAGCCCACCAAAAACAAAAAAATCCAAAAAAATGAGAGAAAAAGAGAGAAGGGACAATGCTACTATCCTTTTGCCACACTTGTGCTTCAAAGTAGCACCATGGTCTTCATGATAGAGAGTCTCCTATGTTGTCCCTTTCATATACTAGTGGGAATTTTACATTATAGAACTTGGCTTGTATATTCCAATGATGGGCTTCCTCAAATTGCCCTAGGTCTTCTTGAGCAAGAAAGTTGGATGCACACCCACTTAGTTTGTTTTTTTGAGCTTTCATACACTTATAACTCTAGTGCATCCGTTGCATGGCAATCCCTACTCACTCACATTGATATCTATTGATGGGCATCTCCATAGCCCGTTGATACGCCTAGTTGATGTGAGACTATCTTCTCCTTTTTGTCTTCTCCACAAACACCATTCTATTCCACCTACAGTGCTATGACCATGGCTCACGCTCATGTATTGCGTGAAAATTGAAAAAGTTTGAGAACATCAAAAGTATGAAACAATTGCTTGGCTTGTCATCGGGTTTGTGCATGATTTAAATATTTTGTGTGATGAAGATAGAGCATAGCCAGACTATATGATTTTGTAGGGATAGCTTGCTTTGGCCATGTTATTTTGAGAAGACATGATTGCTTTGTTAGTATGCTTGAAGTATTATTGTTTTCATGTCAATATTAAACTTTTGTTTTGAATCTTCTGGATCTGAATATTCTTGCCACAATAAAGAAGATTACATTGATAAATATGTTAGGTAGCATTCCACATCAAAAATTCTGTATTTATCATTTACCTACTCGAGGATGAGTAGGAATTAAGCTTGGGGATGCTTGATACGTCTCCAACGTATCTATAATTTTTTATTGTTCCATGCTATTATATTATCCATCTAGGATGTTTTATATGCATTTATATGCTATTTTATATGATTTTTGGGACTAACCTATTAACCTAGAGCCCAGTGCCAGTTTCTGTTTTTTCCTTGTTTTTGAGTTTTACAGAAAAGGAATACCAAACGGAGTCCAATGGACGTGCCAATTTTTTACGATTTTTTATGGACCAAAAGAAGACCTCGGAGTAAAAGAGTTGGGCCAGAAGAGTCCCGGGCCGTCCACGAGGATGGGGGGCACGCCCACCCCCCGGGCGCGCCGGCCTACCACTTGTGTCTTAAGGTGTTATTCTAGTACGAACTCTATGATAGATCGAACAGAAAGAATAGCTTCATGTTATTTTACTACGGACTCTTGAATAGATCGATCAGAAAGGATAACTTTGAGGTGGTTTCGTACCCTAAAATAATCTCTTCGTTTGTTCTCCGCTATTAGTGACTTTGGAGTGACTCTTTGTTGCATGTTGAGGGATAGTTATATGATCCAATTATGTTATTATTGTTGGGAGAACTCGCACTAGTGAAAGTATGAACTCTAGGCCTTGTTTCAACGCATTGCAATACCATTTGTGCTCACTTTTATCATTAGTTACCTTGTTGTTTTTATATTTTCAGATTACAAAAACCTATATCTACCATCCATATTGCACTTGTATCACCATCTCTTCGTCGAACTAGTGCACCTATACAATTTACCATTGTATTGGGTGTGTTGGGGACACAAGAGACTCTTTGTTATTTGGTTGCAGGGTTGCTTGCGAGAGACCATCTTTATCCTACGGCTCCCACGGATTGATAAACCTTAGGTCATCACTTGAGGGAAATTTGCTACTGTCCTACAAACCTCTGCACTTGGGGGCCCAACAATGTCTACAAGAGGAAGGTTGCGTAGTAGACATCACGTACGTGTAATGTCCGTCCGGGCCGCTTCATCCAACAATACCGCCGAATCAAATTATCACTTGCTGGTAAGCAGTAGGACTATTATCATCCACAACTCACTTGTGTTCTACTCGTGCATATAACATCTACGCATAAACCTGGCTCGGATGCCACTGTTGGCGAACATAGTAATTACAAAAAAAAATTCCTACGCACACGCAAGATCATGGTGATGTATAGCAACGAGGGGGAGAGTGTTGTCTACGTACCCTCGTAGACTGTAAGCGGAAGCATTATGACAACGCGGTCGATGTTTTTAGGGTATATGGACATATATAGGCGAAAGAAGTCGGTCAGGGGAGCCACGAGGGGCCCACGAGGGTGGGGGCGCGCCCAGGGGGGTAGGCGCGCCTCCCTGCCTCGTGGCCACTTCGAAGCTTCCCTGGCGTCTACTCCAAGTCTCCTGGATTGCTTCCATTCCAAAAATAACTCTCCCGAAGGTTTCATTCCGTTTGGACTCCGTTTGATATTCCTTTTCTTCGAAACACTGAAATAGGCAAGAAAACAACAATTTGGGCTGGGCCTCCGGTTAATAGGTTAGTCCCAAAAATAATATAAAAGTGTTTAGTAAAGCCCATAAACATCCAAAACAGATAATATAATAGCATGAATACTTCATAAATTATAGATACGCTGGAGACGTATCAGCATCCCCAAGCTTAATTCCTGCTCGTCCTCGAGTAGGTAAATGATAAAAGAAATAATTTATGAAGTGTGAATGCTAGCAGGTGCACAAGTTTGATCAATGATAATTTCAATCACCTTTTCTAGCATCATCATATGTCATAACAGTAGCTCATCTCATAAAAGTTTTCATGATCAAGTAACAAACTATTCACATGTTAAAGTATAGATCATAAACTTTCTTGAAAAGTAACAAACCGTGTTATTAGTCATCAAACAATTACAATTCATCTTATTTTCAGGAAGAGTCTATGTCAGAGCTTTGATTCAGCAAACTTCACATACTCAACTATCATTTAGTCTTTCACAATTGCTAACACTCACGCGATATTTATGGGTTTAAAGTTTTCATCAGACACTGAGAAAGATAGGGGCTTATAGTTTCGCCTCCCAACCTTTTACCTCAAGGGTAATGTCAACAATAATAGTTCATGATGCCTTACATCCAATTGGATATATATATATATATATATATATATATATATATATATATATATATATATATATCAGGATCTTTCCAACACAATGTGCTTGCCAAAGGATAAAATGTAAAAAGGGAAGGTGAAGATCACCATGAATCTTGCATAAGGTATAAGACAAGAATAAAAGATAGGCCTTTCGCAGAGGGAAGCAGAGGTTGTCATGCGCTTTTATAGTTGGATGCACAAAATCTTAATGCGAAAGAACGTCACTTTATATTGCCACTTGTGATAGGGACCTTTATTATGCAGTCCGTCGCTTTTATTGCTTCCACATCACAAGATCGTATAAAGCTTATTTTCTCCACACTAATAGATCATACATATTTAGAGAGCAATTTTTATTGCATGCACCGATGACAACTTACTTGAAGGATCTTAGTCAATCCATAGGTAGGTATGGTGGACTCTCATGGCAATACTGGTTTAAGGGATGTTTGGAAGCACAAGTAGTATCTCTACTTGGTGCAAAGAATTTGGCTAGCATGAGGGGGAAAGGCAAGCTCAACATGTTGGATGATCCATGACAATATACTTTATTTGGGATATAAGAGAACATAACCCATTATGTTGTCTTCCTTGTCCAACATCAACCTTTTAACATGTCATATTTTAATGAGTTCTCACAATCATAAAATATGTCCAAGATAGTATATTTATATGTGAAATCTATCTTCCCTCAATATTCTTTCATGAATTGTTCAAGTGACCAATACAATGTTTGCTAACCTTCAATAAATTTACCACCTCTACTTCTTATATGTGAAGTCATTACTCCCCATGGGAAGGCATATGAAACATATATAATTTCAGATTTATGACATTCAAATCATTCAACCATTTACTCATAGGATATAAGTGAAACACACGAGTAAATGACAAACTACTCAAAAGATATAAGTGAAGATCAATGAGTAGTTAAATCATTATGTAGCTATGTGAAGACTCTCTCTCATTTAAGAATTTCAGATATTGGTATTCTATTCATACAACAAGCAAAACAAAAATAAAATGACATTCTAAGAATAGCAAACATCATGTGAAGAAGCAAAAACTTAGGATCAACCGATACTAACCGATAGTTGTCGAAGAAGAAAGGTGGGATGCCAACCGGGGCATCCCCAAGCTTAGACGCTTGAGACCTCTTGAAATATTATCTTGGGATGCCTTGGGCATCCCCAAGCTTGAGCTTTGGTGTCTCCTTAATTCCTCTCATATCACGGTCTCCCTAAATCTCAAAAGCTTCATCCACACAAAACTCAACAAGTACTCGTGAGATGAGTTAGTATAAACCAATGCAAAAACCTTATCATACTCTACTCTAGTGATACGTCTCCATCGTATCTACTTTTCCAAACACTTTTGCCCTTGTTTTGGACTCTAACTTGCATGATTTGAATGGAACTAACCCGGACTGACGTTGTTTTTAGCAGAATTGCCATGGTGTTATTTTTGTGCAGAAACAAAAGTTCTCGGAATGACCCGAAACTTCACGGAGATTATTTTTGGAAATAATAAGAAATACTGGCGAAAGAATCAAGGCCAGGGGCCCACACCCTGTCCACGAGGGTGGGAGGCGCGCATGCCCCCCTGGGCGTGCCCCTGCCTCATGGGCCCCCTGGAGCTCCACCGACCTCAACTCCAACTCCATATATTCGTGTTCGGGGAGAAAAAAATCAGAGAGAATGATTCATCGCGTTTTACGATACGGAGGCGCCGCCAAGCCCTAAACTCTCTCGGGAGGGCTGATCTGGAGTCTGTTCGGGGCTCCGGAGAGGGGAATCCGTCGCCATCGTCATCATCAACCATCCTCCATCACCAATTTCATGATGCTCACCGCCGTGCGTGAGTAATTCCATCGTAGGCTTGCTGGACGGTGATGGGTTGGATGAGATTTATCATGTAATCGAGTTAGTTTTGTTAGGGTTTGAGCCCTAGTATCCACTATTGAAAGTGCTAGTTATCGAATAGAGGGGGGGTGAATAGGCGATTTTTATGGAAGTCTTCAAAACATGGGAGTTTTGAAGACAAACGATAGAAATGAACCTATTAACATGCAGCGGAAGGTAGACTACACTAGGCAGGCCATAGTCAAGTATTCAATGAAGTGAAAGCACGAAGACTAATAGCAACTAGGTAGTAAAGATCAGGATGGAAGATAGTGTGAAGCCAAACAACAATCGAAGTCACACAGTGAAGTCAAACAGGTAACACAAGCAGGCAATGACTTCACAAAGACAAACTTTAAATAAAGAGAGGGAGAAGATAGAACCAGTCGCTTGGTGAGGACAAGGATTTGTTGGACCAGTTCCAGTTGCTGTGACAATTGTACGTCTGGTTAGGGAGGCTGAGATTTAACTCAGAAGACCGTGTCTTCACCTTATTCCCCTTGAGCTAAGGACACCCAGTCCTCGCCCAATCACTCTGGTAAGTCTTCAAGGTAGACTTCCAAACCTTCACAGACATCGTTCACCGGCGATCCACAATGCCTCTTGGATGCTCAGAACGCGACGCCTAACCGGCTGGAGGATTCACAGTCCTCAAGTGTAACAAGTCTTCAGGTCACGCGGACAGAAAGACTTCAATGATGCCTAACACTCTTTGGCTCTGGGTGTTTGGGCTTTGTCCTCGCAAGGATTTCTCTCTCTCAAAAGCTTCGGAGGTGGGTTGCTCTCAAACGACAAAAGTCGTGCACTAACTCTGAGCAGCCATCAATTTATGGTGTAGGGGTGGGCTATTTATAGCCACTAGGCAACCCGACCTGATTTGTCCGAAATGACCCTGGGTCACTAAGGAACTGACACGTGTTCCAACGGTCAGATTTCAAACACATGCGGCAGCTTGACTTGGGCTACAAGTAAAGCTGACTCATCCAGCTCTGGATCAGATTTGCTCTCATTGTCTTTGCTCGAAGACATAGGATTTGGTTGAGCATCACTTCAGTCACTCTGACTTTGTTCACTTGGACCCCACTTAACAGTACGGTGATTCCTATGATTCAACAAAGAAGAAAATGAAACTACGAAACAACTATGTCTTCGCGCTCCAAAGTCTTCATACGATGTCTTCCCATGTCATAGTCTTCAATGTGAATATCTTCACATACCACCATTGTCTTCAATGTCTTCACACATTTTTAGGGGTCATCTCCGGTAGGTAAACCGAATCAATGAGGGACTACTACCTGTGTTATCCTGCAATTCTCACAAACACATTAGTCCCTCAACCAGGTTTGTCGTCAATACTCCAAAACCAACTGGGGGTGGCACGAGATGCACTTACAATCTCCCCCTTTTTGGCGATTGATGACAAACTGGTTGAAGTTTTCAACGGGGATAAAAAGTATGTGAAATTGTAAAGGATTAAGGTATTGTCTTCATAAGTAGCAAAAGGCTCCCCCTGAAGATGTGCATATAAGTATTTTGCTTTTGGAATGCAAATGCACATGGCAGGTTGTACTTGTGGAGATCCTCTTCAACTTATGAAGGCAATTCATCATGCATGAAAAGATATAACAAAGATAATGACATGCATAATGAAAAATGGACGTCTGCAAAATGACTTCGTGCGGGATTTATCATCGCATATGCGGAATTTATCATCGCATCACAGAATAGCAGAAAAGGTAGCAGACGACCATCAAGTTTAAGTGTTACAACTCCAAGAACCAAAAGATCAAAAGCGAGAGTTGTAAGCACTTGGCAAAATATAAAGCAACCACCCATAAGGACCCGCTTGAAGACTATCAACTCATATGCTTCTCCCCCTTTGTCAGTAAGGACCAAAAAGGTTTGAAGACATAGAGCCTCTACTCGTTCCCATGAGGAGTAGGTGAAGCAGCAGGGTCGTCGTTGAGGTTTGGTGGTGCAGAAGAACTTGGTGCAGTGTCGATACGCGCCGAAGTTGGAGGTGGTGAAGTAGCATCATCTTGGTCATCAATGACTCTGGCATTAACAGTTGCAGCTGAGGAGGAATAGTCAGAGTCTTCAAGTGAGGGAGTCCAACGTAAGACAACATTTCTTGGAGGAGTGGAGTCAAACTTGAATCTCTCTGTGAATCCATCATCTTGAAGATCAGCTTCAGCACTAAGCAATGTCAGACTCTTCCATGACCTCCTACAGGTCTCATGTGTGACAAATGCATTCTTGGTGGCAAGATTGCGAATGCGGTTGACATCCACCAAGAGGCTTTGCATCTGACGCTTCAGCCAGTAGTGATGCTTATCCTGCTTTTGATGCAGGGCGACGAGAAGCTCTCGGTCATTGAGAACACGAGATCGCTTCCGTGGCCTTTGAGGAATAGTGCTTTCAGTGGCTTGAGTATGGGCACGGTGAGGTGCACGTGTATTGCCAGCCAAAGGATAAACACGAGTGGCAGCCAGAACTCCTTCAATGGGTTGTGTGAAGCTTTGGTGCTCAGCATTGTGAAGATAAATTGGCTCCTTGGCAGGCTCTGGGTAGATGGCTTCAATAGACATATCAACCTCTGGCAAGAATATCAGATGGTTGCGTGCAAAGGGCTGATAGTTGACAGCTGAATGAAGCTTGATAAGGCGCATAACCCATGAAGCGTAGAACTTCAGACCAAAGAGGTCAGAACCAGAGGCAGTCAATTGCCCGATAAGAAGTCTTGAGCATTGAAGCTGATGCCATTGAAGATATAAAATACCAATGTCTTCATTGCTCCTTCAAGCTTCGCTGCAGAGGAATGTCCCTTGATGGGCCATAGAGTTCGCCTTATGATATGATAGATCGTGCGGGGCAGATACTCTAGGTCTTCAACGAAGAATTCTCTTGGGTATTCAGCGTCGCGTGGCAGTGGATTCATCATGCTCAGCATTTGGCTCATGTTGGGCTCTGGCTTCTGAAAGATGCTCTCCAAGGCATCGCGGTGAAGCTGACAACCAGGCTCGAAGAGTTCACCTAGAGTGGGCAGGCCAGTTAGCTCAATGATGTCAAGAGCTTTGGCTTCGTGATGGACATTGCCTGTCATCCACTCTAGGATCCATGTCTTTGGATCCCTGTTGTAGCCGCGAATGTGGAGGGTGGCATAGAATTGTAGCAGAAGCTCTTCGTTCCAGTGCTCTTTATCTGTCACAAAGTTCAGAAGACCAGCATCACGGAAGCATTCAAGGGCTTCTTCTAAGCAGGGCAGTCCAGCAATAGCTTCTTATTCTAGATGCATATGTGGAAAGATGCGCCCTTGATCATAGAGAACACAGGAATAGTAACTGCGCTACTGATAGCTCCAGAACCGATCAGATGAAATTCTTGGCTTGGAGTAGGGGTTCTTGGCACTATCAAAGAAGGTATTGTGTGCAATGAAGCCATTTGTATTGAAAGATCCTGGTGAAGTTGCAGTAGCTGGAAACCTTGGCAACCTTGGCTTAGGCTTCTAGACCTGAGGCCTGTGCTCTACATGATAGTCAAATTGCGGACCAGCAGTAGGTGGAGGAACCAGAATGGGCCATCTGACAGTAACCGGCTGACCTCGATCGAATGCTTGCTCAATGGTGTGTGGCCTGGGAGGCGGTAAAGGAGCAGCGGCATTGGCATTAACGTTAGGCTGCAGATTTGCTTCAGGTGTAGCATTGGCTTCAGGTGCAACTACTTATGGCACCACATTAACTTCTGGCTCCACATTAGCTTCAGCCATGACAACGTCATCGGCTTCAGTAGTGTCGTTTGTGGTCGCCACAGTATTGTTAACCTCCATTTGAGCAGCTGGAGGGTCGGACATGTTTTCCTCGAGAACAACTTCAGGGTTGGACGGGGGTGTAGCAACACGTTCTTCTTCTTGACTTGGTTCTTCTTGTTCATCGGCTGATGCAGCCAGAATGTCTTCAGCAGCTTTGGCTTCAGACTCGGAGATGTTCACAGTTGGAGAGGCTTCAGGAAATACTTGGCGAGATACTGATTGGTGCACTACTCCTTCTGGAACGCTCGAAAGAGCGACTTGTGGCCTTGGTCCTTTGTGAAGCCTGCGAAATGCTGGTGACGCTTGTGGAGATGGAGTTGTCTGGGCCACAAAGTCTTCATCTTCAAGTACCGTAGTGGTGACTTGAGTTGGGGGAGTAGTTGGTGTTTCTTCTTCACGGGGGGGGGGGGGGGGGGGTCTTGAGGGTGATCAGCCCATGAATCATCCTGAGCAATTGGCGTCAAAGGACGACCAATGCTGATGGGTTCGCTATTCGTGAGAACAAGCGATGATACCATGTTGTGCTTGATCTGAGGAAGGACTTCATCATCTTCTACATTGTCTTGGTGACCAATGTCTTCAGCTGCGGTGGGGTCAACAGCTGGAATCTCTTCAGTTTCAGGAGTCTCTGTGGTAGCAGGCTCATGAACTATCAACCGACGCTCTTGGTGTGCAGACGCATGACGAGCAACTAAGATTGGCTCGACGACGAGGGGCTCTATGGGAGCAGCCCAATCTTTCTTCTTGGTTGGTGGAGCTTCATCAGTGGTGTGTGAGGGAGTCCTGGATTAGGGGGTCCTCGGACAGCCGGACGATATCCTTTAGCCGGACTGTTGGACTATGAAGATACAAGATTGAAGACTTCGTCCCGTGTCCGGGTGGGACTCTCCTTTGCGTGGAAGGCAAGCTTGGCAATTCGGATATGTAGATCTCCTCCCTTGTAATTGACTCTGTGTAACCCTAGCCCCCTCCGGTGTCTATATAAACTGGAGGGTTTAGTCCGTAGGACAAGAACAATCATAATCATAGGCTAGCTTCTAGGGTTTAGCCTCTACGATCTCGTGGTAGATCAACTCTTGTAATACTCATATCATGAACATCAATCAAGCAGGAAGTAGGATATTACCTCCATCGAGAGGGCCCGAACCTGGGTAAACATTGTGTCCCCCACCTCCTGTTACCATCCGCCTTAGACGCACAGTTCGGGACCCCTACCCGAGATCCGCCGGTTTTGACACCGACATTGGTGCTTTCATTGAGAGTTCCACTGTGCCATCGCGATAAAGGCTTGATGGCCCCTTCGATCATCGGCAACGATGCGATCCAGGGTGAGGCTTTTCTCCCCGGACAGATCTTCGTATTCGGCGGCTTCGTACTGTGGGTCAACTCCCTTGGCCATCTGGAGCAGATCGAAAGCTACGCCCCTGGCCATCAGGTCAGGTTTGGAAGCTTCAACTATACTGCCGACATCCGCGGAGACTTGATCTTCGACGGATTCGAGCCCATGTCAGGTGCGCCGCACAGTCACGACGAGCATGACTTAGCTCTGCCGTCGGACATTGTTCGGGAGATCACACCTGCGGCTACTCCGGCCCTCAATCCGGAGCAGATTGTGCCATCCGAGGAAGGGTGGATAGACCCCGCCACGGAGGCCGCGCACTCAGCGGCGATAGAGCCGAATGCTGACTTCACCCCCTATGAGACCTGTGCTGCTGGACACTTGTGTTGGGGATCGTAGCAGAAATTAAAAAATTTCTACGCATCACCAAGATCAATCTATGGAGTCATCTAGCAACGAGAGAGAGGAATGCATCTACATACCCTTGTAGATCGCGAGCGGAAGCGTTCAAGTGAACGGGGTTGATGGAGTCGTACTCGTCATGATCCAAATCACCGATGACCGAGCGCCGAACGGACGGCACCTCCGCGTTCAACACACGTACGGTTGGGAAGACGTCTCCTCCTTCTTGATCCAGCAAGGGGGAGGGAGAGGTTGATGGAGATCCAGCGGCACGACGGCGTGGTGGTGGAAGCAGCGGGGATCTCGGCAGGGCTTCGCCAAGCTCAGCGAGAGGGAGAGGTGTCACGGGAGGGAGAGGGAGGCGCCAGGGGCTTGGGTGCGCAGCCCTCCCACCCCCCTCTTTATATAGGGGTCCAGGGGACGCCGGCCCCCAGAGATCCCATCTCAGGGGGGGGGCATGGGGGGGGACTTGCCCCCCAAGTCAAGTGGGGCGCCCCCACCCCTAGGGTTTCCAACCCTAGGCACAGGGGAGGCCCAAGGGGGGCGCACCAGCCCACCAGGGGCTGGTTCCCTTCCCCACTTCAGCCCATGGGGCCCTCCGGGATAGGTGGCCCCACCCGGTGGACCCCCGGGACCCTTCCGGTGGTCCCGGTACAATACCGGTGACCCCCGAAACTTTCCCGGTGGCCGAAACTGGACTTCCTATATATAATTCTTCACCTCCGGACCATTTCGGAACTCCTCGTGACGTCCGGGATCTCATCCGGGACTCCGAAGAACTTTCGGGTTACCGCATACTAGTATCTCTACAACCCTACCGTCACCAAACCTTAAGTGTGTAGACCCTACGGGTTCGGGAGACATGCAGACATGACCGAGATGACTCTCCGGTCAATAACCAACAGCGGGATCTGGATACCCATGTTGGCTCCCACATGTTCCATGATGATCTTATCGGATGAACCACGATGTCGAGGATTCAATCAATCCCGTATTCAATTCCCTTTGTTAATCGGTACGTTACTTGCCCGAGATTCGATCGTCGGTATCCCAATACCTTGTTCAATCTCGTTACCGGCAAGTCACTTTACTCGTACCGTAATGCATGATCCCGTGACCAAACACTTGGTCACATTGAGCTCATTATGATGATGCATTACCGAGTGGGCCTAGAGATACCTCTCCGTCATACGGAGTGACAAATCCCAGTCTCGATTCGTGCCAACCCAACAGACACTTTCGGAGATACCCGTAGTGCACCTTTATAGCCACCCAGTTACGTTGTGACGTTTGGCACACCCAAAGCACTCCTATGGTATCCGGGAGTTGCACAATCTCATGGTCTAAGGAAATGATACTTGACATTTGGAAAAGCTCTAGCAAATGAACTACACGATCTTGTGTTATGCTTAGGATTGGGTCTTGTCCATCACATCATTCTCCTAATGATGTGATCCCGTTATCAATGACATCCAATGTCCATAGTCAGGAAACCATGACTATCTGTTGATCAACGAGCTAGTCAACTAGAGGCTCACTAGGGACATGTTGTGGTCTATGTATTCACACATGTATTACAATTTCCGGATAACACAATTATAGCATGAACAATAGACAATTATCATGAACAAGGAAATATAATAATAACCATTTTATTATTGCCTCTAGGGCATATTTCCAATAGTCTCCCACTTGCACTAGAGTCAATAATCTAGTTACATTGTGATGAATCGAACACCCATAGAGTTCTAGTGTTGATCATGTTTTGCTCTAGGGAGAGGTTTAGTCAACGGATCTGCTATATTCAGGTCCGTATGTACTTTACAAATATCTATGTCTCCATTTTGAAAATTTTCACGAATGGAGTTGAAGCGGCGCTTGATATGCATGGTCTTCCTGTGAAACCTGGGCTCCTTGGCAAGGGAAATAGCTCCAGTGTTGTCACAGAAGAGAGTCATCGGGCCCGACGCATTGGGAATAACTCCTAGGTCGGTAATGAACTCCTTCATCCAGATTGCTTCTTGTGCTGCCTCTGAGGCCGCCATGTATTCCGCTTCACATGTAGATCCCGCCACAACGCTTTGCTTGCAACTGCACCAGCTTACTGCCCCACCATTCAAAATATACACGTATCCGGTTTGTGACTTAGAGTCATCCAGATCTGTGTCGAAGCTAGCATCGACGTAACCCTTTACGACGAGCTCTTCGTCACCTCCATAAACGAGAAAGATATCCTTAGTCCTCTTCAGGTACTTCAGGATATTCTTGACCGCTGTCCAGTGTTCCATGCCGGGATTACTTTGGTATCTTCCTACCAAACTTACGACAAGGTTTACATCAGGTCTGGTACACAACATGGCATACATAATAGACGCTATGGCCAAGGCATAGGGGACGACACTCATCTTTTCTCTATCTTCTGCCGTGGTCGGGCATTGAGCCGTGCTCAATTGCACACCTTGCAATACAGGTAAGAACCCCTTCTTGGACTAATCCATATTGAACTTCTTCAATATCTTGTCAAGGTACGTACTTTGTGAAAGACCAATGAGGCGTCTTGATATATCTCTATAGATCTTGATGCCTAATATATAAGCAGCTTCTCCAAGGTCCTTCATTGAAAAACACTTGTTCAAGTAGGCCTTTATGCTTCCCAAGAACTCTATATCATTTCCCATCAACAGTATGTCATCCACATATAATATAAGAAATGCTACAGAGCTCCCACTCACTTTCTTGTAAACACAGGCTTCTCCATAAGTCTGTGTAAACCCAAACGCTTTGATCACTCATCAAATCGAATGTTCCAACTCCGAGATGCTTGCACCAGCCCATAGATGGGGCGCTGGAGCTTGCATACCTTGTTAGCATTCTTAGGATCGACAAAACCTTCCGGCTGCATCATATACAATTCTTCCTTAAGAAAGCCATTAAGGAATGCCGTTTTGACGTCCATTTGCCATATCTCATAATCATAGAATGCGGCAATTGCTAACATGATTCTGACGGACTTCAGCTTCGCTACGGGAGAGAAAGTCTCATCGTAGTCAACCCCTTGAACTTGTCGATAACCCTTAGCGACAAGTCGAGCTTTATAGATGGTAACATTACCATCCACGTCCGTCTTCTTCTTAAAGATCCATTTATTTTCTATGGCTCGCCGATCATCGGGCAAGTCAGTCAAAGTCCATACTTCGTTTTCATACATGGATCCTATCTCGGATTTCATGGCTTCTAGCCATTTGTCGGAATCTGGGCCCGCCATAGCTCCTTCATAGTTCGAAGGTTCACCATTGTCTAACAACATGATTTCCAAGACAGGGTTGCCGTACCACTCTGGCGCGGAACGTGTCCTTGTGGACCTACGAAGTTCAGTAGTAACTTGATCCGAAGTACCTTGATCATCATCATTAGCTTCCTCTCTAGTCAATGCAGGCACCACAGGAACATCTTCCTGAGCTGCGCTACTTTCCGGTTCAAGAGGTAGTACTTCATCAAGTTCCACTTTCCTCCCACTTACTTCTTTCGAGAGAAACTCTTTCTCCAGAAAGGACCCGTTCTTGGCAACAAAGATCTTGCCTTCGGATCTGAGGTAGAAGGTATACCCAATGGTTTCCTTAGGGTATCCTATGACGACGCATTTTTCCGACTTGGGTTCGAGCTTTTCAGGTTGAAGTTTCTTGACATAAGCATCGCATCCCCAAACTTTTAGAAACGACAGCTTAGGTTTCTTCCCAACCCATAATTCATACGGTGTCGTCTCAACGGATTTCGACGGAGCCCTATTTAAAGTGAATGCGGCAGTCTCTAAAGCATAGCCCCAAAATGAGAGCGGTAGATTGGTAAGAGACATCATAGATCGCACCATATCCAATAGAGTGCGATTACGACGTTCGGACACACCATTTCGCTGAGGTGTTCCAGGCGGCGTGAGTTGTGAAACTATTCCACATTTCCTTAAGTGTGTGCCAAATTCGTGACTCAAATATTCCCCTCCACGATCTGATCGTAAGAACTTTATTTTCCTGTCACGTTGATTCTCAACCTCACTCTGAAATTCCTTGAACTTTTCAAAGGTCTCAGACTTGTGTTTCATTAGGTAGACATACCCATATCTACTCAAGTCATCAGTGAGAGTGAGAACATAACGATAGCCACCGCGAGCCTCAACACTCATTGGACCGCACACATCAGTATGTATGATTTCCAATAAGCTGGTTGCTCGCTCCATTGTTCCGGAGAACGGAGTCTTGGTCATCTTACCCATGAGGCATGGTTCGCACGTGTCAAATGATTCGTAATCAAGAGACTCCAAAAGTCCATCTGCATGGAGCTTCTTCATGCGTTTGACACCAATGTGACCAAGACGGCAGTGCCACAAGTATGTGGGACTATCATTATCAACCTTACATCTTTTGGTATTCACACTATGAATATGTGTAACACTACGTTCGAGATTCATTAAGAATAAACCATTAACCAGCGGGGCATGACCATAAAACATATCTCTCATATAAATAGAACAACCATTATTCTCGGATTTAAATGAGTAGCCATCTAGAATTAAACGAGATCCTGATACAATGTTCATGCTCAAAGCTGGCACTAAATAACAATTATTGAGGTTTAAAACTAATCCCGTAGGTAAATGTAGAGGTAGCGTGCCGACGGCGATCACATCGACCTTGGAACCATTCCCGACGCGCATCGTCACCTCGTCCTTCGCCAGTCTCCGTTTATTCTGCAGCCCCTGCTTTGAGTTACAAATATGAGCAACCGCACCGGTATCAAATACCCAGGAGCTACTACGAGTGCTGGTAAGGTACACATCAATAACATGTATATCACATATACCTTTGGTGTTGCCGGCCTTCTTGTCTGCCAAGTACTTGGGGCAGTTCCGCTTCCAGTGACCACTTCCCTTGCAATAAAAGCACTCAGTCTCAGGCTTGGGTCCATTCTTTGGCTTCTTCCCGGCAACTGGCTTACCGGGCGACTCCCTTGCCGTCCTTCTTGAAGTTCTTCTTACCCTTGCCTTTCTTGAACTTAGTGGTTTTATTCACCATCAACACTTGATGTTCCTTTTTGATCTCAACCTTCGCTGATTTCAGCATTGAATATACCTCAGGAATGGTCTTTTCCATCCCCCTGCATATTGAAGTTCATCACAAAGCTCTTGTAGCTCGGTGGAAGCGACTGAAGGATTCTGTCAATGACCGCGTCATCCTGGAGATTAACTCCCAGCTAAGTCAAGCGGTTGTGTAACCCAAACATTTTGAGTATGTGCTCACTGACAGAACTATTTTCCTCCATCTTACAACTGAAGAACTTGTCGGAGACTTCATATCTCTCGACCCGGGCATGAGCTTCTAAAACCATTTTCAGCTCTTCGAACATCTCATATGCTCCGTGTTGCTCAAAACGCTTTTGGAGCCCCGGTTCTAAGCTGTAAAGCATGCCACACTGAACGAGGGAGTAATCATCAGCACGTGACTGCCAAGCGTTCATAACGTCTTGGTTCTCTGGGATGGGTGCATCACCTAGCGGTGCTTCTAGGACATAATCTTTCTTGGCAGCTATGAGGATGATCCTCAGGTTCCGGACCCAGTCCGTATAGTTGCTGCCATCATCTTTCAGCTTGGTTTTCTCTAGGAATGCGTTGAAGTTGAGGGCAACATTAGCGTGGGCCATTTGATCTACAAGACATATTGTAAAGATTTTAGACTAAGTTCATGATAATTAAGTTCATCTAATCAAATTATTCAAAGAACTCCCACTCAGATAGACATCCCTCTAGTCATCTAAGTGAAACATGATCCGAGTCAACTAGGCCGTGTCCGATCATCACGTGAGACGGACTAGTCAACATCAGTGAACATCTTCATGTTGATCGTATCTTCTATACGACTCATGCTCGACCTTTCGGTCTTCCGTGTTCCGAGGCCATGTCTGTACATGCTAGGCTCGTCAAGTCAACCTAAGTGTATTGCGTGTGTAAATCTGGCTTACACCCGTTGTATCCGAACGTTAGAATCTATCACACCCGATCATCACGTGGTGCTTCGAAACAACGAACCTTCGCAACAGTGCACAGTTAGGGGGGACACTTTCTTGAAATTATTGCAAGGGATCATCTTATTTAAGCTACCGTCGTTCTAAGCAAATAAGATGTAAAACATGATAAACATCACATGCAATCAAATAGTGACATGATATGGCCAATATCATTTTGCTCCTTTTGATCTCCATCTTCGGGGCGCCATGATCATCGTCGTCACCGGCATGACACCATGATCTCCATCATCATGATCTCCATCATCGTGTCTTCATGAGTTGTCTCGTCATTTATTACTTCTACTACTATGGCTAACGGTTTAGCAATAAAGTAAAGTAATTACATGACGTTATATGTTGACACGCAGGTCATAAATAAATTAAGACAACTCCTATGGCTCCTGCTGGTTGTCATACTCATCGACATGCAAGTCGTGATTCCTATTACAAGAATATGATCAATCTCATACATCACATATATCATTCATCACATCCTTTTGGCCATATCACATCACACGGCATATGCTGCAAAAACAAGTTAGACGTCCTCTAATTGTTGTTGCAAATTTTTTTACGTGGCTGCTATAGGTTTCTTAGCAAGAACGTTTCTTACCTACACCAAAACCACAACGTGATATGCCAATTTCTATTTACCCTTCATAAGGACCCTTTTCATCGAATCCGATCCGACTAAAGTGGGAGAGACAGACACCCGCTAGCCACCTTATGCAACTAGTGCATGTCAGTCAGTGGAACCTGTCTCACGTAAGCGTACGTGTAAGGTCGGTCCGGGACGCTTCATCCCACGATGCCGCCGAATCAAGATAAGACTAGTAACGGCAAGTAAATTGACAATATCGACGCCCACAACTGCTTTGTGTTCTACTCGTGCATAGAAACTACGCATAGACCTAGCTCATGATGCCACTGTTGGGGATCGTAGCAGAAATTAAAAATTTTCTACGCATCACCAAGATCAATCTATGGAGTCATCTAGCAACGAGAGAGAGGAATGCATCTACATACCCTTGTAGAGCGCGAGCGGAAGCGTTCAAGTGAACGGGGTTGATGGAGTCGTACTCGTTGTGATCCAAATCACCGATGACCGAGCGCCGAACGGACGGCACCTCCGCGTTCAACACACGTACGGTTGGGAAGACGTCTCCTCCTTCTTGATCCAGCAAGGGGGAGGGAGAGGTTGATGGAGATCCAGCAGCACGACGGCGTGGTGGTGGAAGCAGCGGGGATCTCGGCAGGGCTTCGCCAAGCTCAGCGAGAGGGAGAGGTGTCACGGGAGGGAGAGGGAGGCGCCAGGGGCTTGGGTGCGCAGCCCTCCCTCCCCCCTCTTTATATAGGGGTCCAGGGGGCGCCGGCCCCCAGAGATCCCATCTCAAGGGGGGGGCATGGGGGGGGGGGACTTGCCCCCCAAGTCAAGTGGGGCGCCCCCACCCCTAGGGTTTCCAACCCTAGGCACAGGGGAGGCCCAAGGGGGGCGCACCAGCCCACCAGGGGCTGGTTCCCTTCCCCACTTCAGCCCATGGGGCCCTCCGGGATAGGTGGCCCCACCCGGTGGACCCCCGGGACCCTTCCGGTGGTCCCGGTACAATACCGGTGACCCCCGAAACTTTCCCGGTGGCCGAAACTGGACTTCCTATATATAATTCTTCACCTCCGGACCATTCCGGAACTCCTCGTGACGTCCGGGATCTCATCCGGGACTCCGAAAAACTTTCAGGTTACCGCATACTAGTATCTCTACAACCCTAGCGTCACCGAACCTTAAGTGTGTAGACCCTACGGGTTCGGGAGACATGCAGACATGACCGAGACGACTCTCCGGTCAATAACCAACAGCGGGATCTGGATACCCATGTTGGCTCCCACATGTTCCACGATGATCTCATCGGATGAACCACGGTGTCGAGGATTCAATCAATCCGTATGCAATTCCCTTTGTCAATCGGTATGTTACTTGCCCGAGATTCGATCGTCGGTATCCCAATACCTTGTTCAATCTCGTTACCGGCAAGTCTCTTTACTCGTACCGCAATGCATGATCCCATGACTAACGCCTTAGTCACATTGAGCTCATTATGATGATGCATTACCGAGTGGGCCTAGAGATACCTCTCCGTCACACGAGTGACAAATCCCAGTCTCGATCCGTGCCAACCCAACAGACACTTTCGGAGATACCCGTAGTGCACCTTTATAGCCACCCAGTTACGTTGTGACGTTTGGCACACCCAAAGCACTCCTATGGTATCCGGGAGTTGCACAATCTCATGGTCTAAGGAAATGATACTTGACATTTGGAAAAGCTCTAGCAAACGAACTACACGATCTTGTGCTATGCTTAGGATTGGGTCTTGTCCATCACATCATTCTCGTAATGATGTGATCCCGTTATCAATGACATCCAATGTCCATAGTCAGGAAACCATGACTATCTGTTGATCAACGAGCTAGTCAACTAGAGGCTCACTAGGGACATGTTGTGGTCTATGTATTCACACATGTATTACGATTTCCGAATAACACAATTATAGCATGAACAATAGACAATTATCATGAACAAGGAAATATAACAATAACCATTTTATTATTGCCTCTAGGGCATATTTCGAACAACTTGGATTCGTCCCCGGCCACGGGCTCCGAACCGCCTGCGTTCGTGCCTATCGAATCTGATTGGGCACCGATCATGGAATTTTCCTCCGCGGATATCTTTCAGCACTCACCCCCGGGCGACGTGCTAAATTCATTAAGGTCTCTCTCCTTGTCAGGAGACCCTTGGACGAACTATGTCCGGCTTGAGTGGCAAGAGGACGACGAAGAAATTTGTTTCCCACCCACCACCCACTTAATAGCCACTGTCGACGACTTAACCGACATGCTCGATTTCAGCTCCGAAGACATCGACGGTATGGACGACGATGCAGGAGACGAACAGGAACCACCGCCCACAGGGCGCTGGACTGCCACCTCATCATATGATATATACATGGTGGACACCCCCAAAGAAAGCGATGGCGACAAGGCAACGGAGGATAATCCCCCCGAAAAGCAATCTAAGCACCGGCGTAATCGGCGCCGCTCTAAGCCCCGCCATAGCAAAAGCAGCGATAATGGCACAAGAGACAATAACGCTGCGGATAGTGCCGAAGAAGAAGACAACCCCCTCCAGCCAGATTTCGAGCCGGAAGATGGGCAAGCAAGCCCTAAGGAATAGGCAACAGACAGAGAATTAGAGGATGATAATTACATGCCTCTCTCCGAAGACGAGGTGAGCCTCGGCAACGAAGAATTTATCGTGCCTGAGGATCCCGTCGAGCAGGAGCGCTTCAAGCGCCGGCTTATAGCCACAGCAAAAAGCCTGAAGAAAAAGCAGCAACAGCTTTAAGCCGACCAAGATCTGCTAGCGGATGGATGCACTGAGGTCCTGGCGGCCGAGGAATACGAACTCGAACGCTCAACCAAAAGTTACCCAAAGCGCAGGTTGCTGCCCCAACTCGAGGAGGAAGCATTAAAACCTACGCTTCCAGCGTATGATGTGGCTGACCGGCCACTTCGTGGCCGAGACAAAGCGGCATATCAGGCCGAAGCACAGCCCGCACCCCGCCGCCGGTCAAACAAAAATACCAAGGCCCGGGGTAACACGCAGGACCTGCGAGACGTATTGGAAAACAAAGCAGGACATACAAGATCGATCTACGGATCACGCGGGCGCGCCCCAACGCGTGACGATGACCGTCACGCCGGATATACTAAAAGAAAATCCGGTCGGGCCGAATACAGCAGACAAGAACTACGCCGTGATATAGCCCGGCACAGAGGCGCCGCACACCCCTTATGCTTCACTGATGAAGTAATGGATCACGAATTCCCAGAAGGTTTTAAACCCGTGAACATTGAATCATATGATGGTACAACAGACCCCGCGGTATGGATTGAAGATTTCCTCCTCCACATCCACATGGCCCGCGGTGACGATCTACATGCCATCAAGTACCTCCCATTAAAACTCAAAGGACCTGCTCGGCATTGGCTCAACAGCCTGCCGGCAAACTCCATAGGCAGTTGGGAGAATTTGGAAGACGCATTCCTTGACAACTTCCAAGGCACTTATGTGCGACCTCCGGATGCTGATGACTTGAGTCACATAACACAACAGCCAGGGGAATCAGCCAGGAAATTCTGGACTCGGTTCCTAACTAAAAAGAACCAAATTGTCGACTGTCCGGATGCCGAGGCCTTAGCGGCATTCAAGCATAACATCCGTGGCGAGTGGCTCGCCCGACATCTCGGCCAAGAGAAGCCGAAGTCCATGGCAGCCCTCATGACACTCATGACCCGCTTTTGCACGGGCGAGGACAGCTGGCTGGCTCGCAGCAACAATACGTCAAGAAACCCTGGCAATTCAAATGCTAAAGATAGCAATGGCAGGCTACGTCGCAATAGAAACAAGCGCCGCAATAACGGCGATAACACCGAAGACACGGCAGTCAATGCCGGATTCAGTGGTTCTAAATCCGGTCAGCGAAAAAAGGCGTTCAAAAGAAGCAATCCGGGCCCGTCTAGTTTGGACCGCATACTCGATCGCTCATGTCAAATTCACGGCACCCCCGATAAACCAGCCAACCACACCAACAGAGAATGCTGGGTGTTCAAACAGGCCGACAAGTTGAATACCGAAAAGAAGGAAAAGGGGCTGCATAGCGACGATGAGGAGGAGCCCCGGCCGCGGAACGTAGGAGGACAGAAGAAATTTCCTCCCCATGTGAAAACGGTGAACATGATATACACAACCCATATTCCCAAGAGGGAACGGAAGCGTGCACTAAGGGACGTCTACGCGATGGAGCCAGTCGCCCCAAAGTTCAACCCATGGTCTTCTTGTCCGATCACTTTCGATCGTAGGGACCACCCCACTAGTATCCGTCATGGCGGTTCTGCCGCATTGGTTCTTGATCCCATCATTGACGGATTTCACCTCACTCGAGTCCTTATGGACGGTGGCAGCAGCCTGAACCTGCTCTATCAGGATACAGTGCGCGGAATGGGTATAGACCCCTCGAGGATCAAACCCACACAAACCACCTTCAAGGATGTCATACCAGGTGTAGAGGCCTGTTGCACGGGCTCAATCACACTGGAAGTGGTCTTCGGATCTCCGGACAACTTCCGGAGCGCGGAGTTAATTCGATATCGTCCCCTTCCGCAGTGGCTATCACGCACTACTCGGACGAACCGCATTTGCTAGATTCAATGCGGTACCGCATTGTGCATACCTCAAGCTCAAAATGTCAGGACCTCGCAGAGTTATAACAGTTAATGGAAACACGGAACGCTCGCTCCGCACGGAGGAGCACACTGCGACCCTCGCAGCGGAAGTACAAAGCAGCCTTCTGAGGCCAACCGCCAATTCGGCGAAAAGGCCCCCGGACACCTTCAAGCGAGTCTGGAGTAACCTGCAACATGATCTCCAGGCATGTTCAGAGCTCGGGGTAGCAATTCGGCCTCCGTCATAGTCCCAGTCAAGCGGTGAATTTTGTGCCGCGCGTACATAACTACGCACTCAAGATACCATGGGCATAGGCGGAGGCACGGCTATGGCACGTCCCACAATGCGGCTCAACCACCCCAGGGGCCGTATACCTTTATCATTTTCTCTCTTTCAGGACCTTACTCTCTGGAAGCCCTTTCCGGCAGTCTGATTGTTGGACCCATTACGGGAAGGAAATACCAAGGAAGCAAGAAGCTCTGATGTACAAAGGAATTCCCAGGTGGTCTCTGATAACGATCGATGTACCTGTTTTTACATACCCATACGCAGCTTGCCCTTGGATAGGACATGTCAAATAGTCCTATTTTTTGCTTATTGCACTAATTGTATACGTACGCTTTGACGTATTATTTAAATAACAATGTATAGCGTTAGCCTATTGTTGCATTTCTTTTTTTTCCTTGTCTGCTTATTTATGACAAATGGCACTCGTACACTCTGGTACGACCAGTGCGCCAGGGGCTTCAGTGTACCCCATAACACGGCACGAAAAGTCCGAACACTTTCGACAGTGCGGCACCCCAAACTTATAGCATTATATGCATCAGCTCCGAATCATGTCTTGGGTCAATAGTTGGGTTTGCCCGGCTCCCATGTTTTGGTACCTTACGTTCCGCTATATCGGCTAAGGTAGCACTGGGAGAACTACTGTGATTGTGTCCCGGTTCTTCCGGACGAGCACCTCAGTAGAGAAAGCGGAAAACTGACTGTCATGATGCGGCGAGAGCTGGTCGTTGTTCGAGAAGTCTCAAATCCTTAAAGATTTTCTCCGCTTCGGGCGAGGAGTCGGCCTTGTCCGATTTAGGCGTACATAGGGCCCCAAATTCGGCCTTCTGAGATACTAGGGGCTTCGCCAAAGTTTAAAATTGTAGACTTCTATGGCTAAGTGAGAGTGATAAAGCTTTATAGTCCGATTGCCTAGTTCGTTGTGCTGAACACCTCCTTCGAAGGACCCAAAAATTGGGATAAAGAGTGATCAGGTTTATCCCGAACACCTCAGTACTAGTTACATGGGGGCAGAAGCCGACGACTGGCCAACTCTCAGATTTTATAAACGGCCGCATAGAAGGTAATATTTTAAATTAACAAGCGTTACATAGCGCAGATGAACTCGTTTCATATTACAGGATCACATGAGTACATTCATTCAAATATTACATCCTTAGCACATTCCTCCGCCACAAGGCGAGCACCCTTCAGGACACTGTCATAATACTTTTCGGGGTGGCGATGCTCCTTGCCTTCTGGCGGCCCCTCCTTCACCAGCTTTTCGGCATCCATCTTCGCCCAGTGCACTTTCGCCCGGGCAAAGGCCCTGCGCGCACCCTCAATGCAGACGGACCGCTTGATGACTTCAAGCCGCGGGCAGGCATTCACAAGCCGCCTTAACAGACCGAAGTAGCTGCCAGGCAGGGGCTCGCCAGGCCACATCCGGACTATGAGACCCTTCATGGCCTGTTCGGCCGCCTTGTGAAGCTCCACCAGTTGCTTCAACTGGTCGCTCAAGGGCATCAGATGTTCGGTCCCAGTATACTGAGACCAGAACAACTTCTCCGTCGAGCTCCCTTCCTTGGCCCGGTAGAACTCCGCGGCATCCGAAACACTGCTGGGTAGATCTGCGAACGCTCCTGGAGAGCTCCGAACTCGGGTAAGTAAAAGGAAAGTTTCATTCACATGCTTGCTTTGCATAATGAATGCCTTACCCGCCGCAATCTTCTTAACCGCCTGAATCTCCTGGAAGGCCTTTTGGGCTTCGGCCTTGGCATTTTGTGCGTTTTCGAGGGCCTTCGCAAGCTCGGACCCTTGCGTCTTAGAGTCACGCTCCAAGGACTCGTATTTCTCGATGAAAGCTTGGAGCTCTTGCTGAACCTCGCCTACTCGGGCCTCTTGCTTCTCACGCTCGATGCGCTCCTTGGCCGCTTTGTCTTCAGCCTCGGACAGCGCCTTCTTCAGGGTCGCCACTTCGGTCGTGGCCCTTAGCAAAATTAATGCGATCCTATGATCTAACAACCACCTTTTTTAACAATATACAGACGGGGTATTACTTACCTTTGTTATCTTCGAGCTGCCTCTTGGTAATGCCGAGCTCTTCCTTGGACTGCTCAAGGTCCCGCTTCAGTGCGGCGACCTCCGCAGTACGAGCGGCAGCGGCCAGCAGTGAAGCCTGCTTATTCACATAGACATATTCTGATTAGACTCCTGTGATTATTATTTGATCCTCTATTCGGCCTTTCTTTGCGAACGCCAAACAGAGCATCAGGGGCTACTGTCTATGCTGTAACATTTTCTTGTAATTTGATTACTCACCTCAAAGCCTGTTAGGAGGCTCGCACAGGCTTCAGTCAGTCCACTTTTGGCGGACTGAACCTTCTTGACCACCGCACTCATAACAGTGCGATGCTCTTCGTCAATGGAAGCGCCGCGAAGCTCTTCCAGCAAGTTGTCTGATGCCTCTTGATGGACAGAGGCCATCGGCACGGACGGCTTGCCCCTCTTAGCGAGGGGTCGCCTGACAGGGTCCGAAACCACTGGAGGTTCCGGCACAGTGTTCGGCTGGGGGCCAAACTTGCTACCCCCATCATTAGAACCCATGGGAGTCTTACCCCCCATGCGCCTAGAGTCCGGGATGTCACCTTGGGGCGCCTCCAGGACTATCTCCCCCTGGATCAATACCCTTTGAGACAACACCTCAGCATCGTCCATAGGACGGGGAGAGGTGGTGGTCGGGAGTGAATCGATGTTCATCGTCGACGGGACCAAAGACCCATCCGAAGAGGATACGTCGATATGGGCTTTGGAGGGACTGCATGATCATGTTCGGCATGATGAGAAGCAGTAAAACAGAACATACCAGGACTATTATGGTATCTGAATACTTACGACTTCGCCAGGGGCTTGTCCCTGGGCAACCACTCCTCGCCGCTGAAAGCGGCTGTTGTGGAGCAGTCCGGAAGGAGGGTCCTTCCCTTCTTGGACCCTTCGACCTCCCCACATGGGGCGGCCTTCCTTTTCTTGTCTCCCCCGACTGGGGGGGAGAACTTTCCTCTTCCTCCTCCTCGTTTTCGTGGGAGGAGTGCGCCTCGGTGTTTTCGGACGATGAGTCCGATATGACCTTGCGCGGGAGACCTTTCCTGGTCCCCGTGGCCTTCTTCTTGGCCTTCTTATCCGGCGCCTCATAAGGCGCTGGAACCAGCATCTCCGTTAGGAGAGCATCTGCTGGATCTTCGGGCAGGGGGGCTGGACAGTCGATCTGCTCCGCTGTCGCTACCCAGTCCTGTTAAAATGGCATGGAGGCTCAGACCCCTCACACTGTTATGCTGGGCAAAGAAACATTTTGTGAGATATAAAAGACTTACCGGATTGGCAGGGCGCTTTGTGCTGAGTCCGCGATCCTCGGTGAGAGGAGGAGGTACCTCGGCGCCCTTGAACAGCACCTTCCAGACGTCTTTGTGCGTCGTGTCAAAAAGCTCTCGTAGCATCTGGTGCTCTGCCGGGTCAAACTCCCACATATTGAATGCCCATCTTTGGCACTGGAGGATTCAGCGGAAGAGCATGACCTGGACCACATTGACGAGCTTGATTTTCTTGCTTATCATATTCTTGATACATTCCTGTAGTCCGGTCAGCTCCACGACGAACCACAGGACATGCCCTTCTCTTTCCAGGAGGTGAGCCGCATGGGGATGCCGGATCGAAATCCGGGGGCCGCCACCAAGTTGGTGTCACGTGGCTCGGTGATGTAGAACCACCCCTATTGCCACCCCTTCACGGTCTCCACATAGATCCTTCGAGCCATGTGACGTTGGGCATTTTGCCCACCATGGCGCCTCCGCACTCCGCCTGCTGACCGACTACCACCTTTGGCTTCACGTTGAAGGTCTTCAGCCATAGGCCGAAGTGGGGCTTGATGCGAAGGAAGGCCTCGCACACAACGATAAACGCCGAGATGTTGAGGATGAAGTTAGGGGCCAGATCATGGAAGTCCAGCCCATAGTAAAACATGAGCCCGCGGACAAACGGGTGGAGGGGAAATCCCAGACCGCGGACGATGTGGGTAAGAAATACCACCCTCTCATGGGGTTCTGGAGTAGGGACGATCTACCCTGCGTCTGGGAGCCGGTGCGCGATATCTGCGGCTAGGTATCCGGCTCCCCGGAGCTTCGTAATGTCCTCCTCCGTGACGGAGGAGACCATCCACTTGCCCCCCGCTCCGGAGATGCTTGGAATGTCTTTGCGGAGAGGATGAGAACTTGGGCGCTGGAGCTCGAGTGCGTATGAGTGGGCAGGAGAAGAGAAAGGCGTGGGTGAAAAAGATGAATCCTTGTCCCTTTATAAAGGCAGTAGAAACTGTGCGCCTCCCCACTTGCCTGGTAAACCCGCTTATTCCCCAAGCGTCATAATTGATGGCACGGTTGGGTTACCCACACCCGTATTGATGAGAATCCCGTGATAAGGGGACACGATCTCTGCTTCGACACGACGTGCCAAGAAAACCGCCTCGCAATATGTGCAGTAGCTGGTTGAGAAAAACGGTTCGAATAATGACCGGACCATGGCGTGATGTCACGCTACGAAATGTGTCAGCAGATTAGATTTGTGGGATATTATACTCTCTATGGTCGTATGTGGAATTTGTTTTGCAGAGCAGGACACGATCCTTGTGTTCGAAATCTTCTATGGAGTATTCGGAGGAAGAACCCGCCTTGCAATGCCGAAGACAATCTGCGCGCCGGACTCATCGTCATTGAAGCCTGGTTCAGGGGCTACTGAGGGAGTCCTGGATTAGGGGGTCCTCGGACAGCCAGACTATATCCTTTAGCCGGACTGTTGGACTATGAAGATACAAGATTGAAGACTTCGTCCCGTGTCCGGGTGGGACTCTCCTTTGCGTGGAAGGCAAGCTTGGCAATTCGGATATGTAGATCTCCTCCCTTGTAACCGACTCTGTGTAACCCTAGCCCCCTCCGGTGTCTATATAAACCAGAGGGTTTAGTCCGTAGGACAAGAACAATCATAATCATAGGCTAGCTTCTACGGTTTAGCCTCTACGATCTCGTGGTAGATCAACTCTTGTAATACTCATATCATCAAGATCAATCAAGCAGGAAGTAGGGTATTACCTCCATCGAGAGGGCCCGAACCTGGGTAAACATTGTGTAGCCCGCCTCCTGTTACCATCCGCCTTAGATGCACAGTTCGGGACCCCCTCCCCGAGATCCGCCGGTTTTGACACCGACAGTGTTCTTGGACTTCCGCTTTCTGGCTTCGGCTTCGGCTGTTCTTGTTTTCTTGAGTTCTGAAGCCACTGTGGGGACCTTAGGCTTCACGCCTGTCATGCTGGCCGGGAAGACAATGCGAGGTTCTTCCCGTCTGGATGCTTCAGCAGGGGCCACAGTCGGCTTCTTCTTCTTGGCAGCCATCTTGGGGTCGATGCCAGGACGGCCAAGTGCCTAGCGCTTCTCAGCTTCATTGTAAGCTTGAACACATTTGGCAGCAAGGAGTTTCATGCGCTCCTGTGAACCTTTAGCTTCATCACGTTTCTTGTGAAACGCCTCCTTGAGCTCATGCATCATGTGCTTGAAGTTTTGGATGTCTGTCACACTGAGCTTGGCCATATGCTTCTTGAACTGAGCCTTTTCATAGTCAATTTTGTTCTTTAGCTCAACAATCCGCTGAGCTAGAGCCAGCTCAGGAGCAATGGCTCCATGGAAGGAGATGCTGAGGCCAATAGGGAGTTGAAGATCATCAAAACTGAGGTTTGGGCTGTCAAACCACTCGTCAATGAACTTGTTCAGGATGTCCACATCGAAGAGGGGAAGATCATTGAGGATTTCCGCCTCTTGCTTGCTCTTTATTAGCAGCTCAAGAGCATCATCGCCAAGATCGTCGTCACTAGACAGATCAATGGCTTTGTTCTCATTTCTTAGAGCGGCAGCAGGGGTCAGTGCCTGACCAGTAGTCTGCATGGGCTTCTTCTTCTTCTCAGACTTGGAGATGCGTGAGAAATCTTCAGATTGCACACTTGGTCCAGGAGGAGCAGTGGCCAGAGGCTTCGCACGTGAAGCTCTTGGTGCAGTGGAGAGCTTTGAAGCCTTGGTTTTCTTCTGCTTTTGAAGGCTCTCCGCCGGTCACCCATCAGATAGCGGTGGTGGAGGAGCAACGCAGCAATTCTTCCTCTATCTTGAGGACAAACTATGTCTGGATTCCCGAGCTCTCCGAGCCGGATACCCGTCTACGGGAGGACATGGCCCAAGCTTTGAACCTAGAATCAGACAGCGGGCCAAACCTATTGGGCAATATCCCGGAGCCCGAACTTCCAAGATCAGAAACTCTTCCGCCCCAGGGTCTCAGAACGGGTCAGGGTTCGGACTTAAATCTACCCACCCACCCAGATATAAGCGATCTCTCCCACATTAGACAAGAGCCCCAAGAGACAATACATCACTATTGGGCCAGATTCCTCCTTGTAATGAACAAGGTCAAGGACTGTCGCGAGGAAGACGCAGTTTCATTCTTTTGCAATAATTGCACGGACAAGGGAATCCTCAACGCCATAAGTCGCCGTGACATAGCACACTTCGCTGACTTGGCGGCCATAGTACAGAAGCACTGTGCGATGGAAAGCGCCTGGAAAACCCAAACAAAATTCTGGGATCCTCTGGCTCTCACTAAACCCCCCGTCCGAACTAAAAGGTTATACTCTCGTAAGTCACCCGATCCAATTACAAAGAAACAAAAGCCCACTACAGGACGTTGAACCGTATTGGAGGGATGGCTCAATGGGCCATGCAAAATTCACAGTATATCAGATACCATGCCAACACATAGCCTTAGAGCATGTTGGGTACTCCGGCAGGTGGCCAAGAGCGGTGAGGATCTCCTCATCAACAATACCGCAGAGCACCATCCCATGGACAATAACAATACAGTATTGACAGTCTTCGAGACCTTCGCCTCAAATAATAGGCGTAAGCGAGCACTCCGCAGCCTGTCCAAAGTCTGCCATCTGGTAGCAGTAAATCCATGGAGCGACACGGCTATAATCTTCAATGCCAGTGACGAACCTAAATTCCGAACAGCCCGAGCACCAGCCGCCTTGGTCCTTAGTCCAATTGTGGACGGCTTCCGTCTTACTAAAGTGCTCATGGACGGCGGCGGCAGATTAAACATCATCTACGAAGAAACTCTTAGCAAAATGGAAGTAGACAGGAGCCGCATTGAGCAAAGCAGCACGACTTTCAGAGGAATCATCCCTAGTCGGGAGGCACGCTGCGCGGGAAAAATTACACTAGACGTGGTATTCGGCACCCCGGAGAATTATAGGTCCGAAGAAGTCACATTCCAAGTGGCCCCATTCAGTAGTGGATACCACGCCCTTTTAGGGCGGGAGGCATTCACGATCTTCCAAGCTATACCCCACTACGGGTACATAAAGCTCAAAATGCCCGGGCCCAATGGAATCATCACTCTAGCTAGTGATCCGGACATAGCACTCCGCGCTGAAAATAAAACCGCCGCACTAGCCCTCGAGGTGTTATCCGAAGCCCTCGCGGCCGAGGAACTGACGGCGCTGCGCTCCACAGTGGACAGGGACGACGTGATACTCGACAAAAGATCAAACTCCACCTCTTTTAAACCAGCGGATGAAATAGTCAAATTCCAAGTCCACCCAACGGACCCTACAAAAACAACATCCATCAGGGCACAATTAAACCCCATAGTAGACGTCGCACTACGGGAGCTCTTGCGCGAGAATTGGGACATCTTCGCCTGGCATCCTTCAGACATGCCAGGAATCCCATGCAGGCTAGCCGAGCATAGCCTTAACATTCTAAAGGGATTCAAGCCGGTCAAGCAAACTCTTCGGCGTTTCTCTGAGCCTAAGCGACAAGCCATGGGAGAAGAGCTAGCCAAGTTACTGGAGGCCGGATTCATTCGAGAAATAAAACATCCAGACTGGCTAGCAAACCTGGTGATGGTACCAAAGAAGGATAAATCCTGGCGCCTATGTGTCGATTTCAAGGACCTTAATAAGGCTTGCCCCAAGGGTCCCTTCCCCCTCCCTCGCATCGATCAAATTATCGACGCTACCGCAGGACACGACTCATTGTGTTTCCTCGACGCATACTCCGGATACCATCAAATTAAGATGGCGGAGTCCGATCAAGCCGCAACGGCATTTATCACTCCATACGGCCCCTTATGTTTCAACACCATGCCTTTCGGGCTCAAAAACGCCGGTGCAACCTATCAACGCATGATTCAGACATGCTTGGAAACACAGATCGGCAAAACAGTGGAGGCATACGTAGATGATGTGGTCATTAAAACCAGACACGTCGAATCCTTAATAGACGACTTGAGGCTCACGTTCAACAATCTCCGAACATACGACATCAAGCTCAATCCGGAAAAATGTGTCTTCGGCGTACCCGCTGGAAAGCTCTTAGGCTTCATCATTTCCAATAGAGGAATTGAAGCAAATCCGGCTAAAATCAGAGCCCTGTCACAGTTGGCTATCCCAACATACCTCAAGCAAATCCAGAAACTAACTGGATGTGTGGCTGCCTTAAGCCGCTTTATCACCCGATTAGGAGAAAAGGCACTACCTCTTTATCGCCTTCTTCGATGCACCGAACACTTCGAGTGGACGGACGCGACCACAGCCGGATTGGAAGAAATCAAAACTTGTGTTGGCCACCAACCCAATCTTGGCCACGCCAAATGTCGGCGAACCAATGCTGTTATATATAGCGGCAACACCCCAAGTTGTAAGCGCAGTGCTCGTCGTCGAACGAGAGACGGACGGACATAAGTTCCCACTTCAAATGCCGGTATACTATGTATCCACCGTCCTCACCCCATGCAAATCACGGTACCCACATTATCAAAAGATAGCATACGCGGTCTTCATGGCATCCCGGAAACTATGACACTACTTTCAAGAGTGTTGAATTATGGTCGCCTCTGAAGTACCACTCAACGATATAATAAACAACCGTGATGCCACTGGCCAGATTGCTAAATGGGCCATTGAGCTCCTCCCGTTCGACATAATATACAAACCACGGCAAGCCATTAAGTCACATGTACTGGCGGATTTCGTCGCCGAATGGACAGAAGCCGAACTCCCTAAAGAGCACGGCGCGTACTCCAATTGGATCATGCACTTTGACGGCTCTAAAATGCTAGCTGGTCTGGGGGCTGGCGTCGTCCTGACATCCCCCACCGGAGATACAGTCCAATACGTACGCTAAATACTATACACAGACTCCAACAACGCAGCAGAATATGAGGCCCTGTTACATAGTCTCCGGATGGCAGTCTCCATGGGCATTCAACGCCTAGAGGTGTGTGGGGATTCGAACCTCGCAATATCCCAAATAAATGGAGACTTCGACGCCAAGGATCCGAAAATGGCGGCTTACCGCAATGCCGTCCTCAAGATGTTAGCTCGGTTCGAGGGGCTTGAATTCCACCATGTGGTCCGGGAAAACAATCAGGCGGCGGATATCCTCGCCCGCATCGGTGCTAAGCGCGACCCTGCCCCACGTAATATCTTCTTGGAAAGGCTGTTTAAGCCATCTGTGGTATCGGAAGGAGAGACCGGCAATAATAGTCCGAACCCGGCCACAACGGCAGATCACGAACACTCTGACGTAATCGGAGGCTCAGCCACCGAAATAGCACCTTCGGCCCACGTAATTATGGCCGTCATCGCCCCGTGGACAGAACCCTTCTTGGCTTACCTAACTAGGCAAGAACTACCCAAGGACCCAAATGAGGCACGTTGCATTGTGCGGCGGTCTAAAGCCTACAACAAGGTCCGCGAGGGAGAGCTTTACAAGAAAAGCGCTACCGGAGTACTTCAAAGGTGCATCTCCGAAGAGGAAGGACGGCAACTTTTGGCAGAAATTCATGCTGGACTTGGCGGCCACCACGCCGCAGCTCGGGCCCTTGTAAGCAAGGCCTTCCGTACAGGTTTTTACTGGCCGACGGCCCGAGCAGACGCACAGGATCTCGTTCAACGTTGCGTCGGTTGCCAGCCTTTTGCAAACCAAAGCCATATGCCACCTACCGCTCTCCAAACAATCCCCATTACTTGGCCCTTTGCGGTCTGGGGGCTTGATATGGTCGGACCCCTTAAAGGGGGAAGCCATAAGAAAAAATACTTATTGGTCATGGTGGATAAATTCACCAAATGGATAGAAGCCAAACCAGTTAAAACGGCCGAGTCCGGACCTGTGATAGACTTCATATCCGGGGTTGTACACCGTTATGGCGTTCCCCACAGCATCATCACCGATAATGGCTCGAACTTTACAGACGACGAGGTAAAACTTTGGTGCGGCAACCTGGGCATCAAGCTCGACTATGCTTCTGTCTATCACCCGCAAACTAACGGTCAAGTCGAACAAGCAAATGGTCTTATTATGAGCGGCATTAAACCCAGATTAGTGTGATCCTTGAAGGAATCCGACACGCACTGGGTAGAGGAGCTCGACTCCGTACTATGGGGGATGCGGACCACGCCGAATCGCACTACCGGATACACACCGTTCTTTATGGTGTACGGCGCAGAGGCGGTACTGCCCTGCGACATAATTCATGACTCACCTCGAGTGCGCATGTACGAAGAGAAAGAAGCCGAGCTTGATCGGCAGGTAGTTTGTACACCCTGGAGGAGGAGCGTGACGTGGCAAAAGCCCATTCCGCATTCTATCAGCAACAGGCTCGACGGTATCAAAGTAGAGAAGTACGGGCCAAAACTTATAACGTTGGCGAACTCGTTCTACGCTTACCGGAGAATAAAAAGAACAAGCTCAAGCCCAAATGGGAAGGTCCCTTCGTTATCGACAAGGTTCTGACCGGTGGAGCGTACCGTCTACGGGACACATCGGACAATCGACTCGAGCCAAACCCATGGAACGCAGCCAGACTCCAAAGGTTCTACGCCTAGTGTCGGACTATGTGTTCGTCTCCTTACCTCCGTCAATTTTTTATATATACGTTATCTGTCTTTTCTCTCTTTCTTTCTCCTCTTTTGTTTTCTTCACGACCTTAAAAGGTTAAAATGCGTCGTGACTGCACAATCTTGACGCGCTAGCCGTGCTCATTATACCTGGGGGCTTCCTATACATAACCTTAATATAAATATTTTCCGGGCTCTATGCCCCACACATGTGTTGCTTCTCCACATGTACCTTTTTTCGCCATTATATGCATCGATATGACTTAAGTTTTGGCCAAGCTGGGTTGCCTGGCTCTTGTGTTTATGCCCGACGTTCCCGTTAATTCGGCTAGGGCATAAGGGGAGCACCTCTGCGATTGTTACTGCCGGGTCAGCCGGATGTGTACCTCACACTGGGTGAAGCCGAAAGCTAGCGTTCTTAAGGGAATATTCGGTCGGTGAACAAAAGATGACTTTTATTTATTGTAATACATGCCCCCAGATGTTTATATCATGCGTCTCTTTGAGCAGTTCGGACATGCACATTAATGCATGCGTACCCAGGGAAAGGAACCCTTAACGGAACTATTCTCCCTGGAAGATGTTTCTTACTATCCATGTAATATAACATAGCTAGTTGGGTACTTGTCTGTTCAAGCACTTATGACCCCTACGCCTGGTTTCCACGCGTACCCCGGCTTTTACATAACTGAGCGGGTATTCGGATCCACTCCGGACTGTCGGGTCTGGAGGTCGAAGCGAAAGGGTCCGCCATGACAAATGATTTACAATCCGGCTACGGACAATATATGTCACTTGAAGTACACAGTCACTTAGACTGACTAAATTCTTCCTCTATACCATCCAACAGGCTGTCTGGCCTACAATCCTGTTGGGAATACTTTGCGGCTAATTCTACCTGGTCATACACCAAACTGACGGGATCTCTTTCCCATCAGATCCCACAGGTCCGACCTCGGCCATGTGGTTCGGGTCAGCCTTGGTATATCGGGTCTTCACCATGGCCCAGGCTTCCCTTGCACGTTGTCGGCAGGCTGATATCTTCCATAATCGGAAGCGTCGCCGCGCTCCCTTGAGCTTTTCTACAAGCTCTCCCACGCCTCCTGGCAGGGAGGCAGATGGCCACAAAACTTGGGCAATGCCCTGCATCACCTGCCGGACTTGTTCGTGCTGTTGTGAGAGCTCTGGTAGAAGATCACCTGCAGACCCGGGCATTTCCTCTGCGGGACGACCCGTCAGCATACCTACAGATATAACTTTGTTAGCTGGTTTCTTCGCGAACTCAATAAAAAGTTCGTTCAAGCACTTACTAAAAATGTCGCGTCGAAGCCTCTTATTCTCCTTTACGGAGTCAGCAAGCTGGGCTCGAACATCTTTCAGTTCAACGCCCAGCCGGGTATTGGGATCTTGGAGATCGTTTTTCTCCCGCCTAACCTGTGTAAGCACGCGCTCGCCAGCCTTTAGCTGTCGTTGAGCATGTTGCTCATCCCCTAGCACGACCTCAGGATTCACTCCAGGGTCGTCTGCAGAATCTATTGTTAGATTTGCAAGCGTGCCGCATACTACCTGGTACATGTCATTCTTTGCAATTGTTACCAGATGGGGTCTTCTCGGACTCCTTTACTGCAGCAACTGCGGCCTGAAGCTGGGCTTTGCACTCCTCCAGCTCTTGAGACAACTGGGTATCCTTCTCCATAAGAACCTATGCAAACAACGATCCTTAAATCAGTTGTGCCAACTGTTTCAAGTCTCAGGGGCTACTGATATACATAATTATTAGATTTTCTTACCCGTATATCCTTTACATACTGGTCCGTGGCTCTGGCAAGACCATTTTGAGTAGCTCAGATGTACGCGTCTCCTAAGTTGAAGGCATCGAACGCCTCTTGGGAGAAACAAGCGTCGCGGAGTACAACCCGGCGACGCCTGTGATTCATGGCACTTTCCACTTCGGAATTCGTAGCGGACAACCTATCTGCATCCTCTGTAGGAGGAGCATCCGGTGTTGGCCCATGTTAGCGTCCGCCTCTAAGTCCGGCTCTGGAGCCCGGCTGGTGGAGGCGTGGCCGGCAACCTCTCTGGATATAGTCCAGCGAGCATTTTTCCTACTAGGAAAGATGGACGTTATTATATTTTAAAAGACGACAACCACGGAGCGGGGTTCTTTTTCATACCTGTGCAACGGCGTCTCAGTCCTGACCGCCTTCCTTTTAAGCCTACCCGGCTTTGGTGCCCCTTGTTGGTGAGTCTGCGGGTTCGGCATGGCATCCCGAGGGCCTTCCCTGTAAGACACCATATGTGTGCGGTAGGTGAAGTGCAGGAAAAGGGATCCTTCTCGGAAGTTGGGACTCTGGTTTTACTTACATGCGATGCAGGGAGTAGACCAGGATAATCGGCTATGATGGCCACCAGGGCACCGTTGCAGCTTAATTGATAGAACTTCCTGTCAATGAGCTCCACAAATGTGTCAGGATCTTCTTCGAGTCTGGGGTCGAGGGCCCGGTCAGGGTCCTCTGGTTGTGGAGGCGGGCTGTGGACCTCCCGCACAGCTTTTCGCAGTTCCTGCTATGAAATAGCAAGGTAAATACTTATGAAAAAAAATGCGGGAAGGTTTGGAGTAAAAAGTAGCAGCTCACCCAGCTTGGGGGGTTGTACATGGAGAATCCATCCCGTGGCTTAATGCGGATGAACTCCTCTTCCTCTCCTTTATATAAATCGGACAGTATTTTCGCTAGAGAAGCGACGGAGTCCGGTCCCTTACGACCGCAGCGGGTGGCGTCGTCTTCTCCATTGAAGTGCCACATGGGTTGTCCCCGATATTGAAGTGGCTGCACCCCCCGCATTATACATATTGACATAACCTCGATTATCGTCAACCCTGATAGGGCCAGCGTCCTTATCCGGCCCATCAGATAAAGGACTTCCCCGTTATCTTCCTCCTGGGGGCTCCAAGGGCGCCAGCTGCGGTGCTTCTTCAAGGGAGCATTGTCGAACTCAGGGAGGCCCATACGAATAGGTTCCGGAAGGTGGACGTCCTCCATATAAAACCACTCCGAAGGCCAGTCTTCGGACGTCTTCTTCGGAGTACCGGACAAGTATTCGGTCCCAGCGATGCGCCATACCTCGGCTCCACCCACTTGATATATCGACCCCTCCTGTGTACGGGGTACGAGGCAGAATAGCCTCTTCCATAGCTCGAAATGAGCTTCGCAGCCCAAAAACAGCTTGCAAAGGGCGACATAGCCAACGATGTGTAATATGGAGGCGGGAGTAAAGTTATGCAGCTGGAGGCCGCAGAACTCCAGGAGCCCGCGGAGGAACGGATGGATTGGAAATCGAAGCCCCCTTAATAAGTAAGGGATAAGGCATACCCGCTCCCCCATGGAGGGGTTGGGAAAGCACTCCGCCTACTCCCCGTCATTGTAGGTGGCGAGCCCGGCTCGAACGGGGACCATATACGCTGGAGGGAGAAATCCCTGGGTCTGTAACTCTACCAATTGGCTGTCGGGGACGGAACACTTCTTCCAATTGTTTGGCTTATGGCTACGGGAGCGAGAGGAGGAGTTGCGGTGACCGGCCATGATGGGATGGGCTTTTCCGGGCGCACTCCGATGGATACTCGATGTGGGAGGATGGTGTGATCTGGATCTGAGGATCCTCGTCTCTTTAAATAGACGATTTACTTAAATGATTAGGGTGGCAAGTGTAAAAATGCCCTGACTTCTCGCATTCGCTCGACACGTGGAGGATAGCCATTATTAGGCGCAGAAGCTGAGGAGTGCAACATTTATGGGAAGCCGGACACTATTTGACAGGTACTCAGAATTTGGAGAAGAACCCGCCTTGTAAAGCCGAAGACAATCTGCGCGCCGGACTCATTGTCATTGAAGCCTAGTTCGGGGGCTACTGAGGGAGTCCTGGATTAGGGGGTCCTCGGATAGCCGGAATTTGTCCTTTGGCCGGACTGTTGGACTATGAAGATACAAGATTGAAGACTTCGTCCCGTGTCCGGGTGGGACTCTCCTTGGCATGGAAGGCAAGCTTGGCAATTCGGATATGTAGATCTCCTCCCTTGTAACCGACTCTGTGTAACCCTAGCCCCCTCCGGTGTCTATATAAACCGGAGGGTTTAGTCCGTAGGACAAGAACAATCATAATCATAGTCTAGCTTCTAGGGTTTACCCTCTACGATCTCGTGGTAGATCAACTCTTGTAATACTCATATCATCAAGATCAATCAAGCAGGAAGTAGGGTATTACCTCCATCGAGAGGGCCCGAACCTGGGTAAACATTGTGTAGCCCGCCTCCTGTTACCATCCGCCTTAGACGCACAGTTCGGGAACCCTACCCGCGATCTGCCGGTTTTGACACCGACAGTGTTCTTGGACTTCCGCTTTCTGGCTTCGGCTTCGGCTTATGGAAAAGAACATGCATGACATCTTTTGTCCTACCCTCCCGTGGCAGTGGGGTCCTAGCAGAAACTAAGGGATATTAAGGCCTCCTTTTAATAGAGTACCGGACCAAAGCATTAACACATAGTGAATACATGAACTCCTCAAACTACGGTCATCACCGGGAGTGGTCCCGATTATTGTCACTTCGGGGTTGCCGGATCATAACACATAGTAGGTGACTATAGACTTGCAAGATAGGATCAAGAACTCACATATATTCATGAAAACATAATAGGTTCAGATCTGAAATCATGGCACTCGGGCCCTAGTGACAAGCATTAAGCATAGCAAACTCATAGCAACATCAATCTCAGAACATAGTGGATACTAGGGATCAAACCCTAACAAAACTAACTCGATTACATGATAAATCTCATCCAACCCATCACCGTCCAGGAAGCCTACGATGGAATTGCTCACGCACGGCGGTGAGCATCATGAAATTGGTGATGGAGGATGGTTGATGATGACGACGGCGACGGATTCCCCTCTCCGGAGCCCCGAACGGACTCCAGATCAGCCCTCCCGAGAGAGTTTAGGGCTTGGCGGCGGCTCCGTATCATAAAACACGATGAATCTTTCTCTCTGATTTTTTTCTCCCCGAACACGAATATATGGAGTTGGAGTTGAGGACGATATTGGGTTCAGCATCGCGTGTGCCATCGGCACGAGGAGCAGACGGACCGGGGTTGAAGTCTAATCCCAGCGACTTCTTGTTCTTAGCAGCAGAGTCCTTGGCAAACTTGTAGTTGCGCTTGAACAGATTATTGTCACGACACCATAGCAGAGAAGATGGGTCAGCATTCTCTGGCTGTGGTCCACGAACCATGCAAGGATAGAAGCCTTGATCAATGGCTTCAGTTCTGGACCTGGGTGGAAGATTTTTGTACAAGATGTCTCCCCAGGGTCGCTTGATGGCATTCTTCTCAGCATACTCCTGGGCCACGAACCTGTATTTGAACCATTGCTCTGCCCAATATCTTCGAATCCACTGGATTCGTGTTTTTCGCTGATTGTAATCCTCTTCTAGATCTGTCTTGTACAACTCATAGAGGTCAGGTGGCAAATCTCTTGATGTCCCCCCACGGCGCTGCCTGCCGCCCTTCCTTGCTGATTTTTCTGTGGCCATGAAGTTTAGACTGAATGGCTTCAAAACTGTCAAAGGCTTCCGTCTGCTGGTCAGACAGGAACTAGCTTCGGGAGAATTGATATGCTGCTGTAAGAATTCTGCAAATGAATGCAGACTATGAGAACCAAGGGATTCTCCCACGGACATGTACCTGTGACAGCATTAGAGATGCGAGGGAAGGGGAAGAGGTCATATGCATTCTCAGAAGATTTTGAAGATAAATCAGTTTAGAAGACATTGACCTCATAGCACGAAGACATTCACTTATATGTTGAGAGTTGGTTCCAGATTTGTACGAATCCAAGAATAGGTACAAGTGAGGAATCTAACTACGTGTGAAGCATAAGTGAATATACTAGGCATATTATGAGATGCAGAACAGAATAGATCCAAATTTGTAGCCACAGAAACCACTTTTGGTGAGGAAGGATGAATCTATCGGATCAAAAAGGAGGTAAAAAGTAAGTTTTAATTACCACTTGAAGAACTGCTAGACAGAGTAGAAAGGAGGCCGAGCAGTTCGATCTTCCGTGCCCTAACTTGGCGACGGAAGACACCTACGGCGGCGGTGGAGAAGTCGAGGTCCGCGGCCGGCGTGAGGACGGCGTCGGTGAGGTCGCGGCAGCTAAGCGCTTCGTCGCCGGCATTGTCGAGAGCTAGCAGTGGCGCTAGGGTTTGTCTGAGGTGGAGAGGTGGAAGAAAGATTTTGACCACGATGTGATGTGTATTTATAAGGAGAGGGACGGCACAGCGCAATTATGCAGGTGCCCCTGGCGGTTCACATCTGAGGGACACGTGACGAACATGCAACACATTGGAAGTTGTTCCATGTTCCCACGCTCGCCTGGACTGTCGGGTGGTCGTTCCGGCTTCTCCGGGTTTCAGGCAATAAGGATTAAGCATTTAAATAGATTTAATGTTTGTCTCTATATCTTCTGCTAACAAGGACACAGAGAAGCCATTCGACAGTTTCAATAGAATGCATATGATTTGGATACATAGAATTTGAGGTAGAAGCATAGAAGAGGTTAGGGTCCGATCACATTCACTTAGTCAAAAGATTCAAACAAGAAGACATAGCTATAAGTGAATGCTGTAGAGGACAGAACATGAGTATATAAGAGTAAGATCAAATCAACAAAGTGAAGATCATTATGGAGACAAATCAATGTTGAAGATAAATCAAATGCGAAGACTTAGCAAATGTAACGCCAGGAGAAACACTTCAAACAAGATTTTGGTGGCGGCGTTACCCACCGTATAGGAAGTATTAGACCCAGACACGGCGCACAATTATCGTGGCGCTCCGAAGTCAAATTCCGCATTAATGTATTCACACTCAGAGTGTAAGTCTTCATTGATTGAAGATATACATTACTTCGTGTGTTGCACATCTAAGTCATCAACATGCATAAGTGTTAGGATGTGTGCCTGATCACAGGACATTCAAGGATTCCAAGATATTTAGCTCACACCGCAACTTGCAAAACCTTTTCTCATCAAGGGCTTTGTGAAGATATCTGCCAATTGCTCTTCAGTGTTGACGTGAATGGTATCAATATCTTCCTTCATAACATGATCTCTGAGAAAGTGATGACGAATTTCAATGTGCTTTGTCTTCGAGTGCTGAACTGGGTTGTTGGCAATCTTGATGGCGCTTTCATTGTCGCAGTAGAGTGGTACTTGTTTCAGATGGATGCCATAGTCCTTGAGTGTTTGCTTCATCCATAGAAGCTGAGCGCAGCAAGATCCAGCAGCAATGTATTCAGATTCAGCGGTGGAGAGAGATACACAGTTCTGCTTCTTTGAAGACCAACAAACAAGTGATCGTCCCAGAAAGTGACATGTGCCTGATGTATACTTGTGATCCACCTTGTCACCAGCATAATCCGCATCCGAGAATCCAACTAGATCAAACTCTGAGCCCTTTGGATACCATAATCCTAGTGTTGGGGTGTAAGCCAAATATCGAAGAATTCGCTTCACAGCTAAGTGATGCGATTCCTTTGGTGCCGCTTGGAATCGGGCACACATGCAAACACTAAGCATTATATCTGGCCTAGATGCACATAAATAAAGTAAAGAACCAATCATGGAGTGGTATACCTTTTGATCGAACTCTTTACCATTGGCGTCAGGACCCAGATGACTTTTAGTTGGCATTGGCGTCGTGTAACCTTTGCAGTCTTGCATTCCAAACTTCTTCAGGCAGTCTTTGAGATATTTTTCTTGAGATATGAAGATGTCGTTGCGTTGTTGACGAATTTGAAGACCAAGGAAGAATTTCAGCTCACCCATCATGGACATTTGATATTGCTCTTGCATCATGTGTCCAAACTTATCACTGTATTTCTGGTTAGTGCAGCCAAAGATAATGTCATCCACATATATTTGGCACACAAACAGTTCACCATCATATGTCTTCGTGAAGAGTGTGGGATCCAGGGAACCAGGTTTGAAGCCTTTGCTCTTCAGGAAGTCTTTGAGTGTGTCATACCAAGCGCGAGGGGCTTGTTTGAGACCATACAATGCCTTGTTGAGCTTGTATACCATGTCATGATGTTTTGGATCTTCAAAGCCAGGAGGTTGTGCAACATACAGTTCTTCTTCAATCTTGCCATTAAGAAACACACTCTTCACATCCATTTGATACAGAAGGATGTTGTGATGATTTGCATAGGCTACCAGTATGCGAATGGCTTCAAGCCTAGCCACAGGAGCAAATGTTTCATCGAATTCAATCCCTTCAACTTGAGTATATCCTTGGGCAACGAGACGAGCCTTGTTTCTGACAACTTGACCATGCTCATCTTGTTTGTTGCGATATATCCATTTGGTGCCTATTATGTTGTGCTTGCGAGGGTCAGGACGCTTGACTAGTTCCTACACATTGTTCAGCTTGAACTGTTGAAGCTCTTCTTGCATAGCTTGAATCCATTCAGGTTCCATGAAGGCTTCAGCAACTTTCTTGGGTTCTGATATTGAGACAAATGCAAAGTGCCCACAGAAATTTGCTAGCTGTGTTGCTCTTGAATGAGTGAGTGGACCAGGTGCATTGATGCTATCAATTATCTTCTCAATCTGTACTTCATTTGCAACACGAGGATGACCTGGACGAAGATTTTGCTCTTGCGGATCATTGTCATCATTAGGACGATTGTCTTCAGGCTGAGCATTGTCTTCAGGTTGATTAGGTGCAGAAATGATAAGTTCATCTTCAGCCTGAGCTTCAGATGGTATGATTTCTCCAGTTCCCATAAGCTTGATGGATTCACTAGGTGGAACTTCATCTATCACATTTAGCAGGTGCTCTCTTTGCGAGCCGTTAGTTTCATCGAACCGCACATCTACAGTTTCAACCACTTTATAGTGAAAGAGGTTGAAGACTCTGTAGGAGTGTGAATCCTTTCCGTAACCAAGCATAAAACCTCCATGTGCTTTCGGTGCAAATTTTGAAGTGTGATGTGGATCCTTGATCCAGCACCTAGCACCAAATACTCTGAAGTAACTAACATTTGGCTTCTTACCAGTTAGGAGTTCATAGGATGTCTTCTTCAGAAGCTTGTGAAGATAAACACGGTTGATGATGTGACATGCAGTATCAATGGCTGCAGGCCAGAACATTCTTGGAGTCTTGTATTCATCAAGCATCGTCCGAGCCATCTCAATGAATGTTCTGTTCTTGCGGTCCACGATGCCATTCTGCTGAGGTGTATATGGAGCGGAGAACTCATGAGTGATGCCCAATGTATCCAGGTAAAGATCGAGGCCGGTGTTCTTGAACTCTATGCCATTGTCACTTCTGATATGCTTGATCTTGACGCCATAGCTATTCATGGCACGGTTGGCGAAGCGTCTGATGACATCCTGCACTTTACTCTTGTAGAGGATTATGTGCACCCATGTATATCTTGAATAATCATCAACAATGACGAAGCCATAGAGACAAGCAGTAGTAGTGAGAGTAGAGTAGTAAGTAGGACCGAATAGGTCCATGTGTAGCAGCTCGAAGGGTTGAGATGTCTTCATGAGTGTCTTCGAGGGATGCTTGACCCTTGTCATCTTTCCAGCTTCGCAGGCACCGCACAAGTGATCCTTCTTGAACTTGACTCCCTCGATGCCTGAGACCCCACAAGTATAGGGGATCGCAACAGTTTTCGAGGGTAGAGTATTCAACCCAAATTTATTGATTCGACACAAGGGGAGCCAAAGAATATTCTCAAGTATTAGCAACTAAGTTGTCAATTCAGCCACACCTGGATAACTTAGTATCTGCAGCAAAGTATTTAGTAGCAAAGTAGTATGGAAGTAACGGTAACGATAGCAAAAGTAATATTTTTGGGTTTTGTAGTGATTGTAACAGTAACAACGGAAAAGTAAACAAGCGAAGAACAATATGGGAAAAACTCGTAGGCATTGGATCGGTGATGGAGAATTATGCTGGATGCGATTCATCATTTAACACTCATAACATAGGGTGACACAGAACTAGCTCCAATTCATCAATGTAATGTAGGCATGTATTCCGAATATAGTCATACGTGCTTATGGAAAAGAACTTGCATGACATCTTTTGTCCTACCCTCCCGTGGCAGTGGGGTCCTAGCGGAAACTAAGGGATATTAAGGCCTCCTTTTAATAGAGTACCAGACCAAAGCATTAACACATAGTGAATACATGAACTCCTCAAACTACGGTCATCACTGGGAGTGGTCCCGATTATTGTCACTTCGGGGTTGCCGGATCATAACACATAGTAGGTGACTATAGACTTGCAAGATAGGATCAAGAACTCACATATATTCATGAAAACATAATAGGTTCAGATATGAAATCATGGCACTTGGGCCCTAGTGACAAGCATTAAGCACAGCAAAGTCATAGCAACATCAATCTCAGAACATAGTGGATACTAGGGATCAAACCCTAACAAAACTAACTCGATTACATGATAAATCTCATCCAACCCATCACCGTCCAGCAAGCCTACGATGGAATTACTCACGCACGGCGGTGAGCATCATGAAATTGGTGATGGAGGATGGTTGATGATGACGACGGCGACGGATTCCCCTCTCCGGAGCCCCGAACAGACTCCAGATCTGCCCTCCCGAGACAGTTTAGGGCTTGGCGGCGGCTCCGTGTCGTAAAACGCAATGAATCTTTCTCTCTAATTTTTTTCTCCCTGAACACGAATATATGGAGTTGGAGTTGAGGTCGGTGGAGCTCCAGGGGCCCACGAGGCAGGGGGGCGCCCCCACCCTCGTGGAAAGGGTGTGGGCCCCCTGGCCTTGATTCTTTCGCCAGTATTTTTTATTATTTCCAAAAATAATCTCCGTGAAGTTTCAGGTCATTCCGAGAACTTTTGTTTCTGCACATAAATAACACCATGGCAATTCTGCTGAAAATAGCGTCAGTCTGGGTTAGTCCATTCAAATCATGCAAGATAGAGTCCAAAACAAGGGCGAAAGTGTTTGGAAAAGTAGATACGACGGAGACGTATCAATGCCTATGATGTGTTTCTTCTTCGCGAGAGTGTACAAGTTCCGCATGCCAGCATGCCCTAGCCTCCGATGCCAGAGCCAGCACTCTAAAGCTCTTGCTAGAAGACATACGGCAAGCTGTGGTCCTGCTGAAAAATCTACCATGTACAAATCATCTTTCCGATACCCTTCAAAGACTAGAGACTTGTCAAAGTCCATTAGTACAAGGCAACGATATTTTCCAAATATCACAATCATGTTCAGGTCACAAAGCATTGAGACAGACATTAAGTTGAAACCAAGGGATTCAACAAGCATCACTTTATTTATGTGTTGATCCTTTGAGATTGCAACTCTACCTAGACCCAATACCTTGCTTTTACCAGTGTCAGCAAATGTGATGTGACTCTTGTCAGATGGACGTAAGGTTGAGTCCATGAGAAGACTTCGATCACGAGTCATATGATTAGTGCATTCGCTGTCCATAATCCATTCTGAAGACTTTGGTGTCATACCCTACAGTACAGTTAGGGGGATAGGCTTCACCAAGAGTATTGTGAATCATAAACATTTGACGGACAAGATGATTATCAAAGCTCAGATCAAGGTTAGGACTTATAGGATATTTGGCAAGTGATTCGGGAACAAAATACATAGTGAGACCATTTGGGCATTTTATCTTGCACCATACAAGATGTTTTAGGTCCCCAGCAATAGCATCGGACGCCTTTGATTTCCGGCTGGAGACCTTTCCCTGCAAAAGAAACTTAATTATTCTTAACCACCCACATCTTCAGGGGTGGCTTAGAAGCAATGAGTCTAAGTGCAGCATTTGAGAACTTCGGCTTTGGATCCCTAGCAAATAGCCTTGCAGGAGATGAATGATACTCATATGAATAAGCAGAAAAGTTCTTAGTTTTATGAACATAGCGGTTTGAAGAAACACGCTCATATTCATAAGTTTGAGTATGATTTCCCTGCAAAACATTGGCGTTAGGGTGACTCAGGTGAGTCATGTGTCTGTATGAAGCCTTTGGACCATATGAAGCCTTTGGTCTGGGGTTTGTCTTCTTCCTTTGTGGTGTCATGATGACATTCACAGGAAGATTCTCAAGAGCCCTTTTGGGCACCCAGATCTTCTTCATATGTGGTCCATTCCTGCAGTTAGTACCAATAAACCTGGCAAACAATTCACCATTCTGATTCTTAAACAGTTTATAGTTTGCATCAAAGGATTCATCAATGATAATGGGATTAGCACAAGTGAAGCCAGATAAGGTGGATGGATCCACTGAAGGTTCCTTTGCAGCAACCCATGTCATTTTGGGGTACTGCTCAGGCTTCCATTAAGAACCATCAACATTCATTTTCCTCTCGAACCCAACACCCTCTTTCCTAGGGTTTCGGTTCAGAATCTGCTTTTTTGAGGACATCGCACAGTGTCTGATGCCCTTTGAGACTTTTATACATCCCTGTTTCAAGCAATGTCTTCAACCTAGCATTTTCATCAGCAATAGTGCACTACTGGAATTAGCTTATTTGCCGTCTGCCAGTTCTTTGCCGTCTGCTGGCTAACGGCAAAGAAGGTCTTTGCCGTCCGCTTCAGGAAAACGGACGGCAACGAACTGGCTGATGGCAAAGAAGGTCTTTGCTATCAGCCAATTCTTTGCCGTCCGCTAGCGGACGGCAAAGAGAGAGGTGGCACCCGCTAATGAGCTGATCATAAAAAACTTAACGGCCCCCCTTCTTTGTCGTCTGCCAGCAGACGGCAAAGAGAAAAAAAGCGGACGGCAAAGGTGGGGCGGACGGTAAAGAGCTAACCTAACTAACGGCCGAGCCCCACCCCGCCCCTCCATCTCTCTGTTTCTGTCTCCTCCCCGACAACCACCGCCACCCGCCGCCGTCCCCAGCACCCGCCGCCGCCCCTTGCCCCGCCCCCCGCCCACCCACCGCCCCCTTGCCCCGCCACCCGCCCACCCATCGCCCCTCGCTCCGTCGCCCCGACCACCCGCCGCCCCCCTTGCCCCAACACCCGCCGCCGCCCCCTTGCCCCGTCGCCCCGCCGCCCCGCCGCCCGAACGGCCCATAGCCGCGGCGCCCCGCCGCCCCACCGCCCGAACAGCCCACCGCCGCGGCGCCCCGCCGCCCCCACCACCTGCCCAGCGCCCCGGTGCCACCGTCGCCCCCGGCGCCACCGCCACCCTGCCGCTGCGAACCCCCGGCCAACGTCATCTCCGGTGAGTTTTTTTTCTTTTTTCTTTTTTGCTGTTTAATTGTTAGATTAGACTAGATATGTGTTAGTGTTAGATTTAGTGCTAGATTATATGATATTAGACTAGTGCATGGGTTTTAGTTAATTAGTTATATAATTATAAGAAGTAGAAAAAGATGAAAAAAGAAGAAGAAGAAGAAGAAGAAGAAAAGAAGAATATGTAGAAGGGGAAGAAGAAGAAGAAGAAGAAGAAGAGGACGAGAAGAAGAAGAAGAAGAAGAAGAAGAAGAAAAAGAGGAGAAGAAGAGGAAAAAGGAAAATAAAAGAAGAAGAAGAAGAAGAAGAAGAAGAAGAAGAGAAGGAAAAAAGAAAAAGAAGAAGAAGAAGAAGAAGAAGAGAAGGAAAGAAGAAGAAGGAGAGAAGGAAACACCCCGACCCCGTGACCCGCTGACCCCGACACCCCGACCCCGACACCACACCCCGACACCCCGACCCCCTGACCCCGACACCACACCCCGACACCCCGACCCCCTGACCCCGACACCCCGACCCCAACACCACACCTCGACACCCCGACCCCGACACGACACCCCGACCCCGAAACAGCACACCGACCCCGACACGACACCCCGACCCCCGACACCCAGACCCCGAAACAGCGCCCCGACCCCGACACGACACCCCGACCCCGACACGCCACCCCGACACCCCGGCACGACACCTCGACCCCGACCCCCGACACCCTGACATCATATATTTTTCGATTTTGTTATGAGAAACATCATATATAATTGTGTTGATCGGGTAGATTTAAACATCATATATATTTTTTGATTTTGTTATGAAAAACATCATATATTATTATTCATGTCGGTATTTTTTTATGTTGTACTAATTTTGTTTACTCTTTGTCATGGCAGGTGTTGAAAGATGGTGGGCCCTGGTCGGGAGCGCTCCGAGGCCCCTTCTTCGTCGGCGCGTGGTGGGAGGTCTTCCATTCCACACGCACCTCTCCGCCGAGCGTTGCCGGACAGTATGGCGACACCGCCGGGCCCTTCTTCATCGACAGTGGTGCCCAGCAGGGGACGAGGTAAGGGAGGGAAGAAGAGAGGAGCACGTGGTCGCGGGAGAGGAGGTAGGGTGACTGCTAGGGCGCCTTCCTTGCCGCCACCCCCAGCTGTTTCACCCGAGCATGTGACTGCTAGGGTGGACTCATCCGAGGAGGAGGCTACACGGACTCCGGTCCACGAGCCTTCGGCCCACGAGCCTCGGGTCGACGAGCCTTCGGCCCACGAGACCCCGGAGGGGCACACGTCTGGATGGGGTACCTGGCCGGATGAGCCTGAGGGGCCGAGTGGCCATGCTGATGATGGCGGGGAGCCGACTGATATTGAGGAGTTGGGGGGGCACCGTCTACCAGCGTGGTTGTACACGGCTCCCGTCCGTGCCGGCGACCCGCGAGCAGAGGTGGTTGATTTACCCTGATGGGGAGAGGTAAGTGCATTTAATATTTTTGTACCTTCTGCATTCACGTTTCTTCAAATATCTAATGCGTTGGCCTGTCATGCTGTAGGGGTTGGGACCACCATCATAGTGTCCGCCAGCCCAACTCCGTCCTTGGAGTGCTTTGCCGGCAAAACTTCCCGGGGTTTGTCACGTTGCCTGGTGAGGGTCGGCTTCCAGAGCTTGGATTGAGCTGGGAGCACTACTTGGCTACCCCGGCCCCGCCGGGTGAGATTATCGACGGTGTCTTGTGCGACACGAGGGCAGACGTGGTGATCAGAAAGTTCTGGGTAATTTCTCCTTTACACATTTAAAAATCTTCAACTAGCTAGTTATTAATTGTACTAATCAATATTGTCTCATTTGATTGCAGACATTCTACAGGTGTGAGGAGGGATACGAGGAGGAGGCGGCAAATGTTATCGAGAACGTCTGCAAGCGCCTACTACAGAACTTACGGCACGAGGCTCGGGTGCAGGCTGTTCGAGACTACTACACCTTGCGTGGTATCAAGAAGCCCAAGCCGGCGTGCCGCGATAAGTTCCTAAGTAAGGAGCAGTACATGAAGGTAATTCTTAAGGCCTTGTACTTACTTCCTTCATTTAGTAATTCATAGCCGTAGCACTCAAGTTTCTATTTGCTAACTTAGGCGCCTCCGAGATGGTGTGCGGATCAGATGGATTGTTGGGAGGTGTTGGTCAATGAGTGGTGCTCAAAAGAATGGCTAGCCGTCCACAACGCGGCCAAGGACAAACATGCCCAAATGGAAGGTGTGCCACACCATCAAGGCAGATCCAACTTATATCAGTTCGGGCGGAACTGGGTATGTGGTTTGCTTCATGATTTATGCAATTCATTCATCATGCTAGCTTGAGCCCTTTAATTACTAATTTACTTTGTTTCTCTCTTTCAGGCATGCTACAATAAGCCGGATAAGGTGCCAGAGGTGTACGACCTGTATGCCATGGCCCACACTTCCTCTTTCAAGAAAGTCAAGGCATTCTCTCCGTCTGACCTCGATGATGCAAACAACTTCACCAACATCTCCTCCCACGACAAGCTCGTGAAATATAGAGATGAGGGGAAGGCGAGGAAAGGGGAGGAATTTAACCCAAGCCAGGGTCCCATTGATCCAGAGCTGGTGACGATATCTGGTGGCGGGAGGTCCCATGGCTCCATAGCCATTGGAGATGGACTTATCCCTTAGTTTCCGCTAGGACCCCGCTGTCACGGGAGGGTAGGACAAAAGATGTCATGCAAGTTCTTTTCCATAAGCACGTATGACTATATTTGGAATACATGCCTATATTACGTTGATGAATTGGAGCTAGTTCTGTGTCACCCTATGTTATGACTGTTACATGATGAACCGCATCCGGCATAATTCTCCATCACCGATCCAATGCCTACGAGCTTTTCACATATTGTTCTTCGCTTATTTACTTTTCCGTTGCTACTGTTACAATTACTACAAAACTACTACTGTTACTTTTATCACCGTTACCGTTACTTCCATACCACTTTGCTACTAAATACTTTGCTGCAGATACTAAGTTATCCAGGTGTGGTTGAATTGAAAACTCAACTGCTAATACTTGAGAATATTCTTTGGCTCCCCTTGTGTTGAATCAATAAATTTGGGTTGAATACTCTACCCTCGAAAACTATTGCGATCCCCTATACTTGTGGGTTATCATGTAGAAATCACTAAAATTATTATTCAACATTGCATACTAAATGCCTCTGCATATTTAATAGTCCTATCCTCAAATAGAATCATTAAAGAAGCAAACATATGCAAACAATGCAAACATAACAGCAATCTGCCTAAACAGGACAGTCTGTAAAGAATGCAGCAAGATCCATACTTCCCTAGCTCCAACAATTATGAAAGAAAATTACCACTGTAGTAAATTTATCAGAGCTTATTATGCAAAAGGTTTCAACATTTTATCACATTCTGACTTTTCTAGGGAATTTTTACAACAGCGGTAAACTTTCTGTTTTCAAACAGCAACATGAAGACTTGTAAAATAGGCATAGTAAAGGCTATCAATGCCACTTTTATTGAAATAAAAGATGCAAAACATTGTTCTAAATAACAGCAAGCAAATCCTAACAAAATAAATTGACGCTCCAAGCAAAACACATATCATGTGGTGAATAAAAATATAGCTCCAAGTAAAGTTACCGATGAACGAAGACGAACGAGGGGATGCCATCCGGGGCATCCCCTAGCTTAGGCTCTTGGTTGTCCTTGAATATTACCTTGGGGTGCCTTGGGCATCCCCAAGCTTAGGCTCTTTCCACTCCTTATTCCATAGTCCATCGAATCTTTACCCAAAACTTGAAAACTTCACAACACAAAACTCAACAGAAAACTCGTAAGCTCCGTTAGTATAAGAAAATAAATCACCACTTAGGTACTGTTGTGAACTCATTCTAAATTCATATTGGTTTAATATATACTGTATTCCAACTTCTGTATGGTTCATACCCAATGATAGTACTCATAGATTCATCAAAATAAGCAAGCAACACAATGAAAACAGAATCTGTCAAAAACAGAACAGTCTGTAGTAATCTGTATCAAACGTATACCTCTGGAACTCCAAAAATTCTGAAATAAATTTTTGGACGTGAGGAATTTATCTATAAATCATCTTCAAAAAGAATCAACTAAATAGCACTCTCCTGTCAAAAGTTGTAGCTAATCTCGTGAGCGCTAAAGTTTCTGTTTTTTACAGCAAGATCAAAAAGACTTCACCCAAGTCTTCCCAAAGGTTCTACTTGGCACAAACACTAATTAAAACATGAAAAAACATCTAACCAGAGGCTAGATGACTTATTTATTACTAAACAGAACCAAAAATCAAGAAACAAAAATAAAATTGGGTTGCCTCCCAACAAGCGCTATCGTTTAACGCCCCTAGCTAGGCATGATGATTTCAATGATGCTCACATAAAAGATAAGAATTGAAACATAAAAAGAGCATCATGAAGAATATGACTACCACATTTAAGTCTAACCCACTTCCTATGCATAGGGATTTTGTGAGCAAACAACTTATGGGAACAATAATCAACTAGCATAGGAAGGCAAAACAAGCATAACTTCAAAACTTTAAGCACATAGAGAGGAAACTTGATATTATTGCAATTCCTACAAGCATATGTTCCTCCCTCATAATAATTTTCAGTAGCATCATGAATGAATTCAACAATATAACCATCACATAATTCATGATCTACAAGCATAGAAAATTTACTACTCTCCACACAAGCAATTTTTTTCTCATGAATAGTAGTGGGAGCAAACTCATCAAAATAACTATCATGCGAGGCATAATCCAATTGAAAACTAAAATCATGATGACAAGTTTCATGGTTATAATTATTATTTATAGCATACATGTCATCACAATAATCATCATAAATAGGAGGCATGCTTTCATCATAATAAATTTGCTCATCAAAACTTGGGGGACAAAACATATCATCTTCATCAAACATAGCTTCCCCAAGCTTGTGGCTTTGCATATCATTAGCATCATGGGTATTCAAAGAATTCATACTAACAACATTGCAATCATGCTCATCATTCAAATATTTTATTCCAAGCATTCCATGTAATTCTTCTTCTAGTACTTGAGCACAATTTTCCTTTCCATCATTCTCACGAAAGATATTAATAAGATGAAGCGTATGAGGCAAACTCAATTCCATTTTTTTGTAATTTTCTTTTATAAACTAAACTAGTGATAAAACAAGAAACTAAAAGATTCGATTGCAAGATCTAAAGATATACCTTCAAGCACTCACCTCCCCGGCAACAGCGCCAGAAACTGCTTGATGTCTACTACGCAACCTTCTTCTTGTAGACGTTGTTGGGCCTCCAAGTGCAGAGGTTTGTAGGACCGTAGCAAATTTCCCTCAAGTGGATGACCTAAGGTTTATCAATCCGTGGGAGGCGTAGGATGAAGATGGTCTCTCTCAAGCAACCCTGCAACCAAATAACAAAGAGTCTCTTGTGTCCCCAACACACCCAATACAATGGTAAATTGTATAGGTGCACTACTTCGGCGAAGAGATGGTGAGACAGGTGCAATATGGATGGTAGATATAGGTTTTTGTAATCTGCAAATATAAAAATAGCAAGGTAAATAATGATAAAAGTGAGCGTAAATGGTATTGCAATGCGTTGAAACAAGGCCTAGGGTTCGTACTTTCACTAGTGCAAGTTCTCTCAACAATAATAACATAAGTGGATCATATAACAATCCCTCAACATGCAGCAAAGAGTCACTCCAAAGTCACTAATAGAGGAGAACCAACGAAGAGATTATGGTAGGGTGCGAAACCACCTCAAAGTTATCCTTTCTGATCGACCTATCAAGAGTCCGTAGTAAAATAACACGAAGCTATTCTTTCCGTTCGATATATCATAGAGTTTGTACTACAATAACACCTTAAGACACAAATCAACCAAAACCCTAATGTCACCTAGATACTCCAATGTCACCTCAAGTATCCGTGGGTATGATTATACGATATGCATCACACAATCTCAGATTCATCTATTCAAACCAACACAAAGTACTTCAAAGAGTGCCCCAAAGTTTCTACCGGAGAGTCAAGACGAAAATGTGTGCCAACCCCTATGCATAAGTTCACAAGGTCACTGAACCCGCAAGTTGATCACCAAAACATACAGCAAGTAGATCACGTGAATATCCCATTGTCACCACAGATAAGCACATGCAAGACATACATCAAGTGTTCTCAAATCCTTAAAGACTCAATCCGATAAGATAAATTCAAAGGGAAAACTCAATCCATTACAAGAGCGTAGAGGGGGAGAAACATCATAAGATCCAACTATAATAGCAAAGCTCGCGATACATCAAGATCGTGCCGAATCAAGAACACGAGAGAGAGAGAGAGAGAGAGAGAGAGAGATCAAACACATAGCTACTGGTAGATACCCTCAGCCCCGAGGGTGAACTACTCCCTCCTCGTCATGGAGATCGCCGGGATGATGAAGAAGGCCACCGGTGAGGGTTCCCCCCTCCGGCAGGGTGCCGGAACAGGGTCCCGATTGGTTTTTGGTGGCTACAGAGGCTTGTGGCGGCAGAACTTCCGATCTATTGTGTTCCTCGATGTTTTTAGGGTATATGGACATATATAGGCGAAAGAAGTTGGTCAGGAGAGCCACGAGGGGCCCACGAGGGTGGGGGCGCGCCTCCCTGCCTCGTGGCCACCTCGAAGCTTCCCTAACGTCTACTCCAAGTCTCCTGGATTGTTTCCGTTCCAAAAATAACTCTACCGAAGGTATCATTCCGTTTGGACTCCATTTGATATTCCTTTTCTTCGAAACACTGAAATACACAAGAAAACAGCAATTTGGGATGGGCCTCCGATTATTAGTTAGTCCCAAAAATAATATAAAAGTGTTTAGTAAAGCCCATAAACATCCAAAACATATAATATAATAGCATGCATACTTCATAAATTATAGATACGTTCGAGACGTATCAGTACGCTTACGCGAGACTGGTTCTACCGACGTGCTTTGCACACAGGTGGCTGGCGGGTGTCAGTTTCTCCAACATTAGTTGAATTGAATATGGCTACGCCCGGTCCTTGTTGAAGGTTAAAACAGCACATACTTGACGAAAAATCGTTGTGGTTTTGACGCGTAGGTAAGAACGGTTCTTGCTCAGCCCGTAGCAGCCACGTAAAACTTGCAACAACAAAGTAGAGGACGTCTAACTTGTTTTTGCAGGGCGTGAGCTGATATGGTCAACATATCTTTGGACTAGAAGAAGGCCATGGAGTAAAAGAGTTGGGCCAGAAGAGTCCCGGGCTGCCCACGAGGATGGGGGCGCCCACCCCCCTGGGCGCGCCTCCCTGCCTCGTGGACAGCCCGGAGACCCCCCTGACTTGTTCCCGACGCCAAAACCTCTTATATATACAGAAACCTCCAGAACATAACCTAGATCGGGAGTTCCGCCGCCGCAAGCCTCTGTAGCCACCGAAAACCAATCTAGCCCCGTTCCGGCACCCTGCCGGAGGGGGAACCCTCACCGGTGCCCATCTTCATCATCCCGGCGCTCTCCATGACGAGGAGGGAGTAGTTCACCCTCGGGGCTGAGGGTATGTACCAGTAGCTATGTGTTTGATCTCTCTCTCTCGTGTTCTTGATTTGGCACGATCTTGATGTATCACGAGCTTTGCTATTATAGTTGGATCTTATGATGTTTCTCCCCCTCTACTCTCTTGTAATGGATTGAGTTTTCCCTTTGAAGTTATCTTATCGGATTGAGTCTTTAAGGATTTGAGAACACTTGATGTATGTCTTGCATGGGATACCCGTGGTGACAATGGGGTATTCTATAGATTCACTTGATGTATGTTTTGGTGATCAACTTGCGGGTTCCATAACCTCGTGAACTTATGCATAGGGGTTGGCACACGTTTTCGTCTTGACTCTCCGGTAGAAACTTTGGGGCACTCTTTGAAGTTCTTTGTGTTGGTTGAATAGATGAATCTGAGATTGTGTGATGCATATCGTATAACCATACCCACGGATACTTGAGGTGACATTGGAGTATCTAGGTGACATTAGGGTTTTGGTTGATTTGTATCTTAAGTTGTTATTCTAGTACGAACTCTATGATAGATCGAATGGAAAGAATAGCTTCGTGTTATTTTACTACGGACTCTTGAATAGATCGATCAGAAAGAATAACTTTGAGGTGGTTTCGTACCCTACCATAATCTCTTCGTTTGTTCTCCGCTATTAGTTACTTTGGAGTGACTCTTTGTTGCATGTTGAGGGATAGTTATATGATCTAATTATGTTCTTATTGTTGAGAGAACTTGCACTGGTGAAAGTATGAACCTTAGGCCTTGTTTCCTAGCATTGCAATATCGTTTACGCTCACTTTTACCACTTGCTACCTTGCTGTTTTTATATTTTCAGATTACAAAAACCTATATCTACCATCCATATTGCACTTGTATCACCATCTCTTCGCCGAACTAGTGCACCTATACAATTTACCATTGTATTGGGTGTGTTGGGGACACAAGAGACTCTTTGTTATTTGGTTGCAGGGTTGTTTGAGAGAGACCATCTTCATCCTACGCCTCCCACGGATTGATAAACCTTAGGTCATCCACTTGAGGGAAATTTGCTACTGTCCTACAAACCTCTGCACTTGGAGGCCCAACAACGTCTACAAGAAGAAGGTTGTGTAGTAGACATCAGACATGATGCTAAAACTTTATTGTATGAGATGATCATGTTTTGTAACGGAGTTATCGGTAACTGGCAGGAGCCATATGGTTGTCGCTTTATTGTATGAAATGCAATCGCCATGTAATTGCTTTACTTTATCACTAAGCGGTAGCGATAGTCGTCGAAGCAATAGTTGGCGAGACGACAACGATGCTACGATGGAGATCAAGGTGTCGCGCTGGTGGCGATGGTGATCATGACGGTGCTTTGGAGATGGAGATCAAAGGCACAAGATGATGATGACCATATCATATCACTTATATTGATTGCATGTGATGTTTATCCTTTATGGATCTTATTTTGCTTAGTTCGACGGTAGCATTATAAGATGATCTCTCACTAAATTTCAAGGTATAAGTGTCCTCCCTGAGTATGCACCGTTACGAAAGTTCGTCATGCCGAGACACCACGTGATGATCGGGTGTGATAAGCTCTACGTTCACATACAACGGGTGCAAGCCAGTTTTGCACATGCAGAATACTCGGGTTAAACTTGACGAGCCTAGCATATGCAGATATGGCCTTGGAACACTGAGACCGAAAGGTCGAGCGTGAATCATATAGTAGATATGATCAACATAGCGATGTTCACCATTGAAAACTACTCCATCTCACGTGATGATCGGACATGGTTTAGTTGATATGGATCACGTGATCACTTGGATGATTAGAGGGATGTCTATCTAAGTGGGAGTTCTTTAGTAATATGATTAATTGAACTTTAATTTATCATGAACTTAGTACCTGATAGTATTTTGCATGTCTATGTTGTTGTAGATAGATGGCCCGTGCTGTTGTTCCGTTGAATTTTAATGCATTCCTAGAGAAAGCTAAGTTGAAAGATGGTGGTAGAAACTACATGGACGGGGTCCGTAACTTGAGGATTATCCTCATTGTTGCACAGAAGAATTACGTCCTGGAAGCACCGCTAGGTGCCAAACCCACTGCAAGAGCAACGCCAGATGTTATGAACGTCTGGCAGAGCAAAGCTGATGACTACTCGATAGTTCAGTGTGCCATGCTTTACGGCTTAGAACCGGGACTTCAACGACGTTCTGAACATCATGGAGCATATGAGATGTTCCAGGAGTTGAAGTTAATATTTCAAGCAAATGCCCGGATTGGGAGATATGAAGTCTCTAATAAGTTCTACAGCTGCAGGATGGAGGAGAATAGTTCTGTTAGTGAGCATATACTCAAAATGTTTGGGTATAATAATCACTTGATTCAACTGGGAGTTAATCTTCCTGGTGATAGTGTCATTGACAGAATTCTTCAATCACTGCCACCAAGCTACAAGAGCTTCGTGATGAACTATAATATGCAAGGGATGGATAAGACAATTCCGGAGCTCTTCGCAATGCTAAAGGCTGCGGAGGTAGAAATCAAGAAGGAGCATCAAGTGTTGATGGTCAACAAGACCACCAATTTCAAGAAAAAGGGTAAAGGGAAGAAGGGGAACTTCAAGAAGAACGGCAAGCAAGTTGCTGCTCAAGTGAAGAAGCCCAAGTCTGGACCTAAGCCTGAGACTGAGTGCTTCTACTGCAAAGGGACTGGTCACTGGAAGCGGAACTGCCCCAAGTATTTGGCGGATAGGAAGGATGGCAAGGTGAACAAAGGTATATGTGATATACATGTTATTGATGCGTACATTACTAATGCTCGCAGTAGTGCCTGGGTATTTGATACTGGTTCTGTTGCTAATATTTGCAACTCGAAACAGGGACTACGGATTAAGTGAAGATTGTCTAAGGACGAGGTGACGATGCGCGTGGGAAATGGTTCCAAAGTCGATGTGATCGCGGTCGGCACGTTACCTCTACAAATACCTTCAGGATTAGTTTTAGACCTGAATAATTGTTATTTGGTGCCAGCGTTGAGCATGAACATTATATCTGGATCTTGTTTGATGCGAGACGGTTATTCATTTAAATCAGAGAATAATGGTTGTTCTATTTATATGAGTAATATCTTTTATGGTCATGCACCGTTAAAGAGTGGTCAATTTTTGTTGAATCTCGGTAGTAGTGACACACATATTCATAATATTGAAGCCAAAAGATGCAGAGTTGATAATGATAGAGCAACTTATTTGTGGCACTGCCGTTTGGGTCATATTGGTGTAAAGCGCATGAAGAAACTCCATTCTGATGGACTTTTGGAATCACTTGATTATGAATCACTTGGTACTTGCGAACCATGCCTCATGGGCAAGATGACTAAAACTCCATTCTCCGGAACAATGGAGCGGGCAACAGATTTGTTGGAAATCATACATACTGATGTATGTGGTCCGATGAATGTTGAGGCTCATGGCGGGTATCGTTATTTTCTCACCTTCACAGATGATTTGAGCAGATATGGGTATATCTACTTAATGAAACATAAGTCTGAAACATTTGAAAAGTTCAAAGAATTTCAGAGTTAAGTGGAAAATCATCGTAACAAGAAAATAAAGTTTCTATGATCTGATCGTGGACAAGAATATTTGAGTTACGAGTTTGGTCTTCATTTGAAACAATACAAAATAGTTTCGCAACTCACGCCACCCGGAACACCACAACGTAATGGTGTGTCCGAACGTCGTAATCGTACTTTACTAGGTATGGTGCGATCTATGATGTCTCTTACTGATTTACCGCTATCATTTTGGGGTTATGCTTTAGAGACAACTGTATTCACGTTAAATATGGCACCATCTAAATCCGTTGAGACGACACCTTATGAACTGTGGTTTGGCAAGAAAACAAAGTTGTCGTTTCTTAAAGTTTGGGGATGCGATGCTTATGTGAAAAAGCTTCAACCTGATAAGCTCGAACCCAAATCGGAGAAATGTGTCTTCATAGGATACCAAAAGGAACTGTTGGGTACACCTTCTATCACAGATCCAAAGGGAAGACATTCGTTGCTAAGAATGGATCCTTTCTAGAGAAGGAGTTTCTCTCAAAAGAAGTGAGTGGGAGGAAAGTAGAACTTGATGAGGTAACTGTACCTGCTCCCTTATTGGAAAGTAGTTCATCACAGAAATTTGTTCCTGTGACTTCTACACCAATTAGTGAGGAAGCAAATGATGATGATCATGTGACTTCAGATCAAGTTACTACCGAACCTCGTAGGTCAACCAGAGTAAGATCCGCACCAGAGTGGTACGGTAATCCTGTTCTGGAGGTCATGTTACTTGACCATGATGAACCTACGAACTATGAGGAAGCGATGATGAGCCCAGGTTTCGCAAAATTGCTTGAGGCCATGAAATCTGAGATGGGATCCATGTATGAGAACAAAGTGTGGACTTTGGTTGACTTGCCCGATGATCGGCAAGCCATCGAGAATAAATGGATCTTCAAGAAGAAGACTGACGCTGACGGTAATGTTACTGTCTACAAAGCTCGACTTGTTGTGAAAGGTTTTTGACAAGTTCAAGGAGTTGACTATGATGAGACCTTCTCACCCGTAGCGATGCTTAAGTCCGTCCGAATCATGTTAGCAATTGCTGCATTTTATGATTATGAAATTTGGCAAATGGATGTAAAGACTGCATTCCTGAATGGATTTCTGGAAGAAGAGTTGTATATGATGCAACCTGAAGGTTTTATCAATCCAAAGGATGCTAACAAAGTGTGCAAGCTCCAGCGATCCATTTATGGATTGGTGCAAGCATCTCGGAGTTGGAATAAACGTTTTGATAGTGTGATCAAAGCATATGGTTTTATACAGACTTTTGGAGAAGCCTGTATTTACAAGAAATTGAGTGGGAGCTCTATAGCATTTCTAATATTATATGTGGATGACATATTGCTGATTGGAAATGATATAGAATTTTGGATAGCATAAAAAGATACTTGAATAAGAGTTTTTCAATGAAAGACCTCGGTGAAGCTGCTTATATATTGGGCATCAAGATCTGTAGAGATAGATCAAGACGCTTAATTGGACTTTCACAAAGCACATACCTTGATAAAGTTTTGAAGAAGTTCAAAATGGATCAAGCAAAGAAAGGGTTCTTGCCTGTGTTACAAGGTGTGAAGTTGAGTCAGACTCAATGCCCGACCACTGCAGAAGATAGAGAGAAAATGAAAGGTGTTCCCTATGCTTCAGCCATAGGCTCTATCATGTATGCAATGCTATGTACCAGACCTGATGTGTGCCTTGCTATTAGTTTAGCAGGGAGGTACCAAAGTAATACAGGAGTGGATCACTGGACAACGGTCAAGAACATCCTGAAATACCTGAAAAGGACTAAGGATATGTTTCTCGTTTATGGAGCTGACAAAGAGCTCGTCATAAATGGTTACGTCGATGCAAGCTTTAACACTGATCCGAATAACTCTAAGTCACAAACCGATACGTGTTTATATTGAACAGTGGAGCTGTCAGTTGGTGCATTTCTGAGCAAAGCGTCGTGGCGGGATCTACGTGTGAAGTGGAGTACATAGCTGCTTCGGAAGCAGCAAATGAAGGAGTCTGGATGAAGGAGTTCATGTCCAATCTAGGTGTCATACCTAGTGCATCGGGTCCAATGAAAATCTTTTGTGACAATACTGGAGCAATTGCCTTGGCAAAGAAATCCAGATTTCACAAGAGAACCAAGCACATCAAGAGATGCTTCAATTCCATCCGTCATCAAGTGTCGGAAGGAGACATAGAGATTTGCAAGATACATACGAATCTGAATGTTGCAGACCCGTTGACTAAGCCTCTCTCACGAGCAAAACATGATCAACACCAAGACTCCATGGGTGTTAGAATCAGTACTGTGTAATCTAGATTATTGACTCTAGTGCAAGTGGGAGACTGGAGGAAATATGCCCTAGAGGCAATAATAAAGTTGTTATTTATATTTCCTTATATCATGATAAATGTTTATTATTCATGCTAGAATTGTATTAACCGGAAACTTAGTACATGTGTGAATACATAGACAAACAGAGTGTCACTAGTATGCCTCTACTTGACTAGCTCGTTGAATCAAAGATGGTTATGTTTCCTAGCCATAGACATGAGTTGTCATTTGATTAACGAGATCACATTGTCAGAGAATGATGTGATTGACTTGACCCATTCCGTTAGCTTAGCATTTGATCGTTTAGTATGTTGCTATTGCTTTCTTCATGACTTATACATGTTCCTATGACTATGAGATTATGCAACTCTCGAATACCAGAGGAATACTTTGTGTGCTACCAAACGTCACAACATAACTGGGTGATTATAAAGGTGCTCTACAGGTGTCTCCGATGGTACTTGTTGAGTTGGCATAGATCAAGATTAGGATTTGTCACTCCGATTGTCGGAGAGGTATCTCTGGGCCCTCTCGGTAATCCACATCACTATAAGCCTTGCAAGCAATGTGACTAATGAGTTAGTTGCGGGATGATGCATTACAGAATGAGTAAAGAGACTTGCCGGTAACGAGATTGAACTAGGTATTGAGATACCGACTGAAAGATCGTGGATGTCGCCTAGGGGGGGTGAATAGGCGCTTTAAAATAATTACGGTTTAGGCTTGAACAAATGCGGAATAAACCTAGCGGTTAATTTGACAAGCAGAAAACCTACAACAACTAGGCTCACCTATGTGCACCAACAACATATGCTAAGCAAGATAAACAACTAAGTGATAGCAAGATATATGACAAGAAACAATATGGCTATCACAAAGTAAAGTGCATAAGTAAAGGGTTCGGGTAAGAGATAACCGAGGCACGCGGAGACGACGATGTATCCCGAAGTTCACACCCTTGCGGATGCTAATCTCCGTTTGGAGCGGTGTGGAGGCACAATGCTCCCCAAGAAGCCACTAGGGCCACCGTAATCTCCTCACGCCCTCGCACAATGCAAGATGCCGTGATTCCACTAAGGGACCCTTGAGGGCGGTCACCGAACCCGTACAAATGGCAACCCTTGGGGGCGGTCACGGAACCCGTACACTTTGGCAACCCTTGGGGCGGTCACTGGTACCCGTTAAATTGCTCGGGGCGATCTCCACAACCTAATTGGAGACCCCGACGCTTGTCCGGAGCTTTACACCACAATGATTGAGCTCCGAACACCACCAACCGTCTAGGGCGCCCAAGCACGCAAGAGTAATATGTTTCTCAACTTGTAACTTCCACGTATCACCGTGGAGAACTCAAACCGATGCACCAAATGCAATGGCAAGGGCACACGGAGTGCCCAAGTCCTTCTCTCTCAAATCCCACCGAAGCAACTAATGCTAGGGAGGAAAAAGAGAGGAAGAACAAGAAGGAGAACACCAAGAACTCCAAGATCTAGATCCAAGGGGTTCCCCTCACATAGAGGAGAAAGTGATTGGTGGAAATGTGGATCTAGATCTCCTATCTCTTTTCCCTCAAAAACTAGCAAGAATCCATGGAGGGATTGAGAGTTAGCAAGCTCGAAGAAGGTCAACAATGGGGGAAGAACACGAGCTCAAAGGATGAGGTAGAATGGGGAAGAAGACCCCCTTATATAGTGGGGGGAACAATCCAACCGTTACCCCCCACACCAGCCCCGCAGAGAGCGGTACTACCGCTTGGCCAGCGGTACTACCGCTCCCCCTCGCGGTACTGCCGCTAGGCCCAGAACGGTACTACCGTGGTGGTCAGGGCGGTACTACCGCATACGAGCGGTACTACGTCCCCCACTGCCGCATACGAGAGGGCACACTTCCACGAAAACAAGTATACTCCACGGGAAACCAAAACTGCCATAACTTCTGCATATGAGCTCCGAATTGAGCAAACTCAAGCTTGTTGGATACAAGACGAGGCAGGGAAGGTATGCCAACAACATAGAGGAGTGAAACCTCCAACCGAGAAGAACCGGCATAACCTTCCAACATCGAAAACATCATAGAAGATGCGAGTGAACTCCGCTTTTGATGAACTCGAGCTTGTCATCAAGATGACCATAAGCTCCAAAACTCACAAAGAGAAAAACCAAACAAGAACCAAGAAAGATGATGCAAGGATGCAATGGTTTGAGCTCTCTACGAATGATACGATCAAGCTACTCATCGAGAGCCCCCCTTGATAGTACGGCAACCGATCCTATAACCCGGTCTCCCAACTACCATCATGAGACCGGTAAAATAGAAAACCTATCAAGGGCAAACCTTTGCCTTGCACATGGCCCACTTGAGCTAGATGATGACGATCTTGACTCCCTAAAGATGGACCACCTTTCTTGATTGCGTTGGCTCGATGAAGACTAGTTGATTGCTCCCCCATACTCCACTATGGGTGAGCCAACCTTCCGCACATCTTCACAAGTCCATTGTCACCACAATGGCTTCAAGCATTTGATCTCTTCGTGATGCTTTACTTGAACTTGCCCGCTTCACTTGAACTTGCACACCGCAACCTAACCCCGCAAAGAACTCTCACAAAGACCATGGGTTAGTACACAAAGCGTAATTGACAATGCTTACCATACCATGGGATCGCTTGATCCCTCGGTACATCTTGTGCGTTTTGTGTGTTGATCAACTTGATTCACTCTTGACTTAGTCTTGATCAACCTTGACTCTTTCCAACTCTCTTCATTTGGATGATGTCTTGAAGGTAAACATGAATGATCACACAATCTTCTTCTTCAAGACATGCTTGGAATAAGCTCAACTCTCACATGACCAATCTTTGGATCATTCCTTAATAACACCTTGGTCACCACATAAACTCCTTGAAACCAACACATGGACTTCAAGAAATGCCTATGGACAAATCCTTCAAATATAACTCAAGGCAACCATTAGTCCATAGAGATTGTCATCAACTTACCAAAACCAAACATGGGGGCACCGCATGTTCTTTCACCGACGATCGAATCTCGGGCAAGTAACATACCGATGATAAAGGGTACAACCTATGTTGTTATGCGGTTTGACCGATAAAGATCTTCGTAGAATATGTAGGAACCAATATGAGCATCAAGGTTCCGCTATTGGTTATTGACCGGAGATGAGTCTCGGTCATGTCTACATAGTTCTCGAACCCGTAGGGTCCGCACGCTTAACGTTAGGTGACGATCGGTATTATGAGTTTATGTGTTTTGATGTACCGAAGGTAGTTCGGAGTCCCGGATATGATCGCGGACATGATGAGGAGTCTCGAAATGGTCGAGACATAAAGATCGATATATTGGACGACTATATTTGGACATCGGAATGGTTCCGGGTGAGATCGGGCATATACCGGAGCACCGGGAGGTTACCGGAACCCCCCGGGAGGTATATGGGCCTTATTGGGCCATAGTGGGAGAGAGGAGAAGGGAATCCTACTCCCGGTGGGAGTAGGACTCCCCTTGGGGCGCGCCTAGGACGCCGGCCTCCTCCCCCTCCTCCACTCCTTTATATACGGGGGAGGGGCACCCCATAGACACACAAGTTGATCCTTGATCTCTTAGCCTTGTGCGGTGCCCCCCTCTACCATATTCCACCTCGGTCATATCGTCGTAGTGCTTGGGTGAAGCACTGCGCCGGTAGCTTCATCATCACCATCATCACGTCGTCGTGCTGACGAAGCTCTTCCCCGACACTCTACTGGATCGTGAGTTCCTGGGACGTCACCGAGCCGAACGTGTGCAGATTGCGGAGGTGCCGTACCTTCGGTGCTAGGATCGGTCGATCGTGAAGACGTACGACTACATCAATCGCGTTGTCATAACGCTTCCGCTTACGGTCTATGAGGGTACGTAGACAACACTCTCCCCCTCGTTGCTATGCATCACCATGATCTTGCGTGTGCGTAGGAATTTTTTTGAAATTACTACGTTCCCCAACATTAAGGTGGTAGACACCCTGTTCGCTTAGAATGCATGGGACTAAACTTAGGCGCGAGAGGGGATGGGACTTTAGCAGTAGCGGGTTTTGGCATAACGCGCTACTGCTAGGCAAGTTAGCAGTAGCGCGTGTATGGGAAGGGCGCTACTACAATACATAGTTTGGAGGCAACTGAAAAAAAATTGAATTTTTTTTTCCGATTTTCAAATTTCTAAATTATTTTACAATTTAATCTCTAATCACCCCACATCATTCCAAATCATATAACTTCCCGGCCGGTCACCCATCCTCTCACTACTCCAGCCTAAGCACGCTTAACTTCCAGGTTCTATTCCCCCTCGTTTCCAAGTCTACACTTTTTGTTTTCCTGACAATAGTAAGATGTCAATCCTATTAACCCTCAGGAGTTTAGCTTGAGCATGAAGTCACACGTTTCACTGTTTGAGTTTGAAACTATTATTCTAAAAAAATAATTATTTAGTAACACTAATATTTCTTGAGTAAGTAGTTTGACCATAGTTTGACCACAGTTTGACCAGATTTGACCAAAATTAAAAAAATTGAAATAATTATTTAGTAACACTTTGAATAATTATGTAGTAACACTAATACTTCTTGAATAAGTAGTTTGGCCAGATTTAACCAAAATTCAAAAAAAAACTGAAATTTGAGCATATCTTTTTTTCCTTTTAGAATTTGAGGATTCTAAAAATATTGCAAATCGGCCTATGGCCGTCAAAATCGGATGCGGATTTTCGTGCTGAACATTTTGATATATTATACGTTTTTTCCGACATTGTATGCAAAAGTTATAGCCGTTTTACTTTTCCATGACACTCTTTTGCAAAACATGTCCAAATTTAAGTTTTTAAATTTTCCTAACTAGTAGATGTAGTAATATAACTACATCTCGAAGGATTTTATTTTTTGAAGTTTTTATCATTTTCTTTTTTTTTCAAAACTGAAATGGCGATAAGGGGGGGTAGAGTTTGAGAAATGGGTCCTTTAGTCCCGGTTTGAGACACGAACCGGGACAAAAGGGCATCGCACCCTTTAGTCCTGGTTCGTGTCTCAAACCGGGACTAAAGTCCTTTTGTCCTGGTTCGTGTCTCAAACCGGGACTAAAGGGCCCATTTGAACCGGGACTAATGCCTTTAGCTGCTCGAACCGGGACTAATGCTCACATTAGTCCCGGTTCGTAATGCAACCGGGACTAATGTGTATATTGCGCTGTGACCAAAGCCCTGTTTTCTACTAGTGTAAAGGGAGGTCTAGGGTACTCATGGATCATCTATCCTTAGATAGAAAAACTCTCAATAGCAATCTCATCCAGCATTGTAACCCCTTGATACGTTTCCAACGTATCTATAATTTTTTATTGTTCCATGTTGTTATATTATCATTTTTTAATGTTTTACAATCATTTTATAGCAATTTTATATCATTTTTTGGGACTAACCTATTGACATAGTGCCTAGTGTCGGTTGCTGTTTTTAGTTTGTTTTTTTTACTTTGCAGAAAATCAATACCAAACGGAGTCCAAACGCAGCGAAAATTTTTGGAGATTTTTTTTTTGGACCAGAAACATCCAATGGGCCAAAGAAGTACCAGAGAGGGTGCCCCAAGGGGGGCACAACCCACCTGGGCACGCCTGGGCCCCCAGGCGCGCCATGATGGGTTGTGCCCACCTCGGTGGCCTCCCACACCACCTCTTAGCCCTATAAATTTCCAAATATTTCAAAACCTCCGAAGATAACCCTAGATCCGAAGTTCTACCGCCGCAAGCCTTTGTAGCCACGAAAAACCAATCTAGACCTTGTTCCGGCATCCTACCGGAGGCGGAAATCATCACCGGTGGCCATCCTCATCATCCCGGCGGCCACCATGATGAGGAGGGAGTATTCCACCCTCGGGGCTGAGGGTTTGTACCAGTAGCTATGTGTTTAATCTCTCTCTCTCTCTCGTGTTCTTGAGATGTCACGATCTTGATGTATCACGGGCTTTGTTAATATAGTTGGATCATATGGTGTTTTCCCCTCTCTACCTTGTTGTGAAGAGTTTTCTTTTTGAGATTTCGTTTTTATCGGATTGAATACTTTTATGGATTTGAGAACACTTGATGTATGTCTTGCTATGAATACCCGTGGTGACAATGGGGTATCATATTGATTCACTTGATATGTGTTTTGGCACTCAACTCGCGGATTCCCGATGTGACATTGGGGTAATCTATGCATAGGGGTTGATGCACGTTCTCGTCTTTGTTTCTCCGGTAGAAATCTTGGGGCACTCTTTGAGGTTCTTTGTGTTGAATTGAGTATTATGAATCTGAAATTGTTTGATGCGTATCGTATAATTAACTCATGGATACTTGTGGTGACATTGGAGTATCTACGTGATATTAGAGTTGGTTGATGCGTATCATATGGTGTTATTTTAGTATGAACTCTTGAATAGATCGAACGGAAAGAATAACTTTAAGGTGGTTTCATACCCTACAAACAATTTCTTCTTATGTTCTCCGCTAGATAAGAACTTTGGAGTGATTCTTTGTTGCACGTTGAGGGATGTTTATGTGATCCAATTAGATTAGCATTGTTGAGAGATTGCACTAGCGAAAGTATGGATCCTAGGCCTCATTTTCAAGCATTGCAATACCGTTCGTGCTCCGTTTTATCAATTGCTACCTTGCTGTTTTTTATTGTTACTATTACAAAAATCAATATCTAGTATCATTACTACACTTGTATCACCATCTCTTCGCCGAACTAGTGACACAAGAGACTCTTTGTTATTTGATCGTAGGGTTGTTTGAGAGAGACCATCTTCATCCAACGCCTCCCACGGATTGATAAACCTTAGGTCATCCACTTGAGGGAAATTTGCTACTGTCCTATGAAACTCTGCGCTTGGAGGCCCAACACGAGTTTACAAGAATAAAGTTGTGTAGTATACATCACACCTCGCATGAGGTATCCCTCCACTATGAATCATCAAAATTAGCAGGACGTAGGGTAATACTCTCCGGAGGCCCGAACCTAGATAAACCCCTCATGTGACCTTCGATCCATGACTTCCAGCTATGCTTGGACCCCTAGGGATCTGACGGGAATTCGCTCCGTCAATACCCATGCGGGATCTAGTTTTGAACAACACGCCGCGAGAACAGCGGATCTTAATTTTAATGTTCGGTTGAAAAGTTATGAATTTTTTAGAAAAATAAAATCCCAAATTAAATATGTTCATATAAGTGAAAACTGCGCGTCCATGAGAAGGGGAAAGTTGCATATTAACTATCAGATAGTTCCACATCTACTGCTAAAAGTTGCACCAAACAGGGACTAATTTGCACACACAAAAGATCGTCGAAACATACTCATGCGGGATCTAGTTTCAAGAGCATGTCACGACGGTAAAAACAAATCCTAATTTTGATTTTCAATTCAAAATATATGGCTTTTTAGAAATTCTAAAACCCAAATTAAATGCGTTCGCACTTGTTCACATGATACATTTTTTCTTTTTCTGTTCACATGGGTACTTTTTCTAATATGGATTAAGGGGAGAAACTATTTCCAAATATGGTCGGCCACTCTGGATGTTTAACGAGGCAACGACCACTCGCTAGACGCGTCCAGTAATAACGGCCCAGTCCGTCGGTAAAAATAAAGATGATCTATTAATGTGAAAGTCGCTGCTTACCTACAGTTTGTTTGCCGCTGTACGGAGAGCTCGTTAGATGGGAACCCATCTTCCACGGAAACTACCACCTTTCTCTTTCCCGTGAAATCTGGTGGTTATCGACAACCAAATAGACCCCCTGTTGTATAGGTTGTCGCTTACACTATCTATATGTGACGTGGAGAAGTTTTACAGACACCCAACGCCGGAACGATTGTACATGCATGAACATTTTTTTATTGGAACGGTTTCTTGTTTCCTTCACTAGAGACTAATGTTTAAGTGGTGTGTTCTAATCAGCATCTTGATGCCGAATAATCTGACAGTCGTATCAGAGGTATGGGAGACATGGACTGGCAGGAAAACCAGAGGCCGGAGGACACGGACGGGCAGGAAAACACCGATCAAGACTCTCTATGGCAGCTGATCGACAGGACCGATAGATGAATCCTAGGTCGGGCGACGCGGCCCCTGGTGGCGATCATGAAGATCGACCGCCCTGGGAGCGGCGTGGTGCAAAAGCGGCAGCAGTGGTTAGGGTTTGGATTGTGGTTATGCTAATACCATGTAAGAGGAATAAAAAGAGTATTGATGGAATAGATGATTGTACTGTTTGAGCCTCATGTGTATGTGTGTGTATATATGTAGGACTATGTGACTATTTGAAAGTACAAAACGAGGTAAACCAAATCCTAGTACTCTCTATACTTTCTAAATATAATCACGATACTCAGCAATTCAACAATATCAAGGGCCTTGTGAGCTACGTGTTGATGTTTGCTGATGCAAGCAAAAAGCATCGTGTTTGGTTTGATATGACTTCGCTAGTTATCAGTGTGTGTTGGTGTTAATTATATGTATTCTAGTTATGTAGAGATTATATGTATACTCATTATATATGTATTTTTTTGATGCTCCATTTTTTTAGAAAAATTGATGCTCTATTTAAGTCAATAAAATCCATTCTTTCTTGAAAAAGCAAAAGGCATCGTGCGCATAGGCGGGACGCGGCGCACCTACACTCCGATAGGGGACGACACCTGAGTTTTGCATGATGTTTCTTTTAAAAGGAGGAGGACCTCCGGTCTCTGCATCTGGGCGATGCATACGGCCAATTTATTAATTATTCTCATAAGACATTATAAAGTTATACAACAGTAAGACTAAAGCCACCGTCTAAGCAACAACTGTCGCTACTCCTATCCAATTGATGTAGGGGCGCTGAAGTCTGCGCCTAATACCAAACAGACATCGCAGCCAAACCTAACCATCTAAGACCTGAGGTCCCAACCAGGACGTCTGCCGGGTATGGGGCACCTAGCAGTCCGGCGCACTCAACCAGGATGCATGCCGGGTATGAGGCCGCCGCAGCCACATGCCACCAATCCATATTCAATGTTGTACTGCTGCACCACCTTGCCCGGCCTCTCTGCCATCGACGCCACCACGACGCCTGATAACGTCACCCTCCTGCGCGAGTCCCTCGCCACACATCAGGCGCCGAGTCTCCACTGCGCCACGCCGCCGAGAAACGCCATCATTAATGTGCGGTATGAAACACCGCTCCACCAATTATTCCGTCCACTGATCCCTTGAGCCCGTGTACACCTCCAAGAATGACACCACAAGAGGGAAACAACACAATAATGCCGCCGTCATCCGATCTATTGATCTAGGGTTTTTTCCCGAGGTAGCAGATAGTGTCCTGAAACTTCTCGACAGCGATGCCTTCAACAAAGGAACGACACCAAATAATGCCGCCATCGCCGGCCTCGGCAGCAGCCACGAGCAGGTCTTCACCCAGATCTGTTCCATTGGCCTCCCTCAATCGTCTTTTGCAAGTATCGTCCATCACCGCGGCCGCCGCTGCTGCCTGACCGGCCATGGCATACCTATAGCCGGTGCCACCACCAGCCTGCGTGTTGAGCCACAGCACCGCGCCATACCAGATCCGGCGAACGGCACGCCGGCCGAGCCCGAATCTCACTCCCACCATCCGTGCCAGTCGCGGCCCGCGAGGACCCAGATCGGGCCCGCACGGGCGGCCAAGACCGCGACCGCACGCCCACGATGGAGCTCCCATCGTGGTGACACCGCGCTGCGCGCCAGCGACCACCGCTGCCACGATCGAGGACGCCGCCGTGAAGACGAGCTCCGGACAGTCACCAGCCGCCTGAGATCTCCCCATCAAAACAGCAGCCGACGAGGAGCACGAGCCCCGCCGCCGCCGGCTCCGCGCAGGCTTTGCCTGCCGGAGGCCACCGGCGACGGCGAGGGGGTGAATGGGATGGGTGGGGCGAGGAGAGGCTGGGGGCGTTCGCCGCCCGTGTCGCCCCGGGGAGGGAGCGGCGCGGGGGCAGATGGGATCTCAATCGGGTGTTCTATCTCAGCCGCCTGAGTTTTGCATGATGTGACTCTGATTTTTCTAGTCCACCGATCGATCTCCTTGATTATTTCAGGCGAACTCTCGTGTGTCGTTGGAAGTCTGAAGTGTAGGGATATCTCTTAACTCTTATGGTCAGAATGATAAGCAACTAGGTCATGATCCAAGTTATGCAGTAACGATTCTGCTGGCCGTTTAGTGAAAACTGGAAAAGGAACTGCGACGTATCTCACTCTGGGCTGGACCTGGATCCAACTAGCTCACGTTTAGTTAACTCAGTAATGTGGTATAACCTGGACCTGAATCACGTTCAGTTGAGCGTGTCGGTTCAGCAAATTGTAGAGCGAAGAAATTCAGACAGAACCTTGACGAACGATCTCACCCCACAGGAAGCGCTTGCACTTGCAACCAATTCATAGCACAACATGTATTCTGCATCAAAATAAAAGCTTGAAATTTTCATCACCATCATGGGGACACGTATGTACAAATCAGACGCAACCAGCCAGATCCCAGGACATGGTTGCTTTCTGCAACAAACACACCGCTAGCAGCTAGTTTGGGCCCCAGCAGCTGAGGCACATCACCGTCCTCAGCCCCTCCTCGGCCTTCTCCGCTCGTCGCCTCTCTGCCATGGCCGCCGCCGAGGCCGGAAGCTGCTTCTTGCCCTGCGAGACGCCGGCGCGGATGTTGGCTGCCCGGTGGATGGATCGCAGAGCATAGTTCCAGCGGCAGAGCCCGGCCTGGTCTTTGAGCGCCTCCACCGCGCCCACGCTCATGGCCACCATCCATGACGCCTTCGCCGCACCAACCATCACTGCTCTCCTTCTGCTTGCTGGGCTGGTGGAAAATGGTTGAACTGAGACTGATTTGTGATTGCTTGTGTCTAGTAGTGGACTTTCAGTGATAAAAGAGCTGAGCTGATGCAGGGCTGCTTCTTCCTGGTGCTTTGCTTGTGATGATGAGAGGAGTGTGGGAGTGGGACGAGGTTATATACGGGAGGGAGGCTGGGAGAGCCGGAGCAAACCAGGCGGCTGCGGGTGTTGGTTTTCCAGGATACCGGGTGCTTTCAGATTCACTTCTGCTTCTCGCTTTCGTCCCGATACAGTTGCTATCCTGCCCACCTCAGCTCGTCTTGTTTATTCGCGGCAGAAGGGGCGGTTTTTGTCCGTTGCGACCTGACTGAGTTGGCACGCGGCAGTGATGACATAGCAGTGAGAAACGCGAGCAAGGCGTCTCCATGAAGCCTGTTATTGTTTTTTTTTTAGTTCCGATTTTATAATTTTATGAAAAAACGTATACGCGTATATAAGGATGTAATGTATATATGTATAAAATTTCACACAGAAAATAGAGCTCAAAAATTTCACGATGAAATACCTTGAATTTCAGGCTGCACAAAAACAAAATCATGGACTTTTAGAGCAAATGGTACATGCGCTAAAAGGCTACAAGCTTGTTTTTCTTTTTGTAGCTCTCATTTAATTCTAGTTCATCATGAAATTTTACACAAATGTACATTACATCTCTGGGTATATGTGTATTTTTTCACCGAATTTTTGGAAACATAAAAGTATGATTTTTGAATTTATTCAAGGGCTCCATGGAGCTCAAGCTCCATTTAGCATTTTTGGTAGTTAACATATGTCAATTCTCTGCAAAAGAAAGAAATAAAAGCATACGTCAAGAACACAAAGATTATTTAACTTTCACTTTCTTGATAGTACTTCTTAGACTTACCACATATGTGAATAAGCTATAGAGTTTCTTCAAAGATAAATCACTCGAACCATCGATTCTTTTTATGAATTGCCTTATTGTACTATAATTTCATTCCATATTGCTTTTTATGTCATGAATCAGCTGTACAAAGGGAAGTCTTCCGCATTATGAATGTGATGGAAAGGGTTTCCCATTACTTTTGGCAAAAGGTCAGCCCCAATAAACAAATCGTCGAGACTTGGCCCTTGCTCCGCGGAAAGCGGTTACGTTGAGACGGAACATTTTTGCATGCTTGGCAGGCCGGTAGCCTAGTGAAAAAACAAAATAAATGGAGGGGAAATACAAATATTGTAGTAGAGATTACGGAGAATTAAAATATGCATACTAATCCTAAATTTATGGAAACCACTTAATTAGGTAAAATTCAAAGATTTTCTTTTTTGTTGCATTTTTAAAATTCCCTTTATTTTTAATAATTTTCCTGCCAATTAAAAATTCTAATCATTTTCAAAATATTTCTATCAATTTATTTATAGAAATTCCTTCTGAATTTCCAGCTAATAATGTTTTCCTTCAACTCAGATTTTTTCCCCCAAAAAATTATCCCCATATTTCTTTCTACATACTAAAAAAATGTCCGCAAATTTTCTTCAAAATAGTAGAGTTTTCTAAAGCTTGCCAAATTATTTGAGTGCTCATTTCCCTTAGTTTTAAAAATTATTTTGTGGTGGCTGGGTTGCCATGTGTGCAAAATTTCCGCCCTTGTCAAAACCTAAACGGCTTGACACTTGGAGATAAAAAAAGTCACATTGTGGTTTTATACTTTGGCACAAGTGGAGGATAAAATTAGGCCAGTATTTCTTAGAATACATGAACTATATAATGTGTGGACTTGCTCAATATGAAGAAGACAACCATCTACTACATGTAAAAAGAAAAAGAAAAAAACATAAAAGTATATATACAATATTCATTCTAGCAAACAATCATCTTTTAGCACGATAGCCCAGATGTGTAAAGATTGTGCACCAATTTAGCTGTAAAATAATTCCTCACACGCTGAATTCGCAAAGAATACTGAAACTTGTGAAAGGTTAAAAAAATTACTTGCTTTTTTTTGGTGTTATTTTGTTGATCCAATTGGGAAACATTTGAGGGGGAAACACAACTGTGAACTATAAACATTTTATAATCATATATATGTTATATATTAAAATGATATGAAAGGAGATTTGAGTAGTCAGAGATAGGGACACACTCTATCCATCGTCCTCTTCGTCGGAGTTACACAGTAAAAGACTGACTCGAAAGCAGACGCTGATGTTGTAGAGGGCCCATGAAAAAGAACGTGTTATGGCTGGACTAGTCAGAAATTGTTCTCTAAAATAAGGAATAGACTATGGAGAATAAGATGCACTGCTATGTGGTGGACCAAAATGTCAGTTTACCGAGAACCAAACTTATTTGACAAATAGCAGCTTCTTATATTTATACTAAATATTTTAACTTTTATATATCATTTTTAATATATATTGTTTTTCACGAAACAACATTTATAAAACCATTTTAGTCTTTTTTTAAATAATTTTTTTTAACTTTGTTTCTACTATATGTAACAAAATTAACCACAAATAATCACTTAAATTTAACTATCATATCTATTTTTTACCATTAAAAATATCATGTAATGGTAAAACTTATGTTAATTTTCAAAGTTTCTTCGGGATATTTGACTAAGTTAAATTCCATATAAAGTTGAACAAATGAGATGTTGCATTCTTACTCATAATAAATTGTGTGTGACACTTTGATGTACTATATTGTTTTGTGTCTAGTTTAGTTCTTTAAATATCCTGATAATACAGGTGCCTAACAAATATCCTAGTAGAGATTTGTTGAGTAAGATTGTCTAACTTAGTTACCATTATGATAGTAGTTTAATCTTGCCATCCATATTATTTAAAATTTTGGGGCAGGCATGTTACCATGTTGTTAGGACTGGGAGCACCTCTAACTAACTACTACTATATCAAAATAGAAGACCGTTTTTTTTGACACTATGACAATGTCAAAAAACGTCTTATATTTTGATACAGAGGGAGTACTTGGCTGGGACCCAACAACCGAAGTACATGAAAATTCACATCCCCTCTTTGGTCTTCTCGCTCGTCGCTTCTCCGACATCGATGTTGTAGAGGCAACACTACTAATGAAAAGCATTCTAAACAATTTTGTCACCATTATTGGGGATGAGTGTGACCTACACTCCTCTTCCAAAATGACTATTTTTTGAAAGACTTTTGGATGCATGGTTAACCGGCGCCAGTTACTACCCCATTTGCTTGTGTACGGGCTTTTGAGATTATTGTTGCTTAAAATGTTTACAAAGCCTACATAATTCTTTTTTCTGATTATAACCTAGCAATACAAAAAATAATCAACATATCCACTGGTTCGTATATTCAACTTAAAATTAATAAATTCAGCAACTAAACTTCGAAGTAATATCGATTGACCCATAGCTTATCAAATTTGCAAATACAATGTAGGAATAGTAAAGTTTACACAAACTGTTTGGCATTAGCGGTTAGCTATCTTAAACCAACAATAAAAAAAAGTTTACACAAAATTGGATATTTTCAAACAACACCACTGGTACACATGAAATTTCTTCCAGTCGTTTTTTTGAAAGAAACGCAGGAGAGCTGCGTAATTCATTCAGAGGGAAACGGCTGCTTCCGGTCGTATAGTGGAACCTCGAAAAGAAACTGGGATGTGACGCGTTCTGTCACCCTGACTAAAAGCCACCCGTGGATGCATTGTCAGGATCATTTAACTGATATATGGAGTAGTTAGTTTGGTCTAACCAGGAGTTGACAGGAAAATTAACCGAGATGCCCCCGTTCAGTGCAGATACGAGGATTAATCCCGTCGATTCGGCAAAGTGCAGAGCGAAGACATTCGTATTTCAGAACACTACAGACTGGCCTTGATCAGACCGAACCTGCAGGCAAACCAATTGAGACGCCCGTATTCCCCATCAAAAGAGGAGGTGATATAAACTCATGTGACAGAATTTTTCATCATCATCGTCGTGGTATATTACAATCCGCGTAGCAACCAGCTGGTTTTCAGGCCATGGTTACTGCAGCAAACACAAACTCACACGCCTAGCTAGTAATCGCGGATACTAATTGGTTCCCCAGCAGCTGAGGTACATGACGGTCCTCAGCCCCTCCTCGGCCTTCTCCGTTCGCCGCCTCTCAGCCACCGCCGCCGCAGACGCAGGAAGCTGCTTCGTGCCCTGCGAGACGCTGCCGCGGACGCTGGCCCTGGCCTTGGCTGCCCGGTGGATGGACCTGAGCGCGTAGTTCCAGCGGCAGAGGCCGGCCTGGTCCTTGAGCGCCTCCACGGCGCCCACGCTCATCGCCACCATCCACGACGCCTTCGCCGCACCCGCCATGATCGACCTCTCTCTCTGCGTTTGTGGACACGGTAAAGCTGACTGACTGATCAGTCTAGAATTCAGTGGTGCCTGAAGATTGATGGCTAGCAGGGTGTGGATCTTGTGCTGCTTACGAATGAACTGAGCTGTTGGATGATTGATGCTTGTCTTGATGCGAGGAAGAAAGGAGGTGGGACAGAGGTGGTTATATACAGGACGGAGGCTGGCAGGTCCGGAGCAAAACAGTTGTCGCGGACATTGGTTTTCCTGGATACCGGGTGCTTTCCGGTCACTTTGCTTGTTTACGCCGCATCTATCGTTGTCGTCCTGGTGCGACGGCTCGCCGCACAAGGGGAGGTTTTGTCCATTGCGAGTTTGCAAATGGCGCAAGCCGACAGAGATAAGACTGGGACGACGGGAAGATGACGTGTATCAAGATCCACCGAGTACAATCAAATTTTATCGCACCAATGGCCGTCTCATCAAATTTGTCTGGAGGCTCCTTTGATCAACGAAAATTTGGCCGTCCCATCAAATTTGTGTCGTCTGTTTACCCGCACTTGTGCAAATCTAGATGCCTTTTTGAAGGAGCAAATCTAGATGCCTTTTTGAAGGAGCAAATCTGGATGCTTAAAATGAGTGTCTTCAACTAAAAAAAAAGTGTCTTAGTATTGATTTAGAAATAGTCATTTTTATTTTGCCAAATAAAAACCATCATTATAAAACCTTGATATCTACCCCTTTTTCTACAAGTGAAAACATATTAGCGATTTTGTAGAATTTTAATTCACATGGTACAATTTCTTAGTACTATATGTTAAATCTTAGTTTTCAGAAACATTCCTTAAAATAAACTATTATAATCCTTTAGAATATCTTCATATTTGTTTAGTACTCCATAACATTAAAATTTCACCAAGTTTCCCTTTAAGTTTGTAGAAAATGAAGTTTTCATTCTCACCCAATTTTTTCGATTTTTGTCAAATCTTTGTGGCGGCTAGGTTGTAGGTGTGCGCTGCCGCCTCATTATTAGAACCTCTTGCACAAAATAGAAAACTTAATCTAGACAATTTTGACCTTGATAGACAAAAACAAATGTAGCATTTGAGTTTTTGACTTTGACAAGAGTTGATGGACCAAACCAGATAGTTTCCAACAACATGAAGAAAAAATGTTGTGCAAGCTATACATATAATGTGTAAACCTGCAAAATATTACTGAAAATGCAATTAACTATTTTTGACATGTACTCCATCCGTTCCTAAATATTTGTCTTCCTAGAGATTTCAACATGTGACTACATACGGAGCAAAATGAGTGAATCTACACTCTAAAATATGTCTACATACATCCGTATGTTGTAGTCCATTTAAAATCTCTAAAAAGACAAGTATTTAGGAACAGAGGGAGTACAACAGAAAGACAAGTAAATTTTATCACGGTGTAGTTTTGAAGCAAATAGTATTTTCTTTCAACGAAGTGGCCTAAGTGGGTGAAGTAAAGTTTTTTCATTTTTTGCACTGATTTAACTAGAGAGTTCTTGCCACGGTACCGCACGCTCTTTGTGGTGACAGTGAGATCATAACTCCATAAGTATGGGTGACAGACAAACGCCCAACAAAAAGACGCCTATGCTGCTGTACAAATCGTGGAAACTTTCACATTGTTGGCATTTTATAAAATTCAACTCACTTATGGTTGATTATCTACAAGAAACTTGTGTGTGCATGTAAAATATTTTTTTCTCACGTCAGATTCAGTCATGTTACAGTTATGATTACCGTGTGTATGAAGAACATGGTTCAGAAAATGTTCAGTCATGGCTAAGAAAACGAAACAGCAAAGAGAACTTTGTTATCACCCAATTCTGCCACTTCGATCAGAGAACTAGTAGACCAGGAGTAATCGGTCTAGGATCTTGTGCTTCGTAAAATCTGAAGCCAAGCTATTGACAGAACATATTCCCTCCGTTCCTAAATATTTGTCTTTTTAGAGATTTCAACAAGTGACTACATATGAAGCAAAATGAGTGGATCTACACTCTAAAATATGTCTATATACATCCGTATATGGTAGATCATTTGAAATCTACAAATATTTAAGAACAGAGGGGGTACAAGTTTTCATCATCATCGTGATACTATTTACAACCCAGATGCAGCGAGGCATTAAACACGCAGAACTACCGCCTTGCCTAGTTGGGACCCCAGCAGCTGAGGTACATGACCGTCCTCATCCCCTCCTCGGCCTTCTCCGCTCGCCGCCTCTCTGCCACGGCCGCCGCAGAGGCGGGAAGCCGCTTCGTGCCTTGCGAGATCACACCACCACCGCGCATGTTGGCCTTGGCCTTGGCTGCGCCGTGAACGGACCTGAGAGCGTAGTTCCAGCGGCAGAGGCCGGCCTGATCCTTGAGCGCCTCCACCGCGCCGACGCTCATCGCCGCCATCCACGACGCCTTCGCCGCAGCCGCCATGAACTGATCTGTGAACTGCTTTGGTAGAGGCTGGTCTGTGAAGCGTGTGATCCCTCCCAGTAGATGATTGGTCAGTAGTAGTGGAAGAACTGAGCTGAAGTGTTGGATGCTTGTGTTGGTGAGTTGTTAGCTGGAGCAGGGTAGAAGATGATATATACGGAAGGGGCGGGGGAAACAGGCGGGCGCAGACGTCGGTTTTCGAGGATACCGGGTGCTTTCGACCCCGGTTTGATTGTGCACCGACGACCCGATCGATCGCATTCCTCCTCCCGGCTCAGTGACCGTGGTGGCTGCCCCCCACCGCACCATGTCGTCTCGTCTTGTCTCTTCTAGCTAGCCGCTAGCCCATGTGCGGAAGATAAGGCTGGAATGAGTACGAGTAGCTGATAAGGACGCACGCCACTGCACTTCAATACTATTTTTATGGAACGGACGCGTGTGCTACTGCAGATCGGACGCAGATGCCACGCACCACATCAGCTGCAACCGTTCACCCCGATTAAAAAACTCCTTGCGACTTCCAAGCACGTCTGAAGTCGGCATCTCCATCGCAGATGAACACCGCGAATGTTCAATTTTTATGTCCGACCATCCAAATCTACTCACAAGTTAATCCTTATTTATCCGGTTGAAGCATCTTCGAATGCAAAGGTGCGGTGCTAAGTGCATTAAATAGCTTAGCAACTCAAGTCCCCTGCATACGTGCTTAATTTGTTGTTGCTAACTTCACTCATTTAATGATTTAGCATCTAACATCTTTCATGCATTAGTGAGTTTTCTTCATTTAGACCCTCTTTGATTCGTAGGATTCTCAAAACGCAGGAATAGTAAAAAAATAATTAAAGTGCATGTCCAGTTAAATCCTATAGGATTAGCACGGAGTGTTTGATCTCACAGAAAAAACAAAGAAAGTGAAAGAAAAAAAGATTAGAGTCGATGCTAGATTTTCCAATGAAATCTAGTACGCACGATTCCGTAGAAAAAATTCTTATAGGATTCAATCCTATGAATCAAACGACCAATATAGGGAAAAATCCTAAGAATTCTAACCCTTCAAAAACCCTATGGAATTCCTTTGAATCAAAGGAGCCCTTAGGTGTTTTGCCTAGGTTGGCGTTCTTGGTATTGATTCTTCCTGGCGTCAACAGAGTGTTCTCTCTCCTCAATTGTTGTGCCATGTCATTTTTTTCTTATGCGGCATGCTTAGCACCTGTACACCATGAAGCATTGGGAAGGGCCTAGGAGAAGAAAAAGAAAAGGGGGACCATACATGCGGTTGTTTTTCGTGGGATATTGTGGCATGCTGTCCGGTTGGGAGGACAGAGAGAGTAGAGGGGACCATGCATGTGAAGACAGAAAAACAAGGAGGATCACACGGAGGCTTTCTGTTGGTCAAGTGCATGTCCGGACTTCCGCATAGCTCCCCACTTCGTTTCCAGTTTGCAGGGAAATGGACGTCCGGACCGCTTCGCGGGCCGATAGAGGTCTCCATTAAATGACAAAATTTAACAAAAGTGGTCTGAACAACATATATTGAAGCTTTGCAGGTCTCTTTGGAAGATGCCCTAAGGCCCCTTTCCTCTAAAAAAAAGTCTAGGGCCTCCTTTGGAGATGCCCTAAGGGCATCTCCAACGCCGACCCTCAAACCGCTCGCACACGTTCGGGCCATACGGTTCAAACCCCGGAAGTCATTCAATGCGGGCCTGTATCGGTTCACCGAGCGGTCCGAACCATGTTTTTTCCGCAAACTGGAATCAAACGTGGGGCGCTTTGCAGGAGTCGGGACACGACACACGTCGAACTCTTACACCCACGGCCCACCCAAAAGGAAGGTGGAGCCCGCCCTTTTGTAGCATCCCGCACTGTTTCTATGCCAAAATCCCTCACTCTCTTTTTCCATCATGCCGCTCTCCACCCGATTCCCACCATTTCACCCACTTTCTTCTTCGTTGCCGCCGTCGACGCATGGAACCGGACAAGGACCTGCCGGAGATGGATGTCGTGGAGTGCAGGAGGATCCGAGCATAACCCTCGCCCGGAAGATCAACTCGGCGATGCGGCAAAAATCATCGCGTCAAAGCGAAGGCCGTAAAGAAGGCAAGGCTCATGACGTGGGAGGCTAGTGAAGGGTGTGCTGATGGCATCCGTGGCGGTGGGTGTGCTGGTCGCCAACGTGGTGGAGGTCGCGCCCAGGGTCGCGGAACCTAGATGGTGTCACCCACCATCCAGACGCCGCCATGGACGGAGCATGACAAGGCTTCGTACTACTATGCTGCCAAGCAACTCGGTAGGTAGTCCACGACAACCGTCGTCAGCCGAGTGCCTTACATCGTCTATGCCAACAGGGCGCCGCTGCTGTTCTCGGAGTCTTCTTCGCCACAGCTTGTTCGGGCGTGGACGGCGGGCGGGGAGCACATGGGTGCCCGCATGCTGTTCATTGATATGTCTAAAGCCGGTGAGAAGGCATACGATGATGTGAACATGAAGATGTTCGACATCATCCACGACGAAGGCGAAGGGGGATGAGGTTATGAGGACGGGCATGCTAGGAATCGTAGCATAATTTTAAAACTTTTCCTACACTCACCAAGATGCATCTATGGAGTCTACTAGCAACGAGGGGAAAGGAGTGCATCTACATACCCTTGTAGATCGCGAGCGGAAGCGTTCCAATGAACGTGGATGACGGAGTCGTACTCGCCGTGATCCAAATACCGATGACCGAGTGCCGAACGGACGGCACCTCCGCGTTCAACACACGTACGGTGCAGCGACGTCTCCTCCTTCTTGATCCAGCAAGGGGGAAGGAGAGGTTGATGGAGATCCAACAGCACGACGGCGTGGTGGTGGATGTAGCGGGTCTCCGGCAGGGCTACGCCGAGCTTCTGCGAGAGAGAGAGAGAGGTGTTGCAGGGGAGGAGGGAGGCGCCCAAGGCTGTTGTGTGCTGCCCTCCCCCCCTTTATATAGGCCCCCTGGGGGGGCGCCGGCCCTGGAGATCAGATCCAAAGGGGGGGCGGCGGCCAAGTGGGGGGGGAAGGGGTGCCTTGCCCCCCAAGGCAAGGGGGAAGCTCCCCCCTAGGGTTCCCAACCCTAGGCGCATGGGGGGAGGCCCAAGGGGGGCGCCCCAGCCCACTAAGGGCTGGTTCCCTTCCACTTTCAGCCCACGGGGCCCTCCGGGATAGGTGGCCCCACCCGGTGTACCCCCGGGACCCTTCCGGTGGTCCCGGTACAATACCGGTAACCCCCGAAACTTTCCCGGTGGCCGAAACTTGACTTCCTATATATAATTCTTCACCTCCGGACCATTCCGGAACCTCTCGTGACGTCCGGGATCTCATCCGGGACTCCGAACAACTTTCGGGTTTCCGCATACATATATCTCTACAACCCTAGCGTCACCGGACCTTAAGTGTGTAGACCCTACTGGTTCGGGAGACATGCAGACATGACCGAGACGCCTCTCCGGTCAATAACCAACAGCGGGATCTGGATACCCATGTTGGCTCCCACATGCTCCACGATGATCTCATCGGATGAACCACGGTGTCGAGGATTCAATCGATCCGTATGCAATTCCCTTTGTCAATCGGTATGTTACTTGCCCGAGATTCGATCGTCGGTATCCCAATACCTTGTTCAATCTCGTTACCGGCAAGTCTCTTTACTCGTACCGCAATGCATGATCCCGTGACTAACGCCTTAGTCACATTGAGCTCATTATGATGATGCATTACCGAGTGGGCCCAGAGATACCTCTCCGTCACACGGAGTGACAAATCCCAGTCTCGATCCGTGCCAACCCAACAGACACTTTCGGAGATACCCGTAGTGCACCTTTATAGTCACCCAGTTACGTTGTGACGTTTGGCACACCCAAAGCACTCCTACGGTATCCGGGAGTTGCACAATCTCATGGTCTAAGGAAATGATACTTGACATTAGAAAAGCTCTAGCAAACGAACTACACGATCTTGTGCTATGCTTAGGATTGGGTCTTGTCCATCACATCATTCTCCTAATGATGTGATCCCGTTATCAATGACATCCAATGTCCATGGTCAGGAAACCATAACCATCTGTTGATCAACGAGCTAGTCAACTAGAGGCTTACTAGGGACACGTTGTGGTCTATGTATTCACACATGTATTACGATTTCCGGACAATACAATTATAGCATGAATAATAGACTATTATCATGAACAAAGAAATATAATAATAACCATTTATTATTGCCTCTAGGGCATATTTCCAACAGTCTCCCACTTGCACTAGAGTCAATAATCTAGTTCACATCACCATGTGATTAACACTCACTGGTCACATCACCATGTGACCAACATCTAAAGAGTTTACTAGAGTCAACAATCTAGTTCACATCACTATGTGATTATCACTCAATGTGTTCTGGTTTGGTCATGTTATGCTTGTGAGAGAGGTTATTAGTCAACGGGTCTGAACCTTTCAGAACCGTGTGCTTTACGAATATCTATGTCATCTTGTGGATGCTACCACGCGCTATTTGGAGCCATTTCAAATAATTGCTCTACTATACGTATCCGGTTTACTACTCAGAGTCATCCGGATTAGTGTCAAAGTTCGCATCGACGTAACCCTTTACGACGAACTCCTTTCCACCTCCATAATCGAGAAAATTCCTTAATCCACTAGGTACTAAGGATAAGTTCGACCGCTGTCATGAGATCCTTTCCCGGATCACCATTGTACCCTCTTGACCAACTCATGGCAAGGCACACTACATGTGTGGTACACAGCATAGCATACTATAGAGCCTATGTCTAAAGCATAGGGGACGACCTTCGTCCTTTCTCTATCTTCCGCTGTGGTCAGGTCTTGAGTCTCACTCAATACTCACACCTTGTAACACAGTCAAGAACTCCTTCTTTGCTGATCTATTTTGAACTCTTTCAAAATCATGTCAAGGTGTGCTGTCTTTTGAAAGTATCATCAGGCGTCTTGATCTATCTCTATGGATCTTGATGCCCAATATGTAAGCAGCTTTATCCAGGTCTTCCTTTGAAAAACTCCTTTCAAACAACCCTTTATGCTTTCCAGAAATTTTACATCATTTCGGATCAACAATATGTCATTCACATATACTTATCAGAAATGTTGTAGCGCTCCCACTCACTTTATTGTAAATACAAGTTTCTAACAAACTTTGTATAAACCCAAAAACTTTGATCACTCCATCAAAGCGTATATTCTGACTCCGAGATGCTTGCTCTAATCCATGGAAGGATCGCTGGAGCTAGCATACCTTTTAGCATCCTGAGGATTGACAAAACCTTTCTGATTGTATCACATACAACCTTTCCTTACGAAAAATGGTAAGGAAACTTGTTTTGACATCCATCTGCCAGATTTCATAAATGCAGCTAATGCTAACATGATTCCGACGGACCTAAGCATCGCTACGGATGAGAAAAACTCATCGTAGTCAACTCCTTGAACTTGTGAAAATACTCTTTGCCACAAGTCGAGCTTCATAGACGGTAACATTACCGTCCATGTCCGTCTTCTTCTTAAAGATCCATTTATCTCAATGGCTTGCCGATCATCGGGCAAGTTCACCAAAGTCCATGCTTTGTTCTGATACAAGGATCCTATCTCGAATTTCATGGCCTCGAGCCATTCGTCGGAATATGGGCCCACCATCACTTCTCCATAGCTCGTAGGTTCATTGTTGTCTAGCAACATGACTTCCAAGACAGGATCACGCATTACTCTGAAGTAGTGCGCATCCTCGTCGTCCTACGAGGTTTGGTGGTGACTTGATCCGAAGTTTCATGATCACTATCATAAGCTTCCACTTCAATTGGTGTAGGTGCCACAGGAACAACTTCCTGTGCCCTGCTACACACTAGTTGAAGCGACGGTTCAATAACCTTCTCAAGTCTCCACCATCCTCCCACTCAATTCTTTCGAGAGAAACTTTTCCTCGAGAAAGGACTCGTTTCTAGAAGCAATTACTTTTGCTTCCAGATCTAAAATAGGAGGTATACCCAACTGATTTTTGGGTATTCTATGAAGATGCATTTATCCGCTTTGGGTTCGAGCTTATCAGCCTGAAACTTTTTCACATAAGCATCGCAGCCCCAAACTTTTAAGAAACGACAACTTAGGTTTCTCTAAACGGTGTCGTCTCAACGGAATTGCGTGGTGCCCCTTTTAAAGTGAATGCGGTTGTCTCTAATGCCTAACCCATAAACGATAGTGGTAATTTGATAAGAAACATCATGGTATGCACCATATCCAATAGGGTGCAGTTATGATGTTCGGACACACCATCACACTATGGTGTTCCAGGCGGTATTAATTGTGAAACATCTTCCACAATGTCTCAATTGTGTGCCAAACTCGTATCTCAGATACTCATCTCTATGATCATATCACAGACATTTTATCCTCTTGTCACGACGATCTTCAACTTCACTCTGAAATTACTTGAACCTTTCAATAATTCAGACTAGTGTTTCATCAAGTAAATACACTCAGCATCTACTCAAATCATCTGTGAAGTAAGAACATAACGATATCCACTGCATGCCTCAGCACTCATTGGACTGCGTACATCAAAATGTATTACTTCCAATAAGTTGCTCTCTTGTTCCATCTCACTGAAAACGAGGACTTTCAGTCATTTTGCCCATGTGGTATGATTTGCATGTCTCAAGTGATTCATAATCAAGTGAGTCCAAACGATCCATCTGTATGGAGTTTCTTCATGCATATATACCAATAGACATGGTTCGCATGTCTCAATCTTTTCAAAAATGAGTGAGTCCAAAGATCCACCTACATGGAGCTTCTTCATGCGTTCTACACCAATATGACTCAAGTGGCAGTGCCACAAGTATGTGGTACTATCATTACTATCTTATATCTTTTTGGCATGAACATGTGTATCACTACGATCGAGATTCATTTTAGGTGCAAGACCATTGAAGGTATTATTCAAATAAACAAAGTAACCATTATTCTCCTTAAATGAATAACCGTTTTGCGGTAAACATAATCCAATCATGTTCAAGGCAAACACCAAATCTCGATGGTAGAGGGAGCATGCGATGCTTGATCACATCAACCTTGGAAACACTTCCAACACATATCGTCATCTCACCTTTAGCTAGTCTCCATTTATTCCGCAGCTTTTATTTCGAGTTACTAACACTTAGCAACCGAACCAGTATCTAATACCCTGGTGCTGCTAGGAGTACTAGTAAAGTACACATTCATATAACGTATATCCAATATACTTCTGTCGACCTTGCCTGCCTTCTCATCTACCAAGTATCTGGGGTAGTACTGCTTCAGTGACCGTTCCTCTCATTACAGAAGCACTTAGTCTCGGGTTTGGGTTCAACCTTGGGATTCTTCACTAGAGCAGCAAACGACTTGCTGTTTCATGAAGTATCCCTTTTGTCCTTGCCCTTCTTAAACTAGTGGTTTTACTAACCATCAACAATTGATGCTCCTTCTTGATTTCTACTCTCGCGGTGTCAAACATCGCGAATAGCTCAAGGATCATCATAACTATCCTTGATATGTTATAGTTCATCACGAAGCTCTACTAGCTTGGTGGCAGTGACTATGGAGAACTATCACTATCTCATCTGGGAGATTAACTCCCACTCGATTCAAGCGATTGTGGCACTCAGACAATCTGAGCACACGCTCAACGATTGAGCTTTTCTCCCTTAGTTTGCAGGCTTAAGAAACTTGTCAGAGGTCTCATACCTCTTGACGTGGGCACTAGTCTGAAATTCCAATTTCAGTCTTCGGAACATCTCACATGTTCTGCGACGTTTCAAAAAACGTCTTTGGTGCCACAATTCTAAACCGCACTGAACTATCACGTAGTCATCAAAACGTGTATGTCAGATGTTTCGTAACATCTACAGACGACGCTGAGGTTCAGCACACCGAGCGGTGCATTAAGGACATAAGCCTTCTGTGCAGCAATGAGGACAATCCTCAGTTTACGGACCCAGTCCGCATAATTGCTACTACCAACTTTCAACTAATTTTTTCTCTAGGAACATATCTTAACCAGTAGAACTAAAGCGCAAGCTATGACATAATTTGCAAATACCTATTTGACTATGTTCATGATAATGAAGTTCATCTGATTATGAACTCCCACTCAGATAGACATCCCTCTAGTCATCTAAGTGAAACATGATCCGAGTTTAACTAGGTCGTGTCCGATCATCACGTGAGACGGACTAGTCAAGATCGGTGAACATCTCCATGTTGATCGTATCTTCTATACGACTCATGCTCGACCTTTCGGTCCTCCGTGTTCCGAGGCCATGTCTGTACATGCTAGGCTCGTCAAGTCAACCTAAGTGTATTGCGTGTGTTCCGAGGCCATGTCTGTACATGCTAGGCTCGTCAACACCCGTTGTATTCGAACGTTAGAATCTATCACACCCGATCATCACGTGGTGCTTCGAAACAACGAACCTTCGCAACGGTGCACAGTTAGGGTGAACACTTTCTTGAAATTATTATAAGGGATCATCTTACTTACTACCGTCGTTCTAAGCAAATAAGATGCAAAAACATGATAAACATCACATGCAATCAAATAGTGACATGATATGGCCAATATCATCATGCTCCTTTGATCTCCATCTTCGGGGCACCATGATCATCTTCGTCACCGGCATGACACCATGATCTCCATCATCATGATCTCCATCATTGTGTCTTCATGAAGTCGTCACGCCAACGATTACTTCTACTTCTATGGCTAACCGTTTAGCAATAAAGTAAAGTAATTTACATGGCGTTATTCAATGACACGCAGGTCATACAAAATAATAAAGACAACTCCTATGGCTCCTGCCGGTTGTCATACTCATCGACATGCAAGTCGTGATTCCTATTACAAGAATATGATCAATCTCATACATCACATATATCATTCATCACATCTTCTGGCCATATCACATCACAAAGCACTTGCTGCAAAAACAAGTTAGACGTCCTCTAATTGTTGTTGCAAGTTTTTACGTGGTTTGTAGGTTTCTAGCAAGAACGTTTCTTACCTACGTATGACCACAACGTGATTTGCCAATTTCTATTTACCCTTCATAAGGACCCTTTTCATCGAATCCGTTCCGACTAAAGTAGGAGAGACAGACACCCGCTAGCCACCTTATGCAACTTGTGCATGTCAGTCGGTGGAACCTGTCTCACGTAAGAGTACGTGTAAGGTCGGTCCGGGCCGCTTCATCCTACAATGCCGCCGAAACCAGAAAAGACTAGTAGCGGCAAGAAGAATTGGCAAACTCAACGCCCACAACTGCTTTGTGTTCTACTCGTGCATAGTAACTACGCATAGACCTGGCTCATGATGCCACTGCTGGGAATCGTAGCATAATTTTAAAAAATTTCCTACGCTCACCAAGATGCATCTATGGAGTCTACTAGCAACGAGGGGAAAGGAGTGCATCTACATACCCTTGTAGATCGCGAGCGGAAGCGTTCCAATGAACGTGGATGACGGAGTCGTACTCGCCGTGATCCAAATCACCGATGACCGAGTGCCGAACGGACGGCACCTCCGCGTTCAACACACGTACGGTGCAGCGACGTCTCCTCCTTCTTGATCCAGCAAGGGGGGAGGAGAGGTTGATGCAGATCCAACAGCACGACGGCGTGGTGGTGGATGTAGCGGGTCTCCGGCAGGGCTACGCCGAGCTTCTGCGAGAGAGAGAGAGAGGTGTTGCAGGGGAGGAGGGAGGCGCCCAAGGCTGTTGTGTGCTGCCCTCCCTCCCCCCTTTATATAGGCCCCCTGGGGGGCGCCGGCCCTGGAGATCAGATCCAAAGGGGGGGGCGGCGGCCAAGTTGGGGGGAAGGGGTGCCTTGCCCCCCAAGGCAAGGGGGAAGCTCCCCCCTAGGGTTCCCAACCCTAGGCGCATGGGGGGAGGCCCAAGGGGGGCGCCCCAGCCCACTAAGGGCTGGTTCCCTTCCACTTTCAGCCCACGGGGCCTTCCGGGATAGGTGGCCCCACCCGGTGTACCCCCGGGACCCTTCCGGTGGTCCCGGTACAATACCGGTAACCCCCGAAACTTTCCCGGTGGCCGAAACTTGACTTCCTATATATAATTCTTCACCTCCGGACCATTCCGGAACCTCTCGTGACGTCCGGGATCTCATCCGGGACTCCGAACAACTTTCGGGTTTCCGCATACATATATCTCTACAACCCTAGCGTCACCGGACCTTAAGTGTGTAGACCCTACGGGTTCGGGAGACATGCAGACATGACCGAGACGCCTCTCCGGTCAATAACCAACAGCGGGATCTGGATACCCATGTTGGCTCCCACATGCTCCACGATGATCTCATCGGATGAACCATGGTGTCGAGGATTCAATCGATCCGTATGCAATTCCCTTTGTCAATTGGTATGTTACTTGCCCGAGATTCGATCGTCGGTATCCCAATACCTTGTTCAATCTCGTTACCGGCAAGTCTCTTTACTCGTACCGCAATGCATGATCCCGTGACTAACGCCTTAGTCACATTGAGCTCATTATGATGATGCATTACCGAGTGGGCCCAGAGATACCTCTCCGTCACACGGAGTGACAAATCCCAGTCTCGATCCGTGCCAACCCAACAGACACTTTCGGAGATACCCGTAGTGCACCTTTATAGTCACCCAGTTACGTTGTGACGTTTGGCACACCCAAAGCACTCCTACGGTATCCGGGAGTTGCACAATCTCATGGTCTAAGGAAATGATACTTGACATTAGAAAAGCTCTAGCAAACGAACTACACGATCTTGTGCTATGCTTAGGATTGGGTCTTGTCCATCACATCATTCTCCTAATGATGTGATCCCGTTATCAATGACATCCAATGTCCATGGTCAGGAAACCATAACCATCTGTTGATCAACGAGCTAGTCAACTAGAGGCTTACTAGGGACACGTTGTGGTCTATGTATTCACACATGTATTACGATTTACGGAGAATACAATTATAGCATGAATAATAGAATATTATCATGAGCAAAGAAATATAATAATAACCATTTATTATTGCCTCTAGGGCATATTTCCAACAGGGCAGGTGGAAGACTCGAATCCCACCGAGTTCGGCAACTACACGCCCACGCAGCAGGGCTACACCCAGACCGACACACAGTAGACCGACATGGGCACACAACAACATGAGGATTGGGTCGCCGGAGGAGGAGGAGGGGGAGATTGATGATCCAGATGATTTTGTCAGCAAACCGATGAATAAGGGGAGAAGAGAAATCTTCAACATGGTTGGCCACTAGCTTCGATCCGATCCATGGCACAGAGCAAAATGGCCTAACTTTTTGGGCCAACATTCACACATGGTTCCATGAACACAAGCATTTCGCGTCCTACTCCGACGTGGTCATCCACAACCATCAACCAAAGTCCCGCAACCATGGATGGTACACCATCCAAGAGGCTGTGTCGAAGTATTGCGACCACTTGGCGCATCTCATCGCACGGTGCCCTAGTGCTTCCCAAATCACCCAGCAAGTAAGTTCATTTGGTCAAATATTCATAGTTTTGTAGCCAGATATGCATAGTTATATTGATCGTTGGCTGGATATGCATAGTTTGGTTGATCACTAGCCGGATATGCATAGTTTTGTTGATCACTAGCCGGATATGCATAGTTTTGTTGACAATGTTTTATTTTATAGCCTTCTCGTGCGTGTACGTTGTTCAAGAAGTTGAAGAAGCAAAAATTCACCGTCATGCATTGCTGGTCAAAGTTGAATGGGCAGTCGAAGTGGAACCTATTCATAGCCAAGACCGACGCCCAAGCTACCGAGGAAGAAACCGGTGGCCCAGCCGACCCAACAAAAGAACCACCCAAGAAGGTTGGAAGAGGGTTTCGGGGAAACAAGTGGGAGGAGGAGAGTGCAAAGCAAGAAAGTGCACCGGTCAAGATGACAGAGAGGTTCGAGGACATCTTGTCCAAGAAGGAGGTGGCATACATCAAGCGCTCGGGAATCAAGGAGGAAAAAAGGCGGAGAGGTTCAAACTGTTGATGGAGACCACCGAAAAGAAGCTAGCAGTCGAAGAGAAGAGGGCGTTGATCGAAGAGAAGAAGGCCATGCTTGAGGAGATGAAGGCGATGCTCGAAGAAAAGAAGGTGAAGATCGCAGCGGATGCAGAGGGCGCCAGGATGTTGTCCTTGAATTTGGAGTCTTTGGATGCCAACGCAAGGATGATCGTGCAAGTCGTCTGCTACAAGATGTTGAAGCGGTAGAAAGATGAGTTTGAGGCGGCGGACAAGGAGGGTGAGGAGGCGACGGAGAAGGAGACCGAGGCGGACGCCGCATACCGGCTGCGATGGCACCTTGAGCGTGGAGGCTCTGATTGCCGGTCCGGCAGGGCAGAAAATCTCAATTTTTTGCACGGACTGCCGGCTGATATTATTTTGTGATTGAACATGTAAGAACTTCAGCATACTTGCCTCTTTTTTGTTGTGATTGGGCATGTGTCTTTTGTGTGATCCGGCGGGTGCTATGGATCGAACTTTATTTGAATTTGAAAATGCCCTTTGCTGGCAGACATATATACACTTATACAACATCCGTGTCTGCGGACTGGACCCCTGTATTTGGACGGATGCGGGAGGAAATTTGCGGGTCAGCGTTGAAGATGCCATAAATCCTTTTTTTCTAAAAGAAGTCTAAGGCCTCTTTGATTCATATGAAAAGGGAATGGTAAACGTGAGAGTATGACTATTTTTTACTGTTTCATTCTTTTAATCAATACAATAAATCAGAAGAGAAATGGAGTAATTTTATCTGTGGATTCGGTTTCATTAAAAACAAAGGAATTATAGTCCATTCCGATCTCTTTTTTCTATCTCTATGCACAAGAATAAATCCAAGGCCATATGTAGCATTTCTATCTCTACTTATAAAAGAGCAAACTAAGACCACATCACAAAGTGTACACGGGACAATAAGGATCCTCCGATCTGGTACATCTAACAAAATCTTGAAGTCAATATTATGTTGGTCCTCCGCCTCATGATCGAATGGCTCACGATCAATGTTCTGCCACAATCTCCCTCCCCTTAATCTATACTACTATTAAAAGACCAAACGTTACTTCCCCTACATCCACACGAGAAAGTGCACACACAATTACCCCAGACGTCCGATCATACCCACTAACTACCATCCAACTGTCCACGTTTCATCAACCATAATACAAACAGATCGACGGTTGTAAGGAAATGTTCTGCCGGCAGACTCCCACGTCCAGGCTCCTACACATCCCAACGATGACAACTCCATCCAGCGAATAATGCCGTATCTCCGCGATCAACGCCACCACGCCACGAACCTCGCGTCGGCACGCCGTCCAGCCGTCCTCGCTCCGCCCCGCCCGGCCACCCTCGGCACGCGACCCTCGCCCTGGTCTCCGCGACGTCCTGGACCCGCCTTGCAGCCCTAACTCTCCTCAATACGCCGTCGTCACGACGCCGCCCTCGCCCCCGGTGTCAGCGACGTCCTCGACCCGGCGCACTGCCTTACCTCCGGTGTCATCACCCCTGTAGCCAGCAACATCTCCAGTACATACGACTACTGCCGAACCTGCCAGTGCACAGGTTAGATCAACTGAATTTGCACGTCTTTTGGTCAGACATAAGACAAAAGGAATTGCTCTTTTAATCTGACGTCGTGTAATTTTATACTTACAGTACATCATAATTTGCATAGCACACTGAGTTCAGGCAGGGTTCGTGAAGTGTTTCAGAACAGGGGCCATTGAGAAGACAGTATGTCCGGATCTCAGCGTAGTGGGGTGCGTACTCCCTTTCAGGACCTGACGAACAATGACAGTTCAGGTAAATACATATATCACCTACTCCTAGCTACTAAGATCATGTAAGTACCGACTATGTCATTGCCTCGCAGGTCAAAAAACAGATCCAAAAGAACTAAAGAGACAGAGGGAAAGGGAGAGGTATGCACTAAACAGGGATGCAATATTGAAAAAAAGAAAGGAGGCAAGGGATCGTAAGAAAGCTATGTCCGCTATTTTAAATGGAACCAACACTCCATCTAAGCCACCCGTGGCCATGTCGCCTGGTTACTCAATTTTCTCTGTTCTTTATCATACATTTCATTAATCACATCTAAAGACATGTTAATTAAAAGTCCCTTTCGACAGGTTTTGACACTGTGGGGATGCCCAGTGCGTAGTCTGCTATCACCCAGCAACGACACACACCAGTTGTGGAAGGTCATGTGTTCTCCTACATCCAGACATACTACCGGCTTTTGTGTGTCAGCAACTGACTTTGGTAATACAATTTTGATGCAGGCATACCTGTTGATGTGGTAATGAGTGATCAGACTCCACTTCATGGTCCATGTTCACTAACAACACCAGATACTGTCGTCTCTAACAAGGAAAATGTTAATAATATGAACTCTGCCATTGAGTCCTCCCAACTGACTGTGTTACGACCGCCACTTCAAGCCTATGGATGCAGCAGTTCGTATGGTAATCATTTCTGGCTCATATTAACAATCGTACATAATGCACACATACATCGTACATAGTATAAACCTCTGTTGCTCAAGTTGTCTTGAACCTAATTCACACTAACTATACAGAAGAAAAACAAGCACTGAAGAGGCAGAGGGAAAATGCCCGGTATGAGCAACATAAAGAAGAGATATTGCAAAGCCTACGTGACAAACGTCGTGCAGCCAAATCTACAGTAGTGCTTACACCCGGAGAACAAAACCAATCTGATACAAGTGATGCCAGCTATATGAAACACTGTATATCTTATCTTGGATTTCCTAAGTGAGATTCACTCGATGTTTTTGTAGCTGATGAAGATTGTGATTGGCTACACACAAATGATATGTACCTGAGACAAACCATTGGAAGGAGGATGAGGCGAGACAACATAGTCACTGCATCGTCACGTAGACACAATCAAGTCAACAATTATAATGGTGCTTTCATTGACTACTTCTTGGTTCATACCTTTCATTCATCGCTGATACTTGCCCATTTTGCAACATATGTTGTCAGGCAACGACCACGACGATGATGCATATGGAATACTGGAGCCCGATGGCAACACAACAAATATGGATGGTACACATTAATGCATTTACGGTTCTATGTTTATTTTAGGATATCTTATAATTATTACAAACTAATATTTGTCTACTAAATAGACTGCTTGGGAGTTGAAAACCTTATTGAAACTGAATATGTTGAGCCTGATGAAGAAGCTAGGATGTTCGCCCACCAAGGTACCTTATTGCTATCATGAGTTTCCATATAGTATAATACTGTCTTTTCTGCAGAACAAAATATTAATTAATCTTCATATTCCAATCCAGATGTTGACTTTGAATCCTACCGAGTTGAACGACGTCACACTGATGGAACACCAACAAATGATCCTCATGATAGGGCTTACATTAACCTTCCCAAAAATCACCACGTCCTTAGAAAAGTTAGGGACTGTCTCCACTGTGGAGCATTGCGGTTTCAATACGAGGGACCTGCATTTTGTTGTAGAAAGGGGAAAGTAGATTTATTTACTCCCGAGGTCCCAGACGAGTTGAAACGGTTGTTCACAAGTCAACGTGATGACGATGCTAAACATTTTCGAGACAATATATGGTATTTCAACTCTCACTTCTCATTCACAAGTCTTGGAGTCACCCTTGATCGTCGAGTAAGCACTGCAGCAGGAACCGGCGTATATACCTTTCGTGCTTGTGGGGGGTTGTACCATGCTCTTGATGAGCTGGTGCCGACTGATAATGGCCCTAGGCATTTGCAACTCTATATTTATGATACAGATCATAACTTGGTGCACAGGACTAATAGGTCTCCAGATCTAGATATAGATCTCATACGGAAAATTCTGGGAATACTAGAGCAGAACCCTTATGCACGGGCTTTCAAGAGCCTTGGGTCTGTTCCGAATCTAGATGAGTACAAGATCTCACTAAACACAGATATCAAGTTGGATCAACGTAGGTACAATGCCCCAACGACTTCTCAGGTGGCAGCGATATGGGTTGAAGGGAGCGACCCACAAAACTGTTTTGACAGGAGTGTTGTCGTGCATGCCAAAAAAGGAGACCGACCACTCTATATTAGAGCGTACTATGGGTGCTATGACCCATTGTCATATCCACTGTTTTTCCCACGTGGGGAGACTGGTTGGAATCGTTGGATGCCGTATGTTCAGGCCCCCGATGACACCACCCAATTTCCAGCGCATAATTCTGGACCGCAAGAAAACCGCACCTCTGATTTACATACAGGTATGATGTTCATTATTAATTTGTTATCTACTTACTATCTTTAAGAAGAATAATAAAAACATTTGACTACCACAACCTATCAAACAGATGAAAACTTGATTAATGGAAGGGAACGAGTTGGCACCTTTGTGCCAGATGAAGACCGGGTCACTGGTTTACATACAGGTATGGTGTTCATTATTAAATTGTTTTTATATACTTGCTATCTTTGTGAATAAAAAATGAATATGAAACTTAAGAATTGGTTCGCCTATCAAACAGATGATAATTTAATTAATGAAAGGGAACAAGTTGGCAATTTTATGCCAGATGAAGGCCAAGCGACTGATCTACATGCAGGTACCAGTCATGATTGCTTATATTCTTAAGCAAATCTTATGTTGTCAGTCATTATGAGTCCAGCCAGTCTACTGGTATTTATGTTCAATATTGTAGATGATAATGAGGATATCCAAGATGAGGATTTTGGTGACAATGAGGTCAATGCAACACAATCCAGGAAATTTGTTAGTGCAAGGGAGTACTACTGCTTCAAGCTACAGGTCAGGAAGAAGCTTTTTAACATCATCTTGTTTGGTGGGCGCCTTTTCCAACAGTGGGCGGTTGATATGTATATCAAGATTGAGACTATGAGGTTGGACTGGTACTCAAAGCCAGAAAATCAAAAGGTTATACGAGCTGATCTCTACCAGGTATGGTGCTTTTGTTTATTCCAATACATCGTAATACAAGAACATTTTGAAAATCATGCCTTTTCCATAACCTTGTATACTCTTACAGGGTCTTGTTGACACCATCGTTGCCGGCGAGTCACGCGGTGATCGAATTGGCAAGAGAATCGTGCTTCCACGTACGTTTCCTGGTGGTGATCGTGACATGCAGCGGAGGTTGCTGGATGCGATGGCAATAGTCCAACGGTGGGGTAAACCGGATTATTTTATCACGATGACTTGCAATCCCTATTGGGAGGAGATAACCCATAATCTGATGCCTGGACAATTTCCACAAGACCGTCCAGACCTTGTGGCAAGAGTATACAAGGCTAAACAACGAGATATGATGGACTTGCTAACTAAGGGTAAGCATTTCGGAGAAGTCGCAGCTTATGTACATGTCACCGAGTTTCAGAAACGAGGCCTTCCTCATGAGCATATACTTTTAATCATGAAAACAAATAGCAAGTTAGCATCCCCAGATGACTATGATCGGGTGATATCCGCAGAGATACCTGACAAAGAGAAACACCCCGTTCTGCATGACCTGGTCGTCAAACACATGCTGCACGGACCCTGTGGTGAGTTGAAAAAGAGTTGTCCTTGCATGATTGAGGGACAGTGTAGGTTTCATTATCCGCGAGATTTTTGTGATGCCACACAACAAGGGAAAGACTCTTATCCCATCTATCGGAGGAGGGACGATGGGCGTGGAGTTAGGATCAGAGGAGCGAATTTGGACAATAGATGGGTGGTCCCTTACAACCCTTCTTTGCTTATGCGATATAACTGCCACATTAATGTGGAAGCATGCTCGAGCATCAAGGCAGTCAAGTATTTGTTCAAGTACATCTATAAAGGCCATGATCGGACGTCCTTTGCATTCGAGCAGGACATAATCAACGATGGTGGAATCATCAATGAAATCCGACAATATAGTGATGCACGCTACGTATCTCCTCCAGAGGCTATTTACAGGATTTTTGCTTTCAAAATGTTTGGTGTCAGTCCATCAGTGCTGCAGCTCTAGATTCATTGCCGAACATGCATACAATTGCATTTAAAGCTGGTGAAAATCTAGAAGATGTTGTCGCTCGACCATCTTCATCCAGGTCCATGCTTACCGAGTACTTTGAGATGAACCGGAGGAATCCGCAAGCACAGAAATTGTTGTACAGAGAGTTTCCAGAGCATTATAGATGGATAGCTGGAAAAAAGAAGTGGCAGAAGAGAAGAAATAACAGATCACAGATTGGAAGACTTGTGTATGCACACCCTGCTGAAGGAGAGAGGTACTACTTGCGTGTGCTGCTAAGTCATGTTCGAGGTGCCACTTCTTTTGATGATTTAAAAACAGTAAATGGCAACCTATGCACTTCCTTCAGAGAGGCATGTGAGCACTTAGGCCTCATTGAGCACGACAAGACTCTTCATGATTGCATGACAGAGGCAGCCACATTTCAGATGCCTTCTGCCCTAAGACGGTTGTTTGCAACTATATTGGTATTTTGCGAGGCAACAGAAATCCGACAATTGTGGGATAAACATCTACCATCAATGTGTGAGGACTACAGTCGTAATGAATCCAATGAGTCGGTACTTGAGCAGATGGTCCTTCGAGATATTAGGGATATGTTGCAATCCATGGGAAAGGATATTAAGAGCTATGGACTTCCGGATCTGGTTGAGACCGATGGTTCTTATGACAGTGAATACAGAGAGGTAACAGAGGAGAGGCAAATCACCGCGGACACAAAACATCTAGATCTATTTAGCAGTTTGAACCATGAGCAGCTAGCTGGTTTCAATGACATAATGGATCATGTGATGAACAAAAAAAGCCAGATATTCTTTGTTGATGGTCCAGGAGGAACTGGGAAGACGTACTTGTACAAGGCATTGCTAGCAAAGGTGCGTTCCATGGGCGAAATCGCGATCGCAACTGCTACATCTGGTATTGCAGCGTCGATAATGCCTGGAGGACGCACAGCACACTCCCGGTTCAAAATTCCAATCAAGCTCACTGACAACAGTATGTGCGGTTTCACAAAACAGAGTGGTACAGCGGAGTTGCTTAGACAGGCGTCCCTGATAATTTGGGACGAAGTCGCTATGACAAAACGACAAGCAGTTGAGACGCTTGATAGATCACTACAGGATATAATGGAATGTTCTTTGCCGTTTGGAGGAAAGGTTGTTGTCTTTGGTGGTGATTTCAGGCAGCTCCTACCCGTTGTGACACGTGGGACAAGAGCACAGATAACAGATGCTACACTTCTGAGATCCTATCTTTGGGAGAAGACCCGCAAGATACGTCTCACGCGCAATATGCGGGCATAGGCTGATCCTTGGTTCTCAGAATACCTACTAAGGATAGGCAATGGAACTGAAGAGACAATTGGCGACGATTATGTCCGTCTCCCCGAGGACATTGTCATTGGCTATACCGAGGATGAAAAAGCTATTAACATGCTCATCGAAGATGTCTTCCCATCTTTGCAGGCCAATGCTAGATCGAGAGAGTACATGAGTGCACGTGCTATTCTTTCAACCAAGAACGATCATGTCGATGACCTGAATGAAAAAATGATCTCCAGGTTTCCAGGCGAAGAAAAGTTATACCATAGTTTTGACTCAATTGAGGATGACTTGCAGAATAATTACACAATTGATTTTTTGAACTCAATCACACCAAATGGCTTGCCCCCGCATGTTTTGAAATTAAAGGTCAACTGTCCAGTCATTCTGCTCCGGAACCTCGACCCTCATAATGGTCTATGCAATGGAACACGGCTTATGATCAGAGCCTTTCAGGATAATGCAATCGATGCGGAGATTGTTGGTGGTCAGCATGCTGGAAAGAGGGTGTTTATACCTAGGATCCCTATGTCACCCTCGGAGGACATCTCACTTCCTTTCGAACTTAAGAGAAAACAGTTCCCCATCCGCCTGAGTTTTGCCATGACAATTAACAAGGCATAGGGTCAGACCATCCCAAATGTCGGCATTTACCTTCCCGAGCCAGTATTCTCACATGGGCAGCTATATGTTGCATTGTCAAGAGGAGTGTCGAGAGAGACGACACAGATTTTGGCCAAGCCAAACAAGGATGTTGATAAATCCGGGAAAAGCACCAAGAACATTGTCTACAGAGATGTTTTGGAGAGATGAGGCAGGTGCATTATTCCATTATTTCTTTTCACATACTATGTTCGCTTTCAAAACCAGCTTATGAAACTAGCTCCTTACAAGCTTTTCATTTTTGTAGCCGTATCTCATGTCATGCACTAATCACTTCACATTTTTTGTTGATCAGGTTTGAGAAATATTCTTGTTCAGGAGAATTGAGGCTTTGCTGTGGTTACTGGTCTCCACATGTGCAACTTGTAAACCTATTTGGAAGAGAAGAGCATGGTCGACTGATGCTACGACATGGGGTCAGATCATACATAATAAGGAACGCTTTGTGCTGTATCCTGTACTATCTAAATTTTCCCTTCGAAATTATGTTCTATTAAACATGTTCTTGAATGCCCAAGTGAGATGCTCTATGATATATTTGTAACGAAAACTGCAAAAGATTGAGATTCCTGGAATATATTCTTGAATGCCTAAGTGAGATGTTCTATGATATATTTGTAACGAAAACTGCAAAAGACTGAGATTCCTGGAATATATTGAAGTTAAAAGGCGTTTTTTACTACTATGTTGCAAATAGGACGTTCCCGGATCTATAGCACACGAGCTCACATGCTTTCTTTTTTTAGAAAAAAAATCAAAAGAATAATGCATACAGTATTCATAAAAGAATATAAGTCATGTAACAGACTAAACTGGTGGATAACCACAGTGGGCGAGAATACCTCTTCCAACATGCATCAAACCAGTTGAAGATATGCCTCCTATTCCGATTCCAATTTCTACTTCACCTCTTCACTGATCTCCCCCTTGGCTGGCTTGATGGATCATGTGATGAACCAAAAAAATCAAAAGAACAAGTCGTGATCTCCCGCAGTCGCTTGCTCATGTACAAGAAGGCAACCACCATACATCAGCTGAATTTCAAATGAAACAGAAAAAATTAGTTTCTCAAATATTAAAAGGGTGTGCTTTTTCTGAATTATTAAGCCCACGGTTACGGAAGGAAGGTGGGCCAATCACAATATTTATGCATATAAAATGTACCATGAAAATAACTCCAATAATTTTGTGCGAGTATAAAAAAAGCACAAGATAAGATTCTGGGGCCTCAGAAAAATCCGGGGATGATAGCAATCAGGAGTCCCCAATTATCGCGATAGTAGTTTCCTTTCTCTCACGATTCTGCCTTATATTGTCTGATACCACTACTTTCACCTCTCCTCCATCCTCCCTCGCGATCTCTCATCCGCATCCCAACATACATCCACAACAAGTCTCTCCACTGATCCGCACACATCTGCCCTTGGTGAAGCACCGTCATCGTCCATGTCTACGCCTTCGTCACCGGTGCCCCATGCGAGTCAATCTCCAACCAGATCCGGTACTACTGTCCATGCTATCGAGATGGTAAAGACATATTATATCTCTGTTCTTTCTATGCAAGGTTTCCTATCTAAAAGTGTCATACTTGGGTTGTTAGGATGGCATCAAGAAGGTAGCAAAGGATGAGGATATAGATAATATGCAGGTTGAAGAGGTCATAAAGAAGGACGAGGATACAAACTATGAGTCGGCACAGTTGATACAAGAAGACTCTACTATGGAGGATACAGAGAATATGCATATTGATGAGGTGATAACCGTACAGGAGGATACATATCCCGAGTCCACAGAGGCAAGTTTTCTTTCCACATGTCATTACTATTCTAATTCTAACACCACAGATCACTTTGTAATTTTTTTAGTACAATATCATATCAAAAAGATATTCTATCTGTTATAATATTATACTACCATGTGTTTTAGCTACCGAGAGATGACGAATCAAGTGAAGTACTCAACAATAATGAAGTGGAGGAAAATAATTGCACGGAGAGCTCAGAATATACACCTATTCTTGAAGAAAACATAGCAAACAGAGAGGCCAAAGATTCTGAACATACAAATGTGACTTTCCTTTTCCAATTATTTCTTCCAAAACTATTATAATTATATTATATCCTACATACGGGTAATTCTTCTAATATTGTTTTCAGAAATTAAGCCACAACGAAACAAGTCAACAAATGGTGGCAATTGAGGACGAGAAATTGGTACAAACACCCGGCACGGAAGGGCTTCAAACTATAGAGGACGAGCTAACAATGCCCGTGCATATAAAGAAACATATACGACGACATAACAAGCCTAAGAAGGCACAAGACTATGTTGTTTATCCACAAGGCACAGAACAAAACCTTCAATGTCCTTGTACTGCTATATTATTGTTTTTGTGTTCGTTATCACTAAATGTTATTATGGCCATCGTGACAGATTATGCCTGCACTGGCGATGATTGGTCCGTTATAGAAAAAATCAGATCCGAACCAAGTAAAGAAAGAAATTTAGTGAGCATCGGCGACGCATTTCTGAAAAAAAGACATTTACTATCTCTTCTATCTCCCAAAGAATGGGTTGGCGACGAAGTAAGTATATTAGGACATGAAGATGCTATTTAATTAGAAGTATGTGTCATCTAATATACTATGTATACTTTTAATTGTAGGTCATAAATACGTACATAAATTGCATGATTTTTACTGAGCATCTACAAGTAAGGTCAGGTGGAAGTGTGTTCTTAGAGAATGCATGCATCTCTAAGATGATGAAGATCGGTAGCTATCTGCCCTCAGATGACATGGATGCTGCACCAGCATGGGTATTAAACAGAGCCAAAGCATATTTGGAAAACGATATGGTTATTCTTACTTTTCTACATATTTCTATGAACTACAGCAAGAACGACCGATTCGTCCACATACTTCTACAACTAAAATAATCATTTTCTTCAGATATACTTACCAATAAACATGGACGACATTCACTGGTATTTATGTGTTATAAATGCCAGAAAAAAATGTGTTCAAGTGCTCGACTCGCTAGGCCCATACATGAGCCGCAAGGACCTCACTGATACGGTTAGTACTTAGTCCTACTCCCCCATCTTTTCTAAGAACCTTCTTTTTCTTATTTCTCACTTGTGATGCTTATACTTTTTCCATTTGTTGGTACAACAGCTAGAAGGACTAGAGGATTTATTCAAATATGCATCCAAGCACATGGAATTAAAATCCGATAAGTGGATTGATCTAGATGTTACAACATGGAGAAGAGAAGAATATATTAAGAGTAGTCTTCAGACGGATGGGTACGCCTCCTACTATAACTCATCGCATTTATGCTTAACTGGGCACATTTGGTATGTTATTATGTTTATTTTATCACTCATAGCATTCCTGAATCACATTTGTTCAAGAGATTTGGTATGCCAATGCAATTATTTACCTTATTGTATGCCAATGCAATTGACACAACACCTCTCATGAGATCTGGCCTAAATAATGGAGCTCAAGGCGATACACTTCATTGGGCTGCATATAAAAAATGCGTTACGATTTTCAATCTTTTTTTATTCACTCATAGGGCTAAATAGAGTAAGCAGTCACGCATTAACTTGTACTATCAGCTATGCTAGCAATATTACAGGAGAAGTATCAGCTATGCTAGCAATATTACAGGAGAAGAAGCAGAGCGTGTTCTGTTATACTATTAGGCAATTGAGCATAGATCAAGTGTTTCTTTCCGCACCTGCATAAATTATTTGGGTATAACTCCAGGCCTTATTTTTTACTTCTCCATTTGTACCATCCTGCAATTGGTACAAGCAATGTAAAAAATAACATTCTACATACAGGAGATCAAGAACAAGAACTGAAATTCCTATTACCATTACCTGCGATATAAATAGTGCGAACTTTGAATCAACCACTTTGTGGTACCTGGAAGAGTTATTGTCCATCATTTGGTCAGGAAGTGTGTTCTACTAAGTGTACAAACTGAAGCTGCATGAAAAGCAGAGGAATGGATACAAGGCCTACTTGAGGATAGATAGATGAACTGACCTCTGGAAATAGTCTGGTCTATTGCAAGCCAACAACAACGGCGACAGAGAGATTAGGTTGATCCTGTAGAGCACGTACGCGAGCTGCGAACTCCTTCCCAGAGCGACTTGATGACGCACTGGATCTCGATCCAATTCGATATGCCTGCTCCCGAATTGTGTCGACCAGCTCACATCTCGATATCCTCTGGGGCAGTAGGATGAAGGTGGCAGAGTCGATCCAGGGAAGATCTGCGGGGTTGGCGGCGAGGCAAGGCTGCGGTGGTCAGAGGAGGGGGCGGGGCGAGGCCGTGCTGGGGATAAGGGCCGACGGGGCGAGGCCCTGGAGGGGATAGGAGGAGACGGGGCGAGGCCGTGGTGGTGGTGGTGGTGTGGGTGGGTGGGGGGGGGGGGGCGCCGGCCGACGTCTTGCCGGGAGAGGATGTGGCGTGCTGCAGAGTAGGCGCCGTGCTACAGAGGAGGCGGCTGGTGGAGGAAGAAGTGAGGAGTGGATAAAGCAAAGTGATAGTGTACTGGAGAGATCGAGATAGTGATAGTGCGACGGACGGCTTCCTGTTGCTCTTTTTTTATTTTACTTTTCACCTGCTGCTCCTTATTAGTGTTTCTTTGGTTGCTTTTTTTTCTCTTTTGCAATCTGACCTCTGGTCTATTTTCTATCACATAATTACGCCACCCAGATAATAGTACATCGACCAAATGGATCATCGGCCGTGTCTCTTTTGTTTAATTTTTGTATCTATGATCGACAACCCATTCGGTGAAGTAATAATTATATGGGTTCCTCTCAAAATAATTATGCATTCACAAATTCATTTTTTTATTGATAACCATTTTGTTCATTTGATTTATATATAAAAACATATATGGGTAAGAAATTTAGTTATTTTATTCATAGCCCTTTTGGTCGTTTGATTTATATTAGCGGCAAACGTTGTTTAGTTCTTTTTTACAAGCATATCCGGTATGATAGTGTGGTTCAGTCATCATCATTTTATGATACTATTTTTTTATTAATATTTTTGTTATTAAGCATAACAAAAATTCTTTATCATCAAGGTCGTCTTGTGGTCTCTGGATGTTAAATTGCATGGAGTACTTCACGGGAGATAGTTTGTCCGACACTCCCAAACAGGTATATTTTGCATCGTATCATGATACTAATTATTTTGTGTTGTATCATTATTTGAAAACTAAGTCTTATTACTACTTCACTTTAGGTTCACATGACAGATTTTAGAACAAAATTAGTCGTCATTTTAGTCGACTCGGAATTCAATGATGACGATATAAGAAACCGAGACTTGGATGATGATGAAATCAACACGGATCCCACTGATTGTATGATTGTCGAAAGACCTCCTAACAAACCTAAAGCATCCATCTCATCGTCACAAGTTGAGCTCATCTTGCAATCATTTATCCTTTCGCCGTCTGTCACTCCAACAAACGACGACTTAATAGATGAACTTTGCTTGTTCATCAGCATGGTTGATGATGTCCCGATGCTAGAGTAAGACACATTTTTGCAATTCATTTTTGTTCCTATTACTCTTGTATAATGACAGAATTCCCATTTCACAGGAGCGAATGGGTGAAAAGCTCTCAACCTTATCCTATTAGTTTGAACTTGAGACAATTAAAGAACGTATTAAAGAATGATGAGTACATGGATGCTGGTTGTTTTAACATGGCTGTGAGGATACTAGCGTGCCACGACGTCCAGCTTGCTAGAGATGTCCCAACACACTATATGGATCTACGATTCTGTGTAAGTTATTATAATCACATTTTACATTTTGCCTTATTCTACTCATGTTTTCTTACATTATTGTAGTCCATGTCCCACGATGCACGAGTCCCAAGTCATCGTGATGGTATGGACATTGATATGTTGGCACAACTATTTGATAGCTGGCCTAATAGCAATGAGTATCATATCTCAGAATGTGATACGGTAAGATTTCAATCCAAAGTCATTGTTTATTTGGTCTTAATAAATGATAATGATTGATGCGTCATTGCAGATTTTATTGCTTTGTGATATTCTTGGACTACTTTTATTGTTCATCTTGGACCAACAAAAAAAAGTTGTTTCTATTTTGGACCCGCTTTCAATACCTACTTTCGGAAAGCATATACTTAAAACTATGGTCAACGATCTAAACCTTGCACTTCAAACTGCAAACCCTGCCTTCAAGGACGACATTATAAAACGGGGATGCAAAGTTCCTGTTGTTCCCACAAATTCATACGGGTAAGAATCTTGTCAATACATCACAATCTTAATTGATTCATTCAACTCACATGTAACATTTCATACATGCAGTCCCCTGTCTGGTTATTTGATTTTCAATTTAATGCACTCATGGCATGATGGAACGCTACATTTTCCAGTACCCAAGGTAAGTATTTCACACCATGCTCATTTCTACACATGTTACTCATGTTTTTTTTTCTAATAACAATGTTATATAATGCATATGTAGGATAATTTTGAACTAAGGAAGCGATTTTTGGTTCATATTTTGAAGTATGAAGAGAATGAAGTTCTAAACAATATCCCAGTCTTAGAACGAAGCATTATAGATCGAATCAAAAGATGGACCTTCCAGAGAGGATCATCATCAAATGATGATTACTAGATAATTTTGCTTAGTTGTTATTTTTACAATACATTTATGTGATTGTTAATTTTATGTGAAGACATGTGTATTGGTCGTGTGTTACATGCACAGAGTTTTTTCATTTTTGTATTTCGAATTTTGGAATCACAACATTTCAACAATGGAAGTCTTTCACCGGTCAAACAAGACCTATGACTTCATCTAAAATAAATTATTACATTGAAATCATTGAGACCTATGACCTATGACACGCATTTAAATGTTCCGATACAACAATACAAAAGTTCATTTTTTATTTTACTTTATTAGGATACGTGCGTTGCACGTGCACACTTACTAGTTATGGGAAACAACCAAAGCATTTTTCCTGTTTCTCTCCCTCGTCAATAACTCCACCTTGCATTTCTCCCTAAAATCTTGAAGCGGTCATGCATGCGATTTGTGTTGAGGACCCTCTCCCAATATACGCATAACATACGTTTTAGTTACGATGCAGTGGTTCCTTCGACTTGTGGTTTGGTTTACAACCCCTACAGGAGATCTCTCTCACAGAAACACGCTGTGGCACCTGAGATAAAAAAAGAACGAAAATGATAAGTACTTGACGTGAGGTGCGAGCACATGGCAAATCGAACGTTTTATGGCAATTCTAGTGACGTAAGGCTGGCAAATTAGTTGACACGCACGTCAATTTTCTGTTAAAAAATAAACCGAAGCACGAAGTTGTTATGCTTGTCAACTAGAGTTGTCATACTCGCCTCACTAAATTTGCAATAAAAAATTATTCGATTTGCCATGTGACATTCGGGTGTTATCAGATTCCAAAGCGAAACTATCGCACCTCCCTTCTCCGCCTAGCAGTAGCTCGGTAGCCACATCGCCGTTGACGCGGTTTCTGGCGCCTCTGCCGCCGCACTCAACACGTTAACCACACTGCCCCGCTCTTGGTGGCCACCGAATCTCTCTTGGCCGCCCAACCCTACCTCCGGTGTTGTCGCCCACGACATGTTGTATGTGCCGCTTTTGAAGGTATGGGTGCTCCAGAAGATTTTCATTGTTATACATTGGAGTCAACGCAAATACATGTCAGTGCCAACTCTTTTTATTTTGCGAGGAGTGCCAACTTTTAATCTAGAGACTGGATGAATGTGTGCAACTAAAATTATTATGACATTTGTACTACCTGATGTGTTAGCAGGAACTAATTTAGACTAGTGAGTTGTACGTGCTTTGCACGTGAGTTGTGAGATCTCGTTACAACACAATGTTGATAAAGAACAGACACTTACGTATTACGTGCATGAAGTCCAGGATACAAATTTGTTTTGTTACTAATGATAGCTAAACCCATTGAAAAAGGAAACCTTAGTTGGATAGTGCTCCAATATGTGTATATAACACATTATACATATGGACCTTAAGGATTAAATTTCATGAATATGCCAAGAAAGTGTTGCAGCATTTGGTTGAAATTCTCTGAAAAGAAATATGGACCGTAAGAAATGGTTGGTCAGAAGTCTTTCCACTAGTAGAAAAAGAGGCTTCCATACGCCCCCATTAGTTCCCAAAATAATCGAACCGCGACCAAAGGGGTCTTTAGTCGCGGTTCGGGAGGAGACCCGCGACCAACTATCTGGGCCCAGCGCGCTCGGTCGACAGCTGGCGGACGGGAGGGGCTTTAGTCCCGGTTGGCCTGGCCAACCGGGACTAAAGGTCCTCAGGCTGGCCCGAAGGCCTTTAGTCGCGGTTGGCCAGACCAACCGGGACTAAAGGTGACTAAAGGTGCCCGAAGGCCTTTAGTCGCGGTTGGCCAGACCAACCGGGACTAAAGGTAGACCTTTAGTCCCGGTTGGTCTGGCCAACCGCGACTAATGGGATTTGAGGCATTAGTACCGGTTCATGGCACGAACCGGTACTAAAGGCCTCATTTTCAAACTCTACCCCCCCCCCCCCCCCGGATCGCCTTTTCAGTTTTAGAAAAAACAAAAGAAAATGATGGAAATGTCAATAAAATAAAATAAAATAAGTTTCCCATGTGATATGTGGTCTAGTTGTTGGGAAAATTAACAAATATGAATTTCGACTTTATTTGCAAAATCTCTCTGGAATTTCTTAAAATGGGCATAACTTTTGCATACGAACTCGGATGAAAAAGTTTTTTATATGAAAAATCATCTACTCAAAAAGTTACGTCCGAATTTAACCGGGGGAACCCCGTTAAACATTTTCAAAATCCTCAAAAACCTAACAGAAAAAAAATACGGGGCTTTTAAGATCTGGAGAGGCAAAAAAATTCAAAAAATTTCAAATTGTGGTCAAACTAATTATTCTAGAATATTAGTGTTACTAAATATAATTATTTCAGTTTTTTTAAAACTTTGGTCAAATCTGGTCAAACAATGGTCAAACTAATTATTCCAGAAATATTAGTGTTACTAAATAATTATTGTTTTTTAAAACAATAGTTTCAAACTCAAGTGAAATGTGTCACTTCGTGCTCAAGCTAAATTCCTGAGAGTTAATAGAATTGACATCCTACTATTGTCAGGAAAACAACAAGTGCAGACTTGGAAACGAGGGAGAATAGAACCCGGAAGTTAAGCGTGCTCAGGCTGGAGTACTGAGAAGATGGGTGACCGTCCGGGAAGTTAGATGATTTGGAATGATGAGGGGTGATTAGAGATTAGAGGATAAATTGAGCAGTGATGAGGGGTGGTGATTAGAGATTAGAGGTTAAAATAATTTAGAAATTTGAAAATAAAAAAAATAAAAAAAATTCGCAAAGAAACCAGGTTTAGGGGGGCTAAAACCCTAAACCTGCGGAGGAGGCCTTTAGTCCCGGTTAGCCACGAGAACCGGGACTAAAGGTCCTCCGCCCCGACGGACCCCTGGCGCCCACGTGGACGGGCCTTTAGTCCCGGTTAGCCACGAGAACCGGGACTAAAGCCTTTAGTCGCGGTTCGTAAGAGGCGCGACTAAAGGGGGGGTCTTTAGTCGCGCATATTTAGTCCCGGTTGCACAGCCGGGACTAAAGGCCTTTGCGAACCGGGACTAAAGGCCCATTTTCTACCAGTGTTCACTTGACTAAAAATTCACAAGTAATCTCATAAATGGATACACTTTTATTCAAGCGAGAAACTCTAATGGAGTAAGAGCATGCATGGAAGATTCTAGACTAAATCATAAATGGACACACATTTATTCAACCGAGAAACTCTAATGGAGCAAGAGCATGCATGGAAGATTCTAGAATAAATGAGAAGTGTGTAAAGATAGTATATGTAATAACTACAAGGGTGTACTAAATTTTTTTATTATTGGAACTTCTAGACAATACACATGGCAGAATCTGATGTAATTGATAGGAAATCGAAAGGTCAGCAACGCTCGGATTTGCCACCTCTTGACTGTCAGATTGAGTTCATCCAACGGTCCATATTCAAACTTATTCGCACACTATATAGTGTATAGATAACACGTGCATCTGAACAATATTCCTGTGATATTTTGAATTTCAGACCGGAAAGATGAGATAGGAAAAAAGAGCATCAACCCGATGAGATTTTGAAATGAAACTTCGAAGCATCCTTGGCAGTCATCTGGTTCCTCTGCCATCACCGTAAGTACAACCAAAATTTATTGGGGTCAAGTGCAACAAGATGATAAAATAAAGAAATAAGAGCAACTAATGAAATTCAAAACTAAAGAAGATAGAAAAAATAGTGATATATTTAAGGAGTATAAAAATTAACGGAATGAGTGAAAGTGGAAATGAAAAGAATAAGAAGAATAAAAACTGAAAGATAATGACATGACAGACCAACTAAGAATGGATGCCAGAGAAAGAAAAGACAGAATTAAAAAACATGACATACAATATTCATGTGATGTTTCAAATTTCAGACCGATGAGATATGAAAAAGATCATGAACATGTTGAGCTTTTGAAATGAGACTTTTGAAGCATTGTTTGGTGGTCATCTGGTTCCTCTATCGTCATCCTATGTACAACCAAGTTTAATTGGGTCCAAGCACAACATGATGAGAAAATAAAGAAAAAAGAGCAACCGATGAAATTGAAAACGGGATGATTAGGGAATTAGAAAAATTGACGGAATGGGGGAATAAAACTATTGAAAGCAAAGAAATAAGTGAAGAGAATAAAAACTGAGAGATAACAACTAAAAATGATAGATTAACTAAGAATGGAGGAAAAAGAAAGAGTGGATCGAGGAGAATGGCAAGATATAATTACAAAATGAAGAGAGAAAAATGACATGGCTTAGATGAGGAATGACATGGCTCGTAAAAATAATAGTTGGATTAACTGAATGAGCAAAAGACATTGACTAAAAAAATGAGAATGGGAGAAGTAAACTTAAGAAATAGAATGGGGAATATTTTTGGAAAAGATTGATACTATGAAACTGAACAGAAGTGTAAACGAACAACAAATGATGGAAAGCAGAACAATATTTTATGCTCCGGCCATGGGTAACATCCACTTTTTTGTATGCTCTGCCCAACTACAGTTCTTTGTCATTTCTTATAGCTAGGAAAATAAATGGGAGATAATAAAGATGGATTGCTACGAACGAGGGAAAACTGTAGGAATTGCCACTGTCATGTGCATACTAATGAGTTAAGGGAAGAGCATCACATGAAGAAAAACAATCATAACAATGCATGCACAAAAGCTAGAACTTACCTAAGGTCATATTTCCACTTTGTTCACAGTGCCATCGGGAAACAACAGTCTAGCAGATGACTGATTCAACCAACAAGTTTCATTCTTTTACAAGAAAGGAGAATGCTTCTGAATTCTGACCTCAGTATCTGATACGTCTCAAACATATTCATAATTTTTGTCTGTTTTATGCTACTATAATATCACTTTTGTATACTTTTTATAACATTTTATATTATTTTTTTGAACTAACCTATTAATTTAGTGCCGAGTGCCAGTTATTTTCTGCATGTTTTTGTCTTTACAGAAATCAAATCTATGGAGGTAAAAAATGCTAAAGATTTAATACGATTTTTTTGGGCACGAAGGTTCCAAAAAGCATCGGAGGCAGACGAGGGGACCCATAGGGCTTCCACACGTCCAGGTGGCGCGGCCAGGGCCTACGGCGCTCCCCATGCCTATGTGGGCCCAATGAGCACCGCCTTACATCGAAATCTCCAAATCTTTTCACCGTCACAAGTTTCTGTTCCAAGGAGATTCAATCTGGAGGCCTGTTCTGGCACTCTGCTGAAGGGGAAATTCACCATGGGACGCTTCTTTATCAAAATTGTTGCCTCCATGATCATGTGGGAGTAGTTCACTTAGGACCGTAGGTCCATAGCCGTAGCTGCAAAAAAAACACGTGATCTTGCAACAACACGCACTAATTGCAAACAACATCATGCTCTAGTGAGGAGATTTGGATGGGAGCTTAAGAGAGTGCTTGAGGAAAATAACACACGTGGAAGAAAGGGGAAAAGCAAAGCGGTTGGTGTGCATGAGGATAAGGAGGAACAGAACCGCTCCCTACTGATAGTGCTGGGCGGGCCGCACACAAGACACGCGCCGTACAGTAGAGAAGGCGAACGCTCGTGTGGAATCGGTTGATTGAAGGTAAGCATTTCCGAAAAAAAAAAGGCAAAAGGCAAAGAAAAAACAGAATGTATCACCAGCCGTTACAAAGCAGACCTTGCCAGGTGGGCCGACCCGGCTTAGGCTATACATGTCAGGCACGACACGGCCCACCCAGGCACACACAGCTACACTGGTCATGGCGAGCCGGCACGCGTGCTGCGCTCCCTGGCCCAACCACAACAGAACAATGAAATAGACCGACCCATCGACACGCCGTTTTGGACTATTTTGGGTCTATTTGGCATTTTTTTAGGCTTACATAAAAAAATCTTGGAAAATTTAAAAAGTTAACGGGTCTTGCCGTGTCGGCATGTGTGTCCAGCCTCTCGTGGCCTGGCACGGCCTAGGCAGACCACATGCTGGCACAGCCCAATTAGATATGTGTCGGGCCAGGCCCATCAAAGGCCGGGAACGCAGGCTAATGTGCCGGCCCCTGGCCCGGCCCAGATGGCCACCTACCCTCCTTTGGTTGCAAGTCAATGAGCATAGTCCGGGCCTAACTCATCAAAAGAAAAGATTGTCTAAAAAAATCAAAAGAAAAGAAAACCCCGACTCAAAAAGAAAAGTTATAGACCAGGCCCACCAAAACGGGAAGAACTCCTCGACAAGAAAGGGGGTAAAAGATGGAGGTGTCCGCCGACGCGGCGGCGGCGGCGGCGGCGCGGACGCTGCGGTGGGCCGGCCGTGCGGGGCACCTCGGCGGCGTCCCCCGCGCCGCAGTGATCGGCGCCGTGGGCACCATCGCCAAGGCGTACGTGTCGCTGCTCAACACCACCACCGTGCACAACGCCGACGCCCTCCACCGCCTCGTCTCCTCGCGGCCCCCCGGCACGCCGCTCCTCACCGTCAGCAACCATATGTCCACGTATGTTCCCCCACTCCCCCGAAATATCCCTCCCGGATCTCCCCCGTGTACCGCTCTTGCTGTTTGTGGCTTCTGAGTTCTGACTAGATGTAGGAGGAGAGATCGGGCGGCGATGTGTTTGATCTGTCGTGGCTCTGGCACCATTGTCGCGAGAATTGTGCGAAATTGTTGCTGGAAGCCAGCAAGTTGCATCGTCTTGATAACATTTACTCTAGGATTGATGCTACGCATCTGAAAGGGCATGTGCTCTTTGGGATTTACAGCACATAGTCAATACCTATGTATTGCTGTCATTAGCATACTGGAAGGGGACTCTGAAGTGTTGAAATTCCTTTTTAGACACGTTTTTTAGCATGGATCACTTGAGAAGTGTGCATCCTGCTCTTTTCTCATCCTTTCATATGCTACATCATGCTGTAGATTGGTGTTCATGTTTAAGGAAAGCATGCATTGTATTGGCTTGTTGTATAGTACAGGTGTCATGTATAGGTTCCAGTGTGGACAATTACAAATTAGTTAGGCAGCTGTACACAATTCTTGTGTGCCGGAAGTTTTGGTAACCTTGAGGTTATCGTATACTTGTTTGTACAGGATAGATGACCCGTTTATGTGGGGATTCAAGGGTTTCCCTATAACAGATTCAAAGCTTGCAAGATGGGTGCTGACAGCAGAGGATATCTGTTTCAGGAATGTATTCATGTCTTACATGTTTCGACTTGGTGAGGCTCCTTGTCGTGTTTGTTATTTACGTTTTCTTTTCTGCACAGGTATGTATGGTCAAATGATAATCAGTATGTTGTTACTGTGGCATATTAATCATGTAGGCATAGTGAGCTTCCCAAAGCCCCACTGGCCCACTCTCTCACTTACTGTAACTAATGTTGTGGAGCACCTCCAGCATAGGTCAATTCAGATATGAAATGTTCACTTAGTGGAGCCAGTTAATGGCATCTTTCTGTTGAGCATGTAATAACCTCATTTAATCCAGTAACTTTGTGCATGTTTTTGCATTTTAAATGCCGACGGCCTTCGTAGTTCTAACAAGCTTCTAAAAAATTGGTTACCTAAGCAATCATGGTTTATTGCTCTAACTACCAAGACTAGCTTCAGAGAGTTAAATAAAAACTTGTCAAACCTGTCCAAGCATTCTGTATGTTATATCTCTTTGTTGGACCATGTAAATGGTGTGCATAATTGTTCTGTAATTCAAATTTGCCATAAAGTTGACATCTACCGTTAATTGTCTCTCTTTTCCAGTCTCCATATGAAAATGATACGATCTGATACTTGACATGCTATGTGTTGTGGTGGTAATACATAAATGATGATATGCTATCTAACAGCTATGTTATCTCTAGTTCAGTTGCTACTTTTGATGTTCAGCACTTGTGTGTTTTTGTCATCTTTATTCTTGTATTTTTCTTATCTTTTCATTTCAGGGTTTCATTGCAAGGCAGAGTTGGTATCACTCTGCATGGCATAATTTGATAATATTGTTATTGGCATATAATTTTATGCACAGGGAAATGTGTGCCGATCACTAGAGGGGCTGGAATTTATCAAGACCATATGAATGAGGCCCTTGAAGTGCTTAGCACTGGAGGTTGGGTATGTGCATTTTCTTCGGTTCAGCATTAACTATTACATCATTAACATATGTTGTGCTTATGGTTATAAATTCTGGTCCTTATTTGGTTGTAAATTTCTTCATGGCATATTCAAACAGTTGCATTCATTCCCTGAAGGAAAAGTAGCCCAAGATCACCAACCAATCAGACGGTTGAAATGGGGAACTGCCAGTCTTATTGTCCGAGCACCTGTAACTCCAATAGTATTGCCTATTGTTCACACTGGTTTTGAAAAGGTATATGGAAATATTTGTATCTCTGTAATGCCATCATTTTGTGCATGGTTTCATGTGTTGAATATGGGCTTCAAATAGAATGGCATATATATAGTTCTCTTCTGCAATTTGAATTATATTGCACGTTCAGTAAACCACTTGTCTCCAGCACTAGTTCATTTGTATTCCCTTTCATTAATCCAAGATCTCTTTTATGTTATATATATGGTACTCTGAACTTCTCCTGATTGTACTTTAGGTCATGCCAGAGAAATCATTTTTTGGACGCCGTCCACCATTACCTCTCTGCGGCAAGGAGATAAAGATCATCGTGGGAGAACCAGTAGATTTTGATCTGCCAGGCTTAAAGCAGGTGGCAGCAATGATACCACAAGACACATCCTTCGAAAGGAAGGGCTGGCCAACCATCACGCCGGAGGGGCTAGACGAGGCAGCGCAGAGATGGCTTTACCAGAAGATGTCTGATAAGATCCAGTCCGCGATGGAGAGCTTGAGGAAGACGCTTCTGAACTTGAAGCAGCATTGACATTGATTCTTTTTGTTCGTTCTTCGACCATGGGGCAAGGATGCGCCGCCTTTTTTCTCCGATACCTTGTTGAATTGGTTAGGGCATGGTAGCTTTGTTAGCTAGTTTCAGATGATGGGATCTTGATACAGCGATTGGGAGGATACGGGAATCGAGAGGGATGGAGTAGTTCTCCAGTGGACATTACACCTGCCATAGAAGCGGGGGGTGAGAATTAGAGTTCAGAGTGTCAGATTTGGTGTTTTTCTTTTTTGCAATAACAAGAGTATTCAGGCTGTTGCCTAATTTCATGGCTCTTTGGACCGTATTGCCATTTTGTTTAGCCAAGGAACTGCCCATAGAGATTTTCACCATCTCGTGAATGTTATCTACAGTATGTCTGAAGCCTAAATCACCCTCGACGTTTTCTGAACCTGGAGATGGTTTATCTTTTATATATACCTTTACTCATGTGAAAGACATAGTTGGTGTTGGTGATTATCCACCTGCCTACCTATATATACCAATTAATTATGATGTTGGAGGTACGTCGCTTTGCTTCGAAGGCCCAGAAGGGACCGATTTATTAGCTACGGGTGGATCCAATTTTAGCTCTTGGCCATCATTCGCCTCCAAGGTGAACCATTATGTGTCCAAACCTTGTAGAGAAAGTGTTCCAGCAACCTGTTAACTTACGTGCCAAGCTTCTTCCTAACTGAAATTTTTTGACGTCGTGCAGATTAGAACTGATAAATAGTTCATTCCTGTGTATCATTGATATTTATTTATTTATTATTTGCCAAAGTGTATCATGGATCTTTTAACTCAGTTTATACAGGTTCGTGACCATAAACTTTCAGTTGAAGACTCGTAATCATATAGTGAGGTGGAACGGAAAAACAGCATGACAACAAACATCAGCTTCAGTCAGTACCTTCAGACCAAAAGTAACACTACAGATAAGCCGTCCGAAACAGATTTGAGAATGAGCTGTAGGTATGGAGCTGTCATATTCCTTGCTCTTGTTCTTCAGGGCCTGGTACGCTCCTCAAGTCCTAAGGCTCTCAAGAAAGCTCATGCGCTTCTTGTCCGCATTGCTCATGAGGTAGTCCAGGAAGTCACTGAAGCTGCTCTCCTTGTATTTCTCAGGATCTTGCTCATCCACCAGCTCCTTGGCAACGGAGACCTTCTCGTGCATCGCAAAACTATGGATGCTCGCCATGGAGATCCTCGCCTCGCCATGGTTCAGGACAGCACGGTGCACGGCGGTCTTGACCCTGCCATTGCTCAGAACCTCCATGCAGTCTCCTACGTGGACGTGCAACGCGTGCCGGGGTTGCTGGACCACTCTCCAAGTGTCACTACTGCGGTCAAGGACCTCCAGGCCCGGGCAGCTCGCGAGCAAGATGGTAAGAAATCCATGGTCGGAATGTGGCGCCAGCCCTATCGCCGATTCGCCTTCTGGCTCTTTCGGGTAGCAGTTCACTTGCAGTAGCTGCAATCCGTTCTCAAATTCTTCATGCTGGTAATGCTTGCCCAGTCCTAGGCCTTCAAGTATGGCTTCCATCAGCTCCAGAGCCACCCTCCTTACTCCAGCTGAAAATTTTCCCATGTCCTCCCTGTTTTCAGTACATGAAAAACAGCTATGTTATATGAGAATCACGCAATTGGTTCTGTAGTTCAAGATTGTAAGAAGATTTCTAGAAAAAATGTTTTGCCTGTAGGTTGGTGGTTTTTCTGGCCAATATTTCATCCATTCACTGAGGGGATGGGCATAATGCTTTAGGAATGTCCGTGACGGACGAGTGCCGTCCTTTGAGCTGGTGCCGTATCTAACAGGCCTTCGGATGTCGTCTGATGCAAACTCCTGCTTTGTCTCACTTGGCAGTTTGAAGAATTCTGAAGCTGCTTCAACGGCACGGTCCATGACAGATTGACTGATCCCATGGTTTATAACCTGAAAAAAATGAGGATTATCATGGCAATTTGGATACGCGGGTAAGCTTTGTTTGCTCCCTTATACCTGCTTGTTAGTAGAGTGTCTAACAAGGGTTCATGAAAACGCAGTACCTTAAACTCTCCCCTAACCCTAACATAGACACATGGCTACTTTATCGGAAAGACACATTCTATGAAGTTGTTACTTTTCTCGAACTGATGTTTACACTTTTATAGTTTTATTAGTAGTCTCCTTGAGAACCTTGACATTGCTTTAATTTAGAAGTTGAGGATTACAACGTTTTATTGGCACAAAATGGACCTGTTATATAAATGTTCTGCTATTGCCCTTACTAAAAGGTCCTGTTTGCTGCTTTGTTGTGTCATAGGACAATGATGCAGTTGTTGAAACCAACCATTTATATCGAGTACCAACTGTTCATAAAGACTTGAGAAAATTGAGATGCTTGTACACTCGCGTTGCGCAGATACTTAAGAATATCTTTTCTAAATTTTATGGAGACTAATTCACAGATAAAAAGCGTACTCAAGGCTGAAATGTGCACGGCATGAACACAACAAAGAATGCAACAAGAAATGGGAACGATCTAAAATCGGCACATGCTGAAATGCCTTCAATGTAGTATGATGTCATTGAGGTGAAAAACGAAGGGTGAAATGGGGACTGAACTTCTTCGGCTTCGTGTTGCTTGCCAGTTCTCAGTTGTCATGTAACCAAGCAACAAAATGGAGCTAGCTCCTATGATTCATCTAGTTGCTCTTTTCGCAGTGGTTCTTCAACTACAAATCTGCTGCCTTGTTGTGTCCACATCCACCCATATAGGACAATGATGCAGTTGTTGAAACCAGCCATTTATATCGAGTACCAACTGTTGATAAAGACTGAAGAAAAATTGAGATGCTTGTACACTCACAGTCCGTAGATACTTAAGAATACCTTTTCTAAATTTTATGAAGACTAATTTACAGATAAAAAGTGCACTCAAGGCTAAAATGTGCACGGCATGAAAATAATTAAGAATGTAAGAAGAAGTGGGGACGATCTAAAATCGGCACGTGCTGAAATACCTTCAATGTAGTATGATGTCGTTGAGGTGAAAAATGAAGCATGAAATGGGGACTGAACTTCTTCGGCTTCATGTTGTTTGTCAGTTGTCATGTAACCAAGCAATGAAATGAAGCTAGCTCCTATGATTCGTGTAGTTGCTCTTTTCGCAGTAGTTCTTCAACTACAAATCTAGTTTAGTTTCGTCGTTTGTACATGTGGAAGTATTCTCCGAGAGCATACCTGAAAGTATCCGAGATCATGGCACGCATTGGCGATATCTTCCACCACGCGAGATCGTGTCTCGGGTTCAAGAGTGAGATGGCCCAGGTTGATCACCGGCATTGGCGGCACCGGTGGGTGGACCTTGTCCGACCTGAGCTGCTCCTGAGGGGTGCTCCTTGAATCGCAGGACATGTCAACGTACCGTGCAGGCACCTGCACCGGAGTCCGATCAGACTAGTTCAGAACTGAGACAGGATGGATTGGAGCTCCTCTGTGAGGCAGCATCTACTTATAGGCAGCTTCATTGATTCCATGTAACGCAGGAAATAAAACTTTGGCTGGAAGGATGAGAAAGGTGATAGCTTGTTGCGAATTGCGATGACCTCTTTATGATCACAAGCAAAGCATTCAGAAGAATGGAGGTCTGGTCAAATTGCAGGCAAATGAAATCTACGGGATCTCCAAGATTTTAAACAAGCCTCTGACAATCAAAATCTCTGCCTCCCCTTCGTCACTCGACCTGCCCGATCCTAACAATTAAGGACTTTTTGGATCCGGTTTTCCCTATAAACTGGTGGACCATATATCTTCTTCTTAATGAATCGCAGGAACCCTTGCCCTGGCGCGACGAGGTTTTAAAAAAAACAGTTAAAGCACTGACATAATGTATCAGACAACTGACAAGGGCTAGCAGATTACTTGCAGTGATGATATCACTGTGATGCTCCACAAAGCGACGCATGCAAACTAAATCAAACATCATCTGATTGGCGGCTTGCTTCGTCCCTGATAAACAATATCTGAGAGAGAGGGAGAGAGGGGACCTGGAGAAAAGGCAGCAGCCGCGCTTGTCACCCCGCCAGCAGCAGCAGGCGCCGGTGATGAGGGAGCACGGTGGTGGCGAAGAGCAGCGCCGGTGGCAGGAAATCGAGGGAGTCGAGCAAGCGCCAGCGGCGGAGGTGGCGAGGGGCGTCGGGAGTGCGGAGATTTTTCTGACTGGAGATGGCTGGGTTGTGGCCACACGTCGATGTTGAACAGTTCTGTCTCCGGACGGAACCAATCCAGACTATCATTCGCCTCCAAGCTGCAGCATTATGTGCCCAATCTTGTAGAGAAAGTGTCCCAACAACCCGTTAAGATGAGGTACCGTACCAAGCTCCCTCCTAACTGAAACTTGTGGAGGTTCGCATTCCAGATGGAAAGAAGTGAGAAATAGTTCAATTATGTGTACCATGGATATTTAAACTCACTTGGTTGATAACACAGCTTATATACAGGATTAATTTTACATCGTGGTGTTTCTTTACCTGATTTTTCAAATACAGACTCTATAATAATCACATAATGGGGTGAAAGTATAAAAATAACATGACAACAAACAAAAACTTCAGTACCTTCAGATCAAAAGTAACATCACAGATAAGTCGTCCCAGGTAGACTGAGATGAACTGCTGTAGGCATGGAGCTTTGTCAGCATCTTCAACAGCTAGCACGCAGCTGATTGGTACTCCATCCGTTATAAGAGCGTTTAGATCAATAGTACTTTATATTTCTTTACGAAGGGAGTAGATAGTAAAATTTTAGGTTTTGAAGCAGCCAACCTAAACTAAAATTTTAGGTTATAACCTATATTTTGCTACCAAATTGATACATATACCAATCTAAATACACAAAATCCGAAAAGAAAAATTGTGGCCAGGTGAAGCCAAATGCCGCCCTCGTGAACTTTCCCCACCGTCGCGTCACCCACGTCTGCACGGCCGTCCCTAGCCCCACCGGCCATTTCCACCACCCAATCGGTCCGCCGTGAACCGCGTGGTAGCCACCACAGTCGACGCCCCGATTTCACACATCCCTCTCTCGACACCGTCGGATCTGCCCCCACCGCCACCCCCACCCCCACCCGATTCCTCGCCGCACCGGCTGCCGCCGAGCTCCATGCCACCGCCAGATTCCTCGCCGCCCCCGAGCCCCCGCCGCCGCCCAATTCCTCGCCGCGCCACCGCCCCGAGCTCCTCCTCATCATAGGAGATGTGGCCGCCACGGCAACCTCCGCGCCGGAATCTCCCACGCTCCTCCTCGCCGTACTGCGGCGTGAGGCAATGACCATGGATCCGCCTTCCCGGCCTCCCCACCGTCGGATCTCCATGTTTCATTTGCTTTTGAAAATTTATTAGTAGGTATCCAATTTTGAATCTACTGTAAAAGCTAACAACATTTTAGTTACCTAAAATCTTCTCGATCCGCATCTAAAACTGTACTTGGTATTCAAATTTTAAGCTACTTATTGAAGATGCTCCAGCAGTACCACTAACTTATCTAAGTACTATTAGAGTGCCAGCAACTTGGATAATTGGTTCGATAAACACTACAGATCATAACTGCATATTACAGTAACTTGCAATCTTGCATAACTTAACACTAGTAGAAAAAGGGTCAAATGTCAAGCACATTAGTGCCGGTTTGCTTTTGAGCCGGCACTAATGTGTGCATTAGTGCCGGTTCCAACGGCTAGCCGGCCGCTTTCATTAGTACCGGTTCGTGGCCGACCTTTAGCACCGGTTCGTGCCACGGACCGGTACTAAAGTGAGTGGTGGCAGGATGTTGTCAGTCCGGGGCCCCTCCAGCACCTTTAGTACCGGTTCGTGGCACGAACCGGTGCTAAAGGTCGTCCTACATAAACCCTTCGTCCACCCGAGCTCGCTCTGTTCTTCCCCTTTCCCCTCTCCTCTCTGTTCTTCCCCTCTTCCTCTCGAGCTCATCACACATTTTGCCCAAAATTTGTCAAGATTTGAAGGCCCCCATCCATTCAAATGATCACAAAGGTTAGCAACTTTGTCCTTTCATCTCTCATTGCTAGATTAGCTCTTGCAATGCTTTGTATAGTGATTAATTTATGAGTTTAGTAATTTGGGAGAAAATATATGTGCTAGTATTTGATTTATATGCAATTTGAGGTCAAAAATAACACTTAGTTTGCATATGTAGGTGTGGTTTACTTAGTGCCTTCTAAATCTCCGTCGTAACCACAGCCGATCGCCCGCACCGTTCCGTCGCCGGCACCACCTTGTGGTGAGCCTCTTGTTCATGAATGTTTTACATTACCAAATTGATGTTTGTGTGATTTGGATATATAGTTACTCGTATAATTATCTTACCCGTACGTTGTTTGTTATACATAGTGCCATGGTTTTGATATCTGTCCCGTCGGCCCTCGTCCTTGTTATGATTCGGATGTGGTATATTCTCTTTTAAAACTAGTTGTTGCATTTCGTGTTTATGACAAATTATGCCCATCAAGTTGACATAGATATTTTTGTCTAGGAGGTTTGTGAACCGGAAATTCCAACCGACCCTATTGTCGAGAGGTTAAATTTAGTTGAAAGAGAAAACGAGTATTTGAAAGAAAAATTGAAAAGAATTGAGGGGGAGAAGATGGAATTGGAGTTGCATGTTGCCGATGTCGTCGATGATCACAAGATCAAGATGGAGAAAATGCGCTTGAAGATTAGAAAGATTAGAAAATATGCCATTGATAGTGAGGCTTGGTATCATTATGCTGTTGGATCAATTGTTACCTTAGTTGCGATCTTGATCGTATTTGTTGTTGCATTTAAATGCTTTAGTTAGAGAGTTATTTGTTTGTTGCATTTAAGTCTTGTATGAACTTTACGTATGAACTTGTATTAATTTGGTGTTTCCGGTGTTGTGTAATAAAGATGAGCCGATAATGGATGTACGATGACCGATGCTCTCCCGAGTTCATTAATGGCGTGCAAACTTTTCTGCTTGCGGCTGAGGCAAACAAGCGGGCGGATGGTTTTATGCCTTGTCCATGTTTAGTCTGTAAGAATGATCACAATTACTCTACGTCAAGAACCATTCACGTCCACCTGTTTAAGTCTGGTTTCATGCCCCACTATAATGTTTGGACCAAGCACAGAGAAAGAGGGGTTATGATGGAAGACAATGAAGAAGAAGAGGACGACGACAGCTATCCTGGCCATGGGTTCCCTGAATACGATGATACAACACTGGGGGAAGAAGCCGAGCCGGCAATGCGGGAAGAAGCTGAAGAAGAGGCATCAGATGAGCCCGCTGATGATCTAGGTCGGGCCATTGCCGATGCAAAGAGAAACTGCGAAGTGATTTGGAGAAGAAGAAGTTGCAGCGCATGTTAGAGGATCACAAGAAATTGTTGTACCCAGATAAAGAGGCAATCGTGTCAGGAAGCGGGTTTTTCTTTGGCCAAAAGGTACTCCGAACTTGGAACGAGCATGAAGAGATTAACGAGACTTCTTTCTCTTTTGAGTTTTTCTGGCGGACCTGCCGCGCAAGATCTTTGGTCTTCCCCTGGAACCGATGAAAAAAAGTGGTGCGAAGCTGACAAGAAAAAGTTGGGCACCACACTGGAATTGCTGCAATGGAAGGCAGAGAATGGTGTATCTGACAAGGGATTTGGAAAGTTGCTGGTAATGATAAAGAATATGCTTCCAAAGGACAACGAATTGCCCGAGAGTACGTACAAAGCAAAGAAGGTTGTCTACCCTCTAGGGTTAGAGGTGCAGAAGATACATGCATGCCCTAATGACTGCATCCTCTACCGCGGTGAGTACGAGGATTTGAACGCTTGCCCGGTATGCGGTGCATTGCGCTATAAGATCAGGCGCGATGACCCTGGTGATGTCGAGGGCGAGCGCCCCAGGAAGAAGATTCCTGCCAAGGTGATGTGGTATGCTCCTATAATACCACGGTTGAAACGTTTGTTCCAAAACAAAGAGCATACCAAGGCGATGCGATGGCACAGAGAAGACCGTAAGAAAGACGGAAAGTTGAGAGTACCCGCTGACGGGTCGCAGTGGAGAAAAAACGAGAGAAAGTATGGGAAGGAGTTTGCAGATGACGCAAGGAACATATGGTTTGGTCTAAGCGCAGATGGCATTAATCCTTTTGGGGAGCAGAGCAGCAACCATAGCACCTGGCCTGTGACTCTATGTTTGTATAACCTTCCTCCTTGGTTCTGCATGAAGCGGAAGTTCATTGTGATGTCAGTGCTCATCCAAGGCCCTAAGCAACCCGGCAACGACATTGATGTGTACCTAAGGCCATTAGTTGAAGAACTCTTACAGCTGTGGAATGGAACAGGTGTACGTGCGTGGGATGAGCACATGGGGGAAGAATTTGACCTAAAGGCCTTGCTGTTCGTGACCATCAATGATTGGCCTGCTCTCAGTAACCTTTCAGGACAGACAAACAAGGGATACCGCGCATGCACGCACTGTTTGGATGATACCGACAGTATATATTTGGACAATTGTAGGAAGAATGTGTACCTGGGACATCGTCGATTTCTTCCGAGCAGGCATCCCGTAAGAAAGAAAGGCAAGCATTTCAAAGGTGAGGCGGATCACCGGACGAAGCCTCGCCACCGTACTATTGCTGATGTACATGATATGGTCAAGGATTTGAAGGTAGTCTTTGGAAAGGGTCCTGGCGGACAACCTGTTCCGAATGACGCTGACGGACGCGCACCCATGTGGAAGAAGAAATCAATATTTTGGGACCTGCCCTATTGGAAAGACCTAGAGGTCCGCTCTGCAATCGACGTGATGCACGTGACGAAGAATCTTTGCTTGACCCTGCTTGGCTTCTTGGGCGTGTATGGGAAGACAAAAGATACACCTGAGGCACGGGAGGACCAGCAACGTATGCATGGAAAAGACGGCATACATCAGGGTCATGCCAGCTACGCTCTTATCAAAGAAGAGAAGGAAATCTTCTTTGAATGCCTGCTCAGTATTAAGGTACCGTCTGGCTTCTCGTCGAATATAAAGGGAATAATAAACATGGCAGAGAAAAAGTTCCAGAACCTAAAGTCTCATGACTGCCACGTGATTATGACGCAACTGCTTCCGGTTGCATTGAGGGGGCTTCTACCGGATAACGTTCGATTAGCCATTGTGAAGCTATGTGCATTCCTCAATGCAATCTCTCAGAAGGTAATCGATCCAGAAATCATACCAAGGTTAGAGAATGATTTGGTGCAATGTCTTGTCAGTTTCGAGTTGGTGTTCCCACCATCCTTCTTCAACATCATGACGCACGTCCTAGTTCACCTATGCGAAGAGATTAACGTTTTGGGTCCTGTATTTCTACACAATATGTTCCCCTTTGAGAGGTTCATGGGAGTCTTAAAGAAATATGTTCATAACTGTGCTAGGCCAGAAGGAAGCATCTCCAAGGGCCATGAAAATGAGGAGGTCATTGAGTTTTGTATTGACTTTATTCCTAACCTTAAGCCGATTGGTGTTCCTGAATCGCGGCATAAGGGCAGACTGGATGGAAAAGGCACGCTAGGAGGGAATCAAAAAATATGTATGGACGGACATTCTCTCACTGAAGCACACTACACAGTTCTACAGAATTCCGCCTTGGTGGCTCCGTATATGGACGAACACAAGAATTTTCTACGCTCCAAACACCCGGAGCGGTCTGATGACTGGATTACACGTGAACAAACCAGGAGTTTCGCCGGCTGGTTGCAGACACGTACCATGCATGACGCCTCTATTGAAGATGACCTGTACTCACTGTCCCAGTTACCATCTTCGAATATAATGACTTTCAAAGGGTACGAGATAAATGGTAATACATTTTACACGATCGCCCAAGATAAGAAGAGCACCAACCAAAACAGTGGTGTCCGCTTTGATGCAACAACCAAGACGGGAAAGGAAACATATTATGGTTACATAGAGGAGATATGGGAACTTGACTATGGACGTGGTTTGAAGGTCCCTTTGTTTCGGTGCAAATGGGTCAATATGACACGAGGCGGGGTAACGGAAGACCCGCAGTATGGAATGACAACAGTGGATCTCAACAATCTTGCGTATGCAGACGAACCATTCGTCCTAGCTAATGATGTGGCACAGGTTTTCTATGTGAAGGATATGTCTACCAAGCCGAGAAAAAGAAAAGGTAAGGAAGCGAATGCATCATACGATGAGCCAAAGCGCCACATAGTTCTTTCTGGGAAGAGAAACATCGTGGGAGTGGATGACAAGACAGACATGTCAGAAGATTATGAAAAGTTTGATGAAATTGCTCCATTCACAGTGAATATTGACACGCGAAGAAAAAGTTTCACACCCAAAGATCTGGGATGTGATCGGCTTCACTATCATCACTTTCTTCTGTGTTTCACACCCAGGAGGGAATCTCTGTAATAGTTAGGGTAGTTATGTGTTTTGGCATTTGAAACGCGAAGAAATTTTATGTGCAAACAAATTCTTTCATGCATTTACTGATTTTTTCAGCTAAATGACCCTGAAATTGAAAAGCATTTCAAATGAACTCAGAAAAGGTTGAAAGTTGGCATGGTATCATAGTTTCACCCACATAGCATGTGCAAAAAAGTAGAGAGGGTTACCGCAAAATCTAGATGCACTTCGTGTACAAAATGGACAATCTATTTCGAAGTATCAGGGTTTCGGACGAAAACTCATCCGTTACAAAGGCATTTCATTTTTTTAAATAACCTAAGCATTACCAAATTGAATATAATGATAAAACACACTAATATTAAACATAAGAAAAAAGAATCACTGAAAATCTATTTTCAAAGTTAAGTTATTCACAAACTAGTGATTCACACAAATTTCAAATAATTCAAAATGTAAACTATTCAAATTTGTAAACTACCGGCACTAATAGAAAGTTTGTAATTTTTTGTACCTAAAGCAAAAATATTCACAAAGAAACTCTAAATACAGCAAAAAACAACTCAAAAATAAATAAAACAAAAATAATAAGAAAATAAAAAAGCCCACCTACTGCGCCACAGCGGCCTGCATACGACTAGAAACCCAACCTGTTGTTGGGCCAGGATGCAGGCCCGCAAAGGCCCAGTAGGCCCACAAGGCAGCACAGAACATTTAGGCCCAGTAGGCCTGCTTTGGAGAGGAGCTCGAGAGAGCTACCGCACTGGGGCTTATAAACCAGTGCGGACGCCCCTCGGCTAGCGAGGTGGGACTAAACATGACGCACCGCACCTGCGCCAGCGCACCCCCTTTAGTACCGGGTGGTGGCTCAAACCGGTACTAAAGGGGGGATCTTTAGTACCGGTTGGAGCCACCACCCGGTACTAAAGGGTGTGCGCTTCCCGGCGTTTGGCCTAGCCAAAACAGACCTTTAGTACCGGTTGGTGGCTTCAACCGGTACTAAAGGTTGTTCTATATAAGAAAACACTTCAAAAAAAATCAGTTTCTCATCTCTCCCTCTGCTTCTTTCTCCTCTGCCCCGTCGCCGCCGCCCCTCGTCGCCGCCCCCGTCGCCGTCCGTCGCCGTCCCCGTCGTCCCCATCGCCGCGCCCCGCCCCGTCCTCCTGTCGTCCCCGCCCGGCCCGTCCCCGTCCCCGTCGTCGCCGCCCCGTCCCCATCCCCGTCGTCACCGCCCGTCTCCGTCCCCGTCGCCGCCCCCCGTCGCCGCGCCTCGCCGGTGAGCTCCTGCCCCGGCCGCCATGTCCACACACACACACACACACACACACACACACACACACATTGTTATAGAAATGTTAGCAATTTTTGCTGTTTTTTAGTTATAAAAATATTAGAAATGTTAGTTATATAGAAATGTTATAAATTTTTCTGTTTTTTAGTTATAGAAATATTTATAGAAATGTTAGCAATTTTTCTGTTTTTTAGTTATAAAAATATTAGTAATGTTAGTTATATATATAGAAATGTTAGAAATTTTAGAGTTAGTTTTAGCTATGAATTAGATTAATGTCAAATTGTTAGAATTTGCATATAGAATTTTAGTTATCACAATCCAATCATTTAAAAAATGTTACTTTTTGCGGGCATATAGTATTTGTTCTCGACGATGCCCGGCCCGCATCCTCGCCGTCGACCCGTTCGCCACGACGTCCGGCTGACCCATGTCCGGGATCGGGCTCCGCTGGGCTGGCACTGGGAGGTGCTACCTGGAGGGGTGCGCCGCTTGGTGAGGAACCCGGCCTCGGGTCCCGTCGTCGACCCTGATCTCCCTTGGTGGCGTTCGCGTGGGCCACATTCGGTGCAGAGGGAGCCGGCCCCGCCGGAGGTGGTGCGTCGTTGTGTCAGGGAGGAGGACGAGCACGTCCATCGCTACATGGCTGCTATGGACGTCAGGTTCTCCAATACCTGGCAGGTTCTTTGGGCAGATGACCGGAGATATGATCCTGTGATGGTTCCTTGTCTTTGGGTGTCCACCGCCCGCGCCCAGGAACCGCTAGTGGCCTAGATTCTTCTGTAGTATTCGATCTTTGCACTACAAGAAATATGTCAACTTGTGACCACCACTATTGGTCGCTGAAAGGTCATAGTTTTTCATTTGCGACCTTTTTGTGACCAAAAACAGAAGGTCAAAAGCTGGCGGTCGTAAACTGAAATTAGTGACCTTCTTTGCGATATGTAAAAGGTCGTTGGTTCCACGATCAAATTTTTGGTCACAAGCAACCTCCCCAGACCACGTAGGCATCCAGCGTGGCAAGCTGATGTGGCACAAGAATCAGCCCGGTCCGATTCAGTGTTTTACATGGGCCGAGCCCAACAATTCAGCCTATTTGTGTTTTTTTTCTGTCTGTCAATTTTTGATTTTTGGTTGGGTTCATGGGCCAAGCCCAATATTGCAGCCTTTTTATTGTTGGGCCGTTGCCTTTTTGTCTCAATAGTTTCATTTTTTCTTTTTATAAAGTGGGTTCACTAGTCAGGTGAGTCCCCATTGTCAGGTTCTAGTACTAGGTCCTAGCCGTCACGGCAATATTCTTCATTTTTTTAATTTAACACAAATAAATACCTAGTATTTAAATTGGCACACAGAACACACGAAATACTTCAAATATTATCAACCATCAAAGTGCTACATCATATAACACACATACAAATGTGATCAGCATCAAGTTTACAATCAGATAACAAGCTCCACAAGTGTACAATCACATGAGCCAGATTCTGCTACATCATATAACACACATACAAATAGGAGCAGCATAAAGGGCTTCATTACTCTCAGAACTAGCTCCAATGAGCTAGAACAATTCTTCCTCCGACTTCTTTGTCCTGATGCTCACGAAGAAACATGAAAGCCCAGCATCTGCACGTCACATAACAAAATGTTTAGGAACAAAATAGAAGTAAATCTAACAGCATATTTAACAATAAATAGCCCATCATCTGCACGTTACATAACAAGATGTTAATATGCCATTGTTGAAAATATGCCCTAGAGGCAATAATAAAATGGTTATTATTATATTTCTTTGTTCATGATAATTGTCTATTGTTCATGCTATAATTGTGTTATCCGGAAATCGTAATACATGTGTGAATACATAGACCACAACGTGTCCCTAGTGAGCCTCTAGTTGACTAGCTCGTTGATCAACAGATAGTCATGGTTTCCTGACTATGAACATTGGATGTCATTGATAACGGGATCACATCATTAGGAGAATGATGTGATGGACAAGACCCAATCCTAAGCATAGCACAAAAGATCGTGTAGTTCGTTTGCTAGAGCTTTTCCAATGTCAAGTATCATTTCCTTAGACCATGAGATCGTGCAACTCCCGGATACCGTAGGAGTGCTTTGGGTGTGCCAAACGTCACAACGTAACTGGGTGACGATAAAGGTACACTACGGGTATCTCCGAAAGTGTCTGTTGAGTTGGCACGGATCGAGACTGGGATTTGTCACTCCGTATGACGGAGAGGTATCTCTGGGCCCACTCGGTAATGCATCATCATAATGAGCTCAATGTGACTAAGGAGTTAGCCACGGGATCATGCATTACGGTACGAGTAAGTGACTTGCCGGTAACGAGATTGAACAAGGTATTGGGATACCGACGATCGAATCTCGGGCAAGTAACGTACCGATTGACAAAGGGAATTGTATACGGGATTGATTGAATCCTCGACATCGTGGTTCATCCGATGAGATCATCGTGGAACATGTGGGAGCCAACATGGGTATCCAGATCCCGTTGTTGGTTATTGACCGGAGAGGCGTCTCGGTCATGTCTGCATGTCTCCCGAACCCGTAGGGTCTACACACTTAAGGTTCGGTGACGCTAGGGTTGTAGAGATATTAGTATGCGGAAACCCGAAAGTTGTTCTGAGTCCCGGATGAGATCCCGGACGTCATGAGGAGTTCCGGAATGGTCCGGAGGTGAAGAATTATATATAGGAAGTCCAGTTTCGGCCACCGAGAAAGTTTCGGGGGTTATCGGTATTGTACCAGGACCACCGGAAGGGTCCCGGGGGTCCACCGGGTGGGGCCACCTGTCCTGGAGGGCCCCATGGGCTGAAGTGGGAAGGGAACCAGCCCTTAGTGGGCTGGGGCGTCCCCCCCTTGGGCCTCCCCCCCTTGGGCCTCCCCCTGCGCCTAGGGTTGGAAACCCTAGGGGTGGGGGGCGCCCCACTTGCCTTGGGGGGCAAGCCACCCCCTTGGCCGCTGCCCCCCCCCCTCAGATGGGATCTCCAGGGGGCCGGCGCCCCCCCAGGGCCCCTATAAATAGTGGGGGGGAGGGAGGGCAGCAACACCACAGCCCCTGGCGCCTCCCTCTCCCCCTGCAACACCTCTCCTCCCCGCTTGCGCTTGGCGAAGCCCTGCCGGGATCCCCGCTACTTCCACCACCACGCCGTCGTGCTGCTGGATCTCCATCAACCTCTCCTTCCCCCTTGCTGGATCAACAAGGAGGAGACGTCGCTGCTCCGTACGTGTGTTGAACGCGGAGGTGCCGTCCGTTCGGCACTCGGTCATCGGTGATTTGGATCACGGCGAGTACGACTCCATCAACTCCGTTCACTTGAACGCTTCCGCTCGCGATCTACAAGGGTATGTAGATGCACTCCTTTCCCCTCGTTGCTAGTAGACTCCATAGATGGATCTTGGTGATGCGTACAAAATTTTAAAATTCTGCTACGATCACCAACAGTGGCATCAGAGCCAGGCCTATGCGTAGTTACTATGCACGAGTAGAACACAAAGCAGTTGTGGGCGTAGATGTTGTCAATTTTTCTTGCCACTACTAGTCTTATCTTGTTTCGGCGGTATTGTGGGATGAAGCGGCCCGGACCGACCTTACACGTACGCTTACGTGAGACAGGTTCCACCGACTGACATGCACTAGTTGCATAAGGTGGCTAGCGGGTGTCTGTCTCTCCCACTTTAGTCGGAACGGATTCGATGAAAAGGGTCCTTATGAAGGGTAAATAGAAATTGGCATATCATGTTGTGGTTTTACGTAGGTAAGAAACGTTCTTGCTAGAAACCTATAAAAGCCACGTAAAAACTTGCAACAACAATTAGAGGACGTCTAACTTGTTTTTGCAGCATGTGCCTTGTGATGTGATATGGCCAGAAGATGTGATGAATGATATATGTGATGTATGAGATTGATCATATTCTTGTAATAGGAACCACGACTTGCATGTCGATGAGTATGACAACCGGCAGGAGCCATAGGAGTTGTCTTTATTTTTTGTATGACCTGCGTGTCATTGAATAACGCCATGTAAATTACTTTACTTTATTGCTAAACGCGTTAGCCATAGAAGTAGAAGTAATCGTTGGCGTGACAACTTCATGAAGACACGATGATGGAGATCATGATGATGGAGATCATGGTGTCATGCCGGTGACGAAGATGATCATGGCGCCCCGAAGATGGAGATCAAAGGAGCAAAATGATATTGGCCATATCATGTCACTATTTGATTACATGTGATGTTTATCATGTTTTGCATCTTATTTGCCTAGAACGACGGTAGTAAGTAAGATGATCCCTTATAATAATTTCAAGAAAGTGTTCCCCCTGACTGTGCACCGTTGCGAAGGTTCGTTGTTTCGAAGCACCACGTGATGATCGGGTGTGATAGATTCTAACGTTCACATACAACGGGTGTTGACGAGCCTAGCATGTACAGACATGGCCTCGGAACACACGCAATACACTTAGATTGACTTGACGAGCCTAGCATGTACAGACATGGCCTCGGAACACGGAGGACCGAAAGGTTGAGCATGAGTCGTATAGAAGATACGATCAACTCTCACGTGATGATCGGACACGGCCTAGTAAACTCGGATCATGTTTCACTTAGATGACTAGAGGGATGTCTATCTGAGTGGGAGTTCATTGAATAATTTGATTAGATGAACTTAATTATCATGAACTTAGTCTAAAATCTTTACAATATGTCTTGTAGATCAAATGGCCCACGTTGTCCTCAACTTCAACGCGTTCCTAGAGAAAACCAAGCTGAAAGATGATGGCAGCAACTATACGGGCTGGGTCCGGAACCTGAGGATCATCCTTATAGCTGCCAAGAAAGATTATGTCCTAGAAGCACCGCTAGGTGAAGCACCCATCCCAGAGAACCAAGACGTTATGAACGCTTGGCAATCACGTGCTGATGATTACTCCCTCGTTCAGTGCGGCATGCTTTACAGCTTAGAATTGGGGCTCCAAAAGCGTTTTGAGAAACATGGAGCATACGAGATGTTCGAAGAGCTGAAAATGGTTTTCCAAGCTCATGCCCGGGTCGAGAGATATAAAGTCTCCGATAAGTTCTTCAGCTGTAAAATGGAGGAAAATAGTTCTGTCACTGAGCACATACTCAGAATGTCTGGGTTACACAACCGCTTGTCTCAGCTGGGAGTTAATCTCCCGGATGACGCGGTCATTGACAGAATCCTTCAGTCGCTTCCACCAAGCTACAAGAGCTTTGTGATGAACTTCAATATGCAGGGGATGGAAAAGACCATTCCCGAGGTATATTCAATGCTGAAATCAGCGGAGGTGGAGATCAAAAAGGAACATCAAGTGTTGATGGTGAATAAAACCACTAAGTTCAAGAAAGGCAAGGGTAAGAAGAACTTCAAGAAGGACGGCAAGGGAGTTGCCGCGCCCGGTAAGCCAGTTGCCGGGAAGAAGTCAAGGAATGGACCCAAGCCTGAGACTGAGTGCTTTTATTGCAAGGGAAGTGGTCACTGGAAGCGGAACTGCCCCAAATACTTAGCGGACAAGAAGGCCGGCAACACCAAAGGTATATGTGATATACATGTAATTGATGTGTACCTTACCAGTACTCGTAGTAGCTCCTGGGTATTTGATACCGGTGCGGTTGCTCATATTTGTAACTCAAAACAGGAACTGCGGAATAAGCGGAGACTGGCAAAGGACGAGGTGACGATGCGCGTCGGGAATGGTTCCAAGGTCGATGTGATCGCCGTCGGCACGCTGCCTCTACATTTACCTACGGGATTAGTTTTAAACCTCAACAATTGTTATTTAGTGCCAGCTTCTAGCATGAACATTGTATCTGGATCTCGTTTAATTTGAGATGGCTACTCATTTAAATCCGAGAATAATGGTTGTTCTATTTATATGAGAGATATGTTTTATGGTCATGCCCCGCTGGTCAATGGTTTATTCTTGATGAATCTCGAACGTGATGTTACACATATTCATAGTGTGAATACCAAAAGATGTAAAGTTGATAACGATAGTCCCACATACTGGTGGCACTGCCGCCTTGGTCACATTGGTGTCAAACGCATAAAGAAGCTCCATGCAGATGGACTTTTGGAGTCTCTTGATTACGAATCATTTGACATGTGCGAACCATGCCTCATGGGTAAGATGACCAAGACTCCGTTCTCCGGAACAATGGAGCGAGCAACCAACTTATTGGAAATCATACATACCGATGTGTGCGGTCCAATAAGTGTTGAGGCTCGCGGAGGATATCGTTATGTTCTCACTCTCACTGATGACTTAAGTAGATATGGGTATGTCTACCTAATGAAACACAAGTCTGAAACCTTTGAAAAGTTCAAGGAATTTCAGAGTGAGGTTGAGAATCAACGTGACAGAAAAATAAAGTTCTTACGATCAGATCATGGCGGAGAATATTTAAGTCACGAATTTGGTACGCACTTAAAGAAATGTGGAATCGTTTCACAACTCGTGCCGCCTGGAACACCTCAGCGAAATGGTGTGTCCGAACGTCGTAATCGCACTCTATTGGATATGGTGCGATCTATGATGTCTCTTACCGATCTACCGCTTTCATTTTGGGGCTATGCTTTAGAGACTGCCGCATTCACTTTAAATAGGGCTCCGTCGAAATCCGTTGAGACGACACCGTATGAATTATGGTTTGGGAAGAAACCTAAGCTGTCGTTTCTAAAAGTTTGGGGATGCGATGCTTATGTCAAGAAACTTCAACCTGAAAAGCTCGAACCCAAGTCGGAAAAATGCGTCTTCATAGGATACCCTAAGGAAACCATTGGGTATACCTTCTACCTCAGATCCGAAGGCAAGATCTTTGTTGCCAAGAATGGGTCCTTTCTGGAGAAAGAGTTTCTCTCGAAAGAATTAAGTGGGAGGAAAGTGGAACTTGATGAGGTGATAGTCACCCCTTCCGAACCGGAAAGTAGCGCAGCACGGGAAGATGTTCCTGTGGTGCCTACACCGACTGGGGAGGAAGTTAATGATGATGATCATGAAGCTTCATATCAAGTTACTGCTGAACTTCGTAGGTCCACAAGGACACGTTCCGCACCAGAGTGGTACGGCAACCCTGTCCTGGAAATCATGTTGTTAGACAACGGTGAACCTTCGAACTATGAAGAAGCGATGGCGGGCCCGGATTCCAACAAATGGCTTGAAGCCATGCAATCCGAGATAGGATCCATGTATGAAAACGAAGTATGGACTTTGACTGACTTGCCCGATAATCGGCGAGCCATAGAAAATAAATGGATCTTTAAGAAGAAGACAGACGCGGATGGTAATGTGACCATCTATAAGGCTCGACTTGTCGCTAAGGGTTATCGACAAGTTCAAGGGGTTGACTACGATGAGACTTTCTCACCCGTAGCGAAGCTGAAGTCTGTCCGAATCATGTTAGCAATTGCCGCATACTATGATTATGAGATATGGCAAATGGACGTCAAAACGGCATTCCTTAACGGCTTTCTTAAGGAAGAATTGTATATGATGCAGCCGGAAGGTTTTGTCGATCCTAAGAATGCTAACAAGGTATGCAAGCTCCAGCGCTCCATCTATGGGCTGGTGCAAGCATCTCGGAGTTGGAACATTCGATTTGATGAGACGATCAAAGCGTTTGGGTCTACACAGACTTATGGAGAAGCCTGTGTTTACAAGAAAGTGAGTGGGAGCTCTGTAGCATTTCTCATATTATATGTGGATGACATACTATTGATGGGAAATGATATAGAATTCTTGGAAAGTATAAAGGCCTATTTGAATAAGTGTTTTTCAATGAAGGACCTTGGAGAAGCTGCTTATATATTAGGCATCAAGATCTATAGAGATAGATCAAGACGCCTCATTGGTCTTTCACAGAGTACGTACCTTGACAAGATATTGAAGAAGTTCAATGTGGATCAGTCCAAGAAGGGGTTCTTGCCTGTATTGCAAGGTGTGCAATTGAGCACGGCTCAATGCCCGACCACGGCAGAAGATAGAGAAAAGATGAGTGTCATCCCCTATGCCTCGGCCATAGGGTCTATTATGTATGCCATGCTGTGTACCAGACCTGATGTAAACCTTGCCGTAAGTTTGGTAGGTAGGTACCAAAGTAATCCCGGCATGGAACACTGGACAGCGGTCAAGAATATCCTGAAGTACCTGAAGAGGACTAAGGATATGTTTCTCGTTTATGGAGGTGACGAAGAGCTCGTCATAAAGGGTTACGTCGATGCTAGCTTCGACACAGATCTGGATGACTCGAAGTCACAAACCGGATACGTGTATATTTTGAATGGAGGGGCAGTAAGCTGGTGCAGTTGCAAGCAAAGCGTCGTGGCGGGATCTACATGTGAAGCCGAGTACATGGCGGCCTCAGAGGCAGCACAGGAAGCAGTCTGGATAAAGGAGTTCATTACCGACCTAGGGGTGATTCCCAATGCGTCGGGCCTGATGACTCTCTTCTGTGACAACACTGGAGCTATTGCCCTTGCCAAGGAGCCCAGGTTTCACAGGAAGACCAGGCATATCAAGCGTCGCTTCAACTCCATTCGTGAAAGTGTTCAAAATGGAGACATAGATATTTGTAAAGTACATACAGACCTGAATGTAGCAGATCCGTTGACTAAACCTCTCTCTAGAGCAAAACATGATCAACACCAGAACTCTATGGGTGTTCGATTCATCACAATGTAACTAGATTATTGCCTCTAGTGCACGTGGGAGACTGTTGGAAATATGCCCTAGAGGCAATAATAAAATGGTTATTATTATATTTCTTTGTTCATGATAATTGTCTATTGTTCATGCTATAATTGTGTTATCCGGAAATCGTAATACATGTGTGAATACATAGACCACAACGTGTCCCTAGTGAGCCTCTAGTTGACTAGCTCGTTGATCAACAGATAGTCATGGTTTCCTGACTATGGACATTGGATGTCATTGATAACGGGATCACATCATTAGGAGAATGATGTGATGGACAAGACCCAATCCTAAGCATAGCACAAAAGATCGTGTAGTTCGTTTGCTAGAGCTTTTCCAATGTCAAGTATCATTTCCTTAGACCATGAGATCGTGCAACTCCCGGATATCGTAGGAGTGCTTTGGGTGTGCCAAACGTCACAACGTAACTGGGTGACGATAAAGGTACACTACGGGTATCTCCGAAAGTGTCTGTTGAGTTGGCACGGATCGAGACTGGGATTTGTCACTCCGTATGACAGAGAGGTATCTCTGGGCCCACTCGGTAATGCATCATCATAATGAGCTCAATGTGACTAAGGAGTTAGCCACGGGATCATGCATTACGGTACGAGTAAAGTGACTTGCCGGTAACGAGATTGAACAAGGTATTGGGATACCGACGATCGAATCTCGGGCAAGTAACGTACCGATTGACAAAGGGAATTGTATACGGGATTGATTGAATCCTCGACATCGTGGTTCATCTGATGAGATCATCGTGGAACATGTGGGAGCGAACATGGGTATCCAGATCCCGCTGTTGGTTATTGACCGGAGAGGCGTCTCGGTCATGTCTGCATGTCTCCCGAACCCGTAGGGTCTACACACTTAAGGTTCGGTGACGCTAGGGTTGTAGAGATATTAGTATGCGGAAACCCGAAAGTTGTTCTGAGTCCCGGATGAGATCCCGGACGTCATGAGGAGTTCCGGAATGGTCCGGAGGTGAAGAATTATATTTAGGAAGTCCAGTTTCGGCCACCGGGAAAGTTTCGGGGGTTATCAGTATTGTACCGGGACCACCGGAAGGGTCCCGGGGGTCCACCGGGTGGGGCCACCTATCCCGGAGGGCCCCGTGGGCTGAAAGTGGAAGGGAACCAGCCCTTAGTGGGCTGGGGCGCCCCCCTTCGGCCTCCCCCCATGCGCCTAGGGTTGGAAACCCTAGGGGGGGAGTTCCCCCTTGCCTTGGGGGGCAAGGCAACCCCTTCCCCCCTTGTGGCCGCCGCCCCCCTTGAGATCCCATCTCTTGGGGCTGGCACACCCCCCCAGGGGCCTATATAAAGGGGGGGGAGGGAGGGCAGCAACACCACAGCCCCTGGCGCCTCCCTCTCCCCCTGCAACACCTCTCCTCCCCGCTTGCGCTTTGCGAAGCCCTGCCGGGATCCTACTAAGAAGACTGTCTTCACAAAGTTTCAGCTCAAAAGGAGGATCCTAGGTGGTACTTGCTTTGCAAAGTACCACATTGGACAAAAATATGAATGTTGAAGCTGGGCTCAAAATAATGAATGGATTGAGCTGAAATTTGGTGGAGGATGGTTATTTGGGCATAGGAAACCACTGTAGAAAATTGATACCATTTGGACATGCCAAAGTGGTACTTCCTTCACACTACTCTTCTTTGGACAAAAACTTGGGAAAATTAGCGAGAGAAATTGGATGAATGAAATGAGCTCAAATTTGGTGTAGCTAGGTTACATAGGTATGGTCATGCGCTGGTAAAATTTCAGATCATTTGGGTAAGCCTAGCTAGTACTTACTTCACAAAGCTTCTCTCGAGGTAGAAACTTTAGAAATTGAACCTGGGCTCACATAGATGATTTGACTGAGCTGCAATTTGGAGGAGGGTGATAATTTTGGTATATGAAGGAACTGTATAAATTTAATGTCATTTGGATATATAAAAAAGGTACTTCCTTCACAATGCTTCTCGGTGGACAAAAACTTTGGAAATTTGTCGAGGAAGATTTACTGGGCAAATGGAGCTGAATTTTATCATGAGGCAATGATTTGGATAGGAAAGAGTGCCCAAAAATTTCAAGGGCAATCAAGAATATATAAATAGCACTTCCTTCATAAAGTGCTCTTGTGAACAGAATAGGAAAATGAATATTGTTGAATTAGTTTTGAACTAGGCAAGGAAGGATTTTTACATATTTGACGAAGATATGACCCAAAGAATTTATGAGATTTTTTTGGGAATTTTGGGAGTGACAGAAATATAGGTTGCTTCACAACCTAGGGCAAAAATTGACACATGGACATGACACATAGGCAAAACTGATGAGGTGGCGCCTAGTCATAGCAATAAGTACTAATGCATCCACGTTCACAACCTCATGACCATTTATATTGGTCGTAATCAGGTTGAAATAAGGTCATGGACCACTCTTGTCTGCTTTATGACCATTTGGTGTAAGGCAATTCAGGGTTTGAGCCCTTCCAAGTGAAATGGCCGTGGATTTACGACCAATTCAGCTAGGGTCACTAAGAGAAGGTCACTAGTTGACATATTTCTTGTAGTGTTATTAGCTACCTAGCCAGTGATGTATTCGAGATTATATATTATTCGAGACGATGTATTCGAGATTATATATTATTCGAGACGATGCATATTATGTACTATATGATTCATTTTTTCCTTATTGATTGCATCCATGCATTGTAATTTGAATACTAAATTGTATTATATTTCTTCTGTATTAGTTAAATAAAAGCTATGGCGGACAATACCGGCAAAGAGGGAGAAGAGGCCCTGTTCGGGATCATACGCAGCCCTAACAGGCCAGATGATCTGAATGAAGCAGATGACGGCTCCCAATATCTGAACAATACCTGGGAGGGTGCTGATAAGATATTTGATCTCGACGACCGAGCTGATGAAGTCATGAACTATGATTATGATTATGATGACGCACACAATGATTATGATGACGAATACAATGTTGATCTTGAAATAACAAAGACTACCGGCGAGGTATATTTATATACGTAGGCATCTAGTGATCATCACATGTTTTTTTATTTGAAGATATATTAACGAATCGATCTTTCTTCTTTCAGCCCTCCGGATCGAGCAAATCTGCTTCTACAGACAGGAGGACAAAGCGCGGCCAGGCAAAAAGTTGAAGGAGGATGTAAAGTACAACATCGATTCCATCAAAGCTAGTGGCGAACCCCTCACGTCTAAGAACATTGCGAACAAGTTCGTTCGTCAGTGCAGAGTTCTTGTGAAGGACCAACTCCCGATCTCCATTCAAGAATGGAAAGAGCCAAAAACTAAACGCCCAGATGTTACTTGGGTCGACGACAGAGCAAAACAAAAGCTTTGGGAATCTCTGATGGAACATTTCACTCTACCAGATTATTTCACTGATGCAGATGTGCAGAAAGTCAAGGACGCTGCTCTTAAGAAGATGGCAATTGCATTCAACACCCACAAGAAAACTGTATGGGCCAACTACCTCGCTGCAGAAAGGAAGACTCCAGAATTCAAGGGAATACTGGAGAAGCAAAGAGAACACTGGCCCGCTTTCATGAAATTCAAGGAATCAGAATTATCTAAGGAACGGTCGAGAAAAAACAAGGCCAATGCCGCAAAAAAGACGCAGTTCCATAGGCTGGGTCCAGGTGGCTACGTGGTGGCAATGTCTAAGTGGGATAAGTCTGAGCAAGAGATGGAGGATGCAGGTGTCACTCCGGTTACTAGGAGCTGGCCCCCCAGGTGCAGAACTTGGTTCTATGCGCATGGGGGGGGGGGCGTTGGACCCGAAGACAGGCCTGGTTTAGAAGAAGGCAAGTCTAAAAGGAGCAGAACAAAAGTTACTTGACACAATAGAAGATGCTCGAAAGGGGGTGTTCACGCCCAACAGAGAGAACGACGAGCTTACGCGCGCCCTGGGAAATCTTGAACACCCGGGAAGAACACGAGGCAAGGGCGTTATTCCCTGGTATGAGGGCTTTTCGGAATGGAACGACGACTACAGGACCCGTGCAAGAAAGAAGATGGAGGAGGAGAAAAAGAGGAAGCTAGAGGAGGAGCAGAGGAAGCAGGACGCAGAACGCCTTCAAGGCCTAGAAGCAAGGCACGCGGACTTGGCACTCAAATTCCAGCAGCAGCAGATCGACTCACTTAGCTAGGAAAGGGGGTCTCAGCAGCGGCAGCAGCAAGCGGATGATCATCCAGCATTGGATAGCACCGTCCAATCCATGCCGAGAAGCAGCGTTGGTTCCGCCCCGGGCGACGCACTGCTGGATACATACCCCGTGGATGACATCATAGAGAACACTAACTGTGAGCTACACTTCAAAATGAAGAACATATCCATGAAGGTGGTGGACGCCGTTGCTTTTACAATTACCCCCGAAGCAACCTTCCATTGCGCCCCGATTCCAGCGGGCTATGCTCGTGTCTTGGTTGATGAGGTGGTGGACCCATATTCGGGGCTACAGCTTGACATTCCTGGAGGTGACGACGAGCACACACTGGGAGAGGCCATACATCGTATCATCCTATGGAGAAAGGATTGCATCATCTTTCGAAGTCCACCGACACCGCGTCTGCGGACTCCTCCTCGAAGTCCGCCACCGTGTCAGCAGACTCCCGCTCCTCCAAGTCCACGAACGCGTGAGCAGACTCCTGCTTCAAGTCCGGCACAGCATCAGGCCACTCCTCCTGTTTCAAGTCCGACACCGTGTCAGGCCACACCTCCTGCTTCAAGTCCGGCACAGCGTCAGGCCACACCTTCTGCTTCAAGTCCGACACCGTGTCAGGCCACACCTTCTGCTTCAAGTCCAGTACAGCGTCAGGCCACACCTCCTGCTTCAAGTCCGACACCGTGTCAGGCCACACCTCCTGCTTCAAGTCCGGCACAGCGTTAGGCCACTCCTCCTGCTCCAACTCAGCCACGTCAGCCGTCTCCGCCGCCTAAGCAATCGCAGAAGAGACACGCCGCAGCTATGGTGCGTAGCGGTATGAGTCGAGGTAGTACAGGAAGTACATGCGGAGACAAGCGATATAAATATGGTCCAAGCAGCCTCGCTCCTCTTCCTCAGAGGCCTTACGACATGACCGAGGAGCAAAACAATGCCATAGTGCGGGCCAAAGTGGGCGCCCATTTTGGACCGAAACCGGCACCGCCGCCGAGGGAGAAAGTGTCTGAGGAAAAGATTGACCACTTCATTCGTATGGCTAGACCACCAGCTCCCAAGCCCGTTGACTCAGACTATGAGCGCCAAATCAGGAAGGCACATCGAGCACGACTACATAAAGAAGCGAGCTCGAGCTCGAGCCAACAAGCAGCTGTCAAAAAATGCGGGAAAACCGTTCCCCAGCTGGGAGAACAGGCGGCGCAATCGATCCCCCCGCTTGTTGTGCCAACAACACGTGAGAGTACGCGCGCCCAATATTATTGTGGGCAAACCGTTTACGTTCCCGAGATGGGCGATGTGGTAATAACCGAGGAGCATATAATGCAGGCTGAAATGCTCAAGATCACTGTTGGACAACTCCTCGATATCGAGCTCATGTCTCCGCTTAGAGAGGAGGAAATAAAATGGAAATATGTCCTGGGCCAGCCTTTGGTCGAGCCCGAGGAGGTCAAGAACCTCCCAACGAGAATGTATGAATTGCATGATTGGTACATGAAAATTACCAAGATTTCCAATTGAGAGTCCCTCATGGTGCAAGTAGAGGAAGATCATTACTTCAATAAGAAAGCTCTGTCCGTTGAGTATTCAGAACTATTTCAGTTATTCAATCAAGATGCACTCGACAAATCTATCGTCAGTTGTCTGTAAGTGATTTCTTTCTGTAATTTAAGTCTCAAGCTAGCTCTAGTGCTCATTGATTGATCATTAATTACCTGTAATTATATATCCTCACTATATATTCTTTTCTGCGGTATTATGCAGGATGAAGATGTATGAAATGAAAAAAGCTGGACGCTATGGCATTGGATTCATTGACCCAAATACAGTTAATGAATACACATGGAAATTGGAATGGTGTAGACAAGATGTAGAGAAAATCATGCTAGAGTTCTTGAAGCGCCTCAATAGCAATGAAGATATACTACTTCCTTACAACTTCGAGTGAGTCACACTGTCTTGTACTACAAATTCTGTTTTTGCTTACTAGCTAGATGTTAATAAGTGTATAGGGTTTAGGGTTATAGTTGATTAGTGTTATGCACATGCCTGCTTAATTTATACATGCAAACGTATGCGCATGCAGGTTCCACTGGATCTTGTTAGACATTAAAGTTGACGAAGGAAAAGTTGAAGTACTGGACTCATTACTTAAAAAGATAGTGACTACAGCATCGTGAAGGGGATAGTCAACAGGTAATTTCAATCATTATTAACTATATCTCGGCCTATTTAGTTCGTCATTTCCTGATATGAACTATTTTTAATAACCCCTTTATTAATTTTCTTTGCCAGCGGGCAGGGCTTGGGCAAAGTACATCAAGGTGACTACAGGAAAATGGCGACAAAAGCTATTTTGGTATCGACCCAAGGTAAGTAATTAAGTAGTACTAGCTAGCTAGCTACCATCTCTTTAATTCTTGTTTCAATACCATTAATTAATTAACATGCTTGATTAATTATTATCTGATTAAATTCTATTCTCGTAAAGGCCCTGAAGCAGGCGCCGGGGACTGAAGTGTGTGCATACTACGTTTGCGAGAACATTCGCATGATGGCGTCCGAAAGGAGCAGATCTGATAAACAGCAATGGGTACGTTTGCCAGAACACTATTCACAAATCTTACATGATTGTCAATATCTAGTCACACAACTAATACACATGCACATTGATCTCTTTCTTAACAGTTCAAAGACGTGCGGGACCAGCTCCTACCAACAGAGCGCATACGAGCACTTCAAGAGGAAATAGCGGGATTTTTGCTCGACCAGGTCATAGATCACGAAGGAGAATACTATTACCCGCTACCGCCCCATGAACCACTTGTCATCGTGCTCCGAAGGCACCAAGGCAACATGTAGGAGAAATTGTATATATATACATGTGTATGTGTGAATAATTAATGATGGTTGTGAGACATTCGATTATAATATATATGCATGTGTATCGGTTCTACGAGAAAATCTATTTATATATATGCATAACGTGTATAATATGTAGTATCGTAAAATACCAGCAAACAAAAAAGAATTAAATGGAAAACACAAAATTAATGGAAAAATAAAACCAAAACCCCCCCAAACATTTAGTACCGGTAGCACCAACCGGTACTAATGGTCTACCAGCACCCGGGCCTGGCTCGTGCCACGTGGTGGCACTTTAGCGCCGGTTCGTGCCGAACTGGTAGTAAGGGGGGGCCTTTAGTCTCCACTCTTTAGTGCCGGTTGCAGAACCGGCACTAAAGGCCCTTACGAACCGGCGCTAAAGCCCGGTTCTGCACTAGTGTAATTAGTTCTCCACATATAGATATAGATAGATCATAGATAGATATATAGACATGAGGATTCTTTGCATAGCTGCTTCATCCAGCCACCTCTTCTGTTGCGATTTCCGTGGTCTGCCTGTCGGCAGAGACTGGGAAGGGGGCGTGTAGTCGACGTACGGCTTGGGGAGCTCGACGTAGCCCTTGGTGAGCAAGTCGACACGCATCTTGGCTAGATGGAATCTCGAGTGATTGGGCTCGCCCCTCTTCTCCGGCCGCATCTCCTCGTCCAGCATCCGCCTCCACTCCTCGAGCCACCCCGGCGGGAACTCCCCGTTGGGCGGGAGGTCCTCGGCGGCGTGGATCTCTAGCCAGCTGCCCAGGTTGAAGGCCGAGCTGATGCGTTTGTCGTCATAGCGAACCATGCCTTCGCCGGTCGGGGTCGCGGTGGAGGGGTCCGACTCCCTGAAGATCCTGTCGGCCGCGTCGTCCAGCTGCCGCGCGTCCAGCGCCGCCGCCTCGGGGAAGGTTAGCAGATGCGCCATGATCGTCTCCCGCAGTGTTGCGACGTCGGCCGGCGCCGCCTCGCCGGAGCCTGCTGCCTTTCTTTTGGTGCCACAACGCTTGTCATCGCCGGCCGCCGACATGTGCGCGCCCCTTCCGCCGACCGCTCCTGGTGCGGGCCGTTTGCTTGAGGATTGGGATTGGTGCGGCGGCGGCGGTGTCATCCCGGTCTATATATAAAGAAACCGAGTTGTTTTTTTAGGCAGAGAGATCGAGTCGGTGGGTTTTTTTAGTGGGCTTGTCTAGTCCGGTACGCCATCGCGGACAGCTGGGCCAGGCCCGGTCTTTCCAAGATAATAAATTCCGGATTTTTGTAAGGAATTTATAGTCCATCAAACCACTATATCTCTTGGCTCATACACAAGGCTCCATCGGCCCGTTCTAATTGCCTCCCTTTGCTTGTCTAAAAAAAATGTGGCTAGGTCTCAATCAAACCAAAGTCTCAGTCAAGTGATATAGTACATAAGAAGAAGAAAAAATCACGAATCTCCATGCAAAATAAAAGGAAGATACTATCGGCTAAGATATAACGAAGTCTATATTGACTGAGACTTTGCAAAACCGTAAAAAAAAGGCTCCCCTTCCGCTCAAAAAAAACTGCCTCCCTTTTTTCTCGCCAGTTGCGCATCTGCAACTGCAAGGTAAGATCATCTACAGCCGCAGACAACAATCCGACCTCTCAAACGCCATTGACTGGTCTGTTGGAAATATGCCCTAGAGGCAATAATAAATGGTTATTATTATATTTCTTTGTTCATGATAATTGTCTATTATTCATGCTATAATTGTATTGTCCGGAAATCGTAATACATGTGTGAATACATAGACCACAAAATGTCCCTAGTAAGCCTCTAGTTGACTAGCTCGTTGATCAACAGATAGTCATGGTTTCCTGACTATGGACATTTGATGTCATTGATAACGGGATCACATCATTAGGAGAATGATGTGATGGACAAGACCCAATCCTAAGCATAGCATAAAAGATCGTGTAGTTTCGTTTGCTAGAGCTTTTCCAATGTCAAGTATCTTTTCCTTAGACCATGAGATCGTGCAACTCCCGGATACCGTAAGAGTGCTTTGGGTGTGCCAAACGTCACAACGTAACTGGGTGACTATAAAGGTGCACTACGGGTATCTCTGAAAGTGTCTGTTGGGTTGGCACGGATCGAGACTGGGATTTGTCACTCCGTATGACGGAGAGGTATCTCTGGGCCCACTCGGTAATGCATCATCATAATGAGCTCAATGTGACTAAGGCGTTAGTCACGGGATCATGCATTGCGGTACGAGTAAAGAGACTTGCCGGTAACGAGATTGAACAAGGTATTGGGATACCGACGATCGAATCTCGGGCAAGTAACATACCGATTGACAAAGGGAATTGCATACGGATTGATTGAATCCTCGACACCGTGGTTCATCCGATGAGATCATCGTGGAGCATGTGAGAGCCAACATGGGTATCCAGATCCCGCTGTTGGTTATTGACCGGAGAGGCGTCTCGGTCATGTCTGCATGTCTCCCGAACCCGTAGGGTCTACACACTTAAGGTCCGGTGACGCTAGGGTTGTAGAGATATATGTATGCGGAAACCCGAAAGTTGTTCGGAGTCCCGGATGAGATCCCGGACGTTACGAGAGGTTCCGGAATGGTCCGGAGGTGAAGAATTATATATAGGAAGTCCAGTTTCGGCCACCGGGAAAGTTTCGGGGGTTACCGGTATTGTACCGGGACCACCGGAAGGGTCCCGGGGGTCCACCGGGTGGGGCCACCTATCCCGGAGGGCCCCGTGGGCTGAAAGTGGAAGGGAACCAGCCCTTAGTGGGCTGGGGCGCCCCCCTTCGGCCTCCCCCCATGCGCCTAGGGTTGGGAACCCTAGGGGGGGAGTTCCCCCTTGCCTTGGGGGGCAAGGCAACCCCTTCCCCCCTTGTGGCCGCCGCCCCCCTTGAGATCCCATCTCTTGGGGCTGGCACACCCCCCCAGGGGCCTATATAAAGGGGGGGGAGGGAGGGCAGCAACACAACAGCCTTGGGCGCCTCCCTCCTCCCCTGCAACACCTCTCTCTCTCTCGTAGAAGCTCGGCGAAGCCCTGCACGAGACCCGCTACATCCACCACCACGCCGTCGTGCTGCTGGATCTCCATCAACCTCTCCTTCCCCCTTGCTGGATCAAGAAGGAGGAGACGTCGCTGCACCGTACGTGTGTTGAACGCGGAGGTGCCGTCCGTTCGGCACTCGGTCATCGGTGATTTGGATCACGGCGAGTACGACTCCGTCATCCACGTTCATTGGAACGCTTCCGCTCGCGATCTACAAGGGTATGTAGATGCTCTCCTTTCCCCTCGTTGCTAGTAGACTCCATAGATGCATCTTGGTGAGCGTAGAAAAATTTTAAATTATGCTACGATTCCCAACAGTGGCATCATGAGCCAGGCCTATGCGTAGTTACTATGCACGAGTAGAACACAAAGCAGTTGTGGGCGTTGAGTTTGCCAATTCTTCTTGCCGCTACTAGTCGTTTCTTGTTTCGGCGGCATTGTAGGATGAAGCGGCCCGGACCGACCTTACACGTACGCTTACGTGAGACTGGTTCCACCGACTGACATGCACAAGTTGCATAAGGTGGCTAGCGGGTGTCTGTCTCTCCTACTTTAGTCGGAACGGATTCGATGAAAAGGGTCCTTATGAAGGGTAAATAGAAATTGGCAAATCACGTTGTGGTCATACGTAGGTAAGAAACGTTCTTGCTAGAAACCTACAAACCACGTAAAAACTTGCAACAACAATTAGAGGACGTCTAACTTGTTTTTGCAGCAAGTGCTTTGTGATGTGATATGGCCAGAAGATGTGATGAATGATATATGTGATGTATGAGATTGATCATATTCTTGTAATAGGAATCACGACTTGCATGTCGATGAGTATGACAACCGGCAGGAGCCATAGGAGTTGTCTTTATTATTTTGTATGACCTGCGTGTCATTAAATAAACGCCATGTAAATTACTTTAGTTTATTGCTAAATGCGTTAGCCATAGAAGTAGAAGTAATCATTGGCGTGACGACTTCATGAAGACACAATGATGGAGATCATGATGATGGAGATCATGGTGTCATGCCGGTGACGAAGATGATCATGGTGCCCCGAAGATGGAGATCAAAGGAGCATGATGATATTGGCCATATCATGTCACTATTTGATTGCATGTGATGTTTATCATGTTTTTGCATCTTATTTGCTTAGAACGACAGTAGCAAGTAGGATGATCCCTTATAATAATTTCAAGAAAGTGTTCACCCTAACTGTGCACCGTTGCAAAGGTTCGTCGTTTCGAAGCACCACGTGATGATCGGGTGTGATAGATTCTTACGTTCGCATACAACGGGTGTTGACGAGCCTAGCATGTACAGACATGGCCTCGGAACACACGCAATACACTTAGGTTAACTTGACGAGCCTAGCATGTACAGACATGGCCTCGGAACACGGAGGACCGAAAGGTCGAGCATGAGTCGTATAGAAGATACGATCAACATGGAGATGTTCACCGATCTTGACTAGTCCGTCTCACGTGATGATCGGACACGGCCTAGTTGAATTCGGATCATGTTTCACTTAGATGACTAGAGGGATGTCTATCTGAGTGGGAGTTCATTAAATAATTTGATTATATGAACTTAATTATCATGAACTTAGTCTAAAATCTTTACACTATGTATTGTAGATCAAATGGCCCACGTTGTCCTCAATTTCAACGCGTTCCTAGAGAAAACCAAGCTGAAAGATGATGGCAGCAACTATACGGACTGGGTCCGGAACCTGAGGATCATCCTCATAGCAGCCAAGAAAGATTATGTCCTAGAAGCACCGCTAGGTGAAGCACCAATCCCTGAGAACCAAGACGTTATGAACGCTTGGCAGCAGCGTGCTGATCATTACTCCCTCGTTCAGTGCGGCATGCTTTACAGCTTAGAACCGGGTCTCCAAAAGCGTTTTGAGAAACATGGAGCATATGAGATGTTCGAGGAGCTAAAACTGGTTTTTCAAGCTCATGCCCGGGTCGAGAGATATGATGTCTCCGACAAGTTCTTCAGCTGTAAAATGGAGGAGAACAGTTCTGTTAGTGAGCACATACTCAGAATGTCTGGGTTGCACAACCGCTTGTCTCAGCTGGGAGTTAATCTCCCGGATGACGCGGTTATTGACAGAATCCTCCAGTCGCTTCCACCAAGCTACAAAAGCTTTGTGATGAACTACAATATGCAGGGGATGGAAAAGACCATTCCCGAGGTATATTCAATGCTGAAATCAGCTGAGGTAGAGATCAGAAAAGAACATCAAGTGTTGATGGTGAATAAAACCACTAAGTTCAAGAAGGGCAAGGGTAAGAAGAACTTCAAGAAGGACGGCAAGGGAGTTGCCGCGCCCGGTAAGCCAGTTACCGGGAAGAAGTCAAAGAATGGACCCAAGCCCGAGACTGAGTGCTTTTATTGCAAGGGAAGTGGTCACTAGAAGCGGAACTGCCCCAAATACTTAGCGGACAAGAAGAAGGCCGGCAACACCCAAGGTATATGTGATATACAAGTAATTGATGTGTACCTTACCAGTACTCGTAGTAGCTCCTGGGTATTTGATACCGGTGCGGTTGCTCATATTTGTAACTCAAAACAGGTACTACGGAATAAACGGAGACTGGCGAAGGACGAGGTGACGATGCGCGTCGGGAATGGTTCCAAGGTCGATGTGATCGCCGTCGGCACGCTACCTCTGCATCTCCCTACGGGATTAGTTTTAAACCTCAATAATTGTTATTTAGTGCTAGCTTTGAGCATGAACATTGTATCTGGATCTCGTTTAATTCGAGATGGCTACTTATTTAAATCCGAGAATAATGGTTGTTCTATTTATTTGAGAGATATGTTTTATGGTCATGCCCCGCTGGTCAATGGTTTATTTTTGATGAATCTCGAACGTGATGTTACACATGTTCATAGTGTGAATACCAAAAGATGTAAAGTTGATAACGATAGTCCCACATACTTGTGGCACTGCCGCCTTGGTCACATTGGTGTCAAGCGCATGAAAAAGCTCCATGCAGATGGACTTTTGGAGTCTCTTGATTACGAATCATTTGACACGTGCGAACCATGCCTCATGGGTAAGATGACCAAGACTCCGTTCTCTGGAACAATGGAGCGAGCAACCAACTTATTGGAAATCATACATACCGATGTGTGCGGTCCAATGAGTGTTGAGGCTCGCGGAGGATATCGTTATGTTCTCACTCTCACTGATGATTTAAGTAGATATGGATATGTCTACCTAATGAAACACAAGTCTGAAACCTTTGAAAAGTTCAAGGAATTTCAGAGTGAAGTCGAGAATCAACGTGACAGGAAAATAAAATTCTTACGATCAGATCGTGGTGGAGAATATTTAAGTCATGAGTTTGGTGCACACTTAAGGAAATGTGGAATAGTTTCACAACTCACGCCGCCTGGAACACCTCAGACAAATGGTGTGTCCGAACGTCGTAATCGCACTCTATTGGATATGGTGCGATCTATGATGTCTCTTACCGATTTACCGCTCTCATTTTGGGGCTATGCTTTAGAGACTGCCGCATTCACTTTAAATAGGGCACCGTCTAAATCCGTTGAGACGACACCGTATGAATTATGGTTTGGGAAGAAACCTAAGCTGTCGTTTCTAAAAGTTTGGGGATGCGATGCTTATGTCAAGAAACTTCAACCTGAAAAGCTCGAACCCAAATCGGAAAAATGCGTCTTCATCGGATACCCTAAGGAAACTATTGGGTATACCTTCTACCTCAGATCTGAAGGCAAGATCTTCGTTGCCAAGAACGGGTCCTTTCTGGAGAAGGAGTTTCTCACGAAAGAATTGAGTGGGAGGAAAGTGGAACTTGATGAGGTGATAGTCACCCCTTCCGAACCGGAAAGTAGCGCAACGCGGGAAAATGTTCCTGTGGTGCCTACACCGACTGGGGAGGAAGTTAATGATGATGATCATGAAGCTTCAGATCAAGTTGCTGAACTTCGTAGGTCCACAAGGACACGTTCCGCACCAGAGTGGTACGGCAACCCTGTCATGGAACTCATGTTGTTAGACAACGGTGAACCTTCGAACTATGAAGAAGCGATGGTGGGCCCGGATTCCGACAAATGGCTAGAAGCCATGAAATCCGAGATAGAATCCATGTATGAAAACAAAGTATGGACTTTGACTGACTTGCCCGATGAGCGGCGAGCCATAGAAAACAAATGGATCTTTAAGAAGAAGACGGACGCAGATGGTAATGTGACCATCTACAAAGCTCGACTTGTCACTAAGGGTTATCGACAAGTTCAAGGGGTTGACTACGATGAGACTTTCTCACCCGTAGCGAAGCTGAAGTCCGTCAGAATCATGTTAGCAATTGCCGCATACTATGATTATGAGATATGGCAGATGGACGTCAAAACGGCATTCCTTAATGGCTTCCTTAAGGAAGAGTTGTATATGATGCAGCCGGAAGGTTTTGTCGATCCTAAGAATGCTAACAAAGTGTGCAAGCTCCAGCGCTCAATCTATGGGCTGGTGCAAGCATCTCGGAGTTGGAACATTCGCTTTGATGAGATGATCAAAGCGTTTGGGTTTACACAGACTTATGGAGAAGCCTGTGTTTACAAGAAAGTGAGTGGGAGCTCTGTAGCATTTCTCATATTATATGTGGATGACATATTATTGATGGGAAATGATATAGAATTCTTGGAAAGTATAAAGGCCTATTTGAATAAGTGTTTTTCAATGAAGGACCTTGGAGAAGCTTCTTATATATTAGGCATCAAGATCTATAGAGATAGATCAAGACGCCTCATTGGTCTTTCACAGAGTACATACCTTGACAAGATATTGAAGAAGTTCAGTATGGATCAGTCCAAGAAGGGGTTCTTGCCTGTATTGCAAGGTGTGCAATTGGCACGGCTCAATGCCCGACCACGGCAGAAGATATAGAAGAGATGAGTGTCATCCCCTATGCCTCGGCCATAGGGTCTATTATGTATGCCATGCTGTGTACCAGACCTGATGTAAACCTTGCCGTAAGTTTGGTAGGAAGGTACCAAAGTGATCCCGGCAAGGAACACTGGACAGCGGTCAAGAATATCCTGAAGTACCTGAAGAGGACTAAGGATATGTTTCTCGTTTATGGAGGTGACGAAGAGCTCGTCGTAAAGGGTTACGTCGACGCTAGCTTCGACACAGATCTGGATGACTCGAAGTCACAGACCGGATACGTGTATATATTGAATATAGGAGCAGTAAGCTGGTGCAGTTGCAAGCAAAGCGTCGTGGCGGGATCTACATGTGAAGCGGAGTACATGGCAGCCTCGGAGGCAGCACAGGAAGCAGTCTGGATAAAGGAGTTCATTACCGACCTAGGGGTGATTCCCAATGCGTCGGGCCCGATGACTCTCTTTTGTGACAACACTGGAGCTATTGCCCTTGCGAAGGAGCCCAGGTTTCACAGGAAGACCAGGCATATCAAGCGTCGCTTCAACTCCATTCGTGAAAGTGTTCAAAATGGAGACATAGATATTTGTAAAGTACACACGGACCTGAATATAGTAGATCCGTTGACTAAACCTCTCCCTAGGGCAAAACATGATCAACACCAGGACGCAATGGGTGTTCGATTCATCACAATGTAACTAGATTATTGACTCTAGTGCAAGTGGGAGACTGTTGGAAATATGCCCTAGAGGCAATAATAAATGGTTATTATTATATTTCTTTGTTCATGATAATTGTCTATTATTCATGCTATAATTATATTGTCCGGAAATCGTAATACATGTGTGAATACATAGACCACAAAATGTCCCTAGTAAGCCTCTAGTTGACTAGCTCGTTGATCAACAGATAGTCATGGTTTCCTGACTATGGACATTGGATGTCATTGATAACGGGATCACATCATTAGGAGAATGATGTGATGGACAAGACCCAATCCTAAGCATAGCATAAAAGATCGTGTAGTTTCGTTTGCTAGAGCTTTTCCAATGTCAAGTATCTTTTCCTTAGACCATGAGATCGTGCAACTCCCGGATACCGTAAGAGTGCTTTGGGTGTGCCAAACGTCACAACGTAACTGGGTGACTATAAAGGTGCACTACGGGTATCTCCGAAAGTGTCTGTTGGGTTGGCACGGATCGAGACTGGGATTTGTCACTCCGTATGACGGAGAGGTATCTCTGGGCCCACTCGGTAATGCATCATCATAATGAGCTCAATGTGACTAAGGCGTTAGTCACGGGATCATGCATTGCGGTACGAGTAAAGAGACTTGCCGGTAACGAGATTGAACAAGGTATTGGGATACCGACGATCGAATCTCGGGCAAGTAACATACCGATTGACAAAGGGAATTGCATACGGATTGATTGAATCCTCGACACCGTGGTTCATCCGATGAGATCATCGTGGAGCATGTGAGAGCCAACATGGGTATCCAGATCCCGCTGTTGGTTATTGACCGGAGAGGCGTCTCGGTCATGTCTGCATGTCTCCCGAACCCGTAGGGTCTACACACTTAAGGTCCGGTGACGCTAGGGTTGTAGAGATATATGTATGCGGAAACCCGAAAGTTGTTCGGAGTCCCGGATGAGATCCCGGACGTTACGAGAGGTTCCGGAATGGTCCGGAGGTGAAGAATTATATATAGGAAGTCCAGTTTCGGCCACCGGGAAAGTTTCGGGGGTTACCGGTATTGTACCGGGACCACCGGAAGGGTCCCGGGGGTCCACCGGGTGGGGCCACCTATCCCGGAGGGCCCCGTGGGCTGAAAGTGGAAGGGAACCAGCCCTTAGTGGGCTGGGGCGCCCCCCTTCGGCCTCCCCCCATGCGCCTAGGGTTGGGAACCCTAGGGGGGAGTTCCCCCTTGCCTTGGGGGGCAAGGCAACCCCTTCCCCCCTTGTGGCCGCCGCCCCCCTTGAGATCCCATCTCTTGGGGCTGGCACACCCCCCCAGGGGCCTATATAAAGGGGGGAGGGAGGGCAGCAACACAACAGCCTTGGGCGCCTCCCTCCTCCCCTGCAACACCTCTCTCTCTCTCGTAGAAGCTCGGCGAAGCCCTGCACGAGACCCGCTACATCCACCACCACGCCGTCGTGCTGCTGGAGCTCCATCAACCTCTCCTTCCCCCTTGCTGGATCAAGAAGGAGGAGACGTCGCTGCACCGTACGTGTGTTGAACGCGGAGGTGCCGTCCGTTCGGCACTCGGTCATCGGTGATTTGGATCACGGCGAGTACGACTCCGTCATCCACGTTCATTGGAACGCTTCCGCTCGCGATCTACAAGGGTATGTAGATGCTCTCCTTTCCCCTCGTTGCTAGTAGACTCCATAGATGCATCTTGGTGAGCGTAGAAAAATTTTAAATTATGCTACGATTCCCAACATGGTCACGTCCCAAATTTTTCTCTTCGCATCCGCGTACCTTATATCCGGCCTCCTATATCCATACTACATATGCAACGTGAGCTACTCTACATAAACAACACACAACGAAGTGGCATCAAACGGACAACCAAATGCACATAAACGAATTGTACATCATTCAAAAGATCATCGAAGTTCATCGCCGAACAAATTCTTAACTTCAATGACTAAAAAATGATAATAAACATCGGAGGAGCTTCTTCAGCACTTCCTCGGCAGGCTTTTCCCCTTCCGGTCGTCGGTGTAGCTGTAGGAGTCTGCGGTTGGTGGAGTATCTTGGTCGTCAGAGGAGGAGGTGGAGCTGTGGTCGTCGCCGTCGTCGGAGAGGACGATCAAGCCCTTCATCCGGCGGATGGCCCTGTCTTGTTGTCGCTTCAACTTGATGAGCTGAACCGCCTCCGTCGCTGCCTCCTTCGCCTCACGTTCTCACTGCCCTATGGCAATCCACAGCGCCATCGTGTTCTTCCCCCGGAGGCGGTGAGCGGCCAGCGGTAGACCCAAGCAAGGAGCCGCTCGTCCTCGTTGGGCTCCGCCAGCATCCCATGGCTGCGGCACACAGACTGCTCCGCCATGTCCCTCTCCCTTGCCCGCTGCCTCTCGTGGTGGGCAGCGCGCGCCTCCGATTCCGGAGTGCGCGTGCGGGCCGGCGGCGCGGGCACCCACCGCTACCCGCGCGGAACAGCAGCCGGCAGGTGAAGGGGACGGCGCGGGAGTGGATTGCGCTGCCCTGGCGGAGCTGCACGTGGACCGAGAGGGGTCATCTCCGGCTTCCGCGTTGCGCAGGCGGAGGAGCTGCGACGACGCTACAGATCTGGAGCTGCCACCAGTGTCCATCTTGGACCTCCCCAAGGCAATGCGGAGGGCCAGCTCCTCGTCGACGTCGAGGTCAAAGCCGGAATGGTTGCCGGAGCTCGACATTGCGCCGTATAGGATCGGAATCGGAGAGAACGGAGCGAGAGAGGAGAGTGAGTGAGTTAGGGTTCCAAGCGAGGAGCCGGATTGTGTTTTTTCATGGATAGCCATGGGGTCGGTGATGGGTCCGGCCTGTCAGCTCCGGCGTGGCGGAAGAGGGGTGCCGGACAACCCAACCGTTTGAGGTCAGTTTAAGGTGTCCGGGTGGGTCGGTTTTTTGTGACCAGTTCGCGCGATTGGGTAGAGTTTGAAGCGTCCGGCTGCAGATGCTCTGATCTTGAATTTGTATGTCTCTACGCCCCCACGGGCAGACTTGACGACAAGCCGCTCACAGTGGGCTCGTACTGCGTATGCCACTGCTTTTGCTAACGACCCCATGGAAACATGCCAGCTGTTCCTTTGGCTCGCGCAGGTTCAGGCGTGGCATTGCCCGTTCTGCTCTTGTGCCCAAATTCAGAGTTCAGAGAGACAACCTGTCACATGTGTATTCCCCGCTGCCACCTTCTTCTTAGTTCTTCCTCTATGTGAAACAATCTATCCAACAAAGCCTCTGCCCGGACCACCCCTGAAGAAATTTATATTTGGGACAAACAATCTATCCAACAAGGTTCCATCGATCTACTATCATCATTGCAATCTTATGGAACTTGTGAAAATGACGGATTGCAGCGGTGTTCCGCCATGAACTCGAAGGGCTTCACACTCAGAGCACCGCCCAAGCTGCGAGCAATTCAGAGAAGGCGAGCTGCCCACCGGTGGAAGTGGAACCGGAACCCGGCCGGCGACGGATGACTACGCCGTCTCCTTGGGAGGCGCTGCGCCGTTGCACGTCGTTGTACCGCTACGAATTGCATGACGCAGCCTCTGCAACGCAGCGTAGGACGAGCCGCCCTCCTCCACGGCCCGCCTGCACGCGGCCTTCATCTTCATGGCCTTCTCCCTCGCCATCGCACCCTCCTCCTCCGACCCGCCGCCCATCACGCATCTCACCGCCCGCTCAAGCTCCGCCGCCACCACGAAGTTGTCCCGCTCCCTGTCCACCTCCATCGCCACGGCCACGCCGACGACGGACACGAGCTCGAACGCGTTCAGATGCTGCTCCGCGTACAGCGGCCAGGGCACCAGCGGCACGCCGTGCCACATGCTCTCCAGCGTCGAGTTCCACCCGCAGTGCGTAACGAAGCAGCCGACGGCGGCGTGCGCCAGTACCTCCTTCTGCGGGGCCCGCGTCGGCCACACCAGGCCCCGCCCCTCCGTCCGCTCCAGGAACCCCGCCGGGAGGAGCTCGTCCAGGTTCGCGTCCGTCGGGTGCCGCGAGCCGGCGGCCGGAGGGCCGCGCAGCGTCCACAGGAAGCGGTGCCCGCTGCGCTCCAGCCCCGCGGCCACCTCGTGCGCCTTGGCTCTGTCGAACCATCCCAGGCTCCCGAAGCAAAGGAACACCACCGACGCCCGGGGCTGCGCGTCGAGCCACCGGACGCACGGCTCGTTCGACGCTTCGACGGCGTGGTCGATCACCGGACCGATCGGGTACAGCGGCGGCGCGCGTCGTCCGGGCACGCACCGGCCTGCGGCTATCGCGGCGAGGAGTCCCGGCTCGAGCGCGTCCACCGTGTTAATGACGATGCCGTCGGCGTCCATGAAACGACGGCCGTGGTACACGAACCACGCGTAGTTAGGGCTCTCCTTGTCTCCCAGGAACCCCGGAACAGACCCCGCGGGAACCGGCGGCATGCCGGGGACGTCCACGGCGCCGTCGTCGGACGCGTCGGAGTCGACTGCCAGCGCCGGCAGGCGCAGAGTGAGCGCGAGCAGCGCGGCCGTGGACGTGAAGTAGACGTACGTGGGCACGGCGAGCTCGCGGGCCGCGTCGATGACGGCGGTGGCGAAGAAGTCTATGACGAGCGCCGCGGCGCCGAGTTCCGCCACGGCGGCCCTGACGTGGGGCGCGTGCAGCTGCATGTAGCGGGACTTGAACTCCTGCAGGTTGCCGGCGCAGTCCGTGGGCGGGGCGACGGCGGGGAGGTGGTGGAACCGGATGCCGAGCCCGGAGGCGGAGGCCGCGACGCGCCTGACGTGCGAGTCGACCTCCGAGGCCGACTCGGGCGTCGCTGGCTGGACAATCAGCACGGTGACGGTGAGCCCGTCTCCGCCGCGAGCGAGCAGCCGCTTGCCAGCTTCGATGAGCGACATGAGGTGGCCCGAGCCGGGCTCCGGGAGGAGGAGCACGTTGGCGCTCGCCATTGCAGCACTTTATCGGGCAAAACGTAAGGAGTGGTCGATCGAGGCCTGCCGTCGTAGTTCCTGCCGGCCGAGGTATAAGGGCCTGTCACGCCGGCGCAATATATAAGGGGCGTTTCTTGTGGACGTGTGAACAGCGAAGACGACACAATGCAGTGCACACGTTCTTCACGAGTGATTGGACCCTAGCCACGTCCTGGCACGTACGGCGATCGCCTTCGAGCCACCGCCACCTCTGGCAGTGGCACGGTGGTACCGGAAATGTTCCCCACGACGGGCAGGTCCGGCCGTCGGGACGTCTCCGTCTGTGGACCGTCCACAAGCAATCACTCCTGTGCTCCTAGACAAAAATTGTTCGTGAACAGTTTAGTTTGTTGATTCGTGAACGTCATCATGGTTTGCGTGGACTGACGTCGGCGGCGGCTGGCCGTTCCGCCGTCCTCTGGTTGGGCCGTTGGCTCATCAGCGAGCCTCTTGCCAGCAATATCTTCTCCATGATTAATTTCAACAGCCTGCAGGTACACGATGGGCATGAGGCAGGTCAGCCAGTTTGGGGCTGCACGCCATATCACGAAACAACGCTGACTCGCCGTGATGCTGATATGACAGGCTAGTAATGAAAGAACATATCATGCTGGTGATGGAGAGAACCCCATTTGACGGTATTGCGTCCCAGTACACTTCTTCTCGATTACGTTGATGGACACTTGGAGGAGGTACGACAACGATACTTATCAACGGTACCTACAACAACTATGGAGACCAATGTGTACGATAGAGAACAAACTTTAGCTACGTCTCAGTTGCCTGAGTTTTAAATCTATAGGTCAGTCGATTTTATGGCCGTTGGATCTTGCTTTGCGATTCGTGTTTTTTTTTCTCTGGGTGTGACTCTTGGTCTGTTGGGCTCGATCTGATCTGTTAGAATAGTCATTATGGTATACGACTTCTAGTCCAAGTCAGTTTTGTACCCCTACCCCAAGTCGGTTTGTACCCTCTTATATACTCTTGTATGCCGCACCAAATCATCAATAAGCAACAGATTTATTCAGCTTTCATGGTATCAGATACCGGTCCCAGGGTTTAGGGTATGGCTCCGCCAACGCCACCGCCGCCGCCGCCGCCCGGCTACTTCGAGCGCCGGGCCGCACTCATCGCCAAGGCTGCCAACGCCGCGGCCGCTTCTCTCTCGGCCCTCACCATAGCTCCACAAAACTACCCTGCACCCATCCTCGCCGCACCAATATCTCTTGCTGACACAATCTCTGACGTCAGCCCCTACATCCCCATAGTTCTTGATCTCGCCACCCACAACTACTACCATTGGAGACATCTCTTCGATCTCCACCTCGGCCGCTGCAACCTGCACTCGCATGTCGCCGCCAACTGTCTTCCCCGCCCCGACGATCCGCAATGGTTGAAAGACGATCTCGCGATCGTCCAGTGGTTCTACACCCGCATCACCACCGAGATCTTCAACACGCTCGATCACGACGGCGCCACCGCTGCCAACATCTGGCACTCCCTCCGTCAGCTCTTCCAAAGCAACACCGACGCTCGGAAAAACGCTCTCCACACCGAGCTTCGCAATATGGTGCAAGGAGACGCCTCGGTGAACCTGTTCTGCCAGCGCGTTAAGACCATTGGTGATGAGCTCCGCGAACTCGGCGATACAGTTAGCGACTCACAGCTAATCAATATCGTCGTCGGCGGCCTCAGCGAAGACTTTGACAAGCAAGCCTCGTTCATACCGATGATACGGCCCCCTCCTACCTACGCTGAAGTTCGTTCCTTGCTACAACTCGCGGCGGAAACACAAGCTCGCAAGGACTCCCGCCCCAAGGTATTTCATGCTGCGGCTTGTCCTCCTCTGTCGTCTACACCAGCGCCGCCTTCCATGCCGGCTCCTGCCGCCGGGCCGTCCGCATCGTCATCTGTTCAACCGCCCCTAGGCTGGCGTCCTAATCCGAACTACCGCGGCAAAAACCCTATCTACAGGCCACCGTCGACTCGTTCGGTTTCGCCTACGACATCACCAGCACCGAGTCCTGCACCACCCACCAGTGCTTCATCTGCGGTTGCATGGCGGCCTCCTCATGATCCTTGGACGGGGCTTGTTCAAGCATGGCCCATGCCCTGGTCCGCTCCGTCCACCCTCGGTGCTCCGCCGGCATACTCAGGTGCCTGGCAACCAGGCCTTCGGCCGCCTACTGGTGCTCCCGGGGTTCTCAACCCCCGACAGCCGGCCACTGCCTATCACGCCGCCCCGACGTATGCTCCTTATGGTCATTACACCACCGACGGCGGCGCCTACTACACACCTCAGCCGGCCCTGCTCCCGACGCCACCCCCACCACAGCCGCCCAATGCCTACTACACTCCCCAGCCGGCCCTACTGCCTTCACCATCGTATCCGCCGGCACTGCTTCCGACGCCACCCTCACCTGCGACGCCGAGCTGGGATCAAGCTGCCTTTCTCTAGGCCATGAATAACTTTGCTGCACAAGGAAACTCAGGTACGGATTGGATCTTTGATTCAGGGGCCTCTAGTCATATGTTTGCATCTAGTAATTGGTTATCTTCTTGCACTAAATCTCCTTTCCCTTCCATTATCCTTGGAGATGGATCATCTATTCCTATATATTGTGTTGGTCAGGCTCAACTTCCCTCTTCCACCAAACCTCTTTTACTTCGCGATGTTCTAGTTGCACCCGCCCTCATTAAAAATCTTATCTCTGTTCGCCAATTTACTTGCGACAATCTAGTTTCGGCTGAATTTGACCCTTTTGGTTTATCTGTGAAAGATTACCTGACCAAGGCCGAGATCGCTCGCTTCAATAGCTCCGGTGATCTTTATTCTCTTAATGGAGTTCCTGCCGCCACCCCTCCAACATCCATGCTGGCCTCCGTCGATCTCTGGCATCGTCGCCTGGGCCATCCCAACCCCGCCGTCTTAGCTTCTATGCTTAGTGAATTTACCATACCATGTAATAGGGACTCTCATAATTCTGTGTTTTGCGAGTCTTGTCAATTAGGCAAACATGTGCGTCTTCCCTTTAGTTCCTCTAGTTCTTGTAGCACTTATCCCTTTGAATTAATACATTGTGATTTATGGACCTCTCCCATTGCAAGTGTTTCGGGTTTTAAATACTACCTTGTTATACTAGATGATTTCACCCACTTTGTCTGGACTTTTCCTCTACGCAACAAATCCGAGGTCCATTCTCTTTTCCTTAATTTTCAACGCTATGTGTCTGTTCACTTCTTCCTCCCAATTCGCTTTATCCAATGTGACAATGGTCGCGAGTTTGATAACATTAAAAATCGTACTTTCTTCTTACAACATGGCATCCTGCTTAGGTTCTCATGTCCCTACACCTCAACTCAAAATGGTAAAGCAGAACGCTCTCTTCGCACCCTCAATGATATAGTTCGCACTCTCCTCATTCAATCATCTATGCCTCCCAAGTTTTGGGCTGAAGCCCTACACATGGCCACCTTCCTTCTAAATATTCGACCTTCTAAAATTAAACCCAACACTACTCCCTATTATTCCCTCTTTCTTTCCCACCCCGACTACTCCGCGGTTCGTGTTTTCGGCTGTCTCTGTTTTCCCAATGCCTACGCCACTTCTGCAAATAAATTGTCACCACGCTCTATCCCATGTGCTTTTCTCGGCTTCTCTGACGAGCACAAAGGCTATCGCTGTCTCGACCTTCACCCCGGACACGTTCATGTCTCTCGTCATGTCATGTTTGCTGAGCACATTTTTCCTTTCTCACAACGCACTACTACACCATCCAACACCCCTAGCTCCGCAAACACCCCCTCTCCCCGTCCTTTCCAACTATATACTCCCCTACCTGCCGAACACAACTTATCACCACCACCATTAACACCCACCATAGCCAATCCCAACCATACACTCACCCCACCCGAGACGTCCCCAACACCCCTGACCCCTGCTCCCTCCCCAACACCCAGCCCTGCTCCCACTCCACCACCCAGCCCTGCTCCCACTCCACCACCCAGCCCTACTCCTTCGTCCGACTCTTCCGCTGCGCCGGACTCACCAGTACCCACCTTACCCCCTCGTGCTATTCCTACAGCAGCCCCGATTAATGATCATCGCATGCGTACTAGGGCCAAATCAGGATTTCATCAACCCCAAGACCGCCTAAACCTTCATACCTCCGTATCTCTCACTTCTCTTCCAAAGAATTACAAAACTGCTCTACTTGATCCCAATTGGGCCGCTGCCATGCAAGAAGAATATAATGCTTTACTTCAAAACAACACCTGGCAACTTGTTCCTCGTCCTCCCAATACCAATATTGTTTCTGGCAAATGGATTTTTCGCCAAAAGTTCCACTCCGATGGGAGCCTCTCACGATATAAAGCCAGGTGGGTTTGTCGTGGCTTTTCTCAGCAACAAGGAATTGATTACGAAGAAACCTTCTTTCCTGTTGTTAAACCTAGCACCATTCGCACCGTTCTTAGTGTTGTTGTCTCCTCTTCATGGCCCATTCACCAACTTGATGTTAAAAATGCTTTCCTCCGTGGTTCCCTTCAAGAAACTGTCTACTGCCAGCAACCTCTGGGTTTTGAAAATCCATCCTTTCCAACTCATGTATGTCTTCTTCAGAAATCTCTCTACGGTCTTAAACAGGCCCCACGAGCTTGGTTTCAACGCTTCTCCTCCTTCATTCAAACAATAGGCTTCACTCCATCTCTCTCCGACACCTCTCTTTTTGTGTATCATCAAACTTCTGACACTGCCTATTTACTTCTCTATGTAGATGATATCATTCTTACCGCCTCCTCTCAAAAGTTCTTAGATCATATTGTCTCTCTTCTTAGATCTGAATTTTCTATGACTGACCTAGGACTCCTTCATCATTTCTTAGGCATTGCTGTTGTTCGAGATTCCACCAGCCTTTTTCTTTCCCAACGCCAGTATATTCTTGATCTTCTTAATCGTGCTGGTATGCTTGACTGTCAATCATCTCGCACTCCTGTCGATACTAGTTTTAAACTTTCAGCTACCGGTGAACCCTTTTCCGATCCTACTCTCTATCGTAGCCTAACAGGTGCTCTCCAATATCTCACCATTACTCGTCCTGGAATCTCTTTTGCTGTTCAACAAGCATGTCTCTATATGCATGATCCCCGGGTTCCTCACTATAATCATGTTAAACGCATTCTTCAGTATTTAAAAGGAACTCTCAATCATGGTCTCCACCTCAATAATTCTTCTCCAAACTCGCTTACCGCATACTCTGATGCAGACTGGGCTGGTTGTCCTGACACTCGAAGGTCCACTTCCGGTTTTTGTGTTTTTCTTGGTAAAAATTTGATTTCTTGGTCTTCGAAAAGACAGGTTACAGTCTCACGTTCGTCGGCCGAGGCTGAGTATCGCATTGTGGCACATGCCGTTGCAGATACAATCTGGATTCGGCAGTTACTCTCCGAGCTACACAGGCCTATTGAGCAGGCCACTATTGTCTACTGTGACAACATATCAGCAGTCTACATGACCAGCAATCCAGTTCAACACCGACGCACAAAGCATATTGAGATTGATATTCATTTTGTTCGTGAAAAGGTTGCTCTTGGTCAGGTTCGGGTGCTTCATGTTCCCTCTACGGCTCAGTTTGCTGACATTTTCACCAAGGCACTGCCTACTAAGCCGTTTCAAGATATCTGTTTCAGTCTCAACGTCGTCGAGCCTGCCATTGATACTGCGGGGGGATGTTAGAGTAGTCATTATGGTATACGACTTCTAGTCCAAGTCAGTTTTGTACCCCTACCCCAAGTCGGTTTGTACCCTCTTATGTACTCTTGTATGCCGCACCAAATCATCAATAAGCAATAGTTTTATTCAGCTTTCATGATCGACTGACCCCAATTCTGGGTCAGTGTGACGACTGATTGGCCGGAATCGATTGCACAGAGGAGAATTTGGGGGCGAGGAGAGAAAGACGGTGGGGGAGCTAGGAGAAAGGGGACGAGTTTTAGATTGTGAGCGGTTCTCTCGCTGCCTTGTCTCACACAGGCAAGGCATTTAATACAGATACGCACACACTCTACACGCGCGTACCGGCCACATGCAGCCCACTGGGCTCAGCCCATACTCACACCGAGCCCTTTCTCCCTCATAGTCCACTGCTTAGGTGGTAGCAGGTGTGACAATTGCCCTCCTTGAGCGGAAGCGGCATAATCCCAACATGGAGCCATAGGGTAACGATGACGAAGCACAGTGTAGTCTTCACAGGTAGTTGAATCCAGAGAGAGAGAGATGACCACTACACACGAACCTGAACGACTGAAGTGTTGCCCTTCTTGACCATTCGACGATCCAGTATCACTTATGGTTGTAGATCCATGAGGTCTGGTGTTCGAGGAAGCTCGGCGAAGACCGGAGAGTAGTCTGGTGTGAATGGTTTCAGTTGAGATACGTGAAACACAGGATGGATACAACTGTCAAGAGACAGTGTCAGTTTGTATGCCCGGGTGCCAATGCACTGCTCGACCGTAAATGGGCCGAAGAACTTAAATGCTAACTTTGGGCAAGGGCGATTGGCCACGGCGGGCTAAGCATAAGGTTGCAATTTGAGCAGAACCTGTTCTCCCACGTTGAAGGAACGCTCGGTTCTGTTTCTGTCAGCCTTCTGCTTGCATGTGTTTGGTGCATGTGCAAGCTGAGCCTGTAACCAGTCATTGTGTGTTTCCCAGTCTAGGTCTGCATCCTTGTCTTTCGGCAGACCGAGAGATAAGTTGGGAAGACCCCCCTAGGATTGGTTCCTGAACATAGAGAGCTCTAAACGGAGGAGTGTTCAGTGAGGAGTGGTGGGTGGTGTTGTACTAGAATTCAGCTGTCGGAAGCCACTTGCACCATTCTTGGGTGTCTCATAGACTGCGCAACGGAGATACATTTCGAGACATTGATTAACATGTTCACTATGTCCATCCATCTGGGGGTGGTAGGCCGTAGTGTAGCTGAGTTTGGTTCCCGCTGCATCCAACAGAGCACGCCACATTGCACCGGTGAACATCTTGTCACGGTCCAAAACAATTGAATGAGGCACGCCATGTAATTTGATGATGTTATCCCAAAAAGCTCAACCGACTATTGTTGTTGTGAATGGGTGGCGCAGAGGAACAAAATGAGAGTATAGTATTTGGTGAAGCGATCAACAACCACCATGATTACCTCGTAGCCCTCGGAAGCTGGAAATCCTTCCACAAAGTCCATGGTAAAATCTCACCAGGGTTTAGTGGGTATTGGAGGAGGTTGAAGGAGGCCAGGTGTCTTCAGATGCTCGTGCTTAGCATGTTGACAAACGGAGCACTATCAGACAAAATCCTCCACGGCTTGTTTCAAACCGGGCCAAGCCAACAACTTTTTGACACACACGTAGGTAGTTGTCAGTCCTGGGTGGCCACCGATCGCACTGGCGTGAAACACGTTGATCAATTTTTTTCTGTATAGCTGTGTTGGCACCGATCCAAATCTTGTTGTGCAGATGAATGATACCTTGCCGCAGCTCGTGCCCTTCATCATCCGGACTGCAGAGTGCCAGGCGTTGGAGGAGATCTTGGCTGTCTGCGCCATTCTCATAAGAATTCATCACTGTTGGGGAACGTAGTATTTCAAAAAAAATCCTACGATCACACAAGATCTGTCTAGGAGAAGCATAGCAACGAACAGGGAGAGTGTATCCACGTACCCTCGTAGACCGAAAGCGGAAGCTTTTAGTAACGCGGTTGATGTAGTCGAACGTCTTCGCGATCCAACCGATCCACGTACCGAACGCACGGCACCTCCGCGATCTGCACACTTCAGCTCGGTGACGTCCCTCGAACTCTTGATCCAGTTGAGGCTGAGGGAGAGTTTCGTCAGCACGATGGCGTGGTGACGGTGATGATGAAGTTACCGGCGCAGGGCTTCGCCTAAGCACTACGACGATATGGCCGATGTGTGTTTCTGTGGAGGGGGGCACCACACACGGCTAAAGATCAACTTGTGTGTCTACGGGGTGCCCCCTCCCCAATATATAAAGGAGGGGAGGAGGAGGCCGGCCGGCCCTAGGGGGCGCGCCCAAAGAGGGGAGTCCAACTAGGACTCCAAGTCCTAGTAGGATTCCACCAAGAGGGAGAGAGGGGGAGGAAGGAGAAGGAGAGGGAGTAGGAAAGGGGGGGCGCCGCCCCCCTTCCCTTGTCCAATTCGGACTCCAAGGGGGGAGGGAGCGCGCGGCCTGCCCTGGCCTCCCTCCTCGCTCTCCACTAAGGCCCATGGTGGCCCATTAATTCCCTCGGGGGGTTCCGGTAACCCCTCCGGCACTCCAGTTTTACCCGAAACCATCCGGAACATTTCCGTTGTCCGAATAACATGGTCCAATATATCAATCTTTATGTCTCGACCATTTCGAGACTCCTCGTCATGTCTGTGATCTCATCCAGGACTCTGAACAACCTTCGGTACATCAAATCACATAAACTCATAATACAAATCGTCATCGAACGTTAAGCGTGCGGACCCTAAGGGTTCGAGAACTATGTAGACATGACCGAGACACATCTCCGGCCAATAACCAATAGCGGAACCTGGATGCTCATATTGGTTCCTACATATTCTACGAAGATCTTTATCGGTCAAACCGCATAACAACATACGTTGTCCCTTTGTCATCAGTATGTTACTTGCCCGAGATTCGATCGTCGGTATCACCATACCTAGTTCAATCTCTTTACCGGCAAGTCTCTTTACTCGTTCCGTAATGCATCATCCCGCAACTAACTCATTAGTCACATTGCTTGCAAGGCTTATAGTGATGTGCATTACCGAGAGGGCCCAGAGATACCTCTCCGACAATCGGATTGACAAATCCTAATCTCGATCTATGCCAACTCAACAAACACCATCGGAGACACCTGTAAAGCATCTTTATAATCATCCAGTTACGTTGTGACGTTTGATATCACACTAAGTGTTCCTCCAGTATTCGGGAGTTGCATAATCTCATAGTCAGAGGAACATGTACAAGTCATGAAGAAAGCAATAGCAATAAACTAAACGATCATAGTACTAAGCTAACAGATGGGTCTTGTCAATCACATCATTCTCTAATGATGTGATCCCGTTCATCAAATGACAACTCATGTCTATGGCTAGGAAACTTAACCATCTTTGATTAACGAGCTAGTCAAGTAGAGGCATACTAGTGACACTCTGTTTGTCTATGTATTCACTCATGTACTAAGTTTCTGGTTAATACAATTCTAGCATGAATAATAAACATTTATCATGATATAAGAAAATATAAACAACAACTTTATTATTGCCTTTAGGGTATATTTCCTTCAATCACTTCCTGAAGCCACTCTGGTTGACAGACAAACAGGGCATCGAGCGAGAGAAGATGACCGACGCGAGATAGTGCGTCCGTCGCGTCGTTCTCAATACCATATTGATATTTGAAGGAAAATTTTAATCCCACCATCTTGGAGATGGCTTTGCGCTGCAACTCTGTTTCTAGCTGCTGATCTCCGAGGTGGCACAAGCGCTTGTGGTCCGTGACTATGACAAACAGTGCACGCTGCAGATATGGCCGCCATTTCTTCACTGTCATCATAACCGCAAGGAATTATTTCCCGTAAATTGACAACCCTTGATTACGGACACCGGGCGCCTTGTTGAGGTATGCAATTGGGTGACCATCCTGGACGAGCACCGCCCCCACACCCGTGTCACATGCATCCGTCTCGGTCGAGAACAGGTGTGCAAAATCGGTAGAGCCAGAACAGGGGTGTTGGCCATGGCGTCCTTGAGGATCTCGAATGCAGCTTGAGCTTGCGCGGACTAGTTGAACTCCTTTTTGGTGAGAAGTTGAGTGAGTGGCTTGACGAGAATTCCATAGCGAGGAACGAACTTGTGGTAATATCCTGTGAAGCCGAGAAAACCGCAAAGTTTTGTTGGATTGATGGGGGTAGGCCAAGCTTGCATCACACTTGTTTGGCTCGTGTCAGTGGTGACGCCCTCCTTGGAGATCACATGCAACATTTCAAGTGCTTGGCGTACAACTGGTGCTGGGGAAGGATTGCAAACACCATGCGCAAGTGCTCCATGTGCTCCTTTAAGGAATGACTGAACACAAAAATGTCATCCAAAAATGTGATGACGAACTTACGATTTGGACCGGAGAGGACAGAATTCATTAGGCACTGAAACGTTGGTGATGCCAAACCGCATGACACGGAATTGGAAATGGCCGTGATGGGTTTTGAACGCTGTCTTTTCCTCATCGCTCTCGCGCATACGAATTTGGTGGTAGCCTGCGTGCAAATCAATCTTGGAGTAAACTGTCGTTCCGGCTAACTCATCCAACCGTTCATCGATGACCGGGAGGGACAACTTGTTCTTGATTGTGACGGTGTTCAAGTGACAGTAATCGACACAGAACCTCCACGTTCCACCATTCTTCTTGACCAGGAGAACGGAAGCAGCGAACGGGCTCATGCTATGCGTAATTTTTTTTGGAACGGAGGCTCAAGAAGAGCCCGGCTTTGAATTAACAAAGCCATCAACCGGCCAGGATTACAAGGACAACCGCTTACAACGCAAAGAAAAGGAAACCGAGCGACCGATACAAGGCACTCAAGCAAAACAACTCAAGGCAGCAACAGAGTGAGCCAAGGCATCACCACGCTGCTACCAACACCCTACTGGACGACCTACACCAACAGAACAAAACTAGGGTCTTGGGAGGAATGCACCACCGCGCAAGCTTCGTGATCACAGCCACCCTCGGAGCCAGCCATGGACCAGGCCACCATCTGTTACTGCCTCTGCAAAGGGCCCCTACCCCTTCATCCTGGCTCGAAGGATGCCGTACCGGCAGACGGCAGCTCGGTTCACCCCAGAACCCAAATGGATGGCCTCCAAGCTGCAGGGAGAAGAGACTAGAGCAGGACCGCAAGCCCAGGGCACACTACAAACAAGCACCATCGTCGTCTGTGGCTCAGCCGCACCAAAAGGCGAGAGCTGCCGGCCACAGTCGCAGAAGCAAGGGAAGCAGCGATAAGTAGATCAAAGGCCAGCGCTGGATTCGCCGGAGCACAGTGCTCCCACCAAATGGTATTATCGTTGTCGCCATAGAGGGGAACCCGATCCCCTCTTGCCCAGGCTCGTGGGCATCGACCCACCGGCGACCTCGCCAGGGACCCTCCAGCCAGCATCCTATGAAGAAACCAAGCTGTCTCCCGCCACCATCACATCCACAACCAAACTCTCTCGCCGCCCCTGCAATCCCTGGGCGGTGCCTTCAAAAAGAACACGACACGGACGTGCCGTCGCCGCCCGAAGCAGGGGACCAAGGCTTTCACCTAGCAGGGGACGGAAGGAGGGGGGAGGATCCACACCAGAACCTCCAAGGAGGGGAACGGCGCCCAAGGCGTCGCCTTTGGTGTGACCGCCGCGCCGGCCAGGGGTTTCCCCCTGATCCAACCCCACCCAACGAGATCCGCGCAGCCAGCAACCGGGAGCAGCGGCCTAAGCCACCAAGACCCAGATTTGGCGAAGGAAGGAGCAGATCGGGGCGGAGGGGATGGGCTTCATCAGTGGCATACCTGCGGGGAGGAATGCACACCAGCGACCACCGGCCGCCGCCACCTCGTCACCCGCGAGACCGAGGGGGCGCCTAGCTCGCACCGGCAGGGCGGCCCGCCGCCAGGGCCACCCCACCCTCACCTGCTGGGGCCGCCACCCCGCATGCCGAGGCCCTGCTCGAGACGAGCAGCCGCCGAATCCCCGCCGCCACCTTCATCGGTGTCGAGCGCGCGCCGGAGCACACCTCAGGCGACGGCGAAGAGGAAGGAGGGGGAGGAGGGGGCGCGGCTGTGGCGGCTAGGGTTACCCCCAGGTCGCCTGGGAGGAGACGACGCGGGGGAGGAGGCCCTTCTCGGATCAAATTGACGAGAGCTTACAGTGGCCGCTCATGCTATGCGTAATCACACCCATGCGTAGCATCTCGTTGACTTGTCGCTCGATCATGTACATCTGGAACGGCGAGTAGCGGTATGACGGCGGTGGCGAAGAAGTCTACGACGAGCGCCGCGGCGCCGTGGTCCGCCACGGCAGCCCTGACGTGGGGCGCGTGCAGCTGCATGTAGCGAGACTTGAACTCCTGCAGATTGCCTGCGCAGCCCGTGGGCGGGACGACGGCGGGGAGGTGGTGGAACCGGATGCCGAGCCGAGGCCGACTCGGGCGTCGCTGGCGGGACAATCAGCACGGTGACAGGGAGCCCGTCTCCGCCGTGAGCGAGCAGCCGCTTGCCGGCTTCGATGAGCGACATGAGGTGGCCCGAGCCGGGCTCGGGTAGGAGGAGCTCGCCATTGTACGTGCCGGGCGAAACGCAAGGAGTGGTCCAAGCCTGTCACTGTAGGTTTGCTGGCCGAGGTAGTAGAAGGGTCATGTCGAGCACGCAATATATAGTAGGAACATTTTTGTCACCTCTGGCAGTGGTACCGGAAAGGTTCCTCACGACGGGCAGGTCGGGGCGTCTACGTCTCTGGACCATTAATTCCACAAACAATCACTCGTCTAGTACTAGACAAAATTTATTCGTGAAACAGTTTAGAATGTTGATTCATGAACATCTTGGTTGGCGAGGACTGACCGGCAGCGGCTGTTCCACTATCCTCTGGCTGGAGCCGTTGGCTCATCAGCGAGCCTCTTGCCAGCAATATCTTGCCGATGATTCGAACAACCTGCAGGTACACGATGGGCAGGTCAGCCGGTCCTTGCTGGCACGCCATATCATGAAACAGCGACCTATTGATTTGCCTCTCGATCGCCGTGAGTGAGGACATACTAGCTAGTCAGTCGGTCCTTGCTAGCATGTCATGTCATGCCGATGGAGATATGCTCGATAAAGCCCATTTCACGGTTGCATCATAACATACTTCTCTTCGATAATGTTGATGAACACTTGGAGGAGATATGAGTCATACTATCTCTATAGTGGGGAGTAACATATATGTGATAACATGCAACACTTCATTTATTAGGCTATAGACTTATCTTGCTTTGATATGTGTGATGTTGCTCATACTAGTAGTAACTAGCTATGTTACCACATGACTCTCTTTCTTCATTTATTGTTTGCCACATCATCTATGTTATCTAGATATGTGTGATGTTACTATCTATGTTACTTTCATTGTGGGTAGTCTTATACTAAATCAATGCAATTAATAATTTAATATAGATTGGAGGGAATGGAATACATCGGATGCCTAAAGAATCGTGTCGCGGGCGGATTCAATTATGACATCGCAACATGGTTGACACAAAAGCCATCACGTACAATTAATAGATACCAAGCATACGACATAAATGGTATCATGTTCTACACTGAGGAATGTGATGGGAGGACGTCATACCATAACAGCTCTATTCGAATAGAATGTCCAACTGTAGACGAAGTTCCTAAGAAAAAAAAATATTATGAAACCATCCAGGAGATTTGAGAGCTTGATTATGTGAAAATCAAGGTGGCGGTATTCAAGTACAAATGGGTCACTCGTAGTCAGGTAAAGGTTGACGAATACGGGAAGACTTATGTGAACCTCCTCAAGATGACATACAACCGGGGCTCCATTCGTTCTTGTCAGCTACCCAAATTTTGTATGTGAAAGACACCTTGCATAAGAATTGACATGTGGTGATGTATGGAGGGAGGCAGTCAGTGGAGGGAGGGATAGTAAGAGTTGAGAATGTTGTTGATGAAGATAAGTACGATCAATTTGATGATTTGCCAAGAGTGAGACCACTCATCTGACAACAAAGGTAGAAAATCCTTAAAAAAACAAAGTACAAAAGGGATGAACATGCTTTCCGTGAGCATAGGTACACGGGCGTTTCTGCTCCCAAGCTCATCTGCACCCCCGCTGACGAAAAAAATCAAAACAAATATTGAAAAAAAATATAAAAATCCAATTTTTTTGTGTGGTAGATAAGTTTATGCGTGAGGTGCGCTCGAAGTTTCAACTCATTTGGACATCTGAGCAGCTCTCAGCAAAAAAGACAAATTCAGGGTCTGTGAAAAAGTTTACTGTTCACACACTGTTCTAACCCAATATGTTTTTTTTTGCTGAGAGCTTCTCAGATGTCGAAATAAGTAGAAATTTGGAGCGAACCTCACGCATACAATTGTCTATCACACAAAAAATTGGATTTTTTTTATTTATTTTTTTGATTTTTTTCCTGACTGGGAGTAGATGAGCCTGGGCACCGAATTGGGTTTTCGGGAAATAAATCGTTAGACTCATTATGTCTATTCATGAGCTACATGTGCCTTCGTTGGAAATATTTATATAGTGAAATTGTGAGTTATACCCGTCTTTTGATTAGAGGAGATTATTTTGTCAGTTCTAGAAATGAATATGAACTATTTATGTAATTGATTATACCCTACAACACAGTCTGTTCTATATTCATGAATCGCGTTCAATGGTTGGCCACTACCAGACCACCCCCATCATATTACCAAAGCACATTGTTCGATCTAGAAAGACTCGTGCGATGATAATCAGTTTCCCAAGTCTTGTGCGATGACCTCTATCGTGCACAATGCGAATCATGCGTTCCAATTGGCCAGAACCAACCCCACGATCATATGTCTGCACCGTCGAATACACCCAGATCGAATGGCCATCGATATTCCTCTCCATGCTTATAGTTGATATTTGATTTCTATTTATTAAATGCCTAGTAATACAATAAAGAGATTAAATACAGCAAACAAAACCTGAAATATGCCAAAACATCTAAACCTGGTATCTAATGGTGTTTGTTGGGCGTGGAAAAACTTTCGAGGTCAAACGATGAAGTAACTGTCGATTCAACTTCAAACTGGCACATCTCCTTTTGAGAACTATAATTCCTTCCGTGAGAGGCTTTGGTAACAAAGGAGTGCTCATCACAACTTTTTCCAAACCTCAGCAAAATGTTTTCACGAACGTTTGAGATCATATCACGATGACATGTCGGGTTTCATGTTTTTCGGAATGCATTTGCATTTTCTACAATTAAATTACCAATAAGCTTTGTGTCGATGGTCAACCCTCGCCCAAATGTTTGAAATTTCTTCTCACTTCTTAGTCAAGGATTGAACATATACCATACAACACATAAATGATTTTTCAGACCTTTTTCTCAACTCTCCATGTACTTATGGTTGAGATTTGATTGATATCTTATATATAGTTGAGATTTGCCATCATCAGTTGGATGCTTGTGCTCCTGAGCCCCTGCCACTGATTTCCCATTGCGAGACGCGAGGAAGTAGTTTCGACCACCCGGTGTTGCCGCTAAGGATAAACTACTATGTATTTTAGACAATGGTCATAGTTCTTCTTAATCATGGAAACATATAGGTAGAAACATCGTAGCCAAAGGGTTGCATGGACTGAGAAAAAATAGGTGGATGTCGTGTCAATATTTTGGTAATGAAGAGTTTCATAGTTCATGAAGAAAGCATGCTCATTGTTTTGCTAATTATGATTGATATAGTCAATCATCAAAAATGTTGAGAGAGAAATATATATATTAAACAATAACAATTGACAAGAGGTTGCCACCTGTGCAACATATATGTCCATACTGAAGGAAATATGCCCTAGAGGCAATAATAAAGTTGTTATTTATATTTCCTTATATCATGATAAATGTTTATTATTCATGCTAGAATTGTATTAACGAAACTTGATACATGTGTGGATACATAGACAAAACATAGTGTCCCTAGTAAGCCTCTACTAGACTAGCTCGTTAAACAAAGATGGTTAAGTTTCCTAACCATAGACATGAGTTGTCATTTGATGAACGGGATCACATCATTAGGAGAATGATGTGATGGACAAGACCCATCCGTTAGCTTAGCATAATGATCGATAAGTTTTATTGCTATTGCTTTCTTCGTGTCATATACATATTCTTTGACTATGAGACTAGCTTGTGTGCTAGCAAACGTCACAACATAACTAGGTGATTATAAAGATGTTCCACAGGTATCCCCGAATGTGTTTATTGGGTTGGCATAGATCGAGATTAGGATTTGTCACACCGAGTATCGGAGAGGTATCTCTGGGCCCTCTCGGTAATGCACATCATGATAATCCTTGCAAGCAATGTGACTAATGAGTTAGTTGCTGGATGATGCATTACGGAACGAGTAAAGAGACTTGTCGTAACGAGATTGAACTAGGTATGAAGATACCGACGATCGAATCTCGGGCAAGTAACATACCGATGACTAGGTGACGATGTGCGTCTGGTTCCAAGGTCGATGTGATCGCCGTCGGCACGCTACCTCTACATCTACCTTCGGGATTAGTTTTAGACCTGAATAATTGTTATTTGGTGCCAGCGTTGAGCATGAACATTATATCTGGATCTTGTTTGATGCGAGACGGTTATTCATTTAAATTAGAGAATAATGGTTCTTCTATTTATCTGAGTAATATCTTTTATGGTCATGCACCCTTGAAGAGTGGTCTATTTTTGTTGAACTCGAGCGTGGTGATACACATATTCATAATATTGATGCCAAAAGATGCAAAGTTGATAATGATAGTGCAACATATTTGTGGCACTGCCGTTTAGGTCATATTGGTGTAAAGCGCATGAAGAAACTCCATGCGGATGGACTTTTGGAATCACTTGATTATGAATCATTTGATGCTTGCGAACCATGCCTCATGGGCAAGATGACTAAGACTCTATTCTCCGGAACAATGGAGCGAGCAACTGACTTATTGGAAAGAATACATACCGATGTATGCGGTCCGATGAGTGTTGAGGCTCGCGGCGGGTATCGTTATTTTCTTACCTTCACAGATGATTTGAGCATATATGGGTATATCTACTTAATGAAACACAAGTCTGAAACATTTGAAAAGTTTAAAGAATTTCAGAGTGAAGTGGAGAATCATTGTAACAAGAAAAATAAAGTTTCTACAATCTGATCGCGGATGCAAATATTTGAGTTACGAGTTTGGCCTTCATTTAAAACAATGTGGAATAGTTTCACAACACACGCCACCTGGAACACCACAGTGTAATGGTGTGTCCGAACGTCGTAATCATATTTTATTGGATATGGTGCGATCTATGATGTCTCTTACCGATTTACCACTATCGTTTTGGGGTTATGCATTAGAGACAGCTGCATTCACGTTAAATAGAGCACC